>NC_092427.1:33599678-36472178 GCF_036169615.1 Heliangelus exortis | reverse complement strand
AGCACAAACTTTTGTTTCCAGTTCACCACAGCTGAAGATACCTGAACGTCTGTGTGCTGTCAGCAGTCCAAAACTTTACTTTTCTTATTTCTAGATGGACCAAACTTCCTCAGGAACCCTCTGATCCTCTTCAGTCATTTAAACTTTTAGGATACCTGCTCTCTCCCAGCAGACCACCTCACTTCCAGGTTAAAAAGCTCCAACACACAGCTTGTCTGCTGGGCACTGAAACCTGTACCAGGCACTAATGCTCCACACCACAGCCCCCCAGCAGAGAAGTCCCCAGTACACGGGGAAATCCCACAAGATAATGCCTGAATAATAAAGGTTGAAATACCTTTTTTAAAGAAATTTGGCAAGGCTAACAATGTATCATACCTTTGGCCATCCCAAGGGTCTCCTCAAAGCAAGGAACAAACAAGCAAAACTGCAAAAAAAATATTTTCCTGTCTGATAAGCTAAATTACTCCTAAATTTCTGATTAAACTGCAGGTACTTTCTAGTACTTCCCTCACTGTAATGAATTATGGAAACTGCACAGAGCTTTGATAATCAGTTAAATACAAACTATAATATTCCACTTAATGGCAAGAAAGCTCTTCTGGGCTGCTGTGCTTAGGATATGGATGAAGAAGTGTCTACAGTGGCAAAGTTTCAGTGACTTAGATGCACACCTGCTCCCAGTTCCCCCTGGAAGGACACACACACTTGGGGGGGTATTTGGCAGGGTGAATAAACTCAACTTTGGAGTTGTACAAAGGAGAGATGGTTAAGTATCATCAACAACCTTAGAACCTGGCACCTCTGGATACAGAGCTACTCAGTCCTACTTAAAGCACAAATCAGTATTAAGATATAGATATTGACATTAAAAGAAACAAAAAAAAAAAAAAAAACCCAACACATCAAGAAACACACTGAGAATACATCTTCTTTTCCTTTGTTTTGCTTTGAACCCCAGTTTGGCTGCCTGCTATCAGCAGCTTGGCTAAAAGAGGAACTCTATTTAGATACCCACTCACCAGCTGTAAATCAATTACATTTACATTTGGCCCTCAGAATTCAAGGTATTTTTATCTGCTAATAACCATCACACCCAGTAATAAAAATACAGCTGTAATAAGAACACACAGGGATCAGTTTATGAATGTGGTTCAGGTCAGGAAATCTCAAGATATCTGCCTTTGGAAGTGGAATTCACATTTTATTGTAGTGATACTTACTAGAAACTGTGACTGGAACTTTCTAAAGTGTTTATAATCCACATGCAGAAACACTGCACCCAGTGTCAGTTGAGGAGCATATTCATAACTTTATATTCATAACTTTATATTCATAACTTTATATTCATAACTTTATATTCATAACTTTATATTCATAACTTTATATTCATAACTTTATATTCATAACTTTATATTCATAACTTTATATTCATAACTTTATACAAACCCTGCAATCCTGCATAAAACTTCCTACTTAATCTGAAGAGCTTTTCATCTCACATACATGTTTTATCTTACAAAAACACAAACCACAGGAATATTTTTACAGGGCTTAATTTGATTAATGAGCTCAGACACGATATTAACTTCCAGTGTTAAGCAGAGCTGATCTCAATTCTAGATCATTTAGCTACCTGGTATCAAAGTCTCTTTGTCACTCAAGCACTGAACTGAATGCTTATGGAATACAATTTTCTGTACCCCTAACACTTCAAAAATTACAGGGCTCCAACTCCTTCCTAGTTAATAATCCACATTTTGTACATAATTAACACTTTGCTTAATACTGAGCTGATGGGATTGTCAGCACAGAAGAAAAAGAGGGGGAGGTTTCCAGATGGGTTCCTCTCAAGTGGGAACAGGATTCCTCTGCTCTTCAAAAAAACTCAAAACGATCCCCCCAAAACAACAACACAAACCCCCCCAAACAAACAAACAAAAAACCAAGCAACCCCAACACACCCCAAACCAAAACACACCTGGAGAGTAATTTTATTCGTTTGCACTGCCAAAAATTGTTAATAAACATGAGCAAACTGATCCACGGGTTGCTAGGTTCATTTTGTTGTTCCAGATCAGCTCAGGGATCAGTCTTCTGCTGTTGTTCTTGTTCAGGGAGCAGCAGTAACAATCACACCTACGTTCAGACACTGCAGCAGACACCCTGTAACACCAGCCTCAGATTTTTTTCACTCTCCCCCCGCTGCTTTGGAAAGCAGGAAGCTATAGAAAAAGTGGGAATGAAGCTCCGAGGTCCTGGGCAGCTGGGAGAGCAAAGCCAAGAGCTGAGTCATTCCCCCTCTGCAGCAACCCAGTCAGAAAATGGAAAAAAAGATGAGGCAGAACCATGTGATACCTGAGCACATTTCCAGTGCCATGAATCATGTCCCCCAGCACGGGCACAACATCATACACGTAATTTCAGCATCTCCTCACAAACTTCTGAGACTGACATCAGGAAACCATCTTCCCAGTCTTTCATGCTTGCTTCCAGCTTTTGGGGTATTAAAAGCCTGTACGGGGTTTGGATTCTCACAAGAGGTAACAAAACCCAAGTGACTTCAAACAATTATTTGTTCATTTCTTTACTCCTCAGATCTCTATTACACCAAACAAAAAAACCTCCAAATGGCACTGATGGCACAGAAAATATTATGAAAAAGTAGACTGATGCAGCACAGTTCTAGGAGATGACAGGGTAGGCAGGACATGGTTTCCAGCACTTCCATCAATTACTGGTACTTAAACCCCACATTTATCAGCTTTGATCAATTGGTACAGATTTCCTGACCAGACTTTATTAGGTATATTTCAACTAGTATCTCAGTTGCAATTTACAAATGTCCTAATAACAATCTTATTTTTTTTCTGCATCAGGTGTTACTGCAGGCCTTAATCATCAAGTTACTCCCTAGTTCTCATTGAAGAAACTTTTGTAGCCCACCCCTAGAAGAATATTTTTCATACAAGAAAACTTTTTTAAATAATTGCTCTCTGAATTAAGAGTCCCACAGAGAAAGAAGAAGTTACACCCATTTTCTTCACATTAGAACAGAAATTGCTTCCCAAAAGACACAAATCCTTAAGAGTCACAGAAGCCTCCCTGTGAAAAGCATGATACCCACCCAAGGAAGAGAACTGTGATTAAGTTTTCCTTCTTTTAAATGTTTAGTTTTAAACATGCTAAGAAAAAAGTCAGGATATCTTCCTTTGACAATTCTGTTATAAAATAACAAGTCCTGACAGTTGATGGTCAACTGTGAGGGGACAGACTGAAGGTTGTTCTGATACCATTTTCATTGCTCACACACACACCCAGCCTGTCCATCCCCTGTTCTGCCACCAGCTCTCCACTAAATTTCACAATTAAGGACAGAAACTTCCAGGAAATCTTTCCTAAGTCAGTAATGATGAAAACAGGCAACTGCTTCCAACTCCAGACTGATTTACCACTCATTTATCAAGTGCCCATCACATGGTCAAAATAAACTTCCACTTCTGTAAAAGCTGGAGAGAGGCAGGAACAACAAAGCCATTACGTCAGGCACAATCATCCTCAAAGAACATTAGAAGTGGACAGCCAAAGCAAACAAGTCCAAACGTACTTCCTCTGGGTCTATCCACACCCCAGCTTGAAGTCGGTGTGATCTGGGCACTGCTTGAAGGTTTATTCCTGCTTTAATCAGCCACTGTTCTGCAGAAATGCAGTGTGAATACAAGTGACCAAACTACAGTTGCTCCACTGTGGTCCTGAAGTCACCCAGTGAAGCCCACAAGGGAAACTGATGCCAGATTTTTCCATGTGTGTGCATTCACTTTGGTTTGAGTCAATGTACACAAAAAGTAGTTAAGTTTCCCAAGTTTCCTACTGAACACTGCAGGAATGGTTTACTGCTGACTTTTCACCATCCAGCTCCAGCAGATGGGCACTGTTACACTGCCACATCAATCCTCACCTGAGATCACTACAAGTACCTCCAAACACTGCAGCAGATGAAGGTCAGCACCAAGACCTTAAACTTAAATTTCTGGAGCATGTCTGCATTACCCAGATGATCCAATTTTACTAGATTTTAAGTTTTTTTTTTTTTTTTGAACAGGTGGAACAAACATTGAGACACCTAAGTGTGTGACTACTTGTGCCATTTTAAACCACAACTTTGCTATAACTGCACTTTATGCCTGTTTGGATTTGTATTACACACTCAAAACTTATTATTTGGGCTTTATTGAAACCAACCTGGAAAGCACAAAGGCCTCCAAATCAACAACTATTAATTACAAGAAACCTCATCACTTTGGAGAATTTTTTTTTACATAGGCAGAATCTTCTTCCATGTTGCCTGTTCCAGAGAGGCACTCATGGACAATCCTACAGCCACCTTGTGTTGACACTGGGACTGATTCCCACATGGCACTGCCACCATTTGTCTCACAAAACACCATTAATTCACTCTACACACAGGCCCCAGTCTCATTCAGACACAGGCTGCCTGGCTGCCTTTTTACTCAGAAGGATTTTAAGTGTTAAAAGCACTTTAAAAAGCAGAGCTGCAGGACAGCACTACCAATTTTGCTTTAACAGCTGTTTCAGAACAAGTATCTAGTTGGCAGTCACCATGGCCTCAATGTTCTTGGGAACCACACCACTTTTTCACACTATTTCATTACATTATCACAGAATAATATTAGCCTAAGTGACATCATAAATTTACTTCTTGCTTTGGAGTCAAGTAGGATGCCTCAATGGTCCAGACAGATTCTTTATGCCCCTATGCATCTAACAAAAAATACACTCTTAAATGAAAAAAAAATCCAAGCACATCTATTAAAACAAAATTTTAAAAAATCTACCAGGATACCTGTTTTCTACAGAATTAGTTCTGTGTTGTTCTATCAGTTACCAGTTGTACCACCCCTGGAATTACTTGTGATAACTACATGGGAAGTTCTTCCACACAGTCTGGAAAGCAACCAGGCCTGGCTGTGTGCATTTATCAATGCTGTATCAGGCTTCACACACCCCAGGTTGCCTCAGTATTACAACCCCCTATCTTAATTAAAAGTGATCGTTATTTAAGCCATGCAGAGTGCTAGAAACCACAATTATTTCCAAGTCGGACAACTCTTGCTCAGAGGCACCAGACCAAAAGCTATCAGGTACCAAGGCTTCCACAGAAGCACGCCAAGAAAGACAAAGTAACTCCAGGGTTTTGAAGAATAATTTTATTCCCACGTTTCAACGTTAAATTTATGTTCCCAAAGGTTGCAGCATGAGCAGCAGATGCAGTTGAGCGCAATAAATTCCCTTTGCTTATGATTTCTGTGTATGGTAAACTACATCCAAGGACAAAACCTCCAGAGCCTCTCCTACTTTTGTTTAAAGTCTCTGGGCGGGTTACAGCCCGGCAGAAATTTTTAGAGCTGTTGACGCCAACCAGGAACTCTTAACCCAAACAAGATTTAATCGCGTCGTTTCTTTATCACCAATCGCCCTCCAACAAACACAAAACTACGGGAATTTCTCGCACCCCCCCCACCGAAGCTCACCACCCCCCCCGGACACACAAACAGACACACACAACCCCTTCCTTCCTTGCAGCTCCCTGCACCAAACCAGCAGCTCCAGCACCTTCTACCCACAACTCGGGGCCTCCACGTGGCCGCTGCGAACCGGGCTCGGCGGGGCCGGGACACTCCCAACCCTCCCTCACAACAGGAGGAGGGTGCCGAGGGAAATGGACACCGACCCGCCGAGCACACACACGTCGAAAGGGACACACGACCCACCGGGCTACCCCAGCCCGCACCACACCGGGCCGGGCCTCAGAACCGGCGGCGACCCCCACCCCCTTTGCCCCCCCGAAACCCGCCGCATCCTGCCGCTCCCCCCTGACCCCAACCGGGACAGCCACGTCCCGGTCCCCCCGTTAAAGCAGAGACAGGGGGTGGGGGGAAGGGTCTACCTGCCGCATGGCCGACACCAGAGCAGGGGGACGGGGGGGGGGGATATGTGAGGGGAGGAGAAGCGACAGGGCCGCGGCGGCGGCGCGCGCTTTTACCTCAGAACGGAGCAGAGAGGGGGGGAGGCCGCGCAGGGCCCCTCAGCCCCGCCGCCCCTCAGCCCCCGCCGCCCCCCGGGCCCCCATCGCCCCGGGGGTCGCCATCGCCCGCCCTCGCCCACCCGTGGAGCCCCAGGCCCGGCGAGGGGGTCTCGCCGCCGCCGCCACGTGATGAAGCGGCCGCGCCGCCGTGTCCCCCCGCACGCCGCTCCGCATCCCGGGGAAGGTGGTGTCCGTTACTGCCCATCGCCACCGCCGCTTCCTTCTCCTCGTCCGCAACACCCCCGACACCCACCCCCCCGACCCCGTTCCCCGCCGCCATCCCCGGGCCAGCCGCCACCCTCACCGCAGCGCCGGCCGCTTGTGGGGGAGGGAATGTAAACAAATGGGGTTTTATAGCTACCTCACTCGAGTGCCGTGTGCATCTCCCTCTCCGCTCGGTACCAAACCGCCGCGGCGCCTCCTCCTCCTGCAGCTCCTGCCGCCGCCACCGATACGCTATTCACCAACCGCCGATACGCCAAGCCCCGCCGCCCTCCCCGCGCTCGCCCTTACGCACCCTGCGGATCGGAGCCCGCAGGCGGCCCCGCAGAGCGCTTTACCCAATGCGCAGCCATTTCCTTCCCCCCCCCCCCGGTGCCGCTTCGCTCCCCCCCTTTTCCCCGCTCCAACGCGGGCTACGAAAATGGCGTAGCGCCCGCCCGCCCTCCCCGCCCCGCACACCCTCCCCACCCCGCACACCCCTTTCCCTCCCTGCGGCGGGGTGCCCTCAGCACTCGCACACGACGGGGCCGGGAAGCGGGCGGCAGCCCCGTGGCAGGAGGACGGCGGAACTCCCCCCTTAACCCTGACCTCAACCCCCCCGGCTTTGGGTTGAGCCGGCGGTGCTTGAGCCGCCTCCGCCATCTGCGCCGGGCCGGGCCGAGAGCCTCGCAGGCCCCGAGCCCCGGCGGGAAGCGGAGCCGCTGGCCGTGCCCCGGCGGCGGGAAGGGGGAGGGCGGCCCGGGCCGGTGTCTGAGGCTGCCGGGGGTCCCGCTGTCCCCGGGAGAAGGGGTTCCTTAGGGATAGAGCCTGGCTGTGGGCCCCAACACCTTCCGGGGAACGGGGAGGGTGTTTGGTCCCTGGTTATTTAACCCTCTGCCAGGTTTACTCACCAAATTAATAAAAAACCTCTTTAGCTGATAAACGTGGCCCCCTCCAAAGCGATGCATTTGACTCGACAACAGCTACAGAACAACACCACCAAAATAAATTAACGCCTTATTTAAATGCAAGCCCTCACTGGGACGACGCTGAGGGCCAGCAGACATCTTGGTTTATGGCGTAGGAGAATGCACAGGAGTCCTCCACATCAAGTAACTATTTTAAAGCAAACCAGCCGATTTTGTGCTGGCGAGTTACAGCAAGCGTGTTCCAAGGCTGAAGTAGGAACATTCCAACTAAGTTTCAAGCCATTTTTCTTCCTGAGAAACACACATGCAGTTCTCACCACCTTTTCCTCCAAAAATAACGTGTTCCACATGCTAAGAACCTCCCTTAGAGGTTCAGGAGACACACAAAACCAGTTTCTTTTCAGAAGGCACACATTTAGACTCGTATTACTGAACTAATTCACCTAATCCTTTCTAAACTTGTCCTTTTTGTTAAAACAGATGGTTGACACCAGTGCTCCCCGAAGCCTGGCCCGGCAGAACCAGAATCCAGTCCTGTTCATTGTCCCACCCAAGCTTCATCCCCTGGTTATCAACTCCAAGAGCCTCCCAGAAGCAGCATGTGAACAACTTGGTGACTAAAAATGTAAAGGATTAATGATATTTGTCTAGAAACAAAAGGAAGTTGCTACCTAGGACCCCCAAACCCATGTACACCAAACACTGAAGTCACAGGGCAAGAAAAAACCAGAGCAGACTTTTCTAGATTCATTAGAATGCAGATAAGGGAACAAACTGATAAGGATAAACCTATCAAACAGGTCTGGTCCTAAGACCACATCAGCTTTTTGTCTTACACCAATCCATTGCTATGCCATGATGGATTTTTACTGGACTCGTCCAATTACTCCTGTTTTTTCCCCCTATTAGTTTCATGTCCCACTCATAGACTGTTTCATTTCCAGTTTCTCCCTACACCTTTCCCTCTTTTTAGTATTTTGAGGGGAAAAAATAACACCTACATTCCCCCCCTCATTCATTCTTTTGCCAAATACCTTACAAATCAGTCATCAGAATACAAACTATATGAGTTCAAAAATTTTACCACCTCTCCTCAGGTCAAGTTTTAGGGACTGTTAAAGTGATTTTGCGGCCCTACACTGAACTGTTGTGCCAGATCACTTGCACGTTCATTTGAATGATTTCTGCCTCAAAACAGGTCCTTGATCTCTCAGAAATAAATCCACTGAATGCAAGGAATGTAAAAAAATGAAAATTTTTGTACCTTCTTCCTTTAGAGTTTATTCTGAGTGTTGTACACTGCACGCTGAACACACTAATAAAAGCTTATGGGGTTTGTTAGCTCTTCTGAGTAAAGATTCAAACAATGTAAAAAGCTCATTTAAAAAAAACAAACCCAAATCAAGAAGTCCATTAGGAGCACTCAGTGGATGAATTTAAATTACGACTTTAAATAAAGAAGAGTCCTTGAAAACTTCAGGACTGATTTGTACTGGTTTTCCTATATTTAGAAAGTGTAGGTAGGTGGGTAAGGAAGTTTTTCTGAATGCAACTTTGCCTTATTGTGGAGGTACTGATACCACAAAGCTTCTTTCCAGAGATTCAGCCAAACAAGGAATACCAATAAACCAATCCCTGTATCCAGGGCTTCTCTGTTTAGGAGAAGTTCTGCTTCCCTCCAGCAGTTACAGGCTCTTAACATGGGCCTGTATTATTTTCATGCCAGAAAGGACCATTTTTAGGCAGAGGAGACAGACGATGCTTCCCTGTGAAGAAATAAGAGTTTAATTTCTATTTTGGTCTAGGTTATAACCTCCCCAGTTAGTCTGCTGATGGCTTTCTCTTGATGCACTGAAAAGCCTCTTTGTCTTGGGAATATTTTCCCCTCTAGCTTCATGTTGAATCTTGCAGTTAGGTTACTTCTCTGTGGTTTTAACTTCCTGTACCTTTAGTACAAGAACTGCCTGCACATCAGGACTTAAGGAAAAGGAAGTATGAGTTTCTATAGCTCAGCTACAGAAACCCAGGACACAAACTATTTGATCAGGCATTTCTCTTCCTGACCTCTCTTTCAACAGCCCAGTTTCATGTCAGGGATAGAAGGTTGACATATATATCTTCACACAAATGTATTTTTTTTAGGAATGAGTTTTCCCTCCCTATTAATTTACCCCCTGAAGCACAAGTCCCTGGCAAATTCAGCTTTTCTGGATGAAGAGTCCAACTTAATTTTCTTCTTCTGAACTACTGGTGTCCCAAGAAAAAGCCAAGATGAGGGCTGGGAACATCAACTTCCCCCTTTATCTGAAATGATCTTGTCTAAAGATTTAATCAGACTTTAGGGCACCTTGAATGCCAGCATAGCTGGGTTTGTGGTGCCTATGTTAGATGTGTATTTTCTTTCCTGTTCTTTAAAACATTTTTCTAGCTTCCTTCCTTGCCTTTCACTCATTCTGAGAGCCTGAATGAAAGTCAGGGATGCCATTTCTTGTTTGAAAATGGCCAACAAGTATTACTTAGCTTGCTGAAGAGATTTATGGAGCTTGCAAGTGGCAGAATTAACCTCCAGGAGGTGAAGCAGGGCTGACAGATCACAGCTATTACCAAAGCCAAGCTGAGAGATTCCTCCAGAGTGAGAGTTTGATTTAAAGGAGGCTTTGCTCAACAAGTCCACCAACAAGAGCCATGGGAGTGGAATTCCAGGGAATCCTGTAGAAGGCATTTTCTGTCCTCACAAAATCATTTCCTAATCTGGATGTCAAAATCTGACCTGCTGACTGTTTTTTTGGGATTTTCTGATGTACTCACTGTGGATGCCTACGTGCTCAGAAGTGTCTCACACATGGACTTGGACTTTCACTGCTGGGTAGTTTGCTATCTACTCGTTCCTAGAAGGCCCTAAGGTTGGGTGCTGAAGCAGCAAAAATGTTTCAGGGACACAAGTGAAGGGGTTTTAAGCATCAGGGTGAGCTCAAGTGACTCCCTGGAATCAAGCAGTGATTCTGTGATTAAAGGCCATGCTTTTAGAAATAGGCAGTGAGGTCCTCAGGGAGGTCTCATTGCCTCCTGACAATTTCAAATCAGTAAGATCAGACTCTCACAGCTATGAATTTCAAGGTTTTTTTTAACTCCAAGGCCATATATAAAAATAGTACTTCTAATAGAGTCTATTTTTTCCACATTCCTGCTCAACTGGATGATCTTGTTCAAGCTTGGAAGATGTGTTTAGTTCATTCTAATTGGTTTCAACTCTAAAAATTCCAATGATAATTCAAAATAGATCTGGTTAGTTTTGCACCAACTAGAAAGTGTAACTTGAAAGTTTCTGTACTCATGAGAAAAAAAGGGAAATCCATTTGAACTTTTTTTTTTTTTTAATTAAAAAACCCCAACATTTTCTTGCCCTTCTCTCACAACATGTCTGTGCTCAGCCTGGATGTAATCGTGTATGGGCAGAGATAGATTTGGAGGCAGAAATAGTGCTGTCAGTGACACAACCTGATGATTTTAAATATGGTACTAGTGTAAACATTGACAGGAAATCAGTTCAAACAGAAGCCCATGATTTCTAGCAACCATGCCAAAGCAAGATACAGGCTTTAAAGATCTTTGTTTCACAAGTTTTTGAGTTGGTCTCTGTGGGAAAGGGCTTGGCTTCTTGGTTTTGTTTTTAAACACACACAGGCTGACATTTTTACTGAAAAGAAAAAAACAAAACCTTTCTCACTGGCTCTAGACTTAAGGTTACATAAACATCAAAGAATGTAAGCAATAGGGCATGATGCTGGAGCACCAACTGAAGTGTTTGTTCCACACCAAGCTTTTTTCTGCAGTATGGGAAAAAGCCAAGATGACTTGTAGAGCTTTTGTTAATTTTGCAAAGCTAGCAGGCCTTAGTATAGCTTATCCACAGGAGAACTCCTGCTGGGCAAGTTTTACTTTATTAAATGAACCTCCTTTTTTTTTTTTTTAAAAAAAAATAATTATTTGTTTTAAGCACTACTGCCTGAAACAGCCAAAAGCCCTTTTGTTGGATCTGAGAGGTGTGATTTGTTAGTAGCAGGGCTGGGATAAAATTCAAAATGAAAGACATTAGAAAGCAAGAAGCTCATGTCACAGCCTCCTTCCTCTCTTGCAAACTCGGGTTTATTTATTTCTCTCCCTTCCTGCCTGCCTGCTGAAAACACCTGTTTGCTTGTGGCATCTTTTCTGGTTGCAGGAAGATCTTATCTCCACACCAAAGGCTGTGCTGGGGAGGCCACTCAGCTGCTTCCTTCAGCACATGCCTGGGGGGAGCTTGCTGAGCACAAAGCACTTGTGCTCCTATCCCTGGAAAAGCTCTGTCTCAATAAATATGGGATATTCCCTGCTGGAGCCAGGCAGGGGGTGAAACATGAAAGAAAGCTGTGCTAGCTGGCTGGGTGGGGTGAGCTGAACATTCCTCTAAAGGCTTATGAAAGCAAACTATATCGATTCCAAAGCTGACCCACCTCACCAGAGAGGAAATATTGACTTTATTGTAATCTCTCTACACTTAGAGGCATTTGCTTTACACCCTCTTCTCAAACAGAGTGGAAAAAAAAGTATTAATGGTACCATCCCTGACATTATTTGGAAGAATCAATGAGCAGATTAATGTAGGAAAAGGAAGGTACCTTTTACACCAGTCCCTGCTGGTTTTTAACCACTGGTTTGGTGATGGGCAGGCTCTAGAAATAACCTAAATTAGCTGAGTAGTAGAAGCATTGCTCTTCTAATGGTGGATTTTAGTAGGCAGCTGGGGGGAAATTCCCCATTTCTTTCACCTCTGTTCAACGTAGAAGTGGAAATGAGAGATTTTAAACTCCTGCAGTTCCTCCCTGGTGGGCAGGCAGAATCAGGAAGCCACCCATAAGTGCCTGGCTGCCTGTTTTGACTAATTCAGGGGAGTCTCTAAAATTTCAGCAGGGAAAAGGGAAGCTAGTGTGGGCTCCTGTGGACACACTTCAGGAACTGAAGCTGGAACGAAGGGGCAAGGATGCTGTACAGCCTCAACCTTCTTTATCACAGATCCCAAGCCTCAAAGGAACACCTACAGAGATGAGAAAGCAGACAAAGATCTTGTTTGCAGCTGCAAAGCAAATTATGAAATGGGTGTTTGGTTGATTTGTTTTACTTTTGAGTCAACTCTGATCTGTAGCAAAACCTAAAATCCACAGAAAGGCTCTCAAAATCAAAATTATTGATGACAGTTTAGGGAAAGAGTTAGCTTGAGCTTAGCTGTGTTTATCCTTCCATGCCTGATAGCTACAGAAATGGGAATTCAAGCAGTAGGCTGCTGGTTTTCAGGGTTCCATCAGTGTTAAAAGATGCCTTTGGCTTTGAGATGCTGGCGTGGGCTGAATTTGTTGGTGTCCCCCCCTCCATAATTTACACTTTTCTATTTGTTCCACATGTAGTCCACAATTTAAAAGCATGTTTAAACCCTCCCCCCAGGTCTCCACCTGATAATTAATGAGGCCCCAGAAGGAGCATGAATGACACTAAAAAACACCTCATTTTCCAAATCCTAGGCTACAGCCCTTTGACAGCACTGCTAGGTGCTGCAGCCTGATTTTCCATGGTGCTGCCCCCAAATGCTTGGCACAGCTGGGTGGTAATTACAGTTTTAATGACACAAGTAGGAGTGTGAATTTAAACACAAGCAGCTATGAAGACCAGAGTTAACTTGAGCTGATACCAAAAAAAAAAAAAAGAAAAAGAAAGAAAAAGAAAAAAAAAGATGAAGGGAGACGTAGAAAAAAAAAAGGTGAAAATTGGAGTGAAAAGACAGAGAGAGAACAGAAAGCCATTTCTGCAATGATGGGGTTGGACTGACATTGCTGACAGGAAAAACACACATGTCTGAGTTCAGGTTTTTGTTGGTAAAGCAGAGCAATCCAAGAATAGTAAAAACAAAATGGTAAACAGCAAAAGCTGTGATGAACTTCGAGGCTGAAAATTAACTGAAAAAAGAAAAATTCTTTTGGGCGGGTGGGGGCAAAATTCGAGTCTTGGGAGTGAACTGGTATTTATTTTTTCATATAAATATGGTGTCTGTAACCTACCAAATTTCCAGATGGCTAAAATTCTGAGAATAAGCTGCTGAAGCCTGACACAGCACCCTTTGGCAAATCAAGATCCATAATAAAAAGAAGGAAATTTTGTCACAGGAGCTTCAAGACGTTGTTTCTTCAAACTCAAGTCAATACTTACTAAGAATTTGCAAGGAAGATTGGAATATTTGAGGCAAGCCAGTTACTTTGAAAAGAGACTGCTTGGGGCTCCCCAGCTCACATGGACCTGGGCTGGCTCACTGTCAAATTCCCATGTGAAGCTGAGGCCAGATTCTGGGAAATTCTCATCCCCACACCAGCTCAAGAAGTTTTACATAATCTTATCTCAAATGACCTAGAAGCACTTAGTTTGGACAGTGTGATCCTGGGCTGACAGCATTTATATTCCAGGGTGTGTCAAATTCATAGCATAAGAGCAAAGAATTCTCCATCTTTCCAAAGGGGCTTCAGTTTTAATGTAACCTACACCACTTCCCCTAAAATAAAGGCACACAAATTTTGGCCCTGTTGTCTTAGAAGATGCTTACAATATCCCAACATTCAGACAAGAGGAGACTTGGGTATTGCAGCTTTTAGAGAGGAGTGAATCAGAAAATTAATTGCCAGCCATGACCCACCTGAGATTGCTCACAGCCCTTCCTGAAAGCCCCACACACACATTCCACACCACATCCAGCAGTCACTTACATGATGTTGGGGCCAGCTTCGTCATTCAGGACACCAGTGCCTTTTCCTCTCATTCTCCTCTTCCTCATTTATGAGAGGGAGAGACAGCATGGCCCACAGCCACTTCTCTCCATGGGAATACTTGCTGTCTGTGCTGGGTCTGAGTTTTGAAAAAAATCTACTGTCTTTTTAAGGAGCTGTGAGAACAAGGGGTTTTATTTATTATGATATTGAAGCTGAATGTTGAGCTGGCAGAAACAATATTATGGTAGAGCTTCGGTGCTCAAACCAGAGCTGCTCTGTTTTCACAGGAGGAAACTTCAAGTTGCTGCACAAAACTTTGAGCTGTGGATGGAGCTCTGAGATGTGTGGGGTGGACAGGCCCCAGTTACTGCAAAAAAGCAAAGCAGCAGAAGGTTGTTTTGCAGAGGTTATTGCTGAGAATTTATTTGCAATCCAATAGTCAGCTGCAGAGGAAAGGGGTTTTTGCAGGGGAGGGCGAGGCGGATCAAAATTACTGCAATTTTCCCATTTTTAATTTTTTTTTTTTTTATGCCACTTGTGTTGCACTGCAACAACCAGCATTCCTCTCAAAGGTCAGTGATCTCCTGAGGGCAAAAGAGAGTTCATGGTAATGTAACCTGCTCAACAAACACTCAGAAACCCAAGTGAGGAGGGATGACAACAGCTTCAAGAATTTGGCAGGGGCTGGGAGAATTACTCCCAAACCTCTCTGTTCATTGCACCCAGAGCAATCCCTGTCTTCCTTGGGTATCCCACAGCATCCTGTCTTGCTTTGGCTCCTGTTCAGCCAGACATTTTGGGGTCTAATGCCCCCAAAATAAACCCACCACACACCACCCTGCTGTCTCCTCCTCAGAAAGTCTCCTTTCTGAAAGTCTGACAAATAAGAGTGAAAATAACTTGGCTGTGGAAAACTTCTCCGAGATGATTCCATCCTCATAAAGCAGCAGTTTGCATTTGCCAAAATCTCAGGAAAATCAGTCCACCCAACTTAGGTTTAGGGCCTCACCTGTGCAGAGGCCCCAAAGAGACAGACATTCTGGTTTCCAGTTGTAGGAAGCCAGGCTGGTGATTCTGTCCCTTCTGGTCCTTTTCTGGCAGTGTGTATCTCAGCAGAGCCTAATCTGCTGAATTTCCAGTTGTTGAGGCAGATGGAAAACATTTGCCAAGAAATCATCCTAATCATGCCAATAGATAACCTAATAGATCATCCACTCTTTAGGCAGAGCAGAGAAGAGCAGCATGCTACATGCTACTTGGTGTGTTCAGAAACTTGGGCTTCTGGGTGAATTAAATTGGACTTTTGATTTCTGTTTTTTTTTTTTTTGTCTGCTCCATGATGCCAAAATATCTTGGTGCAATTGAAGAGTAGGCTAAATGAGAGCAGGCTTCTGCTTGTGTGGGCTCCTTTTGGTTTGTTTATCCCCAAACCTGCCTCTCCAATGATGCCAGAAAAATATATATTGGTTGTGTTGGTGGTGAGGTGTGTTCAAGACAGGGAGAGTCATGTTCAGAGCAGACCACTGCATTGAGACACTACAAATCCAAACAACTTCAACCTGGGAGATGCTCTAAAATAGATTTTCCCCTCTGAAGTGGTAAGTGGTAATTCCTCTTTGACTCTTGTTTCTTCCCTCCAGTTCCTCCTACTGCTATTACTGTGCAGCTCCAGGAAGGTCATCACCAAATTGTCATTTGACTTTTTTTTTTTCTGAAGGTCAGGAAATGCAGTACTTAAACTAGTGCTGATGGTTCCTCTCTGGCAGCATTTGCCAAGATGGAATTGTAACCAAATAATACAGAAGACTCAATAAGATAAGGGCTCAAATGTAAAACTCAAGCAATCTCCCTCTCTCCTCACAGCCCAGTCACTCTTCTTGCTGCAGGACCTTCAAGTCCAACTCCTGGCTGGTACTACAGAGCATCCCTCAAAGCTGACCATGCCCTGCTGGTGTAGAGGACATAAAATATCACTGCATTCTGTTCCTGAGGTACTAGCAGTAGTATTTTTATGATCTTGAAACTCATTTCTGTTTTGGGGAAAAAAAGCACGTTGTTATTTGAAGTTCAGAGGGGAGGCAAAAAAAGGTTTCACTTTAGTTTTACTTTGTCAACTTCTAGGAGGAGCAAAACCAGACACCAGAAACCTCTCACCAGAAAAGCTGACCTCTGGAGGAGCTTTTTTAGAGAACTTACTTCAACTCTGATCTTTAAAAAGGTATAAAAAAAAAAAAGTTATACCTAATTTTGAGATCCCTCTAGCAACACAACTTTGTTGAGATGCTTTTATACAATTTAGACTTCAGCAGTGCAAAACATCCACAAGCTACAAGGTAGGAATGATTATAGAAGTGCTTCAAAACCAAGCCATATGTGAGTGACACCATTTTCTTCTTCACCCAGGCACTGAAAACATCCACGTTATCTTTGGCAGAAAGACCCTTTCCATCTCTAAGACAAATCTCTAAGCTGTCAGAAAAATTGACCCTGGTGTTGGGTAGGGAACAGGGAGTCCTGGGGAGACAATGGGATATCAGCCTTTCCTCCCTCCACCCCCCATTGTCCCTGTGGCTGGTGGAGTTCCAAGAGAATGTGGAAAAGAGATTATTTGGTTTCTGTTACCCTGAAGCAAGCATTCCCAGTAGTCCCCTAAAGAAAGTCTGCTCGGTTTAGTTTTTGCCCTGAAATTGATGATAAACCAAATTGATGAAGGAATCACCCTTTCTCAAGCTTCAAGAGTTTAAAACACAGTGCTGGCTTTCCACAGGGAAGTATTTACTTTGGCTCAGTGCTTGGTAGCTCCTTTCAGATCAGTGGGAATGTGAATATCCTACAAGTGAGGCACATGCTTTAGGGTCTTGCTGAATCATGTCCTTTGCATGTACCAATCATTACTGAAAAATGTGGCTGTGATCTCACACCAAATTAGGACAAGAGCCTCGGTTCTGGAAGGTGGAGCGTGGCAGGAGATGAAGATGAATGGGGTGAGATGTTTCCTGCTGGGAGACTACCAAGCATTTAGATCTTTTCCAGCCTCTGGCATTTCTGGGGAAGTCCTAGATGCTAGAAGCCAGGTATTTTGGAAGCCACCTTATTACACTGCATGCACATTTAAAAATAATAATTAAAAACCCCTCAGGTGTCTGCCAGGCATGTGACACCATAACAACCACCCTAACAGGAGAACAACTCTCCTTTTTGTGAAGTGCTTCAGACACGTGGAATTCACTCTGAACCAAGATGACACTGTTTCTTTTCCATAGGATCACTCAGGATCATCCAGGCAGAGGCAGAGAAACACCTCTAGACTGCTCCCAAACTTTGAATTATGTGGTTCTGCAGGAAAGGCAATATACTGCCTTTATATATCAGCTTTATCATCAGCTGAACAGCTGATGTAAAATCAATATGCTCACTTCAGTCATCTCTGGATTAAACTCCAACATCAGTTTTGTTTTTCAAATTGCAGTTTCAATAGAGATTTTTTTTTTTTTTCTTATACCAATGAAAGAGGAAAATCTAAAAGATAAAACCAACATCTCCAACTCAGCTATCATTGCAAGGCTTGGTTTCTTTCCCCACAGGGATCTTTGTGGATGAAGAAAGGCTTCCTATATTTTCACCCCTTCAAGGAAATGGTAATATTAATGGTGCATTCTAGTTTCCCTGAGCCATCACAGAAAATTCCTGAGTAGATTTCACTGTAAGCAGATAGGTGTTCCATTTGCTTTCAAATGCCAGAAGCTGTTGCAAAAAAATATGCAGTACAGATACTCCAGAAATGATGGAGTCTCCCTGACTCCATTAAAAATGCAATGCCTTTTTTTCTTTCTCTTTGCTCATATTCCTATCATTCAGCTATAATTAGTCCAGGGTAATTATAGTGGCAATTATGCATGAAGAAAAGTCTTATTTTCTATGCTGAGGGGATGGAGTTGAAACATTCAACTTAAGGGTGTGTTGCTCTTGTTTGGCCACTTTGTAGAAATTTTTCCTTTGCTGTTTTGGAGCCCAGTGCTGTAAAACAGCTGTAGGAAAAATCTAACTGGAATTGGTAAGGGCAGCAGGTGAAAGCAGCTCTTACCACATCTCTTGTCAAGAAGGCAAGAATTGGGACTCCAAACACCCTGAGCTGTGTGTGCCACCCTATTCTGTACACATACATGAAGCAGAGGCCCATTTCCCCACAGGTTCAAAATAAAATAAACAAAGAGGCTATCACTGTATGTAAAAGGATCCCTAAAAGTGGATAAATAATATGAGCTAAATACAGAGAGAGATGCTGCTATGTCCCAGAGCATGCCCTGCTTGTGTTTCTGCAGAGCTTTAGAGAATTTGATCATTATTCTGTGTTTATGGTAGCAATTTGCTAAATTTCAAATCCACCAAAATGTTTTGGTTCTAGATTTATAGGAAGCCAAACCTACATTTAGAGCTGCTGACTGGCACCATAAAAACTTACAGCAAACTGTGTTTGCAACTTCCAGCTCTGGGGCTGTAGCCCTGGAATTAGAGGAATTCCTATTACCAGAAAAGGCACTTTATTTTACTAACAAAAAACCTACTTAGAATCTCAAATGTTTTTGAGTTTTTCTTTCTCCCCCTCTCCCAAAACACACAAAACCTGAGCCAGCACCCAGTTCTCAGATGTCAGGAGTCTCTTGCCAGAGGGGGTAGCAGCACTCTCTTCATTCCTCTTTGCAAACTTAAATGCAATGTTGTTCAGCCAGTTCTTTGGGCCATCTTTCCCCCCTCATTTTTTATGAATAAGAGTACTAGAGAACTATTTGGTTTTCAGCTGCTCAGGAACCACTGCCACTGGTTTCAGAGTGAGCCATGGCAGTAAGGCTCAAGCTGGATGCAGGATGTCTGAAGCTGCTCTGCAGTTGTCTGACTCTGCCATTGCAATCTTGACTTCTGCAAGGTTTTAGTGGAATTCTCAAAATGTGGGTTAGCTCACAGACAGGGAATCCATGAGCATTTACAGACCTACACTGGGGTACCCAAAGACTCTGCTGCCACCAAGAACCAAAGCCCAGGGCCACTCTTCTAAGTCTAGTGCATGATGAGGGGGTTAGCTACAGCCAAAAGGAGACAATCCCTTGAGTTTGGGTTAAAAAAGGACTGAGTGTAACTATTCCCATTCTAAGCTTAACGTCTCCAAGGCAGTTTATAGCAATTCTGATAGGAAAAAACTATGAATCTGGACAAACACCTTTTCCATACACAAGTCATCACTGCTCCAGCAAGGTCTGAAGACTTCCAAGGCTGGCATCTTAACTCAACTCAAATTAGCACAGCTCCTTTTCCAGATCTTTCCACTTCCTCAGAGCTCAAAATGGATCCTGGTTCTGGTTCACTAATGCTTAGCTATGCCCAAATCTAAAAAAAATTAATGCAGAGAGGGACTCAAGGTAAAGGGTCTTGCAGGAGGATGGAGCAAGCATCTTATAATTAAAGAAATATCATCTTGTCATGAGTTCAGAGGTGGAAGGAGAGTAGATGAGGGCAGCAGAGCAGGAATAGGAATAGGAATAGGAATAGGAATAGGAATAGGAATAGGAATAGGAATAGGAATAGGAATAGGAATAGGAATAGGAATAGGAAAGTAGCTGTGCCCTGGGGATGGCTTTCTAGCTGCTAGCCCAGCCAAACCTCATCAGGAACACAGCATTCAGCTTCTTAATGGGCTCTGGCTCCCTTAGCTGGCACTTCCCATATGACCATGGGTTTTTTTCAGAAGGCTGGGGTCTTACCAGATAAATTAATAATCAATAACCTAAAAAGAAAAGGTAGCCTCTTAGTTTATCTGGTATAAATCTGGAAAATACTTGTGTTGTCAAGCATAAATTAACATGTTCTTTCTAGGGCAGGGTCTCTGTGGTGCCAGTAGCTGGTTTGGTTTAGGATTCCTCTCACAGAAGCTAAAATTAATTATGGTATTTTCTTGCTTCCTTACTTAGAACATTTATTTATACATTCAGCTCTAAGCTACACATCAAAGAGACTTTGCAAATTTAAAATTGCAATGGAAAAAGCTCCTCCAAAGTACCCTTTAAATGTCTTAATTACTTTAGAGAATACATTAGTCTATAGCATTTCCCCAAATATGCAAAGGTACACTGTAATAATAATTATAATTATTATTATTGCCTTTGTCCCTGCTTCAGTGTCCTGTGAATTCCTTGGGATGGTTTGCATTTAGTTATGGGGGACAATTTAATGTTCTCAAACATAATGATTTGGGTTAATAATTATTTACCTAACAGTTCAGGAAGAAACTGAAGAATGAGTAAGGAGAGATTTTATTTATTTAACATTGAAAAAGAGGGTCAAAAATGCTTTTCTTATGGTCATCACACCAGGCTGTTAAAGGTCTGAGGTTCTCAGGTTGAAGTCTTGGACAGAGAGTGAAATACAGAAAAAATTAGGCAGTAAAGCTGGATTCTTAATTTCTGCAATGATCTGTCTTTCCCTGTTGAGGGGAATCATAGAATCATAGAATCCTAGAATTGGCTGGGTTGGAAGGGACCTCAGAGCTCATCAAGTCCAACCCTTGATCCACTCCCGCTGCAGTTCCCAGCCCATGGCACTGAGTGCCACATCCAGGCTCTTTTGAAATATCTCCAGGGATGGAGAATCCACCCCTTCCCTGGGCAGCCCATTCCAATGGCTGAGCACCCTCTCCAGAAAGAAATTCTTTCTCATGTCCAACCTAAACCTCCCCTGGCACAACTTGAGACCTCTTGTGCCCTCTTGTCTTGCTGAGAGTTGCCTGGGAAAAGAGCCCAACCCCCCCCTGGCTCCAACCTCCTTTCAGGGAGTTGGAGAGAGTGATGAGGTCTCCCCTGAGCCTCCTCTTCTCCAGCCTCAACACCCCCAGCTCCCTCAGCCCTTCCTCACAGGACTTGTGCTGGATCCCTTCACAGCCTCCTTGCTCTTCTCTGGACCTGCTCCAGCACCTCAATCTCCTTCCTGAGCTGAGCTGAGGGGCCCAGAACTGGACACAGGACTCAAGCTGTGGCCTCCCCAGGGCTGAGCACAGGGGCAGAATCCCTTCCCTGGACCTGCTGGCCACGCTGTTCCTGAGCCAGCCCAGGATGCCATTGGCCTTCTTGGCCACCTGGGCACACTGCTGGCTCCTCTTCAGCTTCCTATGGAAGATGCTGGATGTTGTATTTCTTTCTAGACTACTTAATTCCACTCTCTGCATCATGGTTCTTTTTTTTTTTTTTTTTTTTTTTGCAGTAACAGCAGAGGGCTGACATCCATCTATGCAAAGCAAGGGTGCTTCCTGCTTTTGTAAGAGAGGAGAAGGTTTAAGGGCAAGCCAGTAATTACCCCAGAGAGATGTGGATCAAGTAGCATTAAGTCTGACATTCCCCTGGTGTAAGAGAGGAACTTGCAGGAAGAGCTGCAATGTTCACCTGGAGGGTCAGTCACAGATTTGCCTCTCTTCAGCTATAAATTTTCCTTCTGCCTTCTGGCTATTGAAGGTTTTTTATTCAGGTGTAGATTTACTGAAGGTGATGTGCCTGCTATTCAAAAAATGTACTTTGATTTTCAGTAGATTTCCTGGATGGAGCTAAAAGTGCACTTAGTTCTTCCAAGTTAGAAACAGAATTAACATTCTCAATTCTGGTCCAAGGAGCAAGACTTGTACAGGAATGTAACAATTTAATGGGAATAACAATTTCATGGCCAGCTCCTGAAGTGACATATTAGTGTCTAAATGGAAGCTTAATAGAATGAGTTAGAATAATTACCAGAACAGACCAAATGATGGAGGGGTTGGAAATATGACAATCAGAAAAAACAAAACAAAATGAAGAAATTATGTTGCACCAAGTAAGAAATCATTAAGGCAACTGGTATTTTGGAATAAAGATGAGGCTGTAAACTGGATAAATACAAATAGATGTCAAAAAAGCAAATATGAGGTGAAAAGAAAAAGGGAATTGAGAAAGAGACAGCAAAAGCCACTAGGGACAAAGTGATGTGGAAGTTTTGTTGGCTGAACAGGTGCTGTGACCTTAAAAAAAAAGTCTGATAAAGTGAAAGATGGAGTAGCACTTGAAACCTTAAGGAGATGTGGTAGCAGGTGAGATACTCTGAATTTTATAAAGAACAATTTTGGTTAGAATTTGGGTTTGCAGAGTTCTAGTTCAGGAGAAGAAAAAAAGAAGCCTCTAAAACCCTCTTTGATTATGACTTTGCTTTTCAAAAGACATCATTTTCAAAGAGGGCACTGTTGATTAATCCCTACCTGTGGTTTTATAGGTAGAATTCCTACAACATTAATCACCAGTTTGGGTTAGGAGCCTGTATATTCATCAAAAAGAAATAAATGCATAAAAAGATTGATACAGGAATGATCTCTGCAAGGTGATACCACTTTTTAAAGCCTCTATATCACCCAGAACTAGACTCAAAAAGCACATACAGTGAATGCTTCAATACCTAAGGCAATGTATCCCTCTCCCTAAAATACAACCAATGCTATGGTGTGGAACACTACTGATAGCAGCTGAGACACTGAGCAGAAAGCTGCCAAAATGTAGTGACAGGAAAGATGCAGTGACTCCTTGTGCAGCCTTCCTGGCTTAGTGTCTACCAAGGAGCTCCTGGGACCCCCAGCTTTGGGTGGGAGTCCCTGCACCTTCATGGAGGTGCATTTGGTTTTCAGCTTTGGATCCCTTAAAGTGATGCTGGAGGGGAGAGGGCACATTGTGAAAGTGGTCCAGCATCCCAGCTTGAAGCTTACTGTGCCTGTAAAGGGGGGAGTACCTTGATATTAGGGGTCTTGGAGGCATGAAAATCCAGGTTATTTAAGGACAAGTTTATACAAACCCCATAACAGGTAACTGAACTACATCCAAAGCACTTGCAGAGGAGAGGGAACCACACAAAACTACTTATCACAAGGCCATAAGTTCCTTCTGTTTCCCCTCTGTGCTGTAAATGTGCTGCTGGATTCTGAGTGCTGATGTTCACAGGTTGAGTCCTCTGGCACAACTCGTGTCCTGAGGGACACAGGGAGCTTTGGGAATCAGTCCTGGGGAGTTAAGATCCACGGCTGCCTCCTCACTCCACCCTGCTGAGAAGGATTTCTTAATACTCATTCATTAATACTCCAGAATTCCTCCCTCCTTGCCACTGGGAGCCCTTTTATGCTTTCAAAATGTTCTTTTCCCTCCAGCCTATCTGGGAGCAATCACCTCCTGCCTAGATAGGAAACAGATGATGCTCATGGTGCTCCAGAACTCTGAAGTCTTGGCCTGCTGGGATGCAAACCCCCCTTTCTTGTCAAGCAATTTGGGCTGGTGCTTTTTTTCCCCACAGCTTAACATGCTACTTGATATTTTCCATGCACACATAACCTGCCAGTCTGGTTTGATATAACTGTATAGATATTTTTAAATTTTTTTTGCAGTTTCTCCAAGATCAGATCTCAGCTGAGATCAAACACTGCAGCCTTCTGTAAGAATGGGTTTGAGGAGAAGCACCCCTTCTGCACCCTGAACAATCCAAAATCTCAATCCAAAAATAATTTGGGGGACACACCATGATCTTGCCACCCCTAGAACAATGCTAGAACAGTCATTGCTTGATAAGAGTGCAATAAATTTACTACAATACAATACAATAAATTTGTAAATGCAGGCATTTGGTGAATCCATTTGGACAGCTGACTTTGACACTTTGGGACACTTTTCCCATTACTGTTTGCTTGTGTAATGGCTAAAACAACTCTGAAGAGCAGCTCAAAAGGAAATTATGCCATTTAATTCCTTCTTTTTGAGCTGCTTCTGAGTGTGTGCCAGCAACACTCAGTAGCTGGATGCTGGGAAATAATTATGGTGCCATACAGGCTGGTGATGGTCACACTGCCAGCATCTCTGGTTCCTTACTGCTTAACACACCTGGTTCAGCTTGATCCTGCACTTCTTCTGTACAGAACCTCTTCTTTTTGGTTCTGACCCTCCAGCAGGTCTTTACTGCATATTTCCAAAGGAAATGGTACACCCTGCTAGCCCAGCTGCAGGCTGGTTATCAAGCAGTTGGGTGTATTTAGTGTGCAGCAGGTTTCATAGCACCTGGACCACCTTTTGGGCTTTAACACCCAACCCTCCCACGTGAAACACTCAGAAAACCTGCAGCTCTTCTGGATTTACAGCAGGGATAGTCCAATATATGTCATTATTGCAGCTGAGGCCGTGGTTCCCACGTGGGAATCAACTTCCCAGGAGGAATTTTAGGTATTTCATGCTCACAACAATTTTTCCTCCAAAACTGTAATCCTAAATTTTTAGGTTTATTGCTTCTGCTGACAAGCTCAAGGAATACATCCCTCTCTTTGCTCCCCCTGGTCTTTTCATAAAGAGTTGGTGGGATAAGAAACACTGATTTCTTGTATCTCCTGCTGTAAGATAGGAAAGAAATTCTGCCCTCAGATTTACACCTACACCTCCTAGAGCTGGGGAGCCTGAAGCAGGCTCCAATTCTTGCTTTGAAATAGGAAACTTTCCTAACAATTCTGGAGAAGTTTATTATATTTCAATGGCAATATAGATGGCAATATACTGTCTGCTCAGCTAGGATAACAGAAAGAAATGAAATATCCTGTTATACTTACTCACTGTCCTGAAGGTGACTGGACTTGCTCTTCACAGGGTAGAGAAGAGACTAAAGGTTTTGTTTTAATATATGTAAAACCCTCCCCAAGCAGCAGTGCCCCAGAAGCTGGGTGACAGCTGATGAACAAGGAGGTCCAAAACACTTGGAGGGTATTTATCAAGTAAGACTCTTCCCAGGAACTGCCCCTGAAACCTGGCACTTTTGGGAAAAGGCTTGGCACAAAGGCCACATCAAATCCCTGCCTCTCAGACTGCTGGTAGTGGCTTTGTGGAGTCCCTGGAGATGATTTCAAACAAAAGATATCAAAGTGTGCAAAGGACATGGTTATGTTTGGTAGTGGTAAATTATTTCCTTTTTTTTTTTTTTTTTCTTGCATCAGACAATAGAACATCAAATAATCAGTGAATTGATTGTGTTTTCCATTGCTTTTACATCAGCTTTGGAGGGAAGCAATTACAGGTACTTTGTTCAGACACAATGCTAATATTCTTTGTTTTTCTGCTGGGAAAAAATGCACATAAAACAACTATGATAAACTTCAGCTGATTCAGTTAGTCAGCTGCACATATTTAAAATAACAAATATATGTGGAGTATTCATCCATCTTAATAAGCAGCCTCAGCATTGCAGGCTGAGGTTGGGCACATGGGTTTTGCTGTGTTAAACCTGCACATTACTCACACCAGGGCAACTGCTCTGTACATTACAATTATTTGGACAGGAAACTGAAGCAATGGAAACTCTTCCCATTACAAAGCCATGTTTGAGTGCTAAATATTTCAGTGTTCAACTGGGACAGAGCTGCACGCTTGCTTGGGAAGCAACATGGCTGGAAACTGTTTTATCAGTTGTCTTTGGATTTGTGTGATCATGTGAGTTAAATAACAGCAGCATTTGGTTTATTCTAGGCAGATAAAATGCTAGAAACCTGATGCAACTGTTTTGGGAAGGCTTTTTACAGATCAGCATTAATTATCAAGACCTAGTTTAAATAATCCCATTTACCTGCCAGTTCTGCACTAAGTCATTCTCCAAATAATTGAACATTTTGCTGTGGACATCTTATGTTATTATGAGAACCTACATTAGGTATGGCACCATTTTTAATTTATGTGAAAAATTAGTGTGAAGATACCTACACAGAGGGTATTTGATTACTCTGAGAAGTCAAAAAATGATGATGATTACAGAGCAGTTAACAGGGCTGCTCAAAGATTTTCTCCCAGGTAGACTCTGAGGACAGAAACCAGCAACAAGCAGCTCACAAAAACTTCACATTTAAATATGAATGACAGGGCAAGACTGACACAGCTCAGGCTTGAAAACCTGGGAGTTTTCTGTCTAAGTAACTCTCAAAGCACTTGTAAGAAAAGAACCAGAAATTATTTATTTCTTCCACAAAAAAAAAAGAAAAAAAAAAAAAAAGGTAGGTTTTCCAATTTCTAGGCCCCTCAAAGAAGAATATTTGGGTTGCAATTATTCTGCCAAACTCTTGGATTTCAGCACAATCTAACAGCAAAACTGACTGAACTTAGAAATAAGGGGTAGGAATTTAAGTATGTGCTATAAACAAAGCCTCATTTTATTTCCAGGTGATGCAATAACCAGAAAGAATAAAACTCTTGGATGGAGGAGGCTTTAATTTATGTACAACCCCTGAGGTAAGGAGTGACACACTTTTTAATGCAGATAAATGGAAAACAATGAGATGGGACTAATGAATAGGTATTTGCTGATAGGAAAGAGACAAAGGAGCTGTGACTTGCAGGGGAAATAAAAAGAGGCCCATCTGCTGCTCACCTAAAATGGCCAAAGGAATTAGGGAGAGCATCACTATGAGGTGAGAGTGGATTATAGGAAAGAAACACCTCAGTTGTCTGACACAGGCAAAAGAATCAGCAGCAATAATCTGATTTTGGACTTCTCCACATCTCACTTGAATGCAATCCTTTTTCAGAACTAGATAAAACAGATGTAAATACATTTCAAAATGCTTAGGAAGAAAACCTAAAGCTGCTGTTCAAGGACCCCGTTACACTGATGTCAGAAGTGCTACTTAAAGCCTGAATTCTGAGGACATCCAGAACTTGACTTTTTACTGCAAATCCCACTCATTCCAGGGCCTCAGTTTGCTCCTCTTGAATCTTTCCCTTCCTTGGTGTCATTCAGTTGCCCTGATCATTCACCTTGCATATTCCAGCTGAGAGGAGCTCTGTAGAGGTTCTTCAACAAAAACTTCACATGCCTTAAAGTTACACTTCTGGAGGCCACTTTTTACCTTTCTGAAGGATGTCCAGAGAATCTCCAGTTTCACCATTTAATTGGTTTTTTTCTAGTATGAAATAACAAGAGAATTCTTTGATGAAAGAAGATTTGGAGCATTTAGAATATGACATGTAACACATAACCTAAAGAATGCACTCCCCAGCAAGCAGAGCTATCCATGAATTCCCTTATTTGAAAGCAAATTTTGACATAATCATTTTGGGTTTGCTTTGGAAGGAAATGGAGTGGTGGCTGAGACCTGCAAAGGTCTCATCCCCAAAGGGAATGAATCAGCAGGAATATAGAATATGTCAAGAAACATCCCCTAAGTAAGGAGCTGGAGGACACACATTTCATTTTTTTTCCCCAAAGGGAATGAATCAGCAGGAATATAGAATGGATCTTGTAAAAATCAGTAGGACAGACCCTATGAGCAAAACAAAGGGATAAAAAAATAGAATTAGCTCACAAAAGCACTAGCAATTTGCCTGGGTTTTAGAATGGTGAAAACTAGAGATGAGGAGAGTCCCTAGAGCTTGATCTTCCATTTTCTTAGAAAAGATCTTAAAAAAAACTTCCTGAGCACTAAAATCCCCATAAAACACTCTCTGGTGCCTACCTGGAGCAGGCAGCAGCTGTATGGCCATCCCTGTAAGTATTTAGATTTCTTTGTTTTAATCTGCAGCTTTTGCCCTGGTCTCCACTTCTAAGTAGGATTTCTGTGAGGGCCACACCAGTACTTCCAAGTACACTCAAAACAATGACCTTGTGTTTATCATTTTCTGATTTTATCCTCCCAGTGGGAATTCTGGGAGCCAGGTCTGACAGGATCAAACAAGTACTCACTCTGATACAACCCTCCTGCCCCTTACTCCCACAGAACATCCTTCCTCAAAGAACAGAGTTATCCTTGGCTTTGGAGAGAGCATTTAAAACCCAGAAGGGTCTTTGGTTATCAGTCAAAACCAAAACAAACCTCTTTGATTTTGCAGATTAAGTAGGTGGGCACAGAAAGGTGAGCAGACCAGCAGCAGACAGCATCATAAGGCTTCATCTGTGTCTTTATTAAACCAATGCCCATGCCTGCTTTGGAGATATAAACTAATGGCTTGAAGAGCCTTTTCTTGGAATCAAGATCAAAGTTCTGATTATATGTGGCCATTAACCACTTAATTTCTTGCTGAGATCCTCTCAAGAGGGGGTGTGCTACTGGTTGTGGTGTTCTCCTTGCCAAAATCCAGTTTGGGCTGTTGAACACTCCTTATCCAGTGCAATCTGGTTGTGTTACCACCTGCTTTATTGGAAAGAAAATCAGGCTGCAGGGTATGCATTTGACAGTTAATAGTCTTATTATCATGGGCACCTTTTGCAATACCTCTGCATTTCACAACCAGGAAGCCCAGGGCTGAAGGATGCTAAAATTCAAAGTTTTTTTCACTGGGACACACCCCAGGAGCAGCACTGAGCTGTTAGAATTGTCTCCCACCAAGGGGACTAACAGTGGCCCATATTCATCACCTAAATTAGGAGCACAGTAGCCTTAACTCACACACACACAGCAGGATTAAAATCTGGTGTATTTTCTGAGGCCCAAGTCATCTCCTGTATACCTGGAGCTGCTTCACTCAGCAGTACTGCCTCCAGGTTTGGCTAATTAGCATGGAAGGAAGGGAACAGAACAATTAATTGCATTAGTGGAGTCCAAGAAGGGTTGTGATGCCCAGCAGCAAGAGCACCACGCTGAAATCTGGGTTTCAGCAGATTCTCAAAGAGGGAAAGGTGCCAGATCCACCTCTTCTCATCCAGCAGCTCTGTGCTTTGAGCTGACTGGCAGTGTCCATGGCAAAGGGGATATTTTTGACAGAGCAAGCTGCTAGCATGCAAGGTTATTGATGGTTTGGAGGGGATTCAGCAGTATCCAGTTCCTGGTGAGGCTGGAAGTCAACAGGAACCCAGGAGCTGAGCTTTGCCTCCCCTTTGGCAGGAAAACCACCACCTGGTGAACCACTTGGAGAGGCTGCAGGAAGCAAGGTGGTTTGCAGCCAGGCTGGGAAGCCTTTTGTTCTCACAAAGAAGAAACCAGGGGTATCTCACTGCTGTGCCACTGAGCAGAGAGGTCCTAAGGACAGCACGAGGTGCAGGTGAGGAAGTGTCAGTGCTGGGGGTACAATGCCCAGCTCCCAGCCAGCTTCTCAGGCACTGGCAAGTGGTTTGTTTGAAGGTCATCCATTCTTCTGGGCTTAAATAAAGTTTCTGGTGAAGTGTTAGTCATCCACGGAAGAATGAAACCATCACACTTTGTGCCAAGAGAGCAGAATATGGCTGCCCTGGGCCCCAGGCCAAGGGGAAAGTAGTTTGGGAAGCCCAGTTAAAAAGTTTGCATTGTTTAAGGTTTTTTTTAGGGTGTTTTCCATCCTTAACGTTGACACTGAGAAATACACAGAGTTTAAGTGTTGTATTCTTGTTTGCAGGCTCTTTCACTGGCTGGGTTAGAATGCAGTCACTGCAAACTGCAGATGTCCATAAAAAGTTTAGTGACAGTGTATGTTACCTTCTCTTGTCCTTTTCTTTATTCTCTTTTACTTAAGCAGGGCTTTAATTTTGCAGGGAAATATTTTCAGCAGGCATTATTTTGATAGAAAGTTATTTGAAGTGTCATTCAGAGAATATAAAGCAGATTCTAGAGCCATACTGAAGGCCTTGATCGAGGTTCTTCTCTTAGAAGCAGTGAAATATATGGATAGAGAAATATATATATACCCTAGCTGAGTAGGCAGCAATCTTAAAAAAGCCACATATCTGTTATCTGACAGCAGAATCTGAATCAAAGCAATTTTCTCCTCTAGCAAAGGAAGTAAAACTTTTGTTTACTATGAGACTGGACAGACTGAAATCATATTCATCTCTGTGCTTCCCCCTGTTCCCTTTATTCCTTATTCTAGAACATAGTGCAAAGATCCTGAGCTGGCTTTGGTTGTCACTGGATGTGGGGCACAGAGAGGATGGTGTAGGCAGTGGATTTGAGTTATGGGAATTCTGGTTAAGGGTTAGAGGTGGATTCCTGGTAAAAGTGCAAATATCTTCCATTTTCTTCCCTTCAGTGAGAAACCTCCCCTGCCCCAAGTTTGTGACTATTATTTCCATTTGATGGGAAGTGGAAGGTGATGTCTGTCATGCTGGGACAGACAGCTGGAGCTCATGTGGTGTCCTGCTCACAGAGATGCAGTTTCAGAGGTTGAGCTCCATTGGAGCACAGGTTTTTTTGCTGACACTTCTCCTTTAGGCTCTCAACCTCCTCCTAACCATGCCCAAAGCATAAAGAAGAGAGAAACAGCACAAGCAGTAGCACTGCTGCAGACTGCATGGAGTTGTAGAGCAAGCTTGAAGAGAGCACATCTGCCATTTCCAAAGTTATCCCATGCTTTTGGGAAAAGAAAATCCACCAGGTGTTTAAATCCATGGATCACTTTCTGTGTTTTAGATTTTCTCCACTACAAACTGGAATCATTTTGCTCTGAGCAGTCTGGTCCAGCAGCTGAGCTCCTGATGAGCCACTGCTGCTCTCTCTAGCTCCTAAATAATAATAAAAAAATCTTTGCTGCATGGGCCTCTGAAACCCCACGCAGCTTGGTGCTGAGTGGAGGCAAAAGCACAGGTTTGGGAAGAAACAAAGAATGAAGAAAAGCCAGGAAGTCATCAATCTAGAGAAAAAAAATTAAAAGTTTTCATTTTGGCTCCTCCTGACAACAGATTAAAGGCTAACACAGCAGTTAGGCTGGAAAAACTGCTTCCCTCCCAAGCCCCAAGGTAAGCAAGGGTTGTAAATGTTCTGGGGGAGTGGCAGCAGAAAAAAAGGCAGAAAATTGCTATTAGCATAGACTTACTGGAGAAAGACCCAAACCAAATCTAAGCAACTCTTCAGCTGTGAGGTGTGTTAATCTTAGCTGTGGCTTGGAGATGTGCAGCTCATGACTGTTGTTAACTGAGGATTTTGTATGGTATGTTTCAAGATAAAAAGGACCATAAGGCTGCAAATGTCTGTGTCTGGAAGACAGCAAACAAGCAAGTGATACCCCAGACAAAGATGCACACACATGTTCATTTGATTCCTTTCAATACAGGAGGCTTTACCTTTCAAAACAGGTTCCCCAAATGATGGGCTGAAGACAAAGTCCTGCATGGAACTGGGCACCAGTTACCAGGGCACCTGTGAGGTGGATCAAGTTCTAGATCTGAAGATAATTCATCTACAAACTTCCAGTGATGCTGAACTGAAAGGAACTAAGAACACAAAGAGCTTCACTAACATTGCCACCCCTGCCAGCATCATTTGGATTTAACAATAACAAAGTAGCAGGATACTAAAAAACAAACTAGAAAATGCAACTCAAACCCAGAAACCCAAAACTACAAAGAATAAATCTATTTTCAATGGAGAATATAGAAGAAGCTGTGAGTTGCCAGCTCAGTGCAATATAGAGAATATATAATTATCAAATGACATATATATATATATATTAATATATGAACTAATTTAGGAGAAATTAGGAGGAGAGCAAAGGATGGAACACTTGGAAGTATGATGCTAAAGGACTCCAGGCTAACTATAGGTCCATAGAAAGCTACTGAAAACAGAGTTCATTACAGGCCATAGAGGCAATGGAGACCAAGGCAGAAGCACTAAGGAAAAAAACAAACCCCAAAATTTCCACCACAGGATAACTCAGAATGAGCCCCCCTCACTGGCAGAGCAAGTTGTGATGGCATCAACACCTCAGCACACAGTAACTTCTGAAACTGAGGCTGGATAAACAGCACAAAGGAATCCTTCCTCCCCCTCCCCAGTTTTTGGCTGAATTAGTGAGAAGGATGAGGTGTTCAAACCCAGACTACCCCTGGTTACCCAGTAACAGTAATAACCTCCCCCTGAATACCAGGCAGAGCCTGGCAGCAAGTTTCTCCTGTGGCAAAAAAAAACCCAACAACGACCCCAAACCATTTTTTCCCCCCACTAGAATGAGCAGGCATTGGGCACCAGGGCTTCTGATAAATCTCAGCCTTCAATTTTTCCTTTAGAAGTGAAAGGGAGGATTTTTCTAATCTTTCTAAACTGAGAAATCAACATGGATTCTGTGGCTTTGGTACCAGCAGGCCAACCCAGTCATTACCAGATTAAACATACTTCTCATTCTTTGAAAGCTTTGCTGGCTCACGTGGCTGATTTAAAATCTGCCCCCTCTGACTCTCCCCCTTTGTTGTACAGACAGAAGCAACCCTAAATACAGTAGAGCTATCTATGCTTTTGTAAACTACTGGATCTCTTCTAGGTTTCCTCAGTAAAACACTACCTGTGGAACAGAAAAACAGCCCAAAACTTATGGGGCATTTTAATACTTCCAACAGCAGCAGCAGCACACAGAACCCAAACAACCCCTCCAATCCAGCACTATTTAAGTTTGAAAATTCAGTTCGGTGGATTAATTTTGTCTGCATTTTCCTCTTTATGTAGATAAAGAGAAAAAAGCAGAAAGAGTAAAGCAAGGCCTGCTTACAGATGCCATTTCCAGTGGACAGACTGGTTTCAAGAATGAAGGTATGGTTAATTATCTCTATTAAGGCTTGAATTATTCCTACAGAGGTTCTAAAAATACAGCCAGGATGTTTGGCTAAATTAATGATGAGCACAGCTGGGAATATGGACAGAAAGGCTGAAGGGATGGTAATGAGAAAGCAGAACATGAGATCTTGTTGTTTTGTTGCTTTAAGTGCCTTTAAATTGATTTCTTTCTGTCCTCATACTTAGTTCATCCTGAAGTCACAAACTAACACATCACCTGCTAAAATTCTTTAATATGCAGAGGATGACAAATGCTCTGTAAGTTGGGTATAATGATTGCCCTTGCTTTTATAACAGCAAAGCAACACAGGGGAGATGGGCTCAGAATTCAATTTAAAACCAGGGCTAGATACCTGCCAACACAATCAAGAACCCATCTCCTAGGTCTGTCCCAGCTGAGGTCAGCTGTTTGTATGCTTGCCATATATGATTAGTGATGAATGCATTTTAAACTGCTGAGAGTGCAATTCTGGGGAATTTTTTCTTCTTCTTCCCGTGGCATTTGCTAACCTCAGTTAATGTTCTAAGGAAGTAACACAATTTGGTTTCATTTTAATACATCCTCTATTCCAGCATTCTGTTAAATCACATGTTTACATTTCAAGTAAAAGCCCAATTCCTGGAGTTTATTGACCTTTTGCAGTGCAACTCTAGCAAGAATTACTGCTGAGAATAGCTCATGGTGCAGCTAAAATCCTCTCCTTAGGCTTCACCCCAGAGCAAGATCAATCTGCAGTTAACTGAAAACCCTCAATTTTTATTGCAACTTGACTGTGAAAATTCCAGCTGATTAAATTTTGTAACCTGTAGGTCAGCAGCTCGTTTCTCCCCATTTCTGCAGCCAGGTGTTGTCAGGAATGGGTCTGGAATGCTTAGAGGGATGCAAGGCTGTCACACAGCAATGCACAGACAGAGGATTAAAGACAGTTCCCCAGACTTGTAAGAAGTTCTCTGCAACAAAAAAAGCCCCTGCAGGGCCAGCAGAAGGCATTTAACTTGCACACAGAGACTTCTGTAGTTTTACAGATGAGGTACTCCAGTGAAATGAAAAAGAGGATTTGTGTGCATAAAATCAAGGCTGTGGGGTGAAGTTTTTGCTCACCAGTTTCACAGCTACACATCTTGGATCTCCACCACCCAGTGCCTTGCACACTTATTGCTTTGCAGACCCCAAAGGTGTCACATGGAGTGTAAAATGTACATTTTGAAATTAAGTGGGTGAAATGAACTTCAGAGTTTTCAGCTCAAGAGATGACTTTCAAGTTTCACTGGACACGTTTTCTGGTTCTAAAACTCACTCCAGGTCTCCAAAAGCTTCAGAACTCACTCTTGGGGTGCTGCCACAATAATAATGTTTTGTGTTTCAGTCAAAAGAACTCCTGAATTTATTTCCCTGATGCACTAAGACTCTCTGTTGAGTTTTAAGTTGAAGGGGCAAATAAATGATTTGTCACCTGTTGTTGATACTATCAGTGTTTCTACCTGGAAACACACTGCTTCCAAACAGATAATGTATTTTTTCATGCAAGCCCCACCTAAATTGCATTAACTTGCTGTGGCCACAGATAATGTCCACAAAGATATAACTGTGATTCATTTGGCAGGCAGCTACTGGTAAAATATTGTAATTTTATTGTGTGCTGAAACTACAGTTCAGGCAGCCTATGAGCAGGGATTTGCTCTTACTTATTTCAGGTTTTCAGCTAGCAGCCTGCTCCTCAAGAGACTGTTTTTTAAGGGTTGATTGTCCTTCATATTAGCATTGCAAAGGTTTTACCCTTTGTGTAGGGCCTGGTGGTTAGGAAAAAGGGGTTCAACTCAGCTAGCTTGTCTAGATGCTAATGATATTAAAAATATCATCAGTGGAGCATTCAGAGCAGACCCCTGTCTGGTGCTGGGGCTTGTGGTCTGAACCAAGCAGAACTAATGCAAGAGAGGAGAGTCTGGCTACATGGGCACTGGGGTTTTGCTTTGCTTTGGGATTTTTTTTAAAAAACATCTATGAAATCCCTCCACGTTCATATTTCTCAGCTATGTGAATAAAAGAAGAGATCAGGAGAGAATGATACTAAGAAAACTTGACTAACCCTTTGTCACCACAGAGGAATGGCACCAGGGAGGTGAAGCAAGGCAAGCAAAACCAGGAGAAAAGCAATCTGACTGAGGAAGGTGGAAAAACGAGGGAACCATTCAAGACTTCGTATGTGCCAACACTTCCCTTTCTGACTGCTCCATTTCTTGTGGTTGTTCAGGCTCTGATTCAAGCTTCTCCAGTGGGGGATTGATAGGGTTTCTTTCACTGGTGTGTTTACTCATCTAGATTCTTTATTGGCAACAGTGCTGCCTTTTTTTTTTTTTTTTAGGATACTTCTCAGTGTGCTCTCTCTCTGCCACCTGTCTTGTGTTTTGCTCTGTCCTTCACTTTACCATCCACTGCCAGCCATAAGAACTTAATTATCTTTATGTTAGAGAAGTCTGGTTTCTCTCTGAGCCATAACTATGTTACTCTGTCTTCTGCCAGCTTGGTGGCCCAAGATCACCCCTTCCTGAAGCAGTAACAAGGCTCAAAGCAGCTGTAGGTCAAGAAGTCAAATACTTCTCCAGTGTCTATTTCCATTATTCCACTGGAGCAGAGAGAGCCTGAGAGCTTGAAGGTAATTTCCTCCTCTGTGTGACATCCCTGGAGTGCTGCTTGTGTGCTGAGATTCCTGTAATCTCTTTTCTACTGGCCTCATTTTGTCTTCATTCTCCACTTTTCCTTATTTACGTTCCTAAAACGTGTGAATTGGAAGCTTCTCTACCCCAGCCCTTAGGTTCCTGACACCAGTTTTAAACTGAGCACCTGTGATTCAGTTGTAATGTTAATAAATATTTGAATTCAGCACGTAATGTATTGCTAGAGATTAACAAACGTGGCTCCTCTCACTTCTTGCAATAAACATCTCTTCCACATGTCCTTTCTCCCCTGCTCATCTGACTGGGTATAGGACTGCTCCAAGCTTTGCCTTCCTGCAGAGAAACTGGCAAGAGGAAGGGAAACTGACCTGCTCCATCTCTCGAGCTCCCCTCCAGCCCAGAGCTGTGTCCAGTCCCACTGGGGATGGTTCCTGGAAGCACATTTTGTGCAGCAGAATGTGTGCTGGTTTGCATCCTGTTTTCATTGCTGCAGATGAAAATTTACTTCCTAAACAACAAGGGTCTGAGTTGCTGTAATCTCAGGCTGCAGGAGAAGCCAGGGGCCTCCAGCAACACCAACCACAGCTGGAAGCTTGAAATCCACACAGTTTTGTGCCCTGGTACTCAGCCCTGGTGAGGCCACAGCTTGAATGTTGTGCTCAACTTTCATCTCTGGGTGCCACAGTGTCAGGAATATGTTGAGGTCCTTCCAGAGGAGGCTGGAGAGGGGTTTGGAGGGCATCTCGTGTGAGGAGGGACTGAGAGAAGTGGGGTTATTCAGTCTGAAAAGGAGAAGGCTCAGGGGAGAGCTTATTACTCTCTACAACTACCTGAAGGGAAGGTGTGGAGAGGCTGGTGTTGGTCTCTTCTCCCAAGTAACTAGTGAGAGGATGAAAGGAAATGGGTTTAAGTTGTGCCAGGGCCACAACTTTATCTAACCCAAACCTCCTAGGTTAGTTATTAGGAAAAAATGTCTTTACTGAAAGAGTGGTGAGGCACTGGGATGGGGATGGAGTTGCCAGCCCTGGAGGTGTTCAAGAAGCATTTAGGTGTAGTGCTTCAGGAGCTGGTTTAGTGGTTGTGGTAGCTGGATTATGGTTGGACTCAGTGGTCTTGAAGGTTTCTTCCAACCCTAATGATTCTGTGACACAGCAGAATTACTGTCACTATGCACAGTGTAGCCAGGCACATCATCAGGATCACCCTTGGAGAGCTGATTAGGGAAAATCCAGTTGTTTAATGATTTACCTACAGAGAAGAAGGCCCTTACTTCCAGTTGAGTCTTTGCCTCTGTGCTATCACTTCTAAAACATGAAGCAAATACACCTGACTAATTCCTGGCTGTTAATGCCTTTACACCACGTGCTGGAGGCATTTCCAAGCCCAGCAATCAATAGCAATACCACATCTCAGATTATCTGGTACCTCAGATTATCTGCTACTCCATCTCACTTCCTCTCAGCTTTACATTCAGCTCATGCATTTGATGAATTGTGTCTCCTGGTAGACTAAGAGCTTCCTTTACTAATGCAGGAGTCTTGCTATTTTTATCTTGGCAGCTCTACAGGTCCAGCCAAGAATATGCTTTTTTTCTTGTTCTTCATTTAAAAAAAAACACAAAACAACCCCCAAAAAAGTGGAGGCTGGGAGGCTAATTGCTTATTTTCAGGCAGCAGTGACTCTATAAGGTTATGCAATTGCCAGTGAAAATGTAGTTTGCCCTACATACATTTTTATTACTGAGTATGAACCAGAATGAAGGAACCTATCTTGGCTTTCAACACTGAGGCTGTGTTCAAGCTTAACACTTAAAAGAAAAACTCATATATGAGAGTTCTGCTTTTCTGTTTTATGAGATTAGTCACATTTGATGTGGACTTAGAGAGAAACAGATGCAGTGTTTTATAGTGTTTTCCAGTGTGCACTGATCACTCTTCAAAGGCATCCCACACTTCAGATATTAAGATTTAAACCCTCCAAGAATCAAATCTGTCTTTCTCAATTAACCAGTTTCATAGCAGGTAAATGTTATGAAAAACATTATGTTATGAAAAACAACAGAAAAACTATAATTTGAACAGGTAAATGGCAAACTTGTAACATGAATACCTATTAAGATGCTTGCTCATCACTTCTTTCTCACAAGATATATTGCTTGAAAGGGTAGTCGTGCAGCACTAGAACAAATTATCCAAAGAAACTGCAGAATCTCCACACCTGGAGAGATTTTAAGCTGCTGTGAAGATAAAGTCACGGCTGCTTTGACCCAGTGTTGATGCCAAGATGATCTTCAGATGCCAATCTACCTGTGAGTGCACTGCTTTCAAGGATTGATGTACTTGTTACCTATACAGCCAGATTCCTCACATGGGGACTGCCACTTCATGACTATTTCAGGCCCTCCTTCCAGCCCTTGCCCCTGTGGTGTCACATCCTGAGGGTACACAGAGACTCAGAGAGGAGAGAGAGAACAGCATCATCTTTTGGGAAGTGTCTGAGTTCCTGCCCACTCCTGGAGCAGCTCTGCTTCCATCCCACCTGGACTGGGTACCCCCATCCCAACATCCCCAGTGCTGCCCTTCTTCCCTGGGGGAGCCCCCACCATAATCCTGCCTTAATCCTGCCTCTTCCATCTGCTACCTAGGCAGGAGGCAGGACAAGGCTGTCTGAATGGCACTGAATTGGTGGGTTTGCTGATTTGAGGTTTTTTTTCTTTTCCCTGGCTATACTGAACCTTGTTTTGATGGCCAGCTGGTTTAGCCATTGTTTGAATACTATTAATTGCTCTTGGCTGCACAGGACCTATGTTCTACATCTCTATTTTTTCCTGTAATTTGATGGCCTTATCAGTAAAAGTGCTTCCCTGGGGAACAGCTATATTTAGTTAACTTTGGAGTCAGTTTTTAGTCTTATAGGGACAGCAGGGTCCTCAAAAGCAGCTTGTAAACAGGTACATCAAAAAACCCAAACAAACAACAAAACAGAAGCCATACTCCTACCCTCAGAAGCCCATCCTTAGCTTCTTCTATGCTACTTCCCCATATTTCTTGTGTCACACCATGCTCACTGGGAAAAGACCCTGCAGCTTGCCTCAAATCTTGCCAGGATCAGCATGGGCAACACCTAACATGTCCAAGGGCAACTTATGGGAGCTCACAAAATGGCTCTCATAAAACTTCAGTATCTTAAAACACTTTCCTGGCAAAATCGGTTGAAAGGAGCCAACATCTCCAGAGCTGTCAGGGGAACACGAGGCAGTGCAGCCCTACAAACCTTGCTCACTTGAGGTCCTTCCCTTTGTGTCCTAAGGAAGCTTGGAAAAGCTGTGGCAGAGGTTAGGAGCCTTTGGCACACCTGTTAGAAACACTGAAAGCATTTGGCAAATGGTTGTTTCCTCTCTCAGTCCCTTTGATTTCTCCACGCTAGAACTTGAAAGCACGGCTCAGGGTAGGAAATCCCAAACAATTTGCTACCTTCTCTGCAAAAGCCATTTTTACCTGGTTTCCTGTGACACTGCAGCTAACAAACACTGCTGTGCTTTCTCTGAACCAGAGAAACTTTCCAATAGCAACAGTGTGTTGTTCCAACATTTTTCCTTAACTCCCACTCATTTCTCAGAAGCAAAACCCAACCCAAAACCCAACTAACCCTTCCAGTCCCTCAGCAAGTCAGAGTAGAGACAGCTGGGAAGGGGAAATATTAGGACTGCTTTGTACTGCTGCTGAAGGCCCAGCTAGCTAGTTTTAAACCAACTTGTATCATCAAAACCTTTGTTTGCCCTTACTGATTTGGAGCTTTAAATAGCCTTAAAAAATATTTTGTCACCTACACATGCAGGGTCTCAGCAAAGAATGACAACAAGCTGAGAGAAATGCTTTTCCAGAGCTGCTGTCTGGCCACCCAGCCTTAGCATTTTGTATGGATGACTTCTGCATGGGCTGTCTGGGCTTCTACATCTTCTTGGTCCTCTTGACCCATAAGGAAAATCCTCTTGAGGCTGATGCAATATGGCTCAAGGAGACCAGCAGCATTCCCACTTCATGCTTCAACACGGTCTCAAGTAGAGCTCTGGGCTTTCAGACCAAAAGAGAGTGAGGAAGCCTAAGTGCACGCAAATTTAGGGCTGAAAAGTCTTTATTTCAGCACCAAACATGGTTGGTTGCTTTTCATTCCTCCTCAGCACATGTGCAGACTTGTGTCCTCAGTATCAGAGTGCAGCACAGTTAGTGGAGCTGGGAATCACCGAGTTGCAGAATTTCTCCTCATTTTAGATCAGCTGTGCAAGTCGTGCAGCACTGCTGGGAAGTTCATGCCTGGCCCAGATACCCAAATAGTTACTGCCCTATGTGCTGCAATGCTTGGAACATCATTATGGAGCTGGTTTATTCTGCCTTAGGAAATCAAAAATAGGCCCCACATGAAGCTGATACAGAGCAAGAAAAAAAGCAGAAAGACTCCTGTGTTTTTCCTTAATGTTTTCCAGTGAATTCCTCCCATTTTTGTAGCAGAAGAGCCCAGGCACTGCAGTGCTTTGGCTATGCACCAGGATTTGGCTCCACAGATATTCCCACTGTTGTAGGGGCTGTGTGGCTTCCAGAGCCACTGCTGAAGTAAGAATCACTTGGATTAAGTGTGGACAGCTATAAGGTGTGTGGACAGCTATATGGTGTGTATCCACCAATGTTCACTCAACATCTGCTGTAGGCAACTTCAGTAATCTGTACAATAACTGGAACCAGTTTCAAAGACAATCACCCACCCCAGGCATGTTTATCAAAGCTGCTCAAATGGAGAGGAAAAAAATAAATCCTACTTTTCAGGAAGATGTTTTGTAAACATCCATGTAAGAGGTATAGACAGCTCATACAAGGTCTTTAGTTTGATCTATCCAACTCTTTACCAGTGCTTCAGAATCATCAGAAAAGAGGTAAAAGCCTTGCAAAGCTACATTTAGTCTCTGCTTACAGAAGCATTTTGTCATACAGTTGTTTATTTAAATTCTGTTCTTTCTTTCAAATTCTGTACTGCCAATAAAACTTTTCTCAAACTGACAGAAAGCCACATCTGAGAGCTTGTTTGGTTTTGCCATGCCCAAAACCTTGAGAGTAATTGCTTAATGGGCAAAAGTAAACCACAGAAACCTGGCAACAACGTTTGAGTCAATAATGATCTTTTTCAAGCTAAGCCTTACTGCCAGGTAGCCCCAAAATTAGCACAGATTAAAAAGAAATAAAAAAATCAAAGCTAACATTTAGGGAATTACAATGACATTTCTGTTGGCGTAGTGGATCAAAACCAGAGCAGCTCCAGCTGAACTGGGCTGAAGTGGATGAATCAAGCCACGTTCATCAATGGAAATGTCCAGGGAAAACAGACCATGGCAGGGCCAAAGAGGCTGTGAGGGAAAAGCCACTGGCATGGTGTGGCTCTGACCCTGGAAAACAAACAAGCAGCTCCAGGAACATGGGATTTTCTGTTTTGCCTGAATCTCTACATACCCTGAAACCTGATCAGCAGATTTCCCTGGTTGCTGAAGACCTATGTGCAAAGCTACAGAAATCTATACACAAACTGCTGGAACCTATCAGGTGGCAAAACATGGACAATGCAGGAAAAACACCCAGAAGAATCATATTCCACATTCTTCTATTTCTGGGAGATATCCCATGATGTATTACAGAAAAATCCACCCCAGCTAGCAATGTGCCTTCAAGTATCTGGGGAGAAGGCTGCCCTGGTTCAGCTGCTCAGTGTTCTGTGCTTGTTCACATCCAAAAGTCAGGTCACCACCTCAGCTGTTACAACTTGCACACCTTATTTGAGGGAGAAAGCAAACCTGATATAGTGTTAAATTGTTCTAAGTTTCTGTTCCTGCTTTCAAACAAAGGAGAATATCCATCTAAGATCTAGTCTTGGGGAACAGAGGAGAGGGAAAGTTCCAAATTGGCTTTGGTAATATTTTTTTATCTTCTGTTTGTTGATTAAAATGCTATTTTTTAAAAAAAATCAAAGCTAAACAGACTCATAATGAGCAGAAGGGTCCAACAAAACTGATGCATGAGCCACAGTGGATGTTACAACCAGCATAATCTCCCAGTGAAACTAGCCCCATACTGGGTTTTATACACATATATAATTTGAGGGTGTCATTTGTATAAAGTTCTGCTGTTATTCAGTCATACTATGAACAACCTTCTCAGCATCAGATAGGATACTTATGAAAGAGGTATACACATGAAAAGCTTTAATCAAAAGCTACTTTAGCTTTTCTTGATGCTACAAGAAAAATCTGACCTTGATCTTCTGCTTACAGAACAAACCCATTGCATTAAATACACACCAAAGGAGAGTACAAATCCCATGGGAGTCATTGGCCTGAACCAGTCAAGCATTAAGTCTTCCCCTGGATTTCTGAAAAGAGAATTATGGTACTTGCACACGCCTATTAAAAGGATAATGATGCTGAAGAAATGAACCAACCTACACAGGATGCCTCCAGCTGTTGTTTGGCTCCCTTGCAGTGTGCTTTCAAAGGCCACTGGCTGTGTCCACTTTTTCCCAGATGCAGGGAAATCCCTTCCTTTGAGTCCCTGCCAGTCTAAGCTGCAGTTACTCATAGACCATAATGGCTTCAGGTTCTGAAGAACTCCAAGATGAGAGCACTGAGATCATGTTTGGGCTGGAACTGCAGCCCTGCTGGTTTCAAGTCCAAGGACAACCTTCAGCCTGACTCAGTTCCTATATAATGCTGTAAAACATTCTAAGAGTCCCCCTCTTAACCACTTAGCAAGAAGGGCTTCTCACCCCAGAGTTCTGAGGCAGCACAGGAGAATGATGCCACCTGGCAGTGCTCGATGGGCACAGGGCTCCAGCTTTCCATCCATCCCCACAAAGCTTTGACTTCACAGGGCCCCTTCTGCTGCAGCTGCCAAGCTGAGCTTGAAATGGATCCCTTCCCCGTCCCCTCCTGTGGCACCACAGAGAAAATTAAAAATAGGACGACTTCAAAGGGGTGGGGGTTTGCTTTGGCTGGGGTTTTTCTATTTGTTTGCTTTTGGATTTCAATGAGGACACTGACTGTTGCAGCTGTTTTAACAGTAACCATCAGGAGCCAAAGCCAGCAGGGGTCATTTTAGATGTTATTCTTGTGGAGATTTGCAACTGGGAATCTCCATGGCGTGGCAGACAAAGTTTGTGGATATTCAGATGACCCATTTCCCTCTTTTAATGAATTCAGGCAGAACCACAAACTTTCTAAGGTTTTAAACTGACAACATGAAACTGAAGGACTTAGTGACTCATTCAGGCAGTTCAGGAAACCAAGTTTTCCAGCTTTTAGGTTTCTTAAGTATGAAAGAGCATCCATAAGATGTAATATTTCAAACCTCTGTCTTTGGTGGCAGCTACAGCAGGGAGATTCAGTGATGCCCCATGACAGGACAAGAGGCAGAAAAAACTAGGAAATTAAATCTGAATGCAAAAGAATACTTTTTTTTTTTTCTTTTAATTTTTCCTAGATATGAGTGTGGTCAAGCAGTGGAACAGGTTGTCCAGAGAAGCTGAGAAGTTTCCATTTGGGGAGATACTTCAAAAGCCATCCAGAGATGGTCCTGGGCAACTTTTTGTAGCTGACTTGGCTTGTGCACCACTGGCTGTAGGTGCCCAGCACTAGGCTGCAATTAGTGGAATTGTGCTTATTTACATTGCTTGAAAATGTTTTCTTTTGTTTATAGTGAAATATTTTGAGGTTTTGGTTTGGTTTGGGTTTTTTTGTGGATGTTTCAGTAGCTTTTCACATCTATACACATTAGCAATACTGAATAAAAATAATGGTGATTAAAGAATATTTGATCCACACCCTTAGCTGAACAGCCCCCACACAGGGGGTTGGAGATCTCTCTGGTGGATCTTCAAGGCTGTTCTAAGGTCTGGTAGGTTGCCTGAATTCTAACTGAGATGGCACAGTTTGACTATTTTGGGGGCATGACTGGAGAGCTCTGACTGCTATTTCAAGTTGACTTCCACAGCACAGAAGAGCAGCAACTGGCAAAGTGGTTTTTGATAAAATAACCTAAAGCAAGCTTTGTCAAAATTAACCTGCCCTTTTTTTTTTTTTTATTGTGGCAAGAATAAGGAGACACCTCCTGCTTCAGTAAGCTGGGTTTCCTCTGACTTTTCTATATCTGTGTGCACATAGAACAGATCATTTTAACATTTGCTAGAGCAAGATGTTATGGGCTCTAAGTATTCCTTTAGGAAGGCCTGAGTTCAACAGACATTTTAGAGTTCACATCTGATGTGGGGACTCAAGCAAAGCATGAAATCCCAGCTCAAGGTGTAGACTCATCTGTCAGCAGCACTGTTCTTACCCATCTGCAGAGAGACAGCAAAGTAAGCACTCGACTTGCTGGTGTCAAGAGGACAAAATGGAAGAGAGGGGGGAACCAGACTTACTGCAGAGGGACAACTAATGCATCAAACCTTTCCAGAAAAGCAGCCTGTAAGTGTGGCCATACCTTGCCAAGCCCATCAATACACTGTGACACTGCCTGGGAACTGCTTCCTTTGTTTTGCTTCAGCAGGTACACAAAAAATTGGAAACCTCAAAGGAGGGAAGCATTGCATGAAGTCCAGGGTCTAGGAACTCAGGACAGATTGTCCCTTCACCTCCTAAAGCAAGCACTGAGGGAAAAAACCAGTTTAACTCATATCTCAGAGTGGTGGCAGTGCCACACATTTGGTGTGGCTACAGGTCAGCAGCACATTTTCAGAACTGGATGCCCAAGGAAAATCAGTGTCTCAGTAAGAGCGAGCATCAAGGAAGATTTTTCAAGATTTCCCTGTTGTTCAGATAAAAATACATGCCTTTTAGCTATGTGCACTTAAAATGCACTTTTGGAACACCACGAAATTTCAGTTTTCACTCTACTGTAAACTTTGCAAAGGAAGGAGTGAAAGCTACCAGGAATAAATGCAACAGCAACAAGCACTAAGATTTTCCTTTCCCGGTGATTGAAGTTAAAATAACAGTTTGAAAAAAAACACACATCAGCACACCCCCAAACCTTGTCCAAACATGTGCAGCACAAAGAAAACAACTTTCTGAGATAGAAACAGAGGCCAGATGCTCCTGAAACTTAGGTGTTATTTCTAGAGATGGGTCAGTTGGACATTGCTTTAGTTCTGTATCCACTTAGTTGGTATTTTCAGGCTATTCTCACCTCTTGCCTAGTATTGGCTGAAAAGAACATGCAGCTGCAGTAATAGCTTATTATTTAAGTCTCTCCTCAGACCCTGTGACAAAAAAATTTAATTTAATATCATAGAATACTAGGTTGGAAGGGACCTCAAGGGTCATCTGGTCCAACCTTTCTCAGCCAAAACATACTTCGAGTTCTGTTGTATGCAATAATTTTGAATTTATTACAAACCATCCTTTATGGTTTGTATGGGACTCTATTAAGCAAACAAATGAAAGAATTCTTTATAAGTCCTGCTTCAATCTAGTGGTTTTCCACTTGACTCAAAGGCCAGTCCTTAAATTACACCTGCTTGTGCACAGGAAGAAGACTTCTTCAGAAGACAGACAAAGCAAGGGCCCCAACCCATCATTAGAGCTGAGCAGAGTTCGTGTGATGGGTAGTGGCATAGTGGCACGGGTGAGGTTTGGCACAACTGAGCCTTCCAGAACAAAGGCAGACAAAGAATCAAACAGAGCAGAAAAGATCCTCTCAGACAGGCTTAAAACTTCACCAGCAAAAGCCAAGTTGCTGTCTTCAGACTGGACCTGGGACAGCCCCGCAGCCGGCAGCCCGGGCTCAGCCTCCAGAGCTCTGCAGATGAGCTCGGGCTGCCCCTTCCTCAGCCCCTGCTCAGGAAAGAAAAGGAATGCAAACACACTTACCCCTGGATCCGTGGGCTACACAGATCCCAGCAGAGCCTGGATCCCCCTTTATACAGCAGCCCTGCCACTGCTCCCTGCTCCCCACCTTCACGGCAAGAGCTGTTTATGCCGCCGCACAGATAAAAATCACCTCCGAGGGGCCCAGATCTGCCCTCAGAGCTCATAAATTACAGAGCTTTACTCTGCTTGGCACAGGCTTGAACCCTGTTATAATTTAGGTTAAAAGACAGCCCAAAATTTCTGCCTTTTCAGAGCCCTTCGGCAGTTTTGCTGCCGAACCACAGGGGCTGGTCAGGCCTCTACAGGTGTTCGTAATTAGGAGAGACTCCACGTCAGGTAGGAGCCTTAAAGACATATGTCTTTTAAGCACAAAGCCTTCAAAACCCAGCCATATCGTGCCATCATCTGCCCTGCTTTCTGCCTACAAAGAGCAGAGATAAAGCAGTGTTTAATCAGGAGTGCTCTTTCCCCTTGCAGAGCAGAGGAGCACGGAGCTGCCCTGCAGGACGGAAGCGTTGGGTTATCTCAGCCCGGTCTGAGCTCCCAACCTGGGTCATCTTCCTGCCTCTGATTTGCTTGAAATTTGGCTTTTAAAAATATTACTGCCCTTGGAGGCAAGAACTATGGTTCTATGATTCTGTGAGTCTATGATTCTGTGTATAAACACAGCCTGCTCGCCAAAACTGATTAACTTTAGGAACAAATCAGCTGGCCTCCAAGTCACTTTTTTTAGGGGAAGATGATGACTTGAAAAGTAAAGACTTTTTGGTTATATTTGGGAACTAATCAGCTGGCCTCTAAGTCACTTTTTTAAGACTTTAAAAGTAGAGGCTTCAGAGAGACAATGTGAAATCAAACCCAGAAATAAATAGACAGCTGTGGCCTGGATGATCATGACTGGTGTGTAGCCTGTGAGAAGAGATGGAGCTAATGTTCTGCTTTTTGAAATAGTCAGAGGGAAAAAAAGACACAAGAAATTAAGCCATGAAACCTATCAGCTGCTTTCCTAAAAGTGGATAAATGGAGACAGGTTTACAAAAACATCATCCCTGACGTACACCAAAGGGTTCTCCAGGGCCAGTGCCCCATCTTTGCCAAGTACCAACCTTCCAGTGCAGGCTGGCAAGGAGACTACCACATGAAGCAACAAGAGGGTCTGAGATTGGGGAGATTTTTCTTTTTAAAGGTTATAAAATGCTGCCAGTGGTGAATCTTCCTTTTCCCCAAATTTTATGGACAGCAGAGCTGTGCTGTGGCTGAGCTGGCTGGACCTTCACTTCTGTTTGGCAAAGGAGTGAGGGATTTGGAGGTTCATACCTTGAACCACTGAGCTGTTTCAGGACTCCTCAGATCCCTAACTCCAGAACATAAATTTGAGAAAGATCTGAGGACCAAAGGGGCCAGGGCAGGATTCCACTGGTGCAAAAGCAGCATAAGGTTGGTATGAATGGCTCTAGGTCTTTGGGATTCCATTCCAGTAGCTAGAGCATCCCTGAAAGTGGAGGGGTAATGCAAGGTTGCCTTTGTCCCCCCAAAGAATTGGACTGTGCCATCTAAATTATGATTTTGGTGGAAAAGAGGATATCCATGCTGCTCCATTTGAGCCTAATTTAGATGTGATTCTGAACCATGTCCTATCTTAGCCTCTGCTATGAAAAAGTTAAGAACAGCAGACTCTGCATCTGGGCTTCTCATCAAGATGTCTCACGAAGGGGAATTTTACTTCAATAGAATGAACAGCTGAGCTGTGAGGAAATTTGGATCACCTGATAAAGTTCCAAAATAGCTATGTAGTTTCTGCAGCATAAATCAGCAGACCTAAACATGAAGTGCAACCATAGGGAAAGTCTTCCCAGAGAGAAGCTCTGGGTTAGATTTTGATCTGATTGATCTTATGCTAATATAAGTTAATTTTCAGATTAATCTAAGATGGTTATTTTTAATGTCTCAGTATTCCCACACATACTTGCCCATCTTCTGAACTCCCCAGACTACATTTTCATTATTTCATTGTATCCAGGAAGGGATATTTTCTCCTCCTGATACTGGCCAGTGGATGCTGTTAGAATACATGGAATACATGATGAGCAGCATGCCTATAAAACTGTGCTGCAATTGGTGGATTTTTAGCAGCAGATCCTCAAGCTTGTGGAAAAACTGACTTTGTAATTTTGCAAAGAAACACTGTGGGAAAAGGATTGCTGGTCAGACTTTGCATTTGTGCCATTTCCTCCTATCTTGATAGAAAAAATAATCAATCAAACTATGCATTCGTTCAGATTATTGCAAGTGGAATTTTTCTGGATTTATACAGGTGTAACCCAGGACAAAAATGAGTTCAGGGCATTGCCATGCAAAATTAAATGTTATTTGGTCTTTGTAGCTGAGTTGCTTCCACTTGCCTGCCTCATTCAGAGAAGAGATGTCCTGGTTTAATCCCAGCAGCTCAGCACCACACAGCTTCTCTCTCTCTTGCTCAGAGGGATGGAGGAGGGAATCAGAAGTGTGAAAGTGAGAAGTCTCGTGGGCTGAAATAAAGACAGTTTAAAAGCCATGTGTGCAAGGAGAGCAAAACAAGGAACCCACTCCCTACTTCCCATGGGCAGGCAGGTGTCCAGGTGGCTAAATGGGTACAGTGAATATACCCATGAATATAGTTCAGTCAGTTGTGTAACTCTCACCTGTCCCATTCCAGCTACAGGGAGGCGATTTTTCCATCTGACACAAAGTAAAGCTGAATTTTTAAATTCTGACTCTTCAGAGTATGAAAAGGGCAGGACTGAGCACAGAAGTTATAAAAATGCAAAGTCACATTTTTATCTTATTTGGCCTTCAAGTGACCTCTTTTCTGAGAGGTCAGTTCTTAGTGCAAAAAACTGTTCTGAAGGCCATTCAGGGAAATCCTCATCTACTCTCTGCACTCTATGATACTAACATCATCCTTTCTTTTTCACAAGAAATATAATTTTTTTGTAAGCCATCATGTGGATATCAAACAAAAGACTTGAGAATCAACCATAAGGAGCAGCACCAGACAGAATGCCTAAATTACAGGCAGAGGACAAGAGTAAACCAAACCTTTCTATCTCCAGTGGATTCCAAAGTGCCCTGGATGGATTTGCTGGCTTAGTGTTGGTCAGCATCACCCCCTGAGTCAGGAAAACACATTTGGTAGTAGGACTTCTTCTCACTGTCTCTTCTGGAAGTGTATTTTGAATTCTGCATTTCTAGAAAGTCCTTAGCATCACCTCAGCACCTGGTGCCAATTTGCTGTGAATTTCCGAAAAGTTCTAAAAGGAGAAGCAATTATGGAAAATAAGATTCTTGGCTGAGAGGAACTGATGTTATCATTAAAAAACAAGATCTGGCAAGGCAACAGTGGTAATGATATGAAAAGTAAATAAGCACAGGAGATAACATAAAGATGCTGAGTTGGGCAGGAAATTATTTCTAATAAGAACTAAGTCTCTCTTTTATAATACTCATTCCACCAAAATGGATGCATTTAAATTGCTGTTTAGGTGGCCTTATCCATTGCTGTTTACAGCATTTTAGTTTAAATGCAGAGCTCATTTAATCCTGGCTAGGTCAGTAATTGTGCTAATGAACAAGGTGTACCCTCAGCCATTTGCTTTAAGGTGAATAAATGCTCATTTACAAAATCAAATGGCTTTCTTTTTGTAGTTTCATAGAAACATAAAAAAATGCTGAGTCTCTGCAGGCTCAAGTGAAAAGTTTGATGACATCAAAATTTAAATTAAAAGCAGGACAGTTTCTTATGCACTATAAAATCTGACTGCTGTGAAACAAGACCCTGCTTAATATCCACGCACTTTAATTCTCAGCAATAAAAATAACAGAAGGAGCAATTTTATTATTATTTGATTAATTTGTTAATTGTGGTGTTATAAATAATTTAGAGCATTTCCTTTTCTGCCACTGGTAAATTCTTGGTACAAAAAAGATAAAAATCCTCACTTCAGTACCTGTTATTTATAAATTGTTTTGATTATAGTCTTCATATTTTCAGCTAGTTTTTCTATTTTGAATTGCTGTACAATGAATAATCATGAATTTAATCCTCCAGTGAGAATGTCACATGTATAAACATTCATTTCATTCACAACAAGATAGATGAGGAAGCTGGCTAGGAGAGAAAATGTAACATTTAATGTAACATTAAATACAGCCTTGCTCTTCTTGCCTTCCCAAACAGGGGAATAGCTGATTAAAAAAACCCCCAAAATTAAATATATTCAGGATCTCTTGTAGCACAACCCAAAGTTAAAGAATCCTTTAAACCTGCTAGCCCATACTATCATACAACCCAATTTCATCCATTCTCCAAGGGCCTGATTCAAGGCTTTGGAAAGAATTCCAGTTTCTTCATTATTTCCTACTAACTGCCAGGGAAAGTCACTGCTGGGTTTCCTGCATCCTCTCCACAGTTGGATGTATAATTTTGGGCATGGCATGACAAGTCAATGCAGAGGACAAAACCACAGAAATGAAACTAAAGCCATTTGTGAAAAAGGTGGGAGTGGATTTGCAAGTGGTGTAGTTTCATAAAAGAGCTTCCATTTAATGGCAGTGGGGCCAGGGTGCTTCCTGCTAACCTGAACACTGGCAGAGTGGAGATCATGGGTGCCTCCTGAAAGCAGGGGAATGAGGGAAAAACATTCCAAAACTCTTGTCAGGCTTCTCATCTTGACATGCAACAGTTGTCATCTGGGTTCTTTCACTTTTGCAAAAAAAACAAGACATAATAATAATAAAATAAAAAATATAATAGAAATAAAATACAGGCACGTTATCAGCATCTATTTCCTGATGAGGATGATGGAAAGAAGCAGGAAGAGAAATGAATTGTGATATGCACATAAAAATGGAAAAAAAGCAAGCAGCTGGAGGCAGTAACGTGGGAAGGGACAAGCAAGGGGAGAAAGGGATAAGAAGGAAGAGAACTATGAAAGCAGATGGGAAATAAACTGGTAAAGAAAGTAATCAGCTGCAGAGACTAATTTACAGTAAAAGCATGAAGTCTCATTAAATACACAGCTCTACAGCAAAGGAAAGCTCTCACAAAACTTGTTTTGGCCAGGTCCCATAAAAGCCAGGTAAGTTCTGTCTCTATTTTAAGGTCAGAAGGGCTCCCACAGTCTGACTTCTGTTCCATGTGCACCCAGTGTGCACTATACTGAGCACAGGAACTGTACAGAAGGAAACACCTGACATGAAAAAAAATAATAATCTATGTTAAAAAGCTACATTTCCTCCATATTCTTTGCATTTGGAACATCCAAATGTTCAGTTTATTGAAGGCTTTTCTTTTATGTGGGCAGAGATCAGTCAATGTGTTCTTAGAAGAGCTGCCAAGAACTAAACTGTCTTTGGGAATGACTTGCTTGGTTTCATTTTAAGCTCCAAACCTTTGTAGATGGTATTTTCCTCCTTTAACACAAGTGCTCAGAGATAACCTGTGAATCCAGTTACAATGCATTGCTCAGGTTTGGTAATTTCATTAGAACCAAGAAAAATGTTCCCTTAAGAAGGTGAAATATCTTCTACTTGATAAATTCATTTGAAGAGATGCCATGAGGCCACTTACTACCCAGGTGTTAAATGAGTACTTTTCAATTCCTAGACTTCAGCACTGAGCCTCCAGGCCATTTTTCCTTCCTGACATGTGAGAGGACTTCCTACCTTCCTTTCTGTCCTCAACAGAAAAATGAAGTTTTTGCCAGTATTTAGGCTCCAGGCAGTTTTTTGGTCCAAACTTTTTTTTTCTGACAGTTCTTTGCTCCCCCCCACTGAAGACACTTTGCTACAAGCCAAGTTTCAAGGCTTGGAAATGAGCCTTCTTCCCTCCAGTTTGCTTTCTGTTTGGTAAATGTTGCTTTTACACCTCCTGTTACTTCAGCAGCAGAAACTGGATTTTTTTTTTTTTTTCATACAGTCTGCTTGGAAAAATCTTATGAAATATCCCCTACAATTTTTAATTTTTTTTTTTTTTTTTTTTTACAATTATATAAGCCAATTAATTGCTTGTCACGAGCCATTCAAGTTTTGGCATGTTTCCATTTACCCCAGTGGGATATTCTGATTTATCATATTATAGGCCAGTTGGAGTTAAAAATATGTTTTATTAACTGATATTTCAGTTATATTAACTGAATTAATATATTAAAGTGAATATATTAACTTTATAAACTAGCTCAGTTTAATGTATCATCATAAAAGGGGAAAATCCTTGTAGGCATCTGGAAGTATAAATTCATAACTCTTTTGTTTATGTTCCACTGAGGATGCTGAAGAATATTCTGAACTAGAAAGATCAAATATGAAGCTCCAAGTCATGCAAACTGACCAGATTTTTATTAAGAAAACCTTACAAGGTAAAATGGGATCCAAGTGCTCCACTGACTCCCAGGGGGCATGCGGTAGGTGTTTGACAGATATTCCCTTCAGAGCATTTTCCAGGGTAAAATTGCCTCTTTTGGATGTGGTTTTTTTTCAATTGTTTGGTGAACCTTTATAATCTGCACTCTCCAGTGCCTGAAACCTGTGTTGGGACTTGCATTCATTCTCATATCCAAAATGATGTAATGAGAATCCAGCTAATGGGCTTAGGCCAATAAAAAAACCTAACATGGAAAGTCTTGGAACACAGATTTTGGTAATTAGCCTGATTGCTGACAAAAGCTATTTGTGTGTTGATGTCAAGCTGCATCTTTATTATATTTTATACACAGATGAGGCTGCATCTAAGCATCTTCAGAGCTGAAACATATCTGATACCAACCAACTTTCCTATTCTTTGGAAAACACCTCATGGACACGGCTGGGGAGAAAGTGCTTGGGTATGGCTACCAACCTTCAGGGTTAAATCTCAGCTTCAAGGATCATTTATCCCATCTTTTTATAAGACTGTGGTGCAGGGTAATGTGATGGAGCACAAAGCTGAGGCTGAGATATTCCTGAAGTGTCTACTGTACCCATCAGGCTCTGAAAATTGCAACTTGCTGACTACATGAATTACTCTGGAGGAGTTTAGGACGTGTGTGGAGTTTTCTCTCTGAAAAAGCTCTGGCGATTCCGCCTTAAAAAGTAATTTTCCATATGGCTTGCTGGGAATTCAGGCTCATAAACAGATACTCAGCACTGATATTTAATGCAGTTTATTGAACAGGTTTACAGATTAGGGAGGTAATTTTCAGAGCTTTGGCAGTTTCTGGCTGAGCACACTGATTATGTGCCCGGGGATTTGACTTTCCCCCCTGTATTTTATTTTGCTTTGTTCTCCATTTTGATGATAGAAGGTAAAAGCAAAGGTAGGATTGTGCTGATGCAGTGGAAACAGACTTTCAGCTTCAGTTTATAGACAGAACCTCTGCGAGAAATAATGTTTATGTGATCATCTTGTCTTGCTGCAGATGGTTTAGATGAAGCTCCTTGCTACACAGCCTGCACAAAACGCACGAGCAGGTACTGTAATGTGCTGCACAGAGAACTGGTGTGGACTGGAAGCTGCTGTGAAATGATGATGAGCAATTGCAATGCAGACAACATCTGGTTGTTGGCACTTGAGTGTTTATGACCATAGCAGTAACTGAACACAAGGATCTGCTCCATAACCAGGTCTGCTGGGTGCCCTAAGGGCATCTAAATGTAAATAGCAACATGTGGGATCTGGATTCCTTTCTACTCTGCTTTCAGCACTTTTAAAACCTCTCTCTTTTGAGAGAAGGAAACCAAATGCAGCAAGCACATAGAATCACAGAATCCTAGAACTGGCTGGGTTGGAAGGGACCTCAGAGCTCATCAAGTCCAACCCTTGATCCACTCCCGCTGCAGTTCCCAGCCCATGGCACTGAGTGCCACATCCAGGCTCTTTTGAAATATCTCCAGGGATGGAGAATCCACCCCTTCCCTGGGCAGCCCATTCCAGTGTCTGAGCACCCTCTCCACAAAGAAATTCTTTCTCATGTCCAACCTAAACCTCCCCTGGCACAACTTGAGACCTCTTGTGCCCTCTTGTCTTGCTGAGAGTTGCCTGGGAAAAGAGCCCAACCCCCCCCTGGCTCCAACCTCCTTTCAGGGAGTTGGAGAGAGTGATGAGGTCTCCCCTGAGCCTCCTCTTCTCCAGCCTCAACACCCCCAGCTCCCTCAGCCCTTCCTCACAGGACTTGTGCTGGATCCCTTCCCAGCCTCCTTGCTCTTCTCTGGACCTGCTCCAGCACCTCAAGCTCCTTCCTGAGCTGAGGGGCCCAGAACTGGACACAGGACTCAAGCTGTGGCCTCCCCAGGGCTGAGCACAGGGGCAGAATCCCTTCCCTGGACCTGCTGGCCACGCTGTTCCTGATCAGAGCCTGCAAATGTGTCCCAGCAGAGGAATAAACCAGCACAGCCTCATCTGCCCTCTGCCTTCTCCTAAAGGAGAGGAGAAGGGCCTGATTTGGGCTGCAGCCCTGGACATGCTTCTTGTTCCAAGCCCTGAAGGGAGAACAGGCTTTCAGCACAGGGCATGAGGAGGACTGGTTTTGTCCTGCATTAGGAAGGAGACATCAAACTCACCACACTTACTGGCCAAGCAATACCTCTCTCCAGGAGGAGAGTTGTCATTTTTTACTGCAAAGACTTTGTGGACCACAGCTGCTCTTGTTCACAGAATGTTAAGGGTTGCAGGGGACCTCTGGGGATCATCTGGTTCCCCCCCCTGCCATTTTTCCAATGGGCTAAATGAAATTCCTTGTCTGAGTTATGCAATTGTCTCAAGTTTCTGTATTAATGGCATTTTCCTTTGAATCACAAAGTTTGATTGGTGATTTTATGGGTAGTCAGATTTTTCTTGGTTTTTTCCAACTTACTTCCTCCAAAGAAACACTTTTCTTTACTTTTAAAATTTGCAGCCTGATTTTGAAGTAACAGTATTTCTACAGATAGCTTTCAATAATAGAATTTTCACAAAATCCCAACATTGTTCTTGTTGGAAAAGACCTTTAAGATCATCATATCCAAGCACTGACCTAACTCTACCTAGTCCAGTGCTGCCATGCAATCTGAACATTAAAGGCAAAAAATATTCCTCAGTAACTGAGTAATACTGTGCTAATTTGTAAAGCTTGATGTAATGCAAGCTAATCATGGGGTCTTCACCTGAAATTCATAATCTGGGCAGAGACTCTGGCAACACAGCTTCTCTCTTTCAGTGCCTAACATAATCCAAGCTCACCAGTGAATAATCTCATCCGTCTGGTCTTTGATGTCAGTGGATACTGGATCAGACTTTAAAGGGAATACATACCTAATTATATCATAAAAAGCCTGAGGTTCTTTTTTAATTTTTATATGAATACCTCAATCACCGACATTATTAATTCTTTTTTATTTGTGGGTTGGTTTTTTTGGTGGTTTGGTTGGGTTTTTTTTCTTTTTTTTTTTTTTTTGGAGGGGGGAGCAAGGTGTAGAGAAACAGATTGAAGTATAACTAGTGGGAGGGGAATGATTTACATCAGGTAAAGCATTTATAGGTTTCTACATTCTTTTTGGATATAAACTAGTGTGAAAAGTTAAGATTTGGATTTTCTGTGCTGAAATGCAGTTCTGAAAATTCTCTCAGGCTTGAAGCAGCTCATTTAAGAAACTGTAATGCCTTCTTTTACTTTGGCTCTGTTTTAACTTTTGATTTTACTAACTCCTAAGAACTGGTGGGTATCAAAAGAGATGTAAGTTTACACTTGGGATAATATTAATATTTTATTTTTTTTTATAATAAGCCTGGCTTTGTCAGTAGCAACTAGTGCTATCATCTGAGTTAAGTTCAGAAACACTCCTCATACCAGCAAGATTTTTTGTGATACATTTTATTCTGGATATAACTTATTTAAAGGGGCCATACAAGAGGCAAGGGACACTGCTTCTTCCCCTCATCAGCTGTGATACCTACTCTGCCATGAAGCACCCTGAAATACAGTGTGCATCTCACTCTTTCATGGCAAGATTTATGCTGACAGAACTCACTTAAAGACCTTTGAAAAAAAGCAGCTGGAAAAATAAGGCCTATGGATGAATTCTTGAATTTCTTCCCGAGACAAAGTGACCCAGACTGATAATCTGTACATTCCTACAGTGGCAGAAAAATGCATAAATATGTCCCAGCAGTAATCCCCTCTCCCAGTTTTCCAGATTTTTTTTTTAGTATTCAGACCCACATTGATACTGTTAAACAGGCACAAACCTCTCATCTTTCCCAGAGAAAATGACAACTGTAAACCCTAGGAATGCTGCAAAGTTTTTAAATACTCTACTGAATGGGCTCTGGAAATCAAAGGATTTTGAGGCTCTACTTTAATGAATTCTGAAGCTGTCATCTTCCCTCCTTATTTGGACAAAATCCTTTTGATTGCCTGCAAAAATTCCAATTCAGAACAGGTATTTTCAGTCTCCTCTAGCCTTGGTTGTTCCCCTGCTAATGTCCATGTAAAGCATGAATTACTAATTTGAACTTACAAACCTTTAAAAAAAAGGTTCCCTTCTCTCTTTGGAAGCATCTCATTCAAGGTACAGTTTCCTTCATTAAAAGCATTAAAGCATCTCAGGATACCTGCATTTTATTTTTTTTTCCTTTCCTCAGCCCTCAGCTGCCACACTTAACCTTTTTGTTCTATTTTCCTGCTCCATGGAAAGGATCCTCTGAGGCTGAGGATCCTCTGCAGTCCTCTAGGACTGAGGAATGTGGTGTAAGGAAGAAGCTGCAGAAGGAACACGTGTGCAACTATCAAGGGGGAAGAGAGTTTTGGGAACAGAAGAATTAATTGCTGGATGTTGTGGGTGTGTGGAAAATGAGGTCACCCTCACTTTTCAGACTGTTTTAAGATCACAAACCTGGAGTGCAATAAGGCCAGAGAGTTTTGATGGGGCTTTTAGAAGAGCCAGAGAGATTTGGTGGTGCAAGGGCTGTAGAGCCATTCCCAGGCTACACTGGAAAGGACTGGGAACCAATAGAGCTCCTCAAATCTAAGTTTCTAGGTAGAAGAGTGTCACAGAACTTCAGTTAAATCAAAGAGAAGAACCAAGATTTGACACTTTTTTTATTGGGGCCCAAAGGGGTACTAGGTAGAGCTATCACCTGTATTAGTATTGCTAAGAGAACAGCCTCAAACCATTCCAAGTGCTTGAAAGATCAGCTGAGCTCCCAGTGGGCTCAGCAAGGAGGAGCTCAGTGAGGTTTTTGCTGGGTATCCTGCCATATAAGCACGTGGGGCACTTCTGATTAATCATACACTCTCATTCAGCTGAATTCAAAAGCCAGCCAAGTCAGGCAATAGCCTTTCATCCTTAAAACACAAACTGAACCTCTCCCTGTCCTCCCATGGAAATACTTCTCCAGGAATTGCTGCCTGGTGGAAATCACACCAAGGTGCCCCCAAGCTGGGTTGCTTGCTAGGGTTGTAGTATTTCTCTGGCTGTGACTTGCTCCTCAGCATGGGAGTTATTTTGGTTATGCAAAACCTCTGCCCTGCCTTTTCTCATTGAAATGCAGAACCATGATCACTGCTGTATCTTCCTGGATTTCTCTCCCTGTTAGGAAGGCACTCAAAAGGGCAAGAGCACATGACAGCTTCAGGGATGGCAAAGGAGGGGGATTTGAATATAAGGGAGAAAATAAAAATTAACTTTATTTGAGGTCCATGACTGTCCTTTGCTTTAAGGCAGGCTGCTGGCATGGCTGCTGCATTCAGGACTGACACTTCAGAGCACAGGGACATCCTGCAGCAGTGCAGGGAACTTCCCCATCTGCAATTACTGCTGCAGAAGAAACATTCAAGAAAAAAGAGCTCAGCACAGCAGAAATCCAGGTGGGATGTTTAACAAACCTTCCAGATTTATGAAGTAGGGGAATTATATTAAGAACGTGGACTATTTGCTCTACCACAATCACTCACTGGGATAAGAGAAGCAGAACTTGCTCTCTAAGTTTGCAGTAGTTGAAATTAATAACTGTGGCTCATCACTCTCTGCAGTACCATACCAATTTACTCTGCTCTTTTATCTCAATTACTCTCTGTGTGTGTCTTATATTTCTCTATTAAACTCCAGTAATTGTAACACTGTGGTAATAACACTGACATACTGAGTATTATATGATGGGCTATTTTACATTATTCTGACTGCCTTATTTATATTGTAACTATTAGTGTCTACATAAATGTGATTCATTGAACTAATAAGGTTTTCAGACAAGTGCCACAGCTCATTGCCTTTCTTCTCTAAGGCAGGAATTTACCTTGCACTGGGAGCTGGATTTCCCATCACTTTTAATGCTGGCACTGGTAGATACAGGGCTCCTACTCTAGCCCCTGGTAATGATAGGTAATCCCTCTTTCTCTCTTGATTCCATTAATCAAGGGAAGAACCAGAATTCTATTTTCTCAAGGGATCTGTTCCTCTGTTCAAAAGGACTTCCAAAAGCATCTGCAGAGCACCATTTTTTCAGGTGAAGCAGTGAGGATTCTGAAATCTCTTGGAGCTTTTGTGTGGCTCATCAGCCATGCAGTTGTCCTCCGAGAGGAATTTGGGATTTTTGGAATGGCAAAGTTGCTTCAGCCCTTCTGTATCTGCAGAGCTGAATGAGTTCACTTCTCCTGCACTGTCCCCAGATCTGCAGGGACCTGAGTCTGCACCAGTTCTGCCCCAGTTTGAAAATCAGCTTAAGAATGTGGGAGATGGGAATGGGAAGATGAGATGTAAGCCAGGAAAAGGCACTACTGATAAACCTTGTCTTGTTTGAATCTTCTCCATGTAGGAGCTTTTTAACAGGCCCTTCAAACTACATCTAGCACACCACTATTGTATAATATAAAAAAATATACACATAGTGTATATCATGGTAATAAGAAGACTGAGCTAATTAATGCAAAACATTTATTGCATAGAATAAGTAACTATGGAAAGTAAAAAGCAGCTTAAATCTCTTAATGGTTCCCCTCCTGTGCCCTGGTCTAAGACAACTCAGTTGACAGCCATGTCCTAGGAGAAGATTAAGATTTCTCCCTGGTGGAATAGGTTTGTTTCCTATTGCTTTGCTTTCCAAATAACTATGATAAGAGGGATTTCACTCCATCTTGTTATTTCTGAGCATTTGTTGACAGGAAGCTCTTTTGGGTTACCAGTATATTGCTGGCTCTTTGTCCTTGGCATAGACTGATTTTCTTTTTCCTAAGGTGACCTTTGTGCTCTGGCTGTGCTGAACATGAAGGGAATTTCTTTCAAGCTCCTTCCTTACACACCTAGCTAAGTCTTGCTGATGTTTCAAGACATTCCAGAAAGCCCATAACATCAGGAGATCCTGAATTGCAAATGCACCTGGGTGAGAGATGCCAGAGCTGGGATTCCAAGCTGCAGTAAAGCACCCTTTCAAAATTTTAAGATTCCCAGTTTCAGATATTGATTTCAGCTGCTGGAAAGACTCCTAAACAGGGACACAGCCCTCTGATGAGTGACACACCTCTGTGAAACCTCTTTCTGTAGTTAGAAGTATTTATAGGGGATAAAAGGCTATGTAATGGGAGTGAGGGATATAATCTAGCACCATCAAAGGTCTGGGCTACATTTTGGTCCTTCGTGGGTGTGATATTATGTCATTAGTGATACAAATTCCCTGCTCTGTTTATTGATGCTGTTTAGGGATGCAAGTACACTCCTTACTGCTTACTTTAAATAACCTCGTGGGTAGGACTCCCAGAGAAGATGAGAGCAACTTAAAACTTTTCTTGAGCAGTTTGTGCCCTGCTACAGTAATGTCTGGGTGAAGGGCCTCATTATTAATACAAACAGATCTGAAAGTAGGAGCAAACAGTAAGTAAAATAGCTATCAAGGCAACTATTTTGCAGACCAGGACATATCTGTAGTGTACCTAGCTGAGTTCTCTTTCTTTTCTGTCAGCAGAAGATCAATGCAGTGCTTTAACTGTCTTAGTGGGAAGAAAATGGACAAAATAAGAACTTAGTAAAAGAGTAGCCTTGTGGAGCTTGGGTCTATATCTGGAAAACCAATTATACACTAGGATTAAATGCTCTGAATTTTTATTGCAAAGTAGATGAGGTAGATGGTGGCTAAAAGGTTAAAGTCTAGACTAGATTCAAAGAAATGCAGATCCTCTTTTTCAGGTTGTTGGTGGTGCAAGGACTGTAGAGCCATTCCCAGGCTACACTGGAAAGGACTGGGAACAAATAGAGCTCCTCAAATCTAAGTTTCTAGGTAGAAGAGTGTCACAGAACTTCAGTTAAATCAAAGAGAAGAACCAAGATTTGACACTTTTTTTATTGTGGCCCAAAGGGGTACTAGGTGGAGCTATCACCTGTATTAGTATTGCTAAGAGAACAGCCTCAAACCATTTGAAGTGCTTGAAAGATCAGCAACCATGGAGCTGGTAAAAAACATCACAGGATATAAAAAAGATTTCCAATGCTTCTTGCCCTTATCTGGCCAGAAAAAAAAAGGCAAGATTCTGATGGAAATGCTTTCTATTCCTGGGTCTGCTCATCCTCAAAAAAGAAGCTGTACATTACTCAGTAGCCCCACTCAGTTTCTTCTCATTTTCCCAGTTGATTCAAACAGTGGAAGAAATTTATCCCTCTTGCAACAAAAGAGATTTGTTGCATGATATAAAATGTCATGAAGCTCTTCAGCAGAGAATAAATAATAAACCACATCTCAAAAAAAAAAAAAAAAAAAAAAAAAAAGCTAGTGTTCCCCAAGGATCCCATCTCCCAGAATGTAAGTATCCATTTGAGTGAAGAGACTTTCTGGCATGGCAGAAGTAAAGCTACTCTCCAATTTTCAAAGTGCTATCTGGTTACTGTGCAATCTGCAGTCCACCCATGAGTAAATGTCAGCCTTTTGCACCTGAAAATGCCATTTCTGGTGTCCTGAAACCTGCTGTGTTCATGGCTTCTCTGTTACTGTCTGCCCTGAGTTATGAATCAAATGAAGTGCACATCCCAGTTCTTCACAGGCTCAGATAAGGAAATCAATTTTACTTCATGAAAGATAAAACTATTGGACTGGAAGATTAATGAACAATTCCAGCCACTTTACAGCAGCAGAGTCTCAGTGATTGATCCCAAACCAGACAAAAGCCTTGTGCTGCATCCCAAAGCTGGGATCCTGTACAAAGGGAGACTGATACCTGACTTGTGCATGTCACAAAACTGCCCCACAGTTCAACAGAAATAGCAATTTATGCAGGAAAAGCCCAGGAAAAGAAACAACCAGTCTTTAGTGAGTGGGAGAATAAAAGAAGGAATTCTTGTCCACTGTGAGGATGTTACTTGCTTAGTCTTCCACAAGCACTAAACCAAGCCCTAAAATAACATTTACCACAACTGAGTAAGAGAATAAAGTAGCTTCTGTAATCACATCTGACAATTATTTTTGCTTAGAGTATTTCTCTTTGAAGAGAAAGAGTAATTACCAGCATCATTTTAAATATCTTGACAATGCAATTACAATGTGGACATTTTTGCAGGGGTGATACTGTCCTTGTCAACAAAGTGATCTTTCAGGATTGTTGGTTGCAAAGGCTTTTAAAAATTAAATAGAATTTTTCAAATGTATGTGAAACTAAGTAAACACTTTATATTAGTGCTATTGGGTTGTCAGTGTTTAAAGTGTACATTCAAGCCAAACCCTCAAGAGCAATGCAATCATCAATGCAATCATCAAGCAAACCATCAATGCAATCAAGATAGGGCTTGCAGATGCAGCATTTATAAATAATATTTCAGAAAAACCCCCAGCATTTAAGAATAACTTTTAATTTGCACTAGAAGCAAACCCCACCTCTTGTTTCTGAGTGCTAATTTGGTTTGGCAGTGTTTACTTGAGACTGAATTAAAGTATTTGGGTCCAAATCCTGACTTCCCACAATCAAGAGTGGGAAGTCACTTTGTTCTTACACTTTTTACTGTATTTACTTATACTTTTTGTGTATTTGCTACAACAATGAGTTTTTCTTCGAAGGTTCCTCCTGCTAGGCTCATATTGAGAAGAAAGTGTCTTCCTCTTTCACCTTCTTGTGAATTTCACAAGCAAAATTCGTGGCTTGAAATACCAGCAAACTTTTAGGCTGTCTAGTACAGGATGCACTGAAAAACTTCTGATTTGTGTAAAAGAATCTGCCTGAGAAACTCTATTTGTGAAAAATAAAAAAAAGATGCTGTATTTTATTATGGGCACATTGTGCCTTTGAGTCACAACTGGGCATGAACTTTCATTTGGGTTCCTGTGAAAAATCAGTTGATTCTGTAATTCCTGTGTATTAGCATCCTCTGGGGCAGTTTTCTTTTTAGTGCTAAAAAGGCTGCATAGACTGTTGCTAATATTCCCTGCTACCATCTCAGTGCTAGGATATTGCCTCCCTTCCCATGGTTTTTGGTTTTCCAGGGGAAGAGCAGCCTGTGAATGCTGGGCCAGGTGCAAAGAGAGCACAAGTCAAAACCTTTTTGCTCAAGAACCCAAGTGACTACACAGATCAGCCTGGAGATTTAAGTGGCTTAGAGACACTGAATGTTTTTAAAATTTAGAGACACTCCAATAAATCACACATAAAACCACTGCTTTAGTGCTAATATTCTCTGCTAACATCTCAGTGCTATGATATTGTCTCCCTTCCCATGGTTGTTGCTTTTATAGGGGAAGAGCAACCTGTGAATGCTGGGCCAGGTGCAAAGACACTGAATGTTTCTAAATGTTCAGACACTCCAATAAATCACACATAAAGCCATTGCTTTAGTGTTAATATTCCCTGCTACCATCTCAGTGCTAGGATATTGCCTCCCTTTCCATGGTTTTTTGGTTTTCCAGGGGAAGAGCAGCCTGTGGATGCTGGGCCAGGTGCAAAGAGAGCACAAGTCAAAACCTTTTTGCTCAAGAACCCAAGTGACTACACAGATCAGCCTGGAGATTTAAGTGGCTTAGAGACACTGAATGTTTTTAAAATTTAGAGACACTCCAATAAATCACACATAAAACCACTGCTTTAGTGCTAATATTCCCTGCTACCATCTCAGTGCTATGATATTGCCTCCCTTTCCATGGTTTTTGGTTTTCCAGGGGAAGAGCAGCCTGTGAATGCTGGGCCAGGTGCAAAGAGAGCACAAGTCAAAACCTTTTTGCTCAAGAACCCAAGTGACTACACAGATCAGCCTGGAGATTTAAGTGGCTTAGAGACACTGAATGTTTCTAAATGCTTAGAGACACTCCAATAAATCACACAGAGCCATAAAGCCACTGCTTTAGTGCTGCAGGAGCTTGAGTGAGTGGGAGGGTGGCCAGGGGAGCAAGGCAGAGGGGTTGGTCTGACTCCAGCACTCCCAAGATGAAACCACACGAGGTCTGGTACCTGGAAGGACACCGTAAGCCACATTTTGCCTGCAGCATGCCCAATATCTGCCTGAGAGCTGAGCAGGCAGATACCATCTAGAAAGCCACGCCTGGCTTCCTACAGGTGCCTGCTCTGCTGGAGGTTGGCCCCACCACAAAACCATTGCTCCACTTTCCTGGCTGGAAGCAGCGAGGGGGTGGTGGGCGACACGGTTTCCAAACCAAAATGCTGGAGGGGAAAAAGAGACCTGGGTTTGGAGGGTTCTCCTCCTCCTCCTCTGTTTGTTGCTGGGTCTGAGGAAATGTAGGGCCCAGCTCTGTGACCTGGCAGAGGCACTACTGAAGTTAAAAGGGTTGCTATTTTAAGGGTTGCTTGATTGTGGAAGGGCTGCTTTAAGCATAACCATTGATAGAGATCAAGAAAAATCGTACTGCTGACAGGAGCAAGCACCATTACCCACTGAAAAGTTACCCCAAAAGTTACACAAACTGGACTTCCTAGATTGAACACCCAGCTACGTATGAAAATCTACTAAGAGTAAGGATTAGAGTCAAACAGGCAAGTGTGAGCAGTGAATTGATAATGAAATTGTAGGCTGTAGTCTCACATGCAATGTCTGAGGGCAGCTTCCTCCCTCTTGGCACCTTCTTACTATCCCCAGCAACTCCTCCTGTCAGGAGATCATATGGAAATGAGCACCATAAAAGTAGAGTGAACACTTCTATTAGGTGTACTGCATGGAGCAGGGGTCACTATTCTATTAATAGTGTCAGTCTCTAAAACAGAAGAGTGAAAAACTATGGAAAACAGAAAAAAATGTCTTTATCTGGTGCTGAAGAGCACTGGAGGTACCTCCAATGTCAGCAGAGCTCACTGAAGGTATAACCCAAGTTGTGTCATGTCACATGCAAAGTACCCAAGCATTTTGCAGTATTGATTTCAGTATCATGGTAATTAAGAACAGGTGCATATAAATGAGAAGAGAGGCACTCTAATTGTTACTAATGAACTCCTTTACAAGAACTTTACATAATGAAATGCGTAATTAAACATTAATGACCAATATCATTACTGGCAATTTTATTCCACTTACACACGATTTTGGCCTTAGGTGAAGCCTCAGGTTTTAGTAAAGCTGTCATTCCTGCTGCTGCTCCTTTGTTTGCTTTACAACCACATCATATTTTAGCCTTGAAAAGTCTTCTGGATATTTATATCTAATATGGATTTAAAGGAGCACTGCTTCCAGACTCAGTCCTGCTTCTAGCACTCACAGAGTAGGTGGCAACCTAAAAACTCACACCAGGTATTATGATGAACCAGGAAATCTTGTGCTCCAGTACCCCTACAAAGCACTGAGCAGGAAACCCAGCCAACCACGTGAAGTGTGCATGTTCTAACATTTTAAAATGCACTTTGATTTTTCTCTGGCTACTTTACAGCCACACTTGACATTTTTCAGCTTTCCTTTTAGGTGGCTATTGCTGCTGAAGTCCCCATCCCACACCCTTTTCTTTTCCATGTCAACCACTGAGGAAGACAATGATGTCTTCAGCCTGGAGAAGAGGAGGCTCAGGGGAGACCTCATCACTCTCTCCAACTCCCTGAAAGGAGGTTGGAGCCAGGGGGGGGTTGGGCTCTTTTCCCAGGCAACTCTCAGCAAGACAAGAGGGCACAAGAGGTCTCAAGTTGTGCCAGGGGAGGTTTAGGTTGGACATTAGAAAGAATTTCTTTCTGGAGAGGGTGATCAGCCATTGGAATGGGCTGCCCAGGGAAGGGGTGGATTCTCCATCCCTGGAGATATTTCAAAAGAGCCTGGATGTGGCACTCAGTGCCATGGGCTGGGAACTGCAGCGGGAGTGGAGCAAGGGTTGGACTTGATGAGCTCTGAGGTCCCTTCCAACCCAGCCCATTCTGTGATTCTATGATGAAACAGCTGCTTTTCCTTGGCTACAGCTTGATCCTTCAAGCTCAAGCTTAGCTTACAGCCTCAATTACAGCCTCAGTACAGGGTACTTTGTGAGCAAGCTGTGCAAGACTGCCAGGAGGCTGACCCAGCAACCTCTGAAATTGAGCCAAAAAACACAAGAGCCCTTCAACCTGCTTGTGTGCTGTAATAGTGTCATCCAGCCAAAGGAGGAAGGTAACTCACCTTTCACTTGAGCACCTGTAGCTGTATTTAGGCAGCTGAGGAGGTTGGTGTCACAGCAATGTTTCTATTTGGTCACTGATTCAGTAATCCTAACTCTGAGAAATGCCCTATATACAGTGAAAGGCAAGCAATATGCCTAGGACTGTATTGCCTTTAGTGGCCACTTTTCTAAGGAGCTATCTACAGTGCTAAAATTCAATAATATCTTTAAAAAGAATCCCATAGTCTGTCCCTTACTAGTTTCCTACAATTCTTTAAGATACTAAAAGGTTTAAAATATTAAAGACTATTTCCTTTGTAACCAGTATAAAAATTAATAATAGAAGAATATTAAGAAGCTTGGAGAGAAACAATCTAAAGCTGGGGAGTGGATAAAATGGGACAGGACATTCACCAGATATCCAGTACTTCCTGTGATGTGTTGTGATCACCATTTTGTCTTTCTTACCAGATTCTTACTGAACTATTTGTGCTACCACTGAAAAAGAAGCTGATCCAAACATAGTGGATTTTTTCCAGTGTCCATACAATACTTCCTATCTGTTCTGAGATTCATAATTTGTAAAACACAGAATATCAAAACCAAGCTTTCAAGATTAATACCTGGGCAAATAAAATGGCAGGAGAAATGGAATATAAGTCAATATATTATTAGTAATAGTATAAGTAAACTAAAGTATGGACAGCAACCACACATGAAATTGATCACAAGGTGAACATGGACTCAGAATCCCTGGTGGCATGACAGTTCCATGAAAAAAGTCAATTTAGTGCTCAGAAACAGAGAGGCAAATGAGTTGAAGTACACTTCTGGTGCCTACATCTCAAAAAGGAGAAGTCTAGAAGTGGAGAATATTTGCCCAAATTATGCTCATCTCAAAACACCCTAGGACTGCCAATTATTGCAGGCTAGGAAATACCAGCAATGCAGATACATACACTGCTTAATCCTACACTGTTCCTGTGGCATCCCACATGGGAGAAAAATCACCTTTGTTGTGCCATAGTGCAGCCAGGCTACATCTCTATTAGCAGCAATATACAGAGAATATTTGTACCTGAGGATTATGATGATTAAGGACTGAGCTATGCCTGAAATTCTTCCTTCATTACCAACACAAGGGGGTTTGCTGTGTCTGTAAGAAATTCTTACCTTGCTCTGGCTTCAGCATGGTGATCCCTGTGTGCAGCCAGGATCAATGCACTCACTGCTCTTCCTCCTAGGAGAGAAATTGGAAGAAATTGTCAGGAAGGTTCCATCCCTTAAGGCAGCTGAAATACACAGATTGCAGAATGAAGAAAACAAATGGAAGTCTTGATCCCTTTGGTTTGCTGCAGAGCAGAGGACACCACTCCTGGTTTGGTTTTTATGATACTTAACCATGCTTAGACCTCTTCTTGTCATGGCTTTGGCAAGAAGAATGATTATTTTTTCACCACTGTTTTCTACACAATATATAATTTATATGTAATATCCTAAAAGCCTATTAAACACAAAAACATGGGTGAATCCTTCAGGAAGTTCCTCAGGAAGAGGGGAAGGAATATCAGGGAAGTTGTCCCTTGGTTCTTCCCCAGCTGCACCTTTCTCTGTTCAGACATTTGCTGCTGTCAGAGGCACTGGGTCCATCCTGTGTGAGTTCAGGCTCATGAGGCTCTGATCCCAGCATCTCTATTTGCATAACAACACTATATACACATCTTCCAAGTCAAATCTGCCTCATCTCCTATTAAAAAAAGGTTTTAGTCTCATCAACAAATGCAAAGATGACGTTAATACAGACAATAAATGAAGCAGATTCTGATCATGCCTCATCCTCCCCAAAAGTATTAGCTCTGCTAATGGAATTTCTGGTCTTGATTCTTACATAAAAACCACAACATATTTAGATTTGCAGCTTGCTACAGGTTCTGTAACACAAAAAAATCTGGTGCAAACTCTCTGTCCATGCAAATTTCCTCTGTCCCCAAAGGTGACATTTCTCTCTGATTGTCCCAGCTCCCTGATATTCAGTGTTACTTACGTGTGCAGGGATCACACTTGAGTGCTTTTGGATGCCTGCATGGCTCAGTGGTGTGAAACACAAATAAATAATACCCTGGGTAATAAATCTTCACTTTTTTCCTCCTGCTTTTTCATGTGACTAAATTCTGATTTGAGTCATGGCGAGATAATCTCATTTAGTTGTCTAAAAGAAATGTATGCTAATTCTGAGCTGAGGCATTGTTCAAGTGAAATGAACTGCATTTGTTTTCTAGTGATTCTGACTCATTAGAAGGAGTATTTGCATCTACTGAATCTGAAGAAACATTTTAGAAACACTGAGTTTTATTTAAGAAAGAATGTGCTTCAGTGACAAGGGCACCATATCTAGTGTTATTAATTACAGTCTTAGGAATAAGCAGATTTAGAAAAGCTCAGTGTCTGGAGCAATTATGGTTTGTAATTTCTGGGGTTTTATATTTGTAAATTTATCTTGCATAGGGAAGCCACTTAGAAGTGAAAAGCAGGTGATTTTGTGCTGGAAATTTTGGTGTGATTAATCAGCATCCACAGTTAGCCAGATAAATTGTCATTGGCACTCAGAAAGACAAACACATGACATGAAAATATCAGCCCTTTTTGTTGTTTTTTTCTAAAAGTTTATATATATATTAAAAAAAAAATTGAAAAGCTCTTGAGTAGATGAGATTACTCATTTTAAGCACTAAAAAAGTCCCGAGAAACAGAGGTGGGTGTTATTATGGCAGTGTTAGAAGTGCCAGCCCTACTTGCAACATTGGAGGAAGAGATTTTGTCTTGGACCCTAACTGTGTGGAACTGCTTTTTAGCTCAGTTTTGCAAGATTGTGAAACTACTCTCAGAGAAGCTAAAGCCCTGGTAAAACAGCTTGATTCAATGGCACCATTCAGGAAAGCAATGCAATAAGCATTGACATTCACATTGTTTTTCACACTTTTGCAATACAAGCAAAAAATATAAACACCAGCTAGAAGCCAGCACAGACTGAAACATGATTTTTTTTGCTGCACAGAACTTGGGTCTCTACTGCATCTCTACTGCAATAAGCAAGCCTGCAGCCAGAGGAAGATGACTTCTGTGAGGGTCAAATACTTTTAGTCTCAATGGATGAAATGCTCCATGTAAAATAATCATGATTCAGCTCCATGTAAATGTGCTGGAACTAAAATCTGAGCTGCTCCCCAGTTCAGGCACTGTTACCATCTCACATCAGTGATACACAGCCACTTGCAGCACTCCTCCTCCTCCTCCCTCAGCTTTCCTGGAACATGAGGTAGCAACAACAAGCAGTCAAGAGTTTGAAATGGTCAGAGACTGGATTGCCTTTTACTAGCCAAGTAATTTCTAGGACATTTGGATTGCCAGGAAGCTGAACATGAGCCAGCAGTGTGCCCAGGTGGCCAAGAAGGCCAATGGCATCCTGGGCTGGCTCAGGAACAGCGTGGCCAGCAGATCCAGGGAAGGGATTCTGCCCCTGTGCTCAGCCCTGGGGAGGCCACAGCTTGAGTCCTGGGTCCAGTTCTGGGCCCCTCAGCTCAGGAAGGAGATTGAGGTGCTGGAGCAGGTCCAGAGAAGAGCAAGGAGGCTGGGAAGGGATCCAGCACAAGTCCTGTGAGGAAGGGCTGAGGGAGCTGGGGGTGTTGAGGCTGGAGAAGAGGAGGCTCAGGGGAGACCTCATCACTCTCTCCAACTCCCTGAAAGGAGGTTGGAGCCAGGGGGGGGTTGGGCTCTTTTCCCAGGCAACTCTCAGCAAGACAAGAGGGCACAAGAGGTCTCAAGTTGTGCCAGGGGAGGTTTAGGTTGGACATTAGAAAGAATTTCTTTCTGGAGAGGGTGATCAGCCATTGGAATGGGCTGCCCAGGGAAGGGGTGGATTCTCCATCCCTGGAGATATTTCAAAAGAGCCTGGATGTGGCACTCAGTGCCATGGGCTGGGAACTGCAGCGGGAGTGGATCAAGGGTTGGACTTGATGAGCTCTGAGGTCCCTTCCAACCCAGCCAGTTCTGTGATTCTATGGTTCTATTATTCTATACAAGCATCCACTGGGCTTTATTTGTAGGTTTTGATCTGAAGCACACCAGTGGTTTAACCTTGGCAGTTCAAATCTGAAATGACCATTCTGGTAAATGAAAAGGTCTTCCCAGCCTGGAGAAGAAGTTAAATGCATCTGAAGGAGTGCAGATGTGTTCAGAGAGATGGGAAGAGGCTCACTTCTTCTTCCTCTCAGTCTGAGTGGCACATAATGCCTCACTCCCACTCTGTCACCTTCTGAATGATTATCTAAAAGTTTTCTTCACTGAAGGATCTTCACCAGTTTTGGGCTGGGCCCCTGGTGATAACACAGGTGGAGTGGTTTAGGTAAATATGTCTCCTTTTTTAAAATCATTGCAGAGTAACAAAATATCTAGATCAGGTTTTGTTGCTGGATACCACACTGAGAGCATCTCTGCAGACTCTTCTTCCTTTCAGGAAGCCATAAACCCCTGTAAATTACTTTAGAGATAGAAGGTCTTGTAGACAATGTTGAGCTGACAGATGAGATCTTCTGCAAATAATTCTGCCAGAAGATTCTGAGCAAGATTCTGGCAGTTCTTCTGGCTGTGTGCATGGCTATCTCTTGGAGAGGGAGGAAAATGAGCCTGTCAGTTTTCTTACTGCAGAATTCACCTCCCAGGGAAACCCCATTGGAGGCAGAGCTATGGATGAGGAAGGGCCTAAAGCCAGATGATGGGCTGTAAAAGGATGAGGAGCTGATAAATCTATAATGTAAATACCTGCTTCTCTTATTTTAGGAGCAGCAAGAGGTGCTTGATAAAGTAGTTATTCAGTTACTCCTGGATTGCCTTTGTGATAGAGCTTTGCTTTCCATGATTTACCCACCCAGAGCACAAATGTTGTTAAATAGTTGTCAGGAGTTTCAGAAGTACACATGCAGCCTGTCACTGCTGAATTCAAATCCAGGCTCTGCTCCATAGCTGGAAGAATCTTCTGTATCTTCTCCTTTGCATAGCCCACCTTTAAAGAAAAAACATATTTCTTTTCATAGCTCTCTGGCAGAATCCAGCAGCATGTTACATCATCAGAAAGTCTGGGAGCTGTATTTCCTACCTTGGGTCTTTTTTGTCACGGTGAAGTTCAGAAAAGTCCCTAGAATTTTTTTTTCTTTTTTATTTTCCAGGATAGCTGCTCATTTAACCTCTAGCACAATTAGAAAGGCAACTTGCCTCTGTTTTTTGGGAGTGAGTCTTGGATTGTTTCCCCAGTGCTGATGGGCAGGAAGCTGCAGTGCCAGGTATTCTGGAAGGAAGGAAACAGGGGATTTTACAGGGGGTTTTACAGAACACATTGGTGGCAACGTGCTGTGTCCTGGCATTTGACAAGGGACAAAGACCAGAGAACATTTTGGAGGGAGAAGGAGCAGAGAAAAACTGGTCAAAAACTTGGATGAAGGGTTAAACAAGAGAAGATTCAGACAAGGAGCAGGACCAGAGGCAAGGCAGGCTGGCAAGGGGCATGGAGCTGGGGTGTTTAAAGCTGCTGTGACATTGCAGTTCCCACTGCCCTCAGCTGAGCTCCAGAGCTTAATTAGAGGGAAAAAGAAAAATACAAACAAAAAAACCCCACTTCTCTCACCAGGCTTCCTCACAAGTCACTTTGTTGCTTCCAAATGGATCACCATTTTCGGGTTGTTTTTTTTTTTTTTTTTTTTTTTGAGGTTTAGCTCTAGAGATACACCAAGAGCAAACCACCCACTGAGATAACATATGCAAGATTAGGGGAAATTCCACACTTAGGGGAAATGGAAATGTTTTGTTTTTAATTGTGCCTGCTTGGGATTGCTTAGGGGCTTGAGGCACGAGATTAAAACCCAAAGGAAGAGCTGTGGGAAGAGTGCAGGCAAGATCTGTTCCATGCAAATGCCTCACACCTCAGCTCTGGTTCACTGCCTGTTGTTTCCCTATGTGTGTACACCTACAACTAGAAGAAATTCACATTATAGCAAAAACAATGGTAAAAATGTCTTTTCCTTCAGTTTTTGGTAACTTGAACTGGGCATTAAGCCTCTTCCTGTTTATATGGTCAGGAAGGATGGGAGCAGGTTCCCTCTGAGAGAACACAAAAACCAGATTATTCTGGCACACTAGAAAATAGAAATATTTCTAATTTCAGCTGTGAAGAACAAGGAGAATACATTTTAAAAAGAAATCTAATAGAATTCGGGTTGATTTGGATTTACTGCAGGTCTATACAGGGGTTTAGGTCATTTTTGAGGAAAAATTACTTCTTAAAACATCAAAGTATAACTCCAAGAAAGGATGCAACACATTGATTATTCAAACACTGAAGTCAGAGAATCAATTGGATTGCAGCACGGAATTATAAAATGGAAGTTTTTATTCACATTAAAGAATGGCTCTCAAAATCAATAGCACTGGGTACTACTACAGACGTGTGATTAATATTTGCTTAAAAATATCCTCAGTTTTTCTTGCAGAATTGAGATTGAGCCTCTAAGGATAGGACACACTAAGAAGAGGACAGATTGGCCTCAGCTGTGAAATTTAGATGTGGATCTAAAGAAAGATTGGATGTTTTTAGATCAGAGTTTTGATGTAGCTCTTTACAGAAATAACATTCTGTTGAGAAGCTATGATTTGGATGCACCAGATTTTGATGACATTTATATTCAGACAAGTTTCTGCAGGGCATGAATCTTTCAGGACTGCAAGACCTGTGTAAACTCAGATGTGTGTCCATATGCAACATGTAAAATAGTTCCCCAAATTATTTGAAAGTTGCCACAGGTCTTTAGCTTAAAAAAAATTTGTAATCTTGAATTCTGCCCACATCATTTCATAACTGGGTTACTCAGGAAAAGTTAAGGCTCACATAACTTTTCTTAAGCACCAAATGTCAAAATATTAGTGAATCAGAAGTACCAAAAATATCATATTATTTATGTCTTCTTAGTATGTTTATTTCTGCAATGCCTCCAGAAAAATTAGTAATTCTTTACTTGTTCATTCAACAAATAATAGCACTAGATGTTCTAATGAGTGTCACACAATGCTTTAAAGGACTCTACCCTATTTTTACCCTCAACTGAAAGACAGTCTTGCTGAAATATACAGTACTTAAAATATTCCCCTCAGCGTGTTGCAGAACACTATCATTTGAAAAACACTGATATTCTGGTTTTCTCCAATTAAAATTAAAAACACAACCCCCAAATTCAGTTAATTCTAAAGTCAAAAGCACCTTGTAAAAGGAATTCCTTGCAGAAGGAAGACAGAATTTGGAATTCTCACAGGAAATCCCAGAAATCTTTTCAACCCTGTATCCAGGGGACAGTGTAAAGATGGGAGAAGAAACACAACCCAGGTTCTGAATGATGACAGAGCATGCAGCAAAAAGACAAACTCTATTTAAACAGCACTTCCACTTATCTTGTACTCCCAGTTACCTCCCAAGTACCTTGCCAGCTCTTCATCAGACTTTCTTAAGGCTGCTTGGTCACTCATCTGTTATTTCCATGACCACAAAAATAAGTTCTGTTGTTCCAAACACCTTGCTAAGATCAGGGTTCCAAATCTTGTTTGTCCTCCCAAATGTGGCAGGGATGTTTTTTTCCCTTCCAGTCTCACCCAGCTGCCTCCCCTCAGAATCCCTGCCATAAATCAGTAACCCAACATCAGCAGAGCCTGAGGGTTTTACTGATCAATTCTTGGAGAACAGATCCCCTGGATCACACCCCTTATCTGACTGTAGTCTACAAGCAGCACAGAAGCTGAAGCATCATGGCCCTCTGTCACCCACAGGGGAAAGAACAGCACTGAGCTGTCTGTCTGTCAGTCAGATCACACTGTTTCTCCAAACACTGAATTAGAGCAACAAAACCCTATGCCTGTTTCAGACTTCACACCTTAGAGACCAAAAACCAATAATTAAAAAAAAAAAAAAAAAAAAGATTCAGAATATTAAGTTGCTTTTACATGCTTGTGCTAATGCTTTAGCAATACCTTCTAGCTTAGGGACTGAAATAAAAAAAAAGGAAAACATTATCAAAATGTCAATTTTAATAACTAAAGATTCTGGGCTAAGTAATTTCTAAATTAGAAGGCATGACTATGAGCAGATTAATCAAAACTCAAGAGAATTAGTGACAAGTTGCTACCTGTTGACTGATGTTTCTATTAAAAAGTACATCAGATACAAAAATGCCTTTACTGCTGGCCTGAAAGCCCCCCTCTATCTTTATCACCCTGTTAAAAAATTATATTAGTGCTGCTGTTGCTGGTTAGATCCAGCAAAACCAGGAAAGTTGCTTCTCTCCTGGTGCTCTGAGTGACATCAAGTATTTTCATGTCTAAGAGCAGCTTGAAATATCCTGAAAATGCAGACAATAACAGAAGTTCTTGTGAGCCTAACAGTAATAAACCCACTGCCTTTGTAGTTAAGACAACGAATACATATTGCACCATCTTGCAACCCAATTAAAATGGTGGCTTTGCCACTTTTTCATTTGATTCTAACTTTTGAGTCTCTGTATTAAAAGTATTGATCTGAGGACAACACGGTGTAAAGTTGTTGACTTTAAAATGATACATTTTCTAAGATTGAAACGATCCAATTCTCTAGGATTCATTAGGAAAAAAAGAGATTGTCAGTATCAGCTCCAATTCCATATCATTTTTCCTTTCATGTTGTTAGGAACCATGACACACACTGCCTTGTATATTTTGCAGCCCTCTCTTAGAGAAGATAGATTTCCATGCTGGCTGAAGAGTTTCCTAGGAGAATATATTTTTTTAACTGGGTGCTAAAGAGTGTGAGTAACTTCTGGGATCCTCCAGTGAAAGATGGTCTAATAAACCCCACTACAGAGTGCTATTGCTAACAGACAATGAAAACTGACTGTAAAGCTGAGCACGACAGGATTCTATTAGAAGAGAAGAAGTAGCACACCTTTGCTTCAATGGAATATATGTCCAGGCAGTGAAACATGATAAATATCTAAATTACATTTTCCTGTGTAGCCTCATGCATGGCTATTTCCCAGGGAGCTGCTAAGTGATACAAATTCACACTGCAGCTTGCCCTGTGCTGTTCTGCTCCTCCGTGCCCACACAAGATATATTTAAAACCCAGGTGATGTGGAAGATACTGAGCAAAATCTCACATGCACAGGACAGATCTTTGCTCCTTTACTGCAGTTTAATTCACTTGTGCAGACATTCAAAGCTTACACCCCTTCAAATGCTTATCTGAATCACAGAGTACACCACTGTTCTGAGAGGTGTTTGCCAAAGAAGTGGCACAGGAATTGGGAACTGATCTCAGGGGAAACAATATGTGAGAGAAGTGCTGCTGTTTGAAATATTTATAAGGGTGTTGAAGAAGGCTAAGCAAAAAATGTCATGAGGATGAAGAAAGTGTTCAATAACAGGAAGAACCTGTTGCTGTTAAGCCAGGAGCTAGAGTGAATAATATACCAGCTGCTCCTGTGAAAGACCACACTTTATCTACCTTGTTTCAAAAGGCTCTTAAGTGCTGGATGTTCCCTGAAGGATTTTTCTCTGTAAGTGGGTGTGCCTGAGTGAAATCAGCAAGTAATTTGGCAGATTGTCACTCCCTGCACAAGGGTAAGGCTGGAATAACAGATGAATGCAGGCCACAGAGAAGGCTCTAACAGGCTTCCTAAGGTCACTCTCAAATCTCCACCAGCACTTGAGGGAAAGGAATAGGAAGAGGAAAATTAGCCAGCTAGAGTTTGCTGACAAGAGCAGGATTTTCTCCATTTTCAAGAGCAGTGAGAGTGAGGAATTTCTTTTTGAAGGTGTGGAGTGGGATGGGGGCTTTTGAAATACAGAACCAGCAGGTGGAGGGAGCAGATTAAGATAGAAATGATGAGGTAGGTATGGACAGCAAAGAGCCCCAAATCCTGCTCTGGGTGGCACGAGGCAGTGGGAGCTCAGGGACAGCAGAAGCTGGGAAGGGAACAGTGGGTGGGAACTGCCTGGGAGCTTGGGATTGAAAAAAGGAGCCACAAGAGTTACAGGCATGTAGAAAGTGCATCAGAAAGGACTATTTGCTCTTCAAGTTCCTCACCCACCTCTGGTCAGGTGCTACAACCACAGGCTGGGTTGCAGCCATCACAAAGGATGCAGAGCTGCACACAGAAATCAGGAAGAGAAGCAAGAGCAGTGCTGCAGAACCTGGAGGGATGTTTCCTCCCCTGTGGTTTTCCTCTGAGCCTTGGAGAATTATCTTTGCAAACTGAGGTGCAGCACTGGCAGCTCTCTCCAGCTTCTCAGGATTCCCTGCCCTGAAAGATGCTGGCTATTAAAAAGTTTTGAAATTCTGATTTCAGAGGTGCTCAGCCCCTGAAATTCCAATCAGTCACAAGGAGAATTGCAAACAGATCTTCTTCAGAATGGATTTATGTGAAAAGAATTAAATTATATTCCAATTGCAGAGCTGAGATTGTTTATTTTTCATTGCAGACTGCCAAATTTTTTTTGCCATTAAGAATTTATCACAATGTTAGTCTTTTCCCTTCGAATTAGACAAAAGGCATAAAATAACAGACAAAAGACCCACTTTTCTCTCTCTTCTTGCTTCTTGTAAGCAATTTGTTTAGTTTTTCTGTTCGTTTTCATTTCATCTCTATAAATGCAAAGTTTCAAAGACACAGGAAGAAATCTTAGTCCTGTAGTTTCCTCAAAGGAAAGTTAATTTATCTGACATGGATGCTATCAGAAGGTTAAGTCTTTGCCATCAAAACTGTGAATTCCATGTGAGCAAACTCCTCTTCCCAGTTGAGTTCATGTTGCTTGGTGCAGATGCAGAGCCTACCTCACTAGGAGCAATTTGAAGTGGAAATATTGCTAATTGATAAAAAAACCTGAAGACTGGAACAACAATTTTAAAAAGATTCATCAAGAAGCCTAAAAAGAACAAGGTGTTTTGATTTAGACATTCAATAAAATTTAATTTTAATTTAATTAATCTAATTTAATTTTTTAATTTAATCTTCACATGCTGGAAACTGTGTGTAGCTACTGGAAGCTTTTGCATTTTGGAGCAGGTAATCTCCAGAGATGAGGAACAGCAGATCTGGATGCAGGATGGGGACTTTCTCCATCTTCAAGAGCAGTGAGAGTGAGGAATATCTTGTTGAAGGTGTGGTTTGGGGTTTGAAGGTTTTGTTTCCCACACAGACTGTTCTGGCTCTTCAGATCAAAAATGTTGTGACAGCACTTCTTGTAACAATCACAAGAATCAACTATATTAAATGTTTGCCATCTCTTGAGAAGTCAGGAGGATGGTTAACTGAGATGCTTTCACTCTTTTGCTACCAAATAATGCTTAAAGGATATAACCCTGGAGAAACTCTGCTAAATATCAGGATGTATTCCTGTTTCAAAGCAAGGTTTCAGAGGTGTGCAGAGGGTCCTCCTTAGCCTTGCTGCATTCCTTCTCTTTAGTATTAAAAAGCAAACAGAAGTGACACAGCTTCAAAATCCCTTTGAGAACCTGACTCACCTGTATTTCCCAGGAGTCCTTCAAATGAATTGTTTGTCAAAATCCTCACAAAGGTAGGGATTAAATCCACTGAATTTAAGGCATTAGAGAAAATACACTTATTTTTATTTGTCAGGACACTGTGTCTATACCAGAATTCACTTTTCTGTGCCTCTCAAGTGCTCTGCTTTCTGCACTGAAACATTGCTTTGGCACTCAGGGCTCCCTGAGTGGTGGCAGAAGCTCCAAGTTAGCACAAAGAAAGCATCAATACCATTCCCACAGCTATTTCTTTCTAACAGAGCTGGCTACAAGTGGAAGGGGACAAAGGGAGAAAATTCTAAACTGTAATAATATTCTGAATGAAAGAAGGATTCTCAACCAAGATCATGTTTCTCCTCTAATTACTACTAATTAGTATTAGAGGACATGAGTGTGAAGTGCCAGTTCTGAAAGAAAGGGAGTGGGCACTGGCTTCATTTTTTCTTTGAAAATATGGTTATGATTCATTTCTTGCAACCAGTTTTAGATTATTGAATGAAGAAAGGCCAAGAAACTTTTGAGGCAAACACGGGAGCTCCAGAACCCTAATTTTTTCCCTCTTCTCCCACTTTTCCTGCCAATACTGCCTGTAATGCCTACTCACCCTTATTATTTACCTCTTACAGAATTATAAAAAAAAAGGTAAATGGCTTATCACTAGAACTGCTAATGATTGGTTCCTAACAGAATGGTGCAGCTGATCTGCCAGGCCACTGACCCAAGAGGGCAGGAATGACACTTCCTTTGGAAATCACTGGCAGAGATTGGAAGCCAAATGGGTGATGTAAGAGCACAGGTAAGGGTGCCCTAGGTAGAAAAGAAATTTTTCCAGAGCACAGAAGGCTGTTAATCCTATTCTACAAAAAGGCTTTCACTCACTGCCCTGACTTGGGGTCTGACATGCACCTTATCTCTGCAGGGTTTTCATATTTCCTTGTTCCAAGGAAGAGCCACTGAGCTGTAAGGAAGGCAGACAGACAAACAGCAAGTCAGTTCCAGGTGGACATCAATCCATACAGGGGTTGTGGCTGAGCTGCACAGCAACAGGAGTTTTCTTTGTCTTTTTATCTTTGGAAGTATCAAACCTCACAGTTCCTCTGGAAAGGGGAAAGACCAAGGATTCAGTTAATTATTGATACCAAAGTGCCAGGCTCAAAATGCCAGCCCAAGCACTTGGGCTGAAATTCAGGATCTTCATCACTGCAGCTGATGGATAAGACTTAGAGAGCCACTCCACATCTGAGGAAGCAAAATGTAATTATTGTAAAAGTGGTGACAGGGCAGGTAAATGACTGGCCCCAGAATTTAAAATGTCAGACCTAGTTAGTTATACCTTAGCTAATAAAACCAGCAGTGATAAGACTGTTACAGACTGGTGAAAAATTAATGAAGTCTTTAGTGAACTTCATGGCAAATTACATAAATCAGAGCTAACTTAATAAAATCCCAGAACATCTTTAGTAGCAATTAGATAAAGAAAATAACTCTACTAGAATCTTCTCATCTCTACTGGAAGATTCTGAAAGACATTAAAGTAGTGGGAACAGCATAAGTGAATGATAAGTTCAACAGTAAGATCACTAAATAAGCTTAGATTTTTATTTTAAAATGGTCATTTGTGCAAGAGAGTGTTTTGAAACCCCTTTCTATGAAACTAAAAAGTCAATGTTTCTTTTTTGATGAACATGAAGGAAGATCTGTGCATGCTGTGTAGACACACATATAAAACAAAATTTCCCACATGGTTGTTGCTGGACTTGGAGTGAATAAGCAGGTGCCTGTAGAAGAATTTCAATAATTATTTTTAAAAAACAAACAAACCCTAAAGAGGGACAAACAGCAAACTTAATTTTCACCAGAGACAAACCAGATTCAAAGCACTTGAGTAAAATGGGGGCTCCTCACAGCACTACTGTGATAAATTCACATTAAAATTCCAAGTGTTTGGATGCAGACAGATGTGTGAGCAGGGAAAAATTTCACCAGGGGCATTTAGTACTAGGCACAGGCAGTACCTGGGGCCTGATTTCCATCATACCTCAGTACCTTTAGAAACTTTGCTTTCATTTTACCTCTGAGACTGTACTTGCAATTGAAACATCAAGAACAACGGGCTGAAAATTTATTTTGGATTCAGAAAGAGCCTAGGCCTCATGCAGGCTTTTCTACTTTATTTTACTTACTAAGGACAAGTAAGGGAGAGGGGAAGAAGAAGGAAAAAAGATTGTGCCATGTCTCCTAAACCAGGACAAGAAGCCTTGAGCCAAACTTGTCCCGTGAGAATAATTAATAGTAAGTAATAACTCTGAATTTATGTCTTATCCTATACAAGTGGAGAAATCCTTCACAGGACTTAAAGGAAAGGGCAAATGAAGAACACTTTTTGTGACTTGCTTCCATCTTCTGATGGCTCAGAAGAACTGTAAGATGATCATGGAATTTATAAATGCAATGACCTTCTCTTACTGTTTTATACAAACACTGCCCCTCTTCAATGAATGTTACCACTCCATACCCCCCCCAGCACCTGCAGTCCCACCACAGCACCAGAGATCCCCCTTAAGCCTTCCAGATTTCCAGTAGCAACCCCACCAACCTGTGCTCTGGCTGCCTGAAGAGTCAGGACACTGCAGAGGGGTGTAATGAAAGCATCCTGAGACACTCAGTTCCTTGAGGTTTGCTGATGGTGGAATTCACCAAGCAGAAATCAAACAATGTGTTCCCAGAGTACTGCACTCAGTTAAGCAAAGCATCACCTCAGAGTTGCCAAATTAATAAATCTGAATCCATGATATCCTGCCTTTTACCTTGTTTAAATTTCTCCTTTGAATGACAAAGCAACATTTTGGGAAATTTCCTATCTCAACTCCAAATTATAACAATAATCTTTATAATATACATAACATAAATATATATATACAGTAATCTAGAATTTATAATAATATAATAATATATAATAATCTAGCAATAATAATAATATACTAATAACAATCTAATAATCTAATTTATAATAATCTAATAATTTTTCCTTCGAATGACAAAGCAAAATTTTGGGAAATTTCCTATCTCAACTTCAAATTATAACAATAATTTTTATAATATACATAACATAAATATATATATAATAATAATCTATAATTTATAATAATAGAATAATATATAATAATCTAACAACAGTAATAACAATATACTACTAATAATCTAATAATCTAATTTATTATAATCTAATAATTTCTCCTTTGAATGACAAAGCAAAATTTTGGGAAATTTCCTATCTCAACTCCAAATCATAACAATAATCTCCACAGAAACTAATCCTTAGTACTTTAAAATCATCTTATGAAAAAAGATCCGCCAGGACATTGACAGTCATGAAGTCTGTTAAATAAAAGCAGCTCAGCAGGTGGTTGGATGTTGAATTTTACCTTCAACATTGACAGATCATCCAGTACCCACCACTGCCAAGCAAAGATGTCTTGAGCAGGGGGCATTTTGTGACACAAGGCTATAGAGGAGTTACCATTCTATTTATTAAGCTTGGCACGCTCTGCTGCAGCCAGAGCTATAAAATGCATCAGAGTAATAAAGGAAAAAATAGTTTTTAATAACAACCCCTCAGAGGACATTGGTCTTTGGACCAGGAGGCTTTTGACATTACCCCTGAGCACTACTACAGGAAAGGAGAGAGGGTTGTGCTGGTTGTGCTCCACACTGTGAAGGAGAGGAAGAGTTTGTGCCCCTTTTCCTGCAGACAAGGCTGAGCTGTCAGGTACTGCTCAGGGAAGCAGTGCTGCCTCCATCCTTGGTGCTCCCAAAAACCCCAGGTACCTGCTCCTACCTGAGACCTCCTGAGATCCACCCCAACCTGAATTATCTGCAGCAGGACCATCACTGCATGGAGGCACCAGCACGGAATTTTCCTTCCCTTGAGCTCTCATTTTCAAAAGGACTTGAAAAAGAAAGATGTGTGTTCAAACTATTTGTATAAAAATGTGTAAGAATTTGTGGTGAAAGTGTGCTCCATGCAGAATTCTGCTGTAACCATGGTAACTTCCATTGAGGGAGGCATCCATTGTAAATCTATAAGGAGCTCATTTAGAAGAGATTTCTTGTACTAGTCATTGATTTATGAATATTCCAATCATGTAAAAACCACCCCAACTTCTTACAGAACTGCCTCTAAGTCATGCAGCTGTCTAAGGATGCTGTCAGAAGCATTCATATGGAATGGTTTCTAAATTGTATTTTAGGGTTCTTCTGAAACTTGGATATTTTGGAGGCTAAATTGGAACAAGGTCATTGCAGGTTTCCTGAGTCTGGCTTCTAGTATTCCACTGTACTTTGCCTTATATGTTTTTCATACATAAATGGTAAAATTGTCTTTCTTTAAACACCCAGCTTCTTGTCTGAGGGTAAAATCATAAATAAAGGAAGTTTTCCCCTGTTTGTATTCTGGTTGTGAACTCTCCTTAAAATCATCAGCTCTCTGCTCCCCCTCACCTAGGACAAAATGCTGAACCAGTATTTCCCTGTGGCTCCTGTCCATCTTGCAGCCTCTCTCAGTGGAGCTCTGCCCTTCATTTCTCACATAATTTTTGTGAAATCTTAGATGGTGGAATTGTTTCTAAAGTATCAGTGTTGAAATCTGAGATAGTTGTTCTATGTCTTGCTTTACCTGCTTACAACCACAAATGAGGATGCATATCCTATATATAAGAACTGTTTTTATATATATATATATATCCTATATATAAGAACATATAAATATGTTCTTAGAGGTGAGATTAAACATTTCCAGAGGACATTGAACTTACTGTGTATACATATATATTTTTTTTTTTTACTGTTGGTTTACTAGTGCAGTCAAATGCAGAAAGATAATGAATCCTGAATAACCTCTCTCTGCTCTTAAGAACAAGTCCCTTTCAAGGTGAATTTCTTTGTATGGAAAGGCATCAGCCAGACATCAAGAAAGTCAGTATATTCCAAGCAGTAGTTTAAAAATTCAGAAAAGCCTCCTGCAAAGAGCACAGGTCTGGGGACTAAGTAACACTTGTGATGTTGGATAAGAGAGTGTATTCATGAAGTATGCAAGTAACATCACTAAATAGATTGGCAATGATTTGGATTTTTTTTTGTGTCTCTTTTTTGATACTGTTTTGATCCCATTGCCTTGGTTATTAAAATCAGCATCTAGAGAAGCCCAAGGGCCTTCTAAGAAACTCTGCCTGATGATTAACTTCACAGTGATACAAGAAGCCTTGGGGAACCTCAAGTTATTCATCCAAGCTTGCACAGCCCACCTGGTTTTTGTACAGACAGCAGAATTTCTGCAGACTTGAGAGGCCAGAAATATCTTTTCCTAAGAAAAAGGGACATCCCTCCTGAAATGGCTTGGGAAAAAGTCAGCAGGTCCATTTCTAAACCCCATCTAAAATGGCTAAAGCAGGCTTGGCCTTTCAGTTTGAATACATGAAGTCTAATGTAATGTTAAGGGGAAAAAAAGAAGAGGCTTCCACTACTCCCCTGTTAAATTTGTCTCATGGAAGAATATTTAACTCTTCAGATCCTGATTAATTTTTCAGGATCTTTTATGAACAATACCAAGCACACAAATGTAATTACTCTTTTCTAGGCTTTCCTTCTAATGATATAAATATAAATGATTGTAGAGCTGAAATGCTTGATCCAAACTCCCTTTTCCATTAATTCAATGATACTCCAAAGAATTTATTCATGTCTTGACCCTTTTTTTTTTTTAAATCTCTGCACAAATCAGATCATTCTTAGTGAAGTTTCACTTAGCAGCAGCACTGCATCCTGCTGCACAGGTAACACAGCTTGCATGTTAACATTGCCTGCAGGGCTGCAGTTCTGTTGGATACCTTCATGGAAAAGGAAGAAATATCAAATTTTGGATATTTTGGCTATTTCCTTCAGTTTGCCAGAGGGTTAAAAGCAATTAGTTGCATCTTGTCAAAATGCCAGGCTTTTACAAAGCATACACTTGTCCTCTTATTTATCTCCTGGTTTGTTGAGTGATTCAGGACTGGGCTCTAGAATTTGAGATTTGATCTACACCTTTTTTTTAAACTTAAAAAATTCACCCCTCCTCTGATCCCACTTTTCTAACCAGCTCACTTTCTGATTTTTGGAAGGCAGCAGTATGTGACTTTAGGTATTTCCCCCCCACACACACAAGTGCACACAGGAGAGGGAAGATGGAGATTTAAAAGTGTAGCAGACACAATGTATTTATGAGCAGCAATTTCTCTGTACTCCAGAAGCATGAACCTGAAGTTTCCAAGAGCAGCTCTTCCTCCACCAAGTCAAGAATCATTTTGTTCTGACTGCAGTTCACAGAATTTGCACATGCAGAGCTTCCTCATGGGAAGTTCAACTTTTGTTTCTTTCAGAGTGTTAATAAAAGCCAGATTAAAAAAAAATATGTGGATGCCCTTTGCTATGGAAACCACAACAGTGCTGCTGCAGCTGGTTAACTAAGCAGTAAAGCTCAGGGACAGGAATAATTCCCTGTGCTCTCCTTCTGTCACCTGCCAACCTGAGGGAATGCAAAGCTAGCTTAAAAATAATAATAATTTTAAAAATATTAAAAAAATAAAGAAAAAAGTACTTTTAGAAACCTTCCTCTGGTGAAGCCCTATCCTTTCTGTTTGATTCCAGCTTTCAGTCTCTGTGGGAATGTATTCAGAGCTGAATCTCAGCTTTGCTGTACAGCACCCAACCACCATTCAGCTGCTGGATCTCCTGAGGGCAGGCAGGAGGAGGAGATGTGATCACACATCCATTTCATGGGGCTGCTCCTGCATAGAATGGAGGTAACCAGAACAGCCAGCTGCAAATATTTCATTGGAGAGCTTATCCTGGCTGTTGTCAGAGCCAGGCTAGGGTGAAGAGGCAGAACATCCAAAGCCTTCAAAGCCAGCAGCTACAGCAACACAATTACATCAGAATCTCAGATTTGCTAACAGGAAAACATGACTGTATTTCTAGCCCTTAATTATGAAAAAAAAAAAAAAAAAAAGCCAGAAAGCCTCAAGGCATCTCTGTCATGGTACTGAAATATACTAAAAACTCCAGGCAGCCTTAATTCTGTGCTGGGAGTGATGCCCATCTTTACTACCTAATTAATTGCAAAGATGAACTTGCAGGAAGAACAATTATCTGTCTTTTCTGCTGAGTAGCAAGGTATTTTGGCAAAGAGATAGGCAAAAATTTGTATTGGCTGAGCAGAAAATTTCTCACTCAACATTTCAGGAAGCTAAAAATATTTGGCAAATAATTTCAGTCAAAGCAAGCAGGGAATTTTAAAAGAAATGTTTCCAATTTGATTGTAGCTGTGTTCAGCATACCATTTGCCATTTTAAAGCAGACTGGTTTGGAAAAGACAAAATACTTACAATATTTTTTTTTTTTAACACTTCATTTGGTCCATGCTTTGTGTTCTGCCAAAAGACCCTGAAGTTTTTTTGTCTCTTTGCAGTCAGAAATAATTTTATCCATCACCACTTCTCACCTAGACCACAAAATTCCTATCTCATTGTCCTATCATTGCCTGGAGCCCAGTGTGCCTCATTGCTGACAGACCAGCCACTTATATATTAAAATGCAAAATCTAATGTGGAAACTCCCAGAAATAAAATGTGTTCAATTACAGTCTTGTTAAAAACACCTTCTGTGAGAAGAATCCTTCAATTTCTAACTACAGGCTTTTAAAATGAGTGAACCTCTGTCATTTTTTGTTTTTTCTTGTCATTTTTTTGTCATTTTTTGTCATTTTGTTATTTTTTGTTTGTTTTGAGCTCATGCAGCACTTGGCAGGTGGTGGAATGGTCTGTTCAGAGCAATGTTACCTTTATAGAAGGTCCCTGGTCATGGTAGTGCAGTTAAGGACAACTCTGCTGCTCAGGGAAGAGGTTTTTGGAAATGAGCTGCTGCTGCCCTGGTGTCAGACCTCTCTGAGTCTCTGCTGCCTTCCATCTGAAAAGAAAAATTATATATTTGCTGAAAGAAACTTCTGTGTGTAGAGATGGATTTACTTGTCCAGCAGGAATAAATGTAACATAGTAGCCAGTGTGGAAAATAATAAATTATTCAAAACAATATAAAATGCATATTTAGTCACTCGGGATCAAGATTTGAGGAAGTTTTGGGAAGGGTTTATTTTAAAGACATAACTTACACAGGGAAAAAAATGTCAGTAAATGTTTACATGCTCACTGCAGTACAAATTTGGTTTTGGGTGGATTGGAAGCAAGTTGAAGCTGAAAAACTGCAGTTGTCCATTGACACTGAAGAGCTCATCAGGCAAAGAACCTAAGGAGCTCATCTACATGAGGAAACCACTCAAGTAGATAGCCCTTAGCTCTTATTTTAGAGCTTAAAAAGCCCAATTTTGCACTCAGAGACTCTAAACTGGATTTAAAAGCCCTATTATTTTATTGCAAGCATCTCCAAAAAGAATTAGTCAGAAATAACCATTCCAGTTTAAATTTAAAAGCTGTTTTGACACAAATTAAGGACTACTTAGAAAAATTGTGACTGAACAAGTTCTGCTTATGGACTTGAGTTACAAGGTTCATCCATCACTAATGGAAACTGGGAAAAAACAGTTGAGTTTTTGCTCCAAGACCCTATGACTCGGTGTTTCCTTTGCATGAAAAGCTGTCACAAAGCACAAATGCTCAGAGACCTTGAGAAGAATTTCATAATCTGAAGGGAAAAATTGAAGTGCAAGGCTGTAATCTTCATCCTGAAATCATTAATGCCATTACATAAAACTAACTTCCTGATATTAAATCCAAAATGTTACTATTTTGAAAATGTTTACTCCACTCAATACAAAATAGGAAGTAAATACAAATGAAAAAATTGAAGTGTTATTCAGTCAATCATGACTGCAATAGGTACACTCTATCAGCAAGCAAAATCATCTTTGAATTGTTAAGGTTTGCTTTTCTTAACCCCACCAAAATGGAAAAGGAAGCAACCCAAATGGAAGCACTTTTTTTCAAGAAAAATAAAAGTATAGCTCTTTTTTACAAATTGAAATACTGTTGGCTTGAAGCCAGCCTCCTTCACTGCTCTTCTTGTCCACACCTCCAAAAATGCTTCATCTGCAACTCCAATTTTTCTTATTGCATCACATCTTTGATTTGCTCAAGTGGTTTACTAACCCTCTCCAGTCCTCAGTTATTAAAAGTCAATGAGCTTCTAATAAATGTGTGCTTCCTCTCCTTTGGAAGTCCTTGCAAAGTCACAGTGTGAGCTGGTTCAGTGACCTCTGCAGCTGCTGAGGCAAATTTCCTATTTTTGAGTGAGAGCTGCCTTGGGATGCACTCCATGCCTGATATTCCCAAGGGAAGCTGCAGCTGGGAGCCTGCAGGCAGCAGCAATTTGGCTGCTGAGGTCTCATCCCTGCTGTAATATAATCACCTTATTTTCTAAAATATGAAAAATCAAGCAAAGAGCAATGACCCATCCTTGAGCAACCTCTGTGTAACAACAAGGAATTCTTTTAAGGATGTGCAGCACTGTTTTAAAGTTCAGGAAAATCCTACTCAGTAGGTTCAAGATTTTCCAAAATATTTCTACTTAAATTAATAGAAGAATTCTGAGTACACTGAACAATGATTTTCCTTGACACAGGATAACCACAAAGTTTGAGATTGTTGAAAGTACATAAAGACTGGGATTGCTATTCTGGGATGCAGAAATTTACCCAAATGCCAGTTCTTACAATTTTCTATTGGTAAAAGTCATCAAATTGGTCTCACTTTTTATGCAAAGGACCCTTCTGTTAGATGTCCTGGCAAATAAAAGCAGAAATAAATGGGTAAAATAACTTACTTGGCAGATATGAAAATTGGCAAAATAAAATTTGGTGGACTCTTCCTCTTTAAAATTCCAATATGCAAGGCAAAGTATTTTTTCCCCTAAGAAATTTGAGTAACAGTGGCCTGTGCACAAAGGTACCACTCATTTTCAAGCCTGGAAATGTGTAAGAATCTAAGAAGTATGAGAAAAGATGCAGCATCCACTTGTAAAGGTGGCAAGACTGTTGATTCTTACACATTTCATGGTGTGGTGAAGAAGTAGAAAACCTAGAAAAAAACCCTGACTTGGGTACTGTTTTATTAGACAAGACAGTTTAATTCTGGTAGAAAAAAGGAGTTCATATTTTTAGTTTTCAGTCCTTCATTAATGATTCTTTTCCTTTTCCTCCCTCCTTGTGAGCAGGGTGCTGTTAACATGGACAGCATGAGGACTTTATTAAATGATTTTCTAAGACCTAAGAGCATAATTATCTCATTGAAAAAAACCTGAGCAGTCATTTCTGTCTTGTCACTCAGTAATGTCCAATAAGAAGGGCTGATCCTGGTTTAGCCCTTACACCATACCTGAGGGGTTGGATGCAACTTGGGGAGAGCTGGGGATAGCAGAGAGGTTACTGATCCTTAGGGAAAACACTTTGACAGTTCCAGATGGACTGGATCAGGATGCCTATGTGGGAATTTAGTCTCTTATATCAAAGGGGGGCTTCCTGTAGCTGAGGTTTAGCATCTCTGATACTGGCTGCTCTCAGACAGAATATTTAAGTACAGGGAAAATGAGTTCTGCCTTCCCTAAGCAAAAGGATATTTTCTTAACAGGGAAATAGGATGACTCCCTTGCAAAATCCTAAATGGACAAATGCTAACTTAATTTCATCCAGCTTCCTAACCCAAAAAGCAGCTCATAACTCTTAGCTACAGAGTAGGAGAGCACTTGGTATTTGCCTACATTAGGGTTTAAGGACACCTTTGCACAGCTCAGGAGAGCATACTGTATATAGATTTGTGTTTATACACATAATATGTACAAATTACATGTATAGATAACATGTTATATGTATATACACATATATAATATTCAAACAGGACCTACAGAGACTCCTTGAAAAGAGGCAATAATTCACTTAGCTCACCTCTAGCTAACATGGATGATATTGCCTGGTAATTCCTGCTGGGAAAACTGGTCCTGCTCATGGCTTTTGAAAGCACACACTGTATAAAATCTTTTCTGAGATTTCCTTGAAAATCTGGTGCTCCACTGCTCTAGTACCAGGCACATAAATTACTAGAATTTTCATGCACCAGAACAATTTTGCCAGGGTTAGTGGAGAGCTTATCAGAAATGTACAGTTGATTTGATTTAAAAAAACCAAACGAAAACAAAACAAAACAAAAAAAAAACCCAAAATATATAAGACATTAAAAAAGTGACAGTTTTGAAGTGTTCTTCATAATACTGTAAAATTTCATGGTCACTTTGATACAGCTGATTTGACTGGCACTTCAAAGGACACCAATGAATATAAACAGCTCTCAGCTTTTTTTTTTTTTTTTTCTTTCTCCCTGCCAGTCGAGGGTGGATTCAGAGATTGCTTCATATGATATTTTATTAACTTCCACAAACTGTATGAAAACAATTCAAAATATCTCTTTGATAAAACAGCTTTAGCAAGAGCTAAATTGAGTCCCACGATTCAGCAATATCCCATATGGCATCTCATATGTCTCAAAACCTGCCTGCATCTTCACAGTGGTTTTTTTTTTTTCCCCTATAGAACTGAAATCTGCATTAAACCAAACCAAACACAAATGTGCTTCCCTCCCTGCCTCTCCATTTTGGAAAAATGCTACTTTTAGGTTGCTCTGTGCTCACACCACCACGAAATAATTTTAGGACTTATTTTCCAGTGACTGCTGATTGAGGGTTTGGAGCTTTCTTGATGTTTTCAAGGCTGAACCACGGAAGAACTTGGCTTATGAATAATTAAATACTGAAAAATCTAAATCCTATTGAAAAAGGAGATAAACAGCATCACCTCAAAATACTTCCTGATACAATCTCCCAGGTTGGCCTCAGGTCTCAGATACAGATTTAAAAAGAAGATTTGGGACAGTCCTAGTTTGCCACTGATTGACAAAAATGATTTTTTTCTTGCATTTAGTTTTTCTTCTGTGGTTCTGTGATTCCCTTCTTCAAAGAGAGATGGCAACAGAGCTCTCAACTTGCTCAAGCATGGATGAGGAATAGCAAAATGCTTTTTCCTGTGGGGAATGTGAAGCCATATGGAATTCATTTTAAAGCATAAGCAGCTCTTTTATCAGTCTTTCTTTGGAGGTTTCTTATTAAGTAACTTTAAACAGTCACAATGAGAAAACACCAAACCTCTCTGGAAATCAGGCAGCTCTAAATTCTTCTCTAAATGCTGAGCACTGTGAGGCATGGCCAGAAAGAGCTTGGGTGTGTTTGTCACTTGAGGCTTCAGTCACCTGATGCTCCAAACCCAAAGGATGCTCTGCAGCAGGCACTGCAGTCACCACTGCAGAAACACCTCCAGGCACTGCTCTGGTGTAGGTAGGGAGGCAGCTGCCATGGCAACCAATGCATTAGGCTTTTTTTTTTAAAAAAAGTGCCTGGGAAAAAAAACCTTTGGCAAAACTAGGGTTTTTTCTCATGAAAAAACCCCATGAAAGTGCCTACTGCCAACCAACTTGGTGTCTTGATTTTAAGTGGCCTGGTACAGGTATCACACAAAGGTAAATATTTGTTGAGTTATTAAGCAGATAAATGGAAAACATGAAGAAGAGGATGGCAAAGCAGTGCCAGGCAGCAGGCATGGGAGGAACATTCCTGAAGAGCTTCATGCTCTCTCTATAAATCACATAAAGGAGCTGAGGACACACTGATATTTTCCCTGCAAAACTGAGTTAAACACAAGAAATAGTTCAGCAGGTTTGTAAGAAACAAAAATGTAACAGCAATGTCCAAATACAGTATTTCCTGAAACTAAAAAAAAAATATATAAAATAGCTCTGGTCCCTTTATGAAGATAATGCTCTTCCTTTTCCACAAAACCCAGTGGGATCCCATGCAGCTTTCTCTCACTCCATCCTGACACATCAGCTGCTTCTGCAGTTGAATTACTTGAGTTCTCACTGCTGGCAAACTGCATTTTGCTCTACTGGTTTGTTACCCTGGCAGGGGAAGTGATAATTACTGAGATCACAGGGGCACCATCTGAAACATTGTCACCTTCCAACTCAGTGGCACAAACACACTTGTCCTACATCAGCAGCAGAGAGATTACAGTGGATGCCAGAATTCATGTATGGCAACAATTTGATGTTTGCAGCAAAAAGTGTTGATTTTTTTTTTTTTTAATTTCAAATACTAGTTATTTCATGATGGTGTTTTTGGAAAGACTGGCAGATTGACCTAAGGAATTGTTTCATAAATCAAAGATCTGCTGTCTTTAGCATCACTTTTAATGGAAGCACTTACACAGCTACTATTTTCCCCATGGGTAGCAGGACTGGTCATTAACACAGAGCCTTTCCAATGACTCCTGTTCAAATTAACCTTCATTCTGCCATCCCCACTGCTATTCTCTCCAGTGTTCTCTTTTGTCAGCCTTGTTTTCTGGACAGGCACAATGCTTTTTCTGTCTGCTGTTTGTGTTCTGGAACACTGATTCCCTTTCCTGCCTGTTTTTGGCCACAGAAGTGAAAGGAGTGGAGTTCTCTATGCTGGATGTGGCTGGGAAAATCAGGATAGTTTGGAAAAAAAAGACTGCTTTGACTAAATCCTGCTGCTTCCCATAGAAAGCAACATCTCAGGCTAGTAGATCTTTCTGGGAATTACCTCAGTTGAGAAAAATGGCTGTTCATAAGGCCAGCCAGAATCATTCACTGATTGATAAGGAAGGGCACAACTATCATCAGAGCTGTTAGTTTGCTGATTATATGAATTAAAAAATTATTTAAAGAGTTTTCTGGCAGGACTGTGATTCAAGAATTGGATTTTCTCAAGGTTGTAAGTGGGCTACTTCACACCTGTCCCTCAGAGAGCTCTGGTGAGGAAGAAAACAGGGGAAGAGCTTGCTACTAAATACCATTTTAAAAAGTGGAAGAGAAAGAATTGTGCAGTTTTGATCTGCCCTGAAGATTCCTTACCTAAAAGCACATTTTACTGCTGATCCTTTTTACTGTTCTACAGTCAAAAAATGGTGGTGGTGTTGCTGCTTTTCTAATTCTCTTTGAGAACAGTGCCAAATCTTTCTCACCATACAGCTCATGAAACCCCAGGAATTGCCTCATTCTAGAGAAAAGGAATTTCACTCAGATAATATGGACAGAAAGAATTGGAACACAAATCCGAGGATAATGTTTGCTTATAAAACAAGTGAGATCTTGTGTGTGTGTATTAAGAAGGAAAAATATTCAGTGACACAATCAGGACTGTCGAGTAGGAAAAAAAAAACCAAGCCAAGATCTAAGCTTCAGCCTGAAATATAAAGCAGGAAAATCTTTTGAAAAAATCACACAGGAATAAACTACTTAACCACTTGGTGTCACTCTTAACTCGTGCTTGAGTCAGCTCAGCACTTCCTATGCCAGTAGGAAACAGCTAAAATAAAAAACAAAAACCACCTTACAGACTGTGGAGGATTTCAGTAGCTGTATTTTGGAAATAAAATGCAGAGGTTCAGATATTTAACTAGACTGACCTAACTATTCTTTAGAGCTTGAGTGGTGAAGACATGTTTTGTAAGGACCTGCTGTCTCTGAGATAGAAAACAACCACTTACACTCCCTGTTGTCTGCAAATCCTCAGCTATTAAACCCAACTGGTTGATTTGTTAGCATATGTAGCACAAGAGGCAGAAGCTCACAGCAGCTTTGTGCACTGCTTCAAATTGAAATGAACTTGCTGAAAAACTGTCCCAACCCCTGTCTTGCTTTGGTTAGTGAGGCAGAGCACCTTAGCTGCAGGACTCCACTTCTTCCATGAGCAACTTGCAAGCCACCAATTTAGAACTTGTAAAAATAGCAGCCTTAGAACTAAAGCAGTCAGTGAGGTCTGCACTCTGGGAAGGGCACCTGGAGATGCCACACAGCTGAGGATGGGAACAGGACTCTGCTCCATGCCAAGGAGCATCAGGCACCCCAGCCAGAGCTGCCCCAGGCATCTCGTGGAGCCCTTGCACAGGTTATGACTTTCCAGTGCTTTGGGGAGAGAGCCCTAAATCCTCCTGGCAATGCATTTCCCCAGTTGTGTCAGCAACACCACTTGGCTGTCATCAGCATCCCTGGGGATGTCACTAGGAGGGAGGCAGCTTCTTTTTCTCAGCAGAAATGTCACTGGCAATGAGCCCTCCTGTTGGCTTTGCCAGGGGGATGAAGAGAGAATAATGGGTGTGAAGGAAGGAGCAGCCCTGACCTGATCATGAAAGGCTTGTGAAAAGGCTTCAGTCTTAGGATATAACTTCTTAATTCTGCTCCTTTCCAAGGAATTGACTTTCATATTTACTGCCCACAGGAAATGAAGAAAAACAGTGTTTATAAAGTGACATACTCATGTTTAGTGTGCCTTATTCAGGAGAATTTCAGAACCAACATGCTCTGGGTTTTCCAGTGCTCTTGTGCTAACAATAACAATAATAAAAAAAGTAGTGAAAAACCAGTGTGGGTACCCTTTACTGGCTCCCTGATTACTGGCAATGCTCCTTGTGTTGGATATTTGGAAAGCAAGTCAAAATATCCTGAGGTGGATGGAGGAAAAAACCCTCAGAGCTGCCAGAGCTGCATAACATTTCTCTCTGGTTTTCATCAGAGGCTGACACGAAGCAACAGGCTGCTCCACTCACTGACAAGGCAGTCATCAGCTTGATGCACCAGCCAGCTCTTCATTGAGTGTATCTGATTTAAAAGAACACCAGTAAGCATTTACAGATTGGTTGAATCAGAGAAAGACAGGAGATGTTCAAGGATGCTGCTAAGGGTCCATTCACAGCCATGGCTTGATTGTTTTTCTGACTGCTCTATCAGAAAATCAGCATTTTCCCTTGTGCTCCCAAGACTGGGGAAACAAAGAGAAGCAACACTGGTTGGTTCAACTGGATTTTAGGACTGAAAATGAAAAGACAAAAAAATCCCATTAAAAACCAGGTGTGATATATTGCAACCAGCATGGAGAGGTCCAGCAGACAAATTCCTAACCTCACTGCCCCTGTGCTCAGCCCTGGGGAGGCCACAGCTTGAGTCCTGTGTCCAGTTCTGGGCCCCTCAGCTCAGGAAGGAGATTGAGGGGCTGGAGCAGGTCCAGAGAAGAGCAAGGAGGCTGGGAAGGGATCCAGCACAAGTCCTGTGAGGAAGGGCTGAGGGAGCTGGGGGTGTTGAGGCTGGAGAAGAGGAGGCTCAGGGGAGACCTCATCACTCTCTCCAACTCCCTGAAAGGAGGTTGGAGCCAGGGGGGGGTTGGGCTCTTTTCCCAGGCAACTCTCAGCAAGACAAGAGGGCACAAGAGGTCTCAAGTTGTGCCAGGGGAGGTTTAGGTTGGACATTAGAAAGAATTTCTTTCTGGAGAGGGTGATCAGCCATTGGAATGGGCTGCCCAGGGAAGGGGTGGATTCTCCATCCCTGGAGATATTTCAAAAGAGCCTGGATGTGGCACTCAGTGCCATGGGCTGGGAACTGCAGCGGGAGTGGATCAAGGGTTGGACTTGATGAGCTCTGAGGTCCCTTCCAACCCAGCCAGTTCTAGGATTCTATGATACTTCCAGGCTGGGACACTGTGGGCCACTGCTGCAGGTCAGCATCCTCTGAGCTGAAGTTTTTCAACTGCTCCACTCACAGCAGAATTTTTCAGGATGAAGTGAAACATGGTGGTTTCAGTCAACCTACCAAGTTGCAGAAGAAATACTGTTTGTTTCACTCTGTCACCTAAAGAAGTAACTTGGCCTTCCCAAAGGGACACTAAGGGATGGTGAAAAGGGAAGAGAAACAAGCAGCCAGTGTTGTAGCTTCATGCAATAAATCCTAAGCATCTAATATTAATGGCACTAGTCAGGGATTTGCTTAAGTCTTCAAGCATGAAGATTTTCTTGGAGACTTATTAATATAACCTTGACTGTTTTTAAAAAGTCAAAATATTCTCTCTTTTTTGGAACCTAAACAATCACTTGGCAGGTGGCAGTGAGTGTCACTGTGACATTAACAACATTAACCAGTTATTCTCAAGACAGACATTTTTCAGTAGTTTCTAATAATGAAACCAGAGCAAGAAGAAAAGCACTGGATACAGTGCAAGTGTATTCAGAGATCTGAGAGAGAAAAGAAAGCCTTGTAATTCTGTCTGGATGTTGAGAAGAAAGCCTAGGACAGAGCTGTGGCTGAAAATACTCCAGATAAAAATCTGAGACCCACAGAAACATAAATATATAAATGAGCCTTCCCCACACATCTTTCTTTCCCCCTCCCTCAGGAAGATGGTAGTTAATAGCTGCTCATCCCTACCCAGATCCTAGTAGTTCAAAGAGGAGAAATTTATATTTCTTCTCTATGGTCCCAGTTGTACCCTGGCTTTTATGTGTTTTATGTTGATTATTAAGCATGACAGCAATTATGATGCTTTTATGTGTTCAGGCAACATCCCATTATTACTTTTTACTATTGCTTTGTAATAAAATCCTTGAGATCACTGATCACTTTGTTCTACTCACGTAATTTCTTTTATTAAATTCTTTTCCTATATAATAAAGTTCATTAAGAAAGCAGTAAGCTGAGGGATATTACTGAAAGCATGTACTTAAAGGAAAAGCACATAGTCAATACAAACATATTAATTGGTGAGCATCACACAACACTAATTCTTTTGCCAATATGCTAAAAGTTTTATGAACCAGTTGCTTTTTGCTTCTGTGGAAAGGCATTAATACTCAGGCAGCTGAACCAGTGTTCACCCAGAGCATACACCTTGTGGATCACTGCCTGGCCCTGATGGTATCAGCAGAGCAAGAGCTGTTTATTGCTGTGCATGCTCCAGGCAGCCAAACATTGCTTAAGTAACCTTAAAAGGAGGTAAGATAATCAAGATTTATCATGAGGTTGAAAGCATAAAGAGAGAACGAGACCACACAGATATTGTCTCCTTTACAAAGAAAAGATGGATTGATAAAAGCTATTAAAAAATTGAATTAATGCAGATTTTATGGACTCTACAGCATTAAGGGGAAGATTAAACTTAAAGGTGGCCATTTCAGGCTTTATGCAGCACTTTATAATTTTATTTTCATCCCTTGAAGTAACGTGGGTGTAATGCCAGCAGACCAATTATGTTACCAGGATGAAATAACCATCTATAGCAGCTTGGCTTAAAGATGTAAAACTGTAGAGATTCCTTCTCACTTGAATTCAGGGCTTTGACACCATGTAGAAAATATCTTTTTAGAGGAGATACATTTTTTTTTCTTCTTCTTCTTGCAATTTTACTATTTTAGTAGATTTCAAGAGGTGTTAACGTTTTCCTAGCAAAGTAACATCAAAAATGAGGGAATAACAGGGTGAGTTACTACAGTTTAAATGAGTGAATATGAAAGGATGTGATATAAAAACCTACTGGAGGTAAAGGAGAGACCCACTGGCTGACAAATTCCAAGTGTTGGGATTCCACATGTTCTGTGTTTGAAAGCAGAACCTGTATTGGCAGAAAATTATTCAGAAACCAGAAAAAGTGTGGGGAAGCCAAGGGATATTGAAAGGCAGAAAGCCCAAGCCAGCCCCAGATGTCTTTTGTAGCTGCAAAATCAAGGACAGAATGAGGGGAAACTGAAGAAAATGGAGGAGGGATATCATACAGAAAATGCCATTTAATTTAAATTACACACAAAATAGAATCACACTTCCAAAAGCTATCATCTATTTGCATTCAATATCCTTGTTGGATCACACCAAAAAAGAAAAAAAGAAAAAAAGAAAGAAAGAAAAAAAAAAGAAAGAAAAAAAGGCCAAGAGATCCAATCTATCAGATTTCAATTTCCAGAGGGAAGCTAAATAAATATGGGTAAGTTTGCCAATCTTTCCTTTTATTAGGAAAACTTAATTAAAAAGTGCCTTCAAAAAAATGTGGGTTTAGGTGTACAAAGGATGTTTACAATGGTTACAATATTATAGACCAGAACAAAATGTGCATTAGTTATAGGATTTAGAAAAGAACCAAAGTTGGAATAATGAAAAAGTGAAGTAAAAATGTAATTTGAAAGGTGATGTTTAGAATTTTACTTTTTTTTTTTTTTTTTTTTAAATGAGTATAGGCAAGATGAATATAAAAAATAACAATAAGACTGAAAACACTGTTGAACTTGCTAAGAGCATAAAAGCTGAACCTAGTTCTTTCCAAATGCCAGAAGCAGGGATGCTGCCTGAGATTCTGTAGGGCACATCTACAGTAAAAAAGAACTTAGAGAAGTCAAGAGAATTATTTCTTTCTCCTGCACTTGTTGAAAATGAATTTAGTGAAGTTATACTACAAAACTCCTTTATGATGGATGTGCCAGCCCATCTCAAATATAAGTGTCAGGAGAACAGAATAGAATTAGGAACAAATTGGTAAAATGAATAACAGCAAATCCCCAAGTCCAAGTGATATTCAGTAAGATGTTCTAAAGGCAGTCAGGTATGAAATTACTGTACCATTGTAATATGTAACCTTTTGCTTATAACTACCTTGGTGCCAGAAAAATAGAGGTGGCTAATCTGACACCAATATTTCAAGCCAGTTCTCAGGGATTTTAAAGAGCTCCAGAGCAGTGAGCCAACCACAAGGAGTTTCAGGAGGATCTCCTGACACCAAGGGATAAAAGCCAGAAAAGGGCACAATAAAATTTAACAGCCAAAATTCTAAAGTGACACCCGTGGGAAAAACAACTCTAATTTTAGACATGAAGTTAAGGTCTTTGAAGTTCCATTGCATTTTTCATACATATTTTTGATGGACATTTTGGAAAGCTCTCAGTTTATTTCTGCCGCAGACCGTGTTTTTTGGCACCTCTCTTTTTTGAGAAACAAACCCCTAGATTTCCAGCAATCTTTCACTCCTGCAGAAGAACCCAAATTTGGAACCAAAATTAAATTTAAAGAGATCATCTGTCCCAAATAAAAAAGAAAAAAAAAAAAAAAAAGTAGAGAATTTCCATTTTTAACTTACTTTCCAAGAAACTCCAACCCACTGAAAAAAAAATTACAGAATCTTTATGCATTTGGCTGTGTAGCAATTCAGAATCCACTTGTACTTTATTTCCTTTATTAAGCAAAAGGCACATTTTCCTCATTTGCAGTCTTTCATCTCAGTCTTGCTACACTGTACTCTGAACAAGCCAAATACACAAAATTCATTTCCCTACCTGGATGCAATTTAGGGACCTGGACTCATCTAACTCTTCAAATTATTTATCAGTGAGCTGTTTTTTTCCTTTTTTTCATGAAATAAGAGGATACAGCTCTGGTTGGTAAGCATACCTCTTATCAGCCTCCTCAGCCAGCAACTGGATGCAAACTTTCCTGGGAAGTTTTGAAGTTCCATGAATGATGGGTGGGACTTCCCAGGAAAATGGGCTTCCCCTCGGAGACACGGAAGGAGTGGGTTTTCAGGAAGGATTTAAAGACAGAAGGATGTCTTTGTCTACAGCCAAAATGCCTTCCTCTCTGAAGTGGTGTGGTAAGTGATTAACCAGCCCCAGGAACACAACACAGCTCTTCAGGGTGGGAACTGAAGAACATAATCAGCAAATAATGCAAATTACCGCTAATCAGATAAATTAATTCATTTCCCATGATTAGCAAAGGATTCAGCTCTATCTGCAAAGTGCTGTCTGTGGCAAATTCAGCCCAAGAATATGCAGCATGATCAGGAAAGTTTGTAAATAACTTTGCAGCTGAAGTATGTTGTTCAGTTAGTGAAGATGTTGTGTGGTTGCCAAAGTGCTTCAAAAAACCCACAGCTGAGATGTGAAGGAGCTCAGCTAGAGAAACAGGTGCCTGGGGTTGAGACAAAGCAAACTAAATCAGTAGTCTATTCATCTTCTCTAGCTGTACACCCAGAGAATCATCAGGAGTAATATCTCATTTACTAAACTGTGCAACTTGGTTAGCAAAATCCACAGCCAGGCAGGGAGTGTGCAGTTAAATTAATGGATGCCTCTCAGTCAAGAGATGGAGGGAGCCTGAGAGTTGAGCTCAAAGTGGCATTTGTTGAGGTGTTTTCCAACTGCACAATCTTGTGATATAGTACATTACCTTTGGATGTTATCAACAATTAACATTTATCAGCTGGTGACTTGAAGGAGCAGGCACAGGACAGCAGGAAATACTTTGCTGCCAGTAATTTGTCTGCAGCTTCCCAAGTCAAGAGCTCAGCCTTAGGATCTCCTAGGGAAGAAATGTGGCAACATCATTACCCATCCTCCAGGTGCACTGTAAAGTTATGGATCTTCCATTTCACTCAGATTTTCTAGCTCAGAAAACACTGGTGTCTTGCCTCTTCTAAACAGAAGAAAGGCTGAACCTAATCAAATCTTCCCTGTGTGCTCTCAGTCCCAAGCTCCATGCAATTTCTATTGGCATAACTTTAATTTCTGTTTAATTCCTTTGCACTTTGTAAAGCATGGATGCCACAGCAAAACTTCCTTTTTTTATGTTCTTTCTTTTGAACTCTTAGTTGTCAAGTTATATCTCTTCCAAAGCAATCAAAGCTCAAAACTTGTCTATAAAGGTATGTTAATATATTTTGGGTTTTCTTACATGTTCTAAGTCTAAAATGGCTGAAGGGACTTTCCCCCTGCAGGACAAGAAGCCAAACCCAACTGTTCTAAACTAAGCCAGCTTCAAACAACCCTTTGCCCACCAAGAAGAAAAAGGCAGAATAACTCCAAATTAATCCCAATTTTCTTTAAGGAAGGAGATCAAATCAATTTTAGCTATTGTGAAAAATCCATTTAGTTAAAATTGTCACATTATCACTAATCATGCTTATTTTATGAGTCTGGTGGAACAAGTTCCCTGGTACTCAAGTAGTAAAGCAATGGCAAAAAAGATCTGCACAAAGAGGTTGCAATTTAGCAGAAGATGGAAAGAAAAATCTGTGGATTAATGGAAAGAGTGCTTTGTAGCCTGGATTCTGCAGTGAGCTGCATGTTCACTAATGAGAACTATTTTGTGACTCGAACTGGTATTTCCTGCTACTAAAATTATAATCAAAACTTCAGTTTAATGAAATGTTTTAACAAGCTCTGACAGAGGATTCTACACTGCAAAGTTGTATACTGGAATATACAGTATTATATAGGCCAGCTATGCATTTACTAAGATATCAAAATGCTCATAAAGTGTATTCAGAGCATGCAAAAATAAAAGCCAAGAGCTCTGGGCATGGAGGGGAATCCATATTATAATTTTAATAATTTTTATTTACAACTGTGCAGAAGAGTTTGACTTGAAACAGCTGGGACTGTCTATCTAATTGATTCAGATGTGCATTCAACTTGTTGTTTAGATCATTGGGCTGATTATGTAAATGAGATTTCTATGGAAGATGATGAGTATGTTGTGGGTTTTTTTTTTTCCCCCTTGGGCTCTACTATCATGCAATCGAGGTAAAAAAAAATTGTCACCAGGACAACAGCAGCATTGTTCAAGACAACCATTTGCCTCTGAAAGCAAAAGAGCAGCTGTGTGGAGTGTGCAGTCCCCATTTCCCAAATCAGCTGTTACACAGGTTGATTTGTATTGAAAAAGAGGAATTTTTCACTCTCTGGATTGCTCACACCCCCAGTGAAAGGTAAAGGAATCTGCCATGGGTTTGGATTAGGGTGCATCACCAGATCCTGGGGGAGAATGAACTGCTGGGCACCTGCACTGACTGCAACATCAACTCGTGGCTATAAATCTGGTTCAGAAACTGGAGCTCAGTGACCTCTAAAGTGCTACAAAGAAGCTTTAGAAATATTTCAGATATCTCTTAGAGGTGGCAGCTTTCCTAAAAAATAATCCCACATTTACTGGTCTTTGAGAATAGTATTACAGCACTAAGATGTTTGGTGCCATTAGCCTTTGGGCTAGGAACTTTTGAGGTTATAACCATGTAAGACTAATAACAAATATGCTCTAAACAGGAAGGGAAATTCATATTGAAATGGGATTATTCTGATAATACCATGTCTTTTTATATATTTATATAAAAATATATATTTATGTATTATATTATCATTTCTAACAACATCTAAATTATATTTATATATTATATTATTACATTATATAAAAATATATATTTATATATATTTATTTATATATTTATATATTTACATTAAATATAAAAAAACCATACCTGCTACTTGATATTTTTATTACTTGAATAACTAGAAGCTAAAATTTTGCTGGAAAGCTGAGCAGTTCCCAGCTTTTTGATTTATAACTCTCGAAGTTACTGGTTTCCAATTTTCATCTCCCAGCTCCAGGTGTTGTTTGTTTTTTTTTTTTAAAGTATTTCAGTGCTGAAATAAAGTGATGAAATGATTACATGGCATTTGAGGGCTAGACATTGGTAACTTAGTGACACATTTTAAGACTAGGAACTGGTGCTGTATCAATTATGAATTTAAGCATTTTATAAAACACCAGAATATCAGACTAATTGTCTAATTGGTGTTCCTAGCAGATCAGACTCCCAGAAGTCTTTGTTGCAGTCAGCACAGCAGGGACAGTGGAAATTAATGAATTAGCACAATAGCCTGGAATTGTCTGGCTGAGCTGATTGCCATGGACTTCTTTGCTTTTTTATGAATTCAGAACAAAAAAAAAGAATTCACCACTGCTTTCAAATGCTTCTACATTTTCATAACATGACTGTCACTCTTGAGTCCACTTCCCCTGTTTTTTCCTAGACATATCAGTGGATAGGTAGTATTAAATAATGTGGTTCAAGAATCAGGCCTACAGTTTCTTTTGTCAAGACAAAAAGCAGGTTTGCCAAACAAAGCACTTCAGCAGTTACTGAGGTAGAGAGCTTATTAAACACCATTGCTTCCCTTTTAAACACTGGAGCTTTCCTGCTCGTTGAACTCCTGCAGCCTTCTCTGGGGGTGCTACCTGGATTATTTTCCAAGCTGTCCTGGAAAAATCTCTGGAATCTGGACAGTGAAGCAATGTGTTTATTATTTACTGCAGAATAAAACTTATCCTTGGACACTAAAGAGCTAAGATATTTGATTGAAGTTTATTTTATAATTCTTTAATATGTGAAAATAATAATTAAAATAGAGGTAGAAAAATATACTCCCAAACATGAATGCATAGAGAATCTGTGACTTCCAGTGAGAGAGGCACCTGTGTCCACAAACACAGAGCCACTCAACATTTTATCTGCCAAACAGCCCTCAGGATTTGGTTACCAGTGGGTATTAAATATAAATATATATAAATATAAATTTCTGTGACTAATTCATTATTCATGTTCACCCTTCACTGATGCTTTGAAATTTTGTGCATGCACAGAGTCCTTTTTTTTTTTTTTTTTTTTTTTTTTTGTGGTAGCTCCAATAGACAGAATCCAGTCTTTTGAGGAGTCTCTAAAGTAATTTCCATCTGAAGCCATCACTATTCCATGGGGATAGGAACTCAGGAGGCCAGAGATCCCTCACTGCAAGCTCCACTGCCACTGCCCTCATGCCACTCATGAGCACTACAGGTGTTTATTCTGTCAGCAGATGGGAACTTCAGGGCTCATTCTTCCTCCTTCCCAAGGGCAAAGGTCAGTTGGTTTGAGAGTTGAGAACTTGATTTCTTGTCACCAGGGCAAAACTCTGACCTCATCAGTTAACAGCAACATTTCAGGTTTGACACTGGGGACTCTTGATACATGAGCTGCTGACTCAAGCCCTGAGACCACTGAAAATTTCCTTTCCCCTTCCAGATTCAGGTTCCACCTTGCCTGGTTGGTACCAAGGCTGCACAACCTGCACTTAACTTTAGCAGATGCCATTTTGATCTTTGAGAACAGTTTTAAAAGATGAGTCAGCCATTAAAATAAATAAATTGGCTCAAACACAAATTCTATGCTACACCATGAAAAATTCTGCACCACTGTGTGTTAAAAGTCAGAATAAAATATCCATTAAATATTCTTAATAGGAGCATAAGACTTATGCTTTTACTCCATCAGTCTGGCCTTAAAATCAAACACATTTGAGAGACAAGTTATTTCCTTCCTAAAAACAAAGACCTGGAATCTGCTGGGAATCAGAGCTGAGGCTCCAGGGACTGCCCAGCTGACAGTAACTCAGCACATGAAGCTCCAGCTCCAAAAATCTTCCCTTACTGAATATGCTCCCAAAATTCATTGGAAACTGTGGGTGCAGTGCTCCTTGTCACATATGCCTGAGCATGTCATGTACTGCAAAAAAGGATGGAAAGGGAAAAACACAGGTGTCTGGTTCTCTGCCTCTGCTTTTCAGACTGCTCTGATATTGAAAATACTGAAATTGTCACAACATTAACATGTCTGGGGCCTGTTTGGAGCATCCAGTTGTTGAAAATGAAAAGATTCTTCCCTGTGCTCATACATCTCAGTTTCTCTCCAAAGATAGTGGGGTTTTTAAAAAATTAATTACAACCAATTTGTTTCCTAAAGCCACTTACAACAACACTTCCAATAAATGATAGCTTTATTTTATGCACATGTCCTCCTGATCTCATAGGGTAATGGAATTAAATTTAATCTTGTCTTACTTCATCTGACCCTATAAAATTACAAACTATTGGAGCAACTGTGTAAGAGACAAAGCCAGCCCTGTACTCTTCCAGCTTGCAAGTTCCACTTTGGAACTGCCATAACTCCATTTCACTAAGGGACAATAATTCTCTAGGGTCCTGGCTCGGGCAAACAGACTCCTTTGGAGCAGAAGCAAAGTTGATTCCAGATTTTCACACTCTCCCAGTAAAGCTGTACTTACAGTTGTATTACTGTGCTGATTATTTGCTGCCTGGTCCCAGGGCCTGAGGAACAGCAACATTTTATTCAAGGCAGTCCCCTGAATTTGGTAGGCAGGGCAGCTTTTGGAAGCTGCACCCCAGTGTCTGTTTCTGGAGGCATTTTATTATCATGACTGCCACTTGTCTGCTGTTGAAAAAAGCTACTTCTCCTGTGTATACTTCATTTCCCCAAACAGAAGATCATTCCTAGTCAGCACAGCACTTGAGGATCCTGCAGTTTATTGGCCAGGGGTGCACTGGATCAGTATCATCCTGGAGCAGGTCCAAAGGAGGCAACTGGGCTGGTGAAGGGACTCGAGCACAGATCCTATGAGGAGAGGCTGAGGGAGCTGGGGGGGTTGAGGCTGGAGAAGAGGAGGCTCAGGGGAGACCTCATCACTCTCTCCAACTCCCTGAAAGGAGGTTGGAGCCAGGGGGGGGTTGGGCTCTTTTCCCAGGCAACTCTCAGCAAGACAAGAGGGCACAAGAGGTCTCAAGTTGTGCCAGGGGAGGTTTAGGTTGGACATGAGAAAGAATTTCTTTAGGGAGAGGGTGATCAGCCATTGGAATGGGCTGCCCAGGGAAGGGGTGGATTCTCCATCCCTGGAGATATTTCAAAAGAGCCTGGATGTGGCACTCAGTGCCATGGGCTGGGAACTGCAGCGGGAGTGGATCAAGGGTTGGACTTGATGAGCTCTGAGGTCCCTTCCAACCCAGCCCATTCTAGGATTCTATGATTCATTATTATTATTACTATAAAGCCATAGATCTTACTGCATGCCTAAGCTGTCCCAATAATCTGTGTTTTGTGATTACAAGCACTGTGACTTCCTGAACATACATCTGAGAAAGAAAATTGTTTTAAGAACTTGTCCTGAGGAGGAAAGGCTTATAGGACTAGGCTTCCACTGGAAGTGCTGAAAGTTTGCTTTTAATTCTTCAGGCAGGCCATGCTATTTCTGATACATACACGTGTGGAAGGAGAGAAACCAACATTTCAGAGAACAAACTCTGTAGAGCTGCCCACAGGCTGTTTCAGCTCTGCAGGTTCAGTCCCAGGTGTGCATTCATCTCACCTAGAACCTGCCACAAATACACACAGCTGGTTTGCCACTAATCTGAATATTGCTGTATTTCAAAGGATGCCTTAAGAAATATTTTAGGAGAGTTTTTGTGTATGCTCTTGCTTTAACTCTCTCCTGTATTTAAAATTTAAGATCATTTCACTTTCAAATATGTGAAGCCCAGTCCTTCACCTCCAGAGAACCTGGCTCATTACAATTTCAATGGAAATATTTACTTCTCTGAGAATTTTCTGCAGAGTATTTATTTGCAAAAGTGTGGGTTATGGGGACATCTTTTGTGTCTAAACATTACCTCCAAAGAAATTCTATTCCAGTCCTCTACAGACTGCAATGTCTGCAGCTGCTGATGTTCCTGTCTGAAGGCAAAGGTCCCAACAATCCTCACAAGAAGCTCCATTTCAGGTGACACTCAAGATAACAGATCTCTCAGAACTGAAATCCAAGGTGATGCTATCCAGAATCTTTCTCAGACCCTACAGAACCCCCTGGAACAAAAGGAAACCACTGGGTTGTGTTATTTTTTCTTTCCCTTTGTTGAATCTCAGTGCATAAATGGAGTTCTGTTTCTTATATTTGTCTGCTAAAACTATGGAAAATCTAATAAGGGCATTTCCAGAGTATTCTTTTGTAGTTTTAACATTTACAGAATTTTATGTTTTAATATATTACTCATTTTGTGATTAAGAGAACAGCAAATTCTTTTACAGTTTCTAGAATTCTACCAAAAGAAGATTCTTCAGAGTTTTGCCTCAGAATACCTTCTGTATAGAAATTTACATAAAATAATCAGAAAGATCTTTGAGGACTTTGCTGGCCCATGGAGCATGATAAACACCAGAGCAGAGAAAAATTATGGACTCTAGTAAAAGCTACTTTAAGAATTATATTAAGAAGCAAAAAGAAAACTAAAACCAACTTAAAAGATGAAGAAATTGCCCTGAACTTTGAGTAGATGCAAGGCATTTTAATCAATCTGTCTCTTGGCAGGAAAGATGCCACCAATGCCAATATTTAGAATCTATATACTAAGATATCCTTCTTCAGGACTAATCTAACTACTGAGAAATCACACCAAAAAAAAACTAAATGTTAGGTGGTCACCCAACCTTCTGTCTGACTTAACCCTCCTCCTTAAAATGAAGGAACAGCTCAGAAAAACTGGGATAGAGAAATGACAGAAGTCAGATGAAGCCTCTCAATTTCAGCACTCTCCTGGATATTATGTATAAGAAAGGTTCATCAGCAAGGAGCAGTTTCCAGGCTGAAGAGAAAATGAGCCTGTGAAATTGGGAATATTATAAAGAGTCTCTCTTGGGTCTAGCAGGTGTTGCTATCCACTGTCAGAAATGTACTTGAAGTAATGAGAATATCAAGGCAGTGTATACACAACCAGTAAAGTACAGTACTCAAAACCAGGGAATTGATTAACCTTTAAGCAAAGGAAAATAGAATTTGAAAGGAAAAGAGTAGAACTACTTTCAATCAGTGCTTTCCGACCGGAATCAAATCACATATGAATCAGAGCTGATAGTAATCACTATAAATCTGAGAAAAAATGTAGAGAAGCAGTAAAGAAAGGAAAAACACATGGAAAGAAGTCTTCAGCTAGCAGAAAGTGACTGTAAGACATGGTTTTTACATGTATCAGAAACAAAACAGTTCTAGCAATAACTGATCTATAAATAAAACAAATAACAGAAATAATAAAAATGAAAGAAGTATATATCTGCCACAGGAAAAAATGAAATATTCTGCATTCATAGAAAAATGTACAGCTGTTTATAAATTGAGTAAAATTTGTCATTTTAACAGCAGATCCAGTTCTAATGTAAAGGAAAAAAATGCCCAAACCATAAATAATTTAAAATTGTTTTGCCAGAGAAAGTTCTGAAGTACTAAGTCTGGCTGGAACAGCTCTTTGAAAAATGGTGATGTGTACACTGAAAATCTGAGGACCAAAACATAAGGTCTTCCTCCAAATACACACTGTGGTTGCTAAGAGGATTCACTTCTTGAGGTTCTATTTGTATTCTACAGAAGCTGAGATTAGATTTTGTCTCTTCTTCCTTTATACAATGAATTAGTCTGAGAGGAACATTTGCCACAGTTTGTAGCAGAACCAGAAGCCCAAGCTTTGAATCAGCCCCCCATGGGAAAGATCTGAGGCTACCCTGTATCTGATAACAACCACTTTTAGGTAACCTAAGATCAAACTCATAGTTTGCCAGAACTCTATTTTTAGGACTATCTTGATTACAAACAATTCTGCAAGTAAAAAATGTGAAAGCTGTTGCTGTTCCCCATGAAAAACCAAATGTGTCTTTTCCCTTTCTCTGAGATTTGCTTTTAGAAATCATGTGGAGTTATGAGTCTGCCTTAGAAACTGATCCATCCTGATAGGATTCACATGAATTGCAGGAAAAAGAGTGGCACAGCAGCAAAATAAAAGCAATAATGAATTATAGCATTCCCAGGAGAAGAGTGTTAGTGCAAAGAGGAGAGGCAGGTGAATCACAGGATTTCCATGCCTCATTTACTTCCATTGGAATACCAGCTCATCAGTGTGGCAAAGGCAAATTTGCTTCTCAGAAGAGCTGAGGGAAAACACTCCTTTATTTTTTTTCTTTTAATTAAAATGTGTAGAAATTCAAGGGAATACAAATGCTGTCAAATAAACATGGGCTCCAATATCAGAACAAAGATGATAATGCTCTTTTTATTATCCTTCCTTCCTTGCCCAGAATACAAGAAACAAAGAAAAAGCCATTTGTAACTGCCCAGCAAGCGTCTCAAACTAAAAGTCTGAAGTATCTGGCATGGGATTTTCTCCTTTTTTGGTTGTTCACAATCCTGGCATCTCTTACTTTTGCCACTTATTTATTGGAACCTGTATTTTGAAGAATGGAGGAAGTATGTATGTGGAACATCCATGGGAAGTCATTGCAGATATGACATTAATCAGATCTTATATTAAAGCTTTCCTTAAACATTTGTTCTTTCTTAAATGAATTAAATGTTGGGGCAAGATCTGCAGCCTGAATGAACTATTGTCTTCCTATTGTAAAAAGGGGATGACCAGATTTTGCTCATCTACTGAAATGAATTTCTTGTTTACTGCTTTCACAGTCCTCTGGTGGATTTTAATTTCCAAATTATTCTTAAGTCTGCACTAAAAGCAATGATTGATACAATATGCAAAATCATTAGGCTTGTCCTTTTCCATAATACTTACTGAATTTATCATTATTCTTAGCATACAGCCCTGGCAAACTAACTGAACAATTGCCAGCAGTGGTTCAAAGTCAGATGGAGATGAAAGCTTCGAATTTAAGTGCTTGTGCAAGAATACAGAACTGCAAAAAAGGCTTCTAGCACTAAAAGATGAAACTGATCATCAGGCAGAAATGATATGGCTTACTTTTGTATTTTTTCTTGTTTATCAGATCACTCATTTGCAGGATCAGAGGAATATTACTGAACTCTTAGTAGTTGGCATATGAACACAGTGCTTCCTAAGGTTTCCTCTGCTTAGAAAAGTGCTGCAAATATTCATGGCTGCTGAAGGATTCTTCCCTTTTAGATACCTGAAAAAAATGTTCCCAGTCTGTACACACTGCTTGGAGACCCCACCTGCAAATCAGCTCAGCATCAGTCATCTGGAAGAGCTCAGAAGAGACCCTGCAACTCTATAGGGGCTAAGAAACAGAAATACGAAGAGATTTTACTGACTTCCATCCCAAAAATCTGTTTTTCTTGGAGACTTGTAGTCTGGGGGACACACTGAGATGTGTGTGGAATGGCTAAAATGAGGGTGGATGAGAGAGACACTTTAGTATTTTAGAAAGTGTGAAGTAGCAGTCTGTAAGCTACTGCTAGAAGTTCAGCTAAGAAAGAGAAGTTACCAAATTACTGATATTAATGATATTAATGTTACTATGTCAGATCCAGGCAAAGGCAGAGCATCTGCTGGTCATCCCCAGGGACCAGAGACCACTTATCTGTGTATAATCCAAGCTGTAACAAAATTTAGATGCTCTCCCAAAGAACAGCAATTTTTCTTATTCAAAAAGTAGTTGTAAGATTCACTGAAAATGTCAGAACATGCTGTAACAGCAAAAAAGGATTACAGCATCAGCTCTCACACTTTCTTGACAACAAAGTTCTACAGCATTCTCTTTCCAGCTATTTATTCATCTCAGCATTTCCTCTCTGCTGTTATTTACACTTTAGCTGCCAAAGTAGGCAAAGTTCTTCACCTACAAGAGGCGTTTTGTGATGACTGTTTTTTGATTTTTGTGACAGATTGCAGGAGCTCCAAGAATAGTCCAGACCTCACTATTTTGGTATTTGTATTTTTCTGTGTCCAGAAGGAAGGAAAAACAAAAAAAAATTCTTGCTTATCTTTTGCTTTAGTCAAAAGCTAAAAACATTCCTATATTACAGTCACTGTTAGAAAAACCTCCCCAAAGCTCAATAGAGAGTCAAACCTTAACTGCCACTTTTTAAATTTATTTTCAAACCTATTTTATCCATCTTTGCAAGTGACTTCCTGAACCTAAACTAAGTAAGAAGTTGTAATAGCACAACATATCACAAAGTGATGTGGTAGTGTTAGGTCATAGGCTGGACTTGATGATCTCAGAGGTCTTTTCCAGCTTCAATAATTCTGTGACCCAATGCAAGTCACCTCAAACACAAAATAAACTGCTTGTCATGAGACAGGGACAGAGCACGAAAGGGTGATGTATACAATACCACCCTAGGACGTGGTGTTTTTAATGTTGAGCTTGTCATTTGGAACTCTTCACAGGTTATTCCTTTCCAGTGCCTTTCAAGGCAAGAGGAAATTTATCTTTTTCTCCGTATCAGTGAGGTATGAATTTTATTCAGCACCAGGGTTACAATTTTAAGGGACTGTGATGCTGTAATAAAGCACTAAGGCAGCAGCATTCTCTGCATCTCAATGTCCTGGTTTGGGCCAGGATAAAGGTGATTTTCTGTCTTGTACTTTTGCTTTCAGCACAGTCTCTTGTAAGTAGCTGCACTTGCTGAAATTAACAGCAAGTTTCTCAGACAGTGTCTGCTTCTGGGACTGATAACACTGATGTTTATAGTTACAGCCAGAGCCTGGTGTGCAGAGCCAAGGACACTGCTCAGCTCTGAGGAACATTTTACCCTCCAGGAGGATAAAGAGGTCCCACCTGCAGCCTCCTTTGGGGAGGAACAGACAAGACAGATGCCAGAACTGACCAAACAGAGGATTCCATCCCATACACCTCATACTCAGGAGAAATTTGAGGGATCACGAGGGTCAAGCTTCCAGTTTCCAGCTTCCTGCCCTTCCTGCTTCTCTTTCTTTACCCGTTCCCTGTTTCTTTCAGCATCCTGGGAGGATTCCATCCATTCCTCTGCCTATGGTTCTGATCCATTCCAGCCTGAATCCCTGTGTTCCTGCCTCCAGCTCCCAACTGCTGCCGACTCCAGGATTCCAGCCTGGACTTTCCCAGGGGTGCCCTGCAGCCTCGGGGGTGACGGGGCCTCTCTCTATTGGGGAGAGAGAGGGGAGGAATCTGGGATCCATTTTCCTGTATATTTGTATAGATCTAGCTATTTTTCCTATTTATCATTACTGTTTCATTAAAGTTGTGTAGTTCAGTTTCCAACCCATCAGTCTCTCTCCCTTATTCTCTCTCCTTTATCAGGGAGGAGAGAGAGATTAACTGAGTGAGAGCATCTCTCACTCAGTTAAATTGCCAGGCCAGTGTTAAACCCTGACACCCAATGGCAACACTTCTTACACAGGATACCCTGACACCCAATGGCAACACTTCTTACACAGGATACCCTGACACCCAATGGCAACACTTCTTACACAGGATACCCTGACACCCAATGGCAACACTTCTTACACAGGATACCCTGACGTCCAATGGCAACACTTCTTACACAGGATACCCTGACGTCCAATGGCAACACTTCTTACACAGGATACCCTGACGTCCAATGGCAACACTTCTTACACAGGATACCCTGACGTCCAATGGCAACGCTTCTTACACAGGATACCCTGACACCCAATGGCAACACTTCTTACACAGGATACCCTGACACCCAATGGCAACACTTCTTACACAGGATACCCTGACACCCAATGGCAACACTTCTTACACAGGATACCCTGACACCCAATGGCAACACTTCTTACACAGGATACCCTGACGTCCAATGGCAACACTTCTTACACAGGATACCCTGACGTCCAATGGCAACACTTCTTACACAGGATACCCTGACGTCCAATGGCAACACTTCTTACACAGGATACCCTGACGTCCAATGGCAACGCTTCTTACACAGGATACCCTGACACCCAATGGCAACACTTCTTACACAGGATACCCTGACACCCAATGGCAACACTTCTTACACAGGATACCCTGACATCCAATGGCAACACTTCTTACACAGGATACCCTGACATCCAATGGCAACACTTCTTACACAGGATAAATTTCTGCCCAGCACAACCCGGGCTTCTTCAGGAAAAGCAATGAAGGTTATTGCAGTGGTTGGTGGGCCATGTAACAGAACTTGACAGAAATGAGTAGAGAGATCAAATCTCTTCTCCTCACCTTTAAAAAACTACCAGTGTGCTACCTGAATTTGATTTTGGGCACTGCAGGTACCCAGAGCACTGCCAGAAGGGGATACAGGATGGAGGACAGAGGGGTTTTTCCTGACAGACTCCTTAGTTGGATGTGCCCTTCTCAGCTGGTGGTTAAATGGAGGAGAACATCCTTAGGTCAAGAAAGAAAGAAACCCTCAGCCATGCCAGCACAGGCCATAGCAGGGATGGCTCCTCTTTGTAGACTTGGGGCTAATAGAAGATAAATCCAGCCTTTAGTTTCTTATTTAAGGACAAATACTGCCTGTCAAAGGAATAAGAAATATATGGAGACTGGAAGGTTATTTGCAGAAGAAATAAGGTGGAGGTTGTCACCTCTCCTAGCTTCAGGTCCCTTTGTCAGATTCAAGGTCTGGATGCTGGGCAGTGGAGAGGACAGCATAACCTTTCTGCTTTAAAAGAAAACTTTTAACATCTGCAAAATAGAATATTAATAAGCAAGAGTTTTCCTGCAATGGCATCCCCTTATGACTAATTGTTTAAAATAAAGGTCTTTATGATAAAAAATAAGAATAAGCCTTGAGATTGTCATGAGATATTTTCCCACTAGGTTAATCATTTTATCTGAAAGGGCTTTTGCCTTAAATGATGCAAAATTATCCCTGGAGTTCAGCCAGCCCCAGGTGTTTTCAAGGGCAGTCTGGTTTCTGGCAAGAGCAGCCCAGTGCTACATGGGCAGGGTTGGAGGTTAAATGGAGCTCAGCTACAAAAATGTTGTTTACAAGCAGAATCAACAAAGCCATCCTGGTAAGACTCTAGGGTGTACATTAGAGATGAGAAGAAATATCTCCCAATTAAAATTTTCCTACAAGCTGAGAGCTTAAATCCAATACACACTGGTCAGGTCTGGATGCAAAACCAACAGGAAACCCCAAAAAACCTCTTAGTTGTGTTTAGACTAATGCAGAACAACAGAGGGAGTACATCCAGAGCCAGGCAGACTACAGGGAAGCTGTTCTGAGAACAGGTTTATGTCTAGACTTAAGGTTAAATGCTGAGAAAATACTGGAGGTGAAATCAGGGAGACCTCTGATGAGGAAAAAAAAAAAGTGAGGAAGGTAATTTACATTTGGACATGATATACTGAAAATTGTGCACACTGAAAAGGCACAAAAAGACAAATTAATTCTTTTTCAAGGAAAAAAATTCATGATTTCTGATTGACTTATTTTAGTATGTGACTAGTGATGCTCATTTGGGTCTTGCTTCTTCAGGTGAAATTTTTTGTTTCATTATGTGTAAGATTTATGCAATGAGTAAAGAAGGAACCTCAGTCTACCTAATCAAAGATGAGAGTTTTAATCTTGGAAAATTCTAGGAGTCTTCTACAGAGTCTGGGCTGGATTTAACATTTCTGGATTTCTTGCCCAAGTCATTGACAAGTGTACAAATCCAGGACCTGCTGCTCTGAGGGCTGGGTGCATACCAAATTACATGTAAATGTGGCCTTACTAAACTTACTTCTAATAACAGTTCCTCTAGTAGCACATAATGAAAAACATGAGCTTCTCTTTTTCTATCTTGAGTGCCTAAGAGCTGAAGGAATGCAAAACATCTCCATTTCTAGACCTCCCCAAATTTCAAGCTTTTCTACAGGGGGAGTTACCAGCTCAGCCTCGTTAGTACACAGGATGTAAAACTGTACAGAAGTTCAGATAATACCACAGGAATTTGTCTCCTTGAACTGCATCTGCAGAGTGAAATGAAGCTGATGGAAATGTCCAGGCATGTTAATATTTAACCACTTCTTTCCTCACCTAAAAGACACCATGCCCTTCACTGTTAAATCACCTCAGCTCATGTATCTTCCACATTTTATTAATTTAATCTAGCACCTAATTCAAGCAATAGTAAGACTTTCAGGTTCTTTCAACCTCACTGGAAATGATTCAACTGCTAAAATTTCAAAACTGAACCAATTTCATAAAAAGCCTTCTGAGAAGTTCAGGAAATAACTGATTTATTTATTTATTTTAATTAAATTGTTTACTGTGGAAGAAAAAATGCCTTCATTTAACCTTGCTGTGACCATGTCAATGCTGGCAGCCTACCTTGCTATCAAACTCTGGGCATGTTGAGGAACATTCTCAGTTCCTCTCTGAATCCCTCACTGAAAACTGAGCAAGCAGCCCTGAGCCCTGTCATCCCAGAAAGATCATCCCAGTGCTCTGCTGGCACTTCCTGCCTCACCAGCTGGACTTAAAGTCATCAGGGCTCAATTTTTAACAGAAGCATCTTCTGTTCTTCTCGTACTCACATGGACACCAGCAGTGTAGGCCAAGCTATTCCAGTAACATCCTGATATCCTGATTTTCCTCCCCCATACCCCATTTACAGCTCCCTAAAGTGAGCCCTGCTTCCAGCTTCTTCAGACTTCCCAGATGTCCTGTCTTTGGTGCTTCCTTCCAGTCTGCCTGGCCTTCACTTACATGCAAGAAACTGTTTTTCCACGTAAATTTCTTTAAAGCAAAACCTAAGAATTGAGAGGTTCATTCCTCAGAAACCCCCCCCTTTCCCTATTGACAAACACCTCACTGTTCATTCTCATTACACAAGCATGTAAATCCATAAAAAGGTAACCAGGGAAACAGGATGCTTGCTGCCAACAGAAATCTGTTTGAGTGCTTGCTGCAGGCATGGTTCCTTCTCTTGACATAGTTATGCTCCTGACAATTGTCAGGAGTGCAATAAAAACCCCCTAAACATTAAGAAATAGGAAAGAAGAATGTGTCACATTGTAAATTTGTAAATTATTCTCAGGACTTATCATTTTATGGTATTGTCAAGTAAGCTGAGGGAGAGAAATAGCCTGGAAATCTGCTTTATGATTATTAATTAAAATGATGATGTTTGATTTGGCTCCTGGTAAGTTACTGTCAAAATTCTTGTACCCTTGGTGCTTTTTATTTCACTCCTCCTATTCCTGTCATCTTTGCTTATTTCTGTTTGTACCAAAACAAAGATCCTCACTGTTTACAGAAAGATTTCTACAGATTTCAGCTTGCCTTGGAGAAAGTCAAACTTTGCCAACAGTTTGTCTCCTGCATGACTTAACTTGATGCTTTCCAGCCCTGCCTGATCCTTCACTGCCATGCAGGGCTCCATTTCCTTGCCCTTCCTCTTCCCTTCAGCAGTTTTGCAGCACAAAGTCTGGGCAGCCCAGGAGCTCTGCAGACACTTGGCACTCAAAACCTGACACTACCTCCCAAGAAGAGTTACTTCCACTTATTCTTTTTTTTTTCCCTCTGAAAATGAGGGTTTTCTATATGCTGTAAGGCACATAAGCTTGGAATATTTCAGAGATCCAACTGCAGAAGACATAGAGGGAGCCAAAGGAGAAGCTGGCTGGGATATTGGGATATTTGGGAGTCCCAGGTGTCTCAGCAAGCCTTCCCAGGATAAATACAGCACCACTGAAGTCTGCAGTCTTCTGTAGTCTGGCTTTTCTGTTGGTTCTGGAGTTAGGAAGGCTAAAAGTGTCTTGGGTACACTGGCAACTACATAATTTCTCTCTTGGCTCCCTTTTCCTTTATATAATTCATATCCCAGTTAAGGTTATGGTTTCCCTGACTAAAAGTCAGGAGTTTCCTCTAAGATTCACTGAGGGGCTTTGCTTAAACAGTTACAAAATAAAGCACATCTTCAGATATGAAAATAGAGGTGAGGGGTTTTTTTCCTTCAGAAGATATGCAAGAGAAAACAGTTTTTTCTAAAAAAAAAAAAAACAAATTTAAAAATTAAGATATTGTTTAAGGAAACAGGAATTACAATTACTGCATAAACAAAATTAAGCCTCCAAACAGAGTTCCTGTGTTACTATTTGGGAGCTGTATGAGATAAAATTTGTTTGTACTGTGTCAGGATCTTCAATGTCAGCAAATTTGAATAATTTTGTAAAATACTAAGGTTATAGAAATAGATTCCCATTGAGACTTGGTCTGTAAGTACACATGCCAACCTAGCCCCATCCCACCAATATAAAGCTGTAGTTTCAGACACACATGATTTGCATTAGCAAACTGTATTTTAAGATCTTTCCTTACTTTGCTATTCTAAATCTGAAATATATATATATTTAAATTATAAGAGTCTTGACTGAATGGCCTGGATTTCATTATGTTTGTCAATGAATTGATAAGAAAACACAGGTTTTGTGTTTCCAAATCTGCAGGGTACACACTAGTCTTGAGACTGAAGACAGCCATGTGACTAAATTTTTGAATAGTATTAGTAATTTATTGTATTTGATTAGGAAGTCAGTATTGTACTCTACTATGGTGGCCATTAAAGATTTAATATTGGAAAAACACACCAATGGGAAAAAAAAAAAAGACTGAGATAAAAGACCATGAGCTCTCACCTACAGCTGTTATTATTAATTTTAATTTACATGTTCACTCTAAAACACACCTATGCCTATGTGTTTTAGAGAGCCAGATTAAGCTTTTTGATCCAACTATCCAGAATATTTTTATTCTGCAAACAAACATGCTACTCTGTTGCCACATACATGTGAATTCATGCACGTAGGCACTTGACATCCACAAAAATGGTGAAGGTGAAACAAATGCCTTCAGCAGTGCTAAAAATGACAAATCACTTCTGGCTGCTCTTATTTCAATAAACAGTAAATTACAAAGGTAGCAGAAAGCCGAGGTAAATAGGAAAAGGAAAAGCAACTATGAAAATAAATTTTCCACTCTCATGTGCAAGTACAAATTTAGCATCTTCCAGGGCTCACTGGAAGACAAATTTAGACCCCAGCAGGGCAGTTACAAACTCAGCAGCAAAGTGTAAGAGAAGAACCTCTACAAACACTGAAGAAACCTTTAATATTGGAATAAAACAGCTGAATAAAAATGGTGAAGGGAGTAATGCCCTGCAGTAAGTGTAACATAGAGGTTGGTTTCCATGCTTAGCATGTGGCCTCCAGAGAAACCCGAGGGCTGTTAAACCAGGCTCTGGGGACTGAGAATCAACCCTGAAATGCAGTGGTTCTGCTGAATGAATTGGAGAAAAAATGGCCTACAGCAAATGGGGGGAAATTACCTGCAAGAGGATAGGCTGCTCTTGATATTGTCAATTTGTTTACAGCACAGCTACCAAACACAGAAAAGCTAAAGTTTGCACTTAGCTGACAGAAAGGTAAGCTTTACACAAGTGGCATCAGAATAGGAATAAATTGGATCCCACTTAGAGACTTGAAAGCCATTGAAAAGCAGTGAGATAAAAGGCAAACACCACTGAAAGTGACAGCAATATTTTCTTCCACAGCACAGAAAATGTGAAAGAAGAAAGAGCTCTAATAGCACAGAGAAGAAAGATGCTGTGTTTCAGTAATGGAGTACCATGCTTCTTCATGGAATTCAAGTAAATACTTCAAAAGGGGCCACACTGAACAGCTTTGCAATTGAAAATCCCTCTCTATTGTTTTTTTGATATAATGTGCAATACACAATGAGAGAAACTGAGGATGGATTTGTGGTGTAGGCAGCTTTATCTTCACCTGTGATTACCATTTTGCCATAAAGCACCACAAGATGAATATCTGACTCGAAACTACATTGCAAAATATTTCATTTTGCATAACTGTACTTTGTCTAATGTTTCCAAATGTCTCTCTCAATAAAACATTATGATACACTGCTATATTAAACTCTATCATGATATTAGCTTTACATCAAAGTTCAGAATGCTGACATTTCCTACATAGCACTCAGCCTGCTGAACATCTTGACATAAATGCACACTTTTTAACCAATTGGGCATGTCTTGTTCATTTTTCAAAATATTATGGCATATTACAGCTCAAAATAAAAGCTCAGACACTTGCTTTTCAGACAGATGAGTTTTCAATTGCCAGCAGAAATAATATGGAAGTTAAAACACAATGAATCAAACTGAGATGATTTGGGGGAGTATTGGGTTGCTTTTTACAAAGCACATGAAAGCAGGTGACAACCTCATGTGACTTTCAAATAATTTTAAAGGGTTTTTTCAAACCTCTTCTACATGTTTCACCACATAGTCCCAAACATTCTCCTCCCCTGGGCTCATCTCTCTATGCTGCAGTGAGAAAGGGCAGTGTTGGCAGCAGTCCTGATGCTGTGAGGCAGTGATGCACTGGTTGGGGGTAGAGGGAAAACAAAATACGTGGATTTAAAAATAGACTGTGGTAGCAACAGTTCTGAGTCAAAGCACAAACTCTACAAGCCTACCATGCACTAGAGGGATAGGTTCAGGTACCTACAACTTGCTACAGTCAAATAACACAATTTATTAAATCCTGACCACATTATGCCACATGTATCTATTATAGAGAGACAAAAATACACCCATTCCCTTTCCCCTCTCTTATCTTTGACGTAAAACATTCACATATTCTGCTCATCTCTGACTCCAGGTCATCTTTACTTTGATCAACTTATATTCTATATCTGAAAGTTACTCCAGGGAACCTCTGGACCAAGGACAAAGTTTGTGAAGTGTTTAATAATAATAGTAAATAAATAATAATAAATAAATATTTATATATTTGTATTATTTATAAATATATAAATAATAATGATAAATAATAATAAACCCCCCTACAGAATTGGTTTAAATTCTGTGGTGACAAAGGGGCCTGCTGTATATTTTTTTGTTTGGAGTTACATATTATTTATAGATATAAAGACTCTCTTACAAGTATATATTAGTGAAGCATAAGGCTGCTTCTGCAGATGTTTTGCAGATCTAGCAAGCTGCACGATGGGAGGCTCAGCTCTTTGTAGCTTGTGCCAGTTGAACACCAGAAATAAATATCCAGAGCTATCAGTGAGATCCACACATGCAGATTGAGGCTGTGCTGGGTTAGGGCTGCATTTGCAAAACAACTCTGCTTTTCTGGAGTTCATTTTATAACTACAGAACTGCAGACAAAACTGGTGGTGTTGAGGGGAATTGTATCTAACATTGTAAATGCCAATAAACACAAGTCACATCCAATACATTTCCAATACATAGCTTTGGACCTCTAAGTGATTTTACCCCAGCTATGCCTTCAACTCTTTGGAATTTTACTTCTTTAAACATTTGGAAGAATGACAATTTGTTGATTCAAGTTTAAAGCATATGTATGATTTTCAGGGAGCACAGAATATTTAGGGTTGAAAGTGCCCAGACTAGCAACTACGTCTGATACAAGAATTTCTGCTCCAGTGTCCAGTTCTGGGCCCCTCAGCTCAGGAAGGAGATTGAGGTGCTGGAGCAGGTCCAGAGAAGAGCAAGGAGGCTGGGAAGGGATCCAGCACAAGTCCTGTGAGGAAGGGCTGAGGGAGCTGGGGGTGTTGAGGCTGGAGAAGAGGAGGCTCAGGGGAGACCTCATCACTCTCTCCAACTCCCTGAAAGGAGGTTGGAGCCAGGGGGGGGCTGGGCTCTTTTCCCAGGCAACTCTCAGCAAGACAAGAGGGCACAAGAGGTCTCAAGTTGTGCCAGGGGAGGTTTAGGTTGGACATTAGAAAGAATTTCTTTAGGGAGAGGGTGATCCCTCTGGATCCCCCTGGAATGGGCTGCCCAGGGAAGGGGTGGATTCTCCATCCCTGGAGATATTTCAAAAGAGCCTGGATGTGGCACTCAGTGCCATGGGCTGGGAACTGCAGCGGGAGTGGATCAAGGGTTGGACTTGATGATCTCTGAGGTCCCTTCCAACCCAGCCAATTCTATGATTCTATGATCTCTAGTAATAGTTTTCTCAGTGCTGGGAGGAGCAGCTTCACTGTTTCTGCTTCTTTCTTTGCCTTTATATCCAAGTGCTGCCAGGAGTCAAAGCTCCAGGGCCTCATACTCCATGCTCGTTACTTAAAACTCCATTAAAATGAGAAGAGGGAATTAAATATACACTTCTCTTGGCATTGGTGCTGTATGGATCCCTGTCAACACGTGCATGGATGTTTAGGTTTGACAGTCTTGTTTATAAAAGAAAGCAGAGCTAAACACCACATACCTGTGGATTTAGCTGTCCATTTTACTGCCTCTCCTCATGAATGGGAGCAGAGCAGTCATTAGTATGAAGGAACAAGCTTCTGTTAAAGGTACTTTTGTGTTCTCATTAAGGTGTATGATATGCAATAAGTCTGAAATATGTGGATGTTATAGGTATAGATCAATAGCAGCAGAAGATGCTATTAGGCAGCAAACATCAGGACACTGTTTTCCCCTTTCCAATTGCCTTACTACCAAAGCACCAGTGAGAAATGCTTCATTTCATCTCTTCTTAAACAAGAAAAAAAAAAACCCAAACACAGACAATTCAAACTACAACTGCCTTGAGGAGCTGGGAAAGTCCAATTAAGCCTAGAGATAAATTTCAGATTTTATGACTGGCCACACAGAATCGTAATGAAAAAAAAAAAAAAACCACATTACATGTATCCTTAATGTACTGGTAGAACATAGGGAAGGGCTCAATTAAGTCCCCGTGCTACAGAATGCATATTAACTGCTTCTAAAATTACAGAGGCCCTCTTTCAGAAATTAATCTCTCCGACCATAAAATGAGACCTTTACTTCTTTCTGCACTCTTATTAATTGCCCAGCACTTCACTGGCTCTTGTTGAACTGAAGCTGGAGAATTATGCCACAGAAAGGTCACTTTCTTCCCTTTCTGCTTGCATGCTAATTAGCAAGATCTAAACAGCAGCCTGGGTCTGGAAGCAGAGAGGATCAGGCTGTGTGCAAGGAACTGCCCAAGCCAGAGAAAGAGAAGCAGGGCAAGTTTACGTGGCTGTGACTACAGCACCTGGAGCCTGGCAGCCTGTTTCATGGGCCCCTCCACAAGTGCCAGCACGTGGTCACTGTTTGTAACATCCCAACAACTCTACAAGTTTATTGATGGCCATCTGAAAAGGCTCTGTTAATTACCATGCAGAAAAAAAAAAAAAACCAAAACCAAACCAACCTAGAAATAAACACCTCGCCCCTGCCCTGCTAATAGTAAAGCTATTAAAAAAAAAAAAACAGGAAGGGGAAAGAAAAACCAAAAAGGAAGGGGAAAGAAAAACCAAAAAGGAAGGGGAAAGAAAAACCCCCAAGAAGGAAGGGGAAAGAAAAACCCCCAAAAAGGAAGGGGAAAAAAAAAACCCAAAAAGGAAGGGAAAAAAAAAAACCAAAAAGGAAGGGGGAAAAAAACCCCAAAAAGGAAGGGGAAAAAAAAAACCCAAAAAGGAAGGGGAAAAAAAAAAACCCAAAAAGGAAGGGGAAAAAAAAAAACCCCCAAAAAGGAAGGGGAAAGAAAAACCCCCAAAAAGGAAGGGGAAAGAAAAACCCCGAAAAAAGGAAGGGGAAAAAAAAAAACCAAAAAGGAAGGGGAAAAAAAAAACCCAAAAAGGAAGGGGGGAAAAAAAAAACAAACAAAAAGGAAGGGAAAAAAAAAAATCCAAAAAGGAAGGGGAAAAAAAACCCAAAAAGGAAGGGGAAAAAAAAAAACAAAAACGGGGGAAAAAAAAAAAAACAAAAAGGAAGGGGAAAAAAAAAAAAAAAAAAGGAAGGGGGAAAAAAAAAAGCACAAAAAGGAAGGGAAAAAAAAAACCAAAAAGGAAGGGGGAAAAGAGCCAAAAAGGAAGGGGAAAAGAGCCAAAAAGGAAGGGGAAAGAGGAAAAAAAAAAAAAAAAAAAAAGAATATTTCTCCAGCTCAGCACAGACAGCAGGAAAGCACATCAGCACATGTACACTTCCCCATTCCTGTATGAATAATTTACAGGGACAAAAGCCTTATGTACTGTCCCAGTAGGCTTCTCCTGCGAGGAACTGTGATTCACTCTGTAAATAAATAAGGGGAATCTCTCCAGTAGAGAGATTCTTGCACAAGCAGCCAGTATGGAAAGGAAAGAAACATCCATGTAAATATGGTTAGAGGGCTGTGATACACTGAATATAGGCAAACCAGTCCCGGAATCCTGACTCCCTTTGGGTCAGTTCTGGCATTTATTTGGCACCCTTGTTGTCACAGCTGCTAAAGCCCAGAATGTGTTTGACATGGTAACTCCAGGCAAGTGTTTTAATCTATTGGAGCACTGTGCCTGCCCAGTCACATAGGATGCCTTTTTTCCCTGCATGTATAATATAAATCACCTAAAGCAGATGTGTCAGATCAATATCCTTTTATCACCTATTTCATGATATAATGTTCACAAACCAACCCCTTTTTTTAACATTACATATTACTACTAAAAACCTTCTGCCAGGCCCAAGAATAAAACCTGAGGTAAAATCTTTAACAGGTATTGCATGTAAGCAGTCAAATCTTGATATAAGCACTAATGACTAAATTAAAAAATACCCTTTATATGAAAAGCTGCTAAGGGCACAATCATGCTGAAATAGTGGAACTGTAGCATATTAAGAGACCAAATAGTAAACATGCTTTGTTTGCTCTGTACATGATCTTATCACTCATTGGTACAGATAAAGATGAATGACCAAGACCTCCCGTGTTTGGGGAGACTTTACAATACACTCCATAATAACATTGAACTGGTATAAATGGAATTATAAAGGTCAGGAGTGATGCACTCAGCATATGTAACAGCCACTCATGTCTTGCAGACTGTGTCTCGAATCTTTATCCAAAGCCAATGCCTGTATTTTCAGTAACTTCTTCCATCCAAAGTTATTTGTACCAGGGTCTCACACCACCTTCAAACAGAAGCCTGTGTAGCATGCAAGGCTGCAGAAAAAATCCCACAGGATTTTTTTAATTGCAGCTATTGGTTGCAGAAGCAGGAATTTCACACTGAATTTGATCAATAGTCTGCTCAGTCTGGTACCTTCTTTCTGGACTAGTATTGAAGGCTTTGTAGGAAAGCTTTGTTGTACAAGTGCTGACTTCCTTACACTCAATAAAGGGAGACTGACAGAGTGCAGAAAGCTTCCCTGGTTGCCCACAGTATAAAGTACTGGAAAATTAAACCTTTTATTACACCAGGGTTACACTTGAGTATCACTTCACCACGGAAGGAAATTGCTTTCTGACCTCTGAGGTGATCCAGAGGACCAACAATCCTTGCAGCTATCCAGGACAAGCCAGAAGAGTGTATTTATTCAACTAAAACTTTTCCCTGTAACAAGTCAAATTAGGCTTCACAAAATAATGGTCTCTCTTAACCCAGACCAGGAAAAAAAAAAGATAACTACCAAGAAATACTCTCTGCATAACATGGATGAGGCATTGAACAGATTGCTGGCTTCCTGACACTCAGCCTCTGGCCTCATGTGCCAGGAATGAAATTGCCATGGTGGCTGTCAGTGCCTTTTCAGATCTGTCCCTTCTACACTGAAGCAGTCAGTTTTAATTGGAGAAAAGAAATGGCAGTCAGCTCAGAAGCTGGAGAAGAGTTAGGTTTAAAGTTAAAAAAGGAAAAGTTAACCCTGACTCCAAAAGCTGTAGGAAAGCTTTGCTTGGGGAGCAGAATATAAGCAATTTAAATAAACTACTATAATTTTTTGTGAGGATGGGGCATGACAAAGGCTCATTTCTGCCTCACAGATAATGAATTTAAAGTAAATAAGCTAAAAAGATAATAAACTAAAGCAAAAGATGGGAAAGTATTTTTAGATACTCTTTTTCCTTATTAAAATTCTGCTTTGGTTAGTCACTTCAAAAGTTGATGAGAAGGTGGTAAAGTCCACCAGAGAACCTGCATTCAGCAGCTCTGCTGTCAGACATCACATACAGGAGTGCCTTTCTTAGCCTACAGAAATCAGATCAACATATGGTAACTCAGTTAAAAAAAAAAACAAACAAAATTCAACTGGGACACTGCCTCAAACTCTGCATCATTTTTGCTGCTGAAAGTACCATTTCTCTTAAACCTCTCAAAATGAAATTATGAGTCTAGAAGGAAACCTGGGTTGCTTTTCTTTTTTTTTTTATTTTTTTATTTTTTTCTTTCTTTACTTTTTCTTTTCCTCCCCGCACATGAAAGCAAATTCCATCTCAAGTTGTAGCCATCTTGCAGCACAGTGAAGACAGTCACATTTTAACAGCAAACTGCACAAGCAGCTTAACCTGACCTGCCCCCAGCCTGCATGGCTTCAAATAAAGTAATTACTGACTATTCTTCATTTGAATTTCTGGGATTTTAATTACTTGGTTAACAGAACTTAGTTATGGAGCACAAAATAAAACTTTAAGGAAGAGAAATGCTACAGTTATTATCATAATTTCTTTTCTAGTCCACACCCCATACTTTTCTGAGTGAAAAATCTATTTGCAGAAAAATGCAGGCAAATTGTCACTGATGTTTTACCTACGAGTAATTTAACAGCCACATTCGATTCCCCAAAGAAACCTGAAATAAAACCACTGCAACTGGGTTAATCTGAGGGCTCACCATTTTAATTTCAAAGGCTTTTTTTAACATTAATTTATCCTGAGGCATAATGGAAATACAGACAAACCTTATTAAATTTTAATTTCCTAAAAGTAGCTTACAGGTCTTCTCCATTGAGTTAGTGAGCACTGAGCTGTCACAGAAGTAAACTTTTTTTCCTGAGCAAAGACAGCAACAGCAAGTGCCTGCTGAGAACTGCAAAGGAGGATTTTTTCAAAGGGTTGACCCTGTACAAACATCCTGACTCTAAGCCTGCAAAAAAAAAAAAAAAAAGCAACCAGTACAAACCAAAAAGTTTACCAAAACTGGACTTGAAATGCAAGTTAATTCTGTATTTGATTAAATACTTGAATTTAGAAAACTATGTTGCCAATATTTAGAATGAGAAGATGTATGCTCACCACCACTATCTTATTATTTTAGATGTTTAACTTATCCCTTTGAGTGACATTTCTCAAATCTGACCAACTTGAAGGGCTGATGTGCATATGAACACGGGGAGGGTCTCAAGGCCACTGTTATCTCCTAGTGACAATGCCTTTAAATTAGGCCTTTAATTGTCCTTAAAAAGGACAATTAAATAAGCTGTTTCCTTATTAGTATTTTAAGGCTAGGAGCAGATTACAAATGCAGAAAACTCTTCATGGAAGGAGGCTTCAAAACCAAAATGAGTAAATTAAACAACCCTGGCTAGAAATCTAGAACATAAAGACTTTCAAAGCTCTGGGCCCATGCTTTGGTTTCCTGCTGTTCTTTTCAACTGCAAAGGACTTGTTTTGGCTGAAGGCAAAAAATGACACCGAAATCATCCCAGAAATGCCCCAGAGGCCAGTTTGCCTGGGGAAAAGTGGGTGGAAAGAAACGTCTTTGCCTTCAGGCTCCTTCCATACAAGAGCATCTCCTGTGGGACTGTAATAAAAAGGACTCTGCTGCTCGCCTGCAAGGAGTTTCTCATTGGGTCTTTCATGTGGTTCCTTTGAAGCAGGAGAGTCAGAGAAGCAAATGAATGAATTAATAGTTAGTCTGAGCTGGAATATCCATGAAGCAGTTCACATCCAGCCTCCAGCTTCTCCCCAGCCTTGTGGAGGCTTCCAGAGGATCTGAAAGTCAGAGGCAACGTTCTCCAGCCCTACAGCTCCTCTGCAGGGTTCTGTGAAGGAGCCTGGATTCATTATTAAGCATCATGAGGTTTCAAAATCCCTTCAGTCAGAATCCAAAATGTTTGCCTTCCATTTCATGCACTGGCAAGGCAATCTGGAGCAAAACAAGCTTCTCCTGGAAAAAGGAGATCAATCAATACTTTTTTTTTTTTTTAATTCAATCAATCAATACTTTTTTCTGAATCACAAGTAAGTAGTATTATGTTATGTTTATCTATTAAAAAAAAAATCCCATAACCAGTCCACGCACTGATAAATATTTTAACCAAAAATTACTGACTTTTATAGTTATTCTTGCCCTTTTACTGCATTTCTCTTGTGATTTTTTTACCTTATCTACTCATTTTGAAATTGAGTTTCTGACCTGCAGGTCATAGAAAGACAAGGCTGGTAAGCAAAAAGTAGGAGTCCTCTTAAGAAAAAAGAGCTGCCCCAAATGTAGATAAATGGATAATATTACTGTGGTATTCTCTCTGCTTTCCTGCAGTTATTCTGGAGAACACCTGCTACATACACTGGGGTCATTACTTGGTGATCCAAGGCAAATGATAGGTTGCTGAGGGTAACCACCTTCCCATCAGTTCCTGGAATAACAGGTTATTCATCTAAATTCCTCATTAATAAAAACTAAACAAGAAGCTACTTCTATGAGTTCACATGCAAATCTACAAAAATGTCCCCCATGGGGGGGGAACAGGAAGGAATCTCCTTTTTCTCCACAAGAATTATTTGTCCTCATCTTTACGTTTCATCCATGATTTCAGATTTAAAAGCCTGTGTTCCACCAGCTGCATCTGAAGGAATTCTCTCCTCTTGGAAGACTCCATCAGTGCCTTGTAGGGGAGGTATCTAGAAGCCTTATCTTCCCCATCATTTCAGGAATCAATGTTAGATTACAGGCAAGATGCAAACTTACATCCATGATTAGTGGAAAAGCAGGGTGAAATCACAAAATCAAGCAATGAACATACTAATAAATAAGCTAAACCCAAAATGTACAAAATGCACTAACAGAATCAATTTTAGATACAAGGTACAACAAATTAGATAAGAGAGGAGCAGCCCTCCCTGCCTAGCTGCCCTCTCAAGCACATCCTTGGTCTCAATCAGCCAGTTCCTTTCTGGTCCCTCTCCTGCTTTGCTGTTTCTTTCATTCTGCCTAGCCCCAACCTACACCCTGGAAACTTCTCTTAGCCTTGACTAGCTCTCCACCCCTTCAGGTTTGCAAAAACACATGTTAAAAATAAAAGTTTTGCATGGAAAAATATGTATACTACAGATAAAAGCTGGGACAAAGAAAGTTTACCTTGATTTTTGGGGGTTTTTTTTTGTTACATAAAATTTATTCAGTTGCAGTCCAGTGCAGACATGTAACTGAAATCATACATTTAGAGTAAAAGCCTGAAGAATTTCCAAAATATTTATATTTTATAATATATATTTTAGTATATTAGTACAATTTAGATAGTTCACCTGGTTTTTACTGACTAGGCATAAAACTACCAGCACTCATTGGATCACAGGCATTCTGCAAGGAGCTGTGGGTAGAGCACAGTTAGCCCAAGGTGTGCTTTAAATTCTATACTGAAAAGCACTTTAGTGTCTCATCCTGAAACACAGAAGGTGGCTGAGCATAAACCATTGTGTCACTCAAGTTTTACCTGGAAAAAAATCCTGGAAATCAGGACATCTCCAGTTTGGCTCAGATTAAAAGATCATGCTGTAGCTAATCCTAGGAGTAAAAGTATCATAGAGTGAAATACAGCTCCCAGCAGCAGAGTCCAAAGATATTTGTTGTGATTTCTTAAAGGGAAATAGACTTCTACTAGGAGTTACATTCTCTTCTTGGAGTATGGGAAACCACAACAGCAAGAAAGTATCCCCTAAGAGCAAACAAGAAATAACTTCAGGAAAACCACCTTTTATTCCTGCCCCAGAAGCAAAGTGAGAGGTTAAAGCATTTAACTTGTGCTGGTATATTTATTTCTCAGTCATATTACTGCCCTGCTCAGGGCTGGGTTCATTACAATTCAGGCATCTGAGTTACAAAGCCAATTGCTCAAAGAAAAAAACAAACAAAAAACCCACAACCAACCCTCCAAAAAGCTCTGGATCCGAGGAAGATTATATCCCTAATGTATTCTAGCAAGACAAAAATAGGCAGCACGTTGCTGATATTGCCCTAGTGCATCCTATTCTGTGTAAAGCTCCCTGATCTTACTTGTAAAAGTCTGTTCCACAGCCCAGGAAAGCCAATGGAGATCACTGATTTCATCCATCTTACAATACAGATGGAAATCGTCATATTATTTCTAGAAAAAAAAACCTCACTGAAAACACAAATATTTATCTGTGTAACTTCATGGAGATCATTAACAAAAGGACAAAGGTTTTCAAAAACATAGAAAAGAGTTGGATTCTCATTCACAAAATGGAAATTTAATAGCAAGCAGGCATATTCCAATCCCAGAGATCTCTGAAAATCCTGACCAAAATGCCCACTTTGCCAGACTTCTCTTTTTATATTTAAGATTTTTTCACTTTCCTGTGGATTTCCATCTACCTGCAGCCATACTGATACAATAAAGCTAAGAAAGCCAATTTCTTATTAACAGTGCACACTGCATTTTCCACCTCTTCATGGTGGATCCCTAGAACTCTCCTAACTGTGTCAGTAAACTACCAAGGTATAAAGTAACTGTTCAACTAATTTGGCACTGGAAAATAAGAATTGTGACAAGAGAGTTATCATATCATAGCAGTAGGGAAGATGCTTATCATTTACCTATAATAATCTGAAAAATGCTTACAAGTTCTTTTTCAATTTCACCACTTTGCTTGAACATAACACTATTATCAATTCCTGTTAAAGATAAGTTAAAATTCAACAGGTGCACTAATTTTTTATTTTTTTTTTTTAAATTGAATATGGGTGATGTAGCCACAAATGTTGTAGGGTATAGAATATTAGAAGCATAGAGAGGAAATTATTCTAGAATCAAGTGAAGGGATTTTGGGAGACAGAGCTGACATATTGCTGACCCTCCTGCATTTTGGGGATGAGAGAAAACTTCTAGGTGAGCTCTTAGAAATGGAAGTAAAAGAAGAAAAGTCCTCTGAAGTCCCCATCAGATACCTCATTGAGCATTAGGACAAACTCTCAAAGCCCTGGTGCCTTGCAGCCCTGCTTCTGCCACCCTTCCACCTGTGCAGGTTTGCAAGAAGGGCAAGAAAGTGGGAAGGCAGCAGGTGAGGAATTTAAAACAATTTAAGAAAAACTGGAATGTGTAAAAGACACTCTGGATGCCAATATTTGGCTGTCCACACTTTTAATAACCAGTTGTGAACTAGGAGAAAGAGTGCTATTGGAATATAAATCAGAGGGATGATTTCTAAAAGTAAAGGGGAGATCAGACTCCCCATCAGTTTACTGAACTTCTGGAGACCAGTCTGGTGAGCACTGCAGCTGGGACAGGTGATGACAACCTCTGGGAGGTATCAAATGCTAAATGCTGTTCATTATTCAGTCAGTTAATCCATTATCTTAATTTATAAACCAAGCTTGATTTGCACGGTGAGAAAATTTGCACTATTAAGTTCTGAGACAGCTTCAAGAGTCTGTTTTTCACCATTATGTTCATGAGCATAAACAGAATATATTTGTTTGACTTCTTAAATCACTGGTTAATTTCAGTGCTTGTTCCATTCTCTACATTCTCATTTAGAGAAATAATGAGATCACAGATGCAAACAATGTTTTCTGTGTTCCATTAAGATTGAATTAAAATCAGTGAATAATGCTTAAAAACCTGCTTCCCCCTTCAGTACATTAATAATTCTTGCTGATTTATAATTGCTTCAGAGAAAGCACTCCTCTTTGTTATGACATGTGTCTTGGCTCCTTGGAGAGAAACAGCTGCAAATATTAGGGTACAGATGAAATGCAAGATAATCTCTTTCCTTTCAGTGCATAGGAATCTGTCAGCTTGCTAGGGGAGAGAGAGTTTACATGAAAGACTTTGATTTTCGTTGTTGTTGGTTTGGTTGTGGAAAAATTTAAGAGGGAAAAAAAAAATCTTGAGGGAAATAATGGAGAAAAGCCCTAAAGGACTTACTGTCATGAAGTAAGTTTAGAATCTGCATGAAACATTAGGGTTTACTTCTGATTTGTTCAAGTGTTTTTAACTGTAAAACAACATGTCAGAGAGGGAAATAGACTTAAACATATATTTAATGAAATGGGGAGAGGGAGAAAATGAGACATTGTTTTTCTTCTATGAGCTTTTATATAGGAAAAAATCAGCACTCTTGGATATTCATTGAATTGGTCTGACTTGTTATACAAGCTGTTCTCAATCTCAGAAAGATTCACTAGTGAATGCCAGGTTATTTCTCCTTTTGACTCACCCCAAAACCAGCTCAAGTGGGTATTGAGGCTGTAACATTCCCATGAGTACCACGCACACCCAGATTAGAGTAGGGTTCACAAAAAAAAAAAAAAGCCAAGAAAAACCCCAAGCAACTACTCTAAGTTCTTCCCAGAGCTAAAAAGATGAAATTATAAGTTGAGATCTAAATCATGCTAAAAATACTCTACCTAAAGGAGGTATTATAATCTTACCAGCAAGAAAACACACATGGAAGATTCAGGATTTCCATCACTGGAGGAAAAATGGAGTATATTGCTCTTGGTCTTCAGCAGCTCTGTATCTTGAGGTTAATTTGCTTTGTGTAAGTTGTGCCATGCAGCCCTGCTTACCTGATCATGCAAAGATGCAAAGGTTCAAGTAGGTTCCAGAAGGAAGCAAAAATGTTTGTTGTGCAGCCTTTTAACTCTCTCTAGGCTCTCAACTTGTGTGTCACTGTTACTGAGTTACTACACACCCCCCCAGCTAACTTAATGCTTGCTTTGGGATGAAGCCAAAAGGTTTCCCTCTCACTTACAATTTAAGAGATACAAAGCCCAAGAGGAATTTTAGATCCTCAGTTGCTGTCTTCCACAATTTCAGCAATTTGTGAGAGGTCCATTTTTCTTTCTCCTCAGGTGTCTGTGAGTCATAGCAACACTGATTTCTCTTCCAAAGAACCTTGCCTGTAAAATCACCTTATTTGTTCAGAAAATGACACTTTAAAAAGCACACCCTTCATCATTACATTTTCTACAGCAGAAAATTGTCACTTATATATGAAAAAAACCCCTAAAATCTGACTTTAAGCATGAGATTTTCAGACACATTCTATGTTGGCTTAACTCCACTGATTTTTCAGGAAACAACTCTACTAAATGAAAAGCTTAAATGACATGGAGAATTCAGAATCAAGGTGTCTCAGAACAGGAGGATTACAGCAGTCTTCTGTAAATTGCAAGCCAGCTTACTGCACTCAGTAATTTATTTTAAAACTGCCTATGGCCAGTAACAGATTTATCATAATAAACATTCTTTAGGTGATTTTACTGGACCAAAGTACTGACAGATAGAAGAATTAAAACCTTTAATGAATTTACACCCAGAATCAAATTATTAATTTCTCTTTGTTCTGCTGAAAAGAAAAATATTTTGATTTGCTTCAGGTATTCTAATGTGTCTGCAGATATTTGTATATATATAATATATATATGTTAATATATATATATGTATACATATATATATATATAATGTCAAGCTTACCCTCATGTGTTACCAGTCTCATGGTAATAATATTTATCTCATGGTAATAATATTTATGGTCAAATACCAAGGTAATAGGGCATTCAACCCAGATGTCTGATACACTTGCCAGCTCACATATTAACTTGAAGTTAATATTATCAAGACTCTAAATCTTTTGAGCTTTAATAGTCATCATTTTCCAGAGGAGAAGTTGTCATTTCAGTTCTCCACCTGCTGCACAGTACAAGCACCAAACTCCCCAGCACTCCTTCCAGGAAGGTCATCACTTCTGTTTGAGTTACCTGTACTCACACATCCCAGGACACACCTTACTCCACCTTCTCCCAAAAGAATTGTCCTTCAACTCGCTGCCCACTGTGATTTCCAGACCCTTGTCAGAGTCCCCCCCCTTGCTAAATACATTCTCATGCCACTAAGGATGATCTACATTTTCCATACTGAGCTATAGCACTTATTTGGATATATTAAAATATTTATGTTCTATGTTTGTCAAAAACTTAGCATGATGTTCCAGGGCCTCCAGAAACCTCTTCAGTGCACTCACATAATTCCATATCCTAGCACTAATTTACAAGGTAAAAGAGTGTAAATTCCTTACTCCTGCTGGAGAGGTTTTTGCTTTGTTTAAAAAATTCAGAATGTTACCTTTTCACAAGGAAAAGAACCTGAAATTACCAAATCACCACCAGTACCAAATACATTTGACCCAAGAGTTATTCAAGTTGAAATAAGTCACTTTGCAGAGTCTGGTTCCAAAAAGATTTTAAAATATAATCAAGTCTTTAATAGTTTTGCATGTTAGTAATGAGTTGTAACGTGTGTGTTAGCAGGCTTTTAGAAGTGTTTCTTGGAGATAAAATTTGAATAATCTATGTGGCTTAATTTAAATAATTTATGCATAAAACACTGCAGAGTTATAATTGTAATTATAACGTTCAACTCAGTAGCAACGAGGTGCATTTGAAGTTGGATACTGATTGTACTGTATATTTTATGCTCAGAATTTCATTTTCTTTTGAACAAATCCTCTTGAGCAAAGGGATATGGCTCAGAGATTCACAAGAGTTCCTAAGTTTTAGAGAGCTTCTTTGCTACACATTTATTATTATTTCAGGTCTGAAATCCAATCTTCCATGCTTCTGTGTCGTGGTGATAAAGCAAAGGTGGCTGAAAAGTGCCCCTGGTCAGAGAGGAAGGACTTTTCCACTCTTGTGAAAGGTGCAGCTGTTCCTATCAATGATTTCCTGAAGCAAAAGGCCTGGAGTGTAAACAATATTTTATAGGGAAGGCAGTGGAAGAGTGGATGTTATTTTTGAAATTTTTGCACTTCACTGTGGAGAATGGATTAACCCTGTGTGACACAAGAAATCCAGACATTATTTGCTCAAATTAAATTGAAGGGTTAAAGTACTTCAAAAGAGAAAAAAAAAAATCCTGTCATTTTTGTGACTTGGTTCACACAGAGGAAGCACTGGGAGCACTTCAGAAACTCCACGTTGAAGCCTGAACAGATAAAATTTTTTTTTTCCTCCACCATTCATATTAATACTGTGCTTTTTGAACTTGTAAAACATGCCTATAAACAGATGCTAAGTGTAACAGGCAAATCTCTTCACCAGCCATTCAGAATGCTGGGCTACAGATACTTGTGAGCTCTAATGAAATCTCCTGCTGCCAGCCCTGAAAATTGAAGTGCCAGTGTTTTCATCCAGTAGAGCTCACCCCTTGTGTTGTTTCTTTTGGAACAAATGGGTAAATAATGCTCAATTTCAAGCACTAGCAACAGACTCAGAGATCACCAGATTTTAGAGTCCCTTGAGCAATACTTCCAGAGACCAAGTTGGAGGCAAAAAGAAAAAAAAATATCACACTCAGGGATTCTACTGCTTATGAGCAGGCCTTGCAAGAAGCACACATACTCAGACAGGCTTCAGGCAACCTAAATCAGCAAAGGAAAAAGTTTGAGAGGAAAAAAGGCAGCTACCTGTCTTTTAGTAGCATCCTACCAAGCTTGTTTGAAATTATTAGAACTAGTTAAGCCAGATGGCTCCAGAAGCTTAATATTTCAGTCGAAGCACTAGAGGTTCACATGTCTTTCAAGACAGGAAAACAAAGTAAGTGCAAGATTTTCTATGCTGCTATCATGACTTGCAGCCAGCATGCATTAATAAAGCATATTAATAGAAACCTACAAGAGGTTTCTAATCAGAAAACCAATTTTTCTCTTCTTAACAGCTATATACTACTGTAATTTTGTTTTAGAACTGGCAGATAATCCACACTTTTCATTAAATGAGTTCTTGCATCATTAAATCTGAAGCTGCTTCTCCATTATTTTGAATGACAGCATTTTCCTGGCATTTTAGAGAAAGGGCATTTTAGGTGCTCAGAACAGACCCAAAACCCCCAAAATCTTCAACCTCCAGTTAAAAACCTGAAACAATGTTGAAAGCAAACGATGCCACGAGACCACAAGCAGCAATTGCTCTTTTAGCACATTTTGTCCTCTTTCTCTTCACTCAGTACTTCCCAAGAGCAAAGTTTGAGCCAGAAGGCATTCCTAACATAAACACCTGGACAACCATTTAGGACATAAATGGGTTTCCCTTCCCAAAATGCCTCTGTTTCCTATTTCAGTTTCCTGGTCAAAGCTGCTGGAGTATTTGTTAGAGCACTAGACTGACTTTTGAAGGAAGCACCACAAAATGGTTAAGCAGAAGGAAGAAAAAAAGAATGCTATGCTTAAAAAGAAAGTAGCTGCTAAGTGCAACGTGTTATTCCAAAATTAAGGTATTGTGAAGAACCAGATAATGGAACAGATAGACTTTCACTCCTGGAGTTTGATAAATTGAAGTTGATAAGACACTGTGCTCTTGATCTGAGATAAGCAGCTTTATCAAAGCAGCCAGTTTGATAAACAAGCAATCTGCAAGGAGTTTAAAAAAAGATTAAGCAAGTGAAACCTTTAGAAGCCATGCTTTACTTCTTTATTGGTTAAAATTACAGCTGCTCTAAGCTTTATAGCTTCAAGCTCCTTTCACATCTCTATGAACACACACATCAGGCATTAACCAATCCCTTAAAATTACAACTCAATTTATAGATTAATTTTCATTAAGACTGTACCTATACGTCAATTTTTTGCTAAAGAAACCCAGCATCAATCTGAAAATTCCATTAAGTTGTGCCACACCTATAAGTAAAAACTGCCAGAGGACAAAAAAAAAAATCTTACTGCTTCAAAAGCACCATGTATTTCTGGCAAGGATTCAAGATGAATTTATAGAGAATATAGCAGTATCAAATTAGCAAGGGAAAAAAAATGCTTGCATTTTTTTCCCCTAGATGCCACATTTTCAATGCACAATTATACTTCTTTATACTTCCAGCAAATAAATAGTTAAGGTGTATAATCTGAAGTTAAGACAGAACAAGATAGGCTAAAAACTAACTGAAAGCAATTACACAGGTTTTGCACTACTTTAACTCAATTGTTTTGTAAGCTTATTTAAATTTTAATCAGCTTTAAAATTTAAAATCATTGTCTGTCAAGTCAAAACTGTTATTTCAGATAAAAAAAAAAGCAAAGCATTCTCTCTCAAGACACACCCAAAAAAAAACATCACAAAAAACCCCCAAGACCCCAAATACCCCAGTGACATGAGGTAAAGTTTGAGGCAAGCTGGCTCCCTTCCCTGCAACAAAATCCAAGATCACATCGCACCACAGCTCTTCTAGGGCAAAATATGCAAAATAGATCTCTAGAATGAGATATTCTTGATAACTGTCAAAATTCCAAACTCCCTTTAGGGTTTTTCATTCATTTCTCTCAAAACACTGTTGCTTTTGCAGTCCAGCTGTGACTTTGTGAGTACTCTGAGTATTTCTGTCCACCTGACCCAGGATATTACATAGGGCAAAGATCTGGGGGGTGTGTGTGGGGGGACATGATTAAAGATTATGTTAAAGAACCTGGTAACTGTAAACAGGATGTAAATTCCAGGGTTCAAACTACCTGTAGCACAACCCTGAGCACAAAATCCTTGGTTTTAATAGTCCATACACTATGTTTATCCCACAGCAGGCAGCTGTCTCCTATAACTGATGTCTAAGGTAACAGAGATTGATGCTGTTTCTCCAATCATTTCCCAAACTTTGCTGTTTAATGAGGTGAGTGGCACAGTGGCAGTTTATTTACCTGCTGGCAACCCTTTTCTTTGAAGGGTCACTGCTCTTAATTATAGGTGCACCTGGTTACTGTTTTGCTTTGAGGTCTGCCAAGGTTTCCATTATAAACCCATTTTTAGATGTTTATTCTGCAATACCCTTCAAGTCCACTGTGGGTTGAAGCATTGCTCACAAGGCCCTGGAAAGTATTTTTAGTAACTAATCATGGATCTTTTGCTCCATCCCCATTATGTCAGGATTGCCTCTTTCCACTGCTTCTTTGTGGGAAGGTTATACCTATATTTTGCTAAGGAAACAAACATTTTTTCAGGCAGGAAAACCTTAAACAGAAAGGTCAGGTATAATAATCTCACAAAAAACACCAACAGCTCCAGAGTTTGGTATTCTGCTATCTCAGATTACCTGCATCAGCTGAAAGGAGCTGCTTCTCTGCATTCACTCACCATAATTACTGTGTGATACTAAATTATTTGTGTTTTCCTCACCTGCCTTGCCTATTTTTTCAGGCTTGTTGGTCCAGAAGCAGGAGGCACTAATTTTACTGAAGAGATGCCATTACTTAAGCATCTAAGCAACCCCAGGCAAGTAAGTGGATTTAAACCTGCAGATTTGAAGTAAGTCACAAATATACAGGATTTCTGGGCTTTGACTGGTAAAGAGACTTTAAAATCTACTTCTTCCTCTCATGCTGCAAGGGGTCATTCTTCTAATGTGCAAAAAAAAAAATAAAAAAAATTAGATTTTAGTGCCATCTAGGCACATGAAATTTTGACTTGAGATGCAATTTCCTAATTAATATAAACTTAGCAGAAGTCTTGTGATTCATTTACTGCTTGGACAGGTATTAGCTTCCTTTGGGCATCAGGAGTCTGTTGGTCTTATTTAAACACTAAACCTTAGAAGCCTGACTTTCTGCAGCTACTTACACTCCTCTATACCTTGTAAACATTCAAAAAAGCACTGCAAACTGAAAAAAACCTTGCTCCATGGAGGGGGAAAACCTCTGTAAAGTATATGTTGTCAAAAAGCCAGATTTACTGCAGAGGTTCTATACATATCCCTCAGCAGGGTACAGTCCTAATTTGTTTTTTTTTTTTTTGATTGGGGCTTTTAAAATTTTCTCTACATGACTGCAGAAACTTACACATTGTAACCAGTTAACTGAGCATGGATCTGTATGTGTATATATATATATATATATGAACTAATATTACACAACAGCAAAGATTTGCCCATGGGAAGAAGACTTCTGCAGCTCTGCTGCAAAAATGCATGCAAAAATGTGTGCATCTGTGTAGAAGAGAAAAAATATTTTCTAGGGCTAAATTGCATCTGATTTTTCACTTCCAGTAGAGCATCAAAACCAAAAAGCAAAAGGAGATTCACCACATGTGAAATGCCTCAGAAACCACTGAGTGTACAGACAATTATTTTGGGAACAGAGAATATCCTCTCCTCAAAAATGACACTGAAATGAAATAGCTTTTTGATCTCATAATTTTAGATATGCATCCAAGAAAAGGAAAGCAGTGGCTTCCTTTGATCTGAACTTAGCACTGCAGTTCCTTGTTATTTCATCTCATCTCAAGAATGAGATAGGAAATTATTAACACCAAGCCTGAAATCCAGATAAGAAAAATGGAAAAAAAAAAAAAAAAAAGACAAAACCCCAACCATAAATGACCTGAAAGGACAAAGGGATGAACTATAATTTTTTTTTTTTTTAACTTCCAGGTGCTGCAGAATTTCCAAGTGTGACAGGGTAATGAAAAATGTATACACCATTACCTACCATACCTTAAAACATCTTTACCACTTCAGATAAATAGCATTTCTTTCTTTTACCCCTAGGACTGCCTGAGATGCAAGGTGCCTACCTCTAATTTGGTGTCACTATCACCAAATTTTCCATAGTCTTGACAGTCTCAGCTGCTCTCTCTTTGCTCCACATCTCTTCAGAAGTACCATAAGCTACATAACACCCTTAAAGGTGACCTTCAAAGGAAAGAAGTGGGCTTGTTCTCTTTCTTTACAAATCAAGAAGCAAAGGAAAAAAATTTTTAAATGGATATTTCTGCTGTTGAATTTATTCACCACTCACCCTATTCTTCCCCTATGACTATAAAAGTAACATGCAAAAAAAGATTGTAAGTAGGCTAATTTATATATAATTCTTCAGCAGCCAATGCCTTGTTCAGGATGCATCTGAATGACATTCAATAGTTAAAGAAACACTCAAACTTTGTGCCAGGTAATGTATTTCATTTTTACACTCCAGTATTACTAATAAATTAGTCCACACAGCACCTACTACTGGTTTACATACTCAACTTATTTTTGAAACATTATGTAAGAAACTGGATACTATTTCTTTGAGAGAAATGTGAGCTGTGATATCAGTGAACTTCTGACTAATCCTGTGAGATACAGGGCAAGCATATTTAGAAGCAGCAGCCCTTCTGGGAGCATTTCTTTTTATTTTTAAACTACTATTTCTTTCTTTTGCAAATCCCCTCATGAAGAAAGTGATTGACAAGGCCTTGTCTCTGACCTCACTATTCCCTACGTTGTTGTGGTAAAGAACTACATATTATGCACATGCTGAAAGTTAAATCAGGTTTGTTGTGCATGTTCAAACATTTATTTTACATGTTACAATACCAACTGATTCTCTGAATGCTATTTTTCTGACCTTGACACAAACCACTTCAACGCTGATGTTAACTACAAATTAGTGTTTTAAGAGATTTAAAAGCTCCAGAAAGCAAAGCAGACAAGAAAGGTAAGCATCTTCATTGTTTTAACATGTAATTAAAGCAGAGAAATAACTTTTTGGTTGAGACTGATGACTTCACATTGCCTTTCGCTCCATGTTTCAGCGCAGCCATTTTAAAATTTTATCTATACTTTGCAATAGAATTAAATGCTGCAAGAAATTGTCTGCAGTTTTTCTGTCTATTTCAAAGGTGAATATTGTTACTTATAAAGGAGAGGTCTCAAAGTCCTTATTATGTAAATATTCATACCTACAAACACAACGTTGCCATTATAACAGAAACATCAGCAAAAAAGTGAGGCGTGTTTTACAGTTATTATACTTAAAGGAAGCTGAGCCAACTCCATCTTCCCTGTCACCTCTGGCATTATATTTTCAAGAGAAAATTTTTAAAATATGAGCATAAGATGTGTCCTTGTTCAAGCCCCTTAAGAACTGCACCAACATTGTTTCCTCAGCTTTTCTTTTGCTCTCCTCCCTCAGCAGGAATTAAATTTCATTGCCACCACTTGGGTGCACTCGCAATGAGTAAACTGAGGCTTGGAGGTGCCTAAAAAGTTTTACTGTTATTTCAAGCTATATTTGTACCAGTTTCCCTGACAAATGTGTTTTCTAGAGGATAAAAATCCAAACTTCGGGAGCACTCACCACACTGCAGGAGTCCGGTCCCTTTGGCGCCTAGTGCTACTGCTTCTCCTCACGGGGTTCCTGCAACATGAAGTAAATTATTCAAACCGGATGGAAAAGGGGACCCAGGCCAGCGTGGCAGCTCCCTCCCAAACTCCCAGTTTCCCTTCCGCCCCCCATTTTGATGCCTTTTCCACACCTTTTCCTTAGGGAGGTTATTTGTAAAGCCGCTGCCACACACCCACACCACACAGTCCCTCACTCCCCTCAGGCCGTTCCCGCCCTCAGCGTGAGGGGGCTCTGCCTCTCCTCACAGCTCCCGCCAAAAATCATAGGAAATTCCCCCAGGCTCACCTCTTCCCTCACTTCAACCCAACCCTAGAGAAGCTGAGGAAGCTCTGGGAAGCCTGGAAGAAACCAAGCTTCTTCCCCTGCCCCTCTTGAAATAGCCACCCTTCTGCCTACACCTGGCACCTTCTACCCCAGGTCATTTAGCACAGCTGTGTCCCCACAGCCCACAGCCCCCAGCCCTGCCCAGCTGTGCCAGGAACCCCTTTCTTGACCTAAATGGGCACAGGAGTTGGAAATCAACTTAACGAGCGAGGAGCTTTTCCTCAGGCGGCCATTTTGTCATCTCTGCTCCAGCATGAGCGCTGAGGGAGGCTGTCTCCACACTTCAGAATTTTATTTTTTTTTAATTTTTTTTTGGTAGAGGGGTAGCACAAGGCTCCTTGATCTCCATTGTGAGTGTTTTCTGTGGTGTTGATAGCTGCTAAGGCTCTCTTGCTGCTGGATATGGAATGAGAGGAGGAAAGGAGTGGAAACTGGATTGGAAAATGTTAGTCGCCTGAGGTAAAGGAGCTGCCGGGCCTCCCCTCACCTTGAAATTTGGCTGATTTCAAGCATCCGAGAGAGGCAGAAACCTGAAAAACAAACAATTTCTTTCAAGAATCATTGAAGTTGGAGCATTTTTCTTCTCTTCTTGTGTGCACCGTGGTGTTTATAGCCTGAAGCTATCATTGCATGGCAGCCCCTCACACAGCCGGGCTGCGCCGAGGAACGAAGTCTGAGCGTCGGTGCTATCCTTGCAGGAGAATTTGGGGACAAATTCACCTCAAGCCAAGGTAAGTAACTTTACAATAGAATAACTTTTTTATTTTCTCAGAATTAAAAAAAAAAAAAAAAAAAAAAGAGAGAGAGAGAGAGAGAGTTTTAAGGAGTTGGTGGGTTGGTCTGGAAAGATAACCTGGAAGGGTAATGCTGTGCAGAGCTGGGGATGGGGCTGTCTCCTGGAGAGCTTGGCAGGATTTCTGGAAGGAAATCCAAAATATCTGCTAGACCAGACTCTCTGTCAAGTCTGTTTTAACAGGGAGAGGGCCAAAACCTACAGTTAAATCACAGGGTGCCCTTGGTGGAAAATATTTGCCCTCAAGATTTAGAGTAAGCACTGGGACTCTGATTAGCAGAGACTGAATGCTTTGCTGACTCATGCTATACATAATGAAAGCTTAACAAAATAGAATACATCTAGTTCGTGAAGTCTCTTGATACTGTGTTGTAATTTAGTCTACCAACAGCCTTTATTTAAAGTTGGATTCCATGAGCCTGGTATAATGAGCTAAAAAGTGCACGGATAAGCAGTTATTTTTGAAAATGTGGCTCCCTATCGATGTATATTTTTCACAGCCTGTATATCTTAATTGAATTGAAATGAGCATGGGACCCTAGGGTTTTTTAAGTCTAGTGAGGCATTAAATACTCCAAAAAGCCCAATAAAAGATTAAAAAACCCCAGTTCTCCAAACTATTGAAACTTATTCCTTTAGCTGTGGGCACAGCACTCTTCTAACTAGCAAAAATACACAAAAGCATTGCTTACAGCCCTTCATAGTCTATACCTATAGCATTAATTCCTATAATATTACTTATCTCCTGCACCTGTGATGCATTAATCTTTCTGTCTTAAGTGCTTCTATCACCTCTTCAAATTGTTTCACATGTGCTCATTTTTGGTGGTTGTTTTTTTGTTTCTTGGTTGTTTGTTTGTTGGTTTTTTTTCTTTTTTTTTTTTGGGGGGGTGGGATTGTTTGTTTACTTTTTTTTTTCTTTTTTGCCCTGTGAAGTTTTGGAATAATTGTTGTGTATTTGGCTGCATATATTAATATGAACAGCAACAGTATATATTAAGTGCACAACAAAATGATGCTGATGTTGAGGAATGATCTTGCTCAAAGTAAACAGCTGCAGTAAACTCCTTTTCCAAAGTGAATCTTTTAAAAACTTAGGAGCTGTTGACTACAAAACCTGTTCTTGTTCATTATTATACTTCATGCCTTGGGCTGATACCAAGAACCAGAGTACTACAAGCAAGCCACTTAAAAGCCTATTTTTGAGTGAAATTTGGAGATTCCGCTGGGCTAGGCAATTAAAAGAAAAATGTGAAATCTTGGATGCCTATCCAAATTGAGCTGAACCTCAGAATATTTTTGTTCACCAATCACTCTTGGATGCTACTGTTTACATTGTCACAGAGGGAGTATTATTGATCACCTTCCACTGCCATGGATGCTTTAGTGTCAATCAAAAACAAGCAGCTTGATAACATTCAGACTCCAGCTGTACAAATGTTTTCTTTTTGGGACTCATTATCTTGCTCCAGCTGGCATCTTTTCAGCCAGAAAAAAACACAAGCACTGATATTTTTCTTCAGTATAAACAAAATTCTATGAAAATATTTTGCATAAACTTGAATCCTAATTAACTAAAGATGATCTTTCTTAAAAAATAATAAAAGGAGCTCTTGGTAAGGCATTTAGAACTGCAAGTGGTGCATTGTTGGGAAGTATATTTTTAATTCTATGTTTTGATATCCCAGTCAAAGATCACTAGTAGTGGGTGAAAATGCTCAGACTGTGGAATAGAATTGAAATAAAAACCTGGAAGTTTTCATAATGCTAAAAAGAGTTGTTGGCCACACATTAAGATACATTAATGTAAGTGCCAAACAGAATATACATTGATGGATTGGAGTGCAGAGCTGGAGAAGGGAGGATTTGCTGCTGTTATGCATTACTAAATTCATTTCACTATTAGGAAAAGGATATTGATTTAATTCTTCTCAGTCCATTGTTAGTATAACTGAAGAATAATTAAAATACAGCTGTGCAGACAATGGTGCTGTGCCAGAGGATGGCAAGAAAAGGTGACCCAAGAGTGAATAGACAGGTTTTGATACCTCCTAATGAAATTACATTTGTCTTTAACAGAAGATAAGGTGATATCTGTAGATTCTACTGCTGCTTAAGTCTATGGAACCTTTGTAATATCTGTAGGTTTTAAGTTATGATGGATTTTTCATTGTATTTATCCATAACCAGGACACAAACCACGAGAGTGATAACATGGCTCGTTGACTCTGGGTCCCTGTTGGTATTAGTTGGGAGAAACTATATAAAACACAGGAGTAAGCATGTAATTAAGTAGTGAAGCAGTTCATAAACTGAGAAATTGTTTACATAGTTCAATAATGTGGACCTGATTCAAATTCATTTTGAAGTAAATGAAAATATTACCAAGTGTCATCACAAAGGTTTGGATTAAGCTTCTATACCAAGACAGTGATGTAGATTTGTCATTTTGCCATTTTTGAAGAATGTCTTCATTTTTTGAATTTGAGCTTTGAGAGGTGTGTTTTTTTCTAACCTTTCTTAAAGTAAAATACTGTTTTCCTAATTATCTACCTAAGAACTCGGTGTGGGACATCTGAATTATGTGAATCTTGAAGAGACTGAGCTGATCCATGTGCTTAGAACTCAACACTTCTGTAAATCATAGTTACTATGACTTCAATCAAAAACTGACAAGAAATGAATTCAGGTGTTCATTGCACTGGGTATGATTCTGCATAGTGACATTTGAAGGATACTGAAAAACATACAGATCAACATTTTGTGCTGAAGCTGAAATTTCTGTGATGGTTTCAGCTTCATCTTAGTTAAGGATGTGCAAGAAAGCCAAGCCTCACGATATTTCTAATAACCCAAAGGAGTTTTTGTTCCCCACCCTGTGTACATATTAGATCTCTGAGATAAAGAATTAGAAACAATTTTATATGGTCTTACAGTCCTACATAGGCAACCAGTCCAGCTGAGAATCTGATGACTGCTTGCTCACAGTTGCCAAACAAAGAAGCAGAGAGCAATCCTTTGCTCAACACCTGAATGTGTATCTGAAATCTGAATGGTTTTCTCTTTATTGCTTTTTTTGACACAGTCTCTTAGAAGTACAATTCCCAGGGTTTTGTTTCAGAATCAGCTTTTTTTGATAAGTAAATACAAGATGAATGTGTGAATTCAAACCAAAGTAGGAAGGATTTAGCCTCTGCTGAGTGAACAGGATTGAAATGGAGCAATCCGGTATGTAAAGCCTTAAGTGAGCAAGCGCCAGACTCCCAACAGAAACACTGAGCTACCTTAAAATATTTGTTTATCTCAAGTCCCGTGTGTTGTTGCTTTTCTCATCATCAGTAACTAAAAAAGCTTTTGCATACTTTGTATCTGCTTGTAGATTTACATTGTATTCTCCTCACACATTTTTCACATTGTTTGTTCGTTTGTTTATAGAATTGTGAATCTGAAGTAAGGTCTTTTCATCTGTTTTGTCGGTCCAGTAGACTTCCAGAAGCTAATGCTTCTTTGGGTTAATTTTCAAATATTCTGAGCATCACAGAGCTTCACTGAAGTCTATTTGTCAGGCCAAGAAAGCAAGATTTGTGCCTAACCTGAGACATCTACATGTACTTTGGGGCATTGTTACACCTTGTGCAATAGATTATTAGGAAAAGTTGTGGTGGGTAAATGGCTTCTTCTTCTCTAGTATCCCATTTTCCTTAAATCTCTCTTTCATAGAGAAGCTCATACTGTTACAGTTCAGAATCTAATCATGGTAACAGGACTCATTTCACTTTTTAAATGTATTTAAGCTCTAAAACAATGCCAACACTGCAGGCAGTGGCATCCAAAATGCAGCAAAAGAAATATGAGAAGAATAATTTTGTTCAAGGCACAAAATGGAGCTCTGATATTTAGAGTCTCAGAATTTAATGTAACAAGAAGTGTGGTCCGACTTCTACGTGTTTTGTATTTGTTACAAAGCACCTAATTTCTGGATCTAGATCTACAATCAGTGGCAACAAAACAAATAAACCCTGATTTTTGTGGAAGTGTTTTAAAGTTCTTCCTACATCCTGAAGCAAATTGCAAGATAAAACAGACTCAGATATTAAATTTTAGATTAATATTTGCAAAAATTCAAAATAATGTAAACAATTAGCTTTATTAAAGAAAATATGCAGACCGTAGGAGGAATGAGGGAATAGAAGAAAAAGAAAGAATGAACAGGAGGGAGAGTCAAAAGCAAGATAAAGTGTGTTACTTGTGGATTCTGCCAGAGAGCAGAAAGGCAATTTTCACACAAAATTCTGTTTTCCTATTATTTAGAGTGGTGGCTGTGGTCACTCCCTGGTAAATCAGTGTGGCAGCTGTGTAAACTCCACTTTAAAACCTGGTATTTCACATACTCACTTGGCATTTATGCTCCATGAGTTTCCTCTTGAGTAGATTAATTCATACACTAAGTTTTCTCTGGAATGGTAGAAGTCAGGCCCAGAAAGGTTAATCCTTATCTTCCAAAGCATCATTAGATCAGGATTAAAATCAGCAAGTTAAAGCTGATAAAGTTATCAAAATTAAGATGCCATTTACTGCATTACTCTTTGTCCACCACATCCCTAGAAAGTAAGAAGAGAGTTAATATCTGTCAGAAGGGTCCTGACTACAATTATGTTTGTGGCAAATCAAAAGTTTTTCAGATCATACCTGCAAAAATGGCAATTCTGGCCACCCCTTTTTTTCTCAAGTGTATCCTTAACAGTTTCAGCACATCCAAAGAGAATGTAAAAACAAAAAACAAACACCAAATCCCCCCCCCCCCAAAAACCAACCAAACAAAAAAACCAAACAACCCAAAACAGTAACAACTTTTTTTTTAGGAATGTGAAAGATTTTGGAAAATTCCTTGTGCTCCATCAGTACATGACACTAAGTTAGTTGAGTTTTAATTACCAATTCTTACTGAGTTCAATAACTAACATGTCTGAAAGTCCAGTCAGTTCTGTAAGCTGTATTAGCTTATGAGCTACATATTGGCCCCATAGTTTTTGCACTGATATGGCAATTCTGTGATTAATACTAATTAACACACCAGTGCATGTTTGAAGTGAATGATGAAAATGATCATCCACCCCTGATAATGAATACACCAAAGCAACATTCAAGCAAGGTATCAGAGAAGGGGAATCTACATAAATATGCCTCAGTTTTCTGCTGTGCTAAGTTGAAATCAAACATTTACTTCTACTTTATTTACTTCTACATTGTGGAAGGCCCCAAACAGACTCAGTTGTTTCTGTTTTCCATGCAGATGATCACAGAAAAGGATCTTCTGCCTCTGTCCACAGACAAGAGGTTTAAAGAGCACATTGGAGTATATTCAGCCTTTCCTTCTGTTCTCAGACTGATGCTGAAGGAAAGGGACAACAGATCTGACAAATCTGTTCAGAGGGAGCTGGTCAGGTGTGCAGTGTGAGGCAGAAACCAAAGCAGCAGTTTAGGAATTAGAGCTCCTGTTCCTCTGTCTTATCTTTGGATAATGTTGTACTGTTGCTTTCAATTTTGTTCATATAAACCCAACAGATACTGGAATGGTACTTTGTATTTCTGTCAAACTTTTCAGCTGAGGACCTCAAAGCACCATTCTAAATGGAAAAGTTTTATCAGCTAGATGTGTTCATCAAGGTATGGGAGAGTCTATTCACACAGCTTTTCCTTTGCTACAGCAGCCTGTCTTCATTATAGTGGAAAGAAAGAGGAATATTTGTCAGATGCTTTCTTGTCCCACCCATAGGTTTTGTTATGCACCTGATATTTCAGGGCAGGTGCACCATTAGAGGATGTCTGCCTGACCCTGGTACCAGTAAATGGACTTGCCTTCCTCAAATGGAAGTAGCCTCTACTTTGTGGAACAGAAACTTTGCTTTTACCCCCTGTTGAATTATCAGTGTTAGAGAATGTTGCTTTATGTTCCCTTTTGTGTGGCTCTGCATTTATCTGAGTAATGGCACAGGGTTTATAATCACAGGGGAGAGATGAGAAACTGCCTTGCTATGTATCTGCAAGTGAGGGGGAGAATGGGCTGAAAATGGGAGGGAATATGCACATCCCAACTCTAGAGCCCTGCAGACAAAGAGTGGGAAGGAGCTTTTCACAATGATAAATACAGTTATCTAGGAGGATAGATGGTCCCAAACCTGGGAAACTCTGTAATGCTTTTTTAATGGGGTTTCACAATAGCTATACATAAAAAGAAATAAATAGGCAAACGTTAAGAGGGAAATCATAGGCACTTTGAAGTCAGTAACAAAACTTTTCTGAACTTGAATGGACCAGGATGTCACTCTGAAAAGATGGCAGAATTGTTGAATAAAAGAAGAGGGTAGATTTGAGAAAAGAACCTTGCACTAAAATGTAGCAGACTGCAAAATAGTTAAAGTGAGAAATGTCTGAAATGCTGTTCCATGAGGTGATTAAAATTTTCTTGGAGAAATAAGTTGTGAATATACTGCTAGGTGTTAGACAAAATAATAGGCCTTTTTCATCTTCTAACTTTTACTACACTGCTGTAATAAAAGACACAAAAATCAATTCTTTCCAGTAGTTCAAGGAATTATTTCACTATAGAAAGCTAGAAATGTGCCAGTTCTCTTGGCCATGTCCCATAAGGGTGACATTCTAAAAAAGTGTGTTCTATTTTGGCAAGTTTGAAAACTTGCACTGTCTTCTTTCTATATTGAATAAATGATTTCACATGGTTTTGTGAATCGTAATCTTTATCTTATCTGGTAGAGAACCATGGTTTCTGGATTTCTTTCTGGCTTTCTTGCAGTGTTGTATGTAGTGCAGAAACATTGTGCACAAATATTTTTTATTATTTATTTGATGTGATAATGATATAATGATTAAGACAGAAACCTTGCTTCTGTAGAAGTAATTATTTTTCTTATACAGTGTAGATGGAGAAGTGTGATATGTTCTGTTTCTGGTGAATGGAAATGCTGAAACAAACCTTTCAAACAATTCAGATTTAAATCAAAACTCAGGTGTTTAACACACTGTAACTGGCAATGTGGCTTTACCTAAAAGGAAATGGAAGAAAATATCATCTCTCTGCTGTGAAGATGGGCAAATATCATAAGTAAAGTAGGAATAAAATAAGAAAAGGAGGTAAAGCACCTCCGTGCTGAATGAAGGCTTTGCCTCAGTCTTAGTAGGGTTTATACCATCAGTTATTTGTTGCAAATATGGGAAGTGAGATTATCCTGACTGAATTAAAAGTGATCTCGTCACCAGCAGGCCTTTTAATACAGGATGGAAATTTCAGGCACATGAATCATGGCTAAAACCCAGGGAAATTAGTAGAAAAGAGGTAGGGGTGTAACAGATGAACTTGATACACATTTGGTAAAGTTCTGCACAACCAGAGAGATAAGAGAGGTACTGACCAGAAGGGCAGCAGGCTTGGAATGTTATTAGAAGGAAAGGGAAGGACTCTTGGCAGGTGCTGCTTGGGTACCAAGCAGCCTTTCTAGTGCAGTGCTGAATTCCCTTTTACACACCTGGCCTTTATCTAAGCTTCTCAGATCTCAGGAGTGCCTTGGCTGAGCCAGCTTGTGCCTCTACACTAAACACCCTTAGAGAAAATACCTGAAAGGCTAAACCTGCACAGCCTGGTGAAATCACAGCTCTGGGGAGAGGTGATTGGTGCCTGTGAGTTATAGAGGGGGACTGTTAAGTGCTGGGGAATCTTAGCACAAGAACTGACATTCACCTAATCAGGGAGAAACTGAGGGAGAGACAGAGACACAACTTTGATGATTGGACTTGGTAGGCTTAGAGAAAGGGATTAGTGCTACACGTGTTCAGACTTTTGAGGCTGAGACTCTGCTATTGTTGAGGTCTCTTCTGACACTTTGGTTTAGAAAGACTATGAAGCTAAAGAGCTATGAGGGAAGGTTGGACAGTGGCTTAGGTGAAGTCCCAGCCCCAGTAAAATCAGTTCAAAATGCTGATTTGATGGGGCTAAGATCTTACCTTGAGTAAACTGCAGAGATTCTCTTAATTTGTTAGTTTTGTCTGGCAATGGGGAACACCTCACAGCAACAACAAACATCAAAGCCTTTATTTGCTTTGTGCATTTCAGCATAACTTTCCTCTTCTAGAGCCAGAGTGGCTTATTTTCTCCTGTAAAGAAGGGCTAGTGGTATGCTTTCTGGGGGTAGTGTCACACTGTTTTAAGTGGCTTGTTCTACTAATACAACAGATATCTTACCAGGACAAAGAAAATGACTCCTTAAAATTTAATTAACATATTGAATGCCTTGGACATTTTTAAAGTAAAGACAGACTTGGAAAGGAATGACTTTTACTCACAGTTTCTATTTTCTCTCCTTCACTGCCAAAAAAGAGCAATTAGGTAAGCTCAGTTAAAAAAAAATAATCTCCATTTTGCTTTTTATATATAAGAGAGAAACTGTAGTGAGAGGCAGTAAAAGCAAGAGCTGGAAGTATAAATGCCAATAAAACTTACAAGGCAATTTACTAGAGTGTGAGGCCTGATTTCTGCATGGTTAGGTCCTTAGTTTTTATGCTCACTAATGCTGAATGACACACAGAGCTGAAGGTTGTGCTGAAATCCTGATGGTTTCACTGGGACATATCCACACTCCTAAAGCCATTGGGTGCCAGCAGGGATAAGGATGGACTGAATTAACGGTTTTGAACATCTGTGTCAAATCATGGTGTTGGTGTTCCCTGGAGCACAACATACCAGAGCCTCAGACCAGAGCACTCAGGGGTGAGAAGAGAGACTTCTACTCACTGCCCCAGTTACTCTGGGACTGCTCAGTGACTGCTCATAATTTAAATACAAGCATATATTATGGAATTTTATTTTTAATCTCTTAGAAAACCAACTACATATGTAAAAGTGCTCATGGGAGAAAAGCTCCAAGCAGTCAAAAAGCCACTTAACTTTTCTTACCACCACAGAGAAGAAATCCTTCCTGCTGTGCTTCTGGGTCACTTTCACATTTAGCAGAGTTAAAACCAATGTCTTATTATCATTTAGTTAGTTCTAAGACCAGGTCTCCTGTACATACCTGTTTTTATTTCAAGATTAAGTTCACATGCCATGGCCTAACAAAAGCCAATATGGCCAGGTCTCAGATGCTGTCTTCTGAGTCTCAAGCTCAATGTTGGAAGTCCATTACTGTGTCTTCAAAAGTAATTTCAAGATGCAAATGCACTGGCTAACAGATTCTTGTCTGGGGAAGATAGGCAATTTCCTTGCCCTGTGCTCATTTATTTTTCATAAAGAATGAAATATAGGGCAGGGTTTTATTTGTTGACAGTGATCAGCAGTAACTCAGACTTGAGACTGACCTAAATTCTTCCTACTCAGAAGTGCTGAAGTAGAAAATAATAGAGACAGTTCTGTTTCTCAAATGCAAAACTTGAAATTGCTGGAATGCCTGCAAGTTTGAAGTCTCCCATTTTACTGCTCAGTTTCTTACAGTAAATTCTTATGTAGAAAAATTTACCAATTTTCTGGGTATTCCTATACTGAAGTGGATACTCTAACATAAGTATTAATTGTTTCACTACTTTGTCCCACCCCCAAGGCCTTTTTATAAGAAAAGATTGTTACTATCATTTATGGAGGAATGAGAATCCACAATTTTATGCCCAGTTGAATGTTTTTATTTTTCATATGCATGTGGAATTTAGTGCTGAAGCACAGCTTCGTGGAATATCTGCAAGGATTTGGATGCTGCTGATGCTGTATTGTATAGTGCTGTTTGAATTTAATCATGTGACCAAAGTAGAAGTTTGGAATTTAAATGTCTTGGTCTTCTGCTGCTTTCTATGCAAAAGTGAATGTTTTTATGGCAGGGAGGATTCTTATTTATGGAGCCTGGTAAGCTTCCTAATGGTGTATCATTTTAAGGGACATTTCTTTGAGGAATAACCAAATGACATCATTAAAACTGGTGTTAGCATGTGTCAGCCCTCCTAAGGATCATCACATCAGCAATAGCAGACTTCATCATTGACATTTTTATTCTACTGGAATAAATGACTCCAGCTAGAGGTAATTAAAGCTCTGTGTGCAGCTTTGACATCTCAGCAGGAAATCCCACCTTTCAGATGAGAGGTTTTGGGGTAAGACATGGCAACCTCCCAATACCCACTGCAGCCTCAGGTAGATTGGTAGGCAGCCAGTTGTCTCATAAAATGTTTCCCAGTGCCAATTTAACTCAAATGTCTTTCTTTTGCTGTTTCTCTTCTTTTGTGGTATTTACTGTAGTTGGCCAACTCCTGTTTTCCTTCTGACATTAGGTTGTTTCAGACACAGGGAGCTGTCTACCTGTCAAAGATTTCCTTTCTGTCCCCAGGAGTGAGAGGGCTGAACAGAATGGCTGGAGAAAATAAATTGCTCAAGAGCACTCCTTGCTGTGCTGAATCCAATACAGAAATACAAATGAGAGCAAATAGTGTACCCAAAGCTGCCAGCACTGTGCTGCTTGGAATGTCTCTGCTCTGAAGCAGGAGGAGGTTTGGACATCCCTGGCATCCAGAAAGGCCAGGGAAATCCCCTTCTGTCTAGTGTTGCTGATTTAAGGTATGCTACTGCAATCTTCCTTGGCCTTTATCTTGGAAGCATAGTGTTCTACTTGTAGTTATGCTGGCAGATGTAGCTGAAAAAAAGGGAATTATTCTCGTTTTTGCTTTCAACATGGTGTTGGAGGCTTTTGGAGGACTGCATATCAACTAAAAGATCAGCTCACTTTCTCTTTGTGAGGGGAAATTCCACATAGCTTTGTGCAACCTCACTTGTGTGACTTTTGCTCTCTGGGTTCATTTGTGTAGCTGATTCTACTGTTTTTCTTTAGAGGCAAAGGAAGAGACAAAAAAATAGCAAATGTTAGGAAGTAGCCTCTTATTACTGGAGTCAGTGATAGCTCCTTTTGTAGCATGCCAGTGAGTGAGGAAGTCTGTGTTCCTTGGTCCAAATATCTAGTGGTGTTCTCTTGCTTCACAGAGCAAAATCACATTTTCTCCATGTTTGTCTAAGAAAAGGATGGTGAAGGTCCTTGAGGAAAATGCCAAATTTTGTTCTGGTGAGTCCCCTGAGCCCCCCTGGTCCCTGGCTAGGCTGGAGACAGATCTGAACAATGTCTTTTATGGTCTCCAGACATCTACCATGTACAGGAGGCCACACGTGGCCGTGTATGTCTCAGGGTGTATATGTTTCTTTTCCCTTTCAGCCAGCTTCTGTCCCTCAGAGGTTCCTTGTCCTACTTCTCCCTTGTAGTGGTGCTACTCAAATTTTGGTGCTGCTTAAGAGGGGGGTCTGGGCCCTCCCAGAACTCTGTGATACACTTGGCTGTGCAGCCACACACTGCAGCCAACTCTGAACCAAAGGAGTGAAGGTGGAGGTCAGGAATTCTGCTAATAGGGCTCTTTACTACCTAGGAAGTATTCTGGGTCATGTTAAAACAGCTACTTTACCAGAAGGTGTGCTTTTAGAATGGTTACATTTTGGAGTGATAAAAGAGCCAGGGTATGTTGCCTAAAGTAGGTGGTTTCACATCTGTGGGATATTCTGCTAATAGAAGATGTCACTTTACTAATGTAATTTTGTATTATTCATAGTCACATATTGAATTTTCACTTTTCATAGTGCAGTTTGTACTTGATCTCATTATTCTACTTTCCTAGACTGCCTTACCTCACTGGGGAGCTTTTAGGTTGAATATTTGGTCTAGATTTATTTTTTTGTTCCCTTCAGAGATGTCATTAAGATGAGAATTTGATGTTCTATATTTTTAATCATTTGTATACCACTGAGGGCTCGTTAACCTTGTTACTTGAAGGTGTAGTTGTGTGTATGAAGAGGTAGATAGACAGACATTCATGTGTATACATTGTGGTTTAAGTTTGGATGTTTGAGTGGGGAAGATAATGAATGAAGTCCTGGGTGGAAAGCAAGAAACTTAAATCTGTCATCACTAATTAACTAATTTTGAAATAAGAATGAGCTTACATCCTGAGTTCCTGGGAAAATATGGCCACTCATGTGCTTGGCTAAGGATGGATTAAGGTAGTTAATTTCAGATTTTTATCCCTGAGTGAGCTTCTCTAAATGTAGCTGTGTCTGTATATTAAAAGTTGCATGAATATATAAACATTTCCCCTTCACACTACATCAATATTATACAAGGCCTATTCTAGAATGCTATTGAATATTGGAAAAGGCAGCCCCTGAAAATAATACAACTTTGATTTTGAAAGCTGTCAGAAATCAACATTCAGACTGTAGTATTCTTTTGGGTTGTTTTTATTATATTGTTGTTATTAATGTGTCTGTAACACTGGGAACCCAGACTTCATTTGCAACACAACTGAGCAATCAAGCTGTCATAATTACAATATTATTCCATCATTACAGTAACGAAACAAACAAGACTTTTTGGGTTTGATTGTTTGCTGCTTTTGCTTGTTTGGCTTTTTTTTGGTTTTGGTTTTTTTTTTTGGCTGTTCTGTTCCCTCATTGATAATGAATACGGCATAACTTTTCAGGCTGACATCTTTATAGCAGTAGCTCTACTGAATATTCTCAGTGTGCTTCAAGTCTTTGTTGTTGTTTTTTCTTGGTTTGATTTCCTTCCTCAACCCTGCCATTGCAGAGCAGAAAGTCGAGACCAGCCTCTGCAGAAGGTAACCTGACTTCATTGAGCTGTTTCTTCTTGCTCTTTGTGCAGTCTGGTGAATGAGTTGATATGAATGAGCTTCCTTGTCAGGAAAACTACTGTAAGACTGAGGTGAACTTGAGTTCTAATTACACTTGAAAAAGTAGCATTTTCAGTCAGAAGAACTTCATTCCACTTCAAATGACCCATTATTTTTCACTACAGGGATTTCTTATGTTAAAATTGGCCCTTAAATGGCACAGTTCTCCTGTGAACAAAATGAAAAAGCTCCAAGGAATAATTCTTAGATCAAAACAGAGCATTCATTTTAGGCACTCTGTAAATGTGAAAGTCACTGTCCAGTCAAGGATACAATCAATCAACCTCAAAACCTACATGGAAAGCATTATTCCTATTTCATGGATAAGCAGATGTGGGCTTTCCAGTCCACTGTGAACTTCTGCTAGGGGTGTTTTTAGTCAGCTGCTCCAAAGGTTGCTGTTGTGCTGTCCTGCTTTCCTACAAGAAGAAAATGAGCAGGTCTCATTTATTTTTTGATCTTCTGACATTGCATTTAGTGTGGAAAGGAAATTATGCACCTAGAATCAATATTGATTACATTATAAAGCAGACATTTTCTTCCATCACAAAAAAACCAACATGTAAATATATTCTTTTTTTGTGCAAGAAACTCTCTGGAACTCAAATGTAACCCTAGATTCATTCTGGGAACTTCAGTGTTATTCAGCCTGCTGGAGGCTTCTGTCATCTGATTTCTCTGTGCTGTAAAGACACAGTTCTGTTCACTTGTGTCACAGAATAAACATGTTTTTATGTCCTTTGTAGACATCTTCTCATACTATTGGCATGAGCTCTTCCCCAGATTGCCTATGGGCTTTTTCTGAGTGCTCTCCAGCAGCTTCAAATGGCTGGATCTGTCTCCCCTGTTGTGACACAGTAAAATGTTCAGGGCAAGAAAATCAGGAAAAATGTAATGTTTGGAGAGAGTTGGAGATCAAAACAGGATGACTGGTGCTGTCTGCATGGGAATGTTAGCAACACGTCTGATGTATGAGTGTTTGTCTCTCAGTATTGCCAGATGGGTATAAATCTGGGCTCTCAGGATTTGGAGTGCTAAATTTGTCAAGATGGCATTGTGAGAATTCTAGCTGCTAGCTGCTAAACTCTCCATTCACTGAAAAGGCTGATAAACTATGTGAAGTGTTTGTCATTTAAAATTTATTTATTTATTTTATATTTTTTCCAAACTGTGTTGCCAGTGTTTATCTTGCCTAGGATTTAAAGTGCTGTGTGAAATAACATGGAAGTAAACAACATAAAAATCAGCTCTGCGATTTAAGCAACATTTTCACTAATTAAAACTGCCTCCACATTTCCCCACTGCTGTTAGATATTTTTGGATGTCTGTGGTCTCTTAAGATAAGTGTTAATTGCCTTCTCTGGTTCCTGAATATAAGATTTAGCTGTAAGCTCCCTACAAAGTCAAACAAATACTCTCCCCTGTGCTGCTTACACCAGGATGTACAGTACTTATCACTGGGGTTTATTACCTCTTGTTCTTCCCAAGCATTTCATTGCAGTCATAAACCCCCAAAGGACTTGTTAAGCTTTTTTTCACTTTTATTTCCATCTGCTTGCAGCACTTCTAAAAAATAAAGGTTTTCACTTAAGTAAAACTTCTTTGAACATCCTTTGAAATTCAGACCAAGCCCTAATTCAGCAGAAAGGATTTGTGGTCTTTCAAGAAGTGCTCAGGCCTGCATGCAATGTGCCATTAATTTTGGGCTCTCAGAGTAAGGGATGGCAGGTGAGGATTTATGTATGGCCGTGCTCCCTCTCTTTTCTGTCTCCTGCACAAGTATTTTGTGTTTCTTAGTTTTTTCTTTCTTGCTAAATAATATGTATTTGGTCAGCAAATCAGCCAGTGCAATTTGGAATAGCTCCATTGAAATGGATATATTTATGCTAATTTGTACTAGTTCAGGACTTTCCTTGTATACCAGGGATACGAAGTCCTTTGAAAAATGACAGCAATTTCTTTTTGTATATTAACAGAACACAGGTTTTTTTGTTTGTTTTGTGTTTTTTGGTTTTTTTGTTTTTTGTGCTATGGAAAACAAGCTTCGTATGACATTATGTTCAATAAAAATATTTGGCATAGAGAGTATGGTGTTGATTTCCCCTACTAAGAAAATAGACTCCTCTCACAGCTTCAATAAATTACAACATTTACAGTTGTTAACTTACTCATCCCATCAAAACAGATCAGTGTCAGCAGGAGTAGTGAAAATTCTGTTAAAGCAACTGGATTTAACAAGACAGAAAAAATATGTTCTGGTAAGCTGAAACATTTAATTACATGCTGTTTCCTTGGAATAAACCATTTCCCTTGGCACAAGGGTTTGCTTCCTTTCCCTAAACTCTGGGTGAGTGCAGGGGTTTGCCTGTAAAACATTGGTTTAACAGTCAGACTTTGGTTAAGATAAAAGTGACCTTGGATGGAAATGCCCTGTTTGTTAGAGGGGTGCAGGCATCCTCATCACAGAGGGGCATTTCAAACCCTGTTGCTACCTGGCATTAAAAGGCTAAAGAAGAGTTTGAATCCTATTCCTTTTTCTTTGTCTGTGCTTTGAACTTCAAACGATTATTAAAGAGGAAGGATTTCCCCTAGTAATAAATGCAGACTGGTCAAAATTCTTCCTTAGTATTGCTGAATTTTTTCAGGGATGTGAAGATTGTTCCTTCTACTGACAATTTAGGAGACAACATATTTAAAATCCAGCACACTCATCCACATTATATGTGTAACAGCCTTCAGTGGGAATGGGTTTTTAATTCCTCAAGTTCAGAAAAGAAAAAGCTTGATGTATGGAATTTTCTCTAGTAAATATGTGGTAGTTTACTTATTTGGAGGTTCACTTGGGAAATGCCTAGGATCTGGTCAAAATAAGTAAGTGAATATTTGGTGGTAATGCCAATGTAGTGTGGTTCATTTGTAATCACAAATACAGCTCAGTGCTCAAATTACTGATCCTGATGGGATACAAAAGAGACAAAGAGAGTATTCTCTGCTACTGGTTCAATATTGTTGGTTTTTTTCCTGGAATCCACTTCCATTAACACTGTTCCAAATATAACAGGTGGTTCTACTGTATTTAGCTAGAAACAGTTTGCAGGCTGCTCTATTAAAAATAGGAAAAAAAAAAAAGGCAGCAAGCATGGCTTGAATTTTGTCAGTGCAAATTAAAAACATGTTAAGAACTCTGGTGCTAGTAATGGACTAATATAACAAGGTTATAAATGATTTGCTCACTGTTCTCATGTAGTTTTAGTAAACGGATTTGGGAATAGCACAACAAATCCCTGATGCCCAATTAAAGTCTCTTAACTAATTTAACAAATGCATTGTAAATGGGTAGCTGGAGATACTTTTAATAAACATACATTTCACAGAGGAACTTTAATAGCCAAACAAATGGAAAATCAGTTCAAATGCTTTAGCTTTCTCAATTGTTCTTAATAAATTAGTCATAAGGAAAACAAACACAATTAACAAGCACAATTGTTTTTTTTTAATTCAGATGACAGCATTTTGCTGTGTGTGTCTTTTAAGAATGCCTGAACTGAGAAGCAATTTATGTGTTCAAAGCCTCACTGGAGTTCTTTCGTTTTGCCCAGTTACAATTATTTTGATGGGCTTCTCTTTTTTTTTTTTTTTTTTTTTCTTTTTTTTCTTTTTTTTTTGCTTTTATATTCATTCCAACTGAATGGTGAAAAAAAAAATGAAAAAAAAACCACCAAACCAGAATAATTCACTTCAAAGTCTGAGGCTGCTAACTTAGTAGTGAATTAACTCTGGCTGTGATTTAAGAGAAAGGCACAGATCTCTCCTTTTCTCCCTTGGTGTAAAACCTTGCCAGCCAAGCAATGAAATGAAACATCTGGCTTTCTAGTGAAGATTGCTCTGGCATTTTGCCTGCACAAATTTTGTCCTTGTGGAATCCCTGTGAAGAGTGCAAACTGCATCAATTAAAGAAGACTGAAGGGCACATCCAGCAGCTGAGCAGCAAGTGTGCTGGGATTGCCTCTGGTGGGCTGATAGCAAGCAGGAAATGCAAGTGCAGAAAGAGACAGCTGTGGAAAAATCTACTCAAGAGCAAATATTTAATAAATTGGGAGGCAGAAAACATCACTCCAATGTGCCTTGTTTTCCTGGAGCACTTAGAAGTCAGTCAGGTCATGGATGATCAGTAAGTCTACTTTCCTCATGAATTTCTATAAAAAGTAGTTTTAGAAGTATCCTTATCAGTTAAATGTCTTCTCTTCATAGTAAGGCACTCCAGCTCCATGAAAATTTATTAAGGAACAGGATTTTCCCCCTCTGTTTGGAAAACCTATCAGGCATGTTTATTCATGTTTATTCATCAGACACAGTTTCTGATTGTCCAGGTATTAAAAAGTGGTAGCCAAGATGGAAATCATCTTTGTCTACAGCAAAATGTAGCATGTTCCTGACATTCTGACTTATGCAGTAGGGAAAAGAAAAGCCAAACATGGCTGAATAATTTAGTGAAGATTGATTGGTGACTGCCATTAGTGACTCAGGCCCTGGAATACTCTGTTGTGATCAGGACTCCTGACTTATATATTGCTAAAAAATTGGAGGAGTGAAAAAGACCTAGAGAAACAGTCCTGAAAGCCCTATGATGCCAAACACAGAAGATTGTTGAAGTGAATTGATGAAAAGAATGAAAAATTACTTGATCAAGCTAAGAGACAGAATATTCTGGATAATTTCACAATCCAATCCAAAAGAATGAGACTTTGTACTAAGGAGTACATAATACTCATAACTTGAAAATTGAGATTTGACAGAGAGTGGAAAAAAAAAATTACAAATGCATTTGAGAATGGTTATATCCAAAAAGATTAGACTGTGAGACCCCTACCAGAGTTCTTGCTGGCCACATTCAGATAGAGTTCTTTTGGCACTTCTTCACTCAAAAAACCATCAGTAATTCCAGTGAGATCTGTTTGCCCCCATTTAACAGCCCACTCCTGCAAATTTATGCATATGCATAGGTGGACTCCAAATCCCTGTGTGCTAATAATAAAAGAGAAAGTGCTAAACCTGGTATTCAGTTGGTGAAACAAATGCCACAGTGCCCTGACTACGTCTTAAAATCTGTGGTTTTTATCTTGCTTGTGCCCATCTGGAGGTGCTGAAAGTGTTTCTTAATAGACATTGCTAAATTGTTGATCAGCTGCTAAGGACAAAATTCCCTTGGAAAAAACTGCAGCTGCAGCAACAGCAGCAAAAATTCATTTGTTTTGTAACCTGCTTTGGGCAAGATACAGAGAAAAAGAATAGGACCTATGAGAAAGCTGAGCACATTGTTGTATTAACTTCCAAGAATATTTCCAAGGGAAGTTCTGCACTGCTGGCAAAAGCAGAGTTCCTTCTGCAGAAATGGGAGAAGTCTCTAAAAGTGGCAGGGAACCATTAAGTCAGTTAAGATTCTTAGCTTTTATTAAACTTAAATTAAAAAAATGCATAGGATGTTCTTATGTCACGAGTCTGTATTTGCAATAGCCATGGGAATATCTTAGAAATATGGGAATGCAACCCAGGAGATAATTCCCTAATACTTCCCCTCCTGTGATGTTATGAAGTGTGTTTTATTCATTTTACTCATAGCTGTCAGGACCATAACCCTCCCAAGCTTCAACTGGTGAGTCTGTTGCTGATTTGTTTGATGTTCCCATTAATATCTTATTAAGACAGCCACTAAAAGTCAATATTGTTAATAGGAAAATCTAACAAAATATAATCAAATTATTTCCATTAGGTGAACATTTTAGATTTTTACTGTATCGTCTTAATAAGGAAAACTTACTAAAGGGAGTTTTACACAAATCAAAACCAGACCATAAGTCAGCAGTGAGTGCTTCTGTCCCCTTCCACCACCCAATTCTCTTTTGTCATTTTTCACACTCTTGTTTTCTGTGCAGCAAACAAGCAGCTCTGCAGAGGTCAATTTTGTCCTTTATTCAGAGTTAGTGTTGCAGCAAGGTGGGTGTTGGTCTCTTCTCCCAGGACAAGAGGAAATGGCCTCAAGTTACACCTGAGAAGGTTTAGATTGGATGCTACAAGAAAATTCTTCACTGAAAGGGTAATTAAACACTGGAACAGGCTGAATCATCATCCCTGGAAGGGTTTAAAGGAGAGAGAGATGTGATGCTTGGGAACATGATTTAGGCACTGGGCTTGGTAGAGTTAGGTTATGGTTGGAGCTGATGATCTTGAAGGTCTTTGATGGAACTATGATGGGATTCTGTGAAAAAAAGTCTTTATTCTGTTTTCTGTTTCCACTTGTTTTGTTGTGGTCCTACATAATTCCATTAAACAAATTTCATTGGCTGTGGAGAATGGATTAATATAGTGAGCAGGTTAGGAAGAAACAAAGCAAGCTTTCCTCTTCTACTTCTGTTCAGATTTCTAGGAATCACCAAAATTCCATCCCAGATTTTCCAGTCCTTTGCCCTTCCTGAGCTTGTGAGCTTGTGTAGTAGTTTGGTTATGAAAGTGATTTTGTAGTATGGACCAGAATAGACCCTGGCAGCCTGTGAAAATTGGGTCCCTCCAGCAGATTGATCTTATATGGCTTTAAAATGTGTCCAGCTGACCCACTTACTGTGAGCTGCCACTTGCCACTGCCTTTCAGCCACTGCTGAGCAGAGATGGGTTTGAAGCAGCACTCTGCTCTTTCCCAGCTACTGTACAGTACTAAGATCAGGCTTTTCTCTTCTTTTCTGTGCCCCCCAGGACAAAGCTTCAGAACATTGGATGTCTGCTTAATTAGTTTGGGGAATTTCTCTGAATTTCCTCCACAGAAATTCCAGCCACTGAGGAACTAAAGATTATCATAGAATCACAGAACTGGCTGGGTTGGAAGGGACCTCAGATCATCAAGTCCAACCCTTGATCCACTCCCGCTGCAGTTCCCAGCCCATGGCACTGAGTGCCACATCCAGGCTCTTTTGAAATATCTCCAGGGATGGAGAATCCACCCCTTCCCTGGGCAGCCCATTCCAATGGCTGATCACCCTCTCCAGAAAGAAATTCTTTCTCATGTCCAACCTAAACCTCCCCTGGCACAACTTGAGCCCTCTTGTGCCCTCTTGTCTTGCTGAGAGTTGCCTGGGGAAAGAGCCCAACCCCCCCCTGGCTCCAGCCTCCTTTCAGGGAGTTGGAGAGAGTGATGAGGTCTCCCCTGAGCCTCCTCTTCTCCAGCCTCAACACCCCCAGCTCTCTCAGCCCTTCCTCACAGGACTTGTGCTGGATCCCTTCCCAGCCTCCTTGCTCTTCTCTGGACCTGCTCCAGCACCTCAATCTCCTTCCTGAGCTGAGGGGCCCAGAACTGGACACAGGACTCAAGCTGTGGCCTCCCCAGGGCTGAGCACAGGGGCAAATTCACATGTGCAGTCCTTTTGTGCTAAGCACCTTCATGGTGTCTACCACATCTTCATGCAGCAAACATTTGAATACTCCATGCTTTCCAAAAATTTCCAATTTCAGCAAATATTTCATGAAAATTAATAGACTAAGGGGTTATTATATACTTCCTGGTTCTTCTGAGGGCCAAAGCAAAATAAAATGAATGAGGTGATTTAGGCTAAGCATTCGTACCTTTGATTTTTATTAGAAATTTGGCATTCATTCAGCTGTAGTGTTTTGGATACTGCTTCTAACTTGAGATGTTACAAAATACACCCTGGATGCTGTAAATAGAGTTTGGCTCTCACATTCTGTAGAACTCAGAAGTGTCTCATGCCTCCAAGAAGACTGAGATGTTTAGTTGGATGGAGCATGACTTCAGTAAGAACTAAATTTTAAAAGGAAAACCATGAGAGCAGAAAGTCAGGAAATATTTAGAAAAACCAACTGCAGGATTTTGTTCTCGTTATGCTGAATAATGGAGATGTTACACTGAGACAATAGGGGTGTTTATCTCTTTTATATCCAGCACAGGAATTTCATAATTTAAAAGTAATTTTTATGTTTTAATACATTTAGCATATTTAGAAGCAAAAGTTGATTTAGGCTGGTATCTTTTTACTGAAGAGAACTTCAGATCTGACCTATCTGCCTGGTGGATAGTTCCTTTCTGGTTGAAATATTTTACAGAGGGAGGAAGGACAAGATTTCTTGCTAATCCATCCAAACCACAACTGCCCTGCACTACTAAAACAGCAGCTGAATTCTCATATAAACTTGTGCTTGAATTTCATGTGTCTTTGGCTGGTAGGTTGAAAAAAAAATTGGATATTCTTTTTGTCATGTAAAGCATCCTTTGTGCATGTTAAAGAAATAGATTTGAGTTGACTTGAAGGAGCTCACAAGATTTTGGAAGTGGCCTTGCATGTTGTAGGTTCAGAGCAGGAGGAGCCATCACTTCTGCCAACCTGCAGGCTTTATCCTTGCCATAATCTACTGAAGTGTGTATTTAAGGGGATAATTGTGTGCAGGGAAAAATATAGCACTCACAAAGGGCAAACTGCCAACATAGATCCTTGCAGGAGGTAGCACTTGGGGAAAAAAAGGAGGTCCATTAACTTGTCCAGTATTTCTGAATTAGTACTAGGCATTTTTAATTTTTTTTTTTTTTATTTTATTTAAGCCCTTTCTTGCAAAGGCAAGTAGTGAGCAACCTTTATCTTGGATATATAGGGAAGCAAATAATTTTAATGTATTGGAAGTCTATAAAGACAGAGAAATTCATCACTGTGATCCATAGGACATTTCTCTGCACTTTTTCACCTGCTCCTACAGTCAGCTGCTCTTGCTCAAATTCACAGCCACTGTTAGATACCTATTTCTTTCCCAGGAAGAATCCTAAATCTGAAATCTGTGTTCTGTTGGGATGGATATGCTTGGGAATCATGCCATGCTTTTTAATTCATCCTCAGACTTATGTGCAAGTCACAATAACAGTTGATTAATGCTTAGTAGGAAGGGAAGAGTAAAGGAGGAGGAAACCCCACAAACTTTGCTGGCAATGAAGCCATTCCCAGTGCTCTGATGTGTTTAGCTGAATGTTTTTTCCAGACCTGAGGTGGGAATCCTGTGGGCAATGTGTGGCTATGCTTCCTATTTATTTTTAGGATAAAAATGTCAGTTCAGTTCTATTTCAGCTCTGATAAGAGCACATCTCTGCAAAAAGACAGTTCTATTTCTGTGAGGTTACATATCTCTATACCCCCATCTGGCAGAGGAGAAGAGAAAAAGAGGAAGAACTGGAAAAGACCTATTATATTTAGTGGGAAAAAGTCTCTATAGCTGTTTGAAACATCACAGAGAATTATATGATTTTGGTACTCTTTTAAAATTGCCATCTTAAAAACTTTTAGCTTTGGCTTTTGCCCATTTTAAACAGTCTTTCCCTATGCAATATGGCATTGCTGTATTACTTAATCAAGTAAGGGACACATGTATGTAAAAATGGTGGGTTTTTTACCATATTGTCAAAGTTCCTAGGTGCACACACAAAAAAAAAAGATTGATTTTGCCCTTTGGCTCTCTGCGGGGAGGAGGATATTTTTATCTGATATGATCCCAGTCCTGTTTCTCTTCCTGTATTTCCACATGCTGGTGATGCTCTTGTTTATCTTGGTTTATTGTGGAAAGGGCTATGGGAAATTTGTGGTAATCAACACATTAAGAAATAGAAGAATAATTTCCTAAGAATTACTGGTAAGGAAAGAACAAAATCATCTCAATGTTGTATTGTTCAGGTCCCTTCCAACCTGAGCCATTCCATAATTCTCTTTACTGATGAGGCAGAGCTGCCAGGTTTTGGTGACTCCATTATCAGGTGCTCTGCCCAGACTCAGCTCCCCAGGCATTATCATTGCTCCTACTCAAAGGAAGAGCACACATCAGTGATACCTGCACTAGCTGCTCTCCAGAAGCTTTATCCCAGGCAAGTTTTAAGGCTCTTGGCAGTATCTGCTTAGGATTAGAGTCCTGTGTGTTTGCCAAAGGCAGCCAATGTATTCTGGCTTCTGGGAGCATTTGTTTAGTCCACACACACTTGCTTTCTCTGTTTCTTTTTCCTTTTTTTATCTACAGATCCCAGTCTTGAAGAAATTTTATTACTGTTTTACTCATATTTTTCTTTTCCTTTTTTTTTTTTCCCCTTCTTTTTTTTCTCCCTGCCACTGTACCATGATTCATTGTATTTTTCTCTGCATTCCTCTCCTTTAAGCTTTCAAGTTGATGAACCACTACCAGGATTTGTCACTGCCTTTCTCTCTTTTCCAGGTCTTTCCTCTTTCCTGCTTTTACATTTGTTTCTTATCTCCTTTTCTTTATTTCTCTTTATAGTCCTGTGTCTCATTCTGCAGGATGTACCCTTCTGCTGCTCTCTCTGTCCCTCCTGACTCACTGCCAGTGTGAAGAGCTTCAGAGAGAAAGATGAACCCCCCAAAAAGCAGTGCTTCTGGAGGCTCTAAGAGATGTCTGCTCTTTATAAACCTGAGAGACAGAAAGCACCAGAGAAATGTTATGTAGAAAATTGTTAGCCATTTTCTCAACAGGAGACATTTCACAGTGACTATTGGGACCTTTTATTGTGACAAATCCTCCCACAAAGTAGACACTAAGTCAAGGTATCAGAGCCTGGTATTACCATGCACACTCTCACCTGTAAAAGAGACACTGGAATAAACTGGGAATAACTCTGATCCAGCCAGTGCCTTATACCATGTTAGAAAAAACCTACTTGTTCTGAATCTTCACTGCACCATTGCCCAAGTGGTCTGAAGATAGTAAGTTACTTTAGATCTGCCTCTTTTCCCATTTCTGCACCAAATGCTGGGAAAGTTCAGCTCTGATTGGAATTGGGTCTGCTGCAGCCACATCTCTGGGAACACAGAGCAGTCAGTCCTTCAGGAGGGAGAGAATTCAGGTGGGATGAAGTGACTGGAAATGGTCAAAGTCAGAGGGAGCAGGCAGCAGCATGCCTCGAAGATCTCAGCAAGCACCACAATGAGCATGAAATCAGCATCCTCATCTGTTACAGCCTCCTGCTGGTTTATGTGTAAATATGCCACTTATGTCTGAACTCCTCTTGTTTTAATTCACCATGCAGGTGTAAATCCATGTAAAATTAATGTAAAGCTAACCAGTGGCAATGCTGCCATGAAACATTCACGAGGTGGCTGCTGCTTATCTCCCCTGCACACTTTCTTTCAGGAGAGTGGAGGGGGGGCAGTGGGGCTCTGGGGGGGGGTCTGCAAGGCAGATTGCAGCCTGTGTATTAAAAAAATCTCCTGAAAGGTAAAATAGGGCACTGCCTTGGCCTTTTAGTAGGGATCACAGCTGCTTGCAGAGGCTGCTCAGGGAAAAAAAACAGCCCAAGATGGCAATGGAATTCAAGTATGCTGCTTGTTGCCTTACAATTATTTGCTTCCCTGTATGTCCAAGATAAAGGTTGCTCACTACTTGCCTTTGCAAGAAAGGGCTTAAATAATTAAAAAAAAAAAAAATTTTAAAAATTTTAAATTAAAATTTTAAATTAAATTTTTAAAACCCGTACAAAATCCTGGCCCTCCAATGAATGCTGCTTCTCCATGGATTAATTATGAGGCATTATGCTGCAACATCAAGATGTGAACCTTGCTGAGAATATTCCCTACACCATTGCATGCTCCCAAGACTGACTCAGTAGCATTGGGTGTTTCTCTGTCTCTAATCTGGGGATGTGGTGCTGGAATGTCTCTACACTGAATGTGTCTAAATATTTTCTAATGGTCATGTGAATGAAGATACAGAGTGAGTTTTACTTGTCAAGTCTGAGGTCTGGAAGGATGGAAATGGCTGAATAATCAATCACTCCTTTTGGAAAGATGCATAGAAGCTTCCTTAGAGGAGAAGAAACAGTTCAGTTTCTTGTCTGCCTGTTAATTTTTTTTTTTTTTTTTTTTTTTTTTCCTAATAATACAGAACATCTGCTGCATCTTCTGCTATTCAAGACTGACAAAAGGGGTCTGTATAGCAGTCTGTAACTATTTCTGAATATGACTGGTATGTGATCTAAGCCATGATACATAATAGTGAGACTTTACTGTTTATCTTGTACAATAGCCTGGAAGCATTTTACAGAAGAAGCCAGCATTACTGTCCCTCTTTTGTAGATAGAGAGGTGAAGTGGTAAATAAATGAACTCACATGAAGAAGAGCACAAGAAAATCAACTCAGTGTCAGAACTAGACCAGTGGCTGTCCTGGCTTTTCTTAAGCATGCCACCTCCTTCCCCTCCTACATTCAGTGGGAGAACTTCTGAAGTGATAGCCAGCTAGGGAACACAAAGATTTTAGCCCTACTAAATAAATTCTTGGCTTTTAATTCTCAAAATGTACCATAGCTTTGTATAATAACTTCTGTTTAAACTGTTGTCTAGGTAGTAGGGAGCCACAGGTATTAATGTATCAGGACACACAGGCAATTAGGAAGGTTAAAGCAATGAATATATTTACTCTTATTTGACAGTTTACATCATCTAGGAAGTGTTCTGGGATTTGCTGTTCATACTTGGCAAGAACAGAGTATTTAAACTAACATTTCACAAGCAACATGTGCCAAAGTTGATTTTCCAACACTGCCCTCCTATCCCTGATTATTCATTTTCATTTCCATGTAGCAGTTGGTACTAGAACAAATCTGAAGTTGTCTGAAGGAAAATGTTCAGAATCTGTTATGAAAATATGCCTTTACAGTTTTGTTTTTTTTTTCCATAATGAGTATTATGTTGAAGTTAATTGCTTGGGAAAGGTAATTGTAAACATTTTAGAGCTTCCATAGTCAGCATGACCATCACAGTATTTCATTACAACTCCATTAAAATCTAAGGTATCTCAATATGCCTCTTGGCCAGGAATCTTGAACTACACTGTTGAAAATGCTTTTGCTACCCAGCCACTTTTCAATAGTTTTTGAATTGCTCAGAGTTGTATCAGGCAGGTTCTTCAAAGGTGCACATTTGTTTGGGACTCTTTCATTTGCAGGTGGCAAATTTCATTTGCCTTACAGCACTTATTTTCAAAAGATGAGAACTCTGCATTTGTAAAGAATCACACAGAAAAAAAGCACCTTTATGGAGCTTAAGCAGCAAAAAAAAAAAAAAGGAGTTCTGGGCTTTTTCCTGGGCTGCTTGGAGGTACCTCAGAGGTGTTTTTATGACTGTTCTTTTGAGAGTGAAACAATTTTATTGCAAGGATGTCATCAATTTTCTAAAGAATGGCTTCCCTGTATCACTGGTTTTCCATGATTTGTTCTAATGAATCTCTTTCTGTCACTGGTGAGACTCTTCCTCTAAGAACAGTGAAAAAGAAGATAAGGGAAGCAAGTTAACAAGTAGTAGGTGGGAGTTAAATCTGGGAAAAGAAACTGAGTGAATAAATCAGCATGTGGCACTGGTGATCATTGTGCAGTAGGTGTCCAGTCTATTTTCTGATTCTGCAGTAATACTCATTTCTGAATAATAATGAAATTAATACCCTGCTGTTTTATAATTTGGTTTTCAAAGGAGCCCTCTGCCTCATTTAAGTCAAATCACTTCAGATTTAGAGGGTAACAGAACCATGAAAATTCAGCAGTATTGATAATAAAGCGTGCTAGACAAATTATATTGCAGTTTTTGAAAAAAAAAAATAATAAAGTAATTCAGTACATGAAAGTACCATGAGAGAAATGTGCATAGATTTTACCAAAACACTTGATACTGATTCCCATGAAAACAGATATGGAAAGTTAATTCAATTTTTCTCAAATATGAGCAATGGTGTCTGGGCCAAAAACAAACCCATTTAAAACATAATAATTGAAGGACAATAAGGAGAGAGGTAGAGTTGCCCTTGGAGAAGCTGCACCTTCATTAACACTTTTGTGAATGGTATGGAAGGAGTGGACAACATAAAAATGGAAGAGTAAATGACATTAACCTGTGAGCATTTATGGCAAGGAATCAGAAAAAAGTAAAAAACGAGAAAAAAGAAAGTGCAAAGAGGAGTGGAGGATAAGAAAATGAGACTCAGACAGCAAATATAGAGAAATCTATGAAAAAATGTGCATGGGAGAAGCTGGCCAACTGGGAAAAAAAGGAAAGCTCTCCCATAAATGCAATACAGGTTTTTCCTGTCCCAATGCAGTTGGAAAAATCAGGCATTTTGGGAAGTTTGCACAAAGATGTGGATTTGCACAGGGGCCACTGCTGGCCAAGGCTTTTCTTTCTGGCTCGGCTGTGCTAAACACAGAGTATTTAATGTTGAGCACAGAAGTACTGGAAAGCTGCAATTCCAAAAAATAAATTAGAATCTGTTTGCTAGAGAACTGGATTCATTAGAAGAATGAATGCATAATTTAGCAAAATACATCCAAAAGATTAATTCTGGGAATTTTTTGGTAGTCTGGAAATATTTGAAGGTACTCTGGGTGAGATGAGAGTGGCTGATCTGTTCCAGTTTGGTTTGCTGCTCTAGAAGGCAGAAGTGCCTGAAAAAAATACTGACTGACAGATTTGACTGACCAGGTACTTGGTGCAGTCAGTAACTATCTTAGAAATTGTTGGGTCTTTTTTTCTTTACAGCTCATGTAAACTCTGATGGTCATCAGGATTTAAAGTTATTTGATTATATATATGAATATATATATATATATATATTTGATTATATTTCAAAATTAATGTAATACATGATGAAAAGTGGTTAAGGACAAAGGAAAATGTACTTTTCCCAAAACTATGCCCTTCCTCCTAATTCTCATTTTTGAGAAGATCCTGGGACTTAATTCCTACAATCATAGGCAGGCAGGGCAGCAGGAGCACAGCCTCTAAGCCATGCTTGTAAGTGCCTTCTGCTGCAGCTCACTTTTTACACTCTGTTTTTACACACAGTTTTTTACACTCTGTTTTTACACAGTTTTTACACTCTGTGTAGCTCAGCTACCCTCAAGCTGAATGACAGTCACAGGCCAAAAGTGTGTGAATGAGCAGGAAAACATGTTTCAGCTCAACTTTTCAGAGTATTTTTTTCAGGACATTTTTTAATGGCATTTTTAAGTGACTGATTTGTGGGGGGAGTAAGACATCTCCAGTCAGAATGTTGCTTCGTGTAGGAGAGAGAATGGAAATAAAATACTGGATCCCAGTTCTAGAATGAGTAAAAGAGATTAACTAATTATAATTTAAGTAAAAGACATGAACTAATTATCACATTTGTGGGTGTCTGAGGAAATACCCATCTGAAGACAGGTAGCCAGGTAGAGGGATGCTTATTTTTTTTTTAGTGGAAGATTCTTTTAGTGGAAGTTTCTTTTAGATATTTTCTCTAGGTCCTTTTGCCTGACTGTGTCTTTGTCACCATGTGTTAGTGAAAAGATCATTTGACCCCTTGAACATCACTTGTTTTCAACTGCCCAAAGGCAGAAATTTCAATTCTGCTTTAAAAATAAAATAGCTTCAGTCTTAGTGCATGCCAGGGCAAAATCTTTTGTTGGTGTTGCATGGGTTGTGCTACTGATATTTAGAAGGGAGGGCACAGCAGGAAGTTTCACTCTTTCCCATCACATTGTGAAATGAAGTGCTGGGATCTGTATCCCCCAAAAAAGGGGGATATCAGTTGCCCCAGATGTGCCCACGTAGCGGGGGACTGCAAGTGTTAGGGGATATTAAGGTTCACTTCTTTGTGGCTCCATGGGTGCTGCAATAACTATTTGTATCTTCCTGAAGACATTGCTACAGACATTTTTTTTTCTTTTAAAATTGGGTTTCTTGCCTGAAAAAAGCGTTGGGTTTCAATTCATAAAAGTTTCCTTGTCTTTTAAAATCCAGCTTTACTTGCTTTTCCAGCTATATCTGTCTTACTTTCTGACAGGCTACTGGCAATAGAGCTATGATGGCAGACAGTGTTTGATATCCCATGACTAAAGCACCTGCAAAATTCAGAAACTAGGCTAAATTAAGCTCACAATTATTAATGAATTTTGAATTATGCAGTTAATCTATTTGTGAGTTTTACAACTTTTTCATTCTGAAAGTAAAAAAGGGAAGAAATGCAAACAGTCAAAAAATTAAAATCTAGTTATTGGGCCACACGTGGTAGAATGCTGAGATTTTATTTTCTTCTGGAACTGCTACCTCTTATAAAGCCCATCCATCACATGTAATGAGGGCTGTCAGGAATATTTAGCAGAGAAATAGCTACTTGATATGCTAATGGTGGCCCCTCAGTGAATTCCTTTGGTTCTGCTGCCTGACATTAATGGTTTTCATAATCTAATGAATGATGTGTGTAATAGAGGTAAGGCCACAGGGAATGACATTCTGAAACCAAGGAAAGTACTAGATATGTATTTTCTAAAGATATGTATTTTTTGTATATATATGCACAAACACACACACATATGGGTGTTCACAGAGAGAACACAAAGTTGCTTCTCCAAGCTAGATGACATAAAAAACAGCTAGGAAGAAAATCCACAGAGCAAAATGTGCAGTATTGACATGTTAAATTCTAAAATATCTGTATTCCCAGGACAGCACAAAATCCCTAGAAATGTGATAAGCAGCAAGGCCACTTTCACAGCTCTTCCTCACTCTTATTTCAGAAGCTGAGACCCCCCAGCTCCTGCCAAGGAGAGCAGCTCCCCTTCCCCAGCAGGCTCCTGGTGGTTGGGAAGAACTGAGAACCCCCAGCAAACACCTTCACCTCTGAATCAGGTCAGTCTCCTGCCACAGGGCTGTCATACTCTCCATCTGCCATGCTGAATTTACCAGGCTGTCCCATGCTCACAGTTTCCTTGTGCTGCTCTGCATTTGTGTCTGCCTGCTGTCTTCTAGCTTTGGAGAAGACAGGGAATGGTTGCTAGTGAAACATCTGATGTTGAGGAGCTGAGAAATTCCTGGTGTGCTCATGTTCTGTCAGATGTTTGTAGCCACAGACTTTTGTAGCCATCTTCACCTGGCTAAAAAGACAGGGAAAACAGGTTCTAAGACTAAATTTTAGTCCCTGCTTCTAAAAAAATGTTGAAACTCATTTGCTCCTTAGAGAGTGTGGTTCTGTCTCCTTCTCAAGTCCTGATTTTTTCAGTAGCATCAGTGTGGTGTTTGGGGTGCAGTAGGTACAGATGGCAGGGTCTTCTCCTTCTCATGCCACAGAAACCACCTGTGAAATTCAACTGTGTAAAGGAGTTATACTCCCTCTCTCCTCATCCCAATTAACAAAGTCATGAAAGTCCTTAATGATCTGGGAACACAAACAGGAAGTGATTTGGGTTCACAGAGGACAGACCTCGCCATGAATTACACTGATTCTTTGTGCATCTGAAAATGGGCTCCTGAAGCAATCTGTTACTGTATGGAATATACATTGAAATCTGGAAGCAGGATGAATCACTAAATTAGGAAGTTGCCATGCACAGGCTGCTACAAGTCTTGTGTTTAATCTCATGTGATAAGATATTTTTAATTGAAAAAATAAACCAAAGGGCAGAAAAAAAGAAATCCATAGATGACGAACTTGTGAAGAGCTGCAAATACAAGAGATCCAAATCAAAGAAGGAAGGGCTTAAAGTTTACACCAAAAATAAAAGGCAAGCTTTAAAAGTCTTAAAGCTATTGGAAGAGAAAGGTAAGTGTATCTAGGAAAAACAAACAAAACCAAACAAACTAAAAAAAACCCACAAAACCCCAAAAGAGATCCAGTGGGAGGAAGAGACCCAGCAAAGCATAACACTACCAAAGTTCAGGGTCATAACAGACTGGAAATCAGAGATGATTTTGCAGCACAGCAGTGAAGAGAGCATAGAGAGTCATTATGGTATGGGAAAGAAAAATAAGGTTTTGCATTTGGGATGCAGTGGTTCTTGGTAAATCAAGTGGAGTTCAAAGATGAGACATGGAGTTATTATAATTGGAGGGATTTACTTAAGATGAAGGATTAAAGGCCTGAAATGTGATTTGTTTGAGAGACAAGAGATGCTGGAATGTAGTAATGCTGACTTTGCATGAACTGAATGGAAAGTGGTTGTTTACAAAGGACTGTGAAGTCGTGTGGTTAGTAAAAATTGTGCAGAAATCTCTAGGACATGAAGATGCATCAGTTAGGAAGTAAAATCATCAACAGAACCCCCCTGCTAATGGACAATGCAGAAAATTTTCAAACTTACCAGCTTATTCCTCATAGAATATTTTATACTGCGTTGTACAGAAAAGGGTTGCAAATGGTCTAGCTGGTCTTTCTAGCTCCTCACCTGCTGCAGGTGCTTGCTTGGTTTCTTCTCACAACTTTGTTTTCAGGGAACTTGTGGATGTGCAGCCTGACTGCCTTGGTTATGTTCTCTGAGGTTTACTTTATCAACCTGATGATATTTCCTCGTTTTAGCTATGCTGAACAGACCTGATTTTTGGGAAGAGTTTTGTAGAGCAAGCTCCTTCTTGCTTCCAAAGGTACCACGAGTCCTTGGAACCCCACTTTATGTGACTTAGAACCTTCCTTCCCCCGTTACCTTTAGAGTTGAGGAATAGAATCTACAAGGATTCCAAATCCTAAATTGTACTTAAGCCCCTATTTCCTCTTCAGGTTTAAATTGAGAGAGAAAATTGTGCAGACTGTTTCCACACTTCTAAATTTACTAAATAATAAAGAAGGTTTCAGAAAATACTGTAGAGTTACTCAAGTGTTGTTTAAGTTAATTAGGTGACATATTCCATATTACATCTGCATCTTACACATAAATAATGACAACAGTATGTTCCTGCTTAAAAAATATAATGATCTCCATAAATCTAATTTATTGAAAATATTTATTCCCTGAAAGATTATTAATGATCCTATTTGGTTTTTATTTGTCCTTCTACCTGACATATGGCACAGTGCAGATGGTTCAGCAGCACACCATCAATACTTGTGTTAATTTGAATGAATGCTTTAATTTATACATAATTTCTACATCATATTTTGTCCCTGTTGAATTAATGCTAAGGCTTAGGATTTAATGTATTGTGCAAGAAAAAGGAGTTGCAACAAGAGAGACACCTTTTCCTCTTTCTGATAAAGCCAGGAGCATAGTTTCTTAAAGAAAGGTCTGATATAAAGAGATCCTTCCACACTGGAGGCAGGGGAGCCAAGACCCCTGCTGTAGGTTCTGTGTTTTTGTAGCGAGGAGGGTGTTTTTTTACCAGATTTTGATCTTACAGATAAGACCAGGATCCAGGCTTTTCTGTAGGCTGGAATATAAATTTCTATTTTAGCAGTGATTTAGGAGGAAGTCTTACACGACAGTGGAAGCATGTAGCAAGGCTCTCTCACCTCCTTGAAAAGATCTTGGTGAAAAAAATATTCTGGGATAAAAAGTGCTGAATATGTCAACAGGCAGATTCACAGAAGATTTTGCAACTTGATCAGATAACTTGCAAGGTAAATAGCAATCCTCAGTAAGAACAGCTAATACTGTACTTCCCTAGGGAGGCTCTTCCTTTTTATTTCAAGTGCAATAAATATAATGTGGGTCTGTTCTGGGCCCCTCAGCTCAGGAAGGAGATTGAGGTGCTGGAGCAGGTCCAAAGGAGGCAACTGGGCTGGTGAAGGGATCCAGCACAGATCCTATGAGGAGAGGCTGAGGGAGCTGGGGGTGTTGAGGCTGGAGAAGAGGAGGCTCAGGGGAGACCTCATCACTCTCTCCAACTCCCTGAAAGGAGGTTGGAGCCAGGGGGGGTTGGGCTCTTTTCCCAGGCAACTCTCAGCAAGACAAGAGGGCACAAGAGGTCTCAAGTTGTGCCAGGGGAGGTTTAGGTTGGACATGAGAAAGAATTTCTTTAGGGAGAGGGTGCTCAGCCATTGGAATGGGCTGCCCAGGGAAGGGGTGGATTCTCCATCCCTGGAGATATTTCAAAAGAGCCTGGATGTGGCACTCAGTGCCATGGGCTGGGAACTGGAGCGGGAGTGGATCAAGGGTTGGACTTGGTGATCTCTGAGGTCCCTTCCAACCCAGCCAGTTCTAGGATTCTATGATTCTTGCACACCATGTGCAGAACCCTCTTTATTAAAAGCAATGTGTTTGATTTTATTTATCAGTAGGCACTTTGTTACTTATCTCCATCCTACCAACTCTTGTTGAGTACTTTAAAATATCCTCTCTGGTCCCTGATGTCAGTCTTTATCTTTGTGCTGAAATTTCAAACCAGCACATTAATGTTTTCTGCCATGCTACACACCCAACATGGAACAGATTTATCATGAGCAACCAAAGATCTTAAATTTCTTGGATTTCCACATTCCCCAATGTCTCCCAAAACCTGACATTAATATTCCAAGTGTGCAAAGGCAGCTGTTTATCTTGCAGATTAAACTATTACTGCAGTGTTCTTATGCTCTCATTAATTCTCTTTTCTGTTTTGATGGTGAACATAAGGGAAGGGTTTGTCTTTTTGTAATTTATGTTTTGTACCAAGGCAGCACAGTGAGGTAACAGTCCAACCCCCTGCCCCTATCTGCTGGGAGAAAGGTGTTTAGTTGAGCTGTGGTGTGAAGTGAATGGCTGTCTTTTGGTTTCAGGTGAAGTTGTAAGTGATAATTCTCCTGTGCCTTCACAGGAGTTGTTTCTTCCAGTAATTTCTTACAGTATTTGCTTGCTTATCCTTCCTGGTCTTTCAGTTGGCAGGTAAAATCTAAGCAAAATGACCTCCTAGTTCCATCAGGATGTTAACTTGTAAAGCCTTTTTTTCCCCAAACATGCATAAACCAGACTCGTTTATGATGAAATTTAGCTGCTGTCTAAAAAGGCTTTGCTAGTTCATGCTGTAACATACATTGTGTAGGAGAGGAAAGTGTAAGTTAATGCAATTGCTTTAAATTCAGATTATTTCATAAACTGCACAAGAATTAATCACAGATGGGTTACATGGGCAAACAGCTCCCATTGTCATCTATACTTTACATTTGCTGAGCCAAAGTGTCACTTGGAAACAATTTAAATAGTCAGTCCCATATGCTGAATTCATGAAATCATTTCCTAATGGAAGTTAAATGAAAAACCTCATTAATACCCAGTGAGGCAGAGATGCAAATGAGAGACTCCCACGGGTTGATTTACTCTGGCACCTGCTATGGGTATAGAAAAAAACGAGTTATTTTCAAGTGTATGAGCAAAGAGTAGGTAAAAATTGGGGTACTCTGCTATTTAGGGGAATTTATACCATCTCTGTTCTGTCCTGTTGGGGAAGTTGCAGGACTGCAAGCTGGAAGCAATGCTGGGAGTTGGTTCTCATACCTGAAAGACTCCCAGCCACTGGGTTGGAAATCTCATCCAGAGGATGTGGATCAGGTTCTTTTTATTTGCTTCACATAACTCTAATTTACAAAAATCCTCCTCATGCTTCATGCTTTGAAGCACAGCAGGCCAAAATGAGCTATTTCAGGGAGCAGAGGTGTGACAATGAATTTTAGGTCCAGGCTTTCCTCGTGCTGCACGTGGTGACCCCTGCTCTGTGGTAAACACAGCCTGCTATTCCCTGAGTAAATCATTTGGAGGTGTTCAGCCTCTCTGGGTGCTCTCTGGAGTTTAATTGCCTACATCTGAAAACTTCTTGCTAAGTGCTGCTTACCAACAGTAGGGGAATTGCCTATAAAATTCATCCTCCTTGATCTAAATTGCACCCTCTGAGCAGAGAAGGGAATGCTGGTTCTTCTAAAGTAGATTTTAGCACTCTGCTGGCTTTTTAAATTCACTGCTGGGTGTACTCAGAGGGTGCTGCATTCAGCTCTAACCTGGGTGGATTGCATTTAACTGGGCTAAAATCCCAAATGGGCCTAAAGCAGTGTGGCTACTCATTAACTTCTCCAAAGCTTTCCTGCTTTATAGTGGTTCTGAACTTGCTTGTTGGCTTCAGGGAAGCCTCTCCTGTTTAATGACTGACCTGCATTTAGCCCTGCTAAAAGGAGTCAAGGAGTATTACCTCATGCTTGGTGTGTCCCTTTAGAAAGAGGTTTGGTTTTTCTTCTGATGAACATCACACTGGAACATTTCATCACCCCATCATCTGTCCCACCAAGTTCCCAACATGTGAAATGTCCCAAGGTGTTAGAAAACCTCAGGAAGGCCAGGCCTGCCCCTCTCACTCAGCAGCTCCACGGGGGAGGTGAAAAAGCAGAGCTCTACCTGGTAGTAGTAAGGCTGAGAGCTACTCCAGACATGAACTAATATTGACACATCTAGTGTGAAGAAAAGACACCTTTACAAAAGAAATGTCATATATGGTTTTGGAAAGCAAACAAGCAAACAAAGCCAGCAGTACAGGCTGTGAATTGGTTGTTGCATTCCCAGCATTATTATATGGCTTCCTAAACTAATTTGTTATTACTTGATGAAGAGAGAGGGGAAAAAGCCTCCTATCTCCAGCATGTCACCTTTCATTAAAATTGTGTTTGTCTGAGATTTTGTTATTTGCAGTTGCTCATCTGTTAAATTAGAAGTTTTAATTCTTCACAGTTTGTCACCTTTTTAATTCTGGGCTGTTGACACATACTTCTCTGCAGTACAGAAAGAAGAAAGAAAATTAAATTTGAAGGAAAATGAGCTGAGAAGTAGATAACAAAGTAAAGCATTGGTTCATAATTCTTCTCACTAAGTGTAAGATGGGTGTGAGAGACTTAGGTAGGTGGATACCAGTGGAAGTTGCCACCATGATGTACTAAATGAGTAGTTAATAATTCCTGCTGCAAGAAAACCCAGTGTCTTCTTGAAAGTTGAATTTTAAGTCTGGCTTAATTCTGTCTTGAGAAAAAGGTCTTTCTTTTAAATCTCCATTTAATTCTCCAAAGAAATGGGGTGAACTACACCTGGGCAGGCAGGATCAGTCCTGTTTGCCTTGCAGGGCCCAAGTTGAAGGGAATTGTGGCTTTCTGCCAGGTGTCCCCTGGGGTGAGTGGCAGCCAGCTGGTAGCAAAGCCCATCTGCTTTACCCAGCCTGGGGTTTCCTTACCACTGCTCAGCAGCCCTGAGCATGGGCTGGACTCACAGCATCATTCCAGAGTGCTGGATGAGTCTTTCCTTGTTTTCTGTGAAGATTTCTCCACTCTGATTATCTCCCTTTTTACATGTCTCTGACAGATACAGAAAGGGTCCTGCTCACCAGCTGCATTACCAGTTCCTTACTTACAGATCTACTCAAAATGCCCATGAGGCTTTCACAACATAGAAAATATGAGACAATGGGTAGTCAGAGGTTTTCTACTCACATTAAAAAAAAAACAACGGGGGAGGCAAATTTATAGTAGTGGGAAAACCTCTCTCCACAAATTTAAAGTTAGAAAACATGGAAAAAATGTAGAAGCTGAGCTGGATTTAATATTGTAGATTAACTGCAAATTATTTATTTCTTTTTGCTACACTTCAAAAGCTGATGTGGAGTACTCTGAAGGGAGAAGTAGTGCAGTGATTAAAATGTGTAAATAAATTAGGAAGTACATTGCTGCTTTTGATGGGATATGTTGTACAAACAAGTTTCCAAATGTCTATTCAGTAATCTGTCATGTAATCAAGGGAAAGTGGTAGCTGCTTTCCCATATGGTGGCCTGGATCCCTTGCTTTATTCTCTTAGGAAACCAGTATCCTGGCAAAATACATTTTGCTGATAAGATTCATAATCCTGATGTTTTGAAATAAAATCAGAGTTTCAATGTGTGTAGTTTCTTAAATGGATAGAATATATATTTTAATTTTACTATGAGTGTGGCTATGCCTTGGGGCTTATCAAGCAAGAAGCTTCTCTCTGACTCTTGTATTTATTTACTTATTTAGCTTTAAAATAATAAACAATGTTTATCCAGGACCTTAGGCAGCATAACAGATCATTAATATTACAGAAATATCTCAGCAGTATTAAACAAATCACTCAGTCCGACAGACTCCTCCAAAGATTCCTTCTCCTTCTTTCCTTGTGGGAAGAAAACCCTCAGTCCTGCCCCAAAACAACAAAACTTTGAAGTCACCCAAATTAGAGGTAATTCAAAGTGTGGGAAGGAAGTAATTCTAGACATCTGAACCTTTATAAAAAGTACTTTCTACAGATTTCCCTGTTCCTTATGGTAAAGATCCCAGTTGACCACATGGTTACATGCATCCTTAGTGCATACTTTGGATAAATTATTTGTATTTCATTATAAAATCCAGACAAAAGGAAAGCATCAGTCATTTTGGGGTGTTACATCCCAGCTATGAGTTATCTATGTGTCACTTTTTGCTTTGCTGGCTAAGCAGAAAATGCAGTCAAAGGATAACAGAACTTCATACACAAATTTGCCAAATCATTGGAAGATTTGTTAATGGGAAAAGAAAATGAAAATACATTTGCTTTTATTTTAGATCTCTCTCTCTATATATATAGGGACTTTTCCTCTTTATTAATGGAAAAAGCTTGGCATGGAAACTGTTGTATTCTGTTGATTGTTCCTGCTACCAACCTGTGTAGGGGGAATCACAGCCTCACATCTTTTGATTCATCTTAAGAATCTTCTTAAATGACATCTATTACTTTTATACCACTACATCAATTTAGCTGCAATTGCATCAGCAGTTGCTGCAACAAAGAAAATTATACTGTAAGGGTATACAACTAGTAAATTTTTCCTTGATTTGGTACCTTAATGAAGACACTGCTAAAATAAGGAGAGCATTTGTGTAAGGCTTTGCACAATCAAACCACTCTAATCATGACAGGGCTTGTTGCATGTGTTGATTTTTCACAGGAGAGGTTTTATTCTACATTTAGACCCATTTCCCAGTTAATTATCTGAATTGGAGATTAGAAGAACAGGGAAATCTGTAAAAACTATGACAGAACCACCATTAGATTTCAGTTGTGTTCCCTTCAGCTTGCCTTGCCCTGTGGGAACAATTTAAGGAGCTGCAAACATGAAGAAGCCAGAACAGAATGCTGGCTGCAGACAAGCAGGGCATCAATTACAGGTTGCCTCAAGTCCCCCCAAAACCTCCTGTCTCTTCTGAGTAGCTTTTTGGCCTTCGTTCAGGTCAGGAGGGCAGCAGGGTGAGTTTTTTAGTATCAGCCATATGGAAGAAGATGAGAGAAAATCCAGAAGGAAAAGATGCCCTTCCTGCTGACTTTCCTGGCCACATCCAGTCCCTTTTGACCCACACAGAGAGTCCCAGCAGAGCGAGGCAACCACAGGGTGGTGCTGGCACTTCATCCCTGCTACTTGAAATATTTGATTCCTTTGGAAGCTGTGTTCTCAGCATTGGCTAGGCCAGAGCCATATGGAAGGAGATGAGAGAAAATCCAGAAGGAAATGATGCCCTTCCTTCTGACTTTTCCTGCCCACATCCAGTCCCTTTTGACCCACACAGAGAGTCCCAGCAGAGCGAGGCAACCACAGGGTGGTGCTGACACTTCATCCCTGCTACTTGAAATATTTGATTCCTTTGGAAGCTGTGTTCTCAGCATTGGCTAAGTCAGAGCCATATGGAAGGAGATGAGAGAAAATCCAGAAGGAAATGATGGCTTTTCCTGGCCACATCCAGTCCCTTTTGACCCCCACACACAGAGCCCCAGCAGAGGATGCAGAGGGAGGCAACCACAGGGTGGTGCTGACACTTCATCCCTTCTATTTGCAGCATTTGATTGCTTTGGAGCTGCATTTTCAGCATTGGCTAACTCAGAGCCATATGGAAGCCATATGGAAGAAGATGAGAGAAAATCCAGAAGGAAATTATGCCCTTCCTTCTGACTTTTCCTGCCCACATCCAGTCCCTTTTGACCCACATAGGGTCCCAGCAGAGTGAGGCAACCACAGGGTGGTGCTGACACTTCATCCCTTCTATTTGCAGCATTTCATTCCTTTGGAGGCTGTGTTCTCAGCACTGGCTAAGTCAGAGCTGTTTTGTTAATCATAACAGCACTAATTTCCTTTCCTGCTGGTAGCTGCATGGTGGTTTTGCTGCTGTCACTCCACAGTAATGAAATGGCATTGCAGGTGGTACAAAATGTGGCAAAGTTAAACAGTTGGGTACAAACTGTCTTCTCGGTTACAGCAGTTCAATGGCATGGATTGATCTGAGAGGAGATGCCTCTCTTTTCTCAGGAAGCTTCCCTTTTACTCACATTCAAAGCCTGTTTCATAAATGGCCAGTTAATTCTCACCAGCTTGGTCTTTCTGTGGAGGTTATGATAGAATTTGCTGCATGCTTGGCTCCTCATTTCTGGCTAACACTCTTTTCTAGTCCCTGAAGCCCTCTTCAGAGGAGAGGAAAGCAACCCAGTCTGCTGAAGCACCCTGAGAATGCTTTTGCACCCCCACCTCTTCCTGACCTTCTGCAAGTGAAGGGAGCACAGGAGGAGCTGTACCCTGAGCCACAGCTCCCTCCCAAATCATCTCCCTGTGTGCCAGAGCCCAGGACTCACTGAGCTCGTTTCAGTGCCTGAAGGGTGCTTACAGTTAACAGATGAATTCAAGGCAACCACAGTCTGTCTGCTCATGGAAAACTGGAGGCCAGGAAAAAAAAAATTAAAAAAAAAAATATTGAGGATGTGACAAAGGTGAAGAAAGGATAAAACCCCCCCATACTGTATCATGAAGTTGGAAAAAAGCCCAAACAGTTAATGGTCCTAATATAAATTCTTCAATCTCAAGTGACCTTCCAAAGTCTATGATTTCTGGAGTCACTCCTATGGCAAACACTGTGTTAGGGGAGAAATTCACTACACCACCTTTATCATATCACCACATCACAATAATTTCAAGTGCTGGTTCATCATGGCAGTCATGGGAATTATGTACCAGAGGACTCCATTTCCTCAGCAATATTACTCAGTAGCTTCTGAACAGAGAGAAGATGTTTCTAATGGTGCTGCAGAAACCTCCTGGGCCATTTTATGGAGCCATGGAATTCACTCTACTCAGAAAAATGTTGCTCTCTTGCAAAGCAAATAAGACTAGGAAAAAAACTTAGCGTGGGGCAATATATTTTTTTCCCCCCAATCTTCTGTGCAGATCAATACAAACAGTTCAAGTTGATTGAATGTTGTAATTCTTGTAATCCAAGAATTCAGATCAAAACCATAAAAATTAATGCATGGAGAGAATCACCCAATCTTACTTCCAATGTCAAACTTCTTTCTCTTGTAATGCACAATTAATCATGTGATCTGGGTGGTGAATAGGAACCACATTTACAGCCCCATTTGCAAAATGTGTGAGAGCTTCTTAGATGACTTTACATCTGATAACCCTTTTGATGTTCCATTTTAGTGGCAGCAGAGCTTGGGAGTTCACTTTCTGGGCTCTACATCTTTGTAGAAGCACTACTTGCATGTTCCAAATCACCTGGTAAATACACAACCTTGTCTGTATAGTATTGGTGAGAAGAGAAAAAAATCAAAACAGACATAGGAGGAATACTTGGGAAGTGTCCTTCTTCCTCAGAAAATGTTCCATTAAAAATCTTAGTTAAAAAGCCCTATTAAAAGCCTTTGGGAACAAAAGCTTTGTGCAGCCCCACGAAGCACCCACCAGAGGGACTGGCAGCCCAGGGATGCAGAAACACCACAGTGGGTGTTAATTGCCACGGTGGCAAAGTCTCTTCCTCTCCTTTTATTTTTTTTTTTTTTTTTTTTTTCCATGGTGAACATTTTATGGGCAATGAACCCCAGGAAATAACTGCTACTGATTATAATGAAAATCCTGAAGCCACTTAAATTATGGCATCGGGCAGGAGCAGCACTGGTGTAATTACTGTGTTAATGATCAAGTAATATTTAAGTACTCCTGTGTGATTTTTTTCCCAGTATTTTTTAGTACTCATCTCTAATGTCCTGCAGAGGGTTTAAGAGCTGTTGCTTTGCTCCTGCTGGGTTCCCCTGCAGAGAGCTTGATAGCTGCCACTAGCCCTGCTTAGGGCTCTCAGCAGGCACCAGGACTCCTGTTGCTGCTCTGCTCTTCTACTCATCCCTCTTGTTGAGGAGTTGCCCATAATCACCTCTAAGAGCCCCTCAGATCCTGCTGTAGGAGCCCAAGGAGGCACCAGCGCTGTGCTTAGGGTTTTTAGAGGGGACTGGAGGTCTCTTACTCTTCCCTTCTCTGAGTCCTTTTCTACTGAACTAGGAGACAAAAGGCAAGGAACCAGTGAGGCCACTTTTAGCAAAGAGAGCACAGAATACAGACACCCATGCTTTGGAACTTTTGCTGTGCTAAATGCTGTTCTTGACTGAAACCCTGCAAACTAGCAGCAGGGAATTTTTGATGTCAAGCATTAAGGTATTTAAATACTTTTTGGGGGGGAAGATAATAGAATGCAACTGTGATTTGAGTCTGACAGCTGATTTTCTACTGCACCTGCCTTAGAGCTGCCTTGACACCCATTACTCTTCACCTGACAACTTGGAGCTAGAGGCTAATAATTATTTACTGGGAAAGCAAGTGTTATAATGCTCTTACTGAAAACTTTTTTATTCCATGACATTACTGAAGGTGGGAAGATGCACATGTCCTGTATTTTCTCTGTGTGTGTGTGCTTTTTGGTTGTTATTTAAAGAAGTCCAAGTCTAGTGCTACAGTAATAGGATTGCAAATCCCAAAAGCAAATCTCCAATTAGATCAGAAGTTAAGGAAGTTTATTTTTAAATTGATGTTGGAATGTACTAGACCTGATTTAATTTTTATTTTGCTAAACATTTGATGTGCTACATTACACACCAAAGATAACTTCTGATTGTGATAGTGGTAAGAATATGTAGTAGATATAGTAGTAGATAGTGATAATTATCTTTATTCATCTAACAACAGACAACTACCTGGCCAGCTACTCTTAGTATTAATAGATGCTTTCCCCATAAATGCCAGTTCAGCAACAGGGTTCATCCCTGCCTGTTTGTAAATGTGCATCCCTAATTTTGATTTTCCATCAGTAACCTCAGCCTGAGCAGGCACATTTTGCACACACTGAAATTCTTGAAACTTCTTGCTCCGTTTCACAAGAAGCAGTTGAAGCCTTTACATGAAGCAGATTTTGGAAGGATTTGTTCAGCACTGAAATGAAACCTGTTGTAAGTACAAATCTGAAAACAGAATTTTGCATTTCAACAGCACTACAGGAGGTCCATAAACATATTTCAAATGGTATTTTAATTACTGATGCTTAAATACTTTTAAAGCAATACTGTAATTAGATGTGTCTCTCTGAACCATCCAGTTACAGAGTAGCATACTAATGTAAAAAACCCCAAAACAACAGCTTTTCACTAAACAGTTTTTGCAGTCATCAGCTGAGATTAATACATTTAATAAGCAGTTGTTATTCAAGTAAAAATTCAATAATGAGTCATTATAGCTCTATTAAATTCTTAGGACCAAGTGCTACAGCTTGTAGTCCTGTACTCAAAACTAGCTTGAAAAACTAAGAAGGAAAAATTACACTGTACTGAAAATAACTGAATTTGAAAACAGACATTTCATTTTTTTACCTCTTCCTTTTGCCTTAAGCCATCTGCTTGCATTATATCTGCATGTATTTCTTACAAAATTCATCATCTTCACAACAGCTAAAAAAGGGACACCTAACTCTTTGTGAACAAGGTTACCATCCTGGGCTAGGAAGGGATTTTAAGATTATTTTTGAATTGAAATCTGTAAAAAACAGAAAAAATACTGAGTTCAATTGACTTCAAAGAGAGGCTTGTGTAGAATTTTTCCTCTTAGAGGACATGGGCTCCATTTCCAGAATATATATTTTTCTTCATTTTGAAGAAGTAAAACTAGCATCTTGCTTTTTTTGGTGAACCAGAAATCTTTAAAACTCCTCATGATTGGGTGAAATAACTTAATTTCTAACACAAACTTGGACAGCAGTCTTAGGGATAAATATTTTCACTCAAAATCCATTCATTCATGTAAAGCTGTTCCGTAAAAAAATCAGCAAATACGTTGTAGAAAACTGTTTTAAAATTCTAATAAATGTGGAGAGGTTTCCAAACCAGCTGCAAAGGCTTCCACTGAAGATTAAATGCAGTATTTTACCATAGCTGAGAAAGGCAGAATAACTGGACAGATTTGAGCAGTGTAAGACATAGGAGTTTCAGTTTTCAGTTTTTTTCTGGTGTTTTTTTGGTGTCACTAAGGCAGTGTTTAGACACCCTCTACATCACATGTTAGCAGGCATTAACTTTGCAGCTTCAAAGCACAAATATTGTACTTTCTGCTGAAGCTGAAGTGACAAGAATATGCAGAGATTTATTATCCTTGTGAGGCTTGAAGTTAATAATCTGAGTTTGACAAAAGTGCTCTGTCCCTTTTAAAGTTTAATACTTGTAGTTAAGAACAATCTGGTTTAGCAATAGTCCTTGAAATGTTCAAGTGCTTTGGAGACTTGGTCCCTGAATTACCACTTTAAAAAAGGAATTACTCTTCTTTTTTTCTTCAAATAATGTTATTTGGGAGTTCAGGCTCCACAATCCACAAATGCCTCAGTGTGGATCCCAAGTGGAGCTGGTGCCTGTTTTTTAAATTAGTGTTTTTGAGCTTGTTATGTAGAGTGGCATTTGAGCTCTCTCAGCCTGGAGCTCTACAAGGTGAATGACTTGCACAAGGACTCCGTGGTGCTCTTTTCAATTTACCTTCAATCTCCCTCAAGCTGTAAAAAAATCAGTTTCACTATAACAAGAGTTTAGCCTTTAACATGCAAAGCTCACAAGCCCTTAGTCTTCAAAAGGCCAATTTAAGAGGAACAAGAAGAATACCCACAACACAAACTTGCTGGGTGAAGCCTGCAGGTGCACTGCAGACCCAGAAATTCTTGATTATCCCCAAATCTGACACTGGAAGTTTGCACCTAAAAGAAGGCAAGGATCAATTGGGCATCAATGGCTATATTTATATATGAGATTGAGTCATATCATGACTTATTACAATCTAGGAATGCTTAATGAGAGGGATTTGACTTTCTAACCATGAAGAGACCTGGAGGTCCCTTTTGGAGAACCACAATGAGTGGATGCACAAAGAAGAGTGGTCTAAGGCCTCCTGTGGGATTTCTCTTTGCTTTACTTTGCAAGGTCTTGGGAAATACTTGGTCTCTAGTAAAAAACAAAAACAAATAAAAACCCAAAACCAAATTATAATACTGTCTTAATATATAACACCAAAGGATCTCTGTGCACTTGCTGAAGGAAGCAGTCTTCATGTCTTGTTACATGGAGATGGGGAAACTGAGGCCCCAAGTTTACACAGCATGATAGATCTGCTAGATTCTTGTCCAGGGGTTTCCTCCTCAGTCACTCTCTCCTAGTCCAGCCCTTTGCTTTTTGGAGTCCTCACTGCTTCTTTAGTAAGGACATAGTTCTGGTGTTCCTTAAAAAAGGTGCTTGCTCTGTCAGTCTGCTGCTGGGCACTAAATCCAGGCTCAAAAGCACCAGCCAGTTGTACACTACCAGTCATAGGTGAAGATGATATAATAAGCTGGTCAAAACTCATATTTTTGCAGTGAGTTTGCTGTGATTTAGAGATAATTGAGGAAAAAAACCCAAAGGGAGGCACTGTCATTTAACTGTAGCAAAACATGGTACTGCTTTTCTGTGGAGAGATTCCTCTGTGGGTTTAGGGACAGTGGTAAACCTGCTTTCTTGATATTCTACTGATGCAGCTAATAATTTATTTCATGAGAATGTGTGAGTTAAGCTAAAGAACAACACAGGGGTAGTAAGGAAAGTAAGTTTCTAGCTAATGGGAAGCAAATGATATGTCATAAAAAGTGGGAATAATTAGGTTGCAGAGAAGGCATTGGTAGAAGTGTTGACCTTGCGTTAGTTATCAATCAATATTTGCATTAATTGCATGACAGAAAATGAGAACATGCTGTGCATATTACTAATGGTGTGAAGCTGATAATCTTTATCAACAGAGGAAATAAACATAAGGAGGAATAGGAATGCACTTAGGAGACAGTCTGTTACAAGCAGCTTTTTTTTTTTTCCATCCTAGAGTAAGTTTAATTTGGGATCACCCAGTTTGGGTTTGTGTTTGAGATTCACTGCAACAAGGTCCCAGAATCATCCATACCTAGAATTTAGGTAGAATTAGGTATATCCAAATACCTTTGGATTTAGTCTTTTGAAGCACCAGCTCATTTTAAAGAGTCACGATTGTAATGATCTTGGTGGATCCCTAAATCCAAGCTGCCAGCAGGGATGGCCACATCCTCCCTGGGACACTACAGCCACAATGCAGCAGTGAGAGAGGTTCAGCAGCTTAAGAGCAGCTTACAGATTGCTTGGCTAAACAGAAATATTTTGGCATCTGACACATTTAAAATAATCCTAATCCAACCCAGCCTGCTTTGTAAGTAGGAAAAAAGCCTGCAACCTCACCCAAAGTCTACTGAGTAGCTGAACAGCTCAATCCTCCTTACAGTAAGCAGCAGAACCTCGTGCAACAAAAAGAGTCAGCCCTCCTGCTGCTCTTTTTTATAAGGATAGAAGGCTAATTAGGTCCAGGTCCAGCTGATTGCATTCCTGTGGAAAATGTCCAGCTGGAAACCTGAAGCTTCTTGCTGTTCTCCAATGGCTGCTAACCCAGGCTGTGTAGCACTTATAAAATTAATTATAAATTACAATGATAAATTATATTTATATTATCAATAACCAATGATAAATAGATTAACTATATTTAATATTTTCATATTAAATGAAGCTTATTTTTTTTAAAAAAATCATTAAAAATTAGATAGTAAACCTGCTGTAGCTCAACCATCACACTCTGTCACATTCCCCTCTGAGCATTTGGGCTGAATGAGATCCGTGTAGAGCCAAAGACAAATGTCCAGGGAAATGTTTGGGTAGAACTACAAACTCACCTGAAGGAATTATGTGTTTGTGTGTTGCTGAGGTCTGATCCTAAGGCCAGAGTTAATTAAAATAATATCAGACTGCTGCAAGAAGAGAGCAGAAAAGCACAGCTACTTGAAGTTCCCCACTCAGACCAGTGCTTCAAAATTTTCTGCATTATTCCTGTGAGTTTGAAGTTCCAACATCAGCCATGTCTAATATATTGAAACATCAGTGAGGCAACTAATAGGAGCCTGTTATTGATCAAGCATGTGCCTTTTAATAAGAATTTGCAATAATTTGAGGACCAGGAATAGTTTCTAGGAGAACTGCCACATACATAATGCCAGTGATTTCTAGTATTTTCTGCTCCCTGTGGGAGGACAGCCATACATTACTGGAATTTGCTGCATAATGATTCCCAAGAAAGGCAGCTCATTGTCCCAAATCAATTTTTATCTGTCTTTTTAGGATCAAGACTGCATGTGATTAACCTTAAGAGGAGATATGCTACTCCTATTCAAAAATTGCTGAAGAGCTTTAATATTTTTTTATTTATAATAAATATTTATTTTATTTATTTTTTATATTTATTTTAAATATTTATTTATTTTATTTTTAATATTTATTTTATTTTTAATATTTATTTATTTATATATGTTTTTCATTCTTTCCCCTTCATATCCCCCTTCGGATTTTATTCTTTCCTCTTTATGTTTAACACTTGTTAAAAGTGTAATGTAAAGGTAATGAAATTTAAAAGGAACTTGTGGTAGAGAAATGGGGGCACCTTTTTTTACTGAGCAGCTGGCTCCAGATATGCTGATTTACAGCTTCAAGTCTGGACCAGTCTGGACATCAGCTGCTGCTTTCCCTTGACATTGGGTTAACAGAACAGGGCTTGGGTTCAACCCTTGCTGATAGCCTGAGTGCAAATGAAATGAGGAGGGCAGAGTGACCTTGATCAAAAGTGCACAGGAGGCAGTTACTTAAATACAGAACTACAGAACTCATTCCCAAGGGAATCACCATCCCACATTTTACGTTCTCTTTCTTTCATGGGAATCCTCTTTTTGGAGAGATTTAGGTTTCCATGGGGTCCTGCAAGCCTTGAGATGATGAAGAAATGAAGTAAAAATAGGTTGTAAACTGGACTCTTGGGTTGACAATGCTTGCAGTGGCAGTGGTGATGAAAAGCCTGTGTCTCTAATGAAGTTAGGGTTTGAAATTAATGACCCAGCCACCCTGCAGCAGTAGCAGTGTATGTTAGTGACAGGATTTGGGATTGGCTGGATAAAATAGCTTATTTACTTGTAAATACTTTAATAGAGGTAAAAGGATTCTAAATGACTCGTATAATGATTGTAAGAAATGAGGGGATGTTTGCTTCTGAATCTAATAATGGAGAAAAATTAATGCAAGGCTGACAAGAATGGGGACATTTACCAGCAAGATGACAGAATAAAATCCTAATAAAATAATTAATATTCATTGTAGTGCTAATTTTCTTCTTTCAGAAATATTCCTGAAATATATTATTTGTGGTGAATTTCCTATTATGAATGTTTTTGTGGCTGATGCATACACAAAATTCATTAACTTAACCTCCCATTATGAGCATATAATGCATCATTTCAAACTGGCTTCCTAACCTTGATTTATCTGTTCCCTCATTTATTACATTAACTCCTTTATTGTGTGATTATTATACTTATCTCTAAGGTATTTTCTATGGCCAAGTTATATTTCATCAAGTAGAAATCATGTTTTAACATCTGTGGTAACAATGGCATTTAGAATTAGATATACAAATACATTCAGACATGCATTCAAAAACATGTTTTAAATAAAAAAAAAGATTTAGGAGACACTTGGAAAGGATTTAAGTTCTTTGACAAGCACCAGGAGATGGAGCTCCAGACTACACAGCATAATTTCTTGGTGTTGGAAACAGTATTTCTGCACAGTTAAATGCCTCTTTCTTTGCAGCTCATCATTTACAGGGTTTCTTTGAATCAGCTCTGTACTTATGGGAATTAAATGCACTGTGTTTACTCTAGGGAGCAATTGCTAATGTTTTCCTTCATGGATCTATAGCCTAAAGTTAAAAAAAAAAAATTGGATGAGGAGAAACCAGAACAGACATTGATTTAGAATAGTTTTTTTTTGATAATTCTGATAGTGTACATTACCAAGAAATCTCTCATCTTCACATAGTTTTAATCTGAGCATATGAAATGCTTAAAGAAGTAAAATTCCTTGGAAAGTCCAAGTCCAAGGGACAACCAAGTATGTCCCTACTAACTCTTTATAGGAAATTAAATCACAGAATTCCTTACATAAAAATAAATCAGTGAGAAAGAGGAGAAGGAAACAATATCAGAGTTCTCTGTGATGCAGTCCTGATATTCCTTTACTGGGATTCCATTAATTTTACTCCATATTTGATCACCACTGTGAAAAAGAAATCCCTGATTTTTTTTTTTTTCCAAATCAGTGAGCTTTCTGTGGGGCTGTCTGAAGAATGGTCACCTCTGCAAGTCTAACCAGGCAACTCCTCTTACCTGGGAACACCATCCTAAGAAATCCTTTAAGGAGCCAACCCTTCACAAAACAAAAATGGTTGAGCTCTGGCTCATTCTCCCACCTGATGAGAAGCCTGAGATGGCAATTAACTTTGCTTTTAACTGGTATTGGAGCTTCAAATGTATGCACATCCTTTGATCTCTAATTGGGGTTTTGATATTAATCAGGGAGATTGTGTCCAACACCCCAGAGCTGCAGGTTTCTCAGAGAGTGTATTGCTATTAACATTTTCCCAGTCAAAGTTACATGTTGAGAATAAAACTTTTAAAAGATATAAAGAGGCTTAAGAACATAATTCATGCTGGCTTACTTCTTCTGTACCTCTGAATATCTATCCATTAGATCACATTAGTATAAACTGATTTTTTTTTTTCCCCTCTGTGCTATTTAACAGTGGAATAAACAGTAAAAACCATGCCTTGTATTTCTGCTATTGTGCTTCAAAACTGTGATATTAGTTCTGGCAAAAATTTACTGCAGAAGAGCTTTATGCTTGCCATAAACTTCTGACATAGGAAATATGTGAAAGAGCAATTATGAGCTGCTCAGAAACATCTCTTGACATTTTTAGAGTGCAATGTAGGAAGGGTTCACCTATTTAATTATGGCTTTTTAAAACAGGGTGCTACAACTCAGTGAGAGTCATTGCACTGACTGTAGAAGGAAGGAAAAGGTAATGTAAGATTTTTATGATGGGGGAAGGGAAAAAACCATGTCTTCTGGCTGAAATGGTTATCAGTGTTTAGATCAATCACCCTCATGCAAGTTTTCCCATTGGCAGCAAGATATTAAGATACTTAAAAACAACATATATCACATTGAATGGTTATATAACAGGAGGCAGGAAAAATGAGAAGATACTTCAAATGCATACCAAAGTACTTTTATGAAAAGTCTAAAATAGCACAGGTGTTAAGTAATTTACCTTAGACTGTCTCACCAAAGTTTATAGCATGAAGTCCTGCTGTAATCTTAATATTTCTTTTGCATATTTTTAAACTGGACTTGCCAGCATCCATCCAAATTTCATTTTCCTAAAGCCATCTCTTTGTCCTTAAACTCAGATCACTTGGAAATACAAAACAACAGCAAATAAACCATGAATATCCTAATTCTTGAAATTTCCAGAAAGAACTGGTGGTTTTGGCTCCCAGAATTAGAGAAAGGGACTTTATTGGGAAGATCCCAGCTTGCCATCAGGTCTGGGTTACCATAGCATCCTCTGAAACATATTGGGATTCAAATTTTCACTTGTGTTTCTGGATAACATTGTCAAAAATCCTCTACATTTTCCACCCTAATAAATAAAATAAATGTTACCCTATAATAATAGTAGCTATTATTATATGTAATTTAGAAGCATGAAGTTGTAGGTAAAACAGTGACCCTGAAAAGGTAGCAAATGCCCCAATATCTGGGGAGAGCCAGGAGTCTGAAAATACCCTTGAAGTGCCCCAAGATGCCACCTTATTGTGTTTAGAAGACAAAGATCTCCATTAGAAGTTACATTTTGCAGGAGTTTTGAGAAATTCTTGGGATTTTAAATTTTTTTACTTGCTGGAAATTTTTCCATCAAGATTAGCAAAGACAAGTGATACAGAATTTATTACTGCAAGTGTTTTCTCTGGCAGTGCAAAGCTCATCATCAAAGACCAGATAAATGCTATGTCACCTATACTGAAAAGAAGACCAGACAATTTCAAATCCCTAATATAAAGTTCTTAAAGCAACACTTAAATATGACTTGAACTGACTGCCCAAGGCTTCAAAGAGGAGGAAACAAGGAACCTGAACTCCAGATAGTTCATTCAGACCCCTGGCTGTGGTCTTACACCAGCACAAAAACTGCTTTTTATACTGCTCTTCTAGTTCTGCTTCTGGGTCTTTGCACCTGTGCAGAGCTCAGCTGCCTCTTCTTCATACCAAGTTATTAAATTTGACTCAAAAAATACCCCAAACAATCAGAAAAATATTACTTTAAGTGTGTGCAGAGATTCCCAAATGTTGTTTTGTGATGGGTAAGTGGTCCAAGGGGTTTGACTTGTTCCATTTCTGGCTATTAAGAGGTGGTCAGAAAATTAAAACATTTGCCTAATGACACTGCTTTAGTTATGTTATGCAGTCATGAAGAGAAAAAGCCTCCTCTGGTCTGCAGAATTGTAACTGCTCTCTATTTGAGACAAATCTCTTTATCAAAATACACTTAACAGTGTAAAAGTATGAGAATTCCTGTTTCAGTGTGATAACAGGATCACAGAAAGTGCCCCTGTTACTTCTCTAGAAGAGGCTGGATATTTATAGAATAAGCCTGGTAGTGGCTTCTCTAATTAATGTTGAAAAGTAGTTAACATTGTAACTCCCTGTTTTAAGTAACTCATAATTTTATGAAACACCTCCCATTTGTGCTCCAATTTTCAGTGTGGGTTTAATGTCAACATTTTAAAGTGTGAAGAAAAATTCTTCCAATTCTCAGGAAGAAAAGACTGAAAATAAATGTCCATTGAATGTGTGGAGTTTGAGTACTTACATTTGCTAAGGACCATACCAAGACATATGACTTTTTGGGGAGAAATTTTTACTAACTTTTTTATATATACATAAAGTTATAGAATGAACATTTGCTCAGGGAATTGAGACAGGTTTTCTTTTTACCATGCTACCCCCAGGAAGGTTGTTGGCTAAGGAATCACAGACAAGCTTTAGAGTTAGAAAGGTCTGTGTTCAAGCTCTCAGTTTCCAGCTTGGGCCTTACATATCCACAGCCTTAGCTGCTTGTGTCTTTTTAGCAGAATACATTGAAACTTTAAAGAAAAAAAGAAATCAGGCAAAGCTTTCTTATCTTGAAAATGCAGTGCTCCCACAAGTACTTAAGTGTTGTTATGGGAGAAAGAAAAGATTTTTAGTGTGACCATCCTTTGAACAGTTGCCTATGAAGTGCAGAAGTTTTGGTGTGCCTGCAACTGTAAATATGTTTATTGAGCCCTCAGTTTTTAAAGGTTACATAGAATTCTTTCAGTTTCTTGTACCTAAAATTTTTGTTTATCCTTAAAACTAAGCCTTTTGTGCAATAGTAAGAAAAAAAAAAAATCAGCTAAATCTGAGACTTCCAAGTCTGGGAATTAGTATTATACAACACTGATAAATGACTCAAACAGCAAAATTTTCTCCTTGTCTTGATCTTGTAGTGACAGCAGTTATGATTTCTGTTAATTTTCCTCTTCTCTGACTCCTCAGGTATCTCCTAATGATCTTTCCATGTTAAGGACTGGTATGTTTAGCCCAGGTGGACTGGATAAGGGTCCTGAACTCACAGTGCAGCTTTTTGCTTGGATAAACCAATTGGCAAGTGAAGCAAAACCCAATCCCTTGTCCTGAATAATGTGAGGGAAAACCTGGCCACAACCTAAGAACAAAAAGCTCAGAACCACATAATGGATCCAAAAGGCCATTTGTGTGATACCATATTGCAGATCTCCAGGGAAAGAAAGAGGCCTTTGGCAACATCAGAAAATTTTTAAAGTCAGGATCAGAGAGCTTCAGAAAGTGGTATTTCCTGAAAATGATACCACGTATCCCTGATGAAAGGAAATATGAAGCTGTGGAATTAAGTGACAATGCTCTGGGAGATGAGATGACAGCTGCTCATGATTGATTCTAGCCAGAGGTTAAGCCAAAGGCTAAACCTGTCTCTGAGCAAGAAGCCATGTGCTGAAGCCTCATGTTTTGAGTGTCTAATTTCTGTGGTTAGATGAGGTTGCAGACTGTGTGTTGGCTTTCCCTGCCAGCTGGGAGGGAGTGCTGCTGCTAAATGATCCCTTTTAAAATCCTTTCACGCTTATTGATCAGCATTAGTTCAAGAACCTTTCAGGGAGTACTCAAGAGGTTGCATAAAGAAGTGGTAAAAAAAAAAAACCACAAGAACGAGCCTGGTGTGGGTCAGCATCAGGCCTTCAGTGGGATATTTCCTGACTCCAGTACTAAAATGGGTTAACAGATCATTTGATGACTGAAAGTCAAGGCCATTGAACAGGAGGCTTCTCAAATGACCAAGGCTTGAACTCAGCTGCTGTGTCTTCACATCTCCAACCCAGTTTTAGGGTGTTGGGTAGTGGATCCAAACTTGTAAACCCTTTCTATTGCTTGAGGACACTGGCAGTGTTATTCTTTGATAAACATTAATGATGGTTCTGCCTAAGTAGGAAATTTGCCCTTTTCCTATTTTTTCTTGAGACCACCAGCAGCTTTTGCTTCCAAATAGTGCTAAAAGTTTGCAGTTGATCTGGCTGGGGTGAAGAATGAGCCTTTCAAGACCCAAGCTGTGCTTCCAGCACTATTCTCTGTTACTGGGTGGTAGACATATTCTAGATACCTCAGTGAAGGGCACTGGGCATTGAGGAGAAAAAAGGGCAGGTTGTGGGCTTCCCAAGAGCTGATAGAATTTAATCTTTCTGACTTGACTCAATGCCATGGTAGTGAGTTATAAATTCTGTATCAAACGTGGTGATGTCACCCTCCAAACAAAGTTTCTAAGTCTAATATTTCTAGGTAATCAACCTCACTTGAAGGATCAATGAAGTTTCTCTCTTGACAGGTTCAGTCTGATGCTTTCCAGTTGCTCACAAGTACATCTCTTGCTGTCATTGTACATGGCTTATTGAGTTTTATAAAAATGGTTTGCAAGTGATTTTTGAGGGAGATGTGTATTATAGCACTTTCCAAATTAATTTATCTCGCATAAGTGTTTTCTAAAAGTCAAGAACCAAAAATAGAGCTAGGAGTAGTTTTCAGAAGCCTATTACTCCATGGCCTGCTCCAGGGAAATGAACAAAATAAAGTTTAAATGCTTCTTCATTGCCAATAGTTCTTGTTGATCCAATTATAACTTCCCTACCTAACATTACACAAGACTGATTTAGAGATACCTGTCAAAATTGAGCTGAGAAGAAATGCATTAAAACATTTGTGCTATTACAATATACACAAAATGCATTAAAGTAATGATAGGAGCCTGACAGAAACTCACAAAATCAAAGACTTTCAAAGGGGAGGTTGAAATGCCACTTTTAACACAACCAGCAGAGAGATTACAGCTTTTGTGGAAGATGAAATTACATGCTTTTTTGAGACTCTCTAGTAAAGAATCACTCAGGCACATTGTAATGGTTTTCAAATTATATGGTATTTTAATCCTTTGCGTTTGTCTTTGTATTATGTAAGTTAGATTTCTATCAACATTTCAACACCCTACCTTAGTCAAATTATTGTATTTTCTTTACTTTTTCTTCTTCCAGGTATAGTGGTACTTGGTATAAGCAGTCTCAGTTCTAGAGACCCTTCTCATTTGGGGAAAACTAAGGGCATTTTTGTTAAACTTTACTTCTAGGTCACCACTGCTGTAGCTTTAGATCCATTAGCTTTGAAAATTTGCTCTTAAAATCTAAAGTCTGGTGAAGGACTGTTGGAAAGAGTACAAAATCCTAATTATTCCAGACAATGGTGGAAGGTGTTAGCTAGGACAGCTCTGACCAGGACAAGCCCACTCTCTTTTTTTGGTTGTCTTGCTAAAACTTCATATGCCCATATTTCATACTAATTGACTGATGGAAAAAAAGATTCTCACTATTGCACTTGTGCATAAAACTACATATGGTAAAACAGTTGGCACCAACTGGTGACTCAAGGTGTTCATGGAAGCCAATCTGACTTACCAAAACATAATGCAATTGGAGATAGAGGGGATCCATCCCTTTTTTTGGTGACATTAGAAGTGAAAATGGTCACAGATCCTCACTGGTAGCAGTGCTAAGAAGCACAAAAGCTCCCATTACAACTCTTTCAAATAGGGATGGCTATTTCATTCCTCTTAACAGAAAAACTGTCTGATATTATGTAGACCTCTGCACCAATGATTTTATTAACAAATTTTCAGAGTTTTTCAGTGTCTCTATAAAACCCATGGTAGGTTGAACTGTTTAGGAACACTCTTTAGTTCACAGCCCAAGCAGTCTTTCCCCTTGGTGAACTAAGAAGTTTTTGCTGTCAAAACAATGGTGAGGGATAAGGTTAATAAATAAGTAAATACAGTCCAATAAATAGTGCCCAATCCATACAATGGATGAATTGAGAGGTGTGAGTATTAAACATCAGGGACAAATCTGAGCATTTGTATTTTTCTCTAATGCATTTTTTATGTTCATAGCCCTTTGCATTGAGCCACATTTACTCTCTGAACTAAGAACTTCCCTGTGTCAGAATAAATGTGAGGGATAAGGTGAAAGTCAAATAAAGTAGATGATCTGAAAGATATGAGTATTAAACATCAAGGACAAAGCAAAGCATTTTCATTTTGTGCTAAAGCCTTTTTTTATTGTCAGTCTATTTCACCACTTTCTTATCCCATCTTTGGGTAAACTGTCCAGGCAGGTAAATAAATGACTGAAAATTTATAAAAATTGTAAAGGAACTACTCATTTAATATATCTTTTATAAAAATTATTATTTTGACACAAATAATAAAAGAACTAGCATCTTCCCTATGCCTTGCAGGCCAGGACACATGGAGGTTTGGTTCAGTGCTTTGCCCATGTCAGGATGTTGGCTGGGGGAGCTGGCCCAGACCTTTTGCCATTTTCACTGAAAGTCTAACACATGAAGCACTTCCTGGGCTGCTCAGAGGTGGCAGATGCTGCTTCCAAGGAGGATGGAGAATTTGGATGATTAGTTACACCCCGTGGTAGTTCCTGGAAAAAAACAGCCTCAGAGGCCCTGTATTTCCCTACTGGTTAGCATAGGTTCTAATGCACTTCTGGTAGCCCCCCAAAATTACTCTAAATATGGCTCACCCTTTGGCTCTTGTTCTTGAGGGGAGAGGCTCCAGGTAGAGAAACTCTGGTTTGGGATTTCACAGTCTCTGGTTTGGGATTTCAGTCTCTTCTCAGGGTGGATGCAACTGGTGGATGCAACCATTTGACATTGAAAACTTGAGCTTTCTCTTAAACATTGTTCAAGAATGGAATGAAAGTTTGTGAAAAAACCCACCCATGCTCAGCATGAATTCAGGAGTGCTTCAGAATTTGAATTTTAAAAAGCTTTCTTAATGCTCCCTAAGTGCAGAGATTTTGTTGGGTCTCCCTAAACCAGGCCATTTTGCTGTTAAAACATAGTCAGCTCTTGAGGACTGGTTCAGCATCTGAACAGCTCTTCCTGGGCTGCTCAGAGGTGGCAGATGCTGCTTCCAAGGAGGATGGAGAATTTGGATGATTGGTTACACCCCGTGGTAGTTCCTGGAAAAAAACAGCCTCAGAGGCCCTGTATTTCCCTGCTAGTTAGAATAGGTTTTAATGCACTTCTGGTAGCCCCCAAAAATTACTCTAAATATGGCTCACCCTTTGGCTCTTGTTCTTGAGGGGAGAGAATCCAGGTAGAGAAACTCTGATTTGGGATTTCAGAGTCTCTGGTTTGGGATTTCAGAGTCTCTGGTTTGGGATTTCAGAGTCTCTTCTCAGGGTGGATGCAACTGGTTTGCACCATTTGACATTGAAAACTTGAGCTTTCTCTTGAACATTGTTCAAGAATGGGAATGAAAGTTTGTGAAAAAACCCACCCATGCTCAGCACGAATTCAGGAGTGCTTCAGAATTTGAATTTTAAAAAGCTTTCTTAATGCTCCCTAAGTGCAGAGATTTTGTTGGGTCTCCCTAAACCAGACCATTTTGCTGTTAAAACATAGTCAGCTCTTGAGGACTGGTTCAGCATCTGAGCAGCATGGGCTAGGAAGGACTCCAGTGTAAAAGAACTGCTGATGAAGGCAGTGCTGTGGGAAACTTGCCAGGAGTATAAAAGAAAAAGATACCATGGCAGAATATAAAAACAGATAAATAATAAATTGCCACTTCGTCTGGAGCCGTGGACTGTGCTAGTATTTACAGTTTTGAAAGGTTTTATAGAGAAAGTGTTTTATTTTTTTATGTTTTGAAATATATAGCAACATAAAAATGTAATGGTTGGCTTAACCTATAAAGAGTTTTCTAATCAGTAAGTTCCTGACAGAAGGTGGAATTTGTATCTCGGTGCAGAGCTTATTTATTTCTTTAGTTTTCCTTTTAATTTTCAAAGTCCAGGATGCCTTGAAGCTGCTTGATGTTATAGGATAAATTTTCAAAGCTGCAAGTAGGAGAGATGCCAACAGGAAAAACATCAAGCAAACCCTGAGTTCTCTACGTGCATCTCCTGCCTTGTGTTCTGAGAATTTCTCCTGTATTTCTGCATAGAGTTTGCAAGTGAAATTATAGATTGAGCCTCTTATTTCCCTTCTTCCATCTTATGTGGAAATTAATAAAGTAATTAAATGTTACATTTAGTGTTCAGTGAATTACTTGGTTGTTTGGTAATTATTAGTGTGATTACAAAGTGCCATAAACAACCGTGTGGCTCAGATGTGCAATTATGTTCAGTATATGCTGAGCTGACACCCAAGGAATGGATTTTGCTGATTTTGCAGGCAATTAATAAAAGCTCATGCAAAGTGGCTTGTGCAAGGAGCTGTAAATAATGGCACAGAGCACATTTTTTGTTCAGGTTGTGCTTGCACTGAAGCTCACTGCTGGTGAAGCCAAACGAAGGCTTTATTTAACTTTATTTAACTTTATTCCATTGTGAAATGGAATTTAAGTAAAAGATAAAGGCAGTTCTGCTCACCAGTAGCTTCTGCCTTCCTGTTTGCTCTCTCCTGCTGGGGCACCTGTACTAAGGAAGTGTTAATACTCCCTGTTGCTGAGGATTTTGAGGATTTTTGTGATTCTGGCATTTGTGGGTTTCTATAGTGTTGTTTTTCTGTGATTGGCATTGAGGCCAGAATCAAATTTATTTTCTCTCCTCCTGTTGCCATGAGTCTGATGAAGTTATCTGTGACTGCTCCTGGAAACTTTCATGGTTTTCTTTCCTCCTTGATCGCCTTTTTAGTGTAAAATAAGACTGTGTGTGACAGGCACTGCTCTCTGCTCAGGCTGATTGTCCAAGACATTGTGTTCCTCCATTTCCTGGAATAAATTTTGAAAAGACAGCAAAGGTTCATCAAAAATGAATGAAGTCATGGCTCACAAGTCACAGCTGCCCCATAAACCACTGCCATGGAGTCGTTTGTAGGAAAGGTCAGCCACAGCTAAACACTTTTTACAGCAGTTGGCTGCTGGGTTATCTCATTGCAAGGAACACAGAGATATTCACCCATCCTCTTTAAGCATCTGGCTGTGAAGACTGAGGCTGTCTCAACACTGCATTGGCATTAAGCTTGGTTTTTCTAGCTGGGGTGCATTGTAAAGAGTTACTCCCAGTAGTAGCCAAGGTGTTGGGGTGTCAGGAAGACACATTGCCTCTGATTGTGCAGAGTAAAAGGGGCCATCCCAATCCCTCCCTCCTCCTTTTCCTTCTGCTCCTTCCTAAATCTGTTCCCCAACGTGCTGGGTTTTTCTGCTTTTCACTGCAGTGAAGAGCTCAGCTCTTGGTAGCACTATAGTTATTGCTCTTTCTTCAGCCCCTTTGGCACTTGGAGTTATTTCCTGATGAACTTGAGAAGACTGATTTATGGGGGTTCTTGGCTTATGGAGAGAAACAGGGGAGGAAGAAGCTGGATTGTGTGGCCCAGATAGAAGTTGACATGAAAAGAGTCAATGCAATTCCAGGAAAATGCCCTTATCTGGAGTCTTCCTCAATAATGTGAATTAAACCACAGTTTATAAATTGCCAGGATAATAACTGTACTTCAGCCTATAGAGTGCTGTAGCTTTGTAGGGTCATGAAGCTGCTGCTTCTGCCTCCTGAGCTCTGCCAGAGTCTCCATCTGCAGCACCATCATCACTGAACATATAAGGACATTAAGGACATGGAGTGGCTGGAGCAAGTCCAGAGGAGGGCCACAAGGATGATCAGAGGGCTGCAGCACCTCTCCTGGGATGCCAGACTGAAAAAATTGGGGTTGTTCAACTGTCATGGTTTAACACTGGCCTGGCAATTAAACTGAGTAACAGACGCTCTCTATTAATCTCTCTCTCCTCCCTGATAAGAAAGGAGAGAGAATAAGGGAGAGAGACTGATGGGTTGGAAACTAAACTACACAACTTTAATGAAACAGTAATGATAAATAGGAAAAAATTACTAAATCTATACAAATATACAGGGAAATGGATACCACGTTCCTCCCCCCTTTCCCCCCAGTAGCTCTCACGTCACCCCCGAGGCTGCAGGGCAGCTCTGGGAAAGTCCAGGCTGGACTCCTGGGGTCAGCAGCAGTTGGGAGCTGGAGGCAGGAACACACAGATATGGGCTGGGATGGATCAGAACCACAGGCAGAGGAACAGACAGAATCCTTCCAGGATGCCGGGTGAAGGAAGGGAAGCAGGAAAGGCAGGAAGGGCAGGCAGCTGGAAGCAGGAAATCTGGCTTGGCCCTCGTGATCCCTCAAATTTCTCCTGAGTATGAGGTGTATGGGATGGAATCCTCTGTTTGGTCAGTTCTGGCATCTGTCTTGTCTGTTCCTCCCCAAAGGAGGCTGCAGGTGAGACCTCTGTATCCTCCTGGAGGGTAAAATGTTCCTCAGAGCTGAGCAGTGTCCTTGGCTCTGCACACCAGGCTCTGGCTGTAACTATAAACATCAGTGTTATCAGTCCCAGAAGCAGACACTGTCTGAGAAACTTGCTGTTAATTTCAGCAAGTGCAACTACTTACAAGAGACTTAGCTAAAAGCAAAAGTACAAGACAGAAAATCACCTTTATCCTGGCCCAAACCAGGACATCAACTTTTTGGGGTTGTTCAGACCTTATCATGGCCCTCCAGAACCTGAGGGGGCTACAGGAGAGTTGGAGATGGATCTTCTCCAAGCACAGGTAGCTATGAGACAAGGAGTAATGCTTGTAAGCACAGAGAGGGTAGTTTTAGGAATTTGGATGAGATTTTAGGAAGAAATTCTTCAGTGTAAGGGGGAGAATCTCTTGTGTGAACAGGGTCTGCATGTAGATCACTGGCCCCTCTGGTCCCACACCACTTGGTGTTCCCACCATCTAAAGGGACATGAGATGATCTATGCCAATCTTTTTATAATTTTAACCCTGGTAAAAAGCAGTAGGAATTACACTTTACAAAGCCTGGGTGGCTTTTTTACTGCAGTCCCATCAGACCAGCACCTCTTTGAGCTAAACACCCCCCACACAGCAGGATCAAGAGCAAGGAAATGGTGCTTGGATGAGAGAACCTGAATATCATATATAGTCTTGTATGAACAACTCACCTGCCCCACGACTTGAACCAACAAACCCCAGGTGCAGACACTGCCTGGGCACTCTCAGGAGATCCAGGTGAACAAGTGAAGAGGGCAGAGAAGGTTTTAGTGAGTCCTGATGCATTAAGAGGCAGATAATTTAAAGCAAGGAAGTAGGATAAACCATGCAGGGTGTAGTGCTCCAATTTAATGCCAGGAAGCAGCTTCTGTGAAGATTAAAAGGCAACATCCACCCTGACAGTTCCCATGCTTCTACTTTTTTTTTTTTATATATATAGTGGCAACCTGTGTTATCAGAGGCAAAAAAGGGATGGTGTGAGTGGAAGGGCTCTAATAGAAAGGGGCCTCTGCTTCCTGCCCTGTAGTGCCTGCTGGCTCCACACAATGTGCCATTGTGTCAAACCTTCACAAAGTACTTTTGCCCTCCTGGGTTTGGGGCATTTCTTGCAGCCTTGTCAAATGAGGAGCACACTAACAGCATTTGAACAACACAGGGGTGCTGCTTATTATAATAGTTATGTAAAGTAGTTTGCAGCCAAGCAATTAGAGCAGGGCTGGGGACCAGATTTAAAGACTCAGTTTTGTTTCTGAATGCAGTGGGTGACAGAGGAGGAGCTGGAAAAAAAAGGAAAATAGTGTTAAACTAATCCTAACCCAGTTTCTGGGTTTGTTTTCTCATTGCCAAGTTCTTGTTTGGAAAGTGCTTGGAGCAGCAGAAACAAAATTCAGTGGTTGCTCTTCTTTCACCCCCTGCCTTGTTTTATTTTCTCAGCACTCTGGTCTGACACTTCCTCTCTGACAGGCAGAGACAGGGATGAAAAGCCTCACCCAGTGCTTGGCAGTGTTTTCACTCAAATTCTGATGTATATATCAGGAAATGGAGTCATTGCATTTGCTTTGCTCCCAGGCAAACTCTTTCAGTGCTTTGGTGTGAACATTTCCCTTCACATCTCTCTGTAGACCCTGACATAAGAGCCCCTTGCACTCCCAGAGGTTCACATGCCCCACACTGGAGATGAACCCAGCAGCCCTTTCCCTGCCATCTGGGTCAGATTTCCTTTCAGGTGATCTCTCTTCCATTAGGAAGTTATCCTTCTCCTCTCTTTACTCAGATATTTGCAAGTGTTGCCCCCCCTCTGTGGGTTGGTAGGAAAGCAGGGCTATGACATGTGCTTTGGACACTCATCACAAGTCTCTGGACTTTCTGGTTTTTTAGGAAAAAAATGATTGTAAACAGGTCAGAGGATACAATTGCCCAGGGCATGATGATGTCACTTCAAGCTGTTGTTTGTCAGTAGATAAAAAAATGACAGTGTCACCTTTGGATGGTTCTTTGATATACTAAACCTCAGCTTCTTCCATGAATTTCTGGAGGAACAAAGTGCATTCAGTATAATGGAGGTTTGGCACTGGAGTCAGTGGGAATGATTTTTTTGACCTCAGTTTGCTCTGGACCTGGTCCCTGGTTTCCAGCAGTGAATTTACAGTGCCAGCTGAGCCCTGCAGAGTGGCCAAGAGTCATCTCCATGGCACTGAGGCAAGCTCAGTAAATAAGAAGAGACAGTTTCCTTCCTAACAGGTGAACCAAATCCCCAGAGTAATGTTTTTTTTTTCTCCCAAGGAACCCAAAGGTTAATTTGAAGTGCTCCTGGCCTTCCATGAATCAAATGAAGCAATCCCATGCCTGAGTTTTAAAAGCATCCGTAAATTAGAAGGGTGTAGATCAAAAAGAGGGTTATCAAAGATTAATAAAAAGAGAGAGAGGGAGAAAGACTCTGCCAGACACTGTCTCATCACTCCAACTAACCTGGAGAGCACATTCACATACTTGGGCTTCAGTTAGCACAAGCTGTACCATAAACCATGGGGTAACAATACAAAAATATCAGAAGAGAGGAATACAAGTAAGATATTTTGAGAATGTGGATAAAAAAATCTGTGGGGAAAAAAAAAAAAGCAGAATGAATTGAATATAGGAGAATAGAAAGAGAAAAAAGGTTAAAATCTAAGAAAATCTTCCCAGCTATTTTATCCCATTTGAACCCTGGTTATTTTTTAATAACTCTCAGCTCTCTCTGAAAGGCAAGCCATGTAATGAAAAGAAGTGCCAGTGGAAAAACAGGAGTTTTCTGGAAAAGGCATTCATGACAGAAAGAAAAACTGATTTCTCAAAGAAAAAAAAAAAGTGGTAATGCAAAGGAAAAAGCTTTTATCACAGAAGAAATAGTCAAGACTCCATGAAACCAACTTAATTTTGTATTTTCAAATGGAAATTTCTCCAGGCCATAATAAATTGCCATAGATATGCAGGGGACTGTTTATGCATCTTAATTTTTAGCTATTAGTGTTCTCTGCACCCCTCTCTGCTCACCCTTAAACAGTTCATACCAGAGAGGGGACTGGGCCTAATGGGTAAGGGGAACACTGCAGAGTGTCCCTTGACAGGGGACATTTTGCACCAGTCCCCAGACCAACAAAACTTTCATCCTGGAAATTCTTGTATATACCTGGTTTGGTCACTTGAGCAGAAAGCACCTTGTCTGACCATTGCTGAATTTCTCAGCCACAATTAAAAAACCCCACAAATTCACAATTATTGTCTTGAAATGCTGCATTTCAATTACACTGCCTGCTTGCCTCTGGTTACAGTTTTATTGAACTGAGCAATCTTTGGGAGCTCATATTTTGTACAATAATCTGTGTTGCCAGGCAGCAGTTGGAAGAGCAGGAGAAGATGGAGGAAAAAGACCAAGGACAATGTAAAAGCAATTTCAACACATTGTAGAAAGGTGAGAGAAACCTGATACCCAACTCATTGCTTTTTTTTCATGGATAATTATATCTAATTGAAACACATGGGGAGAAAACATTAACATTTGAGCTGGAACAAGCAGATCCAAGCTTCCATCTCCCAGTGCCTGTGAAAGGGGTGACCTGCCAAGCCTCCAGCTGCACCAGGGTCCTGCACAGACTGGGGGAGTGTCAGCAGCACTTCAGCCCTCAGCTGCTCTGCCTAAGGCCATGCCAAGGTGCAGGGCTCAGTACTCAGTGTGCAATCTCTGCATCTCACATCCCCACACGTGGGAGCACGAAGTTTCAAGGGAGACACAGTAGGTGGCAAGAGGAGCCAAACACACTGCAAAACTCTGCATCTTTCATCAAGTGTCATCTCCAGTGCAAGTCCCAGGCCATAATGCTCTGGTGATCTTAGGGAGACTTTAACATGAGGCTCTAACATGAGGGAGATGTGATCTTGGGTTGTTTTATCACAGCCAGCTGGAAGGCAGGAGGGCTCTGCAGAGGGACCTGGACAGACTGGAGAGTTGGGCTGATTCCAACGGGATGAGGTTCAACACAACAACCCCATGGGGAGCTCCAGGCTGGGCACAGAGTGGCAGAAAGGGAGCTGGGAGTCTGGATTGCCAGGAAGCTGAAGAGGAGCCAGCAGTGTGCCCAGGTGGCCAAGAAGGCCAATGGCATCCTGGGCTGGCTCAGGAACAGCGTGGCCAGCAGGTCCAGGGAAGGGATTCTGCCCCTGTGCTCAGCCCTGGGGAGGCCACAGCTTGAGTCCTGTGTCCAGTTCTGGGCCCCTCAGCTCAGCTCAGGAAGGAGATTGAGGTGCTGGAGCAGGTCCAGAGAAGAGCAAGGAGGCTGGGAAGGGATCCAGCACAAGTCCTGTGAGGAAGGGCTGAGGGAGCTGGGGGTGTTGAGGCTGGAGAAGAGGAGGCTCAGGGGAGACCTCATCACTCTCTCCAACTCCCTGAAAGGAGGTTGGAGCCAGGGGGGGGTTGGGCTCTTTTCCCAGGCAACTCTCAGCAAGACAAGAGGGCACAAGAGGTCTCAAGTTGTGCCAGGGGAGGTTTAGGTTGGACATTAGAAAGAATTTCTTTCTGGAGAGGGTGCTCAGCCATTGGAATGGGCTGCCCAGGGAAGGGGTGGATTCTCCATCCCTGGAGATATTTCCAAAGAGCCTGGATGTGGCACTCAGTGCCATGGGCTGGGAACTGCAGCGGGAGTGGATCAAGGGTTGGACTTGATGAGCTCTGAGGTCCCTTCCAACCCAGCCAGTTCTATGAAAAAAAAAAAATGGTTTTTCAAGGGTTTGATCTGAGCAAGTGGATAAAGATCTTGACCTTGTGAAGGGTCTTGTGTGGAAATCCTCATTGCTGGTACCCACCAGCAGCAGGAGCTTGTGCTCCATGTGGACTTGGAACACTAGAAGTCCCTGGCCCATTTTCCTTGTTTTATTCCAGTTTAGCTGAGCTCTACTGCTTTGTCTTCTTCTCCGAGGCCAGACCCTGTCTGCCCATCACCTATTAGCTCTGAATTTCTTGAGAAAAGCAGATGTGCAGTATCTTAAATGCTGTGCTGAACCTCTGTCTGCCCTAAAGATGGTGTTTGTGTGTGTGTGTATTGGGCAGGCCAGTCAGTAACCTGGTTTCTTCGTGGTTCTTTGTAGGGAACCCTACAAATTAATCCCCCCAATAATGCTGAGGTTGCAGGGGTACATTTAAGTCACCAAAACTCCAGCTTAGTCCTTTGCTTTATTTTCAGAGTATTTTGTAATTTACCACAGATGAAAACAATGTCACAATCCTTATTGCCCATCCCTGGAAGTTCTGTTGATGACCAAGAAAAGGATGGCTTCTACCTCCTGCACATCTAGGAGTAAATACCTCAACTTGTCACTTTGCAAACATGAATGAAGGGTCCTCTTGCCTGATGACCAGTTGATTGAATCCTGAAAGGAGCTCAACTCAGACACCACTCTGTTTGCTCTCATTTTCCTTGTTTGCTGCTCAGCTTGCCTGGCAACTGCTGGAGCCCAAGGATGTTTGGTTGAGTGGTCATAAATGTGCAGATTGAAGTCATGTTGGTAAGACATCAACATGATCAGTAAATCTGTTCAGATTTCCCTCTCATATGATGCTGGTTTATTACTGAAGCATCATATTTGTTTGTTCTCTATGTCAATAATTAAACCAGTGATTTGAGTAAGAGACCTGGTGGTTCAATTGGAAAACTGTGTTAGTAGCTGGGGAAAATATGAATATTATGCAGCTCAATGGACATAACTTTTTTTTTTTAAATATACTTCAGTCTGTCATTCAGTTGTCCAAAACATGGTGAATACAACTATCACATTAAATTAAAGCCTAAAATAACTTTCCTCTCACTATGGCTATCCTAAAAACTTTGTAAACTCATGTATTTCAGCATTCCTATTCATGTTTGGCTTCTAGAAGTCATTTATTTCAGAAGACAACCAAAAACTGAGCTGTGAACCAGCATCAACTTGTATTTTAAGAAAAAACACCTTTCAAAGTTTTAAATCTACATTAATTGCCAGCAGTCAGGTAAACAGCTCAGTTCTAAATGCAACAGGATTTCATTGCTGGTGTTCTGAAGCTGCAATTAAATCACCCTCCACCCTGATTCCAGAAGCCAACAAATATTCCTCCTGTTTTCTGCAGTAAGTGTTCCTAATTGCTTCTGAAGTTCTGAAGAGGTCCTGATGTTACAGCTCAGATGTCAGAGCATCAGACAATTCCTGCTCTATTTTGGATATGATACAATAGCAAGATTCCACCTGCTGGAAAGTATTAGTACAGCACTAATCCTCTTTATTCCTAAACCAGTTTTTTCATTATTCCTGAGCTTTTATTGATTTCTCCCCCCTCTCAGTGCTGTGTTAAGTTGCATAAATATATGCAGACCCCAGTATGCACCTGGGGAGGGATTTGTTATTTATACTGCATGTGATTACCAATCTAATTATAAAACTTTAGTTAGCCAGCCAAGGGAGCAGAAAGAGCCTCTCCCAAGCTAGCTGTCCATTTACACAAAGTGATCCATGCATGGATAAAGCCAGGACACACACAGAAGATGCCTGAACTTTAGGCAGCAGAGCTGTTCTCCAAAACAGACCCTCCAGTCCATCCCACTTCCCTCAATCCTAAATTTGGCAGCTGAATTTTTGCAGTTGCCTCTCTTACAGGTTGTGTTCTGAAAGCAGGTTTGGGATGAAAAGGCATCTACCAGCACGTGGGTTCTGTGCCACATTTTGCCACAATGTCAGTGATCTAAAAATGCCCAGAATGGAAGGCTGGGGTAATACTGGGAATGTTAATGTCATAAGAGCAGAAAGGACATTGGTGTGCAATAGGATTCACTCCTTTTTGAAAAGGTGGCTCGTGTATGCTCAGGTATTTAAATGTGTGTTTGATTCCAGGCTGCTTCCTAAAGATCTTGTTTCACCTAAAAATTTTGCCCACGTGCCACTAGAATTTCAGCTCTAAGGTACCTAAAACTATGTTTGAAAATTACATGTAAGTACCCTGGAGATTTTCACTCCACAAATCAAGCTGGTTTGCAAACCAAATCCTCATCTTTAGAAATGTTAGAGGGGCCTTTTGTGCAGGAAGTGCTTCTTTTTGTTGCAGTGGAGTAGAAATTGAACAGGTGTGGCACAGCATAGAGAAAAGCCTTGATTTGACATCTTTAAATAGTTTCAATCAAGCAGGAGCATTCAGCACCTTGCAGAATAATCTAATGTTTCCTTAATGCAAGTATTGCTGAATAACAGCTCCCAGATTTGGAGTGACAGAGCTCCACTCTGATTATAATTGCCACCAACTACCTTTGCAGAGCAAAAACCATGTGCCTGGCTGTTTGCACACCTGCCAAAGAATCCCAGGATCTCCACAGTGTTTTTTTTTTTATTCATTTCCACAGATGAAGCTCTTCTGCAGCTAAGAAAGGTTGAAATAGTTCCCCAGGCTGGTCACTGGACTGAGTATTGCTGTGTAGGACAAGCTCTTCTTGTTTTCACTGCCTGCCCTAGACTTCCCTGTCCTCAGTTTTAAGGATAATAATGAGGCTGTGGACATAACTTTCCAATATGGAATAATTTTAAAACATTAATAAAAAACCTTAGAACAAGGCAGGCATTTTTTGCCTGTGTTGTTACCTTGAAAACCTTGAAGGTTTTGGGATTTTCAGGAATGGAGTGAAACCAGATTGGCTGAAATGATGTCAGAAAAATGGCTGTGTGAGGTAACAGCACAGGAGCTGTTTTCTTGGAATTATTTAGATAATAAATCTGTGCAATTCACTATTTATTTATTTTATCTCAACCCCTGAAAACTCTACTTTGAATCCAAGCCCATGCTTATACATTATTATCAGCTACAGAAATTCTATGACTCTAGTTAAAGCCTCTTTTTTTATCAGGAGCTGGAATAGAGTTCAGCACATTCTTTCACATCATTAATAATTTTTCATTGTAACAGTTAAAAGTTTCCAGTTAAGAATTTGCTTTGGGCTGAACATGAACAAACCCAGAATATTCTGAAATTAAATTAAAAAAAAAAAAAAATTACAAGAGGAAGTAATTGAATCCCCAAAATGCTTCATTGCTTTGTGTCCTCAGGATTGGAATTTGCTTCTCCTTTTTAACCTTCTGCTGCATATTCTAACTCAAAGTGCTTTTAAAAGACTAAAATAAAACTCGTTGAAAAATAAAAACACTTCTTGTGAAGTCAAAATGCTTCTGTTCAAAAATGTCAAGAGGTTTATGCCTGGCCTGAGCAAAGATAGCAGAAAGCAATAATTTGAATTATGATGTAAAAATGGGTTGTTCTATGTCATGGTCATTCTGCTCCTAAGATTTCCATTTAACCTGGAAACTTGCTATGGCTGAGTATATAAAGTGTGCTGAATAAGTTACTAATTTTGTTTGGTTTGGAAAAGCAAATAAGAGTAAATAAATACTCATTCTTTCTTAATAAACCTAGAAATACATCTGGTAACTTCCATTTGAAAGTATGCAAACCCTCTTGAAAGTTCCAAGAGCATCTCCTGTAAACACAACTGATCACAAGGAATTGTGGTTGAACCCCTGGATTTTACCTTGCAAACAGAAATCTAGAGATTCCCCTTTTGTTACCTTTTGCTTTTTCAACAGAAATAATTTCCTCTATAATTTCCTCCAGCAGCAGCCTCACTATCTGGATGAGTTTGTCCAAATGATGTGCACGTGTAGTTGTGCAAAGGTTGGCACTGCTTTTCCTGGTGCATTTTTCGTGCATCCCTAAGCCAAGATTACTGGGTGTGATTGTTCTGCAACAGTTGTCACAGATATTTTAAGGACAGCTTTTCTTTCTTTTCTGAAATCTGGAAAAAAAAGCAGCAGCAGGCTTTTTAACAGACCTTATGGTTAAATAATCTTTTCAGAGATATTTACATCTCAGCTAACACTTGTTTCTCTCAGGAGAAACTATTTCTTCTGAGCTCTGTTTTCTTTTTGACTTTGCCAGTCTCTGGGCCCCCATTTGTATTTCCAGCCCTCTCCCAGGGCAGGGAACACCCTCAGCAGAGAGGCCACCCAGATTTTTGGAGCTACAAAGGGGACCCAGCCCCTCTTCACCCTCTGATGACACCTTGCAGGCTTTCCCAGGGCCATTGCTCTCTTTCAGCTCCAAATCACACCCTGCCAGAAATATTCAGCAGGCACATTTGTAGCCTTTCTTGCAGGATACTCACTCACTTGTCACAAGACTGTCACACTCATCTCTAAAGGAAAATATATACCCCTGGGAGCAGGGTTGGCCCCAGAGTGAGGCCAGGACTTGCCAGGGTGATTGATTCCATGCTGGCTCTGGCCACAGGATGTCAAGCTTGCTTTAGTCTTGGCAGGGAATGCAGATTCTTGTGCAGTGGAGAAGGCTTGTTTTGTCTATTTATTTTTTATCAGCTCACCAGCTTTAGAAGAAAAGATTTTGTCATTATCTTCTTTTATGGATTCCTAGAGGTATTTGTTGTCTCTGTCATCTCCCAAGCTGTTGCAGTGTAGCTGGATCCTGCTTTGCTCCAGGTCTCCTCTTCAGTGCTGCCCCAGACACTGGAGGCCTCTCAGTTCTCCTGGAAATCCAATCTGCTCTCTTAATCTGATGGCTCAAAACCAGGAGTAGATTAAAAGACTCCTACACACAATGCTGCCTGAACTACAGAGGCAAAATGTCCACTGAGTTCAATGGGGGCAGGATTAGCCCTCAACATTTGGCCATTCTGAAAACAAAATTAATCCCAGTAGAATTTTATTTGGCTGGGAGAATATCCCCACGTTTTGAGTGACTCTAAATTTTCTGCTATGTGCACATGCAAACCCTGCACTCCTTGAGTAAGGAAGGGAGCACTATATTTATTTTATCAGGCCCACCTGCTGGGTCCTGAAGGTGTGTGTTACTTTTATTCCTTCCTCTAGGAATTCATCAAACTTCAGGAATGATGATGAATGGTAGGGAGTGATAGATGAATGCCCATCACTGTAATTTTCCTTGCTGAGGAGGTTGCCAGGATTTATGAAGGTTGCTTTTTCCAGGTTATATGAACAATAGATGTCCTGTTCCATGCTGGAAAAATAGTTTGACAAAAAAAAAAAAAAAAAAAGAAAATGTCATAAGGAACACTTAAAAGCAACTTCAGTGTAAAGCTGTGATCTGCTACTGGCCATTCAGAAAAAAAAAAAGAGAAATTGCCATGCTGGAGAGGGAAAAGTCCTTCAGGAAAGAGTGGTGATAGATACCACAAACCAGTGCTCATCATGTGGGGTGGAAGTTTCTGCTTGACTCTGCTTGCTACAAAGCTTCATCCCTCACTCTCTGATCTCTCCCACTTGAAGTCAGTGGGAGTTTTTTGATCCTACAGTGATCCTATATTTTGATCCTACAAAATCCTATATTGCAGGACTCTGGTGAAGGTAATTTTTGGGTCTCTGTGTCAGATTAAGCAGCTGTGTAAAGGGTTGTGAAGAAGTGACAACAGAGAGCCCTGAGCCCACCTGCATTAAAACATTGAGCAGTGAATGGTGGAGTGGAACAGCTCGTGTGGTGGTTGCTTTTGCTGCAAGATGAATGTTTTTTGTAGGCTTAGGAACTTTTTTCATCCCCAGGTAGGAATTCAGGGACTGTAGTCATGTTTGCAGTGCTATGTGGGCCCTGACAAATCCAACCATCCTTGCTTCCACACCATGAATTTTTAACTAATTTTTAATGAGTCGGTGGGGGGTTGATCCTTTTCTGAGAACTAATCCCAGAAAAAAATATCTGCTGGTTAGGTTTCTAGTGCTGATCCCTGCCCTGGCTGGTTATATGTTCTATATTTATATATAAAAGTGATTTTTAGGTGACAGCCACGAATATACATACCCTATCCAATGTCAGGTATTTGCTGCAGTTTGGCAGGGATGTTGGCCTCACTTCTTTTTGTTTGGCTCTAAATCTTTTCTTGGAGTTACCCCATTGACTTCAGAACTCTTTCTGAACTGTCTCATTTAGCATCTCTCTAAACAGCACATGCAAAATGCACAAAGATAATTTGTGTCCTCATTCAGATCTGGACTGCAGAAATGATCACAAAACAAATATGTGAAGCAGTGAAACTGTAAGGAAAGGATTATTTTAGCTTCCATGTTTGCTTCCTTTCTCCATAGTAGGGGATCATGGTCTGAGGTGGTCTGGGCAGAATATCTCCTGACAATGTTGTACAGATGAGCCTTGCAAAGGAAAAGGAGATTTCCTGAGGTCCTGTTCTCATTTTTTATCATAGAGCTTTTTGCACTGAATGTTAATCCTTTCAAATTCAAAGTTGCATGGAGGCAAATTCAGAAAGTAGTCAGTAGCCCTCTGTTTTGCATTGCTTCTCAAGCTGATGTCTAATAAGACATTTTTTATCTTTTTAATTGTTGGGTATTTGTCTCAAGAAGGATCTGGAGGCTCTGGAAAGGTTTTCATTCAGAATACACAGCCTCAAAAGTCTGTTCCACGAGGGTGGGTGATGCCTCCCCACTTCAGTGCCTCTTCTGACAGGGTTCATGGCCCATCTGAGTGGCTGAACCACACACAGCCTCTGCACCTCCTTGTTCTGGTTCTGAAAAATCACCTTTTTTGTAGCAACTTTATGTGATAAGGGTGGGTATCCAAGGAAAGTGAATCAATGCCTCCTGACTGCATCTGGGTGCTTTAACAAAGTGATTTTTGAGATGTGTTACTCTGAATTTCATGTTACTTAATGAGAGTTCCTCTAACAGCTTGGGCCCACTTTCTAGGATAGGAGTTTCTCAGCCTTAGGATCCATTAGAATAAGTAGGAGTGGTTGTTCATAAAAACTTTGATTAAAACATTGTGTGAAATTGAGATACAGTATGAAGTAGGATCAAACTGGATAAAATCCTCCAATAAGTGTCTTTTTCTGTCATTGGAGTCTGTGGTTCTGAGGTCTCTCTTTTTGCTCCAAATTCTAGACTGTGTGTAGGGCACTAAAGTCAATGAGGCTTAGAAAGGATTTTTTAGATGAGAAAGTCATCTTTAATTTCAGCTATAGTGCCTGTTGATCCCCAGAACAAATATTAACTCCTCTAGAGATGCCATCATTTTATGAGCAGAAAAGCTCTTCTAAATTACATTATATGCTCACATACTCCTTATTAAGATGACATGAAAAGTTAGATATGAATAACAGGGGACATCCAGACTCTGGTGTCCATACTAGATCTATATATTCTTTTTTTTTTTTTTTTTTTGGTAGCATTTATGGCTCAAGGAATTCCATGAGTTGGAGGACTGACCACCTGTGGACAGGCAGAGCTGGGAATTTTTTAAATTCTGGGGTAAAGTCTCTGTGCCTTTTACATCCTGGAAAGAACCTAAATGGGATTTTGAGCCTTTTTGGGGCTCAGGAATTCCTCCAAAACAGGGCCCCCTCCTGGGAGTTGTACAGCTCAGCCCAGACACAGAGGAGGTGTAAATTAGTGTGTATGGATTGAAGGAGACAAGAATGGATGCATTACTGATTTTATAATAGGAACTTTCCTAATAGGTGAGGCTGGGCACAGAGTGGCAGAAAGGGAGCTGGGAGTCTGGATTGCCAGGAAGCTGAAGAGGAGCCAGCAGTGTGCCCAGGTGGCCAAGAAGGCCAATGGCATCCTGGGCTGGCTCAGGAACAGCGTGGCCAGCAGGTCCAGGGAAGGGATTCTGCCCCTGTGCTCAGCCCTGGGGAGGCCACAGCTTGAGTCCTGTGTCCAGTTCTGGGCCCCTCAGCTCAGGAAGGAGATTGAGGTGCTGGAGCAGGTCCAGAGAAGAGCAAGGAGGCTGGGAAGGGATCCAGCAGAATTCCTGTGAGGAAGGGCTGAGGGAGCTGGGGGTGTTGAGGCTGGAGAAGAGGAGGCTCAGGGGAGACCTCATCACTCTCTCCAACTCCCTGAAAGGAGGTTGGAGCCAGGGGGGAGGTTGGGCTCTTTTCCCAGGCAACTCTCAGCAAGACAAGAGGGCACAAGAGGTCTCAAGTTGTGCCAGGGGAGGTTTAGGTTGGACATGAGAAAGAATTTCTTTCTGGAGAGGGTGATCAGCCATTGGAATGGGCTGCCCAGGGAAGGGGTGGATTCTCCATCCCTGGAGATATTTCAAAAGAGCCTGGATGTGGCACTCAGTGCCATGGGCTGGGAACTGCAGCGGGAGTGGATCAAGGGTTGGACTTGATGAGCTCTGAGGTCCCTTCCAACCCAGCCAGTTCTAGGATTCTATGATTCTACTCATTTGTTCTGTAGGAGGAGCAAGGTTTATTTGGGCCTCTCCTGGAAATGCCAGGATCACCTTCCTCTCTTCCTATGTTTTGTTTTTTTTGATGAACTGATCATGATAACAGAGCTGAGAGGCTCCAGTGGGGCAGGATCCAGCATCCAGCAGGGACCAACACACAGGAAATATTCACACACAGCTCATGGAGGTATTTTTGGCAGGACTATTCCTTGGCTACTCTTGACAAGCCAGGGACAGAGAAGCCCACAGATTCTGGAGTGGTCCCCAGGAGTGTGATGTCAAGGCACAGTGAGATGTTAAAGGCCCATTTAGAAAGAAAAAAATGAATTCCAGTGGAGTCCATAGCTATAGGACTCCAGAAGGGTAATGCTGGTGGTCCTCAAAGCCTGGGAAACCTTCTTGTAGTGGTGTTCAGAGGCAAAGATGACCAATTTTTTTATTTTTTTTTCTTAATTTTTTTTTTTTTATTTAAAATTCCTGCTTTTTAAAGTCAATCCTGTTGTACTTGGGATCCTGATTTAGGATTTTTGACTACTTAGGTTGACAGCAGAGGGAAAAGACAATCTCTAGTTTGCTTTCTTTTTTTTATTTTTTTTAAAAAGCTTGTCTCTAGCCTCTGTATTCTCTATTCCTGCCTGGATACAACCTCAAATCCTGAGCTACCTTGCCAACCCATTCTCCTCCTTGGCTCAGCTGTGTTGATAACTTTGTGTTCCCACCTCTGCCTGAGGATTTCCTCACATTTGGGGTCTGTGTCTCTGCTTCCCCCCCTTGCTGGGAAGGCTGGGACCCTCCCCTGGCCAGCACCCTGCAGCTGACACCAACCTCACCAACAGATGGAGGAGATCTGAGGCTTCTTCATCAGTACTGGAAGCTTCAGGAATAATTTTCTTCCTTCAGGATGATGATCAGCAGAGCAATATATTTGCCCTCTATATTTTTTTTTCCCAGCTGCTGTTACAGAATTTTTATCTGTTGTCATTAAATAAATAACCATTCATCAGGAGAATCTGCTGCTTCTCAAAATACCATAAAAGCTAAAGGGGAAAAAAAAAAAAGAGGCATAGGAAGATATATGTAACTGGTATTTTTTTTTTAGTTTATCTTTATGTCCAAAGTGACTAATTGATTTTAAGTGATGTTTTACAGAAATAGTTGATACCCAAAGCAAAAAACCTCATGTAACAAATTTCAGCACAGATGGTATTTTGGTGGCAATTAAGAAAAAGTGGCATATAGTAAATGGGAAGTAGAGAAGGTTTCAAATCCAATATAGTAAACCTTGAAAGATGGTTGGAAAAACAACATGTTATATATTCAGAAATTAGAAAGTTGGCTTCTGGTTGGAATAACATAAAACCTGGCATTAAATGTTTCAAAAATGAACTAGAAGTACAGGGGAAGTGTGGGAGTGAACCTTACCCAGGTAAGGACAGATAGTTGTCTCTTTTCTGAGTAATAAAAACAACTCCCTTGGGCTGTACCTAACAATATTCCTCTTTTTCACCGTGTTATGGAACATTCCTCTGGAGGAACAATATTGTGATGTTGATTTTCTAGGTAAAGGGAAAAGGCTGAGCTGTTTCAGGTCAAGGAGCAAAGGATTTTGATGGGGTACAACCTGGTCAGTTCCAACAGCAACTCTGAATTAGTATTCCAGGACTATACAGTCTCTCCTTGTTCATAAGCACTGGAAGACAAAAGCAAACAACAGAATAATAAAGCATAAGTGTGTGAGTGCAAATATGCTAGGAATAGAATAGGATATGACAAGGAAGAGTGGTACAGAATGAGAAATGAAGGCTGTGATGGTTAAATAGGCACAAGTGGAAAAGCTGCAGAGGCAGAACACAGACACTGCCAGTTCTTCTGCAGAGAGGATCCATCTGCTTGGCCCAGCTTGGGCTAAAAATAACACTGGAAACTGAAGGTTTCCATGGCTGGAAGACTCCAATGGAGGTGACTGAGAGCAAGGAAACCCCCCAGAGCTCCAGCAGCCCCTGGGCTGAGGATGACTGACAGCTGAGGGACTTGTATTTCATAGAATTTCATAGAATTGGCTGGGTTGGAAGGGACCTCAGAGCTCATCAAGTCCAACCCTTGATCCACTCCCGCTGCAGTTCCCAGCCCATGGCACTGAGTGCCACATCCAGGCTCTTTTGAAATATCTCCAGGGATGGAGAATCCACCCCTTCCCTGGGCAGCCCATTCCAATGGCTGAGCACCCTCTCCAGAAAGAAATTCTTTCTAATGTCCAACCTAAACCTCCCCTGGCACAACTTGAGACCTCTTGTGCTCTCTTGTCTTAGGGGAAGTGTCAGAGCCTGTGCCATGATCTTCAGCTTTGCCCTGGCCATCTGCCTCCAGTTGTCACTGGAGAGAGGTTGGTGGCCTGGACAGATCTTTGGTGTGACCCAGCACACGTGTCCTCCTGCTCAGTGACAGGAGGTGAGTGTTATGAAAGGGTTTAACAGCAACAAGATGTTTAGTGAAAAAGTTGTGTGAGAGCTGGGCAAGGTTGGAGTTTCACAGAACTGGGCAGATGTCTGCAAACCATCAGGAAACCAATTGAATTTTGATAACTTAATAGACAATTTTTACCTTTTAGTGAATAGAAGTTCAGTATTGGTCTTGGCAGGCATCTCCTTTGCACACATCTATATAATGGATGGAGAGAAATTAATTCAAGTTCATTGCCTCTAACTTTAACAATGATATTCTCTCATAATATATTCAGATTTTATACCAAATCTCCATTACTGGTATTTCTTTTACCTATTCCACTGCTGCTGAGAGATGTATTATTTTCTGCAAGACTTTGACAGGCACAGCCACCATCTGCAATGGGAAATCCTTCACTTCTCTTTATCTGTTTGTTTTCTTAGCACTTCTAAACCACATCTCAGGACAGTCTGAGACTCACATTTCATTCTTCTGGATAAATTCTGCAATGGAACAGTGTCTGGAATGCCAGGGTTCCTGATCCTTTTGGTTTCAGGATCATTTACAGCTTCCATGATAGTGGGTCTGACATCTAAAGTCATTATTCTTCAAATAAATAATTAAACTGAGGCAAGCTGGGCAATTTTAACTATTTATAGGAGATGTCCTGAGAGACGTGAATGGCCAAAACGTTTTTTTTTTCTTTAAGAAAAAGGGTTTACAGATTTTCTGCAAGATACTACACAGGGTGAAGTAAGAGAGCAGGGGGGTGTATTTAGTATTTCTATCCCCATCTGAGGCAGTCACCCAGATATTGCTCACCACTGGATATTTATTTATCATCATTGCTAGAAGTTAGAAGATGAGATAGCTGAGCAAAGGTAAACATGCTTTGTGTTAAGACAGCCTGTGTGGACCTTGGCTGTACATGTGTATGAAGGCAATGCATAAAATATTGTAAAGTGATTCACTGAAACTTCTAAGATAACCAAGTTATTTCTATAAAAGCAGCCACGTGGATTTTGGCTCATGTGTGCAGAAGAAATGCAGCATTTCAGTACCTGAAAGGGGCCTGCAAGAAAGCTGGGGAAGGACTTTTTACCATGGTATGTAGGGATAGAAAAAGGGTACAGGGTTTTAAACTGGAAGAGGGGAGATTTAGGTTAAACACTAGGAAGAAATTCTTCACTATGAGGGTGGTGAGACACCAGTAATAATGCACCAGCCTGTGCAGAATTTATGTTATAAATTAGTCATTCAGAATGCTGCAAGGTGTAATATTTGCATCCCCATTTTAGTCTCTAGAAAGGGGAATTTTTCTTTGTTATTGACAGTATAGTGGTGCTCTTGGGCACTGCTAAGAGGGCAGATAAGAGTTAAGACTCCATCAATAGGAACTTGAACTTTTGTTGTCTTTTAGTCCCATAGAAAACTTCAGAGCTACTCTGCTACCCTTTGCTTTCTTAATTTTTTTTAGCTAAACCACTCCTCATCACAGATAATTGGTATCAAACAGAATGAGAGAACTCCTTTCAGTAAACCAATGTCCTCTTCTTTAACCACAAACACCTTGCCAAGAATTTCCTCTGAATTACAGCATCTTGGGTTAGAAATTAAATGTGACATCTAAGCTGGCATCTGAGCCCCAGAATATCTGACTTGCTCCAGAGAGAAACTGCTCAGTGAAAGTGCTGCTGTGCCCTACCAGGAGAAGGAAAACTCCTTGGCACATAGCCACGTTGCAAAGCTGCTTTTTAGAGCATTTAAAACCCAGAAAGTTGTTGATCCTGGGAAATTATTTCAATCTCCTGTGCAAAATGATAAGAGCTGGCAGTGGGGCTCAAAGATTTCCTCCTCTCCTACACAGCCCATGTTATCTCCAGGCCATCAGAGTGACTGCTGGGACTGGAACCATCCAGATAACCACCTCTGTGTCCTACCCAGTAACTTCTCCAAAAATCTTCAGCAGAATCTCTGCCTACAGCAGAAACTACTCCCAAAGGTAAAGAAAGGAAATAAACCCTTCCAGCCACCCCAACTTTTTAACTTGCATAGCAAAATTTCCTGCACAAATAGTGACACTCTTCCAGGGAACAAGCCCTGCCCCAAAAGCCTCAGTAAAATGCCCTAAAACATCCCAACATGTTCTGCATTTCTCTGTTAGATGCCAAGGGACAAAGGGACAAGCAAAGGGACATTTTCTGCCTATAAATGGTGTTCACCTGGGGCAGAGAGCTTGCAGACAGGGATCCAGAGTCTGTTAGGATGGCAAGAAAAGACACACACACACACACACACACACACACACACTCCTCTTTTTAAGGCACACGAGCAGAAATGTGTCTTTCTCCTACCACCCCCAGTGCTGCAGAACCATCCCAGAGCTCCTTGGAGCTGCTGCACATGGCAAGCAGAAAATGATGCTGCTGATGTGTGGATTCCCACCTGCTCCTGGCCTCTGATTCCAAATGTTGCAAGTTAAATTGAAGCTGAGAGGCTCAGTTTGCTTTGGAGGAACTACAGGAAGAAGCAGCAGCCACACAGATAATCAGAGCTTTGCCTTCCCCTCTTGCAAAGGATTTATAAAGCAGTTTAACCATTAGGGGGCTGTTCTTGCTCCCACCTCAATTCTTTTGCAGGTAAGATCAGAGTTTTGGGCTAGCAGTTTTCTCCTTTGACTTATTTTATCAGAACTGGACTGTTAATTAGAGCCAGGCTTTGGCTCCCTTTACTGTGAAATGTAATTCTGTTATCAGTGCAACCACATTCAGCCCTAGGTGATTTCCACTTTGGCTTTAATCCTTTTTATTTTTTTTAATCCCATGAAATAAAAGAGTATTTCCTTACTTGGGTAAGCTGGATAGGCCTTTGGTCTAAATAGAGTTCTTTCATTTTGAGATTTCTGATATTCTAAATCTCTGGGAAAAGTTTGATAAAAGGTAACTTTGAGGCTTTTAATTAATTATGTACAAAAAAGTTGACAGTACTCTACTGGGAGGTGTTCCTAATAATCCATGCATGTAATATAGTGGGAACATTGTTTATAAATATAAATGAATTGGAAGGTTTTTAACCTTGGAACAAAAGAAGATGAAAAATCAAATCATGGCTGGCAACCTTACAATTAAATGTTCTAAGATTAAATGACCTACTTGAAAGCCACAATTTTATCTTTGTTTTCCAGTAAGTAGAGGGAAAAAATAATCCTTGTAACAGCTCCTCTAAGCTCTTACTGAGAGTGAAGCAAGGAAATGTTGGTTTTAATATTTCATATCTCCCACAAATGAAAAGACACAGTCTTACAGTTCAGCTTTGATGGCAAACACGTAGCTCAGACTGGAAGAAGGGAGAAAAGGGGGAAGAGGAAGAAGGTGTCAGTAAACTAAGTACAGAGCAGTGGCAAAAAAGAGCTTGAAAAGCAGGGTTAGCCAAAAAAAAAAAAAAAAAAAAAAAAATGGAGCCACAAAGCTGGAAAAGAAAGGCTGTCTCCAGGGAAAGGATTAAAATATTAAGCAAACTAAATCTGAAAGAACAGAGGAAAAGCCCAATACACAGCTTGAATTCCCTTCTGTCATTGCAGCATTTGATGGATTGAAAATCCTACTCCTATTGGGCAGCATGGATGACAAAAATCCCCTCACCCTCCTCAAAATCCCTCCTCACCATCCTGGGCATTGGTCCTGGGATGCTGGGACAGGCAGGGCACAGCCACAGTGTCAGGGCACTGCTCACCCCCCCTTTGCAGCCACTGCTCCAGCTCTAACCTGCTGGCATCATTAAAAGCAGCAGCAGCAATCACACCTCTGTCTGCTCTCCTTCAGCTTCCAAACCAGCACCTCCACATCCTCCAAGTCAAAGAAACTGGGGGGGAAAAAAACCCAACACCCTCCCTTTTTAGTTCCTTTCTCTCCATGTCTGACTCTTTCAATCAGAGGTTCAACTTCTTCACAAGGTTACTGCAGTGACTCCACGTGGCACTAAGTGCCTGGAGATCATTGCAGGGAGACAATTTGACTGAGTAAACATCAATTTCTCTCTGCTGCCCTTTGTTGCACAGAGGTGACCTGGTACTGCACCTCTGCACCACCAGCAAATGTTTGCTGGGCTCGCTAGCAAGGGCTGGCCAAGGGGCTGTGCCACCCCTCCCAGGCACAGCCTGCTCCCTCCATTTCTGCTCCTCTTCTGAAAAGACCCTTACATGGCTTTTTATCTCTTAAAAAGTTGTTAATCTTCAAAGCCAGCAAGTTCCAGTTAGCCCTTTCTAGTCTTAAAGCCCTTAAAGCTCGAGAGTTGTGGGATTACTTGTAATTTCCATAGCAAAATGTAGAAAACTTCCCAAGTTTTTCAGACCTAGAGAACAAAACACTCAAATCACACACTCCTTCCTTCTCTCTTTGCTGGCATGTGCAGCAGAGCTGATATGATTTTTTTTTTCTTTTCCCAGCAACTCTCAGCAAGACAAGAGGGCACAAGAGGTCTCAAGTTGTGCCAGGGGAGGTTTAGGTTGGACATTAGAAAGAATTTCTTTCTGGAGAGGGTGATCAGGCACTGGAATGGGCTGCCCAGGGAAGGGGTGGATTCTCCATCCCTGGAGATATTTCAAAAGAGCCTGGATGTGGCACTCAGTGCCATGGGCTGGGAACTGCAGCGGGAGTGGATCAAGGGTTGGACTTGATGAGCTCTGAGGTCCCTTCCAACCCAGCCAATTTAGGATTCTATGATTTCAAAAATCCTTCAGGCAGCCAAATTCCCAGGAGCCACGTGGTGGTGTTTGCTGCTGTCACTGGCCCATGGAGCAGCCAAACTAGGAAAGGTCTTGCTTTGCAGGAATGCCAGATAAGGAATGAAAAATAATTCATAACAAAAGGTGTTTTTTTTCAGTATGTCAGATGGAAAGGATTATTAATAAATAGGTAATTTGATGTGTGGGATTCATCTCCTCATTGTCATCTGAGTCACAGCAGGCACCGAGTTAATCTCCAACCCATGGAGATTCCTTTTGCTGCTCTGCCTGTTGCTCCCAAGAGATTTTTAACAGGCTGGGCATTACAGCTGATGCTCCAGGGATATGAAGAAATACCATGGAATGGTGGACCTTGAAGCTCTTTATGGTTATTTAGCAGCTGGTTGGTTTGGGGTTTGTTTTTTTATTGTGCAAAGGTTCGACAAAAAAGTGTCTGTTGGAAATTTCTGCTTTGGAAACACAGGTTAAAAAACCAAAAACGTGTGGGGGCTGTTTTGTGACTGTATTTTTAACCTTCACATAGGGAAATTGAGAGGCAAATTTACACTTCAAACTAGAGCTGGAACCAAACCACCCACATAGAGTGATAATAAAATATCAAAAGGCCTGTGAAATATGCTGGCACATATATATATATATATGTTTTAAAAGTGCCCAAAATGAAGAAAACAGGAGTATAGCTGGAGTATTAGGTATAATGAGAAAAGCACACAATTTTGGTAGGCTTTGCCCCACACTCAGTTGAAGTGGTATAGTAAAAAGGAACAGGTTTTGTAGTATTCAGGTTGCTGAACATAACCATAACTTCTCCCAGGAATGAGAGTATTGGAAGATGCAAACCTTACCCAGCCTCATTAATTCTATTTGACCTGAAAATTGTTGTCTTGTGCTCTGGGAAATACACTGAGATATTAAAATGAAAGTTCTGCAAATGCATCATGAAAACCTTGGTGTGCCATTTACTGGACCATATTACTCCTGCTCTCTCTGGGGTGTTGGACACAGCAGTTTTGCTGTCAGCTCCTGGGGGGTTGTGTGCCTGCAGGGGTGGTGCCACACACACCATTCCCTCTCATTGTGATGCAGCAAAATAATAGGGAAAATTAAACTTCTATAGGCTGGGCTGGCAGAGACCACGGGACTGGTGGAGACATCTTTGTCCAGCCCAGTTTTTCCAGAAGATGGACCAGCACAGCTGAAGATTTGGAAGTTTAGAAGGCAAAATGCTGCCTTCAGCAGAGCCCTGAGCACATTGCACCTCCTGAAAAAACCCTCAGCAGCTTTAATGCTCTGATGCCTCTTTTCTCCTCTGTGGGGTGGCAGTTTCTCCCTTTGCCATCCCCAGGTGTCTCTGGGAGCTTGGCTGAAGCTCTGGGGATGCCAGAACAGAGCAGTCCCTCTTTCCTGGCACAGAGCAGAGCATCCCAGGGATTACTCTTGTTGGAACAGGGCCACAAACCACATTGCCAAACCCAGCAGCTTTGACCCGGGTTTCTTTTCAAACTTCCCATCTGATAGGATTTTATTTCATTTTTACAGCAGGTAGAAGCACAGGGTATTAAAAGAAAGGCTTGGGAGTGTTGGCAAAATGCTGTCAGTGAGCTGTGCCCCAGCTCCTGAGCTCTGCTCTCAAGGCAGATCTGTTATCAGACACAGAACTGGAAATACCAGCCCTCACTTGATGGGCTTTTCTCCAGTAAAGGACCAAAGGCACTGAACATCTGCACCTGATATTCATTGCTATTTTTGTATCAAAGCTTCCTTATCTGCTTGGCAAGTGATTCAGGGATTTTCTCTCTCTCCTAGGTGCCCCTGCAATGTGTTTGGTGTAATCTCCCACATCCCCTCATTACGCTTTTTGCTCTGCATTAATAAGAAATGAAGAAGTCAGCTTGCATTCGTTCCCTTATCTTAGCCAGCTCTTTTCAGAATTCCTCCCTCAAAACTTAAATGCCTTCTTTTCACTTGACTTTTCTGTTTCTTTCCCTTTCCTATCAGCTTTTCCACTCCCTGCTCACCGAATTCTGCTCCGTGCCCCACGCTGACCTCCCCAAAAGCTTTTAACAGAACAATTAAACACACTGCTGCTGTGTCTGCATACATCAGCATTATTCCCATATGGATAAACATACTCCTGCTTAGCTTTTAATCCTTTTCTTACTTTCTCCCCACCTCTGTGGTGCAGGTGGCCTTGCTTTATCTGTCCCAGCAGATGCTGTGAGCTGTGATGGGCTCTCCTTGCTGCCACTGCCAGGAGCTACCTGCTGCAGTCAGACCTCTCCTGCTTCCCTGCCAAGGCCAGCTCTGCTGCCTTTTGGCTCTGCTGTTAAAAATTATCTCAAATTCCTGTGACTTCAAACTCACAGGAAGGCAGAGATAGAGCAGAAGCGCCGATATTTGGATTTGGACTCAGATTTTAAGCCCTACAGAATTCAGGCTGTCTTGGATCTGCCTATTCTGCAGATTGCAAGTAAAATAGGAATTTAGGTAACTCATTTCTATCAGTCAGGAAGCTCAGAAGCATTTAGTTTGGCACCAGCTTCTTTTCTAAGAACCAATTTTATTTTCATGTGACCATTTATCAGGTTTGAGTTACTGATTAACATATGTCAGGTTTGTAATGAGAGAGGGAACACTGCTGAGAGTTGTGCCACTCCTTCCTGAAGTTTTAACACCATTCCTTTTTTGTTCCCAAAAGAAAAAAAAAAAGAGAGAGAGAAGAGAGATGGCATGTTTTGCTGCAAAATACAACAGCATTTCCAGATGTCTCTGACGTGAGCTCAAAAAATGTGTTACCAGCTGGGAAAATAGCACCTTTGCTGCTGCAGCCTGACAGCTTGGGCACATCCCCTGCACCCTGGGGTCTCCAGCAGGATGAATCCAAGTTGTGAGGGCACAGAGTGAGAAGCAGTGGCCCTGCCTCCTCCGGGTGGATGTCCTAAAAGGTCTCTAAAACACCCTGTGATTCAGTGCTCTAACGTGGACTCAGTATTGGGACGTTTTGGTAAGGTGTTGATGCAAAATATTAGGGGATGGCAAGAGTCACTGCCAGTCTCTAGAGAACTGCTCTGGGAGTCACTTTATGGAAGCCCCAAAGTGGGTGTAAGTAATGCTGCCAATCCTCAGCATCTCTGTAAAGAGGCTGCCATATAACACAAGCAGAACAACTTCTCTGCTTCCTACAAAGACAATTCCAAAATCCCAGAGGTGCCTGAGATGACAAAAGACAGCAGGGTGAGGCTGAAACTGGTTGGGCCGAGTCTCAGGGAGATTTGAAGGAATTAGAGGTGCTGCCCAGAGCATGAACTGGACGTCCCTTCAGCTGCTGGCACTGGAGAGCCCAGCCTGCAAGTGAAAAAGGCACCTTGCCAGCTGTCAACTTTTAAATCAGTGCTTCCATTTTTCTGAAACAATTCCTCCGAAACAAAGGGTTCCTGGGTTTCTTTTCCCACTGTCTTTCATAGCTCATGTGGACAGAAGTACCTGGGTGGAAGTCTTCTTTTAGCAGGTTAAAAGTACACTTTTAGCATACGTGTGAAAGAAGATCTTTCCAGGAACAGGGATTATTGATTTGCTGTTTAAAAGCAAATGGAGAGAACTGAAGGAAGATAGGAGACAGACTGTGGATCGAAGCTGCATCAGACACAATTCACTGCAGGAGGCTGGAGGCTACAGCAAAGCAGCAGCAAAGAGAACTCTTTAGTGTGAGTCCTAACAAAAGAAATTCCTTTTCAGAAATGACCAGGGAGTGAAAAGCTGATGGAAGAACCTGCTTCACTAAGGGCACTGGCTCAGAAGCAGCAGTTGGGTTTGATTTCTCCCCCCTTCCTGCTCCTGAAGAGTAGGGAACGTAAGAACTGGTAACAGAGCTCACAAAAAGGAGATTGAGGTCCTGGAGCAGGTCCAGAGAAGAGCAAGGAGGCTGTGAAGGGATCCAGCAGAATTCCTGTGAGGAAGGGCTGAGGGAGCTGGGGGTGTTGAGGCTGGAGAAGAGGAGGCTCAGGGGAGACCTCATCACTCTCTCCAACTCCCTGAAAGGAGGTTGGAGCCAGGGGGGGGTTGGGCTCTTTTCCCAGGCAACTCTCAGCAAGACAAGAGGGCACAAGAGGTCTCAAGTTGTGCCAGGGGAGGTTTAGGTTGGACATTAGAAAGAATTTCTTTCTGGAGAGGGTGATCAGCCATTGGAATGGGCTGCCCAGGGAAGGGGTGGATTCTCCATCCCTGGAGCTATTTCAAAAGAGCCTGGATGTGGCACTCAGTGCCATGGGCTGGGAACCACGGGGGGAGTGGATCAAGGGTTGGACTTGATGAGCTCTGAGGTCCCTTCCAACCCAGCCAGTTCTGTGATTCTATGAATGCATTCATCTGCTTATTCTTGTCCATCCTTACTTTGAATATTTGGGAGATACTGAGGTGGACAGGGTGGGGGTGGAACTAAGCAGCATGGGAAGATGAATTCAGCAGCACTTTGCTCTGTAACCCCCCTGCTTAAGGTGACTCAGGAGTGTGCAGAAGTAGTGAGCTGGCTTTTTGTCCTCTGGGGAGGTGCCAGGCATCACAAGTGGACTCTTTAGAAAAGGATTTACAATAGGATGCAGCTGGATCCAAACTGTGGTGTTTAGCTCCCAGCACCTTTCATCCTTCATACCTAGCAGCCCAGGCTGGAAAGTTCTGAGAGCTTTTTAATTTTTTTTTTCTCTTGTTGCAGGAGATATGAACAAAACTGGATAGGGAAGATGCAGCTTATGATGTGAAGGCTGGAATTAGCCACTAATCTGTGCTGTGTAGCTTGCAGAGTTATGATAGGGAATACAAAAAAAAAGAAATAATTAAAAAAAGGACATTTAACAAAACCAGCCCTTTACTGCAAAAATCCAAACGAATATTTTAATCCATTAAATAGAACTGCTCCCGGGAAATATTTTGGTTGCCTTCTGCTCTGCTTTTATGTTTCTTAGCTTGAAATTTTACACAGTGCACAAAGAGGTTGCACATGTTTATTCAGTTTATCCTGTGAACACAGCAACAGAGCTGATAGAAAAACTTCCTCATATTGCCATCAAATTAGTTTGCCAAAATTTTTTTGGTTTTGGAGGCTGAATCAAGTAATCCAATTAATGACACCCTCTTCAAGTAATTTCCAGCCACCAGCACCCATCACTGGGGGACAAAAAGGAGAAATCAGTGCAAGGAGCAGAGAATTATCATTTCAGAGGATGTTTTTTGTGACTTGAGAGGTTTCTCACTACTTCTGAAAATTGGATCCTGAAATTTTAGCTTCTTTTCTTCTAAAGATAAGAGAGGAAGAGGTAAAATATGCTATAAATTGAAGAACAGGTCTCCAGATTCTTTGCAGGATAGGCACTGCTGTTGTGGATGGAGTAGAATGAACTGTGCTTTCATTTTTCTCTTTCCATGGGCCTTCAGTGATGAACAGACACAATATCTTAAAAATATTGCATTTGCTTCAGGAAAGTTGGATGTAGTGATACCAGAAATGTGCACTGCAGACTGGGGAAGAGATTCTTCATTGAAACTGGCAGTCACATGGGGAACCAGCTGTGGGCTGCAGGTAGATCATTTTAAAATATTTTTTTAAAAAAGCCAGAGGATAATACAAAATTTCTATAGCACAATCCAAGATAACTCCCTGAGCAGTCTAACCAAGAAAATTGCACAGGTTCTTGACACAGTACAACCAGGTGTGATACAGGTTTTGTCTGGGATCCCTTGTACTAGAGAATTAAGAGAAGTGTAATGGATTCTGAGTGTGAGTGTTGTAATGAGTATGCAGGATGTGAAAGGAAAAAACAGCAAAAAAAACCACCCAAAATTAGAAAGAATATGTTCAGTTCTGCTCTTAGGGTATAGAAGAACCTCCCTGGTTTATGTCTGCACATAAAGGTGCTCTATTCCAGCTGGCCAGAGGAATGATAAAATACATTTTATGTGATCATGGACAAGTTCTGGTGTGTTAAGAAAATTCCTCTGAGATAAATTCCTCAAGATACAGTTGTATTTATCTACCCAAAAGGTTGTTCAGAGACTTTCAGGTCTTGTATGAAACTTGTTGTAGGAAACCAAAATATCTTTATGAGAATAAAGCCCAATTTCCAAGTCCCTGGGCATTTCTTGCTGAGGGAATTGTACTCAGGTGAAGGACACAGAGGTGATGGGAACACAGTTAAGCTGATGGAGTGGCCAAGCTTTATCATTGAGGGGGATTTAAACCAGGGAAGTGGCTGCTTCTCTTCTAAGTCAGTTTAATGTAGAACCTGAAGCTGCTCTCCCCCTACCAGGTAAGGCAGTAGAGACAGAAATGTGTTTTTCAGGTAATAACTGCTTGCAACTTTAGCAAATGTAGAGGGGATTGGCCCTGCCAGGGGGAAAGCAGTGGTTTGTCTGGGGATGTAGGAGATCCCTGCTCTGTAGGTTTACTGAAAACTGTTATTTTACTCAATCCTAAATCAAACCAATCAGCTTTTTAATTTGTCAGCTTGGGGGGAGATGACATAAATCCTAGAGGGATTAAGTAATGCAAAATTTACTCCATTCAGCAAAAGTCAGGGAATGCTTTGTTTTAAAGATGTAGCCTAAGTAAATAGTCATCTTGTTGTTGAAAGCTTGGTTGTTTGGAGAGGCTTTCTCAGAGAAGTCCAATGTTTGTCCACGACTAAGACATAGTATCCTCAAAATTTAACATAAAAGTAGCTCCACGTTTTGGAAGAATAAATCAGGAGCTATGCTACAATGTAATAAAAGCAGCCTTCATTTGCATGTGCTAATTAATTTCTACTTTATCCCATCAGCATTTGGGAGTAGTGGCCTTATTAGCAGCAACGAATTTGCTTAGAGTCTGAAACTAAACACTGAACAAACTCAGTGAAGGTTGCCCTTTTTCCTTTCAATTATCAAGGTTAATTATAAAATTAATTAGATCAATTTGTAACTTTGATTAGGAGAATTTACCTTCTTTTGGGTTTGACACAGAATTTTGATCTGTCCTGAAAGATTTTGCCTTCTGTACCAAGCTCAGTAGCTTTGGGACATCCTTAAAGCATTTTCAGCTTCTTGCTTCTCAGCTGCTCTCAGTTTTGAACTCAAAAGTGGGGGCTGTGAATTTGTTTGGTTTATCTTGTCATTATCTTTTTATTCAATAATGAAATCTGGTTTTATAAAGTTCTTTAACCATTTAATAGGGAACAGATTAAAAATGAATTGGTTTGTTTTCCTTTCATGTACTGCCAGTTACAATTATGATCTAGAGCATCAGCATCAGTCATTGCTACAGCATTACCTTTATTTAGCTTTATGTAGCCCTGCTTTTCCCCTGTAGTCACCCTCAGTTTTGTTCTTTGCCTCTTATAAATAAAATGAGGAATAGCTGAGGACATTTATTTTGCTTAAATTTTCTGCCACCATCTGGCAGATAGGCAAAGCATTGCTACAACTTGATCCCAGATGGTGTTAGAGCCCCAACATCATAGCACAGACATCCTCCTCAAGAACTAAACAAACAGGGGTTAATTGGCAAATACAAGAAGGTCTGGAGAACAAATAATTATCCCATTTACTAGTGGGGAACAGAAATTTTAATTGATTTGCCCTCGGTGACATATCTGTGCCTGGATCAAGAATTTAATCTTAGTCTGAATTTCACTGCCTTAATGAGAAGAACATCTTATTTCAGCTGTAATATGACCCCTTCCTGATTAAACAGCCTGAGAAAGCATTAGTAGTTAACTTCTGCAACCTCCTGCCTCTTAACAGTTATCAGAGGGACTCAATCTGCAAGGTAAGAAAGGATTTCTGGGGGGCAGCAAACATTTCTCTTCCTTTTCATGACCAAGGAGTTTGAGATCTCAGCAATACTGTAAAAAAAAAAAAAAAAAAACCAAAACAAAAAACAACAAAAGCCAGTTCTAATGTATTATCTGCTTAACTGTCAGAAATGAAAGTGCCAGGTCAAACAGGGAAGGATTGGTAGTGGTTGGCATCCAGATCATAAAAGACAATTAAATGGTTGGAGTCCCCTTCCTCAGGTGTAGGGACACCCTGAAGTGAAGGGAATTAGTGTTGGTCTCCATTGACTCTGCTGATCCCTCTTCATTTCCCTGCTCACACATTCCTTCAGCTCATTATTATTTCAGCCATTGCCTTCCTTTTCTTCTCCATATTTTCACAACATTTTAACTTCTCTCTAACAGCATTCCATCCACAGGGCAATGAGCATCTCCCTCTTTTATGCAGCTCCCCTCTGGGGCCTGAGAGGGGTACCCACCACTCCTCACTGCTGCACACACAGCTCCCATCTCAGGGGGACCTTTTATCAGCAGGGTTATTGCCCCCTGGAGCAGAAACTCATTCAGAAAAGAAATTGGACTCTGTCCTTCAGTGTGATTGGGAGGACCCAACCCTCCCAACAAGTCCCAAGACTCGTTGCCTACAAAGTTCTTGTCAAGCTGGGTGAAAAGCATCTCTTGTTTCCTCTGGCACATGCACCACAGGAGCACAGTGGCTTTTTTTCCATCTTAGCCTCACTGATTTTCATCTTAGCCTCAGTGAGAGGCAGCAGCATGCTCAGCAGCCTCAGTGAACTCTGCTTCTCTATGAGGATCCATTTCACAGCAGCCATGAGCCCTTCCAGTGAAACAAAAGTCACTAAAATATTTAGTGTTCTCCCCTAAGCAGGAGAGGCAGGCTGGAAGGCATCAACATTTCTGCTGTGCTATTTGCTTAATAAAAGAGAGATCCAAGTAAGTGTAGTTGTTTTCCTTATCTTAAGGCTATCAGCAGGAGGGACACTCAGTTATCCTAAATAGCATGTCAGCAGTTTTTGCAGTTTATGTATTTATATATCAAAAAGCAAAAGTACAAAGAAGAGACATTTAAATAGCACTCCCAAAGCTTCCTTTTCTCCTTTTCTTTTCTCATCAGCTTTTGCCAAATGCAGAGACCTTTTGTTAACTAAGAGATCATCAAAGTCCTTTCTTCCTCACTCAAATTACCATTTCTTAGCTAGTCTTTAGCTATTGATCAAGCTGGTTTTCCTGTCTGCAGCTTCCTGCTTCTCATAATTTGCTGCATTTGTTTCATCACTCTCTAGCTCTGCTCCTCTGCCTGCCTTTGGTTTCTCCACTGTTTCCAGCAGGTGGAAATCCAGTTGCTCCCTTCCTGTCTATCAGAAGCTGGACACACTCTTTCCATCCAGTATTAGAAGCAGGAATGTAAGAAAAGTCAAATATTTATTACTTCATCTGAGATAACGGCCAAATAAACATCTCCGTAAGTAGTTTGCCTTTAGGTTTCACTGCCTGTGGCTGTGAATAAATAACATGATAGAAAAAAACATGTTATTTCCTTTCATGGCAGGTAGGCAAGAATGGCAGGGTCAGGAAAATGCATCAAACTGACAGGAACCTCCAGGTTTGTTGGGGTGTATCTCAGATCCACCTTTCTTCACCCCATGCTGACAGCCATGGCATCTCAGGACTGTGTCTGTGCAGTACATGGTGCAGAAAAGCAGCTTACATTTTATTTTTAATAAGTGAAACTCATTTACACATGTACACTCCTGGCTTCTCAGCTCCCTGCTGCTAGGGCTGAGTTTTGTGCCTTGTCCTCAGGTGAGTCCCAAAGGTCACTTGCTGACACCCCAAGGAAATGGTTCAAGTGTTTGTTAGCAGGATGGGAATGATTCTGCTAAATCACTGTGTAATGCTTAAAAATATAGCTGGAGGTGATGAAATAATAATAATAATAATTCCACTCGTTGCTTTCTCCTCACACTGAGTGTTTAGCAAGAGCTTTGAGGCTTGGAAATGCTCTCCCTGGGACAGTCACTTCTTCCATGTTTGAAATGCTTCTGAATGGAAGCAAAGCACTTCCAAAAGGATTCTAAAAAACCCACCAGAAAGGGAACATTTACTGTTATTTATGCACTGGGTGTATTCCATTTTCCCTCTCTGCAGATACAGAAATCTGTGATCACAGAAATACTGCTCCTTGATGGGGTTTGTGTGGCAAAGAGTTCACTGAGCAGCACTGTGAATGAACCCATTGAGCATCTGAACCTTCCTGTCATAACCAACCTATATATATTTTTTTAAAATGCAATTAAGCCTTTGTTTTATCGTTTATTAACTCAGCTGTGCCCACAGAAAGGTGTGTTTGAAGGGAAAGCCACCAAGAATTACAACTGGGAAGGCAGAGTGCATTTTTTTTCAGCAAGCCAAGGTAATTTTGCCTTGGCAAAATTAAATAGGGGCTTTCAGCACCCTGGTTGTGGGGTTGATGGCTCCAGCAGAGCTACCACCCCTGTTCATCTGTACCTTCACCTTGGGATGTTGCAGCTTAGCATGCAAGAGCAGCAGAAATCAGAATGATTCCAATATTTATTGTGCTTCATAGGAGCCAGACTGATTTATAGGGGCTGCAAGTGGCCTGAAGGAATAGCTGCCTGAGTTTCCTTTTCCCTGATGCAAGTTGGGGAGCAGTGTAGCAAGGCAAAAGGAGCTCTGCTACCCCAATATCCTCTCTGCATTCTTTAGGCAGCTTGAAACTCAAGTTTGCTTCAAGGTACCAAAGAGCTGAGAGCAGATACTGCACCAGAACATCAGGCTTCCAAAATTTCAGTCACCTGTTCCCCCATGTCCTGGATTTCTCTGAGAAATGATGACCCACAAGCTCAGGAGTAGCAATGAGGGTTTCCTCAGTGCAGTGAATATTCTCTCTTCTTTTAAATATGTATTTTAAAGCCAGAAGATAATAGGAAGCTTGACAGTGTTCTCCCTAAATTATCATGTCTTAAAACCTGGAAGGATTCTTCTCCATGTGAGATACATGGCAAAAATATAGAGGTTTGCATGGCATTCACTGTCCTTTTGTTACCTCCTCTTGGCTGCCTGCCTTTAGATGCCTTTTATCATTTCACTTCCAGCCTAAGGACTCTTTTTTTCCCAGCTCAAATTGTGTGAAAAAGGTTTTCCATCAACTTCTATCAAAAAACTGAGACCTGTGTCTCCCCAGGGCTGGGGCAGCAGCAAAGAACCAACAGGAGGTGGTGGGATGCACTCCTCATGCTCTCATCCTTGAATTCAGAGACACTGTAGGAATTTCAGCCAATACACAACTGCAGCTTGTTATGTTCTTAGGGTTTGGGGGTTTGTTATTTTGTTTTAAACGGCCCAATGTAGCAAAGTAGCCTTGTTTGTGGGAGCATCAGAATTCCAATGGTGAGAACACTGGAAGGGGATGCCCAGGGAAGCTGTGGCTGCCCCATCCCTGGCAGTGTCTCAGCCCAGGTTGGATGGGGCTTGGAAAAACCTGGGCTGTGGGAGATGTCCCTGCCCACAGTGGGGATGGAACTGGAGGAGTTTTAATGTTGTTTTCCACCCCAAACCATTCTGTGATTCTTTGAAATGCAGGATGGTTGTAATTAGCTTCTCTTGGAGCAATCCTCACTGGTTTCCTTGCTTACTGGTATCACCCTAACTTAGAGGTATCTTGGCTTCACTCCTCTGTACAAACACTTTCACAAAATACAGCAATCTGACACAACAGGAGTGAAAAGAAGCCCTGGGTGGGAGAGGGGAAGGTAAAGTGACAGAGCCCAAGTTACTCCAAGCCTGGATATAAATGTAGTGTAGACATGGTGGTCAGACCAGTCTGTGCATCTCCTGACAAATTCAGGGGATAAAAATTCATGTACTTAATGTAAAAACCATGATCTGTTAAGGAGAACCAGATCCCTTCAACAGGCAAGAAAACCACACCCCAAAATCCTTAATGGGCACATCAAGAGAGAGGAATTATAAAATACTTCTGACTAACCAGTATAATGCAAAGAAATTTTATTCTGCAACTCAGGACACTTTGTGTAACTTTTTGTACTAAAGCACCAGAGAGAAACAAATGGTAATTATGTGCCCTGCCTTTAGATGCAGCCCAGAGAAACCTTTTCAAGTACTGCAACAGCTTGCTAATGTGCCTCTGTATTTGAATAAATACCTGCAGTAAATAGGTTTATGAAACCTCTCATAAACTGCCAGGTGGAGAAGGGGCTATTATCAAAACAGGGTAACTTGCCCACTTTTCCCTCTGCACAAGCTGTAGGAGCCTGGATGCAGAGAAGAGAGGCAGACACAGTGGTAGGAGGAAAAGGGCACTGACATGATACAAATTCATCCAGGTTGCACCAGAATATGGAGACCACATAAGCTGTGAGTTGCAGTTTAGTTTTCAGTAATTAATCTGGCACTATTAAAATTACAATCTTCCTCAGAAACTTACTTGAAGGTCATTTGGAGGCACTGTCTGCTGCTCACTCAAACATCAGCCTCTGAAAGTCTCAGCAGTCAGTTTGGTGTGATGGGGTGGTTTAAAACTACCAATTACAGCATGCTTTGCAGTTTTAAAAACAGAAATCCAAGGATTAAACCTGTGCCTTTTATTTGCATTTTCTGTACTAATTTGCAGGGCAAATAGCACCTTGCCTCCAGGCTACACTATTTTTCTTCTCTTTCTCTCAAAGGCACCAGCACTGACTCGAGCATCTTCTGCATTTTGCTTTTTCTATTTATTTCAGAAATTCAAGAATGATCCCAGTCTGATTATTTATTTTTTTTCCTCAGAATATCACAGCAATCTTAACATGTGATGTCTCAAAGCCTCATTATTCTTCTGAGAGTGTCTTTTTTCCCATTTCATGGTAGCTTGGAAGGCAGATTGTTTTTCCAGAGCCAGGGGGATGTGGTGAGTTGGTCTCTCAGTGCCAGGGTGGCTGGAGGAGTAAGAGCTCTGAGACAGCACAGCTTCCCCACCTCTAGTCCTATAGGACTAAACCTAGCACCCTAAAACTAGAAAAAAAATCAAAATATTAGGCTGGTTTGAAGCTGTTTTCCACTCCTCACCTGCTGTTTAGAATTTTTGTAACATTCTGTATTTAAGACACTTTACCCTGGTATGAGGAGTTTGTTTTTTAGCTGAACAATTGGGCTGTGGACTCACAAAATACACTGAATTTAAGCAGAGGTACAACATCTGTAGGAAACCACTGGAAAACATATCAGGTGTTTCTTCAAGTAACAGGGAAATAAATGCAAATAATAAATTTCAAACCCCTTGATATCACGGAGCACACAGCAGTGCCATTCATTAAAAACAAACAAACAAAACATAAAATTAAAAAATCTTCTCTTGAGTTTAAGACTCTTAACACAGAATATAAAGTTGCTGAGCTTCCCATAGCTGGTAGTAAAAAAAAGACCAATGAACTTTTTTACTACTGCTTTTAGCTTCCAAGCACTCATTTGCTGAGTGGCCTCCTTTTAAACATCCTTTTTTCTCCCTGCTAGGTATCTGTTATTAAAATGTCTCTTCTTGCCTAAGCATTTCCACACATTTATCTGATTTGTTTGCAGGGGTTAAAGTGAGTGGTTGGTAAAACTCAGCTAATGTTGGCAAACATTCAGAGGTTCAGGTGATTATCCAAAATTTATCCAAATTCCTCTGGCTAAATCCTTAAAGAGTGCACTTTTTTTTTTTTTGTTTTTTTTTTTTGTTTTTTTTTTTTTGTTTCAGTTTGGTCATAAAAGCAGGAAGTGTTTCACTTGTTCTTCTGCTTTTTTAAACTTTCCTTAAAATCCTTTCCATACAAAAATTCCTTACTTCAGACTTTATGGGTGCACCATCAAGCCAAGTGTCTGACAGGCAGGGACAGCATTCCAGTTGCTGAGTCTGGGGTGTTTTATTCTGGATTTGCTTATGTAGCACATGGGTCTGGGTGAGAAGCAGAAAGCAGAGGCTCTCCAGGGCTGCCTGGCTCCTGGTGGGGACCACCAAGCACCCAAAGTGTCCCCTGTGGGAGCAGGAGGAGCCTGAGCCCCTTTCCTGTGCAACCCAGAGCTTGGCTGTGCCCTGGGCACGTCAGGCTCAGCCCCTTTGTCCTGGCAGCCAAAGTGAGGGTGAAAGGACAGGGAAAGGGTTGAGTGTCCCCTCCAGAAGCAGACAGCACTCTCCCCTCTTCCCCTGCCCCTTCCAGAAGCAGACAGCACTCTCCTCTCTTCCCCTGCCCCTCAGGGATTGCATTTCCTCACCAGCTGGGTGGAAAGTTTAATCCGCAGAATTATGCTCCACAACAACCGTTTTCCTCTGGAGGTGAAAGACTTGGAGACAGGGAGGAAGAGGCTCGGTTTCCATGGCAACCCTGGGACACTTGTATGCTACAGGAAAAAGTCATTCTCAAAAAAAAAAAAAAAAAAAAAGGCAAAACTTCACAGAGAAGTGGTACAGTACAGCAGGAAAGGAAATTGCAGTTTTAAAATGAAAAGCTCATTTGCAATTATGGTTTTGAGTTTCATCTCGAATTCCAGGACCCAATTGTGCAGAGTTTAGTGGGAAAAAGTCTATATTATGTTTCAGGTGAATAATGTAGCTTAAGCTCCAGCTCAGCCAGAAGTTCCTTGTGACAGACTCGGGTCTGGAGACCTCAGAAGTGGCTGGATTCTGCTCTAAGTGGGTTTAAGAGAACCCCACCAGAGAACCTGGCCAGCATTTTCTACCCTCTAATGGACCTTGCAGAGTCAGGATCTGCCCCAAAGTGTTGAGATTCCACCTGCAGCTTCCAATTTCAGCAGGTGAAGTTTTACCTTCCAGATTCTGAGTTACCTTTGATGCCATCAATCACCATCCACTGCAAGCTGCATTGCATAGGAGAGCATTTTATGATGAGCATTAGAGTGGTAATATAGCAAAGAGCATTGTTAATGAAGCGTGGAAAAAGAATAAATTCAGCTAATGGGTATATGTGTCAAATTTCAATTAGGGAGCTGTTGGAAAGTGAAAGAGAGAGAGGAGCATACAAATGAAACCTTTGACCTTCAGAGTAAAGACAGAACAACTTGAGAGAAAAAAGGGGGTGCTCAGAAACATTCGCCTTGCTGAATGCCAAAAAGTCTGAGCAGGAACTCTCAAGTACTTTTTTTCCCCCTTTAACTCTATAACAAATAACTCAGCCCCCCCACCAGTTTGATTCAGCTGGTTTATTGACATCTATCTGACTGTTTGTGCTGTTTACTGCATGGGAGAGAGAGAAAGATTGTGAGTCTTTTATGATGATGGGAGACAAAAATCTCAGCTACATGAAGCCTAAGCAGAGGAGACTAAACCTCATCATTCCCTGCCTGTGAAATGCTGCTGGGAAGAACCTCCTTACTCCTCTGAGGCTTTCAAAGGGGCCTTAGCTGGCTCACAGTGTGCTGTAATCCATAAGTTGATTGAGTCCATCATCAGCAAATTCACAGCTGACACCAAGCTGGGGGGAGTGTGGATCAGCTGGAAGGCAGGAGGGCTCTGCAGAGGGACCTGGACAGACTGGAGAGTTGGGCTGATCCCAACGGGATGAGGTTCAACACAACAACCCCATGGGGAGCTCCAGGCTGGGCACAGAGTGGCAGAAAGGGAGCTGGGAGTCTGGATTGCCAGGAAGCTGAAGAGGAGCCAGCAGTGTGCCCAGGTGGCCAAGAAGGCCAATGGCATCCTGGGCTGGCTCAGGAACAGCGTGGCCAGCAGGTCCAGGGAAGGGATTCTGCCCCTGTGCTCAGCCCTGGGGAGGCCACAGCTTGAGTCCTGTGTCCAGTTCTGGGCCCCTCAGCTCAGGAAGGAGATTGAGGTGCTGGAGCAGGTCCAGAGAAGAGCAAGGAGGCTGGGAAGGGATCCAGCACAAGTCCTGTGAGGAAGGGCTGAGGGAGCTGGGGGTGTTGAGGCTGGAGAAGAGGAGGCTCAGGGGAGACCTCATCACTCTCTCCAACTCCCTGAAAGGAGGTTGGAGCCAGGGGGGGGTTGGGCTCTTTTCCCAGGCAACTCTCAGCAAGACAAGAGGGCACAAGAGGTCTCAAGTTGTGCCAGGGGAGGTTTAGGTTGGACATGAGAAAGAATTTCTTTCTGGAGAGGGTGCTCAGCCATTGGAATGGGCTGCCCAGGGAAGGGGTGGATTCTCCATCCCTGGAGATATTTCAAAAGAGCCTGGATGTGGCACTCAGTGCCATGGGCTGGGAACTGCAGCGGGAGTGGATCAAGGGTTGGACTTGATGAGCTCTGAGGTCCCTTCCAACCCAGCCAGTTCTAGGATTCTATGATAATGTGATGATGCTCATGGGCAGACCTGAGCCCAGGTCAGAGTCACCTCCAAAAGGCAGCTGAGTCTTTAGCACTTTTGCCAAGCAAACACTAACATGCTGATGGATTATTTCCACACCCACTCAATATTCATAGATTTAAGCACCAGGAACAGTTGAATGTCTGGCCAGGAAGTTAAGCCTCTCCAGATCCCATGGTACATCCTTGAGTTGTTGCCATGGGTTTTCTTTTCCTGCAGAAGTTCATCATTGTGAGGATCACCCTTATTTTTATTTTCCCGTCCCTGATCCCCAAACCTCTGGGTCCTTGGTGGTGCAAGGCTCATCCCCAGACATCCCTCCTGGGATATCCATCCCAGGGAGGTCACCTGCTTGGGGTTGTATGCATCCAATTTGAGATTTAAACATGACACAGTGCCCAGGTTTGAGTCAAATTGAATGCAGGGGGCAAGATTAGACTCTGATCTGATGTGTGAAAGGGATGAGGGAAAGAAATCTCTATGTCTTGGGAACATTCCAGTGTCAGGCAACTTCCTTAGGTGTCCATCTGGGCCTGGAAAAACTTCGGTGCCCTCTGGCCAGGTCTTTCACCTGGTTTCTGGTTTCTATCTTCAGATGTAAAGCAAATGTTGCAAACATCACCATCCCTGGATGCTGAGCACTGGCTTTAGGAAAATGCCTGGGCAAAAGGCAGGTGCCAGAGGGGGGGATATTGCATGGAAAATCCGTGTTCCTCTTCTCCCAGAGCTTGTGAAAGGACAGAGAGCTGTTGAATTTGCCCTTGACTCAGAATCACTGACATTTTTCTTAGTTACTTTGTCAATGGGTAGCTCATAAATAGTGGCATGATTATTCTTAGCATTTGATAATGGAAGTAAGGAATGGAAATTACCCCGTTAGGTCAGTCAGTACCATTTCTGTTTCATGACTGAGTGATGTATGTCCCTGGGAGGAGGTAATACAGGAGGATTTGTAAATGACAAAATTTCCTTTGACAAATCCTGCAGCCTGAACACTTAAAGTCTCCTTTTTCTCCTCTGGTAGTGTGCATTTAAATCTGCTTTTTCTTGCTTTTGTATTTCTTTCAGTTGCTAGAAAGAAAATATTTTTAGCAGAGCAGCTTCTCTGGTCTATTGACCATCTAGATGATTATTTCCAGCTATATGGATCAGCTTTAATATCACAAATAGGTCACATTATTGTTAGTGGGTAAATATTATACTGTGGAAACATATTTCCAGCATTAATCTTCTCATTTACAGATTGGAGGAGAAGGCATCTTCTGTGGAGCTCTTCCAATATTTACCTTCTGCCTCTGTTTAAGTGAATGTTCTTGCCAGAAAACTTGTTCAGCAGCATATTTGGGGAATGCAAACACCTCAGGAAAACTACAAAGAGCAAAATGAATTACTGCTCCTCAGTAGGCAGAGATTCCTGGGTGAAGTTGTTTCCTGTTTCATGAAGCTCTTCATGAAACAAGGAGAGTCTGGAATTGTCCAGGTAGCTGCTCTCAGTCAAATCAGTGTTATCAGTCAACACAAATAATTATATTTATTGGATTTCATTCATCATTTTAATCAACAGCTCACTGCACATTTGAGGGTTTTATTTGTCTTGTGGTTTTGAACCATAGGGAAAGTGTCAGCATAGTTTTGAACTTCTAAGCCCAGTGTCACCAGAGGCTGTCTTTGAATCCAGAGGTGCTGCAGAGGAGCTCAGACACATCCCTGGCTGGATCCAAGAGCCTGGGAAGGGCTCCAGCTCCTCCCCTGGCTCATGCTCTCCCAGCTCCTCCTTGCAGAGCTGAGTTTCCAGAGTGGTTCCCTGGGAGGTGGGTGCTGCAGCTACCCTCACCCCTTCTCATCCCCTCTCTCTGCCTGCATCCCAGGGGGGAATTTCCCTCTTTGGGCAGATTTTTTCTTCAACAGGTTCAAGCTCCAGAGAACATTTTTTTCCTTTCCAGAGGCAGCAGGGGTGATCAGCAGACTTAGTGCTGCCAGGCCAAGAGGTCACACACAACTTGTTAGAATCAGTGAGGGACCCAAAGCTATGTCCTGTCTGTCTCTTGCTGGGATGGAGATCTGTCCCCATTGCTGAGTAGGATTTACTGCACTATAAATCTGACTTGTGTCACCAGAGACAGAGATTTTGCTCACTGGGAGGAGCTGGGAGAGTCAGAGAAGAAATCAGGGAAGAAATGAGCTGGCTTCAGGTCAGCTCTGGGTATGTGCCCCCTGCCAGCAGTTCAGCACGCTCAGGGATTCAGGTGCAACACACACAGTGAATTGTTTCCAAGACAAAGGATTTGACACAGTGAAGGTGTAAATGGACATTTTACAGCCCTAATTTTGCCTCTGTTGTGCAGATTTTAAAATGACACCAGTGAGGAGGGGTATGGCTGACTTTAGGTTGAAAATGGAAGGCTTAGGATGCTGAAAAGGTGTCAAAAAAGGCAAGTAGGGAAGAGTCCCACCACTCAAGGAGTTTTTCAGGACTTTTTTGCTACTTGATGCAATATGGAGTTCAGCAATGCACCGTTAGGAGAATGTCATGAAACATAGATTAATGATTGCATTTTCACCCTTTTGATGTGCCATTTAATGAGGTGTATGTTCTTTCATACCTGACATCAAAAAGACAACTGGTGGAGTTCTTCACATATACATCAAATGCATTTTTATGTCAATAAATCAGCTAGGCTAAAGAATTTACAGCATTTACATTACTGCTTTTACATCAGCTGGTTTAGAGCTGATTTGATGCAGGTTGCTTTTGGCTTACCAGAATAAAATGAAAATGGATGTGGATGCTCTGCAGCCCCTGTCCATTCTGCTTCCAAAAGAAAGGGAACAAGATTTCCCTTTCTGGAAGCTAGATTAAGTTTTTAAGTTAAATAATTAAAATTTCACTGCTCTGCCAACACTAGAATGTCTGGGTGGTATTTATTTCTGTATTATTCCATTAGCCCTGAAATGTGTAAAGGAGTGAGCCTGATCCCAGAGACTTGGAGAGGGCAGCATGGAGTTAATGTAGTCCTGGGATTCCACCCCTCAGACCTTTTTCCAGTCCCTGTGATGTCCCAAGGAAAAATTAAGGCTGGTTTATGGATGTGTTGGTCAGTGTGTAGCCTTCATGTTAATCAAAGTTCTCTTTAAAGGGTCCTACTTTCAAGACTTGAGATATTTATATATTTATATGTCATTCACTATTATAATTATTACTATTATTATTTCACTAAACCTGTTCTAGTTTGTTGTGGGGTTTTTTTTCCAGCCTCTCCCTTACTCCCCTTTCCATCTTCCCCTGGGAGGGTACTGAGGGGACGACAGAGCATCTGTCCCCTGGGTATTGGATAAAACTGGGACAGTGTCTTAAAGATATTCTGACCTCCTAGAAAGAGCCTCTTTTTTTCTTTTATTGGGTTTACTGGGCAGCCTCTACTGCCCCAGTAGGTAGCAGTGTTACCTAAAAGTGCTGGGAATTTGCATAAAGAAAAAAGCCTCCATTTTCTGCCTCTGCTCTTCACACACTTTCATTTCACTTCAAACACCCCTCACGTATTGGTGTCCCAGTTCAGACAGTTCTGCCCATTTCTCATCACTCTGCTCCTGTGCAGACAGCTGATTGGTGCTGGAAGGACACAGAGAAACTTCCTTCCTTCAATGTCTTTGTTTTGGTTGCCTTCAAGAAGTGTTTTTAATCATTGGTTAGCTACAAGTGCAGTGTCAGGGAGGTTTTGGGGTTTTGCACAACTCTGGAGGAGTTAACTACCACCTGGCTACTGCCTTTGACTTCTTGCCAGGTTTGAAATAATCTTCTCTGCCATTTTTATGGGCTACAAAGTGGTTTGAACAAGTGCCCCAGTAGGTAGCAGTGTTACCTAAAAGTGGTGGGAATTTGCATAAAGAAAGAATTCTGCTACATATTCCTAAAAGGCATCCTGTCTCACAAGGCTATTCAGGCAAACACAATATGGGCAAATTGCAGGAGTTCTGCCCACACCACAACCTGTAACAAGGATGGATTTTGACATTCATGCCTGCAGACTTCTGTGTTTCCTCAACCTGTTCTCCTTTGTGCCACCAAGTTATTTTGTGTGTAAGAGTCAAAAAGACATTTTAGAAAATTTAAGGAATGATTTTTTTTTTTAAAAAAAAAACATAATGGGAGAGAAAACTCTGTATGGTTCCAGAAAAAAACCCAATAAAATAATGACCTCCAGTTTCTTTATAGCAATTTGATATCAGAAGCTCATTTTAGATTCTTTTTCTTTCTCTTCTCCAGTGGCAGGCTCAGCTGAAGCAGTTCCCTCCAGCAGCACAGGATGGTTCCACTCTCTGTTTGGCAGATATTCCACTTTTCTGAACTGATGGGAAGCTTGGCTGGCACAGAGCTGCCTGTAAGTGAGTGAATACAGTCACTAGTGCTGCTATACATGTTCCTCTTCTTCCAGGGAACAACACTAATAGTTCTATATTATTTTTATTATTATTATTATTATCAATTATTATTTTCAAGTGCTTGGATTATATGAATACATGTCTATATGTCACTGATTAGTTGCTAATCTTCAACTACAGCTTCAGGTCCCAAATTTAACAGCAAAGGGGGTGGGTATATGGCCAAAAAATTCTGAATGTCATTTGTAAATGAGGCAGATGATTGTTTAGTTCTCTCTTGGGTATTTGTTGTCCACTTTTCTTAATTTCCCCATGACAGTTTCCTTTATGTGGATTTACTATATGTATGTGTGTGAATAAATATGAAGTTTAAGGCAAGGAGTTCTGCCCTGTACAGCTGACAAGTAGTGCCAGTCACAGTGTTCAAGGCTCTGAGCTAAAGCCCATTCTTCCCATCAGCCTGAGACTGACAGGTGGCTTTGCAAGAGTTTGTAAATATATTTTTGAAGATTTAAAAATAGTTTTATACCAGAAGGCAAACATACAGTAGCTGCTTCTTCCAACTGCCATAAGTTGTGTATGGCTCAGGGACTGCTGCTACACTTTGGCCTATTTATCCTGTTACACCTGACTGGGTTGCTTTAATGCACTACTGAGGGGAGCTCCCACTCTGGAAGAGCATCCCATGGGGATGAAGGATCAGATCTTCCCATCCCAGATACCCAGGCACAGCTTCTCAGTCTGCTGGGCCAGCAGCCAGGGGCTGTGGCAAGTGGCCAGTGAGGCACAGGGAACCATTGGCCCTTCCCTTTTGGAGGCTGCCATGTCTTTAGTGCCCAGTAGACTTTAAAACATATCTTTTTTTTTTTTCTTTTTTTTCTTTTTTTTTTCTGTGACTTTCTAGTGCTGACTTCATTGGGCAAGGAGAGCTTTAAAGTTTCACATTATCTGCTATAATTCTGCTGGAGGTATTTTTCCCCTCTTCTCTCCCCCTTTTTGATTTATTTTTAATAAGTGCTCTCTGTGAATATTCTCTGGGGCAAAACTGAGACAGAAGGATGGGTTTGGTTGTTTTGTTTAAGCTTCTATCATATAACAACATACAGACCTATAAATACCTCTCACTGAAGAATTTATCACATGCTTCACCCTCTAAGTACAAATGAATCAGTAAATAAGGTTTCTAACTTGAACCAGACTGAAAATTAAAGTGGATCTTGGGCAGCCAGGTCTTTGGATCATGTATTGGTTGAGCTTTGTCATTATTTGATGTAGGTAAAACAGCTTTTAGTCAGTGTGTCCTGCAGAAGACACTCTGTGGAATTAAGAAATGGCACCTGATAAATAAATAACTGAAGATGAATTGTGTGTGAATTCTCCTTACACAAAACTCTGGCAGCAACAGAGTAATTCTGATGAATAAGCTGAAGAGCAACTCCTGAGCAGTGGGCTGGTTAACCATCACCTGAGGGCATAATTCCCTAAGACAAATGCCCAGGGACTCTGACAGCTGTTAGGAGGGCAATCTGCACAGCAAAAAACTCTCTCCCTTGCCATTTCACAATAAAATTACTTGTTTGATTATTATCATTCATCTTTTGCATGATATGGAAAATGTAGTTTTAGTGGTGGTAAAATACCTTAGAAATTACCTACACTTTTTTTTAAATAAGCTCTTTATTCTTGTAGTATATTTTTCATACAAAATTATTTCTGTCTGGGAGATGAGTCACATCCCAGCTGATCCATAGGGCTCAATTTTCAAGGAGAAGGCCAAAGGAAAGTTCTGTGGATTTACCAGACAAAAGTCAAGTGGCTTCAGAGGTCTCTGTCCAAAGCTGAAATTCATCAATCTCCTTCTGTTCTGAGTAAAGCTGCTGTATCTGATTTAGGAAATAGACTGGAGGAAAAAAAACCCCATGTTCAGCTCATTTAGATATCACCTATAAATACAGTTAATTTCATATGGGTTAAACATGATTTTAAGGTGCCAGAAAAGTAGATGATGCATGAACCAGGCCTTCCAGAAAATAATTCTGCAGTAAATTGTACATTTGCTCATGATGAAGCTATATATAAACTACACAATGAGGCAAGTCAGGCTCATGTTGAACTGCTGAGTAATGTGTCAAACCTGCTATTATTGCTTCTTTATTCTTAATTCCCTTATTTCCTACACAACTCCATTGTTTGCCACTTTAAAAATGTTATTTTCTGTATTAAAAAAAAAAAAAAGATGAAGAAGGTAAAATAAAAAAGCATTACTATACAGGATATGCTGCACATAAACTGAATTATTTTTATTATTCTTCCAGGCCAGGGTGGGTTTTAAAGATCCAGAAAGAGATCCCAGAGCACAGATGAGAAAATTGGTGTGAGGACCAGAGCAGAGCATTTTAACTTCCTCTTCAGTGGTGGTAAGTTTAAAAAAATTGGAATATGGGATTTCTTCTCTCATTTCAGGAGATGGGTGGGTTGTTCTCCCCTGTTTTCACTCTGACTCATTGTGAATCTTTTGGAATTGTGGCTGGAAAGGGAAAAGAGCTGGTCTTTGCAAGCTGGTATTCCAGAGCTTTTCCTGGTACTATTCCACAGCTTTTCCTGGTATTCCTGCACCCCATGCAGCCAGGCAGACAGAATCTTGCTGTTCCTGATGCCAAGTGGCTGTTTATGTAACAAAGATTGAAGGCACATTTTAACAGCCATTTGGTTTCTGGATTTGCTTATTAAAAGGAAACAATGGCTTTTTCCCAGGTGTCACTCTCATGGAATGGGAAAAATCAGAGCCAGGAATCACTCTGTGAGCAGGTGCTTAGCATCATTACCCTGGATTAGGAAATGTAAAGATATGATATAGAAAAATGAATCTCTGGTGTCACATACTCTCTAGGACATGAAAAATAATTCCACTCCTGTCAGTTGAGTTTAACCAACATTAAATCAGTGAGAATGAGCTCAGAATCAGGCCCTGGGACTACACATTATATTGGAGAAGAGATAGTGAAGTGTATTATCTATCATTAAATTAATTTTGTATTTCCCAAATTACTTCTATTGTGATCAAGTACACTGAATTTAGTTTAAATAGAAATATGGAATTACAAACCTGAATACACTTCATTTGTGTAAGCCATAAATTAGCACTTGCCTTCCCTGCTAGGAGTGGCATCAGCAAGGGATTTAAATAAGGGAAAAATGATGATGTACAGAGCTCTGTGGCCTTCCCTTAAAGAAATAAGGTACAATAGCAACATTTACTGAAAATCCTTGCTAATTGCTGTGCTCACAACAACCTGCATTCTGCAAAGATGCCCCACAGCTCTTGTAGGCCAAAACCAAGTGATTTTCTTGCTGAATGGCACTGGAAAACAACAATCCTCAGTTTAATTTGGATGTAAAAAACAGTCATGAAAGGTTTGCACTCTGAGGTGTGGGCTCAGCATCTCTGTGTGGGTGTTGGTGATGACAAATTTCTATTTGACATGCACACAGTTAACACAAGTTTACATTAATAAATAGTTTCTTAGTCCTATAATCCCTGAAAGAACTCTGGTCTCAAACTATTAAGCCATGCAATTAATTATTTTTCTGTGCTAATTGGAAGACTCGACACTTTTTTTTCTTTTTTTTTTTTTCAAACTGTTTCCAAATTAAGGATTCTTGCTCAGCCATTCTCCCTGTGCTTTGTGCTTCCCAAGAAATTCATCTTAATAGAAAATTATCAAGCAAATGTCCAGGTGCTCTGAAATTCCTGTTGGTTACAAGTCAGGGTGCTGCTTCAGGAGAAAAACTCCACCCCAGATTGGTTTGACACACAAAAAACTCTTCCCCATCCCCTTCCCTGCCCAGAGCTGTTGGGTAAGATGGTGCTGACTGACCAATTTTTCTCTCAAAAAGGGATTTTTACTGTGTAGCCACAAATGCAGCCTCACCAAGGTTGGTTTTGCCTCCTTCTCTCCTGACAAGGTGGGAGATCAATTGCTGTAATTAGGAATCCAACACATTCTAATTTTGGAAAGCAAGCAGCATGCTTAGCTCAAACCTTCACTTAGGGAAAAAACCCAAAACACAAAACCCCACAGTAAGCTGTAATTCCCACAAGTCTTTGAGAGAACGTTTTAAAGGTGGTGGATGCAAGAGAAATGCAAAGAAAAGAAAACACTTTGAAATCATATTTTAAGCAAAACATTTCAAAAAATAATGAATTCCACTGCCACATGACTCCACGACTGTATACCCTTGGAAATATTTATTTTTTTTGTTTTAAAAATCCACCTTCCCATGAGGAGTCACCACCCCAGCAGCCCTAAGAGCAGCTGTCTGGGAGTTCAGGAGTTTAAGTGGAAGGGGAATTAAGGGGAATTAAGGGAATCCTGAAATTGCTGATTCACTCCCACAGAGGTAACTGCAGATGAGCAGAGAAAGGGTCACACCTTGAACAAAAAAAAAAAAAGGTGCCAGGAATGGGGTGGGACAGGTTCTCTTTCCCAGTGTCACAGCTAAGACCAAGTTAACTGCCTCTTGGGTTTTAAGGCACTGGTGAAGGGAAAAAGACCCAGCCAAATATCTGTACCTTCTGTGATCAGAGGAGAGGAGGAGCAGAGGGCATTTGGAACCATGAGAAAGCAAAGGTAGAAGGCAGATGGAGGGCAGCCCTCTCGTTAGGGGAGGTGCTATGACTTTTGGAAAAGAAATTTCAGGTCCTCTTTTGTCCTCATGTTGTGTGGTCCTGTGCACTGGGAAGATCTTCCAAGGAGAGCAGTCAGCGATGTAAAAAGTACTAATTTGGGAATCCATAAATGTTGTAAAAAGGATTGGTAGGGAGCATTTGTGTCCAGTTCTGGGCCCCTCAGTTCAGGAAGGACATCGAGGTCCTGGAGCAAGTCCAAAGGAGGGCAACCAGGCTGGTGAAGGGACTGGAGCACAGACCCTATGAAGAGAGGCTTAGAGAGCTGGGGGTGTTGAGGCTGGAGAAGAGGAGGCTCAGGGGAGACCTCATCACTCTCTCCAACTCCCTGAAAGGAGGTTGGAGCCAGGGGGGGGTTGGGCTCTTTTCCCAGACGACTTTCAACAAGACAAGAGGACACAGTCTTAAGTTGTGCCAGGGGAGATTTAGGCTGGATATCAGAAAGAATTTTTTTACGGAGAGGGTGCTCAGCCATTGGAATGGGCTGCCCAGGGAAGGGGTGGATTCTCCATCCCTGGAGATATTTCAAAAGAGCCTGGATGTGGCACTCAGTGCCATGGGCTGGCAACCGCACCGGTGGGTCAAGGGTTGGACTTGATGATCTCTGAGGTCCCTTCCAACCCAGCCAATTCTATGATTCTATGATTTATGTCTCTTGTGCTACCAGGACTGATAGGTTCATCTCCTCCAGGTCTACACCATGATGGTCACGAAAAGTAGAGAACTGGCACCCTTCACACAGGATGCACTTTTGGGCTCTTCTGACTGCCCTCCCAGGAATTCTTCATCTAAGTTAAAGTTGCACCCCAGAAGGTGAAGTCAAGTGGCCAAGAAGTCATCTGATGATCTTGAGTCCTTCTTTCCCCACTGTGCACCAGGAGGATCTGCTGTGGGAGGTGTGGAGATGCTGGCTCAGATGAAAAGCAGTCAGATCCTTGGTGGTGGCTGCTGCAGAAAGCAGGATGAGCTCCCTCTCAAAAGGGAGAAGAGGGAGCAAGCAGGATGAAATCCTGTGGGACTTTCAGCCTCAGGGTAAGGTTTAATATGATTGCTTTTAGGTGAAGACAGCTGCATAAGGTAAATTTCCTCCCAGATTTGAAATTAGCTTGATGAAGAGAATTATTGATTACTGATTAAATGCTAACAAAAGGCTAAATGGAATTTATTCAAGAGGGAGCCGTGCCATTAATGAACAGAAACATTACCTGAAATTTGCAGAGTGGAAAAAAAAAAAAAAAAAAAAAGTAAAGCTCACTCACAGGCTGGTTTTACAAGTTATCTGAAGATCAACTTTAGTCAAAAGAGTAAGACATAAATTCTGGGAATCCATTTTTAATATTGTTTTGGGATGAAGTGTGTATTTGGTCAGAATATAGGAAAAAATTTGCATAACAAAGAGAGTGTTTATGGACTGACCTGCCCAGGGCAGGAGTCTTCTGACAGGGCTCCCTGGTACCAACCACATAAACAATTTGCAGCAACAAAGGGTGGTTTGTTTTGTCTTTTTTTTTTTCCCTCCTGCCTTGAAGGTAAAAACTGCTGCATTTAATTTATGGTTTTCCTCTTGGGAAAACCAAAACAACTGATGGTGATCAGAGCAGAGGAGGTCTGGGAGCCAAAGGAGGTAGGTGACAGCATGGAATGACCATGCAAAGTCCTAACAGAGAGCCTGGAAAGGATGCTGGGCTGGGGAATGAGCAGCAAGGTGCAGGTTCCAAGACCTGTGTAGGTACTTTAGAAACAAAACTCTAATATAATTCTAGAATATTTTAAAACTCCTCAATATTGTGCCTGCAGGGGAAGCTATTTTGTGTGTGTGTGTGTGTGTGTGTTGGTGGTGCTTTCAGGAATGAATTTTGGCAAGCTCAGCTGAGTTCCCTGACTCCACAGTAGATGGTAATGTTCATTATGATTAACTCAAATACTGCCCATTCTGTGCAGAATTAAATTTGATCTGATTCTGAAATGAATTCAAATTCCATAATACCCAGGAGTGTTCTGGAACCAGCCTTTTCCTGGTAATTAGTTCACCACTCCTTGATGGCTATATTTTTCTTTTCATTTTACACATAACTCTCAATGCATTTTACATTACTGATTTTTAGAATGGGAAATATTTAACAGCACAATAAATATGTCTTCTATTCCTTTATTTTATTTTTTTTTTGTTAGAGGCCAAGAAACCACACCAATGGCCCACAAAGATCCCCCAGCCCACTGAGCTTCTGAGGCAGCAGAATACCTTTCTAATCTCCAAGGCTGAAGCTCTGGAGAGCCCTGAGTGCTAAAAGTTTCTAATCTTTTATTCCACTTTACTTATCTGCCAATACATATTCATGAGGAAGGTCATTATAGCAGCACCCAGTAGTGTGGCTCCAGTTCTGAGCAGTGGCACTCAGCACTTAACAGCCAGGCTCACAGAACTGAGCACTGAGGTAGTTAGAAGAAAGCAATTTTCTGAAACCTAATGAAACCAAAAAAAAGTTTTCCCTTGCATTATTGGGCTACCGGGGGGAAAAGGGATTTCTAACTTCTTTGAGTCTGTTTTCCTACAGATTTTAAAATGCCATTTTTGCCTTGGGAGAGCTCTGCTGGGGTGCTGCAGAATGGATTTTTGGAGGGTGAGTGAGGATGGTGGGCTGGGTGTCACAGGCAGCCAGGACTCTGGGTGTCAGTGCAGAGGGGGCTGGAGCAGCACTGTGAGGATCAGGTTCTGTTCTGCTCCAGCTGGGCAGACTCCAGATTGGGGACAGATTGGGGACAGCAGAACCCCTGCTGCTGAACCACACACTCATCACCAGCCAGCCCTGGGAAACAGCTTGGCACACAGCAGTGAGTTTAGGGGGAGGTCTGGGAATCTCCCTTGGATCACCTGCATGTCCCAGCATTATCCCAAACTGGGAGCATCCCCCTATAAACTGCATCTCTCAGGTACCTGAGAACCTCAGCTGCCTTTGGCCACTCTGCCTCACTCACAGCAAGCTATCTGTACTCTCATTACAGTATAAACCTATTTTTCAAGTGACTTTCTGTTTTCTTGATTATTATTAATTATAAAATTATATGCTAGCTAAAATGTCACTAGCATTAAATATGTATATTTCTTAATATTTCCCCAATCAAGCATTTAATTCAAATTACTGCCTCTGTCAATGACACAGAATTTCTCTCTCTCTGTCTCTCTCTATATACATATTTGTACATGTTTGGATGAATGAGAGACAGTGAATATCCCTATAACCTGGGTTTTGCTGGAGCATTCATTTGACTCATGATTCATGCACATACAAGCAGCAAAAAAATAACATAGCAAGGCAGAGGGATGCATCCCTATCCCCCACCTGAGTCTGGCCTCTTGCTCTCTACTTTTTTTTATTGCTGACTTCATCTTCTTTTCCCTTCCATGTTCTGCAAGTGTGACCTTGATTGCAACCCACAGCATGAAGGAGAAAGGCTCATTCCTCTCCTTTTACACCCTGAGAGCAGAACTGCCAAGGGCTGGTGCCAGGATACATTTTTTCCTCAGGTGACTACAGAAAAGAAAGAGACAACTCTCCAAAGTGTCAGAGAGTCCCTTGTGTGCAGGCTGAGATCTCACTCCTGCTCCTTCCTAGGACTGGCAGCTCCTGGGGGAATCCTGCTTCCTCTTGGTACCCACCTCTCTTTTTGAGTGAGAAGATCAAATCTAGAATGATTTTCCTTTTCCTTAAGCATCAGATTTTATCTTTGGTGTTCTCTGGCTGTCTCCACGTGGCCATCAGGGTCCTCCAGCTTTTTGTTTTGGTGGTGACAAGGTAAGATCTCACTGCTGCTGTCACCCTGGAGATGGTTTCTGTACCTTCCCTGCACTTTCCTGTATGCTGCCCTTGGAAAGGAGTTTCTTCTCCTCTGACCCCACCTTCCCTGACTCTGTTCTAAGCAGCTGCTTCTGACACATCTTTCTACTGGTTTTTAAATGGCAACTTAGTTTTCAGGTAAGTTTTAATAAAGAAGTAATTTTTCTGCAGCCAAGATAGCTTTTATCAGAGAATTCTTAATATTTATTCTTATTACAAACAATGATGCCATTCACGGAGTTAAAACCATCACCCCCTAGAGACTATTTAAAAATTCAGTAACCTTAGCAACAAAATAAAAAGCCATACTGGTTGAGTTGTTTAAAATGAGGAACATACACCCTTCTGGGTGTGAACATATTGTTAACAGATTGCTTTGGGTTCTTTTTATTTTCCTAATCATATGGCTCAATCCTGTATTTTCCTCCTTTTGCTTCCTTAAACATTCCAGTATTAGAAAATACCATTTTTTTTCTTTATATAAAACCTGTCCTAGATCACAGAACAACATCTGATCAGGGGGGAAAAAAGATAAAAATACTTTTTCTCTATGAAACAGAATGAGAAAGTGCCCTGAAAGTAGTGCAGGAGCTTACAGACACTCTTGTCAGCTGAAATAACCAGAAAACAGAAGCATGCACTCAGCCAAACTTCATTATTATTTTCATATCAAACCTTTTAGAGAGTGCTCTGTTCCAGTTGGTGCTTTTCAGAAGGCTGGATTTGCATTTTAAAAGGCTAAAAAGTGCACAAAGAGGTAGATGGTCGTATTTCAGGTTAGATATCAAGAACAGAATCATTCCCTTGAAGTCTGGTAGTGCTCCAGAAGCTGAGCTGTGTGTTGAGAGACAAGTGGGTGAGTTTGGGCAGTGCTGCTGAACAGGGAAAATACCTGGGAATTGTAGGGAAAGCCTGGATGGATGGATGGATGGATGGATTTGAAAATTGCTCTTGGATTTGGGTGCCTGAGTGTGTATTTCCTTTGTCAAGTGGCACCAGAGTGTTCCCCTCATCCATTTCTGGGGCTGGAGGGCAGTAAGCTCAGGTCATCTCCCAGCAGACTACAAGAAGTGCTGTGTGCTTTCTTTTTCATAAGTTTGTTCAATAATTTGTTTCCCCAAGCTAGTGGTAATATGGATTTGGAGCAGAGCTTTCCCAGATTTATTTAATAAAAGGTTACCATTTTTCTTGCAGCAGAAATAAGCAGAGAAGAGGAAGCTATTCTCCCTGACACAATAGAAGGTAGGATTATAGAATAAACACAGGGGAGATAAGAAAGGTGAATCAATTTAAATGACCTTTATTCAAGCTTCATTGAAACAAATGAGTAAGAGGATTTATCCCCCAGAAAATAAAGTGGAAATAAGAAAATAATTACTAAATAGCAAACTAAAGGAAAAATTCTAATTATATTGAAAGAGACTTACCAGCATTTCTTCGTTTAAAATTAAAAATAACTAAGAGTATGTTAAATCATGTATAAATTAAAGCTGAGCAAACATAATAAAACCACTTGGGTAGCTAAGCTGGGAGCAGAATATAGTGCAGTGCTTGCAGCTGAGAAATGGCATTGCCTGCTTGCACCATTAACTTCCTAAAATTTAGTCCTCCTACCCTATGGATCAACTGTTTGAGAGATTAATTTCCTCTCTAATCCTGTGAAATCCTGGGGTTTGATTTCTCACCTAGGATGGGACCCTAAATATTCTGTTGCAGATCTAGGCAAAAAAATCCAAGTAAGTGGGAGTTTCACAGGGTCACAAACAGTGGGTGTGGGATTCAAGATTTGGCAGACTTTTAGGTGTTGTTTTTGTGGGGTTTTTAGTTCCTCAAAAGCTACCTTTTTCTCATGTAATTGAAAAAGCCACTCTAACAAACTGCACGTGCAGTTCTTGGTGCCTTTGTTTGTTCATTTAGTTAAAAACCAGGATCTTTTTGGCAGGGCAGTCAGCCAAATATCACCTTCCATGGCACAGTGATGGAGTTCTGCCAGTGCACAGATCCTAGAAAGCAAAGTCATGGAATGTGGCAGCTTTCCTTTCCTAGGAAGATTATGTCAATTGCTCCTAAATCCATCAATGCAGTGAGACAGTAATTAGTTAACTTAATGAAAAACAAAGGATTTTAGCCTGCAGAACTTACAGTCCTAACAAGGCAGGTTATTATTGGAAGCTGTTTTCAATAAAAACATTTCAACTGCCCAACAAGAACATTGTCCCTAGATTAAAAAACTGGAGCACTGTTTAGTGTTGTCACCACAGGGTTAGCCTCATGCTAGAAAAGATCCTACACTTCCCCTGGTGTTGGCTGCACTTTTGTTTCCAGAGCATTAATAGGAATCACCCTTGCAAACATCTTTTTAGGGATGGTTTTGCTTGTTCTTGTCAATTTTTTCCCTGCCAGTGAGGAAAGTGCCTGACTGCACGTGAGGCAGAGCACTGCCAGGGGCAGTGGGGTGGGCAGGGGACAAGGTTTGGACTTGGAAAAGGCAAATTTGTTTCTCAGCAAACCTTGCCCAAAATGTCTTGGTTTTGGCTGAGGGGTTCAGCACGAGCTTGCACGTACAGGAAAATTGTGCTGACCTTGGGTGATAGTGGAGACCATCTTTTGACCCCATCTCTGAGCACAATTAATTGATTTGAAGTGACATCCTAAGCCTGGCATTTTCTTTAACTCTGCAGAGATGTTGCAGCTTCTGCTGGCAGCAGAAACAAAGAAAAGAAAACTCTGCTCAGCACTGTGGGGAAGTGTCACCCCCAGGCCCAAGAAATCAGAGCAGTAGCTAAGAGGTACAAGGCAGTTTCCACACTGAGTTATTGGAGATACTTAGAGGGTGACTCTTGCCTTTGCTCCTGCAGGCTCTGCATGGGGTGTGCTGTGACTCCAAGCTGTGAGCAAAGCTGCTGTGGCAGGGGGAAATCCTGCTCTGGAATTCTTGTTCTGGCTTTCACCACAAACTTCATGGCTTCTTCTGCAGGGGACGTAGCTTCTTACAGCAACCATTTTGCTGCATGAAGGAAAAAATAAAGGTGAGAAATATTTAGTGGCAAAACTTTTCTTCCAATATAATTCTTGAGAGGGGCATGAGTTTCCTGAGGTGTTTCATCTAAAAGCATCTTCAATTTACAGCCAGCTCCAGCACCACAGTGTAATATCCCCATCATACCAGCAATGAGTCACTTTACACATAAATACAACAAGTTGGTGTCTGGTATTTCTCTTGCTTACATAACATAGACATTTGAGTATAAAAATATTGTGATTAATTTGGGGAATCAGTTGGCTGAGTACTTAAACAATTCCCCTAACAGAAAAATAAGAACTATTTAACTAAAAGAAGACTGAATGTCTTTTCTGAGGATGCTTTAAAAGATTATTTAAATCTCATGAATATTTAAAGGCCTGCATAGGAGCTAATGGATTTTTAAGGCAAAACAAACCAACGTGTTTATGACAAGCAGCATCTTATCTTCTATTAAACCAATTAAATAAAAGAATAGATCCTGTGTTGTGTTTGCCTTTTGAAAATTGCCAAAGTAGCCAGACTGTGCTTCTGTTGAGCAGCAGCTGGGCTTCTCTTGAAAATACCACAGATATATTTCAGCTTAAACAGGTAAAACCACCACCATGAGAGCATTGCATGACCTTGAAGAACTGAGAGGAAGCTGCATGTTCCTCATTCTTCCCTTTTTTTGCTGATAGAAAAAAAAAAATAAATCCAAACCCAGAATGCTCTCTACCCAGTATCCAATTCCTCATTTTAAACTGTGCTTTGCCTGAAGACCTTCATGGTCTCCAGGAGTAGGAGTGGTGTTTCAGGGGTGCTAAAAGAGAAATTTAAATCTGATGGATTTGTTACAGAAATTACTCCAGTAGAATCATCTCTCTCTCCTTGAGGCTGGTGCCTGAGCACCTCTTTACACCCAAATTCATGCAGGTAAGGGTGGGCACACAGGGAGGTGTGTGGGGTGGTCAGACAGGTCCTTACCTTGGCCACCTCTGAAAAAAGCTCCAGAATTCCTACAAAATCTCTGCTTCTTCAGAAACAAAATGAACCTCAACACCTTCTCTTTTTTTTTTAATCCAAACACCTATTTAATTATGGCTCGTTTGCTAAAGGCAGGTTTTCCACTTAGTAATTAAGTGGACAAAACCAACATTTGCACATATTTTGGTACAGAAATAGTTGGCTGATTGCATTTACTTCAATACAAAGCTCTGTGCAACATGCCTGAGAGGAGGAAAAAAGTCATTGTTACCATAACCCTTGAATTTGTAGAAAGTTTAACGTGGTTTGAGAGGGGTTTTTTGGTTTGCTTGTTTAAAAAAAAATTTAAATTGTTATTATTTCAATTTATAATGCTGTGCTTTGTTCTCTCTGAACAAGCTGACAAATGTTAAGATGAAATCTCAGCTGAAGGAGATTCTGCAGAAGTGCTGTCCCCCTAGCAACACTGTTACTATGCACAAGGAGTACATAAAACCTTATTCCCCTAAAAGCCTCTGTTTAGAAGGAAATGAGGTTTTATTTTAGTTTTAAAACTAAAGATAAGGTGCTTGCAAACCTTCCATGTGTCTCTAAATATACTGACAGCAGGATGTGAATAGAAGCAGAATTCATAATGTAAACTGAGAATAAAGACTGAGGTACTGAAGCAGGTACCTGGTGCAACCACAGATAGAGATCTTGCCTCTGAAAAGCACATTCCCACCATTATGTGCTGGGAGAACCTGAGCATTTGATGTCTGATTCCAGAGAAACAGAAGCAAAGAGGACAATAGCATCCAGGCTGGAATAATAGGAGTGTGCAGGTGAAGGGGGAGGGTTTGTGGCAGCCTAGGAGAGGCCCAGAGCCTGCAAAGAGAGGGGGTTCACAAAAGGCAAAGAAGCAAAGTGAAGAGGAGAGGAAAATGAATCTTTTTCTGAGGGTCAGCCCTCAGAATAATGATGTGCCTCTAGAAATAAAGCCTCCATCTCCTCTCCCAGGGCTTACAGAGTATTAATGAGTGCAGTGAATTAATGCACACACCTCGTGTTGGGGCAGCTTACAATTCCTAAGCAACGACCAGACACCATTTCTTTTTTTTTTTAAAACAATTCTGCTGTGTCCTCCAAACTGTTCCTAAGGAGGACTCCTATATCCCCAAGAATCCCTAGGCATATTCCTTGAATATGGGGCTTTTAGTGAGTGTGGCTCTTCTTTCTGTCACAAGTGTTTGTGAGTTGCTGGAGGCTGCAGTGCATGTCTGTCACCTTGCTCATGAAAAAAAAAAAAACAGTTTCAGTAAAGGCTTCTATCCTTATACATTTGGTCACCAGAAACAAAGGGCTTCCTTCCATTCCAACAGCACAAAACAAGACACTAAAAGCAAGGACTGCACACAAAAAGCAGCCTGGACTGCTGAGAACCTTGCTATGGGTCAATATTCCATGAAAACTCAGCTGATGGCCATGAAGCTCCTCGAGTTCCAACTCCCCCTGCATGAGCAGGGACACCTCCCACCAGCCCAGTTTGCTCCAAGCTGGTCCCCAGCTTCTGCCACCTCCTGGCAGCTCAGCGACAGCACAACAACAAACGAGACTGGGTAATTTTCCTCTGGAAAAAGCATTTCCATGCTTTGCCTTCCTGGCTGAGCAGCCCAGAGCCATTCCAGCTCCATGGGATTGTTTCGATTTTGTAGACACAAGTTCAGGACAACTCTCTCCAAAGCAGCATTGTTCAGGCTTGTTGGCTACCAATTATACCAAGTGTCTTAGGTGGCAACTGTTTACAAGAAAATTACATTGTTTATATGTTTTTCCTGCAGTTAACAAATTACCTTAAATGTCAAGTTGCTTGATACAGAAATAAGGGAGTTTACGGAATGCTTTAAAGCACTACAATTGTTGGTAAATTGCATTCAGCACAGAATTACAGACATTTAAACATCATTCAGGAGGAAAACACTTTCCCAAGGGATTCATCTGACAGCACAAACTATGAAAGTGAAGGCTTAGCAATTTAAAAATGTCAGGAGAACAAAACCACCCCAACTTCTGAGCACCCAGAGTCAGGTGCAGTTAACTGCTTAACTAACAGCTGCACCATATTGCCATTGATTTCTTATTACTCCCCTGAAATTAATCTGATAGCTGCTCATTATTTATTAATTGGGCTGTGAGTCTTGGAGGAGATGAGGAGCACTGAGGAGATCAGCTCATGGAATGGACCTAGGAGTTTGTGGCAAAATGATTAAAAGTGAGACACTTTGGTCATTCTGCAGGGAGGAGCCATTTCTAACCATCACTCCTGCCCTCCAGAGGTGCTGCCAGTCTGGGACTTCCTACATATTACATATTGATTGTGGATAATAAGGGGAAGACTGTAAATATTCCAAAAAAAAAAAAAAGGTGTAATGGGTTACAATGCCTAGACAGGAATTCCAGAAAGAGAAAGAAAAACATAATTGTTATGAAGTATTTTGGGGAAATCTGAAGCAAACAGTCTTAGCAAACCAGGATGGTGGCAACAGGAATTAGAACAGCCCCAAAGTCTTGATTCTGGGTATTTCTATTCAGCTAATTTGTGATTTAAAAGATGAACATCCTGTGCACACTGACACTAAAAATGAGGTTACATAGAAAGAATGGAAAATAAATAGAAAAAGGAAGAAGAGATAAAATAGGGAGGATAGATAAAATAGGAAGAAAAGAAAGGAGAAAGGGGGAAGAGTGTTCAAATGATGAAGAGGTGAGAGATGCATGCTTTAAAAATGACAAATGAGCACTTGGGTAGCAGTGCCAGGTGTATGACAAATCAAAGGATGGCTCAGGTACACCTCAATGTGTCTTATTTACATTAAAAATGTATGTGATCATTACAGATATGAGCAATGACAGGAAGAGGTTTTCTTCAGCTAGCAGGGCAGTCAGCAACCCAAACCCTACACAGAGCTGATGCCAACCTGCTCCAGAGCAGGTCCCTGCACCCCATGTGCCTTTTCTACAAAGCAGGGATTGTATTTGGGGCTTTGTGATGTGTAATTAGCTCCTAGACCTCAAAGTGCTTAAATAACAGCAGTGCCAGGTTAAGGACACAAACTGTTATTATGGAGGAAGGAGAAGGCTCGTGCCTGAAAGGTTTTAAACCCCATAATTTTAAGGCTGGTTTCTAGCTTCATTTCTCTGAGCTTTTTATACAGGGTGCCATCTCATCTATCAGATAACATTTAATTATCTTTCATGGGAATGCTCAAGCCATGTATCAGATTTTCTAATAAATCTTAGGTCTGCCAGCCTAGCAGAGTATCAATAACGTTACCTTTCAGCATTGGGTACACAAGGCTTCATCTTTCACATGGGGTTTTTTGGTTTTTTTTTTTTGCAGTTTATCAAAATGAAAGATGACATCTTCTGTAAATTATATTCCCATTTAGTGCTTAATGATACAGCTGCTTCCCATCACCCACAAATTTGGATGCTTTGCTAAACAGGTATTTTGTTTAGTGACAACCTGTATGCCAAACCAAAGGTTTGTTACCTTCTGCTGGGGTAATTAAGAAGTGGATCTACAAGCCAGAATACCTTGGTTGTTACAACAGGACTTTTTACAAGGTCATTTTTGAAAGTTAAGATGTGAAGAAAAAGGTTAAACGCTGTTTAGTAATTTCTGTCCAAATCAACTTTATATTTTCTCCCTTTTAATTTTTTTTTTCTTACATTCAAGGCTTTTTAAAAGACATTTTCTGAACTTTGAGAGAATCAGTGGGAGTCTCAGTGGTGTAAACTAGCTCTTAGCTCCACCAAGACAATAATCTGAAGGAGTTAAATGTACTTGTTTTTGTTGCCATACATATCTGGTAAAAAAATACAGGGTTTGGTATCCTGACTGTACATCCAAGACACATTTTTTATCTTGTTACAGCTCCTGCAAGTGGCTGTTGTGTTGCTTTCAAAATAAATCACAGAGATTTTGATTCTCAGGACAACTGCACTAAATTGTTAAAGCTAGACTTGTCAGCACGAGGGAAAAACATTATTTTCTTCCTAATTTCAGTTACTAAGGCAATCAAAACCTTATTTGGTCAAATAAGAAAGAACAGACCATAGGTCCCTGTTTAAAACATGCTACTCACACACCATACATGTATCTTTACATCATGAGAAACAGGGTGATTTATCTGAAGTGACAATACAAGATTTCTATAGAATTAGTGTAAAGCTTAGCATAAATAAATGATTATTTCAAAAAGAAACTCAATGGCAGGAGTTCATGCTATGACCTAAAGAGGAGTGGGTCTCATGGCCATGGGCACCTTGACCAGCCCTACACTGAAAAGCCAGGTGGTATCTGGCCTGCTTTCAGCACCAAGCCACTAAATCTGCTCAGGCTGAGTGTTCTTCTAAGCCAGCAGTTAAAAACCTCTCTCTAATGTTTATTTAAGAACCATCTGTCCTCACCCTAAGCTCATCCCTGGAGCTTGCTGTCCAGAATTTCAGGACAGGACTCCAAGAAAATTCCCCCTTTGCTGACATACGTTGTTTCAATGAGAAAAAAATCTGCAAACCAAGAGAAACCAATTTCCATTTTCAGTGACAAAGCTCCCTCAGCCAGGCCTCACTTGGCATCACCAAATTTAGAGCTCCATCCCATGATGGCAGATTATCCACACCATGGCAAATAATCCACACCATTCTGCACTTAGAGTTGTTCCCAAGTTTCAATCTGATATCCTCAAATTATAACCATCCAGACAGAGCTCAGGGATGGAAGTGCCCAACACCACTACCATATCCAAGGCCCCAGACCTCCTGGACTGCTCCAAGAATGGTGACAATTAATTAGCAGAGAATGGGCACCTGCAACTCTAGAAAAGAAGATGTACCAAGGGAAATGAATGTGTACAGAAAGGAAAGAAAAAAAAATCTTCTTTTTATCTCTGGAGAGATGTTCTCTCAGACTTTTGGCCAGAAGGTTGACTTAATGTGAACCTTTCAGCTGAGCTTCCAGCCTTTCCCAGACTCACACAAGTTAAAGGAAGAATAAGAAGCAAATCATCATTTTTGAGCTTACCTGTCACTCAGTATATTTCCTCCTAAGAAAGCTTGGAGCTCAAGAGACACACCCCAGGTACCATTTTTTTGCACTTGTCCCAAAAGGAGAAAGTAGCAATCCATTATTCTGAAAGACAGTTCAGTATTTAATGAGAAAACATTGTTTTTTTTAAACATTACCACATTCTAAGTGAAAACCCTGCAGTCACCTGAGAAGACAAAATTTACACCCTTCTCTGAAGTCTTTTAATTCTTGCAAACCTCTCTTCCTGCCACAATTATCCCCTTTTTTCATGGCTTTCTCATGTTCAGGGATGGAAGTGCCCAACACCACAACCACATCTAAGGCCCCAGACCTCCTGGACTGCTCCAAGAATGGTGACAATTAATTAGCAGAGAATGGGCACCTGCAACTCTAGAAAAGAAGATGTACCAAGGGAAATGAATGTGTACAGAAAGGAAAGAAAAAAAAAATCTCCATTTTTATCTCTGGAGAGATTTTCTCTCAAATTTCTGGCCAGAAGGTTGACTCAATGTGAACCTTTCAGCTGAGCTTCCAGCCTTTCCCAGACTCACACAAGTTAAAGGAAGAATAAGAAGCAAATCATCATTTTTGAGCTTACCTGTCACTCAGTATTTCCTCCTAAGAAAGCTTGGAGCTCAAGAGACACACCCCAGGTACCATTTTTTTGCACTTGTCCCAAAAGGAGAAAGTAGCAATCCATTATTCTGAAAGACAGTTCAATATTTAATGAGAAAACATTGTTTTTTTTAAACATTACCACATTCTAAGTGAAAACCCTGCAGTCACCTGAGAAGACCAAATCTACACCCTTCTGTAAAGTCTTTAATTCTTGCAAACCTCTCTTCCTGCCATGATTATCCCCTTTTTTCATGGCTGGGGATGAGGAGGCAGTTGTGGTGCCATTTCTACACATCCCATCCTAGTTGTGGGGCTGAAAGCTGGCTCTTGCCCCCCCTACCCAGGACACCAACATGATGCTCATTTCCTCATGTTGCTGCTGCTGCTGCTGCTTTTGTCAACCACCTTTGTAATGTTTCATTTGCCTTCATTCTCCACCACCTCTTTTCCAAACTGTTTTACTGCTCTCCCTCCAGGTCAGCTGAAAAATGAACACCAAAAAAAAACCCCAAACCCAAACAACACACCAAAGGTGTCCATTACCTGTGATGTGTTCAGTGGGATTCGAGGTCCTCACTGCATTTCCCAGTGAAGTGCATTTCATACAGACAAAAATCTCCAGCTTGGGAGCAGAAGTGATGTTAGAAATGGTTTGGCTGCATGAAGAGCTTGATGACAGGAAAATGCAATGGCCAAATTGCCTTCTCTCATCTTTGGCCCTGCTTGGCTTGGCACAGACTCCATTGAGGTGGATGGGGAGACTCCCACTGATGTCAGGAGGCTGGGATGGAGCTCATGCTGTCCATGCTCTGATGGACTGAGCAAAAGCACCTTATACCACATCAGGGGAATTTATTTGTGACAGTGGAGTGAGACAGCACCTTCACCTAAAAGATGGAAAAGAGAAAGTTAGCAAGGGGCTGTGAAGTGCTGTGAGACAGGGGGAACTGCCTGCCAGGGGAAATAATGAGGAGTCTGGGAATAAAAATAAGGAGGAGTCTGCCTTTTTTTTTTTTTTTTTTTTTTTTTTAAGAGAACATTCAGAAGTTTAGCCTGGGCCTCCTCTCTGCCCAAGCACAGTGCTGGCTGTTCACAGGTGGCTCTCTGGACACAGATGTCCTTCCCTGCTGAGATGCAGTGGGGAACCAGGCTCCTCTCCACCTCTCCTCATCCCCCACCATCAAACCAGCTCCTGCTGCACACTGCTCCCCCAGTCCCTGCTCCCAAGAGCAGGATTTAACCACTGTCTGCCAAGATGCACCTTTTCTCCTCTGAAAGACCCCTTTTTCCTGCCTTCTCAGTGCTGAGAGTTGGGATGCAGGGCAATTTCCTCCTCCTCCTCTGGGAATTGCTGCCATATACATTCTGTCCCAGAGCAGCTGCAAGAGTGCTGGAAGCAGGATACTCCTGATGCCATAGGAGCACGTGCCTGGGGGATTAGTGAAGGTTTCACTCCACAGGGAGCTGCAGCCACTGTAATTTTCCCTCCAGACAGGAGATCCAGCCTATCCTGCTGCTAGAGCCTTAAAATAGCCTCTTTATTTTTCTGTTTGCAAACTAGTTCCATTTTCTGAAGATTAACTTCTCCCTGCATTAATGATGGAGGCAATATCAGCTTCCTCACCCGAAGTTTCTTTCACATTTCCCTCAGCTACAAACAAATCCAAGCTTTGAGAAGTTCTATTTTAGCAAAAATGCCTGGGAGTTTGAAATGCTCATCCTCTGCCTGGTAGTACAGGTCACTGCCCTTCTCAGCACTTACCAAAGCTGCACAACTAAACAGCTTATTATTTCTATTTGGAACTGTGTTTGTGCCTGCACCTGCTAGTAACCTTAGTGTAGCAAAGAAAGATTAAACATTCAAGTAATCTGGCTTAGTTCCAATTCATTTTCAATTAACAGGAGAAAATCCTCTCAGACATAATAGGCTATCTCAGGTTTGGTTTTAGTCTGTCTGACAAAAGTAAGCATTTCGCCTTACAAGTTAAAAGTCACTAATGCTGCTCAAAACATAGTTTATTAAATACCAAATGCTAGCAAGAAAAAAAAAAAAAGACAATTAAAATACTGATTTTATGTCCTCAGACTGGGACTCCTGCTGCCCTCACCCCATAGCTCCTAACTTCTGTGCTTGGAAGTTTCTGTGTTTCTCCCTGTCTTTGAAACATTATAAACCCATCAATTTTTTTCTATTTTTTTCCCCATGGAACCATTTTGTTTTCTGTAGTAGGAAAGAAGCTACTGAAGGGTAGCACCAGTGAGCTGTACCAGAAAGATGGAATTGAAGAAAGGGAACAAGAAAACAAATCTGAAAATGCAGAAAACCCAAGAGTATTTTTAAACTGCCCAATACATTTTTGATGTGAACAACTGGCAAGAACTCTGGTGCACTCAGGAGTGAAGAAATGCATGAAAAATTGACACCATTCTTATTCAAATTGATTTGGTGGGATTCAAAATGAATGCTTACACAGAACAAGTAACAATCCTATATTGTATTCCAGCTGTATTCCAGCAGTTCTCACCAAGCACAAATTTCCTCTTGCCCCTCACATGGCAACAGAAGGAAAAAAGGTGGCTCCAGCCCCCCAGAGGCACAAAGGGCTCCAGGGGAACCTGTGTTTCCAAAGTCAATTGAAATGAAAAGGAGACCAATAAACATTTAAGATCAGTGGGGAGCTAATGATCCCTTTACAGTCCAAAGACACCACAATTACAGTAATTTTTACAGAGGGCTGAGAACAGCAGCTCCATCCTGAGCAGACTTGTGGGAAACCTCTCAAGGAGGGACTGAGAGCTCCTGACAAGCCAGGGGGCCACAAGAAAGCTGCATCAGAGAGAAATGTAGGGCAGCCACTCCTCAGGGCTGAAAGGGAGGTTTATTTGTTTAAGTGGCACGTTTAAGTTTAAGTTAATCTTACACATCCTTCTCATTTCCAAAAGGTATTGTAGTCCTTTTCAATCCTTTGTTTTCTGACTCACCTGTATGATTTTATCTTGGTGCCTTTGTACTTTGCCATTCCTCATTACCAATCAGAGAGAAAATGAGCCAGAAAAAACCCACTCTGGGACCTGCTTGGCTACATCCAGGCAAAAAAATCCTGTTGCAGGATTGTTCCTGCAGGGTGATGTTTCCTGGTTGCCTGTAGCCAGCTGCTCTTGCTTCCAGATGCCTGCCCATTCCCAGCTGAGCCTGACAAGGGAGTGTTCATCTGGTTCAGCCATGGAGTTGGCATCACTGGTCCCAGTACTGCTCTGCCTGCCAGAAAGCAAAACCATATTGAGATGTAACCAGTTACTCATGACAGAAGTTTGATGTTTCCATCCTTTAGCAAACCTGTTTAGTCCTTTCCTCCTTTCTTGGCTGTTCTGGATAACAACCCCCAGTTTGAATCACAGGCTCGACCTCACTCAGAAACTTTCCTCTAAGTTTTCTCATTTCACCCACATGGCTTTTTATTGTACCCACTTGTCCTGCACACCTTGTCTATCTCCTGAACTCTTCCAACCCACTTGTTTGCTTTGTGATTTTTCTCTTGGCTCGTTGCTTTTTTCCACCTTTCTAAAACCAAAAAGTCTTCATTTTCTTATGGATTGCTGTCCCACCCCCCACTGACCTCATCACCACAATCCAGTACCAGCCTTCCTCAAGTCCCATCCTCTGGTGCTCACCACTTTCTGAAAGCTCAGATGCTGCAGGAGCTCTACAGAAGTTTCCACCTCCCTTTTGCAAGTCTGTCTCTTTCTGGAAGTTCATGCAAATAAAAGTTTCTCAGGTGCTTGACACATTCCTTATTCTCCTTGCTCAGAGCCTGCCACCTCTCCTCCAAGCACAACCAAAACCAGCCCAGTGACATACTTAGCCCGACAGGAAATTTTTATTATTGACTTCAAAGAGCATCAAATATTAATTTGAAGCCTGAGTACCAAGATGCCTGATCTTTATTGGAAATATTTCAAGTTACTATTTTACTAGTGATGCTGATATAATTATCTAGGGCTTATTTCCCCCCTCCCCCTGCCCTGCAGTGCTAATATGCAGAACCACAGTTTATGCAGGTGCCATGCTCATCTCCCAAACACAGAGATGAAGAGGTAGTTAACCTGTCTTAATGCTGAAACATGATTTTTGGTTTTATTATCAAATAAAATATATATACTGAACAAAGATGGATCTGAAATTGTTCACCTCAGAACAAGTAATAGCAAAACCAAGCAATAGCATTTAAGAACGTTTGTCTCTTTAAACATAGAAATTGGTTAAAATTATGGTGAGAATGATGGAATTGTTCTGGTTGGAAAAGCCCTTGAAACTCATCAATTCCCACCATTAACCCAGCCCTGCCAAGGCCACCCCTGCCCCATGTCCCTCATCCCCACATCTCCAGGGCTCTAAAACCCCTCCAGGGATGATGGGGACTCCACCCCTGCCCTGGGCAGCCTGGGCAACCTTTTGGATCAAATACTCCCTAATATCCAACCCAAACCTCCTGTAGCTCAGCTTAAGAATATTTTCTCTCATTCCACTGCTTGTTGTTTGGGAGAAGAGCCTGAAGCCCCCAGGCTCCAATCCCCTCTCAGGCAGCTGTAGGGAGCCAGAAGGTCTCCCCTCAGCCTCCTCCTCAGGCTCAGCAACCTCCAGTTCCCTCAGAGGCTCCTGATAACACTCATGTTCTAGGACCTTCACCAGCTTGGTTACCTTTTTTGAAATAAAGATTTTTTTTAAAAGGTTAGCTCATTTGCTGCTTCATTTTGTGGTATATGGACTTTTTTTAGATTCTAGAAGCATGTTCTTTCAACCTGGGTAACAAAATAAGGTTGTTTGGTTGCTTTTTTTTTTTTTTTTTTTTTTTTTTCCCCCCAAGATTTTGCCCATCTGTGCTGTCTCTCTTTTCTCTGTACTTCTAACATAAAAATAAGGTTTAAATACTAGGCTATTTTAAGCAGTTTTCAGACTGAACTAGAATCCAGACTGTTGCAGCCTGTCTTTCCCAATCAGGAAAAAAAAAACCAAAAAACAACCAAAAAACCAGAAAATTCTATGACAATCACCAGTGCAAAGCCCCAGTGTTCTGCTTTTGAAAGGAAATAAAAAGACTTCTCAGAACAGAAGATGGGCATCTCAGCAGAAGCACTTTAATCCAAAAAAAGCAAATTGCATGACTGACTGGTTATGTCTCTGAAGCAAAATTTACACAGGGAACAGTCAGGGAACTTCTGGGAACAGTCAGGTCATGCCCTGAATCCAGAGCCCAGCTTCTGGGACTGGGGCAGTTTTTCCCCTTAAAAATTCTTAAAAATAAATGGCTCAAATCTGAGACCACAATCTTAATTTTTAATTTGTCAGAAGACTTTCTATTATTTTCTGATTGTTTTCCTCCCTTTAAGCTTCCTACTGAGTTTCCATCCTTTGACCTCTATTAGACTTTACACATGGATGACTTTTTTCACCAAAATTTAACAATATCCCATTCCAAGTGTTAGGAGAAGAGATTTGTGGCTTCCTTTTAAACAGTAAAGAAAGCTGAAGACAGAAAAAGTCTGTCTTGAGTCAAAGAGTGCTCTTTTGTGTATGAAGAATCTGAGTCTGATGTTAGTCTCCTGCTGGAAGAAATGTGAAGTCTTTGAAGTCACTCCATCAAAGTCAACAACTACAAAGTCATAAAGACAAAAATGAGCTGTTTATGTCTTCTTTTTTGTTTGTTTCCTGCCTTAATCTGCAAAAATAATAAAAATAATCTGATTTATGATTGTTCTCTGTGGATATAAGGCATGACAAATACATTTCAAAATACAGCCCAAATACAGTTCTGATAAAAAATTCAGGATTCTTCCCTTTCATTTGCATGGAGCAAGTTTCAGCTTTTCATTTGGATATTTTTTTTTTAGAATTCACATTTTTCATTCTGGTCCCCTTTATTTGGTTTATTAGCATTTCTCATGTTATGAACACAAATGACAGGGATGCTGCTGCACTTTTGACATTTCAAATCAAAAATATATATGGAGGTAAAATAAGTGTTGCTCCATTTTGGTTTTATGCCTTCACTGTGAATAGTAACTTTGATGCAGTGGCTGTAAAAAACACATGAATAAGGAGGAAAATTTAATGTAGAAAATTAAACTCAGAAGAGGACTGCAGTAAGTAAAATGAATTAACTATTTTTCCTGAGATGAGATTAAATTAATTTTTACAGAAAGCAATGGCAACGGATTGCAAGTGTATAAGCACAATGGTAAAAGTGGAATGTGTTTTATTCCAGGATGTTCATTAAAAAAGGAGAAAAAAAAATCAGGTTATTTAAGGCCTGAGGGTATTTTTTTTTTTTAATTATGCAAAATTAAATTACGATGGTTCTGTTGAAAGGAACAAAAAGATGAGCAAGGCATACATTTTGTCAGGGGCAGAATGAAGCTGTGCCAAAGGTTTTAGACCTAAAGATCATAAAAGCAAATTTTAAACAGGAAAAAGATCAGAGCAGGCTCCCTGGGTGTGTGGTGCAAGCACTGCCCAGCACAGCACAGGGCAACTCACCCACAAGACTCCCTGGCATTCCTGCCTCACCCTTTCCAAGGAAGAGTGATGGAATTGTTCTGGTTGGAAAAGACCTTGAAGATCATCAAATCCAGCCATTCCCCCAGCCCTGCCAAGGCCACCCCTGCCCCATGTCCCTCAGCACCACATCTTTAAAAAAGGGCTTTAAAACCCCTCCAGAGATGATGGGGACTCCAGCCCTGCCCTGGGCACCCTTTGGGTGAAGAATTTTTTCCTAATATCCAACCTAACCCTCCCCTGGCACAACTTGAGGTCATTTCCTCTCATTCTATCACTTGTTACTTTGGCAAAGGGAGTGACCCAACCTTGGCTACAACCTCCTTACAGGGAGCTGTGGAGTGAGAAGGTCTCTTCTCTCCTCAGCCTCCTCCAGACTAAACAACCACAGCTCCCTCAGCTCTGCCTTGCAAGATGTTCCCCAGACCCTTCACCAGCTTTGTTTCCCCCCCCTTTTTTTTTTGTTTCCCCTTTGTTTCTCTTTGTTTCCCCTTTTGTTTCTGTTGTTTCCCTTCCCTGGACTTGCTTCAGCACCCCCAAGTCCTTCTGGTTTTATTTTTTTTTTAAATCTTCCACTAGCAGCAAATTACCCCAACATATTGTTTTCTAGGCTTTGTGAAGTTACCTGGGTTTTAGCAACAAAATCTCTTCCTCTTGCAGGAGCAGCAGGAGCAACTGTGTAGCTCTGCGAGGAGTGCCTTCCCCTGTTTCAAATGGAGAAGAAAATATTCCTCTGGATACATCATGAATATATTAAAAAAAAGCAGGAGGAGAAGGGTAGGTTACCCTAGCAGGAAGAGAGGAGGTGGAACAGGCAGGAGGTGATGTAATGGCCTAAACCCACGAGGGTTCAGGCAGTGAGGTGCCAGAGGGGCCATTTACATTGGACAAATCTCCATTTCTGAGGAATCTGTCCCTCTGAAGGGCTCAGCAGCACTTGCAGTGCTCAGCATGCTGAGCTAAATCAGCCTGACTGGAGAAGTCAATTTGCTTTCCTTTGGGGAGAGGGAAGGGACACGTTTCCACATCACAGAGCTCTTTGGGGACCTGAATTACCTTCCTTCCCTGGCAGTCCTAAGAAATATGTGTTCATCTCCCACGCCTCTGCAGGGCTGGTGGCTCCTGAGGGAAGGAAAAAGTTGTCATCCCTGCTGCCTGGACAGCATTTTAGGAATGCCCAGAGGTGTTCTGCTCCTCAGGAGGGCAGCCACCAGGCACAAGCACGAGTGAATCTGTCAAAGACACAGCTTTTTTGTGTCTCTGAAGGATGCAAACATTATAAATGATCCTGTCATCACCACGCACAGATCCTGCAGTGGCTTTTGCCAGGAAGATGCAAACATTGTGGCTTTTGGAAGGAAACTGAGCCACTGAGCAGACACACTGAATACAAACACCACACCAGTCCTGATGGCACAGCAGGAGCAGGAGGAAAAGTGCAAGTTTCAGTAGTTCTTCTAAAGAAATATTTAATCTAAAAGAAAAAGAGGGGGGGAGAAATGCCAAAGAAGTGTCTTTTAACTATGATAGGGAGAAAGATTATAGCTGGGAGATGTAAAACCCATTTTGCTAAGGGGATTATTAAAAATTTGACTTCAAGCACAAGGATGTGAAAAAGCCTCTCCCATTTCAATTTTTTCTATAAATAAACTGAGCACAAGTTTTAAGAGCATAACGTTTAAGTGCAATATAATCAAAATAAGATTTGATTTCCAAGAATAACAAAAAAATTTTCAAACCCCAACAATCTCTAAATCCCAACCAGAGCTAATAATTTCAAAATATGGCTTTGCACATCATCCCTTTGCCCTGTCCTGCAGTCTTGATGGAAGTGCTGTATTTGCAAAGGTTATTGAGACTTCAGTGAAATTACCTCCTCTGATCAAAACAAAGGTTTCCCAGGGTTTCCAGGTCTCACTCTGTCCAGGCTGGTAACCAGACATTATAAACAGACTGTGCCCTCTCACTCACTAAAATGCAATCAATACCTCATCATCCTTCCCTCTGCACAGCAGCCCACGGGCTATTGAGCTTCCAAACACCACTAGTGAGGCTGTCAGTGTCAAAGGAAATGGTGGGATTGTCCTGTCCTGATGAGATTCTGTCCCTAATGTGGTGGCCTGTGGAAATAAGCTGCCTCTGCCTCTCATGGGATATTTAAACAGCATCTGAGCCTTCACCAATTCCTTCCTTCCTGTCCTGCAATTTTTTCTTTTTTTCTTGTGGGAATGAAAGAGGCTCAATGCTCCTTTAATAAACCCTAATTGAAGATCTCCAAGAGTGACTTGGGAGGATAATGTGTCCAAGGACCTGCTAGAGGGATCTACTCAGCACATCAGTGCCAGAGCTCTGGCACAGAGAGGATGGATTTGGGGGCCCAGAGGAGGTGAGTGAGAGAGCAGGGTCTGGAGCTGACTGGTTTTAGGAAGTTTTCTGTGATTTCCCTTCACTGAAGACTAAGAGTTTAATTTTTGTGCTGTGGGGATCAGTGGTGCAGCTCACCATGAGTTGCTGGAGGCAAGAGCAAGGCCTCTTCTGAATGGGTAACACTCACCTACTCCTTCTCCATTTCTGGATCAAGAAGGAATTTCACAGGTCCCCTCTGGTTTAGGGTGATTCAAGCTCCTTGTTGAATGCCACAAGATTCTCTCTCTAAAGACCTCAGCTTTGTTGGGCTCCATCTTCACAAAGAACTGGTGTTCCTATGACACTTGTTGGCAGATGCTGTTTTCTGCAAAACAGGCTCCTCTGGTAGGGACTTCTGCAAGGTCAGATCTTGTCTACAGTGTGAAAGAGATTTGTAAGCTACACAACTCAGAAGCCTGCAAAGAACCTCCAAGTTTGCATGGTGGCATTATCAGACTCTGCAAAGCTGTTGGCAACTGCCAAATACATTTCATTTATACTGAAGTCTGAGAAAAACATAATTAGCACCTCATATTAAAGAGAAAGCAGCATGCTGTTGAGAGCAAGCCAGGAAGTTGATAAACACAACTTCCTCAAATTAAATTTTCCTGAAAAAACGAGATTGGGACATAAATTCTGAAGAGGCTTGTGTTAGCAGCTGTGCAGCACAGTCACAATTAAACTCCAAACCCTAACGTTCTCACTCTTATAATACATCTTTTCAGAAGATTTTCAGGCTCTCATCAAGCAAATGTAATGTTTTGAGAAGGGGAGGGGGGTGTCTTTGAGCAAGGGATGCTTTGCTAAAATAAACACCACATAAAAATAAGCACACAAGTTGCTGAAAAACTCCTGCAATTCCAGAGCTGGCTGTCACCCCTGCTCAATCCAAAATGCAGCATCATTTGGTTTTGCTGGCTCTGTGGAAATGTAGCTTTCCAAAATGGAGGTTTCTTTAACAGGTAGAGGAGATTTGAAAAGAGAAGGGAGGTCTCATGTTATCCCATGGGGACTTCCCTGCTCCTCAGAGGTGGTGGCAAGCAGGACATGGCCCCAGGGCTTCCCCTGTCCTGGCAGTGTCACACCAGCTGGGTTAGTGCCTGGAGATGGGAGTTGGTTGCTCCTGTTCTGGACCTGGGACAAAAAATTGACAACCCAGAAGCCTCACTTCTGAGCCACACTTCTGTTCCTGTGTGCACAACTTTCACACACTCCATGCTTTCTTTGGGGCTTATTCTGAGAAACTCACAGTCCAACCTTCTCCCACCTGCTTTACTTTCTGCTCTCTCCCTCCCCTGCCCCACTGCTCCCCACTTGCCCAGTGCAGGCTTTCATCCTGTACATACCTTTTCCTCCTGTTCCAACTCAGTAATTAACTCTCTCTAATTGTGTTTACCCTTTGGTGTTCATATCCCACTATTTTCTTTGTCCTTTTCTCATTATGCAGATGGATGTTACACTGTAGCAGCTTCCAGGTAACTTTATGTATTCTCTGCCAAGCTTGCCCTTAATAAATATTAAATGACACACACACATACACTCATAAATCTGAGAGAAGCTGAAGGGACTGATTTTCAGCAGCACACCAGAAGGCTGCCTGTTTTCTTTGGCTTGCTCCCAAACACTTCCCCACTTGCACCAACAGAAGATTAGAGGGGCTGGGAGTGCCTTTGGTGATGGCAACAACCCTGGCAGAAAGCTGCATTTCTTCTGAGACTGACAGGTGAAAGGAGCACGAGAAACATCAAGACCAGACTCCCATTACCACTAAAATCCAACAATCTTTGTGGGTGTCTGGGTGCAGCTGATATGATGGTGCAGCTCAGCAGTGATTGCACAAAGAGTCTGCTGGCAGGCTGGGCAGAGGGAGAAGGAGGATTTTTCATTTCATGCATCGTTTGCAGCTACTTCCAATCATTCAGCAAAGCATCAGCTTGATGCAAAGTTAAGAGGAAAACCCTGAAGCAAACAGACAAAAGTGAGTAATCCAGAGAGACACCAAATACAGTTAATTCCCTTTTTTTTTTTTTTTTTTTTTTTTGTGCATTTTTTCCCCCCACCCTTTTGCTACATGCTACATGAGAGCATGTAATTCTTTGCATGAAGTTCATTACAGTTATAGAAAACCCTGGAAATAAATGCATGAGGACAAACCTCCTCCCCCAGGAGATCCCATAGTGATTTCAAGTGATTTTATAGTCCCTGAATTTGCTCCAATCATCCAGGGGTCAAACTGCTCATTTCCCTGTGGTAGAGAAGAGAGGGTAGACTTGGGACAATATTTAATCCTCAATAATAAGAAGAAACTGTCCCTTAGAGAGGTGTCTTTACCCTGACCTCTGCAGGGAGCAGCCAGGAAAAAATGGGGTAACAGAGAAAGCATTGGTCTCTGCAGAATGACACCACAGCCCACGGGCTGAAGTCAAACAAGTCAGGACTGACTTCCTGAGGATGATCAAAAGCTGCAAATTTGATACATATCTTGCTCCTCATCCTGCAATTTCTGGCTATGAGGCTGGCATGCCATGGAGCCACCCTAGAGCAGATGAAGGGTTGAATCAGCAAATCCAGACCTCCCGGGGGGACACAAATCTTTTTCATCCTCTGTGGATTATTTTTTGGTTTTTAATTCAGCAATGTGACCTTCAGCCTACCGAAGCATCAAGGAAACAAAATTTTGAGACCTCAACAGACTGCATGGCTCTGCTGGGAAATTAATTAATGCTTCAGAGTTAAAAACAAGGGAGATCACCATTCCCTGAGCATGACAAGTAACTAAAAGCAGTGGTGGAGAAGAGGAGGGTGCCTGGGATACACATCAGGTGTCAAGAGTGCACCTTTTCCTGACAGCATCTTCCTAAAGAATTAGGTATGGTTGTTTTGGGGGCTGGACAACAGGAGTAGGACATCTGGTCCTGTGGGGTGAGATCACTGTGGCTGCATTTATGTGATAAAGTAAATGACTGCAGAAGTAACTCTCTCTTGGGCCACACCATTCCTCTCAGACAGGGCATGGGGATGGGAAGCCCAGACAGAACTGGAGATGTGCTCTGCCACTCTTCAGAATTTGGAAGCCTGGACTGCAAAAGGAATAGCCACAAAACCAGCTTTTACTGGACAGAAGAGTAAACTTTCCTGCTCTGCACAGCACTCCTTAATTATAGATGGGTTTCATTCTCAATTTGGCTTCCAGAGGCTGCTCATGAAAGCAGCAGACAGCAGCCTGGTGTGTAAGGCAGCAAAGACAGAGCTGGGTCAGGGAAAGGGAAAGAATGGTGAATCCTAGCAAACAATACTGCTCCAGAGAAGACTCTTGGAGAAAAGTAAAGGCAGTGTTCTGGGGTTAATACTGCTTAAAGTTTCATTTTGAGAGAGGTTTTTCTTTCCTGCTAAGAATTCACATTGCTTTCAAGTCCTGCTCCATCCTCTGGTTTCAGCAGAACACAGCAAACACATTTCATTTCCTTTCCTGCCTAGTGGGATGCTGAGGAGATGTGATCTCTGAATTGGTATCTGTTTCAGCTGGCCCATATTTGCAGCAGGATTTATGACACATGCCAGGGCCTCCCCTGGCTGATTGGATATGGCCAGGGAAATGGAGAAAGCCTCAACTCGCTGAGCTTCAAAAAATGAACTTCACTGAAATGATGTATTGTTGTTTTGCAGCTAAAAGGAACACCTGGCTCGTGCAGTGGGGGAAAAGAACAAAATGCAACATTCATAAAAATGACTGAAGAGGGACCAGACAATAGAGTTATTTTTGCCTCTACATAAAAGGACGTGCCACAAAACCCTGTTAGGAATTATAATCTGGCATATCTGTTGCTTTTGTTTGACTCTATTGCATTGGCATGTCCACTAATTCAGTTTTAACCTCCATTAACATCTCCAGTACTTCACAGAACAGATTCAGACTGTCTGATGCTTCCCATGTCACTTGGAGGAAGCATTAGATAATTATTATTGCTTTTCTTATGACATAATTACTTCTTCAGACATAAAAGTCATTTATATTGCATGAGTGAGATTTTTGTTTTGCTTATTCCATTGTACATCTCCAGTGCAGATGTGGGGGATGTTTTCTGAAACAAGCAAGAGTAGAATTGGCTCTAGAAAAAAAAAAACCAAAAAATTTGTTATGCTGCTTTGGTGCAAAAAAGTTTTGGAAATACTTCAAAGTTACCTAGAGGTTAGAACACTGAGTATGGAGCCCACATTTAATTCAGCTACAGTAAGAGTTAACCCCAGTTGTAATTGGGCAGAGAGAAGCAGAGAGGCATGGGAGGAGAGGACCCAAAGATGCTCCTTCATCTGTGCAGCTACAACAGAGAACAGAAATGCAGCTGCTGTGTGGGTGTGCATGTACCTGTGGGCTGGGTGAGCTCTGCATTGGTTTATACACACACAGAAGAAAAATGCAAACCAAAGGAGGTATTTTTAGCAGCAAGCTATATAATGCTACAGCACACCCACTCATTTGCTCTTTCCTAAATGCTACAGTAAAGCAAACCCTGTAGCAGCTTCAGCATGAAGACACAGATTCCATATCATTCACTGAAGGCAGGAAAGCCCTTTTCTGTTTAAGCAAACACAGCCAGCTGACTTCTACTGACACGTAGAGTCCTGCACTCTGCACCAAGCAGCAGGAATTCTGAGGAATTTTCATGCTTGATGAGTGTGCTGTGAGAGCCCAACACCAATGGGAGGGAGGTTCCTGGGAGAGCAGAGGGGGCTCTCCATTATCATTTGTAAATAAAGGGCTCTGGCATATGAGCTGCTGCCTGGGAGCATTAACTGAGTTAATGCCTAGCAAGCCTAATTGCAAATGAGCTAATTGGTCCAGCAATATTAACACACTCATCTTCTCTGGGAAAAGGTGATGCCCACTTTGGTCTGTGTTGTTCTTAGATGCCATTTGACCTTTGTTCTTGGGAAGCAGAATCCATCCTGATGGATATTTTTAAGGAATAATTACTTGCCAGTAAGTGCTGGTCCCAGAAGAAATAAATTCTGAATTGATAAGCACTCAACCACACGTCCATCCACAGAGTTGGGGAGTTCTGTGGTATCTTTTGTGACTTTTCAATTAGCTTTTGGTTTGGGAGTGTTTTCACCTCCAGGTAAAGGTACTCTGGACTCTTCAAACTGCTGCCTGGGGGTCTGGTTTAAAAAACAATATTTTCAAAACAGCATGGCAAATAAACAGAGCTGCTACATCCCTGCCATGGCACACATCCCTGGCTTTTCAGCTCCAACATTTGGTAGATGGGTTCCTCAATATCCTGATGCCTGGAGAGGGCAGTGTCACCCTTGCAGAGATAATTCCCTGGCTGTTCTCCTACCTGCATGCTCTTAGTCCAGAGATCCACTGACCAAGAGCAACTCCTGAAACTGCAGAGGAGAATCCCACCCCCTGCACTGGTCTGCCACTCAGTATGAATCAGAAGGTGACCACACTCCTGGTTAGTCTGAGGTGTGGGGTGAGTTATTTTCATAGAGTCCTAAAATTTTAGGGGATTATACCTGAGCTCAGAAACTGCAGTCAGTTTCAAAATGATCTGCCAGCCACAAAATGAAATAAATTAGCTGGATAATTTATTCACAACAAGTAATTCCTCCAATTTTCTCCTCCTTCTCAAAATGAAAGTCTGGAAAAAAATCAGTGTATCAATGTATGTGTTTTTTGAGAAGTGTTATATAAGAAATGATCACTGTAACATACCATAAAAAAAGTTAGGGAAGTGGCTTCCTCTCTGTTTCAGTGGAGGAAAGGAGCTGCTCATATGAAAGTTATTAAAAAATATAAAAGAGAATTCTTAGCATTACAGAGAAAACCAAGAGCATTTCAAGAGGCAATTTCAAAGCAGAACACCAGGCACCCTGCTTTCATCAAACCAAAGATTAATTGTTTAACAAAGGCCTGGTGGTCAGACCAACAATTAGCTGCTCTTTTATCATGATAATTATAATGAGCAATTGAAAAAAAAAAAATAAAAATAACTCAGTACAGGCAAAGAAAATTCCTCAGCTGCCAGTTCCAAGTCTACTTCTGCCTACCTGAGAGAGCAAGATGGTGTAGCAGCAGCTTCAGGGAAAGGTCTGTTCCTTTCAAAGCAAGTGCAAATCTTCCATTAACTCTGGGAGAGAAAAAAAAAGGCTACTGTATTACCTTCATTTCTACCTCTGTATGGGTTTGTAAAGTCCCTTTCAAATGAGAGTAAATTTGTCTAAATAGCAGGATTCCATCCCATGGTGGTGTGGATGTGTGTAAGGATAATAAACCATGAGAGAGAGGGAAAACATTGCCTATGAAATCATCTCAGGATGCTCTTCTATATAAACAGATTACCAGCAGAGGATCCTTGAAAGCTGTTTCTTAATTTAAGCAAAGCAGCTCCTTAATTTATTTTAAGTAAAGCTAATCTTGCCTCTGATGTTGTTTATTGATGTCTTTGTGCATCAGAAGGCATGGAGCTGGAGTTTGGGCTCCAGGGAAAGCCTCAGCACTTGCTGATACCCAGGAGGTGCTGGCCCTGCTTTACATTTCTCCTTGCTAACAACTCACTTGTCCAAATTCTCTCATGTTCCTCAAGGAGAAAACAACCTGTGAGAAAACAGAAATGACCAAAGCAACTACTGACAAATCTGCTCGGTATGGAAGACTAAAAAAAAAAAAAATAAATAACAGAGGAGAGAGATACTAAAAGGACTGAATCTCCCATGGCTTCACTTCCTGAGGAAGAGAAGCACAATGCTGCACATCCTCCCAGGCACATCCCCAGCAGTGGCTGCCAGCATGGGGCTGTCTCAGAGGAAGGGGCTGGGCAGGTTGGGGTCAGCACCATCTGAGGAGCTGCAGCAGCACCCATGGGTGAGGCTGCTCTGTAGGGAGAGGACCCAGAGGTGTGGCAGCAGCACCTGCCTGGGGATGACTCAGGTCTCCCTGCCACTCCATGCTAAATTAATGCTACCAGTGCACAGCCCTGGCTCTTTCTTAACTGTAATTCCTATTTTCTCTGAAACAGAAGGATCATTTCCAGGAAAAAACCAGCTCCCTCCTCTGTCCCCAGCAGCTCAGCTCTCAGAGCAGCAGCTCCACTTTTGCAGACATCCAACTACAGGTGTGGGATGCCTCCTGCAGCAGCCAGGGGGGATGCTCTGGACTGTTTTGAAGTATTGCAGTGGTGATGAACCACAAACCACAGGCCTGGCTTTACATTTAGCAAATAATGGCTGTGCAGAGCCTAAAAAATAATTCTCTGTGAACCAGCAAGCAGCATTACCAAGCCCTGCAAAAGGCTGGAGATGAAAAGCTTATTTTTCACCATGTGGCCCCTGGTTTTCCAGCTACAGCCTACCTGTCACTTAACTAAAAGCCTAATCCTGGAATAAAAACCATCTTCTTTCACTCCAAACACTAAAATCTCAAGAGCTCAGCACAGCTTTGGGATCAGATCTTCATTTGTGGCAGTTGCCCCCCCCCAAGCCCATACTAAGCTCTATGCAGTTGAATTGTTCCTTGGATTACTAGTGCTTTCCCTAGGAAAATATTAAAAAAAAAAAAAAATGCAATAATCAAGATAACTTGTTCTACAAGCAGTGACACAAGGCTTTTTCCCTATTTGGCATTCAGCTTCACAGCCTAATTAATTAGCATTTGTACAGCACTTTGAAAATATGACATGCAATTGAAGTGCTAAGTATTATTATTAATATTAGCAGCAACACCATTTTGCTCTGCTGAATGCTTTTTCCAACAGACTTGCAATAGAAAAAAAAATAGTCAAGCCAGCTGAACTGACATGCTATAAACTTGAAATGCACTTAAAGCTTCCTCACCATATTTGATTACAGAGAGCCAAATGGCTGAGACATCTGCAGAGCTCTGCACATTTTTTTAGTCTATTAAAAAAACCTGAACCTCATCTAGCACAATTTGTTCTGAATCTGTCAGTAAGGTAGATAGATATTGCTTTGCAGGACAGTTTGGGGATTGTTTATGGAAAGGATTCTGAGATGCTGGGATGCTGTAGGCTACTTCTCATCTGTATGTAGCCAAATATGCCATCAAGAGAAAAACTGCTTCATGAGCTCCTGTAATTGTATCTTCCTCATTTAGCACAGAAACTGCTGAGAGTTAAACAGCACAAACACTTCCAGAGAGGCAGCTGATCCCTGCTGCCCTCAATTTAAAATATAGCTGTAACCTGGAAACTCGAGAGCTCCTGGGACACATCTTCCCAGGACTCCCAGTTTGGCAGCTGCTGGGTTTGGCTGTGCCAAGAGGCTCTTTGGCCTTCACCTTCTGCATCGGTTTGATTGCAGAATCAATGCCTTGTACCCTGTGCTGGCTCTCTGACACTCACACCTTTGCTAACACACCTTTTGTTTTGTTTTGTTCTCAGATGCTTATCACCAAGAGATCTTTATTTCCAAGCAAGGTAACTTCTTCTACTCCTCCAGGTAATTTGCAGCAGGCAAGAGATAACCAGCACTTGGCTGCCTTAAGGCAGAAGAGAGGCTGCAAATGATGGGGAGGCTAAATCATTCACTGCTTGCTGTTTGCTGCTTCTGATGGACCCAGGAGGTCCCAGGGGAATGAGAGAGGCATCTGAGATGTGGCCAAGTCAGTGCAGAGGCTGAGCTGGGGCAAACCTGACCCCAGAGGAGGGGACCTGAAGCTGCCAGCCTCGTCCTGGAGAACTGGGATCACTCTGGAAACCTTTCCTGAAGCTGCCAGCCTCATGCTGGAACACTGGGATCACTCTGGAAACCTTTCCTGAAGCTGCCAGCCTCCTGCTGGAACACTGGGATCACTCTGGAAACCTTTCCTGAAGCTGCCAGCCTCATGCTGGAGCACAGGGATCACTCTGGAAACCCTTCCTGAAGCTGCCAGCCTCATGCTGGAACACTGGGATCACTCTGGAAACCCTTCCTGAAGCTGCCAGCCTCCTGCTGGAGCACAGGGATCACTCTGGAAACCCTTCCTGAAGCTGCCAGCCTCGTGCTGGAACACTGGGATCACTCTGGAAACCTTTCCTGAAGCTGCCAGCCTCCTGCTGGAACACTGGGATCACTCTGGAAACCTTTCCTGGCAGTCCTGCTACAGGAGTGGTGCCCCTCTCTAAGGGCAGAGCTTATCCCTGGCAGCAGGAAATCAATTTGGGGTCTACTTTGGTATCACAAGGTCCATAACTGCCTGGGCTTCCCAGGGGGAAGCAGAACCTGTGGGCTTGCAAGGGATGGACCTCCCAAAGCCTTGACCAGCTCACCTGTGCTAGAGAAGGCATGAGGAGAGACAGCAGAGGTCTGAACAGACACCTTTTAGGGCATTTAAGGCATGACAATATCTACATATTCTGCTTATTGAGCTGCATGGTGCCCCTCTGGACTGATTCCTACCTCGTTAATTATATACCTCTTAATTAAAATAAAAATAATCAGAGTCCAAGATTTTGCTTCTCAGTTGCTTCCTATCACCAACTGTTACTGCTGTGCTGGTAGTAGAGAGGAGTTTTGTAGTTGTGAGGAAGTAATAAATGCTGTTTAGTTCAATAACAAAGAAAAGGGGGCACCCAGGCTGACAAAAAACTGGAAAATCCTGACAGCATCACTGCAGGGCTGTAAGAATTTCCTGAGGTAGGCAAGAGGCAGGTACCTGAACTGCCCCCAGACAGTCAGGAGACAGCTCCATGGAAAGTCAAACTTTTGGGATGAGTCAGGTAATGGGTAAAAGTCCAGGAAGCAGGAAAGCTGCCAGGAGCTACTTCTCTGAAAGTCTCAAACAGCTGATGGATCATTACAGAAAAATAACATCCCAAGAGCAGCAACACAAGAACAAACCAACCTTGAACTCTGAGGAGCTGAAAATTTTCATTAAAAACACGATATTAGGTCATAACAATATTTTCTGGTTCTAGTGCTTGTACATGTTTCACCCTCCCCTTCCAAATCCTCCTCCTTGAGGTAACACATCCCTTTTCAAGATGCACAACAGCAGAAGAGAAAGCTCTTTCAGCTTCCAAAGCTGCAGTGTGCAGCCAGTGCTGAAATGCTGATGAAGATTTGTTTGATAGTTTCCTGAATGCTGTGGGTATTCCAAAGCCAGAAGACCTATTAGAGAGGATGATTCATAAAGGAAAACCAGCTCCTTTATTCATCTCATGTGCAGAGTTCAAAAGAAAGTCCCCACGAAAATGTTACAAAGTACAAATAATACAAACCTCATGAAAACGAAGGGAAAAGAACAGAAAAAAATACCCAAGAAATAAAAAACCTCCACAAAAATCACATAATAGAACTCAAACCCTGGGAAGCTGGGCTTTGAATATAAGATTGGCATAATACATTCCAAATCTTCAATCATACAAAAATGTCTTTTTGCATATGAAATGTCTTTGTAATTTTTCCTATCATCACTGTAAGCCTCAGATGCACTGGCTTTGATTTAGTACATAATAAAAAAAAAAAAAAAAAAAGAAATCCTAAGTGTTTTCTGCAGATGTGTAAAGATGCTATTAAAAAAATGTTATTGCTCCTTCCCCAATACCAGTTGCAGAGGGAACTGCCATCCCTGACTACCTGGGTTTTTTGTTGATTTTTCCTGGTTTACTTTAAAAAAATCCAAACAACCCCGGACTGATTGACTCAGTCTTTCTCAGGGGAAAGGGGAGAGGGGGAGGAAAGGACAGGGAAGGAGAAAGGAAGGTAAAAAAATGGGAGTGATAGGGTTAGGCAGGCAGGGCTGTGCTGGTGCCAGGCATTCCTCAGGAGGCTGGCCCAGAACTGCTTTATGGTCAAGCACCCGAAGTAACTATTATGCTTGTTTAATGAGGTTTTGTTCCTTAATATGCTACCTTAAAGCCTAAGCAGAGTTCAAGCAGCTCGTTTTATTTTAATGTCTTTTATCCCTCTAACCAGGACACTTTTTTTTCTTCAATTCCCTTTAGCAGAAATAATCTAGCAAACAAGACCAGCACCAAAAATATGTCATTACAAATGATTTTTGCAATTCTGTTGCTACTCTGATTTATCACGGTGTCAAGTTTTTCTAATTTTGTTTGTTGATTGCCCTTTTAGGAAAAAATATCTCTTTGAATTTGCAACAATTGCCAGCAACACCTATGTAAATATTCAGAAATAAAGAGGCAATTTCAACAGCCATTTAAACAGGGTGAAATACCTGCTTAGATACACAGAGTAATGAACTCGGGTCTGCTTACCAGTGGTTTACAAAAAACACTACAATGCTCCACGAGGCTATTACAATGTATAAAAAAAAACCAAAAGCTGATAGCCAGAATTTAAAGTGGGATAAATACTTCCTTGCAAGGTCATAAAAGGAATCAATGCTGGAAATTTAGTCTTTTATCACAGAACTGTACAGATAATCACCAGGCAACAAACAGTATGTTGGCAATGGCTTTTTTTTTTTTTTTTCTTATTTCCTACAGGCACATCTACATTTGCAAACCTTGTAGTGCAAAAACAGAGGCTCTGTGGAGGTGAAGAGCCACTCCTGGTACACAGAACAGACTTTGGGGACTCAGGGGATGGGGTAACCAGGCTGGCACTGAGCTCCTATTGCCCCCCAGTGTGACCATCAACCTGGAAGCATCTCACCTCAGTCCAAACACAAACATTTAATTTAAAGAAAATTCTAAATACCAGAGCATCTACTAGAGGTATACATGAAGCTTTGAGGGTTTTTTCCCCAGGCCTTGATTTCAGTCATTGCATCTGAACACAACTGCAATAAGAATAACATTGGTTTCCAGTTCAGATCCAGCAGAAATATAGAATGCAAAAAACCCCAACAACAACAAATCAACCCAAAAACCCACAACCAACAAAACCCAGATATAAATTGTGGTTAAAAAAATGGATATAAAATATCCATGGATATTAAAAAATGGATACAAAAATATTTCATTATTTGAAAGCTTTCAGATTTTACCCAGCAAGAAAGTTATTTTAAACACAAGCAGAGAACATGCAGTAAGGAAGAGGAGAAAGGAAGGCTGTGGAAAGCTCTGGGAACAAGCTGCTTACTTGGAGGGGTATTACCCCTGGGGGACAGGCAATGCTTCCTGGAAAATACTCTTCCCAAATGTCACTGTTCAGGGCCTTCTCTTATTTTGCCACTTCAGCTGCCATTTTGCCACTTTCTGAATTCTTCCAGCTTTGTGCTGCCATTCAGCTCAGCTTAAAACAGGGTTTCCCAGCTTCTCCAGTATTCACATTCCAGTTCCCACCAGTTAAGTGTTCAAGGAAAATAAAAACACCCACCCACCCACCCAGTTTCTTTGGATTTTTAAGTTACTTGTGTGGCCAAGGAAGAGGAATGCTGTGCTGATTCCTAAAATAAATATGCAACACTTGCAACAAATTGCCAGTAAAGAGCAACCCATTTCAATTAAACAAAACTGGTAATCACTTTTCAGTGACTTTATCAAAGTCTCTTTGTATCAAATAGAAGATCTTTGCTTTGAGAGACTGAAGGAAATGATTAATAAAATCAGCTGGAGCTTGAATTTCTTTATTAAGAAATTCTTTTGATATTATCAGGGCTAGAAATCAAAGTTGAAGTCCTATTTCAGAGAAGTCTTTGTGTTTCTAGTTTTTAAAATTAAAATAAAAAAATGCTTATCAGGATTTTACTTCAAGTGGTCATCAGGAATTGTCTCTTTTCTTCCTCAGATCTCCAGAGGCAGTTCCTAACTATCCAAGTTCAGTAACTAAGTTGCATGAACAGTGCCAGATAGTTTTCTGATGAATATAAATAATTTACATTCAAATAGCTTTTTTTTTTTTTTCTACCCAGGTATATCAAAGTCATTTAATTCTGTATTTCTTCATAAAGCATTTGTTATTAGTCACATGGGAGGAGTATTGGTTAAGGTGATACTAGAAGCTTTCCAGCAGAGGGGAAAAAAAATTAATCCCATAAAGCATCTTAAGCACTCAGGACTTTCTCCTTAGTTTATTCCCTAAGTGAAAACATCAGGTTAGAAGCCACATTTCTTAACTACACTGCTGTGCCTTAAATCAGCTGAACACCAAGGCTCTAAGAAATGCTCTTGTGCAAAACAACTCCTCTGCAGTCACCCTGCACTCTCCCTAAGTTGAAACGTGTGAGAGAAGAAGGCCAGGGGATTTATGAAACTTCTCTGTCAGATTCAGAAAAAGCCTAAACTCAGCTTTTCTGGGAAACCGTGGGAGAGGAGGCATTTAAATAAATACATGCCCTACAAAATCTGGGAAAGTAAACCCATGTTTGCTGAAGTAAAAGGGTCTTTCAGATCCCACTTCACGGTGATAAATCAGTTTTCCTACAAATGGCCTTAAATTGGACATAGTTTTTTGCTCCATAAGCAGACAGCCTGAACACAGAGTACCACACTCTCCATGTTCATACATGCAAAAGCAATTTAGCATCTCTTCACACTCAATAAAGACCACCTTTAAATACTTCTTTATGGATATGTGGAATTATTACTCCCGTGGGTACATCCCCGTGATGAGTTTTAAACCCTGGGAGAATTAAAAGCTAAAAAGCAACTGCACAGATTTTTTGAGAAAACCTGAAGAAGTTGTGAGCTGTGGATTTTTACTGCTAGTCTAATGCTGCCTGTTAACTGCTGAGCAGCAGGAGGGAAGTTTCTGTTTGCAAGCCAGAAGCCAACTCTCCTGCTTTGTCCTGGAATCCAGGGAACTGTAGACTTTGAAGAGCATAAAGGCTGGGGATGGAGCACCACGTCCTCTTGTTGGGATAGAAAGAAAGTAAAAGAAATATATTCTGAATCTTAATATTTTAGAATTATTTTAGAATTAGAGGTAGAAGAAAATAGGAATGTGGAAACATGTAAAAGTTTTACCTTGTAAAGAACGGTACTTTGTTGGGAGTAGGAAAACTATGTACTCAGCATTTGAGTAGTGAGATAAGGATAAGACTCTGCATATCAAAGTCGAGTAGAGATAGAAGGAAGCTGGCAGTAAAAACAGTTTGGAAGTAATCACACTTCAGCTGGACATTAACCAAGAGAAGGAAGGTGAAAATGACACAGCGAGGAAGACGTCTGTCTTCATCAGAGGAAGACTATTTACTTCATCCCGACGACCACCAGAGAGGGGCACGCAAGCGCAGAAGGTGCCAGTGTCACAATTCACTGATGAAGCAATCTCCACATGCACATGGATTAGAAAACTCTGCAACCTGTTGAATATGTAATTAGATTGCGAAATTTTCCGGGATAAATTGTGGCCGCGCTGTGACTGACTTTGGAGCCAGATTTGGGTGCGTACCCCTGGTTCCCGGGGCCTCGAAATAAAGCACCACATACAACCTCTCCCGAGTGGTTATGTGTTTGTCTCCACATAACACTCTTGCAAATAATAATAATAATAATAATAATAATCATCATCATCATCATCATCATCATCATCATCATCATCATCCAAGACAGACCCAAGCTTCCAGTTCCTGTTCAAGCTCAAATGCCTCCTCACTGGATGGAAATTTCAGCCCACTTTTGAACTTGCAATTCAGCTTCCCGAAGGGAGGTTCAGCACCTCCAGTATTTATTGCCCCCAAGGCAGAGAGGCTCCTCGATGCCTTTTGTCCCCTCCAATTAAGTCACCTGCTGTGCTCCCCACATACATGCAATGAAATCAGATAAAACCATCTCTCCCCTCTGCTGCTTTGATGCCGCTGTCTGAGCAGGCACCCCGCAGAGAGGGCCATATGTTGCCCTTTTTTCACTAAACTCAGTTTAATGCTCCCAGTCTTTTCTTCCAACAGGCTGCAAAAGAGAGGGTAGAGGACATTTGGAAATGCCTGGTGGCAAAGTGGGAGCGTTCAAGCCTGTTCTGCTTCACACCGGGGGGGTGTGTGTGTGTGTACGACATCGATGCTCCTCCAAATTACAGATTTTTTTTTTGTCTAAGGACAATTTGTTGGAGGGGGAAGGTCACGCATAAAGCGAACACACACGACACGCCTGGACTCTGAAATTTAGCAGCATTGCCTGTGATTTGGGTGCTGTGAAATGGAAGACAGGCAAAGACAATGAACACGAAAATATTTATAGATGTTTCACCTTTCACAAAGTGATCTGACCTTTGAGTAGTTTTCCTTGTAACCCTTCCCAGCTACTGCTTGTAGCCACTGATGATGAGTTCCCCATACTGCTTAAAGAGAAACAGAATATTTATGTCTATTTGAATGCATTGTATGGAAACTACTCAGCCTGAAAGCACTGGTTTTCTTCTCCTAACTAGAAAACCTAAGCCCTGGTGAACATATATAATGCAATTCTTGAATTCTTGATGGGCTGGTTGTTTGGGTTTTTTGGTTGTGGGTTTTGTTGTTGTTGTTGTTCTTTTTGGGTTTTGTTTTTTTTTTTTTGTTTGTTTTTTTGGGGTTTTTGTGTTTTGTTTTGTTTTGGTTTTGTTTTTTTTTTAATCACAATTCCTCCACTAATTTCCTCTATTCCAGTGGAAACGAATTTTGAAGACATTAATTTCATTCCAAAACGACAATGAGAATTTGTGGTTTTGAGGGAGGAAAAAAAAATAGAAAAAAGAACCCAAACCCCCAACCCCAAGCATACTTGTTACAAGTACTATTATGACATAATGTGACCCATCACATCATAAATTACATGAACATGAAACGGAGTTATGAGTCAGGCACTGCACTTGACAGGAGCAATCGATCAGACATGCCCTGCAAATACCATATTAGCAAAGCAAACATTGTGGAAAAAGCTGGGATTTAAATTTACTGAGAAAGAGTTGCCATATTTTTTTTTTATTTTATTTTTTTTTTTTTTTAGCTAGAGCACAGGCAGGCTGCAGCAGTGCTTTTTAATGCTGTGATTTGAACTTGACAGCCAACTGCCAGGTAAAATGAGAGGAGATTACCTTTTGGCAACTGCCCTCTCCATTTCCTAAACTAAATGACCTTCAACCAGAGCAGCAGTGAAAATCACAGCAGTCTAATCTTAAATGTGAACCCTGTGGTGAAAGAGCAGCGGTTCATATTATAAGTAGAATGCATAAATGCTTTGAGTCATCATCAGATTAAATGAAAAATGCCACTGTGTTCAAAAAGAGCAGCTACTACACAAAGAAATGTAATAGAAAAAGGCTTAACAGTCCCACAGACACAGGCTAATGGGCTTCCCCATTTCTTTCAGATTCATGAAGATATTGTTTCCCTTTTTCACCTTCTCAATACAGATGATTTTCTATACGTTATCTTTTCATCTGGCCTAATTTAAAAAAATAAAAAAATTAAAACATGCATTGGCTGCTACGTGAAAGAAAAAGCAATCACGTTGATTTCTCTGTGTTAGCTTTGCACCCCAGCTCCAACAATCACCTGTGCCTCTCCCATCATAAAAGTTGAGATAATTTCTGTTACATCCTTCTCCCAGGAGGGCTCTTTCTCTCAGTCCTCCAATCCCCACTTCACTTTGGGGCACCTACGCCCTTCACAGTCGCTGGGAAGTTTCACAGTCAGATGAAAATCACTTATTTTTTTGAATTTATAACCCAGCTGCTGTGCAAATGAGCCAGCAGTTAATTATGTTTGTGGAGATAACAGCAGAAAAAGCTCCCACGTTTGTGGAGACCAAACCTCTGTGATTTTCCCTCTGGGACCACGTTTAGTAAGGGTGCTGATTCCCTACCCTCTTCCAGGCCACTGGGATGGGTTTTTCTGTGTATCAGGCCTGACCCCAGCTGCTCAAGCTGAAGTCTTGATCCTACAGCCTCAGCTACCAGGGGAATCCACTTGCATCACTGCTTTTACAAGAGCAGTTCATTCTTTTTCCAAGCTAAACAATCCCTGTCCCTCTGGGGAACTGGGGCTTGAAAGGCAGAGCAGAAAGCAGAGCTGGGTTCTGTGCTGCATCCCAAAACAGCTGGTGTGCAGTGGGCTCTCTCCTCTCTGTCCTCCCTCCTCAGGTGTTTGTCTGTCTGCAGCCACCTCCTGCCTCAGAAAACTCTGCAGCAAGAAGAGTGCTCATCCCCTGCACCAAGGAAACAAACCCCCTGCTCCTCGGGTGTCCCTCCAGACACACCAAATTCACAGCTTAAGGTCAGAGAGAGTTCCACGGGTGAAGAGGATACCTGAGCAGCAGTTCCTACGAGTCAGAGAAACACAGGGTTGCCTCCTGTTCCCTGCTTTCTTCTGAATACAAATAAAATCAAAGTAGAAAAGAGATTATTCCAGAGCTTAACTTCCAGCAGCAAATTAATGACCAAACTGAAACTGTACAGAGAGCATGGAAAAACATTAAAATGCTAATGATGCTGCTGACAGATGTAGAGACTAAGGATGCCTGTTTGGTGATAGACACATTGACAGAAGTGATTCTAAGCCAAGACTGATGTTGTCTTTCTGTCATTTTAAATGCCTGAATATTTTTTTTTGTAGAAGTTTTCTGCCTCTGCTCGAGAAAATACAATCTTTGTTGTTTCTGTACATTGCAATTTCCTGTAAGTCCCTCAGAAGAGAAGACAAAACTTTGGGGGTGGTTGAGCACAGCCCAGCATGGGAACACCACTGGGAGCTGAACCATGCTGAGGATCTTCCCACCCTGACTGTATTTGTGGGGAAAAAACACTGCATGGATCGGGCTGATGGGTGTTGGGAAGCTCCTCACATTCCCTGCCACTCCCCAGGAAGGGCAATCACAAGGCAGCTTAGAGAAGGGATGACAATTCCCAAAGAGTCAAAGCAGCACCAGGAAGGCAGTAAAAGGTGGGAAGTCCCTGGTGAAAGGCCACTCAGGGCACTGTATTTTGCTGTGAGCCTGAGTCTATGGAGCTGCTCTCTGATGTTACAAAGCCAACACATTGCTTCAATTCTGCACTGCAAGCAACCCAGAGCACAGCTACTTCTTGCTGCCCCATCAAGCATTTTTGACTTAATGGCATAACATCATCTCCTTGGCACCTGATCAGATGCCACGCTGATTATACATCTGAGATGAAAGCTCCTTCTGAGATATTGCTGATTTCTTTAATGCAGGTCACTTTATCATGGTCAGCCAGTGCATTATTTTCTAACCCACTAGACACACAAGCTACCTGGCATTCAGAGCAGCCCAGGTGCTGCAGAATCCTTGGAGGAATTCAAGTTTGAATAGAGACAGAGAGAGGAGTTAAATAGGAGAAAAAGGTGGTGGTAATCCTTTGTCAGGACCTCAGGTACAGTAGCAGCTCTTTTTGCTTAGAGAGTGGTGAAGCAATAGGTGAGGTTCAGAGTGGAAAGAAAGAAAAAAAACAGGGAAAACTGATTCAAAATATTTCTGTACTTGTGGCTACCCTGCTTGCCCGTGGGGTGATGGATGACCCTGTGTGTGTGAGCCCCTGCTCCCCTCCAGCATCCTCTGTCTTCTCCAGACCTGCATCTGTGACAGTCCCTGCCAGTTGCAGAGGCACCCATTAGATCACCTAATTAGGATGATTTCACCCATCTGTTTGAGCCAGACTGAAGGGAGGCAGGAATTTTGGGCTCTCACAGATCCAGCTGGATTAAAAACAGCAACGTGGTGTCAGGCAAAAATCCTGCAGCTGCCCCTAATCTCAGCAATACAGGAGGATTCACTTTGCACCGAGTCACAGAAATGCTTTCCTTGCAGGACAAAGGAGGAATGCAAAGAGATTTCCTTTCACAGACTGATTCCCTGAGCAAATTACCTCCTAGTACTTCTTTATTTTCTTTGAAAGGAATTACACATATTTTTTTTTCATTACAAAAGGCTAAATCTTTGTATCCTCCCAGCTTCAGTTAAACTCTCCTGTGTGGCAACAGATAGAGGATGTTCAGTAATTAAAATATGTGACTCGTATAAATACATAATGAAACAATTGGCAAAACATTACAAAAAAAGAATATCTCTACTGATACAATACAGAATTTGAAGTCCTTTTAATAAAACTAAACATTTGGTTTCTGCAGAAGAGAAAGCTCCTAAGAGGCTTAACAGCATTAAGATAAGAGAATACACTATTGTTAACTTAATTTACTTTAAAAAAAAAAAAAAAAAAAAAAAAGTTAATCCTGCAGCAGTCATTTATATTTTTCTCACTCCAAGGTGCTACTGTGATTCACTTTCGTTCCCAACTCCTTTTCAGTATAATGGAGTTTATGTGCCTGTGAGACTGTTGATTTATCAAGCTGTAAATTGCACATTCTTCATTTTTACAGACCAGTCACTTAAAATCTTTGCAATGATGGTCTGAGTGGGGAACAACCTTAACTTTTTTCTCTTTTGGGGAAAGCAGAAGAAACCCTATGGCAAAACTACACAAAAACCCAATGTAATTGTTCCAAAAAAGCACAGAGGACTTTTCTCTTATGATCCTTTTAGTTTTTTAGTAATTGCAACAGAGCTGTCAAATCCACTTTTCCAATCCTGAAAACATTTCTAGCTTTTCCAAGGATACTTCAGCCAAGCAGTGATTTTTGGCTTGAATTTTTTGGCTTACAAAACCCAAAACCTACCAAGTGTCAATCTTTCTGCTTTTCACTGTCAGAAATCACAGCCAGCAATCATAGACTTTGTCATATTTCAAAGTGTGAAATATCATTACAAGATGGATATTCAAACTTGGTGTGTGGCAACAGGCTTCAAAGAGGGGAAAATATTTTTTGTACTGCTAGATTCACTGCTGCTCCTCATTTTCAGATCAATTGGAATAAACATCTAGTTTGTCCACAGCATAAATTGAAATTGCAAACTAAACAGTTTCCTATTTATTACCTGTGCAGACTCAGAATTTTATTGTATTGAAACACAAATTTCTCACACAATAGGTATGAAGAGACACCAAAAGATACTTTGCAAATGGCAGGTTATTTTTGGGAGAGGAATGATATATATTCAGTAGGATAAGATGTTGAGGCTCAATTCACAACAATTATCAACAGACAAAAGCCATTCCTACCACCCAGCAGACGTGGTGCTTTAAGCTTGTCTTGTACATCTTTGGTAAATCTTTTTCTGCCACAGCCCAGCACATCCACACGACAATAAAACTTTCTTTTTTTTCCTTTTTCTGAATGTCTGCTCGGAGCAAAGAGCCTGCAAAACTACTGATGCTTTGCTAGCTATCCAGGTGTTAATAAAAAAACTCCTCAACAGCCAAGACTGAAGGTTGGAAAGATCTTCTCATTGGGTTTGTCTTCCTGTGGAGAACAAGCCCTGTTGCATGCAGGCCATGCTCCTGTGGTTTGCTCAGCAGAGCAGCCCCTGCATCCCAGCACTCTGCACACCCTGAGCTCCTGCATCAGTAACTCAGGAGAGCAAGTCACAGAGGAAATAAAAATCACACTTCTGGCAAGTGAGTATAAGGATCTATTGCCACCAACAGTTGCCTCTTCAAGACAAGTGGCATGAGGCTTAAAAGCACTCAATAGGTTGATGCAGAGTCAAAGCATCACTTTGGGATATGAGAGCCATGGGCCCTTAGGGACCTCTCTTCAGGCTGGGAATCCCAGGAGAAGCTGAGGGCTTTTCCTGGTGGCAGAGTTACCAGGAATCCTGTTTACACTGGAAGCACAACACCCCGGGGTGTGACACTGCCTTGCTGAACCCTGGATGGCCATCCCAAAGGTCCCCATTCCCACAGGGAAAACGTACTTGGCAATACACCCAGCTCTTACATCACTATTTCACTTCCTCTTATCTTAAATAAAGTCTCCTACAACTCAGATTATTTCAGCAACATTCACAGCAAGTGCAAGACAGAGGAAGAGGAGAGAGGCTTATTACAGGCTAACCTGCCACAAATTCTGCCTTTTGATTTATTTTTACACTTCTCTAAAAGAAGCCAGAAAGAGGGGAAAAGTTAAGGAAAAAGATTTTTGTAGGGAATATTTCAAAATGAACACCTAAACAAAAATTAAAAAAAAGGAGGTCACAATGGTAAATAAGAGAAAATGCTGGCTCTGAAAACAAAATACTATCTTTCCTAAAAGACAGATATTGCTCTCTTCTATTTGAAAACACATATAGTTTCCTGAACACATTGGTATTAATAAAGGCTTTTTTTTCTCCCTCCCTGGGATCAACCTGAAGTAGTTTTAGGAAGCAGAATGCTTTTTTCCTAATTTGCATAATAAGTGAAAAACTTATTCCTATAACTTATTTCTCTCAACTTACAATGACATATATATCATATATATGACTATATATATACATATGAAAAAAAAAATCATATATATATATATATATGTAACAAACATTTGCACCAAGTGGCAAAAATAGTTGAAATCTGTGCTTGTGTTTATCTGTAGGGAACATGTACATACAGCCATTTCAGGGCACCAAAAGCTTTTCAAGCCTTCCTGCACACTGTAATAGGCAGAGAATAGCTTAGAATTTGCTTGAAAGAAACCTTCAGAAAAAATAAAAAGGTAAGTGGGGAGATGTGGTCTGGCTGCCAGTCCACCTCTGGCCAAGACCAGGATCAGCAAACCTCAGCTGTGTTTCAGAAATCACCAGTATTCTCCCTTCAAATAGTGACTTCCCAGAGTAAGAAAGTGGAGGCTGTGCAAGCAGCTCCTCCCCTGACTGCCACTTGGCACAGAAAGTTGATACTGGACTACAAAATCCTGGGGTGTCTGTTTCCAAATAAAAGCCCATGGAGTATCTGCGTCAATGAACTGGACACCATCCTGCTTTTCCTTGGAATGCTGCTGCAGGGAAGAAGCAGGTAGGGGGTGGCAAACCCACCACAGTCAACAGTTTGGATCACAGCAACGTTTGGCTTTGTGTGCTGCACCCCTGCTGAGCTAACCCCGACTTGTGAGTGCCCTCTGGTTCCCTCTTTGCTCTCTCCCTTTGTGTTTTGTTCTAAATATTCTTGATTATTTTTAATAAATACTTATATTTAATTATATATCCAGCTTTATTCTTCTACTCCTGAGGTGCCACCACAGCTCTCTGCACTGTGCTTTTGTGGATGTCACAGAGTTTAGCCTGAAAGTCAGAAACTGGTAACAAAAAAAAAAACCAACCCAAAACAAGCCCCTGAGCAAGGAGAGACCTCGCTGCAACTGAAGTTTCAGAAATGCTGTTTGCCCTAACCTTGCTGGGAGGTGGGGGAGCAGCACGCCAGCAGAGCACTGGGCCATCAGTTTTAAGTCCTAATCAATGTATTTTTCTTTCAATTCATCTTTAATGATTTGCCTACAGCAAAGAACCAGAGATGATCACTGGCCAACCAAAAAGGGTTTGAAAAACTCAGTTTACTCATGCTTAATATTGCATAAGATTGATTTTGTAAGTTGTTAGGTTACACCATTTTTTGTTTCCTTGACAAGTGAGGGGAAAATATCCTAACTCTCTTAAAGGCCATATAAAAATTTAATACACCTGCTCCCTGAGCATCCACCTGCCTTCAGACTAAGAGTACAAACAGTTAAAATGTGAACAGGAAAAAAAAAACCATAATGTGATGCTGCTCATTTGATTGCAATGCAACATTTATAGAAATGGTTTTAAGAAAATAAATTATAACACCACCCCTGTCTGCAAGGCTGTTATTAACAGATACAGCACTTAGGTTACTACACGTTAAGTAGAGAGTAAAAGTGTTTGATCCTATCACTGGAAAAAAAGATTTGTCTTTAATTACAGCTCCATGTATTTCCAGTTCAAATAATAGCCCATGCAGCTGAATGTCAAACAAAAAAGCCATTAATCCCTTGACTAACCCAAACTATGATGTTTTATTCTCTGTATCCTAAAGATCTGGCTGTAACAGCTTCAGCTTCCAAATTTCACCCCATTCAGCTACTGATGTTTAGAGAGGACAGAAAAGTCCCTCCATACACTCCAGTTCCACCTCAGGACTCCTGCAGGACTTTCACTTCTTGAAAGATTTCTGAATTTAAGTCTACACTGATGAGTGTTCCTTTAAAAGAAAGAAAAACTAAGATTTTTGTAGCCTCTGAGCCCTCCTCATTCACATCCTCATCTCTTGTACTTGGTTTCCCTTCTCCTTGCAAACCATCAACAGTGTTTTGCCCTCAGGTAGGTCCATTTTTTTGTTTGGGCTTTGCCTGTTTTAGAAGAGAGCACTGAGAGAACAGAAACAACCAAAAAAGAAGCTAAAGCTGCCACAGTGAAATTGCAACCTCCCCACAGCACAGAGAAACTGGAAAGAAAATGATGGTGGGATCCTCATCTTAAAATAAAATAAAAATCCCTATATTCAAAGAGCATCTCACAGAAACACATGATCCTGTCACCACACTAAAAAAATTACCTGTGCTCTACTGAATAATAAGAAGAGGCAAAATGAAAGAGTCCAGCAAAAGACTGGGGAAATGAAAAAGCCATCACTACTCACACAAAAGCTTTTTTTTTTTTTAAATCATATTAACACTTTCTCTGCTTTCATATGGAATAGTTTTACCCTGTCACAATCATCTTACCTTCATTTGACTGGTGTGAAAGCAGAGAATGAATAAACACTTGTCACGTCAGGCCATGCTGCTCAAGTTTCCAAGAGCAGACTCTTCTGATGGGCCTCCTTGGGCATCCCAGAATATGTGTCTCACCCCATGAGCTGTATAAGAGACCTGGTGACACCTCTGTGGTGGTCAGAGCATCAGAGCAGGTGTCTAAGCTGTGAAGAAAAAGTTAACACAGCTCAAACCCACTTGATGGGAACTCAGATTACTTGCAGCTGAGCTTGTTTATGCTACTGGGGACCCAGTCCTACAGCTTTTGCCAAATTTGACCTAAATTTGCCTGAGAAATGGTTTCCTTAGCTAGATGTATTGCAATGCACAACAGCTCTTGTTGAGTTTATGCTCCAGCTGGAGCTCCTGCCACAGGCAATTTGTCCAGGACAGTCCTGGAGAGAGCTGGGTATGATGTGATGCTTGTAGTCATCTGCCCTACCTTGCTAATGCAGCAGGGCCTGAGGCACTGTGTGGGTACCAAAAATCAGCACGTTTCTAGGGCTTTTTGTCTGTTCAAGGGGGTTTGGGTAGCTGGGGTTCAGGAAGCATGAGAGAGACACATGTACAGCTATTGTAACTTCCTCTGTGACACCACACACTTTGGTGACATCAAAGTCAATCTGTACTTGGCTTGCCTGTGTTAAATAGTTTTTGCCTTTTTTTTTTTTTATTTATTATTTTTGGGGGATGTGGGGGGGCTAGGACAGGCAATAAACTATGTCATGCCTTTTGACTTGATTTTGTCTATTTTATATTTAACTTGTTACAATTGCCTTGTGGTAGGCACCTCTCCTCCTCCCCACTCCTAAATGACTTTGCTGTTTCATACAGAGAAAAGTGCTCTTCTGTTCCAGCTTGCTTGGCGCTCTTGCTGAAAACTCCAGAGTGAAAAATAAATGAAGATGATCCAGTGTGACACAACATTTCTGACTCGTTTCAGCAGTTCCCCCCAGGAGTCTTTGGGTGCTGCCCCCAGGCTGAGGCCACACGCTGTGCCAGGCACAAGCCACCTCAATTCTTGTTCCCTGGAGCAGCGCTATCTCTACACGCTGAAAATTTAATTTTGTTTTAGAGGCCCTTCCCCTGCACCAGCCAAGAGCAGATAAGTTTTATCAGTCCAGTGTCAGTGAAGTGATAAAGAAGGGTGCAGCTCCAGCAGGAGCCAGACACCCAGGCTTGCTCAGCAGTGCAGCCAAGTGCTTCAGTGGCTGATGATTGAAAGCAGAAGCTTAATGGGGTGGATGCGAACAAAGAATTAGAATAAATGCCACGTTTTGAGATAGAAAGCAAACAGCTAAATGGCTGGGGGGAGAGGGGAAAGCAGATGCAGAGCTGAGAAGTGGTTCTGCAGAGCCAGTCTGCATTTCAGATGAGAGCTGAGTCATCTTTGTCAGCCAGGATGGTGACAGGCATCACCATGGGGTGGCCTCCTGCACAGCAGCAGGTGTGACAGGGAAGAAATACACCCTCCTCTTTCAAGGCCTGATTTTTTTCAGAAAACGGTTGTTTTCTGGTCTCCTGAGTAAAACATCTGCTACTTAAGCATTTCTCATTAGAAGATGGCACTGCAATTACCTGTACACATGTAGTAATCTCCAGCCTGATATATCTTCAGGCTTTAGCAGGGTAAGAGTAATCATCTATGAAAGCTTGTGCCAGATAAAAGGAAAAGGAAATGATTTTGTCTTTCCACATTTAAAACAGCTACAAGGTCTTGGAAGAGACTCTGAATGCCAGCAACCAACTGGAACCATGAGAGTACCACACCAACTCACAGGTGCAAATTTTATGGCATTCCAAGAGAACTGGACCTGGTGGCTCTGCACCTCCTCCCAGAGGACCCCTTACCTGGTGGGACAATCCCCACACAGCCAGAAAGGATCACTGGGAGAGGTTAAACAGACTGACCCCTGAAACATCCCAACACAAAACAAGGGCTGAGTTTGCCCCTACCACCAGGTTGCTCAGGGGGGTGTGAATTCTCACCATCTCTGCCAGAGGAGGTTGCACCTTGGCAGGAGGAACAAAGGGAAAACCCCAGGAGAAACCAGGATATTGGTGATGGTGGTGTGAGTGTGAGGAGTCTGATCCGTGCACATCTCTGTGAGCCTAAAGGCCAGTGTCAAGACCTGATGTTGGATTTGGGCAAGAGCCTGGGGCAGGGGTTGTGGTGGGACTTGAGCAGATGAATCTCTGAAGCCCAGCCACACACAAGGATGAGGTACACGGGCTCTGGCTGAGCCTGGCCATGATGCAGCTGGGACTGACAGAATGTAACTAGCAAAGTGTCTCCTCTGCCATTTTTCTCCCAGCAGTCTTCTTGTAGAGTGTGTTTGATGAATGAGAATAACCATAAGCCAAGAAGTGACTGGACCTTTGTGCAGCTTTTGGGCCAGCCATGAAAATAACAGGCCAAGTTTTAGCCTAGCTGAATGCTTCAGTAGACTTCTTCATACTTTGCCAAGAAAAAAAACCATTTGGCTGCCATCTCTGGCTGCATGGGTAGGGGCAGTGCCAGCTGCTCCTCTGATAAGGCAGCTACTAATGAATTTCACCATCAAACAGCCCTCACTGAAAGCTGTCCAGAGAAGCCTGGGTAAGCAGCATTCATTAGACAGAAAAGAGGAATTTCTTTATTGTAAGAGGGGAGTGGAAAGCACAGCATTCCTACACAGCTGAAGGGAAAGCTGCCTGCTCTTCCCTGCCTCTGAGGCAAGTGGCAGGGCTACCAGCACTGATGGATGTTTGGTCACTGCAGATGTCTGTCTGCACAGACCTTTGGGATCCACATCTGTAGGTAGCTGCTTGAACACATTTAGAGAACAACAGAGTGTGTTCATAGAGTCACAGAAATTTAGGGCTTGGAAGGCACCTCAAAAGATCATGGAGTCCAACCCCCCTGCCAGAGCAGAGTCACCTACAGCAGGTCACACAGGAAGGTGTCCGGGTGGGGTTTGAATGCCTCCAGAGAAGGAGACTCCACAACCTCCCTGGGCAGCCTGTGCCAGGGCTCCTTCACCCTCACAGTCAAAAAATTCTTCCTAATATTTATACAGTGTTCTGTACTTGCTGTGCTTTAAAATGGATTAAAAATTTCTTTAGGAAACCAAATATGAGCCAAGAGACTGAAGTCCAGCCCAGCCCTTACTAATTACAATTATTACACCTTTTGACTCGACTCAAAGGTGAAATCACATTCAAGTCACTTCCAAACTTTTTGCAGCATGTGTGAAACTTGTGAGATGTGTTTGCATGCCTGGGGAGGGAACAGCTGTGTGTACCCATGGCCAGTACAGGTAATACACAGGCCTCCTTTTTAATGGCCAAGTTTATGTAGCTAATTCCTCACATTCAGCACTGACTGTACAATAATCCTTGTGACAAATGAGTCAAGAGGCAGGGTGCTGCTGAGCATAAAATGCATTATTGCCCTGCACAGCTCTAGGACGTGTAGATGAGTGAGGATTAATAGTTACAATTAGAAATGTAAGAGAGGACAGTAGATTGTGAAAATAATTAGCGGATTCTGAAAAGAATTTCCAGCCCCACGAAAGATGTTGTAGTGCAGAATACATTTCAAATGGAAACAATAAAAGAGACTCAGCCATGCTCTTCCCATAATGACACGTTCAGGATTGTTAGAACAGGAGCTGAAAGCTTGCTGGCTCCTGAAGAAAGATGGCTCAGTGCTCACAAACATCACAGCCCATGCTGAGGGTGGCAGGCAGCCAGGACAGGCTCTGTCACATTGTACCTTTACTCCCACCCCTGGCTCACATTCATCTTGGGTTTGTAGCACTTTGTGCTTTTGTAGGATTTGTGCTCTGCCCATAGAGGAGGACATCAAGAAGGCTGTAGCAGGGTCATGGATGCAGGGTGGGTGGGTGTGTGGAAGAAGGTGCCCTCTGCTCTGGGAGCAAGGCTGCTCCTGGTCCTTAGCAGACAGTGACTGGAGAAAGTTCCTGTGCTTTGCTGGGCCTGTTTGCTTCCAGCATCCTAACCTGGTCCTGCTTTAAATATTTCTAATAAAAAGAAAATGTGGAGACTCCCCAGGAAATTTTAAGAATCGTGAAAATGGATTACAAATTTATGTTATGAAAATATAATAACAAGCATCACATCCTCTTTGACTTTAGGTGTTAGAAGAATGGTTTTTTTCTTGTTAAGATGAATTCTGAGATGCCCCCATCCATCAGGAAGGCTGGATTTCAGCAGAGACTCTACAGACTCAGAGAGACCTGCAGGAGAAGTTGGTGAAAGAAGCAGTATGGAAAGCAGCCAAACTTCCTGGCCATGATGAAGCAGCCTGGCAAGAAGCAGTGCTGGCTGGGAGGCTGAGCTGTGGGGTGCCAGAACCTCACTGCTCCATATCAAGGCACTCTGGAGCAGATCCTTCAGCTTCTGTCCTTTACAGAGCACCCACTCTGCAGCTGCTGCCCAGGTGGGCTGCCTCTGGGATGTAAATAACTAAAATGCTATTAAAAAGCTCATGAATCACGCTGGCTCAGGAATAGAAAACAAGCCTGACTGCCCTTTTTCTCTGAAGGAAGTCAGTGAGTGGTACCTGCTGTTTTTTAAGAAACACAAATCCACAATTAATCTTTCCAGAAACCTGTCCTCTTATGGCCATCCTCTCACAGTTTCCAGAAGACCAGAATAATAAAAGTACTCTGAAGATCCAGGGTGGGATCACCTTGATTCTGTCCAGGAGAAACATCCCTGTCCCTCCCAGCTGCAGACGGAGCAGGGAGGGCTTCACAGTTTGCAAGGCTCTAACTTGGTGGTGAATAAAAAATTCTGGCAGGAGAGGAGCATGTAATGATCAAGTGTAATGAAGTGGTAACAATACATCTTAGCAATCAATAAGAACACTCTCTCTGCAAGAACATATTCCTTATTTATAGATCAGTTAGCCTGTGCAGAAGTGGGGAGTTAACAGCCTTCAGTCTGGTTTAGGAGAAAGACTAACTGATGATGTGAAATTACCTGGAATACTTAATCACAGAGATCAAAAGGTTTTGGTTGGTTATTTTTGTGTGTGTTTGTTGGTTTGGGTTTTTTGGGGGAAGTTGGTTTGTTTTTTTTTTCTTTTTGTGTAAGTACAGCTTTAAAAATCACATTATTCCAATATAATTCCCATTGTTACTGTCAGTGTGGAGTGTCTAAGTGCCTAATATATCAAACACAGATATGCCAAAGGGGTACAATTAAACCACTCTACGCTCATCTTCTGGTACCAATCAACTTTTTCTCCTCTTAATGAACAGACACATGCTGTTTTATACAGAGTTTGATTGACTGGTTGATATGAAAACATGAAGTGGCAGGAGCTGGTGAAAAGTATTCGTTATTCTCTCTGTTCAGAGCTGCAATACAAGTGAGTAATTGTTTCTGATTGTGGCAGCAGCTCCTGTGCTGACTGATGACTGGTACAGCACGGGCACAGAGGTTGTTAGGCAAGACAGTAACTCATTTGTGAGACCTTCACCGAGTCGAAGCAAGCCCAACATGTTTTATTTCAAACAGCAAACATGTCTTTTGAATCAGTGTTTTCCCACCACCTGGGCCACAGAAGTCATCTCCACACCTTTGGCAGATTTCCAAGGAGCCCTAATCCAATATTACAGCCAAGAAAACTGAGCCAGAGAGAAGCAAAGCAGGTTGCTCAGCACCTGTAGGCAGCAGAGCCAAAATAAAATCCCCAGGCTGCAGGAGTCCCTGTCTGTCACGCCTGGGGTGTTCTTCAGGAGACTCATTCCAGTGGCCTCAGGGATACAAACAGGTAAAAATTTTCCAGAGCTCAAATAAATTGCATCAAAAATGAAGCTTAGTGACAGGAAGAGGGGACGAAGGCACCTCTCACCTATGAAAAACACTTCTTCAGTATCTATGTGCTCTCTAGAAACTGCAATGACCACAGTGGTCTACAAACTTTGGGGTCCTCAGGGTCTGGGCAAACCCATCCTGTTTCTGCATTACTCTTAATTAAGTGGTAGAAAGCTGAGCTTGCCTGAGAAAAAGGGTGCCTGAAGCCAGGTGAAGCAGTGCCCATCATGAAAATACCACCCAGAGGGTAAAAAACCAGTAGGAAAACACATTACTATTGAAGCAGATTGAAGAGGATCCTTCTTTTGGAGGGAGAGAGGATTAAATGATGGGCCCCAAATGCAAAATTGTATCAAAACCAAAATCATTCTTTGGAAATTATCTGTGAGTTTCACTTACTTTTTGAGCTGACATATTAAGAACAGATGCAGTGAAAAGTGAATGGGTTCGAATTTGGGCTGGGTACAAAGTCACAAAAAGGCACTTGCAGGTCACACATTTGCACTCTGAAAGAGCATGAGAGAAAACATTGTAGTTGAGTGTGTGCATTTCAGTAGCAATTTTCAACTTTCTTATAAAACATCCCTCGAGCAAAGCACTTGGAACATGTGCTGGAATCAGTGCTTTTTGTTAAAAAAAACCCAAACAAAACCCAAACAAATAAATTCCCACTTATAATTGTCATTTGACAACCATTGGTTCCCATAAAGGCTTTTTAAATACTATGCTGCAATGACAGAATTACATTGAATTTCTTGGTATAATAACTGTTTTAAATTAGTTTAAAAGACTGATGTTCTCTTGGGAGGTTTTGCAAGTTTAACTGCATTTTTTTCTGTGTTGTGTTTTGGGTCGGGTTGTTTTTTTTTTTTTTTTTTTAAAAAAAAAAAATCTATTTTTGTTTGTTGGTGGGGACTGCCAAAGTCTGGGTAGATATTTAAGCCCAAGACAGCATCTTAGCTTAGCCATCTGTGAAAACAAAAACCAAGCAAAAATATAGCTTTGAATAAATGAAGCACTGAGGGAATTTCATACTCAATATAAATAATTGCAGCCACAGCTTGTTGCTATGCAGTTGAGAAAAACAGGTCTCTTATTCTTTAAAAGGTTTCAGCTTTAAACACGAAGACAGTGAAACATTCATATTTTTCCATCTTCCTCTTCAAGGGTACACGTGAGATCAATGCCTTGCTGTCTGGTTTGAGAAAAATGAACACAAATGCTCTGGGGAGAAGCAGCAGAGGCAGAGATGTTCACCAACACTTTGTGTGGCCTCAGCCAGAGCTTTTTTTTTTGGCACCTGGGAGTCAGGTGCCGTATGGAAGAGCCAAGCATGAGATGCTGAGGCTCCTTCTCTTTTCGTGGGGGTGAAGTAGAGCTGGGAGGCATCAGTCTGGAGAAAGTGACATTCAACTCCCACCTCTGGCAAGAAAAGTCACTTTGTAACAGGCATGGGGAAAACCCTCAGGGGACAGAAAAGGAGGGAAACAAAAGGCAATTCTGACAGCAACATTTCACCCGTTTTGCCTCATTTTTTTTTTTCCGTATCACCTCGAAAGTGGCACTTTTCATTGCAGGGCAATAGTCGGTTGGTTCAGGAACTTGCCCTTGAGCAATACCTCATAGCTATGTATTTAACCATAATCCTGATGCAAAGCAGAGGCTTCCTACATAGAACAAAGAAAGGACGTTTTTGCTAGAAAACCTGCCTTGTGATGGCCAGCCTGAAAGCACAAAACCAGAGGTGTTCTGCTGTTTTTCGAGGGCTGCAGGGCAAGCACTTGGGTGCCTTTGCTGCCACACGCAGACCCTGCTGCCGGGGCCAGAGTTCGCTGCCGACCACCCCAAACAAGGGGAACACCTGAATAACAGCATCACACGCAGCCCTACCCGGACTGCTCCATTTTATCCTGATTTAACAGGCCCAGGATAAAAAAATTCCCATGGTTTTACTGCCCGGAGCCCCGCTGGAACCCCCCGAGCAGCTGAGGCGACGCCATCAGGGAGCTGAGGAGACGGGAGAACGGGTCAGGTGACCCCAACGGACCAATCACACCGCGCCGGCCCAGGGCCCTCTCTACAAAATGGCGCCCGCACGCCCAGGGCCCTCTCTACAAAATGGCGCCCGCCCAGGGCCCTCTCTACAAAATGGCGCCCGCCCAGGGCCCTCACTACAAAATGGCGCCTGCCCGCCCAGGGCCTTCACTACAAAATGGCGCCTCAGAGCCCCAGTTATTTATTTATTATTTCATTGACCCTATTCTAGTTTGGTTGTTGTTTTTTTTCCCCCAGCCTTAAAATCTTTCACCCTTATTATCTTTATCTTATTATCTCCCTTTTTATCTTCCCCTGGGGGGGTAACAGAGCATCTTTCACCTGGTTATTGGCTGAAACCTGGAGATGTTTCAATCCTGAGAATTAAGGCCCAGTCTCATAAAAATATAAACCAAACATTCCGTCCATTCTACACCTCATGGGAATATTCAGCCTCCTGATTTCTCCATTCCATGCCTCAAAAGCACCTTTTTCTGGTCATTGTTTTAGACTGGTTTCACCAGAGAGGAAAGAGATCCCGGAGTACACCCCTACATATGTACATTTATGCATATGTACAGGGGAAAAAGCAAAACCAAGAGATTTCTGCAGCCTTGAAGAAAAAAAAAAAAAAAAATCAACATTTTCTGCCTCCTGTTTTTCATGTTTCCCTGAGAAAAAAAAAATAAAATTCCAACAACATTGGACTTTCTTGGCTGAAAGCTGTCATCTTCAATGAAAAGCTGATTACACAGTGGAAAGAAATAATAAAGCATGATTCTGTCTGGTTGCCTGGGCTAAATTAATGAAAAAAAAAATCCCAACACTTAGTTTGCGCTCAATAATTTCCTCATGAAAAGCAATATTTTCTCAAGCAAACAGTGACAATTTGCCTTGGACCAAATTAGCAGAGGTATAATCTGCCTTCAGTTTGAAGATGTCAAATCTGAATGCAAAATAATTGTGGCCTGAGAACTGGTGGTGTCACACAGCTTTAATGATGGTTTGCAGGAAAACCACCAAGAGAACAAAACACCTGCTCTCCAGCTTCTGTGGGCTGCCAGAATATTATTATTGGTTCTGACCTTCTAATTGCCTTTTTATTTTCTGCTCCTGGCTGCACGGTGAATAACACGAGTTGCTCTTTCCACTCCTACTCCCCTTCCTCCTTTTTCTCTCAGAAAATAAATAAACCACCAATTTCAAAACTCATACTCTCTCGAAGTTTCCTGAGCTGCTTTTTCTTTTTCTTTTTCTTTTTCTTATTTATTTATTTTTTTTTCCAGAAACACCGAGCTTTGAACACCTTTCAAACATAAATCAGTATTTTTTGTCTCTCTTCCCCCTAACTTTCCCTTCGTGCTGGTAAGGAGTTTTAATTAGAGCAGGATGCTGCTACTGGGGGGAAAAAATCCTGCATAGTGGCTGCTTGTGTGGAGCAGCAAACACCTTTTGGAAAAAAGGGGGGGGGGGGTGTGAAAAACACGGGTGCAGTGAGTGAGTGGGAGATGCTGTGGGATGGAGGATGCTGCGGGATGGAGGATGCTGCGGGATGGAGGATGCCGAGGGATGGAGGATGCTGCGGGATGGAGGATGCTGAGGGATGGAGGATGCCGAGGGATGGAGGAAGCCGAGGGATGGAGGATGCAGAGGGATGGAGGATGCAGAGGGATGGAGGATGCTGAGGGATGGAGGATGCTGAGGGATGGAGGATGCTGAGGGATGGAGGATGCAGAAGGATGGAGGATGCTGAGGGATGGAGGATGCTGAGGGATGGAGGATGCAGAAGGATGGAGGATGCTGAGGGATGGAGGATGCAGAGGGATGGAGGATGCAGAGGGATGGAGGATGCAGAGGGATGGAGGATGCAGAGGGATGGAGGATGCTGAGGGATGGAGGATGCTGAGGGATGGAGGATGCAGAAGGATGGAGGATGCTGAGGGATGGAGGATGCAGAGGGATGGAGGATGCTGAGGGATGGATGCAGAGGGATGGAGGATGCTGAGGGATGGAGGATGCTGCGGGATGGAGGATGCTGAGGGATGGAGGATGCTGAGGGATGGAGGATGCTGAGGGATGGAGGATGCTGAGGGATGGAGGATGCTGAGGGATGGAGGATGCTGAGGGATGAAGGATGCTGAGGGATGGAGGATGCAGAAGGATGGAGGATGCTGAGGGATGGAGGATGCTGAGGGATGGAGGATGCTGAGGGATGGAGGATGCTGCGGGATGGAGGATGCTGCGGGATGGAGGATGCAGAGGGATGGAGGATGCTGAGGGATAGGGATGTTACGTAGCATTCACAGGGTGCCATTATCATGCCACCCCTCTGCCAGGGAGGAGGATGAGCTCTGGGGAGTACGGGAAGCCCTTCCCCCCCACAAAAAAACCCAAAACCCCAACCATATCGCCGTGTGTGACACTGGCCAGGGGGGCAGCTGCAATGCTGGGCGACAGCCATGAGATGTCACTGGTGTCCCACGCAAAAACGGGTACGAGCTAATTTGTCAGACGGACCAGAACGAGCGGAGCTGCAGCCACTTGGTGTTTTGCTTTCCCACCCCAAAATGCCGCCTTGCTGAAGCCCTGGGTCCCCCCTGCCCGAATCCGGAGCCATCTCTGCTCTCAGCCCATGAAGCTGCAGTGATTTTTCCGAGAGGCTCAAGTAAAAATTGTTATCATCGTTCCCTCTACGTTTATACAGCCTGACCTGATATTTAGAAACAGAAAGAATAGATTTTAAGCAGTGGTCTGAAGCACCTGCCATGCCTGACTTGCTGCAACATGCTTTTTATTCTCATCTCAAATCTGACTCGGAAAGCAGATTTTGGAGGATGTGCAGGACCTTCAGTATTATTTTTTGATTTAGGCTTGATGTCACTCAGCGTTCAAAATAAATGTAAATACATGCTACCAGGGAACAGACTTCATTTTCTACTAAGTTAAATGCCTCTTGCTTTTCTGTCATTTTCCCAAGCGCTATCCTGGATGAGAAGTTCCATCCCAAGTAACTCAGGGACAAGCGTCCTTCATTAGCACTCAGAAATTCCTCTCTTGTCAAACTTTGAAGACAATTGCATGCTTTTCACCCGAGATGAGGTGGAAAGTAAATGAGGTTTATCCCTGCAGCAAATCCTTCAGCAGTGTCACTGCCTGCCATTAGGCAAGGACTGCAGAGATGCAGATAAGGAAAGCACCTCTGGGAAGCTCAGGCTTAGGCCTGTGAATATGTCTTGAGAGCTATTTATTAAAACAGGTTAGAAAAGACATTTTCTAAGTTCAGGCGAGTGACCATCTTAGCCATTAGCATGCCAGGACTATACTTAGAGCCAAGTTTTATGACCTCTATTATGGCAGCTCACACTACCTAAAAATGCCCCCTTCACCAATCTTATTTCTTATCTCCTTACTTGGGCCAGTGCTCTGACATTCTTGCATGAGTGAACATGACATTTTTCCCTGTTTAGCCTCCGAATGCTGGAGCACAAATCATTTCTAACCTATTCTAGTCCACATGTCTTTTTTGGTGTTACAGGATTCTCCCCCTCCAGTCTAGGTTTCTGATTGAATGCATTAAAAACTTCAGCTCAGCTTTGATTTCCTTATCGAGACCCAAAAGAAGCAGAAGCTTGGTGCTGAAAGAGAAGCACAGTATAGAATTCTTTTTTAAAAAATAAAAATCTTTTAGTTTAAAAGAAAGTAAGACAGTTCTGTAAGGTTTAAAATGAGCAAACTGAGGGGACCATCCTGGTTATGTAAAGTTTGTGTTTGTAATGTCTATACCATGATAATGGGATTACAGATTTAACAGGTACCAGATGGCTTTACCCAAGGCAGGCCTGATCCTTCCCACAGGTACAGCCAAGATGCCTGAGGGATGGATGAACTGGCACAAATAGCAGGACCCCAATGTGTCTTATAAATTCATCCCCACAGAATTAGACACTTGAGTCACTACTGGATGTAGAGAGAGGAGGGGTTAGAAACACGTTTTTTGAACAAAGATGAAAGGCACAGTGTATTTTTAATCCACAATTAAAGGAAATCGATCTGCTTTAAATAACAAATGTCTTGTTCATGCCTGAAGTAGACCTACAATTACATAAATCTGAATATCAGGTAGTTTTCTTTCTCTGTTCCAAGGAGACTGCTTCATTTTTTTTTTACATATACCCACACCTCTCCCCTCCCTGTATGTCTGTTGCATGATGTGGCCACACTCTGATAAGGACCCTGGGGGCAGATGGACAGAGCAAGAGTGGCCAAAGTTGCATTTCATTTCCATTTGGATGTGTAAAGCAAAAATCAGCCACAAACAGGAATGAAGTAAAACTCTGTATTAGTAACTCAGACCTCAGCCACCCACCCCAATGCTGTCTCATGGATTTTTCTAAGATGACATGGAACCAGCTCATTAAATCAATCTGGCATCCTTCCACCTGAGATTTTCAGGTCACCCTATTTACTTTCAGCTTTGAGATTCATCCAAATTAAAAATTCGGAGCAGAGCTGGGCCACTCTTGCCTCTGGACAGCTTCAAAAGAGCCCAGGTCCTCCATAAGGGAGGGAGGGAACACACCAGTACCCTGGGGTGCAGCTTTCCCAGCATGGGACATGCCCTGAAAGCTGTGATCTCATCAAAAAATATGGGATTCTACACCAGTTTTATAGTGCTTCAGACCCAGGGAGGTAAAATTCTCAGATTCACTGCCATTCAGGGTTTTTTGCTGCTGTAATTAATCCCTGGTTCAGTTATTGCAGATGCCCTTCTGCAGACGAAAGGGAACTTCCCTTCCCCATTTATTTTTCTGCAAGTTCCCTGACCTGGAAACCTGACATTTTCTGGTTCACACTTGTGAAAATTTCAGTTCTTCTCCTCGAGTCCTGTTTAGGATCTGGACTGACAGCAAAATGGCACAGACAGCACAGTCTGTGCCCACTCAGAGGAAATGCAAACAACTCAACCTTTTGGGATGCTTGACCTCAGTTATACCTCCTGTACTACTTAAATTAATTTCTTCCAGCATCAAATTCAACTGATTGCCTTTCTATACAACAACTTCTATACTCTACCCAACTCCACAACTGCTTTTTCATAACAGTAAATGGAACCTCTGTTTTAGCATCCCTTAAAACAAACTAAGCATCCAGCATTATTTTTCCCTCGCTTCTTGAAAAAAAACCAGGAATAACAAAAATTTAAAAAAAAAAAAAAAACAACAACTTAGGAAAAACATACAAACTGACAAGCCTGCTTCTGTTCAGAGAGCAGCAGAAACTGCCAAGGAATACTGGATTTGAGGGAAAATAACCCTGCTGTGCTGCTGCCAAGGCCAGGCAGCCTCGTGCAGGGGCTGGTGAGCCAAAGTTCCTTGCACAAGTAATGGCCAGGGGCAGGCAACCTCCCCTTTGGCACAAACTTCCCTCCCCTACCCCAATGTAAAAGGGAAAACACATTTATAACTCCTTCTGCCATAAGCTGTTTGTCCTCACTTGTTTATTTTCCCCATGTCTTCCAGCTGGAGATGCCCACAACTACTGACAAGTCAGTGCTCACCCCATGCTTCCCTCAGCTTCTTTGCAGGCTGCTGGGATTTTCTTTCATTAATGGCATAAAAATGCCAATGGGAAAGGTCAGGAAAATAAGCTGGATCATCACAATTTAAACCTCCTATTTTACCAGGCACAAACATTTCTTCCATCCATCCATCTCAGACATAAAAAAAACCCCAAACCCTCTTATTTCCTGTTCTGACCAAAGGAGGCTGTTGCTTACTGTGGATGTCACCATAGGCTGAGGTTATTACTTCTCTCACAGAATTATCTGGTCTAAAGAAAGAGGCAGACACAGTGTGTGCATCTCCCACCTGCAAGGGAGCAGCACCCAGGGGGCTGGTGCAGAAAGCTCTGTCCCTCAGCAGATGGGTGCCCTGGGCTGGGGCTGCTCAGCACCCTGAGGACCTCAAACCACCCCCCAAAAATCTTTCCAACCTGCAAAATCTCCCTCCCTGGGGATGCCAAGATGCAAATGAAATAGCAGAGCCAGTGAAAAAGTGGTTAACAGGAGCTTCAGCAGAAGAATAGAAGAATGTGGAAATAAGCCCCTGCCATTTCTTGCATTATCTGAGAGCTGTTCAGCCATGAATTGTCTGTAATAATTAGCATGAGAATATCTTCTTGATGACATTCATACTGCATAAAAGGGTCTGCATTTCCTCCATCAAAGTGCATATTTATGAACTGAATCTCCGAAAGACAGAGCCTTTGATAGTATTATTTTAATATTTTTTTTGCATACGATTTAGAAGTTTAAGCTTCAAGGAGGCCTAATAATAAAAAAAAAGACTATCAGATTTCTGCTACTCACCTCCGTTTCTAGTCAACACAAACACATATATGGGAGTCACTGTTTCAATATGAAAGGGATTGAATCCACAAGATAGAACAACAGGAATAAATTTACTTTTGATCTTTAATGATCCTGAAAAGAGTGACTTGAAAAACCCAACCTCGAATGCTGCAGCCACTACTTGGCATATGTTTTTCTTATTTCCCATTTATTTTTTGACCCTGGGGACAGCCTCTTTTGAGTGACACTGAAAAAAAACTCTACTTTCTCTACACATCTATGTGCACACATCTGCCCCTTTGCTGCTCAGTACCTCTTATTTTATATCCCTAATTACTGCATTTCTTCCTAAGATCCAAAACCAGACTCATCAAGGGTAGGATTAGAGAACTCACCTCTGTCAGATGATGGTGTGGACATATGACAGACACTGCCACCAGCTCGAGGTTGATGGTCTGGGGTGTAGGGAGTGGTTGTTCCTTTTCCTGGGTGTAAAACTTGGGATATTTGTCAACAGATCCTGCCCAAAGCTGAGGGACTCAGAGCTGCTGCTGGTCCTGGTGTTGTCCTAGAACAAGCAGACACCTGAAAGATTAAAACCTTGACATCTGAAAAGTAGGAGATGGTTGTTTTCTGATATATTTATAGAGAAAATATTCCATTTGGCTATTCTCAGAAAAATGGGCACACATGGGAATTATCCCAGGCTGAAAAGGGACCCAGGGAGGGAATGTGTGTATGGAGCTGTGTGGAAGAGAAGGTGATGAGCCACCAAGCCTGGTGTTAGGCTCATTTTTTCCCCCAAACCCCATTCCCCCCACCTCTTCTGCACTGCCCATTAGAAACATTTTCCCCCAAGGGCTGCATCTGCTCTTCCTTTGGTCTGCAGGACCTTGGTGCCCCTGGTGAGGACAGGAACCTGTCCAGGAGGGCTTGGGAGCTGCAGATGCTCACTGCAGATCTCTGAAGTGCAGGGTTAAAAAGCTTTAATTTCTCACTGGTTGTTACAGGTTGTTAATGTAAAATTTGGAAAATTGAGGAGAAAAAAATAAGAAATATTAGTGGGATAAAGTCTCTCTGGGAACATACTTAGAGGGTGATAACAAAACCAATGTTTTTCCTACTATATAGCACTGAAAATCTTCCTGTAAGCTTTCAGTATTATGCAGTTACAATCTTTGTAGCTAAAGCCTTTTTTTGTGAGAAAGCCAACAATTTTAAGTTGCATAATTTCAACATTTATATTACTTAGACAAAACCTTTTCCATTTGGCAGGCATCTCCAAGGCTCCATTTCTAATATAACTTCTATCTTCTGTTATTTAACAATAAATATTTTGTATGTTATTCATGGAGAGGGATAGGAGTACATTTGTATGCACCAACAAAATAATGAGTGGTGCATTTCTGCTTCTTAGAAATGAGAATTATCTGGATAGATACCAGCTATATCTCCCTAATAAAGAAAAAAACCAGTATTTGCTAAACAAATAACTATTCATGGCATCTCGATTTTGTTGAAAACTGAACAGAATATTCTGAATTTTAAAAAATCCAGGAAAAACTAAACAACTTCTTTGCACTTTAAGTATTTCTGGAAATATTACTTTTGCTTGCCATGCATATTAACTTCTTAAAACAGTAATAATTGCTGTATTTGCAGAAAGATTAATACAACTAACATCCTTATCTATCAGCTGTTACTTATTTTCTTAAGATGTAAGTTCTGGGGTGCAGGGGATTGGGCTTGACTGGCCAAATATTCCCTTTCTCTGTATCTCTGAGTACTGGAGGACTAAAATTAGCATACAAAAATATAGTATATTTATACTGGTGACTTATAAAGATGAGAGTATTACAGGGACAAAGTTATTACCCCAATGAAGTGACTACTTTTGGGATCTTCAGTGAAGAATGATCCCTTTGGGCAGCCTGAACTTACCTGCTGTAGGGTCTTCCACCTGATCCTCACCACACTGGTGCTGGTTAGACTAGGAATTATTCAGAATAATCTGAAAATGCAGAAATTTAACACATCTCTACTTTTCTTCATTCTGAAACAAAGTAAGAAATGAATGCATGAAATCAGTCAGAAAAAGGAGAAGAAGAAAATGCTAATCTCTAGGCATCATAAACAGAGGAAAATGCTTGGCCCAACCAGAAAACAACCCAATAATTCAGAATATACAGAGGTAGCTGGGTGTTTTCAGAAAATACTAATTCCTCACCACCAGAAACCCTCACACCAGTTTTGAAGGATGCTTTTCTTGGATCCAAGACAAAACTCCTGTTCAGAAAAAAAAAAATAAAAAAAAAAGAGGATAATTGGTGGTTCAGCTGCTTGCTGGGCACATGGGAATCCTCCCCTCTCTACTCAAACCTCCATTCTGCTTTGAAAAGGAAAGAGAAATGTGAATCTCCCAGGTGAACATTTCAGCTATTGTCTATTCTGAGATGGGTGAGATTTCACAAATGAGCTTTGCAGGGTTTTAATTGCACCCTGACTCTGCTCAGGACAGCTTTTGGATGCTTGAAAAAGCTGCCTGTGCCATGAAAGGAGGTTTTGGAACACTCCTTACTTACAGCCTCGTGCTTATAAGGTTATTAGAATAAAGAAAAGAGGGAAGTAAATCCTATTACTGTTAGGGCTGAGTTAAAAATCATAGTTGTTTTACTCATCCCTGTTATTCATAATTCAGCTTCTAACTACAGCAGATGAAGAGGAACATGCCCTACTTTTCCCTTTGTGATTTGACAGCACTTCTGGGGCTTTGCCACAAAACCTGGTGGTTGCTCAGTTCCCCCTGCTGTGTTCTTGGGCCTTCCCCAACACAAAAGGAAAGCAGAAAAATCTGGGAAAAGCTGAGGGAACTCAAACAAAACATCTGGGACAACGACAGCCCCCGTGCCAGCCCTTTCCTCCACTGTTTGCCTGCAAACTGACCCGTTCACAGCATCTTTTTTAACTGGAAGGATGTGTTTGCTCCTATTAATGACTGGAGAACAAATCTCACCTGGAATGGCTGTGACCAACAGCCCAAAGTCTGCAATCTCCAAGGAGCAGGAGCCTTCAGAGCATGTCAAAAGGAGAGAAATGGAAGGCAGAGCTGGGAAGGCAAAGAACAGGAGGGGGAAAGTCTTTAGCTGCTCATGGCCTCACAAGCAGCCTTTGCTCCTGCTCAGGGCATGATCTCTGGTGCCTGGGGCTGTCAGTGTGGCTACAAACACAACATGAGATGCCATCCCACCTACCTCCACAAACCTCCTGTCTCTGCACAGCTGATGGAGAGATTCTGGCAAAAAGCCCCATCCCTCTTGATTTATTCCTCTGGCAATGGGTCAAAGAGGAGCTGGGAAACCAGTTGCCACCTCAAAGCCTTCCCAGCTTTTTACACTATGGATTAATGCATCCCCTCAGCCACATCTCTGAGGTGTTTGTGTATCCAGAGCCATTTCCAAAGCAATGTGTTGCTTCTATTTAGTGGGTCTGCTGGATTTTCCCTGCTTCCTGAAGCTTTGCTGCTGCTGGGTAGGGCAGCTGTGGGTCAGGAGATCTTTGCTGCCCCAGAAACCTCTGCTTGCTGCCCCTGCCTTGATGTGGCTGTCTCTGGTTTCTCAGGACTTCACCTGCCTCTTTTTGCAGAGATCTCACCTGGAAACACCTTCCTCAAACCAGTTTATTTTGTCCTGTACTTTGGCAGCTCTCCGTGGCTGAACAGATCCCACTGCAGGAAACAACTCCTGATGTGCAGGAACCTCCCTCTCCTCTTCTCAGATTACCTTTAAGTGGTGATGCTCAGTGTGCTGGCAGACACCTGTGGTACTGCTGCCTGCTTTAACTTTGCAGAACCTTTATTTTGGACTTATTTTCCTCACATTTTTCTTCAGTTATGGAACCTGACAATACCTAGTTGTTTCCCCCTCTCTGTAATTTCACATCAATTCTCCCCATACTAAATAGGATCTGTTTTTTCAGGTTTTTTGCTCCACATCGTTTCCCATTTGTTTCTCTTGTGTATTCTGGTCAAGGGAAATGAAATGGAGAGGAGATTCTGTGACTCACTCCTGCTACAAAACAGCTCATTCAAGGAAGAGGCATTCAGCAAGGATAAAAATGCCAGAAAATCTCAGCTTTGATCAGGGAGCAGTATTTGAAAACATGGTACTGGAGCATTTCATGTAGCTTGTGTGATCTAAACCAAAAAGACAGCAGTGAGCTATTAAAACGCAGTCAGTAGAGCAGGTTCCCCCTCTTGTTTTTACAGCAATGTCCATTTCTCTGTTGATGCACAGCAATTCCCTAACTCATTTTGATTTCTCACAGCCAAACCCAGCAATTTTGCTTTGGTGAGTGGTTTCCAGGGCAGGCAGGGTGAAGGCTGCTCCCACAAACTCCTCTCCAGCACCAATGGTTTGGGGCCCTTCTGCCATCTCAGCAGCAGGAAGGATTCTCTGAGGTTATTTCATTCCCTGACCTGTGGCCAGCAGCAAGCTCGTGCCCCTGGCCACTGAACCCTCCCAGTACACCCACTAGCCCATGGCAAACACCTCATGGTGCAGCTGCTCTCCATCATCTTGTTTCTCAGCTACTTTGAAAATGTGGGGGGAATAAATCCTCCCCCTGCACATATGCAGAGGTGTAGGTTCCCCTTTCCTGCTGGGACTTCTCAGCAGCAGTTAAGGATTTCTGGCTGTAAAGTGCTCTGGGAAACAAGGACCATTGCCAGTGACCTTATCTCCTTGGTCAATCTGAGTGGATGTTCCAGTTCTTCCATTCCCTTCAGCTCTCCCAAGTGGGGGCATTTGGAATTCCCTCTGGTAACACAGCATGGAAATGGTCCAGGATGTCTCCAGAGGGTGTTTCACTGGGATGGAAATGGGTTCTCCTTCCTCTACACGTTCACCCCACCTATTTCTGCCAGCCTACCCATGTCCTGGGATGCTGCAGGACCTTCTTTCTCCTGCTGAGGAGGCTGCTCCACACTGGGCATCCTTTATCCTTCTTGGTTTTGGAAGCTACTGCTCTGTCTGCCCTGAACAGAGCAGGCAGCATCATGGCAAGGGAATCAGCTCATCAGTTGATTTTTCCCAATTTTAGTGTATTATTTATCACTTTCTGAGGAGCTGTGTCACCCAGCTCATCCATGGGTCTCTCACCCAAATAACAGATGACACCATTTAACTGCTCCAGCACCCCATCCATCATTCCCTGCAGCATTCCAGGTGTGCTGGCTACACCATATGGCAACTTCTACTTGAGCAGCCTCTTTGGGTGTGCTTGCAGAGGATTTATTAATCTGGAGCTGGTGTCAGGTCAACTTTTGTAAGGCTCTCCCCACCTATCAGTTTGAAAATCCTGGTTTAGGCTTGGCTGCTGCTGAGGGGTTTACAGCCTGCATATGTCAAGCTTCTATCTGAGCTGTGGTAATAAAATTTCAAATAAAACCCACAGTGACAGTAATAAACTTTTCTCCGTTGTCTCCAGAAGGCTTTGACACTTTTTCTTAGTGCAGAAACATTTACTTGAGTGATCTCCAGAGCAGGGAGGGAGCTGGCTCCATCCTGACCTGGTTTGTTGATCCAGGTCCCAGAAAAGTGGCAGCATCTTAAGGTTTGGCAGAGTCCCTGCTCCTGACAACAAGAAGCCACTGGCTGAAATTAGTCCACAACATCACAAATACAACACTGCTAATGCTTTAAACAACTCTTCATTTTGCTGCAGTTCTTCTTGATTTTCTCTAGAACTTGAAAATAAACTTAAAATTGCCTGTAGGATGGGTTGTCCTAGGAGATTGCAGCTCTCCTTGGGCAGTCTCAAGGGGTTCAGAAAAGCACCAGCCAAGTCTCTGCCTTCAGCTCCAGGACCCTGAGCCCTTGGTCCTCAACAGCTCCAGCCCTGCTGAATTCAATCAGAAAAGAAAGCCATTAGCCTAAAAAAAATTAAAAAAAAAACCAAAGAACCCAAAAACACAGAAGCAATGACAAAAAAAACCCCACAAACCCTAAGCAATGACAGCGGGTCTGATTTTTTTTGCCATTGGACATTTGCAATATGCAGATTTCTAAAAAAAACCCCATTTGTTTCTTCATGCACTGTAAAATAAACAAAGATCTACCCCTTAATTTTGCTGTTTGCAGTCATCCATCACCCAGCTCCTTCTTGAAAATTCAAACAAAATTGGGCACTGATGATCATTGCTTGTTTTAAGACAACATCTGTCTCTAGGATTTAGGCAGCAATCTTCTCTGGGGTTTAGGCACTGATCATAGTTTTAAAAAAGAACAAAGCAGAGGGGGAACTCTGCTGAAAAGCTGCAGAGATTTAAAAAAAAAAAAATTACTTTTCCATTTTATGGCAGCTCTTTATTAAAGTGCTATTTCCCCTCGTCTTATCCTTTGCAAGCTACCAGAATTTTAAACTTTATTTCCACTTTTTTTATTTAAGTGGACACCCACTCCAACATCTTTAAGAGCTACTTAAAGTTCAGATATTAAAGATGAATAATTGCCTCCTGGTTGCAGTGTGTGATGAAATAAAAACTGACAATGCATGTCTTCTGGTGACATCCACACCTGCATCTGTGACAGAGATTTAGAATTTGATGAAAATTAACTTTACACTGGGCTAGAAGGGCAAGGTTTAAAGCTGCTTCAGTATCATATTCTGCATCACTTTCCCTCCTGATACACGTGGGGCATGGGGAAAAGGAGTAAAGGAGTAGATGAATAGCTGAAATCTGAGCTTTTTCCAGTCCTTTATTGGCATGAAGCACCTCACTGAGAGGAAAAAAGTAGAAAATGGATGTCTGAGCATCTTATCACAAAATTCTTTAGAGAAGCAATAGGAAGACAGAAGCTCCCTGATCTCCATCATTCAAAAGCCTGAGTTTCTGTGTTATCTCACAAAATTATTAGCAAAAAAAGAGCAACAACTCCTCCCTGAAGCTCCCTGAGCCTCTTCCTTTCAGGCTGAGCACTGGTGACTGAAGAGATGCCAGAGTTGTGCTTGGGAAGAAGTGGACGTGAGAAATCCCCCCTTGGTTTTTGGGCAGTGCATGCAACAGGAAAACCAGGAGTGACACCAATTGCATAAATGAGGCCATGAATTATTCATGTCCTTTTGTGAATTAATACACGTGGGAGTTAAAGGAGAGCTACCAAAGTTAAAAAAGTGTATTTTAATGAAATACAAATATTAGATGGAGTTTTCCATGGAAATACTCTGGAGTATTACACATTATTTCCAGGGAAGAAAAAAGCATATTCTTAAATCTCTTGAGGTACCAACTCATTAATTAGTATGAATATGAAAGATCTATGCTTAGACATGTCAGTCAAGCAATTATTGAGGAAGCATAATTTGAGAGTGTAGTCTGGCAAAGATAAGTTATTTTTATGCTCATTTATATTCACTTCATTGACATTTTCTTTAGCAGGATCTAAACAAGTGAAAGAAAACCTAATACCTAGATGACCTGCTTAGGTGAGCAGGTTCCTACCCAGCAGTTTTTGGCTGGAGGCAAAGAAGGAGAGAGTGGCTTTGAAGAAAGTCCCTAAGGAGTTTGTTTGGGACATTGGTTCCCCTTGGCACAGACCTCACTGCTCCATCACTGCTGCCCAACTTCCACAGCTCCAGGTGGGACCCTCTTTGCTGTCCTCATTCTTTGCTGCTCTTGGGTAGACTGAAGACAAAAAGTTGTCAAGGGTGGGAATGCTGCTCCTCTGAAAAGATAAGTTCCTTTTCCTTAAAATTTCTTCATTTGAGGACTGGAAAATCCTCAGCCTCTAGCACCCTCTCCTGCTCCCAGATAGTCCTTGGAAGTCCTTGACCTCTGAAAGTCAGGTCAAGCCCTGCTCCCTAAATGTTCTCTACAGAACAGCTATTTAAAAGCAGCCTAAATGAAATTGATGTCAAGGGCTTAGTCTATTTCCAACCATGGTTTTCTCTCTAAAGTGGTTGGCTTAAAGTCTGAGTAGGAGAATTTCAGTCTATGTAATTTCTTAAGGTTCCAATATTTCATGTTTTCATTATGCTTGATACACATCACAACTGTCATGCCCACCTTAAGTTACACGTGGTGCCAGGTCCTTAGAAAGAAAAGTTAGAGTGGTCATTTGTCTGTTTATTTGGTTGCTAAACATGCTCCAGTTTCCATCTCAATCCTTAGTTCTCATGACTGGACTCCAAGCACAATTGTTACAATTATTTCCTTGCAGGGGATAAGCCCTTTCCCTAAATGGATCTTTCATGCACATCATCCCATGGGGCATCAATCATCCCATGGAGCATCCAGCATCCCATGGAGCATCCAGCATCCCATGGAGCACAATTGTTATAATTATTTCCTTGCAGAGGATAAGCCCTTTCCCTAAATGGATCTTTCATGCACTGTCCATCATCCCATGGAGCATCCAGCATCCCATGGAGCACTCAGCATCCCATGGAGCACCCAGCATCCCATGGACAGATGATGAAGACAGACTTGGACACCTCTTCTCCTCATGACCAGCTCCTCAGATAGAGCCCCATTGGAACATGCCTCCATTTTCAGTGTTGACCAAGCATGCTCGTGTGCTGCAAGCTTTGTGCCATCCCAGTGAATTTCCCTTTCATTTTCTGAAGTGCTTTTTTCCAGGACTTTACATACCCACCCTTCAAAGCCAGGCCAGGCAGCACAGTGTAGGAACCTTCATTCCTCAGAGCTCTTCATGTCTGCAACTTTGGGCATCACTCAAGACACAGAGAGCCTGAAGAGAGCCTGAAACCTCAAAGGCCCCTTTTTTAATTCAGAACCTGGGAGGCAGGATTTATTTCATGTGGCTTTGCCACAAGAATTCAAATGACCTCTCCCATTGGCTTCTTTCATCCACCCAGTGCATTTCTCCCCTCATTCGCTGCAGAGTGATTCCAATCTCCATTTTTCTTTGATACTGACAAATAGGGATGAAAAAGAAAAGCTCCACAGCAAAGCAGACTCCAGCAAAGGTTTTGACTCTTTTTCCTGGCACTTTGATCACAGGTGGCAGCTCGAGGTATCCCAGTCAAATGTCAGGCACCCTTGTGCCCCACCCCAAATGCAAGAAACAGCTTCATTTTCTCTTGAAGCCCCCTTACTGTAAACTGAGGGGGTGTAGGACATATCTTTCATGAATGCAAAGTTGAGACCACTTCCCAGCTTGTTTTTTTAATAACTTTTTTTTTTGTTGTTGTTAGTTAATCCCTGTGTTTGAAATATTAATATAGATTCTGTCATTTTGTCTCCTCAAGGACTGGAAGTGAAGCATCCTTTGAAACTGTCTCCTATTGCTGTACTGGTGGCTGAGGAGCAAGTTGCTCCAGGAGTTTGTGCCTGGAAAGAGCTGAAAGTGAGTAACCTTGGTGCTGAGGAGTTCATCCAAATATTTCCTGGAAAACTTACAGACTCTGAGGTCTGTACCCAAGTTTCTTTCAAAAATATCTGGCTAGTTTGAGGAGGGAAGAACAGAATTAAGAGTCACCATGTCAACTGAACCATCAGGAAAGGAGGCATTTTGCCCTCAGCTTCTCAGGAATATCACACTTCTTTTTTCCTGAGCTCTGGACTAATTCTAAGTCTTTTGTGTTAGACAACCACTTGTGGTGCTGAATTCAATTTTTGAGTTGCTTGTGAGAAAGGCAGAGAGAACTTGGGCAACAGCAGCAGAATGGAGCAAGTGCTGAGCAGAGGAGAGACCCAGCTCAGCCAGACCTCTCTGCTGCATCTCTAACCCCATTAAATCCCCATCATGACCTTCATTAGGCCCAGCATGTAAGTCAAGACCAGCAACTTGCAACTCAATGAACATTTTCCCTCTAGAAAGTAACCTTTCAGTTCTATTGCTTTTGTACTGGTTTAGCCATATGCTAAATATTAGAATGCCTCATTCTCATTTACCCTTCACATATTAAGGTGAAAACTCTGACCTAGTGCATTCTAATTACTTGGCTTATTAGCTTCACATTATATCAGTAATGGTATGATAGCCAACATAATTACTAGGACTTGAAAAATTATACTTTGCTGTACTATTTCATGAACTGTGAGATGGTTCTCTCTTCTTATTAACTTTCTTATTTAATGGGTCGACCAGATTTTTCATCTACCTAGCCCATTGATCAAACTGATAATTTTAGATTTCAGCTGCAACTGAGAAATTGCCCATTAAAATGGTGAGAGATATGTTTTATCTAAGAAAATACAGACATTTATTAGACCTCTTTGTTTCTTAGTGATAGGCCACCACAGTTAGGTACTTACTCAAAATGCCAGACTATCTTCAGGAGCCCTTCTTTCCTTTAGAATCCTTTCTTTCCTTCAGAATCAGGGAATCACTTGGATTGGAAAAGACCTTGATGATCCTCAAGTCCAACTGCTAACCCTGCACTGCCCCCACTATTCCATGTCCCCCAGCACCACACCTGCCCAGCTTTTCCAACCCTCCAGGGACTTCACATCAAGCTCTTGATGATGCAAAGAGTATTTTTCACTTTTAAGCAGATTGCCTTGGACACCACCCTGGAAGAGAAGGATGCCTGGATCCCTCTTCATGGATGAGATTTTCCCATTTTCCCCAGGACTTCTGCCTCCAGGGGAGAAGTCCCAAACTTATCTGACTCCTGCCCAAGTGTCCCTGACAAAGGGGCAGCTCTGGGGTGGTTCTGGAATATTTCTCCTCAGACCACAGAAGCAGAGGCTCAGGGCACAAACGTCACTCAGGCATTTTCAGTGAAATCATCTTGAAAGCCCCTGGACTGAATTAATCAGCAATCCCTCCCCTGGCAATGCTTGTTTGGAAGTGGTCACAGAATCACAGAATAACCTTGTGGCTTTTGGCAGAAGAACCTGGACTTAGGCAATGCTGTGACAGCTGGAAGAGGTTGATGCTGTCTTGACCCAACATATCAGTCAGGAGCTTTCCCTGTGGAAAACTCTGAGTATCTTTTGTGTTTATTTAGTTGGAAGAGAAATGAAGTTAACTCCTTATTGTTTGGCTTTTTTCTCCTTTTTTTTTTTTTTTTTTTTTTTTTTTTTCTTCTCCTTTCTCCTCTCTCTAAGCAGAAAAAGAAAATACATCTTTTCTCCTAACTGCCCAAATGAAAAGCAGAGTGGCTGGGAGACAGACTATCACAGGATTTTAAGATTCACTGGGAGAAATTCACTGAAGGGATAAAAATCTTCAGAGCATGCCCTGACCAGGAGACCAAGAATGGATGTTCATCATCATCATCATCCAGTACCTTAATCCATTCTCCCTGTGCTTCTGTACAATTAAAACCATCTCCCAGTTTCACAGCTGCATCTTAAAGCCAAGAAGAGGAGATGGTGTAAAAATGGCTGCTAGTTATTTAATAAAAAGCAGGAAATTTTATTTTTAATGTAGCAGAGAACACTTGAAAACGTATTATTTCTGCAAGAGTTTGCTGGGGTGCTACTTCTGGTGTGCTTGGTGCAATCAGTTTAATAGTTCTGATTGTCCTAGACTTCTCTGAATGGGGAATGTTATTATAAAAATTAAATATATTAAAAACTCTTAAAGGTAATAGGAGAAACTAAAAAGGGAAGAAGCAGTTTGGGTTCAAATTTGGAGACCTAGAGGTGGCTCAGCACTCACCTGCTCAAGTGACCAGGGCTCATGCTTCAGCTGGGATTAGTGGGGATATTAAAGTCTGGATATTAGAGAGAAAAGTGAAGGCAGAGAAATTTCAGACCCAAATTAGATAAATTTGCCAAGTCTCTGGCTGGGGTGCAACATTCATTTCTTTGCAGGTGAATTTAATAGACAGGAGATTAAATGAGGAATTACTTGAGAGAGTGGTATACTGGGATTAGGTGGAATCTGCCTGAAGACAGAACAATCAGTTGCTTTTGTGCTAATTTGTGCTTTAAAAATGATTAAATGCCTCTGACATTTTAGCTAATCTTATATATTTAAATTAATTTGAAATTTAGACTGTGTTTTTGGAGTCCTTTCTTCACTAGCACATACCTAGGTTATAATGGGCATTGCATAATATGTAACCACGTATCTTTGTGGCTTCTTGATAATTTAAGTAATTAGCTATTAAATTACTATTCAGAGTTCTGATCATCTTCTAACTTCTGTACCAAGTCCTCCACAGGGGATAAAAATCTAGTTTAAACGTTCTCTTCCTATGACTTTATACCCTGGCTGGAGGATGATCCAACACTCCCACATCTCTCACTGAAAAACATAACAACATGAGAGGTTTTAGCTCAGTTTTGTCAAGTCAGTCAAGATGTCAATTGTAAATGCTTCCAGAGTTATGAAAAAAAGCATGATTTGTGGGTTTGGTCAGTTCACTTATCCTACCCAAAGGGTTGATACCTCAGTAATTTAGAAAAGCACAAATAGAGGTGGGTTTTTAAATATTTCTAAATTATATTTTTCTCCCCTCACCCAGGTTCTCTTATTTACAACCAAAACTGAAATTCTGCATTTTATTTCTTCTGATGTTTTGGGCAGAGATTTGCTGACTGCTTGTCTGGGCAGCAGAGAGTTTTCTGGAGCTGAAGCAGAGGGTGAGTTCCTCTCCTGTGGGTTGGGTGCTTTCCCCTTGCTCCCCATGGCAGGAGCTCTGTCCTCCTGCACTGGGACTGGGAGCAGCCTGGATATGGAGGGGCTGGGAGGGATATTTTGTCCAGCAGAAAAAAATACAGCTCAGGGATAAACAACAGAGATTAGGACAGTGGAATTCTGTGGGCTTCATTTCCCCTTCCCTCCCTTCTTGGTGGTCTTCCTACTATCACTGCCTTTCCAGATGATCTCTGTTGTGACCCCATCTGAAATCAGACAATCTGTGTCCACGTGAGCTGTGGGGAAAACTAAAGAATAAAAATGAGGAGAGCACAAATTCTTACCTGTTTGGGGAGCTCTGCTTCACCAGGGGCTCTCGGTGTCATTCGAGTTCTGCAAAACACCTTCCAGTGCTGTTATGTTGATGACAGAGCCTTAGCTGGGAACTGGTTTCTTCTAGATAAAAAAGAATATGTAGACTTTAATATTTAAAAGAGTATTGCTAAAATGAGAATGACTACATCTGGAACCAGACTGAGCTCATGCCCTTTTATCTGCAGCCTCACTGAGGTCATTTAGTAAAAACAGATATTTATGTTGTCACCAAGTTTTTGAGCCTCTAACAGCCAACTCAACATGCAAGTTCCATATATGCTTTTTCTGATTCCCCTGAATTTCCAAAACTCACTAATTCACTAATTCATGACACATGAACTATGCTCTAATACCTGTGTCAGCCCATCAAAATATTTCTAGGGATATGATAAAGTTATAATTTTGAGACTGTGTTCCCATGGACTATGAAACAGCATTCAAAATTGCTGGAATGCTTTTCAAAGATGGTTCTTTTCCCCTGGTTTCCTGCTCCTGTTAGCATGACAATTCCCCAGAGGCACCTGGAATATTCTGTTTTCATTCTAGCTGCACAAAAATACAATTCCACACACCCTGAGCTCTGATCCACTGCAAGAGCAGGAGGATGAGGATGCCTTTGGCTGCCTCTAGAATGGACTAATCTATTCCTGGGTAAGATCCAGACTGCATTCCTAGGAAGTTCTCACTATCACAAACTGTCCAGACATACCTAACCCCAAAGGATATCATTAATTTTGCTTTGATTCAGATTATAGCAGCCTAATTATTTGTTCCTCTTGAGGCTCCCACAGGTGGGGTGTGTAACTAAGTCCATAGGTAGAGCCTAGCATCTGCCTCTCAGAAGGATTTACCTCTCAAGGGTTCCTCTCCTGCTTTGTTCTGCTGTCCTCTAACACTCTCAGAAGTTATTGAGTACTAATTTAATAAAAATGCAGGAGATTCTGACTGAAATGAGAAGCACTAAAGCTGTTCAGTTGGTTTCCTGTGCAATAACTCTGATTGAAATTCTGCTCACAGCAAAGTCAAAGGCAGAATTGCCTTGGCTTCTGGGAGGGACTGGAATTTCATCTAAGGGGAATATTGGTTTTGAGTCAGACAAATAGAACTATTCCTGATTCACAAGCCAAGAAACAATAACCTAAAGGATATTGTCCAGTGGAGACCAAAGAGATATTAATTTCAGGTGCTGTATGCTAAATACAAATCTCCTCACCTAGCATGGGGTACCAAGAGATAACATTATCAGTTGTGTCCTGGGTGCTGCACAGATCATCCCTCCCAAGGCAGAGGAGGACAAGCAAAGGGACAGGAAGGTACCAGGACAAAGTTGCAGTGGCAGAGAAAAAAATCTGTGCTAGGCAAGGCCTTTTAAGTGATGCAGAAACACCTCAGACACACTCCAGTCCTTTTTTTAACACAGCCCTGAGCAAGATCTCTCCTTCCCCCCCAACTCCTTAAACAACATATTTGCCAACAAATCCTGGGTTTGCTTTTTATATTCTGCATTTCCCTATGTAACCAGGGGAGAAAACGATTGAAAAGCTCCAGCTGCAAACACCCAGGGCTTAACCACCTACTTAGCTCAGTATTTCAGGTGAGAGAAATCTCTCTAAAATCCACAATTTCCTTATAGCAAGAACAGATGCCTTAACACTACCTTTTGAAGAGGTGCCTGACCACTACATGTATATATTTTTACACTATATATATATATGTGTGTGTGTGAGACATGTATGTCTCTACCTATTTATTTATTTTTTGAGTTACAGGTGGGAGAGATGTTGCCAGTTCTAAGCAATTACTTACCCCATCCCTATGTGTTTCAGCACTTGCTTTTTTTCCTCTCTATTAATTCAGCCCTTGAATATACATGTTTATTTTTAAATAATTGCAAATTACCCATGAAATGTTAAGCAGGATAATGAACTCATTAAGCATTAATCACATCCCAAAGTTCAAGCATGAAAACAGGCTATTCACACCCATTTCTCCTGAGTTATCAGGAAATGGAGAGAGATTGGAGGCAACCAGGGAGGTTGAGGGGGTTGCACAAGAGCTGGGAGATGAGAGGACATTTCAGCAGCCCACTGCAGGGGTGGGGGATGCTGCTGGATAAAAAGGATCCTTCACATCATTAGAAGAGGAATAAAACATCTCAGTGGGAGGGGAGGACACTCAGGGGCTGTTGGGTGACACATCTAACAAAGGCCATGAAAGTACCACAGGTTCTGGTGGGGCAAGAGAAAAACCTTCAGAGAAAGCTTCAAGAGAAACCTTCAAGAGAAAAACCTCCTGCCTGCAGCAATTTGAATTCAGCTAGGAAAGAGAGTTTTAATTTATTTTTTATTATTGGGGAGGAGTTGCAGAAGCAGTCATCTGGTGGAGAACATAGTAACCAGGCAGGAGTTTCTGAACCTAGGAGTGGTTTAGGTTAAAATTGCTTAAGCTGAGAAGTCAGTGTAAACATTTTCTTGCTTTCCCTCTTTTAACTTTATTTTGGATCCATAAACGGGGAGAGAAATCTTCACAAAAGAATGCTATTTCAGGGCAAGAGGAACATTTGGTCTTCTATAATAAAATGCCATTTTTTGGTGGGAGGTATTAACAGTCAGTGTGATTTAATAAAATGCTTTTTTAAAAATATTTGAGCTACACTGAAATTCTCTTTGTCCAGTCCTGTTGGCAGAAAGTGTTAACTTCAGCAGGAAGCCCACACTGGCATTTGGGATCCTCTCCCTGCAGGCACTGATGCCAATAGCAAACAGCACAGCAACAGCCACCTCATTTCCAATTCATCATTAATCCTATTGATCCCACCCATGCTGCTCTCATCCACAGAAAAATTCCACCTCTTGCTGAATTATGGACTTTGTGCCAAGATGGCATTAAGGGTATTGGACCAAAATCTCTATGGTGTCAATCCCATGGAGGTCACTGCAGCTCCAAACTCCAATCTCAATATGCAAAAAAAAAAAAAAAAAAAAAAAAAATCCTGCAATTATGGGCCAGGAGTGTCAAGAATCAGCAGAAATGTTCTTAATGCCAAGGATTCAGATGTCACACTGCACCACATCAGGGAGAGGGGTCCAGTTATTCACCCTCCTTCAGCCCATCAGGACACCCATACCTCAGATAATCTGCTCCTTCCTTCCTCCTGAGGTTCAGGATGCTTTCTGACAATCCAGACTTTAGCATTACAGATGCTTTTTTTTTTTTTGTGGCTCCCAGTAGTCAGAGAGTGAGAAAAATAAATCCAGTTATGATTAATAACAATGCATTGGCATTCATGAGGCACCCACGTTAGATTTTAACATAACTAAGAATTTAATTTGAAAAAAAATTAAGGAATTAGAGTCCAATTAATTCTATCATCAGCCAAAAAAATAAAATGAAAAAAAATGCTCAATTACTCACACAAACTCCTCCCCTCATTGCACCTTCGCACTTATTTGGGGGAAGTCACTAGAAATATGTATCAAAAGGAATAAGATAAAAAGATGGAATTTACATCTAGGTTCTCCTCCATGGATGACATGAAATAATTGCTTGAAATATTTATTAGGGTATTAGAGCATAAAGGAAGAATGCTACTTCATTTTAGAGAAACAGTCTCATTAAAGAACACTTCCATTAAAATTATTGCAGAACTCTCCTGTTATAACCCTGTTTTAACACTCAGGGAAAGCTTTGTCATTGCATCAATCACCCAGGGATGGAACATTAGGAAAATAAATGGTCTCATGTTTTTATTTTCATCAGGGGATAGAGCTGGAGGAAAGGCTGAGGAGCAGAAGAGGCCCTGGTTCACCAGCACCACTAGTTTTTAAGCCTTGTATAACCAGATGGGTATAACCAGGAGCATTCATGAGCTTTTAAGGTATTTAGGCTCCAAGAGTAAAGGGAAAATTGGTAAAAACACCTTTTTCTGTGCCAGAGAGCATAATTCCCTTTGCAGTTGCTAACCAGTCACTAGGCATAACAACCCTGACTGCAGGAAAGCTGTTTGAAATAAGTTCATACTTTAAATATAAAAATATTTATCCTTGCAAAATATTTATTGCAAGGATAATATTGCTTTTCTTGTGCTCAGAGCATGGGACAGTCCAGGTTTTCACTTTGCCTTCAGATTGCTGAAGTTCTGAAAAAAACCCACATTTTATTGACTTGTATCTTTCATCCTTTATCTAATGCAAAGTCACTAAAAAGAGACTGAAATAATTTCTTGCTGAGGCAAGTTGCTTTTTTGAGAAAATCCAAAAGAAGCCCATTCAAAATGGGGCTCAGAATCTGGTGATCCAGATATGAACATAGCAAATTCCTTCTAGTTGGATTGTCCAAGAGTTAAGGTGAGGAAATAAGAATTAATAGACAGCATTTTGAAAGTAATTATTTCATTGGGGTTTGCTTGTTTGGTTTTTCCCCCCCCCCCCAAGGAATGAATGCAGTTCTTCAAAAGTAATGCAAGACTGCACAAATGGCCACAAAAAAAATGAAAATACACCATGCAGAGGAACAGATTTATTTTCCTAGACATCTCTCCCAGTACCAAAGTGCTCTCAAATGGCAACATTCCCACCTGGAAGTGTGAGTGGCTTAGGATGATCTTAGTCTGCTTGCACAAAAATGATGGAACTGATGCCCTCCCAGCTGAGCAGCCTCCCTGCCTGTACAACTGCAGCTCCACATATTAATTAGGGGTTTCTAATGAGTGGCATCAAGAAGCAGCATCCTGGCCCACCCTGTTTTCCACATCTTGGTGTGGACAGGACACCCCCAGGTGCCCTTCTTCACATGGACCAAGCCTGCTCTTGGGCAGTCCCATCCTCAGGGCCAAAAACTACAGAAGGCACCAAAGGGAAATGGGTCCTGTGGAGCCAGACACCCCCCAGCACCAGAGAAGGTCCTTCCAGAAGAGGCCAGAAGGAAGGCAGAGATGTTCTCACTAGAAATTTGTCACATTTTCATTCCCCCTCCATCCCCAGCTCCTGTCTGTGCTGCTGAACAGCTCAGTGCCTCTGCAGAGATAAAATAATAAAAAAAAAGCTCATAAAATTGTCAACGAGACAACATCTGCATTTCCCTTCTTTCCTCCCCAGCCAGTTACACTGATATTACCTCTGCCTGCCATCATCTCCAGAACTGACTGGGAGAAGAGATGACAGAGGCATCACTGAAATGATTGTTTCATGCAACAGAGAGCCTGTAATTTCTGAGACAGGGATGCCCTCAGCTAGCCCAGTCTTGGAAGGAATGGGTTTGAAACAAAAATAGACTGATTAATGGCTGTATAATCTTGTTTGAGAAGGAAAGTGGGAGGAGGAAATCACAATCACGCCTAAAAGGAGTCTGAAACTGTCTGGAATAAAATGCTTTTGAATGAGAGGCTCAAGCTGATAAACATACTGCAAAGGGCAGAGAGCAGAGCTCTGCTTCTCCTGGGAAGACAATTTGATGGGGGAGATAAAGCCTGAAAGCTGGTTTAGGCCACTTAAGCACCGCATACTCCTGGAGTTTCAAAACATCTGATCCTACCAAAATAAATCCTGGAGAAGAAGTCAGCATACAAAATTACCTGCAGAGGAGATTCCCAGCTTATAAAAAGCAGCTCTTTTATTAGCACCTCTCCTGGAAAACCAGTATTTTGAAGAGGTTTCTTACCACAACATTAAGAAGTTTTTCTCAGGGTTATACCTGGTTCATCCAGGCTGGGTGAGAGCAATCCTTGTTTCACAAGTTTAGCAGATGCAAAGCTGACTTGGTTTTACACTGTATATATAAATATTAAATAATTGGATAGTTGCAGGTTTTGGGGGTTGCCATGTTACTCTAAATCAATATTGACTAAACAAATTAATTGAGACAATATTTAAGTTACTACCATAGTCTAAATCAATATAGATATAAATTAAACTGACCAATATTTAGATGACTCTTATACTCTGAATTCCAGGATTAATGCAATCCCACCTCTGCCACAGGTACTTGCTGTCACCCAGCATCATTCAAGCAGCTATTGTCAAAGCCAAGACCAAAACTTTGATCTTCTGACTTAAAAAAAAAAAAACAAAAACCCCAACCCAGGTCTTTTTCAATTTTCACATAACGAGACTGAAAGGAGCTATTTGGGAAATAGCCCAGAAATATGTTGGAGGAGCTGCTGTATAAAAACCTAGCAATGACTTCATAGTTGTCCCTTAGTTCAGTCATTAATTCAATTTTCAGGTCTGAAAAAAACCCCCCCAAAAGACACCTCTTGGAGAATGCAGGCATTCATTTAAACACATATCACACCATGATGCTAATTAAGTTCCAAAATGTCATTTTTCACAGGAAAAGGTATTCACAATTGTTGACCATTTCAAATCCCTACCCAAATCCCTAATGTGATTAATTTCAAATGAGGACAAAAGTATCTGCCAAAATTAGGGACTGGAGGCAAAATATATTCAGAATAAGGAGCAAAGATATCATTTTCATGATTTATTTGCTCTGTAGGATTACCTAAGAGTACCAGACAGTCCTTGCCTCAAGCACTGAGCAATTACAGGGCTATTAATGCCAAATGCATGGAGGAGGTGACACCAGTCAGCTCTGGGGGTGGGAGGGGGGTTACTGGGTTGGAGCATCCCTCTCCCAATACCATTAAAATACCCCTCAAAACACCCTTTGAGCCACAGGAAAAAACAACACTGTTGGCCCCCAAACCCTCCTCATTCACAGATCTGTTCAGCATTTTCTTCAAGCCAATACTAAATTGTTTTCTGATGAGACAAAGTGCTATTTTCTAATTTTGAAGCCAGGAACTCTTATTCCCACTTCTTAATTTTCCTTTTGGACCTGCATATTCCTGACCATTTCTTTTCTTGAATGAGCTTTCATAAACTTTTATTACCTTGCTAAGAAAGGACATTCTTTTCCTTTCACATCTTTCAGCAGGCCATCTTCATCCACATTTTTTCCAACCTGATTCCTATCATCTCTGTGATGTATCAGTTGTTCACTGGCAAGTCTGACACTCTGTGAATTTATTAGGCTCATAGTCTGGGGACAAAAAAAAAGGAAAAAAGAGATGTGAAAACTACTTGCACAATTTAATACGTGGTACATTTGGTAGCAAGAAGGGGTTTCCAGCAAAGAGAAAGATGCCAAAAACCTAGAAATGCTCTTTTGGGTACAGCATTAGTGACCAAGGGTTCAAGCCTAATAAAAATGATTTTTGGAAGAGATGCTTCTGACATCCCTGCAACATCTCCTGCTTGCTTAAACCACAGCAATTCAGTTATTATTTTTGCCCTCCATTCTGAATTAGATCTTTTTCTCAAAATTTACTCAAAATTTTTAACTCAAAATTTATTTCAATGTTTTATTTTGGGAAGTACTTAGCTGCTTTTCCTTCTTGGTAATGCTCCTTATCACACTTCCCTCTCCAACAAAGGGGATGTTTAAATTTCTGTGCATACTGGACAGCAATGATAAACCACTTTTTCCAGAGCAATATTAAAAACCAGTAGGAAGAGCACTTCCTCCACTTCATCTCCCACTGTTCACCCAGGGCAACACATTGCAGCTGTACACAGGATTTTGGAATGAGGCACAGAAGCCCAATCCAATGTCAGACAGAGCGTGGAATATTAAGTTATCAGTCTGTCTAGAAATCAATGCATATTTCATAAAGGCTAAAAAGAAATCAGCAAAATTCTTTATGATTAGAAGCATCAGTTAACATGAACATTTACCTGATATTTTCCTGGTTCCTACACCTTTTATTACAAGCTTGAGAGCAGCATCTCCATAGTTACAATACACCTCATTAAAAACCTGTTCCAAATAGGAACATCACGGGAGCCCAGTCCTGATGCCTTATTATCCTTTTGCACTCTGGCTACATTCCTTAGGTTTTCAGAAAATTCAGACTTTCCTGACTTGAGCAGAAATTTTCTGGAAAAAACACTAATTTTTTTACACGTGAGAAAGAGGCTGCCTGAATTTTTCACTCCAAAACTCTCAAAAAACCCTCAGAATTCGTGAAAGGGTCATTGCACAAAGGGGCAATAAGCAAAGAAATAATTAATTTCTATATCATTGCTGCATTAGTTACTGCCTTCAGTCATGCTTCAGAGTAAGCAGCTCTTCAGATTATCCACATCACCTCCTGCAGGTGCCTTGTCTCCCTCTCTCTGGTCCATGCTGCTGTTAATTTTCTTGCAGACTTAGGAGAAGAAGCCAGAAACAGAGCATGTGAGGAGGAGATGGGCAGGGGAGGGCTTGGGCTTCCCCAAAAATGCTTAAAGCAGGGCTAGATCCAGGGGGCTGGAACTCAAAAAGGTGTTTGGACACAGAATCCTGGTATCATTCATTCAGGGCATGTGGAAAGTCTGGAATAATGAGGAGCTGCAATATGAAAACATAAAAACCAAGATATTTCACCTTTCTTCCCCAGTTCATTCCAATATGAGGGATCAGATTGTTCTCAGAGATTTTTCTGCACAGATTTTTTGGAGGCAGAGCCACGTGAATACTTGGCCTCGTTGCTGAAACCCCAAATTTGTGGGTGCTTCCTGGCCCTGTGACCATTCCCAACCCAGCTCCTCTGCAAGGATTTCCATATTTCATCCCAGGGGTGGGTTTGCCTGTGTCTGGTTGGGCTGATGGAGATCACTCCAGGGTATATCCTGCTCTCCTTGGAAGCCACCCCACACACCAGGGAGGATCCCAAGGCTTCCAGAAGCAGCAGAACATTCCCCAGCCCTTGGATGCCCCGAGCAAGACCTGCTGGGAATGGTGTCCCAGGAAAACAGGAGGGTGGGAGCCTGCTGTTCCTGCTGGGAATGGTGTCCCAGGAAAACAGGAGGGTGGGAGCCTGCTGTTGGGAATCTGTATCCCTACATAAACCTCTCCTTTTCCATTTTGCTTCTGTAATGACACAGCAAGACCCAGAGACAGATGGTTTTACTTGGCTTGGGGCAGAAAGTCCTCTTAGGATATGTGCTTGCTTCCCCCTGACTCCAGATGTTTCTGATAAATACATTTTTTTTTTTTTTGGTTCTAATAGGAAAATCTAAATTCTCTTAAGGCTTTGAAGGCAGAGGTGAATTGTGTCAAGCTCCATTGTGATTTATAGATAAGACTATTCTGGTTTATCACTGTCTGGTTAGATGGGGCTGCAGTACGTGACTGCCTGGATTGAAATTTTCCCTCATCTTCCAGATAAACCCAAACCCTGGGTTGTTTTTTCCTTGTAGATTGCAGGTGGGACAGACAGAAAAAATAAAATTACTGGGAGCTTGGCAGTAAAAAAATACTAATCTTTTATGGTGACATCATTAACTCCTTCAAAGAAACTCAAAAAGGTGTTTGGGCACAGAATCCTGGTATCATTCAGGGCACGTGGAAAGTCTGGAATAACGAGGACAATTTGTGCAATATGGACACACACAAAAAAAAGATATTTCACCTTTCTTCCCCAGTTAATTATCAGACAGAGGAGGCAAGCTCAGAAATTATATTTGCTGCTGTATGCAAGTATTTAATATCTCCTTAAACAATCAGCTGTGGGGAGTGTGTGGGGGTGCAGTAATTTAACAAAAAATAACCAGCAGCACTGGCTTCATCTGTGAATTAAAAAAAAAAAATTAAGCTTATTTTGAATTACTTTAGAATGAACATAGCACCATTGAGTGTCAGGTCCGTGGGGGACATCCCAGGTAACTGCAGGGTCTGAAAAGTTTCTACATGAAGTATTTGTAAAAAGAACATATTGGGTTTATGTATACTTCTAGGCAATGAAAAAGCCTGGGTTTAATTTTCTGAAAGAGAAAGCAGCAAAATCAGCATGTAATGGCATTATTCAGCTTTCTAATTCATGACTGACAAGTGTCTTTTTCAGATATTATTCCTCTAAGCTGCCCAAAGCAGAAAGGGAGAGTGCCCTGATCTGGTTTTCAGCTGTCACCCTCATTTTTCTGGTGCATTCATCCATTTATATTCCTGTCCATCCCTAACCAAATTCTGCCAAAACTGCATTTGTCAGAAATGATTTCCTATTCCCTGATACTAAGGATGGAGTCACTGGATGCCTGGGGATGCCTTCTCCTCTCAGCTCACAGGGGGATCTTCCCTTCCTGCACCCATGCTCATCTTTACCTTCCCATCACTATGATGCACCCCTGAATCCTATATCCCACCCTTATTTTTCCCTTGCTTGACCACTTTTTAAATTTTTTTTATCCTCATTTGTCTCTGCAGTGACCTTTTAGCTTGCTTCACTCTCCTTTTTCATTCCCTTTCTTTTTTCAGAGGTTGCTTATAAAAATCCTTTGTGTCTTCTCACCTTACCAATCTTCCCTCTGCTTTCTCTTACCTCTGTTCACCCTCCTGCATCCCTGTTTTTTTTTTTTTTTATCAATCGTTTATACATGAACTCCATAACTACCTGAGCCAAAGGGGAGACAGGAGGGTTTCAGGCTTCTGGGAGCCAGTAGGGTCTGAGCCCTTCTGGGTTTAAGCAGTTTGCTTGGGACTTTCCTACCTTCTCACCTGCAAATTGAAGCCACATTTTGGATTTCAGCTGACACACTAAAATGTTCTTCAGAAACCCCAACCCTGGAGATGGAAGAGGGGGCCTGCACGGGGCTCCTGCTGGAGCTTCTCTTAGGGACTAATGAGAAACCCAATAGTAATAATTTTTAAAAACGTATCCCTAATTTTTTTTATTTTAAAACCATCCACTTAATATATGGTGTTCTGAAGTTATCAAGTGCACAAGGACTTGTCTGTCAGATTCTTGTTGTTCCTATTTTTTTTTTTTTTTTGGTCTGAAACAACTAAAGGGGCACAGAATAGTGATTTAAACTTTGTCTCCACATACCACATAGCCCATTTGGTTTTGTGGTCCTTTCTTTTTGACTATTGCCCATCTCATGGCAGCCTCTGCCTGACCCAGCAAGAGACCAAGCTGCTGTTTGACTTCTGACATGATCTTTTTTTTGCAGTGGTTTTATTCCTTTCTTTCTGCCTTTATTCCCTGAGCTCACACAGGCACTTTTCTGAGATGTGCTTTGACACTCAGCTTTCTCTGTTAGGACCATTTGTGGGTTCTTTTTTTTTTTCCTAGCCTGATTATATCTCTTTATGCCTGAACACCCCCCCCACCAGTGACATGTACATGCCTGATCATGAGGTTGTTTTTCCAAGCTCTGATACAACAGGAGGCAGAGCTGTCTTTCTCCAGAGCAGATCACTGACCCTTCCAATCATTTATTTATTCATGAATTGCTGAAAAACAACAATGCAATAGACCTAAGAGAACATTTTCTGAGAAATGCCAGGATTTCAATTCCAGCTCCGTTCAGGGGTTCACCTGTAGAGTTTTTTTGCTGCTAAATCTATACAGAACATCACCAAAATGAAAGATTATGATTTATTATTGTTTGAATAAATGAATTCTCCCCTCTCCTCAGGCTGAGATCCCTCCCATCAAGGTTAATGTCTACGAGGCAATACGTATTTGTATGGTAAGGACATGTTTATGCCTTAAAGAGATTTTAATGCCAACAGGTTACACAAAGACAATAAGAGGAACAAAATATTATTGTCCCTGTTATATCCCTTCCCCAGTTTGTATGCTGAGGGGAAAACACTGGGACAGGCTGTAAATGACACTTCCAGACTTGTCACTTAAATTCTGAGGAGATTTTTCATTGGTGTGGTTTGCCAGCCCTCTCCAATACTTCTCAGGTGAGATCCCAGAGGAAAACAGGAGTCTAAGCAGCACCTTCTGCTTCTTCCCAGAGCCAGAGCCCTGCCTGAACCCCTCCCTTCCACACATTCCCCCAGGATTCATTCCCAATCTGCTCCCACAGCCCTGCCACTAAAACCTTAAAGCAAATCATCACCATTTTGACATCCAGCAAGACAATGAACCCCTGAGACAAATTCCTGGCATCAGGAATCCCAGCAAGGAATATTGGGACAAACAGAAGCTCTGCAATTACCCCTGCCCTTCCACACATTTCCCCAGGATTCATTCCCAGTCTGCTCCCACAGCCCTGCCACTAAAACCTTAAAGCAAATCATCACCTCCCTCCATCTCCATTTTGACATCCAGCAAGACAATGAACCCCTGAGACAAATTCCTGGCATCAGGAATCCCAGCAAGGAATACTGGGACAAACAGAAGCTCTGCAATTACTCCTTTCAGAGCCCTTGACATCCTGGCTGCAAGTAGCATCAATCAGGACATCCAAGAGATGATTAAAGGGTCTCTGAAACCCCTTTGCACTCTCCAGATGTGTTGTTCCACATTTTACTTGAGGAGAAGTGTTACTCATTTTAACACACTTCTTTTAATCTTGGCTCATCTTTTGATTATTTTTTTTCTCCTTTCATAGTCATGCCCTTTTTTGTCAGGATAGGATCAGAAAGGCTCCAAGGTGCAGCTTTTCAACAGGAATTAAAAAAGCAAGGCCTCCAGGTAGCCTCAAGTAATTTTACTGAACAATGTAAAAAAAAAAACCCTATATCATCAGTATCAGCTGCACTTAATTTTCATAAATACTTTTATATAAAACTTGAATGTTTTTCCAAACCAGATTCTTTTATTAAAGAATACAAACAAATCTCAAGGAATAAGACAAACTACTTGAGAGACCCTGTGGGGTTTAGGTCTAGTGTAGTTACTGTGCCTTGTGCCAAACATGCTCCAGGAAAATGTCAGAAGAAAGAATTATATTACTGTAATATCTGAGGTGTTTATTACACAGTTTAAATGAAGCATTTAAGCAGCATTCAACTTAAAAAAAAAAAAAGCAACTGAGCTATCCCGAAGACACTCAATTTTTAAAGCAATAGTCCTGCTTTTTATTCCTCCAGGATCAAAAAAATACATTTGTTTTCTTTTTTAATTTACGTGATGTTTTAAAGTAGCAGTATTAGTAATTATTATTCAGAAAAACTGCCTTTCCAGTCTCCTACTGCACAGGACCTACCAGGCCAGACCTAGAGATGATCCAGAGAGGAACCTGACTTTTTTTATATTAACTTTAACAACATAACTGAAAACTTTGCAGCTGGTTGTGAAGAGCTGCCTAAGCTGCCCAGATCTGCTGGAGAGGCAAGCACCAAAGTTCCTGCTTCCTCAAAGCATTCATTTACATCAGGGCTCTATAATTAAGTTTAAAGGCCACAGATCAGGTCTTATGATGGAAGTGCAGAAGTGTCCTGGCTGATTAATTCATCTTCAGTTCTCAAATACAAGTTTTAAATTAGTATATGCTGCTAAAATTGTGCATAATGAGAAGCCAGAAGGGGTCTGTGAGTTATTTATTAGTTCCCTTGAGGTATTTTCTCAGTGATCTTAACACGTTTCTGGGACTAAGAACTGAGCAATGCTTCCAAAGATGTCAGGGAGCTGAGACAGGTTATCTAATCAGTATTTGGCCATCCCACCTCCAGAGTCCACCCAAGGCAGGAATTCCAGAATGTCAGGAGCCTTCCAGAGTTTCAGCTCATAAATAAACCACCTGGGCTCTGAATATGCAAAGAAAATGAACTGCTGACAAGTGCTACCATGTCAGAAGTCCATTCATTTTACTATATGTCCCCACATTAAGAATTAACAATATTTAAGACTTCATGATTGCACCAGTTAACAAAATTTGTCCTTTTCAGCCATTTTATGCTTTGTAATAAAAACCACTACAAAAAAACCTAACTATTGAGCTGCTAATATTATCTGTAGCAAATACAGAAAATCATTTCATGTGAATGGCAACAGGAACTTGCTTCATGTTTTCACACTTCATTTCCAATGAAACTGGAGCCACTTCAGACATCTCTAGTTGCCAGTTTCTGTCCCATCAGGGATCCAGGGAGCCCAGAGAGAAAGAATGTGGTGGGGAAAGGTAGGGCAAGTACCCATTGGCAGGTACAGCTTCTTTTTTTTTGCTCTTATAACCCTGGTGGAATGTTTTGATCCATCCTTGAGACTGTGGAATATGTAAATTAAAGAGAGAGATTAGAAAGGGGTTTATAAGTAGGTATAAAATGAGCTTCTCTGCTTGTCAGGACCATGCAACAAATTGAATAAGAAGTTCTAGGTGGAAGGGAATCTCCTCTGGTTCAAAGAAATCAAATGAAATCAGAGCAGAAGTTCATGACCCATCTTTTCAAACCTCTGTCACTGACTTGTGGCTGATTTCTGTTCATGTGGTCCTGAACCATCACAGACTACTGGCATCCAAGGAGAAACTGCAGTTATCATTAAAGGATTTGTGCTATCTGATGGGAAAGAGACCATTTTTTTCAACCTGATACAGCAGTTGCTTTTGGAGAGATTTTTAAAAAAATGCATTAAAATGCCATTCTCAGTATGATAAAAGTACTTGGCTAGAGAAGAGACTGGGTAGGAGTTGGCTGAGAAGGATATGAGAGGATCATGGGATCCTTAATTTCACTTGCACCAACAAAATGAGGGTGTTCTGAACACCAGAGGTCCTCAGGACTACAAGGACTGGAGCAGAAGATTTCAGATGATCCCACAGAGTGAAGATCTGCAAGTTGGAAGGATGAATCCAGAGCTAAGGGTTTTGAAACTAACTCCTCTTTGAAGCTAACTCCTCTTTGAAAAAATGCTTAGGAAATTCCTCAAGGCAGAAGCAAGGCATTTATGCTTTTCAGCTCTTATGGGAAGTGTTTGACTATTATTTCATGATTTCTTCTGCAGGAAGAACTTCAGTCATGACACAGGAGCCACTTCCATGGCTTTCTGCTTCATTTATGGAAATTCTGCCAAGCTGGACCTGTCCTGTGGGCTTCAGAGCCAAATGGACTGGAGTACTGAAAGGTGGTGGGAAAGTCACTGAGCAGTGCCAGGATATTGCTTCATTATCATAAACTTATCTGTGTTATTTTCTTAACAAATACAGAACAGACCCCCTTAAAAATAAAAAAAAAAATTAAAAAGATGCACTGTTGCAGAATAGTAAAAATAGCAGTTAAAAGATTAATCACCCTGAATCCCGGGGGGTTTTGGCAGATAATAAAGGAGTGATAGATTGATCTCTAAAATCACGTGCATATTATCAGGATAATCCTCACTCTAATGCAGGGCTGTAGAATTTTACAGTCTCATAAGCTTGCAAGGTTTCACCTGGAACATCAAAACAATTGCTAGAAGTGCAATAAATTTTAGAGCTAGCCATCTGCTTACCCTCTTGACCTTTCAAATCTTATAAAAACCCAAGCTCATAATTTTTCACTCTATCAATTTCAGTTTTTTTTAATTTTTTTTTTGGCAACACAGTATATAGAGAAGGTTACTTCATCTTTTCCATGAAATAAAAAAAGATCCTTTCCATTTGATAATATTTTGTGGCAATAGGTTTTTTCTTGAAAGGATTCAGAGTGCTATCACTGGAGCTAATGGGATTGTGGGGCATTGCCAGTTGTTTTATCTGGTTGGAAACATTTATTTTGAGCCCTGCACTTCTTGGATGGGTTCATCTATCAGTCCCTATCAGAAATTACATCCAGCAAGTCCTTAGAGAGAAGGTTAAGTAGCACCAGTGCCTGTTTCCTACATTAATCTCTGGCACTGGGAATCTCTCCACTTGGGTTCTCAGAAAGCCTCAAGCCTGGGGTTTCATATTTCTCAGCACTAAAATATCATATGGTTCCTTCAAGTTCTTTTCCAGCTAGACAATTAGGAATATAAAACCTATCTGCACGTGCTTTTAAGACCTTGTATTATGCCAATACCTTTCTATGGCCAAATCCCTGTACAGTTTATGTCACATTTCAGAAATGAAAAAATATGTAAATTATTGCAAACATTTATTATTGCTCTCTTGCTCTGACTGATATGGATGGGAAGATGAATATGTAGGAAAACATACAATGCACCCAAAAATTTTCTCCACAAAAAAAAATAAATTAGGGCTCCCTCCTCTCATTTAAGGTTTTTTTTTTTCCCCTCCACCAGCAATAAGGACATTATGCATGCTTTTCACAGGGGTATCAAAGAGCCACTGGTTAATATTCAGAAACACAAGCAAGGTGAAACAGCTTCATTGTTATTCACACTAAACAGGTTCAGCAGTTCTCTCATCAAGAAAAGGTTTTACATTTGTCCTCACCAGTGAATAACTAAACCAAATTACAACATTCACACACGATTTGAAAACTGATTTGATTTGCCAGACTAGACCAAAATTTCTTTGACTAACATTACTAAATCACCCCTGCCCCAAATAATGGGGATATATATTTTTTATATTATATTTATTTATATTTATATATATATTTATATATTTATATATATATGTATATATATATTTATATATATATTTATATATAATATATATTTATATATATTATTATATATTTATATATTTATATTATATATATTTATATATATTATATATATTTATATATATTTTATATATATTTATATATATTTTATATATATTTATATATATTTTTATATATATATTTATATATATATTTTTATATATATATATTTATTTATATTATTTATTTATATTATTATTATATGAATCCTATGCAGTTTGCTCCTATGGCTGTCTCCCTTAATAACCCTTCAACTTTTGGGGTCACTTTAAAAAAGGGAGAGCTTCCAGAGAGGTGGAATTCCTGGAAATACAATGCAAACAGCTGACTATTGAGGAGAAATCCCAATTATTGCCTGAGCTGAGGGAAAGATCTTTCCCCAGTCTCAGTGCTCAGAGCCAAAGCAGCACACGTGTGCTCTGAACAAGCTGCAGCAATTTGTCCAGCCAAATAAACTGGGGATGCTGGAGGGAGACAGACTTGCTGCAAGAGGGAGATTGTCAAGGAATAATGAGAATAGCAGAGGAAACTGGTTGTAACTGGCAGGAGGATGCAATTCAGGGACAGAAGAAAGGTATTTGTAGGCAGAATGATTTTTAACATCAGGGTCCACTCACAAAACACAGTTTCTTTAAAAAAAAAAATAATTAGACTACAGCACATGAGTACATCTCTTCTTTTATGAGTTCTCCTTGAAAAAAACTTTGAAATAAGAGGTGTCAGTCAGAACATTTCAAAGAACCAACAGGAGAATACCTGCCTGTGTTTTGTAACTTGAACATGCAGAAAGAACTGAGTAAGAAGCCACCTCTGGGTACCATCTACTCCCAGTTTGGCAAAGAAGAAAGAGCTCCCATCAAATTAGAATAGCTGACATATCCAGTGAATGCAGATAGCCCACCCCAGCAAAGATTTATTTTATTTTTAATACCAAATCTGGCAGTTGCACTAAGTCAGCAAAGTACTCAATGCAATCTCCTCCATGAGGAGGTCTCCAGGAGCTCCCCCAGTATGGGAGAGGATTGGCACTGGCAGCTGTGGAGAGGAGCATCTGAAGAGAACCCTTAGGAATATTTTGGAAGAAGAATAAAGAGGTTAAATGAGCAGCATTTCCTGTTCTCACTACAGCCAGTGAAACAACAGAGGAACTGGGGTCGTGTCCCAAGGCTGAGGGCCCCACCTTCACTTCACAGACACCTCAGGAACTTTGGCTTTGGAAGGGACCTCAAAAGAATCCAACCCCCTGCCAGACAGGGTCAGCTATAGCAGGTAACCCCACTTTGTGCTGTTCTCACTGTTGTGTCCTGGCAGTTCTTGCAACATTTTTCATTATTTCATTTGGGGATCTCACTCTTCCCTCACTGTAAACAAAGCTGGAGAAACTTCTTACACCACCTGACCCAGTCAACAATGCCAAAATGATTTAGGAATAGTTAGGTTAACCACACCTGAGCCCCCAAACCATAGAATGCCAAGTTTGGACCTCAAGGATCCTCTGGTCCAACCCTTCCTACATTATTATTTTTTTATGTAGATGTCTCAAGCAGGCTGTTGAGCTGAGACTTAAACCTTTCCAAAGTGGGGGAGTCCACCACTTTTCCTGGGAGACCATTCCAATGTCTGACTGTCCTCTGAGTCAAAAATTTACCTCTAAGAAGGTTGGATTTCAGCTGCCCTGTGCTCTGTGTCCTGCTCTTCTGCAGGTGGAGCTGCTTTAGTAGCAGGAGCTGAAATTTGGGCTTCCCTAAAATATCACTGCTCTAAAAATGTCATTATTTGCCCCAGTTCCAAACTTGTCTATTCAAAAGTAGTTTTTTTCTTGTCTTAAACCTAAACCATAGAATTGGAATCCTTTCTTGTGCACCTTTCCCATGGAAAACAAACAGTCAGTGTCAAGTTAGGCAGAGACTGAGCTCTCATCTTTGGGGGAAAAGTGCCATGGAAGGAAGAAAATGGAACCAAGACTACCCACTACTACCAAGACCACCTACTACTACTGGCTGGTTAAAAGCAAGTTCAGTGAGTAGTTCCTACAGGTTATAATAATTGTGCACTGAAATTTTCCAGAGTTCAGGTTTGCTTCTCTCCAGAAGATTCAGAAGAACAGAATAGACACTTCTGGAATTGCTACAGCTGCCAAGAGTTCTAAGAAAACTTTTTCAGGGCAGAAGAGAAATACAAACACTCCTCTGACCTCTTCCCTCTATTATTAAAACACAAAAAGCTGCTCCTGGGCCAGGTCCAGCTTAGGGAGAAGCCTTCCAGGGCAGGGCAGGGAAGAAATGGCACTTGGGAAGAAGGATCTTCCTTCAAGGAGAACCCAAACCAGACAAGGGGCTTTATCCATGTTGGTCACAAAGCCTTCAACAAGGAAAAGGGGTGGTTGGGAAAGGCCAAGTGCAGACAATTGAAGAAAGATATTTTGAACATCAGGAGCAGTTGCCATGGAAGTGTCACAGCATGAGGGTCACTGCCTTCTTTTATCTGATCATTACTGGCACCAATTTCATCTGGTAATTCTGAAAGAGACAGGCAATTGTAGTCTTGAGGAAATACTATTAGAAACTTAGCAAGGAAGGTTTTGAAACCTGCCTTGAAGATTGGAGAGTAATGGTGCAGTAATTAAGTCAATCAAAGCTGATGAGGACTGAAGGGGAAATGACACACTTAAATGGGTAGAAAAGGAAACAGGTTTCAGATTCTGATCATCCACATTTTCAGTCATTCCACTCTTCATATACCCACTTGGGGAGAATGGGTAGCAGCAGAAATTTATTTAATGGCACAATGAGAAACTGGGCTTCATTTCTTCCTTCAGAGGAGATGCAAACCTTAGATATTTCTAAGATGTATTTTTAATAAAAAGCCACCTTTATTCAGGATGCTGAATAGAAAAGGAGAGATTAGAGGTTCCAGCTGGTTTCTAGCAGGAAAAATCCTGTGCCACGACCAAACTGTGTCTGTCTAATTGGGTTTGGTCATGTTTTGGCCAGTCATGGGATGCAGCTCTGAGCAGAAAAGGAACACCATGGCATTAGCCCTTTAGCACCCCAGCCTGCTGGGGAATAAGCTTGGTTTAACAAGAGAATTCAACCAGAACACAGCTAATTAAAGCCACCAAAATAATACACCAAATACACCAAAATAATGCCTCGTTATGCTGCAAATAAATGCAGTATTATAGCCACCTCCCTCAAATCAAAAAAAACCAAACACATCCTGTGTATTATTTTTACTCCAAGTAGACTTCACTGCTTGCTGCTCCTTTGGGCTTCTCCTTCAGTGACATAAGTTACACATTGTGTGTCACAAAATCTTAAAGACATGGGTAAGTATCACAACCTGACTTCTGGAAATTATGCCCTCAAAGAGGAGGAAATGAGGAAAATGGAGTGGTCCATGGGACTGGATAATTGTTGGAAGGAATACATTTTTTTTTCCTTTGGACTGATACTTGCCCCAGCTGAGAAACTCACTAAAAAGCAATGCACATTTCTACTAAATCACAGAGTAAATTTAGAATAACTTAAAAAAAAATAATAATAGCCCAGATCCTTATGTAGAATTGATTTTTAAAACTGCAAGCTACTTACTACCCTTGGAAGACTCCATCAGTAAAGTCAGCTTCTCCCACATCTCCTGTGCAATTCTGGGATGCTCTCCCTCTCACTCCAGGTTTCAAAGCTGAAGGTTTGATTCTGCACGATCTCCCTGCCACTGGAAGGCAAATGCTCTGCAAAAAGAGTTCTACCAAGTTCTCTGCACAATAAACCAGAGAGCTTTCCCCCTTTTTCATAACCAAAGGCCAAATCCACTAGGAGATGGGATGAAGCTTCCATTTATCTTGATAGTGAACAAGATGGATCTGATCCTGCATCCTTATCAGTGGTCAAAGCAACCACTCAGCACTTCATTATTCAGAGATTCCATATGTATCCAAACATCAAGCATCATCCTCATCACAAAAAGCCCAGGACATGAGAATATTACCCAGCAAGGTGACTGCTCAGAGAGGCTTCTGCAATTCAAAGTTTTTACTTTCACCATTTCTGAAAGGATTAAAAAAAAAAAAAAGACTATGGATATGGTAGATACTTGTGCCTGCCTGCATGAATGCATGGAGAAGTTTAGCTCCTCCTGCCAGAAATTCCCTTGGAGAAGGGAAAAAGTTAGAGAAGCTTCAGATGTGGCAAAACAATTATCAGAACACCACAGTATTTAATAACACCTGCGATTCCATGTGCATTGTGCCCCTGGAATACTTAGGAATACAGCACTTTTTTACTTTCTTTACAAACATTTAATGAGGAGAGCAAATATCCTAAGGGCACAATTCATAACTGTCTAGCCAAGGGAGTGCTGCACGAGTTTCTGATTTGGGAAAGAGCTGTAAAGAAGGAAAAAAAAAAAAAGAAAATAATAAAAAAAAAAAGACTTAATCTGCTTGAATTCCTGAGTCTCTCAGGCTTTACCCAAAGTCTGGGGAAAAATCCCCCACTCTGCAAATGATGTACTGGGCTACCCAGCCCTGAGGAAAGAGATGGGCACTGGTGTGTGTGACAAACACCACCACTACCTCTGGGTTACAGCACAGCAAACAAAACCTTGCTCTTCACATGTTTTTTAGTAGCCAGTTGTCATTGATTTTTCTAAAAGCAATTCTTTTCCATTGAGATTTTCTTCTGGTTATTCATTTTCTTTGAAGAACAAAACACATTTCCAGATGCTCAGTTTGAAAGAAGGAAATTCAGTTGCAATACTTGCTCATATTTATCATGATGCCAACACTTTTATAACCACCCCAGCAGTCTCCGTGCTCACCATCAACCATATTATTTTACTATAATTTTTTTTTCCTTTGACAGCAACCATTAATGGAGTTAAATGGTTGGAGATGGCTTCTAACTTCCCAGCCCATGTCTGTCTGGCTTTTTTTTTGCAAGCAACAATTCTAAGTCTTCATTCTCCTCATTCTTCTTCAGAAAACAGAGGCCATGAGGATCAGAAAGACCACGTTCCCTACTAACTGCTTTTTACAGCCAGCCTGAACCAGCAAGTTCTGAATTCTTCCTAATATTTCTCATATTATTTTGAAGTGATGTAGTCTTGGTTACATTTTCTTCCTTCCATGGCAGTTTTTCCCCAGAGATGAGAGCTGGCAGATGTGCAGTTATTTATTGCTCATACTTTTTATTGCACAATAACTATGTCCTAACACCCAGCACCTCTAACTGGTAACATCCTAAACCCCATCCTTGTCACCTCTGGAGTTTTCCATGAGGAAACCCCCTCCATCCTCACCATTTCCCATCCCCATCAGACCTGCTCCAGCTGCAGCTTCCCCACAGCACATCTGGAGACTCTGAGGCTGGGCAGCAAAGGCTTTTCCCTGCCTGTGGAACAGGGAAAAGAAATATCAGGAGTAGCAAAACCTCTCTTGGAGGACAAATGACCCAATTTGTTCCTCCCCAGTGACTGTAGCAACTTAGGAGAGCTTTGCAAATCCATGGAGTTGCTGCCACGAATTGGTTACTTTAAATGGCTCCTCACTTTTCTTAGCACAGGGCATGGCAAATTGCCTGAAAGTAATTTGGGGTCAGGGATGCCAGTTTTGGGTTTAAAGTTGCAATTATTATTTTTTTTTCCAGCTCCCACAGCCTTGCCTCAGTATGAAGGGAGTCAGCACATAAAATAATTTGCTTTGCAAGGAATGTGATAGAGGAACCTGAGAGAGGATAAACACTTCTGATCCCATTCCTTTTACTCAGTGATGGGATTTTCACTGTGGTTCTCCAGATCAGAACCTTCTGTGTTCTGCAGAACCCAGGCAGCCTTTCAGCTGTCTGACCTCTCAACTAAGCCATGCTTTCTCCAGATGCTAAAATTAAATAGAATTTCACTTTATTTGTTATTGACAAACTGTAAACAACATCATGGCCTGTTCTTGGCAAAGTGCTCGGATTAAATAGGTCTCTTAATGCATCTTCTGTCTGTATTACAGTTATTTAAAAGCAACATCCCTGGTGGGCTGATGATAAAAAGACCCTTTTTTCATTTGCTTATTTTTAAGCTCCAAATATTCCCAGTGATTCTTTTCCTCAGCTTAAGCAGCTGCCAATGGAAGCCTTTGCATTTACAACACGTAAATTACTGGCTAGATTTACAAAGAAACTGCTGTTTTCCTAAGCAAGATCATCAACTCTCCCTCTTGAGATGGTGAAATTTCAGGATAAATATTTAGGAAAGCAGGGAAAAATACCCAAGGGACAACAGAGACAACAGAAGTTTTCCTTCATGCTGCTTCCACAGGTCTGATCACTTTTGGAAAAGATCAATTCTTATTTATATAATTGGATTCTCTCTCTCTCTCTCTTTTTTTTTTTTTTTTTTTTTTTTTTTTTAACTGAACAGATGTTTTCTAGAAAACCTGGAAGCAATCCATGTCAGACCTTTTTATTTAGTTACTGTTCACCACAAAACCAGACAACAGCAGTCAGTAACCATTCTTACTACTTTTAACAGGACATCAAAGCTGAAATTAATTTATTACAGGTCTGTAATCAACAGATTTGACACCTTGTGGATATTTTAACTTGAAGCCTCAACCTTCTGTTGCAAGTTTCTTGTGTTTGACCAAGCAGCCACCACTGCTCTTATTTAAAAATTTTATTAACTTTATGCTAACACCAAAAATACTCAAAATTGACAGAATAAGTCCCAAAGAACCCTTCTTGGCTACACTTCAAGTGTTTTGCTGTACCAGAATTATTTAATACCACGACTGCTCTACATATTTCCTGAATCAATGGATTTCCAGTAACAGACTTTACACCAAGGTAGAGAAGGGCTCAGTTTTGGGGTACCTGTTCACTTTTCTTAGTGCCAGCAGAATCTCCAAGGTTTAGCTGAAACCACAGATTAGAGATTTAATTCTGAAGCAGAGAGAAGTCTCTGTTTTGGTTAACAGAGTTATCTGTGGAGTGAGGAGATTTGCTGCATCAGGAGGGAAGAAAGAACCATAGAAATTAAGACTTAGAACCAGTAAATAGGAAAATACTCTGTCTGAAGACTAACAGGTACCTCCTTCCCAATTTTAGATGGCTCTACCAACTAATCCAAGCACACCTGGGGTCCAACAACGAGCACACTGGAGAAGAAAAATCCCATTTTCAACCTCCTTATGACAGTAGAGGGGAAACATTTCTAAAACTCGAGGAGCACTGCAGAGCTTAAAAGCTGAGCTTCAATCACTGCTGAGCAGCTTTGGCTTTCCAGATGCCAACCTGAGGCTGTTTGCAGAGCACACAGAGACCACTCAAGACATCCAGGTCCTTCCTGCAGTGCAGTCACGTTGTTAAGTCATGAAAAACTTCTTTGCATCTTTACCCACTAAAATCCCATAGAAAACTAGGTGCTAATAATGGCACATTATTTATGGCTAAGAGCTGTCAGCTTTCCCAGCTGTTGCCTTGTTGCCTGCTCTAACATTTGTTAATTTCAACTTGCACCAAATGTCAGGGAATGTTTGCAGTGCTCCAGCTTGGTATTTTTTTCTTTAGGTTTCTTTAGGCTCTGGAAGAACCCACAAAACAGCCCATGAGAACATCAACAAGTCTTGTGTGGCTCCTGAGCATATGGGCTGACATCATCCTCTTTGTTATGTCTCTGTAGGTGGTTTCTTATGCTAGCTGGAAGCCAATCCACTATTAAATTATACCCCAAGATTAGATTTTTTTCTAGTAGTAAATAATTGGAATTAAATCAAATGACCACTCTTTTATAGATCTTGGGATATTTCTGTTGCTTTCTTCAGCAATTTGTGTCAGCTTAGAAGTCAAAAGCAGGAGGGGAACTGAAGCTGGATCTAAAGAGACATTGCACAGGTGAGTGGGGGAAAGCAGGAGAATTCAGTTCTGACTTCTCTCTGGGTTTACCTGGGGATAAAGTCAGAAATCATCATCCACCAACTCACCAGAAAACAGTGGTTTAGATCTGAAGAAGCAGTAAGTGGAGAGCATCCCAAAAGGATGGAAGAAACAAGTGTAAAAGAGCCCAAGCTCTAGAAATAATGAAGCCTTTCACTTCAAGAGGCCTCCCAGAAGGACTGAAAAAATATCCAAACATGAGCCATGACATGGAGTTTGCTACCAAACCCCTGTGTAGCTGCTTCTGAGCTTTTCCTGATTAAATCTCCTCCTGCTCTTCCAAGCAGCACTCTGAGCAAAAGGTATAAAGGATTAAATGCTGAAGCAATGAATCCAGTTCCTCACTAATCACTCTGAACACCAAGTTTGGTTTTCTAAAATGTCCCTAGCTCCCCAGCACACTGTAACTATTTATTTATTTCAGTGTTCTTTTGTGTTTTTCCTTTTAAGACTGGATGTGAAACAGAGGTTTTGAGGATGACTTATTTAGAGCTCTGCAGAAAACGTGCTTTAAAATCTTCTTCTTGGAGGCCCTGAATGCATTTGTTATCCTGGAAAAATTCAGATCCATCATCTGTTGTCCTATGTCTTTTACAGTCTAATGATGAGGGTGCCTGTGGGATTTGTTCACAGCAGAGCTTTCTGGATATTTTTTCTTTCACTTATTTTGCTCAGAGAGAAACCAGGAAAATTGAAAAGCCTTATCAATATTTGAATGCAACAGCTTACCAGTTTTTGAAGACCTCCTGATTAATTCAGGTGGTTTCCAAATTGCCCTCCTTAAGAGAACTGTGGTTTTACAAAACAAAAGTTAAGGAAATGAAGAAAAAAAAAATATATTTTTGTTTTCCTAAGCTGTCTATAATCTTACTGTGCAGTTTGGCTGCTTTGGGACAGAAGCCCTGGCCCACTCCCACCTTATCCTTCTTGTTCCTGTCCAAGAAAACGTAGCAAAGATGAAACTCACAGAACTTGGTGAAGGCTGCAATTTATGGGAGCTAAATGCTAATTCCAAGAATGAACATGGCACATGCAAAGGAGAAAAAAAAGTTGATTTTCCTTGTGCCCCTCCTTCTAAACCCAGGAGAGAGAGAATTTCTTTTGAGAGTGGGTGGCTCAGCACGACAGAAACAGGCAGCTCCCAGCAGGGCCAGGACCAAGCTGCAGTATCTAAATAAATCAGAAATTATCTTATCTGCTCACATGTCACCTCCCAAAGCTAAAAGAGAGGCTTTCTCATGCTAAATGTTGTATTTATAGAGTATAACACCCAATAAATGTGACTCCAAGAGCAAGGAAAATAGTTAGACCCACTCTTCCAAGTTCTCCACAAAATAGAAAATCATACTACTTGGAAAGACAGCACCAGGAAACTTTATCCCTTGAGCTCATCCTTTTTTTTTTTTTTTTGGGAAAGCCTACTTGAAAGGAGGGAGACAGTATGTATCCAGGGAGGTCTGTATGGCAACATTGCATTTACTCACAGGATGGGCCTAGGTTTTGTACCCCAACAGAAGGGGATCCAGCCAACTGCTGACAAGCAAGAGGATGCTCGTGTTCCATCAGCTTCATGTTTCATCTTTTAAGTTGTTTTTGTTTTTCTAAACCACCTTTCAGTTCCTTCATTCCAAGAGGAACTTGTTGAGTGTCCTACAAAATGAACAAATATCTGCAGAGCTAAAAATATACAAACCCTACAAATGAATCCAGACTCCTAAAGACACTCCAGGGCCTTCACAGTTAACCTCTGTTCTCCCTGCTGGAGTGATTTTGGAGAAGATGACAAGATCCTGAAATCAAACCACCACAAAAGAAAAAAAAAAAAAAAAAAATCCACAGAGGGAAAAAGTTTTAAGAAGTCTGTAGGCTCCAGTTTCCAGGGAAACCACTTCGCAGCAGCCATATGGTCAGAAAAATCTATTCCCTTTGTTCTCTGGGGTGGGGGGAAAGAGGGATTTTGGTACAAAGTGAGGAAAAATCCTACAAAAATTAGAGCAAAATATTTGTACAGATACACTTAATCACTAATGAGAGAAGATAAATGACTTGCCCAGCTGAGCTGCAGAAATCCAGCACGAACTAAAATGTTAATATAGGGGATGTGAGTCCCTTTCTAGTTTATGTTACTACTTCCAAGAGAGCAGCTCCCCTTGGTATCAAAGCTCTTTACTGCAGGCATGAACTCTCCAGGCTGAGAGATGATCCCAGCAGTAGCTTTCATTTTCTCTACCACTGTTTTTTGTGTTGCCCTGTGCTTTCAGCAGGGCTCCTGCTGCTCCAGCAAGGACATTGGTCCGTAGAGGGGTTTTAATTTTAAAAACCTTTGCCTTTCAACCTTCTGTATTACCAGGTTTAAACAGAAAGTTGATGGCAGGGCAGCATGGTTCATTTCCAGAGCAACAGATGAGTGCTTGCATCCCTGCCAGCAGTGAAGGTCCCATGGGTGCAGAAAGCCCTGCTGGCCAGAGGGTGCCAAGGGGCTTGTTGGAACACCCAGGGACACCACATCTATAGGCTCACAACATTCAATCACAACAAAATTTTCCTGTGTGGTGCTGCAGAGGGGCCCCAGGGTCCCTCTCAGCTCTGCAGAAAGAGAAGATAAACCTGTTCAGTTTGGTTCTTTGCTCATGAACAAAAAGGATACACTATGATTTTCTTTCAGCCCAAGGAAACTGTTTTCAACACTGTCCATGCTAAGATGTTGGGAAGAGCTGTTGATTTCCCTAATGCTAACTCTATACAAAAAGTAAAACTAAATCCTTGAGAAGAAACTTGTATTTGCCATTTTGCTAAATCATCTGGTTTTACTCTGACCACAGCAACTCAGCCCCACTTTTCAGAACCTGAAAGTTCAAAGTCTTTGCTTTACTCTTCTACCAACACCAACAGATCTGCTCACAAGATCAAACCAAGTATTTTCTGCTCTTTATAAATAATTGACATTTATCTGCTTCAAATGGTGCTACATAGGTGTTCCCAAAGCCAGGTTGAATTTAAATACATGCACAGTCACAATAGAGGTTTTAATCAGGGCCTACACTGACCTGGGTGTTCTGGAGCAGCCAAAGAAAAAAAAAAAAAAACAGTCTAAGGTGAAAACAAACACAGGCAATGCCCCAGAGCCATTTCTAAAGCTCTGTTTGCCCCCGTGCCAGGCAGCAATGTATGAAATCCTAACTTTCTGGTAAATCTGATGACTCTGGGATTTACTGTCTCAGTAACACAACAGCAGTCTCTCCTTCTCAAGCAGGGCTCGTGGGGTGTTACTGAGAAAGGGTTTTCAGAGAAAGCCATAAGTTATGTGGGATATAGGGATTTGTTCTAGTCACATCTGTAAATGTTTGCAGGAATAAGAGAACTGAGGGGAAGACAAGGATATTATTCCTTTCCCTCTTGTGCTCATGCTGCTATTTAATGTGAACACTGCACCCAGGCAGCTGCAGCACTGAGGGCCCAGGGAATCAATCACAGCAGATAAGCCTGGGGATGCCCAGCTGCCTGGTGGGAGATTCTCTTGGGAGGGATGCTCAGAGCAGGAAACCTGAAGTCATGATAGACAGCTCTGCTCTGCCAGCATGGAAATGCTTGTCTGCATTTTCAGAACCAGGCGACTGGAAATCAAAGCTCTTCAGAGACAAAGAAAGAGTCTGTTTAAACAAAACTTAAGTTTTCTTTTTTTTTTAGCAAATCCTGCTTTTTTAAAAAATTCTCTCTTGATGTTCCTGGAATGCTTCCACCTCAGGTATCCTTGGCAGTTTCCCAGGATGTTTCCCAGGGAGTTTCCCAGGATGGCACAAGACACCTGACCCCTTCTCCTCAAGGACCACAGTGACTGGACAGACTACTCAGAGAAATGACACTAAATATATTTTCTGGATTTTAAGATTTCAGCTATGTAACCAAGAAAGCTTTTAGAGGTTATGGTTAGAAGCACCACACGGAAGAACAATCTGGGGAGTGCTTGAGCATAAAGTCATGGAATGGTTTGGGTTGGAAGGGCTCATCTAAACCTTAAACGTCCTTAAAGCTCATCAGATCTTAAAGGTCCCTTCCAACCCTGAAAATTCTGACTCTGATCTAGTCCCAACTCCCCCTGCATGGCCAGGGACACCTCCCACTAGAGCAGGTTGCATCAAGCCCCATCCAGCCTGCCCTGGAGCTCATCACAAAGTTTCCTGGTTAAGATTGTCAAGAAACTAAATGGATGAAGGAGAGCAAGGGCCAGCCAAGCCTACAGGTAACTTTGTTAGAAGAATGAGCCCAGACATCCCCATCATTCACCATGTCAGCCACTTCAGGCTCAAAAGGCAACCTTATTACCTCCTTAGCCCAGACTCTTGCCCACAAATTGAGAAATCAGCTTTCCAGGAGGCAATAGAAGACCTGGGAGTTCCAGCAGGCTTCAAGGCCAAAGGAGATCATGAATTAGCAATGGAACAGGTACTGCTTTGGTTCTTGTTTACTAGGACATTTTCTCAGCCCACTGCCAGCCTACCCATTGGGTCAAAGGGGTGGTTTGGCAGCAGTTTGGTACCTCTGGACATTTATTCTGGCAGATTTAGCACCTCATCTTCTGTTGCCTCCTGCCTGCCTCCCAGTCGAGGCTTCCAAGTGAGAGCTGGCTGCATAACTTCCTGAATTTCTGCTTTGCAGCCTTCACATCTCAGCCCTTTTGATCAACAGGAAGAAGACTGCTCCTAGTGATACCTGAACCTAAAGTGAACTAAAATATATTACAACCTTTAAGCTTGCCAGGCAGTGGAGGAGAAGTTCACACCAAGCCCAGCTCTCAGAACAGCTGTTGTGACAAGGTGATATTGCTAAGGAGTCTCAAAATAGAAGCCAAGGCAAACACTCTCCCTGTAAGGGTTCTGCTGTGTTTTGCAGTCTCCAGCTGGAATCTAATTGCAATTTAAACCCCGAGTACAAAAACCCACAAACATTTTCCACTTTTAAAATTCTTCTAAAGAATCAGAGAAAATTAAATGGTAGGTCATAATCTAGATTTTCTGAAAACCAACACTGATTCTCCAGACATGTGGTAAATCCTTCACCTATTCAGCTGAATTTAGTCAAGTACTTCTTGTTAAAATAACAGGGTGCCAAGGAAGATAAACTTTTTCATATATTTCCCATGATTTTTTCAAAAAAGAAGACTGTAGGTGCCAGGTATAGATGAAAAGCCAACATGTATTCTTCCACAGATATGCATTATTTAAAGCCATTTCTTATTTAAACTCAGAGTATTCTTCCACATTTCTCTCAGCCAATTTTCTCAAATAACTTTCTGACAAAAAAGCCAATGGACATAATTCTATTTATACTTGCTGCCTGGCTCCATTCCACTGTTAGAGGGTTGAAGGTTGCAGCTAAATGAATTGTGAGCACAGACCAATCTATGCAAAGGAAGTACCTATTTGTCTTGCATGAGTTTATTTACCCTTAAAAAAAAATAAATAAACCCAAGCATCTCATTTGCATCCTCCTGTATCAAGAAGGCAACACCTACCTGCTTCACTGTGGCTCTGATCTTTGCTGAGGAAGGATTGGATGTTTCCCTCTCTTGATTACACACTGGGGGTTATCTGCTCATCCAAGACAAACCAAAGGAATTCATTTTCCCTGTCCCAGTTCTCCACACCAAAAACAAACTAAGAGCTACTGCTGGCAGGAGAGGTCTTTGGCTGGGGGGTTCTTTGGGGACAAGCTCACACTTTCCATCCCCATTTTGTCATCTTCTTCCAAATAGAAAGTCAGATGATGTGACTTTCCCCTGGTCAATCCCACATAATTATTCTGTTTTACACTATGCTAGCATTGCTCACAATTCCTTGAAAAATGCACCTTTATCAGAGGACCATAAAAGAATCATAAACCCATAACCAATCAGTTACCATTAAACCTCTGTTACCCTTCCATCCTTCTCAGATCATCAAGGTCTATGACCCCAGGACATAAAACATCTCTCTTCCTAATAAATATTCCAGCCATGGGTGGTTAGCTTTTCAAGCTGGATGGTTAACTTTCCAAGTATCCTGATCCACAGGAGTCACAGAGCAATGATGGATCTCCCACTGCCTGTCAACTGAGACAATTTTTCCTGGCATGCATCAAGCAGGAGACCTTGGTACCCTGTTTAACCACCTGAACTGCTGGGTCACAGGAGCTGTAGTAGCTCAGGACTTCCAGCAATGAGCCTTAAGGGGTCTGCCCACCAAAACGAGGTCCAAGTTCATCATAGAATGGCTTAGGTTGGAATGGGCCTTAGAGATCATCTGCTCCAACCTCCCTGACATGGGCAGGGAGGCCAAGTTAGAAGAGAAACGAGGCCTTGGATAGATGTGTGCTCTTCCTCTGCACAGAATTAGACAGGAGGTGCTGTTGGGATATCACATCACAGCTTTGCCCACCACTGGGAGGGGAAGGGACAACCAAAAGGACAGGTGAGAAGAGCCCCATGCTCCTTCTCTGCCCTGCTTTAAGCACTACCAACTAAAAGCCCTTCTAAATCCAGGTGCTGACCACTGAAAAGAAAAAGAGAGTCCTTGCTACAGTTTGCCTGAAGGTTAAATACTCAGCACACTCAACATTTTCCATGTCCTTCCCTCAGTAGTGCACCAGGAGCAGATGTAATTCTGTGGAAATGTAATATAATTCTTGGTTTTCTCCATTCCCAAGTGACAGCCTGAAATGGCACAGTCAGATCACTTTGCAGAGAAGAGACATCCTGCTCTGTCTCCTTACAAGGGTTGTCTTTTGGGAATTGCACCTCTTGGATGTCAAAAAAAAAAAAAAAAAAAAAAGGTTTCATTTTAAAGCCCAGACACTGTTTTTTAAAGTTCCTCAGTAATTAAAGGTGTAAGAAAAGAGCAGCACACATAGGAGGTTGCTCAGAATTTACCTTGATGTTTTATTTTTTCAGTCTTGCCTCCTGGACACTTCTTACTAAAGATATTATTATAGAAGGTGATGATGAAAATTAAGATTTAATGAGAGCACATTTTAGAATCCCTTTGAATTAATTTTAGCTCTTTTCTTATTTCATACATAATAAATACATAATAAATTTCATTGGAAGAAGTTCTGGGATTGCAACCTGCATCTTTGGTAAGCAACTTCACCTCTGCTCTCTTCACTTCCAAACTGTGTCCTCTGCAAAAATTATGTTGGGTGGGATGTGCACTTTTTTTTTGGTGTTTGGTACAATACAGATGTCAAATTAGCAATCTCAGTTTCTCAATTAATAAAAACCTAAGACTTCTGCTGCTTATCTGAATGTTGTAGCTATGGGGATACATTGAGATGAACAAAGGGAGAATGAGGTGGCTCTTCAGGTAACGACCTGAAAGGGAGAATTTTCTTTTGTAGCAACTTCAGGAATTCCAAGAGTCACTTCCATTCTCCTTGAGAACATAAGCAGGATGCTGATAATATTTACACATGTCCATGACTTACAAGCTTCCTAACTGGAGGGGAGAATCTGCAATTATTTCTATGATCAGGACATTATCTGAGGATGGGGAGATCCAGCTAAGCTTGGGATGCATCCGACTCTGCAAATCTCCTCATTCCAGTGTCCACTGAACTAAACAGCCCTGGGAGTGAGAAGGTTCAACAGTTCCCAGGCCAGGTCCTGGGGCATCACACAGACACTAAACACACTTTCTCCCTCCTCTTTTTCCTGCAGGCAGGAATATCTAAGTCTGATCTGAAAACACACATTTCACTGTCATTCAGCTTTTGAAGAGAGGTCTAAAAACCTCCATTGAAAAAAGAACAGAAGTGACTGAAGTCTTCAAGTTATTTTTGCTCCAGTGAAACAAGATGATTGACAATTTGCTGCAATTACTCCAGCACCATTAAATAGCTCAAAACAAGTTTCTGAAAGAAGGCTTATTTTAGCTGAAGGAGTCTAATTACCTGTTCTGGATAAACGAAGTCTTTAAAGATCTCAATCCCTCTTGCACAGAGTTACAGATAGTAAAATAAAAAAAAAAAAAAAAAGTTCATGAAAATTTTGATCCATAAGAGATGTTTTAAGCTGTGATTTTTTTTTTTACCATTCATAGTAAAAAGACATGAGACTTGATCCCTTTTTTATTGTCACATTGGCAATGCTACATCTCAGATCTTCCCCTAGAACTCTCCTCCTGTAAAAGTAACAAATACCACCAAGAGGTAATTTGAAGTGCAGGCACTGGGCTGACACCTTTGAATCAGCAGAGAACTAACCTACTTTTGCATTGTAGCTCTCCCTGGGATCAAAATGCTCTCTCCAGAGCAGTAGCCCCCAACCTTTTGCTCCCTTCCTGCTCTAATGAGCTCCAACTTCATTTGTATCATCACGTTAATATCAAATGCTGGCAATGCCAAGAGTTTAATCAATCTGTACCTTTTCTTGACTGCTCACACTAACTCTTGCCCATTCAGATGAATTTGGGAAGTTTAATTAAATTACCAGGTTTTAAGGGAGTTTATTATTAGCTTTTTGTTCTCATTTCTCCTAAAGACTCCCTTCCTGGAACAGCCTTTCCAAAACTGCCACTGAGAGTAGAAGCCAATAGAGACAGAGCTTTCAGATGGACAAAAAGACAAAATTTCTGGCAAGTCAGCTGTCCTCACTTCCAGACCAGTGAGATTGTACTGAAAACACCAAACTGGGATGCATTATGCCAGCCCTGCACTGTTTCCTTTACTGGACCCACTCAGTCAGGTTTGTTGACTTGTTCTATGGATTAAATGAGGAAGCAAACACAAGTGGGGAGGCATTGACTTAACCCTGGCTTTGTATCTGATCCTCAGGGACAGAAAGAAGCCATCACAGGTTTAGTTCCTCTGTGCACAGCTCCAAAACCCCCCATGGAGTGACAGACAGCTCCTGAGTCCCCAGTCCCCATCTTTGCACTGAAGTGCAGAAAATCAAAGTCTGCAGTGCAAACAGAGGCTCTCACAAGTGGCAAGAGGCTCACACAGTCCAGCTCAACTCCCCATGCCAGGGAATGGCATGAAAACCTTTCAGAGCTTTTTGTTTTCACCTAACACCCCCCAGTTTTGCTTGAGTCTGTACTTCAAGATAATTTTTAACCCCCTCCTTTCAGTACTGTAATTATTTCCAGCCAACTCAGAGACTGCAGACATTGGAACAGAAATCCTGAAACATGCTGGAGCTTTACATGGACAGGTGCAGCAAGGGTGATGGCTCACCTGAACAATAATTACAGGAAAATATACAAAATAGGCCTAGAATGGGTCTCAAAGCCATGTGGTCCATTCTTCTCTCTCAAGATAGGGACATTTTAACCCAGACAGCTGCTGACAGGCACTTGTCTACCTTATTTTTTGAGCCACCTCAGAAAGCCACCTGAATAGTGTTAATAATAGCTATTCAAATTACTATTCCATCACCTTTCAGGCAGTGAGCTTGCCTTAAATTTGTGTCATTTAAACATATTAATGCTTATCCATTACAGACTGGACATAGAGAACACTATTTAATCTACCTGTCCTTAGCCAGCCTGTGTTTTGAGGGCTATTGCATCTTCTTCTTCCTGTCCCCTTCTAGATCTTCTCACCTTACAGGAGGACTTTGCGAGGGTGCAATCAATACTCCTGTCAAGAACCAGGTAAGGCTATTGAAAATCCTGCTTATTTCAGCTTCACCCTGCTAACACAGCTCCAAATTCTGCAGCCACTAAAGCAAAGTTACATTATTCATAAACGTCGCATTTGGGAATCAAACAGAAAATGCAGGGGCTTAAAAAAATAATAACGAAAAAAACAACAAAAAAAAACCCAAAAGCAATCCCAAAGCCCATGACCAAATAGCCAAAGAGATGCAAACTTAGCTTCCTTGCTCAGTGTAACTCAAGTGCACATGAGGGGGAGGCTGAAGAGCTGGGAGGAGGCAGGGTTTGCCTTCAGCTGTGGAAGCACTCGTGGCACAACTTGGGTGCCCAGCACCAGCATTTCACTCCCATTGCTTCTTTGGAAGTTTGGAACACAACAGGCTGCAGCTGAAGGCCATTTCCCAGGCAGTGTCAGACACACTTTGGGGGTGGGGGGGATAATAAGGTGCCTTCCCATCACTTCCTGTTGCCCAGGATCTGTCATAGAATCCTAGAACGGGCTGGGTTGGAAGGGACCTCAGAGCTCATCAAGTCCAACCCTTGATCCACTCCCACTGCAGTTCCCAGCCCATGGCACTGAGTGCCACATCCAGGCTCTTTGGAAATATCTCCAGGGATGGAGAATCCACCCCTTCCCTGGGCAGCCCATTCCAATGGCTGAGCACCCTCTCCAGAAAGAAATTCTTTCTCATGTCCAACCTAACCCTCCCCTGGCACAACTTGAGACCTCTTGTGCCCTCTTGTCTTGCTGAGAGTTGCCTGGGAAAAGAGCCCAACCCCCCCCTGGCTCCAACCTCCTTTCAGGGAGTTGGAGAGAGTGATGAGGTCTCCCCTGAGCCTCCTCTTCTCCAGCCTCAACACCCCCAGCTCCCTCAGCCCTTCCTCACAGGACTTGTGCTGGATCCCTTCCCAGCCTCCTTGCTCTTCTCTGGACCTGCTCCAGCACCTCAATCTCCTTCCTGAGCTGAGGGGCCCAGAACTGGACACAGGACTCAAGCTGTGGCCTCACCAGATGGGCTGTGACACACACCAAGTGAAAGGAGAGCTTGACACAGTGAAGTAGACACTGTGAGAGGCAAAAAACATAGGTCTGACACCTCAAACAACACTGGGGTGCTGCTTTGAACACTGCTCAGAGGTTCTGGGACCTTTGGAGTAGATGGAAATGGATCTGAGCTCTGGACACATTTGGGGGCTGCTCAAATAACAGGAGTTGCAACCTGTTCTCTCAAGATGCTGTAAGTGATAGAGCACAAAGCCTCTGATTCTGATGGACATTCATCTTTGTACCTTGACCATTCCCAGAAGCCTCATCTGTGGCAGGACTTTATTATGATAATTGCAAAGTTCCATTAGACTGTGTGGAGTCTGCGTAGCGACGTTAAATTAAATTTCTCATTGGCTTCAAGGCTTGCTATCTGTAATTAGTGGCTTCTGTTCTTTATTATACTGATCAGTAGTGCAGTGCTATTCATCACCACAGTCTTAGTTAATTAGCCTTGCTAATGATTTGCACTGTGAAAATCATCTACAGGTCCCATTTGCAAAGATTGCTTTGCCTTTCTGGCTGGTAAGGACCATGGGGAGCTGACAAGCTGTGGGTAGGGACTGCCTTATCCTGGAAGATGGTTGATCCTGGTAGTTCAGTTGATGGAGTCAAGAGAGGGAAAAGCAGTAAAAATTCATAATTTGGCATTAAGTTGGGGACTGCTACCTGCCAGATGTGCAGGAAGGCAGGAGGGAGGTGTCACAGCAGCACGGTGAGAAGAACTCAGATGGAGGTGACAAAAATAGAAAAAAAGACTGGAAGCAACTGCAGTTGTTTCAAGTTTTAAGCAAGGACTGTTACTGGGCTTCTGAGAGCTGCCACAAAGTCCCTACCTGCAGGTGACAGAAGGGACTCTGCAGTTTGAAGCAGAGGTGTTGCCTTTGTGCTGAAGGGGCTGTGCCCTGCAGATGGGAGGCTCAGCCAAGGATGGGGCTTGGCAGAGGTTGGCTGGATCTCAGAAAACTGGGAATTGGCCACCCTTTCCCTGGCTGGAGGGAACAGGCAGGGGACAGCCATGCTTTGCCCTTCATACAAATACAGGTGAGACAAGATCCTTGAGAAGGGGAAAGTCATCTGTCAGAATCTAACAAGTTTTGTTTGATGATTGCTTTTGATTACCTAAAAATCCTAATAGCTATTAAAAAAAAAAAAAAAATAATAATCCAAGGATGAAGTTTCTCATGCAATGAAAATTCCAGGCTGTGAAATTAAACAAGAGCAGCCTGCCTCCTGCACTCAGGATTTGTTCTGCACTTGGAGCTACCATCACACCACCCACATTAATTTACAGCCCACTCAGCACATGCAGGACCCTCAAAATCAAAAAAAAAAAAAAAAAAAAAAAAAAAAAAAAAAAAAAAAAAAATTAAATGCAATAAGGCAAGAGGTGAAAGGACTGGAACAGAGCTGATGTCATTTGTCTCAGGAAGACACAAAAGGATACATGACATCACTGTTATTGTAGGGGATAACAGAAATGGGATGCATTTCACCAAGAAAGCAGAGAAAGAACTTGCTGAGGAGGAAGGAAAGACCCCATGCAAGACATGGCAGCATGGTTTAGAACTTGAGGATTGTTTAACACTTCCAGTTTCTTCATAGTCATCACTCAACACCTTTCAGACTTCACCTTTTAAAGTCAAAACACCACAGGAAAACTTTTCTCCCTATTTCTACCGAGTCTCCCTGCCTGCACCCATTTGCCTTCATTTGCCACAAAATCAGTTTTCATACCCAACTTCCACTGCATACAAACCCCAGAAGCATCTCCCACACCACAGACTGCCAGGGACTGAGAAGCCCTACCCTAAAATTTAGTCCTCCACAAAGAGAGGAATTAAAGCAGCTACATTCTCAGCCAGGTCTTCACTAGCACAGACACTCCAAACTCCTGCAATTATTTGTTCTCTTTACCAGAGAGCACTTTATAGCAATTCTTCCTCACTGCCTCTGGATCCTGAGGATCAGGGATTTTACTCAGTAGAGGTTTTGGTGCCCACATCCCTGTTGTAGCCTCTCTAGGTCAAGGTGTAGCTGTATTGTACCCTTTTTAACCCCTGGGGGTGTTGAAGTCTTTAGAGAGGTTGCTTGGTGCAACTCCCCAGCAATTTCAGCCTGGAATGTGCAGTGACCTTTCCAGCCACAATCTGTCCAGTGCTTAACCCAACACTTTGGCTCAGGTGCCCAATTTTCCCCTTTGAAAACCACTCTGAAATAAGTATGTTTATCTCTCTCTCTGTTTTCTCTCTCCCACTGCTGGGAGCCCAGCAGAGTGGGATGTTGATTTCGATCAGCTTTGCATAAAATACACAAAACAAACCTTCCTGTTTCCAAGGCTGGAAATAGCATTGAGGGAAAATTGCTTTCAGCAGAGGCTCAGGGGCTGCATCTCCCTGGTAACTGGTTGATTGTGTCTTTCAGCTGGTAGCAAGCTGTCAGGCTTTATCCTCCCCTCCGTGCCAGGCAGCACCAGCACAGACCCCTCCTGCAGAAGCCTGGGCTGGGTTGTGCTGCTGCAGCACCATCTGCTCAGGCCTTCCTTGGGTGGCTTCACTCTTTCCTCCTGGTTGTGCCACAAAAACTATGCCAAATACAGAGGTCAGCTCCAGTTCAGCCAGCTGGGCACGGGAAGAGGGTTTACACCTTGGGGTAGGATGTGTTAGCCCTCCACATAAAAGTTACAGCACCAATGCACAGAGTTCCTTCACTACCTCCATCCTCAGGAGTTAGTTGGCCTTTTTATTTCTTCAGCACATGCTTCCTGGGAGCTCCTCTAAAGCTTCTAGGAATTTATTAAAATCCAGCTAATCTTGTAGGTGGCCAGGATCATCCTGAACTGTGCCCAGTTTTTACCTCCTTGGTACTTAAGTCATCTGTACACGAGCATCACCTTCTTTTAACTCAGAGCCGAAGCTCAGGCTGCAGCAAGTGACCTCTGAAACAGACCTAACACACACAAACAACTTCTTCCTACACCTGAGGCAAGGTCTGGGAACAATTCTGAAGTACAGAGGATAAGTCACACAGTAAGGTGTGTGAAAAGATCTGAAAGCAGAGAGAGGAAAGGGAGCAAGGATGGATGTACTGTAGCTCAAGAAATAACGAATTCCAAACATGACCTGAGGAGGAACTGCCTCCAAATCTCTGTTGTGAAGGTGGGGGGAGAGGGAAGCAGCTTGATTTTCCTGGGGAAAAAAGGGAAGAGACAAGAGAAACTAGACAAACCAGCCAAAGGCTCTGTGGTTTAGGGGGAATCAGTTGGATGCACTATTGAGAGCCAAATAAGACACTTTTGCTTAGAATGCAAGACACAAAGGCTGCCTACTGAAACAGCAAGCTGGGAGTGGTATCCTGCAGCCATTTCTGCTTGCAGTGGTCTCTAACATCAGGCATCTGAGCCATTTAACAGCCTTTCCCAAATAAGTTGGACATTAGAAAGAATTTCTTTCTGGAGAGGGTGATCAGACATTGGAATGGGCTGCCCAGGGAAGGGGTGGATTCTCCATCCCTGGAGATATTTCAAAAGAGCCTGGATGTGGCACTCAGTGCCATGGGCTGGGAACTGCAGCGGGAGTGGATCAAGGGTTGGACTTGATGAGCTCTGAGGTCCCTTCCAACCCAGCCAGTTCTAGGATTCTAAGTTAAGATGCACCATCAAGGAGTATAAAAAGAGAGAGCTCAACAAGGCACCTACCAGTACACCAGGTAAGTTTCACCAGCTACTCCTAAACTCCTGATTTCCCTGGATTTGTATGCGTACAGCCAAAAAAAAGTTTCACCTAAATATTAGTACTGTATCAAGTGTTCTCCCCCTTCCCCTTCTATCTCAAGCTGAAAAATTGCTTGCCAGTTTAGGATCAGAAGAGCAGAAAGAAGAATTATAGCTTATGCCTCGCTGAAGACCTTTATCATTAATGAGCCTTTTTATTTCCCCTCTCCCCAGCAGTGTCAAAGACCATGGAGTGTAGTTAAGCCATAACAACTCCATTCAAAAACCAGTCTAACACTTTCAGCTAAACATTAAGTTAGCTCCTAGATGATTATGTTACTGGAATCACTTGTAAGAGGAGAAAGAATTGTCCTAGTGTCATCTGCTTTGTTATTTATTTTGATTTTCCACTAGTTAAGAATTTAACTATGCCTTAATATTACTTAGAACAAGCACAGCTGCTGGAGGGGTATGGGAGCCACCAGAAATAATACAAGTTAGGGGAAAACAGAGCTTAAAATGTTCTTGATATTTATAGCTTACTTATTTATCAATAAGTGGCAGCTGGGAATTCATAAGTAGGTTTGGGCATTTCTGCACACAGCCAGCAGCTCCCATTCCTGGTGTGTGAACTGAAAGGATTCTCAGTAAGATAGCCAGGACATATTGGGGGAGAAAATTATTAGTTCTCTCTCCCAGTAAGCCATGGAAAGAGGCAACCTGCGGAAGGTGACAAGGTGGAAAAAACAGCAAACAGTCAACAATCAATTTACTGCAGGGGGTCTGGAGACCTTGGTGGTGTCAGACACCAAAGCACCTCATAAAGTCAGCTTCCACCTACCTGCAGGGAGATGATAACCTTGCTTTGCCTCCCCCCCTTCCCTCTTCTTGTTCCAGCTTTAAGTGATTCATTGGGAGCTGCAAATCCCATGCAAGATTAAAAAGAGGGCAACAAAAAGCAGTTTATATTTAAGCAGAAGCAGGGTAATTAATTCATCTTCCTCAGTTGTACTCAGTGTAGGAATTTTCTGCCTGGAGGTAGCTAGGCAAGGCTTCATCCTGCAGGACAAGTTCTCCAGCTATGGACCACAGAACTTTCTGGCCTGCTGACCAGGGAAAGCACAATATATGGTAGCAAAAGAAAAAAAAAAAAAAAAAAGGGCTTCAAAGATAGCTGGTTTGAATACCAAGATACATCCTAAAATATTGCTAGAGCAAAATGAGGAGTCAGACAATGAGGAAGGCAAAGCAGAAGTTACCAAGTTACTCTTGGTAAACTGTTCTGACCTGCTTGCTGCCTGCTATCTGATATGGCCTGAACTCTGCTTAAGAAGCTTTAGGTACCCTTCCTGCAGCAACACTCTTAATTTACAGAAATAAAAAGACAGGTTGGCATTTTAAGCTACTCAGCTTTAAAGAGGTAAAAAAGCTTTTTGAAAGGAGAAATCTCTTCCCACACGTCAACTTTCACTTATAATTTAGGATTAGAATCAACTTCTCTACAGGAAAAAAGCACGTTCAGACTGCAAAGCTGTTTTCATCCTCAGCTGCAAGAAATCTGCAGATCCCTGCTGCAGCAAGTGCTACTCCACCAGCTGGAGAACTGTCCCAGACATTGACACCCAGGGAAGAACAGAGGATTTTTAAATGCACTTTTAAATACATTCTGCTCTTCAATAGTTGATTGGACTTGAGCAGCTCAGCCTCACGTGGTATCTGTTTTTGAAGCAGAGCTGCTGGTGGCAATTATTTTTCCAGCTTCCCATGATAAACTCCTAATTCCAGCTTCACTGCAAGCTTGGCCCCTGGGATTAACTTGGCTGGAATGTGGCAGCAAACTGGATGGCAAGCCCAGGGCACAGTGATCTAGGGACCATTTTTATGCAGTGATAACACTGTTCAGAGCATCATCCCCAGTTAGTTACCTGTTCAACAAGAGGAGGGCTTAAGTTGTGGGTTTTTTTTTCACCCTACCACGATGAAAGGATGCTAAAGGTCCATCTGAACTTCTGGAGCTGTGAATAAAATGACTTTGGGCACAAAAGGACCTGGTGGTACAAGACACCCAGATTCATTTGGACCAGCATCCTGGCTGCCTCAGGCAGCTTATCAGATGACACAAAAGAAAAAAAAAAAAAAGAAAAGATTAGAGCTTGCTTTTGTTTTGCTCTGCCTTCTTGCTTCCTGAATGTTACCCTCACCCTTTCAAAGGTTTTAGATAAGCATTTATTGCAGGTGTAATTCTTGTTACTGAAAAGTGGTTTAATGTGTGTGGGGAAAAAAACCCCAAACCAAACAACAGTAGTCTTTGTAGTGATAAGGTAATAGCATATTTTAGGTAGCATTACAAATTATTAGCATCCCATTAGTTATTTTTCTCCTCAAAAAAACCTGCAGTGTGAATTTCTCGAGGACATTAATCCTTATTATTGTTGCATACATTACAACTAGACACAGGCTCTGCTTTAATAAATTGTGTTTTGTTACATTTCCTACTGTGCTTGTACTAAACCTGCTTGTTTTTATCTTGCCAGGTCACCTTCCTTTGTTCTGCATTAATACCTAATAGGAGGTAATGTAGACAGAATATCACATTGTCATAATAAATTGGTATTTAATAGTAGAGAGAGTGGGGCTAGGGTTTCATATTCATCTTGTGTCAGATGTACCAGGAATCTGGATCACAAGCAAGGTTTCCAACTATTAAAGAAAACAAGGCACCCTCAAAACAAGACAGGAGGAGCCTTTGTACTTCAGCACTGCTGTCTTGAAAAAGAAAACCCATTTACTTCATGTTAAAAGGTAAATACTTCTAATTGTAAATCTAGGCAAAAGAAGGCTGAGAATGCTTGTAAGTCACCTGCACTGGAAAATAATTTACTTCGGGTTTTAATGGAGCTCAAACTAAAAAGTGTTAATATACAGAAAAATTTTTACATGTCACAGAAATATTTCTTGGTAGTTCTATAGTCTAAAAAGCTGCCATATAAACAGATACCTTCTAAAAGTCCCTGGAAATCTGTCACATCACCAGATAGCTTAACTTGAAGCCAGTGACAGACCCAAATTAATTTAAAACTAATGATAGAACTAAATCATTTCTTCCCGAGTCTTTGTCAAAGAGGCAGAGATGTCTGTCAAATATTACTTTGTGGAAACAATTTTCTTTCTTGAAAAGCCATTATCCAAGACAAACTGAAGGACTAAGTGACTGAGTATTTCCTTCTCTAATATTTTCAAAATGCACCTTACTAATGGCACTCATCCCTTTAACATTTTTAACTGTGCTTTTCTGAAGTTACTGATTAGAGTGACATTAAACTTCAAAATATCTGCATTTCAAGTCAAGACACCTGGAACACACACAGCCTTTCAGATGTGGGCTAATATTTCAGGTCTTTTTGCTAGGAACAGATCACTTTTATTGCCCCTGTGGAATAAAAGCCATGAAGATGCTAAAAAGGGACCCATAATTGTGTTTAACTGAATGGCTGGGACCAGTAGATTGGTTTTTAGTTTGTGCCCCTTTCAGAACAAAGCCCTTACACCAAAATATATTAATTTACAGAATTCTCAGCACTCAGAAACTCAAGTTTTTTTAGAGTTGGCTGTTGTACTTCCTTTGTTTTGTAAGAGGATAAACAGAGGATAGAAAGTGTAATAGAGGAGGCCATGAAAGAATTCCTCTCCTATTTTAAAGTTGTAAGAAATTTCTCAGTTTGAGAGACATTTTCCTAGCCTGGTTAACAGATTTCTCTGCTCTCATAGAAACTTTGCCACTCCTTGGCAGACAGATATTATACCTACAGGTTGAATTTGTCAGCCTAACACTGTCAGGAATATTAAACCCCTCTTTTCTCATAAAGTCCCACCAAAATTCAGAAGAGAAGCACCAATAAGAGATGTGTCTAGCTAACAACATATTTCACCAATTCCAAGATATAAGCTTTAAGCAACAGTGATGCTCTCACATCAACACCTAAAAGATGGCATATAATGATCTGTGCTTTCAGAGATGAAAGAAAAACAAATGGAAGAGCTACTAAATAACAGGAGAATGACATGGGAAACTTGTCAAGTGTTGCACAGCAAAGATGCACTTGTGCTGTTTGCATGGCTGACACACACACATTGCCTCCTCTGACAGAAGAATCACATTTATCTTTAACAAAAAAAAAAAAAAAAAAAAAAAAAATCCAAAGTTTACCACGTGCAGACACTGATGTCCTGGCGTCTGCTTCACAACCTGCTGCCCCCCTTGAGCTTGTTGGGGGATAAAGAGCAAGTACTACTCTGTACTACAACAAAGCACCAGCTTTCTTTTATTTTCCCTTCTTTTATAATGGCTAAAATACCACAGTGGGGATGTTTAGAAGAACATCTTGTCCCCTTCTGCTTGTTCCTTAGCCAATAATGTTTTTTTTTCCCCTCCTGTCATTCTCCAAACATTGGGGTTTTCAACCAGGGAAGAAGGAAGATGCTTTAAACCTCCAGCTTTTGTTTTTTGGCCTTCAACTTTAAGTCTCCAGATGAAATAGGAGTTAAATCCCTAAACATTAGGAGGATCTGGATATCTTTCCAGAGCTGCTTAGAACCAGACTGAAATACATCTGTCAAATCAAAATAAAAACTTCATGACATCCTAATTGAATGCAACACAGCAAGAACTTACTGCTCTGACATCCTAAGCCATGTAAAAAGGAACAGACCTCCTGTGTATTATTTGTCTGAAGTGACATCAGGGATTTGGATCAAGGTGACTCTTTGCTGGGGATTTCATCCTGCTCAGTTTTGTTACAGAAGGGTTCAAGCTGGCAGCAGCTCAGCTGCCACACACACAGCTGCTCTGAGCCAGCATTAAGTCACTCCAGTTTTTTCCTTTTCCACCAAAATTAAGTGTCTGGTAGTTTGGAGTGGGGTTTTTTTTGCACCTCTCCCTTCCCCCATTCCCCTAGAATAAACTAAAACAAAACCAAGAATTCTACTGATCTAAAGCATCACAGAATTTCTTTTATGAAGTTATACTGGTGGCCCATTTTGCATCACTTTTCTTCCAAGCTTTCTCCTCCAAGAGGTTACCTAGCACATACTTTAAACACTGAAATACTTCAAAGAGGCCTCCAATAAATAGCACCTTATACAGCATGCTCCCCACAGGCAAAAGAGAAAAAAAATATGGAAAAAAAAAAAATAAAAGCAGGGGGGAAAAAAAAATCTTGCGCAACTCAGCATGTCCCACTGTACAACGGGCTCAGGGTCCAAGCTTTGCAGTAAAGGAGATAAAAACCCCATTCCCTAAATCTGTACTAAATCTGCCAAGGTCAGCAGGAAAATGGCAAGGTGCAGCTGTAGTGGCTCAGGTTTTGGAGACAGCAGTTTGCATTGCTATGAGGCAGAGGTCAGTGTGATGGTCAGGACATTCCCTGGTGCAGTGCAAATGTTTCAGGTTGCAGGGAAAGCACCTACTGAGCAGTTCTGAGAGCAAAGGTGAAGGGATCCAGCACAGATCCTATGAGGAGAGGCTGAGGGAGCTGGGGGTGTTGAGGCTGGAGAAGAGGAGGCTCAGGGGAGACCTCATCACTCTCTCCAACTCCCTGAAAGGAGGTTGGAGCCAGGGGGGGGTTGGGCTCTGCTCCCAGGCAACTCTCAGCAAGACAAGAGGGCACAAGAGGTCTCAAGTTGTGCCAGGGGAGGTTTAGGTTGGACATTAGAAAGAATTTCTTTGTGGAGAAGGTGATCAGACACTGGAATGGGCTGCCCAGGGAAGGGGTGGATTCTCCATCCCTGGAGATATTTCAAAAGAGCCTGGATGTGGCACTCAGTGCCATGGGCTGGGAACTGCAGCGGGAGTGGATCAAGGGTTGGACTTGATGAGCTCTGAGGTCCCTTCCAACCCAGCCAGTTCTAGGATTCTTTGATTCTATGAAAACTCACCTCTGGTCCTGAGCCAACAAGGGGTTTGGGCAGCAACACTGGATTTTTCTGCCAAGGTCATCTGCATCACTATAAACCATCTCCTTGGTGCCAACATTAGATCAATACAAGATTACATATCAGAACAGTAAGTAGCTCAATCAAGTCACTCACAGAGCAGGAGATGAGGTGAATTCTGCTTTTATGGACCAAGAAGAAATAACTGATTCTCCATTAACCACTTTCCACTTGCTGCACTTCTTCTGCACTTCAAAGAATGAAACAGACTGAAGGAAGTGATGCTGAAAAATATTCTATTCACAGACTAAATATATCCTCAGATCCAGTCATTAACATTAGGAAAACACACAAAGGGGTTTTCCATCCATTAGAAATTACATTAAATCCTTAGCAATCAAACATCTGTCTTCTAACTGTACACCAACAGCATGCTTTCCTTCTTGGAAAGATGGAAGATTTGAGGTCCCAAAAAGCATAAATAAACCCCTCACATCCACTGAGAGCTCTGGAGGAGATGACATTGCTGAGCATCATTGCCCCTTCACAGGGACACCCACACACTGAGGAATCATGTTTGTCAGCAAAGGGTTCTGTATCTCAAATATTCCTCTTATACATCTTTAGGAACAACAGCCCCAATTCTAGAAGTGGGGAAAACATCTGCTCCAAAGTCTTCACCACTTCCCTGCTTTATTACCTCTTCCACCCCATAAATAATCCAATCTTCTCCCCCACTCACAGTAAGGGTTATTAAAAGGTGCCAGGATGACCATGACAGAGTTCAGCTGCTCCCCAGCTGTATTTTCCCTACAAAAGCACCTCCCAGCCTGGCTCCCACACATGCTGCTCATCACTCATGATGTTCCTTGTTCACCTCTCTCCATTCTGCCTGCCACTGAGTTTTCTTTTTTTAATTTGCTGGGACACCCACCACATGGGTATTTGCACATTTTCTTCCATGTGTGCCTAACAGGACATTGTATTTTTCACCATCTTACTGGTTATTCTATAGTGGTGTCTGAGTGCACCCCTAACTTCTATTACCTTCTATTAACCCCTCTCCTGCTTGATAAGAAGAAATCAGAGTAAGAAAAAAAAAACAAACCCTACAAGGTAGCACCTGGGTCCTCCCACTCAAAAAGTTCCTCTTGTTCAGTAAATACAATTTATTTAGATGTTATAGAATGAATCTGCTAGAGAAAAGTGGCTATGGCATAATAATTTGTTTCCCCAAACTTCAGATTTTGTCAGACTTTTTTTGTTAGGCTTCAGAATGCACAACACATTTGTTCACCTCTGATTGAATCAGTGCCACTTCTATCATAAAATAACTTCAAATAATATTAATGGAGAGATGATGAAGTTACCAAATGAGCTGAAAGATCTGCAATCAAGACCTAGTAAATATTACTCCTTCACTGCAACAAATAGCTACCAGATGCAATATCCACATTAGCACGTGGAAAATTTGGACAATACACTTTTTTTTTTTAAGCTGAACTTCACCTTGAGATGTGCAGTGCAGAACAAAGCCTGCAGCTGGCTTGCTAAGCTGGTTATGGTGGGCACCTGGTTTGTAACCCCTGAATTGCTATCATGGGACATCAACTTCCTTACTCTAGTGTCCTGGTTTGGGCCAGGATAAAGGTGATTTTCTGTCTTGCACTTTTGCTTTTAGCTCAGTCTCTTGTAAGTAGTTGCAGTTGCTGAAATTAACAGCAAGTTTCTCAGACAGTGTCTGCTTCTGGGACTGATAACACTGATGTTTATAGTTACAGCCAGAGCCTGGTGTGCAGAGCCAAGGACACTGCTCAGCTCTGAGGAACATTTTACCCTCCAGGAGGATAAAGAGGTCCCACCTGCAGCCTCCTTTGGGGAGGAACAGACAAGATAGATGCCAGAACTGACCAAACAGAGGATTCCATCCCATACACCTCATACTCAGGATAAATTTGAGGCATCACGAGGGCCAAGCCAGATTTCCTGCTTCCAGCTTCCAGCCTCCTGCCCTTCCTGCCTTTCCTGCTTCCCTTCCTTCACCCGGCATCCTGGAAGGATTCTGTCTGTTCCTCTGCCTGTGGTTCTGATCCATCCCAGCCCATATCTGTGTGTTCTGCCTCCAGCTCCCAACTGCTGCTGACCCCAGGAGTCCAGCCTGGACTTTCCCAGGGCTGCCCTGCAGCCTCGGGGGTGACGAGAGAGCTACTGGGGGAAAGGGGGAGGAACGTGGTATCCATTTTCTTGTATATTTGTATAGATTTAGTAATATTTCCTATTTATCATTACTGTTTCATTAAAGTTGTGTAGTTTAGTTTCCAACCCATCAGTCTCTCTCCCTTATTCTCTCTCCTTTCTTTATCAGGGAGGAGAGAGAGATTAATAGAGAGCATCTGTTACTCAGTTTAATTGCCAGGCCAGTGTTAAACCCTGACACTCTAGGAAAATCTTCAGCCATTTTGGAGATAAAATGTCCCAGTAAAGAGCAAAACCACGTTAGCATTCAGCAACCCCCTGCAATTGCAGGCTTTTCCAAGGACAAGGATAACCCAGTCATGTTCCTGGATCATTAGAACTTGCTTCCTTCTGAAGGCTTCATCCTCCCCTTTCACAGCTCATGTGCTCCACTCTGATTCTCTGGAATTCACCAGGAGAAAAGATTTTGATCCAAGCCTTCACACCTTGTTACAATGCATCATTTCATTGGTCAGTTGAGTCTGATTTCTGAACTCGATTCCAAAAAAAATACCTGAAATTTATTATTTTTCACAACTTCCCAGGTACAAAATACCTGTGACTGCAAGCCCATAACCAGGAGCTGCACAGAGGTACCCAACAAGCTCAGTCTCTCTGAGCCTTCAGGGATGGGCTCATGCTCAGGAGTTTCAAAGCTGCTGCATGAAGTCCCTGGGAGTTTTGAACTCTCCTTCCATCACAGCAACACTGGCCACTCCTGATTAAGACTTTAAATAGATAATTTTTAAAGTAGAGAACATAAGAGTCATCTACCCAGACATCATTAGGCTTCAGAATTAAGAATTAATTCAGAGATTTAAACACCCAATATGCATATAAAACCCAAATGGGTCAATATTTGACACAAATATATAGCACAGAATCACTGTCTAAGGAGTAGTATCAGAAATGATGCTCCAGCCTTTTCATGCATTTACTTGCTCAAATTTTGCCAACCAAAGGAGTGATCTTTATGGGATTTTGCTGTTCAGGGTAAGCCAAGACAAAGTTTAAACCACCACCCACAAATAAAAAAAAAGGAATTGATATACAATTATTATAGACAACAGAGCTGGTACCAAAGCACAGCCAACATACAGCAGAATAAATACTTCAATCTGCAAGAGCAGATGAGATGCCAAGCTAGAACTGCTCAGGCTCTATATATCATAAATTAAATTTAAACAAATGTATGCTGCATTTGTTACACAGGTAAAATTATTTTCCCTCTTAATTTAACAAGTGCTGATCTCAATTATTCATCACACCAACTTTTCAACCCATTTAACCATCTAAAAGACTACTTTATCTTAATCAAAAGTGAAGTCCCTCACACAGGAATTGCCAGGTGCTGTTTCTACAGCACATATAAAGCTGGAAGCCTGAGCAGCTGATATTAATATTCTCTCCTGACCTCAAATCCTGGGGCATCTCTGCACTCTTGTAATGAGTGCTTGATTAACACACTTTATGTTATTAGGTTTAAGACTAATCTCAGGTGCAAGTCTTCCTCAATGGCCTCTGATATACAGAATAAAAATTGTCAGCCTGATGAAAGGGTTAATTCCTGAGCTGTACTGCTCATGGCCATGGCACTGAGTCCCATCCCTGGAGATCAGCCAAGATAACACAATTCCAAGTGTAAAAGCTTCCATCCTGCCTCATCTTCAGGAATAAAAGCCAGAAGAGCTTTATACACTCTTTGCCTGCTCTTTCTCTCCATCCCTTTGAGAACCTTCTGCCATCAGGAATTCCTTCAAACACATCCTAGCACTGAACAAGCCCATCAGGAGAATGTCTTGGCCAGCAACCACCCTGTGAGCAGGGGACCAAATAAAAGTTTGCTGAAGCAGAAGATGCTGAAGCAGAACCAACTGAAACAGCTTTTTACCTGCAGAACCCCTCAGCTTCAGCAGAACTCCAAGTATCTCTTTGTTGTTTGATGGCAGAGTTGGGTTTGGTGCACAAGGACTTCCCTTAAGTTAAAAAAACTTTTGTGGGGTGATTTGGATCACCCAGAAAACCACAGTGAAGTGGTGCACAGGGTGCTTGTTGCCCAAGGCTGTGTGATCCTGGGTGCTGCTCCATCATTCCAGGGGAGCCCAGAGGGAGAATCCTCAACTTCTTAATATTATTCCATGTGTTTGGTACAAGTCCACTGCTCCCCTTGTGTAACCTTCCTCCAGCTTCACACACAGCAGCTTTGGTAAATCATTTTAGAGCTAAAAACCAGAGCTTTTTAAATCTTAGCTTATTACAGGACAAAAATCTGCCTCTATCAGGGCAAGAATTGAGATATTTTGAGCATCATTACAAGACTCTGCTTGTGGTTTTCCCACCAGCACCTGCTTTATCCTAACCACATTCCCACAAGGCACACGTGCTTGGGAGGTAACACCCTACACCAAGTTGGATAAAGCAAGTAAAAGCTCCAACATTCTTCCTGATAACTCCACAAAAGAGTTCATAAAAAGATTTCAGGCATATGGGGGAGGTGAGGGTTCACTGTTTAACATGAGGAGGCTCCAAAGAGGAAAGCAGTTATAAAAAGATACTAATTTATCCTGATAGCAGTTTTAATAACAGCACAGTTTTTCCTCTTAATGTCACTTCTGCTGTGTTACTTGCTTTTCATTGCATAAAAAGGTTAATTGTTAAAATTACACTTTGGAACAGACAATAAGGTTAAAGAGGATCTCTAGTTGCTGATGCCCTGTTTAACCACCAATACAGGCTGGTAGAACTTCATTAAGCAAGAAAAAAACCTGGGGATCAAGGCCTGAACATGGAAAAAGAAAAAAAAGAAAACAAAATTCACAGCAAATTGGTCAAATCACACCCAGTTAACACTAAAAAGGAAAACACCACAAGAAGCCAAACACAGCACTGACACTATTCAACTAAATGTAGAAATTGCTTGTAACCACTCTTTCCAATTCTTTCAACACAACCCAGACATCAATAATCTTCAGTTCTCTCTTGGACTTGTTCAAACCTACAAAGAAAAAGCTAGTGGGAAAATAAGAGAGATGAAAATCAAACAGATTAGTTATGCCAGGCCTGATTCTCCCCCCTGGGGCAGTGGTGAAGAAGCAGATCTGTTTATGGGAGCTCTGCTGATGCCAGAGGAGAAAACTTGGCCCTTTTTGAGCCACCCTGTGAAACAAATCAGGGACAGGGGTGGATGTGATAGAAATCTCTTCTCTACTTGCATATTATCTGCCTCCACTGCCCTTTCTTACAGCTTCATACCTCCCATCCAGAGTTGCCTTCACTCTGTTTCTTCCTATCAGTTTTTCTCCAGTAGTGACTCCGTTTATTCCAATATTTGGAGCCTAATTCTTGGTATCATTTTACAAGGCACAGAGGCTCAAATTAAGACAGATTGTTGCTTTTGCCAGTCAGATGTGCTCTATGCTCCTGCTCTGAACCATGTTTTCCTTCCTTCTCCCAGAGCCTTTCAACTGCTCCATCCTTATCCTGCATTTATCACCTTTATGTTTTATGAAGCTCTTAAAAAGAAAAAAGCCCCTCACAGCACTGTATGAATTCCTTTTTTCTTCCCCTTCTGCCTCCTACAGCCTCCTTTTAATTGTTAAAATAGTTTCAAACTACTTATCTTGATGACAAGCTTTAAGGTATTCTTCTGTAGTCAAAAACCAGAGAAAAACACTCCTCTTTTTATATATCCTGGTTGGGTTGTCAATAATCATTCAGATTCCCCAATTTCTTTCATCAAAACAAGTTTCTTCCTTCATCAGCTGCCAACTCTAAGGAACTAAGCCCCCTGGGAGCTCATCTATTCTGCTGAACTGGTGTCTTGGTTGCACTTTTATTCTGTATTTTCACAAATATGAAAAGAAAATTTGCAGGAGCTTTATCAAGAAAAAAAAAAATAAATTCACAAGTCCTTGTGACTGTTTTCAGTCAAAGAGAAGGAAAAAAAAAAAATCAACCTCCTTGTGAAAATGTTTAGGATGCAACATACAGGCAGCTTTTTTTAACAAGGTTCTCTTGCTACCTCTCAGCACAGCTGCATAACATAATCCTTAATTACAGACCTTTTATTTGCTTATAATCATTGTTCTCACTTCTGCCTCACAAAAGATACTTCATTAGAAGCTACGTTTATGGAGCTATATGCAAAAAAAAAAAAAAAAAAAAAGCTACCTGCCCCAAAAAGTACATTTAAGCTGTATTTTTCCTTAGAAACTGAAATTTAATATGAACTTCAAGGGTGGTGGAGAGAATAAGCTCAAGAAAACACAAGCTTTCATTATTAAATTCAGCCCCAGAATCTGTCAGCAGCATCACCCCAGTGATTTATCCATAGAGAAGAGAAGGAAGAAAAAGTCCCTGCAAGTATTAAGGGACTCAGCTTATGCAAGAATGGATTTTATTTATCTGAAAAGCCAAGTATGTTACTCCCCAAGAAGGAGCTCATCCTGCAAGTTCTTCCTGCACCCATCCCACTCTACAATACAAATTTCCTTCTAATAATTCCCTCTCAGAGGAGGGGGACAAAGACACAGCAGTGAGGCAAGAAGCAGAAGCCAGGAAGGGGGACTGGAGGTACCATTACAAAGAAGACTCTATGAGACTACCAAAAAAATACTGAAATAAAAGTCAAAGTATTGGGAGTTACCCTCTCATACCCAAACTGGAGCAGGAGTTGTGCCAGAAAATCTTTCTGGTTCACAATTCCAAACTAAAGCCACCTAAGACAGAAAAGTCCATACTTCCCTTAGAACCTAATCTAACTTTTCCTTTATTTTTCAGCATTATCCTGCCAAATCCAGAAACCACAAAAAGAGTAACTCCAGGGTGCACAGCACACCAGAAAACCTTTCTGGTTCACAGTTCCAAACTAAAACACCCTAAGACAAAAAAGTCCATACTTGGAACCTAATCCATCTTTTCTTCTCTTTTCCAGCATTATCCTGCAAAATCCAGAAACTGCAAAAGGAGTAACTCCAATGTGCACAGGCACACCAGAAAACCTTTCTGGTTCACAACTACAAATTAAAACAACTTAAAAAAGAGAGAAAATCCACTGATTTCCTTAAGAGCTAAGAGACCTCTTACATCCTCAGCATTATCCTGCAAAAACTCCAAACTACAAAAGGACAAATTCATGGAACAGCAGCATCAAACACAGAACCAAGAACCCATCAAATAATGGTAAAAAAATACCTTTAGACAGCAAGAGATGCTCTTTTTAATGCAAAACAAAATCCAGAAGAGGAGGCAGCATGCTGAAATCCTTCCTGCCTCAAAGTTCTTCTAGAAAATTCTAGGGAAGCTGCTGCTTTTGGTGCTGGGGCATGATTTGTTAATTCCTTACAGCTGAGGGACAGAGCAAAGCTTTTGGTCTTTGACAGCAGCTGCAGGTACTTAACTTCAGCTTAAAGGAGAAGGCAGAAGGCTGACCTGGAATTAACAGCTGGGGGAATTAACAGAGAGAGGGAAATTTGGGAAGGGGTGAGGGGTCTCCCCAGTGTGACACTCCCATGATGAGAGACAACCTTTGGGGTCATAGATTCCCCTCCCTCCACTAAATTTGTTGCTTTTTAGGTATTTCATAAGTGTGAAGGCAGAAAGCTGCTCTTTCAGCACCAGGATGGCTGCATCTGTCCTGCAAGAGCTGACTATTAGCTTCATCTTGACATTTTTCTCTGTTCAACTTGCAGCTTTATCCCTGCCAGCTTCCAGGTTTGTGTTGTACCTTCTGTTCCAGATTAGCACACTGAGGACAGTAGATGCCAACTATCAATTCCTATTTGTTGCTATCAGACCACTCACAGGGAGCAACAACAACAGCTCTTCTTAGGTGGTGTCAGCAATAAATTTTGCTACTCAGCTGTTCATATCTCCTTTCCCAACTGGTTCTCAGAAGGTAGCAGCTTCTCTCCAGGGACTGGCAAGATGTCTGTGGGTAACCATAACTATCATAGAATCCTAGAATTGGCTGGGTTGGAAGGGACCTCAGAGCTCATCAAGTCCAACCCTTAAGTTCATAGAAAATAATTGCTTTTGTGCTGTAGCTCAGCTGTGCATCCCTAAAACCTGTACCTCCTTTTTCACCCCATAGAATCCTAGAATCCTAGAATTGGCTGGGTTGGAAGGGACCTCAGAGCTCATCAAGTCCAACCCTTGATCCACTCCCGCTGCAGTTCCCAGCCCATGGCACTGAGTGCCACATCCAGGCTCTTTTGAAATATCTCCAGGGATGGAGAATCCACCCCTTCCCTGGGCAGCCCATTCCAATGGCTGAGCACCCTCTCCAGAAAGAAATTCTTTCTCATGTCCAACCTAAACCTCCCCTGGCACAACTTGAGACCTCTTGTGCCCTCTTGTCTTGCTGAGAGTTGCCTGGGAAAAGAGCCCAACCCCCCCCTGGCTCCAACCTCCTTTCAGGGAGTTGGAGAGAGTGATGAGGTCTCCCCTGAGCCTCCTCTTCTCCAGCCTCAACACCCCCAGCTCCCTCAGCCTCTCCTCATAGGATCTGTGCTGGATCCCTTCACCAGCCCAGTTGCCTCCTTTGGACCTGCTCCAGCACCTCAATCTCCTTCCTAAACTGAGGGGCCAACTGTGATTCAACAGCTGAGATAACTTCAGCATTTACAGCTTCAGGAATTTCAGCTCTTCCCTAGCACAGCAGCCCCCAAGTAACCTGCTTGGGATCATGCAAAAGCCCCCAGGAGTTCTCTGCCCCAGGGCACATCCCAGCTTTGTTTCAAATTTATTAATGTTGGACATGAAAGATGCTCCAGGCTGTTTGTTACTCAGAGTCCAGAGGAAACTATTTTTAGTGAGGCTGAGAGAACACTTTTACAGCAATGACATGGAGTTAATAATGTCATTTGTGGAGGATAATGTACAAGCATTAAAGTGAGACACAGAGTTTTATAGCTCCAGCAAATCTCCAACCACTACATTTAACTTCTTCTCTCCCAATGTAATTATAAAATAAATATATCTCTGTAATTAGACATCTCTGCTGTGGATTATTTATAAGGTGAGTTTTTCCATCATTTTCTTTGGGACACTGGGGCAGCTGACTGCTAATTTAAGCACAGTGTCTCTGCTATACCAGGGAATTTCTGTCCTGAGCACAAAACTACCTTGTAATTCTATTTTTTAAGGATAACTTCATTTTCCAAGCCCTTCTGTCCTTCATTCACCCCACAGTTACATTGGCACCTTTAAGTCTCAAAAAGAGAATGCAGACTGTGGTTGGGGGTAGTGATGAACAGCACTAATTCAGCTTCTCAACACACCCTGGGGTGTCAAAAATTTTTGCCTATGTCTTTTTTTTAACAGATAAATTAAGATCCAGCCTGCAAAGAGAGTAAACCAAGCAGGGACTGGGATAAGAATACTAACAACTCACTTCTTGCTGTGATGGAAAAGCTGCACACTGATGGTTTATGTTACACTGAGCTGCATCTTCTTAACAAATATTACTGGATCTCCATATTAAGATGTCCCCTGTGCTCTTTTTTTTTTTTTTTTTTTTAATGTTACATTTTCCATTCTTGGGCTTTTTTTCCTGCTACATACATTTCCTTCTAACTTCTGAAAGGAAAAAGGAGTGACTTTCTTATTAGTTCTAACACAGTCAGCTGAACTGCTGAATGAGAAACCTTTTTTTTCCTGAGCAGTTTGCTGGTTTACATGCCTGGCCATGGCTTTCTTTCATAAATTATGTTGTAAATGAGCTGAAAATGCTCAGATCATTCAAACTCCTGCCAGTTTCTGCTGACTAAGGGAACCCAACGTGTAGACACCTGAGGATGTTTATTCAGCACCAAGGATGTGACCAAAAGCTCTTTCTTCTTTAGCAGACCAAGTGCTGCAATAATGCTCAGTCTCACATTAACAGACCTGGTCTGCAGGCAGTGGTTTGCTGCCAAAAACCTAATTATAACAGCACCTGGCAGCAGCATTGGAGATAGGGGAATGTCAGCATTTTCTCCAAACCCCCTGATGTAGCCACTCAGAGCTCAGGCATTTCAATGTCTTTCAGCCTCAAACTTAAAATAACATTTCTAGGGGTGCTTCTGCCAGATGAGTTTTACATGGCCACGTTTATTTATTTGAGACAACTTCTCACAAATTCAGTCCACAACACAGTGGCTTTGCTAAAACTAGAGGTAAACTGCAGCTGATTATTTTCCTCCTGGTATCTTTAAAGACTGAGATTGGAGAATTTTGTTGTAGAATCACAGACTGGTTTGGGTTGGAAGGGACCTTAAAGCTCATCTAGTTCCATCCAACCTGACCTTCAACACTTGAAGTGATGGGAGCCTCCACAGATTCCCTGGGAAACCTCTTCCAGTGTCTCACCACTCAAAAATTAAAGAATTTTTTCCTAATGTCTGACCTAAATCTCCCTTCTTCAAGTTTTAACCCATTGCCCCTTGTCCTCTCCCTACCCCCCTGTGTCCAAAGTCCTCCCCCAGCTTTCCTGTAGCCCCTCCAGATATTGGAAGGTTGCTCTGAGCTCACCTGGGAGCCTCCTCTTCTCCAAGGCCAATTTTTTAGGCTGGCTTCACAGGGAAGGTTTGTTGGAAATTTGTTGGAAAAGAGCTGATTCTGTATGTGTGCATTTGCCAAATATTCTGTGGAGCTTTTTTGAGTTTGGAAGGTTAGGAGGAATGGCTTGTTCCAAAGCACAGGAGTATATTTAACAATATATTTATATCAAATAAAATCAAACATGAAAAAAGCAGCAAACCAAACTATTCCACAACCTGACCATCCCCTTTTTTACCTCATAGGTGATACCAGAAACTGCCCAGGAAATGGGATGTTTGGCTGTAAAATGATGCCACTGCAACAACTTTTCCTAACTGGAGGACTGAGCCATGGCAGAACCCTCTACCCTCCCTCCTGTATCTATTTTTTTAAAGAAGAGATGAAATTAATTCAATTATCAGGACTATTATCTCTTCCAGACTGATACACTATAATCAATTCAGCCTTCAGGCTTGAAGAGAATTTATGTCATCTAACTTTGCTTAATCCAGCTGACCTCTCCATAATGAGGAAGGATTTTTAACACTACAGAAATGTTCTATAAAAACCAGATAAGGAAACACTCCTGACTGTCTCATTCCCCATGGCACACCTTGTCAGTTTGTAATAGAAGTACTGGTTGTCTTAAAAATACATAGTTAATATTTTATCTCATTCCAGTTCAGTGTACTGATTTAATTGCTTTTCTAATGCCTCACTAGGAAAGGAAACAAAGCAGAGAATTACATGTAAAAAGAAAAAAGAAAACACAAATGACACTGTGAAGATTAAAATTTATGAGTTAGCATACCTGGTTGACCTTAAGTCTAAGCTACTGGTCTAGTATTTCTCTGGCAGTTGCTCTCACTCTAACATTTGCACCCAGCAATATGTAAAATGTGTGTCAACTAATGAATAAAATGACAAAGCAGCAACAGGCAAAATCTCCCACTGACAAGAACTCCTCTGTTCCAAGGTATGAAAAAAAAAAGCCAGGACTCGGGGAAAAAATGAAATAATGAAATCAAATAAATACAATAAAATACATAAAAATTAAATTAAAATAAAATGATAAAATAAAAGCTGAGTTATTTTGAATAGAAGTAATATCTTCAGTTTTTCTGTGTTTCCAGACATAGATATAGTTGGTAGAAGTAATTTCCTGCCTGGCCTGTGTGGCACTTCAAAGGAGGGAGACAGAGGGACCACCTTACTCCATGGTGAGCCTATGAATTCTTTTTATGAAAAAGGGACCAAGGTTTGACCTGACATAAAGATGCAGATTATTCTATAACCTTCACATTTTTTTATCACACTTTAGTGACATGTAATTGCTTCCATTTCTAGTCTCTGAGGAATTAGAGAGAGATGTGGAGGTAGGGCTGGAATAAGAGAGCCAGATCTGTGCCATCTGTCCCACAGTGGCACAAAGGCACTTCTGGAGCTTCAGGTAGAGCAGAGAGCTGGGCTGGAGAAAGTTTTCCAAGCAAGCTGAATCCTTCTTGAATTAACTTGATGATTTTCATTAACAAGCATATGGTAAACTAACTGCAGAAGTAGGAATCCAGGCAAAAATGGCTCCAGGAGAGAAGAGTTTAGCTCTGAAAGGGAAGCCAAGGGGAGAAGTTAAAATGAATTCACCACTTCTGGATGTCATGAACACAAGAGGAATTCAGACTGGGTTCTCATGCTGCCAGATGATCACCAAGGAACTCTCTCCATGCCCAAAAGCCTAAATTCTGCTGAGTTATACTTGGGTTATAATGGTTACTATAAGCTTGATGCTCTTGCAAAGTGTAAAAACTCCTACATGGTGGAAAAGACTAAAATTAAAGTTAAAAATATTAATTAAAATTAAAATATTAATTCTTACTCCTCAAGCTCTGGCTGCTGATGTCTACAGTGGGGTGACACCAGTAATCCAGGTGCAGTGACCCAGATCCCTTCCAGCAGGGCTCAGGACCAGCTTAGGGAGGCTGATGGGAGCTGAGGGTACAGGGACAGAAAGCTTGGAGAGAGGATGGGAATCCCTGCAGGAGGGATGAACACATATTGAATGGCTGGGACTCTTTCCCAGGTGATATTAATCAGGCTCCTCCTAATCCTTCTGGTAACCTGATGACCAACTCAGTATTCCCAATATAAATTTTTTAATTATTAATTCACTAGGAGAGAGAAGATGGGAAGATAGATCACAGTCTTCAGCTATAATTGTTACAGAAGAACCACTACAGTCCTGTGTTGCAGCTCTGTGTGTGATGAAATTTATTTTTTGCTTGTGCCCTGAGGCAGAGTCAATTATTTCTCACGAGGAAGATTTTTCTGCTAACCCTGTGGATAAATTTATTGGATTTGGACCATTGGTTGTTAAGGCCCTGGTCAAGAATCCATCTATCACACTGCTCCAGCCAGCATGCCAGGCAACCTCCCTCTCCTCTTTCTTATCCCCTCTTAGACCTTGCTCCTTCCCATTGACATCTCTTATTTCCCAACTAAACTCTGCCCCCAGCATCTTTTCCTTTGTTCCCAAGTCACAAAATGTATTAATTTGAAACCATATTTCAAGCAATGTTCTTCTCTGAAACTACCAAAGTGCTGGCACAGGGATTCCATGCTCACACTCCTTGTTCTTTCCCATGAAAGCCACTGATTTCTAGATGAGAGGGAAGGGGCTCAGGCTTCTCAGGGGTGCATGACCACAAGGATGGAGGTTTATATTCATACTAAATCATCTAGGGCTGAAATTAGTCCTTAACTTTTCCTGCATGCACCCAAAATATAAAAGGCTGAAGATTCTGTTTTCTAGGGTAATAAATTTGAAAAAATGCACTACCTGTGGAAAAAACAGAAAAAAGAAAAAAGAAAGAAGAAAGAAGAAAGAAGGAAGAAGGAAGAAGGAAGAAGGAAGAAGGAAGAAAAAGGAAGAAAAGGGAAGAAAAAGGAAGAAGAAAGAAGAAGGAAGAAGGAAGAAGGAAGAAGGAAGAAGGAAGAAGGAAGAAGGAAGAAGGAAGAAGAAGGAAGAAGAAGGAAGAAAGAAGAAAGAAGAAAGAAGAAAGAAGAAAGAAGAAAGAAGAAAGAAGAAGGAAGAAAGAAGAAGGAAGAAAGAAGAAGGAAGAAGGAAGAAAAAGGAAGAAGAAGGAAGAAGAAGGAAGAGAGAAGGAAGAAGGAAGAAGAAGGAAGAAGAAGGAAGAAGAAGGAAGAAAGAAGAAAGAAGAAAGAAGAAAGAAGAAAGAAGAAAGAAGAAAGAAGAAGGAAGAAAGAAGAAAGAAGAAAGAAGAAAGAAGAAAGAAGAAGGAAGAAAAAGGAAGAAGAAGGAAGAAGAAGGAAGAAGGAAGAAAGAAGAAAGAAGGTAGAAGGAAGAAGAGAGAAGAGAGAAGGAAGAAGGAAGAACAGAGAAGGAAGAAGAAAGAAGAACAGAGAAGGAAGAAAGAAGAAGAGAGAAGGAAGAAGGAAGAAGAAAGAAGAGAGAAGGAAGAAGGAAGAAAGTGGAAAGAAGGAAGAAGGAGGAAGAAGGAAGAAGGAGGAAGAAGGAGGAAAGAAGGAAAAAGAAGAAAAATGAAAGAAAAAAGAAAAAAGGAAAAAGAAAAAAAGAAAAAGGACACCTACTATTCCCTAAATACTACTTGCTACTATTTTCTAAATACTTCTGCTGTTTGTCTTTTCCCAGAAGAGTTCACCAAGAGATAGCTCCTGAACTTGTAGCCCCAGTCCCATGCCTGGAGATAATTTGCTTTTACCACCACGTGTGGGACCCCCAGGTATTCCCAGCTCAGAGCTCAGGCATTTTGGGGGTACTCAGGGGAGGAAATCATCTCTGTGGAAATCATGATGGAGCTCCAGTGCTCTGGGTTCCTCAGAAAGCAGCCAGGCCCTTCAAGCTTTAACACACCATAATTAGTAACTAGACCTAAACCACATGCCAAATTATGTTCCCAAATCATTTCCTAAAGCCTGATACTCACTTTTTAATGAGCTGTTGGAAAGGCAAATTAAAACCTCCAGGTGTGAATTCCAACTGGAAGTGTTCCAGAGCAGAAGATACATACCAAGACATTATTCTGTGATTTCTGCCTATTAATAATCATGGAGAGAATGAGGTGGTGGCAATTCTTTAACATCTAAGCCAGAGAACAAGGTAAAGTGATGTTACCTTTGGCAAGCTGAGCCAGAACTATGTGTACTTAGTAATCCATTTGAAGGATGGACAGGGCAGCCAAGAAAGCAGCAGCAGATACAGGGACAGAGCTGGAAAAAAAGGAAAGGAAAGGAAAAAGTCCCAGCAGGACAGATCTGCACAGGCAGGAGACCTGCAGGAGCTCCTCCCCAGCACTGCTCCTCACAGCTCTCCCCTAAATAATGGTGTTCCAAAAGGGAGACCAGAGCACTGGAGACACTGCCAGAAGGGTGAAGTTCTCTCTCCATATAAACACCCTGGGAAAAGTGTCAAGAGGTATAGCTATAAATATATAAAATACATGTATTTATTTTTACAAAAGTTCCTGGGTAGAGAAAGCCTCAGCTGCTGCACGAAGCAGAGAAAAAGTGCAAAGAATTCATGGTCAGGTCTACATTTGTGTCCTGGCAATGCAGCCCAGCACCCAGACACCTCTGCACGGGTCTGTAAGAGATGTAAAGCAAAGCAGGAGCATTGTAAACAACCAGCAGTGCTGGGTCCTGCACTTTGGCCACAACAACCCCCTGGGGAGCTCCAGGCTGGGCACAGAGTGGCAGAAAGGGAGCTGGGAGTCTGGATTGCCAGGAAGCTGAAGAGGAGCCAGCAGTGTGCCCAGGTGGCCAAGAAGGCCAATGGCATCCTGGGCTGGCTCAGGAACAGCGTGGCCAGCAGGTCCAGGGAAGGGATTCTGCCCCTGTGCTCAGCCCTGGGGAGGCCACAGCTTGAGTCCTGTGTCCAGTTCTGGGCCCCTCAGCTCAGGAAGGAGATTGAGGTGCTGGAGCAGGTCCAGAGAAGAGCAAGGAGGCTGGGAAGGGATCCAGCACAAGTGCTGTGAGGAAGGGCTGAGGGAGCTGGGGGTGTTGAGGCTGGAGAAGAGGAGGCTCAGGGGAGACCTCATCACTCTCTCCAACTCCCTGAAAGGAGGTTGGAGCCAGGGGGGGGTTGGGCTCTTTTCCCAGGCAACTCTCAGCAAGACAAGAGGGCACAAGAGGTCTCAAGTTGTGCCAGGGGAGGTTTAGGTTGGACATTAGAAAGAATTTCTTTCTGGAGAGGGTGCTCAGCCATTGGAATGGGCTGCCCAGGGAAGGGGTGGATTCTCCATCCCTGGAGATATTTCAAAAGAGCCTGGATGTGGCACTCAGTGCCATGGGCTGGGAACCACGGGGGGAGTGGATCAAGGGTTGGACTTGATGAGCTCTGAGGTCCCTTCCAACCCAGCCAGTTCTAGGATTCTAGGATTAGATCAGGAACTGTATATACAGCGTGTGTATATACACATATATATATATATATATATATACACACACCCAGTATATGTGTATGTACATATACATACACACAGAGGCTCTATGGAGGAAAACTGACACATTTCCTTGTGCAGAAAGCAAAAAGAAATAACAATAAAAGGTAGCAAGAACACTTCCAAGTAAATAGTAGGCAGTTCCTTTAAGCTCAGTTTATTCAGGTCTTCCCTGGGTAGATATCTGTAACTTTGTGTGCTCCTGAGAGCATCTGAGCCCTTTGTGGCTGCAGGGGGAGTTCAGTCAGGCTGAAAGGGATGTGCTTGTCACTTGGACAGCCCTCCAAGAGGATGGTTCCTGCATCTCTAAGGATATAAATAAGCCTGGGTGACTAATGAAGCCAGCCTCCTCCTCCAGATGGTGAGGAATGATTGGAAGTTTTGAGAAGAATCCACAGGCAATAATTTGTTCACATAAGTGATCTGACAAACAATTATGAATAAGGAATGAAGTAATAAAAGTCACATTCTTCTTATGGATATTTCGTAGGACTGGAGAAAAGGTTACATTATTTCAGGAAAGGATTTTTTGGGGAACAGTTTGGCCAGATGCAGATATAACAAAAAAGGTGATGGATGACCCCATTGGTAGCCATTAACAAAGCTTGTGGAGAGCAAATAACTTGCTCAGGATTAAAGCAGGCATCACGTGACAAAAATCTTCATGAAAAATCGATGCTTAAAGTGGGGAAAAAGTAATTTGCTACATTTAAGCTGAAGTAATGGTCCAGTACCAAGCTATATATTGAATATAAAGTTGTCTGTAAGTCCATTCACTGCCTTTTCCTGCTCCTGATAGGCTTCAGAGTGTACATTTCCAAAGTAAAGCAAGAAATACAGCCCTCTAAAGCTAACTTTTACCAAATGGAAAACATCTTTCAGATTGGAAAACTACAGTGCTGTGACTGGAATGTGAGTTAGGGACCTGAAGCTGACTTATTTCCTGTGCCAACCTCTTGTCTTTCTGAGCCTGTTTAACATCAAAATGAGATGGAATCTAAAGAGAAACAGTTGGCTAAAAGGACTGGCAGGTTCTGGCATCACTAAGCCCATGCTAATAAAAAAAGAAATTTACAGCCAGAATGCACCTGGTACCATTTTGAAGATGGTTTTCAGGAGAAAGCTGGAGCTTTACCACCTGCAGGCAGCCCAGACACACGTGGGTCTGCCCCAAGCATTTCTTACCCTTCTTCCTTTGCAGAACACAAAATAAACTGAACAACTAAAGAAGCTGATAGCAGGAATATTAATGTCCTGCCTTTGCTGAAGGATATGGGAATCCCCTGAAGAGCCTTTTTATTGAGAAGCTTCAGGTGCGTTTTTCCAGAGCAAAAAGTTTGGCAATAAAATTTCTTCTTTTGACTTGCACCAAAATGGCCTAGAGGAGAATTTGGAGTTAAATTGTGTTCTTCTCTTAGAATATTCTCCTATATATTCTTAGAATATTCTCCTGAGTATTACCAGGGGTTGGTCTCACACTTCTTAATCAGGTGTCCTACCTTTGGCTGCTAAGGGAGAAGGGGCAGGCTCAAGCCAAACCTAAACATCAACTTCACCCTTTGGGGGGGTCACAGATCCCAAGCTTTATAAAAGCATCCTGAGGTTTGAATGAACTGAGCACAGTTGTCTCCATCAAACATCATGTTTACTGTCTTTTGCCTCTCAGATTTTTCTTCTTCTAGAGGTTTCTTGGGTCTTAAACTAAGGCTATTTCTTGCCTGTGAGCCTAGGTTCTTCAGGGAGCTGTGCTGACCCAATTCATGAGCTCATCTTAAAAGTAAGGACAAGCCTCTCCAGCTGTGCAAATTAAATGTGCTTTTCTCCCTGTTAGAACAACAGAGCAGGGACTGTTCCTAAAAGGAATGGTTACAGCAAGGCAGAAAAAACCCCAACAGCATCTATAACCTAATCTAAATATTGTGATTAATACCCTTCTCCTTTATAGCCAGCTGCATGACACTTATCCATGTTATACATTTTTTAAAACTATCAACTGCATGGATTTTTTTTTTTTTTTCTAGGAGAATTAATCACAATCTTCAATGTGTGGATGTGGCTGGAAAAGAATCAGTCCTAGCAAGCTCTGAGCACTGGGGTTGGTAGGCTTTGTGGAAGAAAGACAATCTGGCAAATAAATTCTCTTTTTTTAAAAAAAAAAAGCTTGGTATCTCTGTGTCTACAGGAAAATTAATCAGAAGCAGAGCTAGACAGGAAAATTAATGTAAATTATAGGGAGATTCATTAATAGATGAATGCAAAAAATTGTATTTTCAATCAATCTGAGACAAAAAGTTAGGTGAAACAGACATTTTTAATCCCCTTGCTGTATTTCCCTCTTCTTTCAGTAGGATTTTCACTGCCTCTGTTGCTGCATTTGGGATTTATGCCCATTTATTGCCAAACATTCCAGCTTTTCTTTCTGGCTGAAATCCAGGACATAAAAGCCATGCAGGCACTTTCAGGTCCTAGTTTTCTGTAAGTATTAAATATCACAAAAAGGAAAGTAATATTCTTAGCACTGTGCTCATTATTTTTTGCTTCCTTCCACAACACAGAATATGGTCAACACCTACTTTGAATAAAAGAAAACTGCTTTGGTTTAAAGAGACAACAACTCCTTACGTGCTGTAGGAAATATTTAATCTCCAGTTTCCAGAGGAAATGAATTCCAGGGGTATGAATTCATTATGGAAGAATATTTGTTGGGTATCACCCCTGTACCTCCTCATAAATGGAAATTAAAAGCACGAAATCCAAGAAATTAACGACTGAGTCATAAATACAATTTTTTGTTAATCTCAATTTCCTCTTCCTGTTCTCCTTATGTCTCCCCTGCTCTTGCTTTTGAGTCCTCCTTGCTCAGATGAAGTCACAAAGTTACCCAAAACACAATAAGCTGACAAAAATATTTAACGTTGTTTCAATCCTTAAAAAAAATGCTGTTTCTGTTCATGGATGAGGACAAAGAAGGATGTGGGAACAAATTAGTGGCATCAGCTCACAAACTAGAAAATGTTCCCTCCTCTAATGGGCTTATGTGCAAAAAGACTCCTTATTTTTTTCTTCTCACAGTGTGTCAGGGTACTTGGAAATGGCAGCATTTAACCAGGAACTGAACAAAAAGCAGAATGACAAAAAGGTGCTTTATGATTCAGTCCAACCCAATCTACATATTTCTAATGCAAATGGAAACCATTCAGGAAAAGTGGGCTGTTAAAAAGCTTTTTTCTGAAAGCTTTCTTATCTGCAGAGATGGATCTTTTTTATTGTTGGTGCTTTGGTTTTTGGCTTATATTTTTTTTTTTTCTTTTTGTAATTCCTAGTGGAGAAGTAAAAGAGTTGATATTACTTACTAAAAGCCAAGCACTGTGGAGTTATGGGTGGAGGCACATCAAGCACCCATTTTTCTGTGCTGATTCTTTGTCTTGAACACCTCACCCGAGTGCTTGTTGATTTGTGATGGGGAATTTCTCTCTGAAAATAAATTCTCCTTCAATCATCAGGCACAGCTTTCTCAAATGTACAAGCTCTACAAGCAGTGCCATCCCCTGGCTACTGAGCTTTCATGACATGCAAAATTATTTCCAAATAAGCTCGTGCTGCCACAAAGGAAAGGAATAAAATGTCCCAAGTTCATGGCCTGTAATATATCAAAGCTTCATATTGCAGGTAAGGGAGATAAATAACCCTCTCAAGTCCTTCTCAAAAATGCTCACCTTGTACATAGTCCAAAGAAAGTTTCAGAAAACCCATTTTTAAACATAGGAAAGAAAAGCACATGATTTTATTTATGTGCTATGGATGGAAGAAAGATCTGTGATGGTTATCTGGCTTCTAGTGTCTCCAAACGGTGGGTAAATAATGTAGTTTTTTGGAAAGGTTATATGAGAAGCTGAAGAGTTTAAATTACAGCAAAATGATTCCTGATATTCCTAATTACTGACATCCTGAGTTACCGTTATTGCTAAAAATATAAATTAAATAATAAGAAAAAGCATTCCTGTCTTTCACGTTGGTTTTTATGGTTGGGAAAATAATGTAGCTTAAAAAGAAGTTTAGACTGTCAGATGAGAACAGGAGTGGACAGTTAGCAGGCTGTAATGATAGCCCAGGGTGTAGAGAAGAGGTGACATTCTTAGTCAGGGGACAGCTGAAGTGCCAAAGACAGCCCAGCCCATCATTGCTTTACAGACCTTTTTACTCCTGCTAATTTTTTTTTTTCCTTAATTTTTAAAAATTTCAAATCTCTTTTCTTCAACTCCCTGCTTTCTGAAGTCAGAAGAATGATGAATATTTCCCTTGCTCATTTTGCCAGACCTGAAAGAGCTGTGTGGTATTTTTTTCCCATGCAAGTCCCTGTCTCAGCTGTAGGTTCCTTGCCCTTTGCTAAGTTCTTAGTAAGAAATTCTGGACAAGCACCATTTTCACCCCTCATGCTTATCAAGACAAATGGTTTTGATTACTGCCAGACTGGGCTTTCTTGCCACTGTTCAGGAATTACCTGATCAGTCATTTTACTACCAGCCTTCTGTACTCCATCAGTTAAAATACATTTTATCCCCACGGTCTAATTTCCTGGAGTTTCTTTGCAGCCTTTTTACAGAATTAAATTAATGAGTTCTGCTTGCTAAAAGAAAACCTTCTCTTCACAGCTCCATTTACTTGAGGAATCCAACTAAATACAACTCAGCAATTTGACTTGACTGGATGGTTCCTGACAAGGTGTTACAAGGGAAGAGGCACTTGGCTTGCTCTTGGATCTTCTGTCCCATGCCTGGAAGGTCCTGGCATCAGTTTTTTCTTTTTTTTTTTTTTTTTTTTAACTCTCTGTGTTAATTTTAAGAATTCCAACATGGGCAAGAGCATTAAAAGGTAATTTTCTGCATATGCTTTTCACTTTCCCTGGGCCTTTAAAATCACAATTTTAATAATAAAGTAATAATAAATAAAGTAATAATAAATAAATAAATAAAGTAATAATAAAGTAAAATCACAATTTTACTTTAAAGTAAAATTTACATCATCAGTCAGTCTCAAAAAGGTCATTCATACATCGAATGACAAAATATCCACGTGCACAGGACATGTTTTTCTAAGTCTCTCCTTTCCCATCATCAGTTCTTGTAATTAATTCTTACATAAAACTTTAGAACATTGGGTAAATTCAACATCTTGAGTCCATTGGTCTCCAATCACCTGTCAAGTGGATTTCTTACACTAGCATGTAAAGGTACAGACTGTGCACATATTGGATTATTTATCAGGATTCCAGAGGGAATTATTCCAATGTATACACCCAGGCAAGGTTTCTTGGTTTAAGTGGCTCTGTGCTGCTAAGCCAGGAGTCTCTCAGCACAGAGTATTTTCCTGTACTGTCAAATCTCTGGGGTTTTTTTCAGTAATGGAAGTCAGCCTTCTGTCTAAATCTGACTTTTTCCTTCTAGCACTTGGAACATCCCTTCCAAGAGGGAGAAAAATCACTGGGAGAGCTACCCCTTCCTCTGAAGGAAACCCATCTCCTAAAATCCCTCTTCTGTTCTTTTTCCAAGGGCTAATATTCAGTTCTCATTGTGAGACTGGAAGCTGAGCTAACTCACCCCAGGCAGCTGAGGCTACATTTATACAAATGATCAGATCTCTACAGTCCTTTAATGAAAAGGCTTTTGAGAATAATCCAACATAATGAAAATGCTAACTCTTTTTACATAATGCAGAGTTTCCTATATGATGAAGCCATTATTTGCTTCAGACTTTGCAGGTGATTTCCAAGAAACTCCTGCTGCCACCCTCTGACAAGGTTTTATTTAAAGATTTGCTAAAGATTTGGTTTGCCTTCATACAAATCAGAGTTGGAGATGTCCTGCCTGCTTTCACGTGGATGGCTCAAAGGTGGGTAAGGCAAATGGCTGAAAAAAAACCACCCCATGCTGGCACTTCATTTGGCACATATACAAATAAAAAGTCTATATAAATGAAACATAGCTGTGAAGACTTAGTGCATTTTGTGGAAACTTTCTGCTCTGGAAGAGGCATTGTGACAGCCTGTGAGAGACCACTTCTGAGAGCTTCAGATTTGCAAAAAAAAATGACAAAGCATTTCCCTGATGGATCTTCCCAGTCCTGGGTTCTTTTGTAACACAGATTTCTGGTTCCATTTTAGCCACCTTCCAGCTCACTAAAATTCACCCATCAGCCTTTCCTCACTTCATTCTTTCTTCTTCACACGGGCACAGCTATTTCAAACAGTTAATCCCATATTTTTCCTTATCCCCTCCCTAGCAGCTGTGGAAGGAACAACTCAGTGACACACCATGCTCACTCCCTACTGGAGACACCCCTGTGGTGTCTTTTTTTCTGGAGACCTGTTATTTTCAGCTAAGTGTTATGGAGAGATGAGAAAGTCAAAATGAATCCAACTTCAAACCTTGGAAATCCCTTCTTGAGATGTCCACTCCCTCTGGGGTCTCTTGCCTCGTTTGTACCCTCCCTCCCCTTGCAACTTCCCTGGGGGTGCAGGAAGTTTCCAAAGGAAAAGAAGATGTTAAAGCACTCCAAGACTTCCCCATTCATTTTAACTCACTGTAACACTGGGGTCAGACCTCACTGCCAAGGAACTGATAAAATATTTGCCCTTTTATGTCCACCAGGCTATGAGGAACTGGGAGCTCACCACCTACATCAGCCCCTCTTGCCCAGGCATTACCATCCCAGATGGGGTGAGGTGCCACAGCCAAGAATTTCCTTAATACCCACTACAGCTGGGAGCAAAATCCTATTGATGTGTGCAAAACAGAGTTCCCTAAACCCTTTGGGATCTTTTATTTGTCTCTAAGAGAACTTAAAGTGGAATGCTGGAAGATGGCAGCCTTTGCTGCTTGTCCTACATGTGCTGTACACCACAGACATGAAGTTATGAATTAATGGAAGAGGAGAAATAGATTTAAATACAGGATTTGGTGTAATCTCTACATACAGTGAAGTATCAGCTCTTCAGAGTTTGCAGTCCTCTAGGTGTTATTTAGTTTTATTTCTTTCACTGATTTTATCCAAAACATTCAGTATGGGATTTCCTACTATGAAATGGCAGTGATGTGTTGCTTTTTTTTTTTCATCCCATCCTATACTGTGATTACATCACTTGATTTAACAGTTGCTGTACTAATATTTCTAATTTTCTGCAGCAAATTAGATTAGATTGAATTTGAAGCAAGTATATTTACTTCTTCTGCAATAAGACCAGACCTTTAGTCACACAAAAATCTCTCTCTGCCAGTGTAATATAAGCCAGTAAATCATCCCTCTGACAACTCTGCCTTTGTTTCTGTGGAACAGACAGTGTTTCAGGGTTTTCTGTCAATCACAAGAGCATCTGCTTTTCCTTGTGGAGATTTCTACCCACAATTCAGAGGGTGTGTGTTGAGAGATAACAGCTGATCTAATTTCACCCAGGAAAATAAATGCCTTCAGATAAGGTGAGAGGGGAGTAATTGAGTTAAAATCTGCCTGGTGTGTGACAGCAGACATCAGATATGCTCTTCATACAGCCTGCTAAAATTGCCATTAATAACCAGGGAGGAGTGAGAAATGGACTTTATCTTACTCTGCTCTGAATGCTTCTCCAAGCCAATGATTTTCACTGCTAATTACCCAACAGGAGTATCTCTAAGTTCCTCTGTGGTGTGGTGGCATCCTCCACAGCATGGAACACAAGTGCTCTACTGTGAGGTCCAGCATGTTGTTCAAATGACAAAGATGCTGTGGGTGTTCTGTAGTTGTTTTTCTGGGGCTGTTTTTCTCACTGACACCAACACTGCAAGGTGAGGAGCACGACAGCTCCTCCTTTTTGAATTTTTCTCTGAAGATCCCAAGGATCACGATACTCAGTTTATACTTTGAATTTTTTAGGCAAATCTTCCCAACTCTCTGCACTTTGCAACCCCTCCAAGCCAATGATTTTCACTGCTAATTACCTGACAGGAGTATCTCTAAGTTCCTCTGTGGTGTGGTGGCATCCTCCACAGCACTTGTGTGAGGTCCAGCATGTTGTTCAAATGACAAAGATGCTGTGGGTGTTCTATGGGTGTTTTTCTGGGACTGTTTTTCTCACTGACACCAACACTGCAAGGTGAGGAGCATCCCAACTTTCCTTTTTGAATTTTTCTCTCAAGATCCCACGGATCACAATATGCAGTTTATACTTTGAATTTCTTAAGCAAATCATATTCTCTGCACTTTGCAACCCCTCCAAGCCAATGATTTTCACTGCTAATTACCTGACAGAAGTATCTCTAAGTTCCTTTGTGGTGTGGTGTCATCCTCCACAGCATGGAACACAAGTGCTCTTGTGTGAGGTCCAACATTTTGTCCAAATGACAAAGATGCTGTGGGTGTTCTATGAGTGTTTTTCTGGGACTGTTTTTCTCACTGACACCAACACTGCAAGGTGAGGAGCACGACAGCTCCTCTTTGAATTTTTCTCTCAAGATCCCAAGGATCACGATACTCAGTTTATACTTTGAATTTTTTAGGCAAATCTTCCCAACTCTCTGCACTTTGCAACCCCTCCAAGCCAATGATTTTCACTGCTAATTACCTGACAGGAGTATCTCTAAGTTCCTCTGTGGTGTGGTGGCATCCTCCACAGCACTTGTGTGAGGTCCAGCATGTTGTTCAAATGACAAAGATGCTGTGGGTGTTCTATGAGTGTTTTTCTGGGACTGTTTTTCTCACTGACACCAGCACTGCAAGGTGAGGAGGACGACAGCTCCTCTTTTTTGAATTTTTCTCTCAAGATCCCAAGGATCACGATACTCAGTTTATACTTTGAATTTTTTAGGCAAATCTTCCCAACTCTCTGCACTTTGCAACCCCTCCAAGCCAATGATTTTCACTGCTAATTACCTGACAGAAATATCTCTAAGTTCCTCTGTGGTGTGGTGGCATCCTCCACAGCATGGAACACAAGTGCTCTTGTGTGAAGTCCAGCATGTTGTCCAAATGACAAAGATGCTGTGGGTGTTCTATGAGTGTTTTTCTGGGACTGTTTTTCTCACTGACACCAACACTGCAAGGTGAGGATTATCCCAGCTTTCCTTTTTGAATTTTTATCTCAAGGATCAGAATATGCAGTTTATACTTTGAATTTCTTAAGCAAATCTTCCCAACTCTCTGCACTTTGCAACCCCTCACTTCAACCAAAGGCTCACAATATTCTCCAAGTCTCAACATCAGGCTACACCTAATGATTTCTGTCTCTGACCAGCTCCAGCAGATGGGTGCACCTCTCTCTGGATACCCTCATGCTTGCAACTTTGACCACAAACCCCAGCTCAAGATCCCTTCTTCTTCTGTGTTTATCTGGCCCCTAACCCACTCCCCCCTCCCTTGTTCTCAATCCAATAAAAGCTGCACCTAGAATCCCTCTTCAGCATCTACCTCAGGCAAAAAAAAAAACAAAAACCCAGAGAGTTCTCACCACCTCTTTTACCACAGTTTCTTCAACATTTCCAGGCTGCAGTGTGGTTTCTTAGCACTGAACTAACCTTAAGCATGTTAGCTCAGAGCCACTGTTTCAGCAGGGGAAATTAATTCCAGCAGATGTCCAAGTCCACTTAGCAGGTTGATTTTGGTACCACTGTTATTTCCAGGTAACTACTGTTTTCCCATGGGATGCAGGCCAATATACTCTGTGTAGGAAGCCCTTAGATTGCAGCTTTCAGGAAGCTGTAGATGATTCAAAGAAAAGTGAACTATGTACTTAACATGCTCTCTTGCCCTTCTTGAGGCACCCACTGCTTCTTCCTTAAGGCTATTTTCAAAATGAAATAAAATATTGGGCCAGATGAGCCAGGATGGGCCAGATGAGCCATTCCTATGTCAGGTGGAGCACTGACCTATTTATTCAGCATGCTGTCCATGATCCCTTTTCTTCTGCTTTCCAGGCTCCCCTAAAATAATTTGTCAGAGGTCAGACCCTGAGCCAAAGCACAACTGAGAATAGATTCAGAGTTTTTAAACTTCAGCCTGTACCTAATAGCAGATTTCTCTTGCTTTCCCCAAATCAGCTCACATTTGTGACTTGGGGGAAATTTTCCATCCTTATATTTGTCACAGAAAATATTCCTGCACATTCAGCTTCTGTTTTCTATAGAGAAAACTATTATTACTATAAAGTGTAGCTTTATAGATTTGTTTCATTTGCTAAGCAGTATGAGAACCTGCAAGGGATGATAGAAATAATAATGTAAGCTAAGAATATTTAAATGTCCCTGCAGGTCAAGCAATAAATGCCTTTGCATTAGCATGTTTCTTTCCTAACAATACCAAAATTTTATCACCAAAATCTTCACTAGGAAGAGTCTAAATATGGTTTCTCTGGTATGTAAATATTAGCCCTAAAGGTCTCAAACAAACCCAAGATACATTTGGTCCACAGGAGATGTTGACTTCCTTCCCTCATCTATTCAGCCTTCTTGGTATGCCTTAGATTTCCTGCTATGTTTCTTACCAGTGACCAAAAAGAAACCCCAAAGCACACCAAAAATTATTTAGGCTTCTTTTGGGGGAGGTTTTGGTTTGTTGGGGTTTTTTTGTGTGTGGTTTTTTTCAATTTTTTTTTTCTGGAAAGTTAAAATTAAATCTATTTCTACTTAAGGGCTCAATTCTTTAAGGTTTTTTGGTTTTGTTTTTTCCCCAAAATATGAGGGAGTTCTGCCACATATTTTTATGGGGTTTATTTAGTGAGTCTTCATTAACATGTATGAAGTGTAAGATTTCCAGAAACACTTCACACTGGCCTGGCATTCCTACTACAGATTTCTGCTAGTTGGACTTTTCTTGTTGCTTTTTAAATGCACACACTTGAGCTACTTTTGGCTGCAGCATTGAAATACTTGAGAAAAACATTTAATATTTTGTAATTCAACACCTGAAGGTAGTTTCATCATCATCATCATCATCATCATGATGTCACCTGACAAGTTCAGTGTCCTCATACAAGTTTACTTTATGATTAGGCTAAATCTATTGATCCCATACCCAGCTCCTATTACCAATAACCAAAGGCAGTGATGATGATGTAGTTTCCTGAATCCTCTTGGATTTTATTCTCTCCTCCTTTCCAGTCCCATCCTGGATTTAATTCTATTTTCCAAAGACTCCTTTTTTTACCTTGCTGCTTCCACTTACCTATTCTGCAATAAATCCCTTGGCACCAGGTGAATTTTAATTCTTTCTTTGACAGCTCATCTACTCAGGAATCATTTCACAGCTTTTAACACTGCCTCTTTGTTTCACTCCCTATTCCTCACACCAGCTCCTCAAACAATCTGTCCTAGACTCATCACCCCCTTGGCAACTTCCATGAAGCAAGAACCAAAGACATTAACCCAGGTTTCCAGCAATACCAACCTTATCTCTGCCATTAACATATTTATTTTACCTCTTGGCCCCTGCTCCTCACTGCTGAGGATCTCTGCTCCTAAGGCTGCTCACTTACTCCCTGCTGCTTGCTTTGAGTATTTCCTTTGCTGTGTTAATACCCTTTTTCTACCTGAGTTCCCTATCAGGTTCTTACACAGGTTTAGCTTCTACCTCTGTGTACCTTTTCTGTTCTGCTTCCCATTTTTAATTCTCTCTAAGCTGCTTTCTCCTCTCACAAATCACCTTGTGAAAGCTCCTACACCTCTCTTTCCTTACCCATCTTTTCTCTCCTGTGGCCTCCTGTCCAAAGAGCAGCTCCTGGGGCTCTGATGGCCACCAGCAGAGCAAAGAAATTCTTTGGACACATATCTGGAGAGGTGGGATTTACAGAGTCCTTGTGATTTATTGTACCTGACAGCAGTGGGACCAAGCAGGCCAGACTTGTCCTGGGGAATTCCAGCTACACTGAGATCTTGGCACCTTACTGGGAAGCAGAGAAGATAAAGCTGCCCACTCCATTCAAGTTTATTAAGCAAGAGGAACAATTAACATTCAGAGAGGTTTTAATCTTATGTTTGTGGGTTAAAAAGGGATAAGAATGGGGAAACTGGCTTCCCAGGGGGTCTGTGGACAGCCCATCTCTGACAGGGCTTTCTGGGGGATGTTGTAGGGGGGTCTGAAGGAGAGGCAAATGCTCTTTGTGGAGTCTCCAGCGTTTTTGCAAGGAAAGCTGAAGTGAAAAATTCCCTCAGGAGGGGCTGGGGAGAGAAAGGGATTTACAAAGTCCTTGTGATTTATTGTACCTGACAGCAGTGGGACCAGGCAGGCCAGACTTGTCCTGGGAAATTCCAGCTACACTGAGATCTTGGCACCTTACTGGGAAGCAGAGAAGATAAAGTGCCCACCTTCATCCCTCCATTCAAGTTTATTAAGCAAGAGGAACAATTAACATTATGAGAGGTTTTAATCCTATGTTTGTGGGTTAAAAAGGGATGAGAATGGGGAAACTGGCTTCCCAGGGGGTCTGTGGACAGCCCATCTCTGACAGGGCTTTCTGGGGGATGTTGTAGGGGGGTCTGAAGGAGAGGCAAATGCTCTTTGTGGAGCCTCCAGTGTTTTTGCAAGGAAAGCTGAAGTGAAAAATTCCCTCAGGAGGGGCTGGGGAGAGAAAGGGATTTACAAAGTCCTTGTGATTTATTGTACCTGACAGCAGTGGGCCCAGGCAGGCCAGACTTGTCCTGGGGAATTCCAGCTACACTGAGATCTTGGCACCTTATTGGGAAGCAGAGAAGACAAAGTGCCCATCTTCATCCTTCCATTCAAGTTTATTAAGCAAGAGGATCAATTAACATTCAGAGAGGTTTGTGGGTTAAAAAGGGATAAGAATGGGGAAACTGGCTTCCCAGGGGGTCTGTGGACAGCCCATCTCTGACAGGGCTTTCTGGGGGATGTTGTAGGGGGGTCTGAAGGAAAGGCAAATGCTCTTTGTGGAGTCTCCAGTGTTTTTGCAAGGAAAGCTGAAGTGAAAAATTCCCTCAGGAGGGGCTGGGGAGAGAAAGGCAGGAGCTGTTTAGCTCCATCTTGTGCAATGCTAGCACTACATTCACCTATGCAATAAAGTTTTTGGGTTTATGCTGCCTTACTAGAGGTTTCCTCCTCAGCTTCAATCTGCTGTGCAGGCCTGGCCCCTTCATCTGTTAATATAAAAAGTGATACACTGAGCAGATCAACAGATCTGTGGCTTTCATCTTTAATTACCTTCTATTTCCCTTGGCATTATTTCCTGTATTTTCTCCTGTTAGGGAGCTTTCTGTTTAAAATAAAACCTGATGCCAGCCTGCCAGGAGAGAAGCCAAACAAATTCATAAAATCTCAGGCCTCCTGTTGAATGGATTCCAATGCTATTCAGCTCCTGCAATCTGGATCACCACCACCACACTCTGAAGACCAGCAGGTAGCTTTTCACCATTTTTGACAAGCCAGAATTTGGGAGAAAACTTGGCTCCTGGTAGAATGAGAAGTTATTTTTGAGTCAACTCAGAGCTTCCCCACATTTCATATTTGACAAATTTAGGGCAAGTAAAAATGTGGCAGAGTGTTATTTTTGTGCCTTGGTTAGACCTGGTGGATGGGGTCTTCTCCCACATCTGGCTCAGGTCACCTCTGCAAGTACAATCAGCTGTCTGATTTCATCTTTCTTGATCTTGAATCTTCACAAAACTATTAATCTTAATAATCTTACTATTAATCTTAATAATCTTAAGTGCTGCTGGAGGGCAGTTCAATGCACTGTGAAAAAAAGGGGACAGACAAAGCTTTTACTGACTGAAAGGGGCTGCCTGGGAAAGGAGAACTGCCCAGCCTTAGGGACAGAGAATGGAGACTGAATGGAGGAAGAAATACAGAGAGAGGAAAAAAAAATCTACATCAGTGGAAAATGTGACCTTTTCTTGGTTTGGTTCCCCCCACCTCCCCACCCCTGTGTTTTAGATCTATGGCAAGAGCCCTGTACTTGGGTTAGTAAGATCTTGTAAGAGTAGCAATGTTTGGAGATACCTCTTGGTTGCTTTTTTTTCCTTTCCTCTTTTCTTTCTGTTTTATATTTGCACATATCTGAGCAACTAAAGCTCCATGAGGCATCCTTAGGATAACTGACTTAAAGACAGACTTAGGTGTGGAGGTGTGGAGAGGTGAGAGCCTGTGGCAGTGGGGACAAAGGGATGGTGGGGACACTGACCTGCTAACCTCTCCCCTGCTCAAAGGGCAATAAAACACAGGAACCAAGTCTCAAGAAAAAAAAGAAAAAAAAAAAAAAAAAGACCCTTCTATTCTCTCACTCCCATCTGTTGCTTCTTTATCTTCCCTTTTCTCTGGTGCTGGTGCTGGCAGACACAGTGGGATGGCCAGAAATTCATCTTCACACATTAAAATGTTTTCTCAAAGTGAAATCTGTGACTTGAAAACCAACCTGCCTTCAAAAAAAAAAAAAAACCAAAAAACCCCAATCCCACAAACCCTGGAGGTTTTCACAGTTGCTTGATATATTTTTCCAATGCTCACTCACCCACCATTCCTCTCTCCCTGTCTCTCTAACAAAAAGGAGGCCTGTCAGTAGCTAGGATATAATGAATGGGTCTGTGTAAGAAAAAAACCTGGTCCTCTGACAAGCAGGAATCTCTCCTTAACTGGGAGCCTTTTCTGCATCACAGATTTTGCACTGATTTATAGACAGCAAAAAGTCAGGTTTAATTTTCAGGATTGTTTAAATTTTAGTTGATTTCTTCCTTGAAGTGCTTGAGTGTTTGTTCTGTGACCCTGAAGCAGTTGTGTTCCTCGACTTGGACTTCTACTTTTTGTTTTAGCTGCCACTATTGGGGCACCATGATTTGATTTTCTCTTTCTGTGCTGCTGGTTTTCAGCCTCCTGAGTTGCTTAAGGTATCTGCTGAATGGTTAAGATTTTCCATCTTATTGACAGTGATCACAAAAGAGTTTTTCCAGAGTTTTTTCCACACTTGCTGTGACTATAGGCTTTTTTTTTTCACTGTTTTTTCTTTAAGCATTTGCATATGTGTGTCATGCCCTAATAATTTTTGAACTACTTGGATAATTTCAGTGAAATCTGGCAAAGAGAGAGCATTTTCAAGCATATCAAATTCCTATTAGTTTAATGAAAATAGAGTAGCCAGAACCTATTAGTCCTGTTATTGAGGAAGAGTGAATTAAATCAAGTGAGAGATTATAGAAGCCTTGTGACTTCAGAAAAAAATATTATACAGATCCATAGGAAATGAAGCTAATCACTGAGCCACCCACTTTTCTCATCACAGATGTTGCATCTCATGTTTGACACAAAACTATTACCTGCCAAGTAGGATATAGAAAATGTAGGCAAAAAAGAGAATTTTTTTCTCCTCCAGACTCTGCAACATCCAACCACTGGACACTACAATATCTGCAATAAAGTGGGTACAGCTGGAAAAAAGGTCAATTTCAGCTTCTTTCACATACTGGCCACCTTCCCTGGCAGGATTTATTGTACCAAGTGCATTAAACCAGCAATAATACCACCTCTCACACTGCTTTTTAACCAACTTTTCCCAACAGGTTTTATTTTCCCATACACAAATCCCTTATTCACCTGCCTACAGGCTCCCACTTCATTATTAGCATGCAATTAGGAGGCAGATACTGAGGAAGAGTTGAAAAAGGTTGGGTTATGTGCTCAGGATTGCCTTGGATCTTCCAGGTACATCCTTGTTTTAGGCTGCCTGATGGCAAGCCAGCCCTTCCTTGGCACTTAGTTGGAGTTTCAATGTCCAGGGACTGCCTAATTGGTATCTAGCTGCAAGCAGATGCCATCATTAAAAAAAAAAAATACAGATATTTTCCTGTATAACTCTGCTTTCACTAGCATGGAATGCCTGAAAAGCAGTTTTTAAAAATACAGCTGATATAATCAAAACTTCAACCTGTACATTTTTGTGTTCACTTCCCATTCGAGTGAGATTCTTCTGGGTTAATGGGAGTGATCCTAAATTTGAAGGCAATTCTTCACATTTAGCTTGGTTCCATCACCTCCCATTTCTCAGTTTCATCCTGAGCACAAAAATGTGTGCACAGAAAAAATGTGTGCACAGAAAAAATGTGTGCACAGATGCCCTGCTTCCTGTCCTCCTTTAAAGAGAGATGGATGTATGTTTTTTCAAGAAGTAGATATATTTATTTTTTTTACTTTTTTATTTTTACTTGTGCAGCACATAGTAGTTTTCTGCCCTAGGAGCACAACTGGACACCAGGATGTACCATGGAGGCTGAGGCTCTGTGTTTAAAGTAGGAAGGTGGTGGAGAGCTGGGGAATTTGGCAGGTGAGGAATGTTTTAAGTGTAGGAAGAAGCACTAAAGAAGTTGCAGGGGTAGGAGATGAACAAAGCAATTTAAAAGGTGGATTGGAAAAAAAAAAAAGAAAAGAAAAAAAGAAGAAAAAAAGACAAACTGGAAGGAAGGAGAGGAGAAATGAAGATGTGGGTGAATTTGATTAGGGTTATGGAGGAAATTGTCCAGAGATTTTTGCCAGAAAACCCCCTGAGTGATACCAAGTGCTGAATTTTCTGCTTTTTGACAGAAATGAGCTGCTTGCTGTGCTGCTTGGGTTAAGGGGAGGCTGGTGCCCTCTGACAGAGCTGGAGGTTTCAGTTTAGGTTGAGAGGTCCCAGTTTGGAAAGCAGAGGAGAAACCAAGCTGGGAGAGCCACTTTCAGGTGGACATTGCATTCCATCCCTGCTAACATCAGAGCTCTGAAACAGTTCCTTCTGGTTATTTTAGCTGGGATTTGGTTTAACTGCATCAGAATAGTCCCTTATTTGGAGGGCTGTGAAGGATGGCAACAAAAAGAATAAAGAGTTGAAGATATTATTCCTTTACTGATGTCTTTTCCTTGTCATCAGTGCTTTTAATCCTTCCTATTTTAATTTCCTGTTGCACCTGTTAAACTCTGCCACCTCCCAAAGGAGACATGAATTTTATGAGCCTACCCAAAGAAAAACCCTGAGGTGGCTGCATAATGCTGCACAAAACTCTTGTGACAGATGCAGGAACAGAGATACTCAGCATCCAGCCCAACTCGGGGACCCAGTTGTTATTTCCCAATTTGTGTGTACATAAAGCAGAGGCTTTAAAGATGTCTGAACTGAAAAAAAAACTTAAAAGTCAGTAAAAGTCATTAAAAATGTTTGCAGTGCAGAGCATTGCCTAGGCACAACTTTTTAAGCAGATGTACTGAGCATCATTAGGCCCGGGTTATGATGAGCTGCAGACATTTCAACTTTTAAAAATAAAAACATCATGGCTTATTTTTATGCAAATTACAACAATGCTGAGTAACTTCCAGGACCATCAAGGGCTTCTGCTTGCAAATGGGAACATCTGTGAAACTAAATTGACAGGACTGGGGTTTTTGTAGGTTGTTTTTGTGTTGGTTTATTGTGGGTTTTTTCCTTGGTTTTGTTGTCTGCTTTTTTTTAACTTGTTCCACTTCTATTATGAGGCAGCAAAAACTAAAACCAAAAAGGTGAAACAGGTGAAAAACTGAGGAGGCAGCTGCACTGTGAATATCTGCAGCATGCAGAGTCCAGCTAGCCAAAGGTCCCAATATTTTGAATAAGAGATGCTGAAAAAAGTTAACAAAGGCTGAGTGGCTTGAATGTTTTTTCATCCAGTTCCTCTCTTTTCTGAACTGGGCTTCTTCAGAGTCTTGTTTTTCTCAAGAGATTTTCCTCTCTTTGTTCACATGTGTCATTCAGATGAAGTCAGGCCACTGGCAAGCAGTATAAGGTTAAGAATTTTAAGGGAAAATTGGAAATATTCTAAAGAAGATATTTTTATGCCATACAAGTATCCTACATTTTCAATTCTGGTCTCTGATGATGTGAAAAAGCAAAGAGGCAGCCACTGAAGACAAATGTATTTTAAACTCTGAGTGGTTCATGCTGTCCTCTCTATTTTGTGGCTCAGATCAATTTGTGTTTTATCTTGCTGGTTATTTTAATCTCAGATTGGCTCTGTCTGCATTTTTTGTGCTGTGTTTTTTTTATTGGCACATTTTTAGTGAATGGCAAAAAGGATGAAGAATCCTCAACAACAACTGGAACTTTTTTTAAATTATTTTTTTGATTTTTGACTGCAATATCCACCATGAGGGAGTTTTCCCTGATTTGGAGACCATGAGAAAAAAAGCACATTTTCAATATTTTAGGCTCAGAGCTGGTTTTGATGTTGAGAAATTCAGCTTATATATTTCTTTTTCTTTACTGCACAGAGACATGCTTTGTGCTGATGAGGTTTGGGAGTCAGTTTCACTCTGTGTCTCAAACCAAGAGGCTGAATTTTCAGTCTGGTTTGTGCCTGTTTTCTTGTCAGTGCCATTAGAAACTTAATCCTGACAGAATATTTTGGAAATTTGAGGAAATGCTCAGGAGTGAGGGCTCCTCCTGAGAACACTGGTCCATCCCCAGCAGAACAAAACACACCTTGGTAAAATCTTTCTTTATTCTTCTTTATCATCAGAAGAATGATATTTTTCCTGATGATGAGTAACCTACACTTGTCTTTGTTCAATACAGTTCTCTTAATCACTCAAGTTTTGTCATTTCCAGAAACTGACATTTTTTTTAACCTAAAAACATTGTCTTAATTCTCCAGTATGGGAAATGATTGCTGTTAGCTTTCTCCTAACACAGATTTGGTCAAACTGATGAAGCCCATGGCATTTATTCAGTGTTTTTCTCTTAGACATCCTCTCAGAAGTCCAGAAATCAGCAGTTTAAACAACTTCTGTCTGGATCATCAGCTGAAACAGATATCAGTGGAACACATTCCTCTGTGAATTTGTCTAATTTTCCTTTTCGGAGACATTTTTACCTTTTATCATTTTTATAACAAGTTGTAGAGTTCTGCATGGGGCATGAAAGAGTTTGCTCTTTTATTTCTTCCACACCTCTTTACTTTTACTGCCTTTACTTTGATGCCATGAAAACTTGTGGTGGATGTCTTCTTTTTTTTACTTTATTTTGCTTTCAATATTTAGAATTCTCAGAACATCTGAAGAGCAGCAGAATATCCAACCCCTTTTTTACTTTTTTACTTCTGGACAGTGAATAAATAAGCACTACATGTGTTATTTTTAAATTTACCTTCTCTGGGTGAATGCTGAATATTAGACATGGTAATTTTAATCCAAGTCATGTATCTTTGGTAATCTGAGCTGTAGGAAGAAGTACAGATATTAACTACTATTTATTGGTTGTAATGGAAATTGAATTATCAGAATTCATGAATCCAAAGAATAAAATCCTCTTTCTAAACCCATGGAACATTGGGCACCACTTAACATTTTTCAAAGTGGTGGATGAGAACCTGAGTAGCTCATGGAATTTCTCCCACTTTCTTTGGCTGCATCATCATTTTTTTCAGCTGTTAATTTAAGATCAAGATTATTTGTATCATGAAGTGAAGACTGGGCCTGGCTTCAGGACTTCATTTTTATTATATGTAAAAAGCCACCACTCAAAATCAATGACCAGACAACTTACTAAAAATAAAAAATAATGTATCCTAATTCTGGAAGGAGCTGAAGTATATTGCACAAAAGCAAATAATTATTTAGCTTCTGACTATTTGCTTGGATGAAAAGAATTCTGCACTTGTTAATCACATAATCACTTTCTAGTTGTGAATGCCTGGTTTACATTGGTCTTGCATTGAAGAGTGCTGAATGATTGATAATTTTTATGTTTTTTTTTGATTGGAGTCATCAGGGTAAATTGTTACTGTATCAAACTCATCACTTTTTTGGTTTTAATGAATTTTTGGCTTATATTTTAAATGGTACAAGCTTTTCATGGTGGTTCTGTTGTTTCTCTTTCTATAAGAAACAGTGAGGAATTATTAGAAAACTGAAGGCAGAGAGGTCTGGATTTTTCTCTGACTACAAACCAGGACAGTAACAACCACTTCATCCTTTAGACACAACCCTTAGCTAGATATTCATTACTACACTGATCTTTATTCAATTATTTTTCCTTTCTTATAAAAGGGGACTCTTGGATAAGAAAGCACCAAGAATATTTTGAAATGTGAGTAGTGCTTTGGCCCTTCAAATCCTTCTGGACTGCTGGGACATTCCTGTCTGCAAGTGAAAGCAGAAATATGCAATATTAACCTCACATTAACACTTACAGGATTCTACTGGGCTTGCTGAATAAGTAGTAAACACCTCTGAAAGTCACAAACATTGGAGTGATTGGGTCAAATTATTAGGTAGTGGATATTAGCTATCAGATCCTTCACAGAAAATAAATTCAGATGGAAGAAGTAGAGCAAGAAATTACCAAAGATTCACCACTGAAGGTACTGGTGGTAGTTCTAGTTTCTTTTCATTTCAAATTCACCTTGAAATGAATGTAACATTGGCTTATTTTCCCTAAGAAACAGGCAAACACAGGGTATAAAGATGTCCTGATGCTGAATACCATGTTCCTGTCTTCCTTCACCTATCAGTTCCAGGGTGAAGTCAGACAGCCCCTGCCAGCTTCTTCCATTGCTTTGCAAGCAACTGATGAAAATATTGTACTAAAAAACCCAAACCAAAATTAGAAGGAAGCACAGAACACTGGTGCACACCCAGAGGATCTTCAGCTGAACCAGTGTTATTTAATGGCATATTATTGTAGCTGATATCTCCAAAGAGAATTAACATTAAAAATGCATCAAGTACTATATAACCCAGCAATAAACTGACGTCTCCATAAAGAGCACTAAGAAACCTTCTGAAATAAAAGTGTTTCTTTGAATAAAATATAAGAAACTATAAACAGACAACAATCCTGATGTATTTACTGATAAATACATGGCTATCTGCAGGTATGGATGTGGATACACACACCCAAGGAGGTGTTTGCCTGGATTACAGGAAGCTTGGTGCAGTTTTCTGTGCCCACCAAAGCAGCTTTTGTCCCTTTTTGGTATCTGTGTCTTTTACTGAGCCTTGGGAGAGGAATAAATTGAATTAGCACTGAAAGGGTTACTGCAAGGAAGAAAGTGCCTGTTCACTGGGATGATTTTGGTGTTGTGCTTATCACCCTCCTCAGCAGACAACCCACTACTGAATTTCCAGAGCATCCAGCAAATACCAGGAATGAATAAACATTACTGCTTTTTTTCCCCCTGTTCACAAATGTTATGTTGTGCTTTGTTGGGAAAGCTCATAATAGAAACATGTTCTACTGATGTTGAAATTACATTTCTCAAACTGACTCTATTAAGCCCTTTGCTGGAGCAGAGTGGTACAAATGCAACATGATTAAAGTCATGATAAACAAAAAAGAGAACTTGGCTGTATGCAGTATTTATGCACAAGTATTGAACAAGCTGCACACCACAGAAATAAGAATATATTTTTCTTTACAGCTCCACTTCTCACTTTTTTTTTTTTTTTTTTTTTTTTTTTTTTTTTTTTTTTTTTTTTAATGTAGAAAACCACAGACTTGTTTCCCACACAGTAGCTGAAGTACTTGCTTGGCTCCTGGGCTCTGGGAATACAGCTTTTTACATTCTCTTTCTCAAACACTCTGTGAAAAAGGTAAATATTGCTGCTCCTACTTACAAGAGGAATATATTATAAAGTATTCAAGATCCTCTTGAAGTCTAGAGCAGACCAAGACCTGAACTACTTATCAATAAAAATCTTAAGATCTCTGTGGAAATGAACTTTTCTTCCATCCTCCCACTCTGAAGGATGAAAAAGTATGAAAAGTCCCCACATTGTTCTGTGGAAATACTTCAGGAGGACAAATGGGTGGAAAATGTGACAGGAGACCATTTAGAAGGTACAAATCACTGTAATGAAGTTGGTCACTGACTTCATTACTAACCAAGGAGATGGTTTCTTGCCTCCTCCCTGTTAGCTGAGGTCTCTTCTCCTTACACCATGGGGACAATGACAAGCAAGGGCACTTCAGACATGACCTGAACATTCAGTCCCAGCTGAATCCTCCAGGCCCTGAGCATTTGGGATGGGCACCTGCCAAGATTTCCTTAAGGAAAGAGCTCAATCCTGTCACTGTTTGTGCCCTCCTGACCACTGCTCTCACTCTGCTCCCCTTGAGCATCTCCTCCAGGTGGGTAATTCCCTCCTGCATCCTGCAATTTATCTGCAATTTATATTTACCATTTCCTGACCAAATCCTGACCAGTTAGACACCCATGGGCAGAGCAATGCAGCTGTTTGGCTTTTCTAAAGATTTTTTACAAGGTGAGATGTTCAGACACCCCATTGCCCCAAGGACTGATGCCCCAGAGAGCTTGTGGAAAACATTTTTGGTTAGAACAGGGACAGGAGCTCAGTTAGAGGTTGGTTTTCTTTTTTTTTTTTTCTGCTTCAGACTGAATAGCTGTGGGGAACTAGGGGGGAAGTGATAATTTTAGAGGAGAAATGGAGGATGTTACCTTGATTAATTGCTAACATGCCTTTGGCTCCCAGAGATAGGGAAAAAACCTCTGTTTGTGCAGATGGTTCAATCTGCAGAATATATTAATAGGTGAGGAAGATATCCTGTGTTTGTCTTGTATGTTATACTTTAAAATGTAGGGCAGTCTCATTCCCTCTCAAATGCCTGGAGAATCAGCAACATGCTCTAGAATGTATTAATGTTACAGGAGGAGGAATGGACCAAGCAGAAAGAGAAGGGAAACATCAGAGCTGCCTAAAACCATTTGCTGGGACACTTCTATCTCACAGTGCTTTGGCTCAAGCAGTGTACAGGCATTCAAAGCCACTGAAGAATATAATCCAAAAGTAATTTTCTAACAAGTTTTGCTGGTTTTCTAGTGCATTTTAAGTTGACTTTTTACCTCATAGAATTTCTTACTAATGACCATACTGTGCACAACCCTCTCTCAGGCTCTCAGGGCATGGCCTGGGTACCAATGACCCTAAGATCTTCACTTGTTTTGACACCTTTTAGTTCAGCTATTTCTTATTTCACTTCTTCAACTGTGACAGTGACCACTTAGAAATCAGTGCAAATGAGGTGAAAAAGAAGCCATTTACACTCTGAGAATGTTCTGTCCTTGCAGACCTACTCCACTCCAAGGGAACATGACTTGGGAAGCCAGCAAAATGTCCCTCCCTGTTGTAGCTAGTTTTGAGTAGGCTGAGAAGAGGCAATGACCACAGCTCCTTTTGCTCTTTGATGTTATACAACAGGTAAATTCTAAGGCAAATGACAATAGAAAGCTGAACCAGAGCAAGTATGTGCACACTGTAGAATCTTGAACTTAAGGACTCTCCTTAGTACTTATTAGATGGGACTGAAGCACTCTCTGTAACTAAGTCTGTTCTAAGCTGGATGCAGGTGTAAGAAATACAACTTATTACCCTAGAAGTACATTGGGACCCTAGAAGTACATTGTCTTCCTAGTAAAGTTGAGAATTTAGGATGGAAATCAAAATACCCAAATATTTTATATGAAAAAGTTGCTATGATTTTATTTCGATTTGATTTTGGTTGGATAAACAGGAAGGAAAGAAGCTCCAGGATCTCTTCAGTATTTCTAGAATAATTTATAGGATCCACAGGGTTGCTTCAGGGTTTGACAATGGTTTTAGGTGTTTTGACCTTTCCAGACCTTAGACTGTGTGAACATATTGCAAATTTGTTACTTCTATTTACTGTCAGGGAGCAACAGACAGCCCAAGTTGGAGCTGTGCAGCTGAGGGAGTGCTCTCTGCTGCCTGAAGGAATTCATGTCAGAGAGAGAAGCTTTTCAAGCTTCCTGTGGGTAGCAGGAATAATCATCATCTGAATTCAGCCTTGGCAAACTCCTGAATCCTGCCCTTTGCCATTAGTAACTTTTCTGGCCTCACACTTCATTTGCCCACTGAGTGCCAAGCAGCAGCATCACTGGGAACATCCTTCTGGGTCCTTTTGAGGGAGCTCATCCTCTGCCATTGCCATTTTCTAACTACTTGTAAATAAATCCTCATCACATTGGGACATCTGAAGGATACTGATGGATGCCAGGCAATGGGTTAAGTAAGCACTGTAGTGATTTCTGGTTCTCTGTAAGAATTACCAGCTCCTTACCCTGCTGGGCTGCAGGACATCAGAACTGCTGAACTGGTTCAAGGTGCTGATACCTCAATATCCATGCAGGTTTCCTGGCACTGTGCTAGCAAAAACATTGGTACAGCTATGGGAACTCATCTGTCTCCACAGAAAGCTTTCTTTTTCAAAATTAGTTTTTTGATCACATGTTCCTTGATCTGCTTCACACCATTAAAGAGAGGAAAGGAGTGACCAAGGTCCTTCTGCCACCAAAGGGAGACACAAGTCACACATCTGCCACTGCCACACAGCCTTGGACAATCTTCCATGAGCACCCTGAGGCTCAGGATATATAAAAGGAGTAAAATGCAATGCAAAATACTCATTTTGTTGAGGAAAGCAGGCACATATCATAGAATCATAGAACCATAGAACTGGCTGGGTTGGAAGGGACCTCAGAGCTCATCAAGTCCAACCCTTGATCCACTCCCGCTGCAGTTCCCAGCCCATGGCACTGAGTGCCACATCCAGGCTCTTTGGAAATATCTCCAGGGATGGAGAATCCACCCCTTCCCTGGGCAGCCCATTCCAATGGCTGAGCACCCTCTCCAGAAAGAAATTCTTTCTAATGTCCAACCTAAACCTCCCCTGGCACAACTTGAGATCTCTTGTGCCCTCTTGTCTTGCTGAGAGTTGCCTGGGAAAAGAGCCCAACCCCCCCCTGGCTCCAACCTCCTTTCAGGGAGTTGGAGAGAGTGATGAGGTCTCCCTTGAGCCTCCTCTTCTCCAGCCTCAACACCCCCAGCTCCCTCAGCCCTTCCTCACAGGACTTGTGCTGGATCCCTTCCCAGCCTCCTTGCTCTTCTCTGGACCTGCTCCAGCACCTCAATCTCCTTCCTGAGCTGAGGGGCCCAGAACTGGACACAGGACTCAAGCTGTGGCCTCCCCAGCTCTCTCAGGCTTTGGTTCCAACCCAGGAGCTGGCTGGCACTGTTCCTGAGCTAAAGGCTGCTGGGGATGAGAGAGGAGGACTGCACCTGAAATCCCACACATCAGCACTCCAAGGTGTCCAAGGAGGAGGTGACGTAGCCCTAAGGAAAGGACATGTCTGTATTAAATGGTCCTGGCTGTGCTCCCTTCCTTCCTGTGAGTGTCAGTGCCAGAAGAAAGATTTATGGATTTGTTGTGTGAAAGTCAAACAATGAGTGCAAGAGACTCAAGCCTTTTTTCCATAGGAATTGTTCTAATGACAATCCCTCATGGCATGGGTGGATTGTATAGGAGCTGGGAATTCAGCATCCTTTTGAAACAATTCAGACATGAGATGACTGATTTTTATCCTGACACAGTTTGGGAAACACAAACACAAGAGTTGTTTTTCTGACAGGCTGCCAAGCCAACTACAAGATTAGAAAAGTTGTTGGTATTTTTTTTTTTAAAGTAAGGATATCTTTTCCATGCTATTCATTATATAGCTTGCTTTTAGATAAGTATCACAGAACACCAGAAAGCAAGAGAGCCAATTATAAGTTAAGGAGAAAAGCAAAATTTTAATGGTGAGTTTAAGATAAAAGATGGTTTATTGTCTCAGAGTGAATAAAGAAAAAGGGAGTTCCAGATAAATAGGGAGGAAAAAAAACCAATGACAAATTAAACAGTGACTTCTGACCTCAGACTCAGGGAAAAGGACAGAGAGAGACTTGAGGAAGGATCTGCATTGGCCAGGCTATGCTGCCTGGTGCTTTTTATTTTAACAATGACCCAAAAAATCTTAGTCCTCATTAGAGATAAGAAGAGATCTATTATTCCATCCATGCTCTGTTTCCTAAAGGTAGCCAGTGGCAGAGGGTGAGCTAAAGCAACAGTTTCTTTATTTCACAAGTACTACAATGGCTGAGCTACTGTATATTTTCATCTCTTTGGCTGCAAGACTTTACTGGAGTGGCAATGCCCTTTCTTCTAATGCTAACACATTTTAAGAGACTATTCTGAGCTTTGATTGAACGTTGGAAAGTGTTTGCACTGAGACCTCTAAGCTGTAAAGCACTGAATATCAAGTTCTCCTTTGGATCTTTTTTTTTTTTTTATTTGAAGTTGTCATGAACATCAAAGATGTTGATGAGTGAGTTCTTCAAACACCTTTTCCTTCCACAGGATGTCATTTATGTAGAAAGTAGGAATATGGACAAGAGAGATTATTTGGTTTTAGATGGCTGAGTTATTTAGCATGGTGGCTGAGACGTGATTTCTTCAGGGTGGTGTTCAGAAAGAAAACTTGGTCTTTAGGGATTAAAATAAACAAGATTTTTTAGGGTTATTGAGTCAGTCCAGGCCTCCAAGAGGGTTTACATTGGGTCACTTGTTCAAAAATCTATTGCTAAGAAGGCTAAAATGTTGTGCTAGTCAGGAAGTAGCAGTCCTGAGCCCTGACTTGTATTTCTCAGGTGTAGCTCTACCCTGGTAACTCTTTAGGGATGAATTCTGGAGGAAATTCTTCTTCCTAGGTATCCTCTCTCTTTAAAGAAAGCCTGGAGTCAGATTTGAGAATTTCTGTGATCTCTAAGTGGCCCTTCAGTACTGGGGAGCTCCAGGTGTGTTGTTCCTTCATGTTAACATTCAGAGACAGTTAAATTTTGATCTCTGGACTGCAATCTCTTAGATGGTGCCAGGAGAGGGACAGATCTTACAACAAGTGCCCATGTTTCTGAAAGATACCCTTTTTTCTTCCTGTTGCTATCCAAGTACTATCAGTGCTTTTCTCTGTAACTCTTTGTCAAAAGTGGGTAAAATCAGGAAAAAAAATTTTTTTGAGTTTTTTGAAAAAGGGACTGCAGAAAGGAGGGCAGTGCTATTTTTCTAAGAAAATCCCTAACTTATGTTTACTTATCAGCTCCTGTATTGAATAAAGCACCGGGCACCTGGGACCAGAGGAAAGAAGAGAAAAATTAATTACAGAGCATGAGCTGCAAGAAGGGGCAATACAAGATGAGGAGAAGTATTCTTAGAGAAAAATTCCAGTTTGGAAAAGGTGCTGCTGGAAGAAACTACTTAGAGACAGATATCTCTCCCCTATGTTTTTGCATGTAGCCTTACCCAATATTTTTTAAAATACTCTGTTAAAAGCTCTGATTCAGAGCCTTTAAGAAGGGCAAACAAGAAAAAGAACCCTGTATTTGATCCCTTCAGAATTAGCTGCACTGCATGGTTTGTTTGCAGTGTGCTTTGCATGTTATAGAGAAGGAAAAGACTGGAAATATAGAACAAGGAAAATATGAAAATGGCTCTGAGATGATTTACTCAAATAAAACTTTAAGGGGCCACCAGTGGTGAAAAAAAAAAAAAAAAAAAAAAAGAGCTGAGCATGGCCAGAGTCCAGCAAAGCAAACAAGTTTATTTGTAACAGTTGAAAAAGATTAAAAGCTGCAAATCCTACAGAGCCAGGATGAGAATCCCATCCTGAAATCCTCATGCATTTGCTCCATGGCAGCAGATAACTGCCTGTAATCAGTCACAACCAGTTAGGGCATTCAGCACCTTCTTGCTGTGAGGTGAGATTCCTTCTCCTGTTGCCAAGACAACTGGATAGATGCTAATGGTGGAAGTTTATTTGGCAGCCCTGCTCTTTACCACATTGTGGATATTAATAGAGAGCCTTTGGGCATTCATAAAACGTTAAAAAAAATATTTTTTCCATTTTTTTAAAGCAGGCATAATATACACATGAGTAGAAAATGAACACTGCTGTCCGTGGAAAATAAATAGTAGCATAAAAAAAGAAAAATTTGATTAAAAATAAGTGCCTAGATCAAGTGAAGGGTGGAGTCCAGACAAGGGAGAAAAGAAAGTGTTTTGTGCTTTTCTTTGTGTGGTTTCTCAATTGCTGACTTTATGCAACATGAGGATTGTCCTGACACTGATTCTTCTTCACCAAGCAATAGCCTGGAATTATTCAACCACTGAACAGAAACAGCAATTCAGTGCTGATCCAGATTATAGCTACTTGCAAAAAAAACCACAGTCAGCAGCTTGTCTATGTCCAGCACAGTAAGCAGCCCAGACTCACAAATGCTGTTCAGAATTCAGAGCCCACTTTTCATAAAATCATCACATAAACGTAGGATGGTCTGGGTTGTAATGGAATTTAAAGATGCTTTAGTTAAGCCACCAAAAACTCAGAGACAACTTGTCCTCAGCCACCAAAAACTGAGACAACATGTCCTTAGCCACCAAAAACCCAGTGACATGTCCTCAGCCACCAAAACCCCAGTGACATGTCCTCAGCCACCAAAAACTGAGACAACATGTCCTCAGCCACCAAAAACCCAGTGACATGTCCTCAGCCACCAAAAACTCAGAGACAACGTGCTCAGCCACCAAAAACTCAGAGACAACATGTCCTCAGCCACCAAAAACCCAGTGACATGTCCTCAGCCACCAAAAACCCAGTGACATGTCCTCAGCTACCAAAAACTCAGACATGTCCTCAGCCACCAAAAACTCAGTGACAACCTGTCCTCAGCTACCAAAAACTCAGAGACAACATGTCCTCAGCCACCAAAAACTCAGAGACAACTTGTCCTCAGCCACCAAAAACTCAGAGACAACTTGTCCTCAGCCACCAAAAACTCAGACAACTTGTCCTCAGCCACCTAAAACTCAGACATGTCCTCAGCCACCAAAAACCCAGTGACAACATGTCCTCAGCCACCAAAAACCCAGTGACATGTCCTCAGCCACCAAAAACTCAGTGACCACATGTCCTCAGCCACCAAAAACTCAGTGACCACATGTCCTCAGCCACCAAAAACTCAGAGACATGTCCTCAGCCACCACTCAGTGACAACATGTCCTCAGCCACCAAAACCATGTTCTCAGTTCTTAGAGAAACCCACTCTAGAAAAGAAGAGGTAAGAGATGCTGTGGAGGACAAGAACAACCCCTCCAGGGGCTGCTGGGACCAGTGCAAAACATCACTTTATCACCACAAAAAGTTTTAACAACTTGTAGGGTCTTAATATAAAATCAATTGTAATATGACTTGTTTTTTTGGAAAGGCAACTTAAATTCAAGCTCTACAAATGCAGTAGAAAATGTTTGTTAATGTTTTAACTCCTCAAACAAGCTTCTAGCTGCTGAAAAACATCTGAAGGAGGATGGTTCTGTTCATACCTATTTTTCTTGTTACAGATGAGTAGACATTTCCAGGAGCTAGAGAAGCAGAAACACTTCCCTTTAGCAAGTTAGCCTTTGAACATTTGCTTTCTTTTAAATGGAGAAAAGGAAGGAGAAATTGGGTTAATGGATGGGTGGGTAAAAGAGACACACGCATGGCTTTTTCTCTTCACTCTTGGGTGGCTGCTGAATCCACTGAAACTTCCTTCATCCTATTGTTGGGCAGCTTGGGAAGCCTGCTTGGGAATGTCCTTCACCAAGATTATCAAAGGCAACACACCTGGGTTCAGATGCTTGTTTTGTCATTGAAATGTTCAGGGAAGTGTTACTAGATCCTGAGTTTGACCTTGAAAAATGAACTGCTTTGAAGTACAGGGTTTGTTTGACATCAGCCAAGCAACAACTGGGGCTGCTGGGCTTGAATTTGGTATTGTCTGGAGCTCTTTTGTCTTGCCAGATTTCCAGAGGACATTTATTTTCATATCTCTGGGGGAAAATAACTCATTTACTATTCCAAACACCTTGAAAGGCCACTGGATATAGTTCTGTGTTTCTGCCCCTGACATTAACAGATGAAACAATAATTGTTATCTTGAATAAGGACAAAGAGGTTTTTTCAGCTTTCAATGAGAACCAGAATAATTCCCTCATATTTGTCCTTGGATTTCTGAATGGTTTGCAGAGATCAGCATCCAAGTGATCACAGAGAGCTTGGGAAGTTCTCTCTTTTACAAAAGGAGGGGAAGATTTTTATAGCAAGACTGTGAATAGTTATGGCAGCACTGTAATGGGGTATATTTAAATTTGTGGCTATTGTTTTGTGCAAAATGTTTTAGTTGTATTTTAATACAGGCATCAAAATGTGTATGAAGGACATGACTGCACACCAGTATTTTTATAATTCATCTTTACAAGCTGCAAAGGTGATGAGTGTTCTCTTATTATTTCTGAGTTTACCACTTCTAAAGGTGCCAAGAAAAATCTGTATTATCAATAACATCGAACACCAACAGATACAGAGCTTTGCAAATAAATAACTGGGAAAAAATTAATTAAAAATACACAACCATCTTAAAAGCCTAAGTTCACATGTAAATCAGTGCATCCTGAAAACCAACAATTCCCATAGAGACTGCATGTCCAGTTCACAGGTTGCTTTTAATGGTGTGCATTGCTTTTCCTTCTCCCTTGGACATTTTTAGGCTGGTCCTATGGATTCTGTAAGAGGCACTGAAGTGTCTCCTGCCTACCTGCTTGGCATAGATTCTTAGAAAAGCTTTTATCAGAGAGAAATTGCACATTTCCTCACAGTTTGGCTACTGAAGATGGGAATCCATGCCCTACTTAATTATCTTATAATATGCCCTAGAAAACATACTCTAAGTTTTTCTGGCTATTTTCTCTGGTCTGTGGGTCAAGCATTCTGATAAAATTCTGCCTTGGAGCAAGAAATTTGCAGTGGACATAGATCTGAAGGAAACAATTCCTTTCAAACTTTAGGCTGAATGCAAAACTGTTTTGGTACCTTGGGGAATGAGTGAAACCAGTGGTATCCTTTTGCACGTAGAACTGGCTGGGTTGGAAGGGACCTCAGAGCTCATCAAGTCCAACCCTTGATCCACTCCCTCCGTGGTTCCCAGCCCATGGCACTGAGTGCCACATCCAGGCTCTTTTGAAATATCTCCAGGGATGGAGAATCCACCCCTTCCCTGGGCAGCCCATTCCAATGCCTGATCACCCTCTCCAGAAAGAAATTCTTTCTAATGTCCAACCTAAACCTCCCCTGGCACAACTTGAGACCTCTTGTGCCCTCTTGTCTTGCTGAGAGTTGCCTGGGAAAAGAGCCCAACCCCCCCCTGGCTCCAACCTCCTTTCAGGGAGTTGGAGAGAGTGATGAGGTCTCCCCTGAGCCTCCTCTTCTCCAGCCTCAACACCCCCAGCTCCCTCAGCCCTTCCTCACAGGACTTGTGCTGGATCCCTTCACCAGCCCAGTTGCCCTAACATCTGAAATATCACAGCCACCAAAACTGAGGCTTTTGCCATCCATTTTCCTAGCAGCACTCAAGTCATGAGCACCAAGTAACACACAACAGCAAATAAAATCCCTACACAATCCAGCACTTTTTTTTTTTTTTTTTTTTTTTTTAATTGGGATCATGCCAATGCCTAAAGTCTTGGGATAGTACACTACAAATAAACAAAGCATGAAACTGCAGACAGCTCAGGTGTTTGAGGAAAGATGGGTGAAATTAGAATGAGGTCTAAAAGGAAGCTTTGCTGACAACTCTTTTTGGCGTCTCCTACAGCTGCTGCAAAATACCCTGAGAAACAGCAACCAGCTGAACCTCTGCCTGGCCTTGGGTTGCACTGCTGCTGCTCTGCTGTTTGGACACATGACCATCTGTAATCTGAATTACTGTCTTTTATTAAAAAAATCACAGAAACAAAACCCAGTAACTAAACAAAGAATTCACACAGATTTAGCAGGTAGTAATACATGCAGCTAACCCATACAGGAAGCATTTATAGCTGTAAAGGAGTGGATAAAATACCTCTCATTTTAGGAAAGTGGTAATTTATTTTATTGCCTTTCCCTTGAACTAAGCTGAAGAAGCACTGGAACGGTCAATTAAAATGCTCCATTTTCAGTAGTCCCTTCTTTCTGTTCAGTATTTCTTTTACTAATTCATTTATCCTGATATCCCAGTGGTTCTTTAGCAGAACTTTGTGAGGATGGAAGATTAATAAATTACTAGATTAATATATCATTTTAATGTAATTTCTTGTACATACACGCTCACGAGCACTAGCAAGCAGCAAACCCAAACTGGTAATAAGTTCTTTAGAATCTCCTCAGAGACCAGAGGTCAGGTTGCAAACTGAATTTCTAATGCTACAAGACACAGAAGTTCCAGTTTCACACTCATCAGTGCTCACATTCTCTGCTCCCAGCATAAGGCTGGGGGAAGGAAGCCAAGAAGTCAGCCTTTAAAAGCCTGGCAGTAACAGCAGAAAGTTGTCACCCATATAGAGGGTGGCAAGAAGCAATTAAAGTGGCAATTAGCATAACACAACAACCATCTCAGCCTTTACAAGTCAAGTTTCTGGGCCAGAACATGGATTTCCCCTTGGTCAGGATGCTGCTGTCCTTCTCTAATAATCCCCTCCCCAGAGCATCCTCAGCCCAGCAGCACTTCCAGGCAGCCACTCCTTTCCTGCCCTTTAAGGAAAAAAAACCGACCAAAAACCCAACAACCTAAAAGGAAAAATGAAAATGTGTGTCTGATTTGGATTCTCCATAGGGCCAGGTCTGCTGGAAGTCAGCAGATGTTGCCCAACTCCATAGCTAATCAAGAAGCAGAGCTAACTTTTGGGTTTAATTGCACACAGAATAGAAAACACAAAATGAAATCATTTGTCTAGTTCTTTGCTCCCAGGCCAGTTATCCTCAACTAAGCATTTTCCAAGGGACCAAAAGATGAATGGGGTGCATTAATTTGGGTGCCTCCTCGGCACCACCTGCCCCAGAGGGGGGTACCAGGGATGTGGAGGATGGAGCCAGGATTGGTGCTCTGAGCTCTGTGTTAAATGCAAGCATGGCAGCCACTGCTGGCTGAAAATTACTTTGATCAACTACAGGGTGCATTTCTGTGCATTTCTAATATACACAGCTAATTACACTGGGCTGGAGTTGCCTAATGTTCATTTCAACATGATTTGGGGAATGAAGTTTCAGAGCATTTCAACACTGGCTCAGGGTACTCAGGAGATGCTGGGTTTGGGGAATCAGGAAAAAATGGAAGCACTGACTCCCACAAAATATATTGGAAAGGAAAAATCATTCCTTCATGCTTCAAGCTAGAGATTGCTACTGATTTCATCAATCTGAACATCTTAGTGTACCATCACAATCACTACACTTTAGTCCCCAAACTCTACAAGAAATACTTTTGCCATTTGTGTGTTTTATAGGTCCCATTTATTTCTTTGATAACTGGAAAAAAAAAAAAAAAAAAGAATCCTGTAGCTACTGTCAGATATGTTAACTGGAATGCATTGTTCAAGGACATTATTCCTCTAGACATCTTTTCACAGTAGCAATATAATAGGATATTGACTGTATATGAATTAATGGAAAGAATAAAAGCCAGTTGTGACCAAATCATTGAACTTTGCTGATTCAGCTCCTGATCAATAACATGAATTTAGATTCCTGAGGAGAAACCCTTGACTTTTTTTTTTTTCTCTCCCTCCCACACCTTCTGTCTCTATCTTTTCCCTTTTGGTCTCTTCTCTCTCAGCATTTCAAAGGGATCCCATCACAGTCCTATGCAATGAAATGGAGGCAGTGAAATTGTGAAAGGTTACCAAATTGTAACTTTTATATAAAACGTGTTATTGTGTTGCTGAGAAAAGACTTTTCAGTTATTGCAAGATACTGGAGAATTGTGAGTGAACTTTGGAGCACTCACCCTCTTATTATCAAACTAACAGCAAACACCATCTTTTCATCTACTGCTCTCTGCCTGGGCTGACATCTTTCATGTCCCAGTCAAGCTGTCTGATTCTCAGCTCCAGGCACCCTCTCAGAAATGCTCAGCTATGTATTTTTGGATTACTGGATTCTGGAAAATATCATTTCTATCTGCTGATAGTGAATAAAATGGGAGGGATTTTGTTAGATGCCATTTTACATGTAACGATGTACTTAACTATTACCAAAATGATTGTACCTAATACTGAAAAACATAATTTTTTCCATTGTTTTCATGAAAGCCAGAGAAATCTTAGAGCTGATATGATTTAAGAATGATTTCACTATGATTTAAGAAATCCTGTATCCTCTACATCATGACCTGTGCGTGTGACTGTGCACAAGTCCTTTTGGTTGCCAAGGGAAGAAGCCCAGGAGACTATGTGTAATCTTAAAAATACTCAACAGGATTTATTTATTTATTCAAAGGATTTCTTTATTTATTCCTTTTTTATTCAAAAGGAATAACGTGTGCTGCCATTAACCTATCACTCCACACTTGCTGACCAGGAAGAAGACTCTTTCTGTGCTTACATTTAGTTATATCCCTTCGGTCCCAGAGTGCATGTTATTCATCAGGTTCCTTGTTTTTCCTCTCCACTGGAAATGAGGAATTCTGAGCAATTCCCTGATTGGTCTTTCCACTTTGGACTGCTGTCTACCTCAAGTTTATAATGTGTTCCTGGATAATGAAAATGTCATCTAATGTGAGGCAGCCTGGTGCCACTCTAATACCAGTAATAAACAGCAATAAACTCAGCATATAACCTAATGGCTTTTTTTCTTCTACAAATAAAATCAGTGGCAAATTCTTCTAATAGGGTTCAAAAAGAGAGGAGAAAATATATAGTGGTTCATATATTTTCATAATTAGTCTCAGGATGAGCTGCAAACACAGCCTGATTACCTGATCAAGTGAAATAGATCTCTTTATAAAGTGTGATCTGCAGTTACTGGAGCCAAAACTGGAGCAGATTCCCTATGCATACAACATGAAGAAATTCCTTTTAATGCATTTTAGTCCAAACCTCTTAATCATTTTGCACAGAATTAATAACTCGTTAGAACAAACCAGAAGAAATGGAAGAGGATCTTTCACCCAGAATACCCCATAGCATATGTGTATTTTTAATTAATATGATATTCTTGTAAATACAGCTACAGGTGCAGTTCACTTGGAACCTAATGGCTCTGCTCACATCACAGAGTCAAACTAAGAATTTATTTATGTACAAACATCCATATGTTAAATTCTACTGGTAGGTCTTTCCTCTCTGTCCTATTTATCTGAAATAGCTCCCAATCTCTAAGTGCAAGAATCAGTCATATGGAGGGGCAGGGAGAGATGCTCCAAGTATTTTGGCGTTCTGTTTTGGGTCAGAAAAAGTTGATTTTGTAAAACATTATGGCAGCCACATGCAGGAAGTGGCATTTTTCGTTGAACATGCTGCTTTATCTGTCTGTGTTTGGGAGGAGGTGAAAGCAATTAGTGCAGTTTGAATCCAAAGGCAGATGCTCAGACAAGACAAGCCTTGCCCTCTTCCCATGCTGCTGGGAATTCACTATCAGGAGCTGTGTTCAAGGATATTTGTTTCCTAAAGCTGAGGATGTGACAAAACTCATCTGTTGACACAACTTGCTCTGATTTCATGTATACAATTCTCCCTTTAAAAGGAAAATACTGCTATTTGATTTCATAGAATCATAGAATCACAGAATCACAGAACTGGCTGGGTTGGAAGGGACCTCAGAGCTCATCAAGTCCAACCCTTGATCCACTCCCGCTGCAGTTCCCAGCCCATGGCACTGAGTGCCACATCCAGGCTCTTTTGAAATATCTCCAGGGATGGAGAATCCACCCCTTCCCTGGGCAGCCCATTCCAATGGCTGATCACCCTCTCCAGAAAGAAATTCCTTCTAATGTCCAACCTAAACCTCCCCTGGCACAACTTGAGACCTCTTGTGCCCTCTTGTCTTGCTGAGAGTTGCCTGGGAAAAGAGCCCAACCCCCCCCTGGCTCCAACCTCCTTTCAGGGAGTTGGAGAGAGTGATGAGGTCTCCCCTGAGCCTCCTCTTCTCCAGCCTCAACACCCCCAGCTCCCTCAGCCCTTCCTCACAGGACTTGTGCTGGATCCCTTCCCAGCCTCCTTGCTCTTCTCTGGACCTGCTCCAGCACCTCAATCTCCTTCCTGAGCTGAGGGGCCCAGAACTGGACACAGGACTCAAGCTGTGGCCTCCCCAGGGCTGAGCACAGGGGCAGAATCCCTTCCCTGGACCTGCTGGCCACGCTGTTCCTGAGCCAGCCCAGGATGCCATTGGCCTTCTTGGCCACCTGGGCACACTGCTGCCTCCTCTTCAGCTTCCTGGCAATCCAGACTCCCAGGTCCCTTTCTGCCACTCTGTGCCCAGCCTGGAGCTCCCCATGGGGTTGTTGTGTTGAACCTCATCCCGCTGGAATCAGCCCAACTCTCCAGTCTGTCCAGGTCCCTCTGCAGAGCCCTCCTGCCTTCCAGCTGATCCACACTCACCCCCAGCTTAGTGTCATCTGTGAATTTGCTGATGATGGACTCAATCCCCTCATCTAAATCCTCACTAAAGATATTAAACAGAACTGGGCCCAACACTGATCCCTGGGGGACACCAGAGCCGCCATTTTGATGCAGCCCCGTTCAGCACCACTCTCTGGGCCCGGCCCTCCAGCCAGTTCCTAACCCAGCACAGATGCCCCTGTCCAAGCTGTGGCCTGGCAGCTTTTTCAGGAGAATGCTGTGGGAGACGGTGTCAAAGGCCTTGCTGAAGTCCAGGTAGATCATTTGATTTGAATAGAGAAGAGGAAAATTGAAGGAAATAAAAAGGGGAGATGGACCTAATGCTAACACTAAGAGAATTTTTGCTCCTTCTGTGGACTTCCAGCCAAGGCAAGTCAGGGATTTTTCTAGGAAACACTTCTTCTGACACTCAGGTGCCCACAGTCAGTCATCCTGGGTTCTTTTCCCATCTGAAGTCCTTTACCCAGAGTGATTCACATGACCTGATTTCTACAGCTCCATCAGGGTGATGTGTATCAGGACACAGAAGGTCTATTTCTCTTCATTTTGGGTAAAGCTTGAGTAACTCTTTCAATCTAAGCATTGAAGATGTTGTGCTTGGTCAGACAAAGCCAAGCTTTCTCTGTGGAAGAGTGGTTATCATTTTTCCTCTATCCCAAGAGAAAATGCATCACAAGGACCTCCATAGGGCTTAACATTATCACCCTAGAGCACAATTTCCAGAGGGCTGGGTGGGTATTTAATGTTTCCAAATGCTTCTCCTACCTTATGACAAGGTCAATATTCCTGGTTTTGCAATCAAGACTTCACACTAAGATTAATTCCCTCCTGGTTTACTCTCCTGAGTACTTTATCCCTTCCTGAACATTACATTAAGTGAGTGTTTAGTGCCCCTTTGGCTTTTGTGGGGCTGCAGGGGGGGTGTATGAGTGCCAGGAATGCTCCTGAGAGCACAGGGAGCTGGCTGGGCTTCTCCTGGGCTTGTTTTTTAGGGAGAAACTGCTCCATGTCATCATCTGTGCTCTGTGCTCTGGCATCAATCTATGAGAGTGTCCTTGCTTTTTAAGAGTATTTGTTGAGAGCCCAGTACTGAAGGCACAAGAGAGAACCAGGATATCATAGCAAAAAAACCTTGCTGCTGGTAAAATTCCCCACTGATTGCATGTTGCAAGCACGCAGGAAAAAAGGGGAAAAGGTTTTGTTTCATCTGTGTGATTTAGGAGACAACACACAGTAAGTAAAACCCCAAAGTGAGTCTGGCTGATACAGAGGTGGTGCTGGGCTGAGAGATCCCTCAGCAAGTTCATCTGTCCTGATAATGCCTACATAAAGACCTTGCAATTATTCCAGTGTTATTGCTTCCATGAAATACCCATCACTAGAAAGAATGAGAGCAAATAAGAAACAAAGAGAGACTAAACTCAACAGCAAGATGTTAGAGAAATTCAGAAGGTGGGAACAGCACTGAAAAACAATAGGACATTTTAATTGTATTTTCTTTTCACTTTCTGTAAATCTGCATCTTCTCAAGGTGGTAAGGGGGGGAACAACCACTGCAAAAGCCTAATGAAATCAGAGTTTTTATGGGAGGTCAACCCGTAGAAAGAGAAAATTGATGAGAACAAAAGAGACCTCCAAAATTAATGCTCCCCTTGCCCTGAAACCCAGCAAAGCCCAGTTAAAGGGATTTCAAATCTCCCCTTCCAAAACCCCTGCCTCTCAGTGAGAAAAGCAGATTTCAGTGGGGAGAGACATGAATCTTCCTTGTTTTGCTGGAAGGAAGATGATTTTACAAACACAAATGTTATCTTTTCTCCTGTAAAACCACTCTTCTGCTGTAACACCTTGAATTTGGCTTACTCCTAAAAAGGAGTAGAGAATTTACTGAGGGGAAAAAAAAAAAAAAAAAAAAAGTGGTAAAAAAAATGTTTGCTATTTCAAATAATACAAAGCTGTGAGCCAGCAAAAGCTGACTCCGGACATCTTAGTCATTCCTCATCTCTTAATCCTTAAATCAGTCTCAGCTCTTAACTCACCATGTCATGTAGGCTGGCAGAAGTTTACTGGCCTTGTCCATTTAAGGAGCAGAATTTTAGGCTGAAGGCACACAAGGCAACAAGGAAACAGAACAAAAATTCAGTATGGACAGGGAAAAGCCAGGCAAAAATCCAAGGTATTTTTTCATGAAGCAATATTGCCCTCAATCCTCAGCTCTGTGAGATGAAGTGGATTTACTGCTTTGAATAGTTGTTATTTTACACCTCCAAGAATAATCCTGAACACTCAGCTATTTTTGATTCCTCCGTTTTCTTTAAATAATTGTAATTGTAGAGAAGATGTGAATATGCCAGTGCTATGCAAGGGAATCTGAAATTTGAGGTAGATTATATATTCCCAGTGGAGAAGATTGCAATTGATTTATTCAAAATGCAACCAATCATTAGAAGTCAAGGACCCTTAGAAACATGAGAGCTCTGAATTAAAATGTCAATTTTTTTTTGTCCTTCAGAAGCAGAAATCAGCCATCCTTCTATTCCTGTGTATGACCTGGATTAATATACACAAGCTTTATATTTAATCATGTGCTTTAATGAAGACAGTGGCCTTGTAGGGCTGTTGTTAACTCGTTTTGCCACTGCCCCAAGCAACACTGGTTCTGTCTCCACTGTTAAAAAAAGGCTTTATTTTCTAAGGAAGGAAACAGGCATTTTTTATTTCACATGCAACAATTCTATATAGAGAGAAGAGTGTTTAGCCTGCTCTCTATTTAAGTGTAGATTTAGCACATTTGTAGAAGGGGAAGAGTGAAGCCATGGTGACTGTCCTAATTTAAGCTTTTTTTAAACATTATGGTCAGTTTGCTGACTTCTGCTTTACTTACATCATGTGCTAGAAGGGATTGGTGCCCCAGGTGTGACACAGGTAGGATTTAGGTGTTGAAATCTTGAATAATGGTCATTAAAACCTTGGCTTATCTCTTGAGGATCTCCATATCATTTTCTCAGAAGAAATACCAAGCAAAGGCTGCTTTCAGAGCCCTCTCACTCATCTCTAGGGCTTATGTCAAATGAGGAATATACAGAAGTTTGTAATGATCATAAAGGCCTGGAAACCAATATATATTCTGGAGGACTTTCACCAGGAGGTCTGGTAGCATTTTAAAATTAACCAGGTAAGAAGCTAACTACCTAGTCTTTGGAATTTGACTAAATTTCAAGCATTTTTTTACCTTCTGCCAGCAAGTCTCACTTTTCCTAAGTTGGAATTATACATTAAAGCTTCCTTTGATTTATATTTTCGTGCTTAATTAGGTTTTTGCATTGATTTTATTTAGTACCTCTGATTTACATTTGTAAAGAGTTTTGTCTCGTTTTCCAAATGTTGGTTTTCCATATTGATATGGTAACACTATTAAGAGATTTCCAATCACTTCCAGTTTGCTGCATCAGAAATGTTATTAGTTTTTAAAATTGTCTCATAAATATTTGGCCTCACCTTCACATGCTGGATACTCAGGAGGCTGGGTTTGCTTTTTCAAGTACATTATTGTGAAACATACTAAATCAGATTTTTAGGCTAATATATTAGTCAAGTAGTGCTGCTTAACTGTTCTGGCAAATGCCATTGCTGTTGTCTTAGGTTTTCAATGGACAGTATCTCAACTTAATGAACTTCTCATAAACCAGTTGGGAATTAATAAAATTATTTTTCTTCTGTATTTCCTAGGTAATGCTCTGGTTCTGTGAAGCCAAAGCCTCCTTTTGTTCCAAAAAGACTTCTGAAGCTTCAATTGGACAAGACTGAGTGGCAAGGGCTGGTTGGAGACTGGGTCTGCTCTGAGGGTCATTTGCCCTCTCCACTTCCCAAGGACAAGGAGGCTGCAGACATGTGGCACTTCCCAAGACACCTGCACGGATGGCCCTAGGGGACAGTTTTTTTGGCTCTGGTTTTCAGAGAATTGGGGTATCCAGATTCACTCAGGTTAATTTCAACACACGTGGCTCCTTTTCCAGAGGTTTTCACTACTGGTGATGTGTACTGAACCAGACATCCATCTTCTCTTGGCTGCTATTCAGAAGCATAATTGTTTATACAAAAGAATTATTTAATTATTTCCCCCCCCTGTGATTTCTTTTAAGGATTCCTTTCAGCATATTTAGAGACAAGGAAAGCAAATGATGCTGACAGCTATTGGCCTATAGAGGTTAATCTCTTTTAAATGAAATGTAAGGCCAAACCTTTCTTGTTAACTATAAAATATTATTCCCACAGGTTTTGCCTGTTTTCAGTCTTAAACATCAGGTTTTCACTTGCTGAAAACCCCTATTCTGAAGGAATCTTTTGCATAGCTTGTGATATTGCATACACTGAGCTGTTGTTATCCACCTTGTTCATTTAGAGCTGATCATGCTTCAAGCAAATTCCTCTGAAAGATTTTGTACTGCAAGGTCCAAAGGGGTTTCCTGTTCATTTCTCAGAATTATCTCCTATGGCTTCTGTGTAATGCTCTTACCAATTCCGTGTGCCTAAATAATCCTAAAACCCATGTTGGGATTCCTTTGCTTATTTAATTATACATAAAGTTTTGAGGAATTATGCTCAGATTTTTATAGGGAGATCATTATATAGCATGCATTTTGTTCCTCCCTTTTAAGATACTGGATGTCTCGAGGATAAGATGTGAACACACTACAAATCAGAACAATTTCAGTACTGATCAGATATAAAATAAAAGGAGGATGGGCTGTCTGAAATAGAGGAACTGATGCTACAGCAGGTAGGCAATAGATGTGCATGCACTTGAGCTCTAGGGAAACAACCAAAATGCAATCCAGAAGAGGGAATTCCCAGTCTAAATCACTAAACTTACATTTACATTCATCCTCACACAGTATATGCACTACCAAGCTGCAAACTCTTCCCACTGTTTTTATTCACTTTTTGTTCACTCTTTTTAATACTGAAAATTCCCTGCAGGAAGGGATTTGCACACGTAGCCTTCCAAATGTCAGTGTGCAGGGCTGAATGAGCTGGGAGGGAGAAATCCCTTTTACTTGGGAGGTGGGCACTTTCAGAACAAAATCACTCAGAGAACTCAAAAGAAGGACCCCTAAAAGCATTATCACTGGGCCAGAAGAGAACAGAGCCTCTTACAAACACCTTCTATACAAAAGCCTAGGAAAGCTTATCAAGATATAAAATAGTAACTAAATAACCCAAAGGATACTAGTACCAGAAAATATTCAGCACCTCAAAGGTGTAGAACTTACACTTCATCTGCACATATTCTCTTTTAATACTTAGCTGTGCATTTTAACCTGCTCTGGTAATTATGTTTCAGTGTGAATAGTGTGCTTTTGATTGATAGGTGGAGCTGACTCTGTTAATTAGGATTTTGACCCCACTTCCTTTTCAGCCAATGACAAAATTCCTATTGACTTCAAGCAGCATAGGATAAAGCTTTAAAGAACTAGCTTTTATTGTACTCTTATCAAATAAATGGCTAATACCTAGGCACTGCTGAAAGATGTCAGTATTCATGGGAGACACTGGGAGTCAAAGATGCCTTGCATTTTCCTACACAGGCTTCAATTTCAAATTTTTAAAATATTCTACACTGAGAAGACACCTGCTTTCCCAACCCACAGGTTTGTCACTAGAAATTATTGTCTAATGAACTGAAACAATTTTACAGAGCTGTGTTCCCTTTCATAGAATCATAGAATCCTAGAACTGGCTGGGTTGGAAGGGACCTCAGAGCTCATCAAGTCCAACCCTTGCTCCACTCCCGCTGCAGTTCCCAGCCCATGGCACTGAGTGCCACATCCAGGCTCTTTTGAAATATCTCCAGGGATGGAGAATCCACCCCTTCCCTGGGCAGCCCATTCCAATGGCTGAGCACCCTCTCCAGAAAGAAATCCTTTCCTAATATCCAACCTAAACCTCCCCTGGCACAACTTGAGACCTCTTGTGCCCTCTTGTCTTGCTGAGAGTTGCCTGGGAAAAGAGCCCAACCCCCCCCTGGCTCCAACCTCCTTTCAGGGAGTTGGAGAGAGTGATGAGGTCTCCCCTGAGCCTCCTCTTCTCCAGCCTCAACACCCCCAGCTCCCTCAGCCTCTCCTCACAGGACTTGTGCTGGATCCCTTCCCAGCCTCCTTGCTCTTCTCTGGACCTGCTCCAGCACCTCAATCTCCTTCCTGAGCTGAGGGGCCCAGAACTGGACACAGGACTCAAGCTGTGGCCTCCCCAGGGCTGAGCACAGGGGCAGAATCCCTTCCCTGGACCTGCTGGCCACGCTGTTCCTGAGCCAGCCCAGGATGCCATTGGCCTTCTACAGCTTCACACTCCAGACTATCATGGGAATCTTCTTCCTGGCTTCAGCACATCCCAGAATTCATTCCAGGAACCTGCCAGCTCTCTGCAAAGTGGATTCCAGCACATTGCTTCCAGCACATTGTCTGACAGGACAATAATATGGTATTTATAACATCTCCCTGTCAGTGTGCACACATTTCCTGTTCCACAGAAGGAAAGAGCTTCTAAACAATGACCCTACTGTGCTGTGGATATGGAAGAAGATCAGAAAGACAATTAAATCTCCCATGTCAGGCACAGAAAAAAGGAAAAGATGCAAGACTGGCGTGTGCACGGGCACACAACAGGGGAGGAGGGGATGCTCACTGGGATGGGGGTGGAAAATGTGGAGACAGATACTTTAAGAGTGGAAAAATGAGAGCTGGGGGCTGCAGTGACCTGTGGTTTTCCCACAGCCAAGTCCTAACCCCCCTGTGGCCCACGTCACTGCTGACCTTTTCCTCAGCTGCCTGTTTGTGGGGGTGTCAGGGTGCAGTGTCACTCAGAAGAGGGAACAAACAAAGAACTTCTAAAGGTGCTGGCAGAGACAGAGAAGCTCTCAAGTGGATTTATTCATGAAGACACAGTTTAAAGTACAGAGAGAAGTGTAAATCATCTACTTGGATAGTTTGCATATGTAAATTGTATTAAGTGAGTCCTGAAGTACCCTGAGTCCCCTTACCCTCTCAACTCTCAACATCTCAGCCCTAGAATTAAGATGGCAACGGTTTTAAGGCAAAAGTTACCTTATCAAAGATCAGAAATCTTTAAAAAGAGCAAGGAATTGTATTTTTTTACTGCAACAGAGTTGGGTTTGTGCTGCTGCAGTTGGCAGATGTCAGGTATCTAGTGGAGTTCCTCAGCCCCTGGATTTTTGGGTTTTTCTTTATTTTATTTTTATTATTATTTTTATTTTATTTTTATTTTATTTTAATTTTATTTATCAGGGGTTTGGGTCCCTGATAAATGATGCTTGAGATGAGCCTGGGGCAGGGGCACACCTTCAAGAGGCCAGAGAGCTGAGCTGCCAGAAGATAACCCCTTTCCCAGGTTGTGGATTTAGCATGGTGGCTTAGGGACTTGACACCTCATACTCCCATTTCCTTCCCCATTTCCCCCTCTCCAGCACTTGCTGGCACTGACACCACACACACCATGGCCAGGGGCACTCAGCCCCCTTGGCAGCCCCTGTGTTGAAGAAGAAGAAGAGGATCTCCTTCTCCTACAGCCTGCATTGCTCTTCTGCAAAGAGGCACAGGATCAGCTGCAGAGGGTAAGTTACCTCCTACCAGCTGGAAATGATTAAAGAAATAATCATGATCTGCAGTGTCCAAGTTATGGCCCTAAGCTCCCCAGATGAGTTAAATGACTCCAACTGGAGCCTGAGTAAACCCCATCTCTTCCATCTTAATTTTCTCCTGGTATAGCTGGTTCAGTCAGGCTCCTTCCAATGGATTCCCATTCCCATTTTGAGTATCACCCCAGCCTTGCAGATCAAAGTGGACATCTAGCAGAGGCCTCTTCAATAAAGAGTTATATATTATAACAGGGCTCTCAAAAACTGATTTAGAATGCACCAGCCCACATGGATCTTGTTTTTGTAGCAAGTTGCTTTTAAATAAATGTCTGATAATGCTAAGAAAAAATGAATTTGCACTGAATAATTTAATTTTCTTTAAATTCTGCTAAGTGCATGCAGAAATATATTTACCTGATGGGATATATGAGGGAACTGGGAAAACCAAATATCTATACATATATCAAGATATAGCAGTTCAGGAGAAATGATATGCAATGTTATGTATTTACTGATGGGAACTTAAGATGAAACCACAGTTAAATTGGTAACTCTGTCATTGAGGAGGCATTCATTTCACACTGTTTGTGTCAAACAAACAAACACAAAATAAGTTGATGAAAATATATATAAAAAGATGTTGCATTACCTTAGAAGGGTGGATGAATGCTTTCTTAGGGTCCTGACCACTTCCTTTTAGTGGACTGTTGACCAGTTTTCTACAAAAAAGAAAAAAAAGGCACAGGTTTCAAGTGTGAACTACAAGCTAATCATAATGGTTTGCCTATCCCATTGCTTGGGACTTCCAGAGATATTGGAAAATAATTGCTATTACTAGAACCAAAAAATTCAGAAATACTCTGTATCTGCTGTTGCAGAGTTGTGAGTTTTCTATTACATTTCTATTTCAGGCCTCAGAATGGGGATGGGTTTTCACAAGTCCAAATAAATAGCTTTTTCACAGTAGGCAGACTAAGAACAAGTTAGAAATAGTCAACAGAGAAATGTGTTGCTGACTTGAAGGTTTCTTTTTTTAAAGCTATTGTAAAAATAAGAGCTCTGCTGTCTGTATGCCCTGGGAGCTGCTGGGTGTAAGTTGGTGGTACTCCTGTGGTTGGGTGTTCTCTACAGTCTACAAAAATCAAAGGAAAGGTCTTGTTGAAAAATATTCCTGGTGGACAATACAGTTATTAAATTCTTTCCCATCTTTTACTAGGTGGATATTTCATTTGGAACAAATGCAACCCCTTTTAGTGATTTATAAGTTGAAAGATTTAAGAGTTTTAATAACATCCATAGGGTTGATTTCTTTTTGGTGTCTAATCTCATGCTGTAACATTTTGATTGGCTCTAACTAAGGAAACAAATGTTTTGCACTGAGGAAACAAATGTTTTGCACTTTTCCTTGCATCTGTTAAGATAAAAAGCACACAGTTTTTTACTGCGAGGTTGGAAGTCAGTTCCACTTCTAATAAATAAGCTGAAAAAAATCAAGACAGTCACCTTGATCCAGTCAGCCCCTTAAACAGCAACACCATGCACAATGCTTTAAAAAATCTGCCATATTCAGCAGAAAAAAAATCAGCATTGCCACAATCCATTGAGCTCACTCTATTAAGGCAAGTCCCTTGAAAGGCAGTTTGTGCCATCATGATTTCTGACTCCTCTGTGACCAGCAAGGCTCAGAGACAGTCCAAATTTATTAAAACCAGAGGCCATTCCCACAAGTACCTGCCATGCTGTCTTCAGGCCTGTTTGGCAACAGAGAAAAGTTTTTGACTCAGGTGAGTCAGAGATTTAAAAGCTGCCTCATGTGTCAGAGTGGCTCTGGGATTTATGACCCCTCTGAAAAATTAGCATTACAGAAGTAAAATCATTTGCTTGGTGTCATGGCCAGGGAGTGAAGAGCACTGAGATAATCTGAAGATACTTTTGGCCTTTGGCAGCACTTCACACCTTCCTTCTCACCATAATCTCATGTTTTAATATAAGCAAACCTGGGAAAAATCTTACCATAAATTGTTTACCATGACTCAGCCTCAGGTGAAAGATACATATAAATAACTTTCCAAAAGTGCAACTTTTAAAGGGTAATAAAACTTGATGACAACTATCTATGCCACATCTGACAAGGACTGCTCCAGGTCAAGCTCTTTGCCTATGAAATATATAGTTCTGATTAATCTGGATAATTGTGCTCATACCTTTATACCCAAGTCCTCATTTAATTAAGTAATTTTATCTTTAATCAAGTTTCCTTTGGACCATCCTTCAGATAAGAACAGTTTTCAGAACAGAAAGTGGAAAATAAATCTTCTATGAACCCTGGTGACCTCCTTTTAAGTGAAAGCCATGGAACTAATGGTGAGTTCCTTTTTGTTTGCCCACAGCTATACCCATGAGACAACTCAAAAGACCAACTTTGCCTGAGCTAGTTGCACTTCTTAGGGTTAGATAGGGTTGGATACTTCTGTTGGTGAGTTTATAAAGTGTGTGTTTCTGGGATGCTGAAAAAAGTCTATTAGTGCCAACAAGAACTTAGAGCTCACTCACAGGTACATCCCCAACACACCAGGGAGAGCACTAGAGTTGAATCAGAAGCTGATGGAAGTCTTTTCAAGCACTCTGCTATATAGATTAATTTCTAATCATCTATCTCTGTAATCAGCATCAATTTCCCTTGACCTTTGCCTCTTGTATATAGGTAAATTAATAATTAAGTGTTTACTGGTAATGGTATCAATGGCAAGACTGTAACCATTAGACCTATAACTCCTTTGCAATTAGGGTATGTTTTATGATTTCAAAAAGCCTTGCAGAGGGCTGGCCACCAGGTTTAACTCTTGAAAAGGAAAGATGTATGAAATATTATTAAATGAAGCATCCAAAGAAGCACTCCTAATTATTACTCTTTAAAAAAACCCCACCAAAACCCAACAACTCATCTTGACCCCCATGTGACTGCAGGGTAGGTATCACAGCTGACAAAGCACTATAAATACAAAGTTCCTGAGCCTCTTGAAAAGTCTGCAAGGTAAGCAGGGACATTTCCTTAAATTTCTTCTGTCATTTTGCTGTCTACATATTCATGTGGAATACCAAATTGATAATGACACACTTTTTTCCTGCATCTGATGAGGCATCATTCAAAAGCCAGAGGGAAAAATGTACAGTCAGAAGGGTGAACTTGCCAAGTGTTTTACTTGTGCAGCAGTAGTGGTATTTCTGTGAATCCAATGGGATTATTCTGGAGTTATTTCCAATGCAGCAGTAGCATTAAAGCTGAGGGTCCAGCACAAACCAAAGCAGTAAGTGTTCATTCCTCTAATATTGACATAAACACAAACTTGACCCTAAATTCAGTTTTAATCACAAAATATTTCATGGTCAGCCTGGTATTTCTAGGTGTCCAAGCTTACATCCCCTGAGCTGTATGAATTTACTATTCCCTAAGAGCAGAATCTGACCCTGAAAAACATCTGAGCTCTGCAAGAAATCACAGCTTCTGTTTTCAAACCTTCTGAGCTGCCATAAAACACTAAGTTAATATTCAGATGCTATATTTATTATACATGACAAGAGATAATAAGGTGCTATTAATACATAATAAGGATCATATCTTAGGAATGTAATGAAGATGCAGTCTCTGACTTGAAACCAATTATATCATTCCACTATTTTAGCCTGCAAAAATTGCCTGAATTATCTTAAGAGTTCAAAAGGAATAGAATCAATACTTTCTGAATATTTTCTTTTGTAGATCTGATCATAATGTTGCCAATCTTTCCTCTGAGTCTCCCAAGTATTTCCTACCTGATCTCTTAGAGGTACATGAATATATCACAACCCCATCTTTGCCTTTAAAAGAAGGCTGTTTTTGCAAAAAGGAAGATTGAATATGAAACCACACCTGCAGCCTAGGAGGTCTGAAAGCCTGAATTCAAAGTTATGCACAGTATGAATAGAGCAGTCTCAGAAAAGCCTTTGTTTAATTTCTGTGATTTAGGACTTACAGATGAGTTTAAGTACTCTCTTTCCTTACTTCTTGTTTCTGGAGTAGATTTTTTCAGTATTTCCTTTCATTGCCTTTAATTAAGATTTTTTAGACTCTGTAGCTCATTGGAGCAGCTCCAGCTTCCAACAGCATTTAAATATTATCCATCACTGTCACTCAAACCCAATATTCTCTCCTACCTCTGTTGTGTGTTCCTATCAAAAGAGCACCCAATTGAAAGTTTATATTCAATGAACAAATGAGTTTGCTTGTGGTAGGTCAGGCCAGATATTGAGAGGAGGATTTATCAGCTCTACTAGACTGGGAAAAGCTGCTGGGAAGGGAGATGCTGCCTGGAATAAGAGCAGTAACAGCAACGTGGGGCAGGTTTTGCTGTTAATAATTGTTGCAATTGTTTGTCAAGGCATCACAGAACTATGAGCCCAATTAAAAAAGCTAAAATTAAAAATTAAAAGTATCAATCTCTCAGATTATATGGCCTCTGTAGCTTGAAAGACTCCAAGTATGTCATGGATACAACAAATAACAGAACAGACTCTTCAAAACAGAGGGCAGCAGAAAACCTTCTTGTGAATAAACCACTAACATGGCCTCTGGTTACCTTGTGCAACATGAAGGGGATCCCAGATATGAAATTTAAGGCATTACAATGAATTCTTCAGAGGTAAGGCTCTAATTATTCAACCAATATAATGTTGGTTTTGCATGGACTGAGTTCCTTAAATTTCTCTCTCTTGCACAGCAAAAGGCCAAAGTGTTCCCCCCAACAGTCCCCAGTCCCAGAAACATTCCCTAATATCAGACAGAGCAGCTCACGTTCTGGATCAGAAGAAAAAAAGAAGCAGAAGATATTACCAGGATATTTCTTATTGGTCTTTGATGAGTTTTGAGTTTTTTCTAAACTAACAGGACTTGTTTTGTTACTCCCAATTCCTAGCTGGGCTTCCTTTGGATGTGAAACACACTTTGCTACAAAAATAAAATGCTACAGCTTTATATTTTATCTCAGTAAGAGCCATGCTGTCCTTTGCCATGTAAAATATCCACTGAAAAACCAGGGGCCAGGAATTGTTCCTCAGACAGAAACTAAGAAAATGATGCACTTATCATCATCAAATGATGAAGCTTAGGATACTGCTGAGTTTTAATATGGATTTAGTTTGGTACTGATGACAGCAATTCCCTACACTGCAAATTTAAAGCATTTCACAAATGTCAATGAAAAAGTTCTGAGACATTTAAGTGATGGAAAGGGTTTCCATTTCAAGCAGATGGGGAGCCACAGAAAAATTTTACAGAACAAAACACTCCTGTGCAACTTGCTGCAACTTGAAAGGTAGTTTAACTCTTCTTATCTCTGCTCAAGTTGTTGCCCTGGACTTTACACTGCAGTTTTCCTGACTCCCATGAGTTTCAGGAGCAGAAGAAAAGCTGCAGATCTGTCTCACACAGTCTCAAAAAAAAAAAACCAAACCAAAAAACCAAACAAAAAAAAAAAAACCCACCAAAAAAACAACCAACCAGGAGAAAGAGGAGGCTGAAGATATGGGAGCTGGACCACTTATTCTGGCAGATCAGTGATCTTCCAACTAATAAGCCTTCAAATTCTTCTTCAGTGGCATCTCATCCCTTTTGTGGATTCATCAAGGAATTATTTATAAAATAACTCCCATCACATCATAGCCAGAATCAAGTCCTACCATGACACGAAGACCAGAGAAATCTAAAAAAATCACCCAGTATGAAAAGCAGACTTAAACCTGACCCAGCTTCTCTGTCACATGGGGACAGAAGTACCTGGGACTGGGGTTTTGTGTGTTTGCCTTTTTTTTTTTAATTTTCCTTTCTTTGGGTAGGGGGGGAGGAAATTTCCTTCATAAATTTCCTTCATACATGACATTTCCTTCTTCCTCCTAGAACAGTCTGGTGCTGGTGGGAGGTGAGAGGGGAAACACAACATTTCAAACCAAACTTCTGCCTAAAATGGGGAAAAAAGTTATAAATAAAACCTGACACTAAGCAAAAGTATCTTCCACTGATGCTGCAAAACTAGAGAAGTAGAAACATGGTGATTTAAACCAAGCTACAGGAGGAGTGTGGAGGGTTTCAGAGGTCTCACTCTTCTGAATAGACAACTTTTATTACAGTTTTTTTTTCCTACAGTTTTACAATGAATGAGTCAGCCTATTAAGATCAAACAAGGAGAAGGAGATACAGTGTATTTAATTTCTCTGCTATGTAAGCAATTATTAATCCAGTGTAGAAAATGAAATCTATACACAATGTACTTGAGACAGGCAGTGACAGTTATTGGCCAACATGATGTTTTGATTTTTTTATTATTATTTTTTTATACTTTTGATTAAAGATTTTAGCAAAAAAGCTTAGAATCCTTGAATAAACAAAATTTTAACTCATTCCTGAAAGTCACTGCCTTGACTAGATAGGGAAAAAATTAAAAAATACGTTAGTGTCTGAAATTCCTAAAACATCTCTTTCCAAGAAAATTTCAATGCTCCTCAGTGGATTCTATCCATGGACCAGAGCCAAGCAGTTCCAGTATCTGCTTCCCCTATATTTGTGGAAATAGATGCCTGGGGACAGCTTCTGTCAAGAGAAATAAACCTCAGCAGGCAGATAAAAGCAGGCAAGCAGGCAGCACATTAAAACCAGCACCTTGCACTGTGAAAAGAAAGTGATATGAGCTGCTGCACACTTTCTGTGGCAGATGATAGGCCTGTAAATGAACATTTGGTTAGTAACACCTTATCTTATCTCCAGAGAACCTGTCTGGACAATATGATTGGGTTGGTTTTTTTTTTTTTTTTTTTTTGCTTTATAGCAGTGTTATTTTGTGTTGTAAAGTTAAAAAAAGAAAAAAAAAAAAGAAAGGTTTCACCACTGGCAGAGCTTGGGCTACTCTTGAAATGGAGGTCTGCATCACTGCTTTTAAATAGGAATTTCATTTTTAAGGGCTTGTATATATGTGGGAGTTCCTGATCCTTCAGGCAAACTCATTCAGCTTGGATATGATGGAGTCATAGGATTTTCAGGGTTGGAAGGGACCTTTAAGCTCATCCAGTTCTAACCCCCCTGCCATGGATCAGAACCTCCCACCAGCTCAGGTTGCTCAGAGCCCTGTGCAGGCCCTAAAAACTTCCAGGGATGGACGGGGCTTCCACCCCCTCTCTGGGCAACCTGTGCCAGGGTCTCACCACCCTCATGGTGAGGAACTTCTTCCTAACTTCCAGCCTAAATCTCCCCTCCTCTAATTTGAATCCATTCCCCCTGCTCCTAAAAACATCCTAAAAAGTCCCTCTCCAGCTTCTTTGTAGCCCCTTCAGATACTGGAAGGTTACACCAAGGTCTCCTCAGAGCCTTCTCCTCTCCAGACTGAAGAACCCCAACTCTCTCAGCCTGTCCTCACAGCAGAGCTCCTCTCCTCTGTGTGTGTCCAAGCTGGCTGGGTATGTTCAGGATAAGTAGGGCAGTGATGCTGAGGCAAACACTGCTGTTCAGCAATGGGATCAGACCACCCCAGGGAATTCTGCATGGTCAGCAGTGCTCACATGGGAAGAAAATCCCAATCCACTTGCAGATGGTTAAGGAGCAACCCAGCTCCCTGCCAGTGATGGAATTGTTTTGAACTTTTAAAGACAAAGCCATGGAAATCACTTACCCAAAGGCACGGGGACCACAGCTTGGGTGTGTCACTGCCATTTTATTTTTTGAGAAGTGTTTAACATCTTGTTTTTGTATGATTTGCTCTGAGTCCCTCCTGCTCCTTCCAGCTCCATCCCCAGCCTGCTGCTTCCACACAGCAAGCCACTATCTGTGGAGTTTATTGTGGAGCTTCTGAATGATCAGGCTCATAACCCCACTGCCAACTTCCTGGAATAACATTATCTCCTTTTATAGCACACAGTGTAGCTAAGAAACAGCCTGCTAGGAATGCAGTTTATGTTTTTAACACTCTAAACTAAAGGGGGTTTGCAGTGTTGAGAAGAATAACACGTGAAGTATTTTAAAACCACGTCTGGCTTAAGTTTGTCTGGGTTTTCCTCTCAGCCCTTTATGAAAAAAAAAAAAAAAAAAGCTACCAGGCAATGAATGGAGAAGTCAGATGATCAACTGCAACCTTCTCTATTGCTGAAATGAACCAGAAGTACATAATATATGACTAGTCAGAGTGTCTGGCTTTTAAACTGGTACCAACATGAATAATTCTTGTCCCTTTGGAGGGACAGACAACATCATAGCTGAGATTTGTAAATTTATCCCCTGCTCATCCCTCACTGCAATTTGTGCTGCTCTGATTTTGTGTCTAGACCCTTCTGTTGAGCATTAGTCACCTAATGTCAGCCTGGGCTCTGTGGGCTGTGTTTTATCTTGAAATGTGCATGGAAAAGCAGACAGTCTGAGCTAACCTATACTTATCAAGGCTGACATGGCAAGAGGAAATTCTGTTGGAGGAAGACAGAGAAATTTAGCATGCAGATGACAGCCAAAAGATAGATTGGATTCCCAGGGTTGCATGGCCAGTGATGCCTCTCCTTCTCCTGACAGATTCCCATTTGCTGTTTTGCTTCTTGCCCTTTTGATGGTGATGTGCTGCTTCATGTCACTCATTCTCAGGCCTCCTACTAACAGGCCCACGAGAAGAGGGGTACAGAATATTTTTCTTAGCATTTCTGGCCTCCCAGGGGGGGAAGAGTAATGATATTTCAGCCTGGGCTTCTTTTTTTTTCTGATAGTAGTGCTTAAATCACAAGAGAAGGAAAAAACCCCTGACTTTGTGTTTGTTTTTTTTTTAATTTCTCCCCCTCACATCCATGCAGCCAAACTGACACACCAAACCAGCACACCAAACCAGAGAGAAGGAGGAGAGAGAGATGCCTGCAGGGTTCAGGCTGAGCTGGAGAACAAACTGTTTTAATGAATATTTTGATCAATCTTGCCAAATTGATTTAGAATGTGAGAGCAGTCTGGGAATTTTTCTCATTAGTACTGAACTTCATGATAGAGGAAGAAGGAGTGGTGAGCTCATTAGGAGCAGCCTGGCTGTGTCTGAAGGCATAGATGGTGACAGGATGACACCAGTGATGAGACAGGGGCTGTGCTGCTGCATGGTAAAAATATCCCTTGCAGTGCTACTCTGAAATATTCATTTTACTAGCATAGTTCTTGCAATCAGATATGTTGGATTAATAGAAGAAGAAGGTATTTCCCTAAAAGGCTCCTTCAGCAGAGAGTCAAACAAACACTAACATCTGCCTTACATTAACAACTCCTTTGCTTCAAAAAGAGGAATATGCTGCAGACATGTTACAGAGGAAATCCCAGGGGTTTTTTAATGCTTTAGTGAGCAGAAAGATGCACCAGATTGTCAGGGAGGCTTTACCCCTAATAAGACAGTGTTCTTAGCAAAGTGTCATCACAGAGAAGTAAAGGAACAAAAATAAGAGCCCTGATGAAATACACAGGTGGACCAGCAGCCCACCTCATCTTCCCTTAACTGGAGTCCTTTCAAAGACTTCCCTTAGAATCACAGAATCCTAGAATTTGCTGGGTTGGAAGGGACCTCAGAGATCATCAAGTCCAACCCTTGATCCACTCCCGCTGCAGTTCCCAGCCCATGGCACTGAGTGCCACATCCAGGCTCTTTTGAAATATCTCCAGGGATGGAGAATCCACCCCTTCCCTGGGCAGCCCATTCCAAGGTCTGAGCACCCTCTCCAGAAAGAAATTCTTTCTAATGTCCAACCTAAACCTCCCCTGGCACAACTTGAGACCTCTTGTGCCCTCTTGTCTTGCTGAGAGTTGCCTGGGAAAAGAGCCCAACCCCCCCTGGCTCCAACCTCCTTTCAGGGAGTTGGAGAGAGTGATGAGGTCTCCCCTGAGCCTCCTCTTCTCCAGCCTCAACACCCCCAGCTCCCTCAGCCCTTCCTCACAGCACTTGTGCTGGATCCCTTCCCAGCCTCCTTGCTCTTCTCTGGACCTGCTCCAGCACCTCAATCTCCTTCCTGAGCTGAGGGGCCCAGAACTGGACACAGGACTCAAGCTGTGGCCTCCCCAGGGCTGAGCACAGGGGCAGAATCCCTTCCCTGGACCTGCTGGCCAAGATGATTTTGGCTTCTCCAAGAAGGCCTGGAGAGGCCACTGGAGATTCACCTGCCAGCTGAACACATTTCCTCCTCCTATGAGTTAGTGGTTGCCTCATGGCCTCAAGTACTGGGCTTTATGTTCTCTATAAAAGCACTTTATGCTTCCTAATGCAACCTGCCAACTTCTGGTTACACATAAAACTGTCCCACTCTTTCTAAACCCTGCTAAATCTTAGCCTCAGTGCTACCCAATGGCAACAGAGTCCCACAGGTTAATGAGATGCTTTGTAAAAATGTCTCAGTATATTTTAAATCTATTGCTACTTAATACTTTGAAACACCCTTTTCTTGTTCTGCTGGAGGAAAATCTCCAAGAAGTATTGCTCTACAATATGCAGCTCAGACATTTATCTCATCCTTTTTTTTTTTTTTCTTTTTGGGGGTATGGTTGAAACAGGCCCATCATGACTTTAATATTTTTAACACCAATTTCTTAGTCTCAGTTCCTGTGTCCTGTCTTTGAAACAGGGAGATCAGAAATGACCATGTCATCCCAAGAAAAGCTCTTTGTTATAATCTTTTTCATCAAAATTATTTTCCAGGTAGCTCCTTGTTTGCTATATCCTAATATTTTTATTTCTTTCTCCATGTTCTCTTACATTGACTCTGCTACTTGCAGCAACAGTCAGGATTTTTGTTTCTTTACCAAGAAGTTATTTCAGTTTTAGAACTCCAGGTGTGGCTGTATAAAAGGTATGGGAAGGTGATTTCTGCAAGGATAATGAAGTGGATCATAAACACCTGAGCTTTGTGCTACAAATCAGGAGACAGGGGGCTGGAAGCTGTAACTTGGGGCATTTCAGTTTTCACAAAGATAACTGAAAAGCTGTGATGTTCCTCTTGCTTTCTGTGGATCCAGTGGGGATGGTACCAAGGGGTTCCCCTGAGGTGCTTTGTTGAGCTTCTGGTGTAATTCTGGGGAAATCTACAGAATTACAATGAGATGTGTTTACAGCAGGGAAAGAGCTTAATGACATCTTCATATAAATTATCACTATGTATAAGCTTGTAATAGACAGTTAAAAATAAAATTCTCTTTTACTTGAATGTCTTGTGCTTGATGCATTATTTTTTTTGCAAAAGATTGTGTCTTTTAGAAAATTAGCAATTTTCATTAAAGCTACCAATCAAATTCAGGGAAGTTTGAATTTTTGTTCCAAGTCACAAGAACTCTATTTTTAAAAACAGCTCCAGTATCTTATGGGTCTTGCATTTTCTTAGGTGCCTGCTTGGGATGGCAGCTTCTGGGTCTCTCAGGAATTGGGATAAAAGCCCATGCATTTACCAGTCATCTGCAACTGGAAAAAAGTTTTTGGTCAAATTCAACTAAATCATTTAGTGGGTAGTGATTCCAAACCTAAATGAAATGTTTCTTGCTCTTCCTGAAATAATATTTTCTTACATTCTTAAAAATAAAAATTAATTATTGCTGCTGAGTGTTCCTTGGCCATTATTTCAACTTTTGTTTTGTGTTTTCTTGCTGTAAAGAAACGTTTTATAATTTCCTTCTAAGCCCACCAGTTCCAGGGCTTGAGATTCATGGCAATAGTGAGGCATGATAACTTCAGAGCTACTGATACCAAGCTACTGATATTAAGAATTAAAGTAACATTAAGTAACCTAAAATGTAAGTGGTGAAGGCCCAAGAATCACACAAAAAGCAGCACACAGAACTGAAGATTTTAAATAAGAAAAGAGAGGGTGGTGAGAAATGCTGCATTTACAGATACTGTAGAAAACTTCACTTTGTGTCCACATGTGGAACTTTTATTCTTTCTGGACTAAGTCAATGAGAAAAAAAATGTTTGGTAATTTTGCCCCTTTCAGGAAAGAAAAATGTTTCCCTTTCTAGCAAGAAACTAATAAGCATCTAAATAAATACTGAGTAGACAAGGTCCTGGGCCTTATATCAAGCAGATCATGTACATAGTCTGTAAGTTTAGCCTGACTCAGGACAGAGAAAGTTATTTTAGATGTCAGCACCTCAGAGCATACAAAGAATTCAAAGATTTGGTAAATTCAGTTATCAAGTTGGGGATAATTTCCAAAAGTTATTGCTGTTAAAATTAAGAATTTCCAAGAAGCAGATTCACAGGTAGTATACAAGATGTTAGCTCTACTGGGTGAGGTCTAAGATATGCAGGTGATTTCCTCAACTATTAAACTTAAAAGATAAATGTGGTCTGAGAAAAGACTTTTACATTCCTAGAAGTGTCACTGATAGAAAGAAATTCTTCCTAATGGATTTATTTATGCATCTAGACTCAAATTACTGTTTGGTGTTGACCTTCCAATCACCCACTGCCAATTATTGGTGTCATAATTTTTATGCTGCTTAGCTAAAAAGCCCAGTGTTTCACCACATACCCCCCACCACCCTGGGATTTCCTAACATGCAAATCCTTTAGCACCCACCTTTGTCTCAAAAGCCTAAAAGGAAAGATTAAGATGAGAAAGGTGAGAATCTTAGTTGGTACTTTGCAACTGTGCAAAAATCTGCATCCCTTTACACCATTTCTAGTCCTATTGGTGACAAATGGATTTTCCCCTCAAAAAAAAAAAAAAAAAATCTCAACAGGTTTTTTTGGGTATGTTTATTAACTTTGCATTAGACCTGTTTTAAGAGCACCATAAAAAGTTATGTGCTACACTTTCCACCTGTAAAATATTTATGCATGCCAGAATTATTTATGTACTGCTAATTGAAGCGAAACAATATGAAATTCTTTTTTTTTTTTTTTTTTCACAGTCACATCACTAATTATGTTGTAAACAAATTATCTGCACTACTAACTTAAACTTAACTGGCTATGCTTTTAATCAGCAGAGATTTTTTTCTTTTCTCTTTAATTTTATAGGCTGTGATTTTAGACATTTGCTTTCAAATACAATCAGGTACAAGAGAAGGCACCCATAATTAACTTGGAGAGAGAACCCAAAGCACTCATTAACTTTGATTTATAACTGAAACTATCTGGGTTTAAGAACATGAGTCAGTGTTTAACAGATTATTTCTTTTCCATGGATATAAGGAGGTACACTGGATGGATGCTTTCCCTACACAAAGTGAGGCTATCAGAATTCTTTCAGACACTTCTTTCATCTGTCAACATCTTGGTGTGTTTGCTCAGAGCAGCTATTTCTTTAATCAGGGTAAAAGATGTAACTTGACAGAGTGTAATTATTTTAATTGCCATGGAAAAATGGAGAACTAAATGATCAGACAAATTTGATTTTCACACTTGGGTTCTAGAACAGAAATAAGATTTCAAACACCTAACAAAATTTTGAACTTTCAAAGCTTTCAGAGCTGCAATAACTTTGTCTGAAAGGACACATTCAATGAAGAATAAATGTTTTTACTTATGTTAACACTGGTAATTATTGGGTTTGAAGCACTTTTAGGGTTTCTGTTGTACAAAATAAGTGCCAAGCAGCTTGTGCAGCATCCATGCAGTATTTTTATTCCTCTTTCTGTACCCTCAAACAGTTTTTGTCAGGGGTGGATCAATGCTCATCTGACTAAAAAATAATTTTGATTGATGACATTCCTCTTTCCATCCCTCCAAACTCATCTAAATTGCCAGAAACAAACCAGCAAATAGTCTTTGCACTTGCAGCCATCATGCCATAGAGGGATTTCTATACAAGACTGACATCCATCCCAGAATGGGACTCTCTGGGGCCTCTGTCAATCATCCCAAATACATCAAACTGCCAGCTGACTGATTTTTGTCTAGGACCAAAACTGTGGGCTGCTTTCTTGTGTTGAACAGGAGCAAGGTCTTATAGTAGAAAATTAAGAGATTTCTGAGATCTGCTTGGTCTTGACCTGAGCTGCTGGTGGGCTGCCAGCCCTTCCCACCTCAAGGTCCAGGGCAGGGTTCTGCCACACAGCTTGAAGCTGATTTCCATGCAGGGATTTCCTGGAGCCAGCTCCGACAGCCATCTATCATTTTTCATAGAATCATAGAATCCTAGAACTGGCTGGGTTGGAAGGGACCTCAGAGCTCATCAAGTCCAACCCTTGATCCACTCCCGCTGCAGTTCCCAGCCCATGGCACTGAGTGCCACATCCAGGCTCTTTGGAAATATCTCCAGGGATGGAGAATCCACCCCTTCCCTGGGCAGCCCATTCCAATGCCTGATCACCCTCTCCAGAAAGAAATTCTTTCTCATGTCCAACCTAAACCTCCCCTGGCACAACTTGAGACCTCTTGTGCCCTCTTGTCTTGCTGAGAGTTGCCTGGGAAAAGAGCCCAACCCCCCCCTGGCTCCAACCTCCTTTCAGGGAGTTGGAGAGAGTGATGAGGTCTCCCCTGAGCCTCCTCTTCTCCAGCCTCAACACCCCCAGCTCCCTCAGCCCTTCCTCACAGGACTTGTGCTGGATCCCTTCCCAGCCTCCTTGCTCTTCTCTGGACCTGCTCCAGCACCTCAAGCTCCTTCCTGAGCTGAGGGGCCCAGAACTGGACACAGCACTCAAGCTGTGGCCTCCCCAGGGCTGAGCACAGGGGCAGAATCCCTTCCCTGGACCTGCTGGCCACGCTGTTCCTGAGCCAGCCCAGGATGCCATTGGCCTTCTTGGCCACCTGGGCACACTGCTGCCTCCTCTTCAGCTTCCAGCTTTTGTTCATATTCTCATCCCCTAGAAGAATATTCATTGGTTTTTCAACTTGACAGCTGAGAAAAGCCACGAGACAAAAGAGATCCAAACCTTCTCAAGACCTTGGAGGCTTTTTCCTGAGTGCAAATCACTTGCTGTTACCTCCTGCTCTCATAGGACCAGATCCTCAGCTAGAAGGAGGCTTTGCAGCTCTCCCTGGTGTCACCAGCAGAACATGACCAGGTTTTCCTGTCTTTCCACACTGCAATAATGTGAGAAGAGAAGCTTGGGGAATTTCCTTTTTGCCATCAGCAGAAAGCCAGGGGAGGCACCACTTTGAGACTTTATGTCACTTAGGTCAGCATTTTAGCAGTCTTTTCCTCTGAGAAAATCTTTTGTTTTGAAAACTCTGCCCTCAGAAATATAGAGGGTTCCATCAGCCTATGACATGAAGTGAAAGGGAGTAGGTGAGAAGTATTTTCAGTTCTCCCACCCAATTTCTTTGCTTTCTCATCTGTTAATGAGAAGCCTGGCTCTGACACTGTGTTATGGCAGGGTGCACAGAGCAGGGTTTAATTCTAAGTAGTATAATAAAAATAACTGCAGGTGGAAAAAAAAATCAGATTATTAGATACAATAGTTTTAGGTTGGTTTTTTTGTTTGTTTTTTTTTTTTTTTCCCCAGCAGTAACTTTATCTCTTATCAATACTACTTCTAGAAGGGCTGTGATTTTTTCCATATTCCTAGGGGTAAGTAAGCTCCAAAAAGTTCTCACACACATGGAGAATTATTTCCACAATGCCTAGGATGGAAGCTGGCTGCAGAAATGTCTTAAGGACATTTAAGCACCTTGAGCAGTTTTGCAGTGGATAAATGATGAGTTGGTACAAAAAGTGATGGAAAAGACAGCACTTTTGGTCAAGCTGTCAAGTGGAATCCTTAGAGAATGAATTAAAATTAGTTCCATTGCAGATGCCTCTACATAAAGTGCTTATAAGGAAAGTAGATCATAAATATCCTATGTCTTACCCATTCATGGAGAGAGTAACTCTTAGAATTGTGAGGTTTGCCTGGCATGAAAACAACACCTTGACAGAGTATCCAACACTGCTTGGGGCATGAGAATTATCAAGCCCTGTTTGTCCTTTCTCTGTGGTGGGAGACAGGAAGAATGAATGAGTCAAAACTCAGGAGATGAGGGGCCCTGGTCTTTGGTTGTCTGGTCACCAGCTGGCAAACAAAAGAGAATTGCTTCATCAAGGTGAATTTTCAAGCTAAGATGCAGAAAGGTTGGGGGTTTTAATACTCCAGTATCTTCCATGGAAAGGCAACCTTAAATCCTGCAGTGGTCTCAGTTATTGGGTGAGGTGTTCCCCTGATTGCCAGGAAAGGTCTGTATGGAAATAATTAAACATTAAACACCATCTGTCCAGAACTCAGGAGGCATAATTCCCACAAAATGGAATATTTGCCCTATGACTTGTGTTGTTGCACAAAAGTATTCCCTTTCCTTACTGTTCCCTGGTCAGCCTTGCACGTGCTTTTCCTTGGCAAGCTCCAGCTGAAACTTATCAATAATTGCAAGTGATTCAGGTTGTGATAAAATGTGATGGAAAGGCATCCATCAGTGAGCAGGGCAGAGAGATCTCAGGGCATGACACCTACCTGGGCACTGGCCTGTGAAAGGCAGAGGAAACAGCCAACACATTGCTGCTTCTGCCAGAAGTTTCAAATATTTCATTTCTCTTTCTTTCTCATTGTAATGTTGCATTTAAAGCTGCTCAAGCTTACAACATCTTTCACTGAAAGGTTAAATGAGTGACATGGAATGATCCCAAGAAATTGTTTATTTCTCTGCATAGCTGTGTCATATGTGCTTGTGTTAACAGACTGGGAGTCTAAATACAATTTATTCCCAATGAATACTTAAAGCTTTTATTGTAACTATTTTTTTCTTTCATCTGTGCAAGCCTGTCCTATACTACATCTATATATGTGCTCTCTAATAGCTTCATCTACTGATCTTTAATGGTTTTTGCATGGTAGCATTGTAAGACACAAAAGATTTGTTGTTGATAATACAAATAATTTCTCTAAGTCAACTCTTCTTTTGTAAAGAGATTCTATAGCAAAACAGGTTTTGAACTATTTTTTTTTTTCAGGCACTAATTTTCCTTTCAGTTTATAACAAGGTTTTGACATTATATTGTATCAACCACTTTCTTTTCTGTGTTCTGCACATGTATTTTGTTTTTTTTTTAAATTGGTTCTCCTCTCAGAAAAAAATAAAGAGTCTTCCTATTTTTTGGAAGGACATACATGCACACAGACTCTCTTAATCTGAGTAATTGAATAACATAGGTCAGGTGAGGAGATGAAACACATTTTATAGAAGCTTGGGTTTGTACCCAGAATTGGAGCAGCTGTCTAAGCCCATTGCTTTTTGCCATGCAGAAACTACAAAACCTGAAGAAACTTGGGAAACAAAGGAAAATCCAAGACAAAATCTGATTTAGAGCAAACCAAAACTCCTAATTTAAAAATAAAAAAAAACCCCAAACCATTCTGTTTCAAGTAAGGACAAAGAAACAGGTGGTTTTGAAGACAAGGCAGCAAGTTCTGCTAAGACAGCTCTGCCAGGTCAGAAGGAAAACTAAAAATTTTTTCTGTTACTAACAAGAATGTGACTGGAAAGAAATTGCCCTGGGAGCTTGGAATTTTTGGCTGCAGTGTCCTAAAGTCAAAGTCTGAGTGTGCTTCATGACCTGTGTGCCAGGCAGGAGAGAGGATGCTTCAAGAATCTGCTCTGAGACACTGTGCTGGGTGCCTCAGGAATCTGGGGGGGGAGGAACAGGGATTTCAGGAAACAGGTAGCTGCTCCTTGGTACAAAGAGTTGGGAAAGACACTGAAATGGAAACTTATCTGTCTGCACAGTGCCATGTCCTGTTCTGGGGAAAATGTGGGAATTAATGACATTTTTGCTGCTTAATTTTGAGATTTTCCACTCTTGCGTTCCTATCTTTCAGAAAATGTAATTAATTCTATCAGTTAATAGAGAGGACTATTTAGGATTATTAGATAAGTTATATTATTAGATGTGGCTTGGAATACATGAATGTCCTATTTTGTAATATTCTGTAAGCTTGATTTGCCAGATGACAGGAAACAACAGTGCAGAAGAGGAAAAAACCATCAGTTTCTACATCTATCTAGAGCATAGTGCTGAGCTCATCACCCACCACTTGTAACTGGAGAATTTAGAAAAACTCTAAAAACTCATCACTAAAAAAATCTTACAGCATGAGGAGGTCATGATTACAAGATTATTTTATGTAGTTCATCCACACCAATAATAAGGTGAGGGTTTGAAAGTGAGAGATAGTGATGAAACTGGGAACAGATAGGCTCAGCCACTTCAAAATTCACTTCACAATTACTGGTGCTTTTTGTCAGATGTACTTTTGGTTGTTTATGATGACTGGAGATTTTTATATAAATTATAGGTGTCTATACACTTATAAGAAAATCAAGTTAAAATCAAAAGTTAAAAATCAAAATTCTGGTTTTGAATGATTTTTTTTTCTTGGTACACTCTCCAGAATATTGAAATATTCTTTTTTACTGGAAACTTCTCCCCAAGAACTTCAAAATTCATGCTCTGTTCTGGTCCTCAGGTTTACAATTTTGTCATGACCTCTCATGGACAGTAAGTATGAAGGCACACAACTAAAAATGTAAATCCTCATCCTATGTGCATGTGTTCTGTCAGCAACATGCTAGGAGACTTGAAGACATGAGCCAGACAAGACAGAACAGAAAGCCCTCAGAGGGTGGAACAGAACACATTCTGCTGAGTGACTTCCCCCAAATCTGCTGCCACCTCTTTTTCACCCTCTGCTTCCCACTACTTTTCATACTATATGGTTGTAGAGGGAATTTCCCCTTGCCAAGTGCATCCCTCATGGTGAGAAGCACTGTTTTATTCCAAAGTGAATTGTTTTTCCAATGACTGCTGTGACGTTTGATTTTGGAGCCTCCCTAATCTGCTGCCTCGTGGATTTAGACAACTGTGGTTTTATTCACTGAGCAGTCAAACAGGGCTTCAGCTTTCTGCTGGCAGTTCATAACCTATTGGCATTTGAAGGCTAAATATTCACTAAATTGGATATTAATAACAACTGTGGAAAAATACAACAGATGCTGGATTGTACCAAGACTTTGTATCAGGCCTGGGGTTCTTTTTCAGATGATTCCAGAGAACACCTTTGGACAGGATATGAAGAGAAGGAGAGGAACTCAAGCCTGAGGTCACATTCAGACCATCCAGCTACCAGATAAATGATGAACAATTAATAACAGGACCTCAGTGATACCTGGCAGCAATGAAATCCATGGTTTAATCATGCTTTAAGTACTCTCTTCCTCTTTCTTTTATTTTGTTGCTCAGAAAATTTAGGTAAGCTACAATTCTGCTATAAATTTTGAGAAATAGTTTTAAGAAATATTCTTTTTTATTGACTGCTGGTCTAATCTAAAGCCACAAATCAATACTGAGAATTGTAAATACTGAAGGTGCTCACCAGAGGTTTTTTTCTGTAGCCTACAATGCTGAGTTTATCTATGTCCCTTTCTCCTTTACTATCATCTTTGCTAAAAAGTGACCAGAAAGTGCAGAAAACTGACAGACAGCAAAAATTCAAGGGTAAGGTTTCTCCCCCAGCCATGACACCACCACGTGCTGGTGGTGTTAGAGGCTTTTGAAAGGAATGGGCACACTGCCACCAGACTGAAGCTTCTGAAACCAAGAGGCAGCTGTGGAAGGGATGGCCAAGAGGAAGGCAGTGAGGTGCCCCAAGGGCCACTGAACTAAAGGAGAAAAGTAACCTGAGAATCAGTAGAAAAAGAGAGGAAAAAAAAACCCTCAGCTATATTCAGGCACACTCACAGGAAGCTGAACATGAGCCAGCAGTGTGCCCAGGTGGCCAAGAAGGCCAATGGCATCCTGGGCTGGCTCAGGAACAGCGTGGCCAGCAGGTCCAGGGAAGGGATTCTGCCCCTGTGCTCAGCCCTGGGGAGGCCACAGCTTGAGTCCTGTGTCCAGTTCTGGGCCCCTCAGCTCAGGAAGGAGATTGAGGTGCTGGAGCAGGTCCAGAGAAGAGCAAGGAGGCTGGGAAGGGATCCAGCACAAGTCCTGTGAGGAAGGGCTGAGGGAGCTGGGGGTGTTGAGGCTGGAGAAGAGGAGGCTCAGGGGAGACCTCATCACTCTCTCCAACTCCCTGAAAGGAGGTTGGAGCCAGGGGGGGGTTGGGCTCTTTTCCCAGGCAACTCTCAGCAAGACAAGAGGGCACAAGAGGTCTCAAGTTGTGCCAGGGGAGGTTTAGGTTGGACATGAGAAAGAATTTCTTTCTGGAGAGGGTGCTCAGCCATTGGAATGGGCTGCCCAGGGAAGGGGTGGATTCTCCATCCCTGGAGATATTTCAAAAGAGCCTGGATGTGGCACTCAGTGCCATGGGCTGGGAACTGCAGCGGGAGTGGATCAAGGGTTGGACTTGATGAGCTCTGAGGTCCCTTCCAACCCAGCCAATTCTAGGATTCTATGATATTTCTCAAGGTGGATTGGGCTGATAAAAATTACAACCTTTTTTTTGTTTTTTTTTATCCTCTACCCTATTTTATTTCACAATCCTAAAAATATTGCAAGTGCCTGAGGCGTGAGGCAGAGCAAAGCTCCATTTTCACTCCAGAGAGTTGGCACTTTGCTCATTAGGCTCCTTAGGATCTAACTGAGTGACCTTGTTTTGGTGGGAAGGCACAGATGGAGTCTGTCAGTAAATCTTGTTAATGTAACAAGTATTCCTACTGTTAGATGAGGTTTGCACCTCATAGAAGCATTTCCATCCCAAATATACAACCACCATTTCCTCCTGCCAATGTCAGCCCCCTTATTGCATGCCAACAGGGACTGCAGCATTTATTTTTGTTGTGAATTACCAAAAAAAGAACATCTTGCCCTGAGTGTAGGCTGATCTTTCTCTCAAAGGCAGTCACACACCTTGTGTGTAGAGACAGTGATGTTTGCTTTTAAATTTGGAAGTGTTACCTGATAAACACAACAGCTTTCTGCTGCTGGGAATCTTCTCCTGAACTGAAAAAATATTTTCATGACATGAATGCAGATTTCTCCTGGATCCTTGCTCACCTATGATCCAGATAAGTAATATGTAATATAATTAATCGGGGCTCTATTTATGAAGTAATTATAAGTGGCTGAAAATTTTAGGATGGAGTCACTATTTTCTTTCTGTGAGAAATAAAAAGCTGGTTTCAAAGGACATTCAGCTTCTCAGAGGCAATGCTGAAGAGGTGGACCCCTTCAGGTAAAAAAAGAGGGCTACCACACTAACTCAAGTTTTTTAATAAAATTCAGTGTTGGGAAAAACCCTGACCACCAGGATCAATGCTGAATAAGCAATCATATTTCTTAAGTGTTTTGTACCATTAAAACACAGCAGCAAAGCTAAGAGTAGTTGAATTAGGGACCCCCATTTTTCATTTCTAGATTCAGATTTCTCTCCTAAATTTCCCAATCCACATGGGATTGTGAGGGCACAGAATCCCACCTGAAGGAATAGCTCTGCATACTTTTAAAATATATTCTCTTCTTCTTTGCAGATGGGAAAATCAAACTTGATGTTGGGAAGGAGATGAATCTGCACTCCCTTTTTCCACTGCCACTTGGAAGGCAAGTTTGGGGCTCTAACCCCCAGATTTTAGAGCCCAGATAAGAGAGAAAGAAGAGTCCTGCTCACCTCTGCCTGCCCCTGCAGGGAAAGATGACTCCAATTGGGTGTCTGATGGCTTAAATTGCTGAAAAAGAGGGGACAGAATAGACAGAAGAAACTCCAGTGCTTTACTGCTGCTTTTTCAGCCTCAGTCCCCTCCTAGAAGGCATCAAGGTTCTATGTCAGAAAGCCACCAGACTTAATAAGGACTATGGTTTATAGTATTTGTTTGAAATATATTCATTTACTTTCTTCCATGGATATTTCTGCCCAGTTGTTGTTGCTTCCAATGTTCAAACACTTCTTTCTTTTGTGTTAGTTAAAACTTTTCCTTGTTACATGCTGCTGTAAGGATTATAAAAAGAAATTAAATTTAGGACCCGAAGATCATCATAATAAGAGGAATTAAACCTCTCTGCAAGTGTAATTAACAAAAAGAGATGGGCTGATGACAGATAATCTGTTGCTAACTAAGCACCAGAGGTAGGAAGAGGCCTTCAGGAAAGGACAGCTTTCACAGCTTTAGACCAGAGGTGAAGTCATGACCTAAGTGTGATTTGCAGCTCCAGAGATAAGTGTCACTTTCCCCTGTGGTAAGAGGTTAAAAAGTCACATAATTGCTGCTGCCACTTCTCTTCCAGGGTAAAAAGTGGATTATTTCATTCCTTTTGCCCTTTCCTTTTTTCACTAGGGTCCTGACCTGGCAAAGGCACAGCTGTGGAATAAGAAACAAATCCATCTGGGTTTGGACAATACAACTTTAGATTATTTCTCAGTGTGTGTATGCAGATACTCTGCAGGACTGGCCTCCTAAACAACAAGCTAGACTTAGCAGAAAAACTGTTATTCTAAGGGCAAGTTCTGTAAATAAAATAGTAATATTAAGAAAAAGTTTTGTATTCCAGGTGTCCTGTCCTGCATTGCAAGCAGTGGAGGTGATGCAGTAAGAAAACCTGAAGCCTTAGCTGTTCTCTCTTGGAATGGGTTGTTCTCAGAGTTAATTCCCACAGCCATGGAAGTAGAGCCTCAGATTACTTCTTCTTCAGCACTGCAGACACTTTTGGAGAAAAGATTCTGGCAAATACCATTCACTTCAGCTGAGAGGCCCTGCAATGAAAGCCTGAGGCAGCTGGGAGAAGTGGAGCCTGAAATTCACATTGTCCTCATTGAATCAAACCAGAATTACCTTTTTTCCCCCAGGTGATTCATAAGATATTTCCATTGTTTGTTGATTTTAACCAATTTGTCCTAAACCTCTGACATTCTGGTGAGGTGATGTCTTTCGTTCCATACAAATGCAGTTCTTCCTCATAAAAATTCTCTGGTTTTACCATCAAGTTATTGCATTCCCAGCTAGCTTGCTAAATTTAGAGATCAAAACATGAGCAAACTATTCTGAGGCTGAAAACCTTGGTGCAAGAACTGCATTTTCCTCCAGATGTTGAGCTACACTTGGCAAACACATTAGTAATTGAGATGCTGCTTTAGCAAACACCAGAGCAAGTTTGTCATTGATTAAAGTCACCTAGAACTGTCCTGGAGCAATATTTCAATTGACAAGGCTGCTTTGCTGCTAAAAATAGAAGCTTTTTTATGTTAATTTGTTGAAATAACTGTGCTTCCTTCTATAGGTTTGGGTTATGACTTTTCTCTTTGGCATCAGTGTTTTGTGGCTTGGGAAATATCCATAAGGTGCTTTCAGATCATTAAAAAATTCTGCAGGAGAAATAAAACCAGTTACCATGGCTTCACTGACTTAACAGTTATTGGTTTCCTTTTTACAAGCCACTGCCAACACCCTTAAATCAAGACCTGAAAGCCAAGTCTATGGGTAGTTATTTGGGCAAGTTTCTGATTTCATTTAAATCCATGCAAATACAGTGTAAGTCCATTGAAGTGGATCATTAAAAACTTTCCACTGAAACTATTTTTCCAAGTGGAGAACAAATAATTTTGACAACACCAGTCTTCCTCCTTTCATAAAAGCCAAAACAAACTACCTTTTTGAGGTGCAAATTTTCAATGTAGCTATTTTTCTCATTTAAAAAGCAGAAAAGGATCATTTGGGAAGACTTTAATTTGTACCTGAGACTGCAATCAGGCTCAGGAGTCATGTTTTGTCCTGCTTTTCACCTGGAAGGATCCAAATCAAGCCCTGTTATCTCCTTGTAGGCTCTGAGGTGTATATGGCCTGGCTCAGGAACAGCGTGGCCAGCAGGTCCAGGGAAGGGATTCTGCCCCTGTGCTCAGCCCTGGGGAGGCCACAGCTTGAGTCCTGTGTCCAGTTCTGGGCCCCTCAGCTCAGGAAGGAGATTGAGGTGCTGGAGCAGGTCCAGAGAAGAGCAAGGAGGCTGGGAAGGGATTATGGAATCATAGAATCCTAGAACTGGCTGGGTTGGAAGGGACCTCAGAGATCACTAAGTCCAACCCTTGATCCACTCCCGCTGCAGTTCCCAGCCCATGGCACTGAGTGCCACATCCAGGCTCTTTTGAAATATCTCCAGGGATGGAGAATCCACCCCTTCCCTGGGCAGCCCATTCCAATGGCTGATCACTCTCTCTGGAAAGAAATCACCCGCTCAGTAAAGGCGCTGAGGGAGCTGGGGGTGTTGAGGCTGGAGAAGAGGAGGCTCAGGGGAGACCTCATCACTCTCTCCAACTCCCTGAAAGGAGGTTGGAGCCAGGGGGGGGTTGGGCTCTTTTCCCAGGCAACTCTCAGCAAGACAAGAGGCCACAAGAGGTCTCAAGTTGTGCCAGGGGAGGTTTAGGTTGGACATGAGAAAGAATTTCTTTCTGGAGAGGGTGATCAGCCATTGGAATGGGCTGCCCAGGGAAGGGGTGGATTCTCCATCCCTGGAGATATTTCCAAAGAGCCTGGATGTGGCACTCAGTGCCATGGGCTGGGAACCACAGGGGGAGTGGATCAAGGGTTGGACTTGATGATCTCTGAGGTCCCTTCCAACCCAGCCAGTTCTGTGATTCTCTGTGTGCAGTTTATACACATACCTATGTACACAGGATGACAGATTTCAGGTTTATCACCTCAGGAGGAGGGGAAATGATGTGCCATCATCTCACAAAAGCACTTAGTTCATAATTAAACTGTGTAAATCTCGAGGAGAAGAACCAACAGTATTTTTCTACAGCTTGACATGACAGACAAAATGATTTTACCAGGAAGCTGGCAGCTTAATAGGAACTGGCATCAGCTCCAGTGTCCTTGGTATGTGTCATGGCATGGATTATTGCTCCAATCAATACAAAGCAATTTCCAATGAAGGGAAACAATTGTACATTGCTTTGTTATGATCCATTTTCAGATAGGATTTCTCCAGCCTCCCATGGATTTGCAGCTGCTCAATTACAGTCTAATTGCATGACCCCTGTAGAGCAAAACCCAAGGAGTGTCAGTGGTACAGAGTGACATTCAGAACAAAGTCAGAATGGTGAAGTTTGCAGTTCCCACAAGGAGGGGAAAATGTAACCCAGGAAATAAAGGCATCACTTGAAGATACAGGTGTTAACATGCCCTTTGTCACAAAAACTCTAGTGCTTGTATGGCCCTGAAACATTCACACACCACCCCATTACCTTACTGTAAGACTTACAGAAATATTCATTCAAAATTTTATGTTTTCTATTTACAGAAAAGAATAAGATAAAAGCAAATAAGGTGTGGAAGCTTCTATAGCAACATTCCTGGAGAATTTCCTTGTTAAATCTAAGCAAACACAGCAATGCTGGCTTACTAGACAAGATCACAAGTCACTGGGGAGCCTGGGAGGCCCCTTCAATCTTCTGTATATTTGGCTCTCAGCCTGTGTGCTTTGGGGCATTTTATCTTTCCAGTAGTCATCTTTTTCTATTGGTAGAACCTCAATTTCTATTGTTGCATCAGGGAATAAAGGCATTATATCAATGCATAGCAACAGCTGGTATCAGGACAGAAAAAAAAGCTAAAAATATTGTTTTTCTTGAAGGAGCAGGGAGAAGATAGGAAAACCAAAATCATTTCCCAGGTTGAAGTTTTCTATAAGATTGGAGGAAGCCATCCTGATCTCATAAGAAGTGTGGCAGTGAACTGGGATGCCAGGAGACCAGCTTCAGTTTATAAGAGGGCACCCAGTTCCAGGACCCAAATTCCTCTGCTTGGGGTGTGTTTAGCTCAAGCTGGATACACCAGCCAGACAAATCTCCCTGCCCCTGCAAAGAGGCCACAAATTCTGCAATTAATTCTGAGGATTTTTATGGTGAAAACCAATTTTTTTTCCCCTTTGATTTTCCCACTGGTGTTTGAACCTCTAGGGTTTTTTGTTTGGTTTTTTTTTTCTTTTTGGTTGGTTTGGTTTTGGGTTTTTTTTTGCTATTAGTTAGAATTCCTGAACTTTGGAATAAACTGTTAAGAGTACTGGGTAAAATTCAAGCCATCCCTAGGATGAAAGGACTCTAACTCTCAGGAAAACTTTCTGCCTGCTTTTTTGTGCAGCTTTCCAGACTTGCTGGGGATGGCACATGCTTAGGGATTTCTTGTCACCTGTCTTTGCAACTGTAGAGGTGGCAGTAAACCACAGTTTTTCTCAGTGAAAAGCCAAACCAGCTTCTTCTCCAAGGTTACCCTCATTTAATACTCTAATAGGGAAAATGGAACTCCATAAAAACAGCTCTTGCCAGGAGAAAGAAGAGGATAGAATGATACTGCTTTAGAGGAAAGGCTGAGCAAATAATTAGGTTTATTCAGACTGTTTCCTCTGGGAACTAAAGATTGTGTCTCTCAACATCTCTCTCAAGTGTGCAGGGATAATTCAGGCTGCCCATGGCACTCCAGCTCTGACCATCACCTCCTCCTGAGCCAGAAATGGAGGTGATGGGCTCAAAAGAAGCAAAAAAACCCAACTGACAATTCTAACCTAATTTTTGCAGTGATAGAAGTAGAACACAATAGGCTGTTAGAAGTCTTGCAAGCATTTTCTTAAATAAACCAATGATAATTAAAGACAAATTTAAGTGTAGGTTAGGTGTATTTGACAGCTTGATTTCTAGGAGCTGGCTGGAATTGAGAACAGACTCCCAGAGCTCACCAGAAGAGACTGGTGGGACTATGGGAATATTCCAATATTAGTTGTGGGAATATGGCAAGAAAATAATTTTGATAAGGAGAGCAACAGAGTAAACTTTATTCATACAACAAATAAAATCTAGTGATGCTGTAATGAAGCTGTAGCACTTAGTCACAAAACCCTTGGCTTTACAACTCACACTGTAACAGGACAAACACACAAAATGGGATATTTGTAATTCAGGACAAAGGTCTGACAAGATGACATTGAAAACTATTTTCATTTTAACTCCCAGTAAGCCAACTTCTAATAAAGAATCTGCCAGTAGTGCCAAGTATAAAGCCAGTAATGAAAGTAGTTGCTCAACCAACACTCAGTGTCCTAATTCCCCTTTTATATGTTCTTCTCATGGCCTGTAGTGTCCTAATTCCCCTTTTATATGTTCTTCTCATGGCCTGTAGTGTCCTAATTCCCCTTTTATATGTTCTTCTCATAGCCTGTAGTCTGGCAATAGTTGCTTTATCTTGGTCAGACCTTGCAAACATTATTTTTTGCTTTGCTTTGGTTTTGTTTTCTCATCATCAGTTGTATCTTATTGCTGAGAGAAAAGCATTTCTTGGTTGAACTTTCAGTGTTGTATTTCTGGGAGAGAAGGGTGGATTAAATTCTTTTTTTATTTATTCTGTATCTACTTTTTTACAAATTAATAATAACTTAGGATCATATGCATCTCACATTGTAAGGGGTGGACAAACACATCCTAATTCTCTATACATTATTTTGGGTTGTTTCTAGGACTTTTGTTGGAAAGGATGGCAACCTGCCACAGCACATGGGCATCATTTCAATCCTCCAATCAACACTTCTTTCATTTAACAATGTTTTTTTCCAAGAAGAAACTATTGTGGCAGTATTTCTTATCAGTAATGTTGAACTGAGGGGAAAGGCAGTTGTTTTTGCAAGAGAGCAATGCCTTAATGAGGATCCTGGATAAAACCCTAAGTTTGGTTAAACATCAGGGGCCTCAGAAGTTATCCATTTGGACTTTGCATATGCACCAGAACTCTCATTTTCCTACAAAAGCAACCTTTAATTTTCATTAGTCTGAAGTGAAAACCTTAGCTTGTGATGCTATTCTCCCCTTGACACACACCCATCCCTCTCACTGCAAATATTTGATTAAGCATGAGTATTAGGTGGGATAATACAGAATCTCTGCCTGGTTTTAATTATCTTGGACTCTGTTGGTGATGCCAGATGCCAGAGGGAGTTGTGAGAACAAGTACAGGATAAGTCAAGGGTCTGATCAAGCAGTCCTTGATGATAGCCTTGCATTTAGTGTCTGAATTGCTTTATCATAATCTCCTCTCCCACAGCTCTAACAAACACTGTCATATGGATGATGCTTCCTTTAAAATATAGTTGAGACTCAATACATGTTTTTCTTTTAATCAGTGAAGTTCCTTCTAAGATAAATGTATTGGTAACCAGAACACATCCTGGTGCATTTTTCCCCTAAGTCATCTGCACAAAGGATGTGAAAGGAAACTTTGGTAAAGCTACAACAAGTGATTAAACAAATCCCCATTGACCCCAGGGCTATTTTTCCTTAGGGAGTGGTGCTCCTTAATAACATTTAGTAAAACAAGGAACTGGCCAAAAGCAGCAATTTTGTGGCAGCTGAGCTCTAGACCTCATCTGCCAAAATACACATTTTTGTCCAGGGAATATGCCTTCTTTTTGTCATCCATAATTGTATCATGGAATTAGAGGAAATGGGTTGAAGAGAAACAACTTCTCTCCACTTCCCAGGTCTCCTTCCTATCAGGTTTCTAGCCAGGATCAATGATTCCATTTGGTTCTGGTAGGATGTTGAGATGTGTAAGAAAGTCTGAGGAATGCACACTCTTTATGATCCAGCTCTGGATCTGTCACTTCTCATTTGAGGAGAGGATTTGGATAGAGTGAGATCCACTTTTGAAAAAAAAAAATAATTAACAAACACTTCTTGCTAAACCAACATTAAGGAATGTCTAAGAGCAAGTATTGTAGCCTAAGTATCCACCAAACAGCCTATATAAAAATAATATATATCTAAAAAAAAAAAAAAGCCATTAAAGAGTTAAGAAAATCATTCCACTGGTCTATAGCATCCTTTTTCAGACTTGTGTCTCAAAAGAGCAGCACATGTTTCTTTATGACAAGGTTTTCCTTCCTGACTGGTAAGATCCTCCTAGGTCCTAAGAGTAATTCATGCAACTAGAAGAGAGAGGGGAAGCAAAAAGAGAGCAGGGAGGGGACAGCCACAGACTGACAAGGAAAGGAGCTCTACAATGCAGCTCTCAGAGCTGATTCCTGACAGAAATTCCAGCACAGGTGGAATATAGACTGTGACTCCTCAAAACAACCACCACATTTTAATTCTGTGAGCCAATCCTTAAACAAATGTTTGTTGCTTTTGTAATTACTAAGATTCAAGCATACACTTGTGAGGTTACAATGGGAAAGAGTATATTCTACAGCCTATGTTTCAGTATTTCCACTTCTGATTGTGCTTCCACTCCCTAAGAATCCATAATTATTCAGAAATAAATCAGAGGTTCCTTGGAGGTGTTTGTAATGATGAATATTATAGAAAGGCAGGTGTGTGCCATGCCAGATTGTTGTAGAGACTTCATTATCAGTAAGTGAAGTGAAAAATCCAGACTTAATGTCCAGATACCACAAGAGAAAATAATTTTCTTGGCATTTGGGAATAGTTTGGTTTAAAATTATGAAAGGTATTTATGTCAAAAGCATTAAAATAATGTAAAAGAAAAGCAAGCTTACTTTTTCACATGAAACCAGGATTTAGAGAAAATGTTAAATGTTGTCTATATGGAGTATGACACCCTCATCTTCATGAAATCTACTGCAAAATGGACAACACATATACACCATCATCTCTTTTTTTTCAGGTGCTCACAGCTTGTAAGTGCTTGGAAACTTTTCCAAACCTAAAAACTCCAGTGTGTCTTACCTATTCACTTCTCAGTCTGCAGCTCCAGCAGTGTGAATACCTTGCAGCTTCTGCTGCTTCTCCCCTTGTTTTCAGGGTGGCAGAATGAACAAGGCTGGCTTCCTTGTGACATGGCAAGACCTGACAGAAATGGGTTTTTCTCCAACCTGACCTTGTCCCTAGGAATAGTCTGTTCTACAGGTTCCTGGGGACAAGCCCAGTGTCTCTTTCAGCCTCCAGTGGTTTTATCTCCTGTCAAGCTCTGTGATCCCAGCTGAAAGAATGTAGAACAGGAGCAAGAAACAACCCTCAAGTGCAGTTTGAATGTTGGTGCATGTTCCTTGTGCAGGATTTTATACCACAAGATTATAAAAAGGGAGAGTGAAAAATAAATTTAAAATTATTATGGGAAGGAGCATGGCTAAGCAGCCACTGACTATCCATGAGGTCCATTCTTGGACTCCCCATGAGATGAAATTACAGTATCTACAGCTGGAATACAGGAGTACTTCTATCCCATTGGGTTTTTGGAGGGAGCTTCCCCCAAATCTTTTGGCATTAGCTTTATTCTTTCCCATGTAAAAGTTCAGGTTAAACCCAGGAAGCATGAACTTTCAATGCCTGCTCTGGGAGGTACTGAAATGGAGGTATTATCCATGCAGATAAGGAGCTCTGTTTAAAACTCCAAACCTGTGGGTGGGTCAAATGAAACACTTCAGATCCTTTCCCTCTGTGCATGGGGTAGAGGAGATGTAATTTGACTACTTCAAATTTTGCAAACTTAGGTGAGATTCTAAATTAAGAGTCATTAAGCCAATCCTGAATGCTGCTACAGGTGAAAAACTAAAAAAGCTGCTCTGGCTACACACTGCAAGGAAACATGCAGTTATGTCCAGTGACAGGGAATGCACAGGAGCTGTTTTATCACTCACATTTTGGCCTGAGCAGAGGAACTGCTTCCTGGGGATGCAGAAGTCATCTAAAGCCTCCATCTGCCACTGAACACAGGACCCAAGCTCTCTGCCTTTTGCTCTCTGCAGGGAGCTGGTTGGAGCAAGCCTCTTATTGCTGTAGCTGAGAATGTGCTTTTTCTCTCCATAACGAAAGTCTCAAAGACAGAAGTTAATTCCTGGGATTGAAATGATACTGGGTACAGTGACTCTTACAGAAGGTCACCTGCTGCTGATTAAAGAGAATTGCTTATCATTTAATCCATTGTTCCTTGCCAGGTCCATAGCTCCAGTTGCTAAGACCATTATTACCTTTTTCCCAGCTCCTGTCTACACCCCAGAAGATATCCTTCTGCTTACAGATAAGAATGTAAATACTTCTGCTAATGCCATTCTAAGACTTCCTCATGAATGGGGAACATATTCTTACTAAAATCCTTCCCATTAGATTTTGAATAATCTACCAACCAGCTGCCCAGATGACAAGCTGACAGAAGGCAGAACGTATCTAAAGAGTTTAAAATCACATCCCTGTCTTCTCTTAATTAATGCATTAGCCCTCCCCTCCCCCCCAAATTCACTATTTTCATAGAGTAATGACAGCTGACCTAATTTCTTGATGACATTTTTAGAATACATCTATTGTGCTCCATGCTGTGCACAACCTTACATTAAAGATATCTTCTGTTACAGAAAAAAAACCACTTTTCTTAATTTTCCTTTCAAGTAATTAGTCTCAAGGTGTTCTGAGAAATACACAGCAAAGGAACAGAATGAGAGACCATGAAGATAACACAGAATTGTGGCAGAGGAAGATATGCCAATAGTAGTTAGGATACTTTTCACCAATAAAAAGGGTATAAAGGCATTCAATAGTAGATAGGAAACTTTTCACCAATAAAAAGGATATAAAGGCATCCTACATCTACCACCCTCTTTGTTATTACTTTTTGTTTATTGGTTTTCCTTCTGCCACTGGTTTCAGTTTGCTAGAAGCAAGCTGCATCCTCTAGATTGTTTCTGCTTCTTACTAATTCAAATTTTCCAGTGAGGAGCCCAGAGCATTTTCTGGACTAAGCTGGTCCATGATTTTAACTACATGAGCAATAGAAACACATCCATCTGGGCAATGGCAATCCATATAATTGCAGGGTTGTAAGAAAAATACTTGAATATCAGAAGAAAGAAAATACTCTTGCACTAGTTTATTCATTTGAATAGAATTCAGCAGTGATTTCTGCTTCAAAGTATCCATTCCATAAGCAAGACAAAGCACTCATCTGACCATTAACTGAAGCAAACAAAAAAGATAATTCAGTATCAGAAAGGAGGCCTGTGTTTTATTTTGTTGTATTGGGGAGGCCTAAATCTATTAAAAATATCTGTATTAAAAATATTTGGGCTATAACCTGCTCTACCCTGTCAGATGTAAATGGTAAGAAATCCATCACCCTCTAACACCAATGCCAGGTTTGTTATGGACGTTTCTACCTGAAAATGAGGGTGATCAAAAAACTTTGGGAGGCTCTCAGCAACCTGGCAACATGGTTTTGGCTGCTGGAGGTAAGCAAGAGTCATTATAACCCAACACAAAATGAAAATGTCTCCAGTCAGCTGTTCCTAGAGGAAAAAGGGTTAATATTCCAAACCTGAGGGCATTAGGGAAATAGAAATTAATGAGTGAGATGTGAAGCATCAGCAGCAACCCGAGGGAGAGAGGTGTTGATGGAGAAGAAAGATGTGGTTCACAGCCAGCAGCAGCTCTGGGATGAGGAGATGATGCAGAAGTGGCAGAGAAAAGGCTCTCAGAGCAGGGAATGGTGCTCATCATTTTGATCCCCTGTAACTTTTGAGGAGTTTTAGCACTGTCCAAAAGGATTTAGGGACCTTTCACACATGTAAAGAAAAATACCTGGAAGACAAAAAAGGAAAAATCTGTTCTGCCTATAGGTGCATATTCTGCTGAAAGCTTCCAAGGTGGGGAAGTGAGGCAGTGAAGGTGTCTGGAAATAATAGCAGTGAAGGATATTTACACAAAGCTGCACAGATGAGAAACTGTCCTCCTTCCATTGGGCTTCAAAATGCCTGTTTGTGGGAAGTTTATACCCAGCTGCAGCCCAGGGGTACAGGAGGTGCTGTGGGTGAAAAAGACAGACACTAAAATTCTGGAAGAAAGTCAGACCTCTTCCCTAACCTTTTTATAGAGTAGGATGCTAAGCAGTGGAGAGGGTTTTCACACTAGGGAGTTCTCGTGCTATTGCAACCACATATGGGCAGAAACAAAAAATAAGATTTTCTTGCACCTTGTAATGTTTCCTCCATATTTATTGTAACTCAGCCTGTCCTGAAAGATTTGCTCTTAAAATGTCCTCATATTGTCATGCCATTTACCTCACACTCTCCCTGCTCTCCTCTCCAGCAGATTCCTGAACACTTCAAACCCTTTCTCTTGACATTTCAGGATCTGCTTTGCTTCAGAAACCTGCTGAACCTGCAACACCACTCTCACCTTACCCACCTCACTGCTCTCTCCCACTTACTCTCTTTTCCAGATGAGCCTTAGAAATGTTTTCTCTGTGTTTGTTTTGCTTTGCCTTTTTTTCTTTAGGTAAAATTCTTTAAGAGAAAAGCAACCTATTTTCCCCCAAAATGCTCTTCTTCTGTCCCAGAGTCCCAAACAGTGCCAAGTATGATTTTTTTTTAAAAAAACCTACATTTTTCACTGTCATTTTTCAAAATTGCTGTTCACCTGCTTCTCAAACCTTTATATTTTTAATGGCTTTTCCTCCCAGCTTTCAGAAGTCTGAGTGCTTTCTCATAATGTCCTCATTATTATCTACATTTCTCAGACACATTCTGTGATTCCTCCTCCAGCAGGTGCTGAAAGTGGGAAGAGAGAAAAAGAAAAAAGCCTGCACAGCTGTTCTGGTGTCCTCCCACCCCTTCCCTAAGTGATATTCACACCTCCCTCTTTTCAGAGAGGAGACTTTCAAGAGTGTATTTTCCAAAATATCATCAGATGGCTGCTTCTCCCAAGGAAATGCTTTGTGGAGAACCCCCTGGGATAGACTCCAGCAGCAAATTTCTCTTCTGTGGTCTCAAAAGTTTTGCCTTCCTTTAAACACTGCTGAAGCCACACACACACAGGATTTTGGGGTCCTTGACAAATACAGCTGGGAGAAATATGTGTAAACCCCAGTGACTGAAGGTGCCAGAGGTCAGGCAGACTTGGCTGCTGAGTTTCAGACCAGAGGAACCATGCCCAGGAAAGATTTCAGAATGCTTTGGTTTCACTCCGTGGCTAAACACAAATTTGGAGGGGTTGAATTTCTATTTTCACCCAATAAATCCTCATGGCCCACTTCACCACTCTTCTGACTTGCATGGACAATGAGCAGGGCAAAAGGAAAATTAATTTTAATAAAATGTTATAAATGTTAATAAAATGTTATTGAAATAACCTTTCAAAACTTTGGGCTATTAAGACACCAACCCCTCAAGCAGATGCCCAATTATGTTGTCTGTAATGCTATAGTGTTTTATTTCCATACTTGTGTGTCTGCATCTCCATCTATTCATATATTGTATAACTATACCCAAAGACACTATATTAGGAGCAATAATTATATATACTCATATATTATAATTATATATATATTATATATAATAATTATATATACTCAGAAGGCACTACATATTTACTGTTTTTTCTCCAGCAACACCTGGCTGAAGTGGAACATTAAGGTGTGATAGAGGCAACAGAGAGCAGTGAAAGCTTTATTTTATGTTGAAGAAGGATTTGGTTTTCTTTTTTTTTTTTTATTTTTTTTTTTTTATTCCTGTTTATTTGTTTTCTCGTGTGAGCTGTTATTATTTGGCAGCTTATCTTGATCCTGCTTGAAAAACAAGCAAAACTTGGGAAAATGAAATAAACAAAAAATTCTCCACAGGTTTAACCACATTTGGGTATTTGTGCTGGGTTGTGTGATGAGCCAAGTGATTTTTAATTTTGCCAGTGTTTGCAGACCTGCTCCTATATTCATGTTTTTAAAATACTATTAAGAAAAATGATTCACTGGCTCTGAACATTTCATCAAAATCTTGGTATCTGAAGCAGTTAGAGTGTGCCCAGAACTTTATTCACTCCAGCAGGAGCTGGGAAATAATCAGATTCCAAATTATCAGCTAAAAACCAAACTAGGTGCCCATACCACATTGCCAAAGCCATCAGAGCATTTCGTTTTTCACATCTTCAAGTTCACCTGATTCTGGTTTTATAAAATTGTGGATGGATAAAAGCAATTAATGTGTTTTGTACAAAGGTCCCTGCCTGTTAAGCATTCACATGGGGAAAGGGAAAATGATATTTCTGACATCCAGTTTGGAATTGCTGTGAAAAGTGGGAGGAAGGCAGAGCTCTCCATACAGTTCAGGAAAAACAGGGAAAACTTTTAATAGGGAAAACTCACAGAGAACACAAATATGTCCTTCTGTAGCTCCTTTGTTTTGAAATAATGCAGTTTGTTGGCACGTTAAGTGTTCCACTGCCCATGAGGCCAAACCAGAGGGCCTCTTGCCACTAACTTTTCTGCTTAAGGAGTAGGACTGTTGTGCTGAAAAATAATGTGCCCAGAGCCAGGGAGTCTCCTCCTGGTACACCCAAGGCTTCAGAATTTAACTTTGGTCTGAGCACACGTTATGGTACAAATATATTTTCCTGCCCTTTGAGATACAGAAAAACTTGACTGCTTGTGAGTAGAAACCAACTGCTGAGATTTTGCCCACTGCTTTTTATGATTTAATCAAGTGGAATTAGCCCCTGGGACTTGCTGCAAGGTAAGGCAGGAAAGCTCCTTGGTTTCTCCAGAGCAGTTAGGAGCTGACAGAGTTGTTTGTACCTCTTTGGCTGTGTGCAGCAGAGCTGACTCTTCCCTAAACAGCAGTTTCTACTTCTTTTACAAAAAGGACAAAATACTGTGTGTGCTGGCAGGCCACTCCTCTGCCCAGGTCACCAGTGGTGCTGAAACTAAAATAATAAACCTTGACAGTCTATCTTGGTGGTGGGTATTTGTCTCCATCTGTCTCTGAAATCCAGCTACCTGCCAGGACTCTGGGGAAGCACAAAAGACATAACCACGGTGTTTGTCTTTTTTAGTGTATTCCAAATATAAACAAATTAAGAGGAGCCCTAAAATCCCTTTGGAATGCTGGTTATTAAGTGATTTATAGGGATACACAGGCAGTGTGATGCTGGGAAAGCCACTTCAAGTTTAGGGAATATGCAGCTGAAAAGTTTACAAAAGAGATGGCCACACCATCACCTTGCACTTAACTAACTACAAAGCATTTACTGAAAGGTTACAAGAAGATAAAGCTCCTTAGAAGAAAATAATTCTGCATTTATTCTCCTACAGCTTATGGAAATTAGTAGAAGGTTCATTATCATCTAAGGAAACAAAAAGACTTTCTTAAGTTACTATTCTCCCTGTCACCAACTAAAGAAAAAAAATCCCTTGCTACTGGTAGCTGAAATCTGTCCTCTTGCTGCTAAGCACTGAGTAGCCACACCAGTCCCCTGCCTACCAAACCCTTTCAAATGGAAAGGAAAAAAATCAAACAACATAGCACACCCTCATTAAATAAAGTTACAGAGCTCAGAGCTTGACTCCAGCCTTCCTCCTCCTCCTCGTGCTGGCTGTGTCACAGCAGCTTGCTTTGAAGCCAAAAGGCAAGCAAAGAGGCCCGGGTGTTGTCAGGGCTCTTTCTGAGTCACAGAGCAGCAGATGTGAAAGAGCTGAGCTTCTAAACACAGCACCTGCTGCTGAACCTGGATTTCCAAGCCACAGCATCAGAGCCACGCAGCACGAGCAGGAATGTACCTCCAATAGCCCCTTTTCCAGTAAAATCAAAGTCAGGATCCCAGCAGGGAATTGGGACTGAAAGCTCTGAAGCCACCACAAAATTTGCAGTAGTCCAGCAGCACAGGATTGCCTCAAAAAGCAAAAGAACTGCCATTCTTTCCATTTCTTCCTTTTATACGTTGTCAGACAAACAATTTCAACACCACCCTGACTTTCTCCACGTGTGGCTGGTATTGCCACACCAAACTCCAAATGCAGTGCTTAGGCAGCTGCTTCAGAAAATGCCTTTTTTTCTTCTTTGCAAAAGCAACATTATAAAAGAACTAACTCTCTTCTTCTTTCTGTATAAAATGGTCTCCATGGCCATCAACGTAGAACTGCTCATTGGACAGATTCAGTTTAAAACCAAATATTTCTCTGCCTTCCTTTTTGGAAAAAACGACTTCCTAACTGGCATCAATTTATTTATCTACATAGAATGCAATATCCCAAATTATTGTATAACTATATAGAAGTAAATGCATCTCACAAGCTGGCAGAAGAGGGAAACAGGCAGTGTGGGACCCAGGGACCCAGGTTCAATGCAGAGGGTCATAAAACTGTGGCCTTTGTTGCAGACACTTATGAGGGTCCCATTGCCCACCCAACCTCCTCTGGCTTGCACAGTGACCAAGTGGACTGGCACCAGCCTGGGTGGACTTATTTCTAATTTTTTAAAATTCTCAGATGTATTTTTGTTGTATTTTATTTTTTATTTTTTTCTTTTATATTATTATATTATCATATTATTTATTTTTTATATATTTATTATTTATTATAAATAATATATTGATTATTTATTTATTTATTTATTATTTCTCAGCTGTATTTTTGTTACAAACCACCACTGCAAGCTAACCCTGAATGCATCCAGTGAGCAGAAAGTATTCCATGGGAGCAAAGGCTGAGGAAGTGAGGTGAGCTCCAAGTAGTTTTAACCCTTGGAAAGATGGATCCTTGTGATCAAAGCAGAGGACAGAGCAGTGACACAGCTAAATCTGCTTACTACCTTTCAGTAGTGGGGTCAGCCAGCATCTCCTCTTTTCTCCAAGTATTTTTTTCCCCAAACTTATTCCTCCCTTTCATTTCAGTCAGGCTTTAAAAAGCCAGGAGGTTCCTAATCTCTGCTTTGGTGGGAATTTCACTGAGAGTGACCACTGATTTTTTGATTTATGCTCCCAGCTTCTCAGAAGAGCTTGGCCTCCCACTTTAAGAGCTGCTCTCAGTGGATAACCTGCTCTGTGAAAGCTGAGCCACGCTCCAGCTGAGGCTCACAGTCCTCTTGCCACCTCACAGATGAATTTATTCACAGTGGTCTAAGGTGCTGCCCCCTCTCCATCTCCCTGCCTTCTGCCAGAGGTCAGCTTGAGCTCTTGGGGAGCAGAATACACCCTGGAAGGGCTTCAAATCCAGCTGCAGCCCTCGCTCCCACACTCAAAGCACTTCAAATTACCCCTATGGCTGCAGTTTTAATGGTTTGGGGCCAATTACTAGTTGATAATAGTCCTTGGAAAGCTGATGAAAACAAAATTGAATATGCTGGTAAATAATTCTGCTATTCCCAGCATCTCAGCTGTCATCTGAATGATGTATGTGACAAATTGAAATGCTGGGTGCCAATCTCTGCCCAGAGCAGTGTGGAGTACCCTTGCTAGTGATTTTCGTAGCAAATGAGTAGAAACAAAAAAAAAAAAAAAAAAAAAAAGTGATAAAATTGTGATATCATTCCAGTGTATTTTGTACTCCCATGTTTGTCTCCCGAGCACTGCATATCACCTTTTAATGTCACATAATGCAGAAACATATCAATAGCTGCAGTAATTACACCATCTGCAATATTTTGTGTCTGTGTCCTGATGTAATAACTGCACCACACCTCTGATCTCAAAAAAGAGAAGAGTACAGTTTTCTTTTGGGTTTTTTCTTGGAGGCTTTTCTGTGGGCAGAGGATCTGCTGGCAAGTTAAATAGTAAGTTGATTTCTCCTTTCCATAAAAATTCACATTATGACAGCATGTAGTTTTTAACCAGATTGCTTTTGTGCTGTAGCTCAGCTGTGGGTCCCTAAAACCTGTACCTCTTTTTTCACCCCATAGAATCCTAGAACTGGCTGGGTTGGAAGGGACCTCAGAGCTCATCAAGTCCAACCCTTGATCCACTCCCGCTGCAGTTCCCAGCCCATGGCACTGAGTGCCACATCCAGGCTCTTTGGAAATATCTCCAGGGATGGAGAATCCACCCCTTCCCTGGGCAGCCCATTCCAATGGCTGATCACCCTTTCCATAAAGAAATTCTTTCTAATGTCCAACTTAAACCTCTCCTGACACAACTTAAGACTGTGCCATATACAAAATAAAGTGCAATTAAGGAGTTAGGGGATGAGTTAAAGGCCAAAGCCATACCCCATAACAGCAATGGAATGAATCTGACTGAAATACTTCTGTGGGAGTATGGCCTTACTTCTGAGTCCATTGCTCACAGGGATTCCCTTTGGATTGGTTTGCTAATTCCACTGAAGCAGCCTATACATTTGTGCCATAAAATCATTTCACTTTTATGCTAACTTGAGATAACAGCTCAGCTCTCCTGTGAACCTCGAGCCCTGGCAGCCTGCTGCTGCTTCACCCCTCTAAGAAATGAGAATGCAGGTTGGGAGGGGTCCCAGGACTCATCTTCATTTAACACAATCTCTGATGCACTCTTGCCAAAGGGAATTTTAATGCACTAGATCCAACTGGTTTCTATGGTAACCAGACACCCAAGGCTTACCCACCAGTAACCACGATCCATTACAGCCAGTGCCTACTAAAGCACTTACAAAGGGAAAGAAGTTGTTTCTGTGGGGAAACAAGAGGCAACAAATCCCCTGGCTTGTTGCTTCAGTTCCCTTTAAAAATCACGTTCTCTTTACACTTGGCAAATTATTCTTTCCTTGCTTGAGTCAACCTTTTAAAAAAAGGAAAGGTGGAGCAATTAATTTGCTAAAACCAAATGTAAGTTATCTTTTCTGCTCCTGAGGAGGAAAATCAGATGTCGTGGGTGATCTGATGCAGCTGGGGAGGCAGCAGCTTTAAGCACTGTCTCTGACTCTGGCCTCTAAAATGACATTTTTGAAAGCTAGGCAGAGTGTTTATGGCATGTTCGTAGGCAGGAATGTCTACTCAAGTCTAAAGTCTAGAAGAATTGCTCAAAAAAGAGATTAAATTTAGCAGTTTTCATTTATACATTCTAAAGTGAAAAGAGCCTATGTGAAGAGCTTGTTTTCCACCAAAGGTTTGGTAACTGGACTGACCCTGAACCTCTTCTTGCAGCTCATTTTTGCTCAGAGGGATCTCATGTTGCATGAAATTTGGGAAGTCTGGACACATGAAGCTGCAGTGCATTAAATTTCAGGGTTTGAAAGTCAGTGGTTTGAATCACAGGGGCTGTGATTATTCAGTTTCTTCCTGTGTTCCAAACAAATTGCACATTCTTCAATAACTTACTTTTTTTTTAGACTAACTCCATAAAGAATAATGCTGTAAAAGGGCACTTCTTAAGGAAATTAATTGGCTGTCTTGAGTAAGCTCATCACCTTTTTGTTTTAAGGGCATTTTGGGTTCCTAAAGGCCTTGAAACCTTTGGCAAAGGCAACGATCCAAAAGCAATGATTTCGACAGCCATTTCATGAACTCTGTTTTCTAACACAGCTTATGGAGACATTCCACATTGTTACAAAGGTGACAGTGCCAATGTGGCTCTTTCCAAAGCATCCTGTCACCCTTTTTGTCAGTTTTCAGGACATATGGGCCTCCGAGTGGCTGCATATGTCTGAATGGGAATGTGCATCTTCTCTGTGGCAGCTCCAAGGATACCCAGTACATTTTGTTCTCAGTTGCTCAAAACTCTGTGTACACAAACATAAGCTCATAGTAGAGAGCTAATTTCTACTTCTGTTATGATGCTGCCAGCACTTTTTCAAAGAAAAAACTTCTTTTAAGTTTCCCAAACCAAGGATTGTGCTGCACTAGGTCACTGCTGATGTTTCCACACAACGTGGAGGCTGCTGCAGGAGGAACCCCTGAATCCTGAGAGCACCCGATTGCTCCTGGCCCTGACATCTGTCCCACAGGAAGAGCAGAAGTCAAAAGCCACCAATCTGTCATATGAAATCCTCCCCTGGTTCAGCCATCTCTCAGGGGGCTCCAATGAGGGCCTCCAGAGGACCAAACAGCAACACTGGCAGTAAGATTTGTGGAAAAAGGGATTTTCTGACACTGATCCCTGATAGCTAACTAATGCTCAGCTTTCTTCTGCACGTGGGTTTGCCACCTGAGAACATGAGTAATGGGAAGCAATGATAGAGCTGCTGGATTGCTCTGCTTTCACTTGAAAATGGATTATGATGTTCCTGGACGAGTTCCTTGGGCAGCAGCAGAATTGACTGCTCATTAATGTTTTTCCCATGGTGGGCACAGCTGAAAGATCTGTTCAAGAATGGGTATTTCCAATTCTTATGTATGAAGCAGTCGACATGCAGAGCACTGGCTCTGAAGTGGCAGTGTCATTTGTTCAGCCCTGCTCCCTGAACATCCCAGCCTCACACCCTGTCAGCCAGCTCCATTTCTCATCTTTTGGGGAAGACACTCTCAGTAGTCAAAGCAAAGAACTTGGGATTTATGCCCTTCCTTACTCCATGAACGTGAACACTTCTGTATGATCCTGGTTATCTCTCTGGAGAGCTCTTGACACACAGGATTTTTTTTATTCTCCAAACCAACCATTCTGCTCTGTTTCTGTATTGTATCTCTGATCAATACAGCTACAGAGCTTCTCAGAAACTTATTCTAGGCAGCCCTGACTCCTCAGCAGTGCAAAGAATCTCAAAATCTGCAGAAGGGAAGGTATTTCACAAGTTACTATAATAACCATCTAGAAAATATCATTATTGCAGGATGTAGTGGTAAAGGTGATGGAAAGATGAGAGCCAAGGACTCATTTCTAAAGATTTTTTTTTCTCCAAACTTACACTGACATTTTTTTAATTCTTAACTGTGTAGCTTTATTGAATTTTCTGAATTTGCTGTACAGAAACGAGGACAATTCAGGCTTTTACAGTCCGAAAAAAAGATATATACTTAGGGAACTCTTCTGAGGAAGTTAAGACTTCTTTACACAAGAAAACTGACAATTATACTTGGGTTTGGCCTGCAAAATATTACAGCATACAAACTCACAGGTCTGTGGATTTTTCTTTAGATTCAGCTGGCATGAGAGGTGGGATGAGTTAATCTACCTCTGCAAGAAAACGTGTAGGTTGAGCTGCTTTAATCCCACAAATTCAGGTCACAAATTACTTTGTGCCAAAACACATTATTCAAGACATGAAGTTTTTGTATTTTCCTTTGCAGCCACACCAGAATATAGGTATATTTTAAAAACTTTAGATATACAAATGCTGGTGCCAAGAGGGCTTCCACACTCAAGGGACATGGTCTGACTGATATGGCAGTTCAATAGTTACAATTCCAGATCTCTCCACAGATGTAAAAATTCCAAACTATGAAATAAAAATATTAATATGGTTTAGTAGATATCATTGGCTCCCTTGTCTTATCAAAATTGGAGTAAAATGGCATCTTCTTTCCTTACATATATTAGTATACTTGTAAAATATATAGAAGAACTACCTTGCAATCTTATAAAACTGATATTTCTTACACCTTTTCTCATTTTCCCTAAATATTTTGGTCTCCTTCTCAATTTTAGTAACAACAGCCAGATTCATTCTTTTGTCCTAGCTTGGAACCATGAAGTTACACTGAATCATGTAGTCAGCAAAACCATAAATTGCTGCAGAAAGACATAACATCTCTTTTGCCAGTTATCAGTCAAAAGATGCTCTTCTAGCTATTTGTTTCTTTTCTTTTGTAGGTATTATTAACAGGCTGACTTGCAGTAACAAAGATAAAACAGCAAAGAAAAGATAATTCAGAAGAAACAGGAAAAAAATGGAATAGTACAAACACTACTAGGAGGTCCAATGGACCAGAGAAGAACAGTGAGGCTAATTAATATGATAACCTGAATATGAATGAGTTCAGGAGAATTCTTCCTTTTGTACACACTTGTATTTATCTATTTGATTTTGGCCATCTGCTTAACTGTAATGTAATTTCCTGTCAAAAAAAAAAAAAAAAAAAAGATGATAAAATGTTCTGATTGCATTGTGTGTAACTCCTTGCATGTGTTAGTCTGGAAAAGTCAGAAGCAGGTAGTGAAGTAATATTTGGAAGTCTGTGCAGAATGAGTGAACAAATAAAATAATGGGGAGAAAGCAAGTGAGAGTGCCCCATTTCAGGAGTGCTCCTTTTTGGGAATTTGTGATGAAACCCCAAGAGATCCAAATTCATAAAAAACTGAAAACACAATTAAATCACATTTTTATATTACATTAATCCATCTTTTTGAATAATTATCTAACCAAAACCTTGACCAGGAAGGATTATTAAATATACCAATTTGGCAAGTGATATTTTTTTGATTATAAAAGATGGTTGGAGACAGATATTGCACTCAAAGGGAACTCAGGGCTCCAAGGTCCTGAAAAAGACACCCCACCCTACCCACTTCATGAAGGAGTCTCAGGTCCAGCCTGACTAATATCAGATGGAGTTTTACAGTACCTGGAGAAGTCTCCTGGAAGCCCCTTCTGTTAATTCTCAGCAGCTTTACCCTCTCTTTCAGCTGCTGAGCTTTGGCATTACTAATATAATATATATTAGTAAGGGATACATATATATAGGGATATAATATATATTATAAGGGATACATATGTATCCCTTATAAATCTATCCCAAATTATCTTCCATAAAGAGTCAACTGCCCTGTGCAAGTCTGATGAAAAGAAGAGACCAACAGTGTTAGAGAACAGGCAAAGCAAAGTGGGGTTTGTAACAGCTGAAGCTGCCTGGTGCTCAGTTCCAGGGTTTTTTCAGAGGTTCTGATTACTGGCCATATATTTTCACACTATCAGTCACTGAAATCTCAGTGTGGTTTAATTTCACAAATGGAATCAGCATTTCTGGTCTTGATCAGACTCAGTGATGAGCTGTGTAACATTTTCTTTGCACTAATATCCATGTACGTTCATCACTTATCAATAAATCCTCATTTTTAGGAATCTTGCTGTGAAAGAAGCTGCCCATCCTGCAGCCAGTAGCACCTGGATACCTCACAAAAAAATAACAGGAAAAATATCAGTTCATATTAGTGATCCACTTTATTGACAATTTTTTCAAGGACATCTCAGCCTGAAGGCACAGGAGATTGCCTTAGGAGTTTGAAATGAAATCTGAGTTCACTGAAATACAAGTTAATAGGGTAATTGAAATCAAAAGGTCTCAGATGTTATAACCTGATTTCATTTGTGATTGAATCTTCCAGTGGAAGTTCACAACTCTTTCACCTACTACTGGTTTTGATACTGATTTGCTACCTTACAGTGGATAAACCACTTCTACCTGCAAAAAATGAACACTTTTTTTCCTTTTAAGTGCATGGAGTCAGTGCAATTGCTTTCATGCAAAATCAGTATCCTTGAAACAGAATCAATCACGTGCACAAAAATAACTTTTGTGTTTATGGGCTCACACACAATTCTGAATCAAAGTCTGCAGAATAAATTGAAAGTTTTCTAAAGCTTGTGTGGTTCTTCAGATCAGGACCTACTGGTCTGAATATAAGCCCTTAGGTGTACTTTGATGTGAGAGAAGGATCTGATATTAAAAAAAATAAATCTAATTTTCAAAATCAGTTTAATTTTTTTTAATAAAGGAGTAAACTGAATATTATTGTTTAAAAAGGGTCTGAGCTGTTATTCTCTGTTGAATTGGATCTGAACCAGTTTCATACATTCCATACATTTCTGGTGACAGTTGAAGTAGGAGTTTAATTAAAATGTGATGTTGTACATAAAGCAGTTTCATTTTTGCAGCTCTGGTTTTCCATTTTGCCAGTCCTTCCACTTTTCCCTACTCCTTATTTCCTTCCATCTCATGATCAGTATGATATTTGTTCACAAATATGAACAATGACTGGAACAGAACCACTTCCCAGGAGAGAAGGAAACTGAGCTGATGGAAACATTGTGTAAGTGTCATTGTTATGGCTTTCCTCTGTTAGAGCTGCTTCAGTTAAGAGTAAAACCTCTTATCCTTATCAGCAGAAGGTAAAAAGATGAAATTATTTTGTCACAAATTAATCTGAAAGTCACTGCAAGTTCCCCATTATATCTTTAAGCAGCACATATTTCAACCCTTTCAGAAGTGTCTCAGCCTTGCTGAGATCTGAAGACTCAGTTGCCTAATAAAGAATTATCTGCATGATAATAACCTTTAACAACGTTATTGCTTCTGTGGAATAGTTTAGAAATACTTAACAGTAATATGGAACTATCTAAAAAAAAAAGAGTTGCCCTAAAATAGCTGCCCCATTAATACAAAGTGAGATTTACCCCCTTATATTTACAAGATCTGTGGCTATGGAGATTTTCTGTAGTTAGGAAGACTGAGAGGATAGTTGAGATATTAGTTGATGACTGAAGGAAGATGAAAGAATAGAATATGATCTCATTGTTATGGTGTATTACCTTTCATATTTCTGGTTTTAGGGAAGTAGTCAAAACTATTAGCTGAAGTTTTGGGAACCTGTTCAGCTCTGTGACAGAAATAACAGACTTACTAGGGATGTGTCAATAAAGCACAGCCCTACAAAGCCAGCCCCCCTCTGACTTGCCTGATCTGCTGCTTAACAGAGCAAAAGCAGCAGGGAAAATCTGCTTCCTGGGCTCTTGGAATTGCAAAGCCACTGCACAGCTTTTGATGTCAGACTTGGTGATGTCCTACTTCCTACTGCCTCTTCATTGAGTGGCTGGGCACCAGGGGTTGTGAAAGGGAAAGAAGTCACCAAACCCCCTCCCTTCCCACAGGCTGAGGGTTTCACTAAGACACAAACTTTTTTTGCACCCCCTGCTCTTGTCCCACATGTCAATGCAGCTCTTTTTGTAGCTTGCTTATCACAAAATAGGTTTAAAAAAGATGTGTATCAGTGCTATCATGTTGGACAGTAATAATTTGGTGTGTATAATTAACACAGTTTCTTTCTATTAAGAAAACATTTCCATCATTTAGCTTTTCCCACAGGAAGTTTTGATGCAGGTTTCAACAGTGTTACAGTTTTTCAGAGGTGAGGTAAAATTCCAGTATTTATTATTTCTGTAGAAGTTTGGAAGCCCTAAGAACTGCTTCTCCTCACACTTCACCACTTCCCTTTTTAGGTTTGGAGCAGGAAGCCTGAAGAATGGAGTTAGGAGGGGGAAAAGATGAGAAAATAATTAATTTTATCAAGCTGCCTTAAGAAAGATTAGTTGGGATTCACTGTGAGAACAAGCTAAGATCCTCACTTTACATCCTGTAAAGCTCTGCTTTTTTTCCTGTATTTTAATTACCTGTTTTGTTGTGGGATTTTGGGTTTGGTTTTTTTTGGTTTTTTTTTTTGGTTGCTTGGTTATTTTTTTTCACAAACTACTCAAGAACTCCCCACCTCCCAGCCACAGGAGTTCCCCTGCATCAAACCAGATTGTTTTGGCTTCATCTCAAACACACAGGCTTGCTGCCTACAGATGGATGCATTATTATTCCATGCAGTGCAAAGAGGAGGTATAATATACATATAGACAAATATTTTTTCTGCTCTAGGTTCTGAAATCTCTTACTCCAGTGCTTCCTTCTCCAGGGAAGTACAGGAATGCATTGAAAATACACTCAGAATACTCTGAGGCCATCCAAAAGGTAAACATTGTTTTGATAGTTCACTTTATTTTTTTTTTTTTTTGTAAATGAAATGCTATGGCACAGCTCACAAGAGCATGCTGAGTGTACACTGGAGAGCAAAATGGAAATGCTGCCCTGTTTGTTCTTCATAAATGATTGAGTATGATGTCTCATTTAAGTTACCTGGCATTTCTTGCTTTGAAGACAGCCCAGCTAGCCAGGCTGTAATGCACATTTGAATGGCCACTACTACTTTATTTTTGTTGTACAAGCCCAGTGGGCTTCATCTTGGCAGTCTAAGACCCAGTTAATATTGCTTAGAAGAAACAAAAATCTGAAAGGATGTGTTTAGTAAAGCACATTTGTTTATAGAGCTGCTGCTGAACAGAATTCCTACTGTTTTCCCAAAGATGGCAGTAAAAGTGGCAGTGCTGCTGTTCTGTTGCTCAGACAGATTCTTTCACACCAAGGATCCATATTTCATTCACAATATTAACAGGACCTGAAACTTCTCAAAGATAAAGTTTCACAGCATTAGTCACTACGCTGACATACATGGAATAAAAAGAAATCCTTGCTTCAAAGCTCATTTAATAACTGTTTGCATTTACTGAATGCTGTATAAATAGCTGTTTCAGGTAAAGCCTGGCTTAAATTTGCTAGGAAGAAAAATTCTGGTTTGAACTGTGCTGGATCCCACCAAAACTGATAAATCCATCAGTCATGCTAGCTAAACTAGCAATAAAGTGATGGGCTGCAGCATTCCACCACAAATTCTCCCTTGTTACACTGGATTGAATGCATTCACTTTATGTTTCCTGAAAGCACTTTGGGCTGTTTCGGGCTGAATTTAATACCTTGTTGGCTCTAATTCAGGAAAATACAGCAAGTTGTACAAAATTTAAGTAAGTGAATAATCCCCCTCAGCTTCAGTAGGATTCCTGACACTGAAAATTAAGCACATACTTAAATCTGGAGCTGTTTGGAATTCAATTGCTCCAGACCTAGCCTGTGAGTGTGCTTAGTACAATGCCCAGCACTTTTTAGATTGACATTATATTCCAAACTGGACAATTTTATGAGTGAAATCAACCCTCTAAAGGAAAAGACAAAGAACACTTAGGAATGATTTTGAAGAGGCAGCTTTATCACATTTCTCTCAATTCACAAATCTTTATCTTCATGGTGCTATAACCTTAAAGGGCAATCACCACTACCAGGGCAAAGTATACATAAGAGTATAGATAAGTGTATAGAGCCCCAGTTTCTGGGGTTTCCCTTGTATTTGTTGTTGAGGGCTTTATATACTTAAAATAATTTTCTAATTCTCTTGGTCAGGGTCTACTGAGTTTAAGCTGGGCCAAAGAGGTTACCTGTGCATGTTTCATCTTCCTAGAATGCTCTCCTCAGGCTCACATCCTTTCTCCCCTTTCACTTGTATTCACTGCTTGTTCACAGCACTGTGAAAACCATGAGCTGGCTTGGGGTTTTTTAGCTATCTAAAGTGGGAGAGATAAGGGGAGGACTAAAGATAAAGAGAAAACCTTCAGGTTTTTCTGTGCAAAATGAGGAATGTGACCATCTGAGTCTATGTGAAAGAATCTGATCTGAGCTTTGCAATTTCAGGGATAATAAGTTCATATTTATTCTAAAACCAACAATATCCATTAGTAGGTTACATTTTGAATATGATATTACCAGCTACAGTACAGGAAATTGAGTCAGGGAATTTGATTATTATTTTTTACAAGTGTTCTGGGAAAAAGAAATGGCAAATAAAGGGAAGGCCAGCATTATTTAGGCTTGTGTAAAGTGCTGAAGCATGAGCTTGAAAAAAAAAAGGGAAAATTAAAGCAGGCTATTAGGAAAGTTTGGTGAAAACCCAGTTCATTGTTTTGTAAATATGCTGCTAGTGGAAAGTTTTCAAATATGTAAAGGAGGAAGGGGAAAAGGATTTGGCTTCTCTTGTAAGATGCAGCAGCATGCTGGCATGAGCCAGGAAGATCAATAGCCTTCAGTTTCTGTGATTTGGGATGAGCTCTTTTGCATTTTCTCATGCACTCACACACTCTGAAGCAAAAAGAGAGATACCAGGGGAAGTCAGGGCTCTTTAGTGCAAATTTCACAGAATTCTGCATTTATTAAGCCATTCCACTGGTCCCCTAGATAACTACACAATAGGCATTACAGGATATGCTGCATGTAACATATTGGCTCTTTTAAGTCAAAGCTTGTGTTTCTGAAGGTTGTTTTTTTTTTCAGTGACAACAGTTCTATATATAACTGCATTTCACCCTCTTTTAGGAATGCTGAGCTGACCAAACTGCTTAAATGCAGAGCAAAATATGCTCTAATAATTCTCCATGAAAAATGTGTGGCTTCCAATTATTCCAGCTAGATTTCTTTGCAAGGTTCAGTGTCTCTCTGGCAGGAAGCCTACAGCTGTACTAGTTCACCTAAGGCTGCCAGCCTGTTAGATCTCCTGTGCTAAAAGAGGTCATGCCAGGGCATTACTTAAATAAAAAGAACAAGATTTGAATCACAGTGGTACCCTTTGGACGATGAAAAAAAAAAAAAAATTAAAAAAAAAAATTAAAAAAGAGCTTCTTTTGTCACTGACAATCCCATAGCAGTTGTGAGCTGCTGGTCTAATAGCCTCTGTGTCTTGGCCAAATTCCAGCAAAGGTGATTACCTTTTCACTACTTTGAAATGCTTAGGATTTCAATTTGATGTGGTCACTGACTTCCATTTCAGTGGTGGGTGAAACCATCCCTGTGTACTGAGGGTAGAGAGATGTGTGAAAGTGGAGGTATGTTCTGTTATTGGCTTATTTCATCCTAATTGCTCCATAGATTTTTTATTTCACAGCACAATGCAGCTGGAAAAGCTGCTGAAGCAAACTGGGCCTGCAGTCTGACTCTGGGAGGAAGAGCAGAATTTCTAAATAAGCTTCTGCATTTAGTGATTGAATCAGAAAATGTTAAGATTACACTTTCTAATATTTCAGGGAAACGTTTGCTCTATTCTTCAGAAACAAATCCTCTAGAAACACACCACATGCAAGTACTCAATAGCTTTACTCCTACTTCTTTCTCTTTTTTTTCTTTTTGTCTTTGTCTTTTTGTCTTTTTTTTACTCCCTTTCTTTCAGACATTTTGGAATCATAGAATGGTTTGGGTTGGAAGGGACCTTAAAGATCACCTTGTTCCAACCCCCCTGCTAGGGCAGGGAAACGGGCATTTTTTGAACCTGATTTTGAAACCTTGGTTCTGTTTAATAGAACTTTATTCCATGAGAAAATAGGCAGACAGGATGGAAGTTTCCTTGCACAAAGACTCCGAAGTGAGCACACAGAATTCTCTTGCTAGCAGCTTCTATTTAAACTCTATTTTAGAGAGCCTGTCAAGGGCAAAAAACAGAGGAAGGGGGCATGCTCCAAAAATTGCTCACAGTCAATTTCTTGGCATCTAGGTTGTAGCAAGACACAATATAAAGAAAACCTGAGGCTATTGCAAATTATATCAATGGCTGGGGTTTAGATGCTTTAAGATCAATGAAGAATAAAGATTAATTCAGGTTGCCCCCAAGGAAGACAGAAGCTGACTTGAGATTACATCAGAAATCAAGGTATAGCTTTCTGCTTCATGTCTAGTACTGAAATTTTGTTTAGTTTTCTCTTCCACAAGCCTTTTGGACCACTTTCACTACACTCCTCTCCTGGCTCACGTGTCCCCTGGTCACAGGTTGGGGGAGAAGTGACTCTGCTGCCTCTGCTTCCATACCTGTCCCTCCTGAGTTGTCCTGTCCTATTGCATCCCAACATAGAATCATGGAATCATAGAATGGGCTGGGTTGGAAGGGACCTCAGAGCTCATCAAGTCCAACCCTTGATCCACTCCCGCTGCAGTTCCCAGCCCATGGCACTGAGTGCCACATCCAGGCTCTTTTGAAATATCTCCAGGGATGGAGAATCCACCCCTTCCCTGGGCAGCCCATTCCAATGGCTGATCACCCTCTCCAGAAAGAAATTCTTTCTAATGTCCAACCTAAACCTCCCCTGGCACAACTTGAGACCTCTTGTGCCCTCTTGTCTTGCTGAGAGTTGCCTGGGAAAAGAGCCCAACCCCCCCCTGGCTCCAACCTCCTTTCAGGGAGTTGGAGAGAGTGATGAGGTCTCCCCTGAGCCTCCTCTTCTCCAGCCTCAACACCCCCAGCTCCCTCAGCCCTTCCTCACAGGACTTGTGCTGGATCCCTTCCCAGCCTCCTTGCTCTTCTCTGGACCTGCTCCAGCACCTCAATCTCCTTCCTGAGCTGAGGGGCCCAGAACTGGACACAGGACTCAAGCTGTGGCCTCCCCAGGGCTGAGCACAGGGGCAGAATCCCTTCCCTGGACCTGCTGGCCACGCTGTTCCTGAGCCAGCCCAGGATGCCATTGGCCTTCTTGGCCACCTGGGCACACTGCTGCCTCCTCTTCAGCTTCCTGGCAATCCAGACTCCCAGCTCCCTTTCTGCCACTCTGTGCCCAGCCTGGAGCTCCCCATGGGGTTGTTGTGTTGAACCTCATCCCGTTGGGATCAGCCCAACTCTCCAGTCTGTCCAGGTCCCTCTGCAGAGCCCTCCTGCCTTCCAGCTGATCCACACTCCCCCCAGCTTGGTGTCATCTGTGAATTTGCTGATGATGGACTCAATCCCCTCATCTAAATCATCAGTAAAGATATTAAAGAGAACTGGGCCCAACACTGATCCCTGGGGGCCACCACTGGAGACCAGCCGCCAAACATGGATGTTTGGAATGCAAAGTTTTTGTGGAAGCAAACACAACCTTCCTCCATCTTCTCCAGTTTGATCTAGCCCCACGTAGCAGTACTTTCATAAGGAAAGTGAGACAGGAGGCATTACTGACTGATGTTATCTTAGGCTTTGCCAGTTCTTTCTCTCAGCTTTCCCTACTTGTAAATATATTTAATATTGCCAGGCTGCTTATAGCACTTGATACTGTGCAGCTAAATGCTTTTTGCTACCCTAATTGATGCCAAACATAGCTAAGGAATGGATATCTGAGCTTCCAGATACTTGTAATTCTGCTGAGGAATTTACTGTAGCTTTATTTTTATCTTTGTTATTAGCTGAGGCATTTTAAACCAGCACTGAGAAGTAGTAATTGTACTCTGGTATTCAACATTTAGCTCCAGCTCCTGCTCCCATGTTTCCATGGTCTTATCAAGCTTAACATGTGCTTAGAGAGACAGAGCTCAGCTCTGAGATTGGAAAAAATCTTAAACAGTTTATGCAACCTTGGAATTTCTTTAGATCCTTTGTATCTTTTCAAGCCCTATTAAACATGATCTCAAAAATACCTTCGTAAGGATTTACACAGGCAAGGAACAGTCAGAAGCATGTAGTGATTGCTTGCTTTACAGGGAATGTGTGTCTACTGAAAGAACAATTTTGAGGGAGTGGAACAATGCTTGTACCTAACAGCAAAACATAATGAAAAGCAACATTTTCTCTGGAGAGGTTTAGTACATCCTCTGCTAGTGTAAATTACCATAACTTCATTAAAAGCAGTGGACTTATGGTATTTAAACTCACTAAGACTCTTTGAGTACTTCAGCTCTTTGTGTAGGTGAGAAAGAAAAGGAATCCTGGAACTAGGAGGTCAGTGTCCTGCACCTTAATGTGTTGATATTTGGTAAGCACAAATGCAAAAAAAAAAAAAAAATCTACAATGTTCTATGCTGAGTTGTATGTGCCTTACAGGAAAACACACATTTTCATGCTGGCATGGAAAATTTCACAAAAAAACAAAATGAAAGAAAGAATTGAAGTCAAGCTTATTTCTTCAGTACCTTAAAGGCAGATTTCTGACAACTCCTACAGTTTTCTGTTATTGCATTCTAGTAGCTTTAGGTAAGAATATGAATTTTGGTGACTTTGCAATTATTTTTGACTTTATTTGCAGCCAAACAAAGTTAAAGTAAAGCAGATTAGTTTGATTGCAAGCAGTACAGCACATCCATCCAACAGCCAAACTCCTGGATAATTTCTGGGAGCTGATGCAGCTACATTAAACACAGCCACTTCAGAATCTACTTGGTTCTCAATATTCTCTCTCATTACTCAAAAAGAGACAGAGCATCTGAGAAAAGACCAAAAATTTGATAGTTTTATCTGATCTGCATTCTCCTGCACAGCTCCATTTCTTTACATATTAAATCTACTGCAATCCCAAGGACTGAATGAGGGGTGGAAGGGGGGGATCCACCCTGCCAGCTAATGCTTGAGCAACCATGCAGCAAGACAGTCAATAACCTTAAAGGTTAAGGTTAAAGGTTCAACAAACCATCACATCATTTTGCAGACATGGCTCGAGTTAAAAATACTGAGAGAGGAGAAGGAACCTAAGTGTAGTCAAACTCCACCAAAAGCAACCCTGAAGTTGGGATTTCACCCTTTTTAAAATGTGACTTTTTTACTTTCTTGAGATGAAGGTGCTGCTTGAAGTCATCATTTTGCTTTCAGGACTTGTTTATTTTATTTCAGTTGTTTAAAGCTAATTAAACAGAACCTTTGGAGAAACCTGTTTTTTTTAATTGCTCAACCACCACGTGAAAGGGTAGAAATTCTGCTTACAGAGCTGGACATGTTGGTTAGTAAATAACAGAAAGGGTTTACCTGGGGAAGAGGAAAGTTGTACACTGGAGACCTTTTTGAGACAAGTTATTCTTAAAAAAAAAGTAAAATTTGAGTAACATCACTAACTTCAGCCTTATTTTTAGCTCTTGAGATACAAGGGAATAAAAACCTATCATAATTTTTCCACTAGAACAACTTGTACATTTCCCTTGCCAAATCCTTTCCTATTTAGGGTCTAATAAAATGAGAAAAATACCTCTGCTTCTTAATTGGAGAGAGTTTGCTACTCAGTTTATCACTTTTCTTTCCATTCTTATTCATCAGTCAGGAAACCTCTAAATCCAGCAGACTTTATGGATGCCTTTGCAGTAGGGCTGATATGATCATACAGCTCCAGATGTTGTCTCAACCTAACTAAGTGATGATTTTTTTTAATTTTTTTTAATTCCTCCTCCCAAAATTCTCCTTATTGATTTGGAAAGCCTTCTACTTGAACAATTTCCCAACAGGCTTGGGTTTTTTTGCAACATCCACTATCAGATTTCTGTAAGATGAAAGCAGCTCCCCCTTTCTTTGATACAGTGGATCCCACAGAGCAGAAAAGTTTGAACAATCCATTTAGAGTCTTTTAAAATTCTGCTGGCCCTTTTGTCTACAGAACTGCCTGTGACTTAACTCTAGTTTTTCTTTTTCCTTACAGAATCAGCCAAACTGTTTGTCTAAATCCTCTGAGTCACCTGGGAGCTGTTCTCTTTGACCATTCACCTCCAGCTATTTGTGCTGTCACATTAGATGACAAGTTTTTATTAAAAGTGAAATAAGATCAACTCCTTTATTTTATCATAACAGAAGCTTACTGAGGAGCTGTGTGACATTTGTTATCGTGCTCTCTGAGCACTGGGGGGGGGGTTTATGTGTATAAACCTAATGATTTTTTTACCAGAAATCTTTAAGTGGTTAGTAATGATCTGGAGACCTTCTCTGCAAACCTGCACAGAGCCACAGAGTGCTTGAAGAACCCATTGCTGGTATTAGAACAATTTTTATAGGGAAGAGATTGCTTCCAGAACCATGCTGGAAGCAGGGAACTTTGATTCCTTCCATGCTTTGGCATAATGTTTGGTAATATATTCAACAATGTTGTCTTTTTAAGCTGTCACCATCTTATCCAAAGAAAGAAAAAAAAAAAAGACAAGTTCAGAAGAGTGATGTGAACATCAGTCTAGAACTACTCCTGTTTGCATGTCAGGCATGAAATGAAAGTGTAAGACTGGACTTGTAAGGACATCTGAGCAGGCAGACAGCAGGAACTAAAAATTTTAATCACAGGAAATTTCAGATTACTAGTTAAACCTGCCAGGATTTACACTGCTTAATTTGGGAAGGGTTATGTAGTTGATTTCCTGAGACTCTCAGCTTTACTTTTGATAATATTTGCACTGTAGTAGTGCTAATCATTTATCAGATTCATGACTTCAAGGGAGAGGCTGTCCCCATTTCTTAGAAGATGGAAAATACAGAAATCTGTAATTCTTCAGGAAAGCAGCAGAGTACTCTTGTACTGCATTGAATCTTAAGTATAAAGGGCTGGAGGATCTGTTGCTTCTTTGCCCTTATGTCCTTGACATTAAGTACAAAAGCAGAGCAAAACCAAGAGGTCAATATAAGAAAGAAACAGAACTCTAGATTTAATAAATAAATTGTCTAACATTTCATTTAGGACTTGCTGTTTTCATTAACCTACTGGAAACCTTAATAAAAGCAACAGTGCATTTCCTGCAAAGCAAAGTTTTCTTCCTAAAACTTTTGTAGAAGTTTTCAGGAACTGCTGTAGCTTCTTTTATGAAATTCTCTTTTCAGAAGACAGAACTAGAGGATTTTTACTCCCAGTTTTGAATCTACTCTTTTGGATGTCTCTTAAAAATTATTTCCTTTATCTGTGTCTCAGTTTCCAATCTATGATTCCACACTGCATGTGTATGGAATGCCACAATTAATACCTCCAAGACAACAAAATGTCCTCCTGCAAGGCAAAAAGAGGCAAATCATGGACAACAGCCAATCCTAATTACTCCTTTAGTACTCAGAGGTTCTTTAGCCTTCCTCCTCCCAAACCAGATATTAGTTATTTAGGATCAGATTTTCAAGAATGCTCACAATGTTTTTGCTTCCATTGAAGCCACCACAGAAGGAGGAAAAAGGGAAAATGTCCTGTAAGATGACTGGGTCCATGGGGATGGGCTGGGGCTGGTTCAGTGCACTCAGAGCCACAAGATCTGACACGGAAAATACAGAAAACTTGTGAGTGTGATGCTGCTACATAGAACCAAAGTTCTGCTCATGTATTTCACCCATGATCTTTTCACCTTTAAGAGAATCTGGGAAACTTCTCAAGGGCACAGCTAGCTGAGCTGAATAAAGAAATTCAGAACTGTAATCTGGGTCATTAACTGTTTCTAATACATCAGCAAAGTTTCACTGCTACATTTGAGGCTTCCACTAACCACCTTTTAGCCCCTCTTCAGGATGTGAATCCAGTTTTACTACTGCCTGAAAAAAGCTCCTCTTCTACAGTGATGTGGCTGAGAGGAATAAAAGATGGCTCTGCTGATATATTCTCTCAATTGCACTAATAACATCTCATTTTTTTTTTTTTCCCAGCTCACCCTGTGGCCATTGATAGAAGCATTTCTGCTACTGCTGGGAGGCGTCACTGTGATTATTACTGTTCCCTCAGTGTCTCTTGTGCTCTGGGATCCAATCCAGAAAAACATTCTCTTTCAGGAGATTTACGTGGCCAGATTGCACAAAGACAAATGAGACATGAGCAGCAGCCCTATTTTTCACAAGGTCATTTTTACAAGCAAGTCTAAGACATTATGCCAGAAATATCTTTCCTTGTCATACACAGCTGACTAACAGCTCACTAGCTCAACCTTTGGGTTTTCTTAACCCTGAAATGAAAATGTTCAAGTTTGGGTCATAGCTTGAATAACCTATTAACTACTGAGAAGCTGAAGATCAACAGAACTTTCCTCCACCATCAACAAAGTTCCATTTATAGGTGATTTGAGCCACTTAAAGCTCTCTGCCTCAGCTGACAGAAAAGGCAGTGACCTCCTAGATACAGATGATATTTGCCAGAGCATTACTATGACATTTTCTGTAGAGTAATTTTGTGCATTGTGGCCTGTATCTTAGTAGGAAACGGGTGATTTTTAATACCTTTTCTAAAACTTTCACTATTTTTGAGAAGGGTTTTAAATGTTCCCTGTAAGTCCTTGTGATTTCTTAGTTTGGCAGTCTTGAGTGCACATGTGGCATTCACATATGTGGCATTCCACACCTGCCTTCCATTTTTGTGCTTCATGTTAAGTGCTGTGGATTGTTCCAGTAAATCATTAAGAGAGACCTTATTCTGTATAAAATGGATAATGTTCCTTCCTTACTCATGCACATTACTATTCTTTTTCTAGCCCTCCAGTATTTTTCAAAAACTTCCCAATGGATTGATACCAGATTTAATTTTGTCCTTCAGAAGCATGAAACCTCATCAATCTTTTTTCATTATTCAATCTGAAGACTGAAATATTACCTTGGCCAGAACCAGACTGTTTTCTCTATTTCAGCCATCAGTATGCTATCCCCATCTGAGCAAATACACCTGTAAACCATTTGCTTCCTGCAAATACTACACCAGTGACTACATCATCTATTCCAAATTCTCATTTTACTTTAATTCATCTAGATTAGAATCATGGAATCCTAGAACTGGCTGGGTTGGAAGGGACCTCAGAGCTCATCAAGTCCAACCCTTGATCCACTCCCGCTGCAGTTCCCAGCCCATGGCACTGAGTGCCACATCCAGGCTCTTTGGAAATATCTCCAGGGATGGAGAATCCACCCCTTCCCTGGGCAGCCCATTCCAATGGCTGATCACCCTCTCCAGAAAGAAATTCTTTCTAATGTCCAACCTAAACCTCCCCTGGCACAACTTGAGACCTCTTGTGCCCTCTTGTCTTGCTGAGAGTTGCCTGGGAAAAGAGCCCAACCCCCCCCTGGCTCCAACCTCCTTTCAGGGAGTTGGAGAGAGTGATGAGGTCTCCCCTGAGCCTCCTCTTCTCCAGCCTCAACACCCCCAGCTCCCTCAGCCCTTCCTCACAGGACTTGTGCTGGATCCCTTCCCAGCCTCCTTGCTCTTCTCTGGACCTGCTCCAGCACCTCAATCTCCTTCCTGAGCTGAGCTGAGGGGCCCAGAACTGGACACAGGACTCAAGCTGTGGCCTCCCCAGGGCTGAGCACAGGGGCAGAATCCCTTCCCTGGACCTGCTGGCCACGCTGTTCCTGAGCCAGCCCAGGATGCCATTGGCCTTCTTGGCCACCTGGGCACACTGCTGGCTCCTCTTCAGCTTCCTGGCAATAATGAACTAGACTGGCTGCACTGTTCACACCACTGCAGGTTCATGTCTTTCACCACTGCAAAACCAAAGCAGTGACAATACTGTTTTAGCATTTCATGATTTTGCATAATGGAATAAAAAGAAACCACTGTGAAATATGCATGTTATACAATATTGCTTAGACAATACACCGAGCAGTCACACTTTAACATGTGTTCTTCTCAGGAAATACTAAATATTCTGGCACAATCTGCCCACAAACAGCCAGATTTGTGGGAAAAGCAGCAGTAGTTTGTGCTTCTGATAACTGAGGAGCTTAGGAGAGTGAGACCTAAATCAAAGCACACACTCATCTGTGGAACTGTTTTCCTTTTTGGGTTCTGCTCTGGGGGTGCATTAACTCTGCAGCTGTATCTTGGCCTCAATGAAGGATTTAAAGTGTTCTGATAAAGGTCAGATGATGTAGCATTTTTCTCACCACTTCCAAATCTGGAGCCTGGAAATGCCCATGATCCTTAATTCTCTGGAAGACCAAAGAATACATTGTACAAAGGTTCCAACAAAGAATCATAGAATCATAGAATCATAGAATCCTAGGGGTTGGAAGGGACCTGGAAAGATCATCTAGTCCAACCCCCCCTGCCAGAGCAGGGCCCCCTAGAGTACATCGCCTAGGAACGTGTCCAGGTGGGTTTTGAATGTCTCCAGTGAAGGAGACTCCACAACCCCCCTGGGCAGCCTGTTCCAGGGCTCTGTCACCCTTACAGTAAAAAAATTCTTGTTCCTCCCTGCCCAACTCTCCAGCCTGTCTAAGTCTCTCTGAATGGCAGCACAGCCTTCTGGTGTGTCAGCCACTCCTCCCAGCTCAGTGTCATCAGCAAACTTGCTGAGGGTACATTCTATACCCTCATCCAAGTCGTTGATGAATATATTGAACAACACCGGTCCCAGTACCGACCCCTGAGGGACTCCACTAGTCACGCCCCTCCAACCAGATTCTGCCCCATTGACTACAACTCTCTGACTCCTTCCTTTCAACCAGTTCCTGACCCACCTCACTACCTGATCACCAAACCCATACTTGATCAACTTATCTACAAGGATGCTGTGAGAGACGGTGTCAAATGCTTTACTGAAATCAAGATAAACCACATCTACCGCTCTTCCATCATCTATCCACCTAGTAATTTCCTCATAGAAGGCTATGAGGTTAGTCAAACATGATTTACCCTTGATAAAACCATGCTGATTGCTCTTGATGACCCCCATGTCCTTGATATGCCTGGAGATAGTGACAAGAACAAGTTGTTCCATCACCTTTCCAGGGATGGAGGTGAGGCTGACCGGTCTATAGTTACCCGGGTCCTCCTTCTTGCCCTTCTTGTAGACTGGAGTGACATTTGCTATCCTCCAGTCCTCAGGCACCTCTCCTGTTACCCATGACTTACTGAAGATGATGGAGAGTGGCCTAGCAATGACCTCCGCCAGCTCCCTCAGCACCCTTGGATGCATTCCATCTGGACCCATCGACTTATGGATGTCCAGATTACTCAGCTGATCCCTAACCCAATCCTCATCTACTATGTCAAACTCTTCATCTATCTTGACTACTTCTGGGGTTAAATGAATCTGGGGCTCATGCGGAAACCCTGCAGGAGTAAAGACAGAGGCAAAGAACAACATTCCTCTTTAATTCACAGTAGTTTCCAAACAGTACTGTGGGTTTTTTTTTTTTTTTGGATAATTATGTAGGCAGACAACTGCTGTTTAATTGTGGAAAGAACTGCTGGGTTAAATGACCATGCAGGAGCAGGGGACCCACTTGCATCTCCATGACCCTGAGCAGTGGAAGAAGGTATTGCCTATTTTAATAGAGGCAGAGAACTTAGATTTTCACTATTCCTAAATAGTTGTACAGAATATTTTTTTTTTACTGATTTTTTTAAAATCTACCCATAGATATCTTTCCACTCTTTGGGGAAAAAAAAATAAAATAAATCTACATTAACAAATAATTTTTCCCCTTTTTCATCTCCAGAACTAACTCAAATGAAAGCTAATATGACTAATAAAGAAACTGAATGATACATTTCAGGTGTGTCAGAGCCTTCCCAGCAACTCAGACAACCAGTTTGCATTTTCTGCCTCCACATTCTGAATTACTCCTTTAATGGGATGTGCTGCAGCACATCCTATTTGCAGCCTATCATTCAGAATGTAATGGGGAAGCAGAAACATGTGTGATGGCTTTTAAGAGAGCCCTAGAGATGTGTTCTACAAAGGGGAGATCAGTGAAGCAGCATAGCACAAATTTATTGCTCTCATACCAGATTTCTCCTCAGTCTACCAGCTCAAAGATGCCTCAGGAGCTGGGTTTGAAAGATAGCTCCACAGAAGTATTTCATTTCATAGAATCATAGAATCATAGAATCCTAGGGGTTGGAAGGGACCTGGAAAGATCATCTAGTCCAACCCCCCCTGCCAGAGCAGGGCCCCCTAGAGTACATCGCCTAGGAACGTGTCCAGGTGGGTTTTGAATGTCTCCAGTGAAGGAGACTCCACAACCCCCCTGGGCAGCCTGTTCCAGGGCTCTGTCACCCTTACAGTAAAAAAATTCTTGTTCCTCCCTGCCCAACTCTCCAGCCTGTCTAAGTCTCTCTGAATGGCAGCACAGCCTTCTGGTGTGTCAGCCACTCCTCCCAGCTCAGTGTCATCAGCAAACTTGCTGAGGGTACATTCTATACCCTCATCCAAGTCGTTGATGAATATATTGAACAACACCGGTCCCAGTACCGACCCCTGAGGGACTCCACTAGTCACGCCCCTCCAACCAGATTCTGCCCCATTGACTACAACTCTCTGACTCCTTCCTTTCAACCAGTTCCTGACCCACCTCACTACCTGATCACCAAACCCATACTTGATCAACTTATCTACAAGGATGCTGTGAGAGACGGTGTCAAATGCTTTACTGAAATCAAGATAAACCACATCTACCGCTCTTCCATCATCTATCCACCTAGTAATTTCCTCATAGAAGGCTATGAGGTTAGTCAAACATGATTTACCCTTGATAAAACCATGCTGATTGCTCTTGATGACCCCCATGTCCTTGATATGCCTGGAGATAGTGACAAGAACAAGTTGTTCCATCACCTTTCCAGGGATGGAGGTGAGGCTGACCGGTCTATAGTTACCCGGGTCCTCCTTCTTGCCCTTCTTGTAGACTGGAGTGACATTTGCTATCCTCCAGTCCTCAGGCACCTCTCCTGTTACCCATGACTTACTGAAGATGATGGAGAGTGGCCTAGCAATGACCTCCGCCAGCTCCCTCAGCACCCTTGGATGCATTCCATCTGGACCCATCGACTTATGGATGTCCAGATTACTCAGCTGATCCCTAACCCAATCCTCATCTACTATGTCAAACTCTTCATCTATCTTGACTACTTCTGGGGTTAAATGAATCTGGGGCTCATGCGGAAACCCTGCAGGAGTAAAGACAGAGGCAAAGAACAACATTCCTCTTTAATTCACAGTAGTTTCCAAACAGTACTGTGGGTTTTTTTTTTTTTTTGGATAATTATGTAGGCAGACAACTGCTGTTTAATTGTGGAAAGAACTGCTGGGTTAAATGACCATGCAGGAGCAGGGGACCCACTTGCATCTCCATGACCCTGAGCAGTGGAAGAAGGTATTGCCTATTTTAATAGAGGCAGAGAACTTAGATTTTCACTATTCCTAAATAGTTGTACAGAATATTTTTTTTTTACTGATTTTTTTAAAATCTACCCATAGATATCTTTCCACTCTTTGGGGAAAAAAAAATAAAATAAATCTACATTAACAAATAATTTTTCCCCTTTTTCATCTCCAGAACTAACTCAAATGAAAGCTAATATGACTAATAAAGAAACTGAATGATACATTTCAGGTGTGTCAGAGCCTTCCCAGCAACTCAGACAACCAGTTTGCATTTTCTGCCTCCACATTCTGAATTACTCCTTTAATGGGATGTGCTGCAGCACATCCTATTTGCAGCCTATCATTCAGAATGTAATGGGGAAGCAGAAACATGTGTGATGGCTTTTAAGAGAGCCCTAGAGATGTGTTCTACAAAGGGGAGATCAGTGAAGCAGCATAGCACAAATTTATTGCTCTCATACCAGATTTCTCCTCAGTCTACCAGCTCAAAGATGCCTCAGGAGCTGGGTTTGAAAGATAGCTCCACAGAAGTATTTCATTTCATAGAATCATAGAATCATAGAATCCTAGGGGTTGGAAGGGACCTCGAAAGATCATCTAGTCCAACCCCCCCTGCCAGAGCAGGGCCCCCTAGAGTACATCCCCTAGGAACGTGTCCAGGTGGGTTTTGAATGTCTCCAGTGAAGGAGACTCCACAACCCCCCTGGGCAGCCTGTTCCAGGGCTCCGTCACCCTTACAGTAAAAAAATTCTTTCTGATATTCAACTTGAACCTCCTATGCTCCAATTTACACCCATTACCCCTTGTCCTATCACTGGTCACCACTGAGAAAAGCCTAACTCCATCTCCCTGACACTCACCCCTTACATATTTGAAAACATTGATGAGGTCACCCCTCAGTCTCCTTTTCTCCAAACTAAAGAGACCCAGCTCCCTCAGCCTTTCCTCATAAGGGAGATGTTCCACTCCCTTAATCATCTCAGTAGCTCTGCGCTGGACTCTTTCAAGCACTTCCCTGTCCTTCTTGAACTGAGGGGCCCAGAACTGGACACAATACTCCAGGTGTGGCCTCACCAATGCAGAATAGAGGGGGAGGAGAACCTCTCTTGACCTACTAACCACACCCTTTCTAATGCACCCCAGGATGCCATTGGCCTTCTTGGCCACAAGGGCACATTGCTGGCTCATGGGCATCTTCTTGTCTACCAGGACCCCCAGGTCTCTTTCACCTACACTGCTCTCCAGCAGCTCAGCCCCCAACCTATACTGGGACATCGTGTTCCACCACACACCTCCTCAGCATGTTGGCTAAAGAGCAAATTAACAGCAGCAAAAAAAGTCAAAACTTATTTGTTTTCTTGCAGACCAATATCTATATCCTAAATAAAACTTATATCTATATCCTAAATAAAACAAACCAGCTCACCAAAGAAGAGGAGAGATCTGGAAACTTCCTCCATAAGTACCTGAAATGTTTATTTACATATTTTATCTAGTGACTACATGCATCCAAAATCCATGCAAGAAGCCACTGACTAGGGAGCAGAATGTGGGAATTTCTCTTGCTGAGAGATCACTATGGCAATAAATTGAAGATCTCTTCCCAAGCTTTCCATAAACTTTTCCTGAGACAGCAGAAGGTCTGAGCAGCCCCAGCTCAGTTTTCCCAGCACTTGGAATCAGCTGGAGGTTAAAATGCTCCTCCAGATGAAGAGCTGACTGTAACTCTCCACAAAGACAAGTGGTAATTAAATCCCACACATCCTGGGGAAGTGCTCAGCCAATGAGTTATTGTCCAAAACCACAGTAGCAGCAATGCTTCCTCTGGCTGAATTTCAGAGGGGAAAAAACAGCAACTTCCCACTTCTCCAGTGCTCTTCCCAGATTTGTTCTCAAAATAAAGCACAACCCTGGTCCTCCCTGGATTAAATTTTATTTGGAGCCTGAATTTTATTTTTACTATTACAGTGCTAAGGTCCCTTATTAGGTCTAATTCTTCATTTATCAGCCTGTGGAAAAAATAAAAATAATATGCAATATGGTACAAATGGCAAAGGAGAAACTTCTGTGAGCAAAAGCCTGACTGGGATAACTCCCAACCTGGTCCAGAAAGGAAGATGGAATTAGAAGTCTAATTCAGTGCTCAGAGGTGGTTACAGTTTACAATTTAATTATGCAGGACCTCCTGTAAGATACTGAATGATAAACTTCAAGAAAACACAAAAAGAAGAGAGTGAGAAACATTAGCCTGGTACCAGATAGCTTGGGGACCAGAACAAAAGTCTGAAAAATGGGACTGGCTATTTCAAGCTGAGCTACTTAATGGAGTACAAGTATAGGAAATAAAGGAAGATGGAGGCCTAAGGCTAAAAATGAGGGATATGAGGAAAATGGAGATAACGTGAGTTTGCCTCTTACAGGATTAAACTGCAAATATTAAGGGATTGTCTGTTAATCCCTAATTATGCCACTATGTACATTACCAGTGATGCATTAGTTACTGTTGTTATCAGTATTTTTCATCTGTGGGATTATTGGGACCATCAAGATAACTATTGGAAACTAAAGCATCAAATGCAATTCAGAGTGGCAGGGCTAAGGGAGCAGGTGCTTCAAGCCTTTCTTTCACAATAACATCTTCATTCCTTACAGGAGGTTTAAAGGAATTAAGATTATTTTTTTTTTTTGCTTGCTTTTTAAATCTTTAGAGTGATTTCTTAATTTCTCTGCTGTAAAGCAAGGCACCCACATAACCTCTTATGCCAAAATCACAGGATATATTAGTATCAAAATGCTCAAGTTAGAAGACACCATTCAGTCTTGAAAAGTAAGAAGCAGACACCAATTCAACCTCTGTTTTATGAACCTTTACATAGCAACCATTTGCTAGCTGAAAAAAATCCAAATAAATGTTCCTTCCATCTACATGAAAACATATTATTTGCAGCCCTGAGATTCTAAGTGTTAATTTAATCTCATATTCCCTCACTGGAAAAGGAAAACCTGTCATCAGAAAACCTGTAAAAGTAGGCACTTGTTCCCAGCCTTTTATAGGTAGGCTGAAGCTAAAATACTTTTTGGTGTCAAAAGCTAATTTTAGGTCATTTGCAGACATTTCCAAAACGTATTAGAGTGGTTTTCCTGTGCCAGTTTGTATTTAGTCACCTACTAAGTAGGGCCAGTTAGGCAATTAAAAAAAAATAAATTTAATTTTATGCTTCACTCCCTTATATTAATGACTAGTAAACAAAAAAGACCTCTGCTTTGGGCAGTAAAAAGGATCCAGAAAGAAAAAGATGCTGAAAAAAGCTTGTTATAAGAATGCTAAACTGGAGTAGGCATAAGTGTCTTATTTTTTGTGATCCCATTGGGCAAACTGCAGGCAAAACTATTGCCCTGCAGTCTGAGTGTCTCTTCCAAAGACAAAGAATGAGAAAAGTCTGACCCTTGTTGGGGAATCAAAAGGAAGAAAAGCCAATAGGAAGCTCTCATACACTCTCAAAAGGACAAGTTTTTCCATTTGAATGTTAAAAATTACCTACTCCTTTAAAGACACTTAAAAAAACCCACAATATTTTCTTGAGAAAGTGTTAAAAAGTCCTAAGTGTTTGTTAGGAAGCTGTTTCTTACACAATGTCTCCAACAGAAACTCTTCTAGATATCCAGGTCAGAAGCACAAAAGGGCATTCTCTGAATGATGCTGTTCTGCAGGCAGAAAAAACCTGTAGCTACATTTCCTGCTTCTCCTGGAGGGCTGGAGGGAACAACTGGAATTAATTATAGAGCATAAAGCAAAGGTTTGCTGAAATACCCCATGCTAGCAGTGTTTTGCTTAGTTCTGCAGTGGTGTTGGCTAGATAGAAATCTAGGGTTCAGGTTTAAGACAAATCAAGGTAAATCTTTAATTTGATTCAAGTCTCTCAAGCAGAGCTGGGTGAATACCACAAAAAGTTTGTGTGTATTTATTTTTTTTTTTTTAATCTTCTGTTCACCCCCCCCTCTGCATCTCTTCTCCACAAAAAGATGTTTAGTTCTCTGCAGGCCATACACAACAATTCTTTGGATCCTTGGAGCTTGATTTGAGCAAAAGCAGTAGTACTGGTATGGACTGGGACAATTTCTGGCAATTTCAGCTCAGAGATACTATTTAGAAAACAGAAATAACTTTTACACATCAGACCTTTAATAGATAATTCCACCTGTGTCAGCAGGGTGATAAGGATATAGCAAGGCTGTTCTAGGAAATAACAGTGGGTTTGGTTAGGATTGATTAATGAGATCAGAATATAGAGGTACTAAAAAAGGAGAAATTCAAAGTATCTAAAGCAAATATTTCTAGCAGGTCTGTTCCTCTTTATTTAAATAATGTGTTGCTTTTCTGAGATTCCTCAAATTTCTTTAAGCCCTCTGATTAATAACTGCTGCATTTACCTTGCTAGGAAAGACAAACTGGAATTTTATGGCTTATAAAATACATAGCTCAAGCTTCAACAACGATCAGTAGAGGTCTAAGATATGTTAGGATATTTGACAGGAATAATTGGTGATTATTTTCCAGACATAAAAATCTCTTTCTCTTGATTGGTTTTGAATAGGGCTATCTTCTATTTGCAGTTTGTAGTACAGCTGGCCTAATGATACCCTGGTTACTAAGCAGGACTTCTATTATATTAAGTTAATATTCCTATGTTAGTCAAAGACTTTAAAACCATAAGATATGACTCTAGCTTTAGAGATAAAGCAAGAAGAAAAAAAATGACATAATAAATTAATAATAATAAATTAGAGCTTGTCAGATGTATACACTTTTGCCAGTCCCCTGTGCATTCACAACCCTGTGTATTCACAACCAGAAAAATCCCCTCATGTGTGCAAGTTGTGTGCAAATGTCTGACTGCCTGTGTGTAATTAAATGCAAGACTGACTTACTTGGTAGATTGACTCTTTAATTCATGCTAAGAGCATGGATCAGGAGTTAGGGTAGGTGTAAAAGTCCTGAACCAAAGGCAGGATGCTAAGCAGCTGTGCAATCCATCACTTTCTAAATCTCCTCTTGTTAAGCTCAATGTTTTCCTTTTGATTTATGACCCCCATGTCAGAAGTCTTGCAAAAAAAGTCCCACTCAGTAGAGTGGGGTTGTCCCTAATGAATTTCATTCTGGTTTCTCAGTAAATCTCTTTTCCTCCAGCCCAGTTTTGCCCAAAGGATAAAACTCTTCCATTCTCCATTCCACAGTAACACAATCTGCAGCCTGGAACTGGGTTGTTCATTTATTCATAGGTGGCAGATTCTGAACCCACCAAACTCAGTGTCCCACTGTGCCAAGAGATAGGCCTGGAAGAATTAAATTCAAGAAATAGACTGGACCTTATTTGAACCTTTCTTGTGATGCTTGAACTCCCTGGTGAGCAGATACACTAATAAGGGGATTTGGGTTTTTATCTCTAAGGAAATGACAAAACCCAGGTCATTTTTCATGCTATTATGGCACCTTTAAGAACTGAAGGAAAGATTAAACTAACTATATTCATACTGCAGCCACATGGAGCCTTCTGGAGCCCAGGCTCTCATTTTCATTTCCAATTGGAAAGGAGCAGAAGGACTTTATTGCTTAAAAATGATCTAGAATGAAACAAGAAGAGTTTAAATGGCAGAACCAAGAGAATCTAAACACTGCAAAGCCTAAGTTATGAACCACCTTATTTATTTCAATGAGTGGTTTGGGTTTTGGGTTTTTTTGTTGTTTTTTTTTTTTTTTTTGGTTGAGTAGTTTGTTTTTTCATGTTTTGGTTTGATTTTTTCAGTTTGAGATCTGCAACATACAATGTCTATGTTAGAAACATCCAGTCTTATGGTTGGTATTAAAGGGGAAAAGGAAAAAGCAGTTTTGTCTTGTGATCTAGATTATCTTCCTCACCTCTCTACTACTCCAAATACTACATTTATTCAGATAAGGCACTTTTAAAAGAAAAAAACTGCCCTTAACTTGTGAAGATGAACAAATGCATTCAAGAGAGCTTGTATTCAAATTAGGTCCAGCTTGATGGCTCTATCACCCTGAAAGTTCCTGATATTTTTAGCCTATGGAGTCTTCAGAGCCTTTAGAAGAAGAAATGAGACATGAATAAAAAGCAAATAAAGTTCTTCAAGGTTTCAAGAAGACCTAAAAAGAGCTATAGATGTAAAGGCAGAGATGTAATTAGCAAAATGAACTTATTATCAATAATTAGTGGTTGATACACTGCTTTGTTTGATAATGATGAGCATAACTAAGCCCCTTTGCCCTTCCAAGAGCTGAAGCTTCATTTCTACAACAGAAAAACCCCAAATCTACATAAACCCCTGACCATTATGCATTACAGGTTTGTTTTTTTTCTCTTAATCATCAAAGAAATCTTTGTCACAGGAGATGAAGAGAAAATTGAGAGCCATTCCATGCCCAAGGGTAAATAGTGATGGGTTGGGTGTGCTTCCTTTGCACCTCCCTGGGTCAGAGCAGCTCACAGGACACTGACACTCTGCATACCCCAAACTGAGCCAAAATCTCCTCGTCAAGCCCACGTGCTCTTGCCACTCAAACTGCAAAATGTAGAGAAATCTGTAGAGAAAATACAGTCTCTGTCCTATAAGTGGCTGACTGTAATAATTGCAGCAACTTTAAATTAAGAATAATGTAAATTATATATTTTTTAATGTCTACTGTGACTACTTCTTAGATTTCTACTGCTTGTAGTAGAAAACAAAGAAATATCAGTCTAGACAGTGCTTAGTGGCAACATATGTAATTGCCTTGAGATCTGAGGGTTTTTAATCTGATCTTTCATTGTTTAAAAAGGTTCCATTGAATTTATAGCATCTGTTATTATTGTTATTCAATATAACAGGGACTCCACACTATAGCTAAATTATCTCAGTCCTCAGCATTCTACAGAAGAAGTGCAATGAAGAGTTCCTAATCAGAGTTAGGTTCTGCACAGATGCAAAATGGATGCATTCATATTCAAGCAGTAAAATTAAATTGCAGGTTACCAGGGGAATTAATCTTGATTTGCAGCTATTTATGATAAATAGGATTCAGGATGCTGGTGTCTATGAACTGCTCTTTGCTGAAGGGAGAGATAAATATCAGCAGCAGAACTTCAGGAAAATTAGCTACCAGACCTGTTAAAATAACTGAATGATGAGATGCACCAATTAAAAATCAGTTAGCAAGTTTGCATGTAGGTAACTCACCAGAAGATCACAGCTACTTCAGCTTCATAGGGACATTTTATCTCTTTGAGGCATATAATAATTAAAATGGTCATTAGTGATAAGGGGAATTATTCATACAAATCCTCCTATTCATTTATTTGTCATAATAGATCCCAAAGTTTATGATGCTTTTCTCCTTAATATATGATATTCTCCTCAGTATATATAATGCTTTTTTTCCTTAATATAACCAACTCTGTGAATCTACAAATTGTAAAAATATAATGCCTTAAGTACTTAAGGAGGCAAAGAAATGTGTTATTTACATATCCTGTTTTTCCATCTTCACAAAAAATCAGAAAGAAAATAGTTTCTAAAAAGGTGAGAAGGTTTGCATGGGGATGTGGATGTGTCTGGTGCACCAGTGTGTGCAGGAATGTACCTGGCTCTTAAAGAAAAGACAGAAGATGAGGGAGTATTTAGAAAGTACCAGAAAGTTAGACCAGCCTGGAAAAGAGCACCAAATCCTCTGATATTTCTCTCTGCTGTTTCTGATAACTGAAAGACTTGATTAAGAGATTATTACAGGAGATCAGTTTACTATAAATGACAAAGTTCTGATGCCTGTCATGAAGGTAACATGCATCTTTTGAAGAGCCCCAAAATAAGAACTGCCTCTATTTATGAGCTAAATATCACAGAACCAAATAATAGGTCAATTTGAGATAACCATGTGAAAACACTTCTTAAACATGGAAAAAAACAAAAAAACCAAAAAAAACCAAGTTACAATACATGTATTTAAAAAACTCTTGATATAGAACACAGGCTTGAAACCTTTGCCATCTACTGATCTCATGTCTGACAATTTTCCTGCCTGAGGAAACAATGGTTTTGACTTCTTTTTATGCCAGGAAACTTTCCCATCTAGAATGGTTCTCCTGCAACCTATGACAGCATTTTCTTCTGACCATGAATTTTACCAGAATACCAAAGGTCAGGAATTGAACAGCCATAAAAATCTTCACTGGATTTTCTTCTGACCGTGGATTTTACCAGAACACCAAAGCTCAGGAATTGAACAGCCATAAAAATCTTCACTGGATTTTCACCTGTTTTTTCCTGATTTTGTTTTTCATGGAACAGTGTGTTAGCAGAAGCTGATGGACATGTCATTACCAAACAAGTATCTTTCATTTTAGAGAAAAACTTTAAGATGATACATAAAGGCTATGCTAATGAATTGCCAGGTACCTGCAGTGGTTCCAAGATGGAGTTCTGCTGGGCAAATCCTTGGAAAACAACGTTTGAATAAAAGCAATCAAAATTCTCCACAGTAATAAACACTCTGAGGTGATCTTTCCTCATGAACTGAGTTAAATCATATATATATTTAGCCAGGACTGAAAGAATAGTACCAAAATGAATGCACATATGTGCTCAGAATCATTCCCATAAAAGTAAGGATATATTTTAAAACTAAGTCCCTTATTCAGGTATTTGAGGGAGCTCATGTTTCAAAGCACTCTCTATTCCCCTTGAAGAGGCATTTTTGTCATCTCCCCTTTAGTTTAATTCTGAGTTCTTCTGTCTTTGGGAGATTCTTTGCAGGGATGCTTAGAAGACTGAGAATTGCCTGTACAGAGACATCCATGCCAGAGCTCAGTCTGTGAGCACTGTGGCCTTTTGAACACTCACTAATTGCATGACAAAACTTGAAATCTTTCTTCACAGGCACAGGGCTGACAGTTGCTTAAAGGCTACTTGAAAATTCTGGTGGAAGGTTTGCAACTGAGTTAGCAAAGAAACACCCTTTGCTTCTTTTATGATCAAGAAGAAAATTCTTAATTGGCAGTTTTCCCCACTTCAAACTAAGCTTTGAAACATCACTGAAATGGAAGTTAAAAATATGCAAGCAGTAACAAAATCCAGAGCCAAACCAATCTGTGTTTGTTTAAAATGTGAAAGCCTGACACGTAAAGCTGGGGCTATAGTCAAACCTTCTGCTAATAATACACCAATATTTAATAAATAGGAATAGGTTGAAGAAAATATTAGTGGCCTTAGCTAAAACACAATTTGTTGGAGTCTAGGAGCACTATGTACAGAAAATAACAACTAGTGTAAGAGTGAAGCTTATGTAGTGCAGGATTCTGAGGAACTTCCCTGTGGGACAAATTACTGACCCGAGTTCTGCACAGATATTGAAAGACATAAGGTGAAATTTTCCAACTTGAATATTTCAAACATTTTCTATATAAAACTTGCTTTTGCTAAGCTTGTCATACGAACAGGATGTTACAAACAACAAAGCCCAGCCTGACAATTTGCAGAAATCTGTCAGACTTCTGCAGTTCTGCCTTGGTCTCTCTCGTCATGAGCTCAAGTAGGGTCAGGAAAATGAGCTCATGTCAGCTCAGACAAAATTCAAGAAACATTTGTACCTGTTACTTGCCTCCAAAAAAAGACAGAACAAGGTTAATGAGAATGCCAATCTCTTTTGTTAGCATGTGTATGTGCAAAGGTGTGTGGGCACAAAGAGCTCTTCAGTCTTTAGGGAAGAAAATTTATGGATTTGATGATGACAGACCTACAAACATAACTAGATGTCCTGTATAAATATATATATACATACACATAAAAATGTCATATACCCTTGGTACAGAAAGTTGGAAGTGAAAGGTCTTGGAATGTAGGTGGGTGCTATGCAGATGTCTGTAGTGACAAAATTGCCAAAGGAAAGTCTACTGCTATGAGATTTTGATTTTATAATGCACATATTAAATGAATCATACCCTCTACATTTTCTTGCCAGAAAAAGCAAGAGTTTAAAGAACAAACCTGGGAGAGAATATTGGTGCCTGAATTCACAAATCATACCCTTTTAGCACAAATATGCTCTCCCTTTAAAAGCACCCCAAGTAAGATTTTTTGTAAGATCAATACACTTCTCACCACAACAGCAATGAGATTAACAAACCCTCTGTATTCCCTTCCCAAAAAAAAGTCAGGAAGTTGATATGACTGTGTTGATTATAGGTCACTACTTTGCTTGTTTATGTCAATGCCTTTCCATATTACTTATTATTAATGAGGCTGAAACATTTCTTATTTCAGACTGTACACATGTGGAATATTTTCTCAGACTTATGGCTATTTAAAACTGCCAGACTGATCATTAAAATTCCTTTGTAAACCCCAATTTCTTCTGTAAAAATAATGTTACTTACAACCTTGCCCCTCTTTTTTTCCTTGCAGCAGAAAGCTCTTACCTACTGTACTATATTCCAGAGAACTCCCATGCAGTTGGCAAGCAGTACACAAAGAATTCCAGATTAGGAATTTTCCTAGCAATCTCTTAAAGCAATATCCACTATATACAAGAGATTATATGAAAGAGCATAATAATCCTAGAGATACTTTTCTTTTTTTCATTTTATAATTCATATGCCAAAAAAGTACTGCAAGTGTCATTATCCTTTTAGAATAATGCTGCAAGGCTCCTGTGTGTTTACAATTTACAATTTAGTTTACCAAATCTCTGCCATTTCTCATTAGTGTTTGGTCAAATGTTAACTTTCCAAAAATGACAGCAAAATTTACTGCAATGGCAGCAAAAACATGAAAGAGAACCTAAGTATTCTAAAAAGCTTTTATGTAAATACAGACTAAAAATAATGGAGGTTATCTGGGACTTGGTCTTGATATTTCCTCTCTTGTGCAAATTATGTTCTTTTTTAATTCATTTCATGTGTATGAGTTGAGTTTTGCATCAAATCTTTCCATAAAACCTATTCAGGTATGGCCCATGCACAGTTTTGGGTACAAAATTAAAAGACTGTGTCTGTTATTCCAATAGCCACTGGTAGAGCTACCAAGGGTACCAAAATGCTCTCCTTCCTATGGGATTCACATATTCACAATGCTATGAAAACACCTAAAAAACCAGGAGAGTGAGAAGAAATAGTCTTGTATAAATTAAATATATTAAGTACAAGATTTAGCATAATGTTTTTTTTTTTCTTAGACAAGAGCTGACTAAAAGGAAATTTCCATCTCTGTTGCCCATTAAAGGTTTGATTTTAGCACCAGAGGATCTTTGGTGAGGAACAGCAGTCATCTATTTTGCAGCAACAATTTTATTTAAAGACTAACCCTGCCAGATAAATGTATTACCTCTTCCAGAAACCTCTGTATGGAGTTCACCTCCCAGCTTTACAGAAAGAGCTTGCAAGTGCACCAGGTCTACAAGAGTGTCTCTTTTCTGCAGGCTCCAATAAACCAGCTACTGCAAAATTATTTGTATTGCTGTTAAGTATCTACTGAAAAGAGGGTGGATTTACTATGAGGAAATAAACTGCAATGAATGCTGTGATAAATACATAATGCAGATAATCACAGAGGCAAAGTCAGGAAGACATGTATAGATTAATTATTTTCTTTACTGTTATTTTATCGACGTAGAATCAGACAAGAGAAAACCATTGTGCTTGCACAGATAGTTGCATTTGAATGACTTCATCAATATTTCTATGTCATTTTCCTAATGGGCATATATTTTGAAGATATTAATCATTTAGTTTTTCATCTCTGAGAAGGAAGAAATAACTCCTTTTCAAACAACAGAAATACATAGGCTAAAGAGGCCACAGGCTGAAGAAATGTGGCCATGGGCTGTTTTCACTTGGTCTCACAAAACTGGATAAAATTTTGGTGATCAGAAATGCTTTTATAAATCTAATAGAAGCTGAATCATTATTAAAGCTTAACAAGGAGTAGATAAAACCCAAAAACGGTCTCATCTATATTGTTGCTTTAAATTATTGCTTCCAAAGAGTGTTATTCTCTTGCCCCAAAAGGTGACACAGAATAACATCCACCATGGTGTATGAACACATACAGGAGGTATCAGTTTATGTGCAGTCACACAAACATCCTGCAAATCATTTCAGAGCAGTGTGGGAAAGCCTGGTGACAGCACTGAATAAAGTACTATTAATCCTGGTAAAAACAATAGAGGATTTTACACCAAGCAGCTCATCTCTTCCTCTAAGTAGGAGTTAAGGGTGAGATCATTGTGTTATTTCGTTGGGGCGTAAATGAGAGTTGAGGGGCTGCATGCTGCATGTTAAATCAGAGTTACAGTCAGATTTCAGCACCAGAAATAGAAGCATATGCAAATTTTAAAACAAACTTGCATCTGAATAAGCCAAAATCAAAATGGCCTGCTAGTCAGTCTTCAACCTTTAAAATTTCATGTTAATATTACTTCTCAGATGCATTCAAGGAGGAGTTGTAGCTAATGGCTAAGCAGCAGTCATTTTACTAATCTATTCCAACCTCTATTTATTCAATGTTCCCTCAGAGAATCTGAAGGAAGGAGAAGGAAATGCAATGCAACTTTAAGCCTGGATGTGTCTCTATGATAGACACTCAGGTAAGGTCAGTCCCAAATGTGCATTAATTCAGGAAGGATGGAAGCAAAAAGGCTGCAAGTCCTTGTGGTTTTACTGCATCAGCAAGTGGCCCCTCCTGAAAGTGGATTAATACTGATTATTGATCAGATTAAGTGCTAACTTGTCTTTTCATCCTTACTTGAAGATGACTTCTTTAGTAGGAGATTGAAAAGATTGTATTTTGAATCCAAGAGGAGCTTGCAGAAAAGACAAGGAAGTTCTTTCCCTGTAGAGGATTTGTAAGGGTGGGCTCAGCCTCACAGCTGGGATGGATCCTTCCAACCTGGCAAGAGCATGGCCCTGGCTCTTTGTTACTAAATGTGCCTCTCTGGCTCTGGCCCAGGTAAATTTCTTTGAATTTGCAGAAGAAAATGTTCTACTTTTTCCCTGTGTTTGGCAGGTCCCAAGACAGATTATCTTTGGGGGGAACTGAGACAATTTTTTAACAGAAATAAAAACTGGGCAGGAATAATCTGACATGTCATGTGGCTGCCAGCATGAGGGCTAATTTGATCACAGTTTTGTTGCAGGAATTGGTCAGCCTCTTTCATGGCAATTTCACTTTTAGTTTACGTGCCATCACGTTCATAATTATCAGTACCCAAAATTCTTTCCTTCCTGTTGTGAAGAGGAAGAATCTAACAGCCATAATCCCATCATCCTATCATATGGAACCACTCAGGAAGGGGCAGAGAGGATAATGAATTCTACGTGGAAGCAGACTCTCAAGGTGACCAAAAGTTGCAGATGCATTAAAAATGTTATAATATCTGATGGGTGGTAGGCACTGGGAGGTTGAACCTATAGCTGAAGTGTAAACCCACCAGGTTAAATGGGCTGGTGCAGATCACAGCAGGAAAAAGATGGAAAGATGAGCAGGAAAGAAGAGTAAGCAGTGTAAGCAAAAGCCCATACACACATATTCTTAACATCATCCTCAGAGGCAGCTTCCATCAGTAATGGGAAAGCACCAGGTAGAGTGCTGAAGTGGCACAGACAGTGTATTCAAATACAGAGAGTGTGCTTATATTTAATAAGCACAGCAGGTGAACAATTGGGTTTGAAAGGGAAATTAAATGGGCTGACCTAAGAGCAGAGGCATTTATTGTCTAGCTCTGTGCTTTCTATTCCATGATTACTGCAAAGCTCTTTTGTAAACCAATATGAAGGAACAGAGAAGTGTGATTATGCACCAGCTAAGCATGGGAGCCACAGTAGGAAATACAAGAACATTCTCAAAAGTCAAATTCAATCAACTTTTACCTTCAAGCTTTCATTCCCTTTTCTTTTTATCTCTTTTCCTGCATGATTCCTGCTTTAAGGCTAACATTATTTGCATTAATATTTTCTGGATGCCTGATAACACAACAAGGCAGAAAAATTAGCAAAGACTGACAAAGAACTCATAATTTAGCAACCAGAAATAACCATTTATCTTGAACCACAAATAGCTGATTAGTCTAAGATTAACTCAAAAGGCAACACAAGGAATAAAAGTCTTCATGAGCACTACAATTTGTATTAATTACACAAGAAAATTATCCTTAGGAGTTGAGACCATCATCATAATACTGAATACAAGGACAAGATGCAGCCAAGGAAAACAATCATGAAGTTCCCTGACCTGGTGAACAAACTTCAGAAACCAAGCAAATAAAAATACTTCATCTGGGAGAATATTTGTCAAAGTTTCTTGTGAAAGTGCCAGTGAGTCACTTCATCTTACCTCCCAAATAAATTATCTGTAGCATTTAGCCACTGAACCTCACACATTTTACTGTCCTTAATGCAATTGTTAGAGGAGCTTCAGAGCCCTCACCCAATGTTTCAAAAGAGAATGCAAATCACTGGAACCACAAGTAAAATAAACCAGATTATCTAAGTGAGGAACAGAGGATATGAAAGCAGGACAAAGGGTGTCACAGGTAATTATAAAGATGCATCTGGTCCCTAGTTACTTTTGACAAAGCCGTTTTTGTGATTTATGGCAGGTGCTTGTTTATAAACCTATTTCAGCACAGACACACTGAAGCACATTCATCATCCTGCCTGGTCTTCATTATTGGATAAACGTCATTTAAACACAACCTGAATCCAGACTTCTGCTACCTTGACACAAAAAAAAAAAAAATTAAAAAATAATCAGAATCTTTTATTTGCCTGCATTTATTTATTTATTTCTATTGACCTACAGAGCTGGGCTGTGTTTGACAAAAGGTTTTACCTTCACCCCACACTTAATTCAACAAGGAAAGCAAATGTAAGAGTGCTGAAGTTCAGGGGGAAATGCTACCAAGCAGCACCTTGTTTAATAGCAGTATCAACTTCTTGTGCCCTGTAGTTGTATTTTGTGGAAATGCAGGATAAGCAATGAGCAAATTTGATCAGGTACCACTCTGGCAAAGACCCAGAATCAGCTGCAGTGTGTCCTTACCCTGCTGCTCTGTCCACTGAGTACAACACACATCCACCTGGCAGCTTACTCAAAAGAAATGGAGTTAGTTTGGTACTTGTGGATTTTTTGTTTGGTTGGGGTTTTATTGCATGTGTTGGTAACTGAACTCTCAGTGCCAAAAATACCTGAGAGAAAATGGTTGTTTTGTTTGGGGTCGGTTCATCCATTTGTTTTTTAAATGCATTTTCTGCTCTGTGATGTTTAGCACAGTCCCAGTGCTTTCTTTTCCTGTACCAGGAAAGCAAAGAATGAGTCCATTACTGTCACAGAGAGCTGTGCATCCACAGCTCATGTGAACAGCACAATTTTTAATATCACGATTTTTTTATCTTCACTGAATAGGTTTTGGTGGAAATAAAGCTTAAAAAAAAACCCACCAAGCAAAACCCCAGGAGAACAGAACCTTTTGAAGACTGCTAAAACAAATACCTAAAGAGAATGCTGCATAAGAATATGACCTAAAAGTGAAGCTAAACAATTTAGAAATTGTACACAACAGTGATTTTTTTAGGAAAAGGTATGGCAGAGCACATTATTTTTTGTGTTAACTGTAGCAACTACAGAATTCTCAGGCAGAGAACTACAGAATTCTATTTGCATGCAAGGAAGAATGAAAATGCAAAGGAATAAAAGTTAAATGTCTAAAACTCAACTGCATCATATCCTTACTTCTGCTCAGTTCATTAAATTATAAGTCCAAGAAGATTCCCAACTTCTAACCATTAAAGATCTTAAATAAATTTAAGGGGGAAAATGATAATGAGAAACATACTTGGAAAAGAACAACAAAAAAAAGGCTTTTGGTTGCACATAAATCTTCACAGATATTTCACTATGAAAGTCAAGCCACAATCAGATAAAACACACCCCAGTACCCTTCAAATTAGAGCACTATTGCAAAAAGCAGAATAGAGTTGTGTTTTCTCAATGTAAATTAAGCTGTTTGTGAAGATCTTAGTCAATCAGTGCTTAAAAACCAAGACATCAAGAGAATATTTATTAAAGGTTATACATTTATAGACCATTCTAGATATGGGCTAGTGTTAGATATGGGCCCCATGCTAATTACTGACTGGCTCTGGAGCTTGATGCTAGAAATGTACAGAAAATACAAAATAAAAATGAAGGACTCTGCCATTTTTGTTTCAAAGTGACTCTATGTATGGGACTACTACAGAAGGCTTTACAACAATGCCAGCTGTTTTAAGATTGATTTTTTTAGCTGCTTAAGTCATTTCTTCATTTCCTACTAGAGATCATTTATACAGGTTTAGCTGTTACCTCCTTCCTGTAATTTGGCTGCTGAATGCAGGTCAGCTGGAATGCTGCTTAACTGGAAATAAGACTGGTAATAACTTATTGTTTTAGCAGCACAGCAAAGTTACTTAGAACATTTATTCATCATGAAATTGCATATTCAGCACAAGTATGCACATTTTGTAACACTGCTAAAATGACAACACATCCATTTCTCCCCAAAGTATTGTAGCAAAGTATTGTAAAGTATTAAAGTTGTATTATTGTAAAGGACTGCATTTAAAATGACATTATTTGCTAGTGAATATGAACAATTAATCCTTTGTTTGTGAGCTATTGTTCAGCTTACAGTCTACATTCAGCAACTGAGACTTATACTAAATCAATATATTTTGAAGGGACTCAAGGCCTATTTCAGAACAGCACCACTGAAAAGAGAGTTGAAAAGGATATCAAGTAATCCTCTTGGCTCCTTCCCTGCCCCAGCACAGGATTAACTATATCTATATTGTTCCAGAGAGATGTTTATTCTACCTGCCTGCAAAGACCTCTAAGTGTTGATGGGAAGTGGCCCCAAACCATAATTAGGGTCTTCAGGTCAGACTGAGTGGTTTTCATCAAAGAGAGCCTGCCATCTGGAAAATTATTTCCACTCTCTACTCTGAGGGTTTTTTGTTTTTACCATTATCACCTGGATCAGTGTAAACCTTAACACAGAGAAAACTCAAGAGGGCTTAAAACATATCTCTCCTAAGCCTTGTGTGTCTTTACAAGGTAGGTCTCTCCCTTCAGGTTTCTATTTAGTCCAACTGCCCAGTTCTTTCCTGAACTGTGCAGTCTGAAGTTAAACTCAGCACTATACAAACATTTCATCCCTTTCTCCATCATTTAGAGGCTGGCATCACAGATGCATTTTTCATTTTTCTGATCCCTTGCCAGCCCTCCACATGGTCTCAAAAACTTTGACTGCATACCTGGAGTACCCAGAGATGAAGTTCAGCAGGCTCACCTGAGTAAGGGCAGGTAAGTAGCCCCTGTTTTCTGCTTTCTTTGATCAAGATTAAATAGTTTTCTCATTGTTTTTCCCCTCCTCTTGTTTCTCCAGTTTACTTTTAGCAAAGGATGATGCAAAAGAAGAGGCACTAAGCACTGACTTTCTCAGCATCATCTGTCAACAGCCTTCACTCAGAGGCAAGTGCACAGATTGCAAGTTTGAGTTGGCCACTCCACATGCTGTGCCAGGGATAGGAGGGCTTCTTCTCTCTGTTACACTCTGAGCATCCTTCAAAGCACCAGATACACCTGCCAAATTTTACTGACAGCTCTACATCCAAGCTCCCTTTGGCATTCCTGGAAGCAGAAGAAGGGATGATCTGATTTTTACATTGCTAACTGGAAGCACGTGCCCTCTCTAACATTTTAAATGAAGAAGGGTGGCAAGATGACCTCATTTCTAACACACAGAAAAGCTCCAGAACCACAGAGTTAGAATCCTTACCATGAAATTCTGGCACATGAGCAATTTAACTGTACATTTAGCATTTATTAATCCTGTTTCCTATATTTTTCAGAGTCCCAGTTATTTCAATTACAAAAATCTAAGAGCTTCAGACCAAAGTCACAACCTGTGATTATCTCTTCATTTCTAATGAGTCTTCTTCCTTCCTTCCTTTCTTTTTTTTTAGGGCATTTATTATGCTTATTTCACTGGATTTTTCAAATTCTCTTTCTTTTCAGGTGTTTCTGTAGTGAATACTTCTTTAGGGATTTCAGTTTCTAGGTTACAGAGCCAGCACTCCCCTTTCCTTAAGGTCTCATGTCTATTTTTAACCTTAACCTCCTTCCAAATAGCACATTTCTCACTTTCAGATATAGAAAGAACCTCCAACTTCAGCTATGAAAAACAATTCAACAGGAAATTCCCTCATCTTTAGTCCCTGGTTTATTGTGGGACTTCTTTAATATTTGAAAGAGCACAGGGGGACACAGAGTGTTTAAATGTCACTTGACAAATAAACTGCCAGTGTTAGAGGTTTTATACAGCAATCCTGCTTTCTGTTGAAGAAATGTAGAGTTCCCAATTAAGCTCTGCTAGACACAGGCTCTGTGTCTTTTTTGCCACCTTTAATTTGAGGTGTGAAGTCTCCTGTGTGTCTCCTGATTTTATGATCTGCTCTCTGACATTAGTCCAAGAGGACAGCTGGTAAGCCAGTGGACCAAGGTATCAACTACTTGGAATAATACAGGTTTTTCCTGGACGACCAAAGTAATAGGAATCTTAAAAAAAATAATCTTTTCCTTTATCCAGTCTTCACAGATTATCTTGGCACACATCTGACCCCTGAGACTTGAGAAAAATGAGTAGATGAGGACAACTGTGGCCCAGTTCTTCTTGGACTTCATACACCAAGAAGAACTTGAGAATATATTGGGAAGGATTCAAAGAGATGAGAAAAATCTTCACTTAGTTTATCAGTGTAAAATGGGATGAAAATAGCTGAGTAATTGCAATTCAGAATAGTAAATTTTATTGTGGGTGGAAAGGGACTAAGTGATGATGAGGATATCAGAATTATGGACTTGTTTTTCATGGTGATAAAAGACAGGACTGTGGCAATTTATCTTAGGATCCAGGCTGCTCTTATTTAACAGAATTTGAATTCACAAGAGGAAATTTATAAAAGTCTCTCTACTTTCCTCCTCCTGAGCTACTTACATTATCTCAAATTTATTCAGAATTTTCTCTATTTCTGTGTTTTAGATAGCAAAATTAGGAATAATAATCAAAAGAGACATAGCTCAGTATTATGATGTGGGTCTTTTGTATTTGACTTAGTCTTTGATATTTCCTGTGTTTCCAAAAATTTTACATGGGTTGCTGATGGTGTTAAATAGGATCTATGAAACATGAAGAATGGCAACTACATCTTCAGTGTTTAAGCTGTATAAAAATAAAATGCTAAATAGGAAAGAGTCTTGGAATTTGCTGATGTCTTAATCCTCCTATTTAGCAGATGATCACCCAGAAAGCTCTGGGGATTCAGCTCACTTTTCACTATGGAGGCATTAAATTCCATCACTCTTTTGATTGTGTTTTAAGGGCTGAATATTCAAAAGACCAAGACACCAAACAACTTTGAATTTAATGTTCAGTGATCCACTAATAGGCAAAGGTCAGGTGCTTTGCAAATTATTTTACTGGGTAAACACAAATTTTCTAACCCAATCACCACAATTCTAATGATGTCCAGCATAGATGTGCAACAATGCAGTTTTAATTAAACATTTTTGCCTCCAGGCTTGACCATTTAATATGAAGCTGGAAGACAAAGTTCAAGAGATAGTATCCCAATGAACTTTCAATTTTAAATCACAGTGATAAAAGTTACCTGTCTTCTAGATAATTTAATCCCTTTATAGACTGCCAAAAGAGGATGAGTCCTTTGCAGTAAGAATATCTCAAGTCTTTCATATTTTTATCTAATGAGTGAAAGTTGGTGTGATGACCTGAACCTGCCTAATCCTGAGGTATCCAAATTATCCCCCTGGATACAACGTGGCTTGTACCCCATCCTAGCAAGCAGGAAAAGCCCATGCTGTGCATTTTGTGGGGGTTCTGTGAAAAAAATAGCTGAGGTTACACCCTCTGAGACTGCTCCAGGAACCAGAGAGAGGGAATGGTAAAGTAAAGCCCCAGCTGGCATGAGAAAAAGCCCCACTCATTTCAGAACTCCCCTCCTGATCCAAAGGGAATCAAGTAATGCAGGCACTTCCAATCAAGTCTAAAGATTTCCTAGCACAGAGGGAGATGTGAGTGGTTTTCTGTGTGTGAACATGGATGTGAGACAGGTGATTTAGTTCCTGGAAATCTTGCAGTCATCTGTTCTGTCATAAATAGTTTTACACCAGAGGATACATACATTTTGCCAGTTTGCACACCCTGGTATATTCAGTCACAGTTGTATTTCAAAGTAGAATGTTCAGATATAACTCATTTCACAAATATATGTGTATTGTCAGTGGATGAAGGCAAAAAAAACCAAAAAACAGGGCAAAGGGAAGTAGCTGAACCATTGGAAATGTCTTCTCTAGAAGAAGCTGTTACCACCTCTCCTCTTGTATGTAGAGATGGATTCTGGAGACATAACTTAAAAATTAATTTAAAATGTTAGAGGAAGTGAAATTGGAAGCTTATCTGTGTTTGCTACATCTATTCCTGCCAGCCCCCTTAGCAGGATCAAGAACTGAGGATCAAACTGCCTTGGAGAAATTGACAGCTGATAAAAAAATGAATTTATTTTGAAATTTAGGCTGAATGAACCTTGTGAACTTCAGAATGCAGTCCAAGCCCTGATTCCTTTTACGAGCTGTCCTGGATGTGCAACCTTAGAATACTCACAAGGTTAAAAAAATGAGCCAGCTGATGGAAGTTTCTATAATAAAGTAGTGTAACTGCATCTAGACAATAATTATTACAATGGTATATGCTTAAACATGCACATTACTGAGGAAAATCTTGTGTATTTATAAAGCACAGCTTGTGGCCAGGCATTTTTGGTCTCTGTGCATTTGCTAGCTTGCTGACAAGTCTGACTGATAGAAATGAAGAGACTGTGCAAGCAGAACCAGGATGCTTTGTGTACTTCCTTTACAGTAAATTGTTAGAAAATACAGCAAGCTTCCTTCACATAAGCTTAGCCTGGGAAGCTCCAATAAATGTAGCTGCATGGCACCTTAATAGCCTATTAAGAGGAGAAGCAGCTCAGAGAAAGCCTCCATGCCAAGCAGCCTGTGTGCCAGCCAACAATACCACACACATGTTCTGAATACTCATCTGGCATTATCATAAAGAGCTTCAGGAGGAAAGGGAGGAAGACAGCAGGGTGAAATCTGCTTATTTGGAACACCAGAATCACACAAAAAGCCTGCCTGGAGTGAAGCACTTCTTGGAAAACATCAGCCCCAAGACAGGACATAGGATGGAGTTTGTAAGCAAACACAATTTGTGTGTCCATACATGTATTTTACATGATAACATGACTCCAAACCAGGTGTCTACATTCCTGTCTCTAAAAGCAATTACCATAAAGTAAGATAATTTTAACTGATCTTGGGCTGCCAGAGAGCTCCCTAATTGCTCTACTTAAATAGTTCCATTCCAATTAAATTGAGGAAAAAAATAGAATTAAGTGCTTCACCATTTACTTGTACTTGAGTGCAAACAATTTGTGTAATCTGTGTAGGATGCCTATTAGCAGGGTTCATGGGAAGAAACCATAGTGATTAAATCATTAAATCATATCCAGGAGGAGTGAACATTCCCATTGATATAGGAAGACTTGATGAGATTTTTAACAAATAGAACCATCAAATGCTTTTATAAATACTGAGGATTCTGAAGGCAGAAAAATGTTTTAAAAATAGGATTGTGGGTTTCTTGTTTTTTTTCAAAAGGCCACACACAGAGAGACTATTTTTACTCTAATGTGCTATACTTTCTTTTTTGGTTCATTAACACTAATACAATTCCCATCTACTTTGATCTCAGTTCAGCACTTCAGTATTTCAAGCTCTGGTTATTAATCAGAATTCCTACAACCTCTTTCCTCCAGCCATCCCTATCCTTCTCTTAAAAGAAAGGATCCTTTTCAAGATGTAATTCCCAAACTTCTGTTTGGATAGTAATTTCTAATCTCTGTGCTTACATTTCCCAAAAGAGATGCTGCTGCCACAAAAAACACATTGGAGAATTGGTATAGCAGAGCAAACACTTAGTTTTCACTCTGGTGGGGTTTTGTTGGGATTTTTTTATTTTTTAATAGTTGGGTAGATCTAACCTAAGGCCAGGAAGTGTTGCCACCCAAATGTGGATCCCATCCAATAGCTCTTGAAACTTGTGCCTTATTAATTTCCTTTGGCAGGTTTGGAACTACCAGAATATGTAGAGAAATGGAAGTTTACCAAATGGCCCAGTGCCTTGCCAGCACCAAGGTGTCACTGCAAGATGAGGCTGGGATGCCACACCATAAATGAGAAAGGCCCCAGCAACAAGATCAGCCACAGAATCACTCTTTCACCTTCTTGAGAAATTCATCACATTTGAAGTTCTAGCTACTAATAAATAAAAATCAGTGACACCACTGACAAAGAGAAGAATGGCACTGTGATTATGTAAAGTGAACCTATTTAAAATCTAATGCTTCACAAATTTTATAGAAAGGTGCCTATTAGAAAACATTTTATTGATGATTTAATTTTCTTTATAGCATCTCCCTCTTCACTGGGAATTCTTCTGTTAGTATGAATTAAATCAGAGCAGCATTTCCTTTTGCTTAGCAGAAGAGGACTAAGGAAATCATGAAAACTTCTTTTAATTTAAGTTTTCTTGGTTTTCTGTCTTTTTAAAAATGGCCAGGGAACTAGGTATTTTCTCTCTAAAACTGTAAATGTCTGGCTGTGGACCTCTGTCTGTCTCAGGTTCCTTCACAATATCCACATGACACTTTTCCAAGTGTTTAAAAGTTAGTATCTGGAGATTCCTCACCTTCCATGGGTCCAGTCATGTCCAAGACTTGCTCTGCACAAGACAGTACTTCTGAAACTTCATTTCTCACCATGTTTCTGAAGACCCTGAAGGATGATTCTCAGCCACTCCAGACTTTCCCTGATGAACATGCCTGAATACCCAGATGATCTCACTTGATGCTCCTCTGCTATTTTTCCAGAGAGAGTTTTTCAGTTCACCCTTAGTGAAGCTGAAGGTGTAAATTTGCCACTTACTATGATTTAAGTCCCCAACCTTTGTACATAACTGAGAGCTCAGCAGGGCACTAACTTCCCAAAGTTTTCAGAGAGAATAAGATCCCTGGCCAGTTAATTCTCAAGGTAGCCTTTTAGAATAGCTTTTAGCTTCTCCAAATTACTTCTGTAAGTCAATCAGCTTTTTGAAGGACTGAAACTGTGAACTCTCTGACTGCCTCTAATGCAGAACACAAATAGAATAAATAATTGGAGCCTCTGCTCTTCCTGAATGGCCTCACCTAAATGAAACAGTGACATCTTTCTAACCAGTCTTTCTAACACAAGCCACACAAAGAGATTATGAACTTGAAAAAAAGATAAATCAAACAGTAACCATCTTATTAACCTTTCCTTCTTTCTGTGCCAAAAGCAGGTTTATAAACCATTGTTATATTTTGCAATCAGGTCTCCCTGCTTCAATTTCCCCCCTGCTTTTTATTTTTCCTGTAACAAGCTGTTGTTCTGGCCTGCTGCTTACACACATTCCTGTCCTCAACACGTTCTCCATTAAGCCTTACTAAAATGACTTTATTCTGAACTGCACCTTGACCAGCTGCACAATTTTGAAGCTGAACTACAGATAATGCTCTGAAGCCCAAGTGTCAGGGCTTTAGCATGCATCTTCTGTGTCTGTTTTGCTTTCAGAATAAACCCAGTGGGTTCATTAAGACTTGCAAAAATAACAAAAAAAAAAAAAAAAGAAAAAAAAAAGAAAAAAAAAAAAAGTCCTGTCTTGTAACACTGGCAAAGAGCTGGGAAAGTTTCTTTGATCAGCTCCAACGATAACTTTCCTCATAACAGTGCAGTTCTTTTGAAAGGGGAGGAAAAAAAAAAAAAAGAAACCAAACCTAAAGTTTACATTCCATTGTGAATAATTTCTTTAGAGCACGAAACTACCTAGATTGTTCAAAGCATTTGTCTCTCAATAGGAGATTCACAGAGACAGATCTAGGCAGAAAAATAAATGGCAAGATAATAACTGTAAATATTGGGTGAAGGGGAGGCATTTTTCTACAGTTTTGGTAAATTGGTCTTAAATCCCTTTCTTTAGGGAGAAATTAACTAAATTAATGAGGACTGTTGCCACAGGTATAAGATTTCAGTATCAGCTAATTAAAGCCTTGGTAGGTGCTGTGGTAATGCTCAGGTACATATATAACATATAATACATATAATACTCTGTACAGGTTGCATGACTGCATGCAATAATGCAGAGTTGCACACCAAAACATTCCAGCTTTAATCCTGAGGAACCCTTGTGAATTTAACCAGAACTAGATGAAAATACCAATGAGGTTCTAACTAAAGTACCAAAGAAAAGCACAATACTGTTTAAAAGGTTCTCCAAAATCTGTGATGTAGGTGTTACATAGGGTGTGCAGCAACCATTTTCAGATTCACTTATTAATTTTTCTGTTGGTTGTAGCAAAAAAAAAGTAGCAAAAGATGTTTTCTACCTATCAGTGTTAACTACAGCACTTTCAAAATATTGCCTCTAATAAACATTTGAAGATAGAAAGTTTACAGACAAGTAAAATTTACTTCAAAATTTCATTATTTTGCCACAGCCTCTTTGTTCTACACATTTATCCCATAAAAAACAATCATGATTTTGCAAATATAGCTATTACCAACCTAACATAAAGGCTGTGCCAAATGGAAAGTAAAGCCTGTGTAAGAATGCAGACAGGTGCTCAGGAGATATGATGCTCACTGATCTCCCAAAAATATGCTTGCCTGTGTAAAACACAGCAGTTAGCACTGCTTTATGTGATTCATAAGAGATTATGTGGCCATGAAAGCAAAGCTTGCAAATGATGCTTTTAGGGAACAGTAAGTTGAAGATATAATGGCTCCTGCTAGTTTAGAAGACAGTAAAAGAAATACCATGTTCTTCACATTTGTCATAGGGACACCTTGAAAAGTTCAACATTAACAAGAGGTATCAATTTAAAGTTCATTAAACAGTATTAAATCTTGATATTGACACTCTAAGCATTAGATTAAGAAGATAAGCCACAGCAACAGGCTTTGTATGTACTTGTGCATTTTAAAATCTGAGGTGAGATGAATTAAACCTCTTCAGTTTAATAGATTAAATATCACATTTGCTACATACTAAGAGCATAGGCACAAATATCATAGAATCATAGAATTGGCTGGGTTGGAAGGGACCTCAGAGCTCATCAAGTCCAACCCTTGATCCACTCCCGCTGCAGTTCCCAGCCCATGGCACTGAGTGCCACATCCAGGCTCTTTTGAAATATCTCCAGGGATGGAGAATCCACCCCTTCCCTGGGCAGCCCATTCCAATGGCTGAGCACCCTCTCAGTAAAGAAATTCTTTCTAATGTCCAACCTAAAACTCCCCTGGCACAACTTGAGACCTCTTGTGCCCTCTTGTCTTGCTGAGAGTTGCCTGGGAAAAGAGCCCAACCCCCCCCTGGCTCCAACCTCCTTTCAGGGAGTTGGAGAGAGTGATGAGGTCTCCCCTGAGCCTCCTCTTCTCCAGCCTCAACACTCCCAGCTCCCTCAGCCTCTCCTCACAGGACTTGTGCTGGATCCCTTCACCAGCCCAGTTGCCTCCTTTGGACCTGCTCCAGCACCTCAATCTCCTTCCTGAGCTGAGGGGCCCAGAACAGACCCACATTATAAATATGTACTACAACTACACAAAGCTCATGCCAAGGAACTAACTAGCAAATGCCTCTCTCTGAATTTTTAGACTTACTCCTTTGGGCCTTAAAACTATGTGATAAACACCTATCCTCTAGAAGATACTTTCAGTATGAGGATTCCAAGGAAGTAACTTCATATTCCTTACCTCAAGGTGTCTTTCATCTGTAAACTTGACTTTTTAAATAATAGTTTATACATGAAATGGCCAAACAACCTCACCACCTCTGCCTTCCAGCATCTACGTTCTGATGTTCCTTGAGGCTGCAGGTCTCAGGACCACTGTGTTTTGGCAAAAAGCTAATGAATTATGGATGAATGCCCAGCTAAAATAAATCTCAATAAATCTTTCAAGCAGGTATTTAAGTTCAAGACTCCTTTCTTTAAAGGTAACAGGTTATGTTCATTAAGATACATATCCAGAGGAGAGGAAACACCTTTTTAGATAGTCTTAGATTTACTCTTAGGCATATAACGTTCTAAATATCTCTCTGGTCATATAGTAGATTAATAAAATCCATCATTTAGGGATCTGAAATGCTTTTCAAAAAAACTTTCTGTAGTCTCCTCACCCTTAGTTCTCCTTTGAGATAAAGTAGAAATTAAAAAATACAACCATTGAAAAGCAAAAAATAACACAAAGTTCAGTACTTTTTTGCTAGCTTTGTATTTTTACTAGAAAAGAAATAACTGATACAAGGTAAATTTCTTTCCCATTCCCATTTGTTTAGTGAAACATAATCTTAAAAAAATCTTTAGGTGTAATAATTGCTACAGAGCAAAGATTTTTATTATAAGACCATGATCTAAGTAGCCATTTCATCCCAAAGCAATGCATTTGTTTCCTAACTAGATAACTCTGCAGACAGAAGAGCCTGCAAAGACCAGTGATAACTGATTCACTCATGGAGAAAATGAGACCATCAAAGGAAGCTTAGCGGGAAAGGTAAACAAACAATTAAAAGCAAGCAAGTGTTCATATCTTGTCAGTCTAAGTTTTTCAGTCCACATGTAAGTCTGTGTTTTCCCTTGGCTGAAAGTAAAGATCAATAAAGATCAGAAACAGTATCTGCCAATTTTTTCCCTTCCAATTCCCATATAGAATAACTCTGCAAGTATATGTGTGTGAATGTACCAATATATAAATGCAGTCTTAAAGAGTTGTCCTTGTAAGTGTGCTTTCTCATTCCAAACTCCAGTGAATTTTTTTTTTTTTTTTTTTTTTTTTTTGACATATCTGAGAGAATACCTGTTTAAGATCTAGCAACACACATTCTCAGAATACCTGTTTAAGATCTAACAATACATTCTCTTGAACCTCTTCAAATGTGCTGGGAAAAGAACATCTGTACCTGTGTACACATATACCAGGATTTCTTTCTCACTACCAGCTCCTTTCATGCATATTTTAGAAGTACATTCACCCTGAAGCTAAATCCTCCTCTGGTACTTATGTGTTAATAAAGCCTAAGCTTCACTATCTTTCTTATTTTTCAAGTGTCACATATTCTCCCATAATTAAATTATTTCATAACTCCTACAGTGAAATTTTAGCAACTGTTAAGAGTAGTCAGCTTCAGTATGTAGTTCTTCTTAAATTTTGAGTTGCAATCAAGTGATGAGATTAACTGACTTATGCTTTTTGATATTAAACTACAAAATTAAATGAGCAAAAGGATACTAATAAAGCAGTATTCTTTTTTCCTTTCACAAAAATCATATTTGGCAATTAAATTAATCTTTGCATAAACAACAAAACAAAACAAACAAAAAAGGCAACAGAAAAACCCAAACAAACCTGTGAGGAAATGGGAAGCTCAAGCAGAGTCGGTGTTAAAGAACTCTAGAACCACTTTTCAAGTGCATTGATGCCCTGGAGACCCAGTAATTTTCCTTCATACATAAACAAAGAAGGGGGTTGTATACTTTGGAAAATCCACAATTAAGGGAATCAACTTTTCTAATTCAGTTTTATCAAATAAAGAGGTTTAGCTACAATAGATTCAAATGAAAATGCTCAGCAATTCTCTTGTCTGAGATCATTTTTTCAAAAGGCTAAAAATTTAAATTGTGGGATGTCAGAGAAAAAGTCAGTCAAAGTGTAGTAGCTCTGCAGAAAATACTAGGAGAAATGAAATTTATAGCTTGAATAGAGCTTGGCCTGCAGATAAGAAACATGAATTCGACTGGAAATAAGCAGTAGTCTAGATACAGACTGAGAAAAAATTAAAGTGAAATATCACCAAAGTGAAAGGAAAGGAGTCCACAAGGAGAGATCCAATATAGCACAGAAGAGAGGTCACACCATATTATAAAGGCAGAAATGAAAGATCAAGTGTTAAAGCAGCATGGACAGCAAAACACACACTGTTCCTTTGCACAGAGCAGAACACTGGGCAGAAGAGCCATTTTGTGAAACTTCAGCCCTAATGGGTTTTATTATGGAAGAAAAGTAGTAAGGAAGGCAAATTATTTCACCTGGAAGCTTTAACTTAGGATCACTCTAAGTTGGGAGGAGAAGGTCACTGAGAAACAGGACAACATTCAAAAGGGCAAAGGATTGCTTTGTTGAGGTGAGACTGGTGATCTCCACAGGTAGGTATGGCAATGCTAGTTTCAAGTTACCAGTAAAAGGTCACATCCCTGTTAATAAAAAACAACAGCTGCTCCTGGAATGAGAGGCACAGAAAAGGATGTTTGCTGACCCCTGCTCTCAAAGTGACCAAACCCAGCCCAGCATCTTGTAGCTCCTTTCCATGAGCAGCACTCCCTGAATAGAAAACAAATGATTGACCCTGAGCCTGACATTGTCCGTCACCTCTCAATAAACTGGATCCATATAGAAGCACCTAGAGACCTAAAACCTGGCATAAAACCTAAAACAAAGCATAAGCCTCTAGCAACAGCAGTTTCTCTACAGCCCCACTGTAAATAATCCTACAAATATAAATGTTTATATATTAAGAATTGTTAACCAGTCTAAAAAATAGTTTCAAATTACTCAGAAAAAAGAATCTTATTCCAAACAAATGGCTTTCCTATAGTGAATATAACCAAACAGATCTTCACAGCTGACATAAATCATCACAATTCCATTAACTTTAATAGAGAAACTTCAGCTTCCATTACTGGGATCAAATATATTTAATATACTTGTCATGCATGATATGTCTCCTATATACCTTTCAGGTAAAAACATTCAGCCCAGACTTCATGTAAAGACATAAAAATATCCAGTCTGCAATTATGAAATCAAATAGTAACACTGCAAATGAAACATGGAAGAAAACAGGAATAGCTTTCAAAAGACAAAACCTCTTATAATGCAATGTGTAATTAATAGATGTCACATTTACCAATCTAACAAGCAGCAAAAGAGTAGAAAGCATATGGGAAACTCTTCTTTGATAGATGAGAACAAAGAAAAGAGTTAAGTCTGAGCTTCTTTTTCCTCTGCTCTCATCTTCTCCCATCCAAGGTAAGACTTGACTTGCTCATCTTTAATTACAACACCACACAAAAAAAATCCATGAGACAAGAACAGAGCAAAAGGCAAATGCAGCACAACTGTCAAAAGTGGTGGCAGAGCCCCCAGAAAAGAGAAAAACTCTTCAGAAAAGCCATGACTTACCCTGGGGGGGATCAGGAGAGGAACAGGGTCCTGTGCCGCTGCTGTTGCCTGGGGGAAAGCACCTGGAGGGGGAAAAAGACAACACAAAACCAAAAACAAACAAAAAAACCAAACAAAACAAACACAAAAAACAAACAAACAAACAAAAAAGAAATAAAAAGCATAAGTTCATGCTAATTTAAACCTCATTCTTGAATTAAAACAAAGCCGGTGCGTGTCTTCACTAATCCTAAGGAGACGCAGTGTAAATTCTTCCCACACACAGAAGAAACCAAACTTACTTTCATTTCTCAGCTCCTTTCCAGCAGTTTGGTTGTTAATGCGGAAAGGATCCGCAGGCAAGGTCCTTCTTCTTTTAAAAAGAAGAACTAGGAAGGTGCAGCAAGCAGGCAAACTCCTGTCAGGGCTCAGCAGAAGCTGAGGGGAGCCCCAACATGGCGGCAGGACCCACCCTGCAGTGCCAGGGAGCAGAACCCATGGCAGGGGGGATGATGGCATGAGAGCAACCCCCTGCAGCAGCTCTAGAAGGGGACAGAGGGTCTGGGGTGGGACCACGGGTGGGTTTGGGAGGCTGCTGAGTGACAGCTCCCTGGTGATGCCCCAAAACATGAAGTGAAGGAGAAGATGGAGTATGGCGGGAAACTCTGAGAGGGCTCCTCCCACGTCTGGGCACTGTGGTGAATGCCTGAGGTTCCCTTGGGAATCAGAGAACACCCGGCAGCCAAATCCACACATAGCTCACAAGAAATGGAGAAGAACCATGGTCAGGACAACCTCAAGCAGGAGAGGCAGGAAGCCCTCCCTTGCCCGTGGGCTGCCAGGTTCCTGTCATGGCTGCCCAGTTCCTGTCATGGCTGCCACTGATGCCCCAAGAGGGCTCCTCCTCCCTCTGGGCGCTGCGGTGAATGCCTAGGGTACAGCAACCCTCATTCCCTCGGGAATCAGGGAACACCCGGCAGCCAAATCCACACATGGCTCTCAAGAAATGGAGGAGAAGATGCATGGTCAGGACAACCTCAAGCAGGAGAGGCGGGAAGCCCTTCCTTGCCCATGGGCTGCCGCGTTCCTGTCATGGCTGCCCGGTTCCTGTCATGGCTGCCACTGAGGCCCCGAGAGGGCTCCTCCTCCCTCTGGGCGCTGCGGTGAATGCCTGAGGTACAGCAACACTCATTCCCTTGGGAATCAGGGAACACCCAGCAGCCAAATCCACACATAGCTCACAAGAAATGGAGAAGAACCATGGTCAGGACAACCTCAAGCAGGAGAGGCAGGAAGCCCTCCCTTGCCTGTGGGCTGCCAGGTTCCTGTCATGGCTGCCCAGTTCCTGTCATGGCTGCCACTGATGCCCCAAGAGGGCTCCTCCTCCCTCTGGGCGCTGCGGTGAATGCCTGGGGTACAGCAACAACCATTCCCTCGGGAATCAGGGTACACCCGGCAGCCAAATCCACACATGGCTCTCAAGAAATGGAGGAGAAGATGCATGGTCAGGACAACCTCAAGCAGGAGAGGTGGGAAGCCCATCCTTGCCTGTGGGCTGCCGCATTCCTGTCATGGCTGCCGGGTTCCTGTCATGGCTGCCGGGTTCCTGTCATGGCTGCCCGGTTCCTGTCATGCTGCCACTGAGGCCCCGAGAGTGCTCCTCCTCCCTCTGGGTGCTGCGGTGAATGCCTGGGGTAGAGCAACACCCATTCCCTTGGGAATCAGGGAACATCTGGGCAGCCAAATCCACACATGGCTCTCAAGAAATGGAGGAGAAGAAGCATGGTCAGGACAACCTCAAGCAGGAGAGGCGGGAAGCCCATCCTTGCCCATGGGCTGCCGGGTTCCTGTCATGGCTGCCACCAAGGCCCTTCACCAACCGAGCCTTCCCCTAAACCTGGGGATGTGCCAGCAAAACGTTCCTAAAACTTCTTTAAAATCACTTATTTGTAAAAGCGTAACCACATCAAAAGAGCACGAGAGAAAACACAATTTGTTACCAGGTAACTTGCATTTTCTAAGAGGAACAGATGTTTCGTTGTAATTAAAGCTCATCCTTGCTGTACAAGGTGACTCTTAGGGCAGGCAGACACTCCAAGTAAAGGAGTTTACTGTAGTGTTTTCACACAAATGTTGATAATCCACAGTCTTCTTGTAAATCTAGTTCACACTCAAAGAATTACTTTAAAAAAATAATCTCTGTTTCAGCTCTTATGGCTTTCCATTCTCTTGCTTACTCTCCCAAGCTAAGCCCTAAATAATTACTTTTACTTAGTACGCCCTGAATATTTATGGAAACTTCCTTCCTATAATATAAAAATGAAGCATAGACATCTGAGATTAGTAACCAAATGAAGCCAGTGTTGAGTTGATTAAAACCTGCTTAGCAGCAGTATACTGGATTGTCACACTCATATAAGCAATTTTACATAGTTAGCACGAGCCAATTACTTTTTCAAATACATTAGTGAAGCCCTGTAAACAGAGCAATGTGCTAGTTTAAACAACACAGAATAAAGGATGTATGCAGCTATATAAATCACCCTGAGCTCTAGGAATTATCATGCCAAAGGCAGCTTGAGGTCAGGTTCAGGTGGGGACGGACTGGGTCACCTTCATGAGCACAGAAACCTTAGGCAGACACAGTGCAAGAAAATAAAAAAAAAAGTCACCTTGTAGGACAACTCTTCTGTCCCACCAGAGAATTTATGAGGCAAAATAAAGGGCACGTTTCTGAATGCTTATTTATTTCAGGATTTATTTCCTCAGGGCTTCGAGTTTTCCATCATTTTCATAAAATTGCATTATTTCATCCAGGCTTTAGATCACCATAACCCCTGTGCTAACAAAACCCCCAAATTATTGTAACAGCACCTTTAACCTTGGTCATGTACTGGTGGCAAACTAGCAAGATCTGCTGGGCAAGTGCTAAACAACTCTATCTGGTGACTGAATTAAACCATCTAACCAGAGCCTGTAGAGGAAGATAAAGATGCTCCTATGGATGTCATCCTATGGATGGCAAGTGGGGGGAGCTAGCAGGAAAAGGAAACTGATGTCATCACCACCAAAACCACCAGCAGAATCCTACAAAACTACAAATTTCTGGAGCTGTGGCACGCTGATGTATCTTCCCCCAGTTTAGCACAGCCCTGATTATAGGCAATTTTCTGGAGACAATGTCAATCTGTTGATTAAAACCTAAATGTCAGAGAAAGCACAAACTTGACTGTGAATGTGTGAATGATTCATTATCCAGATGAAAAGAGAGCTGTGCTTGACTGGGTACAAGCATCACCAACTTGTTTTCTTCCTGTTTTATGACTGCTTGCCACTTTATTTTAGCAGGAATAGCATAACAAAATGGACTGACATTCATCCTTTCTCCCTTTTCATTTTTAGTTGAAAGATGCTGTACAGGGCTGACAGTTTTCAAATGAAGCATTTGTCATGTTTAAGTCAGAGTAACAACAAAGTCAGAACCCAACTTGCTTTTGTGAGAATGGGAAATTCTCCACCAAATTTTTACTGGTGGCATAGGAATGGTGCTCAGGGTTTATCTGGAAGAAATAATGAGATTTTACTATTCTCCTAAAACCTGCATCTTAAAACCTTCGTTTTCTTTCTGTATTAGCTGTCAGTCTGAATTTTATACGTCTGAAATCAGTTCAGTGCTTAAAGACAACATATATTATAAATGTTCAAGTCAACAGCCTTTGGTGTGCCTCATCCTTCTTTTCTATCATGGACATTGACACGGTGTAGAAGACTTCAAGACAAAAAAGGGTTTTGCTTTGGCTTTAGTGAATGCTGAGAAGGCTCAGACAAGTGCTTCTCTGACAGAAGTGGCTTTACTAATGAATTCTTCATCTACTTCAGAAGAAAAAGGCATTAAAAAAGAATACTCAGTTCTGAGATTAACATTTCAGAAATAAATAAATAAAATGGGTGAGTTCAGAGCAGAGTAACAAAGGTGATCAACATTTTTAAGTGTAATGAAAGATGAAAAGAAGCAGTGAACACAAAGCTGTACTGAGCAATAATTTAAAGGTTACAATGGCAGTGTAACTTTTCAACAGAAGTCCTTGGAGAGTAGAAGACAGCAAGGAGGTCAATGAAGTATTTAAAGTAGCTGAATTTAGTAGTGATGAGAAAAAAATCCAACAAAAAAAATTCAGAGAGAAGGCTGTGGAAAAAATACCAGAGTGATCTCACTCATGCAAGAATCTTCTAGGGGAAGGAAGAGGAGATTGATGAAATCCCCACAGCAATAAAGCTTTTAAAAGTAAGTCTGAAAATAAAGTATAATGATAAATTCCCTCTAACTGAAGTTACCTATTAAGTCACATCCGTGTCATAAGTTCCATTACTGAAAACTTATATTGTTAATTCAATTAATCAATAGCATGTAATAATATTTTTTGTTGTGGTGTCACTTTTGAAAACCAGCCTTTTACAAATAACCACCAAAACGTTCACAGCTTGCAATCTAAATTTAATAAACACAGTGAAAAAATAATTATTTTAACCATAAACATGGTTTATCTTGGGGATCTTCCAGTTGAAATTCCAGACTAGTTTTTTTACCATCTCAAAATAGGGAACTCTTCAACTACAAATGAATGTAAGGAGAGGCTGGTGAAAAAGAAGAGAAGTTTTCTGTATCTTTTAATGAAACAGAAATTAAAAAACTTCCATGTAGGCCATTTTGTTATCAGCTATTGTGTAGGCAGATCTTATTTATAGTTGTTTTGATCAACACCATCTAGGTAACTGCTTTTAGCTTCCAGAACAGGTCACTGAACTACAGAATAATCTCTTAAAAACTGATGCATTCTAATCCTGCCTTTATAAAAGTAACACAATGCCTGCTGGAGGCTGACTTATGATAGCTACTGGGGGTAAAAACACTGTACAGAATGCAATGATGAAAGTGTTTTACAGGTAAATTATTATTATGAGTCCTCATTAATGCTAAACTGTAGTGGAATCCTTATGGAAACTTGGAAAAACAATTCTAAAATAATTGAATTCAAAGTTATGGGGCACTTAAAGTGTTCTCTAGTAAACAAGACTACAAGGAAGGATAAATATTAAGCAAGTAGATTTTGCTGCCTTAAGAAGCATCCCTTTTGAACTGGTTAGATCCACTTAAGAATGCTTTTTGCCTGATGACTGTAAATTGCCAATAATTGCACTGATCCCACCATCACCATTAGGAATTCAGTTACCAATGGCTGGCTTAATGCCTAACACACTGCACCCTTCAAAACTGTGTTCCATTTCACAGCTTTGTATCAGAATGAACAAACAGGACAACAGTTTTAATATTATAAAAAGAAAATGTTAAGAGTTAACAGTTATATAAGTTCTTTTTCTTTTACCCCTCTGCAAACAGTTACAAATATTAACGAAATTAAAAGGATCAGCTGGGAACCTGACTCTAAAATTAACTTTTTCTAGCCTGATTCTTTTTCCTTAATTACAGATAAGATAGATGTTATCTGTTAATAACTTCTGCTTACAGAGGGAGGTCGGATACAGTTCTCAGACATGGAGCAGTAATAATTCTAACCAAGTTCCTCTCGTAAGGGGGATCAATAACATTTTGTATCTGACAAGAACATGGAGGTACAAAGCCACAAAAGCAAGTTCTGCCTTACAGAAAGAACAAGGCATTTTAGAACCCAAATGCCACATCTCCTCATGAGCCTCTTCAGAAGTCAGGTCTGCCAGTGAGGGTAGATTTTTGGGTTTTTTTGTCTATAAATTTTGATTTTGGAAATCAGTATTCAATTATTACGATAAGGAAGCAGGAAGTTTCTCAGTGTGAGTGGACATTTAAGTCACACCATAAACAGAACATTCTGAAATAATCTCTCTGACTGGTTTATATTGTGAAATGGTCATGAGACAAGGGAAATGCTCAGAAATAAATTCCTACTGAAATGCACTTTGAATAGTAACCCTTTTGTTAGTTCTTTTAGCATGTGGAGGGGGTGTCAGAGACCACCACGTGCTCTCCAATTTAGTGTTCATCTGTAGCCTAATGGCCTCTGTGGTCAGCAGCTTCACTCCTGGATCATAATAATGGATGATGTCTGATAATCATCCCTTACCCACTCCTCCAATAGCAATTACAGCCATTTCCTCACTGGAAACTGCAATCTCTTCTTTATTTGGCACTAAAATTATTAGCTGTTTTAAAAGAGTTGTAACATGGATTAATCAATACAAATGCTGTTTATATGGTCCTGATCATGATCCATTATCCCTTAATCTGATTTTAGAGCTTCCTCAGGGTATGAAGATTTTTTTTCTCTTTAAATGAATATCATATCTTTAGTAATGGGCACATGGAAAACCTAAGCAGGCTCTCTCCCCAAGCTGTATTACCCAATTCATTTTGTCTTTCAAGACAAGATTCATTTACAGAAAATAATTATATTCAGGAAAGGGAAGTAATAACATAATCATCTATTTACCCAATACAAACAAGTTTAAAGTGAAGTCTGACCTAAGTGTTTGCTGAAACACTGGGAATTAAGGAAAAAAAAAAGTCTATTTGGGCATGATAAATCATTTACAAACATGCCTAAAATAACCTAGGGAATATTAGGCCCAACTGTGTAGTGTATGGGTTGCAATAAGTGCAATAAATGCACTTTGTAACACCATGAAAATGAGGGTTTGTCACTACAAGTGTTGTGACTACAAGTGTTCAAGTCGAGGCTTGGCACAATCTGGCTTTTGAGTTCCACTTGATGTTTGTTTTATCTTTGTTATTCTGTGATTAATAGTGTCTCAAGAAGTGCTAAAACCAAACCAAAGAACCCCACCCAACCCCTCCATGCTGCACGAGAGGAAGAAGAAAACAATTCCAGCAATAACTACGTGCCAGGAATCACACAGCACTGACTGGAGCAGGCACTGAGAGATGCACTAAACAGCTGTAGCTTCAATACTTAGGGATGGCTGTGGAAAGCAAAATTTTTTAAAAAGTTTTCATTTAAATTACAATTGTCACTTCTTTCAGGACTTCTCATTCCAGTGGTGCTTTTCTGCTAACTGGAGCAACTATTTAGAGTTTTACAGGTCTGCTTTGGAGCTGAGAAGAAAATGGAGACTGCTGCAAACGTGATAATTCAACATTAATCTAGAGAAGAGGGAAACTGGCATGAAAATTATCAGTTCATTCAGGAAACTCATAGCAAACTGACTGCTGAAATCATAAAAAGCAGTATATTCTTTAAGAATTAACTCAAATAGGAAATCCAAGTCCTTTGTGCTCAGACTGCCATACTTCAAGGTTCGGTGCCTATACATAAAAGCAGAAATATCTTAATCTCAGACTGAACTTTGCTTTGTTTAGTGTTTTAGCACTGAAGGTTATGCATCATCAAGGTACATATGGCATAACCTTGAGTTCCCTGAAAACTCCTTCTTTAAAACTCTTACAGTTGTGGGGTTTTTGCTTCACCTCTTCTGTATTTAGCAAAAATAGGTGGGGAGAAGAAAGGAGTTAAAAAACTAATACAGTCTAGTAAGAACACCAAAACCACCAGAAACCTCTCACACTGAATTTTCTAAGCAATTAGTTGGATTAACTATCTTTAATAGCTGCAGGCACAATGCTGATGAGATGTATACCTGCTTAATCAAAATTTTTTAAAAGAATCACCTGTTGATTGAGATGCTGTGGGGTTTTGCATGAAGGTGAGAATGTACCAGAGAGTCTCAGAAATACCTCTCCAGTTCTTTCATGAGTCATGACAATGATTAAGAGACAGGTAGAATAAGTGTTGCTGGGGAGGGACATTTTTTGAACTATCAAACAACACATTCAAACATGTAACAGTAACAGAACATTAATTAAAGTTTCACAAAATGATAGAATGGTTGAGGTATGAAGGGACCTCTGGAACCTTTCCAGTTCCCCCAACTACAGCAGGGCCACCCAAAGCTGTTTTTTCAGGATGGTGGTGTCTAGATGGCTTTTGATTATCTCCAAGGATGGAGACTTCCCAAGCTCTGTGAACAATTTGTTTCAGTGCTTGATGAGAATTTGGGGTTTTCTCTGATTAGCTACACAGCTTAATTAGCACATGCACTCTTTCAAAGGTAGAGAATAAAAACCTGGTTACTAGGGTTCTCTTATCTGTTGACATGGAAAGTGCAGTTAAACTGTTGTAACATTAAATAGGGAAATGTCTGCAAAATGTCTCTCTTGCAGGGAGAAAAGGTGTCTTGCAGAGCATGATTTAAGACTTTGATCTTGATGACAACCCTGGTACAAAGTGGACAGCATTCTAGAAGCATTTTCTTCTGTATTCTCATCAGCAGGGTCTAAGCAGCTTGCTCAGAGGTACAGATACCTAAAATGAGGTCAGCTGAATACACTGCATCAGCCAAACAAGCCTGAAATAATAGAGCAGCACACCTACAGCCTCACTTACCAACTCTGGCATTCCCTGGAAAACTCTTATGGAGGCTATGTTTATAGGGCTTTGTCCAACAGCAACAAGATTAAACAAGATTAAAGTGGTTTTTTGAGTAGAATTAATAAAACTTTTCTTATTATCTTAGGGAAAGTGTGTTTCTCCATTCAGGCAAAAAAAGCAAATGCTGTTAGATTTTACAAATGTCTTTACTTCTGCATCAGCTATAAAATAGCAATCTATTATTGTTATTATTATTATTTTTATTAGCAGCATTGCAAGCCCAACGAACCTAACATGGATCACTTTCCTTAAAACACCTTTCAGTGCCATCATGCACACTGGTTACTGTTATGGTCACTTCCAGAACCTTCCTTCTTAAATCTAACCCTGTTCCACTGACATTTTCTACCCAAATTTTACCAAGAGTCTGTTTGATGATTTATAGACTAGATGAATTACCAATGTTTAATTATTTTTGTTATGATAATCAACTGTGATTATTGACCAAGTCTAGCCATGATTATGTCACTAACAAACACAGCAGGACCCAATTAATCCAGAATAATATACTTTACACAAGCAAGAGAGTGAAAGCTGAGTATCTCAAATCAATTTTTGCTAATAGCCACTCTAACAAAATAATCAAAACTGCTTTATTTATATTTGGGATTCTTTTCTATTACTTTATCAGAGATATATTTGTCTATAAGTGATGCTTAATGCTGCCTTCAAAGGAACTGTTCTGAGTTTTCACTCATCCAGTCAGTGTCCATAACAGATCACTGATACACAGACTTCAAATGCCATTTGGAGTTAATTGGTCATGGATTAGCTAAAAGGACAGCTTGCTTTGCAGGAGAAACAACAGCTGAAGGTAAGAAAATAGATCTTTCAAATCCAAGGAAATTCGGGAAGAAGAAACCCTAACACACTGAATAGAGTCAAATCCCAAGAATGTGACTTCTACCTTTCTGCTGAAAAAAAGACTCAGGAGTTCTCAACATGTTTCTGTGAGCTTAAGTGAAATATTCCTTCCCTTCCTTCATCCTGTGCTCAGCCCTGGGGAGGCCACAGCTTGAGTCCTGTGTCCAGTTCTGGGCCCCTCAGCTCAGGAAGGAGATTGAGGGGCTGGAGCAGGTCCAGAGAAGAGCAAGGAGGCTGGGAAGGGATCCAGCACAAGTCCTGTGAGGAAGGGCTGAGGGAGCTGGGGGTGTTGAGGCTGGAGAAGAGGAGGCTCAGGGGAGACCTCATCACTCTCTCCAACTCCCTGAAAGGAGGTTGGAGCCAGGGGGGGGTTGGGCTCTTTTCCCAGGCAACTCTCAGCAAGACAAGAGGGCACAAGAGGTCTCAAGTTGTGCCAGGGGAGGTTTAGGTTGGACATTAGAAAGAATTTCTTTAGGGAGAGGGTGCTCAGCCATTGGAATGGGCTGCCCAGGGAAGGGGTGGATTCTCCATCCCTGGAGATATTTCAAAAGAGCCTGGATGTGGCACTCAGTGCCATGGGCTGGGAACTGCAGCGGGAGTGGATCAAGGGTTGGACTTGATGAGCTCTGAGGTCCCTTCCAACCCAGCCAGTTCTAGGATTCTGTGATCTCTGAACTACACATACCCAGACTCTAAATATGCAAAAGCACTGAGGGGATCAAAGCTGTGATTTCTGCCTTTCCCTGTCACCACACTGGTGGGGTCATGCCTGGGGTTGGTCCATAACAAGAATATTAATTTTCTGCTGTAAATTCTGACAACACACACAGAAAAAGGACAATAATAGACACAGTGCCTGGCACTCAGTTTTCTCTCTCCAGCTGCCCGCAGCAGCCTGAGTTGAAGAGGTGAGGACACACAGAGGCTGCTCGTTGGTGGGGAGCAGGAGATGCAGCAAGAAAACAGGATTTTCACTTTTTATCTCAGGGCTGTGCCTTCATGAATGGTGTTCAGTAACAAAAAAACAAGCAAGAGCCTAAATCCCTACAGCAGACTCATCAATTGACTCCTAAGAGACACATGATGGTTTGCAACTCTGCCTGCTTTTTCAACATTAATGAATCATTAAGCATTGTTTCTGGAGCTCCCTGACCCCCCAGTGATTAACCAGCTGATCCCATTGCACAGGGGAGTAGTTAAATTCCTCAGAAGGAGCATTCTTAGGGCAAAAAAAAAAACCACCTTGCATGTTTATATACATTGTATTTAGATTACATATAGATATATTGAGATTATATATAGGTATCCATATATATTTATGGATTCCTAACAAATGTAGGATGAGACAGCTGCTAAACTCCTACTTTAGAAACCTAAAGCAACATTTCTTATTCAAACTTCCAAATTAGCAGCATTTGTCAATGGCCATGCCAGGGTGGGATGACAGTAGTGGGGGAAGCATTAAGTACACACTAAGCTGGCAATTTTAGGAGCTTTTCAGGATCATTTCTCCGTGTAAACAAAGACTGTTTCCTTCTCCTTTCTAGAAAGCTGAATTATTTGGAAAGTAAAGAAAATATTCCTTCCAAAGTACCTTTCCCATCACTATGGAGATCATTGCTTTTCAGAATTAGAAATTCTCCCTTTATTTTCACTGCCTTCGATGAAGACAAGAAAATACAATTTTACCCTGAGGTAAGTGAAATATATATCACTTATCCTAGCTTCTTGGTATAACTCTTTGGTGATTTCTGAGGAAGATAAAATTGATAGAATTTAAAATGTGACTTTCTGGTCAATTCTTTCCCCATTAAAAACCAAGCATAGAACTGGACATTCTGAAATGGATTTAAAGACCTAATCCCCAGGTAAGTTCTCATCTGGGAGGTAGCACAGTCTGGGTGAGGTCTGCAGAACTCAAAGAATTAAACATTCACCATATTTTATTAGGAGACAATCAGCAAAGATTTGGTGATCCACGAGCAGGAATAGGAGAGGACAGAAAGGCAAAAGGAATGAAAGGTTAAAAGAACCTCACTGATAAAAGTCTGGGGAAAAAAACCACCCAGAAGCAGAATGTAATTTTACAGAAACATAAGTGCTGGAGATAATGTCAAAGGTAGTTATTGCTTTTGCACAGCACAGGGGATAGGACAGGAGGCACAGACAGAAAATGGAGCAAGTCAAATCCCAGGCTTTTCATCTCTTCATGCTAATCCATCTCTGGAAGGTGGAGGTCACTCTTTTCATTGATTTCTAGTTGTCTCAGCAATTAGATGCTCTTTGGCAAAAGCACGTTGAAAACACTGGTTGAAGCCTTCAGAAAAATCACAATATTATCTTGCAGAATTACATCTGTCTTAAAGCAGGGAGCCATAATGTGACTCAGATCTACAGTCACAATTAATTTTGAAAGCTAATTCCTAAAAAACTCTCCAAATAATGGGACAAATAGTAATGGATATTGGTAGATCACAAGTTACTGGTTTAGGTTTTTTCTGAAAGAACACTGTAGGAAAAAAAATTATAATCCTTTAAATATTCCTACCATGCTACATGACTTTGCACATGATTCATGTTTATTAGTGTAAAACCCAGAGCACACTTGGTATATTATTGGGATATATTGCAAAACACCATCACAGTTTAGAAAAGCTCTCAAGCTTTAATGAATCTCAAGCCTGATAGGAATAAGAAAACTACTTATTGCTTGAAACTCCTTTAGCTTTCTCACTGTTGGGCAACCAAAGTCTGATGTGTTTGGAACAGGACACCACAGAAACTCCATGGTTGGGAAGAGGGCCCAAGGGTCTCACTGAATCAGCTTCTGGCAAAGAAGAAAAAAAAAACATTTTTTTCCCAAAAACTGCTCCTCTCTGTTGTTTTCTCAGAAGAGCTAATAATTATAACTCATACCCTAGGGCAAGGAAAAGCTAATTTTCTTCCAGAAGTCCCATTTAGTGTTTTACTATTTACCACTACAGCTATTACCACTTTCTGCTTCTCTCTGCAAACCCTGTGTATAGTCTGAGTATGTAACATCCTGCTCACACCTCTTGTAGCCATTGCTGGCAATGAGAATATTTTCCTTGCTGCTTTTGCAGAAGGCAGAAACACAAGACAAAAAGCTGCCACAGATACTTGTTATTATTAACCCACCTCTTCATCCATGCTAATATGTAAGAAAAAAGGTAAAGCACACAAAGAAAAGGATGTGGTACTTGTTTGAATTACTTGCAACTCTTGATCACACTCCTGTCGAGCTCAGAATAATATTTAGCTCTTATTGGCAATAACTCTTGATGAATTTGCAAAAATAAGCTTCATATTTTGTATCTGCAGTCTGTTAAGTGTGCTCCTAGCAGAAACGTGGCCAGAGGAAAGGCCAAGATAAATCCTTATTTAGGATAAAGGTTTTCAGAATTATATCAGACAAGAGTCTATTTTTTTTATACAAGCCTCCCTCCCCTGGGTAATACTACACAAGATTCTGCATGCTCAGCTTTACCCACTGGAAGGTAAAACATTGGGTGATGATGCTGGGATGTATGATGTAGAGATCAAAAATTTAGAACCAATGATTTTTATTTTTTTAACTAACTCTGCAACTCAATTTTTTAAAAAATTCTTAAAAAATGGAGATTTCTTCTATTAGCATCTTAACACACATAGGTGTAAACTTCATTTCTCCAGTGATTCTACTGAAAATATTCCAACTTGATCAACCTCAAAATATTAGTATTAGCAGCTTCATTAAATAGATGTTGTAATTATAATTTCACCTACTTGTCCTGCTCTTGATACTGAAAAATGTGTTACTCTAATGCTGATATTCTGATAAACATTAGTAATTAAAGATACTATTTTATTCATAATCCTTGGAAGAAAAATTATATACACTGAAGCAGAGTGGAGGAACACTTGTGGATTTATTACTCATTTTTGGGTTTTTTTTTTTTATGTAGCTAAGCCCACAGAGATGCTTCTGAAAGGCATCCTAAGCACTTCCACACCAAGTGGAACTAAATTGAGCAGAATTTTATCCAACAACTTTTCAGTAAACTTTCAGAATCAAACAAGACATTCTGAATAAAAAAAGGACAGAGCTTAAGTGGGGTTTTTTGTTTTTTTTTTTTTAAATAATGATGTGTTATTGCAGATGTCATTGATTTCTAAAATGTAGCCTGTGACATTACTGTCTCTACTCAAAAGTTCCACCCTACATTAATGACTTTAAAAAAAAAAAACCCAAACAGGACAAACGCAAGCCAAAAAACTGAAGTTCTTAACAGCTGAGCCTACTCTTCACTTTACAAAAATATTACTTTAGGCTGATACCAATGAGTTCTCTAAAGAGGTCACTGGGCCTCAGCTGATCCAATTCCTTCCTACTAATTTACTCGGGGTAGGTTGGATCTTAAAACTTGGAATAAAATCCCCAAGCTCTGAGAGGCCAAGAAGAGGAAAGTCTGCTCTGAGAAGGTGCCCAGTGCCATGGATGCTGCTTGTGGTTCCCCTCTGAAAAGGGGTTGCACCAAATGCATTTTTGTATTTAAGATTTGAGGTAGCAAACCATAGTTATATACAAACAGAAATATAGCAGAGAGCTTTCTGCCTTCAAATTTTTGTGAAGACAGAAGCAGGATAACACACAGGTCAGAGATCCCAAGCTAAGCAACTCTTAGAAGGAAGATAAGCCCCAGAGATATTATTATATATCCACAGGGATGTATTAGACAGGAAAACAGGACTCCTAAAAGTATCCTGGCTTGTTAGGGGCCCAGTTCTGAGTACTACCTGGTATCCTCACTCTGATGCAGTGTCCTCACTGATAAAACTGGAGAGCCTGAGCCCAAACTGAGCAAACTGAGAAACTAATATTGACCATAAAAAAAAAAGAAAAAAAAAGGGGACTTGTGTTAGGGCTTACACAGGAGCAAAACTGAGGTATGGGGAGATGCCAGCAGGACAGAAAAAGCATCAAGTGCTGCTTTCTGCAGCTCAGTCTGGAGGATATAACGTGCCATAACATGGGCTCAAGCTGACCACTCTCCTTGAAAACAATCCACACTTGATAAGAGCATTTCCACATCCAAAATTCCTTCCCCTGCAGTTCAGGCCACTGTCGTTTGAGGGTCTGGCAGGATGGGAGAGTCCTGGGGTGGGCAGGGAGCCCACCTATTAGCAGATTTAGTATAATTTTAAAAGCCATCAGTGACCACTTTCTGTATCACCCTGAAAGGGAAAGTACCCTGCTATTAACCTGTAACTGAGATTCTGCTCATTTCCTGTAACTTCATATACAAAAGATTGCCTGAAAGTGTACATAAGCAGTTCTATTCCTCACACATCCAGGGAAAGTTCCAACTGGAATTTCACTGTGGGATTTGCAGCATCAAATGCGTAAGAAAGAAAATTAGTGACATGTTGGGAAGCAGAGGATCAGAGGGACTCATTAGTGCCTGTGTGTGCCTGGCTGATGGCTGGGTCAGTCTCATGTAACTCGAGTGTCTCAGCATCCCATGATCAAAGGTGATACCCAAGTGTAGAGTCAGGTATTGTGCTCTGCCTGGGCAATAAGATGCTGGTCAGCAAGACATTTACTTTCATGTTACTAAAATAAAACAATTTTTTCCAAGCTCTGAAACACCCAAAAATATTCACAAATCACTTTGCACCTTTAAGAGATAACTGGAAGGCAGCAGAACAGGGAGGACCTCAAGGAAATGATCACATGGGGGAGCGCATTCATTTTAATAGTCCTTAATCAGGAAAACCAGGACAAGAGAAGATTATTCTGCTTTACAAGGCTTTTAAAATTTATTTATTTTAAATCTGGCTCACCAGGAGAGGGTAATTTAATTTTAAAGGATCAGAGGTTCAGTGAGATAAATACACTCCTAGGTATTTAATAGAAGTAAAAACAGGGAAAGGGAAATGTACTCCGAGTTTATTCAGTGACTGTAAAAGTCACCAAGGGAATTTCTGTGTTGGACCTGAGTTTATTCTCAGAATAAACCACAGAATGCTTAGGAAGCATCCTTGCTAATGATGAGGACTGGGCAGTGGTATGGTGGATGATGCTGATGCCACTCATTGTCCCCAGTGGCCAGAACCACACAGCTCTGGGGCCAGTACAGAGCAAGCCTGGGTTTAGCTTGGTCAAACCCTTCTTGCTGAAGGCAGTGGGTACAATAAGGAGCCCCACGTGGGGTTACAAAAGAGGACACTTCCCTGAAACAACCCAGTGATGCTGATAGTCAGCTGTACTTGCAGGTTTTGGGGAACACTGAAACTCAGCAGCTCAGAGCTTCCTAATACAATATCTGGCCAGGTACTTGCTCCAGAGAGCATTGCTACATGCAGTAAAAACAAACAAAAAAAAAAAAACAAAAACCAAAAACCAACCACTAAAATACTTCAAGTTCTGAAACAGAGTCACTTATACCTGGAGCTTAGTCTAGAAGCCCAGTTAAGCCCTGGGTTACCCATGGCCATGGAGTCCAGCAAAACCCCAAGTATTTAAGGGATTAAAACACTTGTCATGAGGGGAGACTTGAGACCATTTAGTGGTGTGCAGTGAGAGGACAAGAGGCTCTGCTGGAATACAGGAATTTTTGGTTAAACATAAAGAAAAAAAATCTTCCCTACTCTAAGGACACAGAAACTCTGGAGCTGAGTCTCCATCCTTGGGGATATTCAAACCCCATCTGGAGAGAGCCCTGAAGCCCCTGCTCTGAGGTGCAGAGCTCCCTGCCCACCCCAGGACTCTCCCATCCTGCCAGACCCTCAAACGACAGTGGCCTGAACTGCAGGGGAAGGAATTTTGGATGTGGAAATGCTCTTTTCAAGTGTGGATTGTTTTCAAGGAGAGTGGTCAGCTTGAGCCCATGTTATGGCACGTTATGTCCTCCAGACTGAGCTGCAGAAAGCAGCACTTGATGCTTTTTCTGTCCTGCTGGCATCTCCCCATACCTCAGTTTTGCTCCTGTGTAAGCCCTAACACAAGTCCCCCTTTTTTTTTTTTCTTTTTTTTTATGGTCAGTATTAGTTTCTCAGTTTGCTCCAAGCCCTGGAAAACAAACACCTTTGCTACTGTATTCAGGGAGAAGAATTTGTCCCACAACACAGCTGCTGAATGCTCAAACCCTTGGACTCCTCTCATAAATCTGGTGGCTTCATGTATAGAGCAGTGGGTTAGAGAAGCAACAGCCTATGAAATAAGCCAAGACAGAGCAGGGGAAGATGAAGTTGGTACTTCAAAGAGTTTTGAAAAGGATGGGAAGGAGCATTGCCAGGGCCAGCACACACCTTTTCCCCAGGCTTCTCTTCCAGAGCCTCCCTTACAGCACTTGAGCTCTCACATAGATAAATTCCTGGCTGTACCTACTCCCTGCCTTGTCTTGCCATGAGAAAATGGGGCTGATTTGAGCACCATCTCTTCAGGATTAAGGAAATTACAACAGTCCTACCCAAAAAGAATCTGTACTTTCTTTAAAAGAGAGGTTCTCAACACCAGTTCAACAGCTATTCTCAAGGCTCTGGATAGCCATGTCTCATAGAAATAAAAGAAACAGAAAACAAGCCTGAAGGCAGGAAACAAGAATAAAGTAGTGAACAGGAGGTCTGATATTAAGTCTGTGTTGCAAATGAAGATTTATATTAGTAAGGAAGTTTAAGTATTACAGTGTCATTTCAGATATATTACATTTTCCCATGAGATGGTGGATATGTGCTCTGGGAATTTAGGACCTGCTTTAATCTGCAAACTAGTGGGAAGCTATTCTGCACTAAGCTGGAGATGAAATTTTAAAACTCAACATTATTTTGATGTTATCAGCCATAAAGGATCTTGAAAGAGCTATAAAGCTATCTTGAGAAGTAAGCATCCAAATGAAAAACCTGAAAGAGATCCTAGATAAATATTGATTCATGAAAATAGAAGCTGTGTCGAGCTTTAAGACATTTTTGCTGAAGGTGGTAATTTCCTCATCCCATTTGATGCTGATACAGAAACAAGCATTTTGGTTCTGTCACCTTTTAATTACTCTCATTTGTCTTTAGTAATTTCTAAGTAAAACAACATTGGCAAAGGACACAAAAAATTGAGACAAGAGGGGAAAAACAAAATTAATAGGAAAAAACCTATAATTCCTCCGAAGAGGTCTTTCCCTACAAATCTCTTCAAATCTGTGAAATTACAATTTAACATTTGGTTTCCATTATGTTGTGTTTGTCTTGATTTTGGTCTGGAGTTTTTGGGTGTGGTTGGTTGTTGTTTGCTTTGGTGTTTTGGGGTTTTTTGGGGCTTTGTTTGGTTTTGTGTGGGTTTTTTCCTTTGTTTTCAGAGGTGGGGTGATACTTGTTGGTTGTTCTTTGCAGGGGTAAAACAACAGTAAGGAATTTGACAAGGCCCAATTATTTCTTTTTCCTCAGCCACTTGCCCATTGATTTCTGTACTGATATTTAGAGCCAACACAGGGTTATCCACAGGAACCTGAGCCCCATTCCCTCTTCCCACACCACAGAGAGCCAAATTTCTGCTTCCATTTGAACTGAAAACACCTGAGCTATCTATTATTATTTTTTTGCCCCAAGTCAGTCTTCACCTGTGACCAGAGAGCCCAGCCCAAAAGCCAGGAATAAAGAAATTCTACATTCTGACTTTGAGCCAACACATTTTTCCTGCATCTAACTGCAAAATAATTTTAATTTCCAACTCATGCAACTGGGTCAATAAAGGAAATTTAAACTATACACGTGCAAGTCTGGGAATATTTTACTGCTAAAAATTCCCAAGCCACTGAAAAGGAAAATCAGAGCTTCACCTAGTTGCAGGAAAACTAGTAAACATTAGATTACTACTTCCTAGCAGTAACCAGCAACAACTGTAAGTAATGAATATATTTTATGGCATTCCTGCTGTTGCATTCACCTTGGGAGGGTTAGGATGTCTGTATGAATTTCACAGTCACGTCTTCACAGGAAGAAATAATTTATAGCCCAGACAAGGACATGAAAGAGTCTGATAAGATCTGGAACCAGTTTAAATTTGATCAGAACTACTAATATTTAGGAGAGTTTAATGCATCACTGTCTGGGTTCATGTCTGCATTGGTCCTTACAGTGGATGAGGAGGGAGTTTTACTTCCATTTCAGTCCCACATGCCTGGTTTTCTGTGTAGTGCAGAGGACAAAGTTGAGGAGGCAGCAATGTTTGAAGATTTTCCTTGGGAACAAATATGTGAGTACATCCAACTTATTTCTAGGGAAAGGAATTCAAGTGTATTTTCTATAACCTGACTCCTATGTTCTCTGACAACTACAGGCAAAGAAAATGCCTTTAGGGGCTGTGCTGGGCTGTCATTTTCTCACTCCTACCACTTTGGACAAACAGTGCAGAAGGGATTTGGCTCAGCTTGAGCCATAAACTGTAACAACTGTTTTTCTGCCTAAAGATAATTAAAGCCTTCCAAAGTGACTATTACTACTTTGTTCTATTTACACTGCTTTACATCCTGCATAATTCATTCACATAATTCCTACTTAGAGCAGCTTGTGGAGGATGCAATCCCATCTCCCTGCTGCACCTAATCCCTATTTACTGGGCTTTTCTGGGGATGGAAAGCAAAATATGAAAACTCACTCACAAAGACCACACAATATAATATTTGTTTCTCTGGATATATACATATATATTAAAAAAAAACATGTACATATTTAAGCAAACCATCAGGACCTACCTGAATAAAGACACAAATCCCTAACTTTGCACATCCCTTCTTGGAAAGGTACAGGGTGACAACAAGACTGGTGTTTTCACCCTACCCCACCAGCAACACCAACCTCACCTCCTTGCTTCAGGACAAAGCTCCTCTGAAGCACTGAGGAGGTGAAGAGCTGGTTTCAGGCCAGAGATGTCCAGCATGTCACCAGCCACTAAAACACAAGAGCAGTGAAAATACAGTAAGGAGCCCCAAACACAGCAATGAATTCACCAGAATGACCCAAAATGGTTGTACCACCATTCTGTCTTGAAAAATGCCCTTCTTGGAAGGGCTGCTGTATTCCTCAGAACCAGCCTGGGTATCCATGCACAGGTTTTTTCCCCACTGCCATCTAGACACAGATGCTATCTCCCAGCAAATCTGGATGTCTGACTGATGCCCTCCTGAGTGTTGTCAAGTTGTTGTCATGGCACAGCCAGAGAGATGTCCCTGAAGCCAGGGAGTTATTCTCTGTCCAAAGAAAGATCAGATTGCAGGCAGATTGCTTTCTCAAAAGCCTCATTTCTCTGCTCCTGCCTCCAAAAAGCCTCCCCAGGAGATGGGGAGCAGCCACGGCCTTTGAATAACCAGTTCAGTGTCATTTTCACTGGCTGCTCAATATCAAACCACTCAGCTCCTGGTTCTGTTATTTTAGGAATACACCTGTGACTTCCCTTTTTGGGCCCCCATCCAACATTTTCACTGTACAGCAAGTGGTGACAGGCAGTGGGTCAGTGAAGTCAGATGTTAAATGAGGCTTGAGGGTTTTCTTGTCACCACAGTGAGTTTATTTTTAAATATGTTTCATTAGCAACATCACTTTCTGGGAAGTATGCTAGGAAAGAAAAGCAGGGTCTGCAATAATGACCTGCCAGTGGTGGTTTTTTTTTTTTTTTTATTGCCTGTTGCATATGAACATAACTTCTGCTCGTGACATTTCTTTAAGAGATCCCTTTCATTTATGTACATCCCTGGTGATGGACCCAAAGAACCAAAAAGAATTTCTCTTCCCCTTGGCTACAACAGAAATAGATAACAGGGGAAATCTACAGCTAATGACATTTGCAGAAAATTAGATTTGAGAGGTACATGCTTATTTTTCATTCTCTAGTTGTTGAAAACGTGGCATTTTAACAACAAAAAAAGGTAACATTTTAGCAACAGCAGCAAATTTTACAGTTATCAACAGAAACGTGGACTCAACAGTCCTCCCTCTTTTCTCAGAGCTGCACTTAGGGAGGAGGAAGGGGAATTCATTTCCCCATGCCTGCTGTTGCTAAAGATTTGCTCCATCCTCTCACCAGTTCATGGGAGAATTCCTTCAAATAGCAGCAGGCTCCACCATCAGCACAGCCACTGGGGCCTCAGGTTGAGCTGAAGCTTTTCACAAGGCAGATGGCTCCTGCACCCTTTACATTTTATTACTTTCTTTAATATGATAACACCAACATTTTTTTTTTTTTTGACATTTCTAAGCAATTTTCTACTAGCATATTTTTTTATAACCATGAAACAATCAAAAAGGTCTTGTTGATGACAAGTGTGCCATCTTCACAGAGATGCAATGGTTTAGGGTGCCTATGAAAACCTGGGCACACACACACACTTCAGGTGCCCCCTACCTGTTTATTTAAATTAAAACCCTTTATCCACGGTTATGAAAAGGAGCAAGAAATTGTCTTGCAATTCCTACACAAAAATTTAACACATGAAAGTTAAGGGCAGGAAATTCAGGATTCTTATCACTGAACTGCAGAAGCAATGAGGGTAGAGTTTGGGGCTTCAGGGTTTACAAGTTCCACCAGAAAAGAGAAAAAAGGAGTAGAAACCAAGCGATGCCCCTGGTGAATCAGTATTCAGAGAGCAGAGGCTGCAAGGCACAGTACTGCAGGATGGATCACATGGTGGGAAGCATGTATAAACACAGCACACTCATAAATACACATTTTAGTGTTTTGTCTTTGCCTCTGACACTTCAGGGAAGTTGCATTAATTCACAGCTAACTGCCTGACAGCCTGGGCTTTAGGTTTTTGTGCCTGTTATTATGGTAGCTGGGAATCAGAACAAAAAGCACATCGTATTCCTTAGGTCTGACATCCAAAGCATAGAGGAGATATTTTTTTGCCCACTGCCCAAGCCCTGGTGTGGATATTTGGTATTTTTACTTGGCCCTTGACAGCTGGCAAGCAAGTTGAGAGACAATAAACCATTATCTTGTCCTTAGTTACTCCACATTAGTGAAAGGCTTGTTCACTAAGCTCTTCCAGGTGATGCTTTAACTCATCTCCTGGGAGAACAGTAAAATCCATGAACAAGACAAAGCAACACAGAGGCTACAAGCCAGAACTTAAGTTATAGTTAGGCAAATGTGCACTTTTCTGTTTCTTAAAAGTTCTATCTTCCTGTGACCTGGCTTCTAATACACACAGAGAGTTTTCAAGGTGGCAGTAACTACAGGCTGCAACTTTAAAATTGCAGCTTTTACATAAGCAGACTCCAGTGGTCACTGGTTTTAAAAAAAAAAAACCTAAAATTATAGAAGGTTTGAAGATTTCTCTGTTATCTGACAGAGCTTGGGTAGGTCTACATGAGCACAAACTGCTCTGCTGAGAGCTGTCTCACAGCAAGGCTGCCAAAGAGGTTTTGCCTCTAGATAAACAACATCTTTCCAGTTGATTTCTTTCAAATACCTATAAAGAAAACCTTAAACAAGACAAAATAGACTCCCCAAAAAAATCAAGGAAAAAAATATCAAACCAGCACTAAGGAATTGTTTGTGTTGTCACCTACTGCCTCCCTACAGAGGGTGCAGAGTGGTCTGCTGAGCCAACACCATGGATAGCAAAGCTTCTGGGCTGGAGGAGAGGGCAGAAATTCCTCTAGACACGTGCCCTAGGAATTTAGGATGCTGAGAGAGGGTGGGCATGGGAGATAGGAAGAAGATACATAGAGTTCTAGACCAAAGTGGCAGCTCTTATGTTCACAGACTTCCTGTCCATTGGGTATCAGTCAGGCAACACTTTGGCCCAACCCTGAAATTCTCTGGATTCTGCTCTTTTGGAACTTTTTCCAGACACCACAAAAAGTCCCCAGCTTGCTGTGTGTCCTGGTTTGGGCCAGGATAAAGGGGATTTTCTGTCTTGTACTTTGGCTTTTAGCTAAGTCTCTTGTAAGTAGTTGCAGTTGCTGAAATTAACAGCAAGTTTCTCAGACAGTGTCTGCTTCTGGGACTGATAACACTGATGTTTATAGTTACAGCCAGAGCCTGGTGTGCAGAGCCAAGGACACTGCTCAGCTCTGAGGAAAACATTTTACCCTCCAGGAGGATAAAGAGGTCCCACCTGCAGCCTCCTTTGGGGAGGAACAGACAAGACAGATGCCAGAACTGACCAAACAGAGGATTCCATCCCATACACCTCATCCTCAGGATAAATTAGAGGCATCACAAGGGCCAATCCAAGATTTCCTGCTTCCAGCTTCTGGCCTCCTGCCCTTCCTGCCTTTCCTGCTTCCCTTCCTTCACCCGGCATCCTGGAAGGATTCTGTCTGTTCCTCTGCCTGTGGTTCTGATCCATCCCAGCCCATATCTGTGTGTTCCTGCCTCCAGCTCCCAACTGCTGCTGACCCCAGGAGTCCAGCCTGGACTTTCCCAGAGCTGCCCTGCAGCCTTGGGGGTGACGTGAGAGCTACTGGGGGGAGGGGGGAGGAACGAGGTATCCATTTTTTTGTATATTTGTATAGATTTAGTAATTTTTCCTATTTATCATTACTGTTTCATTAAAGTTGTGTAGTTCAGTTTCCAACCCATCAGTCTCTCTCCCTTATTCTCTCTCCTTTCTTATAGGGGAGGAGAGAGAGATTAATAGAGAGCATCTGTTACTCAGTTTAATTGCCAGGCCAGTGTTAAACCCTGACACTGTGCCATGCCCCTGTCATCTGGTCACATCTCAAGCCATCAGCTTTTCCAAACCTGTGGCATAATCTGGAGTTACAAGATCTTAAAAATCTGTAAGAAGGTAGTTTTTCTTGAGAGACATTTCCAATGCTGGCAAAACTGGCTGAGGGCATTTTTTTTTTTTCATAGGGTAACCTTCTTCCATTTATCTTAAAGCTGATTCTGATCAGTTTAGGAAAAAACATCCCTAAAATGATACCTAAGCTCAGGCTGGCCTTGAAGGCACCACCAAACTCTGCACCCTTGACCAACACCATGGCAGATAAATTTCTTCCTAAGGATCTGAGGGCATTCTGAGTACAAAATGCTGGAGTAGGTGATGCTGCCCATGCCCACAAGTATTAAAGTGTGTGGGTATGTACTTTCAGGTATAACTCAAGCCAAAAAAATTGGGAATCTGCAACCAGCAAAGGCAATGGTGGCAACAAAGCCAAGAAATGGCAACTACAGCAGCCATGTGTTAAAGTCCCTTCACATGATCTTTTTTTTTATGACCCTTTTCTTTCCCTCCCATAAGTTTTCCATTTCTTTGATGCTCTTTTTTTTTTATTTTTTTAAAGAAATCTCAGCTTCAGAAAATTGTAATCCTTTTAAGTACATTGCCACAGGACTCTGACATGATAATTTATATGGAACATTAAGCAATACAGCAGTTATAATGGGAGCTTCTCTCTACTTCACTTGTCATCTGTTCTGTGAAGCTGGAAGACAGTAATTTTAAAAACCCATGAAGGTAAATACTTTTTCCACTCAAAGCACAATAAGCCTATGAGATCTTACAGAAGGAGGCCAAAAATTAGCACTTTTTTTTTTTTTAAGAAGGAACAGATTATTTTTTCCCAATAAAAAACCTCCGGAGGTGCTATAAAAAGATTCTTAAAAGTAAAATTTGGGAGGAAAATTAACACATTGTATCACAAGCCCTGGTAGCTGCAAATACAAGAGAAGCAGCAGAAAGAAATATTTCCTGTGAAAGCAATTATCACAGTGTTTCTCCTATCTTCTCCTAAATTACCCAGCCCTGGCCACTGGCAGAGAAAGATATTAAATTAGATTGATTTCTGTTCTGCTTTTGTACAGCAATTTCTTCATTTCATTTCCCCCTCACCCCTTTAGTGCTGTGGATTTAACTCAAATAACATCCTCCTCACAACAGCTAAATATAACATTAAGCTCCTGTTAATTCCAGTCAAAGCACACCACAGTTTTCCTAAGGTGCTACACTACAGAACTTTGAGTTTCCATTAAAAAAACCACATTAAAAATAATAAATCAGATATTAAGAACGAGATGACAAACACTAGGGCAGCTTAGCATATTTTTGCTTTCCTGATTCATCTTACAATTAATGGCTTGGGTGGATTCTGAGCTCATCTCTGTGTTATTTTCTGGGAACTACAATTTTATCCTTGATAGCCCAGCATTTCTGATAGAATCTGCTTGCAGAGCAGTGTGATAAATTGGACTGGGGTACAGAGGTTTTGTTGTACCCTTGAGCACCTTGCATCTGAGCTCCAAAGGTGCCACAGCAGCTGGAGGGGCTGGACATGGTACCACATGCCATGGGCAAATTACACAGCAAGAAAATCATCTTTCCCTTCACATGTGGCTTGCTCTGTGCTGCAGAAAAATCTTTGAAACATCAGGTTAAAAAAAAAAAAATAAATAAAAAAAATTACTCTTCCACCAGTTTGATCCCCAGGTTATATTTCCCAGGCTCTAAAAAACTTTTTTTAAACAAAAATACAATAAAAAAATATGCCACTTTAGCTAGGACAAGATAACCCTATTCTTCCTGCACCCTTGTATACCATGAAACTTGGGGTTATAAGAATCACACCTCAAACTATTAGAAATTTCTTCAACCCTGTGTCTCCTTGAGGCATCTTGGGAGCAAAGTGTTCGTGTGGTTGAGTACAGTAGCTGAAACAACTGAAATCACTCAGGCCACAGAGGATAATATTTTTATTTTAATCCTTCAAAAGGTCAGAAAAGCTGAGCAGCAGTAAATTACATCCCTAAAACTGCACTGTCTCTCAACACAACTCACCTTCCCAGCTCCTTGCCTGTCTTCCAGTCTGTTATTCCAGGAATTCTGCTGGGTGATGTGTCAGGTTTTTTGCCCCAAATTTCAGGATTTGTGGGAAGCAATTGTACCTCTTTTACAAGGGAGATTTCTTTCCCTCTTCAAGTAATTAATAATTTTTTTTTATTTACAGTATTTCAAGTAAAATATTCAACTTCCATCCTGCCTCACCAGCAAAGAACAAAAATATCAGTGTTAAAGCAGAGGACCAGAGCAGGATGAGAAAATCTCTGCAATCAAAACAGAACAAACTGGCTCCAAGGCCAGGCTGCTCTTCAACACCTGAGCAGCAGCAGAGAGACTGAACTTCCAAATATTGGCTTGGCAGGGAGGAGTTTTCACCCCAAAGACCTGGCTGGCACAGCTCCCATGCTCTGCCCTCTTTCCTTTCCACCTTCTCCCATTTGTTTCCCACGATCAGGCAGACTCAGCAGAGCTGGTGGGACATTTCCAAAATCCCTGGCAGGTTCCCATCAGGGCAGGGATGCTGAAGCAATCCAAGATGATCCCCCCTGCCCAGCTACCTCCTCTTAGAGACAGAAACCTCCCCCAGGAGCTGTGCTTGCTGTCAAGTCACCAATACCTGCAAGGTGCAGCCCAGCCTCAAATGATGTTAAATAATCCAGAAATAATCTATCTACAGATAAAAGAATGTAGTTCTGCCTGCTGGAGTCTCTCCTTTCCCTACATATGGGCTGTTTCACAGAAGAAAGCCTTAAAATAGAATCACTCTTTTTAAATTTGATATCAGAATCCTGAATGCAAATATTATCAGCTTCTACTAAAAGTCTGATGGCAACAAGGGCTTCTGCTGTACTCAATATTCAGCATAAACCTATTACATGTCATCAAGTAATGACAATTAGAGAACTTTTATTTACCAGCCAAGATCAGCACTTGTATAAAGGAGATATTGCTGTACCAAAGTGCCTGTAAAAATTTTTTTTAAACAAAACAAGCCTTTGTTTTGGCAGGTTTTCTATCTGAGAACATTGTTATACACACAAACAGCTGCACTGTCTTGCATGAAATACAAATTGCCAAGGTATGCAGTAACTGAACTTATATAAAAAAAGTAAGACATTACCTAGATGAAAAATTGGAATGATGAACTTTATAAGTTTTGCCTACATTTATGCAAACTTGGAAAAAACATTCCACAAGCAGAGGTTTTAAAAAGACCCTCAAAAGAAAAAAGCCATCCTGTGATTTTTGTCACCAAATGTATATGGCCTTTGCCTTATCAATCAGCCCAATTAATATGCATACAAATGCTTTGCTAATGAGCTGCTTTTTTTTCTTCCCTAAGCTGCTCCACTTAAAGGCTGCTACATCCTTTAGACACAGGCAAATGGGGTGATGCACATTCTCACCCCAAAAAAAGTGTCTTTGCATTCTTAATGGCAGGGAAACAGATCTGGACTCCTGCTCTTGCTGGAACATAAAAGTCTAAATCTTCAGTTCAAAATCTCCCTCTGTGTCCTGTTACAGGAACTGAATAAGCAGAAAATTATGGAAAAACAGAGAAAGCATCTGCAAGCCCTTTGTTAACCAGTTACAAAACCATCTTTGAAAATATTCTGTGGTTATTGATTCAATATTTTAGAGAGTAAATAATTTGTTTATTTTAGAGAGTAAATAATTGTTGGAAGAAGCAAAATATATGTCTTATCCATGGTGAGTTCATATTCCCTGGAACAGAGGATGCAGTATTCCTAGGATTGGAGTCGATGGGCATGAGGGGAGAGGCAGCAGGAGATCCAGCAGAGCAGAGGCTAAGGATCATCCCTCCCCATGCCCAAGTGCCAGTTTCCCAGAATTATAATCCTACATCATCTTACAAAAAAAAGGGAAAAAATCTAATACCCAAGTCTTGGCACAAAAAAGCAAAACCTCAAGGAATCTCTGTGCCTATTTACCTCCTGATTTTGAAATGTGTTTGTGAACTTACACTGTTTTCTGCAGCATATTTCCAAGAACTCCATACCTCAAGTTAAATTTAGTGCTAAGCAAAAGCTAAAGGGAACACCTAACTAGCACCTGAGAAAAGTGAAACTTCCATTTAAGAGCTTCAATAGAAATGAGGTGTCCAAAAAAAAAAAGAAAAAAAGAAGATCTTCACCAGAAATATTTTTGTTTTTTTTTTGTTTATTTTGTATTTTTATTTCTCTGTATTTTGTATGGCATAGTAAGAATTTACACTGCCATCAAGGATATGTTCAGTCTGTCTTAGATAAAAGTCCTTTCCAACGCAGGTATTTATTTTGCCCAGTAAAATAATTTACTTTTCAGTTGCTATGTGTTACAGAGGAAATGCTTTTAAAAGATGGAAAGGTTTGGGCAGGGTTTGCCCTCTAGCATTTCTAGTACTGGAGAAACATGCCTTGAAGAATAATATTAAAATATCATTAATCTAATGCTCACATAAATAATGTTCCATAAATGGATGTTGCCATAAATACTTCAGTATCTTTTTAGCCTTATAAGAAAAAAAATAAAAAATAACCCTGATATTCCTTACTGCAGTTTCCTAAGAGCTCAGCATGAGAAGGCAGAGAGCTACAGCAAGCAGTAACTAAAGTACATGATCTCCTTTCTGATAAAAAATTGTGAAAAAGCAGGTAACACATTTTGTAATCCTCATTTTGGTTGCTTGAAACCTCTTGCTACGAGCAGGATGATCAGAAGAGAAGTTCAGTGAAAGGCTTTGCTTGGGAGGGAGGGAAGCCAAGGGAAAAGCCCCATCCACCAGCAGTGGTGAGGCAGAGCTGCACTGATCCCATTAAATCTCTCATTTAGGGGCTTTGCTGCAGCTGCAGGAATAGTCCATTGACAGCTATTCTTTGAAAGATTTTTTTATTACTGTTATTTTAAACTGAGCAAATGAATAGTATGCAGAAAGTTTCACAGACTGGGAAGGGTTGGAAGGGACCCTGAAAGATCATCGAGTCCAACCCTCCTGCCAGAGCAGGACCTTGCAGCTTGAGACTAGAAAATAAAAAGAAAAATACAGAGTTTGGGTTTGGTTTTTTTTGTTGAGGTTTTTTTGTTTGTTTTTTTGGGGTGGGGGGGTTGTTTTTTTTTAAGTATGCTGAGATTTTCTGCTTATGCATAATTCTTAGTTCTTACCAGGTGAGTAAACTAAGAAGGTCCTTTTAAGGAGAGATTTATTTTTTTACTAGCACTAAAAATTATTAAATGCTGAATTGTGATAAAGTGCATTTCACAATAGTTCAGATTCTTTTTTTTTTTTTTTAAATTAATATCACTACCCTCTGGTGAATTGGTGCTGTTAAATTAAAAGCTGTTCTGATTAATCCATGCCAGCCCTAGAAACCTGCCTCCTGCTTACACTGGAGTAGATAACGAATAAACTCATTTAATCAAGTTATGATGGTATAAAAGAGAGCTCTAAACCTTGCTAAAAATTTCCCATTTTCCAACGGACTGAGACAAGAACCTGTCTTTTTATTACTGAAGTTATTCTGCAGGTTTATTCTCCTTTCCCACAGCCTTCCACCAGGTCTGAGCTTCCCAGAGGCTTCAGCCCACACACGGCCAGTGCTGGGGACACTGTCACACCAGCTCAAACCTGACATGATTTAAGAGCCAGACAGAGTATATCAAGCACTAAACACACATCCCAGATCCAGGGAGGAATAGCAGCTGACAGGGAGAGGACAGGAGAGCAAATGCCACTCATCTGAGGCTTGAGCTGGGAAAAGCAAAAGGCCCAGAGGCTGAGCAGGTACTTGCAGACAGGAAAGATGGCAAAAAAAAAACCCACTACATGACAGTGGTCACTCCTGGAAATTATTTCTTGGGAAAAGTGCAGCTACACCCATCCTAAAGTTTTAGAACAACCTTTTAAAAGAAAAAGTTTAAGTCATTTTGGCTAACACCTCTATCCCCACTGCAGCAATGCATCCCACAACACTGGCACAGCTCCCATGAAAGACATAAGATTACTTCCTTTATTATTATTTTTACATACACACACACACATATTTATGTATATCAAGACCTAGAGCAATTCTGGTTAGAGCCAGTTTTCCAAAATCTATGTGCTAGCCTTAAAAAAAAAACAAAAAACAAAAACAAAAACCAGCACTGAGAACTGTTTCTACCATTTGATTGCCTTGCAGGTGAGCTGCCCATTTCTCACAAAAGTTTCTCATAACATTAAGATCCTTTCAGGGCTTTTTTTCTTTTTTTAATAAAAAGGTTTACATTTTATTCAATCTTACCCATTGTGACCTTCGGAGCTCTATTTTTTTCCCCACTTTTTAAAAAAAATCTATTCCTAAAATGTAGCATTTTTAAATGCAAGTCCAATACGTGGCTATCTAATTTGTGTGAGTCTAAATCAGGGTGCCAGAAATGTGATAAAAGCCAATTTTAAAAGTCTGGTTTTGATAGCTCCAATACTTTCACAAAGCACTTTTTCATTTAGGTGAAATCATGACAAACTACACAACTCCTCATTTGTGTGCAGCATCAGCAATGCCTGGGATTACAGATGGGCTACACTGATTTTCCAAGCATTGGAATAGAATTTAGAAAAAAAAAAAAATAAATAGGAACTGTACTATCTGTAGGATTCACTTAATGTCATTGCACTGGTCTAAGCACATCTGGTTTTTTAGGGATAGAAGAACAGTGTTGGAAGTGTCTGATTGCTCAGAGGTTGGGTTTGGTTTGGGTTTCTCTAGCTGAAGTTTGTTAATAGAAATTTAAAACATCACATACCATGTGTATTGGGGTTATTGATGCCTGCTGCAATGAGAAAAGCTGAAAAGCAAGCTTGCTACCAATGACATGGGCCCCATTTTTGTCTTCAGAGACCCAGTTGTCAGCAATTCAAAACCCACAAACCTCTTCTTCCTTTTCAAGAAAGGGCCTGGGGTCTCTTACAGCAAAGTTTGGTGGTGCTCTAATTGCAAAAGTTTCACTGCATCATTGCATAGCTGCTCAGGACAGGCTGTGCTTGGTAATAGTGCCTTAAACACACATTTATGTGATGGATAAGGAGGTTGGGGCTGAGTTCAAGTACCTCCACCTCTTTATAAAACCAGAAATTTGGCTCTTGTTGTCTAAATGAATCTCCACATGTATTACAGTGCTCTTGGCACTACCTCAGAGATGCCAGAGCATGACCCTGGCAGTGTTACACACCCTTCCCTCTACACAGCATCCTACAAACACCACAGACACCTCAGGACACAGCATCCTTGCCACTTCCCAAGCTGGGACCAGCTGTCCAAACTCACCCAGGAAGAGTGCCTGGAGAAACTGCAACCCCAACTCCCTAATCAGAAGCTACCACCAAGATGAGAGTATGGCTCTAGTTAAAAGCTTTATAAAAACAAGACCAGAAAAGGCACCTTGCTAACTGTAGTAAAGTTTTCCATAAGCATTCATATTCCTGATCAAGTCTCTCCCCTACCTACCTGCTTCTAGAGCTTTGTTCTGCTTAAGGCTGATAAAGAGGCTCAGTGCTTTTCCACAGCTGCTCTGATGATTTTACTCTCTCCATCAGCTGTATTTGCATCCTTAGGCAGATCTGAGTGTCTTTTCTGCTTTCTTGCTCCTTTTTACAGCTCTCTCACTTCCAGATTGCAGGCAATCACCCTGTTGTGTGCCAAGCATTCAATTCTGAGAGATCCCAATTTTGGGGAAAACCCACACAGGGCACCCATCATGCCTTCTCCATATAAATTGCATCTAAATTGTGTGTAGATAGCATATAAATCATTCAAAGCCAGAAGTCACAGGTGGATAACTGCATAGTGCCTGACACTATTATTTCCTTTCTGCTGAAAATTAAAAATATATGTTTATATAGTCACCCACACTCAAATGCTTACATCCAAGCTTAGAGTGAAATATTTATTTGGAAACATGGTAGTGTTTGATGTAAATTTAGGTTTAAATAGGACATGAATTTACTTGCAAATACTGTGAATTTCACTGGCTGCCACCACCCAAAGGTGCTTTTGGGAGCAGTGCATCCCTAGGAGGAAGGCAGTAGCCACCATTCAGGAGCACAAGTGGTTCCAGATCTGGGTAACTGGATTGCCACCAAAGGCACCTGAAAACAAGGGTGGTAAAGATTGATTTTATGTTGTAGGAGCATGTGGCAAGTCTCTGAAATATGTAACTACAGTGACACACTGTGCACAGCAATCTGTAAGGGATGCAAAGCAGCCCAGTGATCTTGTGGCACATCCTTCTCCAACCCACCAGTCCTCTCCTGGCTGTCTTCTCCTCATCCCCTTTTGCCCCAGCTCTGCCCACCCTGTTCAGCACTGGATAAGCATTTCCACCACCAAAGCTGGATTTGGGCTCTGCAGAAAATCTGCAGTGACCATACCCATTTCTTTGCTTCAGAAGGAATAAAAATGAAGCCCATATTTCTTTGGTTAGGGAGCTGCTTTTGAAGGTTTGAGATGCAATTAGCAGAAACTTCTTTGGTCACCAATCATATAACCTTTGGCCAACTGATGTAATTAAAAATCACTTTTAAACATGAGCCATCAAGCAGGTATTGCAAGCAAACTCCTAGAGAAACACATGGCCAGCATGAGGACCAAACATCTGACACCACATAGGACCCAAAAGAGAGATGCTGGTTACTTGCAGTAGTTAAATCCCCAAGTTTTAATTGCCTAAAGAGGTATGAAGCTGCCAGCTGATGCCTGGGCAAATATGGACAAGAACTTTCATTTCATTTCATCACATTAGTTCTAAAATTCCTAAGCTATTAATTTAACATAACAAGGATCCAAGCTTTCTGCTCCAATTCTTTTACCACATTCGTGATGCAACAAAAAAATTATTTCAGATGATTCGAAACAAGAGGCTTTTCTTTTCATACTTCAACTTTTAACAAAATAAAGAATGAAACCCCCAAATCTCCATACATGCACTGGCTAAATTAAATCATCTCATTACTGAGGAACCACACCAATATCCATTCCAATTATTAGATCAGGCTTAATGCTGAAAAACTGCACACAGCAACCTAGTGCTTAGATTTCTGTGACAATCTAGAACTATTACAGCTTGCATTCTTCCTTTTTTGCCCCTCAAACACCTTTAGAAACACCAGTTAAGACAAAGAGATGAATTAATAAATGCATGTTTGATCTAATTTCCAACAATTTATACGTATTTAAGTGTTCTCATTGTGAAATATACTTCCCTAATGAAAAAAAATATTTAAATTCTAAGATATATAGTTAAAAAAATAATTTGGGTTTTTTTTCCTTTTTTATTAACATGTTCCATTAGAAATATGAATAGCCTTAGTTTTAGAAGTGCTGTGTGCCACTTCATTGAGCTTACATTCTGCAGGAGCACACACTGTTCATGACTTAAGTACTACTTTTTTCTTCCTAAAGCCATCAACAATTATTAAAGTCTAACAGAATAAATGTCCTTATTAGCATGAAGATCAGAACATCTTAGGTGCAGGGAAATGTCAGCTGCTTGTCAGAAGTAATTTTGAGTGTGCTCCCTTGACCCATTCCCAATTTAAAAGTCTGTTCCTGTGGAACAAGACAGATAATGAGTGCAGCATGAAAACAGCCAGCAAATGAGCAATACACCAAATTTGTCTTACTAATTGAAAGAGCATAAGCTAAAATTATAGTACATTAGCTAAGTATCTAAAGTGTTAGAAAATGTCATGAGAAATAAACAACTTCATCTTGGACTGCCTTTCTCAGAGAGAACACAGCACTGCAGAAGAAGCAAGGGGGGGAAAAAAAAAGGGGAAGCTACAGGGAGTTCAAGTCACTGCTTCTAAGTGAGAAGCCTGCCCAGGATTTTCCTTTGCTTTAACTCATTTGAAACTTTCCTGAATCCTCAGGTAGACCAAATCTGACTGATTCTTTCATCCAAACAGATTTGGAAATTGTTAAATCAGAGGACTGATTTAAAACTGACACAGCTCTGCCACGCTGGCATCTGAACCATCTGAGAAACACCTGGAATGGGGTAAAGAAAACTTCTAGCTTTGTTTTTAAGCTTCAGGAAGATGTCAAAGTTCAAATCATAACATTATTGCAGAACTTTAGTACCAGCAAATGCAATAAAGAGGGCAGAATGTGCAGGCACCTAATTTCTGAGGATTTCCAGGAGTTAGCAGGGCCAGGGGCAGCTGTAGGATTTGGTGAATGTGTTGCTGCACTCTGCGACTTTGTTGGAATAACTGCTGGCATTCACTAAAAAGGAACACACACCCTCCAGTAATAGACTTAAGTGCTATAAAAAAATAAAACCCATTGCATTGTGTTTATTCCTCAGGCTTTTACATGTTAAAATACCTGTATAGAAACAAGAGTGGCTGATCCTGTAAGGGAACAAGCCAGGCCACAGGCACCTTTAGAAATTTTATAAATAAATAAAGAAAACACTTTTAGAATTACTTCATAATATGTTTTAGTAAGTGAAGAAGACTTGGACTAGGACTGCACTGTGGTTTTAGTTGTTGCAAGAAGCTATATCTGTGCCAATACAATTACCTTTAAAGCCCTGATATAGGGCACAGATTTTAAAACTTGGAGGTTAATTGTTCTCTGACCAAGATTTCAAGGGAGCTTCATCTCCCTGGCCTTAGGAACAACCCCTCCAGTCTTGTCCTTCCAGATTTCTTGGGATTTAGTATTTTGAACTTTCTCAAACAGTTTTGCAGGTGTTTGAGCACTGCTTTCCCAGGACTGTGAAATCTGAAAGGTGGATGGGTTCTTTATATGTATTCACACCCAAAGTTATGTTTTGTCTAACCCCAGAATAACATTTATGTGGAACAGGGTTCTTTTTTTTTTTAAGCTGCCAGCAAACCTGGCAAACCATTCATTCCCACAACTGTACCACTTCAGTGCCTCACCTCCTCCCTGCATCCCATTCATCTTGCAGGAGGCTGATAAATGTGTTGCCTTTCACAGGTACCACCAGGCACTGCCTAAAGCCACCCCAGAATCTCAACAACAACAAAAAAAGAGATTAAAATGTTCTGAAAAAAAAAAAAAAAAAAATCAATTAAAAATGCTGCTATCTCCAGCCAACATTCTGAGCAGCCCCAGCTGTAAAGACACTGAATTATGTCCAACTCTGACAGCTCTGATAAGCTGTCCAGGAGGCAGGAGCTTTTCTAAATTTGTTGTACAATAACTTAGCTCTTTGACCACAGGATCTGAGAGTGCTCCAAGGGATTCCCAGGGTCAGAAGACTTGAGGAGTTCTGCCATCTCCCCTGTTCATCCCTTTTGGGAGACCTGAATTCACCAGTATTGTCAAGGAGGTGGCAGGGAAAGAGCTGAACTCTAATATTAAGATATTTCTCTTGCTGCATTAACTCTTCCACAAAGACCACATCATTTTGATAGGAATGTCTGTCTTCCCATCCAACATCCTTCTCCACTGCAACCATGTTTCTTTGCCAAGCCTCTGTAGGACTAATACAAAAAAAGTAATAAAAATAAAAGTAATGGAGGTGGTTGTGCTAATGTGCAGAAATCATTACATATTTATCCCTCAAAGGGAACACATATGGCTGTTCTACATTTGCTGCTGTTTTACCTACTTAAAGAATTAGGTAAGACTCTTACCCCTAGCACTTGGAAAACAGGAAAATATTACCAAAAGCTTAAGAATCAGAGATGGCATTGCTAAAAGTTCCTTACTCCTCACAAAGCTGTGTATATCCCAGATGTTAGATTTCCCTTTTTTTGTTTTTTTTTGTTTTTCTTTAACCACCTTAAGCCTCTTGCAGGTGTAATGCCAAGTCCTCAGGCAAGCATGACTCTTGCTACTTGGATTTATCCTCAGAGAGGATATAAACAAGAGAGCCTGTTGTTATTTCAGTCTGTAAAATGAACATTATTTCTGCCAAAATGCTGGTTTTTGGTTATTGTTTGGGTCCTCTACTTTTATGACTGCACCTTAAAACCACTCTATCTTCAAGCACTCCAGGAGCAATATCCAAGCCTTCCCTTGCAGTCCTTCTGCATGTGCCAGGTTTTGACAGAAAAATCATTTCAAGTTGATAATGGCCATTCTGCTAAAAATGCTAAACAAAAAAACTAAAAAACCTAAACACCTCTATCCCTCTTTTAATTATTTAATGATAGATACAAGCCCACCTGGCCCAAACTCGCCCACCTTACTATGGGAGCATCACCTCTCCTCCTGCCCTCCTTACACATTGCTCAAATAACTCCCAGTACCTCCTCCTCTTTACCAGTAAATGCCATCCCTTTAAAACCTTTGTAAGCAACTGGAAAATCTTACCCTTTCATTGGGTTTATCTTGGGTTTTGGCTTCTCTAGACACAAGATGCAGTTCCTGGGTATCTTTGTCCACATCCAGTTCCCAACACTTCACTTGCTTTCATTTGGAAAGCTCTTAAAATGGAAGGTTAGCACTGGCATGTGAATATTTGAGGATCATTTAAACTGTTAATATTCTTTCTGGATGTGTTTGTTTCTAGAGCTACTGTATTTTAATGTGAAACTGAGGACTCCATTTGATAGAGATGATGCTCAGTTTCCTTCAGCCACATTTAAAATGAGACCTATTTTAGCTTGAAGGTAGGCACATTTCTTTGGGTCAGTTCACCTCAGGGAAACACCACTCCAAACACCTCAAACTGCATTGATTATATTTCCCATTAGCCATAAACCTTTAGCTGGTAGCACCCTGCATGTATGGATTCAGGAAATGTAAAATTGTCAAACATTAATTGAACAAGGAATGCATTATAGTAAAGAACATTAGTAAATGCCAGAAAATCCCAAGGAAATAAGAAATTAATAACTAATTTTAATTGCAGTACTCAGAAGACCATAAAGTGGAAATACAAAAAAACTGCAACATAATTATTCATTTATGAAATACACCCAGTATTTTAATGCTATTGTAAGCACATAGTAATTATCTTTACAGTGAAGGTCAACTCCAGTTATTGTGTATCTGTTAAAAATTAGATCAGTTTTTATACAAATGCAATTAATGTATTGCCAAAATTTGCTGTTAAAAGAGTTGTCAGGAGAGGGCCATATATGTCCTTTTAGATAATAGAGAGTTTGGAAATAATCACTGGGCCATTTTACAAAGGCTCCCACTTTACATTCACAGAATGCATTCTATTCAGTCGTGCTGGAACTGTATAATTACAGGTGATTTTGCAGTTGTTTATTTCATTTCTCAGACCCTGATGGTACTTAGAGTAATGTAATTATTCACCTAATTATATAGCATGGCTGTCATAAAGCATTTGGACTGCTCAGCAATGACAGCTGAGAACATAGTTTGAGTGTGTGTGTATACACAGCTATAATGTTATTCTAAAATAAAGCATCTTTTTTCTTAAAGTTATCCCCATTTTAATCATTGTGAGATCTTTGACAAAGGCTTAATAGTGTCACTGACCTAAAAGCCCATTTTGAAAGAGTAATTTTTTTTTTTTTTCCCTATTTGCATTTCCACACATCCTGATTTGGGGGGTTAAATCCTTACAGCTACAGCCCAGGAAGGGACTCACTGATGGCAGAATTCCAGCAAAACCTAGGAAATATTTCAATAGGCTGCACCAGAGGTTCAGGCTGGAGAATTTTAAACTGTGCTGTACAGTTATTTTTGTGTAGCATCCCCCACATGGTAATTCTCAGCTTTGCTGAGGAAGGAGATGTTAGACTGGGCAGAATGCCACTGGAATGTGACTGTATTGCTTCCACTATCAGTGCTAACTTGTTTATTGCAAGTTATTCATCCTTCAGACAGCCCAGCACCAGTCTGGAGGAACAGCTTCTCTGCTGTAAAGGACATTTTCCAGTTTCCACTTTGCAGGAAAAAAGGTTGCTGCAAATTCCAAAGTTTGGGGGTGTTGGGGTTTTTTGTTTGCTTGCTTGCTTAGGCTTTGTGTTTGCTGGGCTTTTTTTTTTTTTTTTTTTTTTTTTTCTGTTTATTTTTTCATTCATTCAAAGCTTTTTTGATGGTTAAGAGGACTCTGACCCATCAAATTACAGAAACAGAATTAGATTCAAGTGGCCAAAGCAGCTTTCAGGGGAATGCCTGGATGGTGATGGGCTCTACAGGTTTCCTTCAGTCCTCCCCTTGACTAAAGAATCTTCAACTATAACCCAGCCTTTTCTCACCATAATCTTATGAAAAATACAGGACAAGTGCTAGAGTAATCTTCTGACTGTATTTATGGGTTTGTTTTCTGGTTTTAGAGCTTGCTCATAACCACAGCACCAACCAGGTTCTCTTGGTTAAGCAGCTCTGAGTACTTTGAGAACTTTCTATACCACAGTGCTTGACCTTACCATGCTAAGCTCATTTTTGAGCAAGAAAAAAACCTTTCCAGATCCCTTCTGCCTGCTCACCCATCTTCCACCTTTTCAAGTTAACACCCATGATGCTAACAAGGGCTCAGAATCTGTAGTTTTGTACATGTTGTCCTTTGGGTGGGTTGATCAAGAGAGTGTAACCACCCATGTGGTTACTTCATGTACTCCAAAAGTTAATAAACATTTTTAGTATGGTTAAATTAATAGTTTTATGGCCCCAGTAGACTAAAAGCATCTTAGTCTTGTGTTCAGATTGAAGTGGACCTTGCTGGTTTGCCTCTAGCATGGTATTTTCTATATCTATGATTCTATTTTATGATTCTACTCCATTGCCTACTGAAAGTTATTTGCTTCTTACCTTTCTTTGCTTAATGTGAATAGCTAAAAAAAAAAAATATTTAAAAATATATTTTTACCCATCTTTTCTCCCAGGTCTCATTGGAACTTTGAAATGTTCCTTGATTACAAGCAAAAGAATTCCCCACAGCTTACAAACTGCTCCTCTTCATCAAGGCTGCAACTCCTGCTGCTGGAAGTCTAGTGATTAACTGGAGTCTAATTAAAAAGTGAAGGCCAAGATAGGCTTGAATACAACCCTTCAGACTGACACAAATCACACCACTTCACTGCAAATGTGCAAAAGCAGAGCCAGGTAATCCTCAAGGATCTCAGGGCAGCTCTATGTGAGTAAGGTTAAGGTGCAAGAAATTTCACCAGCAAAGAATATACCCCAGGGTCAGACCACACAAAGAGTGCACTAGAAGTTCAAAATCCTCATCTCTGAAGTCTCAGCATCAAGAACATCTTCTGAGATTGGGAAAGGAAATATTTTTCTGGAAGTGACAGCAGAAGTATAAATAGTTCCCATGACTTGTTTGGGGTTAACAGGAATTTCCTCCCTCACAGAGCTGCAAAGCTGCTCTAAGATATTGTTCAACCAAGAAGTGAATTATCCTGCATGAAAAAATGGCTGCTGGTTGGGAAGGGGAGATAACTCACAGAAATTCACATAAGTCTAATTCCTAGCAAAGCACTGAGCTCTTGGATCTACTCAAAAGAAATGGTTTTTGCCAGGAATTATCTGGAAGAAAAAAACCAAAAAGAAAACAGATTGGGAACGTCACACAATTGAATTATCCTGTGAATGTCTCACTCCTTTCCAGAACTATTCAATTCCAAATCAAACTCTCATATTTTGGATGCCTGACAAGAGCATGTTAAAAATTCCTACAAGGCCTAAGCACAGAGCAGCTTTTCATTCTCAAAACAAACAGAACCAAGACATTTACAACCTTATCTGGGAAGGGGAATTGCCAGCTGGGGAGAAGTATTTGAAACTTAGTGCAAGAGCATCCAAACAGAAGGAAAAAGAGCTCCCATCTCTGTAGATGATATCATTGGGGCTTCTGAATGCAAGCAAGAAAGGGAGCCCTCTTTCTAATTAAAAATATGGTCTGCATAATTATGATAAATGGGAAATAAAGTGAGATGAAATGTATTTAATCAAGTTAATCAGACACTAGAGAAATAGAAAGCTTCATATCAAGATTATGTTTTTCAACCCAGTGCTGTAAGGGAAATCAAACTATTTCAGAGGAAGATAAAATATTCTATGGAATAAACCGTTCATGTACTCAAGAAGAAATAATTAAAAAAAAAAAGGAACTAAATAAAGAAAATAAATAATGATTAAAATTCAGCCACCTGAAACTGCATAAAAAAGTAGAGAACAAGCAGTTATTTGTGCTAAGGGATGGGAATTTCCCTGGCTGGACCCATTTTCCAGCACTCTTTAGCACCAACTTGGTAAAAACGACTGGAGGGCTCAGCTGACAAGGTCTGTGCTAGAAATCAGAAGATGTCCAAGTGTTTCATATCCCCCAAAATATTGCTCAGGAACTTGACTCTGAGTCTTCTGCCTTCCAGATGACTGCTTTACCCTCATGTAAAACTCCCCCTCTCTCACAGAAATGTTTTGGGTAGAAGTTCAAGTTGATTTTAAACCTTTTTTAAAACAGTTTTCCGAAAGGAAGAAATCCACTGGGATTTTTCCAAGAAAACTGTACTAGAAATTGTACAACTGGGACATGACAGGTAAGTTGAATGCCAGAATGGAATTTCCTTGGCAAAACAGGGAATCCTTACACAAGATTCCATCCACATTTCACCAGTTCACATTTCTAATCTACTCTGGGAATACTGGATTGATTATTTCCAACTAGTATATTCCAAAAAAGATTATTTTCCTCCACATAGAGAAATAAAATAAATAATAAATCTTTTGCTGATCTCTTACCAATCAATTGATTAATTACTTCAAGTTGTTTTGAGAGGGGAAGAAACTAAATCCTAATCTCAAGTTGAGCAACAAAGAATTTCTATTAGGGATTTCACAGCATTCAAAAATTTAAGACCAAGGAAAAATGCCCATGCTGCCAACATTACCAAAGGAAAAAAAAAACCAAAAACCAAAGAATGTCCTTTAAAAGATATGCCTCGAGTTCAAATTTTGACTGTTTTGAAGTTGTTCAAAATTTGAGTTATTTTTGTCTCCTTGGTAGGGTAACTGAGCTGCCAGATAGGGGACAGCAGCAGTTTTATGGTGTGTCCAAAATTCAAGAGGGTTTTTTGGCATTGCCTTGGGTGCCAGTGGGAAAAGCCCACTGAGGAAGTAATTACTGGTAATTTGCTGTATATTTGGAAGGCCTTAATGGGGTCTTGAGAGTTATTCTGTCTCAGGCCCAAAGCCCTCCAATAATTTATGGTTGGTGACCAACTGTGGGGAAAGAGCACTTGCTAAAAAGCTCTGCTGTACTCAGATAGTTTCCAAATTTTTTTCTTGGTGAGTTCAGAGGAAAGAGGAATAAAAAATTAGAAAATACTATTTCTAGAACAGCTTCTGTCAAAAAGAAGATACTGTATGGCCTTCCAAGACAGAAAAAAGGCTTCCAAGAAGGGGGGAAATTCACTTATTAGCTCAATTTGGATACAAAAATATTCACACAAAACCTCAGAAACTGAATCAAAACCTTCAAATACATCACTGCTTACTTGCAGGGACTTAGAAAATTTACAGAAATCTGAAGTGCAGTCTATTTCTCTCAGAAATGCCCAGACACACTGAATCCCCCCCCACCACTGAGAGACAGGAGATGAATCAGGCAGTGCTCCTGCCTGCCCCTGGCAGCAATTTCCAGAAAATCCAGAGCAGATTTTAGTAGAATGTTGGATTTCCTATGGAATGTGCAAGGATGCTACTGTAACCAAGTTATATGCTAATAGGAGTAGATTCATTAATTCATATTCCATACCTGCAGGACTGTTTAGCTTGCTCAAATGATCTGCAAAATGATATTGCTAGTAGAAATTAATCCAGATGATATATGAAAGAAACAATTAGTAAATAACACAAGAGGTTCCTGGCTTTTTAGAAGCATGCTGCAAGTGCTGAAGGATGGGTATGAAGCCAGATTAGAAGCTCCCAGGATGTTAAAGCTTGATTTGGAAACCTCTTTGTCTGTCTGGCATTGGGGATCCTGCCTTGAAAGCTAATGAATTAAAACCAACCAAGGAAAAACCCACACAGCCACTCCAGGGAATGCATGAATTAAACCCAAGCTTTTAGGGGAAAAGCTAAAAACAAGGCAACAGGCTTGCACTTCTGTGATTGTTTTATAAGTGGGTCTGTAGCAAGTTGTCAAAGCTGCAGCAGAAGAGATGGAAGGATAGAAAAAAAAAAATCCATGTAACAGAACAGAATGCCAAGAAACAGTCTGTTTAGAACAGCCTGTCTGATGCTGGGGGTAAGTATAGAGGAAGCAGCTTATTGAAACAACCTGTTTGAAGTCTCTGCTCCTCCTCCACTGAAGAGCACAGTGGGGTTTTTGTTCCTACAGCCTTTAGGGAATGTGATAACAACCAGTAAGACCAGTAGGATATTGCTGCTTTATAAACTCCCCAGAGCAAGGGGCCGTGGCTTGAATCAGATCTTTCCCAACCCCAAACCTCTGGTCTCAAGTTAAGCCCAAACTGGTTGTATCTACACCAGCACACAGGGTGATGCTCCAGGAATGTCACCCTCACACAAACCAGCATCCACATTGCACCTGCTTTAGGGGTTCAAGGGAGAGAAAAAAGGATTACAGCCCAGCCCGAGCAGTGGAAGTGCACAAAGTGGGTCCCAGAGAACTGTCCCCAGTGTCACTTCACTGAGAAGGAATCTTTTCTGGGTGCTCCAAAGGCACCCTGCTGGGAGAAGCTGCATCCTTCAGCCTCCTGATGCTTTCCAGACACAGCACAGAGATCCAGCTCTATCTTAATCAGCCTTGGAAATAAAAAGCAAAGACATGGCACTACTCTATTACATTTACTACAATATTTGGGCAATTTCCTTCCCTATTAAAGATCCTATTGATACACAAATGGGGCAATAAAAGTTCTGCAAGTTGTTTTTATTTTTAATGCCAAGTGCTAATCATGCAGTGTTATTCCAGCCTCCAAACCAGCATTGTTCTGCTCTGAAATGGATGAAAACAGATTTGTTGCCTTTCAGATCAGGAAATAGAAGAGCTAGGGAGTGCCCTAGTAATCCACACTGCAGGATGCAATGTTTCAATCCAAAACATTTTACACATTCAAGAGGACAGAAGATTAGTTTTATTCACCCTATTTATACACCTCCTCTATCTACACTGCCTTCTATGCTTTCAAGAAGATATCTGATTGAGTTACTTGATCAATAAACTGGAAATACATGTGGAGGGTTATCTTTTCTGCACAAGCCATATAATTTTGATAGGACAGGGAGCCCAATAATGAGGGGAAAATCATCTCGACCATATCTCTTACACTTTATTCTTGGTGAAAGTAAAACAGGCTTGCAAAAAATCTGCTGCTGTTCCTCATTTTGCAAATTCTCTCACTTCTTCCCTTCCCTTTACTCAGTACTAGACTAAACTGATCTCTTTTCTTATATTTTCTATTTCCCTGAAGATTACTCAGATGCCACAGATTCTTTTTTTTTTTTTTCCCCTCCTCTCTCTTCTTATCACTAAAACCATTGCCAGGATTTCCTGGATCCTGGTGCTGGGAGTATCCCACATTTTGCAGATCCCAACTCCTTTCTCTCAGGCAGTTCCTCCAAGCCAAGCTGCTGGCAGGACAGGGATGAAGTTGTCACAACTCAAAGACCTCGGGGTCCAAGACTTCAGTGCCAACACATTGCAGAGATATCAGATCCACAAATGCAAATTACAGCAGGCACACTAACTCCTGCTCCAAAGGAAACTTTGGGGGACTTTTAAAAAGAGTGGATAAGCCAGGGATTGAACATATTTCCCCTCAAGCTAAAAATCCACCGTTTTCAATAAAAGTTCAGCCAGTTCATATGATTTTCTAAATAGAAAAATGAGAAACATTTAGGTCCCACCACACAGCTGCCTGCACGTGCCAAGATCTCCCCACTTGTTCAGCTAAAGGCAAATTAATCATGAGCTGGAATAATCTCATACAGTGAGAAAGGAAAAAACACCTTGGTTCAGTCTCAGAGATGAAGGTCTTCATGCTGAGGGTTATTTCAAGACCTTCCCAGAGCATTCATAAAAGCAAAATATTTCAAAGCCAATTTGTGAGGGTCTCTTAAGAGCACGTGAGGTTCATCCTTTAAAAAAAAAGTAAAAAAACATGATTTCTGAAAGTTTTTGCTATCAAAAGGTAGCTGAGCACCACAGATGGACACAGTGCTAAAAGCAGTGTGATAAATCTTCAGATGACAACAAGGCAGAAAAGATGCCAAAAAAGTTTTTCAGTTCTTCACAGAGCAACCAAGAAACAGAAAGCCCAGTGGATAATTCAGATCCAGGATATAGATATATATATATATATATATATATATATATATATACACACAACTATAGCCATAGCACACCTTTAATGTATACTAACCTACTCCTATAGCATACAGAGAGTTCCTAATAGCATGCTTGAAGGTTTCCAGTCTCCTTTACAGCTCTTATATAGACAGAAAGTGACTACTGAGCTTCTTCTGAACTCCAGGGACATACAAACAATACAAAAATCACCAGCCATGCAAGCCTTGAGAATGCTTTGATTCTCTAACTCAGCTGCAGTGAGAAGGTGGTGGGATTGGGGGTTTTTTTTGGTGTGCTTTAGGGTTTTTTTTGGTGTGCTTTAGGGTTTTTTTTGGTGTGCTTCCAACAATTGCTGGAAATACAACAAAAGGGGATACATTACCAGTGAATCAATCTGCTGCTGAGATCCACTGAGCTAGAATTTGTAAATCTGCCCAGAGCCATGTGTTTTTGTTTAATATTTAGTTGTCCACATATCACAGGAATAATCTTCCCTGTGAAGGTGCTGGTTTGTATTAACACAAGTTTTAGGTACGGGCTGAACCCCCAAAACTGTCTTTTCTATGATAAGAGCTACCTGTCAAACCAAATTTTTTACCCTCAATGTGTAAGTAGTGATGTTTGTATATCTAGGTTAAGCTCATTACTGAACTTCAGTTATTATGTGAACACCAATATCAGAGTTCTAACCAAAAAAATTTTTAAAAAAATTGCAAAAATTGAAGAAAAATTGTTCCCTGTGTGTTCTTGCTGAAACAAAAGGAAGGTTGCTTACAAGGCTATAAATACCTGTGGTCTGGAGAGTTTACTGTAAAGTTTAAATAATTACAGAATAGAAATGCAATGGGAAAAGTGTCTTTCCTGAAACAGATGGCAAAGTAATGTATTCTATACAGTTAGCACATTTGAAGGCTCTCCGGGAATTAATTCAAATAAACTTGGAAAACAAGAATGTAAGCACAGCCAGGGAGAGGAGTTAAAACATTGCCCTAATTTGGGGAAAAAAAAAAAAAAAAAAAAAAAGGATTGACTGGATAAGAGATCTGGGTCAGTATTATCTACTGCAAAAAACAAAGTGAAAAGACATTAAAAAACCAGGGAGAACTTTGCTAACTCCTCTCCATAGCACACAGAGTGCTGTAAGAGGCAGGGAGGTTCATAGCCAGCAATGCAGTTGGGGCCAGCATTTCCTTTTAAATACTCCTCTTTCCCCTCTTTTGGTGAAGGGAGGTTATAAAAAGTTCAAGCCAGAGGTATAAATATTTGGCTTGGCATTTGAAATCCATTTTGAGGCCTCCTGCAAGACTGAGATGCAAAAATAAAAACAACAACCAAAAAAAAAAAAAAAAAAGGATTAATCTTGTCATAATTTTTTCATACATATTTATATAGCATATGAAAAGCTGCTTCAAAGCTGCTCTGCTGGATGGAGGCAAAAATGAATTTTTCCTGCATGAAGACAAGAGGAAAATGATTGCACATCCCTCTTTGGTTATGTCAGCCATTCCCAGCATCATGGCCATTATTTACTCCCAAATTTTATTTTCCCCTTTGCTTTTCTCCCTCAGGTAGTGGTGATCTGCTAGAATCTGGCCAAGTACCGTGGGGTTTTCTGTTCCATGCTCAAGTGCTGATGAGAAAGCAGGTTAACTAAACTTCAGCTTAGCTAAGAGGTGGAGGACTCAAGGTAGAGCTCTTCCCAAGCACAATAATTCAGCCAGACTGATTATTATTCAGGAGAATGAAAAGTTCTGAGGGAAAACCCAAGATATATTCAAAAAAAGAAGAGTTGATTGAGAGAAGGAAGGGCTTGCATCTTTGCTTTCTTTTTCCTCTATGCTTTGAGACATTTGGGAAGCTCTGATGCAATTCAATTTTTCAGCCTTCTATTTTTAACAGTTTGTATTTCTAGTTCAACTTCTACTTTTCCTCTCTTTTTTTTTTTTTTTTCAGTTCCCTGCCAGTTACCACAGCAAATGCTCTTTTAACTCAGAGAAGCAGCTTACATCTCCCCCTTGGCAGCACAACCTTGCTTTGCCTTATTTTGAAAGCACAATCATGTCTGTACACTTCAGGCTGAGAAGTTTTATCTTCCTCTCTCATCTCCTCCAAATCCAAAGATGCCTTTTTTTTTTTTTTTTTTTTTTTTTTTTTTTTTTTTTAAAAATCGAAGCTTGGCCTCATTACCAAATATGTCCCAGAAGAACCATTTTACCAATTCTGCCTTATGCCACCCAAACATCTGCAGAATATCTCTCTAGTTCAACAACAGTCATATTTTCTTTTCTTTTATGAAAGAAAATTCAGAAATATGAACAATTCTGGTCCAGGGCCAAAACTGCAGGTTTTACACTGCCTAAGTTAGGATGCAATGACTTACAAACCCATCTTTACTATTGTTATTTTTTCCTTCTCCCACGACAGCTGCTGCACAATTCCTGGTGTTCCTTTGGGATTTTTTCCACAGCCTAAAGTCAAAATTAAGTTGTCAAAGAGCAGTGGATTTGACTTACCAGTTCAGCTCTGGATAGAAAAGCAGCTCTATCAAGCTTGACCTACTATTAAACATTTGTGGCCAAGAGCCAAAACCCATGATCCTCAGAAAATTGTGCTATTTCTCTCACCTCCCAACAAAATGCTCCTCTTTTCCTACAAATCAGGGCTCACTACATCCAGAAAGATGGAATTTTATTTCCCTGTTCAAGAACTACTTTGGCAGATGAGATTCACCCTCTTCTGTTAAAGAACACTTAAGGTTTGTATCACCAACAACCCAGGAATTACAGAAGTGTGTGGTGGGTTGCTAATGTGTGGCCCAGACACTCACAGAAAATAAAGTTAAATTATTATTCCCTGTTCCATGTTGAGCTACTTTTAACCCTGGAGTTTGAGGGGGGAAAAAAGAAAAAAAGCCAAAATAAAACCACAGCCAATTGATCAAGTTGTAGCTTCCTCAAATAAGTTTTTACCACTGAAAGACAACTGCTTTCCTTTTTTCTTTCCTTTCTGCCTGTACATTCAGGTCTCTTACATTCCCTGGACTGTTGCTAATTGGGACAAGGAAAGAAATAGAAAGCCAGAAGCCTCTCTGAGCACATTTACTGATTTTCAGGGAAGCATCCACCCCTCTTCACTCCATCCAAGAACCTCCAGTGAAGATCTAACCAATGAAAGAGGCATTTGTTTCATGACAAAGGAAATAAATTCTAGGATTTTCCACAAGAGCTCTAAAGCCAAAGAATATTTCCTCTTACTTGGTGGTGTGAAATGTCTACTAGATGGTTCCTCTGGAAGTTTTAATAAAATCAAACAGATCCAGGAGGCAGTCCAAAGCCCAGCAAGCTGCTTCAGTGTGTATATAACAGTCCCAAACTGGTTTGCAGATCACTGAGAGCAGTGATGGAAATATCCCAGGCATGCCAATGCCTCATTAAAAAAATAAATTTCTTTTGCTCCCCCTCTACCAGCCCCCAAACTCATTCAATCTTCCCGGACCCCTTCTTGCTTTGCAAGTTCCAGGAACATGTGGCAGCACATTATCTGTGCTTGAGAAGAGATCTGCTCAGCAGGTCCTTCAGGTCTACCTTTTTTTTTTTTTTTTTTTTTTCCCAGAAATAGTGAAAGGTGGATTGATTTGCACTGGTACTTTGGCCAGTCCCTGGCTTCCCGTTTTGCCTCTTCACAGATTTTATGAAGGACATGAACTGCGTGGCTGCCAGACTTTTATGACTTCATCTGCAACATTTACCATGTGCCTTTCCCAGGCTGAGCTTATTTACTGGAGTGGCAGTCTCAGCCAGAAAAGGTGAAGGTTATTTTATGGCTAAGCAGATGATTGCCTTGCACTCTGCACTGTCAGGAATGGCCCCTGATTTACCATGCAGCTCCTCAAAATACATTTTTCAGGGAGTCCTGATGACTTTCCATGCTGTTCACACTTTGCCATCTGCCACCCTGATACCACTGTCACAAGGCATGGGTCTTCTGGTGAGATGGAGCGAGAAAGTCCTCTTTTTTTTTTTTTTTGTTGGTTTTTTTTTTTGCTTTCAATGTCTCTTTTGTTTCTGTCTGCCTCTGAAGCTGTCATTTCTTCACCTTCTGGAGACTTTCAGAGGGTGTGATGTAGAAAACAGCTCCTGCGTCTACAGTGGATTCTTCCCGAGTTGAAATGTCATGATCAACATTCAAAAATAAATAAAAAATAAAAATAAAAAAAGGACAGAATAATATAAAGCAGGACGAGAGCCCAGGAAAGAAGAGCAGATAATTCATGAAGGAAAACCTCACCCCATAAGGTCTATCATAACAAAACTAACTTTTAACAGAGACTGTTGCACATCGTGGCAGGTAGGAAGAGTTGCAGCAGATGAGAGTTGGGTTAGAAGGAGCTGCAAGGATCAGGGAGATAAAACAAGGCAGTTCCTGAGGAATTTGGAAGGCTTCCACGGCTGCAAAAAAAGAATTTGCAAAGCAAGGACAACCCAAAAACTGCCTGCAGAGTCACTGGAAGCATCCTCACCTCTGCAGGGAGAGGAAACTGGGGGAGCAGTTGCTCATGGCCATGGGCAGTCCCCAAGTGCAAATGCCATCCCTGCTCCTGAGCAGGAGGTACTGACACCCTCCACTCCCTTTTTGCAGCTAAATGTCATATTAGGAACTCTGCTTCACAGCTGCAGCATTGCAGGGACACCACAGCTCCTCAGAATTTCTTTGCTATAATAATTAAATTGACTTTAGATAGATAGAGAGGTCTCTCCTCACATCTTGACTGAGCTGCCTTTCCAGATCTTCAGTGCTTTGGAGAAATGAACTGCCAGTCTCAAAGAGATTCCCTGTAGGGCTTATAATTCTTTAAAAAACAAATATAGCCTCCAGATGCTAAGTAGCATAATAAGCAAAAGTGTAAATGTACTTAAGTTTGTTAATAATTGTGTCATACAGTACTGAAACACTAGGGAGAATCCTGCAGTTTTCCAGTGGTTGTTTAAGTCTGCATCCCTGCTCTTCTTTGAAAATTATTATCAACTTATTTCTCCCTGAACTATTACCATAGTCACAGTTTCCTTGTCACAAACTGCTCAGACAAACCTGACCCAGGACTGGAAAGATCTCAGCCATTTAAAATGTGGAACATTTTAACCTCAGAAGAACATGCAGGGATGTTGCACACAAACATAGTTGTGCTAAGTAGCATAATAAGCAAAAAATGTAAATGTACTTAAGTTTGTCAATAATTGTGTCATACAGTACTGAAACACTTGGGAGAATCCTGCAGTTTTCCAGTAGTTATTTAATCTGTATCCCTGCTCTTCTTTGAAAATTATTATCAACTTATTTCTCCCTGAACTATGACCATAGTCACAGTTCCCTTGTCACAAACTGCCCAGACAAACCTGACCCAGGACTGGAAAGATCTCAGCCATTTAAAATGTGGAACATTTTAACCTCAGAAGAACGTGCAGGGATGTTGCACACAAACATAGTTGTGCTAAGTAGCATAATAAGCAAAAAATGTAAATGTACTTAAGTTTGTCAATAATTGTGTCATACAGTACTGAAACACTTGGGAGAATCCTGCAGTTTTCCAGTAGTTATTTAATCTGTATCCCTGCTCTTCTTTGAAAATTATTATCAACTTTTTTCTCCCTGAACTATGACCATAGTCAAAGTTTCCTTGTCACAAACTGCTCAGACAAACCTGACCCAGGACTGGAAAGATCTCAGCCATTCACAATGTGGAACATTTTAACCTCAGAAGAACGTGCAGGGATGTTGCACACAGAGATATGCTAAGTAGCATAATAAGCAAAAAATCATAGAATCATAGAATCATAGAATTAGCCGGGTTGGAAGGGACCTCAGAGATCATCAAGTCCAACCCTTGACCCACCGGAGCAGTTGCTAGACCATGGCACTGAGTGCCACATCCAGTCTTTTTTTAAATGTCTCCAGGGACGGAGAATCTACCACCTCACCGGGCAGTCCATTCCATAGCCTAATCACCCTCTCCGTGAAGAAATTCTTTCTAATATCTAACCTAAACCTCCCCTGGCGCAACTTAAGACTGTGTCCTCTTGTCTTGTTGAAGGTCGTCTGTGAAAAGAGTCCAGCTCCCACCACGCTACAGCCTCCTTTCAGGTAGTTGTAGACAGCAATGAGGTCTCCCCTGAGCCTCCTCTTCTTCAGGCTGAACAGCCCCAGCTCTCTCAGCCTCTCCTCATAGGGCCTGTGCTCGAGTCCCTTCACCAGCCTGGTTGCCCTCCTTTGGACCTGTTCCAGGACCTCTACATCCTTCTTAAACTGAGGGGCCCAGAACTGGACACAGGACTCGAGGTGTGGCCTTACCAGGGCTGAGTACAGGGGAAGAATCACCTCCCTGGACCTGCTGGTGACGCTGTTTCTGATACAGGCCAGGATGCCATTGGCCTTCTTGGCCACCTGGGCACACTGCTGGCTCATGTTCAGTTTCTTGTTAATGCAGACTCCCAGGTCCCTCTCTGCCTGGCTGCTCTCAGCCACTCTGTCCCCAGCCTGTAGCGCTGCATGGGGTTGTTGTGGCCAAAGTGCAGGACCCGGCACTTGGCCTTGTTGAACCTCATCCCGTTGGAATCAGCCCAACTCTCCAGTCTGTCCAGGTCCCTCTGCAGAGCCCTCCTGCCTTCCAGCTGATCCACACTTCCCCCCAGCTTGGTGTCATCTGCGAACTTGCTGATGATGGACTCAATCCCTTCGTCTAAGTCGTCGATAAAGACATTAAACAGAACTGGGCCCAACACTGATCCCTGGGGGACACCACGGCCGCCATTTTGATGCAGCCCCGTTCACCACCACCCTCTGGGCCCGGCCCTCCAGCCAGTTCCTAACCCAGCACAGGGTGCTCCTGTCCAAGCTGTGGCCTAACAGCTTTTTCAGGAGAATGCTGTGGGGGAATGTAAATGTAAATGTACTTAGGTTTGTTAATAATTGTGTCATACAGTACTGAAACACTTGGGAGAATCCTGGAGTTTTCCAGTAGTTATTTAAGTCTGCATCCCTGCTCTTCTTTGAAAACTATTATCAACTTTTTTCTCCCTGAACTATGACCATAGTCACAGTTTCCTTGTCACAAACTGCTCAGACAAACCTGACCCAGGACTGGAAAGATCTCAGCCACTTACAATGTGGAACATTTTAACCTCAGAAGAACGTGCAGGGATGTTGCACACAAACATAGGTATTTTGGAGGTATAGCAGAGAAATTGGGACAGTGTATGCTACATTATTTCCACACCCATTCTATTTATTTCAGTGGAAAAAGTATGTCTGAATATCATATTTTGGGTGTTATTAAAAGGAAAGGTGAAGGGAACCAAATATTAACATTCATTCTCAGAAATAGTTCATAGAAAATAATTGATAAATTATGGTAATACTGGTAAACTAAATGCACAAAGCATTTTCTGGTGCACAAACCTTCCTGCTTCCAAGTCTGTTCTGCTCCTTCCCTCACCTGCTGCTCACTTGCACATCTATCATGCCACGTTTTCATTTCAAATGTTTTCTTTCCTGACTGTTATGAAGATGTACTGTGACTTAGAGAAGCTGAGAGGTGTCTGAGAGCAGGTTACAGCTGCTCAGCAAAACACTGTCACGATGATTAAGATTTGTACAATTGCTGGGTGAAAATCTAAGCTAATGAACACCTTTGCTCACAAGCATCTTGATGGGAGCAGCCTTTGGGTGTGGGTGATCATTCCTATGACACTTGTAAATTCCATTCATCAATTTTATAAGCAGAATGGATTTTTCAGGAACACTTCAATATCCATCACCTTCAGTGCTTTCCTGTGTTCCCTGCAAAAGGAACCCTGGGTGCCCCATGTGGTTGTTCAGAGCTCAGGAATCCTCTCTCATTTTCATTTATCACCTGTTGAAGTTCCATCTCTTTCCATTCACACGACAGTGACATGGGACATGAGGAGCCTCTCCCACTTTCTCCTGGTAAGGTGAAGCTACAGTTCCCAGTCCCACAGCTAATAAACCAGTAAGCTAAGTATCTCATTTCCTAGCCTGTGAAATGGATACTGAGATATTTTTGACCAAGGCCATGGTTTAGATGTGCCTACAAGTTCAGTTTATGAGATATGCAGTTACTGTGTGAGCACTGATTAAAGCCACAGTTATTAAAAACAAAACCAAATCAAACTCCTTAGACAGGAATTGTGAATATAGAACATGACTTAAAAATTTCATCTGGAAGTCTAAAATGTTACTTCTCCTAAGAACAACCAGGCTTTCCCCACTGCTTTCAGCTTGGGATGGGCTTTGCTTTAGGACCAGAGAGAAACTCAGTTTCAAAACATGCATAACTTCCTTTCTCATTTTAGTATTCAGTTGTTTTCAGAAAAGCTATGGACAACTAAGACAAAACACCCAAAAATACTTATCTTCAAAGCCTGAGAGAACTAGAGGAAATAAAAACTTAATACAAGAAAGCTCCATTGATAAACACACATTGATAATATGCATTGCCTCATATTATCACCTGAGAAAGCAATATTCTCGTGTCATGTTGCTTGCATGGTTTAGAGACATCCCTTCCACTCCTTTGCTCTGAAGTGTTAGCTTAGAGATAAAAGAACAAGTTCTTGCAGTTGCTAATAAATCCTTAAACTTATGCATAAACATTAAGCTCATTTCTGGAGCCATGTAAAGTTAGGCAAGTCTGCAGCTGTGATCATAGAATCACAGAATTGGCTGGGTTGGAAGGGACCTCAGAGCTCATCAAGTCCAACCCTTGATCCACTCCCGCTGCAGTTCCCAGCCCATGGCACTGAGTGCCACATCCAGGCTCTTTTGAAATATCTCCAGGGATGGAGAATCCACCCCTTCCCTGGGCAGCCCATTCCAATGGCTGAGCACCCTCTCCAGAAAGAAATTCTTTCTAATGTCCAACCTAAACCTCCCCTGGCACAACTTGAGACCTCTTGTGCCCTCTTGTCTTGCTGAGAGTTGCCTGGGAAAAGAGCCCAACCCCCCCCTGGCTCCAACCTCCTTTCAGGGAGTTGGAGAGAGTGATGAGGTCTCCCCTGAGCCTCCTCTTCTCCAGCCTCAACACCCCCAGCTCCCTCAGCCTCTCCTCATAGGATCTGTGCTCCAGTCCCTTCACCAGCCCAGTTGCCTCCTTTGGACCTGTTCGAGGACCTCAATATCCTTCTTGAACTGAGGGGCCCAGAACTGAACACAGTACTCGAGGTGAGGCCTCACCAGGGCTGAGTACAGGGGCAGAATCACCTGATTTGTGAATGCTTTTAAGAAAAGCCTCAAACACTCAGTGTTTCCTGAGCCCAAACCCTAAACTGACTTGTTATGCCCCACTATGCTGCATATTTGGTTGTTAAATTCATTGCTACAATGGGTGAAGTTTCATTATAGCAGCAACAATTTAACATCCTGTAGCAGCAATCGGAAAGAGAATTAAATAACATTTGCTTTAGCTGAGGCTATGAAAACTCTCTCTAAATACAATAATCTAAAATCTCTTTGAAAAGGGGTTTACATGGATAGGATTTTTTTCACAAGGATTAAAGCAGGTCAGTTTTAAAACTTCTGTAAGGCAAGAGAGGGGAGAAGAAAAATCATACACTGTAGATATTGAACCTGATGGGTTAAGTTGTGCCCAAGGGCAAGGGTATGAAGAGGAGTGATTAAGGAAACAGCCACAACAGAAAGGCTCAAAACAGTTACTGATTGATGACTTCAGAGATGAGATTGAGTACCTTAGATAAGAGATTTAAGAGGGCTCTGCTGAAAGCATTCAAAACTTTGGAGAAGGGGGGGGTGAAGTTCCATTCTCCTCACCTCACCAGGGGAGAGAGCAGAGGCACCCACAAGGTTGGAAACCCCCAAAATATTTTGTGGGATGGTTTCTGACACTTTTCCCAAATGTGTAACTGCTGGAAGCATCCTTGTGGGGACAAAGCACAGCATTTAGTGACAAGAAGTTTGAGTCAGTATTATTCCCATCTGATGACAGATAAAAGCAGTGAGAATATGACTGTTCTGGACAAAACAAAAAAAAAAAAAGGAAAAGTCTTTAAACGTGGCACAGCATGAGACAGACAACAAAGCCAGGCAGTTTTTGCTTTGCTGTAGAGAGGTCAAAAATCACTGCTGCTTTTCTTTGTGCTGCTGTGTGTTCTACTCACATTTGCAGGGCAACAGCAGGGACTGAAGTTCCATCTCCACTGAACCATTTCCACAGCCACCAGTGTCAGCACTATCACTGGTGCCCAGGTGTTTTCAAAAGAGGAGACTCCACTGAAAGTCAGGAAAGGATTTTCTTTTCTTGGGGGGAAAAAAAAATAAAAAATAATCCTTCAGGTGGCTTGTAATGCCCTGAATGAGATGAAGCTCAAATTCTGCAGCTGGAGGTTTTTTCCAGTTTAACAGAAATTACCAGCAGCACATCACAGGAGGGCAAGGCAATCTTTAACTTGGTGTGATGTCTAATGCAAACTCATAAACAAAACAACTTTTATAACAATAGATCATGCAACAAAAGCAGCAAGTAAGCTGGTGATAACACTTCCCTGGCCTCATGCTATGATGGTTACAAAGAGCATCTTCAAGCTCTTTCAGAGCTAGCTCTGGAAATGAGGCTAACACACACCCTGGCAGGTTAACAGGACAGCTCTGCTTTCAGCAACTCCTGCCAAACAGGTCACCCGTGGTTATTAACAGCTAGAGAGGAGCACTGAGAGATTAAATTGCATATTTACCAGAATCACATTAAACATCTTGCCCTCACTAACAGGTTTTTCTCTTTTAAAAAGACAATTAGTTTGTAAACTATTTATAGGAACTCAGACTTGAGTCAAAGAGGTTGCTAGGCTGCTTGTGAGCTTGGCTTTTCCTGTGCTTTCTTCTGAGAATTTGATTAAAGGCAATATCTGAAATCACAGAAATAAGACATTTCCCCCCTTCACTGGCTGCATCTATAGATTTTTAAGGACAGAAGGCAGCATTATCTTATTTGACCTCCTCTTAGACACAACTTAAAGAACACTTGTCTGAACCTGAGCCTCACTTTTGAATGAAACAGATCATCTGTCATCCAGGTGGAAATCACAGGAGAAATTACCCTGCTGTGCAGATGCAGGGTGACTGCCCAGCAGAGCAAGAGATGCAGCAGCTTCTCCAGGGGAAAAAGGGAGACCAAAAAGCAGCCCCCCTACCTTAACTCTACAGGGTACTGAGGAGTTGTGGCAGAACATCACAGGGTGCCCAGATGGGAGCAGAGATTTAAATAAACAGAAGAACAGCTTTATTTTCCCTACAAGTCCAAAACACAGCAGCCACATCTTTCAGAACACCTATTACTACAGGAAAGCTGGAGAAGGACTTTTCACAGGGGGATTTAGTGATTAGATGAAGGGGAATGGTTTCAAACTGAAAGACAATAGATTTCAATGAGATATTGGGAAGAAATTATTTACTGTGGAGGTGGCAAAACCCCCGTGCAGGTTTCCCAGAGAAGCTGTGGCTGCCCCACCCCTGGCAGTGTTCAAGGCCAGGTTGGATGGGGCTTGGAGCAACCTGGGCTGTGGGAGGTGTCCCTGGCCATGGCAGGGGGGTTGGCACTGGATGAGCTTTAAGATCATCCTTCCAACCCTACCCATTCTGTGATTCTTTGCCATCTTAAGTTTTGTCTGAATCAAGTGCTTTACACAGGATTTAAATTAAACTACTTGCTGGTGAAGCAGGGTCATTCAAAAACAAAGCTAACAGAGCTAAAAATAAAAATATTCACTGGTCAAAAGGCCTGCTAACAAACCAGGCTGTATCAAACATCCAAACCAACTTCTATCTGGCAAATATGAAGCACATGAACTAAATAAAACATGAAATGCCAAAGATGTAGTGAAGCTGATACTCTTCCCCCAAACTTTTTTCCCCCCTTAGTACTAGTACTGTAGCACAGCTACTGAGGTAAAGAGGAAAGGGCAATTTTATGCCTACTTCATCCCACCCTCAGCCCCATGTGAAAGAACTTCACTGGTTTCTGCAGCACAGAGGCACAAAACAGTGGCAGGCAGAAGACTTTTTGAAGGTAGGACTATTTAGCAAAGCCTCACTGTGTGGAGACAAGAAGTTAAGGGATTTTTTTTTTTTTTTAAATTACAGGACATCTGCCTTCTCCCCAGTGCATGAGAATGCATATGAGGATGCATTTCCCTCTTTTTAATGGCAAATATCCCTTTTCTGCAGGCTTGCAGGTGTGCTAAGATACCCAGGGCTGACTCCAGGAAGGCTGAGAGGAGGGAGAGCCCCCCCAGTGCTGCAAAGATTTTCACACCTCAGGATCAGTGAGACTGAAGAAAGTCATAGGTGAAAAAAAAAAAAAAAAAAAGAAATCTAGATACTGTCTCTGATATCAACCTGCCTGTTTTCACAGCTTAGATCCCTTCAATACTGAAGAAAAAATTAACTCAGGATGTCTAAGTCCTGCTCTAGGTGGTGGTCCTTTGGCCTGACATGGGAAGGAGGTAATAACAGTAAAGAAATAACAGTATAAAGAAATAAAGAAATATCAGTAATGATGATCAACGAAGAGTTGATGCTATTATTTCTGAAGTGCATGCATCCTCTTGCCCAGCCCAGTGTAAAATAAAATAAAATAAAAAAAATAAGAGCCATTTTACACTCAAGAAGCAAATATTAAAAAATGAATTTATCCGAAGTGATTTCTTGAGATCAGCTGCAAGAAAAGCTACGTGGGAAAGACAGTGAGTGATCTTAAGAAGCTCTGGAAAAGTACTGGAAGGTGCTCTTGTCTGCAAGAAAGAAAATTCTCATCAGGTGGAAGTTTACTTCCCAAAAAGTCAAGTGCAAGCTTATCGGATTGGCAACGGATTACCTGACTTACAGCCTTGTAAGTAATTTAGTGACACCGTGTTGAAATAAGATAAGCCTGGGAGTAATTAGATACTTATTTAACAGACAAAACAGCAGAATACTGTGCAGAACACAGACTTTCCACCATCTGCTGCAGGCCCTTTAAAGGTCATCTGGATCACCTGAAGTGCACTTGTGCCTGGTAAGCTTAATTAAGAGCTCAGGGGAGAGTTGCACAAAGAAACACATCACTAATCCTCCAGTCAAAACCAGGCAAATACCTACGTGTTTAGCTTAGTGCTTTGCTAAACTACTCTTGACCAGACCATTTTTGCTTCTTCTGATTGTGTAAAAGCTTGTAGGGGCTCACTAGGAGATGCTGGTCTAATAGCTCGCTGTGCAGATATTAAAAAAAAAATAATAATAATAAAAAAAAAAATCAGTATTACAAGGTTTCAAGTTATATTTCTAGAAGCCTTTTCTCTAAACCTGTTGTTTATTTCTAACAGCATTTCCTTGAATTCTACAAAATCTGGACTAACTGACACTATGTCAAAAGGCACTCTGTGTTTTTAATGCCATTTTATCATCTTTTGCTAATTCAGTTTTCTCTGAACTCCAGCAGCTCTTCCTTCCTCCACCTCTATCAAACTAAACCAATAAAAAGCCTTCCTTCCATTCCATCTTGACAGCTTTGTAGTGAAGGACAGAATTATTTGCCAGCTTTAGGAAGTGGAGTCAAATTCTTGCATTCAAAACAGTGACGTGAACAAGCCTGAAGAAACATCTATTCACCCAGCTATATTAAAAAAAAAAAAAGAAAAAACAAAGCAAAAAAAAGCACAATCTTGTGTTTGATGGAGCCAGCAGCACAGCTCCTGCTGGTGGTGATGGGGAAAGATGTGAAACAGCTGGAAAACACTGATATTCTAGCAAGTATCTGATACCATCTTTGGTGGGGTAAAACAATCTATAATTGTCATTTGTTACTTCCATCTTTCTGCATTTATCCTCCCATTAACCAAGAATATCTGAGTTTAGGTTATATTGCTGCCACCAAAAGCTTTTCTGAAGTCCCTCCCTGAAATACACCCAAGGGCTGAAGGAATTGTTTGCCAACATTTTCAGTGAATGTAGAGCTCAGGTCCTCATAAAATGTGAAAGGTGAATGTGTTTGATATCCTGTGTTGTTATCACTAACAGATTTAAAAAAAAAAATAAAAAAAATTAAAAAAAATCACATCCTGTTACAACAAAGTGATTTATTCTTCAAAATAGCCCCACTTTTGTAAATTATTTTGTGATGGTTCAGATATCAGCTGCCCAAAAATCAGAAGCATAATTAAGAATACATCTATTGTATTCAGCTAGAATAACATACCTAGGAGTGAAAAATCCACAAGCATCTGCCTCCACAGGAAGGAAAAAAGAGACCAAAAAACACTTAAATACCCTTAGATTATATTTCTGTTTTGTTCAGTCAAAGTTTTTCCAACTTCTCTCCTCACAGAGTGTCAGAAGCATTCAAGTACCCTTCTTAAACCTTAGATTTCTTTTTAAGCATCTTGCTGGAATGTGTGATATTTCAAAGTGAAGTTTTTCAAAGTTTTAGCATGGCAATATTAAAATGTAAGACATTTAAAAGATGAAGGCAAACAAAAGGGATCAGCACAATGGTTTTAGTAGATACAGATATTCTTAATCAATTTAAAGCTAACAGTATTCCTTTAGATCATTCTTGAAGTTAAAGCAAACACAAAGTTGTGTTTGGGATTGAGCACCTGGTACATCTTGAGATCTGTCATAATGGCAGGAAAAAGAGGTGGTAAATTAAGAAAAACTGTTTTGCTGTTGAAGCAGGTGAGTGTTTTGTAGCTGAATGCAATAGCCAGCTCTGACTCTAAGGGTAAAAAGCTGTTTTTAACAGTGCCAAGCTGACAAGTGCAAAAACTGACACTGCACAGCTCTAGTGTCTCCCAAGTCTAAACCACAGATCTTGGTACCTCCTGATGCTCTGAAAACCAGTGCCTCTTGGAAGCACCTCTCACACTACTCACTAAACACAACCAACTCGTTGCAGAGCTTTTTTTTCAAGGAAGATGGACAGGAACACCTGCCCAGTTCTGGGCCCCTCAGCTCAGGAAGGAGATTGAGGTGCTGGAGCAGGTCCAGAGAAGAGCAAGGAGGCTGGGAAGGGATCCAGCACAAGTCCTATGAGGAAGGGCTGAGGGAGCTGGGGGTGTTGAGGCTGGAGAAGAGGAGGCTCAGGGGAGACCTCATCACTCTCTCCAACTCCCTGAAAGGAGGTTGGAGCCAGGGGGGGGTTGGGCTCTTTTCCCAGGCAACTCTCAGCAAGACAAGAGGGCACAAGAGGTCTCAAGTTGTGCCAGGGGAGGTTTAGGTTGGACATTAGAAAGAATTTCTTTCTGGAGAGGGTGATCAGGCATTGGAATGGGCTGCCCAGGGAAGGGGTGGATTCTCCATCCCTGGAGATATTTCAAAAGAGCCTGGATGTGGCACTCAGTGCCATGGGCTGGGAACTGCAGCGGGAGTGGATCAAGGGTTGGACTTGATGAGCTCTGAGGTCCCTTCCAACCCAGCCAGTTCTAGGATTCTGTGATTCTCTGCTCACTTGGACATCAGCCTGTGCAGCCAGCATGGGCACAGCAATTTGGTCCTTTATTCCTCATGAAGTTTTACTTTGTGGCATCACTTCAACATGTCCTGTGCCACTCTGAAGTTGACAGATTGGGCTTGAACACCTCCATCCAGGAGGCTCTGAAAAATGCTGGCATGCAGCACCAGAGTTAGGGGTTTATTCTGTCCCTCCAGTTTATTTCCTTCATCTACCTTCAGTTTTGTTACTTGATAGATGTTACCTCTCCAACCAGTGATCAGCACTTCACTAGAGTGGGGAGAAGGGAATCAGAATCATTTCCTTTCACTCTGTGTGGCAAGATACACCTTAAAAAAAGTATTTCTGACTTGGCCCAGGTTTTCCTACATCAACCCCAACTACTCATAGTATACGAGGCTTTACAATTAAAAATAAAAAAGTATATTACATGTACTCTATATGCTGATTTCTAGCTGTATTTTATTTTTCTGCAGTGTAATACTGAAGCATCCTCTGCAGAGGAGTTTTCCACACCACAGAGAGGTACTAATAGCCAAAGTCTAGTTGATGACATTCTCTCTTACACTCCTCGTATTAAGTGAATGTGAACTTACTTATGATTTCTGTGGGTTTTAAGTGACACTTTTAAGCACCCATTAATAAATGTGAACAGGAAAAACTGTCCTCAACATTACAGAGCACAAAAAGCCCTTAATGCCCCAGAGCAGTGTCCAAATTTGCAAAGTTATTTTACATATCTATCACCTTCAGGGATGGTATCAATACTATTTTTTGCTTACTAAGAATGCCTTCAACAAATCAGAGCCTCCCCCCCCCATATTAATTACAATTAAAACAGTCCTACAGAAGTGTTTCTTGAACAAATAAAGTAATTTATCATTTGTGCATGCTTAGAAATTCAGATTAAAAACAGTTTGTTCCAGCAGGCGACATTTAGTCAAGGAAAACAAAAAGAAGTGGGCAAACATGAGCAGGTCAGCCTCCAGAGACTCAGCTGGAATGATAAATGAAGCTCACACATTTCACACTTGGACTATTTGAAAAACAAAATTACCTGTTGCCACTTGCTTCTTTTTCAGACCTACTGTCCACAACAACAACAAAAAAAAACCCAAACAAAAGCCCCCAAAAAGCAGTGCAAGTGCCTCAAAACTCCTGACAGCATCATGTACATTATGCACAGACTCAGCTTTTTTTCCAGCTCCTATCCTGGACCAGACCAGAAGGAAAACTGAGATGTAAACCATGAGAAGGGCCCAGCCCCAAGGCAGCTGTTGCAGCTCTGCCAAGTCCCATTCAGCTGCAAGGACAGGGATTCATTTCCCTCCTTGTTGTCACTCAGACCAGATGCTTTCTCCTCAGCATCTCCTCACTCCTCTCCAACAGCTTGGGCAGAGGAGCAGCACTTCAGCAGGGAAAAAGCAAGAGAGAATCAGGGTAAGGGAAAGGAAAAAGCTGGTGGTGGAGAAAGGAAAAATGCACAAGGGGAAGGCAAGCAGCCAGAAAGATCAGGACAAACTGGGAGAAGTTGCTCACAGCTGAGGTTGAGATCCGAGTAGTGGGAGATTCCTTGGGTTGGGTATTAAATTTTCTTCACACCTCCTTAAATATCCTTGATAAAAATTACATTCTCCTCACTGAATAAAAAAAAAAAAAATAAATAAAATAAAAAAAAAAAAAGCTTAATAATATTGTCTGAGGAAGGTGAAGAGATCTGAAGCAAGATAGAATTAAAGTAAAAAAAATCTTCCAAAACTACTGATATTTTATGGATGCAAAACGGTACCATTTTCATGTACTTAACCCTGCACGCCATCATTTCTTGACAGAACTGAGTACAAATTGGTTCTTTTGAATTTTTAAAAGCCTATTAAAAAGGAGGAAACAAAACCAGGAAATGTCTTTTCCCAGCATTTATTGTTCTCAGATTTTCAAGGTGATGCATCGGATCAGTATTTCGGGTCACAGTTTAACTGCTACAGCTTTGAGGTCAACGTGGTGGCAAAGCTGCAAGAGGTATCTTCACTAAGGAACCTGCTGACAAAAGCAGATCAGGACTACACCAGACTGGTTAGAACCCTCTCACCTCACCTTTAGCACCTGGGGGAAGTCTGGTGAGACCTCTGCTCATTGGTTTCTGGAGCCCCTCTGTAGCACTCAACACCACAAAACAACTTTTATGTGGCTTCTGCTGCTTCCATAAATCCCCCGTAGGTTTCTCGTGCAAGATACAAGCCCCAGTAAAAGCCAGTTCTTTTATGATATAGGGGAAAAAAAAGGAGAAAAAATTGGTAATGATCTGCCTAATGATAGCACCTCATGAGAAATTTTATATTACAACAATAAAAGGCCTGTTTGTTTTAACCTCCTATTACTCTCCAGGGACTCGTTCACACTGTACTGCTTGGATTTCACACACACCCTCTGTGAGTTTCCTATGTTTCCCTGTATTATTATTCAATAGATTATTTTTCCAAGCATTTTTTTTTCCCCACAATACCATGCAAGGGTGCTGAAAACCACAGGCAAAAGGAGAGAGAGAGATTTTCCACTAAAATACCAAGGGGCTGAAGATCCAAGCAGCAGCATCCATTATCTGCAGCTGAGATGCTTTTCAGTCTTGGCTGCCACAAGTAGTGGAAGTGGGGACTTTTACCTCAGTCTGAAACAATCAAAGCTAAGAAAAAGGATCAGATGTCAAAAAACTTGAAGCTTTGCCCCTTTGATCATGATCAAAATCAAGACTGAACTTTGAATATAACATGCCAGGATGGTTCAGAGGGCCTTTGATGAGGAAAAAACTTAAAGCCATGAACATGTGATGCTGTTGCTGTGAATTGGATAGAGGAGCTGACATCTTATTCTCTTTTCCTAATTTCCTACCATACTTAAAACTTTCAGATCTTGCTTGAACTCCTTTTTTTTTTAAAAAAAAAAAAAGTCTGCATGGCTCATGACATCTTAAGATGGGAGTGTCAGCCCCAGAACCTCATTTTCTACATGGCCATCACAAATCCAGTTACAGATGGCCAGGTGGACAGGACTGAACTGTTAAGGTCTCTTCTATATCACCTTCTGAAAACATAGTAAGACAAGGATGTTCCTACCCCTGAGTGTATACAGGACCTTGGAACAAGCAAGCAAATACAAAAAAAAACCCAAAAACAAACAAAATCCCACCCATAGTCAGGTTTAAGGACAACAACCATGGGAACATATAGTAAAATAATGTTTGTCATGGACAGTTTGACTATGGTGAAAAGGCATTCAATACAATGATGAAATAAAATGTGTAATTTCTGCTACCTCTCAGGTAACAGATCACTAATAATTTGAAAAAAACAAAGGAGGAATAAAAAAAAATTTAAAGGAAAACCTAAAAGGTAAAAGGATTGCTGAAGGCTACTGTCCATGCAAAAAATCTGGTACAGAAACCCTTAGCAGATAAAAATTGCTACTCAGAATTGCCAGAAATGTAGAAATCCTAAGGAAAACAAGGTAGGAAAAGGTCTGAAGGCATCCAAGTTGTTCCCAGAGTTCAAGAATGAAGAAACAAACAGTGCAATTGCAAAAGACAGATTAATGCATGAGGGGACATCACAGGAGAAGCAAATAAAAGCATCAAGGTGGCTGCATGGAGAGACAGATGTAAAATTAATAAATGAGGAGCACACAGAGACTTACAGGAAGAAGACTGGAAAGTTGGCACAGGGTAATAAATAGGACCAGGAATGCTTCTCAGCTCTATCACCAAACAAGTTCCTCAGGGAAAATTACAAGTTCAAGTTGTCAACAGTAACTTCACAGTAACTCCAGTTAAAAGCCTGGACTGAAGCTGGTTGTTTAAACAAAATAAACCTCTTCTTTCTAGTTGATAAAGACTTAGCAGGGAGCTCTCTCAATATCCACAAGTTCTTTTCAGACATCCAGAGATAGCCACATGAGCAAAAAAGTCAAACGACTCAACTATTAAGTGAAATTACAGTATTGGCTTGAAGATAAGAGAACAGGCAAAGAAATCAGACACAGGCAACAATTACAGAAATGAAACTGCTCCAGTAAAAAACCAAAACAGTCTGAAAGGTCATTACAGGGTGCCCGAGTCAAAAATAATGCAGATGCTCATCAGTTCAGTGTCTTATTTTTATTACTATTTAGTCCCTTCTACAATTAGGAGCTTGCTTGTTGGCTTGTTCCAGTGTTGAGAAATGAACACATTTGTGGACTTGTTTTAAACACTATTTACCACGTGGTAGGAGCAGTATTGTCACTGAGGGGGTTTTGACCTGGAAGATAAAATGCAATTAATTGTCCTAAAAATCTTTTGCCCTGAAGTACTCCATCTCTTACAGCAAGACACAGTGGCCAAGGTCAGGCCAGATCCTGAAGTTTCCTTACCATCACTTCACCCAGAAAGTTAATTTCTACTCCTGTGATAGAAAACCAAAACAGACTGGAAAAATTACCAAAACTCTCTGCTGCCAATTTTATTTCTCTAAAGAAGAAGGCAAGGTTTAAGAATTCTTGGATAATACAAATTTTCATAGACTAAAATACATTGCAAAGGAGCAGCCGAGCTCAGAGATTGTCTGTACCTTGATAGGTACTGAACAGGAAAAAAAAAAAAAATCCACCTTTGGTGCAAAAACAAAAAAGTTGTTGATTCTGATGCCTTTTAGATTGGAAATAAAGATGAAATGCACAATCACTCACAGAAGTGATAAAATCCTAGAAGTGCCCTGAAAAGCTCCACCTTGAAGAGACAAAATTGAAGTAAAGTTTCCTTATGAATTATCAAATTTATTCTGGAATGGTTCTTCTTGTGGCTATTTTGAAATTATTAAAACTTTGCAGCATATTAATCCTTCCTAGTTGTACTTTTTCTCTACTTAAAAAAAAAAATATATATATATATATAAAATGTATTTCACATCACTCCTAACCATTGTTTTTCCATGGTATATTTAAGATATGGGGAGTTATTGCAGCTAAACATTCCCTGGCATGCTTGGCTCTCTAGAATTGCATTTCTCAGCCAGGATTGGTGATTTGGTAAATCCTTATGATAGAAATTCATTCAGGTTTGAAATAACAACACCAAGAGATAAGCACTCCAGGAAGGAAGAGCTGCTTTCAACAGTTTGATTTATTATACATCAAAAGGTTCAGCCAAAATTAACCTTCAACATTCTCCTAATTTATCTAATGAAAAGTGCTACATATCTCAGTCACACATAAGTACAGTTAGCAATTTTTCCATGGTTTTCTAGAAAGAAGTTTCTTCCCATAGTGGCTGAAAGTTTCAAACTTGTCAAAGGAGCAATTTGTTCCTCCTCTGCCATGAATAGAGGCACAAAAAAAGGACTTTGGGATAGGACAAAGCCTCAGACAATGAAGTCAGCAGCTGAAGAAACGACTGAGTTCTGCATTGTTACATTCCATAATTATATAAATTTTATCCTCAAAGTTTAAGTCATAGCATTTTAATTTAAAAATTGGTTTTTGATTGAGACAGTGATTCTTCTCCCTCCTGCCCACAGCACTACTGATAACACCTTCCTCACCAACTTTTGAAGAAACAGAAAAAAAAATATCAATAGTCAGATGAGGTCACATCCAGAGACCAAATTAAGGCTTTTTAAAGGAAAATTATTAGTTGCAGCTGCCTTCAGTCCTTTACCTTCCTTCCCCATCCTCTTCCATCTACATCCACTAATATGGATGCTCATATGGGATAATTAACACCTGTATCCACCTGAGCTTTGCCATCAGAAACCAGGGCTACAGTGAAATGAAGCAGGATGAAGGGAACAGCCTGAAGAGAGAAACTCAGGCTCAAGATGCACATTTATTCTTCTTTTAAATTATTATTTTATAGTAATTATGTTTCCTCCTTATTTTTATATATTTTTCCCTGTCTTCCAGTCATAACTGAACATGCATAAATCATGCTAAGAAGGTTTACATATTAATTGAAAATATGCATAGAGATGGATCTCAGATGTGAGAAGGATAATTTTACTGTTTGGCCCCCAAGCAAACTTTCTGGGTTATATTTGTCACATCAGTCTCCCACAGGGACCCAAATATGTAAATATTTTTTTTTTAATTTATATCATAGCCATATAAAAATCAAGAGCTTTTCTTCTGTTCTTCATATACTCACAAAACAGGTAACTATCACATCATAGCACCACAAACATAAGATTTATGACAAAAAAATAAATTATTTCTTAATATTTCTAATTAGTTGCTCAGAAGAGGAGACTCCAGGTATGAAAGTGCCTCTAAGACTTTTATACAAAGTTGCTAAATGCTCCGTTTTGGTTAAATAGTTCCAGGAAGAGCAGCTTTCTCCTTCAAGGTGGAAGGCAAGGCTAAACCTGGACATTTCTTTAATTCATTTCATTCTGCTGGGAAAACAACCACCCAACCAACCCACCCAAGCACAGGCCACGGATCCTACACCCACACCTGGCTCTCTGCATCTCCAAACCTTCTCCTAAAACTCTTGAGAGGGAAGAGGAAACCCCAAGAGGAAGCAAACAGACACTAAGAGGGAAAACATCGCCTACACCAACAACATTAAAGAACATTTGGTTTGGGTCAGACCCTCCAGCAAGAACAACCAACTAAACCCCCTTCCTCAATTCCCAAAAACATGTTCCTTCCTTAAACAGGGATTTACCTCCATCCCAAGCAGAACCACCTGGAGAAGTCACCAGCACCTCCAGAGCACCCCAGACCCAGCACCTCTGGGGAAGGAAGGGAGGGGAGGGAAATCCTCCCTGGCGCCGGGACCTCCTCATCGGTTCCACCTGGGTCGGGTTGGGGTTAACTCCTGCTCTGCTGGCCCAGAAACACCCCCCTGGGCTGAGGAGTAGAGCCCAATCCTTAGGGAGGCTCCAGAAAGGGGCTGAGGAAAAATAAAGTCTGGAAGTGCTCCAGGTGCTGCCGAACCGGGCCCGGGTGGCACCAGATGGGCCGGGGATTTTAAGAAGGAAGAACTAAAAGAATAGAGAAAAAATGTCTGATGGTTTTTTTCCTCCTCTATTTATTCTGACAATAGCTCACAATAAAAAAATAATTGCTCAGGTTGGCACCTCTTCAACACCTTTTCAAAGCTGTGTAATTAAAAAAAAATAATGAGGGCAAACTCTGGGGGAATTTATTACTTTTTTTTCCCATCACAATTTAAAAACTGGGATAGGAGAGTAGAGCTGCAGGATGCAGGGAAGGAGCTGGCTCAGGTGAACATCCATGTGTGCCTCGGGGTGCTTAATGCAACCTAAAGACCATGAGAGGACCACTGCTGATGCCCACTGGTAGGACACAGGGTGCAAGCTGGAGCATAGGAGGGAACATAGGGAAATATAAGGAACTTTTTCACTGTGAGGGTGACAAAACACTGGGACAGGCTGCCCAGAGGGGTTGTGGAGTCTCCTTCTCTGCAGACATTCAAACCCCACCTGGATGTGTTCCTGTGGCACCTACACTGGGTGGTCCTGCTCTGGCAGGGGGGTTGGACTCCATGAACTTTTGAGGTCCCTTCCAACCCCTAATATTCTGGGGTTTCCTTCTGCTGGGTCTGCTCAGCTCCAGACCAGAGTGGGTGGGATGGGCTGTATGCACACACCTTATCCATCTTCCCTGTGGGTTTGATTATCAGATTATCCTAGCCTGAACTATCAGTAAGCTCACTCTCTCCAACTCCCTGAAAGGAGGTTGGAGCCAGGGGGGGGTTGGGCTCTTTTCCCAGGCAACTCTCAGCAAGACAAGAGGGCACAAGAGGTCTCAAGTTGTGCCAGGGGAGGTTTAGGTTGGACATGAGAAAGAATTTCTTTCTGGAGAGGGTGCTCAGCCATTGGAATGGGCTGCCCAGGGAAGGGGTGGATTCTCCATCCCTGGAGATATTTCCAAAGAGCCTGGATGTGGCACTCAGTGCCATGGGCTGGGAACTGCAGCGGGAGTGGATCAAGGGTTGGACTTGATGAGCTCTGAGGTCCCTTCCAACCCAGGCAATTCTAGGATTCTATGATAAAAGTCATTAAAAGGGAGCAGGATGATGAGGTGATGACCAGCCAAAGATACTGATGATGTGAGAAGGGTGAGAGTTTGTGGGGCTGGGCTAAATAACATCTAAAGGTCCTTTCCAACCCCTAATACTCTGGGATTTCTGGAATTTCTGTGGCCTCTGTGCCTTTTCTTTGTGACTGGATGGGTCAACCTGAGACTGTCCCTCTGCTGGGTCTGCTCAACTCCAGACCAGAGTGGGTGGGATGGGCTGTATGCACACACCTTATCCATCTTCCCTGTGGGTTTGATTATCAGATTATCCTAGCCTGAAGTATCAGTAAACTCACTCTCTACAACTCCCTGAAAGGAGGTTGGAGCCAGGGGGGGGTTGGGCTCTTTTCCCAGGCAACTCTCAGCAAGACAAGAGGGCACAAGAGGTCTCAAGTTGTGCCAGGGGAGGTTTAGGTTGGACATTAGAAAGAATTTCTTTCTGGAGAGGGTGCTCAGCCATTGGAATGGGCTGCCCAGGGAAGGGGTGGATTCTCCATCCCTGGAGATATTTCAAAAGAGCCTGGATGTGGCACTCAGTGCCATGGGCTGGGAACTGCAGCGGGAGTGGATCAAGGGTTGGACTTGATGAGCTCTGAGGTCCCTTCCAACCCAGCCAGTTCTAGGATTCTATGATAAAAGTCATTAAAAGGGAGCAGGATGATGAGGTGATGACCAGCCAAAGATACTGATGATGTGAGAAGGGTGAGAGTTTGTGGGGCTGGGCTAAATAACATCTAAAGGTCCTTTCCAACCCCAAATACTCTGGGATTTCTGGAATTTCTGTGGCCTCTGTGCCTTTTCTTTGTGACTGGATGGGTCAAACTGAGACTGTCCCTCTGCTGGGTCTGCTCAACTCCAGACCAGAGTGGGTGGGATGGGCTGTATGCACACACCTTATCCATCTTCCCTGTGGGTTTGATTATCAGATTATCATAGCCTGAAGTATCAATAAAGTCATTAAAAGGGAGCATGAGGTTATGACCAGCCAAGGATACTGATGATGTGAGAAGGGTGAGAGTTTGTGGGGTTGGACTAAATAACATCTAAAGGTCCTTTCCAGCCCAGCTCTGTGATTTCCAGCTGGTTGGTGATGATGGAGAGCAGCATCCTTGGCCATCCTGAGGGTCTGGAAAAGCATCTGTGAACCTGTACATAGACACAAGCTCATTGCTGGCAAAGTGAGAGAAATACTTTGAGGCTGCTGTAAGGAATCCTGGGGGAATTCTTATCCGTGGGGCTGCAGGGCACCACCCTGTGCAGAGGCTGCTTGCCTTTTATCCTCAGCCATTTGGAAATGTTTGTGGAGACAAAAAGTGGGTTTGTTGGAGTTGTAGGATGACACTTTGTTCTTTTTTCCCCACTGTGCTTGCCAGCTCCTTTTGACACTCTTTCTGAAGGAGGGATATGTGATTGCTGTGTGGGGTTGTGGAGTGCACAAGCAGCCCTTATAAAAGTAATACTCATTTCTTTTGAGAGTTTCCCCAAAGCCTGATGAAATGCAAACCTAAGCAGCATGATTCAAGGCTGAGCTTTTTTAGGCTTACTGGTAGATTTTAAAAGTAATGGCTTCATGAGTGAATGTTTTCCATGTATATTTTCTTTATCTTTTACAGAGGGCATACACTTGGTGTTGGAAGTATGAAACAAAAAAGAGGGCAAGCTGACAGACTGCCTTTTAGCTACTTTCTGTCAATGTGAATAATCTGCTTTTTATAATCAGTTTTGATCTATCTGTATCTCCATGTACACACCTATAGAAATATGTAAATATTTACCTATTTATCTCTTTGCTTATTCTTATCCAAAATACAAAAATTTGTTTCCAGACCCTCAGATTTTACAAAGTATCTTCACTGGGTTATTTCAGTGAAATTCTATTGATTGTAGCAGCTGAGTGTCCAATGGATTTAAGGATTGTGCCTGCCAAGTTCCCTAGAAAAAAAAAAACTAAATTCATTCCAAACTCCATAAACTAAGGCTTCAGTTTTGCAATCATTTTTCCTGATGTTTAGTGCTCATCTCTGGCAGCAAACCCAGGGATGAACACCTTTAATTCAAAGTTCTGGTCACAGCCAGTAAAGGTGATAGACTTAAGTAAATCTGAGGATTAATTGAGGATTAACCATTAATCTGAGGCTGATATGAACAAAGATGTTACATCTCATGTTTAAACCATGTTTCCATTCCTTTCAGAGTCAGATACCCATCTCCATGATCCTGCTTGCTGCATGCACAGAAGTCTTTTTAAAATATGCTGGCACCTGTGCTGATGGGAAGAAAAAAAAAAAAAAAAGAAAAATATCTTGAAAAATTTGAAACTTATTGTGTTGGAGCTGATGGATCCTGTGCCTCAGTTTGGCTGCCAGGCCAAGGAACCAGTAATTCAATTAAAGTTTCAGGAATTAAAACATGGCTGGAGGAATGTGGGACATCAGCAGCTTAGAGAGAGCTGATCCACAGGGACAAAGCTGCAGCAATGTCCCTTCAGCAGGAGTTGTAAAGTTGGGATAACTTGGGATGAAAAAAAACCCAACCTGCAAAACTCAAACCATGTTACAACTGATTGAAATTAATGCTCGTTTTGATGGGCTTTGAGTTATGAAGATAAGAGCGTTTTATTTGCTCTGAAAATAAATCGTGCTTATTTTCCAGGCTGAGGACTTTGAGTAAAAATAAAATTATTGTGGTTAAATCTATAAATCATGGTCAAATTGTGCTCTGTATAGGTGCAAACGATCAAAAGCATAAAAATAATTTGTGAAAATGTAATTACTTTAAGAAGCAACCTAAAAGGTGAACAAAAAAATCAGGTGTATTATTTCCCTCTTTATTTCTTCTGGTAAACACGTCCGTTTAGATTTCTGAATATTTTTCATTTCTAATTTTTTCCTTTAGGAGAAGATTTCAAGTCAATATTTTTTTTGATTAGTGAAAATGTTTCTTAATGCCTTTGGGTTGCTCTGAAAGTAGCTCCTTTCATAGTAATGCCTAGATGTGAAAAATGGCTTTCTTACCTAGTAGAGTCCTCTTCTTTCCCAAAAGGAGCCAAAATGGAGCTCTGAAAGTCTCACTTTTTTGTTTCTAGCACAGGGCTCAGTTAAGTCTCCCAGATGACATTTACCACTGATAATTTATGCAAACTATATTCATCAAATAGTTATGTAGCTGCATAACAAAAAAACCTGATAACCAGTGCTAGAGAGAAGCTCTTCCCAGAGCAATAAATCTTCACCCAATTTTGTTCTTTCCCTCAGCAAAGCCCCTATTGCAGAAAGTCCTATTGCATCTGGCTTACATCTTCCTAGAAATCTCCAGCTAGTGTAATTTCAGCTTTCAGGCTGAAAAACTTCACTATTTATTGGATGAATTGTAAGGCTTTAAACTGACCAACAGGCATTCATGCTCACTAACAGTGTGAAAACTGGGGAAGTCTCTGCTGTTAGAGCTGTAGGGGGAAAACATCTTCAGCTTCACGTGATATTCATGAGCTCAAAGTTTCCTCATAGATCAAATCTTTGGAAATCCTATTAAGGGTAGCACCTTGAGATGTCATGATTAATCCATAGCAGTCCTTCAGGAAATCTTTGGGTAGTCACTTTGAATGCCTCAGTAATTAATTCCTCAATGTCATTTGGCTTGTCTCAGGAACATAATTTAGGCTATGCTGGAAATAATGCTGTCCCAGATGAGGAGGACACAGCAGGCAGCATGGATTCTTTTTTATTTTAGAGGTAATTCTATGCTTTTATTTTCATTAAAGCATTATTCAGATTTTGATACTTTACTGCACAGTGCAACGTGCAGTTACACAGAAATACCAATTTTTAATATTTTTTTTTTTTTTTTTCTGTAGGATAACATGGAAAAAATGGCCACTACACATTTCTCAGTGTGGGGCAAAGGGCTTATTTACTTAGCCTGGAAGATAATATACCTCTAATCAGAAATATAAAATAGAGGGAAGTCTGAGATTAAGTTTTTTTAGCAGACAATATTCCCACTTTGTGATTCCTTAACTAGAAAAACTCCTGCTTCCTTCACTACAAAAACTCCACTTTCCTCCATCATAATCTACATAAGAAAAATGGGGAAATTGCTGCAGGGGTGATGATTGTTGGCTGTTTTGACTGAGGTTTGATGTCTTACTCTCTCACATTTCTACCTGCAGCCATCTGTATGCTTGCTGTACCTCTCTGGGCATTAAAGCTCTCCAAATTCAACTCACTCCTGCTCTTTCCATGCATGGCTGAACCCTCCTTGGGATGGTGGAGGTGGAATGATAGGCAAGGTCTGTCCAAGACAGGCACTGAGACGAGGCCTGTGACAAGGTAATGAAATTATTTGGATCCTGCTCTGCTTTGAATGACTCAAACTGCTCACAGCCTGAAGATGAGTGACTGTTGATTTCTGTTTCTCTCTCTAATTTCTGTGTTCTTGCTTTAAGTTTCACAGACTTAAGGATTTGGGAGGAAAAAAAAAAAATGAGCTTAGGATTTTTTCATCTGGGAGTGTTTTGCTGGAAACATGTTGGATTTTACAAAGATTCTCCTAATCATGCAAACATCAAATGCTACAGAAAATTTTCTAGGGTTGTCCCACTGATTTAGCTTTAGATTTTTTGCAGGTATTTTGGGGAAGTATCTTTTGGGGAAAGTAAGCCAAGATTTCTTAAAGATTTACCACAAGCCTGAAATATTTGTCTGCATATAACCTGCACACAGCATAAAATATGTATTTAATGTAATATACATTGCAAGTCCAACATCTCAAAACCATCTATAGGCTTCAGTTACCCACATTTTATTGAGCTTAAAAGGCAAGTTGGACATTAAATCTACTAGAACAAAATAAAACCTTTTAATTGACATCCCTTAGGAGGTGAATCATTTCACTTGTAAAAATTATTCAGACTTAAAATACTCCGTGTAGCTCTGTAACTGCTATCATACACAAAACATGAAAAAAAAAATACAGATTACTCAAAGAAAACAAGAGGATGGGGTATAAACAGGCAAAAAAACCCCAACTGCTGTGCATAGGACCCAGCATTTTACCCAGCAATATGTCTGAAATTCACAGTGTGTATGTGTGTGCACACATTACTCCCATATCCATGTAATATACAGAAATAGATCCATATATACTCGCCTGCAGATACATAAATATATATATATTTAGTTTGGATATTTACCCACATTATACCTCCACACATAGAATGTATGAACACTGTGTGTAAATATTCAACCCAAATATATATTTATGCATTCAGATGTGAGTGTTTGCAAGGGGAGAGAATGAAGCCTGGGACCTGGAGTAGCAGAGATTAGTAAAATGTGTTTACTTCTGCCAGGAATCAAAAGAGAACAAACACACTGTGTGAGAACTGCTATTTACTCAAGCACAGAAGCTTGAGACGATCACCCGGTGTGATCTAATCCTCCTGGTACCAGAGCTGTGTGGAGGAAAAGACAGGAAAAAAGATTAAAAAAGAAAAGAAAGAGAAAAAAAGAGTTGGTTTAGAACACGGAGAAGTGGAGTTGGAAGCTGCCCCAAGGAAGCTCTGCCCTAAGGCACTGCAAGCTCCAATTTAACACTGCCAGGCTGGGGATGCTGAGCTGGGCCCCCTGTGCAGGGCACATCCCTTTCATTTCAGTAGAAGTTAAGTTTTAAATGTTGATTTGTTAGCAAGCCTGAAGATGTAAAAGAAAATATTTTATAGAGAGGTGTGTTTTCTAGGGCATTTTCTTTCTGAGGTGCAATCTCCAGCTTGATTACTCAAAACCTGACTGCTTTCAGATGTGTTTTAAAGATGATTGTGTGAGCAGATGGCTTCCCAAGAACTGTGCTAGCCTGATCCATAAAACACTCCCATGTTTGATTTACTTTTGCTACATTTATAAACTTAGAGGGAAGCAGCTGCTTATGCTCATTGTCAGACTGAAATGAGGGGCTGAGCTTCAGAAGGCAGCAGACACCTCTGCTGAAAGGGTGTCTGTGATTTCAGTACCTCTCCCAGTGCTGTTGTTGTCCTTTCTGGGAGATGTTTTCACCCCTTTAAACTCAATATTTCTCATGTCCTCCAAAAAGGATATATAGGGCTACAATAATGATATTTAAGGAAGGATGTCTTAGCCTTAATAATATGGGAGTAATGTAAGAAAAAAAAATAACCAAGGTGATTGTTGTCCCTTGACTGAAATAATTAATTGTGAGTTGCCAGCCATGGAACCCACACATAAGCAGGGGTTGACTTTATTTTTGAAAAAAACCTAAAAAAACCAGGTATTCTTTAAAGTGTAAGGGCAAGCTCATCTTGTGAGTGCTGAGGCAACTCTCACTTCTTGAAGAACAGCAGTGGGAAAGCTGAAGGGAGCAAGAGGGTGACACGGTGCTGACTTTGCACAAACAGCCCCCATCCATGTTTATTTGCTTTTCCTCCAGACTTCTATTACGTGTTCAAATTTATCTATTTCTATTCTATTGATTTTCCATAGTAGTGAAGGTTGAATTAATTTTGTTGTGTGAGTCATTGGATGTATCAGGAGACAAATTTAGGCTGTTAGACATGGTTTAGAGGAGACAATGAAAGTCTAAGTGTCTGGGGTTTGGCAGTTTACAAATCAATTATTTCTGTTAGATAGCCAACTGCTGCACCAACTGGGAAACAGATTATATCAGATTACTGCACTTTTAATTAGCCAGTCGTGACAGGAAAGGGTTGAAGAGGAAAAGAAATCAATCAGAAACTGCCAAACTTGGTCAGCTGAGTACACGGGGCCATTATTGAATTTTAGACATTGTTCTGAAGCAGAACTTGATCTCCAGGGCTCTGCAAGGGGACCTGCCTCACACGAGTGATCCATCTTAGAGCCAAAGGTTATTCTGGAGCAAATATTCCCAAACATTTGTTATAGTTAGCCTCTGACAGGATCTGCCACAGAGAAGAATCTCATTAGATGGGAAGAGAGAAGAGGGAGCACTGCACGGGAGCTCTTCCCCCATTAGAGCAACAAATGTATCTGCACAAATCAAAAGTTTGGGGCAGATGGGGGGTAGAGGGGGAACAGGGATGTGGGGATGCACAGAGAGGAGTGCATTCTGCCTGAGAGATTGGAAAGAAATTTCTTTTCACCTATGCAAGGGGCTGGAGTGCTTGAAAACTGAGTCGCTATTTGCTTTTCTATCTCATTGGCTTTATAACAAGATAATTCCAATGTCCCAGAGTATCCTGTCCTATAAACCAAGATTTATGGCATGCTGTCTTAGAACCTAATTCTCTCATGCCTTCACCTCACACAGTCATTTGCTGTGTAAACTACAGATACAATGGCCTTACAGCAAGATGGTCCCACAGTGCACAGGCAGAGGGAAGTCAAGGTTAGCAGCTCAGCTGAATTATAGCAAAAAAAAAACCCATCAGAGGACACAGGACAAGTTTTGACTTTTTTTTTTCTTTTTTTTTTCTTTTTTTTTTCCAGGAGTACAAAAGCAGTGTGTCTGTCTCTCCCAGTGCATCAGCTGGAGGTTAATTTTTGGGAAGTCTTGTGGAGCTTTAAATTTTTTTCCAAAAATTCACCCATGAACTGGCAGTCTATGATGCTGTGGTTCTGTTCTATGGAGACCACTGAAGTATCCTTGCTGGTACCTCTGCTGCCCTCACTGCTCTTTCTTTTATATCCTGATGTGTATCTCTTAGAAATAAGCAAACACTTGTAAAGTAAATCGATGCCTTTGTAACCTGTCAGTGGTTGGGCTTGAGGATCTTAAAGGTCTTTTCCAACCCAAATGGTTCTATCATTCTATTATCCCCACACAGATATCCCCACACAGCACCTAGCAAAGTTCTTTCAGTTTCTCAGGTGGCTTGAACCTGCTAGAAAAGGATCTTCAGTCTAACAAAGCATTTAGTGATGTTCAGTGCTAATTCTGTGGTTTGTCCCAATGATGGGAGTGCTGACTCCCACTTTGGATCAGGATAAAATTGCAAGATCAAACCATTCCTGGTTTTAATTATAAAAATGTCTTTAGTATTTTCAGCTTTCAAATACGTTTGGTTGTAAAAGATGGAAAAAACAGCCAGCTGCTGCTTATTGTGGTAATATTAACATTCTGGCTTTAATGTTTCATTTGCTAAACACTGAGTCCATTTCCACACATTGATCTGTGGTTATACACTATTTCTTCTTTAAAAGAGAGATCCTTACCTTGGAAAAACACAAATACAAATTAAAAAAAAAAAAACATATTACACTCACATGATAACTAAACCCTCTGCATGTCACTTTTGTGAACTTTGGGAGCTGTGCTTGATGTTTGGCACCCAGAGCTCCAGGTGGGGGTTCTGTTTTGCCTTGTCTTTCTTTGCTTTTCATTGATCAGGTGGGTGCAGAAGCAGAACTTCTTTGTCACTTCACTGGAAGCTGTCTGCATGGCTGCAAAGTGTATCATAAATCAATTCTGCTCAGAGGACTGCTTGCAACAAAGTCAATAAGAGAGCAGGAAAGCACACATGCTATCAGAGGAGCCAGACTGAAAGAAGGGAAAAAAAAAAAAACAGAACTCGGCTTTAAAAAAACATAATTGAGCTGCAGCCAAGTTTTGTAAAATATACAGTACAAGGCCACATTCTTGTCTGTCTTCTGCAGCATCTTTTTAATGAACTGCCAGTTAACAAGCCACCAGCATGAGGATACATCCTCAAGCAAGGATCTCTCATGAGAAGCTGAAATATAAAGGGTGTTAGCTCACCCTTCCAAGATAATTTTCTAATGTCACCCTAGTGCAGATTATCCCCAAACTTGTAGGATTTATAAATGTGTCTTATATCTTTGTATAATTTTGTGCTTATCGTTCCTCATTGCAGCCTTCTTTTTAATTTTTTTTCACTCAATATTTATATATTGACAATTACCAAAATTATTCCTACAGCACTAGTTTATGTATTACAGATAGAATAAAATCATATTTGTGCAAAAACTACTCTGGGCAATACCCCAGTCCATCCCATTATTGTTTCTGGCACATCCACCTGTCTGTCACACCTGGTGTTCTACTCAAAGTGCCCTGATCCTGGCAGAGCATCCTGGCACCCATTCACCTGACCAGACACAAGGCTTCAGAGAAAATTGTGCAGAAATCTGCCCAAATGGATGCTTTTCTGTTACAGAAAACAACCACTTGTCAGTACTAAAACGAGTCAGGAACATCAAGCAAAATATTTTCTGCTTCAGAGAAACTCTTGATTTAAACACCAATAATTTCCCTCCAGTTTAGAGACCAAGTACTGAAATCATTAGTGTAATTTGCCAATCTGTGTGAAATCCCTGAAAAAAAAAAAAATCCTTTGGGGTCAACCCAGGTTGAAATTTTCTTTCAGTTTGTTTTCCTGATGAATGTTAATACTCTGTTTCCCAGTTTCAAGATGCTTATTTTTTGATTTTGTTCTCAAACAGAGAGGTTGGTTTTCAAAGGAAGATTAGTGCTTTTTCTCCAGTCCCTTTGTTCAAAAGTTTAAGGATTTGAAGGCAACTCCTTTGAGAGTAATTAGTCATGACTTAAGACAAATATGAAAGTTAATTAAAAGTTTAGTTCATTGACAGATAAAATAAAACTTTACACTTAGACAGTCTGGAAAATAATGAGCAGGACTAGCTACCAGCTAATAAGGAAAGACTCTGCTAAAAATACAGCTTCACTTTTCATCACTGCAGTCAGAAATTGAGCATGTCAGGTTTTGTTTTGATCTTTGTCTTTGCTTATTAGAAGTTATCCCCCAATAGCCATTTCCACACCTCCCTACTTGATTACCAGGTCCAAACAGACTTCTGAAAGCAGCCAGAAAACAACAGGAGCTCGTATCATTAATGATAATTTTCTGTTAGAGGGAAAAATGGAGATGAGGCCTGTGAAGGTGTAACCTTCCTCTCCTGCAGGAGCCAAAGAGACTTTGCTTTTCACTCTCTGCAGGGAATTCTTCTCTTCAAAGATGTTCTGACCAAGTGGTTACACCAAACAGCCTTTTTCAGTACTTTGGCTTCTTGAATAAACAAGGAAGGACAGAGACACAGACTGCTGTTGCTTTTCTCTCTAACTCTAGCATCTCTTTCCTGTGAGCAGGAGTTCAGCTTAATGAAAACAGACACTGGAAAACCATAAGCAGTGTTTTACTTTCCCCTGCACTCAGGTTCTGCAGTCCCTTCTGTCTCTGTCAAGTGGTACCCAGCAGTATCTGCTCTTTTCCAAACACTCTTTTCTTTCTCATCTTATTGCTAATGTGTGATGAAAAGAGCATGAATTTTGAATGCAGCAATTATCATTCAATAGATAGGTTTAAATGCTCAAAATGCCACTGAAATTCACCGGGGAAAACTTTTTTCATGCTGGTGGGAAAAAAGCCATTGAAATAAAGTGGAATGGGTTTTTATGGAGTTATGTCTCTTGAATTGCTACTGGGGTTTGAAACTCACTGCTTCTCTTATTGCAACTCAAGATACAATCCCTTAAAGCTAAAAGAGGCTTCTTTAATTTCACATGCACGTGCTATGACATGAAGGATATTTTGAACAATGGCTTTGAGTGGAATGACAAATTTTGCAAGTGACTGAGAAATCACTGAGCATTTATCACATCCCACGAAGCCAGGATAAGTTATTAAACCTTATGACTAGTGTTACACAGAAGAGAATTCTTGCAGAGCTTGCAGATGTTTACCAAACAAAATGCAATTTGGTTGTCATTTTGTAGAGAAAACGATCTTTCTAAAACCTTTTTTTACCTAGGCAGAGTCCTGGAAGAAAAGGATGCTGTGAGCTCATGAGAGACAGAGTCCTCTGCTGTGGACTGACAGGAACACTGGGGGCCTAGGGGCTCTTTAAACCAGAGAGAAGGTGACCAGCAGCCAATTGCCAACCTAAATGTGTGCTCAGGAGTCTCTTTCCTGCACAATGATTCTCAAAACATCTACTGATGCTCATATATGGAAATTGTAGTGTTTTTTAGTGGGGTAAAAAAAGCACCTTCTGTCATAACAAGCACTGTAGAAAAGCCTCAAGCCAATTAGAGGAAATGGCCCACAGTGAGTCAACATTCAAGAGCTCATGATTTAGGAAAGTATTCACCTTGAAACAGTCAACATGTGCATTACATGTGGATATATAGCAGAATTCCTCACCCTTAGTTTAATTAACTGTGCAAACAATTAGCAGTGCTCAAGTACAAAGACAGAAATTGTCTGCATGGCTTAAGTGGAAATGTTGTCATCCTCCAGAAGTGAGCCCTGTGAGATTGTTGGCTCCACAGATTGTGGAGAAATCCTTACAGATGTCCAGGGACTCCTGCTCTTATAATGCTTATTTATCCATCTGTGAAAACTTTCCAAAGCAGTGACAGTATCACAAGCTGCAATGAGGAGCAGTGCTCAGTGGCTGGTGAAGCACAAAAGCTTTAGATGCAAGCTGACCAATGACTGCAGAATCCTCCTCTTTTTCTGGGAGGCAAATGAGATGCAAATTAAAGATTTGACTCTTCTGTGTGTCACGGGAAAACAGGGGCTCTGTGGCCATCTCTGCAAAAAGTGGAACATCTGTTTCACTGTTCTCTGAAAACTATTGACTTGTTCTTTTCTAATTTTCTGTCTGAGGCCAGGAGCTGCATTTTGCTGCCTTTCCACTCTGTCTTTGGCTTCCCAAGCAGAGGAGGAGGGTGCAAGAACTTCTCCAGCCTCTGTGGATGCCCATGAGGGGAACACCACCCCAGAGCTGTGTAGGGAGCTGAGAAGGAAACCCCACTGATGTGTCTTATTCCCCATGCCCATCCACATGCACGTGGTGCCATCCATCCCCTGGGCTTAAAGGCATGAAGCTCACCTTCCTTCAGGAGCCATGTGCTATCAAAGGATGATCCCAGAAGATGGAATTCCCAGGGAACTGGCTGGGAAGCTGCTGCATGCTTTTGGATTCATAACAACCAATGAGAGAATCCATGAAACTGTTCTGGAAACATCACTAGGTGGTTATAGGTCCAGAATAGGTCCAGAAGGATGTGAGACAAACATTTTAAAAACAAAACAAATATTGGAAAAGGGATATGGAGCCGTGGACTCTTACTGAGATGCAGATGTTTCTAGTCAGATTTAAAGACAACATTGAAAAACTGAAAGTTTTCAATTATTATTTTCACTCCAGAACTATTTTCTTGAAGAGGTACACTCAGTAAATGTAAGCCCCCTGCCAGTCAGGTTTGGTGAACCTCGTGGTCCACACTCAGTTTGGTCTTCAGGATCTGTGGATCAGTGGTTAAAAGACCCCCCTCACCCTTTCCACCAATTTTGGTGAAACTTGTCACTTGAAAGGGTTGGGCTGGTTGCCACATCTGCAAAGCTGCCTTTTGGTTTCATTGCACTTCTCTTTTATTTCAATGTGTGGAGAGCCTGGGTGAGCAGAATCCAAGCTGGGAAATGCCAGCTGGGGCTGGGAAAGCTGTAATAAGAGTATCCCAAGGATGGGTCTTAGGCAAGGTAAGTGCTGTATATCAGGGAATTCCAATAATACTGCTGGTGAAGAGCATAGAAAAGGAATTAGGAACTATTTAAAAAAAAAAAAAAGATCCTCAGTCACTGTAAAGCCTGGGTAATTATTTTTATAGCAGCTGATCTATATGAAAAGCAATAGGCTCTTGGTTGTGATGCAGTAGCAAGCCTGAGTCAATCTTCCTAACCTTCTCCAGTGGGTTTATACATTCTGACTGCTTCTGCCTGGCTCCTGTGGGCCTCTGAAGAAGACACATCAAGAGCTGCCTCAGGTACTGTGCAGGGCAAGAACAGCAGGAGAAGGTTTCCAAAGTCAGTCACTGGGATTTGTGGTATTTTCTTTGCTCCCCTTGGCTCCTAAGGGACTTTTTAAAAAGGATATTTTCTACTCTAAATCACTTTCCTGTGGTAACTTCATCCCTGCAGAAATATACTTATGGACCTGCTTGAAATCACCTGTGGTAGGTAAATTACAAAGCCTTAAATTTCTCTTGGCAAAGGAGGTGAAGAGGAATGCTGAGCCAAGAGGATCCTGAGCCACTGGGTGCCAGTGCTGGCCTGCAACTGCTGAGCTTCCCCATCTGCCTTTTTTCTTCTGAAAGCAAAAAAGGGGCATTGCTTAAGCACAATCAAGTGAAAATGGTCACCATCTGAGAACAGAAAGAAAAACCAAGATATTTAGTGCTATGGAAAGAACTGATTAGCTGTTTTCCTTTCTCTGTGAAATTTAAGCCTTCTTTCAGCAGAAAAGAGTGAAAACCCAAGCGAAAATGCCATGCCCCATGTTATGAACCTGATTGTGACATTAGCTGAGTTATCCAACCTGAATGCCACCAAATTATTCCTCCTCTTCCTCAGTCCTCTTGAATCTGTTGGTAATCTGACCTTTAGTAATTTTGTGGCTGCATTTTAGAATGTGTTTAGACAAAGACCAAATCAGCTTTGGAAATCAGGCTCTCCCACTAAACCCTGAAGTATTTTTTGCACCAGTTTTATGGCTAGAAAAGAAACATATTTATTTCATGTTACAGTTCATTAACTGCCTTTCATTTCTTTCTAATAGCCAGTGGAATTTTGTTGGGGGCTGTACTTTGTCTGGTTTTAGTTATGGTGAGCAGTATAATGATACGTGATCTGAAATAACAAGTTGGGGATGATAACAAGAGAAGTGCTCTGCTATGGACACCAGCACTGGAGAAAGAGCATGGCAGATCTGACAGGCAGCTTTGCAGGTGACACAGTTTGTCTTCTGAGCCATTCAGCCATAAAAATATATGGAAAATATTAACACTTCATCACACTTTTCAAACAATTATTTCTGTCTCTGAGTGGCGAGTTTGGAAAAAAACCCCAAATTCCACAGAAAAACATTAGCTAGGAGATAGCACTCAGTTTATCAATATATGAATAAAATAATATTTTGTTGGAAGAATGCAGAGACTTCACAGCTACTGCTAAGGCTGTCATTTTGTTGGGAATGGCAACCATTCTCCCAGTGGCCATGTACTTCCCTGTCAGGAATCAACTCACAGGCATCTCCTGAACTTCAGACTAAATGGGATGACTGTGGGGTGCTCCTTGGTGCTTGCTCATTTGTTGAGTTATTTCAACCCTTCTGGCATTTCTGACAGCTGTAGGGAGTGTTATTCATACTGGAAGAGATTTTTAAGTAACTAGGGAAAAAATGCAACAAACATAATGCATTGCTGACCTCTCTGCTATTGATTGGAAACCTGCATTTCTCTCATATCCCTGGCAGAAACTGAGAGAGTTTGTTCTGGGACACCCCTCTGCACACTGAAGGTGGCAGCAGAGTTGCCCCAATACAGGCTTCTGCATGGTCAAGAATTTTATCACATGAATAAGCCTTATAAATTCTCATAAAATTCTAGTCATCCCCAACTTTTGTTAAAAAAGTCCTCAGGAACAAGGAGATGGCAGGTGTTGAGATCCAGCCTAAAGCATGGCTTCAAAAGGCATTTTTTGTTGCCAGACCAAGTTATCTGAAGAGATCTCTCATTTACACTCAGAATTATAAACCTCTACACCAGCAAACCAGAAATGCACCACCTTGCAAGGGCTTTTTTCTGTTTATCAGTTTCTTGCATTCTTTGTACAAGACTTGTTTTTTTTTTTCCATCAAGTAGGTTAGCTGGTCTAATTATTTTTTCCTTTCTCCATTTCCAAAGGTCCAGAAAGAAGGTTGGTACCATCATTTCTCAGAGCAATAAGAATTTGGGATATTCTGAAAGGTGAGGCAGCCTCTTGAGCAAGACACCTTTTTTTTCTGAGGTTCAGTGCTTAGACTTTCTGGGGCAGGTCCTGAGGGATTCCTGCCAGCCCAGAGGGAGGACTTGGAGCTGTTTTGAAGGGCACTTTACAGGATATTCTGCAGGAATGGGAACACACCACAGTTGGTAGAGATAGTGCTTGAGAAAGAGAAAAAGGAGGGAGAGAAAGGAGGAGAGAAAAAAAAAAATAGGAAGGAAAGACCTGGGAGGGTGTTGGAGAGAGAAAGGAAGAAGTGAATTGGACAGCTTCATATAAAAACCTTTAATTTACTGAGTTTGGGGAGTACAAAGCTGAAGTTCAGGGTCTGATTGCCATTATTACTTTGTAGCTGGGGTCACTTCAGTATTTCTTGGTGCTGGTGTGATTTGCCACGATGTCTCAGAGGGTTGATGAGGGTGAGGACTCAGCACATCTTGGGAAAAACAGTCTAGCAGAGTAGCCCTGGCCACCTGCTCAACCACCAACTGTTCACACCTTTTTTTTCCCCCTTCTTTTAAGCAAATGTGCCAAAAGATATCAAAACACAGTTATCTGAACTCTAAAGTAATAAACTAGAGCAAGGTGTTGTTTAAAATAGGGAAAGTGGTGGAAAGGTATATTAAAAAGGTTTGAAAAGAACTCCCTTGATTTTGTCCTTGAAGTCAGTCCCCCCAGGTACTATTTTCTAGTTCAGCAGCTTCTTGGGTTGTACAGAGACAGAAATCTGCAGCAAAGCCTCCTTCCTCCTGCCACCATGAGCTCCTGCATCCTTCCATCCCCCAGCACCTTCTGCATGCTGGGCACACTCACCAAAAAAAAATAAAAATATTCCCCTCACTCCACAGCAGCCCTCCCAATCTCACTGACCAAGCTCTTTCCTTCCTGGCTCTTAGCCCACCTCAGAAGTCTTCTTACAGGGCATGCAGGGTGGTCCTGCTATGCAAACAACCCAACTTAAATTCATATTTTTTAATCATTTCATTAAAAAGGGAGGCAGATCCGTTTGTGCAGACCCCCGGGTCTGAAATGGAATTTTCTGTTCTATGGAAATTATTTATTTCCTGCTATTTTTATCATTTTAGCTCAGGGTGAAAAATTGGAAAATGCAGTTTCTAGCCTGACAGAAATTCCAGTTTTTATCCACTTAGAGTGGTTCAGAATACATTGCTGTGTTTTTTCTGCATAAAATAAATCAGCACATTGGGTCTTTTAAACACATATTGATTTTATAATTATAGATGATTTTAAAGGAAGACCCCAACGCCCTGACTATTCTAAAAATGTCTGTCTTGTTGGTTTAATCAAATTCTTTTACAGCTATCCTTAATAAGAGCTTCATTACTTTAAATTCAGTTCAAGAGAGATGCAAGACAGATTGCTTTCAACAAGATAGAATCCAATTGTTTCTTATGCTGAATGCAAAAAAGCCCTCATTATTATAAGCTGTGCACCTAATACTCATGAGGAAATTACTAATTTTATGGAGTAGATTAAGATTTTTACAAATATTAGCAGTGCTTGGTTATCTGTTTTTTTCATTATGTGACATCAGCATTTCCAAAAATTAGTCCTTAAATTGGACAGCTGAAATTGCTAGGAATTCTGGCCCTTCTTTTTCCTTTTTTCCCCACAATTTTTTAGCACTTTTTTTTGTATTTTTAATTTTCAAGGTAAAATATTTCCTTTTATTCAAGGCATCTTTAGCTCCCAAACACTTCTAGGAGAGGAGATGAAACTAACCAAAAGCTACACGTAAAACACAGCACCAGAGATTGTAACATCCCCATCTTAACATCTTCTCAAAGACTTATAGAGGTGGGGAAAGAATTCTTAGAAATTATCAACAGGGAAATGTAACTTCTTATAAAGACTTCACATAAAACCAGCGTGTGACAGAACCTTGTAAACTTCTTGGATTTCTGAGAGTTAGAGGAGAGTCCCCCCCTGCTGTATTTGGTAGCAAAGGCCACCAGTAAATCCCCAAAATGCCTCTTGCTGGAACAATGCAAACCTTGGGGTGAGGGCAGACTCTGAAACTCAGCAATTTGAGAGTTTTAAATTCTAAGTATAGAAATCAGAGCCTGAGGCTATTCATGCTCTACCCCAGCTGATACCAGAGCAGTGATGGCTTCAATTATTTCTTCCTGGAGATGTAAAATTCCCTTGCAGAGGATCTCCACGTGGGTTAAAATCCCTCATTTCTGGGTTAAAGTGCAATCTATGTCATTTTGTGGCTGTGCAGAGAGGCACCTTCCAAAGGGGAACACAAAGGGCATGGTCAGCAGTAGCACCAACATCTCTGGTTTTAAACAGAGCCTGTGAGAAGTTGCTGAAGCACAGTGGTTTGGGTTTAAAAAAAAATAAAAATTCTTTTCCCTGTTGATCCAAATGAAAGTTCCCTTGCAGTTAGAGGTCATCATTCCCATCACTTCCTCCATCCTCCCAAGCTGCTCATGTGGATGCTTCTTAATCTGCTTTGGAATTTAAGGTTTATTGTAATTAAGGCAAAGCACTTTGGGTAACAAAGACCTATTTATTGGATTCCTGAAGAAACCCGTTTCATTTTGAACACTGCAGCCAAAGAGCTGAGTGGGAGGACAGAAAGTACAAGATGTAGCAGAGGGGAAAAAAGATGTCAGGAAGGTAAAGGCAGGACCATCACCTCCCCATTTAGCACAGGGGAAGGTACCTGTGGCAGGGATGGGTGCTCTCCTACACTGATTCTCTCTCTTCTCCTTCCAGAAAATAACAAATGTGCTTGCAGGCAAGTAATTGCTGGTTTGCCCCTCCCATTCATCCTCACATCATGCTTTTTGGGGATATAAGTGTGCTTTCTTGCACCTATTATCCAGGTGCTTCTTTGTATGTTATATATATATGTATATATTTAAAAAAAAAAAAAAAAAAAGGAAAAAAAAGGAAGCAAAGAAAGCAAAGAAAGCAAAGAAAGGAAGAAAGGAAGGAAGAAAGAAAGGAAGGAAGAAAGAAAGGAAGGAAGAAAGGAAGGAAGAAAGGGAAGAAGGGAGGAAGGGAGGAAGGGAGGAAGGGAGGGAGGGAGGGAGGGAGGAAGGGAGGAAGGAAGGAAGGAAGGAAGGAAGGAAGGAAGGAAGGAAGGAAGGAAGGAAGGAAGGAAGGAAGGAAGGAAGGAAGGAAGGAAGGAAGGGAGGAAGGAAGGGAGGGAGGGAGGGAGGGAGGGAGGGAGGGAGGGAGGGAGGGAGGGAGGGAGGGAGGGAGGGAGGGAGGAAGGAAGGAAGGAAGGGAGGAAGGAAGGGAGGGAGGGAGGGAGGGAGGGAGGGAGGGAGGGAGGGAGGGGAGGGAGGGAGGAAGGGAGGGAGGGAGGGAGGGAGGGAGGGAGGGAGGGAGAAAGAAAGAAAGAAAGAAAGAAAGAAAGAAAGAAAGAAAGAAAGAAAGAAAGAAAGAAAGAAAGAAAGAAAGAAAGAAAGAAAGAAAGAAAGAAAGAAAGAAAGAAAGAAAGAAAGAAAGAAAGAAAGAAAGAAAGAAAGAAAGAAAGAAAGAAAGAAAGAAAGAAAGAAAGAAAGAAAGAAAGAGAAAGAAAGAAAAGAAAGAAAAGAAAGAAAGAAAGTCAGTCCCTGATAATTTTAGCTCTGAAGAAGCTGACCACACAATTGTTGCATGGTGCTGCTCCATCACCAGCAGGTTCTGCTCTTTCTTGTTGAGAAATATATTTGCCAGCAATTAATTTTTTTAAGTGAACTTCAAGAAAGAAAAAAATCACACTCATGATTTCTGACAAAAATATGAAGGCACAAAACTGTTTCAACCTAAACTGGGCCATTTCATGCAGAAATAGATGTATAACTGTATATGTTGTTGTAGGTTTGTTTTCCCCAGACAAAATATTATTTAATAGATTTTGCTTTCTGCTATTTAACCAACCCCAGAGCAATCAGGATATGCAGTAAGAAAAAAATTATAATGGTTTAGTATTTCAAAGACTTTGCTATAGATTAAATATCATATTTAAGCATGAATTTTCTGAGAAAACAGAAAGTATGAACTTCTCAAAGATAATAATAATTTTGGTAGTATGATGTGCAAAGAAACATAAATGATTCCTGGAAAACTGAGAGTAGAGATTTGGTGCAGTTTTTTTAGGACTCTCTCCATCCATCATTTCAAATGTAAATGTAGATATCCCCTAAAGTCAGAGTTCCACTTGTAGCCTGTAGTTACCATAAAAAAATCCTTTTATAACAGTCATGTATCCTCCAGCCTTTTCTCTTTACAGGACAGAGAGTTCAAAACTACAATCAAGAAACATTCAGCTCTTTGGAGGGTGTGAATTTTGGAGAGCAGGTGCCCTCCTCACTTAGAGGACTTGACTTTTAATTTGGGAAGATTGGAGAGACAAGAATTGTTTGTGCAAAATGTAAAAAGCACTATGAAAGGGACAGAAAAAACCATGAGGAGGCCAGGAAAAATAGGAGTAAAGGTTACACAGATGATAACTGAGTGCTTTAATTGGTTTGGATTTTTAGTGAGGTTTTTTTAATTGTTAGTGGAGATAAAAGTGGGTTGGTTTCTCTTTGGGGTAGAATGGTCCATGGTAGGGGCCATTTCTTGGTCTCCATAGTTGGTTATAGATAAAGAACTTTGTGAAAAAGTAGTCCTGTAAGACAGAAAAAGTAATGTGACACTGAGAAAGTGTTAATTCCCTAATACAAATTAATTAGGGCTGGATATTCCTGACATGAAAACACCATACTCAGGACACATGAAATTCTCCTCTGCTCTTCCTTTTTCATCAGTAAAAAGGCTGGCTCAAAGTTAGCACAATAGTCCAGACTAATTCACATTTCTAGGTGATAAAATTAAAGTATAGGCTTTTTGCAGGAAATTATTAACCATTGGTGACTTTCAAAACCTCTATTAATATAAATTAAATATTATGAAGTGATGGAGTAATTTTGAAATTAAAAATAAAAAATAAAAAATCACAGCTTGTTTTGTACCAAAGCAATAAAATGTTTTTTGCAGTGTTAAAAAAAATCAGTCTCTTTGAGAGGTGGACTCAGTCTCTTCATGGAATATATATCTTGCATCACTTGTTCATAAAATAATTCAAAGTATTAAAAGATGCACACAATATTTTTCAGAGCAATTGTGTAGCTTCTGTTGTTTGAACATGAAAAAGGTAGTTTAGATTTTTTTCTTTTCTGGATGAGCCCAAGAATTTTATCTAATATATGATTTTTATTTCCTTTTCATGAACCTACAGCAGGTATCTGTATGGGAGCTGAGGGTGCTGGCATTTACCCTACTGTGAGCATACAGATATTAGAGACACAAAGGCAGAAAGTTGCCAGGGTCATTTCCAAGTGAGACAAAACTGAGCTATTTCTTGTAACACATTTAATTATTTTTCTTGAATTACATGGTAGGTTAAAATATAAAGTTAAAACAACTTCCTTAATATTTTAATAAAGTTGTTGACAGTCAAATAGGATGATAACAGTAGGGCTTAAATTTGGAATCTGCTCAGATTAGTCAATTAAACAGAAAAATTACAGTGACTAAGAATTGTATTGATAAATTAAAAGTTTCTTGCTGAATATGGACTAGATTTATGGCTGTCACATGATTATTAAAACAGTGGATTTATTTTTGCCACAAGTGCTTCAGAAGGTCAACATGAAAGGGGAATATTAAGTTAATTATCAAATAAAACAACTTTGGGTAACGAATTCATCTTTACAAACCACTAAACAGAAGAGCAAGGAGAAAGGTTGGCCTCTTTCTTACCCAGTGCCAAAACTCAGGGAGGTCTATGGAGGACTTGTGATTTATTTTATATGACTCACTCAAGGAGAGGGACTCTGAAGCTCTGTTGGGAAGACAATTAAATGTAGCAGGCAGTGATCTAATGACATATTTCACAGATAGGACCCTGACTAAAGAAACATTTACATTCCTGAACATGATGTAAGAAAACTAAGATTAATTTCCTTGGCCAGGGAGGCTGACTATAGAAGCCTGAAGTGTAGCTTAAGCAGCTGGAAAAAAAGTTTTTGGTTTTTTTTTTTCACAGTAAATGCTGTTCCTGCCTGTGGACTGAAACCAGCTGCTTCTGCCTTTGAAACCCAGGGATGGGTTATGCTACATTTGATGTTGCTGGGTGGAAATACCTGAAGTAGACCCCTAACCCTCATCCAAGAAGGAGCAGTGCTGTACCCCAGGGCACCCAAATACCCAGCCTGCCTGCTGACAGCTCTGTGTTCTGAAGCAAGGGTTCTTTCCTTCTTTGTGTGCTTTCCACACCCAGGGCTTTTAAGATGGAGCTTCTGTTATCTTTGAAAGGGTGAGATAGAAGCAGAGGGATAGAATGAATCCAGTCTCTAAACCAGTCCCTTGCCCCAAAATCCCAGCATCTATTCCCAAGCCTTCACTGACATGTGTTTGTCAGGAGTCTTCTTGCAAAGCTGCCATGGAGACTTCAGAGCATCCCCAGGCCATCTCATTCCTTCTTGCAAACCATCAAAAAACAAGCTCGAAGGGACAGAAGGTAAATTAAAAATCTGCTTAGAAACCTCAAACAGGTGCTTTGGGGAAATCACAGTCTGCTTTAACACTTGGAGGATACTGTTTATCTTATCCAGGAAGTATAGAAGCATTGTATATATAATGATATAAAGCAGCAATATGTTAAATGCCATTTCCTGCTATTGGATTCCTTAACAACGTGTCCTGGGCTTGTCCTGGTCTACAAACACTGAAAGATTTTGTCCTCAGGAAGGTGGTCCCAGCAGATCAAAGAAGAGCAATCACAAAGGACAAGGCAGCACCAGAAAGCAGGGAGGCAGCACTCAGTATTCCTAATTTCCATGGAGTTTTTGTAAGCTTTTAATGGAATTGTGGAGCTGAAGGAAGAGAGAGAGAGAATTTGGCACTCGTGTCTAGATAACTCCCTGTAGGTACAGGAAGCATCACAGAAAAAGCATAAAAAATGTTTTAATGTGGAAGTTGATGGCCTGGACTAACTGAGAGCCAGACAAGTGGCTTCTCTGTAATGAATGGGAAATTATTTAAGAAATGATGGGGCAATAGTAAGAAAATGGGAATAGACTGAGCAGCTTGGATTTGATTAGATTAGCAGAAAGAGAACCACAGAGAACTGCTTATGGAAGGCTTATAAATGAAATAGTAGTAGTAGAAATAAATCTTCTCAATATTTTTCTGGAAGATTAGGGGGGAAATAGGGAAGATTGCATTTGTCAAGGTTGGGCAAAAAATCCTGTAAGTGATGTAAGTACAAGAAAAAGGCTAGATGAAAAATTAATCTGCATGCTTTGATATCCAGACCATGTTTTAGTTATGCTAGTTAAGAAAAATTCTGCAAAAGCTAGACATAACTTTTATGTTGGAAATAGAAATAGGGTCTGAACAGAAGTAGAAGACTGATAGGACTACAGTGGTGTTTTCTGCAGTGATTAAGAAACCAGGTAGTAAAATGATTTGTGCAGATTAAAAACTCAGTTTATCAGCATAGAGGCACTTGCTTGTAAACCAGACAGACATCTGAGGTGTGGGACAAGATTTTAGTGGGGGGGAAAAAAAAATCAATCTAGCTTAAAGATGTAGATCTGTGAGTAAACCAGCTGGGGGAAAATGTGCTTATAGATGGGAACTTCAGGAAAAAATCCTGAGCTAGTCTTAGCAGGGGGTATTTTTGTACTCTGCCATGCCAAAGCCTTCTGTTGTGACATGTACACTGCCTGGGATCACTGCAACTCTCATACATTGCCATCATATAGGAGGAGATGCTCCACTTTAAACACTGAATACTCCAAATAAATATTATAAGCACATTTAGCTGAAGAGCTTTTGGGATGTTGGCTTATTGGCACTACAACACCAGGTGCTTAAACTCCATCCCACAAGGAAACATTGGTAAGATGAAAAGGTGTTATTAATATATATTTCCCTGATGCCAGGGAAGCCCTAAAGTCAGTAGGCAGAGGAGCACTCTGTACTAAGTTCTCACTGGATATTTCCATTAGAAGGAGCTGAACATGTGAGGAACCAATTCTGAAGAGGTTTCACTGCACCAAGCAACTCCATAAATCTTCTAAAAGGTCACGAGGACCATCAAAGTTTCTTCAGTGCAAGACTGAATAAACCCAAACTTATGACAAACCCAACCTTTCTGCTCCCTGCTCTTTCTCCCATCCAGAAGAACTGGAGTAGACCTAGAAAGGTAAAAAGATACTTCCAGAAGCCCCACAGTCTGCAGCCCTCCTCCTGCTAGAGATGGGTTATACCCTGGCTTCTGATCTCCACTTATTTATACACAGAATCACAAAAACCCCAACCCAAAAAACTTGAAGGACTTTGTGGTTTGGTTGATTTTTTTTGTCACTTGGTTTTTTTGTTTTGGAGCTTTTCTGTTTGTTTGTGTTGGCTTTTTTAGGGGTGGTTTGTTTTGTCTGGGGTTTTGTTTCATTTTTTAGTTCTGATTTAGCTGAGGCTTGGGGTTGGGGTTTTTTTTTTTTTTTTTTTTGCAATTTTGTGGTGTGAATTTTTGTTTGTTTGGATTTTTTGCTGTTGTTGGTTTGGTTTTTTTTTTCCTTACACATTCTAACCATGCTTATATCCATTGAAGCTTCATTTTCAGAGAAAATGAGCTATTTCAATTTATTTGCTTTAGCCTGTAGAATTATTTGCAAGTCTGCAACTCCAGCATTGCTTGCAGCTTGGAAACTCTTTTGATCCTTGGATAAGCCAGAAGCTGAAGAGATTTCCTCTGGAAAGAGAGTCCTCTGGAGGCTAATGGAGTAAGAAATTTTCCTAGAAACCTTACAAAGTGACCTGAAAAATGTAGGCTATGTATAGGATAACTACCTGGGCCAACACCTTCACATCATGAAACAGAAGATAACTGTGTCCTCCCCCTTCCATATTTCATGAGGTTACTGCCCCAATCTGTAAAGCCAACACCAAGGTAGAGAGAGCTGTGTCCCTGCTCTGGGCATGGGCTCCTCATGAAGCCTTTATTAGAGGAGTCTTTGAGGAATTTAATCAAGATTAATTAGGCATGATAACCTTTTACCTAGGTTTTTTTGCAGCAAGACCCTTACAGGGAGATCTTGGTGGAGCCTGGAGGCATTTTAGCTCCAAGATAAATGAGCTTCAATGATTTCACTAAGGAAATAATTTCTCCACATTTTTTTTTTTTTCCAAAGCACAACTCTCCCCACTTTGCCTTCCTTGTACAGTGGGTTGAAAGAGTTCATATGAACACATGGCCCCTGCTGAGCTGCCTCACCAATTGCATGGGCAGCACTTCCCAGACCCCATTTTGTGCATAATTAACACCAGGAGAGGTTAATTATAGCTACCCATAAACCTTCATTGCAGCCAAGCAGAGACTAAAACTAATCTAAACAGTTTAATTATTTAAAAAATTATGTTATGCAGTCAATGTGACAGTCACTACACAACAGAGTTTATACCTTTTCTGAAACACACTCTGAAACTTCTGCTTTGCAAGTGTTACATGCAGGGAATTTTATAAATTGTGTTGTTAAATCAGGCTGTAAACTCACTAATAGGAATACAAGCACACCTGATGCAAAGGAAGAGGTCAGTGCTGAACCTTGGTTGAAAAGAAAGTTTATCACAACTTGATTGTGGTGATGCAGGGCTTTTCACATCACAATTACCTTTCTCCAAGGTGCACTTGCAGTGTTTTAGCTTGTAACTACCTTCTTCCTCCAGTCCTCATCTAAAGCTAGAACAGTTCAAGATCTGGGTGTTTTTCTCTGTGTTACAAAACTTGGCTATATATCTTTTTATCTATATAAAGATATATATCTTTATATATATCACAGAATGACAGAATCATAGAATTGGCTGGGTTGGAAGGGACCTCAGAGATCATCAAGAATATATCTTTTTATATATATATAAATATATATAAATATATATATATATATCTTTATATACTGATTTGTCTGAGAGACTGATTTGTCTCCATGTCTATTAGATTACATCTTTGATATATCTAGTTTATTCTAAGAAAAGTTTTCTAAGAAATTCTCCTTACAATGGGGTTTACTGCAAAATATTCAACATGCTTCTGCAAAAAGGGTTTACAAAGTTATTTTGGTACTTTTTAATTTTGGTTAATACATATAAATCTATCTATCTATCTATCTATAAAGATATATATATTTGTATATATTTAAATATATATATTTATTTATTTATTTTTATTTTTATATATTTATTTATATATACATATTTTATATATATATCTTTTATATATATCTTTATATATATATATATATTGGCTATATATCTTTTTTAAATCCTCTTGAAACCCCCAAGTATGTGGAACACTTAAATGTTCCTCTGTTAACAAAGCATCTTCAAACTGAATTTAACAGTTTCTCTTTTCACAAAGAAATAAAATAATAAATAAATAAAACATAGCATGGCATGATTAGGGTTGGAAGAGACCCCCCTGCCATGGGCAGGGACACTTCCCACTGGACCAGGTTACATGTTTTTAGTCCATGTAATTTTCACATGCTTTTAACTGTAATCTGACTGTAAAATTGCCTGATTTATACAGATGCAGCCATGCCAAGGATTTCCCACCAAAGGGAATAATTCTGTCTTCCTATAGAAAAGAATCTAATTTATGGAATTTAAATCTTATTCTTCCCCATAAGCTGCAGTCCCAACAAATCCAGACTCCTCCATACCCTGTAACACACAGAGAAAGCTGAAATGTGCAGGAGCAGCAGGGAATTATCTGCTTATATTAAAAAGATTACAGTGCTGGGAGATTCCTCCTATGGCCCAATTGCCATTTTATCTGTCAGTGCCAGTAGCTTCAAACTCTATTTTAAGAATAGTGATGGATACAGAGAAAATTATTTTGAAATATGCTGGGAAAAAGGGGGTTAACTCTTCAGGTGCTCTCAGTCAGCTACTCAGCTCAAACATATTTACAGGTATTCTCAGGGAATTTTGGATCCCAAAGTAATTTAAGCAGAGAACAAAAAACCTAAGAAATTTCTTCACGAAACACAAGAAGATTTCTTTGCAACCTACTGAAGTAGGTACAGAAAAAATATGAATATTCAGTCAAGAGCTACATAGGTCTCATGAAAGGGTACAGAAAATGCTTATTTAATAAGCAGTGTGTAGCTCCATGGCTGCTGGGAGAAATGGGGAAAACCCTTACATGAAGCACATCTGGTAATGTTTTCCAGAAATTCAGCCACATTGGAATGAAATTGAAGGAGTGACCTACAGAATTCCTAAAAATAGTTCTGACTGAGGTGTCTCCTTGTCTATTAGATTACATCTTTGATATATCTAGTTTATTCTAAGAAAAGTTTTCTAAGAAATTCTCCTGACAATGGGGTTTACTGCAAAGTATTCAACATGCTTCTGCAAAAAGGGTTTACAAAGTTTTTTTTGGGACTTTTAAAATTTTGGTTAATACATAACTCTTCCTTCCCCTATCTGGACTGGTTTCTAAACTTGTGAAGATATTGATGAAGAAAAAGACTAATTTTTTCCCCTTATAAAGGGGGCCAGTTACCTGCCTCAAGCCTGAGTCAGCAGGTTTGGCATGGCTCTTGTCAAGAATGATGCTGGTCAGGGAATGATGCTGGACCTGGATTTCTGGCTGCTTTTGTCTCTCATAAAATATCTGCACTTATCCTCCCATACAGGTGCTGTATAAAAGAATTAGAAGACATTATTCCACCCTCCCTTCTTTCCCCCCCCCTTCCCAGTTGTTGCATTTCACAAGAAGAGTAGGTGAGGCTGAATTTTTTCCTCTAGAAGAGAAAGTGCAGCAGGAGAACATTATGGAATCTCTTTTTTTCCAAGATGGGAAACATCATGGGATCCTTTTCTCCAGTCAACATCTTTTACTCTTCCTGCATTCTTCTCATCCATTGGAGCTTCTTTGCAGGGAAGAGGCATTTGGAACCTGACAGGTAATTAACTGGCCCATTTGCCACATTGTGCAGGGCACAGAAGCAGCTAAGAAAACAGTTAACAATTGCTAAGAAAATTCAGAATGCAGGCAAGGCATACTCCTACCTCCTTTTTGTCCCATCCAGACAAGCAAGCTTAGTTTTATAATGTTTCATTTAATTTGAATTTTATATGTTATTTTTTAGCAGCACATTGATACAGCAGGTTTGTCTCCTTCCCTGTCCTTTTGCCTACAGTGCTCCTTTCTTAGAATACATCACAAAACCCTCTTTCAAAGAATAACTTTCCACTAACAGAGTGGTGCTGTCACTGGCCCTGACACTCTGATTCCACCATTACTCACAAAAAGGTACACCAGTAAAAAGTTAAACAAAAGAAGAGCAGAAACATACGCTGGAGAAAATTTTGACAAGAAGATAAAAGTAGCAAATTGAGCTCCATGACATTTGCTGAGGACTAAAATCTTGGTTTTGGATGAATGGAAGGAAAGAAAATAACAGGGTGAATAGAGGCAACCTAAAAATCATAAGGTAAATTAGGGGATATTAGGCTAAAAGGCTCCAAATAATTTCTAATTTAAAAAAAAAAATGATAAGCATGGCACTGATTCTTTTTTTTTGCAAGGAAAGGGAGAGCTGTGTATTCTTCTGAAGTAAAGAAAAATAATCAGTCTGCTAAAGTGCTCCAACACACTGGATTTTAACCCCAAATTTAAATTGTGTTGCCTCAGATATTCAAGCACTGATAAGAGCAGAGTGTGGTTTTAGGCAGGAATAGTCCCAGGCCTTTCACTGGCTCTTAAAAGTACCCTTGGCTTAGCACCTGCTTGGCTTGGGGCCCTAAGGACATTGTTAAACACTTCATGGTGGATGCAGTTCAGAAAGGACCGGAGCAGGTGCTAAGCCTTTGCCCATTTTTCAGTGCTTTGAAGAAATTAAGGTCAAACACAGTGCTTAAAACCTTCAGCAGAGAGCCACAGGAAACACAAGGTCAGTGAAGTCTGTGGACAACCCCACTCCAGGCACCTGGACTTCAAGGTCTGCCAAAAGATGCCAAGGCTGGTGTGGGGCCAGCTGGGGATGTGTAGAGAGAACCACAAGTCCCCAGGTGTCGCCGATAATGAAGAGAAGAGAGGAAGACGCCTGAGGAGAGGGACGGCAAGAGAGCTCCGGAGAAGAGCCGTGTCCACCAGAGAAGGGCTCGCCGCAACATCTGGTGGAGAATGCGGGCAACAACAGCAGCTGTGAATGCTGAGGTATTATAAAAAGCTCTACACGACCACGTTGGTTGCGGGAAGCTCTACAAAGCCTGTCTTAAATGCAAAAGGCGATATAAAGAGCTTTGAAATACGCAACCACGTCAGATGGAGCCACTACAGTGGTGCGGGACGCTCTATAAAGAGCTCCAAATACGCAACCACGGGAAAAGCTCCAGAAGGCCAGGCTTAAATGCTGTAGGCGGCGTGTAGAGCTCGGAGTAAAAGCCCAGCACGGCAAGATACAACAGCCCGGAATGGCGAGCCAGCCAGGAGAGAAGAACGAGGCTCGAAAGGCGCAGCGAGTTGGCGCGCGGAACTCAAACCCAAGGAATGCTGAAGCTGAAGCGGAGCTCTGAGTGCGCATCAAGTCAGTGCGGTCCTGAAACGGAGCCTCCCAGGGACACGCGATAGTGCGGTCCTGAAACGGAGCCCCCAGGGACATGCGATGTGGTCCTGAAACGGAGTCTCCCAGGGACACACGATAGTGCGGTCCTGAAATGGAGCCTCCCAGGGACACGCGACAGTGCAGTCCTGAAACGGAGCCTCCCAGGGACACGCGATAGTGCAGTCCTGAAACGGGGCCTCCCAGGGACACGCGATAGTGCAGTCCTGAAACGGGGCCTCCCAGGGACACGCGATAGTGCAGTCCTGAAACGGAGCCCCCAGGGACACGCGATAGTGCGGTCCTGAAACGGAGCCCCCAGGGACACGCGATAGTGCGGTCCTGAAACGGAGCCTCCCAGGGACATGTGATGCGGTCCTGAAACGGAGCCCCCAGGGACACGTGATAGTGCGGTCCTGAAAACGGGGTCCTAGGGACACGCGATGCGGTCCTGAAACGGAGCCTCCCAGGGACACGCGACAGTGCGGTCCTGAAACGGAGCCCCCAGGGACACGCGATGCGGTCCTGAAACGGAGCCTCCCAGGGACACGTGATGTGGTCCTGAAACGGAGTCTCCCAGGGACACGCGATAGTGCGGTCCTGAAACGGAGTCTCCCAGGGACATGCGATAGTGCGGTCCTGAAACGGAGTCTCCCAGGGACATGCAATAGTGTGGTCCTGAAACGGAGCCCCCAGGGACACGCGATAGTGCGGTCCTGAAACGGGGCCCTAGGGACACGCGATAAGACTGGTGCGCTGAATGCTCGGAGAAGCCTCTGCATGGCCAGGCATCCCGAGGTGGCGAGTACCAGCGAAAGCTGAGCTGGTGTTTTGAGACCTCATCTCCTGCTAACAGAGGCTAAAGAGCCCGAATTTTCCCTCCTCAAAAAATCTATTTTTCAACAAACAACAAAAAGGGGGGAAATGTAGAGAGAACCACAAGTCACCAGGTGTCGCCGATAATGAAGAGAAGAGAGGAAGACGCCTGAGGAGAGGGACGGCAAGAGAGCTCCGGAGAAGAGCCGTGTGCCCCAGAGAAAGGCTCGCCGTAACAGGGATGTGTTTGCCAGGACAGCCCAAAAAACCCCTTTGCTCAGGTAGGGAGCTCAGGGAAGCAAGAGAAGCAGAATTATGCCCCATTCCCTGGAGGCACATCCACCAGGGCAGATTTTTGGTAAGGCAGATGGCCAGATGGTACAGATAATACAGCATGGAAGTCATGCTCAGCCATCATCCCTTGCTAACTTCCCTAATTTTGGGGTCAGCAAACACCTAGCACCTGATTTTACCACCTCTTTCAACTGTGATATATTTACTTATTTATCTCTTTCTTTTTCATGCAGCTTTTATTGGTCTCTTTTATAATGCCGTATTTTTCTAAAATAATTTTCCCCTACCAAATGCACATAAAAAGGGTAACTCTGTGGGCACTGTGGTAATAAAATTAAAATGAATCTAAATAGAACTTAATACTCTGAAATCAGTTTTGTTCCACTGCATTTAGCAGTATGATATAAAAGAAACTGTAGATTATAATAAAGGAGAAAATCTACCTGAAAAACAACCCAATTTTCCATGGAAAGGGAGACAAACTAGTTTCAGATGTGAAAATCTACTTTTTATTTTTACCACTAAATCACAAACATTTAAAAGGGTTGTTTGTGGAATGACCAAAGTAATTTGTGATACAAACAATACATAAAAACATGCATGACCTGCCATGAAGAACATAACATTCTTTTCATTGCTTATCAGAATGTAGCTGCCTCTAAATGAGAAATACTTTGTTTAAAATATTGTGAGATGGATTACAAAATCAGGAAGCAGTTCAATATATATAACTAAAAAGTTCTGAAATTTTCTGGGAGTGTTGGGTGAACAGAAGTAATTTATAGGATTACAGAATGCAGCTTTTAAACAAGCTTTTAAACCAAAATTGCTGTTCCTTTATGAAGTCATGTCAGAGAAGAGCTAATAATTTTCCTGAAGGGTGTGCAGAGAAGCCTGATTGTAGAGAGGAAGAAACCTTCAGTTCTAGACAAACACTAACATATTCCAGCAGAATGATTTACAAGAAAATTGTTCTAAATTTTCTCTTTTTTTTTCTTTTTTGCTGACAGACACAGTGGTCTAGCTGACTGCTGGCCTGGCTATGATGTTTGCCACCTCCCACTGATGGGATCCACATGAACAAAAATTCTTTGTGCTTAGGTGCAAAAATGGAAATGTTAATTTCTACTTTCAGAGTTATGCTCTCCAGGGTAGAAGCCAAATGACCACCGAAATTATTCCTGAGAATTAAGTTTCAGGATTCAGAAAAAAAGCTCTTAGGACAAAATGTATGAAACATCAAGGCTGTGTAGCTCTTTTCTGTCCCTCTTAGCCCCACAGGAGGTCACCAAGATCACACCCTACACCCTCTCAGCACCACCTCCCTTCATTTACAATTTATCTGTTTTTTTTTTTTTTGTCTTTTTTTGGTGCTTGATAGCATCAAGCTAACAGGTGGTTTATTTATCAGCACTTTTTTGTTGTTTGTTTCTACCCCTGGGTTTCTGGATGTATCTGTTTGTCATCCCACATTATTTTGACCCATCCACAGTGCAGAATTACAGGGCAGTTTTGCTTGCTGGAAAAAGTTAAGGCATGTGGGCCCTAACATCTGAGGAAACAGAATTAAATAAATGAAAAGTGATGCAAAGCTTTTAATAGCATTTAATTGGTGACTGGATGCTTTAGGAGCAACCAGCTGTTAAATAATATTGGTGAAAGGGCTGTCAAAAGATGAATACCTTGTCTGGTGGGCAAATATTTCAATTGCTCCAGTCTAGCCAGACACACTTTGAGTAATTCCTGAACTTGGTCTTTTAAATTGAGCTGGGCTGGTTTCCAGACAAGAGCAAATCTATCCTCAGGGCTGTATGGCTAAAGCCCTCAGTGCAGAGCTATGATCCTTGCTACTTCTGTGATTTCCCATTCTTTCAAATCCTGACATTTTCTGTTACAACATTGTTTTTGCTGCTGTTGCTTTAATCCCTGAAATACAGCCAGCTTTTAAAAAGCAGCAGAATAACTAAACGACCACACAAGGGTTTCCTTTGTTAGAAATTAGGATTTCAGGTCTCTAAAGCTTTATATATGTGGGATAGATCTGTGCAGAACTTCATCAGGAGCTCCCTTTCCAATATTTACAGGACTTAGTCACAGAGAAAGTTTCTGTTTAACTGGAAGTTTCTTAGTTTGCTGGTAAAATGAAATAGTTGGGATTATCTACAGATGAAATGCTCATCAAGAAAGGATGAAAGTATTCCATGCCAACCCTTTCCATTCCAAACTGTCACAGACATTACACTGTGTGCATGGATGCACAAAGAAGTCCTGCTTGTTCCTTGTTCGAACTCAGAGGCACCAAACCCACAAACAGGAGGTGCTTCAAGGAGAATTGTTCATGTCATCTCTCTGTAAAAGATGCATGCCCAAACCTGGAAAGATTTTCATCATCATCATATAAATAGGTTCACTCTCATTTTATTTAAAGAGCTCGCACTAATGCTTATAATTACAGTATCTTTGCAGTATTAAAAAAAAAATATAAAAATTTTAAAAGAACCCTAGATGTTTATATAAAAATATATTATAAATATATAATTATAATATATATTATCTTTATATATACCTCTATATTTAAAAATGCATATATATATTATAAACGTATATATTTATTAAAACTTTATTCCCCTAAAGATTATGAACCACAAATAAATCCAATAATATACCTCCTTTGAGCCTCCCTTCTTACTTTTTCTATGCAGGAAAGCTTAAATATGACCTCACCTAATTATAATTAAAAGCTAAAGGAGCTGTGCCTTTAAATTTGTCATTGTTACAGGAAAATCTCTTCTGGAAATCTGATATAGACAAAAAACAGTAAAAATGGGATGGCAACCAAATGGGATTTTTCAACTAAACCAACATGTCATCTGGGTAAACACACACAACTAGCCACTCTGATTTTAAAATACTAATTAATATTGCTGGTAGTACTTTTTGGCAGGGTTTTTTAAAACTATAATAGAGACATTAACACACTCTAATTCTCTACAAGTAGAAATTTCATAAATTTTCCAAGAAAAAGGCACACTAAAACCTAACAAGTTAGAATATAAGAATAAAAACATATTTAGTCCAGATTTTTAATATATGCATCCTTCAAAGGTTTTGCAGAACCCTAGTGGCTTGGGTTCCACTATTAGAAGTGATTTAGATATTTAAGATTCTGCATGGCAAAGACTTTCAGGAAGAGTTGATATACTGCCAAAAGGTACTTTATATTCTTATTTTTTTATAACAGAGATGTAACTCTGTACATTGCAGTAACATGCCAGTAAGACAGCATCCAGCTGGGATGCAGAATAATCTTTTCTTCCCTTTATTTCCAAGATTGGAATTGATCCTTGCATTAGATACTGACAGAATTTATTTTGGGGATTAAGTTTGCTCAAAGCCTTTGTTCATAGGAAATGCAGCATGTGATGCAGAGATGACTCTAAGCATTATTATAAGCTAATAAAAAGACAGAGATAATAGGGACCAAATCAGTAGAACCCAAATTTCAAAGGTAAAATTTCCTCTGTCTGCAATTTTTTTTTCCTCTTTCTCTCTCCTCTTTTCCCTTGTACCTGTTCTGTTCTGCTCTGGATTCAAACTCATTTCCCTGTGTTATTTTATGGAGTCCATGAAAAACCTGATAACCCCCCTTTGCTAAGGAGGCAGAAGAACTAATTGCTTTTTGTTCACTATCTTGGCTGATGGGTGAGAAGCTAAAACCCAATTTATCCAGTAATTGCTACGTTCATGAAAAACAGCATCAAAGCCTTGATGCGTTTTACTGTTGTCTCTTGGGAAGGCTCATGTCTAATTCTTATGCTGATATGGCTCATAATATAGTCCTCTGACTCTTCTATTTGCTCTTGCAATTACAAGGTTTCTTATTCCATTGTGCATATTCCTCTGAACTAAGATTAGCTCAACTGAGCTTCCTTTGAAAACTTGCCTACCCATCAAATGCATCAGGCCTAATGCATTCTGTAGCCACGCAAAATCAATGAACAGCCCAATTTTCTGCTTCCTGCAATGATCAATAGGATTCACATAATGGCTGGAAAATTTTTAATCATGACAGCCCAGCATCCAGCGGGCATAAATCTTCCCTGCATTATAACCTCTCCGTTTCCCACTAGTGCAAATTTGCAGGTATTGAATAATATTTATGTAGCAGCTACATTATGAGAAGCAATACAATTAGAGCTTCACACTTCAGTGGTGATAGCTTGAGATCCCAGCAGCTTGGTTCCTAGACAATGTACTCACTCTCTCCAACTCCCTGAAAGGAGGTTGGAGCCAGGGGGGGGGTTGGGCTCTTTTCCCAGGCAGCTCTCAGCAAGACAAGAGGGCACAAGAGGTCTCAAGTTGTGCCAGGGGAGGTTTAGGTTGGACATTAGAAAGAATTTCTTTCTGGAGAGGGTGATCAGGCATTGGAATGGGCTGCCCAGGGAAGGGGTGGATTCTCCATCCCTGGAGATATTTCAAAAGAGCCTGGATGTGGCACTCAGTGCCATGGGCTGGGAACTGCAGCGGGAGTGGATCAAGGGTTGGACTTGGTGATCTCTGAGGTCCCTTCCAACCCAGCCAATTCTAGGATTCTATTCCTGCTTCCATATTCTAAAGGCAAAATCCTTTTCCCTCTACTGAAAGCAGGATTTTTGCTGAAACTCTGCTTCCCTGGATCAGAGCTGACACAGCCCAGGAAAATGTGAATTCAGGTGGATGGAGCTGGAAAAATTATATTTCAATGAGAAAATAATCTGCCACCAAACAAACGGTTCCTGTCTTTGACAGAGCTCTTCCTCTCCTGGCCCACCTCAGGGAGATGCAAAAATCTCTCTCCCCCCCAGCTGTTACTTCTCTGATGTCCTGGTTTGGGGCAGGATAAAGGTGATTTTCTGTCTTGCACTTTTGCTTTCAGCTCAGTCTCTTGTAAGTAGTTGCACTTGCTGAAATTAACAGCAAGTTTCTCAGACAGTGTCTGCTTCTGGGACTGATAACACTGATGTTTATAGTTACAGCCAGAGCCTGGTGTGCAGAACCAAGGACACTGCTCAGCTCTGAGGAAAACATAAAGAGGTCCCACCTGCAGCCTCCTTTGGGGAGGAACAGACAAGACAGATGCCAGAATTGACCAAACAGAGGATTCCATCCCATACACCTCATCCTCAGGATAAATTTGAGGGATCACAAGGGCCAAGCCAGATTTCCTGCTTCCGGCCTCCTGCCCTTCCTGCCTTTCCTGCTTCCCTTCCTTCACCCGGCATCCTGGAAGGATTCTGTCTGTTCCTCTGCCTGTGGTTCTGATCCATGCCAGCCCATATCTGTGTGTTCCTGCCTCCAGCTCCCAACTGCTGCTGACCCCAGGAGTCCAGCCTGGACTTTCCCAGGGCTGCCCTGCAGCCTCAGGGGTGACGTGAGAGCTACTGGGGGAAAGGGGGGAGGAATGTGGTATCCATTTCCCTGTATATTTGTGTAGATTTAGCTATTTTTCCTATTTATCATTACTGTTTCATTGAAGTTGTGTAGTTTATTTTCCAACCCATCAGTCTCTCTCCCTTATTCTCTCTCCTTTCTTATAAGGGAGGAGAGAGAGATTAATAGAGAGCATCTGTTACTCAGTTTAATTGCCAGGCCAGTGTTAAACCATGACAACTTGTAGGTTTGACCAGCCTGAGTTTCTACCTTTGCAAAACTTAGCTTTTCAACTAGAAGCACTTCAACTGGAAGTATTTCTAGAAACATGGGGTTCCAATTTAATTTTGTTAGATTTTTTTATATGGCTGAGCACATGTAGTTCTATCATTTGGTCTTTCAAAAAATGTTCTTAGTTCTGAGATACTTATACCAAGTCTAAGTATCAAGCAGACCAAGCAGACACTAGAAAGTATGAGAGAAAACTTAGCTTTCTCTTTTTTAATTGGGGTGATATGCATTGATATAATCATATTCCTTCTGTTATTTAAATAGTGGTTTCTATACTGTTGTTACATGACACAGTGTGCATATATTTCTGTATGTACACATAACACTCATATTAAGTACAGAAAACCTTTGTGGAGAAACAACCACTTCTTGGCAGACTGACAAGCACTTCTATAGCATTCACATTATATTGTGTGAACAGGAAAGAATAGGGCACAAGAAATTCAGCAGAAATATTGGTATAAATATTGCCATTGCCCCAAAATTATATGTACTATGAATTTCTCTGAATTTTTTTGGTTTTAATTGTTGTTTTTTTTTTTAATTTTTTTCCAGGAAGCTTTCTATGGAAGCACAAAGGAAGACATAGGTGCCTAAAATTCTTTTCTTAAGTTTGAAGAGCAGAGCTACCTCTATGCAGGGGCTTTTACTGCTCTGAGTCTGTGGGTCCTTAAGGGTCCTAACTGGGGAGAGAGGAAGCTTTGTGGTGCAAAGACTTAAAGGCATGGAACAGCAGCTGAGCTTCTCCATGTGTCTGAGACATAACCCAGCCCTCTGCAAGCAAATTACCCGTTCCAGGCTAGGCTTATATCAATCTTTACAGTCCTGTCCCAGAAATGGATTTAATTTTCATCATCTGTCATTACGTTATAATCACAACCCTGTAGATGGCTCAGTGCTGAGCCATTTTTTTCCTGTCCTTGCTAGGCTGTCTTCAGGACTCCTTCTGCTCAGTGAATCAGAATAATGATTCACTCTGCCTTTCATCTCAGTGCAGAGCAGAAGTGAGAGCCAAATGGGAGCTGCTGAAAGCTCAGGCTGGCAAATGATAGTCAAAGAAGTCAAAGCATTGTGGCACTGCTCAAGTCTGACACTTGTGTAATAAAAATGAGAAATTTGCAGGGGACAGCACAGTTTTGGACCATTCTTATAATAATCACTGAAATCCTCCTGTGAAAAAGAGGCTGTGTGATAAACACCACGTTTCCTGACTGCCACAACCATGAATATCCACACATTTGCAGAGGTTTAGAAAGAGAGAAGGTTCTCCCCTTCTGCCAAATGTCTGCAAACATTTTCTAAAGGAGCAATTATTAATTTAGAACTTGCAGTGAGTGAAGACACACACATGGAACCACTCAGATACAGGATTAGAGCACCAGCCCATCAAATAGTCACAGAGAGCATGATGGTTTTTTAAAAGTATCATTACTTTAACATGAATAGGGGGAAAGAAGAGGAAGAGACAGAAACTCCAGGAACACTTAGCAGTGCTAACAAGTAGCAGTTAGCAGTAGCTGCTGCTGCTTCTCAATCTCTCAGCTGGAATTCCAAATGAGAAATGCAAAGCCTCAGAGCCTCTTTAATCAGAACACTGAATCACAACTGCACAGCCCCAACATCTTTCCTGTAAGCAAATATAATCCTGGCCAGCACGCTGCATTTCAACCTGATCATTCAGTATTAGCTCTTGGCAGATAGGATGGGAAAGGGAATTTGTTTGGGCCATGCCTACTGACTGTGAGGAGCTGAAGGGTTACACAGCCTGTGAAATCCATCAGGAATTAAATAGGAAGGGTTTAGGAACAATGGAACAGAGGAATGGTACATCCCTGCACAAGGAATTGACTGCTTGCCAGGACACATGGTATGGTAAATCCCTTCTCTCTTTCATGTTAAGGTGAAGATACATTTTGACTTTTTGCACCCAACCTGCAGGAATCTGTGTGGCCTCATTGAGCTCCAACCTACAGAAGGTCTCAAGTTGCTAGCATAGTCCTTAAAACAATAACAATTCTTAAAAACAGCATCTAATTCTTTCACCCTCTTTATTTGATCAGTGTTCCTGTTTTGATCACCTTATGGTACAAGATCCCAATGAGCTTCTAAGGATGCAAACTGAGGAACATCCCCAGAAGGTGCCCAGGGCACACACACCCCTTACCCCCACCCATCTCACACACAACCACCTGCACATCACCCTGCAGTTCCCCTTCATGGATATTCCACACAGACTTTCCTTGGGAAAGAAATCTGCCTGTTCAGGTCTATAAAAAAAACCAAAGTCAGTTTATTACCAAATGAATATCAAAGGTACACAGGTAGCAGCTCATCCAGTTCTAAGGATGGGAAGTGAAACTGCAGAGAGGACATAATGGGACAAATTCTCCTTTATACTCTCATAGATGAAACAGGTTCCTCACTGGCCACACTCTTCAACAAAACTGACACTCAAGGAGATTACAGAGGTTAAGTAATGTATAATTAAAAACTTCATTATTGGCATTTTGCACCTTTGGTATGAATCCTGTTCCCTTAGCAGCAAACCAGCATTCCCACCCAGCTTAAAGCACAGGATTCAGTGGCCTCTCCCAGGCAGGACATTTTATTTCCAATGTTCATTATTTGCTGCTCAATCCTTACCTTCTCCAAATGTATTGACACAAGAGTATTGTGTATTTGTTACTTGCTAGAAAATGTCTTTAGCACTCACAATTGTGAAATGGCAACAAATCAAGCTTATTTATTAAAAAAAGTAAAATGTTAAAAAGTAAAAGTAAAATACTAAAAAAAGTAAAAAAGAAATAAATTTCTGACACAGCCTTTGTGTCTCTCTTGAGGGCTGTGGAGCATCACCAGTGGTGAGTAGAGCTTCCAAGAAACAAGAATTCCTCACAAACACCACCACAACTCTTCCTCCACAGAATTCCTGCCTTACAACGTTGCTTCTGGTCACTCTTCCACTGCCCAGTTGTTTTTCTCTAAAAACTCCATTCTGGCAGCCAGGCTAACTTGAAGGACAAGATATTAAATATCCAAGATACAAAGAAATAGAGCTGACTGACAATGGAAAGGATCCTCCTGACCACTAATTGCAGACACCTGAGCTGCTGTAGCCACCAGTCAGTTCTTCAGGTCATTAAATTAAATTAAACCAAAAACCCCTTGGTCTTAGAAACTTTGCAAATTAACGACTGTAAAATGGTGATAAAATATAAATTTGTGTTGACAGCAACAAAACTTTTCCACAGCTTCCAGCTAATAAATTATATAAGAAATATTAAGAAACACCACTTAAATTAAAGATCCTAAATTCTGCTCATTATCAAGTATTCTGCTGTGTAGATATGGTGCTAAGTACTAACAGCACTTGGGAAGTTGTATGTCCTCTGTAACAGCCTCTAATTTCAACTACACATCCTGTTACTATTTAGCTTGCTAAATTATTCATGCATGAACATGCACAAATAAATACACATATACATATTTGCTTGGGCTACAAACATTTGAAGTGATCCATGCCTGTCTTCTTCCTGTTTAATTTGCTGGGCAAAATTTGTAATGCCCTGGTTTCCTCTCCACATCAAGAAAACAAAATTGCAACCCTACTTTTAAAAAAGGTGAGGTTATTATGGTAAAATATATTGCTGGCATCATTTCTGGTCTCCATGCTCCAAGTCATCAAAATGTTTTCCCCTCTTTTTATGCTGCACATTAATTGAGGTTCCATCTGAGCTGGGGAGCCACTGTCTAGACAATATAAAACATCACAGAGAAATGACAGTGCCTGCTGAAAAGGCTTTATGTCCTGGTAGTCCTTTTTGTCATTATAACTAATTATGTAGGACAAAATAAGCCTGCAATATTAACTCAGCACTCAGGGGTTCCTAGAAATGGATGCTCCCTGTGATGCTGTGGATATTAGAAAATGCAGTTTCACAGTTTTGTTGGCAGCAGGGTCATGTGGTCTATTAAGTACTGTCAAGTAGGAGAAAGAAAGGGAAAAAGAGCAAGTCTTTGGTGATACAGCTGGCTTCTCACTGGTGCTTTCCACTGCTCTTTCATTTTTAATATGGTTTATTCCTAGGTAATGACATATGGACAGGAAGTCATTCTACTCCCTCTCTGGCCAGCTAGGTCAGTGAGATGCTTCCACCCAATCTCATTATACCAGGAGGGAAAGAAAAAGTTCTTTCAGGAAAGATAAAATTTCCAGTGATTCACTATAAAATCCCAAAATGCATTACAATCTAAAAGTTATTTGGGAGAAAAGCAAATAAATTAAAAAAAAAAAAAATTAAAAAACATGAATATTTTTCTACTTATATTTTTCAGATTACAACAATAACAGCATTGGACTCCCAATTAAATTATTTTCCAGGAATCCTAAGATCTGCAGTTCTGCTTTCCCAGAAACATGATGCTTTATTGAAGTTGTTTTTTTTGAAGGAAAACTCATTTTTATTGATAACACAAATACAAATGAGCCAGTGCTGAGTCTGAAGGAATACACAATAGCTCTCTCTTCCTGAGATGTTTTGCCTTTGATACAAGTTGTACCTTCAGTATTTTCCAGATAAATAATGGATTTCTGTTGTATTTGTGTTACCAGGAGTGCTATTTTGTTGTTGGTGATCCCTTTTATTACATGTCCAAGATTGTGTTCATTCTCATTCAGCATGGGCTTCACTAACAAGCTGGAGGAAAATCTATTTCTCCTTATGGCTCTTCTGTAAAGTAATTGCAGTTGTACTTAGTGTTAAATCCCCACATTTCCTTGATTATAGTGTCACACACTGTGCTGCACCTTCCCAATTTCCTTTTTCTGTTCCATTTCAGTAGAAGAATCTCAGCTTTTATTTGCTTAGAGAACCTGGGGAAAGCAAGAAGCTATGAGACAGATCCAGATCCATGTTAGGGTCCCATTTGGTGCATAGCACGAAGATATTTATATTTGTAAATGAGATCAGTTTGCAGATAATTTCTAGTAGAAAACAAGAGAATCTGTTACTCCATTTTTTTCCAGGTCACTTTTAGGGTGGAATAGATCACTGACTGAAAAGCCATCGAAATCTATAGAGTCCTACTGAGACAAACTATTGGCTGGCCACTGCTTCAGCTTTTGTCATACAATGGTTTAGTTGGAAGGGACCTTAAAGCTCATCCAGTTCCAACTCCCTGGTATGGGCAGGGACACCTCCCACCAGCCCAGGATGCTCCAAGCCCCATCCAACCTGGGCTGGAGCATTTCAGGGATGAGACAGTCACAACCTCTCTGGGCAAGCTGTTCCAGTGTCACCCTCACACTTAAAAATTCCTTCTTAATGTGCATTATAAATGTAGTGCTGGTATCTCTTCTCCTCCCTGAGCATGGCCCTTTCCTCTGGCATCTGACTCAAACCAGTCAGAAAGTTTTATAGGAATATTTTCAGCCTTACTGTGAGTTCTTGAGCTTCACCTGAGCATTCCCAATCAACCATTCAAGTTCAGACTGGCAAGCAGAGCCAGGAGATGACTGTTCAGCTCTGGCACTTTACATTTTCATACACTAGCAAAGCATCTATAAATAGCCTTTGAGGAACATAAACATTTTAGTATAATGGGATTCGTGTTTAATGTGGGCAACGACTTCCTTTCCCTTAGGATCACAATTAAAATGTTTAGCCAAAATTAAACTGCTTCTTGGGAAGACACTATGATGCAGAACACAATATTTAAACAAACTCAGAGTGCCTGATGGAAAAGGGTTCTTTGCAATCAAGCTCTAAATGAGGAGACAACATAGCTGCTTATTATTGCTACATATGCTGATAAAATATGGACACTTGAGCAACAGGATCATAGTAGTTTAGAGAAAAGCTGTGTTTTTGAAAGAAACTTGCAGTCCTTTTTTTTTTTTTTTTTTAATTTTAACAAATTAGTAGTTGTCTGAGGCAAGCTGGGGACATTTTTTCCTTATGAACTAGTGTTCTGTCAGTCGACTCCAGCTTTGGCAAGACAGATTTCAACACCCAGAGCAGACTGACAGAACTTGCTGTCTGTTTTTTGAAAGAAACAGGTTTTACTCACAGCATTCTCTATCCTTGCAAGATCCTTGGCTCTGGCTGCAAAGCACTCGTGCAGACCTCAAGCAGGGAGGAAAGATAATTCTACAATGCTTTTATGAGGCTCAAATTAATCCAGGAGCTAATCAGGGATTGTGTAGCCCTTGGCACAAACTGGGATAATCTCTGGGCAGCTCTCACCTGTGCCCTATTCCTATCCTTTCCAACAGCTTGGGAATAGCCAAATTTAGATATGTTTTAGGAAGGCAACTGGGTGGTTTTTCCCTCTTTGCTACCCCTGCAAACAATGTTTAGGAAATTTAGGAAAGGATGTTATGACAGATTTCTTCAGAACCCCTTTTATTCAAGGAGAGGAGTTGCAGGAGCTTACAGTGATTAAAACCAAGCAGAACCCCTCACAATTCTCAGACCACCAAGATAAAATAAGTTCTGTTGGACCAGCTTAAAAAAAGGACAAGTTCATGGCTTTCAAATCTTATTGGGAGTATATGCTACTCAGCCAGAAGAGACCTATTAGATGAATTTTACTATTTAAGTTGTTTTAGGCTTACAATTTGGTCACTCTAGCTAAAGTACACTTCTTTTTTCTTTTTTTTTTTTTTTTTTTTTTTTTTTTTTTAACTGCTGTAAGGATTAAATTCTACATTTCATGATTATTATTACATCCAGGTACACAACACTGTAGGATTATTGAGAACAATCATACAAAACCCTAGCAGCTTGGATGCACTGAGAAAATATTGCCCTTCCAGATTCTGAGTTTTGTCTTTGCATCCTAGAGAGCATCTGTGTTAACCAGTGACATAAGAGGACAATGTCTGGAATGGTCCAGGTTGGAAGGAATCCTGGAAGAACACCTGGTCCAGCCTGTCCTGGGAAAAGAAACCTACCTGGGATTAGGATATCTGCATTTAACTTCAGTTTCAAATTTTCTTTTGCTTCAAGACCTGCCTAGACCCATGTGTGCACTTAGCACTCTTTCACATACACAAGAGATTTTTCTCCAAGTGGCACATTAGTGCTCTCCACTTTATCAGGTACCTTTTCCAGGTTCTTTTTCAAACTGTGACACCACCTAACACTAGATCTAGTGGTTCTGATGCTCTTCTTCATGTCCATATGGGTGGAAAATATGTTTCTGCTGAACATGATTCATTAAAAGTTGTCAAGAGACATGAGACCAGGAAACAGACACAGAAAAGGGAGACATTTCAGGCTTACCAGAACTATTTAATCCAAGCACCATGTTGAAGAACTGCAGTCTTTGCACTGCAAACAGGGTTTGGGGAGCTGTTGATTTTTCCTGTTAATGTTGCAGCTCCCTGTCACAGTCTGTACAGCCCTGAAGATATGCTAAATGTTTCATTGAAACCTCTGCTTCCATAATGCTTCTCTGCTTCCACATCTTCCCTAATCTTGGCTGGAGTCATTTCATGATGTGTGCAACCTGGGACTGAAGTTTCTGGCATTATTTATCCTTCTTTAAGTAATGTGTCTGGCCAGGCATGGAGATGTATTCCCAGTGCCAGCTTCTGGTTGACTGCTACGTGCCCTTTCCATGTTGAACTGGAATTTCCTTCCCACCTCTTCCACACCAAAATGCCCACAGAATACTGGAGGTCTTGGAAGTGTAATGAAATTTGGCTTTGTGACTGTAGTGCTTTTAATTCAGTTAAAGCTAGAAGCTGGGATTTCCCTCCTGCAAGTATCAGGTGTTTTACCTTCTTGCAGAGCTACTGTGAAACCATTTTGTGTGGAAGACCAGTGCAGCTTGAAACCTAAATTACAGCAGAGCTCCACAGGCTGTGTGCTTGTAGGGATAGATCCATCTGCATTGATAACATCAGCAGAAACAGAGCCTGGGTCAAACCAGGCTACAGCCAGCCTGGCATTCTGCTGGTTGTAACTCCTCAGGATGTCTGAATGTCTGATTTATGCTGGCATCAGCCCCTGCCTAGCCAGAGGGGAACTCCTGGGCTGCCATCAGGGGGCTCAGAGTGCTCAATCTGGCACATCAAACCTTCTGCTCTTTCCTTAAACCTACAGAAGGGCAGCATTTCAAACTATGATATTATAGAGATATGTCTATCTTGGCTTTGTTTTGTGAGAATGACCTGAATTTCCTTGTTTAAACTGGTCTATAAAGTGCCTGTTGGACTATAGCATGACTTTTTGATTCTTAAAAAAAAAAAAACAACCAGATAAAACCCAGCAAAATTTAAGTAGTTCAGATTTCATGAGTCACTAAAAGTCAGAGAGCTTTTCTTTTCCCCATTACATAAAGTATCTATGAGGGTAAAAGTCAATAAACACAAAATTATTAAAACTCACACGACAAGATGCCCCAAACTGAATATAAGAGCAATCACCAAAAATGAAACCCTCTATTTTGAAATAAGTATCTATGTAACAGTCACTTTCTGAAGTATCTTAGGCTTTATCAAAGTGCACAATGCATACTTTCTGCAAGACTTTTTTTTTTTCCTGAAAGCATCTTAAAAACACCTTGTAGTCCATGCAAGCACTTTTTTCATTCTGATAATGTATGCAGATTGTATTACAACCACTTCTGCAAACTCAGTTGTGAAACACTTTACATTTTTATGGAATAAATCCATATAAAAATACAATAATGAATTCTGAGAAGAAGAAATCAACTATTAAAACTGCATACACACTCTCAACTTGTAATATTAAAATATTAGAGCTTCGATTTGCCTTGCCTTAATTTAAAAACAAACAAACCAACCAACCAAAAACCCATGTTGCCATGTTGTTGCTATTTAAAACCTAAGGGCCATACAAGCTAGCAGATCATTTAGCTGACTGGAGAGGGGTTGAGAAAGAAACCTGAACTGTGAATCAAAAAAGAAAATCAGGTCAAAAGCAGGCTGCAGCCTCTCACTGCACAGCCCAGGGGGCACTGGGCACCCAGCATCCTTCCCTTGAGTGAATCCTAGAATCCTAGAATTGGCTGGGTTGGAAGGGACCTCAGAGATCATCAAGTCCAACCCTTGATCCACTCCCGCTGCAGTTCCCAGCCCATGGCACTGAGTGCCACATCCAGGCTCTTTTGAAATATCTCCAGGGATGGAGAATCCACCCCTTCCCTGGGCAGCCCATTCCAATGCCTGAGCACCCTCTCCAGAAAGAAATTCTTTCTCATGTCCAACCTAAACCTCCCCTGGCACAACTTGAGACCTCTTGTGCCCTCTTGTCTTGCTGAGAGTTGCCTGGGAAAAGAGCCCAACCCCCCCCTGGCTCCAACCTCCTTTCAGGGAGTTGGAGAGAGTGATGAGGTCTCCCCTGAGCCTCCTCTTCTCCAGCCTCAACACCCCCAGCTCCCTCAGCCCTTCCTCACAGGACTTGTGCTGGATCCCTTCACATCCTCCTTGCTCTTCTCTGGACCTGCTCCAGCACCTCAATCTCCTTCCTGAGCTGAGGGGCCCAGAACTGGACACAGGACTCAAGCTGTGGCCTCCCCAGGGCTGAGCACAGGGGCAGAATCCCTTCCCTGGACCTGCTGGCCACGCTGTTCCTGAGCCAGCCCAGGATGCCATTGGCCTTCTTGGCCACCTGGGCACACTGCTGGCTCCTCTTCAGCTTCCTGGCAATCCAGACTCCCAGGTCCCTTTCTGCCACTCTGTGCCCAGCCTGGAGCTCCCCGTGGGGTTCTTGTGGCCAAAGTGCAGGACCCGGCACTTGGCCGTGTTGAACCTCATCCCTGGAGTTGTGCAGCTATCCTAATTTTATGGACTAAGATTGGGGGATTTCAGAGCCCAGGCCTGGACAGCAGGAGCAGAGGGAGATTTAAAATCAGAACACACTGCCATGGGCTGGAAAGACAGGAATTTCTTGCCCTGCTGTGCATTCTCTGGAAACTTTTCATGCCAGCCTCGTGGTAGGAATCTCCTGTTTACAAAACTTCTAAACATGCTATGAAAACAACAGCCTGCTTGCTATAAAAACCATAGCATGCAAAATTGAAGCCATAGCTGCCATGATGTTTCCATTTTTAGGACAGTTTAAAAATAATGTGGGTTCTCCTCAATAGATCTTTCTGAAGAGACAGTAATTTTGTTAAATGACAAGATAGATCAGGTATTTCCTTCCTTAAAGAAGAGATATTATTTTGGAATATATTAGTACTAAAAATGTATTTATAAGTTCATTAATTTTAAATATGTAGCTTATATGGCAACTAACCTAAATATGCTAAATAAAATATCATGGAATTTGCATCCATATACAATTAATTATTGAACTGTAATTTGTACTTTCTTCAAGCAATGTCTGAAAAAATAGAAATATCTCTTGACAAATTCATATAAGAGACAGTGTCTGTCTTCACTGATTTAATAACCCATTATTTAAATAGGAACATTGGTCTTTGCTGCTTGGATGTTTCTATAAATCAAGGGAAATATGCCACTAAAAACCAAAAAAAGTCACATTCTGTGGAGATAGTGTTTTCCCAGGTTATAGAAAACAGCTTTTTCCAAGTTACTTCAAAATTTTAGGTGAAAGTAAAATTTGGTCGGGGTCAGGCAGGGACTGATCCTGTGTTTGTGCCCCATAGCTGGGGATGGGGTGTGCTGAACACTGCTGCATGGGTGGTGTTTGACTCCTCACATCATCCACCTCCTCTTCATCCCCTGATAAAGGGAAAAAGGAGAAAGAGGGCAGAGCAATAACAAGCTGGTTTTCCAAAAGGAGTAAAAAGGGACTGTCAAATCCATTAGTGTTTCCTAACATTGCTTCTTCCAATTAGCAGCTGTGTGGGGTTGCTGTAGGGATGGTATGGGATCAGGAAGCCAAGAGGAGAGACACAGGGAGGTGAATAATTGCAGCACCAAGGAGCCAAGAGGTGTCAGAGCTGTAGGGGACAAAGCAAGGGAGTCCCATAACATTTCTTGATAGAGATGTGTGCAGTGCTAGGTCAGGATTTGCAAACAGCTTGGGCTAAAACATTTTTCACAAGCCAGGGGTTACACACTTCACTGCAGCAGGACCAGAGCTCTCAGGGCTTGCAAGAGAGAGCTCACAGTGAACTGTACTGTGACTTCATTCCTGTCAAAACCTACACTTAGTATATTAAAATTCCTGGTGCTTCAGGAAGGACTCTTACTAACACAACTTTAAAGAAATACTACAATGTTTTTTGCAGGAAGTACTGGACTACTAGCTTGGAATGAGTCGTGCCAGCCTGACAGCTCACAAAAGCCCAGTTTCATACTGGCCCCTGAACACCACACTGGTTCTTGAACAGTCTGTACACAGATTTGGGTGAAGAGAAATTAGAGCTGCAAATTTATTTATTTATTTGTTTGTTTTATATATTTTTTAATTAATTTATTTTATTTATATTACTTTATTTATTTATTTTTTATTATTGTTTCTGAGCAAGTGGAAATATGATTTTTCCTTCTTGCATTCTTCTGCAAGAGTGACTCAATAACAGGGTTTCAACTTCAAAGGAATTTTCTTTGGCTTGTAGAGTTCCAGCCCTCTCACAAAAGGAAGTGGCTGCCCCTCATTTGCAGCCACTAAATCATAGCTTGAACCTTTTCTGGTGGTCACACCACACTTGCAAGAAGCTATGGGTGTGATTATGCTTTTTACCTGATCCTTTGCAAAAATGAGGTCACAGTTCTCTCTGTCCCAAAAAACCATACTGCTAATCTAATGTTTCCTATCAGTCGTGTATTGGTGCAGATACTCAAGCTCCTGGCAATCAGCAGTGTGGTCTTGCAGCCCTGTGCCATTTCAAAATTAAAACTAAATAGAGTGAAAAAGTTAACTCTGATTCTGGGAAGGTCTGAGCTGGGAGCCAGGAGGCTCCTGCTTGCTCCATGTTTGTCCAGAGTTGAACTCTGACACAAGATGGAGTCCAAACCTGTCCCAGGCTCCCCGTGCAAAGGAAATGAAATAACAGAAGATCAACTGCACACAAAGATCAAATATAATCCCCTCATAAAATTTTAAGAAGTGCAGAATAACACTACCAGAGGGGATTGAAGAAGAAAAATTAAACTAAAAAGAGAAGGAATAACAACAGAGTATGGAAAAAATGCTAAAATCCTACTATATACAAGAAGTTTCTACATAGTTACAGGAATAGTTATCTCCAAAGGACAGAGGTGCTACAAGTCAGAGAGAAGAACCCTTCCAGTGTGTGAAGATTATGGAATTTAATAATTATTCTTTAAAGGCAGGGATGATTTAATTTTATCATTAAAGCATTAATAGTACTGTTTACTCAATGTGTAAATGTTGGTCTGCTTGCACTGGCACAGCATTCATAGGCACTGAAGCTTTCACCTCTAAGTGATGTGCTTCATATTGCCTCTACTCCACTGAAAAGCAGTCTGCCCAAAACTTTCTCATGAGGTTTTCAATCAGAGAATATTTTGGGCCAAATCTAGTAATGGAGATTTAGAAGAATGGAATCTTATTTCACAAAAACCACCCAACTTAAAACTACAAAATATAATAAGTGTCATTTTCAAGAAGCTGTTCTCCTCCCCCTCTATTCTGCATTGGTGAGGCCTCACCTGGAGTATTGTGTCCAGTTCTGGGCCCCTCAGTTCAAGAAGGACAGGGAAGTGCTTGAAAGAGTCCAGCGCAGAGCTACTGAGATGATTAAGGGAGTGGAACATCTCCCTTATGAGGAAAGGCTGAGGGAGCTGGGTCTCTTTAGTTTGGAGAAAAGGAGACTGAGGGGTGACCTCATCAATGTTTTCAAATATGTAAGGGGTGAGTGTCAGGGAGATGGAGTTAGGCTTTTCTCAGTGGTGACCAGTGATAGGACAAGGGGTAATGGGTGTAAATTGGAGCATAGGAGGTTCAAGTTGAACATCAGAAAAAATTTTTTTACTGTAAGGGTGACGGAGCCCTGGAACAGGCTGCCCAGGGGGGTTGTGGAGTCTCCTTCACTGGAGACATTCAAAACCCACCTGGACACGTTCCTAGGGGATGTACTCTAGGGGGCCCTGCTCTGGCAGGGGGGGTTGGACTAGATGATCTTTCCAGGTCCCTTCCAACCCCTAGGATTCTATGATTCTATGATATGTTTTCTTCACATTCTTCAGGCAGAAATTCCTCATGGCTTGGATCAGTTTGAAAATACTTCTACTGCTTGGGCACTACCCTGCATGCTGCATTTCCCCTACACACCCCAAGTTTACATCCTGACTGGCCCTTTGACTCAACTGATGATTTTCAAGCAGGTGAGGTGTAATTTACTTTGACATTTGATCTGTTTTGTGACCTACAGACAAGCATACACATTGCCCACAGAGCCAAACTCAGGCTTTCTGTGAGTAAGCACAACCCCACAGAAGGGACAGAACGGGACAGTTCTGTGAGGATTGATTAGAAAATTAACTGCAAATGTTGTGCTTATTCAAGGTGATGATAGCTGTATCCAAAACACTTTCAAGCTGTCTATCCTGTTTGACCTGCAGCAATTCTGGGACCACTTCCATCCAAGGGCATACCCAAGGACCTGGCTTTTTCTGCTGGTAATTCCTCTTCTAGGCAGCTTCACACCAAGTTAGTGAAGGTGAGTTCACAAGAGACCCCATTTTCTTTTATAACTGATATAATACATGTTTTCTGGAAAGGACAGCCCTAGGAGGGAAAGAAATAGAAGAGGATGGTATCCCAATTGATTAAATAGTACAAAGGATTTAGACTGGAAAAGAAGGTGCTTTTTCAAGAACTCACAGCTAACATCCTAAGCAACTTTAGACAAATCACTTAAGTTATGAGTACACTGCAGAGTCAGGAGAAGTCTCAGGTCCATCAGCCATGAACTTTCCTTCCATGGTACTGACTTTAATTCACCCTCTGGATTAGGCAGGGTGGTGATGAAGTATCTCTCCATCACTTGCTACAGTGAATTTAATATCTTTTTTTCCCCCTCCTGGAAAGGTTATTAGATATTCTGCTACATTTGTTGGAAAGTTAGATACCCAAGTCTTTTTGCACTCGGCCTGTCTAGATGGTCAGAAATGCAGCTTTATGGTAGAAAAGGAGATTTATCCTTCCCTTCCCATGTGCCTCCTCCCCACCTGTGGAGATCAGCAAGAATCACTCTGTCATAAGCTTTTACAGACATCAGCCTCTGTTTAGTACCTAAGTGCTTTTGATACAGACTTTAAGGCTGTACACAGTAAAAATAAAAATTGGGAAGATTAATATACTTTACAGAGGAGCATGGAACTGCAGCCTGAAAAGCCATAAGAGAAATATGCAGGAAGAATATGCTGGTTTATTTTATTGTTTCCTGAGGGTCGCTCCTCTCCTCCCTTCCACTCCATCAGGACATAAATTATGCTCCTGGCTCCTTACACCCCTTGCATACCAAATCTCCTGCCGCCTGCCTTCTTTGGAAGCTCAGGAGTTAGGGGAACAATAATAGCCACATTCTTAGGCTATAATAGCAACATTTAGAGGTATTTGTCTTTCCCATTTTCTGACAGATCCATTACTAGTTCATTAGCCTTTAGTGGGTAGAGACATTCAGTAAACAAATGAAAGTAACTCCATTTAAGAGCTAGTGAGCTAAATACAGCTCAGCCTGCTAATTATATGGAGTGGTGGAAACAAAGCCATCCTTTTGCTGCAGTTTTAGAATGGCTCATCTTCACATTTCTAAAAGCTAAAGAAAGCCAATTTCTTTATGCCTTGTCAGAGTGTCAGTGGCTACAAAGATGTGAAATGGAAAACCAGCCCAGGAGAATTTGTGCTACTTTATCTTGCCGGAGTTCAATAAGTGTGAAGAATATGTATTTTAATTCCAAAATCATTAATTTCCTCTTCCGCTGTGTTTCCCTGGTAAGGTGACAGACTACTTCTAGTATTAAAAAAAAATAAAGTAGTTTAAAGGCTGGTCTATTTTTAATTTTGAAACATAAGAATTTAAAAGGAAGAAAAGAGTGGAACAAAGTTCTATCTTGACGTTTGTGACACCACCTGCTTGAAATTTTAAAATCCAGTATAAAATAACATTCCCCTTACTAAACATGATGGTATAGTATTAATTTTCTTCCCTCTCCACATCCTTTTCTCCTCCCTAAATTCATGTTCCTGTGAGAAACCAGGGAGACTGTAACCTCTTTGGGGTAGGCACATATTTAAGTCCATCAGCCTTCTGGGCTGGAATGGGCACGGAAAGGAACTTTACTTTCCCCAGCTCCTGCAGAAGTCAGCAGAAACAGAATTTCCACAGCAGGAATGCAATTGCTTCACCAAAGTTAGCCACTTAAAAAAAGAAAATTAGAAGTGCCTCCATTAAGAATACCTAATGACCTACACCAATCCAAACTTTTAGGGACAGAAAGAGAGTGAATATTTTTTTTCTTCCACAAGAAATTGTAAATTTTTAGTCTTTTGACGCAAGAAGAATAGAACCACAAGCAGTGTTTTCTTTTGAAGGAGAGAGAAATCACCCATAAGTAATTTTGGAATTAGTGCATAGGACTCCTTAGCAAATAATGTGCAGAGTGAAAGGGAATGTGATGGTAAGGCAGGCTCCTCCTCAGAGATTTAACTAGGAGGAAGAAGGTTCACATTCTCTTTCCTCCTGAGGCACTGAAAGAAGGCTACTTCCTATCCAGAGTTTATCTAAAACTGACTAAAAATTAAATAAATGGCAAGAAATCCCAACCATTATTTTAACATAACTCTGCTGGTGGCAAAGTTGGAGGTGAGAATGATGATTCAATATGAGGAAAATCAGCTTTTTGCTTTTTTTTTTTACTTATTTCAAAAGACTGAATGATGTTGCTGGAGCAAAGGCTGGCTGTACTTTGACAAGGGATGATGTAAATGTCAGAAAGAGACATTGGGGGAAGATATGTGACTGCGGGGTCCTGTTGTAAAGATGCTTTTAGGAACCTGTTGCCTCTTTTTCTAATTGATCACAGGAAGTGCATCTCTTTGGGAAGTGGGGAGAGCTGGGATCAATGACAGGGTGGTTTAATGCAGCTCTTAACAACAACCTGCAGAGATTAGGAGGCTGTCAGGAAGACAACACTGGAGATTTATAGATGGTTTTCTGAAGCCATTCTCAGCTCTCCTGGGTGCTCTGTTATGTTTCTGTATGCTTGGCTATGTAATATGTACTCCCCTTACAGATCCAAACTGTGCTACTTATTTATGAGGAAAATAGCATTGCACCTTTCTGTGCTGCTCAACTCCCAACAACCCGGGAGAGCAGCAAGGGGGGTGTCTGGAAGCCCAGTCAGTTAATAGTTAGAATGGCTCAGGGATAAAGGGGGAATTTGAGTTATGGCTGCAGTTTCTTCTGTCACTCGAGCAGGGCATAATGGGCCTAATCCAGCTGCTGCAATGCCACTAAATCAATGGAGCAGCATTCCCAAAAAATGAGCCCCCTGGATGCTGAGCTGGGGCTCAGGGGCTGCGGTGTTGGGGTTTGAAGGGCCAGCTTCTGGCAGGCAGCTGGAGTCCTTGGGAAGGGATCCATTCCACTGGAGGAAGGAGAGTGCCTCTTTAATCATAGAATCATAGAATCCTAGAATCCTAGGGGTTGGAAGGGACCTCGAAAGATCATCTAGTCCAACCCCCCCTGCCAGAGCAGGGCCCCCTAGAGTACATCCCCTAGGAACGTGTCCAGGTGGGTTTTGAATGTCTCCAGTGAAGGAGACTCCACAACCCCCCTGGGCAGCCTGTTCCAGGGCTCTGTCACCCTTACAGTAACAAAATTTTTTCTGATATTCAACTTGAACCTCCTATGCTCCAATTTACACCCATTACCCCTTGTCCTATCACTGGTCACCACTGAGAAAAGCCTAACTCCATCTCCCTGACACTCACCCCTTACATATTTGAAAACATTGATGAGGTCACCTCTCAGTCTCCTTTTCTCCAAACTAAAGAGACCCAGCTCCCTCAGCCTTTCCTCATAAGGGAGATGTTCCACTCCCTTAATCATCTCAGTAGCTCTGCGCTGGACTCTTTCAAGCACTTCCCTGTCCTTCTTGAACTGAGGGGCCCAGAACTGGACACAATACTCCAGGTGTGGCCTCACCAATGCAGAATAGAGGGGGAGGAGAACCTCTCTCGACCTACTAACCACACCCTTTCTAATGCAGCCCAGGATGCCATTGGCCTTCTTGGCCACAAGGGCACATTGCTGGCTCAATCTGTACAAATGTAATCACATTTGTAGCTTGGGATAAAGTCTGACATGTGCCAAACACAGAAGGGAAAGTCAAAGGTCCTCTTGCTGACACAAAGAGGGGAGCAGAACTATTGAGTTTAATGGGATTGGGCTGCCTTGGACTAGCTGGGGATCTGGTCCCCTTCCCTCTGACTGAATGAGCCAAGAATTCTGCTTGCACTGCCCTGAGCTTTCCAGACTCTTTGGCATCTATATAGTACCCTTTCAGAGGAATTCTTATATTCACTGGATTTAGCTATTGTACCCTAAAAGACATTGCATTTCTTTCATCTGATGTAAATTAGGCCGGGCTATCCTTTGTCATTATTGCTGAAGATCATGCCACTTGTCAGTACTCAACAGAACAAAGTAAAAATAAATTACCTGAACGGTCACTATGTGGACACAGAGGGCAGGCACCCTGGTCAAAGGAGAAAAGAAATTTAGGATGTGCAGGGAAAGGTTATTCCCTCAAAAGAATATAAATTATAAAGATAAAACCAGTTAACCACTCCTTTAAAGAACATTAGGAAGACTTTCCTGTGACTTTTGCTTTGTTTTATTGCTGTGAGTCAAGAATAAAGACCTTAAAGACAGAAGCATAATGTATTGGGCAGTCTCAGCCCACAGATTAATCTATACTTTTTTTTCCAGCTCTGCAGAGCACTTGCCATCATTTTCAGAAATAGATGACAAGGACAAAGATGGACAGAGACAATTAACTTGGTTTCTCATGAGCTCTGTAAATGTACAAGGTGATGACTTGAAACCAAAGCTCAGAAGCTTGAGATATAAAGCAGTTAAAGTGGGTTTCTTATCTACAGTGAAGCACTGGGCAGCACCACACTGTTCAGGGGCAAGAAGTTACCCATTTCCATAAACATTTTCCATAAACTATTATATCATAAATGGGTAAAGATTCCCTTTCAGTATGTAGCTGCATAGGTTGTGCTTGTGGCCTGTTTGCTATGAGCTTCAGTTTTAAAGTATTTTGTCCCAAATAAATGTTTTTAAGTTACCTTTGGCAATTAATAAATGAGGTGGTTAAGATTGTACAATTCTGTTTCATATGGACTGGGATATTTTTGCCAATTTGCCTGGTATGAAAAGCAAGACAGTGTCACCACTAAAAGCAGATTTAAAGCAGTCTGAGACCTCAGCAGGACCATTTCAAAAGTCAAAAAAAAGCTAAGGAACTGCTACATGAAGAAGAACAAGATACTTAAATACCATGGACATTTTTGGGGTTTTGGGGTTTTTTTGTTTGTGGTTTTTGGGTTTTTTGTTGTTGGTTTTTTTATGAGAAATAATGGGCTGAGTAAGGGCACCCAAACTGAAGTGCATTTCTTGTGAAAACAAGCACTGAAAGGTTTGCTGTAGGGAAGATGGGAGCTGATAAGATTCTTAGTGCAACAAAGGATCTCATTAGGGTGGGAAGCTATGTTAATAAGTATAAAAGCAATAATATAGCAATAATATAGCATCAAACAAAAAACACTGTGGAGCTACCCACTTTCAGGCTGGTGAGAGGATGGAATGGAAGACAGACAATAAATAAAAATTAAAATAAAGATCAAAATAAAAATAAAAATAAAGATTAAAATTAAAATTAAAATTAAAATTAAAATTAAAATTAAAATTAATATTAATATTAATATTAAAAACCAAACCTGTTTCCTGGGTGTAAACAGTTAAAAAGGTGGAACTCACTAAAGCTAAATATAAACCATGAAAACTTCAACAAAATCCACATGGCTGATAGATCTAAAATTTCTCCTCTCCCTCATCCCTCCTAGCCTTAAAGTTTTATTGAAAGCAAAGATTAGGGAAGGTTGTGTTAGCAGAAATTCTCTAGAGAAGCTGAGAGAAATGCAGTGGAAAGAAGTCTACATCTGCACAATATTCACATGAATTTAGTGTGAAGGATTTGTAGAAGAGATGATAAAGTGTGGATTGTGATTGTCAAAGCATCTGCCCAGGATGAGGCCCTCCAGAAGGCAATGGAAGCAGCACACAGTGCTCTGTTAGACATTTAAGTGGGGATTTCAGTATTCAATACATCATTATTTTAGGACTGCAGGATGATTATTTCTAAAGTGTTGCAGAAGATGGGGAATGCCTGAGATCAAATAATCCACAAGAAGTCTAGAGATTTATTTTGTATTGAACTCAAATGAACAGTAACATTGAGGGGTTGCTAAGGCTCATTGTATGCTATTACAAAAAGAAAAAGAAAAAAAACCCAAACCAAATAAACAACAAAAAAACCCCAACTAAGCTAAAATAGACCCACATAACTTGAAGGAGTTCATATTTGTTCCACAAAAAGATTTTAAAAGCAAAAAAAAGATTTTAAAGGGTTTAAAACAGTAGACAGAAACGGGAAAAAAGATGTAATTCTGATGTATTAGTTTACTAAAACAGCTTTTGTAGTGGTTATTATCAAAAAGCAGCTTCATGATAGTCAAACAGATTTTAACTGGCATGTTGTACCTATCAGTGACCACTGACAACCAACCAATGGTTATAACCCAGTGTGAACTATTTTTGCAGTTCCCCTTATTTGTCTCCTTTGTCCCTGGTCACAGAAAACTGTTAAAAAAAAAAAAAAAAAAAAAAAAAAAAAGTTTTGAAAGGGGCTGTATACCCCAACTTTCAAATTTGATTTCACCAAGTTTTCAGAGAGTCCTGCTACAGTATATTGGCTACTCCCAAGCCATCCAGCTCATCTGAAGCCCACATTTGCTGTCACAAAGCTTTTTGTCATGAACTGCCTGTGCCTGAGTGATCAGAGGTGGTCTGTCTTTCCTTCTTGTGTTTCAGCCTGGTGTGCAGCTTCTTCTACACTTGCTGATTTGCCTCTGACAGACCACAATTACACCACATTCTATGATTTATGCCCACTTCACACACTTAGATAATTCTGGGGACAGAACGGGACTTTCAGGGATAAGAGTATGGAGATTGCAAACATATGTCATGAAAAAAAAAATGCTTTTCTTAATAATAAAATTTTCATAATAAAGGAAACAAACCTGGATCCTATAAATGACTCCAGTTGAATGAATACCCATGTCTGCACATAGCCCTGTAACCATCAGTGATGCATCTCCTAAGACCTGAACCTTCTATCCCAAGTGAGCTGCAGAATCAGCCTCTATTTCCACCAGACACCAAAACCAGAAAGCCAGTGCTGTTGTTTTGCTTTTAGTTTGCAGGACTCAGTTGGGCTGGCTAGAATTAGAAGTGCTTTTAAGAGACAGTGAGCTGAAAAGCCACTGCACAATAATAAATATATCTGGCCATTTGATGGCAGTGTTAAATTGTGCATGGCAAGATTCTTAAGTTCAGATTTTGCCCTTGGGCCCAGACACATCTCTTGCACTTCTGCTTCTAAAGCTTTTGTTTCACATCTTAAACCCTTCCCCCCACACACTTTTTTTTTTCTTTTTATCATGAAAAAGCCCAAAGCCAAAAACCTGTGATTAATAAGCACAATATGGAGTGATTTATCTGGAAGAGGGTGTTGCAGGTATTAGTACATAATGTTTGTAGACATTTTAGTGCTTTGAATCACCAAAATATCCAACATCCAGGAGTCAGGACCAGTTACAAGCTCTGAACACATCACACTATACACAAAATACCAATCTTTCATTTCTAGGCAGTCCCTGTAAGTACATTAACTGCTCCAACCACCTGCCAGCACATCAGTCAATGGAAGGAAGAATGATTCAGAGTGAACAATTTAGTTGCATATTTTACATCTTCTCCATTGGTTTTGATTGGTTGGGGTTTTTTTGTGTGTGGGTTTTTTTTTTTTTTTTCACATTTCAACAGGGCAATTTCTTTTTCTTTCAGATTTATTAATTACACGGAATTAACAGGTGAATAAACTCAGGAAGTGATTCACATACAGCCTGCAACATCTAAGAAAGAAGCTATCACATTCATAGCCCATATTTACATAAGTCTCATTCTGCATGAGGCTTCCCTGGATTTTCCCAGCATGCAGGTGAGTGCAGAAGGCCTTGCAGCAGCATGGATAATTCTGATCCCAGGCTATTTGTCACCTGCAATTAACCCAATCTAATCCTACAGGTTAGAGGTTGCTCATGCCCAGCAACTTCCTCCAACACTCTCACTGATATGCAGATTAAAACCATTAAATCCTTTGGTCTTGGATACAGAAAAGTTACAAAAAAGTAGCAAAAAGAAACCTCTCACTTTCCAGGCTTGCCAGTGAATGCAATGAATGAGCTCAGTGATGCAAAGAGGTGCCCAAATGACATGATTTGGGGTTGGTTAATTTTTATCTAGGGAGGGTAGAGCTTGGCTGGCTACTAGATAGCCACATAGCTGCTCTCTGCCTACCCCATCTCCAGGGGAAGAAAATAGGATAAAAAAAGCTCATGAGTAATAAGACAAGGGGAAAACCTATTTGGCTTAAAGAAAGTTAAATTAACTTATTGACAATCAAAACAGAGCCAGATGGTGAGAAACAATGATAAGATATAGACCAACTCCAACCTCCATCCTTTCTTTCTCAGTTCAACTTCACTTCTTTGTAACCAACTCCTCTCCCTCCCCAGGCAGGGAGGCTCAGTACCTTTCCCCACACTTTTCCTTCCTCCTTCCAGCTTTTCTCTGCTTCAGAATAAGTCCTCTCCAGACCACAGCTCCCTCAGGATAAACCTGCTGCTGTGTGGCTTCCTCTCCAGGGGTCACAGAGTCCTCAGGGGGTGAGGAAATCTCTGCTCAAGCACCTCCTTTGCTGACCTTGGTGTTCATCCTACCTACAAGCAGCTCAACTTAGGAAAAGATCCCAAAACACTTCTCTCACCCCATAACCACCCAGTGCTTGTGAGCAGGAAGCTCTGAAACAGTCGAGGCAGTAATTCTACAACAAGGAGAGCCCTCAGTGAAGGACAGCAAAGGAGGCTGGGCTGAGGTTAGGGTTAAGAGAGGAGGGCTTCAGTTATGGCTGGGTTGAAGGGGTGCAGCAGGGAGTTTATGAGGTTGAGAGGTTCATAGATGGCTGAGGGGACTCCCTTCTTTAGGCTGTGGAGCAGTGCAGGACCTCCCAGCAAGGCCCACACACCTGACACCAAAGTAGTGTCATTTCTTTTCTTACAGTGCTCAGGGAAGCCAAAGCAGGAGAGCAGAACAGTCACAGAGCTGAAGGTGCTCTTCAGCTAAGTGAGGATTTGCTTTAGGTGCAGGTATTTGGGGTGGCAAGTGGTATCTGCAGAGGAACTGTCCTCTTGCTGCTTCCTTCTGCCTGACTCTGCCCTGAGTCCTGGGATCAGGGATTAGGAGATGCTGGGGAAGCCACTTGTGGTCTCTCTGCTTCTGCTGCAATGGGGTAGGACTTCTTGTAGCTATGTAGGAATAGTGAAGCTTTTTTAAGTTTGGGAATTATACTTCCTAAGCTGCTGAAGGCCCTTAAGGTTGCTGTGTTATCACAATCTCAATTTACAGACTGAGCTGCTTAGGGAAGGAGCCAGTCTGCAAACATCTGCAGAGTCAAACTTGGTCTTATCTATTTTCTATTTTCATTTATTTGAAAAAGACTCAAAGTCAGCAACTCTTCCATCTTCCTAGATGGATGACTTGGAGACAATGTTAACTGGACCCAATTTTGAATAAGAATCATCAATACTACTTAGATACAAAATACTGAATCAGAAACCCTGAGTATTTTGTGTCCTCTGTGGATCTTCATGGACTTTTCCCTTAGCTCACAGGGATAAACAGCACAGCAGGTGAAACTAAATATATATTATTGTCCTCATTTAAACTTTTTTAACTGTAAGCAAATAAATCAAAACAGAGTCTCAGAACAAGAGTTTTTTCAAACCCATGATCTTCATGCACAGTGAACTGGGTTTTAGGGTTTTTTTTAATTAATATTTCTGGAGGAAGTTGAGAAGCCTTTTGTGTAGTTCTCTATCCTATTTGTAACTTTGAAAATAGCTCATCTTTTAATTTAAACATTTTCTTTGAAGGAAGAAGAGGTTTGAAAGCTCATGGCTCAGCTATCCATGCTGCAGAGTGCTCATTTGCTAGTGCAGAGATGTTTTTCTAACATAACATTCTTAATAGCTTCTATTTATTGACTTAAGCAACAGCTCTTCATTCACTAACATGAAACACAAATTGGGAGAATTTAATAATATTTTTTTTATTGGGGTTTTTTTCTAAAATAAGCCTCTGAAACCTGAATATCATCTAATGGTTTGCCTCTTCAGAAAAAACATAGAATCATTTAGGCTGGAAAAGATCCTTAAGATTATCAAGCCCAACTGTTACTGTCCACCTCAAGTGGCCTATAAAATCCAGATAATAATAATTTAAAATGACCTTTCTATTTGATAGGCTGCCTTCAGTTTTAGGACTTCCTTTTTCCTTGGGCATTGAGTATAACCAGATAGCATGGTGACCTCAAGCAGTTGTGGTGAACATCAGAAGACACTGCTATCATATTAGCAGACCCTAAATTATTCAGAGCACTTTCTGCTAAAATGGTGCTGCAGGACAATGAAAGCAAAGAACAATTCCCAGCAGATTAGATTATTTTTTTTCCCTCTTGCCATCTGTAATTAGTTCTGTCAGATAAGTTATTTGCTATGCAAGCTTACCTTCAAAAGCATGTTTGTTAAAAAGAGAAAGGGGAAGAAATCCTTTGTAGGGCCTGCACATGACTAAATGGCTTTAACAAAGCATAATGAATAATAATGACAAAGACCTGTCAATTGGAATTTTAAGCATTTTGGGTTGTGAATTAGAAGAGCAAAGGATATCAAAATGATTACATGTAGCAAATAAGTGGGTGTTTGACAATGCTGCTTGTTGGTGAATGTTACAGATGAGCTATTACCAGGTTGCATATTTCTGTAAATAACATTTCTTCTGCAATTTTAACATCCTTACAGTACAGGGGGAAACAGTATGGAAATACTGCCTCTATTATCATCTTCTGCAGCTCTCTGAGAAGAAACTGGTATGCTCTTGGATTCTGCTCTTGGACAGCCCAGAAACATGACTGCTTTAGTTGTAAATACCCAGACAGGACTGTGGTATTCAGACAAAACGTGAGTTCCAGCACTGCTGCAGGAAGAATGACTCAAGGTGGGGTACCTGGGGTTCCTTGAGTGATGGGTGGTAATTATTATCATGTTCTCTCCTCAAAACTGTATGCAGGAAGGTGGATTTAATTTTTTTTTTTTCCATTGTCTTGTTATCAATCATCTGGCAATCAGGACTTGATATAAGGAAAGCATTAAACTAATCACTTATTTAAACTATTATATCATAAACATTGGCTACTGGCAGATGACACAAAAACCTTATTTCATCACAGAAATTAGTTTGTGGGAGACTGATACTTGTTTTGTTTTCCTAATCTATTCTTCTATATGCAGATGCCTATGGTAAGGTGCCCTTTCTAAATACTGTGGTTTAGTTTTTCTCATGTTATTGACAGAGATAGGACAATACAAGTGAAATGAATTTTAGAGAGGGTGAGGGTTTCTAAAGTGTGCTTATATGTTTTATCACTATATACTTCAAAATTAAATCAAATAAGAAGTTATCCAAACACTGAGATATACTACTATAGTAGAGAGGAGCTGGAGAAAAGACAATGAATATCATAAAACCTTAGCTTTCCATCCAATTTTCCTTGACAAATATCCTTTTTCTTTTGTGCAGACAGGCCCACAGAGAGGAATGGCTGGGCATCTATCACTTCATTGCTCTGATGACATTCGTTAACAATGTCACCTTTTATTTAAACCCTGAGTTTGCTCTAAGAAATCTGTTTTTTGACAACATTCTATGTGGCTGAGGCAATTTTTAACATCTATTGCTCTCGTGTATTGTGGTTGAAATTGATAGTGCTGAATGTGTTACATTTCTACCATCAGAGACTCATTGTGGAAGGCAGAAAGGTGGTGAAGGCCACTAACATATCATTGAAGAAAAAAGAATAGAAATCTGATGGCTTTTCATTGAGGGACAGCTGATCAAAAGGGAGGTTAAGTAAGCAGAATATATCAGATACTATTTTTCCCTCACTGGAGCCCCAGAGCTCTCCATCACAGCAGTGTTCTGGTATCCATGCAGTAAACAATTTCACCAAGATGCTGGTTGGGAGGAGTGGAGAGAGAATAGAAATGAAGAAAAGGAGAAAAAAAAGGTGGAGAAGAGTGGACTTTGTAATTGATCTTTTAAAGAAAGTAAAAAAAAAAAAACATTTTATAAAAATGAACAAGCTTAACTCTCTTTTGAACACATTTAGCTCTGTATGGATAGCTTACCATTAATAACAAAGAGCAGTGAAGCAACTGAACATGTGTAAACATTCTGCCCTGTATTTTAATAAACTTGGAGCAGACCAAGAATTTAAGCAATAATCCTGTACTGATGTAGTTTATTTTCTGGTGAGGAAAATCAGCACCAGTTGAGCATGTACAGCATTTGCACACTGAAGCCAAATCAATCAGACAGTCAAGGTGGCTTAGAGCTCCATCTAAATGTGAAGTCCCCAAAGCAGTCCTAAAACACTGACTCAATAGCCTGGTTTTATCAGCAAAGGAACTAGAGCTCCTTTCCTGGTCATCAGAGGACACTTGGGTGCCTGAGGATGTGGCATTGAGCTGTGACTCCCTCATCTTCTGCCTCACCCTGATACCTTTGGCAACACCTCAGTGTGTGTAGCTGCTCCCCAGAGACACAACCATCTCCTTGCTGGTGTTCCCTTTCTGAAGGAACAAAGCATGCAAAATGAGAACAGTCCCAGTAGGAACCATCCTTCACACAGACTGGTTAATGCTTGCACAGCCTTCTTAGGAGATAAGTACTATTTTATTAAATTCTCACTCTAATATCAGAAGATTTGCCAGGTTAAGCACTGCTCCATGCGGGTTGAGTATTTACTGCCAGCCTCAAAATTTTTCTCTTTTTCCCCTAAAATTTGTTTAGCTTCTTAGGCTTTTTTTAATGGGAAAATCTTTTAAGGTAGAGAAAAGTGGGGAAAAGTCTAAAAACCTTGAAATATTGTGTTAAATACCAATTTAACCCTATATCCAACCTCTGGGTTTCATTTCCTTCAGTATATAATGAGGCATCACTACAGTATATATCATGCAGACCTATGAGACAGGGAAAAAAAAAAAAGTAAAAAAGTACTGAAGTGTTGATTTCAATCTTCTCTTGTCAACAGCTTTGTTTTAAGGTAAAAGCAAATGCCTTCTAAAATCTGGCTAGTAAATTCTGTTTCCCATTCATATTTCCAAGAGATATAAAATATAGCTGGGTCTGAAAAAAAGTGGTGATGAGCATCCTGTGTTACTAAGTGAAATCTTGTTTCTTGTGAGTTGTGAGGGTGTCACTGACTTCTCCTGGCTCAGGGAGTGACAATGGATCTTTCCTTATGACAGCCCTGACAGCTTCAAGGAACCGAGTTAATTTAAAGTGATGTTGATTTAATTCATTGAAATGAGAGCCTGATAATGGTCTTCAGTCTCAGCACAGAAAACAAGATGCATTCCTGCTGCTCTAGACAAATGTTGACAACAACATGTTGAAACACAAGCTCGACAAATCATTTAAGCATCTACTTTAGCTTGCCCCAAAACACTTAAGCACATGCCTAAAGGTATAGACATGCTCAAGTGCTTTTCTGATTAATGGTGGACTGGAACCCTAATGTCTAATTTTGAGATTAACATTGTGCCTTGTTGTTAGGCTGGAAGAATTACTCATTCTAGTACTAGCTAGGGAGATTAACATCACATTTCACTTCCCTTTCTCCATGGACACTGCTGGCACACATTGGATGGGCTGAGCCCACAGGCTGGAGGAGCTGGAAAATATTGAGGCAGAATCAGGCTTGTCACCAAGTGATGTTCTCAGGCAAGCAGGATGACCCCCAAAAATGAAGGCTAATAAACTGTTGCTTTCTTATTTGGATGGATGAAACCTATAAATCAGATTTCAGGAAACAAAAGAGAAGAAATGGTTACAGTGCTTTCATGTCCAGTCAAAATGTCACTGATGTACAGGAATGGGGCATGTCCATTTCAAAAGGAGATAAATGCAGAAAAACACATAACAATCAAACCCAAGCTGGAAAAAAAACCAAAAACAAGGGAAGGAAACGGAGAAGGAAAATATTGAGGCAGAATCAGGCTTGTCACCAAGTGATGTTCTCAAGCAAGCAGGATGATCCCCAAAAATGAAGGCTAATAAACTGTTGCTTTCTTATTTGGATGGATGAAACCTATAAATCAGATATCAGGAAACGAAAGAGAAGAAATGGTTAAAGTGCTTTCATGTCCAGTCAAAATGTCACTGATGTACAGGAATGGGGCATGTCCATTTTAAAAGGAGATAAATGCAGAAAAACACATAACAATCAATCTCAAGCTGGAAAAAACCCCCAAAAAACAAGGGAAGGAAAAGGAGAAGAATGATGTTTTTATTGTGTGGCCTCATTTCAGTCTCCAGATGGTGAAAACAACAAGGTCAATGTTTGAGTTTAAAGAGAAATGCAGTCCCCATAGCCAAGACACCAGAGACAATGTCAGGCTTAATTGTCAGCTTACGGTCTAATCAATGATTCCTCTGATTAGTGACCCACTGACAATGCGACCAACTCAAGGTCTTTATTCCAAATGTTACTCCTGATGCTCTAAAAGAGAGAAAATCAGGTAAAAGTTACAACATTGGGTAAGTCAAATCCCCTGCATACCAATTGAAACTGGCACTTGGCTTGCTTATTTACAGGGTTCGAAAGGTTTATTTGACAACAGAAGGGCTAATAAAAGGACTCCAACTCATGTTTAATTACATCAGTTTTATTATCTTAATTAATCAGTCCACTGCTGTGCACTCTAATATCAGACCATTGTGTTTTTGCATAATGGAGTGCAAAAGATTTATCTCTTTCTCTTCATCTAATTTTTGGCCCCTGTGTGCTGGGGCACTCTTCTTGTTGGGTTCACACACAGACAGGAGGGCAGTGTATGAAATCTTTGCAGGTGGAGACCAAATGCAGCCTGAAAGTTGAGTGGAATAACAAAAAGACAACAGGTCTGTACACTAATTAGTTTTAGATGAAAAGGGAAAATTAGAAAAGGCAATCAAGGATCAAAAGCCTAGAGGTATCTGGACAGAAACTTGGAAAAGAAGGTGGAATTGATGATAAAATCTGTATCCCAGAGATTAGATGTTAAAGAATGCAAGTTATGACTTAATCTATGCCAAGAGTAGATATGCAGTATCCTCCTGAGAGCTGAGACAAATGTGGAAGGGCAAAACTGGATAACACTGATTTCAATTTTAATTTACATTTCAACTGCAAAGTGTTTTAATTACGTGTAATTGAAATGATTTCTTGCTTTAAGTGGTAAGGAAGAAGACTTCCACAGAAATGCAATTTCTTAATCTTTGCATGGCACGTTGTCCCTGCTCTTCATTTGTTTATTGTGTTGTTATTGTGTCATTTAGCTGACAAAGCTTCATTTTGGAGCTGATTATTTTTGCAGCTGGAGTGCAGTTGCCATCACCTGAGGATTCTTGCTGTATTTTATAACCAATTCTCCCTGTGGACATCCTGGAGGAAGGGACCTACAGACCCACTGTTGTGGAGAAGTGAAGTGGCTACAAATCTGCCCTAATCCCAAGTGCCTTCTCATTTCTCCAGCCAAATGAAAATTTGGATTTTTATTGAACAACAGCTTCACTGGGTGGACAGAGTGGAATAGTCACTGCCTGGGACTGACTGAGATGATGGCAAGAAGACAGGCAGACAGAATCAGTGTTTCCCCTTCCCCTGGAGGAGCTTCAGCACAACTGTGCAGTAGTAGGGCTTTTGGGGATTTCTTTCAGAATATAGTCACTGTGCTTGGAAATCCCAGAAGGGACCTCTGGAGGTCACCTAGACCAACCCTCACTTCAACCCTCACCAGGACCTAATTTAATTATTTTTGTGAGTGGTAAACAATCACTTTGCCCCTGGCTGTCCATCACAGCAGCATCAAGCCTCCATGTCTCAGCAGTGTTGGGATGCAGCTCCAAAAGAGTGTTCCTAGCTCTCCAAAAGCACAAGTGGGTCTGTCCCTGCCCCCTCCCCATGACATTCTCTCCCCAGCTGGCCTGAGGGAAGGTGACAGCCAGGCCCCTGGGCTTGGGGGAATTTTTTTGTGGTCTTCAGAGTTGGTTGCCCTACAAAACCCTTTTAAAAGTTAAAACCTGCTTTTGGCTAAACTTATTGAGCATTGAACTTTGTTCTAATTGCCTCTTACTGTACATCTGCCTTTAAAAGAAAACATATGGATTATTTCTGTAAAAATTTCCATTGACTTCAGTGTCAATGAATTTGCTGATTGAAATGTGCTGCAAGGGAGCTACTAAGAACATATTACAAAATACAGACAGTTTTTCAGTGTGTTTTTAATCTTCTGTAATAGGGATAATTCCTTCTTTGAGTGCTTTAGAAAAAGCTAAAGGGGAATTATTTTCTAGTACAATCTGTAAGACTTTTCATAGAGGAATGGAGGTAAAAAAGTACTTGTGGTAGCTTCTTGTGCTGTATGTAGCTGACCTGAGGGAAAGCTGCCTGCCAGAAACCTCTCACAAGGACTAACTATCCATATAAATTCCCATGTTTGAGCTGATGCTTGCAGACAAGCTAAGGCTGATGTCAAAGTTCTGAAGGCCAAATTAAGACAAAGTTTTTCTAGGTTTCTTTGAAAAGCAAAGTGTTTTGGACTATCTTTCAGCTCCTGTAACTCAAGCCTCCTTGACAGCCTATTATTTGTTCAGTCATATTACATTCTCTTGATTCTTTCTGACAAAGTTATCAAACACCCTACTGGGACCACAGCCAAAGAAGCATTCACCTTTATACAAAGGGCCAAATCCTGATAAAAGAAAGCACAGCTGGAGCAAATGGACTATTTGGTCTGAAAATAGGGCTAAATGGAGATTTCTGCTTCACCTTGTCACAGCTGGTGTAAATCCAGACCACAGGAGCTACAGGATATGGGGAGAAATAAAATACCCAGCTCAGCAGTGCAGGTTTCTCCCACGCTAACACTCCTGTGCAAAAAGCCAGAGCAGAGCTCAGATTCATTACAGAGAGGTGTGCTCTTATTCTCCCTATATTGGCTCTCCCTTGTCTACTTCCTGCCCATAAGGAAGGTGGCATTTCTCTATTTTTTTTTCTTTTTCACTGCTGCAAAGGGAGCAGTAATTAATCCTTATTTAAGAGCTGATGCAGTACAGTCAGTCATAGTGCCAACATTTTATATGCTTACCATTCATATTACTTCTGGTATGCCTATTGCTTTCTGGTTTACTGCAATTAATTGCCTGGCTTTTCACAGATTTTGTTTTAGTGTTATGGGGTCCCATCTTTTGTGTGTAAGTTTCCCCTTCATTCTGCAGTATATTCAGCCCTGTTGAGGTGTGTTGAGACAGGTATGACCAGTCTACATCCACTTATTAATTTCTGAAGGATTCAAATTAGCTCTTGGAGATGAGCATGGTGACCTTTGATACCCATCAAAGACAGAATTAATGATTATACCTGCACTGCCATTGCATCAGTAGCTAATGTGGGTACAACACACCAAGTGCTAAGCAAATGCAACCTAACTCTTGCTGTGATTCCCTCTAAGTTCAAGAAAAAGAGTTGTCCTGAAAGAAAAGCAAGGTCTTCTCTCTACCTCTGAGTCCTTTTTGCTGCAGCACACTTGTACTTCTTAATCAACTGCAGTCCAGTCATTACATAGCTGCTTTTTTGTCTGTAGGAATACATAAGTGCATATATATGTTTGCACATACATACAGGTGTACAGACACAGACTCTCACAGACCAAAGAACCACTGAAAATAGGAAACCCTTTAAGAGGCAACTGCTGAGCATGGAGGAGGGGAAAGAAGAAAGAAAAATGAACCTAAATGCATAGGAATTGATTTTGTTTTGCTGGTACCTTTGTATTCTGGTTTTGCATGCTTCTATAATATCCTGGGAACATTCCCAGAATCCACAGTGGTCTTTTTGGTCAGTGAAACTTCCTGCCTTTCCACCACTAAACCAAACAGACCTCCAGAACTGTCACTTTCCTTTCCACAGGGTAAAATTTCTCTGCTATATTTTTTAAGAAATATGATTCACCTTGTAAAAGGCAACCATCTGTCAGCTCTAGGGTCAGGTACCTGCTTAGGGCACCTGCTAGTGATGAATGATATTATTTAATGACCTCTAATTTTCTGTAACTAATTCCTTCTTTGTGATTCAGAATTCATTTTGGAGCAATGCAACACATGATGTGAATAAATATCTCAAGCATTTTCTATCCCTGTAACACCCATCTAAACCAAGAGATGTATTTTTTTCTTTTTATCTTTCCTGATAACTTCATCCCTAAAGTACTTTGCAGAAAAAGCTCCAAAAATAAAATAGCAGGATGTGGAGATAAATTGAAATGCAGAATAAACAACAGATGAAATGTGTATTTTTCTTTCTGTGCCACGTTCCTGTGTGCTCCATTCCAGAGTACCCAAATACTGCAGCTTTGTCAGGAAGGTTCCATAGTCCATGCTTGGATTTAAGACAGCAGAGATGGAGTTCATGTGAGAGCACAAGTGTTCATTGCTATTTTGACAGCTTCTGCCTCTTTGCACATCAGCTGGGGTCCCCCAGTCAGTAAGAAATAACAGAAGTGAGCTGCAGAGGTCACAAGTAAAACAAAAACCAGCTTTTGGCAGCCAGGAGGCAGAATGGCCTGGAAGGTCATTCCCTCTTTCCCTATATTGCTTCAGAATGTGCTACATTGATCAGACTGATATCCATAGTTTGGGTTTGGTTTTGGGTTTTGTTTTTTTTTATAAGCAACAGGAACCTTTGCCTACAATTTGGTCTTTGTATCTGATGCAGAACATTTCCTTGTGCACAACAAACACTGACTCCTCTGTAACTGCTCATCAGCTCCGCCCTGGTGGGATTTCTGTGCAGAGGTGAAGGAAGGCAGAGAAGGGCACCCCTGTTCCTGAGTCTACCCACAAATCTCACCTCGAATCAAGCTAAGTGCAACTTCCTTTTGCCTTCAGCAAAAAGTTCAGCAGCAAAATCAGAAAAGGGAACCACCAAAGCAGGAATGCAAAAACATTGGTTGTTTATGCTTCCCTTTTCTAAATCCTCCTTTTGGGGACTTCGTTGCTCTTACCTGCTGAGTGAAAAAATGTTCTTCTTCTCTCTGTATGAAATCAGCTATTTCATGTTTTCTAGGTCAGTTCACAAATTTTTACTGATTATATCTGTGACCCTTTAACAATGATACTATTTGCAGAAACCAAAGCAGAACATGTGCAAATAAAAGTAATCTTCTTAACAAAAGTAATTCCAAAGAAAATGGTACCTGCTGTTCCATTTATTGAAGATTTATTTTTAACACAGCTCATTGGTATTTATTTGAATTAGATTGATGTGGCAAAAAGGTAGACAAAAGTTGAAATATGATAACTATTATGGTTCTTATTAATATTTCATATTTTAATGTGTAGCTACAGTCACAAATAAACAACAAAAAAGTATAATTCGCTCATTTGACTCTCACAGCTTGTATTATTTTTATGAAAACTAGATTCTCATTACATTTGCTGGTTTTAATCAGTAATGTGCTTTTCCTCTCTGTGCCAGGCAGTTTGTTAAAAATGAGGCATTTCCTGAAGAACTGTGTTATAATGGTTTAGAATCAAGCCTCCTTAGCTTAACTTCACAGAAAAAAATTGCTCAAACTTATTCCCTGAAATAGTCAGGCAAAAATCTGTCTTTTCATGCCACTATCAGTGAGAAATGACTTTCCCACACCAACTCCATACCTCAATGTGTAAATTTTGAATTGAAAGGTATCAACCTGTGTGTAGTAAACACTCCAAGGCACCTATAGGTAGCTGAAGTTCATTATATAATCTAAGTGAATGATTTAATGAAAAGTAAGTTGGTTTTTTTACCCCTTTTTTCTTCAAAAATTATTTTCTGTTTCCTACACTACCACCAGCAACTGAAGCCCACTAAAAGTATTTACATTGCCCAGGAAAGGACACTCCACTAAAGACATTTGTGACCAATGACAACAGGAGGAAGGTGTGTGTGTGTGTGTGGCACACACCCTTTATTGAATATTGAGGCAAATATTTCTGTTTGCAGATAAGTAAAATTAATTATATGTAGTCTGGATAACAGCCAAAGACTCAGCATTGTGAGGACCATAGGTTATAAGTAGCTCTGACACCATTACCACCTTCATAAATAGAACATAAATCAAGACACAGTCAGGAGACAAAATTTGTGCAAAGCAGTAATTTTAAAACCCACTCCATAGTAATTTCATATCATCATGTTACTGAATGGAATACAAACAGGTAAAATAATCACTCTCTGGAAATTAAACAAATGGAAGTCTATGTTAGTTCAAATTAGTTTTTCCTCTTCACTAGGTCTTGCTACTCCTATTAAGTTTGCTCCTGGCAGATGTAAAGTAGCCCACCTGAATAGCTACTGCATTTCCAAGAAAGATTTGCATACATCATGTACTCTTGAAAATGTAGGCCTAATTATGAATTTTATGCATTCAGAAATTTAGTAGTCACCAGCTCAGAGCACACCATTTAACAGCAATGAAGAGTAATAGAGATTGTATCTAAAAGTGGTAGTGTGCATGTACCAGTTTACCAGTACAGAATCAATATTTGCCAATTATTTTGTTTCAGATGTTAGAGATCTCCTAAGGATAGCATAAAAAACAGGGTAATAGATGATCTCTTTAGTGACTGCTGGGAAATGAAAGCCATTTTGTGGCAATTGCTATAGCTGCTCCTGTGTGCTTTAATCTCTACTGACCTGAAATACAGCTGGTACTTCAGAGCAAACCAAAGAGGCTTCTGGAGGACCAAGGATCAAATTTCTTGCTGTTCTGCATCTTCTGTCTTCATTTACTGTTGTGAAAAGAGGAATAAATCAGCTGGTTTTCAGATCTGATTGTGCTCTATACCCACTTTACAAAAAGATGAAGGATGACACAGGTAGGAAGACAAGGGGGAATATGCCCATAGGGATTTGTGTTTGTAGTGTTATGCATTTGGGGTTTTTTGGGCATTCATGTTTTCCTCTTTGGACAGAATGATGCTTAGGGAAAACACATTTCATGCACTGGGTAGGGATAACCAATACATTATTTAACAATTGTGTCAGCATCTGCTGGTTCTTGTTTGTGAAAATATGCCATGGACTAGGAAGCTAAATAATTTAGGGTGGCTATCCTGTTCCCATACACACATATAATATAGGAAGCAGGAAATCTGTGTTTTCTGTCATTGTCAGTAAAAAATCAATAAATGAGATTTTCAATGATGTGTAGAGGCAACGTGGCAGAAAACAGTTATGAACACTGAAGTAACAAAGTTTTTCAGTGTATGTCATATGGGAGTCAGCAGACTAACAGATAAGTAACAGTACTGACACAGCTGGATCCTGACCCTGAATTTTTCAAAAGTGCTGTATATAAATGTATACCTAAAGTGTTTATAGGGACAAAAAAAATCCCTATTAGCTATACCACCCTGGGCTTCTATAACAAATGACAGAATGTTCAAACTCCCAATATTGCTTATATATTAGCTGCTAGAAACTGCTATTACCATTCAGCTGCTGCAAATTTAAGTTATTAAATGTCATCCCTGTGTTGGCACACCAAACAAAATATGACAGACATGTAAGTGTCAAACAAGATTTGTGTAGTCTATTGGTAATCTGTTTGGAGGTATAGCAGTGGGTTTCACTTGTAGCTGTGACTCACACTACAAACCAGATTGTAAGAAACCAGCATTTAAATGTGTTCTGTGTTGCAGGGGCTTGTTGTGGTTCATAATATTTATGATTTGATATGCTCGGTGCCTTTGTACACCAAGAGGGCTGCTAGTTGCTATGGGATGAGGTAAAAATTCAAAAAAAATATTTCAAAATCCTGCTTGCAGATTCATAAAGCCCCACTGACCATGAAGTGCAGCTCACCTCTCCCAGGTGTCTTGGTTTGGGCATCTTCAAGCCTGCACAAAGAACTTCTGCAAGCAGGAATGGACAATCACAGAATCATAGAATCATCCTGGTTGGAAAGGACCTCTGAGATCATCAAGTCCAACCCTTAATTACATTACCACTGTGGTTCTCAGCCCATGGCACTGAGTGCCACATTCAGTCTCTTCTTAAAAACCTTCAGTGATGGAGAATCCACCCCCTCCCTGGGCAGCCCATTCCAGAACTGCAAAGCTACCATTTGTCCACATGAGCATTAAACACAGCAGTTCCCAGACTTAAATATTTCCAAGCTAACTGCAGAATTACTTGCCCCTCATGCTTTCACACTCAACCAGGAGAGGTGAATATTTTTAACCAGCAAAAGTGTTTTCACTATTAGATGTATAGATGACATTTCCAGTGCTTTTAATGGGGGAATAGTAGGAGAGCCAGCAAATATTTCAAATCAGTGGAGCTATATGTTGATGATCCTGCATTACTCTTTTCTGGAAGGTGTATTTTGGTATTTAATTTAAAAGCTTTTAAATTAATGTCAAAGAATTAAAATATATGTTTAGCACTAATGATAAGTATGTTTAATGTACCTAAAAAATATGAATCAGCCTGCAAATGATCCCGTTTTATTTTTTTTCTTGTGAAAATCTCCCTTTCAGTCTGACTGCAAAGATACTGAATTCCTTCTCCCTCCAAATCAATTAAGGCAAAGTAGGCCTCTGAAAGGGAGGGCTTGTACTGCAGTGGGGGTTTCTGAACAAAGTGGGGAGTGAACTTCAAGTGAATATTCAAAACGTGAATACAATTAAGCTCTCAAGTCATTGAGGAAACATTCAAACTGTACTCGGCTTAAATGAACTCGATGATTGCCCTGTTTGAACTGTATTCAGCTCTTTTTTCATGCTCAATGGCCAGAGTATTCATGGGGTAATGGCTCCTCAATCATTCGCTTCAAGATAACAAATATTTCACTTTGCAGCGCAAAAAGGAAACAAACAGGTAATTTTGAGGTCACGATTTTCACACTGAAAAATGCCTGACATATTTGTTGGGCAGCAGGACTGATGGAAAGAGGGAACAGATCTCTTGCCAAGCAGAAAAGATAATGAACAGTGAAACATAGTAATGACTGTCACTCAAATAGGCTTCAATAATGACATTCAGCCTATGTGTTCCTAGCAACAGATGCTTTCCAAGCCCCATCACGAGTGACCTTTAAGCACAGTATTTGTTGCAAAGAACCACAATATTAACTGTGTCTTCACAGATTCAGATAGCCCACATAATGCCCGTGTTCTGCAGAACACTGACATTCCAGGTTTTATTTCTTCAGTCTCCCCCACTCAGCACCCCCCGCTTCCCCACCCTAGGAATTGTAAGAAAATAATACCAGTACTATTATTAAATACTATTTAAATACCAGTGAAAACGTGAAAACAGTCTCTGTTTAACCCCTAAAGTAAGATTCTTTCCTGCTGCAACAACATCAACAGCATGGGTGAAAAATATAGTGGATATAATAGAAACTTTTTTCTTTTTTCAGTCTCCCCCACTCAGCACCCCCCACTTCACTTCCCTAAGAATTGTAAGAAAATAAGCAGAATTTGCAGGAGAAAAGGTTTTCTTGTATGGTGGGATACAAGCACTAATGTTTGTCCCATTATCTGGAGAAAAAAGGCCATGCAAAATATGGCCAGCTACTGCAGCATGGAGGCTTTAAAGACTTTTTTGCCATTAGCATCATGCAGCTATTTAAATACCAGTGAAAATGGTCCCTGTTTAACCCCTAAAGTAAGATTCTTGCCTGTTGCAACACCAACAGCATGGGTGAAAAATATAATGGATATAATAGAAACTTTTTTCTTTTTTCAGTCTCCCCCACTCAGCACCCCCCACTTCACTTCCCTAAGAATTGTAAGAAAATAAGCAGAATTCGCAGGAGAAAAGGTTTGCTGGTATGGTGGGATACAAGCACTGATGTTTGTCCCATTATCTGGAGAAAAAAGGCCATGCAAAATATGATGGCCAGCTACTGCAGCATGGAGGCTTTAAAGACTTTTTTGCCATTAGCATCATGCAGCTATTTAAATACCAGTGAAAATGGTTCCTGTTTAACCCCTAAAGTAAGATTCTTGCCTGCTGCAACAACATCAACAGCATGGGTGAAAAATATAATGGATATAATAGAAACTTTTTTCTTTTTTTCTGCCAGACCTTTATCCAGACATTGAAGATAATTAACACAGGAACAGAGAAAAGCTCTTCCTGCTCATCATCTTCCTCCCCACCCACCCTCTTCCTCCTTAAGAGAGGGGAAGGTGCCAGAAAATAAGGAGTGAGAAGTCAGATCAAATACAGAGCCTGCTCGATTTTTCTGGCCCCCACAAACACTGCTGCAGGCTGAACATCCTTCGGTTTTCCAATCTAAAATTCAGATACAAGTTTAATGTGCTGGCTGCTGCTGTGACTTCCCTTGCAGAGATGAAATGGCTGTTCTGATATTTTACATTCTTCATACTACTAAGGAACTAGGTTGAGAGCCTTTTGGAACAAAGTTATAGTACTTATGCTCATTTTCAACTATATAATTTCCTTTCCTTTTTTTTCCTCTTAGAAAACTGCCCCATAAATTACAATTAAATTTTCACCTCCTTTCTAATATTTATTCTCCTTCCTTCGTGCACCCTGAAGAATATTGTGAACTTCTGTGGATTTGTCTGGAGTTAAATCACATTTATAATATCACAGCCACAATTTCTGCAAGGGATAAGGTCCTCTAGCTAGGGGTACTACTATTTTAAAATTCCATTTGTTTATCCAGGGGAGTTTCTGTCATGTACACAACCACACTCCGTTGCCAGAACTAGTGTTCCATAAATTACAAAACTCTAATTGGACACAAGTAACTGTGCAGTACATGAAAATAAAAATAGTGGCACTATCAAGGAAATAATGAAGGCACAGACAGAAAACTGAATGAAAAAAATCCTCTAACAACCCTTTTTAATCTTTCCACCTGTTTTTGTCTGGGTGGTGGCCAAATGGAAAAATGAAACCAGCTTTATGATTTATTATTTTGGGTTGTTGTATAGGAGCTGTAGAAGTAGCAGAAATATTCATTAATGTTTGCAAAGAGTGTAATTTATTATTGATTTTTTTTCTCCACCTTGTTTGGTTACTGGCTTGTGGAGACTATGAAAATGTAAGAAATATTTATATTTATTACTCCAACAGCTACAACTGCAACATTCTTTTGGCATACAGAGTCTACTGAATTAATCCTTTCTTCTATTTGGCTGTTAATTTGAATTTATGTTCTTCTTGTGAAATCTCACATATCCTCATTTTATCAGGAGCAGCTCAGATTAATACTACAAAACCTCAGCTACTCCGTGCAAAGGTCTATGCTTGACAAATTAATCAAGAAAAGAATTTTCTATTATTAGTGGTTTGTATTTTGAACAGGCATTAGCTAAATCTACTTTGTATCTGCACATCTGAAACAAAGCACCAAGGATAAAGTAACGAAATTTATTCCAATTGCTGAAACTATCAAGAAAGTAGGAAATAACTGAAAAATAACATGTGTCAAACTCCTTGGAAGCAGTAATTTCAAAAATAACACAGGCAGCCAGGACATCTCAGGCTTAACAGCACTAAGAAAAAAAAAAAAAAAAAAGAAACAAGAGAATGAATATCTTCACCAAAGCCATGGGTAGCCTGGTGCCTGCAGGGACACTTAAACCAGTGAACAGAAAATGGCAAACAAAATAAAATACTTTTGGGGGTTTTTTTTGTTTGTTATGTTGGGGTTTTTTAGCTCTCTGATTTTATCTCTGAAGCCCTGAGCCTATGGAAGATCCCTTCTCAGCACCTGGAAGCATCTCCTGGACTTAGGTACTTGAATTTCCCCTTCACATATCTTAATCAGCTTATTGCTTTCTCTTAAATGTCAGCTGTCACTGAACTGAGGATGGTTCTGCACTACAGGAACAATGGAAGAAGTAAAAAATAAGTTTAGCAGAAAGAATCAAGGTTCTGAAGAAATTTGTGAATGAAAGAGACTGTTACAGAATTAATGCCTTGACAGTGAGGATAAGGAACCACAATGTGATTCAATACAGACAGCACTGGATTTTCCCTCAATGTTTTCCATAAAAGTCTTTACCTGAGAGAGGGAGAACATTATTTGGGGAAGTTCTATGTCCTGTGCAAGAGAGGATGATCACAAGTGCTTTACATTATTTGCCCCTTATATATTATGAATCCCCATCATGTTTGAAGACTTCATTTACCTCATGATTTGGGAATTGACAGGATGAGAGCATTTGCCCTTGGGTTTGTTACTCCCTACTTCTGCCTATCATCTCCACGTACATTTCCATTTCATTTGCTCCTGTCAGTTCCTTACACAGGAAACAAGTCTATTTGAAGGACTGCAAAATGGTGGCCTGGCTGATTCTAAAGTGAGCTGTGTTGTGATACCAGTTAAATAATGCAGGGATGGATCCATGCTTGCCACAACTCACTGCTACTGCTATTTATTTCTTTATCACGTGTCACTTCCCTTTCCTGTCAGGATATCAAATGGCTACAAAGTGCAGGGTGCTGATTTCCTTATCTTTGAGCTAAATGTTCCATTATATCACATTTTGAGCTTTTAAGATGGCATAATGAAGAGCACATAAAATCTAAAGTGATCTTGAGTAGTATACCCAGGATGCAGTGTTTTAAAAAGTGAGACAGCTTCAGGACTGAGTGTTACATTGCTTGCTGAGTCTGACTGGTAGAAAGAAGCATCATTCAGTCATCAGAAGAGCAGATATTTTGCTGTTGGTTAATTGTAGGATTTCAGGGAGATCTACATAGATCCATTTAGACACTTCTGGAGTTCAAGGAACTTAATTGGGCTGAGAGAAGTGTCTTTGCAACTCTGGCATTCCCCACTAGAAACTGGCTTAAGCTCCCGTGTGTGCTTGCTTCAAATCTTTTGGGTTTAACCTTTGAATTTTTACAGCATGAGCAGGTTAATCCCTTTCTCTTATAATATTCTTCCTTAAATGGGAAATGCCACAATGAAGACGTGGCATGCTTATAATCTCCTTGTTCTTTTGGATTTCAGCATCAGATCTGAAAGTCTATGTTTCTGAATCAGAATGGCTCATGTGGCATTAGTGCAGTTATGGAAAAAACCTGCTCTCTTCTTTTGTGGAACAAGGGGAGTAAGAAATGAATTCACTAAGATGCCTCCCAGAAACACATATTTGAGGTGCCAGCTTTATATCTTCTTATATTTTATATTTCAACTAACAATAACACATCTATTATATCACCATGCTTTAAATAAACAATCTAATAATAAGTGTTCCTTCACAATATGCCTCCAAACAGATGCTTGAGAGAACAGCAGCAATTCAAATAAAAACAAAATAGAAATCCCAAAAGGTCACATCACTTCGTGATATTTTAGGTGTCAAAAATCAACTGAGGATAAATATTAAAACTTAAATGTGTCAGCTGTTAGAAAAATTCATGGAACCTGCAAAAAATATTTTAATCACAACCATTTCCAACTATGCAATCAACTACACCACACATCAAAAAAGTTGACTGAAAGTTATTATTACATTTGAACTGAATTTCATCTCGGGTACAGAGATTCATTCAGACAACCCCCCAAAAATTTTGTTTAAAAAGTGATTTTTAAAAATATATTGTTCTTCATAAATCCTAAAGCTAGGATTTGTTCCTGCCCAGGAACCTGCTGGCACTGCAGCTGCCATGTGAAGCTCCTGCTCCAGTTTCCTAGGAAATGTTTACTACTTCTGCCCTGTCTCCTCTAAATCCACAAATTCTGCTTTTACCTTATGGTCCTCCCTAAACCAACACGTCCTTTCTCTTTTTGCTCTGCTGACCTCTCAGCAGGATTAATCAGCAAAAGCACCACAGCAGATGAGTGCTGAGGGCCATGTATCTGACTGCCTCCTGTAGCTTCGCCCTTTCAGATGTTGCCTTTATGATCTAGGTAATAAAATATTTAAACACCTCATTTTTATGCCCATAGGCAGCATGATTTTAATCACAGACATAAAGTTCGACTTGGACAGACCAAAAGAGAGACAGATGAGTGGGTTTCCACACAGGCTGTCCCTCCCAGATGTGCAGCATCTTGTTGGGAAGTACAACCCCCTCAGTGCTGAGTGGGCAGAGGTTGGCAGTGTCCTTAAAAAGTGAACCTCAGAAAATACAAAGCACATGGAGAACCCATAATTATTTGCTAGCTATGCACTGAAAAAAAACCCCACATAGTCAAGAGATTTTGGAAGAGAGAGGAGGCCAATCTACATGCCAGCAGGCAGTGTACTGCAAGCCACCAAGCTCATTTTCAACCTCTTTCCTGTGACAAAAGACTAAACAGCTAGAGGATCAAAAAATAAGGCCAGGGATGAGAAGCAGGAGCAGCTCAGTCTCCCTGATGCATCACCCAGGGGGTGCTGTGAGTTCCCCATAGCCTCCAGGCTTTGCCTCTGCCTAAAGCTGGCTCTGCTCTGAGACCTGCAGGTTGGGGAACTCAGTGTACCAAAATTTTAGCTTTAATGTAGACAGATACAATTGCAGACCTTTTACATGAGCACCATTTGAGCTAACCCATTAGCCTTCCCCAAATTAGCCTAGCTGTTTATAAGATATTAAATGCACTACAAAGCCTAACATGTTTGTTATGCTCCATAATCAGAGCACCTGTTTAAAAGCCCACTGCAGCTGTACTTCCAGATTACAGGCCATTAGGCAAGTTATGCAGTACCTTATCTTTATAACCTAATCTCTCTTCCTCTTTCACATTTGAATTTTAGAACCATAAAAATGAGATTCTTCGCCCTCCATCTACCTTTCCCAAGTCTTTCAGTGACTGAGATGAGGAGAGTAGTATTAATATTTATGCAATGCTCAGATCTAACTTTCAGTTGCTATGGTAAAATACTGCCATAAAATATTTCATTAACTTTTAATCCTACTTAACACCATTCTTCCCTCTTGAGACTATACCGAAACTTTGGCTACTCGTGGGACACAATTTTGATGGAAGATTCTAAAATATCTGGGTTGCTTTCCTGAACAATCAGAAAACTGAACAGGAAAAGACCTTGGTTTGGATAAATTTTCCAAAATTTAAGTTTACAATACCATTGTGGCAGGCACCAAGCCATGTGCCAGCTATAACAGGAGAGATCTGCACTCCCCTGGGTGGCAGCAGGAGAGCAGGGGGTACCCTGATGTCTAAAACACGTTGCTGTGCCACTGCTTGGGGACAAAACCCTCACTTCAGCTCCTCAAGAACTTTAAAAAAGCAATATTTAACAGGGAGGCTTGCTATACCCTTCTTTTACTTCCTATCAGTATTTTCCTTATGCCTAAAGAAAAGTCTGTCTCAAATAGACTATTATAGAATAGTTAAAATAATTTAGGGCTGCTAGAGGTAGTTTGAACTAATTACCTCCACTCCATGAGAGAGGAGAAAAGATGCACTGCCCTTACTGACACAGAACAGGTCACTTCTCACTGCAACAGCTTCTCCCAGCTCAGATGACACTTGTGGTTTTTTTTCAGATTTCTATACATGACAGCAATAGTGGGAGGTTTAGGGTTGCATCAATTTCTGAACCGATGCAGGGCATCTTAAGGTAGTGGCACGCAACACCTCTCTGTGAAGTAAAAAAAAAAAATAAAATCACTCAGAGAAAAACATCATAATCCAAGTTACAAGTAACTCCACAATAAGTACTGTGAAGTAGCAGCTCAGTCAGGGCTCTCAGGCAGAGGGGTCAGTATGAGGCAGGTTAAGCATTTTCATTTTCTCAGACTGAGACCAGCGTGCAGCTGGTGGTCTCTCCTCCAACAGCTCTCTAGGTAAATGACCACAGTTTCAGACAGTAACCAACACTGCAAGGTATCAAAAAAGCAACAGCCACCCTGAAGATAGTTATTTTAAACCCAGTATGTCTCTGTGCTCTCATTCTCTGAAGAAACACCTAACTCTTCCCAGATAGCAGTGTGCATATTTGTGATGCTTTGATAAGGAGTTATGGAGGATTTCCCAACAACTGAGCCCAAAGGCAACCTCCAGACTACCAGAAGACATTTATTCACTTAACTCCTTCAGGAAATCTGACTAAATCCAGACTAAAGTTCAGACATAACTACCTTATCACTAACATTTTAAGTTTGCCCTATTGTGCTCTTATTTCTGTTTTTAAATGAAAAATAAAACCAGACCGGATTCACTGTTTTACTTTATCTAAAGGCCTAAAAGGTGTCACAGTGGTATCTAGAGGTCTTTCTCAGGTCCAATCACTCCTGAACATTGATTGAAGTGTTCCTCTTTGAAGTCAGACTTCCAGAACCAGGAAAAAAAAAAAAATCTATCAGAAATCCCATTTTAGGTTACAGACCATGAACAAATGGAGCCACAAAAACCAATCCCACCCTAATATGTGTCAGGACAGAAAGTTTTTAAATTCAGTGATTATCTGCATGAACACAGATGTCTATTGATCTGTTGATAAATGTCTGTCTGTTAAAAAAGTTCCAGTATGTGCTGCTAGAATTGGCTATATTATCCTTTTTGTGCTATGATGGGGTTTTCAATTTTGGTTTTGATGGGGAGGAGTAGTTACAAGAGTCACCAATTCTATAATCTTGGGCAGTAATCTCTACTCTCACAGTTCACCTGTGAGAGGTATCTTCTGCTTTTCATCATCTGTAACATACATGGAAATCCGTGAAGAAGCAGCCATATTAAAGCAAAGTCTAGAGTAAGTTTTTTAAGAAAACTAAGAAGAGTGTATACTTTTAATTCCTCCTTTACTGTGTTTTCAGGAAGATGTATGTAAACAAACCCTCTAATTAGCTCTACAGCTTATTTTCTGTATTTGCAGCAGTCTTTCTGAGTGTTATGCAAATTTCTGCTGAGTGAGGCAGTCTGCAAATAATCCAATTACAACACATTATCTATTTATTATGTCAGAATTTAGATTTATTATGCCCTGCTTGGCAACTGCTTCAGTGCTATGTAAACAGAAACAACAACAACCCAAACCAGACTCAACCACTCCAGGTTGGTTTTTTTGGTTTTTTTTTTTTTTTTAGAGACAACGGAAAGATCATTGCGATAATAAAAGCCAGTTGTAACACAAACTCACAGCACAAACACAACAATCATTAAGAGAATTATTTCTCTGTGTAGGAGTGAAAATAGCCTCACAGAATTATTGCTGTAGTGTGTGAGGAACCTGCAGGGATCATGAGGAAAATGAGGCCTCTACGCCCCATTCCACCATTTTGCTGGCTTTGTGCTACTTTTCCTAGGTCTGGGGGTGGAAGGAGGGATGGAAGGAACAAGTGAGATCTTGCATGGTGCAGAGAGGCTTCAGGTGTTGGGACTTCACTTTTTACTCTTATTTTATGAGCTTTATTTAGACATATTACTGACTGCAGTCCATCCTGCCCCCACCCCCCCTCAGCCTCAGGAAGAACACGGAGTTCTTTCCTCACACATCATTGTCACGCCGTGAATTTCACTGCCATTTACCTATTCAGACAAGAAGTCTTTGACAAGTGACATTTGCTAGGACACATCTAGATGGTCTCTTTCAGCTGGGTAAGCCCCCACCTTGAGGAATGGTGGAGAAAGCTGGAGGAAGGCTGCCTTGCCGGGCTCTCCTCAGACACCCCCTTCCTTTCCAAAGCACCAAACTTCCCTCATTTTCAAGTCCCTTGCGGATTAAAACTGAAGAAGGGGATTTAATCACCTCAGAACAAGACAGCCAGGGAGAGATTTATCCCAAAAAGCTGTGTGTGGATTAGGAATAGGGGACGGGGCCGCCAACGGCCAACCCCCGGCGCCGCCATCTTGGGGAGGTGGCCGCCATTACCTGCGGCAGGCGGGTCACGTCCCCGCGGTGTGTGAGGGGTGTGAGAGGGGGATGTCTGTGGCCAAGGTCCGCGGTGGGTGTCTGCTGCTTCATAATTTTTAAAGATTTTGTGAGTTTATTTTTCTTCCCAACAGCCCTGGTTACCTAAAGCTTCCTGTTACGCTTCTAATTCCATCTTTTTTTTTTCTTTATGGTGGCCTCGCTAGGGAATCTCGGAGCTTTGCTTCCTGACCTGAGAAGCTCAGCCTGGCACCACCTTTGGGACGTGGCCACCATAAAAATTCCTGCTTTGAGTTCAAGGCACAAGAAACCTAAGCAGGGCAGTGAGGTCTCGACAAGCTTTTCTGAAGCTGCTGTGATTTATTAGTTTGCCCTCTGAAATAAAAGTTTTAAGTTGATGGAACTATTCAAGAACAAACCAACTGACATAACCTATCTCAAATTTACTCAGGTGGCTGTCAGAGCAGGACCTTCCTATGACCCTGTGTATGTGCTGGTGGAGAAGACCTTTGGACCAATGTTTTTATAGAATCATGGGATTTTCAGGGTTTGAAAGGACCTTAAAGCTCATCCAGTTCCAAGCCCCCTGCCATGGATCAGAACCTCCCACCAGATCAGGTTGCTCAGAGCCCTGTCCAGCCTTAAAAACTTCCAGGGATGGGGCTTCCACCCCCTCTCTGGGCAACCTGTGCCAGGGTCTCACCACCTTCATGGTGAGGAACTTCTTCCTAAATTCCAACCTAAATCTCCCCTCCTCTAGTTTGAATCCATTCCTCCTGTTCCTATCACTCTCTGACACCCTAAAAAGTCCCTCCCCAGCTTCCTTGTAGCCCCTTCAGATACTGGAAGGCCACAACAAGGTCTCCTCAGAGCCTTTTCCTCTCCAGACTGAAGAACCCCAACTCTCTCAGTCTGTCCTCACAGCAGAGCTGCTCCAGCCCTCTGAGCATCCTTGTTTTCTGGTTTGGGATAGAAGTGCAAGGCAATACCTGGCTATATGGGACAAGCTGATGAAGCTTTCTGGTGAGGGACCTCCATATAACTATTTAATATTTCTCAGTTATCTCAGTAAATACTAACAAGCTTTCAGATAAAGTATTATTTTTTTTCCCCAGCAAAATAAAAAAAAGCAAATACAAATTTTCAAAAGCTGAGTCCAGGGTTTTCTGTAAGTGGATCTTCATTTGGCATTACTTCTGTTTGAATAATTTTAGCCTAAAGAAAGAGTGCAGGAATTATTACACATTGTGTTCATCATTTGCAGTTTGACATTTGCCTCCTGCACATGGCCAAGTGCTATTCCTGTTCTTTGACTGGATGAGTCCCTAATGAGAAGTTTTCAGGAAATACTTGGGAGCACTTCATGAGTGTTGCATATTCATAGGGGTATTTCTCACTGTGTATGTGCATGAGTATATTAAGTAATCCCTATTACTTAATAATATGAGTATATTAAGTTATCCCTACCTACAAACAGTTCAGAAGTAACTGATTGCTTGACTACTCACTTAAGGATAAAAGTCACCAAACGGGCTATGGGTTCACCTGTTCACCAGGTATTTACATACCCATTTATGGCCAAAAAGCATAAGAATAATTTCTTGCTGAAGTCCCAGCTGATGGGCTGGTTTCAATATGTCCTTGCAACATTGCTAAGCATTCTAGAAAACTTGAAGATGTTTCCTAAAATTCAGCCTTCCCTATTCTGATTTCACTTCACTATTTTTCATCTACCACAGTAAATAATTATTCCCTTCATTAGCATTCTTTGACTATGTTGCAGCTTGTTCTCGTGCTTTTGCTTAATAATTGTGTTAATTAATCTTTTTTGCTGAATTGCATGCTGTGGTTCTTGCACTGTTTTTTTTCCTTTAATTTTTTTTTTTTTTTCTTAAACTCCCGTTTTGTAACTTTTTTTCTGGAAATGTATTGTTCCAGAATGAAAAAGAGGATTTCACAGTGGCATTTCCATGTCCTTGCTTTGTCTCTTCTGCACCTTAAAGGGTGTCCAAATCACCTTTTCTTTTTTTCTGGTTACCTCATTAATTCATGCCTGCATATATTATTCCTTTCTATTGTTCAGTATCACATCTTGAATTTCCATATTTCAGTTGTCTTCCTCCCATGGTTTGTTTGCATTCTTTAGTGCTCTTCCTTCAATTCTTTTCTGATAATTTTAATCTAGGGTGCCCTTTGTGTTCTCTCTTTACTCTTGCAGCGTTCAGAATTTTTAATTTAGTATCACCTGTGAATTGTATTAGTGCACTGAGAGGTTTATGTTTGTAATATAATGCTGTTATGAGAGGTTTGTATTTTCAGTCACTGGTGGATTTAAGTTTTTGCTTAAAACTATATTTCAGTGGAGTCACTGTAGCTGGACTCTGGCAGCTGTAATATAACACCTTGTCCTGGCCATAAAAGTCTAGTACCAAACTTAGCTAGGTGGAGAGTTTCAGCTTGGGCTCCAAACTTTTGTGTGGATTTAAAGCATGGGATGAGTCTCACTTGGGAGGTTAAGGAATACAGATGAATGGCCATGACAGATGGATTTCAGTAGGAAGCCTCTGGGACTGGCAACCTTGGGTGGTGGTTGCTCCCTTTAGCTGATCTCTTTAAGACTCTCAGAGCTTTCTGGTTTTATAATGGGAGCTGGATTATTAAAAAAAAAAATAATAAATAAACAAAACAACAACAGCCCCAAAAGTGGCTTGATCAAGGTTTTGGCCATTCCTGGAATCAGGCAGACACCAACTTGTGGGCATGGTGTTGGCATCCCATTTTCAGGCTAACAAGACACATGTGCTGGGCTTGCTGCACCACAGATGAGAGGGGTGTTGGTCTTCAAACCCTTCACCTGAACCTCTGAAAAGGTTTTCAGAAATTGCACTTGGTTTGAAGCTTTCCCATCACATTGAGGATCACCTGCATTTGCCATTGCTTCTGTGGGGTTTTGGGGCAGTTGCTCAGAAATTGGTGATAATTTCTGACTGCTCAAAGTTAATCTTTCTTCCCCTCTTGCAGAGGGATCCTGCAGGATCAGTGCAAAGATCTATGGCCATGGGAGATAGAAGTCTAGCAAGAGCTCTGAAAATAATGGTGCAAATAAACTGAAAAGCTTTCTGATCTATCTCAGTCGTAGTTGAATTCCTCTCTGAGTGATTATGATGATAGAAACCTTAATTTTTTCATGGTGCTTGGGTCTTGAATGGGAAGTAGAAATGTGGAATCTTGAAATCTGCTTTATTCAGCTGATGAATTCTGTTTTATTTACTGGGGAAGAGTGTTAAAGATGGGCCACTCAAGTTGGTGTGGTGCAATGCTGTGTTAATCATGAGTAACTGAATCAGCTTAAATGTCAAAAGCTGATTGTCATGTAATGGTTTTCAAGATTTTTTTAATGTTCATTCATTATCAGACAGGGTTTTATTTTAAAAAGCCCTAAAAATATCTGCCCTGTCATTGAAAACTAAAATGGTGAGGATTAAGACTGTTTAAAGCTTCCACTGAAAAAACCAGAAACATAATCTCAGCATACAGTTCTCCATGTGAATACAGAAATAAAGAAATAAAACTGGTTCCTCACTATAAATTCTTCCCACTATATTTCAGTTAATTCCATTTGATACTGTATAGCCAAGAAAGTTGTGTTTGTTGGGTTTTGTTTTTTTGGAGACTTTCAGACTTGAAGATGTGAGTGAAGTCCTACTGACAGTGATTTGAAATTTCCCCTCTTGAATTTGAATTTAAGTTTTGGGGTTTTAAAGCTAAAGTGGGCGTTGTGTATAACAGAGTCAGGGCCCTATTGTCAGCTGTCTGAGGAACTGTGAATCAGCAGCTATCACCAAAAAACAGCACAAATCCACCAGCAAGATCTCCTAAAAGACTATGGGGTGCTATTATAGCACCTAGTGGAGTATAACATGTTATTTATTCTGCAGACATTTTCCTTACAGCCACCAGTCCCTGTGTAACAAGGGTTCTGTCTGAAGGAAACACACATCATTCCTTTAGGGCATGTGAGTCCTGGTCAAAAAAAAAAAAAAAAAAAAAGTATTTCTTGTGCAAAGTAACAGCAGATTCAAATTTGTCCTGTCACCATATTTCAGGAGCTTGCACATGTATTTTTTTAGCTCATGTGGGATGTATGGGAACAGTTTTCCTGGTGGGGCTGTTATTGCAGTGCTGGGTGGAGCCTCCCCATCTAGTGCTGATGAGGGAGCACAGGTTTCAATCTTACAGAAAAAAGGGGTTAAGGGAAGGAGGAAAAAAGGTGTGTAAATGCCACAAGCTTCCACATGTTTGGTCAGGGAGGTTGAAGGCTGGAAAGCATAATTCACTTCTCTCTGGAGTCAGTTCTTTTATTCTTAATTTGAAAAGAGGAGTGAAACGATTTGCTCTCTCCTTACTGTGTTACTCAGCCCCTAAGAGGAAGTGGAAAATAGGTGAGACTTTGCCCTCTATCCTATTTTAAATAAGACCAAAACAATTACAAGCTGAGAGTGGCTCTTTGAGCAGATATTTGGGTACTTTCTCCTTGGTGGCACCCCAAGTTTACAGTTCCTTGTCTCTTGGAGCTGACGTGAGCCTGAGAAGCACATCTCACACCCAGCAAACAAAATTATTCCCAAAGCAATCTTTTCCTGGCTTTTCTGTCACTACTTTCTAGCCCTCTTCAGCAGTCTTGATAATTAGGAAATATTTCCTGCTTTGTCAGTTCAGATTTAGCTGTTCTCTGCTGGTATCCCCCACATGGCTGGCATACAAATCACTTGCTGGAAAAAATGAGAAGTGATGAAGAGGAGGGTGATTAATGACCTAACATTTTATTTTACCAGCTGAAACAAGGGGGGTTTCGTTGGGTTTGCCTCCAGATAGTGTTTTGTATTCATTTTGCAATACAGTTAGAACTCAATTGTATCAAAAGTGAAAATTCATAAGCCTACAGCAGTTTGTGAAATGTGAATGATTGATTGCATACAGCCAGAAAACTCTTGAAAAGATAAACTAATTCTGTGATGAACAACGCATTTCATACTCAATTAATTATACAGTACATTTTGTTTCAAAATATTAAATGCCTAGAACAGTCTTCTGCCTGAAAGCATCTGGGCTTTGTAATGAGACAAAAGTCTGGGGTTCAATCAGCTGTCTGCATGAGAGTTTAGAATGACTTATGTCTGAATTAAAGAGAGGTTTAGGGCAGTGATTTCCTGGCAGGAAATTAATAATGAGCTAAATTAGAACATGCCTAGAGATGATTTAAACAACTTAGCTAGCATTGTCTGTGACAGGCTGTCAATTTTTTTCCCCAGTTCTACTATTGTCTAGCAAATAATTGAAATAATTAAGATGTTGATAGTGCACTGTGCCTCATTTTGCAAAACCAGCCTCATTCATGCCATCTTTCAGGCAAAGTTTTATGGAAAAGCATAAAAACCCCCAAAGGAAGTAGAGAGTCCTATTTGAACAGAAAATGGGAGGTCTGGAGAGTGTGTTCTTGCCATGCCCAAGGTGTTGTGGTTGAGCTTGGCAAAACATAGGCCTGGTGTTACTTACTGACATAGTTTCACTTTGTATTTTGTCAAATAAATCCTGCCAGCAGAGCAGATTCAAGTCCTCTTCATGCCTCAAAGGATGAGAAGACTGAACCAGAGGGAAATAGCTACATCTTTTGCTCCTTCAGAAGTACTGTTGCACTTAATCACCTTTTACTCCCCTTAAATCAGTGTACACCAAAGAGGATTAAAAAATAAACAGAGCTAGGAAGGGGGCTTTGAGGTTCAACATCCAGGTGTTTCAGCTGGTGGTAACAACAACTGCTTTCCCCAAGCAGATTTTCAGGAAGTTCTTTCTGGCTGGTCAAGCTGTGTGGTGCCAAGATAAATTATTTCTGACCTTTTTCTTATTTCCAGGTGAAACAACCCCCCAAATAATCTATCTTACTGTCCAATTCTTAGAAGTGAATATCAATTCTACAGCTTTGGGGAATTAATCAAGGAGGGCATGAGTAGTTAAATGATGGCCAGTGACACTAAACAGCCTGCTGGGTGCTGAGAGGTCTCCTTCAATAGAAGTGACAAAACACTACAAGCTCTTATTAGATAAGTGGCTCCTGAAAACACATGGCTTGACACATACTGTCAATATGATTGACAGCAATTTCTGAAAGGAAAAAACCCCAGCTCACTGAAAACCCAAAAACCCCAAAACTTCGCCCAGGAGGCACAAAAAAAAAGGAGATTATTCATGTCAGCTTCACACTGGGACAGGAACTTTATAGCCCTGCCTTGGAAGTTCTTAAGACACTAAAATGTCCCATTTTCTGCTCGGAAAGGCTGAGTGAACATCTAAGCAGAGCAGCTTCACATACCCTTTGGTCTTCAGAAGTACTGCAGCCTTCACCTGCCCTGTTGTGTCCTTCCAGCTGTTGGAGTAGAAATAACTCCTGGGGGAAAACCAGATCTGTGGCAGGATGCAAGAGCATTTCCAGAGAGGAGAGGCTCACTACAGCCTCTGTTTGGCAATCCATTTGCTTTAGAAAATAGTTTAAATCCCCAGTGCTCCTTATTTTTTGTAGGAGTATGCATCCCATGGGACCTAACACCAAAAACTTCTGCATCCCAGAGGAATATACAAAAGATTGTAAGTACTAGTTACTTCCCTCCAAGAAAAATATGTTGGCTAAATATACCAACACAAATACCTTGCAAAAAAGTAGGTTTGCTTTCAGGGTATTGCAGTGGAACATTTTTCAAGTGTAATTCCATTAACTGCAGTCGAGTTGAACCAAAATAGATCATGTACAGTATGAATTTTTCAGATTGTTTCCTATCAGCTTAGGCTGACTTAGAGCTAATATTTTAATCACCAATGTCTTTCAAAGGATGAGAAAGGAAAGTGGGTATTCAGGGACAGTTAAAGGGATGAACCAATGTTCCAGTATTGCTGCTGTTTGCTTTGTGGTCCAGTCATCAGCTTAATTCAGTGGTATAGTAACTGCACATTTATTTAACTGACAGTTTAAGGAGCAGTGGGTAAAAATACTGGGTCTGTAAACATAAAATTCTCCTATTTGAACATTGAGATGGAAATTGTAATGAATTAGAGGTAGAACAAAAGCACTGGAGTGTTTATATTGTCTGGTTTGCTGAGGTTCAGTTATATCTTAATGGACTTGTTGCACTTAAGGTATTATTTACAGGCAGTGTATTTTTAAGTGAAGTGAGCTTACTGAAATTATCACTGACTATTCTGCAGGATGTCTAGAAATACAAATAAAATGAAGTAAACACTACTTGTTTGTTTTTTCTTGTCTCACATAATATAGAGTTGTTTTGATGCTTAATATTTCTCAAAAACATTTGCCTTTTCTTGGCAGATAATTAAAAGCATTTCTGGTCACTTTTCTTGTTCTTTCTGGGAGAGAGCAACAATAAATATCTCTTATTAAGTGCTTCGAAGTCAGGAAGCAGCACATCAGTTTTACAGTGAATACAATAATAACCACCAGATTCAAAGCTCAAAAAATGCCTGTTTTATTCCTATGTACTGTACTATTCCTTTCTTTTTCAGTGGTAAGGACTGAAGTGCATGCTCTGCATCACGTTGGCAGAAAGGGACACAGAGCCACGTGGAGATTAAAGGCCACTTTTTTATGTGATGTGGATCCAGTAGGTTTTGGATACTCTCTCTGAGGACTCTATCCTCAGATGCTGAAGGGCTGAATAGCTCAGCAGGGGGGTTTCATAAACCCACCACTCCCAGTGGTTTCATCAGGACAAGGTTTCAGACAACAGAAGTCTGAAAGGAAGTGAGATGTAACTATAGCAGCTGCATAATCCCCCAGAAATTACGTGTTACCATTCACAACAGTCTCAGTTTCCAAGTACCTTTGATATGGGACAAAAAGTCATGTTAGAAAGCAATTAACTCAACAGGTTGTTAGAACATGGCCATATCTACTGCAACAAGAAAATCTTAATAGTTTCCAAGGCACAGAACATCACAGAGGAAGAATTCAGGCACCGTTAAAAAAAAAAAAAAAAAAAAAAAAAAAAGTTAACTATTAAATTTGAAAGAAACCAATAAACATCCTGTGTACTCTCAGAGTCTTGTTTGCAGGTAGCTGTACCTCACCTCATTAGCTTTGTCCCTCTGTTTTGACCCAAATGAAGTTTGGCATCTCATACATCTTAAGATTTTTTTTTTTTGTCCCACCTGTTTGAAAGAGCCACAACTTACTCTTCCTGGGATGCAATGCTGATTGGTTTTAAATTAAAAAAAAAAAAGGCCCAGGAAGTTTGTTCACTTCCTTTTACACTGCTCAATTATATAGGTAATGTCAGGAAAACATTTAAAAGGTGAAAACTCAAAAACATTTAGAAAGTGACAGAAATTTTTATGTTTCAAAATTTAAATAGAATTCATTGTTCCCCAAATATTTTGGGGGAACAATCCAGTACCTGCTTGGAGCTCTTCCTGGTCCCTTTCCTGAGCACTGTCATCTTTCCTAGTTAGGGCAGTCTCCACATTTATTAGAAGGTTGGTTTTCAGTTGCCTTCCAAATACTGCTATAGATTGAAAACATGGATTAGCTGGACAAATTATTCAAAGCTAATTAGTTAAAAATAGATTCTCTTTTCCCAAATACTCTTCAGTCCCCTTCAGCTATTTAGCACTTTATAATGAGCAGAATTACACCACTGGCCCACCTTTTAAATACATTTTCTGCTTAAAAATCAATGAAGACCTTTTTAAAAAAAAATCAGTAGTCAACACCCATGACTTATACAGGTGACTAATTCAATCCAATCAACATATCAAGTGATTTTAATTCTACAAGTGAGTGCAAATTGTTGCTGTTTAGCAGAGCACTCCTATTAAAAGTTCATCCAGGAAAATTAGCCTGTCGTTATAATTTTTATTTTTGCTTGTGTAAACCTTTCAGAGAGTGCTTTCTGCCTTTACTTGAACAGGACCTGTTGGAATCCAAATGACTCTTGAAAACAAAATAAATCGGTCTCAAAGTAAGCAAAAATGTGAATTTCAGTTGGTACAGCAGCAAGGTTACAAGGACCTCAGCTGCACAACAAGGGACATAAACAACAGCCAAGCAAGACTGTGTAAACTTAGCAAGTAATGATGCTTAAATGAGCCCAACTACAGATGATTTTGAGCCTGGGTTAGGAGCAACACCATAGCCATGACTTGATTCAGTTACCCAGACAGGAAGAAAATCAGAATTAAAGCAGAAAAGAAGAATTAAAAAGAAAAGTAGAATTAAAGCAGAAAATAACGTTCAAGTTGCAGTGAAGCCAGGGCAGGATATCTGAGAGAAGTGGTCCTTAGACTGAAATTCATATTTCTGTGTGGTCTGAAGAAGTTTAGACCTGGAGTGTTGGATGAGTGGCATCAGTGGGAGGCAGAGGAGATGGCAGAAGCTCTTAGCAAGCAGTGATGCTCTCCTGATCTCAGCAAGGTCATTCAGCCTAATTTTTGCAAGGGACTGCTGTGGAAACAATATTTAATTCTGAGTGTAGAAATCAGGTGGCAGGGTGCTGTGGGCTGGGAAGGGCTTACATTATTGGTAGAAACTTTAGTAACTTGGCACAATAAAATATTGTGGTTCCTTTTTTTAGGCAAACTGTGGGGACAGAAACTATTGCCTCTGAATTTGCAGGGAGTGAACTGCTGTGTTTTTCACTGGAAGAAAGCCTGTGTCCCCCTCATGCTCCTAAGAAAAAGGGTCTGAAATCTATAAAGTTTGTTTTTTGGATGGAGGAGTCTGATTTTCTAAACATCAGGGTTTATTATATTGCAGAGGGACCTGGACAGGCTGGAGAGTTGGGATGATTCCAACGGGATGAGGTTCAACACAACAACCCCATGGGGAGCTCCAGGCTGGGCACAGAGTGGCAGAAAGGGACCTGGGAGTCTGGATTGCCAGGAAGCTGAAGAGGAGCCAGCAGTGTGCCCAGGTGGCCAAGAAGGCCAATGGCATCCTGGGCTGGCTCAGGAAGAGCGTGGCCAGCAGGTCCAGGGAAGGGATTCTGCCCCTGTGCTCAGCCCTGGGGAGGCCACAGCTTGAGTCCTGTGTCCAGTTCTGGGCCCCTCAGCTCAGGAAGGAGCTTGAGGTGCTGGAGCAGGTCCAGAGAAGAGCAAGGAGGCTGGGAAGGGATCCAGCACAAGTCCTGTGAGGAAGGGCTGAGGGAGCTGGGGGTGTTGAGGCTGGAGAAGAGGAGGCTCAGGGGAGACCTCATCACTCTCTCCAACTCCCTGAAAGGAGGTTGGAGCCAGGGGGGGGTTGGGCTCTTTTCCCAGGCAACTCTCAGCAAGACAAGAGGGCACAAGAGGTCTCAAGTTGTGCCAGGGGAGGTTTAGGTTGGACATTAGAAAGAATTTCTTTCTGGAGAGGGTGATCAGGCATTGGAATGGGCTGCCCAGGGAAGGGGTGGATTCTCCATCCCTGGAGATATTTCAAAAGAGCCTGGATGTGGCACTCAGTGCCATGGGCTGGGAACTGCAGCGGGAGTGGATCAAGGGTTGGACTTGGTGATCTCTGAGGTCCCTTCCAACCCAGCCACTTCTAGGATTCCATGATTCTATGATTAAATACAACATATCACTATGCCCTATTATCTTACATATCAGATTGTTATTGGAATTTTCCAATTGTTTTTAAAATCCTCTGTTAATGCATGATTTAGCATTGGTGACCTTTAAAGTTCTCTTAACAAGTGACAGCATGCTGTGCTGAAATAAATGGGAAATCCAATTGAAAAAAGAGCATTTTGTATAAGATTTCCAGAGACCACACAACTTTCCAATAAACATGGGCTTAGCATATCTGGGCCTTACTATATTTTTTGCCACTTAATCAAATCTAGTTTCCTTCTTGGAAGTGTTCGAAAAATACCCTAGGATTGCAATCCCATTAAAGTTTTTAAATTGTCAGGAAGATGGATTAGATTTGTTGTACCATTCACTACTCTCATTACAATTATCATCACAAGAATGAATTCATAATATGTCATTTCCCATTCATTACAGACGTTGTCACTGCAGACTGTGAAATGAGCATTAAAATGCCTCAGACACCCCACAAAACACAACAGTACTGTAAATCAGACCATTTTGACCTTTTCAGTGCTCAGTTCTTTGATATGTTGGTCAGCCCTATTCCCTGTTTACCTACAATTGGTTGGAAGTGCTCTTGGAAAGCTTTTGCATTCATTTGAGATGTTAAGCTTATAGCAGGCCTGAAGTGGAATTAGGATGTCAAGAGTTGGCAGACCATATGTGAAAGTCTTTATCAAGTTATGTGTTCCTGTTAGCATATATGCTTGGAAATATTAAATAAGAGAGAGAAAACTAGATTGAAAAGGATAGTGACTCAAAAGTAACTCAGAAAGAAAAAATTCCTGTCAAATCCCATGCTGACACCTTTAGGAAAAAAATCAATCACTTACAAAATTAAGACCATAAAAGAGAAAAGAGTCAGAATGCTATAAATAATAACCACCACTTAAAAAGTTGTGTTCATCTACTATGTTAGACTTTGGTGACTATCTTACCACACATATAAATCCATTCTTATTAATAAATAAGAACCACCACATAAAAAATTGTGTTCAACTACTGTGCTAGACTTTGGTAACCATCTTACCACACAAAGTCCATTCTTATTAATAAATAAGAACCACCAAATAAAAAATTGTGTTCAACTACTGTGCTAGACTTTTGTAACCATCTTACCACACGAAGTCCATTATTAATAAATAAGAACCACCAAATAAAAAATTGTGTTCCACTACTGTGCTAGACTTTGGTAACCATCTTACCACACAAAGTCCATTCTTATTAATAAATAAGAACCACCAAATAAAAAATTGTGTTCAACTACTGTGCTAGACTTTGGTAACCATCTTACCACACAAAGTCCATTATTAATAAATAAGAACCACCAGATAAAAAATTGTGTTCATCTACTATGCTTGAGTTTGGTAACCATCTTACCACAATAAGTAAATCCATTCTTATTAACAAATACAAGATATTAACACAAAACTATTACCCTTTCTTTGCTTATCTTCTCTCCTCCTTTTCCTTCCTGCTCCAAATAAAGCCACACATTTTCATACAGCTTTACCAGGTGTACAGCAAAGAGGATTTTGTTATACAAAAGGTGGGGTGGGACATCATTCCTCTTCTCTCCTTAGCACCTATTTTACTGTTACAGAGTAATCTGTAGTGAAGATGATTCCTGAGCAAGGGGAGGAGTGGAGCAGATGATTCAGTGTTGGTTCCTCTCCGTTTGGGAAATAACAGTTAAATATTAAAATTGCTATTTTTAAGATGGTACAATATAGTAAATGTCAAACACTCCACTTAGCCAAAAAATTTCAAAATTAATAAGAAATCTGGGGTTTTGCTTGGAAAGGGAAGCTTCCAGGCTAATTTTGGAGAATTAATTAGTTCACCCTTTCTAAAAATCTCACTTAACACAGGTGAACTTAAGCATCCTACCCTTTTCACACTTCTGTCATCTATGTTCAGTCTTAAGCCTATTAAAACCATTTCAAGACTTTTGATCTCAAAAGCTGAAACCAAAGTATCAAAACCATAAAGATAAAACAGTGTTAGAAGAAAGGTGATCTTGTTATGGATAATGCTTGAGAAACAGCAAGTTTAAACTAGTAAGCAGTGAAAGTGGAAAAAAGAAAATATGCAGTTGAAAGAAATATATGTTGGTGAAAATCTTGATAGATTTTGGGCTGTACAGAAGCTCTTTCAGTAGAGCATTACTTGTTCACCAAAATAGGCTTAAGAAAAATATTGGTGTATTTCTGCAATTATACTATGTATCAAAAGCCTTTGGAGGCAAATACATGGAAGAATGAATACCAGCAGGAACAGAAAAATCACTGAAAATACTTTCATTAAATGAAATTCTTACACATGAAAATGTGTTAGAAAAGGCAAGCAAATTAATTGAATTTTAAAAATTTGATATGAGATTAAAATCCAAGTAATTTATAAATCATTGGTCACTTTGCTTAATCTAAAATATTCCCCCACTTGTCTTTGTCCCAGGAGTATAAAAGCTGCTTTGGAAGACCAATATTTATCTCTGCAACCTACCAAGTAGATTCAGTTTGGACAGACATGTTCTGGACAGCTCTACTCTTATTTTGGTGTTTCAAAAATATTATTTTGAATACATGTAGAATACATGTGACATGTGTTGGTATGTTGACATGTGCAGTATTTGCTAGATTAACTTCTAATTTTGGGTGCAAAACTTGAAAACACTAAAGGAAATTAAAGCCAATCACTTGTTGTGATGTGCTGTATTTTAATCAGCTTTTTAGTGTGTCATCTAAGATTCTATAAAAGTGTTTTCTTACGTTAATTATTTCACTGTTATTGGCATGCAGGGCCTAATAATTAATTGTCCTAAAGAAATTCATTTCTCACCAAAATGTCCTTTTCTGCCTTTGCTTTAGAACAAAGATAATGTGCTGTAAATCATTCTCAGTCTGCATATTGCTTGCATCCTTAATTACAGCTATTTGAAGACCAGTGTCTCTCCCAGGCAAAAAAAAAAAAAAAAAAAAAATAGCGAGAAACTTATTTTACATAAATCCAAATTAGGCAAAGAAAGAAACCTTTCACATAGTCTAGGTTCAGCCCTCTGATTTGTAGAAGTTGGCTGTGAATTATCTAATCAGATGGCTTTCTATGGAAATGATGCAGTGAGTTCATTGCAGAGAAATTGCACACATGGGCTCACTCACTGGACAATTGATTAAATTGTTGTTCTGACACCAGTGGGCCTGAAGTGTTCAGCTGGTCTTAAAAACTGTGTTTTGTGGATACAAAATGTGAGTCTGTCCAACTGGAGTACAATGTCTCAGAGCTAAAAATGCCTTACAGATTGATTGCTCAGTTGAGGTTATTTATAAGAGACCAAAACGAACACGTCCTGGGCTGGATCAAAGTGATACCCTGCGTTTGCTTTCTGAGAACTGTGTGTGCTCTTCATTCTATACAGCAATAAAAGTGGCAAATTCAAATGAAACCTCAAGTTCTTGCAGACTTGAAAGTACAGAAGAATTAAAAAAAAAAAATAAAAAAACACCAAAATGCTTTTTACTCAAAGCAGTTGCTCCTGTAGGTCCAGGAGTCAATTCTGGTAGCAGGGTAAGTAACAGTTTTATTTTTTTTTTTCATTTTAAGTAAGAAGGCAGATGGTGCATTATTGCAACCTATATTCCAGAGTCTGCCATCTTGTCTTGCTACCCCTGTGGAAATAGTTTCCTATTTATCCTGCTTACCACTGTGTATTTAAAGCATTATCCTTAACCAAGTTGGTACTCTCTGTAATCCAATTGGTCCAGAGCTTCCATAGCCTTGCAAGGAAAGAGGAGTGTATATTGGTATATTGACATTTCAGATTATTCTGTGGTACTCTATGAAAGGTGAAAGGGAGGGATCTTTCACTTGGAGTGATGAGATTTGTAGCTTTTGTCAGGTTCCAAAGTCACAGCTCAGCAGAGGAGAATTCTCTGTGCTTCTCCTACACCAGTTCTCCTCCTCTTACAGGTTTCTGAGAAGGATAACAGAAAGCTGGGCCAGCTATGAGTTTTCAGGGCTGTGGGTTTGAATTGGGTCAATTTAAAAGAAAAGAAAGAAAAAGGAAAAGAGAAAAAAAAAAAGGAAAAAAAAAAAAAAAAAAAAGCCATCGAAATGTTTGTGCACAAAATGTTTGTGAGGCAAACTGCTAAATCTAGAAATAACAAAGGCACAGTGGTTGTCAGGCAGACAAGTGTATAAAAAGTATTATCTACCCAGAAACTTGCTCAAAAACACCTTGTGACTAAGGTGGAAAAAAGAGAATTTAGGAGGATCAATTGCATTGCATGAAAAGATCACTGCAATAGCAAAATCATTTATTTTTATAGAAAAAAAGAAGAAATCTTGAAAAGAGCTTTGTTTTACAGCAAGATATGGAAATGTTGGGTCCCAAGGTAAGAAATGCAGATGAATCTGGATCCTATTAAACAACTCCAAGGAAGAAGTTTCACCTTGGTGGCAACATAAGAGAATCTCCCCTAAATTTCCCTATTTGTAGTGAGAGGCTGCTCAGACATGTACGAGAGATGCAGGCAAAGAGTTGATGGAGCAGAAGGAAACTTTTTAAGCAAGGAGACAGGGGATTCAGAAATGAATGACTCGTAAGCACAGGTTTGTCAGAATAATTTTCTTTGAGTTTTAGTCTGCCTGCTCCATTCTTCAGGGCTGTCCCTGAAAGGTTGGTTGTGTCTGAGAGCTCTGCATTCCCACTGCAAGCCCTGATGAAAGGGCTGAGGATCAAACTGGGGAGGTGACAAGTCATTACCTTTATTCTGGATGAGAATTAATTTCAGAAGTGACAGGTTTAGTACACACATAGATGCAGGAAGATTTTTTTTTCTTTCTTCCCCCCACTTAAACGATGTTTCCTTCTGAAATGGTGACATATTTCTACCACTTGAAGAATAAAGAGATACATACCTGCCAAAACCAAATCATAGCTGCTGTCAGAGGCATCTCCCTCAGATGCCTTCATATCAACTACATTCAGCACTCAAATGCATGACATGGCATGAACCTTTTGATTTGCATCAAATTGCAATGGAGCAGAAAAGCTTTGTACAGGAAAGGGGATCTGGGGCCATGATTCATGCTGCTTCTCTCCCTATCTTTGAGAAACAAAGACCTGAGAACAAACATTTTTATGCCCATGGTGTCAGTGTACACTATTTGAGCAAACAATTTAGATTTTAATGCTAGATTTGGATATTATTGCTCAGACTACTATTAAAATCTGAAAAAGAAAGTGTAACCAGAAGAAACAGTCAGTAAATTGGAATGTTTCAAATAGCAAAGACTTCTAAAAAAAATCATAAAGCATTGTGTTCATGATGAAGTCTCTGCCTTTTCTGGCTTCCTTTCTCCCACTCTTTGGACACAAGCTTAGGGCATGTTCAAGGGTACCTTGTCTGGTTCAAATTATTCTTATGATGTAAAATAACATCAGTTATTTCTCCTTGTTGCCTTTTTTTCCTAGAACTCCCAGTTACAGTGAACCACAACTTTTCAGTGCAAGCAATATACAAATTACAGCCAAGAATACTCTTCTATGTCCTGAGAATATGCAGGGTCCTGGAATGAACAAACACCTGTGTACAAAATGTACCTGCAAATTATATGGACAAGTAATTTTTAAAAAGCAGGCTAAGAATCCACAATATCCTTTTGTTTTATTTATACCTTAGAAGACTCCAGCCAAGCTAGGTTAATTATGTAAATGGTAAAACAAGATGATTTTGCTTCTGCTGGTTAGTTTTGCTCAATGTTTCAGGTCAGTAAACACATTTAGTTTTGCCTTTTTTTAAATTTTAATGCAGTAAGAGCTTTAATTTAGTTATTGTTTCCTGAGATCTGACAGATACTCTGGAAGGTCTTAACATACTGCACCGGTGCTGTTCTTTTTCAAAGCTAAATTGCTGTGTTACAGTAAGTTGCTGAAAAAGAATTTCCTAATTCTTCTCCAGCCACGAAATCAGTAGGCCCCAGCTGTTAATTAAAAATTCAGCACTTCTAAAGGTTTTCCTAGCATTATTTAGATATATTTTGTTCAGCTAAATGTACATAATTTTCAAAAATTACTATGTTCAGCAGCTATCCTTTTGTGTTATCTTCCCAGGCTGTTTTTGACATGAGTGTCTTGGGATGAAAATAGTCATGCTTTTTATAAATGTCATGTATTAGCCAAACTTCAAGGAGGGCTGAAAAGACAGAAAAACCCTGTATTGCTATTTGTTAATTTTTCTTAAAGCAGGACTTCCTCTGTGGAGGTGGATGAATAGATATTTCCTGAAAGATTTTAGAAAACTGAAAAAAAACCAAAAACAACCCAACCCAAACAAACAAGCAAAAAAACAATTATAAAAAAAAAACTAATAGAGAAAATGCTGATGTTTGGGTTACAGGTAGCCCAGGTAGCCAAGAAGGCCAATGGCATCCTGGGCTGGCTCAGGAACAGCGTGGCCAGCAGGTCCAGGGAAGGGATTCTGCCCCTGTGCTCAGCCCTGGGGAGGCCACAGCTTGAGTCCTGTGTCCAGTTCTGGGCCCCTCAGCTCAGGAAGGAGATTGAGGTGCTGGAGCAGGTCCAGAGAAGAGCAAGGAGGCTGGGAAGGGATCCAGCACAAGTCCTGTGAGGAAGGGCTGAGGGAGCTGGGGGTGTTGAGGCTGGAGAAGAGGAGGCTCAGGGGAGACCTCATCACTCTCTCCAACTCCCTGAAAGGAGGTTGGAGCCAGGGGGGGGTTGGGCTCTGCTCCCAGGCAACTCTCAGCAAGACAAGAGGGCACAAGAGGTCTCAAGTTGTGCCAGGGGAGGTTTAGGTTGGACATTAGAAAGAATTTCTTTCTGGAGAGGGTGCTCAGCCATTGGAATGGGCTGCCCAGGGAAGGGGTGGATTCTCCATCCCTGGAGATATTTCAAAAGAGCCTGGATGTGGCACTCAGTGCCATGGGCTGGGAACTGCAGCGGGAGTGGATCAAGGGTTGGACTTGATGAGCTCTGAGGTCCCTTCCAACCCAGCCAATTCTGTGATTCTATGATTCTATGACATGTCCTTTCTCTCCCCAGCAGTCAGCAGGGATGCCTGAGCAGGTTGAGCACAAACTGGAGCAGAACCTGCAGCCTGACTCCATCATCCCAGGATGTGCTGCTGCAGGTGAGGTCGAGGATGCTCCAGATGCTGCTCCTGTCTTTATGCTAGGCCATAAGTGAGGTGTGCAACATGAAATACTGCAACAGGACTTATCAGTAAGAGCAACCCTTTCCCCCTTCTCCCTGATCCTGTTCTGTCTGCTTAGATGGCAGCTACTGCATTAGCAATAGGAAGCAGCCTGGGGAACAACTGGGCACTAACCAGTTGCCTTTACTGAAAGGTGAGAGGAAGTACAGTAGAACCCCCTTGCTTTTTCCCCTTTGTTTTCCAGGACACTGAATTTCCTTACCCCACCTTGGCAATTGAGGAGTGCTGTCTTCATCAGATGGGATACTTCACATTTTGGATGAAGGCTCATTTAACTCAACTTCCTGAGCTCAGCTGCCTTTTCAGAAAAGCATTTCTCCTTGGAGAATCCCCACTGCTGGTTAGCAGTGTCACTGCTAAATGGGAGCAGGCAGTTCACTGATCTGTGAACACTGAGCAGTGCAGCCCTGTGAATACCCAAGTGTTTGGAGCTCTGAATACACCTACAGAGCCCACAGTAGGTAGGGGGATAGAAGAGTTGGAGTTAACAAAGAATGTGCATTTATTTGCATGGCACAATGAAACACTGCTTTTCTTGAGGGTGTGCCTGCTTTAGACTATGCCTGCAGCAAAAACCCTGCTGGAAAATGAGATGGAAACTTCATTGTCAAGGAGCTATGTATATGAATATTTCTATCTGAACACAAACCTGAGATGAATATCACATAGCTACATCTTGAGCTTGCTGACCACTTCAGGAGGAAGAGAAATGATGAGGAGGTTACAGGACTAAATTATGGGTGCATATGCATTGAAACAAAAACTCCCAATGCTGTCTTACACTGGGCTTTGTGGCAATGTGTAGAACAACCTGAGAGCTGAAAAATACTCTCAACAAAAACATTTAGGATTCTGGATGCATTTTTACATTTTGTTTTGACTCTTAGCACTGCCAGGCTGAGAAACCAAGTTCATACCAACACTTATGAAAATCCAGGATGTTTTGTAAGATTTTAACATCATCTAAATGTGTACTTGAAGTGTATGGTACATTTTTTTTCTAGGGGGAAAAAAGTTAACAGTAGCTGAAACTTATCTGTGCTGCTGATGATAGGCTGTAAAGTAAGTTTAAGCAAAAAATCTTTGGACAGTTTTTAGTCTTAATTCTTTTGGTAGAAGGTGAACTGTTTCGGGCTTAGAAAAACAAAACAAACAAGAGATTCCCCTAGCAGTTTGAAATTCTGTCCTAATTTTCTTCCTGATAAACCAACAGGTTTTCAAAGAAGGTTTTCACTGGTGATAGCCTAAGTGTAACATTTTCTTTCCTTTTTCAGGACTGTAAAAGTGAAGAGGGTGCATGACACTTCCTACTCAGCTCATTGAGGGTTGCTCCTGCCTTTGGGTGGCTGATTGGGAATTGCACCCATTGTTTGTGACAGAAATAGCACCTGAAAGCCATCATGTAAAATGTAGAGTCATATTTGCTTTCTCCTAACTTCCTAGCCCCAGGCTGTGAGAGAAGCACTTACTCTTTGGTCCATGAACTGCTGGGATTACCCTGGACACCTGGGTACAGCTGGGTTGTGGGTGATTAAACTATAGAAAAATTGGATGGCTTGGGGTGTTCTCTGATCCTCGTTGCTTATCTGTGTGAAACTGTCACAAGGGCTGCCTTAGGAACAGCAGAGGCTCTGTGGTACCAGTCTGATACTAACAGCAACTGGAGGCATCTGAGGGAAACACCTGCACGCTGAAGGTGCCAAGAAATCTTCACCCCCTCACAAATTTCTTCTTGCTTCGTGCTCAAAGTATAAGAATAAAGTGAGAAGGATTGCTGCTGAATGCCAGCTGCCACCCAAAGGACACATGGAGACACTCAAAAAGCCCTGTCCAGGAAGGAAAAAACCCAGGGCTGTTAAGAGCCCTGCAGGGCTTTGTTCAAAGGACAGTTTTGCAGTACTGGTGGAGCAATGTGGCATTTTGTTGGGACAAAAATTTGCCTGGGACAAAATCTGGGCATGACCCAGCTCTCTTGCCAAGCTCACTATAATTTCCCAGCTTGAAAAACTGGTTTTGGTTGAAAATTCCTAAAGCTCATTTAAGAGCTGTCATAAGAGCACTGGGATACTTATTCTGACTGGCAGAGCAGCAGGGAGGGATCACTGATTAAAATCACCTATCTTAATTTGGAGCTGAGAAAGAAAGTTGTTGAACTTTATCAAAAGCATTTTCCTCCTTATTACCCAAACCATTTGGGATACCCTATTACCTTAAACTCCTCAATTTAGTTTGCTACTAGACCCTCTCCAAGACTTGTAAAGCTGCAGCAGGGAGGTGGAGAGCTAGAGTGCTGATAAAATGGGTATGAAGATGTATGAAATTAAATTATAGAAGAGGAAATAAAGATGTTGCATCCCCTGATTTATAGGGAAAGATCAGTTTCTGCTAATTACACAATCTCTTACAGAACATGAATGTTTAACTTTAAAGAGTTTGAAAAAATAAAGCTAAAACTTGTATAGTAAGTATACTGGGACGTTTCTACACGCAGTATGTGGGCATCTCTGTATGTTTCCTTAATAAATATATTAAATCAGATTAATACTGGGTTTCTTATTTTATTTCCTGGAACTATTCACTTGACAGCTTATTAAAGTCAGCATATTTTTAATAAGTGCTAAGCATGTTTTAAGAACTGTAGGGAAATTTTATATCCTCTACTTTCAAAATACAAAAAAGTGTTTTTAAAAATGATTGATCAGAATTGAGACTTGCAGGTTGTGATTTAGAAGTCTTTTGATCTGCCCCTTTCCTATCAAGGGTCAGTCTTCTATTTTTTCCAAGGAACAACATCTGTCTAAGTGCCAAATTAGTGATAAATAAGAGAATTAAACCCACTGAGCTTCAAGAGCCCTCTTTATTGGTTATTACCCATCAGAGAACTGCTGCAGAAACAGAAGCCAAGGGGTGCTATCTAATCATGTCATTCATTTTTGTCATAGTGGGCTGTGTAAAAAGCTACTGTAATAAAAGGTAATGTAATATTGTAATACCTGGGCTGAGGAAATTTTTAACACCTTTGTTTCATCTCCTTAGTGTGGCCTGTTGGTGCATCTTCTTACTCAGCAAGGCCTAAAATACCAAAAGAAATACTAAAGTAGAATATGTTAATAACTAAATTCTTAAAACTATTGAATTAAACATGGCAAAATTCCTTTCCTGGATGAATTAATGTTCGCCCATGCAGAAAACGTTGAATGTAACATTATTTAAGCAATTTAAAAGTGAATTAAGATTCATCCATTGTATCAGGTATCTGGCTTCAGGCTAACATTTTAATCACAATCATTGTTACAGTGTTTGCCATTCAGAAACTCTGAGAGATAAAGATGAAGGTTAATTCATGCAGAATGAAGACTCAGCTCCTTGTTGATAAGTATTGTTGGGTAGCAGGGACCTGCAAAAGACTCTAATGGACTTATTGTTTATCTTAGCATCTTAGGCATCAGTTACACCTGTTTGAATAATTGTTTTTAGCTTCTGCATTTCAGCTTCATTTTTGGTTCTGTGTTGTTTTCACAGCTGCTCTGCTGACCACATTTTTTTTTTTTTCCTGTGGTAAGGAGAGCCACAGATTTTATTAGAACCATTTGTAAATATTTTCACAACAGGTAGCTGACAAACAGTTTTCCTGCAGGGAGCTGGTTTAAAAACCAATAGCTGTCACTCTTTAGCATGCTTCTGTTTGCTCAGTTGTTGTCCTGCTCTGACATCTTTTCATCAGCAGACCTCATTTATCTCGTGGTTAAACAGGAGCAACTTCTTCATCTAAGCTACTCCTGAATTTTAACCAGAAACAGTGAACTCATCATTAGAACTGTTACATCACATTCAGACGTGCTAAATCATAGAATCTTAGATGCTTTGGGCTGGAAGGGACATCAAAGATCAACTATTCCCAACCTAGGGGCAGGTCCTGTGGGCAGGGACACCTCCCACTAGACCAGGTTGCTCCAAGCCCCTTCCAACCTGGCCTTGAACACTGCCAGGGTTCCTGGGAAATACTCTTAAAGGGGGTATGACTTGGACAAAAACACATTTTTTCTTGGGACAGGCAAACAAAATTAGTCATGACAAGACCAAAGCACTATAAATAAAACCCCATTAAAAAAATGCCTGATTGGTGTGTATGTATAAAACACAGATATGAATATAGGAACCTGTTTCAATAGGTTGGAAGCAGAGGCCAAGAAAATGCTTCTTACAGGAGAGCTTTTGCCCCTTATGAATTCTCACCACAGAGATCAGGTGCAGAAAGCTTAATCTTCTGTTGAAAACATTAAATCTATAGGTGTGGACATTTATGAAGTCCCTATACATGACTGATCTCTGTGAACACTGCTCAGGCCTCCAGCATCCCAGGGCAGTGTGATCCATGCAGCAGCTGCAGTGAAGTTCTTTGGTTGTATCTCAACAATACTTCATAGCAGATGTTCACTTCTCCCAGGGTCCCCTCTTTTTGATGCCTTTTCTAAATGAAACATGGCATTTTTGAAGTAGCAAAAAAAATAGCACTGGTATAACTCACACACTTTAAAATTAAATATTGACATGTATTCATGCTCATCTGTTCCTTTCCATTGCCTAAAGCAGAAGTGAAATATTCTTTCCCTTACACAGGCACTGGCAAGCCTGTTTCTTTTTTAGGTTCCTCTCTAATTATCAGCAGAAAGTAACCAGCTCTCCTAAGAACTGAATGTAATGACCAGAGTTCTGCTTATTTTAATTAGATGACCAGGTTAAGCAGGCAATTAGTCATTCCCTTTAATGATAACTACTACTAATTATGGTATAATTGCATATTAATACACAGCTAGGTATCTTCATCATGTTTTGTCAGATTCCAGACTGTCAGGTCCCAGTTATAAAAGGCCAGAGGTTGTTTATGCCCCTTCTGATTCCCCAGGAGGAAGAAAAAGCAAGAATTATGTATTAGTCCACAGTATGGGAGTTAACAAAACTTCAAAGAACTGTCTGAGTTCCCTACCAACACTGGTTCTATGTCAGTAATTCTGCTTTTAATCCACAGAGACAAATGAAATCAGAGATCATGCAGAAAAGCCAGTTTACAGCACTGTGAACTTCTTAAATCTATCTAATGAAGCACAAAATAGGGAAACAGAGTGGAATTCTTCCCTCTCTCAACCTAGAGAATGTAGTAAATTAATTATTTTCATGGGAGTAAGGTATTAGCACATAACATACAATATGTATACACTATGCAGGTAGCTGAGTCTGGCCAATGAACTCAAATGTAACTGCATAAATAAATTTGAGTTTATTACAAAGTTACTGTATTTAAAAAAAAAACAAACCAAAAACAGCAAAACAAAAACTTGGAATCAAAGAAAATCTAAATAAATACTAAATAAACTGCTGCAGGATGAATTCTAGGAGAATTCTAGAATAATGAAGACTAGATTCACTGAATGTCTGGAGAGGAGATGGTTTTAGCCTGCTTTAGTTCAGATAAAGATAAAGAATTAGTTCAGATAAAGAACTGAATTTGGTGAAGGTGAGCTAGCTGGGAATGCAAATGGTTTCTTGTCTCATGGTGTCTTAAAACAAATCATACAGTAGGTGCTCAGTTGTACTCTTTTTGCAGCTTTTCACCTCTACCCTGCTGAACAGTATTGACTCCTGTCACAGGCTTTAGAAGTTAAGATGTATTTCAAAACTGAATGTCTGGTTGATCTTTGATTTTGGACATTTCTTTTTGTTTAAAAAATTGACTTTTGTTTAAAAACCAGGCTTTCCAGGGTTATCTAGGGGGACTTACTTTCCTATGAATTTGAATCTTAGGCATCTACATAAATTTCAACTGGTTCTTCAAGAAGATGAAATTAATTTTTGTTGCAAATATGGCTTTTTCCAGCACCTTTGGGAGCAGAAAGGCAGATGAAAGAGAAGATGATGTGAGCACTGGAAAGACAAGAGGTGCTCAAAAAATGGGAACTGCTGAATTGACTGTCTAGCTATTATGAGGTATTGCTTAACAATTAAGTTAAATTATGCAGCTGTTTCCTAGTATATTGTGCTGATGCATTTGAGAAATTATCATTTTCTGATTGGAGAACGTTATGTGGAGGAAACTGTAGCATCCCTGCAACCATTCAATTCATGATTAAAAAAGGAAGCTGGTGTTTTTGCAGCTGGCAGGAATGAGCAATAAAGGATGACAATCCAAGGAGGCCTGTTAGTCACTGACACAATAAAATAACCCCAAACAAAACCTGCAGAAGGAGAAAAGCTTGAAAGGGTACCAGTGACAGCCACAGCTTAGGGGTTTCTGTGGTGAAGTGACTTTATTCCCATCAGAAGCTGAAACAGAGTTTGAAGATTTCCAAGGGGAATTCTGTCACGTGTTGCTTCAAAGACAAAGGGCTCCAAAATATCAGGGAGCTGTTAGCTCAGTACTTGAAAGCAAAAGTTGCATGAACATCAGGGATATACACCACCTTGGAAAAAAAACCCAAAATTCAGCTTTGCTAACCATTGAGTCTTAATAGACTTTAACTTTTTAGAGAAAATTTTGCTCGAATGAGGATTAAGTGAAAATTGAGGATTTGGGAAAACTGAATAGTATTGAAGAGGTAAAACAAATGTGGAATGTGCTTGTGGGGAAAAAGGCTACATAAAGCAGGGAAGAAAATAGGTATGTTAATTGGAGCAGGTGGCTTATTTTTTATTATTTCATTTTTGGCAAGCTTGAATTTGTCAGACTATTTAAAATTCCAGTCTAACAAATTCATAAATAAATCTCTATTACCCATTGTTTAAACTTCTTTATGGAAAAAAGAAAAAATAAATCACAAAAACAAAAACTCGAGATGAAAACACTTAATAGCTTTTGAGTAAAAATGAAAGCTTTTCAATTAGCATCCATACTTCAGATGATCCTTTTATTTTAATCATGTGTTTTGCATCATTCTTTTGTTTTTGTCAGCATTTCCTTTTAAAAAGGTTGAATTGGGGGAAAATATCATTTTATTTCACATTTTATGAGTCTGAATAACATAAAATGAGGTTGTGCCATGCTTCATGACCATGCATATTTAAACATTTTCTATAAATACATTTACTTACTTTTGTTTTCATCTTGTGACAAAGTGCTGCCTGGAAATGATAATGAAGAAACCTAACGAAATACCATTTGGAATAATAATTGGGTTTGTTTCTAACAGTTGTTCCATAAAGGCAAAGCAGATTTGGACTTTTAATTTCCTTGAGTGATCTAATTCTTTAAGCTGCCTCTTTTTATATAGAGTTACAGCATTATTAATCAGAAAAAAAATTGGTCTATGAATAAGTGAGTTTCAAGAGCTCTTTTCAGCCTTCTCCAGTATATATCTAAGATGAAGTTCCATCTAAACAGAAGGAAAGACTTTGATGAAAGAATTATTTCTTTTTTCCCCAGTTCCCATGAAGATTAAAGAGTTTTTACTTAGGGAAGAAAACAGTTTGATTTTTGTGGTTTGGGTTTTTTTCTGTTTGAAAGGGATGAAAATTTTGGAAATCCTACAGGATATAAAAATGATTCCTCAGAAGCATCATTGAGGGGACTTAAAATATATCTTTAAAACAGGACACTTTAGCCTGTACTCAAATTAGCTGTTAATCTGGCAGCTGGTTTGCTTTAGTTAATAATCTGCATAGCTGCTCAGCCTCTTCACCCTTGCTGTGGGGCATTTACTGAAATCTGTTCTTGCTCCTTACAAAGTAACTGATAATTTTTGAACTGATAGCTGCTATGGACTGGTGTTAATGAAGTTGTGAAGAGCCATGGGCATTCTACCTTTCTGAGGGATTACCTGAGCCTTTTATCCAATGGAGAAGAAAATCTTTGGTTTCCTCTGAAGAAATCCAGGTACTTCCCTTTTGGAGGACCATAAGACACTTTTTGTACAATTAACCCACTCTCCTGAGGTCTTCTCTTCTGAGATGCAGCTTGTCTGCTCTCCCTGTGTGTCTCTGTAAAATAAGTAATGGTATTTTAGGTAAATTTTAGGTAAATATTTTAGGATGAGCACCAAAACAGTCATACAGGTAAGGCACTTCTTTTGGATACGACTGTTTCCTTAGTACATTTTTTGAGCTGTACATTTATTTTGTGCACTTTCTCATGAGCACACAAGCCAGCTGTGTTCTTTTGTTCATGTCCACTTGTGCAGAGGTGGAAGAGGCTTGGGTTTTGCAAGACAGTGAACTATCCAGGCAGGGAAGAGCTGGGGGGGAATATACTGAATGAAGCCAAGTACTGTTGCTCTTGGGGCTCTCAGGTGTTCTCTAAGTAGAAAAATTCAGCAGGGAAAAACACATTTAAAAAAAAAACAAAAAAACCCAACATATATTACTGCAGAGAGCAAACCAGGAAAGTGTTAAATCAGTGGGAAGTCTCTTCCCCTGAAGGTATGTTCTTCCATTCTCATAGTTATAGGACAATGATTTATTAGATCTTAATGCTGTTGTGCCACTAAGCTACCCAAGACTTTTCATAAGAAACTATCCAAATGTTAAGAAAATAAAAAGCAGTCACATTAGTGCACTGGGAAACATTTTGATGAATGAAAGTATGAAAATGCTTGACCCTTTCTTCTAGTAAATCACTGTCAAAACTCCCCAGATTTTTACTTCATTGTTCCTTGCATTACCTTGGGTGTTTCTCTTCTTTCAAACAGGCCAATTAGAAGGTTTTATACTTAACACAATTTATCAGTCTACATCATCTGAATTTCTCAAGCAGTCTTAGTGGAAATTACCTGTGTCTAAGTGCATCTTTACAATGAACACAATATTCTAAGGAAACTCATGATATTTAGCAGCTTTTTGACAGGGATTACTGGGTAAGTAATGTTGTGGCCTGATGTAGGAAACAAAGTCCTTGAAACAGATTTCATTTTAAGTCAAGTAGGCAAAACATCAACCTGAGAAGCAGTGATGTTAATAACAAGGGTAGCAGTCTATATTAAAAATAAAAAAAAAAAAAAATGTAATCAGAAAGGGATACATAGAAACTACAGACATTCAGTACTTACCTTTATGTATAGAGGTGAACCAAATTTAGCCTTTTTTTTTTTTCCTTTTGTGAGGGACTAATTAATTTTATTAGAGAGTAAGTAAATTCAGCTGTGAATGTTTGAGAATCTAATGACTTCCAGAGATTCAGAATGAATTCAGCAATAAAAGCTAATTAGGAGGGAAATGGATGCCTAAAATATCCCTGGTGTGCATAAAGAAAGAGTATAAAGACCATTAATTGAAATTAAAATTTAACAGTAGCCTAATGCTGCATGACATAAAATTCCATCTGTTGTGCAGAGCCACTAAACAAAGATACATGGGGAAGAGTGTGTGGTGCCTCAGCTTTGCAGCCAGTCAGTGAATGTATTTTAATGTCAGACCACTCCACACAATGAGAATTCTGATGTTCAGAGGAGTCAGTTTAGGGTGTGATGATTCCTGTAATTACTAAATTAGAGAGAAAAAAAAAGGAAAGTGATGCTGCATTAGTGAGACATTTTATTCTTAATTAAGTGGGTGGGGTTTCTTCCTGCTTCTATCCTTACCAAGTATAGAACAGGTGCTTGTGCATTTTAGTGCATGCAGGCTGCAAAATCTGTGTTCAGAGCATTTCCTACAGGACCCTGCACCTTGCAGGCTTCAAACAGAATTCAGGAGTAAAGTCAGTGTCCTTTCTCATGACATCTTGTCTGAAAAAACATGGAATTTTCTGCAGAACACGTGTAAGGAAATAAATGACAGCTCTGAATAATTTATCCCAGAATCTCTGGTTGCTTGTGCTGTTCACAAAACGTCTGTGAATGTCTTCTGGCTTTTTAATGACTGATTAGCAGTGATTGCTGTTACCAGTTTCAGCACACAGTTCCCTGGCATGAATTCCCCTGAAACAGGTCTGAAGATCTGAGCTGATGTATTGATGAAAGGTGGTGATGTTGTACTTGCATTTCCATACTGGATGAATACAGCTCCAATAATTCCATTTTGAGAACTGGAGACCTGCAGCCATCAAAAAGGGTCTGGTTTGTTAAATGACACATCTATTAGTTTATTTCTAGATGATATATAATCACTGACAATTTTCCAGCACCATGATTTTACCATCAGGCTGGCATTTTAGACTGGAACAACAGCTTTCCTGAAAGGGACTCTAGCAAAGTGACTGACTGATTCTTAGCACAACAAGACTGTGGACTCTGATTGTTACCTAAGGCTAACTGCATGCTGAATAGGCCATAATGTCAAATTAGATGCTATTTGAGATTCATATAGTACATTTTCTGCATGCTTTACATGTGTATTAGGAATTCAGCACCTCCATTTTGGGACATCTCTCAATGCAGAGTTAATGGCTACTGCAGAACACATACAGTGAAAGAAAATAATGGGTTGTGCAGAGGAGCATCACCATTGTAGTGTGGGCTGAGAGAACAAAAGTCCGTGAGAGAAAAAAAGTTCTCTAAACATAGATCAAAACAATGATGTGACTTGTTCACAATAGAAAAGTGTGTGAATTAGTAGGGAAGGGGAAGAACTACAACCAGAGATAAAGGTAAAATAATATTAGGGATATTTAGGTGAAGGTAATTAACCATCAGAAGAAGCAGCAGAAAAAAAAAATCGTAGAATCCTAGAATGGGCTGGGTTGGAAGGGACCTCAGAGCTCATCAAGTCCAACCCTTGATCCACTCCCGCTGCAGTTCCCAGCCCATGGCACTGAGTGCCACATCCAGGCTCTTTTGAAATAGCTCCAGGGATGGAGAATCCACCCCTTCCCTGGGCAGCCCATTCCAATGCCTGATCACCCTCTCCAGAAAGAAATTCTTTCTCATGTCCAACCTAAACCTCCCCTGGCACAACTTGAGACCTCTTGTGCCCTCTTGTCTTGCTGAGAGTTGCCTGGGAAAAGAGCCCAACCCCCAAAATGGGGAAGACCTCTTTTTTTTAGTCTTAAGACCAAATTTCAGTACCTTTCTGGACAATTCTTTTTCATCTTTAAGAATATACGAAATATAAATGTAAACAGGTTGCTCATGAGGTTATTTCTAACTTCAAGCTACATGTTTGCCCAAAAGAAAGGCAAAGAGGTTTTTTATTCCCTTATTCCAAGATAATAGAAAAACACTAATACAGAACTAACTATGCACGTTTCTTCAGGGGGCAAGTAGTAAATGCAACAGGAATGGTAAAAAAGCAGCATTAAAAAAATAAAGAAATGACAGCTTTTCAGCTGTTCTCTTTGCCAAGGAGAAATTGGGTAATTCAAGTGCTGTTACATTCTGTAAGCTACAAAGGAGATCAAGTGGGAGATGGGGCAGCCATAGCAGGAGGTGTGATAAAATTGCCTTTCTTGCATCTATTAGCTCCATGTCTTGCAATCCAGTCAGAGTATTTGGTATTGCTGGCCCACCAGCTTGTTAATTTCCTCACATTGATCTTGCTCTGTGTGTTTGTTAGCTACAAAGTACTGCAGTAATTTTACAATTAATACACTAGTAATAGCTGGTGTGTCTCTTAAGTCATGGATAGCTCAGCATTTTATTCCACATTTTTCACTAAGCATACCTGTAAGAAAAAAAAATCTCTTGGAGGGCTGTTCTTATTATGTCCCAAAGTTCTTGTCATTGCAACCTTAAGGCTTGGCATTTGCTGTAATTTTAATTTCATTTTTACTGTTTCATTATAAAAATGTGATTCAAATTACCTGTCATACTTGTACATTATTTTGGGATGAAAGGAGTGAGTGAATGGCTCTGTGTTTGTAGCAGCCCAGTATGTATCCACACTGCATTTTTTTAATTTTTCAAATTGTGTTTAGCTGGTTCAGTGCATCTATATGAAGCCTGACAGACTGTGCTGAACCAACTGCCCTTAATTCCTCCCCCAGGAATAATCATCACTTCATATTAATTGTAAGGTGTATGTATATATAAAATCTTGTCCACTAGAGAGGTCTCTGGCAGCTTCTGTATGCAAATGTCCCTCTCTTTCCAGCCAAGATGTAATGATTATGTACACAGTATTTATAAACATATGGTCATTCATTTTATAGAATATATTTCAGCATTGCAGGATGCAAGTAAGATAATGTGGGGTGGGACAGGCAGGCTTCTAACTGTAAAAATCCAGATATCTGCTGCATTGTTATTGTACTTGTCCTTTTGTATCATGCAGGTAAAAACAAAATGCAAACCCCTTATTCATAGTGCTTCAGCTTTTGAGCACCAGACATTTTTCTGTCACTAACCTTTAAAACTGCTGCCCAGAACTGTGAATAAAGCACAAAAGTTTCCTATTTCCCAAAGCAATGTATCTAAATTTTGTTGACTTCTTTGTCTAGTTCATGAAAAAAAAAAAAAAAAGGGTTCCACCATCTGTGATGGTTTCCTCTTCTGTAATCCTGTTCAGTTGCTCCATATCTGTATCCTGAGTTCATAGCACAGTTCCTTGCAGGAGAAGGTAAAATAAACTTGCTCATCAAGTGAACCCTGCATAAATCCTGCATCAAACTTCTCTCCCTAAAATCAGATGTCCAAGATATGCTTATGGAATCATACCATCACTAATGGTAGTGCTCTGCCTGATGAGATAAAATAAAATACCCTTGTGTGAAGTGTGTGGATGATCTGAAAATGGAGGGGGGTGGTCTGTAGGGTGGAAGGCAAATGCTGACCTTCACAGGGACATCAGCAAACTTAGCAGGATCCTCCTGAAGTTCAAGGAAGGCAAATGCTCCAGGGCCAGAATAACCTCGTTGAACAGTGCAGCTTTGGAGCAGAGTGGCTGCAGGGCATCTCTGCAGGAAGGCACCTGGGGAGAAAAAGCTGGAAGTGAGGCAGCAATACACTATGGAAGCAAGAAAATCTGGCAGCCCAGGCCCACTAAGCTTGGAATTTGTGAGGACTGTGGTGATCAAGCATTATCAACATAAAATGAACATGTAGATAAAGCTAATGGAGCTTATTTTTCTATTTACGTTGCTTTTTAAACATAATAGATTTAAGCATTTATAAAAGTTAAAGAAAAATGAGATGCTGCATTAAAATTTTACAGCAAGACAGTTAACATCAGTCTGTCAAATTTCTCCAAAAAAGATTAATTTGCATGATGGAAGTGTTCTCTGTCATTATTGAGAAGCAGAACTGCAAAATGTGTACCAATTTCCATCATTATTTTTTACAAATACTTAGTATAAAATCATCACATATGGACACATAAAAAGCTTAATTGCCAAACTGCAAAAATCTCTAAAAATGAACATGGATAGTATAGTATTTCATCTAAAAAAAATTGTAAACATAGTCTGTCCAGGCTTCTTGTGATGCTGGGAAATCGGTGCCTATGGCAACCTAGACACAACAGCCTTGTTTATCAGATATGTTTTATTTTCCAAATATGTTTTGTTTTCCAAATGTTTGTTGGATACATTGTGTCCAATTTAAGTCTGGGATGGCAACAGTCCAATTTTAACACCACATCTGAACTTCCAGCATTCATCTGAGTACCACCTCAAGAACATTTTTGCTCACCTTCTCAGTGAAGTGGATCCCACCATTTTCAGATCCAATTTTTACTTTTTTTTTTGTTTTATTACATTGTCCTGATGAGAGGGAACTATTGTCTACCTAAAATAAAATACTGCAAAATGGAAACAACATGGTATTTCTAAAAAAACCCCACAAACATCCAAAGCACCAGGGAGAATTAACGTTTTTTTCCCCCCAGAACAAGCAGTCTTTATGAAAAATCCATCAGTGAGGCTGTTCTGAGGATTTATTCCAAGCAACATCTCCCTCCTAAATTTATTTTCTCCAGCTACACCTATGTCTAAATTTGGTATACTCATAAAAAGATTTAGATTTTATGCCCATGTTTTAAGGCAACTGAGAGACCTGCGGTCTAATATTTTTAAATGTTATTTCCTGAAGCCATTGGGTTTGACTGTTCTTCCAGGAATCAATTTTTTGGGGGATAAGCAGTCAACTCATTTTTATTGCGACCCATTCCAGCCGTTAAGCGGCATAATTTCAGCTGCCATGGAAATGCTGATTAAATCTCCAGGTTTTATTTTGCCATTTTAGCTCTGCCTTGACAACTAATTGCTCGTTTGGTTAGGCATCAAAGGGGCACTGAATTTTTTGGAATGCAAATGGAATGAGACCATTGATATCCATGGATCTTTTTCCACTCTTGACACCGTGGTTCACAGAATTGTCATGGTTGGAGAAGACCTCTGAAGATCCCCACATCCAACTGCCAACACCACCTCACCATCTTGTAGGGCAGCCCATTATTATTCTCTCAGTAAAGAATTTTTTCCTAATATCCAGTGTAAAGCTTCCTTGGTGGAACTTCAGGCCATTTCCTCTGGTTCTCTCATTATTTACCTGAGAGAAAAACCCAACACTCACCTCCCTCCAACCTCCTCCCAGAGTCTCCTTGCAGCCTCCTCATCCCCAGCCTAAACAGCCCCACTTCTCTCAGCCTCTTCTCACAGGAATGTTCTCCGTGTTGCTTGCCAGTTTGATGGGAGGAAGGAGAAACACCCTGGATGGATTGGAAAGCATTAATGCCACCATTTCAGAGCAGCTCCTGATGAAGCACAGGTGAGGCCGGGAGTCTGCCTCAGGTGAGGGGATTTCCCGCCTTCCGCAGCCGCCTCAGGAGGCTCCAGGCTGAGAACCCCACGCTGCTCGGGGCTGCTCGTTGACGTGAGGCCCCCGGTTTTAAAAATTAATTTAAAAATTATTTTAAATTAATTTAAAAATTATTTAAAATTAATTAAAATTATTGAGGATTTCTGGGGGGACTTGAGTTAAAAGTTCAGGACTCTGCCCTGGCTCTGTGTGAGGAGGTGGCGGGAAGCCATGGCTGTGAGGAAAGGCAGTGGCTGCCCCTGGCCTGGCACAGCTGTGACCCTCAACTATGGATGCTGCACCTCCGGGGGAATTTTGAGGGCAGAAACACCCTTCAAGCAGCAAGAAGAGGGGATGGAGGTGTGAGAAGCAGCTTTGCCAGCACCCAGGTGAGAGAAGATGGGTGTGTTGTGACGGTGGTTTCCCTGAGCTGAGGTGCCCATGGAGGAGCAGCTCTCTGACAGGAATCATGGCCCGTGGAGAGGAACCCACACAGGACTGGGTTTAATCCTGAAGCAGCTGTGGTCTGGAGAGGACCCATGCAGAGGAAAACTGAGGAGGAAAGAGCACTAGAAAGGTAGTGCTGTGGGCCCCATACCCCTGTGCTACTTGGGGAGGGAGAGGAGATGGGAATGAGGGAGGGAAGCTGATCCTAGGGTAAAGGAGGAGGGAAAGGTGTGTTGTGTTTGACCTGTGCTTCTTACTATCCAGCTCTGTGTGGCAAAAAAAAACCCCAGTTAATTATTTGGGGGTATGTTTTGTCTGTGACAGAAGTTTGTAAGTGATTTCCCCATCTTTATCTTCACTCATAACCTTCCTCTCCTTTTCTTTCCCCTGCCCTAAGTCAGTGAAATGGTGGGTGGGTGCCTGGCAGACAATTGAGGACAAACCCCTCTGCAGGGTTGTACTAGAGACAAACCTCTCCCTCAGCTCCTGGCTGGAGTCCTGCAACCTGGGTATCCCTCAGGAAGAGCTGACATGGCCAGCTGAGTGTGAAATACTTCCCCCTGTTCACTATTAGTGTGTTTTATGGAAGTTTTGAAACAAATGTTTGGGGGTTTCTTTGGGGGGGGTGTGCGGTGTTCCTTTTTCAAGAGGGGGAAAAAAGCAAGGAAATTTTGTCACCCAGATACTGTCTTAATATTGGCTCTTGCATTTCAAAAGTTGTATTTCTGTTAACCCCAAACCACTGCCACTGTTAAAGCCAAAACAAATGAGGCCCTTGTAGGATATAAGAATAGTTATGTTGTTTCATTTTATCTCACTTCTGTGTCTATTTCTGCATGTGTTTTACCTCCTATTTATCATTGCAACTTTGTAGCCAAGGTTTAGTGCACTGTTGTGTGATCTAAGAAACCAACTAATGTTTTGATATTGTTCTCTGCTGTTTAGTTAAATCTCACATCCATCAGAGATGAACTGAGACATAAATGTTGAATTAGTTGCACAAGACCACGTAGAATTAGTGGCCAATATGAAGAACTAATGCAGCAATACATTAAGCAGCTTCTTCTCATTTTAGTTCTTTAAAAGCAAGATGTAAACACTATGTATTTAACACAATATCTTAGGTATTTTAAAGCATGGAGATGTTGCTGGTGTCATTTATTTCTTTGCATTGCATGAATTCTGGTTCTAATGCAGGAGTCTGTGACATGACCTTGGTATGTGGAATAAAAGAGATTATCCCTTAGCTGAACACAGCAAACAGAACTGAGTAAACCCAAGCGTTTTTATGACCTTACAAATGGTGTTTGGAGACTGCTGCTGACTTAAAAAATCCTTCAGCCATCCTTTGAACCCTCATGATGTGGTGTGGTCATATTATTTGTTACATTAGGTAATCCTAAGTACTGTGTACAGTGCTCTTATATTTAACACCCACTCATTTTTTAAATGGATCCTGCATATTACAATGAAGTTGAAACCATCTAGTCAGTTCTGAAATGTGCAAATAGTAACCTTTAGTGCTGAGAGGAATTAAGCACATGTATAAAAAAATATATCCAGAAGTCTAATCTCTGTCTAACTGCTTTCTCAACAATAAGATACTTTTTATCTGAATCTGTGTTGTTATTTTCTTGCAATATGTATCCTGAAATGTGATACCAGGAAAGTTCAGGGCAACAGAAACTAAATCTCATTTTCAGAATGAGATTTTGAATTTCTAAAAGATTTGCAGATTTCTAAATAACACCATGGGGTAGAACTGTTCCTTAATCCTTTCATTTATGGATTAGTTAAGTACTGCTTGTTGTGTTTACACCTACAAACTCTCTTCAGAAATTTAATTTATAAAACATTATAGACAGTAAAAAATGACATGAAGATTGGTAGCTGGCTGCCTGGCATTATCTTTTCTTGAGCTGCAGATGAATTTTCTTCTTCCTGCCTCACTTGCTGTACAAGACCTTTGACTACTTTGGGGGGTGATTTTTCTTCTTAAAAAATCAGGATGTTTCTATCAAGGAAGAGAATTTAAACAACGTGAAAGATTAGATCCAAAACAATAACACAGGTGATTTTTTTAAACTGTGACAGCAAATGCAGGTATTGCTGCAGCACCACAGATCATCTGTGCAAAAAAATCCCTTACTCTTGAAATTCAGACCCGTATATTTCTGGTTCATAAATAAATATAACTCCAAGCTTAATTTGATGTTAACTCTACAGACATGTTTATGTTTGGCTTCACTTCTGAGTTGTAATGTTTACTTCAGACAGGTTATTTCTGCTTTGGAATGATCTTTCCATGAGGCAGCTAAAGCCTTTTTCTGGATGGCTTATATACTATAAAAAAATATCCAGATCTTTGGATTTTACACATTTCTGAAACCCCTGGGTCTTTCTGGAGTCTGTGCCACTTTTCTTGAGATACAGAATGGCACAACTCTACCACTTGTTCTCATACTTTATTGTCCTCCCCTCTCTGTTCCATCCCTACAGTTTCTGCCTTGCCAGCAGAGTATCCAAGCTTTAATTCCCTGAATTGTGTTGTGTGGTGACTCTACAAACTTATTTCACCTGCTTTTTGTTTAAAAAATGCACTGAAGTTAGACACATGTTCTGCTTTTGGCACCAAATAATAGAAGCTTTAGCCAGCTATATCCTTCCTGGATGACTCCATTGCAATTAAGGAAACCTGGAAAAAGTTACAGGAGAAGAGACTACTTCACATGTTTTTGTTGCTTTTACTCGGTTTTTCAGTCCTTGTACAAGTGTCTACTGGCTAGGTTTTTAATGGAAACAATACTGGAAGGAACTTTAAGTGCTATGGCAGGTTACAATGCACCTTCAGAATTACTAACAACTGTTTCTTTTACCTGTTCTTGAAGATTCCACATTAGAGATGATGTCTATATCTTACTTGTTGGTAAAGAAAATGAAGGGCTGAAACAGAGGCTTATTTTCTGGAGAGGAAATTGAATCCTTATTACAGTTTAATTTTTTCTTTTCCTATAAACCACAGATGCAGACATGTTAATCATCTCAGTTTTGCAAAATACTTCTGTGTGCTCATAGACTATAATTGACCATACTCTTTTTTTTTTTTTTTTTTTTTTGAGCTAAACGATTCCAAGTGTTTTTGTCTGTCTCTGTAGGTAATAAACCCTGGCTGTTTCATTGCCCTGCTTTTATTTTACCCAGTTTGTCCATGTCTCTTGGAAATGAAAGCTAAGAGCTGGACAGCATGCTCCAGCCAAAGCTTTATCAGTTCTGTCTATAGGGGATGATTGCCTGATGAAGCTTGAATCTTTCTTTTTCAGCAGAAAGGGGGTAATTTGGCTTTTACTCAGCAGTGTAACAATGTTCACTCATGTTCATCATTGATGCATAACAAACCTTGCATCTTTTTCTGTACAACTGCTAACTACTTGATCCATGTCCCACATTTGCATAGCTAATTATTCATGCTTAGGTGCAGAAGTTTGCTTTTGTCCCCACTGAATAAACATCCTGTGCTTTTTCATCTGCTTCCCCATTTGTCAGGTTCATCTGAATTCCTAGCTTGTCCTCCAGTTTATTTGTAGTCCCTACAAGCTTTGCTATCTGCAGAGTTTAAAACTGACTGAGATTTCACAATTCTATACTGAAGACAAAGGTCTTAGTACTTGGTACCCATCCAAAACTTGAAGCACAACATAATCAAGAAATGCACTTCTCAAACAATGGACTTCCTCGTTGTGAAATGTTGTTTATTCCAAGTGATGTGAGCACTTGGGGATGATGTTTAAGAAGATCAAGGAATAATGTCTGCTGTGTTCTGTAGTTTACATTAAGAGGTACCCCTGTGAAATAACTGGTAACTTGAGACCAGTTTCTTGAAAAAGCAAGAAATTATAACAGATTTTACCAAAATAAGAGGTCATTTTTAGGCAGACAAGTGCAAAATCTCTAATTTTCAAAATTACATGCATTTGGTTATTTGAATTTAAATGCCAGTTCAGGATGTTTCTGTGATTCAGCTGTTTTATTATCTCTACAAGGCATCTGTTACTACTGGCAAAGACCTTATACAAAGTTACTGCCATCAAAGATTTCTGCCATTTCTATTAGAAATTATTTCTCCATGCCCAAGGTAAGTCACCTAAGCTCTCTGTTTGAGATCTCTTGTTTTATACCAGCTCCAGTGCCAGGAGGGTTATTGTTTTCAGATGGCCTTAAGTGAAATTATCTGTTTAATTGTTTTTTTCTTCCCCCAAAGACACTGGCAGTTATTTTTATTTGTTTATTTGTATTTTTAAAGAGTAGCATTAATCAGAATTTGAGCTGAATATTAGAGATATATTCAGAGTTCAGATTTACCTTCATGTCTTGTAGTTCAAGGCTTCTGTAATATTTAGTGTGGATTTCCAGGAGCCCAGGCCAGGATACAACTGAAAGTTCCTGAAAGGAATCCTGTCCCTGTGACTTAGGACCCCTGCACCTTATTCCTACAAGGCTTTAGTTTTCTCAGTGTTGGATTTTAACACTCAGCTGAGGTATTTGTGCAACACATCAGGAAATGCTAATGCAGGATATCCTCAGCACTGTGGGAGTTAAAGATCAGCCATGCCATGAACCAGAAAAATCCACATTTTTTTTCATATACAGTGATTTTATTATTTAATTTTTTTTTTTTTTAACAACAATCAGTAAGGTCACCATGGGGGACATTCTGCAGTGCTCCTGAAATGACAGTGAGAAGATATTGCATTAAGCAATAATTCCAGCATTCATGTGACAAACTGATAGGGATGGGTTCATCCCAAGATTTAATAAAGTTCAAAGTAATTGCCACTGGCAGTAACGTTTTTTAATTATTCTGAGGCACAGTGAATAAGGCCATTACCTAGACTTTGTATTGCACGAATTTTTGTGTCATTTAGTTAATTGCCTTGTGGTACTATTGTTTTGAAAAATATATCTGTTTGTGTATGTGCCGAGGGGAAGGAAATTAAATTCCTAATTGTATAATCTGCCTGATTCTAGGCTCTCTAATGTCCATGCCTTCTCTAGGATTGAAAGCTTTTGGAAAGGTGGCTTGTAATTTAGAGTTAGGATATGTCTCCACAAAATTACTAGACTTTAGGAGTGCTGTAAAGAAGGAACTCTGGTGCCAAGGAACTCTGTGTATTCATTTGAATGTTAATATGCTTCTGGATTACCTACATCAGTTGCAAAATTATCGTGGTTCCTGGACTAGATCTGCTGCACTGTTTCTGAAGTACACAGAAAATCCATCAAAGCCACTCAACATATCCCAAATTCAAAGCACAGGTCGCTGTGTAGCCTTATAATAGAGTATGGAAAAAACTAGAAGGAAGGTCAGACCTGTCCACTGAGAACTGAAATCTATGTTAAAAAACTTGGCAAGAAAATTTATTTCCGGTTTTAATCATGTTGCAAAGACAAGCATTTGAAATATTTTTTAATGTTCTGGGGTGTAAATACCCAGCCATGTTGTTGTAATGGAGGAATAAGAAAGAAATGTGTGTATATTCACTAACTATTGAGATGAAAATAATCACAAAATTTACATCAAGAAGGCAGTCTATGCATACTGTCAATCCAAAAAAACTTAAAAAGAACAATTTGCTTCATTAATTTCAGAGTAAAGGTTGAGTAAAAATTCCTTTCTTAGAAGGAAGTCCTTGCTTCTGTAAGTGTGTGGTGGTGGATACACAGAATTAAAGAAGTCAGCCTAGTCTAAAATGTGTTGAATTGCACCGTTTGACAGCTGACAACTTGTCAGAATTTAATTCCTGCAGTGCAAATCATATGCATGGGAAGGGGATAAAAAAATAAAGCTCATCCTGAATGTTGCTGCACTTTGTTTTTCTCATTCTCTATGCACCTTAAGAATGTTGTTTATGTTTTTGTAAAAGGCTTCTTCGAAGGATAATGAATTGTCACTTAAAATGATATAATGGCTTTCCAGTGTCTACAAATACAGGCAGAGTTATATTGGTATCTGTTTCAATTTCTTAGTAATATTATTAAATGCAGTGAGAAAGGCTTACAAGACTTAAATCTGTGATAGTGAATGGATAAATAAGTAAGAATAGTGGGATCCTGTCTCTTCATCTTGAGTAAATGTACTTAAAGCTTCGTTAACAGTGAAGGTTAAAGATCAGTCATCAGTCTCTTAAATGTTTTCACTAAAACCACACTGATTATCTTGCAGGAGACCAGAGAGCACTAGTGCTGTTATGGCTGGGTTTATATCTTTGCTATTTACTTTGCACCTGCTGTGTGTGGAGATGGGAGCTGTGGACCACAAAGTTCTTCTCAAAAGTGAAAAAATTTCAAAATAAAAATTAAGGGAAAGCATTAACAGTAGTAGATCTGAAGGCTGAGAGGCTTTGTTTGAAAAAGAAGGGACAGACAGGTGATGTGTGGTGCTGCTTAATATTTGTCTGGAAGGATGAATCATTAATGGGAGTTTTTGAGCCTGGCTTCTCTGCCTGAAACCAGTAGAAAACAAGGTGTGAAGAGCACTTAGCCCTAATCAAGAAAGAATTAACTTCATTTTTCTATTAGTCAGGGGAAATATTTTTTTTCTCACTTGCTTGTGTCATCTCCTTTAGAAGTAAATAAAGGAAACTTTCTTTTAAAAGTGTTTACATTCTACAATATTCAGCAGCCCACTTCAAACTTTTAACAGCTTTTTAACTGCTTGGCACCTTCCTAAACACTCATCCAGCTATCTTAATGAGATGATCTTCAGTTGTGAATTGCTGTTGGTCACCCAACCCATTAGCTGAAGCAAAACACACAGCAATTCAGCTTGACATACTTAATGAGAATTCCGAAGCTGCTTAATTTATCAGCCTTTAACACTGGGATACTTCAGCAAAGCTCCAGTGTTATGAATGTTATGTGCTGGATCTTTTGACAATACATAATGATCCTCATCATTGTGAGGCCTGTGAATAGAATAATCTCATCAGTTCATTAAGACCAGGCAGGTTTGAATGCACTAATAAGGACATTGTTTATGCTCTGACCACTGGAGACCAAATTAATTTCTGGTGTAATTCCATAAGCTTTAATAGTGGCTCCAGGGATGCTTTCAACATAAGGAAAACAATCTTTTCTTTTGAGGAATGCTAGAACTCCACCCTGACAGCCCTTTTTGTGTAATTACCCTCTTGACTGAGGTGCATTTTACTGGAGATTTGTTTAGACTGAGTTGTACATGTAATTTTGCCATATAATGCTGATTTTCAATCCTTAAATATTAAGAGGAGAAAATATGTGTTTCATCACTTCTGACCTCGATGAAGTTATACCAGTGATCATTTTGTCAAAGTTGCTTTACCTTGATTATTTTGATATATCATATTTTCTGGAATTTAATATACATTTCTGGAATTTATATAACAATTTAATATACATGATAAAACTGTAGTAAGCCTGAAGATATGCTTTGAACCTAGAAAGCATAACTTAATCTGTTTGTTTATTTATGATTTCCCTGCTGGTGGAAATGAAATGATGAGATGCACTGAAGTGAGATCTTTGGAAAATCTGCTCAGACCTGGGGGATCTCACCTTCAGGATGCAGAACAGCTACATCAGCTCCCTGCTTTTATTTTCTGTTCAAGAAACATATCTCTCTCAAGTGACTCCAGAGAAGGTGGGCTACTATTGAGTTACTTTTAGTCAATGTGCTTTGTCACTTCATTTCCTACCCTCAGCCATAGGTGAAATTTTAGACACAGGAGCTGGCAGTGACCTACATGAGGTTTCACACAGCTGGGTAGCATTTTACTCTCTTGAGGATGCTGTTAGGATTTTTGAGGTTTTATTTGTAAATCTGTTTGGAAGCCACCATGTAGCTCTTCTGCCACACCTGTTTGCAGCAATAACAACAAAATTCTGCTCTCTTACAACCACTACCCTACAAATGATATAATTGATTACCTTCCTAAGAACCTTGTAATATTTTAAGGAAATTACTATCCTGGTCAATGTTACTGGAGTAACTATAACGGGGTAAAGGAAATGTGGGTGATGAGTAGATAGGTTTGAGCTGAAGATCTTAAAAGCCTTTATGTGTGGGATTTGAAATTGCTTTTTATTCTTGTGAGGTATGAGGTTTTTTTTTTATCTTATCAAAAGGGTCACAAAACTTGTCAAGTTCTGTTTAAGTCGGGAAAATAGTGGGAGTTTTTCAAAGAAATCCAGCTCTTTTCTTTAAGGCAATTTCGTAGATGAAACTTCTCCATCCAGTGTACTGAAACTGTATTTCTCTATAAACAGAGGTCAGTGGAGCACTGCCAATTTTTCTGTTAATATAGAAAGAAATAAAGTACTCAAGTGTGTCCCTCCTTGGTGGAGGGAGCTTCCTTTTTGAAACTTAGAATCATAGAATTTTTAGGGTTGGAAGGGACTTTTAAGATTATCCAGTTCCAACCTCCCTGCCATGGGCAAGGATACCTCTCTTCTTCTGCTGGCTACAGGATGGGTCCTGAACTGTTCAGTCCCACACAAATTTAGTTAGAATTAAATTTATGATTATAGGAGCTGTGCCCATAACTCCTTTCTAGCCTCTGGTAATCAGAAATACAACTTAGCAGAGATCTGGAAACCTTTCGTTTTTAGGGGAGTATCAGTTTGTCTGCCTCTCTATTCATGTCTGCATCAATAAACAATTTCTTCATTAAATCACTAAGTTTGCAGCTTAGCTCAGTTTCTTTACCAAATCACTAAACTTTACCAGTCAATTTATACAAAATTCTCCTGATTCCCAGTGTTGGAATGCATCTGGGGTAGATTGCACTTGACATTTAGAAATGTTCAATAAATGACATGATTTTATGCAAGAATATACAGCAATGGTTTGATTGTCTTGCTAACCTTTTGTCATTACTAAGCCCTCCAGAAATAATTGATATGAGTGCTTCTTCCTTATCCACAACCAATCAAACTTTCAATTACTTTTCTTTCAAAAGCACTGATTATCATATTCCCTAGAAATCTGCAGCCTTAGGGTGAGAAGGTGCCATTTTCATAGTCTTTACAATTAGTTTTTATTGTTCATAGGATATTGTCTCAATCCTCTAGCTTGTTACACAGATTGTGAGGATTCAGAGCACAGTAGATCAGCTGTTACCATGTTTAAGAATTACTTCTGCCAAGTTTTGTAGAAAACATTTGTTGCAGAAATGAGAAGCAGCAGGTATATCAAAAGGGGACTTTTCTGAATATCCCTGATATCAGTCAGTTCTTTTTACCTTGTTCCTGACACTGATAACACTAGTTCTTTAAAAAACATTTCATAGGGTGGTCACTTGTACCTGAAACACATAAAATGCATTTATAAGGTCTTGTTTTTCCTCCACACTTCACCTGATCCCTTTCTAGAAAGGGCAATGGTGCTTTTAAAATTATCTTTGGTTATTATAAAACCAAACCCATGTTTTTATTTTTATCCATCTTTCTTTTATGACAAAATAAATATGAAAATTATTTGACATTTTATTAAGAGGTCAACCTACTCCCAATGAGAAAGAGGTGTTCACAATAGGTAATACTTGCATGAGGAAGATGATATCCTTGTTCTTTCTCTATAGTTATAAGAGACAGAGGCTATAGATACTTGAATTACACTCTGAATACACCTTTTCCTTCCATGTAAAAGCATCAAAATGTATCTCCTTGACTTTATTCATAAACATGCATTTTTGTACTCTGTTTGAGGAGAGATATTAGAGATTGGAGGAGAAATAGAAGTTTAGTTGATACTGGGGAAACCTGCCTTGGTTCTGGCATAATCAGCATTAAGCAGAACAGGAATAATGAATTTTGTTCTCTCCTACACTTTTTAAATTATCAATTTTATGCAAAAATGAGATGCCCACCCATACTTGGTAAATTATGGTTTTTCCTCAGTATGGATCATGAGAGATTTTCTCTAATTCCTCTTTCCTCACCTGAATCTGGTGTGAAGATCTCAGTCAGGTTTCCCCTGCCCTCTTAAAGTGTGTGCTCATTCAGATATTTCATTCTTGACAGATAGAAATTAAAATGTCAATCTCTACAGTTATTTCCCTCTTCCCCCCAAAACTGACATAGATGGAAGGTTAACCATAATCCAAATGAAATATGTAAGGGATTTTTTTTTTTTTTTAGTGGAACAGAGAAGAAATAGCTCAGAATGTAAGGCTTTTGAAGAGGTAAGAGCATGACATTTAGATCACTTTTTCTTGTGGGGCTTTTTCTCCTCAGACACAACATTACAGGAGGCTTTGCCCAAGGTGGTTTGACTACTGCCCACAAGCATAATGAGAATATTAAAACAGAGGAGCTGACTTGTTGCTTCCTCCTCACACAAGGCTGAAAATAAAGATAAAAGCTGTTACCTGAATTTGACTCCTTTGCATGAAAGATTTCATACCAAGGCCACAATCAAATAATGTGTTAAAAAGCCAGGTGTTAAATCTTGTTTGCTCTGTATAAATTATCAGTTCCCCAGTTTTCTTAGTGTTTTTATTAAAAGGCACATACTTTTTTTTTTCCAGTGAAGCAACATTCTAACAGTGTATAACATTCCTAATGAAATAAATTAACATTTTTCTGCACCAAAAAAAAAAAAAAAAAAAAAGTCAGTTTTCCCCTTATCCAGTACTGACTTCTTTTTAGCAAAGATTTTTTATCTGTAAAATGTATTTTAGGCCTATTAATATGTTAAAGGTTCTCCTTTAAACATGTCCTAGGAGTTTTTTCCAAGGCAGTATGATAAATTAATGAATATTTAATTTATATAATATCCTGGACAGATTATGATAAAAAGGTTTCATATTTATTATATTCATATCACAAAGATGTGATAAAAATTTCACCTATTGCTCGTGGGTGGTAATATTTATCATTGTAGGCTACGTGTTGAAATCAGATTAAATTGCAAGGAAAATAATGATGCAAATATCAGTAAACACAGTGCTTGTTCTACACTAAATGGAAGTCTTCTGTTCCTAGCTAGGAAAGCTTTTAAATACAGACAGAATTTGAAGTCCCAATTATGCAAAAGAAAAAAGTAAGAATAAAACTACTACAGCTTTGGTTCCGGTTTAAAATATCTCTTCTTGTCTTAGAGCCTCTGAATGAGTCTTTATTCACTATTGGATGCTGCTTACAAGTCTGTGGCAATTTGGGATTTTTTGTCATGACTTTCTTTCTCTATAGAACTGTAGAATGACACAGGATGGAAGGGATACCTAGAGGTCATCCAGTCCATTTTACATGACTTATCTGTTAATTATTAATATAATTATATATTAATATATAATCTCTTCAACATGCTCCACTGAAACAGACTCTAGAAGGGGGAACATGTATTTTGCTCTTTAAATATTTTTCTCATTTGTAGAATAGTTCTTAAGAACACTGAGATTATATGTTGCCCTAGGGTGGCTCTCATGCTCCATAATGCATTGACACCAGCAAAATAGAAAACCTGTAGTGCTTTTGGAGAACATTTAATCCCAACTACTGAGTCTTACAGTGGTGGCAGGATGAATTTCTCCCCTTGGCACAGTCAAAATAGAGAGAATTCATTTCAGTTAGTCACTGAGTTATGTATACTAAACAATATATATATATATATTTTATGCTCAGTAATGCCAGTGGAATCTTCAGTAGTTACAAATGATAAATAAATTGGGGCAGATATTTGGCCCATTGTCTTAATGTTTCCAGTGAAGATGAAGATATATTTTCCTTCAATGTAAGTATTGATCTCCACTTTGTTTTGATCAATACTTAGTTCTTGACTCAATTAATCTCAATAGATACCCCAACAAAGGTCAATATTTATTAATTTAAATCGAGTGGGAATTATGTATATGTGGGGAGTTTCAAGAATTTTATGTTATTGGGTTACTTAGATTTCTGAAAAACACAGCACTTTTTGGTGGAATAAGTACCATCTTTAGCCTTGCCAATAATATTAAAACACCTGGAATTTTCCATGTTCTTTTCTTTGAAATGTCTGACCTCTGTGTGTTCTAAGAAATCTGGTAAGATTCATGAAGATTTCTTAGGAAGAGAGAAGAAGCAGCCTTCAGCAGATACTCTGTATGCTTGCTTGGAGATGTGAAATTAATTTATTCCCAGTTTAGTAATGAATTTTTCATAGTCCTTGGCCCTGATTCCTTGAGTGTGGGAAGGAAAAGCTGTTGCACCATGGAAGACCTTTGTTGCCTTTCAGGGTGTGCCACGCTTCCCGTGGTTGGTGTTTCTTTCACAGGTTAATCAGAGGTCTTCTGAAAGATGAGTCTGCCTATGACTTTTTTTTTTTTCCCCCCCCTGGTATATGTCTTAGTTATTTTTCTTTTCTCTTTTAAAGATGAATGCTCATTTCTGTTTTCTCAGGCTTTCAGTAGAAGTGGTGGGAAAGGGAACAACTGAAATAGTGTCTACTAATAATGTTTATCTCCATTACTTTCATGCAGATTAGATACAGATAGAATCAGATTAGTATCTTTAAAAAATATGGAAAAACTACAAATAATATCAGAGGTCAAGTGTTAGTCAGGTTTGTAGCATTTTTCCAATGCAGTGTTCCTTAGAATCCTTTTTCAGCAGAGGAGAAATTTTTTTATTTGCACTGTTTTCCAGATTTACTTTTGAGGGACTTCTTCATCTGTACATTATATTTTCTCTTCACTGCTCAAAGGTGAGGAGAAGCAAACCAATGAAAAACACAGCAGTAGGAATCCCACCAACCCACAACAGAAAACAGCTGAGGCTGTAGTCATCTTAAGAAGCAGATAGTTAAAATGCAGTTACAGAGCCCCATTTATTGCTTGCTTCACTTGCAAGTGATAAATATTGAATGAAAGCTGAAAGCAAACTGCTTGTGGAAAAGTTCACCACTGAATTTATTCACCAAAACATGAGCAAATGACTAGAAAAGATTTTTTTCCTGTTAACAGGCTGAATCCATTGGTTAAATTATTTGTTGCCAAATAAATGTGTTGCTTAATGATCTGCAAAGCAATTAACCTGTCACTTTGCACACCAATTAACTAAATCCTTTCCAATCTCACTTTATATCAGCCTTTATTGCTAGTTTGAAGGTATTAGATATTTATTTAAATATATTTAATGCTTCCAGATAAAATGTTTTAAATAAATCTGATTGATTCCAGAGAAGTTAATCTAATATTATTGTTGAAAGTATTCTTAGATTATAAGGAATCTTTGGAGATGATCTATTCTGACCCCCTGCTCAGAGCAGGGACAGCCAGAGTAAGGGTTGCCCAGGTTGCCCAGCAGGGTTTGAGTATCTTCAAGGATGGAGATTCCACAACTTCTCCGGGCAAGCTGTGCTGGTAGTTGACCACCCTGAAAGTAAAAAAGGTGTTGTTTATTTGTTTGGTTGGGTTTTTTTTCAATCTTTTAAAAAATGGACAGAAACTTAAATATTTAAAATTCTATTTTCTCTACTCTTGCCAGTATTTCTGCCCGTTGAGATTTCCCCCCAAAACCTTTTATCCTCAAGGCTGATCAGCCTCAGCTCTCTCAGCTTTTCTTTGTATGTCAGATGTCCAATCACTTCAGCACCTCTGCAGCTTTTTGCTGGACTTCCTTCAGCACCTCCCCAGTTCCTGGGGAACTGACAATGAGGTGCAGCACTCCAGCTGTGTCTCAGCAGTGCTGGGTCAAGAAGACTTAATTCTCTTACCTCCCTTGCTCTTCTGAATGCAGCCCAGGATCTCATTGGGCACCTTACTTTTTAACTACTTTGATTCTAAAATTTTTCATCAAAATGAAGAATCCAGAAAAACAAAGTTTTGCTGTGCTGCCTTCACTGCATTCATGCATAGCTCTATTCCTTCTCCATGAGATCACTGATGTATAAGTTATGTTTCAAGTAAGTGACAATTAGTTACTTTTACTCAGTATTAGTAAAGTGCTTACAACACTGGATAAATCTAAAAGACAATGAAGTTTTCCCACCAGAAGATGTACACTGTCAGGCTGGGAATCTCTTAATGCTTTTCAGGAAGAACCAAATTTTGGGTTGCATATTGGTTTATTACATTCCAGCCATTAGCTACACTTTAAATATTACACTTAAAAGAAATCAGACTTGGCATTTTAATAAAGAGAAAGAAGTTGTCTGGAGGGAAAAACGTTAATTGTGTGGCCTGCCTTTGTCTTTCACACTGTATTAGGGACTTTTCAAAGCAGTAGTGGTGCCTGCTTGTTGAGGACCACACAAGGGCTGTGTTCCAAATGACATTGCAAAGAGAACAAAACCATTCTGGTGTGATACAGATTCTTGTTGTTTAAATAGAGAGATCCTTTCTGAAAGCTGGATTATAAAATGTTTAAGGTGAGATTCTTGTGTTCCTGTTTGCCAGAAAAAAAAAGTCAGGCTTTAGCATTGATGCTCCTAAACAACAATGCAACACTGTGAGAGTATTTTTGACTTACTAGGAATCACAGAATGTTTTAGGTTTGAAGAGACCTCCAAGATCATCCATTCCAGCATTTAACCAAGCTAACTACTAAGCCATGTCCCTAAGAACCAGGTCCAAAGGACCTGATGATTCTGCTTTTGAAGCAAATCTCTGCATCATCCCTCCCTACTGTTCCAAGATCCAAATTACATAATGACACTCTGAGTGGGAATGGGATTCCTTTCCCCAGAAAAAAAAACTCTTCAGGAACTACCACATGATTGAGATATCCAAATAAAGTGCAGAAATTCTGCAGTCCCAAGGAAATACCTGTTAAATGTGTTACCTTTCTTTAGATGTTTGAGTTTTAATTGATCTATTTAAATTATCTTCAGACAGCAATTAGTCATAGACTGTCAACATGCAAAAACTAAGACTGTAATTATTAACTCACAGGGATAAGTTGCTGTTCATATTCAGATATAGATATGATATCCAATTTTATAATTTCATTAAAATGTTCAAGCAAATTACAGCCTTGTAATAACTCAATGGCAGTTTTATCTTTGATATTATCTTTGCTGCTAGTTAATATTGGCATGACATCTTCTTGTAAAAATGGTTGTCTTTCTAATCAAATGTAGCAAATGGTGGGGAGAAAATGTGTGCTAATGAAGAAGCATGCATACTGGAAGTGCTTGAAGAGTTCTGCTTTCAGTTGTTATAAAAAAACCCAACAAAAAGCAAACCAAAACCACCCCCTGTAGCCATTATTAATCTGAAGCTATTTGTGGACAAGCATCTGGCCACCTACATCCCAGTCATCTTCTGGCATTTCTTTCTGATGCACTGTTACAATGGGCTATTTTTTTAACCAGGCTACTGGTATCACAGGTACTAAATGTTCCTGCAGTGCTATGACTTGCAAGCAGATGGTGTGAGTATAGCAAGAGAAAGTAGGATAAAAATCCTGTTTAGATAGTGGGCTGGGACAGTGTTAAAGGGTAGTTCCAGGCTTGTGTGTTTTAGGGGAGATGTGACACATCTCCAAAGATACCCACCACTTTGTTCAATCTGTCCCTTCCTCCTGTGGCACCCAGGTTCTGGCAAAGTCTTTCCCACTGTGCACTTTGCTGCAGTATTCTTGTTTGCTGCTGCTTTTAAATCACTGAATGTTGGACCTGGTTCCCAGAAAGACAACCCCTTGCTCTGGGTGGCAGATAGGGCAGTTTTACCCTTATCTTCTGGGCAGACCATCCACAGGTAACTGTTGCATGAAAGGTTATGGAGAAGCCTGGTCCCAGTTGTCATTTGAGTCATTTAAAGAACTTTTAAGAAGCAGGTCTGATGGAAGGGTTTAGGTTTTCCTGAACAGACAGCATCTGCCTACTGCTTTTTCTGGTTTTCCCTCAGTGGGGCACTTTAAAATTGTCAGAAGGGGAAAAAAAAAAAACAAAAAAAACCAGGAGATGTTGTTCCAAATCTTTGCTGATTACACCAAATAGAAATCATGTAATGCTAAGGATAAACTTACAAGTTTTTTCTAGGCCATTTCTGCCACAGGTAAATTATTTTGAGGTACACTGCAAATGACACATTTCCAGCAGGCCTATGAGGGGATGGTAGAACAAGAGCCTAGAAAGGGTACCAAGCACAGTAGTCCAGAAAAGCAAACCAGATGATCATGGAGGGAATACAGCAATTTAGAAGTTGAAAAATACTCATTAAATATGAGATGTGATTGTGCCATTGACTTTTCCCTCATTCTTGTGATTATTCAGTGTTTCTTCTGCAACCTTCCCAGCAGTAATGGGGCTAGTAGGATCTCCTAACTCATTTTCTTTTTGTGGCTCAAAATTCACCACGGATGTTTACATCTGAATTCCAGTAACCTGGATTTGCAGGAGACTTCCCAACAAAACTTCTAGAACTGAGCAGGTACATGACTGTGTCAGTCAATGCATGTGCATTTCATCATCATCAAACTTTGGAATGGCAAAGGAGAAAAGTGGAGAAAAGGAGAAAAGACACCTCCAGCTGGCACTGACATATCTGTTTAGCTCTCATCACTGCTATACTGAAGCCATGAGCATCACTGCTGGATGCACTGGTAAGAAGAGAAATAGTGAAAAAAAAGTAGGCTGGGAAAAAGCCAGCTGAATTAAATTCACTGGCATGATTATATCAGATAATAACTTAGATTTGTATAACCTGTGGCTAAGAGAAGGTAATTACTATTCCATCCAGGAAAAATAAATAAGTATTCAGCAATATTTTTCAGACCCTCGCATTGAAAGACCCATTGTATGGCCACCACAGAAAAATCTGAATAAATATTGTCCCATTCTCTTAAAAATGAAAGGGGGTAATATGCTGTAAAACATGGAAACAACACAACATTGAGACAAGGAAAGAAAGAGACAGCAGATGCTGTTTTCCAGACTAAATCTCCTCTGATGCACTCCAGGGACCTCATTTAATCAAGCATCATTCTCACACTTCATCACGTATATTATTCAGAAATGATGAAGAATTCTGGGAATAAATTAGTCATTTATTTCAGGATAAATGGTTTTTAAAAATTATTATTATTCAAGCTATTTTGAAAAATTTACTTCTTCCTTTATTTCTCCCAGAGGCTCCCAGCTCAGCTTAATCAGAAACTGCTATTTGCAGGGTCCCAAAGATCAGGATCCTGACTCTCTCAGTAACAGTCATTTTTCTGGGATACACCTTCTTCTATTATTGCATTCTCTCTACCTCTGTCAGATTTAAAAATTCTTCTTTCAGTGCACTCTGACTTAGGAGAATGTCTCTAACAACCCTATGATAAAAAAACATATTTTTCTTCTCCAGCTTTGTGTGTTAAAGTGACCCAGCATAAGAAGAACACCTGACCATAATCCTTTCCTTTTTTCCTCACATCTTGTTGGCTTGTTGGTTTTCCCTGCCCTCCTACATTACCCACTGCTGTTTTTACCTTTAGCACTTGTCAATTTTATGATAACAGTGGCAGTGTAAGTTGACACTGTCCAGGTAAATATATTCAGCACTTTCTTGAGGAGCTTATACAAGCTGATACTTCCCCAGGAAGGAATCTGTCATATTCAATCACCTAGAGTGGTGCCATATCTCACATATTAGGAGGACAACCATGAGCTGTTACCCAGCTGCTATAAAGCATCAGAGAATGGCTTTCATGGCTAGATCACATGTTCATAAATAGTAGCTCTCTTGTTCAATTATTTTTGATAGAGATGTTTGGATTAGGTTAATATAATTTATACACACCCCATGCTTGGTGATGTCTGGGTGATAAATTGGACAGCCATATGATGAGCTGCATTTATTCTCTACAGTGTCTCTTCACTCTGCATGCTCACCTACCCCTGGGCACTTCAGGCCTTCCAAAGAGGAAAAACATTCTTTGGGAGAACTAAATGAAGTCAGACTTAGCTTGAAAATACAAAGGGCAGAGTAAGGGTATTGCAGGAATAATCACTCTTCTGTAGATGTATGTATTTTTTACATATCTGTATATATTCTTTTTTTTTTTTATTATTCAAATGTTAATATTTTTTGTCAGAAATTGTCTAGCCTTTACCAGAAAACAAGGAGCTTTGCCACTAGACTTTTCCTATTTTCAGACAAAAATTATTTTATTGTTTTAATGGTGAATAAATACTGACTTCTGGTTGGAAGGGAAAAAAGTAATCTATGAGGTTGGGATTAACATTCCTCTACAAACATGAAAATGCAAAAATGCATGGATAATTTTGGATAATTTTGAATTTTGGAATCTTGATAGAAGTTGATGCATTACAAGCAACAGGCATTTACTGTGGGACCTTCCTTCTGGACTGCAAAGTTACTTTGCAGCTCACCCTTGTTGTCATCCAAATATTTAGCTGAATGTTCATCTCCCAGAAATTTGCCTGGGAGATCCCCTGGGTCCCCTGCAGCCTGCCAGCCCTGGTTTCCATCCTGCAGGAAGGCAGAAACAGTAAGGAGGGATTTAGTAATTATTTGCTTCCAGGATTTTTATTTTTTTTCCCCCAGGATGTGGCTAAGGCAGGCTTCTGACCCTGACAGCAAAGATTACCAAGTTAAATGAAAAAAATTCTCAATCCTTAGTATTGGCCATATTAGGTTTATCTGTGCACATGAATAATAAAATTCAGTTTCCTGCCCCTGAGTTGTGCTTAGGATGCTTGCCCTCTGTTTGGCAACTGCAAGAATCAATGGGAGAACCAGAAATTCAAACCAGAGCAAACTGAAAACAGCAATTAAGAAGGAAACACCATACTGGAGAACCTTGTAGAATTGTAGAATTGGTTGTTTTCAAGTATTCTGCTATGGTAAAAATCTTGGTGTGTTCCTGGAGAGCCCTGGAAGGGATCAGCAGAGCAGTTTCAAGCACTTCTTCATACAAGTTTTCTCTTGTTTTCTTGTGATGTGGTGTCTGTTTTCCCATCCTTTGATTTCCTCTGTCCTTTTAGGCAAGAGAAAAATCCCAACATGCCAAACTCTGCCCAAATGAAAGAATTTTCATTATTTGTTTGCAAGACCGGATGTGCAGGAACTTTAGGGCAGAATTATGAGCTTTAGTGTAGTGTGATTACTCATCATAAAATGAGTTTCATTCTTTAAAAATAAAAATGGATCTTTCTAATGGGCTTCTCATTATTATTTCACAGCAGTAGTCTCTGAAAAGCCACTGCAGAGATGTAGGAAAACTCTGTATTACTTTGCAGTTACTCATCTCTGATGTGCTGTGATTCACTGCAAGGAGCTTCATGAGTGATATTTGTGTAGGTGCTACAGTGTTTTAATGAACATTAAAAGATCACAGTTCAAATCCTCATTAAACCCACATTCTATAAGCAAAATGAGAATGTATTTAACAATATGTGCTGTGATGAAAGTTCTTGCCAACTGGAGGCCCAGGAAATATTACCAGCAATTTATATAGTGCATGATGGGATATTTAATGCCTTTGTATAGCATATTTCTCAAACAAGCATCTAGTATCTAATGAAATGCAAAATGTAGGTGAGCCTGAAAGCCTTCCAGCTGCCAGACTTTTCATGCCTGGAATCCAAAGCACAAAGAGAGGAGAGGTGTGAGGTGGCTTTCTTTAGGCAATATCTTCGTGCTTCTAGGTAGAAAAAGTAAAATGGTTCCCTTTCCACACCCAAGAGATTCAGATCTTCTTTTTAAAACAACAAGCCAACTGCTTAGTCCTAGTGCAAGATTCTAAAGGAGTGTTCTCCATTCCTCCTGTGCAACTGTGCCAGGAGGAAATATCATTCAAATATCATGGAGTTGAAGAAAGGATCCCACAGGAGTGGAAATCCCACAGTTACACCACTTCCTGAGCAAGGAGAACATTAAACTGGGATCCACCAGTCTGCTCCAAACACTCTGCATGTGCATTTAAACCAATGTTTGTTGGGTGAGAAACACAACTTTTGGGTGAGGAGTCCAAACTAAGAGACTTGTATTCTCAACATTGTTCATCAGTATTTCAGTTGCTATCTAACAGCCAAATATTACTGTCAAAAAACAGTGAAAACATTCTAAGTTAAAGTAGTTAAATGAGTACATTTCACATAAATGCACTTTTTCCTCTTCATCTTTCTCTCAACACAGCACTTATCAAAGCTATTATTCTTAGTTTTCTTGTTTCTACAGCATTTTTAATGATTAAAACATTTCTATTTCTGAACCTTGTCCTTTCTAAAAAACCCATCTGAATAACTTAAGAAAACTTAAAACTAAAAAATTCTAAAACTAGCAAACTCAATTTGACATGAAAGTTGCAACAAACCCAAGTTGGTATATATTATATATTGGGGGTATTGGTAACACCATTTGGGTAAATTACAGGATTTCACACACAAAAAAAACCATCTTGCTACTATGAGCAGCAGCTATAAAAAGTACAAAAATAAGCAAAAATCTGAACTTTCACACCTAAACCAAGATAAACCTAAAGCCTTCCTGTGTTAGGATCAAAGTCTACACTTCATATTTATGGCACTGATTTAATTTCACCTGGAGTGAAACAACATTTCATCCTGCCTGTGCTAACATGTTTTTCAGTGGAAGAGAAACCAGTGTTTCAGTTCCTGACCTTTCCATCCCCACCTTTTTGATCTTAACATGGGGCTATCATTTCTCCAGATCAAGAGGACTGCCCATATTCCTTTGGTAATTTTATGAAATGAAACTGGCAATTCCAACTGAAATGTCACTTCCACGCTCCAGCTCTCCAAGCACAAAATGGGAATTCTACCTCCACGTAGCATCCCCTCACCTGTGTCTTGTCTTCTTTAGGATCATCTTTTCCCCACAGCATCATGTAACACTTAATGAGTCCACTGGAGTGAACTGGAAACCAGATGGTCTTTGTTTAATTGGTGTGTCTGGTGAAGATGGAAGTGTGGTCTTCACAGCCTCCTCAGCCCTAGGAAAGGAGTGCTTCCTATGGGGACAATTCCCTCTCTCTGTTTAGGATGGAAGTGTGGTTTTCACAGCCTCCTCAGCCCTAGGAAAGCAGTGCTTCCTATGGGGACAATTCCCTCTCTGTGTTTAGGATGGGAGGCTTTGGGGATGCAGTGGGAAAAAAAAAAGGAACTGGAACTGAGAACAGCATCTGTACAATCAAGAACTGCTTGAGGTCCACTGCCTTCAGGACATCACAAGAGACTGCAGACAGTTCTCAGAAATGGGAGCCCTGAGCTCACCAAGATGTGAATATTAACTTGGAGCTGAAAGTTTCCATTTTTAAATATTTATTCCTAAGCTGTCTACTTGCACTCCTGAGGAGAGGTGGGAAAGTGAAGAAGGAATTTAAAGCTGCCTGTTTAGCTAAGTTAGTCTGTGTGGAAAATTTACTGCATCATTGGATATTCTGAGTACTCCTGAGCTCAGAAAAAAAATCTTTCTCAAAAGAACCAATTGATTTTGTCTTGGAAAGGAAAAAATGTTAGGTTGCTGAGGTTTTATACTCTACACCTAACTGTACAAATATGATATCGTAACCACTGGACCCATATAACTCAAGAGCTTTTTTTTTTTATTATTGGAAATAAGCCTTTGGGTCCCCTAATGGCTTTTCAGGTTTCCCAGAAATACAATAAACCAAAAATGTGTTGCATTTAGCAGTGGAATCAAAACACACAGAGCCCTCCAGAACATGAGTGTTCTATGCATTCTGCTTTTCTCTTAGAATTTTATTTCTGAGAATCTTTTAAGCATATCCAAAACCTACAACCTTGCTGATAAAAATCAGTATTTGGAAACTGTGATTAAATAAACCATGCATGTTCTCAAAGCAGGATCCTTCATGTACAGAGCTCCTCTCCCTTCTCACTGCCCACTCCAACATATCATCACCCACTTTATTTAAAATCCTCTATGACAGTTTTCTGGGCATCCAGAAGTACTTTTTTGCTGTTCCCAATGGTGTGTCATGCTGAGTATAATTACTAAATGTAAGAATTATTAGCCCTGCATGCATGTTAATGCTCTTTCACTTAACAGATGGCTTATGAATATCTGGGATGACTTAGTAGCCCTGAAATGATGCATTCCTTGGCTATCTGAACACATGGCTACTTTTCATCACTTGTGCTGAGTCTAAGAGATGATTTAATAACCCAGATTTGAAAACATTTTTTGTTCTTTAAAGAGTAAGGTATGAAAGCCATAAATGTAAGCTGCACTTAAAGCTTCCAGTGGCCAGTCTTTCATTCTTTCTTTTAATTTTATTATCTCAAACCTCTGCATAATTTCAGTTACATCAATGTCATCTGATGAAGAAGAGCATCCTATCATAAATCTATAAAGTATGTTAGAATTTTCAAAATGTGAATCTCTTTGTGCCATGCATTCCCATGCTCATCTTTTTATTTTCCTGTTTCTTTTTTTCTTTTTTTTTTTTTTTCTTTCTCATTTTCTTGCCTTCTCTCACCTTTTGCTATTGCCTTGCTGTTCTTCTTTCTCTCCTTCTCTCCTAGTCTTGATTAGTCAATCAACCTGCTGCTTTATTGCCAGCTTGGTTTGCCATACCTCACACAGAACTAATTTCTACACCTATTTGTTTCTCTTCAGCAGATTTTACTTCTGTGGGTTGCCTCATAACAGCCCCTTTATGGCAGAGCATATGAGTCCTGTAAGTTTTAAAATCTGTACTATATCAATCCATTATCAAATGAAGCAATTATGTGTTTCATACAAAAAAAAAAAATCAGACAAATTAAGTTTTCTAAAAGGTATTCTAAGTCATCAATGCTGTTTTTTCTTGCATGTGCTGGAACAATGGAGATGATCAATAATCAGGAAAAAAAATTCTTGTGTTTTCCATGGACTTTAATTGCATACCACTGAATCCCTAATCAGGTACAAAGCAATGATGAGTACTAGGTTCATTTAGAAACTCACCTGCAGTCCATTGTGAGACAGCAGTAAACTGAACAAATATGGAAGAAAAAACTTTAAAACCTCCTGTGATTGCAAACTGCAGGAATCAGGATGCAAATTTTCTAGTATAATTTGCAATTGTTCAGGAATTTGCATATTGACAGATATATCCTTCATTGAATATAAACAGTCTCCAAAGTGTGAATAGAAAAAAATCAAAAAAGTGAAGCAGTTCAGAAAAGGACACTTGAGTTAAGAAAGCTGGTAACAAAGTTTGTGCTTTCATTCCCTGAAGTTTTTGTGAACCTCTGTGCAACTGACTTATTGACAGTGTTGGCATTACATACCAGTCCTAACTGGATCTTTTTTTATTCAGCATTTTAGTTCAACAATTGCTGTGTTGTAGCAATCATGGAAATCTATGTGTGTATCCACAGTACTTGGGTTTACACACAGCATGCAAATGGTTTGGAAAAGCTGAGGAATTTTCTCTCCATTAGCTAATGCTAGATACACAAAGATTTTTGTTAATTGGCAATATTTAACAGAGTTGGGCAACTAAAAATGGAAGCAAAACATATGGGGCTCAGTCTTCAGCTCCCTCTCATGAAGATCATGTAAGATGCTGGAAAAGATTTTTTTTATTTTTTTTTTTTTTTTTTTCTTTCTTTTTTTTTGTGCCTTTCTTCAGAAGGAGAACACATTATCCACAAAGCTAGGAAGAATAAACAAGTCTCAGCAGTGGCTTCCTGAGCTGCTTGTGGGTTTTAGAGCTGTGAAGTGTTATTAGAGGCAGCACTGATCATGTCACTTTAACACCTTGCATCCTCACCAATCACAAACATCAGCACTTGCTCCCATGTGCCTCAAGATTTTCAAGGTTATACATGTTTAAAACACTCTCTCAACTTGGTTTATTTTGCAGATGCTTCATTTTCTGCACTTTCTCTCTTCCAAAGCTGGTTCCTCTGAGCCTTCAGCACCCACCTGTGTCTGCAGAAGTCGAGGATGGGATTGCTCTCTCTGGTTTAACTTTGCCCTTGGGTTTTTAAAAAAGACACTTGATCCCTGCAATGTTTTGCATGGAAAAGCAAAGAGCTACAGTAATATGCCTCTTGGCAGAAGTCTGGTAGCATAAGAACATCCAAAAAACTCTGAATGTCTCACCCAAACACATTGCATGCAGCTCTGTAAGGGTTTTGGCAGAGCCAGGGCCACGTCACTGTGGTTATAGTGACACTGTTTACACCTGGATCTGTGTTGAGGAGTAGACTCCCATTTCTACAGTTGTGTTTCTTCTCTACTGTCCTGCATATACTCATCCATCTCCTGGGTTCATCCCTGCTCTTTCAGTGAGTGTACACTACCAATCCAGTTCTTAAGCTTCTTTTCCACACATGCAATTCCATGGCTATCTTGCAAGCTTCTTTTGGTAAGCTAACTTGCTCATTTTCCATATTAAGAGACTGATATATTCTCATTCCTGCAAAAATTGCCAGACACTAAGAGGAAAACAACTTTGGCTCAGCTGCAGGTATAAAAAAGAAAAACAGTTGAGGTGTGTATGCTTCTAATTGAGGTTTGATCACATGTGCTGCAGATCTCTATTATTACAGTGGGCTCTTATGTTTCTCTGGAGAGATCAATTGTTTACTCTACTTACCTACATTAATGGTGTGTCAATGCAATTTATGACACCCAGGCACCAAATTGCAGGAAAGTGTGGTAATGCACTGTAAGTTGTCTGAAATTGCCAAGTGATACAGGAGACATTATCCACATTGCAGCTGTACTCCCACTTCCCTTCCGAGGCATGAATACTCATGGGAATCTCCAGCTCCATCATTCAAACCTTTCTGCCTATGACTGAGAGTGGTAAATTAGGTTCCTGCAATCTGTGCTTTTGGAAGATAAAAGAGCAGAGCCTTAGCTTGTTGTACAGCCACTGATTTCCACAAACCTATTCCAAGTATTGGCCAAAGCATCCTCCTAAAGGCAAAGTAGGACTGGATATTAAGGAGCTGGGAAAGTAACTTCAAAATCTGAACCCAAACTGTGATGAAAGCTTAGATCTGGATGCAATTTGTCTCCTTTAGACATCCCTCTATCCAGTTTCAACCCTTGTTTGCATTTAGCTCAGTTTTAGCTTTAGTTTTAGTCAGCATTTTAGCTTAGTTTTTATTCCAGAATCATTCAGATGACAACTGTTTAGGAGAGTCTCAGTAGAATCTTGTTTGGCTTGAAACTGGTTTTGTTTTTCTCAGCTCTGGGTTGTTTATTGCTCTTCAGTTCATCAGACTTTTGTTGGTATCTTTCTTTGTGTGGAAATGCCATATGTTGGATTTTCACCAGGTTAGTGACAGTCAGAAATGTTTTCAGTTTTTCCTCAATCCTACATTCTGCTTATAAAATCCCTGTGTAGTTTTTAGCAGGCACATGTGTGTCTTGATAAAATGCTGCAGGATGTTTAGATTCATTGGCAATCACAGTGATGGTGGAGCTAAATCAAAGTTTCAACAACCACCTTTTCCTTCACTGTAAATATGTTTCATTACTGGCACTAATATATTCATATTTACTCTTTTTGTAGCTGTTGTGCTTAGCAACTTTTGTCAGAGAGAAGGACTTTTCTTGACAGTTCTCCCAGATTTTGCCAAGAAAAAAAAAATATTTCAATTCTTCATGCACATTTTTAAATTTTCATAACATAACTTCTTCCTATTTAGTGTATCACATTAGAATATTCCATTTAAACTGTTCACACAATTCCAATGATTTAAAAAGTAATTTTATACAAAAATGACACTGAGGTTCTAGAAAGTTAAGAATAAGAAAGGAAAAAGAAGTAAAATATCTAGAGTCTGAGAGCCAGATTTGAGGTACTTTACCAAAATGTAAAAATGGGAAGCCATAGATGCTGATTTTCCTTTGTTCTTATCAAAGGGTGTATCTTGTTCCACGAAAACATTTTTTCACATTAAAAAATCAGGCTATAGAATAATAATGCTTCACTGAAAACCCACAATATATAATTAGAAAAAAATTAAAACTAGATTATCACAGAATTTTAGACAAGGTGATGGTTTCCTATGCAGACTTTGTCTTGATCCCATACAATTTCCCAGTAGCTTCTAAGTGAACTTCCTTGGAGTTCACATCTCCTTTCTTAGGTTGAACACCACAATTCCCTGAATGTGGAGTCTTTCACAAAATTTTTAATCATTAACTCAAGCAATTCCCTTCATTACCAAATAAACTTAGGCAAAATAGGAACACTGAATTTTAAGTATCCAGCAGCTAGGAACCTCAGTTGTCTGTGTTTTAGGGCAGCTATCCTGTGTCTTGCAGTATCACCAGCAGGGACCCAGGCAAGTCTAGCAGATAAGTGCTAAACAACGAGAGGCTCATTGACTCTGGAGAGGTTACAAGCACAGTCTCTTCAGCAACAATACAGAACAAATTTTCTGTCGTTTGACATCTCAGCACTAGGACTCTGGTGATACAGTTATATTTATAACAAGATTTTTTTTATATAACTCTGTTTAAATCCTTGAGAGTGCCTGCCTTTTAACACGGGTAAGAAAGCTTCCCACATTTCCATTCTCAAAGATCATAACAGATAAATACCAGCCATAGCTCAGTGTCTTCATAAACTTTAATTGCTGAAAAGACAGACAGGGCAAAAATTGGCAACACTTAACAGTGGTGTCATAATTCATAACTCTTATTGTTCACCAATCCCCAGACAAATTTTAACTAATTAGTTTTGTCTTTTTGTTTACCCTGAGCATACCTGCTTGACACCCCACTTAATTGCTGCATTTGCCCATATTTCAAGGAGGTGCTTGTGTAGCTTTTCTGTTCTGAAAGGACCTGCCTGCTTCATCCTCATCACATTACCAGCACATGTGCTAGAAAAGATGCTGAAAGCCTCTGCATGGTTCCTCTGTTGCACTGTCAGTCTGCATATGTGTAATTCCCAAATGGGAGTTGCATCCCAATTCCCAAAGATCTCATTTTATTGTACACCATACGATAGGTAGACAGGAATTAAGAACTGGTGACAAGAAAAAGCAAATCACCACTGACATAGACTTTCAAATCCTACAGAATATAAGGTGGTGTGTCCAGATAAATGAAAAATGAGAAGGATCAGAGATAATTTGACTGGGCTGAACATGGCAAAAAAAAAAAAAAAAAAAAAAAAAGTAGTAAGATTAACAAAGAGGATGTTGCATGCAAGAGAAGTAAGTAAGCACAGGTCTGAAATAAAAGATGGAAGTATTTTATTCTTAATATCTTTTATGAGCTCCTGGCAGCACACTAAAGTGCAGATCCCCACTTTCCTTTTGCCTGTGTCTGCATGGTGTGTCAGAGCCTTGAGCTGCCAGAACCTGGGGGGAAAGGACAGCACTGGACCACAGCTTCACTCCTGACTGCACTCCCTGCCCTATCCTGGAAAATACAGGGGCCTGGCCTGCAGTTCAGCCTTGGCCCATGGTTCCCTGCTCTCCAGCCCATTCCCTGGTGGGATGCTGACTGGGTGCCTGGCTGCTTCCCCAGGATCAGAGGGAAGCACAGGGCAGAAACCTCATGGCCCTGGGCAGTGCCAGCTTCTCATCCATCCTGGAGGGGGAAAAAGGATTTCAGCCTCTGGGTGCCTAGCAAGACCCTGAGGTACAAGGTATGCTGGATCCCCACATCTGTCCTGTTTCTAGTCCAGGTGGATATTCCTGCAGTGCATTCCCTCCAGCTGTTGTCCCTGGGTGAGCACAGCTGGATCAGACTTAGCTGCCTCCTTGCTTTCCCTGCCCCTCAGAGCTGAAATCCTCTTTGCTTGAAATGCATTGGGTGGAGACTCCCTGTCATGTTTCAGGGAGTACATAACAAGCCTGGATCTCTTGTCAAGAAAATGAAATGGACTTACAGTGTCTGGATGACCTTCAGGAAGATGAATAACTGTTTTGTAAGCTTTCCATGACATGTACCTAATACTGAAGAATAGTGGATGTTCCCTCAAAACAACCCCAACCCAACTGCTCTGCTGTTATCCTTTGCTTTTTGCATCAAATTCTGGTTAGCATTTGCATCATTTGAAACACATGTGCCTACAGTTTCCCCTGACTTTCTGTTTCAATTCTGTGACTAAAATGTTTGTAATTGGTGAAATTATAGATTCTATAGAACAGGAAGCAAGATTGGTGTCTGTAGCAACTGAACTGTAGGGGATATAATCTCCACAGTTCACTAGTATACCACAAACATGTCTTGCAGCATGATTTGCAGGAAAGTATATTTTTTTTAATTTTTTTTTTTTTTTTTTTTTTTTGAATGGGAATGTTTTATCATCACTAGTGCCTTGTGTTCCCCAGAAATTGTTACAATGTTCCTGATGGTAATGCTAAAATTAGATGAATCAGACCTGACAGAGAATTGCAGGGCAGGGAGTGCTACATTAATTTCAACTAATCCTTTGTATCTTGTCTACCAGAAAATAAAGCAACATAAAAAACACCCCACCCTCCCTCAACATTTTAGGGAGGGGGGCAGCCGAAAACAAAGGAACAATGAAACAATAAAAATCCAATGCTAACAGAATCTGTCAGCCTTAAAACAATGAAAAGATGCAGAGTTTGGAAAGCCATTGTCTGCCATTTGTACAAGAAGAAAGAGGGAAATCAATATTTATTTCTTGGAGAGTGCCAGCCCCAGCACGCAGTATTGATATTTTCAACAGGATAGAAAGGCTTTTCACAACAAACCTTTCACTTTTCCACTATTAGAGAAGGTCTGGGCATTAGCTTGAATATTACCTTGTTTAATGGTTTCTTTTGGGGAGTTTTATGTTATTTTTATTGGCTGCAGCAAAATCATGCTGCCCAGGGGGGACAGGAGCTGCTTTGTCCACACCAAAAGCCCGTGGCGTTTGCTGACTGCAGCATTTCCTAGGGAACCCTTTTTATAATATTTATAATTTTTACAATATTCTGATCTCATCACTGTCCTGCAACCCCCAGAGACACATCTGTGGATTACAGAGTCACACAGATGACTTGTGGTTGTTAAGCAGTCTTGACACAGCTAGAACCTCTCTAATGGCAGCTTGTTTTCTCAGCTCCTGCTCTGAATGGAGGAAATTCATCTGCAAATGAAATGTATCCTGAGCTGGTACCATTTGCCTTGGAAAAATGCTCTCTGTGTTTCTTTGACCCATTTTTTCAAGCTATTGTATGACCTGATTGCTTTTATATAGCTGCTCTATCATCACTCAGCCACTGCTAGGAGCAGGGTTCCTCTCTCCCTCTTCAAGAAAAGGGGCAAGTAAAGGACTCTCTCTCTGTCTGCAGGAGGAAAAAACAACCAGCCTCTGGGAGAGTGGAGCTGAAAGGATATGGAAAGGATATGCTGATGTAAACCCTGCAAGAAATAAACTCTTACCTATTAGCACTAAACTCCAGCCACCTTTCCAAAGTAAACTTTCAGAAAAATCAGCAAGGTCTTGGGGGTGTTTTTCAGACAGAGAACTTCTGGCAGCTTCTCCAGCAGGTCTGAGCCCTCCTAATCACTCTGTGCCTCTCTCATCCTCCCCGAGGGGCTTGTAAATTGGGCTACTGGAGCACACAGCACATTGCAGCACTTGGTGGCAAGGCAAATCTGCCTGTCCTTCTGCCACAGCTTCAAGCATTCTGTTTTTATACACTATTGTTTTATTGGGTTTGTGCCTCCCAGTGTGCTTCAGGCACTCTTGAACATCCTCTGATTCGGGAAGATTTTTTTTTTCCATTGCTGCAGGCTTGCAAGATCAACTCTGAGTTATTTTCTCTTTTCTCCAGAGAGCTGGGACTGCTCTGGGTAGGACTGGCAAAATATTACTGTTTAAACTTGTCACTGCAGCCCGTGTGCTAGGTTAACACTAGGTGAGATAGTGGAGTTTAAGCATATATCTTCCCTGAAAAATAATCAAATTGATCAGAAACAAACAATCTGTTGTCTTTAAAAGAAGCAAACATACAGGAAAAATTAAAGGTAGTCTCCCCGTGGCACCAAGTTTAACCTGCATTAGATTGTTTTCATTTCAGGAAGGGAGAGATTCACACAGAAACAGACTTTCAACTTTTCCAAAACTGTCTTTTTTGCTTCAGCAGAAATCATTCAGTGAATACAACTACAATTAAAAAGCTCTAACTGCCCCAAAATGGAATTATTAATGAATAAATGCTCTCCTGGGGCAAAAATTAATTCCTTCTTCCCAGTCAAATATTTAAACTATAGAAGTTTTTGGCTGAAAAATGACTATCCAAGGATATGATATAATAGGTATCTTAGGAACAGACACAGAATTGTGCAAATTAAGAATATGTAACACTGAAACCAAGACTTTGCACAGGACATTCAAAAAGTGACCCAGAGAATCTGATTAGATTTGTGTGAATTACTTAACATCCATCTTAGTGCCTAAAGTTCGATTTCCTCGTCAGAGAGATGTACAGATAAATCCCCTAATTGTTAGGGATGGTGGTTGTTAACAGTTTCACCCATGGATGGGTGACCCTAGCCTGAAAAAACCTGATTATTGACATTTTGAGATTAGAATTAGGTGCCAGAAAGGTGCTTCTCACCTAAATTCAACTAAGGCAGCAAAAAATTATTGAATGTGTTACTCCAGAAATACAAGAGAGAGTAAGACCACCTGAAAAAAAAATTTGAAATACCCTCATAAGGCTGAACATCCAGCCATCAATGGGTGTTTCAAGCATGAAACTGCTGGGAAAAGTTCTAGCAGCCCTGGGATGTTGATAGTCTCAGATCTGTGTTTGTGGGGGTGATCTGCAGGAGTCTGAGTTCTCTTTTTTGGAAAACAAACGCCTTAAGATCTCTGAAATCCATCCCTCAAAAAACTGTAGGGGTCTGAAGGCACCATGAAAAATCTTGGTTGTTATCTTATTGAAGTTCACATCAATCTTTCAAAGCCAAGTGCTGAATGCATGTAGTCATTTGCCTTGCTCCAAACATTAATTTCCTGGTACTGGCTGTCTATTGATTATGTAGAGAGCTGATTACATGCATGCTCAGTTCCCACCCCTGGGGTTCCCTGTAGGACCACCACTTAAGAGGGAGGGAGGGTTAAAATAAAAACAAAACAAAAAAAAAGTCAAATTTTCCTTTGTAGGAAATCCATCCATACTCAACAATTTCCTTCACAGATCCCCAAGGAAAAAATGCCTTTAGGAGGTGTTCCCTCATTGCCTCTGATCAAAACTCATCTGCTGGCAGCTGATCTTCAAATGCTTTGCACAGCAGGCAGGTTGCTGCTTGTTTTTTGTGCTGCTTCCTACAGGCAGCAGCCACAGGACATCTACCACAGCCTGCTCTCCCATCAGAGGACTCAAAGTACCACCACCTGCAGTGGCAAAATGAGCTGGAATGAAAGCACAACCAAATTTTTTCATGAAAAGTTTCCCAAAACCATCAAAAGATGGTCTTTATGGCAACTGGGGTAGTTTTCCCAGGCACACCTTACTTAAAATACTGAATATGCAGGAAACCTCTTCTCTCTTGCTGACCTAAGAGCTGAGATCTCCAGCTGCTCCAGAGTCTCCTGGTTTACCAGGGGTCTCAAGGACTTTGCCATTACAGTAATATCTTACCCACATACTACAAGGTGTACTTGTTGACAGCCTATGGGATGCAGGGCATGGATGGGAAAATGCTGCCACACCTCCCAGGTCTGATGGTCGTGTGCCCAGGCCAAGTGGTTTCTGCCCTGCCCCAAGCACTCAACCACACTGCAGGGAGCTCCCCAGTGCTTAAAGTTCATGCCTTGAGCTGGTGACACTTAAAGACTGCAGTTTGTCAGAATAAATATTCACCTCACAATCACCAGTGGGTGACCCAGCCACAAAGGAAGGGTAATTCATGAGTGGGGTTCTGGCCATTGCCCTTTTTGAGGTAAGCAGGGGGATAGTTCATACCTGCAAGGACAGAAGAGGATGAGAATGGGGTTAATGGCAATCAGGACCTATGAACCATTACCCCAGCAGCTTTGCAGGACATAAAGATTACACATAGTAAGCAAGAAGCCATGTGAAGTGACAAGCCTGGGTCAGGATCAGGGCTGGAGTCAGAGATCAGGGCCAGAAAATGAGCAGTGGTGCAGTGAAGCTTAAAAGCTGCTGCCAAGGGAAAATTGGGGCCAAACCTCTCTCCCAGCTCTTCCCACAAAGACTTTTGTCAGTGGAGAAGCTGCCCTTGGGCTGGGCCAGCTCAGCAGCCCAGAGTCACCTGTGCCAGCATCTACCCTTGAGCAGGGGGGTGCCTGACAAGAGCAGGGCACGTGGGGACACCCCAAAACTCCAGGTAACTTCATGTTACAGAGTGGTTTTAAACTGGGCTGGTTTTCTCCTTTCCACTCTTTTGGAACTCTAACTGGTTGTCTGACAGGCAATCAATGCTCACTTGACTTTTAAGAATGATAGATATAGAAGTGTTAGAGAGCATAATTCACTGAAGTCAAGTATGCTTGAATCACATTTTAGATAATTGGTTGGATTAAATAAAAACTGACTGTAATTACAAAAGTATGGTGGGATTTTGATTCTGCTCTGCAATTTATCCTGTTTGTCAGCTTGATACTTTGTTGCCTACCTCACTGAGGTGATTTTCATTTCTCTTTACTGCTTTATTTTCTCCTTAGCCTTTGGTGTTTCTGTTCAGGAAACCTTTTTCTTTAGTTTTTAGTACTTTATTAACAAATTCTCTCTCTCTCAAGCTTGCCTTCCCTCAGCACATTCTTCTCTTACCTACTACTTCTGGTTTTACTTGCTCTTAGTGGTCCCAATTAGAAATCAGGGATCATCAATACTTCTTTAAGCTTGTCTTCACCATGTGTTGAGTCACTGCCTGATTCAAGATGCTGAAACTTATTAATTTTTTGAAAAATTGGGACAACAATGACTCATGCAGGGCTTCTGATGTCGTCTCCAAATTAAGGAATTTTTTGCTTGCCATAAATGGTTTCTTTTCAACAGGTTGTCAGGGGAAATTTAGACAGAGTGTAAGACACTGTGGCTGTGTGGGAAATCAAAATAGGAATGACAGGAGAGTTTAGACTATCCCGTGCAGCTGAAATTCCATGTGGCACAGCACCTACTTAGTGAAAATAAATGGAGGGAAGGCAAAAAAACAAAACAAAACAAACAAATAGCTGTTGCTAATATCTGAACCAGTACATGAGATGCTCACTCATGGTACCATCTTATTTGTGCCAAATTGCCAAGGAATATGCTCCATAATGAGCCTGGATGCATATTTGTGGTATATCCCAGTAGTGATATAAGGTTCTGAATGAAGTCCCAGCAGAGGTGTCCTCATTATCTCTTTGAATATCTTACATTTATCAACCTCACCTCTTCAAAGAGTTGTGAGGCCTCATTCTCATGGTTAGGTGCCACTCAAAGATCTTGCTAAGACTGAAGATTGGAAATGGCCAAAGATCCACTTTCTGATTTTTGCCTTGACTGACAGTTTCTCAGGATCCTTAGTCCTAGTGCTTCCAAGATGAATAATTAAGTTTTTAATTGCAGACTTCTGCATAAAATGGCAGAATTATCAAAATTATCTGTCTGAATATCTTACATTTATCAACCTCACCTCTTCAGAGTTGTGAGGCCTCATTCTCATGGTTAGATGCCACTAACTGCTAAGACTGAAGACTGGAAATGGCCAAAGATCCACTTTCTGATTTTTATCTTGACTGACAGTTTCTCAGGATCCTTAGTCCTAGTGCTTCCAAGATGAATAATTAAGTATTTAATTGCAGACTTCTGCATAAAATGGCTCAGGGGATATGTTGCAGTTTATTTGTATTCACGATCAGGAGCTGTATTACTGAAATAATTCTGGTAGCATGAAATTTATTCCTCAGTCTTTCAGTGGCCTCAAGTATTGTATTCACATCACCCTCACACATATTATATGCTTGTCAAAGCAACCTCAAGCAAGGGAAGCTGATGTTTAAAACACATGGCAATATTAAAAGACTGGCAGAAATAGGAGTGCTCCTCACCCAGCAAACTGCTTGCCTCAGGGAATATGGGTGTGCAGCTTCCCTCCTGGCCAGCTTTGGTTAACAAATCATTTGATAGAGAGTAATTTGAAGGACTGGGTGCTAGCAGAAGTGTTATGGTGAATAAGAAACACTAACACGTGTAAGTGAATTAGCAGAAAATTTAGGACCAGCTCCTGGGTGGAAAATTAAACTAGATTATGCTTGCCTCCTACATATTGAATTAGACATTCTGATTCAAAAAATGGCTGAGCTACACTTGGGGGGTTTCTGAATATTTCTTGATTTTGAATGGTATTTATCAGGATAATTCTGTCATTTGACATTTAAGCAAATGAGAGCGTTACATGCTTTCCCAAGTATGTAAATTGGAAGCATCTATGAATGGGTGCAGAGTACTCATTCATTGACAAGAATTTAGACTGCAATTAACTAAACTAACATTTATTTCTTTTAGGTGGGTACCTTCTAATAGGATGCTTCACACATAAGTAATTAAACGTAACATTATGTCACGGGGACAAATGCAAATATATGTGATTCATCTCTTGCCACACAGATTTTTCTAGTGACAAAAAATATGGTTTGTCTCTGCCTGTCTCTATTAGAGTTTCCATTTTCTGTACTCTGTTTACAGTTTGGTGCAAATTAAACAATGTCAAGCTGACAAGCTGCAGAGTTTTTTTTTCTAAATTTACTGGCTTGTTAGGGGTGAAAAAACTTTTGAGAAAAAAAAAAAAATGAATGTGCTTTTTCTGCAGCAAGACTTAAATGAAAGCAATTCTCCATGCTGTTAGCATAAATGGATCTGGCTAAAGTGAAATGCAAATTAAAGCTATTGTATGAACTTCTTTTATTAAAGGCAAAATCTGAATAAGTTGTTTTCACATATTCATGTTCATTTTGCTCTCCAACACATTACATTGAGTTCAATAGCCTAATTCTGACCCCTTTTGTATCAGTTCCATCTGAATTCAAAACCACTGGGTCAGGGCAGGTGTCAGCTCACAGCAAACCAAACCCAACCTTCTCCCATGATCCATGATTATTGCCAGGAAGCTGAAGAGGAGGCAGCAGTGTGCCCAGGTGGCCAAGAAGGCCAATGGCATCCTGGGCTGGCTCAGGAACAGCGTGGCCAGCAGGTCCAGGGAAGGGATTCTGCCCCTGTGCTCAGCCCTGGGGAGGCCACAGCTTGAGTCCTGTGTCCAGTTCTGGGCCCCTCAGCTCAGGAAGGAGATTGAGGTGCTGGAGCAGGTCCAGAGAAGAGCAAGGAGGCTGGGAAGGGATCCAGCACAAGTGCTGTGAGGAAGGGCTGAGGGAGCTGGGGGTGTTGAGGCTGGAGAAGAGGAGGCTCAGAGGAGACCTCATCACTCTCTCCAACTCCCTGAAAGGAGGTTGGAGCCAGGGGGGGGGTTGGGCTCTTTTCCCAGGCAACTCTCAGCAAGACAAGAGGGCACAAGAGGTCTCAAGTTGTGCCAGGGGAGGTTTAGGTTGGACATTAGAAAGAATTTCTTTCTGGAGAGGGTGATCAGACCTTGGAATGGGCTGCCCAGGGAAGGGGTGGATTCTCCATCCCTGGAGATATTTCAAAAGAGCCTGGATGTGGCACTCAGTGCCATGGGCTGGGAACTGCAGCGGGAGTGGATCAAGGGTTGGACTTGATGAGCTCTGAGGTCCCTTCCAACCCAGCCAGTTCTATGATTCTAGGATTCCATGATTCTATGATTCTATGATTCTATGATTCTATGATTCTATGATTCTATGATTCTATGATTCTATGATTCTATGATTCTATCCTAGAATCCCAGGGATGGGACAGGACAGAGGAGCCACTCCTGTTTGAGGGTTGTACTTTTGGGTCCCAGTGGCATATTAATGCTGCATTTTGTGGATATACACACAAGCTTCCAATTTTCTGAAAACAAAAGCCTGTGTGTGTGTTAGTGAGGTAACCTTTGTGAGCCACGGGAGGAGGAAATGTTCATTGTTATTGGGACTCCTAATGCTTTAGGAGCTGATGCAGGATAATTGAATTGCTGTGCTAATAAATCTCACTAGAAGGTACAGACATTTCAAAACTTTTCTGGCCATGATAGCCTTGCCTGAGGTAGCAATGTCTGTCTGAGGTCACAACTCCAGTGCCTGACATTGAGGTGTTCTTGGATTATTGCAGTGGCCTCATCCCCTCCTCTGCACATCATGTCTGGCCTTTTTTGTTTCTGCTGGTGCCTTCAGGGCCAGCTCCCCTCTGCTCAGGTGGGGTCCCTGCTTTCAGCTGTGCCCCTGTTCCACTCAGTGCCCATCATTCAGACAGCTGCCCAGGGCCTCTAAAGCATCCAGGGCTGAGCAGCTCTCAGGAGCAGTCTGCTGGCTCTGATGTGCCACATGGTCCTTGACTGGAAGTTTTTCAGGCCAGTTTCAGTTTTTGGATGGGGCCTTGAGGAACCTGAGCTGGTGGGAGGTGTCCTTGCCCACTAGAGGAGGTTGGAACTAGATGATTTTAAAAGTCCCTTACAACCCTGAGAATTCTATGATTCTATGACTGTCTCCTTGAGCCTGCAGGTGTTTCCAGAAACCAACTGCTGCCTGTTTTCGTTCTGAGGGGTTTTGTTTTCATCTCATCAGCAAAAATTTCCTTTGACTGTCTGATGCACCAATCAATTCATTTCAGTTCTGCCTTGGTGGGTTGCACACAGTTGTATTTGTATGCTCTACCTGCTCCTTCCAGAAGCTTCACCTTTCCCCACATCAAATGCAATGCCTGGTTCTGCTTGGTCTGGAGGCCTCTTCCTTGATGCTCCAGGCCCAATTTACTTCATTGAGAAACTTATTTGTATTCAGGCAGTAAAAGGATTTTGTAGACATTGTTATTATCCACATTATCAAGTGGATGGGACCTGGTGTTAGTTCCTTTCTTAACCAAACTGGCAAGGTAAGTTTAGCAATACCCTCTAGGACATGGCTGTTCCATACTAAAACTTCTCAGTGTTAAACAAATTGTATTGACATCCATATAAAATACTTTTTTCTGAATTTTTGTTTCTCTCAGACATTAATCATTAAAAGTCTCATAGCAATCTGGATGGGAAACACTGCTGAAAAAACAGAATTTCTCTGTCAGTCCAAATACAGGGATTTGCCTAAGTGAAATTAGACTTAAATTCAGTGCAAAGCTAGAAAGGTCTGGGTAGAAAAGGAAAAGATAAAACTTCATTATTCTTTTGAAGTATTAAGAAAAAATAACATTTGACCAAATCACCTACTATGACCTATCCTATCTATGAAACTTTGGTGTTCAACCATATCTTACTGTTTTCCTATTAAAACGTAATAGCAGGATACCTGAAAGAAAATATATGATAATCAGTCAAGATAAGAAAGTTAAACAATTCTTAAAATATTTTCCTGACAAGGGTTTTTAAGGTTCAGAGGTAAATACAGGCATCTTGAACAAAAAGTTGGTGAAACTCTTTTCCTACACAAAGCTGTTTAGTCAGTATATCTGACAAGCTTTGTCCAGTGATTTCTAGATTTGTTGCTGGTTCAAAGAAAGGAGTTTTTTTCCAGACATAGTATATGGAAACTATTGGAGAGAGAGAGAAAAAGTGAAAAGGCTTTTACAGAACTGATTTTCTGGGGCATTTAGCCAGGTGCATGTGAACAGCATCCCTTTGACTGAAGGAGCTGGCTTTGATGGGAATGTACATTTTTGCCTGAACAGAGATAATTGAAGTAAGGTTTCAAAACATGACAACTGCAGAGATGAACTAGTGATAAAGTTTATTCAGAATGCAATAGAGAATTTGCTTTTTTCTAAAATTATAAAAGCATATTTGTTTGTGCCTAACCTCTGCCTGAGGCTTTCTGAGGTGCAGCCTGGGGAATCATCTTCAGTCAAATCCAGACCCAGACAAATCTTGCAGATAATCAGACCTCATCCCCTCTAGTCCTCTGGCTCAGTGAGCTGAGAGAAGAACCTGCCTTGTGTTCCCTTTGGAAACTCTTCCAGATTTGGAATCCTGTGGGTATGTTTGGCAAAGAGCATGTGCTTGGTGTCATGTTGTGGCTTCTGTGACAAAGAATCATGGAATCCTAGAATTGGCTGGGTTGGAAGGGACCTCAGAGCTCATCAAGTCCAACCCTTGATCCACTCCCGCTGCAGTTCCCAGCCCATGGCACTGAGTGCCACATCCAGGCTCTTTGGAAATATCTCCAGGGATGGAGAATCCACCCCTTCCCTGGGCAGCCCATTCCAATGGCTGATCACCCTCTCCAGAAAGAAATTCTTTCTAATGTCCAACCTAACCCTCCCCTGGCACAACTTGAGACCTCTTGTGCCCTCTTGTCTTGCTGAGAGTTGCCTGGGAAAAGAGCCCAACCCCCCCCTGGCTCCAACCTCCTTTCAGGGAGTTGGAGAGAGTGATGAGGTCTCCCCTGAGCCTCCTCTTCTCCAGCCTCAACACCCCCAGCTCCCTCAGCCTCTCCTCATAGGATCTGTGCTCCAGTCCCTTCCCCAGCCCAGTTGCCTCCTTTGGACCTGCTCCAGGACCTCGATATCCTTCCTGAACTGAGGGGAAACCATGACCAGGCTGAGGATCCATCTCCTCTTACCTCTATGTTTTGTCTCACTCAGGTGTGACAGAGTAGGCTTGTGCACACACGTGGGTGTGCAGGCATGAGAACGGGAGATTCATCTTGTTGGCTGGGAAGGCAGGTGTGAAAAATCTGAAGAAAAAGACTGCTTTTATACAAAAATTCAGTACTAATTTCATAGACCGTAATGAACAAGCTGATTAATGAGGAAGATTGCTTAATGCTTCCTAATGAGATGGATGGAATTTGCCCTGTGCCCTTAATTCCTTGTGCAGCAAGGAAAAATGGCCAAGGTTTCCATTTGAATACTTGGTTTATTGCCACCCTTCACTGCCAGGATGTCACCTGTGCAGTGGAATTTCCTTTTGTATCTTTGTGTTAATAGCTCAGCATCCAGAAGGTGTCTGGTTAAAACCAAAGTAGAAAGAAGTCTCCAGTGGTGTTATGGTACAACCCTATGGACAGAAATGTGATTAAGCAAGCAGGAGACCTGAGAAGAGCATCATTTAAGGGTTAGGGTGTTGTAAATCTGAAAGCAAGGGAATGAGGGTGATGGCATCCAAAAGTGGGCAGCACTGTTAGATCATTGTGTTATTGCTGGAACCTACAGAAAGAGCTGACAAAAATCTCAAAGACATAGTTTTAATGCTTCTGGATCTGATTTCTCCAATGTCTAGCTGCTTACAGCCTCTCTTCTAATTCCCAGCCATCCACAACAAAAGATGAAATTACCAGAATGGCTTTTCTTCCAGCCTGATTAAATGGAGAAGGAAAATAGACAGCATAAATGATAATACACTGTAATTAGAAACTTGTTTCAATGTATTAATCTGAGGCATAATTTGTGACACAAATCCTATTTCAAGAAATCACTTAAGCCTATATTTAAGTCCATGTATATTGACACAGGGAATTTAAACACATACTTCAGCTGAAATGTGGACTTAACATCAAATTAAATCCAATATTTAAGTAGAGATGTGAACTTGCAGCTGTTTTTCTAGGAAAGTTTTTACAAATGTGGGTAACTTTTAAGAACTTTTGATTTTGCCTTGAATTAAAATTGATTTCCTGGGCAAGCACCATCACAGACAGTTATCTGGGCTATTTCATTTCCAACTTTTTGGAAAACTGTTTGCATGGACTGGTGTACTGTTTGTTTTGGTTTTTTCCTTTGCTTTCAGTGTTGCAGCATTTCTTTTAGAAAGAAGAGCTTCTTGCTGATCTCAGTGCACCAAAGTCACACACTAGTAGGCTGACAGTAGGAGGAAAAAACTTCAGAAGATTCATATTAGTGTATTTCAAAAGAAACAATTTACACCTTTGTGCATATTGGTAAATTCCTCTTTTTTTTTTTTTTTTGCTGTTGATTTCTACACATCTTCACTGTAATTGGACAGGAATTTATGATTCCAGATAAGTGTTTTGAGGTGTCAGGTCAAGGGAGAAAAGACTTTGCTACTGCTTGTCAAACATCCTCCTCTGAAAGAACAGAAGAAAGCATGAGACTTGTATATTTAGAAATCAGTGCCCAAGACTCTGACAAATGTTAATTTGTGGACAAATCCATGGAGGAAACATCCCATTTCTAGTTTCTTAGCACTGCACAAAATAAACATTTGCATGACACTTCAACAACAGCAACTTGTGTCCACAACCAAGAGCTCCAAATGGAAGTCCTTTCCTTGAGTTCTTGTTCCCAGGAGCAAGGGATGTTGCAGTGCTCTCCTTCCCTCTCCTTCTGTCAGACCTTCCTTGTAGAACTATTTCCCCAAATTTTTCTTCTTGTAAAACATTTTGGAAGACAATTGCTTAAATTGATCAAGAACTTACTAGATAAAAACATGCCCTCAATCACAGTTGCTTTTCTTTCAAGAACCTGATAATTTATTATATTTTCAAATAATATCACATCACAAATCACATCAGAAGAAAAGTCATAAAATATAATGTCTTGTGCCACTAGAACTTTCTGTAATGTGTATATAATTCCCTGGAAGATGTGATATTTTATAAATCTGTGTCTAATTCACTCATCTGCCTCATCCTTCCTTCCTTCCTGATTCTACTTCTCCAGTCCTCCAAGTAGAAATGAGAGAGGAACAACCCCAAAGAAAAATAAACTGAAATTAAACTATCAAGCTAGCCTAAAATAAAATTAACATTATGAATACATAGAAATAAAGGGAGAGGGCACACAGGAGGGCTCTCAAGTCCTTGCAGACCATAAACTGCTCTTCCCAGAACATCTGCATGAAGCCTGAGAAATACCAAAGAAGACAGAAAAATGCCACCCCTCTGAGGGTCTGTGAGTTATTCCCTGTCACCAAGAGCTTGGCTGTTGCACCCTGCTGCCCATCTCTGCTGAATTTAATAGGAAAGTCTCATGCACCAACCACTCCTATTTGGTCTGAGATAAAAGGATCTCTCTCTCTGCCAGAGCTGAGCCATCTGTTTACCTAGTTCTGGTTGCTGAAGTTACTGAATCTGAGCTTTATTTAAGTAAGGAACTAGTGCCTGGTTTCAGAACACTTTTGTTGCTCTAACTTTACACCTTTGGAACCTCCCTCCTCAGCAGAAATACAGGTGAAGAATTAGGGTGCATTAAAAAAAAATAAAAGCTAGTAATAAAATTGTATTTTCACTCAATTTTCACTCACAAATAATTCGCTTTTTAAAACATTCTTTAGGAGCAAGCAGAGTGAAGGACACGTTCAGAGAACAAACATTTTCTGTTAGGAACTGATCTAAAAGACCTAAGAGAACTTTTATTCTCTTTTTTTTATGTTATAAATAATTTAACTTATTTTAATTATTTGCAGGAAACTATTTGAAAGCCTCTACTGTGAAGATAACACATATGAGACTTTTGTTTTTAAAATATCAAACAGATTTAAAGTGATGCTTCAAAAGTCCTCCACTCAGCAGCAATCAATGTAATGTGAACTAAATAGTTCAGTTGTACTCCTGTGAACATAAAAGCAGACTGTTTGTAAGCCTGTCTCACAGCAGCAGACCAACATAAAAAAATATAGAAAATTAAAAGAAAAATAATTATGGGGAGAAGTGATCTCTTCTTTATCACATACCAAAACTAATTGAAAGTTTTGTTTAAATTCATCCTTGAAAGTGTATGTTCATAGGCAAACACCACTCCTAATGCAGCAGAAGGATGCTTTATGGCTGTTCCAATCCAGCCTTGCTGAACTGGACTGAATTCCACCATTGATTTCAATAGTACCTGGCTTAGGTACTATTGAACTTAAGATTTAGGTCTTTCATAAAATTCAGACTTTAATAACTTCAGTTCCCTGATGGCTGCAGAGTTGCTAAGGAAGCAGCATTTGACTTTATGCCATAAAGGGCCAGAGGACCTGAAGGATTCTGTGCCAAGAGCACGAGGGCTGCCTGCCTATATATATATATATATATATATATATTCACCCCATCTTGTGTCACATCAGCTGCCCTCATCTACAATGAGGCACAAATTTCAGGATGAAATGTTTTCCTGCCAGAGTCCCAACAAAAAGAACTTTATGAGGAAATGCTAAGCTTAATAATGAAGGCCTTTCACCTCGATTCAAATTTCAATTTCAATTTGGGAGAAAGAGGCTCACAAGCCAAGTGGTTTGTGTATTACTTGGCATGTCTATATAGGAAAGCTCTAATCTGCTGTCTCTAGGATAAAAAGTCAGTCTTGCTCTTCCACTTAATTCTGTTGGAGCTGTTTAAGTTTCTATAAATAATTCTGCATTCTGAGTAGAAGAGAAAGGATTTGGGGTCCTGTGGTTAGGAAACTTACCCGGCGTGTAGGTGGCAGATTGAGGCTCACATCATTGCTCTAATGGGAATGAAATTGCTTATAGAGCCTGGAACAGCTCCAAGATAAATGAGGTGCTCTGTGATTAGAGCAGTTACCTGGAATGTGGAAGGTGCAGCTTCAAGTATCAGTGTGAGGGGCTCCTTTCTCCTTCTGAGCCAGAGGGAGCTGGATCTCTGATGTCCTGGGGAGCAATCTCTTTCTCTCTCATCTCCCAAAATATAGAAGCCTTTTTTCATTCCCAAATGGAAAACAAAGAGGTTTTCCTTATGTGCAACATTTTTTTTCCCCTAGTATTTCCCTCCCATCTCTCATAATGATCCCATTGAGAAGCTGCTGACTCTCTGCCTTTGTCATCTTTGGCCTTTCTGAAATATGTGAGGTGAGACCTGCACTGGAATCAGATCAGCCAGCTCTAATCACAAGTCTGTAAGAAACCTTATTGCAAACCAGAGTGACATTATAACACTCATGCTCTGCTTGAGATGCTCTATGATTAGTTTTCTATCTGGGCTGCAATCATTTGGCAGACACCTCTGACACTGTAATCAGTTCAAAACTTAATGCTGTATTAGCTAAAACTTACAGCAATCAACCCAAAACACAAAATGGGAGAAACCAAAAAAAAAAGAAAATTAATGGGGTGAATCTGTTTTTCAGGAAGCAAGATTACTAAAAGTCAAAACAGCAGAGAAAGTGCATTTTGGAAAGAGACTGTTCATGGGATGAATCCTGCACTTTTCTCACCCTCTTTCTAATGACTCTTTCCATTCTGGTTTCATCACTTCCCAGGGTCCATATTTTGCTATCTCCATTTCTAACACAACCATAAATGGTCCTAAGAGCACAGACATTGGTTAAAATCTTTCTTTTTTTTTTTTTTTTTTTTTTTTTTTTTTTTTTTTTTTTTTTTTTCCCACTGGGCTATTTGAGCCCAGAAAAAAGCTGAAACCACTCTGTTTCGTCTTTGTGTCATTTTTCTAAAGAGGTTAAAAGCAGGGAACCGAAACACTTCAAAATGCGGAGCTGAAGTAAAATACTCCCCACACGCGGAACTTTCAGGATGAAATTGCTGTTTGCAACCAGAAGATGGCTCTGCAATCAAGCCGGGCAAGCTGAAACCATAGAGATGCAGCATTCAATTTTTTCTGTATGATCCTTTCTGTTCCCTTCTGCCTCGGTGGAAACACCCCAGTTCTTGTAAGCGGTGTTTTTACAAAAACCTTGTGTCTATTTTTCTTCCTGTGGCAAAACCTCGTTTTCTCTAAAGTCCTCTTTTTTGTTGGGATGGGACACAAAGCCAGAAGAAGAGCCTGGTGGCTTTATCTGCCTTCCCTCAAGATCTCTCATTGCTGATTTCAGTGGGAACTGATTAAAACTCAAAAGGAACTGCCTGGAAGACCCTTTCCTTCAGTCCCTGCGGGTGGTATGGACGTCAGGTCCCTTCACATCAGCCTCTTGAGAGCTGTTTTCCTAAATGATTGCTAATAAGCTATCAATGACTGGGCCTTGATGTAACACAGATTTCTTCTTCAGAAATGGTGCTGAAGATGACAGGGCATAATTTTCCTGTTTAGAGGAGGATATCTGGCTGTCGGTGTTTTAATATTTTGTAACAGAGTAAAGAAGAGTTTGTATTACAGAATGTGTCTTGTAGCTGTCTTTGCCCCTTTGATAAGTTACCAACAGCTGTAGCACTGCCTCAAAAGGATGCAGGGAGTAACTTTTCACATCCTTGACATAAACCTCTGAACAAGGCAACTGGAAAAACCAACATTTCTTTTCTGAACCATGATGTTAATTGGCAAGAAATTCAGTGAAATCAATGAAGTAACTCTGTTGTGAGCCTCAGGTTAAATCAAAACAAGGACTAGCAGAGCTTTTTTTTTCTTATTTGCTTTGAATGACTGCTGTAAAACAAAAATAAGGAAATTATAGGTGCTGTTTACTTCATGAGAATTTTAAAATGTTCAAACAAATTGCTTGCTGTGGACATTCTCCTCCTGTGTGAATCATCTTAAAATTTCAACACACTGATTATGGGGAACTGATGAATGTTTTTCTTTCTGTAGGAGAAGGCTATGTAGGCAAGAGAAAAAGCCCCTACCAATTGTTTGGGCCTACATTGGTATTATAATCAATACCTAGCCAGTTTTGTCCATTTACTCTGGTTTTAAGTATCAAGATATGGACCTTGTTAGACACTGCTGCTCTCTTTTTCTGCTACTGGAAATCCATTTCAGTGTCACTTCTGTGGAGCTGTAATGTTGTGGTGATGCAGCAGTGAATGAGGTCAATTCCTTTTAAAACACATGGAGCTTAGGATGGAAAAGACAATGCTCTTATGTTGTTTTTATTTATATTTTTTTTAACATGTGCTCAGTGTAATTAAATGGAGTTTACACTGACATTCTAGTCCTAAAGGACAGGTGGAACTTTGAGGATCTCAAAATGCTTCCTTGTGATTTATTCATTTCATTACGAACCTGCAACCCTTCAGGGGGTGGGATGTAATATTATAAAACATTATGTTCCTGAGTACTAGATTTTCATTTGGCTCTCTGATTTATCTGACAGATGCATGGAGGGGAAGCAAAAACACATGTAGCTGGAGAAATCCCCCCAGACTACACATATGCAACTGCTAAAATGCACAGGTTATTTCAGTTAACACTGACATTAACTTATGTTGGAAATGTTCCCCTCTGATTTGACTTTCTCTGCTGAAATGAGCTGGTTTAGTGTTTCAGTTCTGAGTTTGCTTCCTGTAATGGTGCTCTCCCAAAACAAATGTATCTCAGATCTCAATGTCAACTGCTTTCACAAAAGATGTGGGCAATGACTCTTTCATGAAGCCAGCTTTGCTCTCACAGAAGCTGTAGGAACACAGAAAGGCTTTATAAAAGGTGTCACTTATTTGTAATCCCAGAATAGATGCAGGATAATAGATGCTTTCCCCCCAAAAACTAAACTGGAATTGAATTTAAACCTCTGTTACTGTTAGCCCAATGCTTTTCAAAACCCTTTAAGGTTAAGCCTCCTTTCAGACAAAGTTAGATGAAGATAATGGGGGTTGTTCATTCTGCACTTCCTCAAGGATCACTGGAAAACTCATAAGAATGGAACCAGTTATTTTGTCAGCCTTGTACTAGAGGAAGGCAGGAACTGGCTCACCTATGTTATCTTCTTCACTAATGTTTGCACATAATAACAATGTACTTGTGCATGAAGTGCTGCAAGTCTCTGACCATTAAAATGTGCATCAGCAGTTCAACCTCTAGCTCCCTACAGCATAAGAATCCTTTTCATAAGGTGACAGTGATTATCAGTGCATTTTTCCTAATATAAAATCCAAACTGTGGGTGCTAGATAGAGATAATCTGATTTTCTGTTCCTCCCTGCTCCCTTTGTAATTTATATCTTGTGCATTTTCCTCTTGGCAGAAAAGAAAACCATGGGTCAGAAAATTAGAAGGGAAAACTGGTTCCCCTCTCATCAGTTACTGTTATACAGGTGTAGCAAATGCAGACTTTTTCTTAATTAGCATTAATTAGCATTTTAGTTAGCATCAAAAGTTTGCCACTGGTTTACAAAGCTACAGAATCTGGATAAATGGACACAAGGCAAGCCTCAGCCAATTAGAGCCATGAAAAATAGCATTTTAGCCTCTAAAAAAAAATCCCTCCAATCATCACTGATTGCAATCAAAGTGAACATCTCTGAGTTTGATCCACGGAAGACAAAAACCTTACAAAGCACATGAATTTATTCCTCTAAAAGGACCAAGTTAATTTTTGGAACACAGTTGAGGTGGGGTACTACACCTGCTGGCAGGGCCAGAGGGGATGGCTTAAGCCTCAGGGTCTACTAAGTTAAGTTTTTACTCAGACTGCAGGTTTGTTGATGGCTCTTTTCATTCTTAATGTTGAAAAGTGCTAAGGTGGAGCAGAGGAAATTGTAAAAAAGTAGAAGTTGTGGTTATTGAACACCTTGAATTCAGCTCAAGGTAATACTGTACTACTCAAGTGAGTAAAAACCACTTGTTTTCTTCTGGAAACACCTGCCCAGAAATATACCAGGAACTACCTTGTATCAAGAATAGCAATTGCCATTTTTCTCCCTGTTTATGCAGCTTTATAGCCTAATTGGAAGCATTTAGGTACTAAAGTTGTTGCCATTACCAGAAAATCATGCTGGAAGCTTTGCCATCTCCATGGCAACCACCCTACATATATTAAGTATTTTGATACAACTCAAACGTTTGACGGTGTTCTTAATTTCAGATATTAATATAATATATGGCTGCTTTACACTGGAGTTCACATCTTTTATCTTTTCCTTTAATCAGGAGAACACTTTGAAGCTTAATAATGGCTGCCCAAAGTCCAGCTCACACAATGAAGCAAATGTCCACAGGATGAATTTGCATGGAGTAAGGAACACAGAGTCTTCCATTAAACAATAGGGATTTAAAACACTAACTTAGCTCATATATCATCTTTTTGTGGCTCTAAGTAAGAGAATCTTTTAAGAGAATCTTTACCAGTCACACAAATATTACAAGGACGACTCACCCTGCTCAGGCAGACCCCACAGAAACCAGCAGCTTGGATTGCTGAAGCCAGAGGTGATTTTCCTAGGAAAATACTCAGAGAAGAGTTTGAGGCAGGACCAAACCCTGCTGCCACTAAATGTGGGGTGCAATGCTGCAGAGCATCCTCTGGTTTGGGCAGGAGGAGTTTGTGCTGGGTCTGATCAGCAGGTGTCCAGGCAGTGCTCTCATGGTGGGACAGCAAAGTGGGACATGGGGAACATTGCTCATGTTTCATATGGATCAGTTGTTTTCTAACAATCCCCACCCCCAAGACAGATCTAAAGGACTGGCAAAAAAGGCAGCTGCTTCCCAGGAAATCTCTTTTCAACCATCCATGAATGTGGTGAAGTAGAACTTGTGTTACATCCACAGAGCTAAGCCAGAGGGAACTGTACTACACAGCAGTCCAGTATAAATCAGTTTTCCAAGAGCAGGGAGAGCCTGGAAGCCAACTACAGCCAGCAGAATTTTCCTGGAGTAAAACTGGGCTGTGAGAGCACCCCACTGATCTCAAAATTCCAAATATTTCTTTCCTCTGTGTCTTTCTGAATGAACTTGCAAATAACGTGCAGTGTAGTGGAAATGTGAAATATTACCCTGCTTCCAAGGGAATTAATATTTCCTGAACTTTTGAGTGTATGTGTTATTAATGCCATTGTAGAGCAAAGGCTTTGTGCTGGGATAGGGGTGGAGATGAGAAGAAAAGGCAGCAGCATTCACAAATACATTCTGCAAGAGATGACATCTCCTGGAATTGCAGATGAATATTTTCCTATTTGTTTTCTGCCAGCAATACATTAAATTATACTCGCTGCCCCCAGCTAGTCTGTAAGCCTTTTTTTCTTATTGGCCAGACTCCCATCCCCAGCAATCCTTTAAATTCCTCATTTTTCATGCAACTTCCTTCATTATCTATGCTGGGAGTGTGCTCAGTGGCTTTTCCTTGGTAGGACTGATCCCAGGAGTATCATTCTTTTTATTACATTTCACCCAAGTGTGGAGAGAGTACTTCTTCCTCTTTGGAGGTCAGAGACAAATGATCTATTTACTTCCCTCTAAATGGAGGATAATGCTGTTTTTTGCTTGGCACTGAAGCTCTTCCATCACCCAGGGTCCTGCAGCCAGTCCTACAAAAGCCAGGTTTTTAGCAGGTTTGAACACTTTTTCTGCAGTTCCCCCTTGAAATGTCGAATCAGATCTGAAACGCTTCTCTTCTGCACTGATGTCATTTTCAGAGTGCTTTATGCCAGGGCCTTTGAAGCCACATTTAATCCCGTGGTGAATTCTTACATGTAAACTCTCAAAAGCAAATTTTACAATAGAGTTACTAACTGGTCCTTGGCTCCAGTTGTGCTGCTTGCAGGCTCTGCTAAAAAGCAGGCTCGATGGGGATAAGCCCATAAGCACACAGCCTTTTCAGAGCACAAACCTTAAAGCTCTTCTGTAATTTCTACTCCCCCAAAGCTGCATTCTGCTCTTGCCAAATGTATATGTTAAGAGGATGAGTACACCACTTATTAGGAAATGTGAATGAAATGAGGAGGGGATTGTACAGATAAAAACACAGGCATATATTTCTGTATAATGCAGCTGATAAACTAAAATTACTTGGTGAGCAGGGGGTTGGGAATGGATGAATAAAACTGCCTAATTGAGAGGGGGCTTTGTAATCACTTTGAAAAATACTTGTGGCTCCCTCCTTCTGCCTCCTCTGGGCTTTCATGCTTTTAAAATGGTAACCAGTTTTGACTTGATACAATCTCACTGAAATCAGTGGAGGCTTTTAATTAAATATAATAGTGTTTAGAACACGATCCAAATGCTCAGTATTAAGGGAAAAAAAAACCCAAAAACCAACCAACCAACCAAAAAAAAAAAAACTTAGAAAATCTGTGCAGTTTTCAAAAGAATTTTCATTCTAGAAATAAACAGAAACTCTGAAACTGTGGGTGTTCTCCTGGTGTGTATATAAATGGTATCACATCACCTCAGTGACCAGCCTTGGGCTATGAAGAATTAATTCTGAACAGTGGACAAAGCAGGCAATAGCTGATCCAGTCCATAGTTGCTGAGCCTCCTATGACCTAAACCAGATTTGAATAAACCACTCATTCAAGAGCTCCATTTTCATTTAAAAAATCATATCATAGAATCACAGAATGGTTTGGGTTTGAAAGGACCTTAGAGGTATCTAATTCCGCAATAGTATTGCATAAAGTTTTTAAAATGTAGATTTCTTTTCAAAAAATTCATAGTTAGTTAAAAGGTGAACCTTTGCAAGGTAACTCGTTTGCTTCAGGTCATTTTTTTCAGGGATGAGAAAAGAAAACCAAAGAGCTTTTATTTTTTTACCTAAGATGCATCTCTAAGTTTTATTTCTTCCTCCTGGTAGATATGTGTATATAAAATCTAAGATAAAACTTTAGAAATTCAATACCAACTTTTTAGATCCAATGAGCAGAAACCTACTAAATAAATAATATATTTTTAAAAAATGCAGTGTATTTATCATGGGATTGTGAGGCAAGTTAATCTATACCATGAAATACAGGTCTCTTATCCAGTTCCAGTGAGGCCAAACTAACTTGTTTATTTTAACTGGTAAAGAGTAGGATATAAAAGGTTAGGAAACACCAGGTGGTTGTACACTACAGCTATGCAGGAGCTTACAGTATTGCAGCCTTTATCTCTGCTACAGACATTCTGTGGCTTAAAAATTATGCTTAATAGTAATTCAAACTACCACAGAGAATAAAATGCTCTAAGTAATGCAAATATATTTAAGAACTCGTGTTCTTCCCAACATATATTAATAATGACCACCTTTCTTTAATTTCATATTTAGAAATCACAAGAACCTATGGGTAGAATTTACATCTATTAAAAATAACTTTTAGCTCGACCCAAAACCAGCCTGCAGTGCTTACACAGTGTTGTAAAGATAGAGATCCAAAACCTAACAAGATCATTTCTTCCCTGTTCAGTAGTGACTTGGAAGCCCTAACAGGAGACATGGTCACAGAAAGAGGAGGCTATATTCACATTCCATGGCTGTTTATGTATATTTGGTGTTTAAAATTCCCACATTATTCTCATTAGGGATAAAGGTACAGCATCCACTTCATCTGTGCCACCATGGGACACCATGGATAAATAAAGTCCTGCTCTGCTTCCTTCTGCTTCTGACATTTCCTTTCAGAAGGATTAGCAGGGGTGCAACCATAAAAGCAGTTGGGTACAGCTTGCTGAACTGTTGGAAAAAGGGTTTCTTTTGAAAAAATGAGAGGTTTTTCTGATAGGTGGATGAGGCAGGGGAAGAGCTGGGACACCCTTGGTGTTTGACTGCACCAAATTGGGTGAGAGTAAAACCAAACCCTAAGAAGAAAACAAACCCCAAGGTTGTGAACATGTCATGGCTCATGACAAAACCCACAAAAATACATTTCACTGCAAAAAAAGAGTGCTTCTGCAGCATTTTTTCTATGAAATGGATGAAAAATCTCCTTCCTGAGTCACTGCTTTCTGATCTTTCTAGTATGGTTCCTTTTAACACCTACTATCTAGTGAAACAAAGCAGGAAGTTTCACTTTGCAGAAAAATATTGCTCCTTTCAATTTAGTGTTTTGTCCCACACATAAGATATTTGACAAAATAAAGAGAGAGCAGCCAATAGATCAGATTTAGAGAGACTTGGGGAGAGATAATGGACCTTGTTCTGATTCTGCCATAATAATTCATTAACAAATTGCAAAACTCTCTTCTTCAATACCACATTCTAATATGGAGGCTGAAACTCTCAGAATAAAAAAAAGAATGAGGACGTGCCCAGCAAGCCCTGGTATGAAAAATGAAGGGCATTTTTATAGGTGTTTGATATTATAGGTGCTTACAGTTTGGCTCAAAATCCTAGTCTTTGAAAATAATTTGTGCCATAGAAAGCCCAATTTAGATGTATCAATATTAGGAACATGTGCATATTGGCAAGCAGAATGTGTGATGTGTAAGAATCCACAAAATAAATGAAAAAACACTTGTGAAAAAAATAAAGAAAACAATCACAGAAAAATTTGTAGCAATGTTTAAGTTGGAACTGATCCTTGGAGGTAGTTATAATAACAATTGCTATTAAGTAGAGCAATAATGCTCAGGGCTATCTTTTGTTGTTATTGTTAATGCTGAATATTGGGATTAGTTTTGCTTGTTTTTCTGAAGTGCTGAAGGGAGTCAGAACCCTTTTTTTCCAAGGTACAGAACAATCATGCAGAGAATTTGCAATCCTGAGTAGATGCTAATAATTATATATATTTATATAATATAATGTTATATATATAAATATATATATTAAACTAGTGCAATATTTACAAATACTTAGAAATGTTTAGGAGCTTCCTTTCACCTTTTGTAATACAGGGAGACATCTCCAAGTGGAAAGTTTGTTCATGTCCTTCTGCCTTCAGACCTCTGTGGTGAGAGGTTTTGGGGAAGTTGATGAGTTTACTGCTTATCAAGACACTCTCATCTGTTCCTCAGATTGTCTAAGAAAATCTCTGAATATGTCAGCTCCCTGAGCAATGGACTGAAATAAGGAATATTAAGCTTTCAATGGAGAAAATTGAGGAATACATAGTAGGAATTCCAGTAAGGACCCCAATTTGGAAAAATGCTACCACCTGCAACAGGACAACAGTCAGGTTGGGTGGGAGGTTTCCCTGTCCCACATTTAATCAGTTACAAGTAGCAGTGTGACCATGCTTCCTACATGACCATTTACAGAAGTTATCATCCCTCTTTTTCAAATTATTGGGTAGCTTGTTTCTTCTCGTGGCTTCAGAAATCATGGCAAAAATTATTACAGGTTAAAGCAAAAATCAGTGGTTACAAAGCTAAGAGCAAATCATAATTCTGACAGTGAACCTACTTTGGAAAAGAGCATATAATTTCATTTGGTGACTTTTTATAATTTAATTTTGTGACTTGTTCCATCAAATAGCATAGAAGATGTTAATACAAGGTGATATTTGTCACAGTACATCACCCTGGAGATGGACAAGAATCAGAGAAAAAAAAAAACAGGAAAGCAAACTAAGGCCCCTGAACTTTTAAGAGGATCTGCATGAGACAGAGTCTGCATACAAACAAATACAGGAATGACAGCTTCATCCCCTTTCCCAAACTGGGACAAAACCATGTTTAAATTACATGGACCTAAGGAACCAAATGCCAAAATTCATGCTTGCAGTAAAGTGTGAACTACTTCTACTGCTCCCCCTGAAAACAGTGAGGCCTTTGCAACTTTTACAGAAGTAGCCCTCAAAACATGAAATACTTTCCAGTGATCTTGCAAATGCTATAAATATTTATATTCTGAATGAATTTCACAAGAGAGGGAGATAATACATTATAAAATATGAATACCAGTTTCATTTTTTTCCTGGTAATAATAGATGAAAAAATCCATCATAAAAAAAAAAAAAAAGATAATTGATCAATGAAACTCTTTGCATATGCTTGAGCAGAAGTCTTTGGAGACACAAAGTCAATGAAGTTTGCATTTCTTTCTGCCTCCAGCTCTGCAGTGTCTCCCATTTTATCAATGGCCATGGCAACACACAGCTGCAGCAGATTTTTGTTATAAAGAGCTGTCTGGGAAGCAGGAGCTTGGTTGCTGCTATACCCACTGGGAGAGCTGCTGGGGTTGCTAGTGAAGTGGTGAAAGTGTGCAGCAATTGTATTTACTGTGTTATGGGGGGGGGCCTATCCTCTTGTATCATCTCCTTCTGAATCCTTCTGTACTTTGGTCCTTTATAGGGATTTATAGAATTCAGATATTTGTTAAATGGAAATTAGAAAAAAAAAAAAAAAAGCCAATTGCTTTATGCTGGCAACTCCACCATTTCCTTTCAGTTAGATCTGGGAGGTGCTGTTAGATCTTGCTTTGTGAGATATATCTGTGTTGGATCTTTTTGTACCACTCTGGTCACCTTTCCTTGTTGCAAGCAATTATTTTGCTAGAGGATCCTCTCTTTTATTGCCTTTAAGGAGGGCTCTTGCCAGAAAATGCAAGGATGACCTGGATCACCTTTATTCACACCTTTGTGACTTCAAAAACTGAGAGCACTGAGTTGGGGGAAGAGGGAAGAAAGTAATAGAAATTGTTTTAGTACACAGTATGGGTTTACACAGGATTTTTCAGTTCTGAGGGTGATTTTTTTTTCGTTGTCTAATATTTAAATAAGACTTCCCTCACTCTGTAGTAAGATGGATCCATGCTGGGGCACTTTTGCTTAGGCTTGCTTGACAATTTCTAATTGTTTCCTACTGAAGCTGATTTAAGCAAGAGATTAACCTTAAGAGATCCACATAATTAAACCAAATAATTCCCTATTTGACTCCAGATCAGTCCCCTTACTTTAGGCTTAGAGGTGATACTGCACACCCAGCTGCCCTCCCCATCCCTTTTCCTGTCCTGCTCACATCCTGCTTTCTTGTTCAGCCAACACAGAAGTGATGCTTGGCTCTTGCTGTGTTTTAGCAGGCTACTCTCCAAATTATTTTTGACATAGAGACTTTAAAGTCAGGTTAAAATCTTCCAAGTGTGTGTGTATGTATACATATATAGAAGGAGGTAACTTTGAGGAATGCCTCATTGCTTAGAATTATTTGTCCAATAATTAAATATACCTTTCTCTTGGTTTCTAGATCTCAAGACAAATCCCATCCTGCTTTCTTTCCAAGACATGGGCTTGAAGTAAGAATTTTAAAGACCATGAGTGAAAACATTGCTGTTCTACAGAGCCAAATGTTCAGAGTTCTGTTTCTGCCATTCATAGTCACATGGAGAGCTGCTAACTCTGCAGGTAGATCCATTTTTTAAATGCTGCTATAAATGTTTAAAAAGATTCATTAGCTTCACATCTCCTAAAATTGGAGTTTTGGGCTTATTAGCCTATAAATATTCCAATAATAATAATAATAATAAATCCCCCACATTTATTTGGCACCTTGCCTCCTAATGCAAAATGCATTAAGATTTACTCCTTAATGATATAACACATTATTTATTGCTTCTTGAATTTCTGGGGTAACTCTGAAATGCCCTAAGTCATTTCAGTCTAGAAACTAGTCATTTCAAACTGCTAGATTTTGAATTAAATTACCCAGTTACTTTTATGTTATTTGAAGCTGAATGTCCAGTCAAAGTAAATTCCCCACAGTATCTGTAGTGGAGAAAGAACCCTATCCAATTCTAGTCCCTTCTTTGATAAATTTTTTATATTTTATTGAAAACTGAAATCAGTTTTGCTACATGAGGAGTTTCTGGTACATGGGGAGTGGAAAAAAAAAAAAAAACCTGCTTATCTACAGGTAGATCTGTGCATCTTTGGTGTGCTGAATGTTCCTGACAGGGCTTAGACACTTGAATCATGGCAGAACATGGCCTGCAACTCATGCTTTGGTGTGGATTAATTGGATTTCAGAACCTGAGAGAACATGTGCAGGTGGTTCTGAAGGAAGTTGGTGGCAAGCTTAAAGCTAGCTCCAGGTTAGATGGGAAAGTGTCACAGGGAGCTGTGTAGTGATGGTTTCAATGATCAATCTGATGTTTCATGTGGTTTTCATAAGAGTGTTCTTTTAGGGCATTCAGGAAAGGTCAGTTTCTTCTAGTATAAAAATCTGACTTATCAGGCAGAAGAAGCAGGCTTGAAATGGTTAGATATATTTATTTATTTATAAATTCAGAACAGTCTAAGGCCTGCAGAAAACTGAAAAAGCTCTATTTTCCAGCTTCCTGAGCCTCCCCCAACCTTCTCTGCCAGAATTCTGCCTAAGAAAAAAAAAGGCAATTTGATAGCTGAGACTGGATAATTATAAAATATATTTGTGATATCATATCCTTCCCTGTGCTCCTCCCCATTTATTCTCTTCCAGAAGATGTGCTCACAGACTATGCTTATGCTTCCTTTTCATTGTGCACTGGGCTGGTATCTTGTCTGTGGATTTTAATGATAAATAAATAGTACTGGGTTAAAAGAAATAGGAATGCATTTTCAGAGGACACAAGTTGATGTGTTGTCAGTTTGATGCCAGTGCTGGGATCAGGGTGTGCTGATTCCTTCCTGCTGCAGCTGGGTGGGAGCAAGTGTGGAAAACTGAAAGCTGCAGACCTGAGTGAAAAAAGCAGTGCTGGAGTATTGCAATAAACCTCAGAATTCTACTTGCACTTTCAAGTTTGCTTTTTCAAGGCTGTCTGATGTTTATCATGAGGATATATGAAAACATGAACTATATGTTAAGAATGGTAATTTTTATAGGGACATGAGACTATGCAGAGAGATTTGTGCTTTCCATCAGAAGAACTGCTTCAAGGTGACTTATGTGTGCATTGGACAGAGGGAACTGCTGATTAAAAAGGCATAATTTAAAATAAAGAAGCAAAATAGAGAAGCTTGGATAGTGCTGATATTGAAAGGGTTACAAAATTTCTTGATGGTAGGGTTTGTGTACTCAGAGGGCTAGGGATAATAAGAAGTAAAGAAATAGTTGAGGAATGAGAGGCTGACCTTTTAGCTCAAAGCAAATCAGTAAATTTTGAGCTTCTGGAAATACAGACATCACCTTTCCTCTTTCACAGACCCTGTCTTCTAACTCTCTCCAGTGCCATTCCTACCTAGGCAGAGGAGTCTGGCTATGTTGTGTTGTTTGGTACAGATGGCAATCCTATATGGTACAGATGGCAACATACACCTCTGCACTGAGTGTAGTTATGGCCTGCAGACCATATCACTAATCTAATCACTAATAAGTGATTAGATTAGAAATTAGGATTAGAAATAAAAGCCATCATTTGATTTTTTTATCCTGCCCCTGAGTCTGTGAGTCTCAGCTGTGTGATAGCTGCTGAAATGCTGATGTTGTCCCAGCAACAGAACTCAACTTTTGCTTTGTGGCAGAGCACTTGGAGACTTTTTTCTCATTACAATTAATTAACAAAATATTACAGAGGTTGAAATCCCAGTTCTCAAACAATCCTGCTGCAGTTTAAACCAGAAAAGTCCATTCAGTTACCTGAATGTTACTTACACCATTGATTTCATGTGTTAGATTTGATACAGTGTGAGAACAATTTGGAGAATGCATTAATGCCAAAACAAGAGCAGTTGTGGTTTTATTGTCTTCCATGGCCACTGGAAGTTAAATATGGTGCCTACATTTTTGGCCTTTGGGGGAAAGGAACATTTTAGCAGCCACATGACAATTCTGCAGTGAAATAATTCCTTGGATTTGATGCTGCATAAAGGCTGGAGTTTTTTCACTGATAATATTCTCTTGATTTTTGAATTCAGGTCTTCAGCCTATAACAGTTGACTGATAATTATCTCCAAAGCCAACAGGTCAAAATGCTTCTGTTTATTTCAATAGTAGCTGCAGAAAAAAAAAAATTGCTTTTGTCTTTGAATGAGTTGGTGTATTTTACAAAGGAATAATGTCATACAATGACTGCTCATTTGAGAAGTAATTAACCTTCTTATGCTATTTGCATTATTAATGTACTAGAGTAAGCATAACGTCCTAAAGTATCTGAATTTCTATTAATGTTTTCTTTGCTAAATAAACAAAAGTGAATTGAGTAAAGAGATGACATTTGTTTTAATTGTTCATCACGATTCTTTTTCTCCTCATCCAAAGCCCTGATAGTTTCTTAAATAGAAACCCTTAAATGAATGGCATTTCATGATAGGTTTTGAACCTAATTATATCAAATGTCATAGCGTTATTTATTCAAAAGGCTTTTCATGATTACTGTACAAGAGGAAAAATGTGTGTTCTGCCTTTTAAAGTGCTTACAATTTTCTATTAAGTTCTTCTAATTTGTTTAGCACTTTCCCAAATGCCCTCAGTCGAGTTCACTTTTAGAATCCTTTAAAATTGTTTCCTTTAAAGGGCTTGGAATGTTGTTTACTGCTACTACATCTTCCTGTTTGGAAAAGCTCTCCTAGAACTGGAATCAGCATAATCCTATGCTTGCTGAAAACCTTAGCATGGTTTGCAAGTTTTGGAGAGAATTAATGTTGCACAAAAGAAGTGACAGGCAAAGTAATCTATGTAAGTTAATAGTTTTCTCTTTAATTAAAAGACACCAGGTAAAGAGAAAAAAATTAAATTGTGTGAAGCATGTGTACTTTGTTGAGGGAAGAAACTCATTCTGAGTAAATTACTCTGTACCTTGGTTGTGACCTGGGGCTTCCACATCTTGGTGGTGTACCAAGAGGAAGAAAGAAGAGCCTAAGGACTCCTAAGCATGTAAAAAGAGCAAGACTGCTGCATGAAAAGAACTACATGAAAGAATCAAGTAGAATGAGTTTTGCTTTAATTGTCTTATTCCACAGCATTTGAGTCACTCTAGCAAGAAATGAGATACTCAACTATGACTTAAGAAAAAGTAGGCAAAAAAAAAAAAAGTGGAGATAAAGTATAATTAATTTTTTTTTAATTTATTGAAAGCCAGGGATTCTTGTTATGAGAAATTAAAAGTGATGATTAAAACTACTGGGAAAAAAGCAAAAAAGTGTTTTCAACACCATCTCCTCCTCCCAAAAAATAATGATTTCAGTTTTTCTACAAAAATGGATTAGTGATATAGTCACTCTCCATTGAAGACCCTGATGGAGATTTCATCCAGATCTACTGGCATTGCCTACCATTTAATTTCTTATGAATCCCTGGGGTTTCTACAAGCAGTAAGCAAAGAGAGTTCAGGTGTCTTTAATCATTCTATAATGTCCTGCTCTGAATTTCCCCATGGAAAAGCTCAATTAACTCTAAACCATAGAAGCATAGCTGCTGTGGTTTTGGGGTTTTTTTGTCTTTTTTTTTTTTCTAATGGGCTGCTTATACCATTACAGAAATGCTTTTATGCATGAGCAGCCTTCTCTTTGGGACACTATAGCATTTAATGAACCCTGGTCAATACGTCTGACTTACACAAAACCCTCTGACAACTTGTGAGCCTCCCATCTTCAGATCACCAGCTGATCACCAGTTCAGCCCAGGCCATTTCTTATTTATTGCCTTATCCCCACAGGATCTTTGCAGGGCAAGTCTCTAGCAGATTTTTCTGATTCTTCCTCAGAGCTGATAGGTCAAAATTAGAGAAGCTTTGCTCATTTAGGATACATATCATAAATGGTGGTGGTCTTGGCTGAGGCCAAGCAGCTGATAAGGGGGCAGCACCCAGCACTACCAACAGTCCTGGCTCACTGGGGACATCCCAGATGGTTGGAAGTTGGGGAATGTCAAGCCAATCCCCAAAAAGGGTCGAAAGGAGGTCCTGGGAAACTCCCAGCCTGTCAGCCTGACCTCAGTGCCTGGCAGGGTTATGGAACAGATCATCCTGGGGGCAATCGCACAGCCAGCGCGGGGTTAGGAAGGGCAGGTCCTGTCTGACCAACCTGAGCTCCTTTTATCATCAGGTGACTGCCTGGTGGATGAGGGGAAGGCTGTGGATGGGGTCTACCTGGACTTCAGCAAGGTCTTTGACACCATCTCCCACAGCATTCTCCTGAAAAAGCTGTCAGCCCACAGCTTGGACAGGGGCATCTGTGCTGGGTTAGGAACTGGCTGGAGGGCCGGGCCCAGAGAGTGGTGCTGAACGGGGCTGCATCAAAATGGCGGCCGTGGTGTCCCCCAGGGATCAGTGTTGGGCCCAGTTCTTTTTAATATCTTTAGTGAGGATTTAGATGAGGGGATTGAGTCCATCATCAGCAAATTCACAGATGCCACTAAGCTGGGGGGCAGTGTGGATCAGCTGGAAGGCAGGAGGGCTCTGCAGAGTGACCTGGACAGCCTGGAGAGTTGGGCTGATTCCAATGGGATGAGGTTCAACACAACAACCCCATGGGGAGCTCCAGGCTGGGGACAGAGTGGTTGGAGAGCAGCCAGACAGAAAGGGAGCTGGGAGTCTGGATTGCCAGGAAGCTGAAGAGGAGGCAGCAGTGTGCCCAGGTGGCCAAGAAGGCCAATGGCATCCTGGGCTGGCTCAGGAACAGCGTGGCCAGCAGGTCCAGGGAAGGGATTCTGCCCCTGTGCTCAGCCCTGGGGAGGCCACAGCTTGAGTCCTGTGTCCAGTTCTGGGCCCCTCAGCTCAGGAAGGAGATTGAGGTGCTGGAGCAGGTCCAGAGAAGAGCAAGGAGGCTGGGAAGGGATCCAGCACAAGTCCTGTGAGGAAGGGCTGAGGGAGCTGGGGGTGTTGAGGCTGGAGAAGAGGAGGCTCAGGGGAGACCTCATCACTCTCTCCAACTCCCTGAAAGGAGGTTGGAGCCAGGGGGGGGTTGGGCTCTTTTCCCAGGCAACTCTCAGCAAGACAAGAGGGCACAAGAGGTCTCAAGTTGTGCCGGGGGAGGTTTAGGTTGGACATTAGAAAGAATTTCTTTCTGGAGAGGGTGCTCAGCCATTGGAATGGGCTGCCCAGGGAAGGGGTGGATTCTCCATCCCTGGAGATATTTCCAAAGAGCCTGGATGTGGCACTCAGTGCCATGGGCTGGGAACTGCAGCGGGAGTGGATCAAGGGTTGGACTTGATGAGCTCTGAGGTCCTTTCCAACCCAGCTGATTCTGTGATTCTATGATATGATGCCAGAGTAGACCAATACAGTTGTGGTTAGCTACACACAAAATGGTGAAAGCTGGATCAAAAAATAGATATATTTTTTATTAGTAGTTTGAGTCCTTGCTTACTTCAAAATCTGAACAACACAATCTTTGAAGCTGAAAGGTACTTCTACAGATTGAGTCCAGCCCAACACTTGTTTTATTTTTTAAACTAGTGCTTGTAGAAGGCACATTTCAGATTATATTTTTCAGTACTCATAATCTGTGCATAGTATCTTATTTGGAGCTGTGAGATACAGCTCAGAGAGTCTCCCAGCTGTAGAGAACCCAATACAGAAATGAATGTGTACTTGCTAACAAGTATTTTAACTTTAATGGTAATAGGTCAGGTAGAATGTACATGTCAATCTATCTGTTAAATTGCTCAAAGTATTTTGTATGTAGTAGACCTGTGCATCAGAACATTTTGTTTTCAAGGTTAAGCCTTTCCAATTTTAGTTGTAAAGGTAAAGTTAGGTTTATTTTATTAGGATTCTCCAGTCCTTCAAGTTTTGAGCAAATGCTATCCCCCAGAAGATTTGAACTAGAAGCTGATGCTCTGTGTTCCTATGTTTGAATGCTACCCTGTTGGGAAAAAGGCAGCAGGTTCCTAAATAACTTTAGCTACCCTTTACCTTTCAGCTTTAAACACTTACATATAGAAGTGTTGAGCTCTTCACCAGGGGAAAGGTTTTTTTTTCCATCTCTTGTCTCACATGAATCTGCTTGTTGGCTAATACTAGAAATGTTGAGAACATATATAATAATACTCTGATACTCTACACCTTGAGAACAGTTTAAAAGCTGGTATCAGTTTAAATCTCTTTGGCTAGAAATGAACAAACTATTTGGGAGAGAGTATTATTTGAGTTCTTGCTCTCTTAAAGACTTTTGCAATGCTTGATGACTGTTTCCCTGCTTTTGTTCCCAACCTCTCCAATATCTTTTAGTTTCACACCTTTACCCTCTAGATCACACCAGAATCAAAACTCTGTTACACCCTTAGAACATCTGTTCTTGTGTTATTTTCCCCTTTCCTATAAGATCCCAGTTATCCTCTAAAATGATTACATTATCCTGCATATATTGCAAATATCATAAAGATCTTCTAAAATCTCTTGCTAGATTTCCAGGCATACTTCAGTGCCTGGGGTTAAACATAACTTTTAGACAAAGTCTCTTTAGCATGTTACTTGCACATTCTCTCTTTTTTCCATTTCCCCAACTCTTTGTGGAAGAAATCTTGCCTGCAGGAGAGAAAGCAGTGGCTGGGGTAACCCCAACCCTGCTGATATCACAAATATTTGTTTAAGGACAAAGGTTTGCTAATTTTCTGATGATCAGATTTATACCATGAAGGCCCAAGTACTTGATGAAATGCTGATACCATCCTGATTCATTTGGGATGAGTAGTAAAGAACCTTCCTTTACTCTCTGTATATAAGAAATTTCTTGGTTTTATTTATGAAGGGGAGAAAGGGCTAATGGAGATGCTCTCCTTGTTATTTCCCACTTCTCTTCCTACTTTTCATCCAAATGAATTCCATGTCACCTTCTTCCATTTCTGGATGCCCAAATAAATTGCATCAAAGGTAGTGGCAGGACAAAGAGTAAATAGAAATTCAGTTGGATCCCAAGCTTTGCACAAAAAGACTCAAATGAAAAAGCATTGCTTTAGGAGCACTGTAAATGTCATTTGGTCAAATTGAGATAAAAGACATGTGTTGTATTATCTATCTAATATTATTTAATCTAATCCAATTTAGGGATAGATAAAATACTAAAGAAAGAAAAGGACATCTGCATTGATTCTGAATCTCCAGGAAGCATTGATTTAGAAAAATATGTAATTTTCTGTCATCATACTCAGGGATAGAGGTCTGAACCATTTTCTGTAAATCACTGTAGGTATATTACTTGATGAATTGCAATTGTTTGCTTAAAAACAGATGGTGCTCTGAGAATTTCAGAAGGTGTAACATAGATATGAAAACAATATTTTCTTTTCATAGTAAGCTAAGCTGGTTTATCTGAAAGTCACTCTTTGTATTCCAGTTTCATGAGTGCAAACATCACATATTTGCTGTGGGTTTGTCCAAATGTAGGATTCAGTAACAGAGGTGTTAGGACTTTGTTCCCTCAAAATAAAGATAATAAGGGTAGAAAATTGTAGAAGGATGATTCCTTTCTTTTTTTTCTTTTTTTCCTAGCAGGTCCATATATTTCAAGATACCTGCTTTTTGACATAGGAAGTTAGGTACATGTAGCATGTCTAGGTTCAGCACTGTGAAACTAACCTCTCCTCCCCAAATAAACATTATGCTGGGCTGTGAAGAATGTAATTTAAAAAAACCAACCAACCAACCCAAACAGCAACACCAATTTTCTTGATATCTTATGGATTTGAGCTGCATTTGAGAACATATTTTGGAATTTATAGTGCTGGAATTAAAGCTGTCACCTTTTAAATGTTTGCAGATCTTTCAGAGCTGATGGATTGCAAAGGTATTTGCATATAATGAATATGAGATGACATAGAGAATGCAAAGCATTCCCAGCTCCAGGCTGCTGTCCCCACTCCCATCTTTCACCTTCCTTGTCATACTTTCTGAGGAATAAAAAATAAACTATATATATGTAGATAAAGACAACTCAGATTTCCAGGTGATGAATCAGATGGGAAGGGAATATTAACTTTTAAGTCTTACTTTTAATATATTTTCCATTTTCCTTTGAGTGAGGAGTTCTATGGCATATAACATTTTCTTTATTGTGTGCAGTGGGAGAAGAAATGGCACAGTAGTCAACAAAATTTCCATTTTCTCCTGACAGACTGTTGCACATGTTTACTTTTCATCTGAAGGCTTGGTTAATTGCACAATAAAATTAAAAAGCCAGGTAAACTGAAGTTTTAGATGACTACCTGCTAAAGCAGGTGCTAAGATACACTGGATATCTTGGTACCTTTCATGCTTTTGATATGGCAAGGTTTGCAGCTGAGTGAACTATAATGGTCAAAACTTGGATTTTGACAAACAAGACTGAGTTTATTAAGCCTGCCAGGAGATGATTTTGATCCCTGTGAATAAATACAGGCAATCTAAGTTATCAGTTTCTTATTTCCTTGCAGTTTCTAGTCTGCCAGTGGTTGTTTGGTGATGTTCAGCAGCATCCCACTGGCAAGGATGGCACTGGTGTTTCTCAGCAATATTTCTGGTTTTCACTGCTGCACTGTAGTTTGCCTCCACATGTCAACCAATACTTTTAGGTCTGAGTGAGAGTGATCTTGGGCAAATCTGTAACTGATTTCTAGATCACCCCATTAGGCAAATCTGTCTGGCAAGCTGTTTTGATGGATGACATTTCAAGATAAGACAGACATAAGCATATCCATCAGAAGGAAAAAAAAAAAAATACAGAGCTGACTACTCTTAATGTGTCTTTCTCCTAAATGTTCCTTTGATAGACTGGACCATCCACAAGAGTTTGGCTTGCAGTTCTCTCCACATTAAGCTTTCTGTGCATAAGTTACTTGCAATATGGTGAGGATACCTGGTAATTTTAGTCCTTCTCCTGTATTGAACAGTTACCATATTAGAATCACAGAATCCTAGAACTGGCTGGGTTGGAAGGGACCTCAGAGATCATCAAGTCCAACCCTTGATCCACTCCCGCTGCAGTTCCCAGCCCATGGCACTGAGTGCCACATCCAGGCTCTTTTGAAATATCTCCAGGGATGGAGAATCCACCCCTTCCCTGGGCAGCCCATTCCAATGGCTGAGCACCCTCTCCAGAAAGAAATTCTTTCTAATGTCCAACCTAAACCTCCCCTGGCACAACTTGAGACCTCTTGTGCCCTCTTGTCTTGCTGAGAGTTGCCTGGGAAAAGAGCCCAACCCCCCCCTGGCTCCAACCTCCTTTCAGGGAGTTGGAGAGAGTGATGAGGTCTCCCCTGAGCCTCCTCTTCTCCAGCCTCAACACCCCCAGCTCCCTCAGCCCTTCCTCACAGGACTTGTGCTGGATCCCTTCCCAGCCTCCTTGCTCTTCTCTGGACCTGCTCCAGCACCTCAATCTCCTTCCTGAGCTGAGGGGCCCAGAACTGGACACAGGACTTGAGGTGATACTTAGATACTTAGAGCAGTTCCAAATGATGCTTGATGCAAGCCCTAAGAAAAGTTAAATATGTTTCTGCCATGTCATAACACAGCTGCCCTCAAGAGCTGTGACAATCTGAAAATTTCAGTAGCTGGTGATAAAAACCTTAATTTTCAAGAGTGCTTCAGTATTAGCAGTATTCAAACTCACTCATCCTTAGCAGAGTGACAGCATTGTACATACAGGGTATAAATAGGCACATCCCAGGCTCAAACCACCAGGAATACAGCATGGTGTGAATTTGCAGTTTGGAGGCTCTCAGTAATGAGACACTTCAGAGAGGAGGGGCAAACAAACACATGAAGGATGTTTGTTCTTCCCCAGCGAGCACAGGGGCTTTCCAAGCCTCTGCTAGAAAATATTTTTTTTTTCTGCTGACTCATAACTGCTGTCACCTAATGTTATCTAGCCAAATCCAGCCAACAGATACCATATTGAAGGGGGTTGGAAATAAATTTATGACATTTATATCAAAGGAATTCCTTGCATATGTATCACAACACTTGCATTTTAGCCAAGCCAGGCTGCCACAGAAGGGAAGCTATAAAGTTCAAGGGCGTTTTTTTTTTTTTTTATTTGGCTTTTTCCTTCCCTTTTTGCTTTCTTCTGTCCTTTTGTCTCACCACAAACCAATATGGAATGAGATTGGATTGCTGGACAGCAGCCTAGTACCTGATGAAGACAAAATGAATGAAAGTGGAAGCAAAAAATAGAGTAAAACTTCTTACATGGTGAAAAGAATTCAACTATGTTACTGTACTATTAGACCTCCTCAAAGAAAACAGCTGAAAAAGTCATCACAGCTTTATCCATCATGTTACTCAGTAGCATATGTAGGGCTGTTTTAAAAAAAAAAGTCCAAAATGTAGTATTTTTCCAACTAGATTAAACATGTATATTATCATTAGTGGTGGAACAGCATTTACTGCATTCAACTACTGCATTTAAAGAGTTGTCATATTCATGTCATAAATAAAACACCCACCCACCCAACCCCTAAATAGCCACAGGCCCACTTTTCAGTGACTAATGACATACACATGACTGCATTAAAGTTGGGCTTCCTCTGTGCCATAACCATAATAAAGATATATATCTCAAAAGGATAAAGGGGTCTGTGATGGGTATTCTTTTCTGCAGGATTTCCATGCCTCAGGGATTAGTTGATTTAAATTAATTCTGGATCTCCATCTTTTGTAGATGACTTAGTTAAAAGAAAACACAAATGAGAGCACCCAGTATGAAACTGAGAAAAATGACTGAAAGCTGTGCTGACTTGGAGAAGAAATGGTGCTTGTTTGCACTGTTTTAAACTTTTCTTTTGTGGCATCTCTTTCTTCCCTGACAATGAAGGATTTCCTCTCCAAGAATCATCAGACTCCTGCTTCCATTGCAGAAAGGTACCATTGTAGCACCTGGCTGGACTTCCACTTTATCCCAGGCCATTTCTTTTTCAGCTAGGCATTTCCATAGCATCTTTAAGCATATAAACTTAATCCTTTCCCAAGCCTATGCTTTTTGTTCAATTAATTTAGCTCTGGAGACAGGGAGATTAGGAAGTGCCCATCACACCTGATGTGCTGTGAGGTGTTGGGAACAGCTGGTGCCTAAAGCCAGGTGCTGAGCTGGATGTCAAGCCTCAGGATCCCCACACACCAGTTCAGGCAGAAAGAGAAGCACTCAAATGCTCATGTATTATTCAAGCATTCAGAGTAAGCATGGAAATTCACAGTTAGCTTCTTTTCACAAAAAAGAGTTTCTCAGAGTATGAGCTGGAGGTGATTTAAGTGATCTAGGAGTGATTTATTATCACTTAGGATGATTTAAACACAAGTGTCCACAGCTTTTTGAACTACATAAAGTGTTTAACCTCTGAGGCCATTTGTAAAGAAAAAATAATTTCTTATGTTCAATAAACAAAAATTCATTAGTTCAGTATTTATACAAGTCATCCCCATTTCACAGAGCCATGGCAATAGAATCAGAACAATCTGCTCCTATTTACAATGGAATTTTTATAAATCCTTTCCCTGCTAAGTTGTATTTGATGGGATTTTTAGCAGTTCCACCAGTACTTGCAGAATGCAGGCTGCTCAGACAGTGAGTGACTTGCTCCTGATTCAATAAGCTGTTCAACCACAGAGCATTGACAACTGCCTTTGTGAAATCCAGTATGAATTGACTTGTGAAAGTCAATTAGAATTCACTATTTGGTTAGAGATTCTTATGCACACAACATCCAGACACCTAGTCACTCACATTTCCTCTGCACCGATGTGTGGAGATTTATTTTACCTGTAATTTGTTTATTCACCCTCTCACAGAATGACATCCCTGCAACATTTAATCCATTCTCCTTCAGCACCAGAGGCAGCTTATTCAGCCTTCTGCTGAATTCCTTTTGTAGGTAATTGTGTTACAATAAGCAGCAAATCCACAGAGGCAGGAGTAGTCTAAACCCAGCTCAGGACTTCTATTTTCCTTCTTTCTGGGCAGGCAAGGATTGATTTCCCCACCCTTTGCTACCACCAGCCACAGCCATTCCTTGTCAAACTGGCTGGAGGCTTTGATGGGCCCAGAGCAATCAGGGGAGGGCTGGCACAGGTTCCATCAGTGCAGGCAGAAAAGGGGATGGGGATCTTTCTTGTGTGATAAGTAATTTGCTGGTGCAGACACAACAAAACAAAATTGAAGTGAGATTCTAGATTGTCTTAGATAAGGGGGGGAAAAAATGGATTGGAACTTTTGGTTATCAAGAGACAATAAAATTAAAAATAAACAAACAAACAACATTTATTCCAAGTAAATCTTTCAGGGATTTCTGCTTGGGAAGCTGTGAGACTGGATGTTTTCAGGCTATTCAAGCCCTGTTTTGTTCTCCAGACTGCCCTGTAACACACTCCCATGTTTCTCTACTCTTTCTTCATTCCCATTTTCCCCTTCAGCAGAAGAAATTGCAGCCTGCTTTGAAGTCACCACTCTCAGTAACCTTGTTCCTTTTGCTTTGGTGTTTTGGGAACACAGAAACACAGTCCTTCTTCCCACTGTTACAAACCAAATGCAGCTGGATACTTCTGAATGTACTTCTTTGTCTTGGGGAGCAGTGAGGGCAGCCCCACATCCACAGCCAAACCACCACCCCAGGTCACAGCAGCTGGCACAATGACTTGGGACTTCTTCCAGAGACAGAGAGGAACTTCTGAAAGAACATGAAGGCAAAATGTTTCCTAAATACAGGGTTCCTATCTCCAGTGAGGTATCAGCATGTATTATATATAATATTAATAATATTTTTGGAAATCCATCTATCTTGCCCTGGTGCTCCTATCTCCTTTTGAGTCTGACTGAGAGTGTGGTCTGAAATGCTGTATTAGGTGTTTTAATAAGATCTGAATACATGATATCTACCTGCAGAAATGCAAATGATGTTCTCTTGATACAGAGCCTGATTTCATAGAGCCTCTATTATTGTGCAAATAATCTTCCTTTCTACTGTGTTGATTATTTGTGCCAATATCTCTTTTAATTTGCTCTGGCATTCTTCACATAGAAAAGCTTTTCTTGTGTCTCTGCTTTACCTCTGCAAACCTTAATACGTAACTTCGGGTGGTTGAATTTATCCCATTTTTCCTCCCTTTTCTGATCAGAAAACACCAGAAATACAAGTTTATACTCTAAAGAATTCAAGATTTCCATGTGACAGACTGATGAGTACACAATGGGACAGCCCAGTTGACTTTCCAGTTAGTTGTTCCAGCAAACACTGGTATTTTAAAAAGTGCAGCTTTGCTTGGCAATACTACACATAGATGGGCTTAGTTCTGGCCAGCATCTTCTTGCTCTTGGGGCAGCAATATTGTGCTCAGTTGAGCTAACAAAAATTTTATTCATTTAGCTGCTCCAAAGTGCCAGTTTATTCCTGTCTTGCACAAAGAAATTGCACAATCTAATGCAGGCAGTGCAGAAATCTCCATCTACGTAGGATGCATGCACCTGATTGTGTCTCAGTTGTCTTGTAACCACACCACCTCCAATAAAATGCACCAGATAAATTTTATGATGGTAGTCAATAGTGTTTATCTAGCTCATCAAGGGATCTTCATGGGGAATTTGCCTTCCTTTTTTTTTTGTTTCCTAATCTTCCCCAAGTGTATAGAAACCACATATCATTTTTATAGATAAAATCTTCTTGGTAGCACGCTGCCCAGAGGCAGAATTTCAGTGCTATCCTCTAGCAAACGTTTGTGTTTGTAAGTTGCTTAGGTGCAGCTCTCTGCCTGGTGGCAAGAAATATTTAAAACGTGCAAATATTCTAGTACAGGAGAGCTGCTGGAAGAGAAACTTTTCCATCTTGTGGCAAATGCACAGACTCAAGGTCACAGGTTTCATCTGGGTAAGAGAGAGGGTCCAGTAGTCATCCTGGGCAAGCAGGGCCAGATTTTATGAAGCTTTTTGCTACCTTGGGAGTTATTACAGCAATGGGGCTGTCTTGGTAATGATGAATAAGGTGGTAAATTTGTCCTGAATTATTTCAGGGTAGAAATCTCAGTGAAAGAATTTAGAAGGACATCTCAGCTATGCCTATGAGCTTGTTAGAGAAAAAAAACCACCACCCCATCCCATTTGTATGGAAAGACTGTTAACGCTGATGAGCCCACTTTGAATAATAATTACAGGGATCAGGACAGAGCAGGATTTCAAAAAATGTGTGGCCTAAACAGCAAGAGGGAAAGACCTAAACCAGAGGCTGCAGAGTGATGGAAAAACTCCCACGGAATCCAGAGGGGGTGGGTTGGGATGTGGAGCTTCTCAAAAGGCTGAGGGAGCTCCTAGCAAGCAGAGGTGGGATTTATTTATAAATTTTGCATTTTGCACTGCCCAGCACACCTGGCCTTTTGATGCTAAGAATGTAGCTACTTCATGTTCTACTCAAACCTCCCTTTTGCAGTACAAAACCCGTGTGGTTTTGATCTCTCCCCCCTCTTGATATATTTATTTATTTCTACAGATAAAGTGCAGGCAAATCCTCATACAACTCCCAGATCTTTCTCCAGAAGTGCTCTGGGAGTTCACAGCACTTTCCTGAGCCTGTGTCCCTTCCCTTCAGGTTTCTGCCCTCCTAGAAACGAAGATCAAAATCCACTTAGGAACCTGAGGCAGAGGAGCTGCAGCAAATCCCCAGCCCAAAGCATCCCCCAGGTCCTGCTGGTGTCCCAAGCCCGGGAAAGGGCAGGACAAGGACCTCCCCGCTGCAGCCAGGGCACAGGTGGGAGCTGATTCACCTCAGCTGCCACTCGAATAATTTTAATTTTTGGTGCTTTGCGTGATTTAAGCTGGGAATCGCCCTTTTAAAAGGGTGCAAGACCTGATTGGGAGAGTGGGGGGTGCCAGCTGGAGCTGATAAAAGGAAAGCAGGGGGGTGGCTTTGGGGGCTGCTCCTCGGGAGTAACTTTTCTCACCTCTCTCTGCAAGTTTTCTCGTCTGGCAATGAAAGTTTTGATAGGCATAAAGTATGCTCGTTGAGACCAGGGCAATCAGCTCCTTTTTCTCCTTTAGAAAGGGAGGAAAAGCTCTGAGCTTCCCTGGGCATCCCCAAGCCAGTTCTGAGGACACGGTGCCTGGTTCTGTGCTGGAATAACTGTGGGGCAGTGGGAGCAGCCCCAGGGGAACCCAACTGGAGTTGCTGCTGCCCTTTGCTGGGTGTGGAAAGGAGAAGGTAGGAGCATCAGTGGTCTGAAGTGTTTGGCTTGATTATTATTTGAGGTTATAGTAAATACCAGGCATGTGGTGAGGTGCTAATTGTGATTGCTTATCTTCCCCGAAGTATATATATTTTATATGTATATATATATATATAAATACCATTAACCTGTGCCCTGTTTATTTCTCCTAACTTCCTACATCACAGCAGTGGTTTTATAGTGCCTGGGAAGCACTATATAGTAAGTGGGAGAATATATGTCTTGGGTTTTTTGATAATGATGGAGGGATGATAGAATCAGCTTCTTTTCTTTTATTTCTTTTCTTTTACAGAACTATGTTTTTGGGGTTTTATGTGGACTCCTTTTTTCCCCTCTCTTTTCTGCCTAGGCTTTCTCACCTGCTGCTTTTAGTAGGAAAGTCATGTACAGCTGAAAGGCCTCAACACAGCATAGTGGAGATGGTTACATTTCTTTCTTTCCACCTCTTCAAAACTCTTTGTCCTGGATACAATGAGCTGCCTCTTTCTTGAGGCTTAATGGCTGAATTTCTTGAATGCTTCTGGATAAAGAGGCAGTCCCTGAGACATCTGCAGCTTTCTGGGCAAATGGGAAGTGGTGGAGAGGAGGTAGGACCTGGGAGCTCTTCTAAAACCAAGTCTTGTGTGTCATGGTAATGAGCTCAAGGCATGCAAGTCAGGGTGATGAGGTCTAATGGGTAAGTGACAAAGAAAAACTTGTAGTTTTTCCTCTGCAACTTGCAGTCAAAGGATACACTTCCTTTTTACGTCTGTCTCTGACTCCTCCATCCTTACCAAAACTCCTTCTGCATGTCTCCTGTTATAATCCTCCATCTTCTGTGACTTAATGTGCCCACCAACCCTGCTGTGTCACTTGCCTGGGGACTGCTAATGTTCACGTGGAAGTTGTAGGTGCACAGGAGGTGAATGTGGTGTGCTTCTGCCTGCCCCCCGTGGCCAGATGCTTCCCAAACTTTGACAAAAGGTTTGTCCTCAGTATTTGGTTGTTGTTTATGCACTGGTAAAGCAACACTTCCATCTCTGCAGATTTAAGCTGCTGCAGAGCTGGAGTTGTGACTTTAGCAGCAGATGTGCTGGCAGGGTACTTAGAGCTACATAAACTGTGTCTCTTCTAGGACAGATTTCTGCACTGTCATGCAATAAAAACTCTGCTTTAAGCTGCTCCAGTGCAAGTCATGCACTCGTATAGATGTGTGCTCAAACATGGATATTTATACACACAGTGAGTGGGGCTCCTGTGGGAGGAGAGAGAAAACACTGGAGGAGACTGATCTAACAGCACATGCTGTAGCTTCTGCTTCAGCTGCTGGGCAAGAGCAGCCCAAAAACTCTCTGCCCTTCATTCAGAAGGATGTAGCTTTTTTTGAAAGGGGATAAGCAGGTCTTTCAGATATTAATACCTCTTTTACAAGTCACAAATGCTTTTGGAAAGCTGTGCTATTTCTCTTCCTGTTTTTCTTCTGTTGTGCAGGCTGTCAGGCCCAGCTGCCCTCATTAGGGCAGGTGCCCACCTGGTAATTAGAGCAGCATCTCACCTTGTGCCACTTCTTGGTGCCCCTGGAGGTGGGAAGTCAACTCAGGCTTGAGGACACGAAGCTCAGAGGTCCTGTGGTGGAAGAAGGGAGCAGAGAGGAGTCTTACAGTTCCAGGGATAGGTGTCTGGGGGGTGTGGGTGGGTGTTTAACCAGTTTAGGTATTAGAGGAACTCTCAGGACTCTTTCTTTGTCTCTGACTTGGCTTGTGAGTCTCTGGACCAATATGAAGTAACTGCAGGTGTCTAATAAAAGTCCTTAGCTGCTTATATGCAGCTTGGTGAAAGCTTTCACCTTTCCAAGTCATGTTTGAGGAGCTTATGCTACAGAAAACATGATTCTTTTCAATTAAATGAATTCCTGGTGAATATTTCTGCGTTGGTTTTGTTTGTTTGTTTGGGTTTTTTTTGACCAGGCAACTAAGAAAATGAGTCAAAATCTGTGTACCCTTAAGGGTAAATCTCTGCTGATGTGGTTATGTGCCTCTCGTGCTGGTGAATTTAGTGTATGAACTAAGCAATCTTATTACACATTTAAATTTTTCATAATTCAAGTGCATGCAATAAAGTCTCTCCCTATTCTGCTCAGAGATATCTTAAAACCATCAAAGACTAATTAAAATCTTCCTGAACACAATTTAATATGTTGTTGGTTTTTTTGTTAAAGACAGAAGCTGAAGGGTGTCCCAGTGGTCAGGAGTCATGAGCACACACTGTAAAAGAAATGGTTCTCTCCTTTTCCTGTGGCTATCTTGTCTCTTGAGGCTGGAAAACATTTCCTGGAGTATTTCCCTGGTGCTACTACACCTCAGTCCCCTTGAAAGGGACACACAGTGAGCATCTGTTCTGGCAATGAATGATTTCTCTTGTTTTTTTGAACCCGATGCTAGTCCTGTATTTTTCTAAAATGAGGCTTCTCTAGTTCTTTCATTTTGTACTTTACACGTGCCACTCAAAAAAAAAAAAAAAAAAAAAAAAGGCAGTCTGATAAGGTTTATTTTCTTCTAGGCCTCTTAAATTGCAGCCCTTTGGATGTCAGACTGCAAAATCCTAAATCACGCTCCCAGGATGCCTGAAATGGACACTGATGGAGAGAAAAATCCACCCCAAACAGCTGATACAGAGAATATCTGCTATTTTTAGTTCCTGACAGCCTAGGATTGCTTTTACTCATGGTCCACTCACATTGTTTCTCTCTCCTCTGACAGTTCTGGGATGACTTAGAAACAAAAATAGAGAATAAGGGTATGGGGGAAGGATGGACATAAATTAGGTAGCAAATTGACAAGAAACTGATCTACATGATTGCCTTAATCTGCAGGAGGTTGTAGTAGGGTGATTGCAATCATTTCTGCTGGTCAGTGTGCTTAGCTACCTAGGGAACCAGCCAGGCTTTAGGTGAGGCTTTCTTTGGAACTCAAAGAAAAAGAGGTGAAGAAATCCTCTTCATTTTACTGTAGCTTTTTCCCCTGTTATTAGTGGCATGCAACACAACCAGATCTCATATTTGATATTTACCTGTGGTCCTGGCTTCAAATGTGCTGCTTGTGAGAGCTGCTTCTACTGAAAGCTGATTTCTATTGCTGCCAGGTTAATCCTGCTTGTAAAATACATATTTTTTTTTTTTTTTCATGTCCTAACCTCTCCCAATTGTTTGTGTAAGCAATTGTATCCCTGTTCTGAAGACCCTCAGTGCTAAACAATACTAAACAGATCTTGGAGGTTTCAGTTCTGTAGTCAGGTGGTAAACAGGTGTATAAAAATAAGGGTAGGTTTGGGTGGTAGCCTGGAACAACCAAGGGATTCTTCTCCTTCAGTAAGTATTGTTAAAATAGGCAAGTTTCAATTTTTTGACACGTGTTTTTAACTGGAAAAATAACCATTTGGAGTTTGGGGTTTTAAATCCTCTAAGCACATAGTGTAAACCTTTGGATTATTTCACAGTCTCGCTTTGGGAAAAGGAGGCAATTAAATGCTGCCTCTTGAGGAGGGGAGGAGATATCTGTCTCTCAGCTTATCTGTCTTGGAGAGGAAGAGAAGCAGAGATTTAAAATAAAGCAAGCAGAGAACTTGAGACCCTTTCACTTCAGGCAATCCTTTACTGAAGTGGCTGTTGTGGAAAATGCAACCAGGACCATAAAATTTATCAATCTTGAGCAGAAGGCTGAGTCTTTTATACTGGCTATTGGTAAGAATATACATATTTTTTTTAATTTTTTTTTTTTTTTTTAAAGTGGCAGCCATCTAACCTCCAGCCTGCTCAAGCAGTGACAGCTTGTTCCCAGCCAGGGTGTCCTGAGGAACTGGAGGCTTGGGAATGTGCTTAGGATGCAGGGACATAATGTAACAGTAAATGTGGCCTGTGGTTCCAGGCTGGACCTCAGTCTGCTTTAAAGTGCAGCTCCTGAGGAGGGAGGGCAGTGTTCAAGCTCCCTGGCATTAAATTAAATCAGCAGATGGAAGGCAGAGTTCAGGAGGGGTGCTGCTCCTAGGCTGATGAGGTGATGGTGTGGATGTGCCTTTGGTGAACTTAGCTGAGTTAGAATTTGTGAAGTCTTCAAATCTCTTTCTCTAAGAGAAACGAGTTGCTGAAGTCCCTGAAATGTTTAGTTTTCATCCTCATGCAAAACACTGAAGGATACATTTATTTTTTTTTTTTTTCTGGCTTAGGTAATTATTTGCTATATTTTTGCACTGTAGTGAGATATGATTAAGTTACAAGTAGCACCAGGATATGAAATAAGACAACAACAAGCAAAAGAGCAAAAGTTAAAACATGACTCGGGAATTAACCTGCTAGTTTGAGAATTTTCTGAGTTTGTAATATGCTTGCAACTGTGCTTCAATATGTTTTTCTTCCTGATAAAGAATGTATTTTCATATATTATGCATACAAAATTCACCCTGGATATCAAAGCTTGAAGTTGCATTCAGTGATGGGAATGAAAAAAATAAATTTATGCCTTAAACTGTCAACCTGAATAGACCATTAGCTACATCTTGTAATAACCATGGGGTAGCTAATGAGGGTGCAATAAAAACACAAATCCAATTGCTCTTTTTTTTTTCTTCACTTAACCTTTTCTCTCTGTTCCTGTCAAAAATGTTTTTCTGCCTTCTTCCTTTTTTTGTCTCCCAAAGCATTCCACATCCTCAGAAACTCTGAAGGCCATTTTCCAGAGTATTTTTAAATTACCAGTTTTGACTGGAAATATGAAGCATCCCATTTCACAAACGTGGGTTTAGGGACTCAAAGCTTTGGATAATTCAGGTAAACATGGGGAATGTTCAGCCTGCTTTCTGGAAGCCTGGGGACTCCAAACCCAGAGTTTGCTCTGACAGGCAAGTAGCAGAGCAGGGAGCTGGCCCTGGCAAGCCTGTTTCCTGGGGTTTTTTGTTAGCACAGTTGGGTTTTTTTTTTTTTTATTCCTAATATCAGCAGTAGCCAGGCCAATGACCTTTAATTAGCCTTTTTTGTTTGTTTGTTTTTAAATTTATAGCCAGTTGTGCTGGCAGATGGCTCTGCCTACAGTGTGGTACCCCCAGCTCCTGCCAAGCTGTGCTTTATGTATGTGGATGCTGCTGTATGGTGAAAGAAATGTTAATGCAAAAAGAAAATCACAAATACAAGTCAGTATATTGTGGCAGACAGGTGTTTTTATGGCACTTTATAAGTCAAATATCACATCATTTAACTACATGCAAGGAATATTTATTGATAAAAGAGGCAGGATTAAACTGATTTGAATAAATGATGGGCAAATAGAGCCTGGGGTGGGGTTATCTTGAAATGCCTAAGATGTGTTGTGCAGCAGGTAACTGAGATGTTGACTGATAATTTTAGGCAAAGTTCCTCAATTAAGCACTTCTGGGAGTCTTGATTATATCTGATAATCAGGGAAATGGTGTGCTTTAATATAAGTAAACAATATTAACAGGGGGATTAGAATGATTTCATGTTGAAACTGTTTTCACTAAACTGTTAAAGATGATTATATTTGTTTTATCTGATAATTTAAATGCAAGACAAATTTGGAAGAGCTGCAATTGAAATCCATGCCACGGCTTGCTTTGGGACAGAATGCATCAACAAATGGGCTTAATGTTGAAACTACTTCCAAAAGTCTGATTTTTTTTTTTTTTTTTTTTTACATGAGCAGGTAAAAGAGAGAACTCCTTTACAAAAGACTCCTGGCTTGAGCTGTTAAATTAGCTGCATCACTGCATTCTTATCTGTAACTCTTTCTGCTTCCTCATCAGAAGAAGGTTGAAGGATGGGGAAATTAACACCTTCAATGACTGCAGTATCCCTCTATACCCAACTTGTTTTCAAAATAACTATCTGGCTGTTCCAGCTGACCATGTACTCGTGTACATAGCAGAAAATAAGAACCAGAAAGCCTAAACCATAAATCTACCTCCATCAATATTATTGGTACTTTTTCAAGGGAAGGGAGAGGCTTTCAGTCAAAATGTTGATACAGTTGGAGCTGCTCTTTGTTCTGTAAAGTAAAGACATTTTCATTGCACTAAATGTGTTATTTGATAGCACTTATTCCTTTTTTCCCTTAATTTAGGGTAATGTGTCTCTATTAGAACTGACTTTGGTAGTCAAGGATCTCCTCTGGGTTTATCAAAAGGATGCTTTACACCAGGAGCCTTTTCTTTTAGGGCACAAACTCTGACTTGAGTATGTTGCCAGTTCATGGGAGAGGCCACTGGAAGGGCAATGAAATCAGAGCAGAATGAGAAAGAGTGGAACTTGGATGAGACTACTTTTGGAGTTCTGGTTGGGTGTCTCTTAAATACTTGACTGCATGTGGGTTTGAAGCTGTCAAAACTATTAATGGATTACTCAGCCCTACAGACTAAACAAATGTGAAACATTCCTACTTGGTTTTGTCATCCTGTCCATGACAGGGAAAAGGTACATTTTGCTTTAACCTGTGTTCCCTTGCTGTGTTTGACTGCATGACTTTGAGTTATCAAGCTAGTAAAAATAGCTCTTCTCTTTGAGATAACTGAAACCCAAGGACTTATGCTGGATGAATTCCTTCATGTTCAAGAACCACAGAGGATTTCTGCTATGAGTTATGTTCAGATTTTCTGCTTTCCAAAGAGTAAATAATGACTGGTGCTTAGTATGCCAGTAGCTTGATGAATCTAGGAGGAATACTGAATCAATCTTCCCCTGGAATTGCCTATTGTTATTAGCTGCAAAAAAAAAACCAAAAAAAACCCACCAAAACCAAACCAACAAATTCCCAAGTTCTGTGCTATAGAATCATCCTTTTGGGATCAGTAGGAATGGTTATGGGAGGCACTGTGTGCACACAATGTGCTTTGGGGCCAATATTCCATCTTGAGGTTTGAGTCCTTTGGACCAGGTAAGCACAGAAGTGTAGGAGAAAATCTAAAGAACTGAGTAGAAGAGGGGGTAGAAGATGTTTTGTTTTTTTTTTTTTCCTGAGATATGGCAAGCTCACTGTACTGGCTGTCTGCCCCTCCTTCCTCTCTTCAGTGGTGGTCAGTAAAGGAAGGAGAATGGTGGACAGCTGGGAGGAAAAAAAAAAAAGTAGCAGCAGATGGTATCAGCTTTGCCATGGTTTTCTCTTTCATCAGCTGCTAGGGATTTTTTTCTTTTCTTTTTTGTTTTTTTCTGATTTAGTTTGAAAATGGCCATAACAACCTCCAGCAGAATACTGATTCTTTGCAACTTTTATCTCGTGATTCTTTGAGGCAAATTCAGTAGAAACATACTGAAAAAGCATAGTGAACTTGTAAAAAATGCCTTTCCTAGGATGATGAGTTTCTTATTTCATGGCTTTTTGTTTGTTTTTTTTTTTTTTTTTCCCCAGCTTTTAACCACTGGACATTCAACTCAGCTGAGAAGTACACAAAGCAGCTGCTCTTTCATGTATGGTAAGAGAAGAGCTTCCTTTCTAGACTAAAAGCACATTTGAGTAGAGGCAGATTGAGGTCTCTTTTCTCTTGCTAATAATGTCAAGGGTGTGAGTTGCTCCTTTTATCTTCAATAAGACCCATCAAGGGTTCAATCCTTTGGGGGAGTTACATTTGGTGGATGTTACAGCTGGATGACAACGACTTTGAAACTGAGCACAGAGGTCCTAAGTTGTCAAGTCTGTACTTTTCTGAGTTTTGTTGTTTTTTCTCTGTGGTTTCATGATCTTTCTTTAGTTGAGCCTTTTATCATTATAAATAAGAATCTTGTTTACCTCTGGACCATGAACATATCAGTAATTTCTACACTGGTGGCTAAAGCTTTTTAAAAAATCTGATTTATAAATAAAAAAAAAAAATCATCAACATTCAGTCTTTTCCATGTTTTCTTTTGAATGTCATTGATGGAAAAAACCCCACACAACTATTTTCACTAAGGATGAGCATAAGCATATATGAAAAATTGAAGATTAAGGGGGTTATTAATTTTGTAATATTTTTTTAACTGTTTCAAAACACAAGGCCAGGTATCAAAGTTGTAGCTGAGGCAATGGCTGCTTGCTTGTGGCTTTTATTCAGTTACTGCTTCTCTGCACCTTGGTGCATTCAGATTGGACTTGCCTGTAGCTGTCACGTTTTCAACTTATAAATAATACCATTTAAAGATATCTCAGGAAGTAGCCTTGCTATATATCAGGAAGATATCTCAGGAAGTTGTTACAGGGCTCGTGGTTTTCCAGCTTGCAGGAAAAAAACCCAAAACAACTGGAAATAAGTGTGTATGTGAATGGATATCATACAGACAGCTCAGGAGCTGATCCTGTGCAGGTAAGGACACTTGTAACTAAAGAGGTCATTGATGCTGAGGCATTGCTCTATTGTGGGATTTTTAATTAATTCTTTTTTGGAAACTAATACATGATTACCTCTTCCTTCCTATCTGCTTCTGTGTTGTCCTCATACAAAGCCACCTGAGCACAGCCTGTTGGCTGTTGATTAGTAATGAATTTTCTTTCTCCATGCTCTTCTACTTCTTAGTGTTGTCAAGTCTGGAAAAAACATTCAGTTACTTCTAAGTTGCTTCAGATTTTTTTTCTGGATTCAGAAACCTTGCTTACATTGGCTTTGCCTTGTAAACACTATTCCTAGCCAGTAAACCCACTTTTTTTGTTGTTTGTTTGTTTAACTTGTTTCTAAATGTGTTCTCTAAAGGTCACACTAATTCCTTCCACCTTAAAACTCTTTTAAGAAATGCTTTCTTGCATCTTGACAGCTAGTTAGTATACTGAGGTGGTTGGTTTTGTAAACTGAAGAAAATGTGTCTCATCCTATTGTTTCTCTGCATGTTTCTCTGTCCATGTTTATTTCAGAGGCATCCAGTGATACCTTCATCTTTTTTATATCCAAGACTTGGCCTCATTGTGCAGAAGATAACACCTAGTGTATGACTGGGATTAAAATATTTTGTTGTACTAATTTATTGTCCAATTTCTGTACCATGAGATGTGTAATTGGCCCAAAATTGCAAAAAATATAATTTCTAAACAATAATATTTCTCACAATAATATTTGGCAGGTCTTAAATGCCTTGATGGACAGTTAAAGGTGTGAGAAGACAGGCAAGTGTGGGGAAACTGGCTTCTTAAAATCAACCCTGACAAAACAACAAAGCTTTCAGGAAAACAAATAGCTCAGGTTTATGGTACCAAGCTGACTTGACTTGGTACCTATAACAAGCTGGGTTTTGGCCTGTGCCCCAAGAAACAAGTAATTAGTGGATTAATCCACTGTACCAAGTACTCCCCTAATATGATGTGCTGCTAATGCTTTCCCAGGTACACTTATTGACCAGTGCTGGTCATTATCATTAATTGAATGGCAGTTCCCTTCTGCTGGTGGCTGAATCTATTGTTAGTAATTTAGCTAATGCAGTACTTCCAGCCAAAACAGTTAAATAATGATGCTCTGAGATTAATTTAATCACCAATTAAGCCTGGAAAGCTGAAACACCACACCAACTGCTATACACAGGTACTTAGGGCTGGGTAGCTGTGATGAGGCCTTGCTGTGTGAATAAATCCTTCTCCTGGGCCACCTTCCTGAAGGTCCAGAAATGCTCACCTGGCAGAGGATGCTAAACTCTCTCTGATGTCTGTGACTGGTGTATGGAGAGGATGTTGTGCAAGGAGATAGAAGGGGATGGAGGGTTAAGTACTTTGTTTTTTTTCAAGAGCTGCTATTGTGTGGAGTTGGATGCTACTGCTGGTCTTTCCCAAACTCTCAGGAAGACAAGTGATGCATTTCCAACATGACATTTTTACATTTAGATGTAAAAGGTCATTTATCTCTTTTTTTTCTCTCAGTAAGTGAAAATTTATTCACACGTCAAATCTTTCATGTCAGGGAGAATCCAGATTGTGGACTCAAAAGCTTTTCGTGTCATGTTTCTAATTAAGTCTGTGACTCATTCTCATGAATAATATATCAAGCTGCATATTAACATCTAATCCAGCTAAATCATCAATTTACAGTAAATCTTGGCTGCAGCAACTTCAGTAAAAAAAAGTAAGAGGCTGCAACATTTTTTTGCAACAGCTGTTAAAACTTCTGTACTGTCTCTGGGTACTAAACTTGCAAAGCAAGTGATTAGATTCATGTTGCAGTATTTGGAGGGAACAAATTTGATTCTAATCCTAGTGGCAGATTTCTAAAAAGGACTTTGCTGGTACAGCCAAATAGAATTCCTTATCTTGGGTACAAATTACTTTCCTTTATGATCTGAGGAGGAGCCTGTCCAGGTTCAAACCAAAGAGCTGTGAATGGTTAGAACAGATTGCTTTATTTGGTAAGAAAATGATTTCCTTTTAATCTGGGAGTGCTGCAACAAAAAGGCCCCAGCTCAGAAATTATTTCGAAGTTATTAACCTAAAATCATTTGTCACTTGATCACAGGCCTGCAGAATATTTTGAAGATTTGATCCAGCTCCTTTACCAATGTGCTGGGTGGGACAGTTGTGGATGTAGTGGTGTTTTTCTCTTTGTGACCGTGCTGACACTTCCTGCCAAAGAGCTCCACTCCATTCTGTGGTGGTGTTCATCACCAATTAATCATTTGTCAGGTGTAGCTTCTCAGTGCTGTGGATTGCTATTGTAACTCTAAATTATCACTGAAAGTGTCTTTAAAATGTCACCTTTCCCCACAGCTCTCTGTTTTCCATCTCTTAGTTCCTGGTGTGCTGATGGCACCGGCTTATGCTTCCTTCCTGGTTTATTTTCTAGGCAGAATGAGGCCTTCCTGCCACTGTCTTTGTCTTTCCCTGCTCCTCCTCCTCCTTCTCCCAAGAAACAGGCTTACAGGTGGCTCCACTCCGTGAGGACTACGTGGCTGTGTTAGAGCAGGGAGAGAAAAATGGTCTGTGCCTGAGTTTTTTGGTCTTCCCAAATGCTGTTCCCTCGCCGCATCTGTTGACTTTCACGCAGTCAGAGAGCCTTTGAAAAGGATACCCAGCTTGGATGTGGCTCCTGTCAGACCACATCAGAATAATCAGCTTTGAAAAAGACAGGTACCATGTGCTCAGCTCTCTGTGCATATGAATCCTCACTGTGGGTCTGGTACAGCCAGAATGTTTGTGAGGTGGCTGGAAAATATGAGGGGTTTGGAACTTAATGTGTGTGGGGCACATCTCTGCAGCTTCCTGTAGCCAGGTTATGGGCTGAATGTGCTCCCAGGGACAACAGGGACAATTCAGTTTGTCCTGGAAGATAATAAAAAGATACAGTTAATAGATTTGCATCTCAAAAACAGTTAACCCCCGTGTCAGAACTTGGAAAAATAGCTGAAAGTTTAAATATGTTACCAGTGGTGTGTGTGGCAACATACAGCAGATATTTTTCAGCAGATGGCTATGAAGAAAAAGCTGTATGGTTAAAAAGGTGTCACAGAATTATCAGAGTTGGAAGGGACCTCTAGAGATCATCCAGTCCAACGCTCCCACTAAACAGAGCCTGCTACAGACCATACTTAGTGACTCACAGATACTGCACCATGGCTTTTAACTTAGAAATTTGACAATTCTTGCTGCTGAGGGTCTTGCAGGAGGATGGGAGAGGAAAAGCTAAGTTTGCTTTTTGGATTGAGCAAACCTGGCTTCCAGACAGGATCCGACAGCAAAAAGCAAATGTATTATAACCAGCATACATTTAGGTAAAAAGTTTTAAGGTGAAGACTTGAGAATGGACTCTTTTTCCACAAGTTAATGGGAGGCAGTAGACAGTATTTCCCAGGAAAATTACATGCATCTTAGCTTTCTAAAAAAAACAAAAGAATATTCTTGTGGGCAAGTAGTAAGTGTGATGCCAGTGTACCAGGCTGTTGCCTATCAGCACATGTATGATATGTAAAGAATCAGTAAGGATGTTGGCTGTGCTAGACCATAATGTCAAACTACAGCAACTTCTAAGTACCTTTTATGTTTTGGGGGTTTTTTTGCCTTGAATTTTTTGAACAATACCATGGATCTCAAGGCATACTAAAATAAGATGAGTACTCTGTAACATTCTGAAGCATCCCCTTACAACATTTTTACATTTGTAACGCAAGCTTGGGAAAAGAAAGAAAAGGACTCAGAAAATATGATGGCTTTTCATTTAGGATCAGAGCTTCAGCTGTGAAGGAGGAAGGATGAGACACTTCTAAATAGCTAATGTGTACTTGACATACATATCAAGAAAGAGAATATAGAGGCTGTTTATGGGCACACTACTCTGTGCTGGTTGATTTTGACCTCCATCATATTGCATGTCTCCCTATTCTGTCAATATTGCTTAAAAATTGGGTCAGGGATGTCTTTTTAACCTATGAATCAGTGCTTTGTACACCTGCCAATAACATGTGCACCTCAGCATCCCTGGGAAGTTGAACTTAAGATGGTTTCCTTTGCTTCTAGGATTGTACATGGATAACGAAAAGGGGCTAACAAGGGTTTCTTGTGTGGGGGAAAGCACCACAATTTTACTGCTTGTTTGCAAGGCAGACTTGATGCAACTTTAAAATTTGCCTATAATAAGCTTAAGGTGCAAGACCTTTGCCAGTTTGGTTTAAACTAATTGGCAAGCTGCAACTTTTTGATTGTTCTAGCAATTAAAGCCTTTGTGCTCCATTCAACTGACAGAAGTTGATGCTGTAGTTTTTCAGCAAGTAAATTTTCTGCAGTGGAAGGTTTGCATGAGTAGGAAGTGTTTCTTCAGCTTCTTAATGTACTAATAAAGGAAACATTCACATTGTTAGCTTGTTGTCCTCTTAAACAAATGGGTGAATCAGGTTCGTGGAGCTTAGGAAGACAAATGACACTTCCAAGGTTGCCAGCAATGCTGAATAAACAGCTGCTGATTTATTTGATCAATGGGAAAGAAAAAATATATCTGTGCTTGACTCCTTGCAAAGGAACAGGATGCAGTGTCACACCCACTGCTTAAGTTAAAGACTGTGTGTGAAGAGTTGATTTTTCCATTTCAATTACATCTTAAACTGCATCCCATGTTCTGAACTACCCAGAAATTAGCAAATATTTAACGTGATGCTGAACAAGAAGGCTAAGATCAGTTTATTGTGATGCACTTGTGATGACAAGCAAGTACTTCCCTTGGAACACTCAAGTTGCTTTGAACACAGATTGAGAACTCCAGCTCACTCCATCTTGTCATTTCAGCTCTGTGTATTTTGCCTACATCTTGCTAATTTCTGCCTGGTTTTGTAGGCTGAGTTGATGCTTTACTTTTCACTTAGCAATCCATTTTCTTTGCACCTTTGTTATATATGTGTGCTGGGCTTTGTTTTTTTTCTTATTCTCCTTCTGGAATCTATTTTAGTCTATTCACTTGGAGTGGCTTTTTTAAGGAAATTGAGAGATTAGGCGAGTGGACAACTGAGATGAATTGAAGTGGTTCATCTTTGTCAAAAAATCCTGTCTTTCACAGCTGTCCCTCTTGCAAGAAAGAGGAGAAACTGAGCAGAGAGCTGAACTTCAGAGACATGGAATAATTAGGAAGAAGCAAAGTGAGAAAGTGGCTTGAACAAAGCTGGGAAAAATGGGTATTTTTGGACTGAAGTAGGTGCATGAAAGCACTTAATTCTGTATGGAAGTAGATATTCAAGCTCTTTTTTTAATCAATAAGGATGGGAAGGGGATATGCTTTCCCAAGAGAAATTTAAAAAAAGTTTTTGGAGGAAAAATGTGCAGAGAAGAGAAATCTTTATTGTAGCTCAAATGTTTCTTTTTTTTTTTTTTTTTCTCTCGATAAGCTGCAATAAGAGATTGAAGCTCAACTTTGTAGCTATTAAAATTACAAGTAGTTAAATACAAGTAAACTGTCTTAGGGGGAAATAGTGCTATTAATATTTGAAAGGAGGAAAGAGAATATACCAAGTATGATAAAGAGATTGACATCAGTGTTAGTAGCTACCAGGTAATGTATTTCAAAGAGGTATTGAGCTGCCTAGGATCAAAGCCACTTGTACGTGCAGGGTTTCCAGCTAAAAAGCCATAGGAGGATATGGGGCTGATACAGTCTGGAAGTCTCAGAAGGTATTTGTTATCTGCAGCCAGCAGAATAACCAGCATTGATCACACTCCTGCAGAAGTGGAGGGAATCAAGGTCAGAACAAGGTATGTTCACTTGATCTGCTGAAACCCTCAGACTGGGAGAAATGATTGGGAACATGAAAGGAAAGGGTCTCCTGATAACTCGCTGCCGAAAGACAGAAGCTCACCAGCTTCTGAGGACAGGAAAGCTTTAATCACCTTAATCACTTGGAGATTTTCAGAGGAATTAAGTGAGGGGGTCTCCTGGGCCTGTGTGTCTCCTGGCTTGCCTCTCCTCACATCCACTCTGGCTGCTCCCTGCTGAGGTTTTCAGCCTGTGTTGCAGCAGCCTCTGGCTTGGCTTTGAGTCTGGCAGAAGGGAGTAATTTTGGAGGGCAGAGGAGGAAGGGTGGAGGGTGAGATGGTTCAGGCATATATGTAGTGTGGGTAGTAACAGTGACCCCCTTCTTCTGTCTGATGAGCACTTGGGGAGAGAAAAGCCAAGGGATGGAAAGCAGGTGCTGGAGCAGGCTTGGCATCCAGCCTGTGTTCAGCCTTAGAGATGGGAGCATTTCCCAGATGTTGATGTCCTGGGGGGTGCTCCCAGCCTGTCACTGTCATCAGCTCCATTCAGGGGAAGGGCCCCCACCTCCCCAGGTGGTGCATTGTACCAAGGTAGCTGGAATGGTGAAATTTAAGGAATTTAAGAAAAACCAACTGATGATATTTCTTAAATACAGCTCATCAGTTTGGGCAAAAAGCAAACGTTAGAGATTGAATTTTTTTTTCTTCTTTTTAGGAAAAATGCTGAACCCCCCACATTTTCTGTACTACAATTGTAAAGCCCTTAGTAACAGAGGTTACCTACAACACATTGCTCAATGAGTAGTGACTTAACTACAAAGCCTCAACCAGAACCTTTTCCGCTGTTGTGCTGATTTACTATGCAAGACTTCAAGTCTGCAACATATGGCATGGCTATATTGTCCTATAAAGGAGGAAATAACTGTGTATGACTTTTATTTGGATGGTGAAAACTGAAAAAAAAGAGTCCCAGGAGTTGCTCTTCTAAAACTAAAAGCAAGGTGTTTGATGTGATGTCAAGGGCTGTTGAAATATGTAATTCATTCCATCTGCTGCCTTTGGTTCATGAGAACAACGTGTTGGTGCCAGCTGCATATGCCTAAAACTGAGAGAGAAAAGGGGGAAAAAATCCTTGGCTATCATTTCTGTTGACTCTACTACTTGTAGAGTGCCAGTGAGCCACAATTCCTGCTTTATTTTTAGCCCATGTGTCCTGGTTTGCCTGGCAGGCAAGCTTAGAGGGATATATCCTACATGCACTTGAGCTTAGGAGACTTTCCCTGCATTGCCAACATTGGAGCTCTGAAAATCCATACCCATTCACCAACTTTCTATTGCCATCTGTCTAGGAATTAGGTAGCTCTGGCTCTATTATTCTAAGCTCAATATTGCTGAGTTTTTATTCCTTTCATTGATCCTTGGCTGGTCCAAACAAGCTCTGCTGTTGGTTACTCAGGACTTGCAGTTACAGTCATTTTAATAATCTAAACAAATACTTATTAAATAACTTTTATAACAACAAAAACCTTCCAATGCTGCTTTCTTAAATAACATACAAGATTTGCAGCATATCTGTTTAGTCAACAAGCTCTAGAATATTTTTTTTTTTTTAATCTCAGCATTTCTAGTCAAAGATTAATAGTTCCTTCCTCAGCCTTTCTAGTCCTTTAGGAACTTAGCTCCCCTCTCTTCAAGCATTTCTAAACCAGCCCATTAGATCTCTGGTATTTGTACTGTATTTGGAGGGCAAATTAAATTTGTGAAATGGTTATTAAGTCATTCTCCAGCTCTTAGGGAGGCTTATCCTAAGTTGCTTTAGTGCTTTGCCATGTGTAACAGTGGTCCAGGAACAGGCAAATGGAAGTAGAGCTTACAATTTTCCTTTCAGATTTTAGCCATGTGAGTAGGAGGACTTCCCAGAGCATTTCTAGGTGTGAAACTTTCATGTTACTGTTTAATAGAAGGAAAAAATTGAATATCAATAAAATCTTCCTTTTTCCATTTATCAGCCAATTATTAAGGAAATAGAAAATTAATCCCACAATAAATTATATTATAGTCACATCCCACTTTCCTGTTACTGATGGAACAGCTGTGCTGTCCAACCTGCAGCCCAATGGATTAGTAGGTACAGTGAAAGACAGTGGTGAGACACAAAATTATTGTGAAAAACATAGGATTTTAAAAAATCCTCAAAAACTTATGGGCAACAAGATGCTTCAGTAACAGAGAACACAGTAATGCAGCTGCTGGGTTCAAAAAATATTTTAGAAAATTATTTTCTTAACCTTTTGGCTCTGTGTGCAGAAATCAGTGGTTGTGCTTCAGAGAAAAGAAATAGCAATTAAGATCCTAAATAACTCTTATGGATCTGTGTCTCTGTACCCACATACAAGCAGTCAAATCAATTTGCCATTTGCTGGATTCAAGCTTTCTGAATCCTTGAAAAGCTTGAAGACTTGAAGCCAAAGCCACCAGGTCATGTGAATCCAAAGTGGAGAAGAAGAGTTTAGTAGCACTTCCCAGTTTATTGGCTATTTTTAACCTGCAGCTTTAGGAGCTGGTTTGGATTTTGCCAAGGGAAGTGATTAGGGCATGGCCTCTAATTTCATCTGTTTCATGCATCCAGTGTTTTTCAGACTGACAAATATATTTCTGCACTATGGGTTGCTAATATAATGATCATAATGCAAGAAGCATGTGGGTATAAAACCTTCATCTTTCCACTGTATTTTTGCATGCTATAATCAGAGCTTATGCAGATCCCTACAACTGTGACCTTTTTGATATGGTACTGGTAGAGTCAGTGTCATTGGTTTCTGCTCTGTTAGGGTGTCCTTGGAACAAACAAGTGCTGCTGGAAAAGGGGAGGTTTAAGTTAGACATGGGGAAGAAGTTTTTTAATGTGAAGGTGCTGAGCCCCTGGGCCAGGTTGCCCAGGGAGGTTGTGGAAATATGTGGAATATATTTCAGTGTTTCAGGCCAGGTTGGATGGGGCTTGGAGCAACCTGGGCTGGTGGGAGTTGTCCCTGGAAAGTCAGGGGGGTTGGGACTGGATGATCTCTAAGGTCCCCTCCAACCCAAAATAGTCTGGGATTCTCAGCTGCACATCTAGCACTGTAGAACTGGTACAGGGTCACTGCCTCTGTGCTGGAGTCTGCCTGGAGAGGGAAAAAAATGGATTTATCTAGAAGTGAATTTGTGGGAAATTGAAGCACAGCAGGTGAACATTACTTAGCTAAGCTGGAACTTAACCAGAAAATAAAAGTTAGATTTCTCCCTTTTGCAAATAAGCTACAGGATCTTCTGTAACTCTGAGTACTCAGCACATCTGCTGAATGTCAATTCTCTTGCAGGATTCAAAGGCACATTTTTCAAATACTTATAATCACACAATCCTAGAATTGGCTGGGTTGGAAGGGACCTCAGAGCTCATCAAGTCCAACCCTTGATCCACTCCCGCTGCAGTTCCCAGCCCATGGCACTGAGTGCCACATCCAGGCTCTTTTGAAATATCTCCAGGGATGGAGAATCCACCCCTTCCCTGGGCAGCCCATTCCAGTGTCTGATCACCCTCTCCCTAAAGAAATTCTTTCTAAAGTCCAACCTAAAAATGTCCAACTTGTTGCAATTAGAAGTCCTAATAAATATTCAGGCATGGCAGTTATAAGTCCAGTACCCTTCAGTCAAAGATTTTGGGTTTTTTTCTGTCAGAATTTTGTCAAGGAGAGTTTTCTTGATTTGTATGTTTTTGTTTCAGTGATACCTCATGTTTACCAGCAGTAAAATGTGTTTAGGGTGGCTATTGATTAAATTTATTGAGATTTTATGTCCTTAAGAAAAATACCCTCTGGGTTTTCAGTCTGCTTCAGTATACCCATACTTATGATGTTCTGTTTCAATGGAGATTATCCAAACCAGACAGGGTTGCAAAATTAGAAAAAGAAACCAAAGCAACAAAAATCCCACAGAACAACAGCAAAACCCCCCAAAAAAGACCAACTCATTGTCTCCTTAGCCTTGGACTTTATACATTTAAGAAGATCTAACACAAAAAATCTTCTAATAAAAGGTGGTTTATTGAATTCTGAAGACAAAATTTTATCAGTTGTTTCCTATAAATAGTTCTTAGAAATAATCTACAAAAAATGTCAATGTATTCAAATATTAATCTAGCCTTACTCTCACTAGAACTATTTTTTGTGGAATAATAGATTACAAACAGAAGTCCCAGATGCATTCTCTGAATCTATAAATTACTCATTGTGAAGAAAAATATTTTTTCTGTAAAAATGATGGATTGTTGGAACATAATGCTTGCTGCTGCTGTTACAGTTAGATTTTCTTTGAAATTACTGAACTTCTTATTGTTTAAAGTAGGCACAGCCTCCATAAGGCCAGACAGTCAAGAAGAGTGCACATCTACAACTGAAATAGGGCAGCTATCAAGAATTCTGATGTTACGTAGCTCTCATATCTACTTTTATTCTTTTTCCTCTGGAGTGGAAAATGCTGAATGCTCTCTCTGTAGCTTATTACACACAGACATGACTTAAATACACTTGAGCATTAGCACTTTGCATTAACTGTTCACATCTACAAGTAAAAAATAGCTGAAGTGCAGATGCTGTTTTGTTTTTCTCCTACAAGAAGACTTAAAAATATGATTGAATATAATTATAATCTGCAGTGACACATGTGATGGAACACATTTGTTTTGAACAGTGAAAAGACTGAACTGAATTTACAGGAGTGACAACTGTAAACTTGTAGACATTGCTTCCATCCTTTTCCCAGGTAACTTAACTGAAAGGAAGTATTAGGTTGGATATTAGAAGGAATTTCTTTACAGAGGGGGTGCTCAGCCATTGGAATGGGCTGCCCAGGGAAGGGGTGGATTCTCCATCCCTGGAGATATTTCAAAAGAGCCTGGATGTGGCACTCAGTGCCATGGGCTGGGAACTGCAGCGGGAGTGGATCAAGGGTTGGACTTGATGATCTCTGAGGTCCCTTCCAACCCAGCCAGTTCTAGGATTCTGTGATTTTTTTTATTTTTTTTTTTTAGTGCCCTAAGAGGGATTTCACTGCTGGGCAAAGAAGCAGGAAGCAACTTTCTGTGACAGCTCCAAACTGCTTGGATTTCACACCCAACATGTGTATTGGTAAAAGCAGAAGTTATCACCCCCCTTCTTGAACACTGACAGGATGGAATTTGGGTTCTTCATGTGTTCTGATGCTTTAAATAATTTGATCACAATCTGCAATACCCATGCTGCCTTGTACTGCTACTTTCCAGAATCATTTATAAGGAGCTCTACACCTCCCACAGCTTCAGCAGCTTCTGTCAATGTCATTATCCCTATCAAAAAATATGGATCAAACTCAAGTTGTCTTGATGATTTTTTTTTTCTAGAGGAAAGTCTGATTTGAAGAGGTCATATTAGAGTTAATGGACACTGAACCAGTCATGACTGTGTGAAGTGTCATGAGGGGATGACAAGTTGTCTCTGCTCTTGGAGCACTTTTGTACCACAATGGATTTTTGCCTCAGATGGTGAGAAGTTTAATATTGATGAGTGTTAGGGGTGAAAGAGAAAAACAAGAAGTTTGTGTAGTGAAGAGGGGTGGTGACTCTCAAGAGGAACCCTTCTGTGGATGTCCAGCTTTGTTTCACAACACAAAATCTCTGATTCTTTCTGGGTAAAGTTCTTTTAGACTGATGGAGCACATTCCATAAGGGAGATCTGGGCATTGTAGTCTACTTTAAAGCAGCCTTTTCAGTATTAGAAGTGAAAGCTTCATTTGTATGAACCACACAATATCTTGCACCAACTTGCAGTAACTTTTGTGGTCTGTTGCTGTATATAGCTTGGAGGGTGAATGGTTAAACAGAGCTTCAGATTTCAGACAAGTTTCACCACAATGTGCAACATCTCCTGACCTCTAAAAAGAGGTTTCTGGCTTCTGGACACAGCCCCAGTTCACTTAGGACTCGGATACCTGTGAAAAAAATTCTAAAACTTCCCAAGAAAGTAACTGAGTTATCTCAAACTTTGTTTTATTGGTGTTGATAGAAAACACTGCGGTTCTTTCTCATAACCTTATTTTTAGTCATATAATTTATTATCTGATTTGTATACAAGAGGAACCACTATGAAGTGGTTAGTAGAGCTGTATAAAAGTAGGAGAAGAGCACAGAAAACTCACTCTGCACATCTTTTGTGTAATAAGTTTTGAGTAATAAGTTGTTTCAAGAAGTACTGAAATGTAATGAAAAGGAATCAAGTGTTCTCTCTGATTCCTGTAATACTGCAAATCTGTGGTATCAGTGTGGATTTACTGTACAGTCATGCTACTTGGACATAAATTTTCTTGGAATAGCTTGTGTAGTTTCTGTAGTACCACCTGCAGAGTATGTTGCACTTAGGGGTCTGTGAATAATGTTCTAAGTGTATTTGTTCTGTCATGCATGTAAGAAACTTGCTGAATTATTTTTTTTTTTAAACTAGATAGAAGTGAGCAATGTCCCTTTCTGACCAGAATATTTCCTTTGAGATCTAACTGATCTTCAGGCCCAAGGGCTTGAAGCACTGCTGTAGTTCTGATGTCTAAAACAAGCTAACTGGATGCCCAGGACAGCTGTAGTCAAGTCAGTTGGCATTAGGATTAAATGAATTAATACAGAAAGCAACGTGGATTAATGATGTCTAAGGATTTATGGAAAACACCCACTGAAATAACATGGTTTTATTCTCCAACACTTTAATGGGGGCAAGTATTTGTGATATTGTGGTAGATTTTCATCTCATGCTGAGTAACATTCTGGGGATGAAAAATATTTACTGGTTTTACATGTATCACTTAAGTACATCTAAGGAGAGGCAAATAGTTGGTTTAATTCCAGACAACTACTGAAAAGAATCTGACCAGAAAAAGGAAGAGTTTTGGTGAAGACTGGTAGTGTGTCCAGTAGAACCCCACAGAACAGAGAGACTCAGTTCTTATGAACAGGAAAAGGCTCTGGGCTCCAGCTAGGTTTGTAAATCCCTCAGTGAATTTTACCCTTGAATATACACTCAAATCTGAGTGCAGGTATAGAGGTCACTTCCCTTTGTGACTGGCAAAATTCCTGATGAAGCTAATGGGAGTTTTGGTGTCTGGACTTCATGATGAGCAGTGGACTTGAGCAAGGTGGAGGAAGCAGCTTCCTTCTTGAAGCTCTAGATGGAGAAAATACCAGATTTAAGCTGCTACCTATTTATTTATCTAGTTTTATTTGTGTGCATGTAATGTGTCAAATATCTGAAAGGTTAGAAGTGATTTAACAGTGTACCCTGACAAGGAAAGCACTTGGGGTTGAATTGTGAAAGAGGAGCAATGCCAGTGGACAGTAAAGGAATGAAACTGAAGCAAAACTGAAGTTTGGGCTCTTCCCATAGGTGAGAGAGTCTTCTTTGGAATTTATTGTTATATTGCCAGAAAGAATTGGTTGATTTTCTGTTTGTTTGGGTTTTTTTTCTTTTTGGTGTGTTTGCAAGAAGTATTGGCATCATGAGGAGGAATACTCTCAAGAAGTGAAACTTTCTGGGTCTACTGAGGGAGAGGTAAAATTGCAGAGGTTTTCAATACATAGGGAGTCAATTTATATAAACAAATCAAACCATTGCATATGAATTTGTACAGCTCTAAGGTCAAACTACTTTAACTTGGACAAAAATTGAAAATAAGATGAAACCATAGTTTTATAAATCTGTCTATCTTTTCCCAATTAATTTTCTTTATCATTAACATATAAATATGGCACCCCAGTGTTGGTATTTGGGCTTTAATGGTGTGGTGGTCTCAGATATTTAAGACCCATGAAAATGAAGGAGGGTTTGGTAAGGCTGTTATACTCTGACATGGGAGCTCCTTGACCTTTTGGCCCCTGAAAAAACATTCTTAAGGGCTTAGGAGAATCAAAAAGCACACCTCTAATTTTTGTGCAGAGCTCTGCCTGGAATTTAAAAGGTTGCTTGATCTCCTTGCTTATTATAAGTTTGCCCTTTAGATCCTTTTGCAATTAGACTTTATTAGTGCACTTAGTGGTTTATCTTTATCATTTACATATGTTCTCCTAATACTAAATTAGTAATTTTGTGGGAAACCATGCAAAGTCAGGCGTATGTGGCTTTGGAGGGCTGAAAAAATTCAGCAGGCAGAATAACAATGAAACTATTTGTGTGTTGTTTGGCTTTGTACTTTCATCATTTCTGATGGGAAGTATCCTGGAGCAGTTTCAGGGCAACTTGTGCATGAATCTCTATTTCCTTCAGCACATCCTTCTTGCTATGGTTTAGTACCTGCCTTTGTATTCCTTTCAGACTTTATTGTATAAACCTAGTTCTTCCCTCCTCCTCTGCAGCCCTTCACAAATAACAGAAGCAAAGGTGATGGGGTTTTGGCAAACCATCTGTTTTGTGTGGTAGCACATCCCCAACAAAGTCAGAGTGGTCTCAGGATAAACAAGTAGACAGAATAAGGACTTGATCTTCCTAAACCTTGGAAAAAGCTGCTTTGTCCTTTCTATATCAACTATGTTGGCTGGGTAACATTATCACTTTTAATTTCAGTATTGGTGACAATTATGTCACAAGTTTTGGGTGAATAAAATAGCTGATGATTTAAAAAAAACCTTAACTTCAGTATTAGATAATCAGAGCTCAAGCCTTAGTGGTTTAGTGACTTTTCTGGGTAAAGTCAATGTGTTGAGGTGAAGCAGGGAAGTTTTCCCAGTAACCAACACTCCCTCCAGCCAGCTTTAGGTTTTTTTTGAACTTTATCATTTATATGCAAGAGTAGGTGTACTTTCCAATTACTAATCAGAAAAAATATTTTCTTCTCAAATGCAAGTGATATTTCAGCACATTTTAGTCCTTCATTATTTCATATTTAATCCTCCTCTTCCCCTACTTCTGCTGGGAAGCAGGCACAGAGCCATTTGTGTAGCTGAGATGTGGGATGCAGGATGCTTTATTTGACCATGGAGGTAGAAGATAAGTTGGAAATTTGGAGTAATCTTTGTATTCTTTATCTTGAGCTTGTGCCTGTGCTTAAGAAAAATGTCATTTTAAAGTCTGTAGAGAAACCTGATATTCACTGGAAGTCACTACCAGGGCCCACGGGTGACAAATGGGAAAATCTCCACAGGTTTTCACTCCAGATACCCCATCTCCTGGTTCTGATTACTCTGCCTCTTCTAAAACACATCTCATGTGTCAAGGCAAGGGAAATGGGGGCCTGAAACTGGAGAAAATTGTTGCATGTGTTCTCTGTTATACAAAATATGTGTTTTGATGTTATGGCATAAATTTGTCAGCCAGCCACAGATTATTAAAGCTTAAAAACTTCCATTAGTTGAAGATCTCTTGATACTCACAATATACTCTATAAAAAGGGTAGGTCATACTTAGCAATTTTACTGTAATTTGGGGATTGGAAGAGAAAATTTTCAAGTGATCTGCTGAGCACATTATTAACTTTCATTTTGCATTCCTGTTTGTGACCATCCAGCATTTATTTCCTGCCTTGTAAAATGAGTTCTGGTCCTGCAGTCTGCTCTACTTTTATTATTTTTAGTGCACCCTGTTTGCTGTTTACTTCCCCTGAGAATTTCTCAAAGGTACTTGGAACAAACCCATCCTTTGAGGCACATGGGTGCTTTCATACTTGGTATGTGTGAAAATCAGAGTCTTATTTCTCATTTCTTCAGTAGAAGTGCAAACCTGCCAAGCATTCCTTTGGTAATAGGAATGGTGTAGAAGCTAAACATGTTCTGAGCCCTTGTTTTATGACTCTAGGCTTTTTTTTTATGACTTTTTTTTTTTTTTTTTTTTTTTTTTTTTTTTTTTTTTACTTTTTTTTTTTTTTCTTTTTTCTTGTAGGCCCTTGTTACTTGGTCACTTTATAGCTCTTGGTGAGATCCCCAGTTGCATTTCTGTCACTTAGCATCTCCCCCAGTGCAATGCAATCCTTAAATGGTCAATTCAGCAGCTCAAACCAGAATGATTTATTTTAACTCTTGACAAACTGCAAACATAGAGATTTTTATGAAACTGAAGCTTCTCTTGGCCTCTCTCAAATCTTCATAGGGCCTTTTATTAGCTCAGAGGAATCCTGCTGATCTTTTGGAGTTCTGCACATTGGCCTGGGATATGAAAATCCCAGATTAGGGAGAGTTTGTCACTGAAGCAACATCTTTTTTTCCTGCTTCTTGGCTTTGCTAAATAACTTAGAAATCAGTCTAAAACATTTTAACCACAACAGGGAATGGATGCCATGAGATTTGCTACATTTCTTACAAACACATTTGTAGAACTGATGTGTCACCATAAACGTGGCTTTCCTTTATTTTATTCCTTAAAACAATCATAGCTAAGCAGTGCCCTGGATTTGGCAATGTAATAGGTTTTCCTTGTTTCTTCAGGGAATATGTCAAACCAACACCTGCAGGAAAGTCTCTTTACATTTGTCACAAAGTATTCAGCAATCAGCTTCACTTTCCAGTTGATTTCTTGTATTGATTGTATTATTTCAGTACAACAACATGAATGTACCATTTTGTGCTCCTCTTTTTTTTTCTCAGAAGCTCCTTTTATTTTCTTCCAAGTCTAGAGAATTACAAAATCACTTGCAAAATTATGCCCACAGTTGTGCTAACAGAATTTAGTGTTTTGGGAAAAAAGTTATTTGCCCCAAATATAGGGAAGTGATGACTCCTTACTTTGCAAAATTGACATATTTAAAAAAATCAAACCTATGTGTGGCATTTATGATTCAGTTTAGAATAAAAAAGAAAATCCTGATGGGTATTTCCCCAGGTACAGTAGAGTTCAGTGCTAAAGTAACAAAAGGAAAAGCTCTTTGTGTTGCTTTTCTGCTATTAACATGCAAGTTTATTTTTATTTAAGCTTGCTACCTCCTTGAGCTCTTTTAATTCTTTTCCTTAACTCTTTCAAACAATAGCAGAAAAAAAAAAAAAAAACCAACCAAAAAACACGCACAAAAAAACCAAAACTAGTCTAGATTTCCAGTTTTAATTAGTTTCTTTAGGGTGGTTGGTTGGATAGATGGCAGAAGGGAAATAAGGAGAGTGATATTGAAGACTCTTGCTCTCCTGATTAAAAGCTCAAGTAAACATTTATTTCAATAAAAAGCACTATAGCAATATTATGGAACTTAACACTGAATAAGAGTGAAAATTGCCTAATCATTCATTAGTGTGAGTGTGCTTTTAATGAACTGTGAGGGGACAGCACTGAACTGGAAAGAAAGCAGAAAAAGTCTGAAAATCCTTGATGCTGGGGAACATGACCTGCTGGGCATGTCTGGAAGGTGGTAAACAGTCCTGGGCTTTTGGGGCTAATGGTAAGGCATCTGCTGATTGCCAGGGAAAGCTGATTGACTGAACATAATGCCATTAATTTATTCCACTTACTCCAGAGGTTAATACAATTTAGTGTCTTTCAGACATGGCTAAAAATGATTATTTTCAGTGCAATCTGGCGAATGAAAAATAGGATTCAATAGAGCAATAGTGAAATGTTAATAAGGAAACTTAATTGAAAAAGTGATTTGTGTTCACCTGGCCAAAGTAATAGGAATCTTGGTGCTATCACTTGTCTGGAAGTTCTGTGTGAAAAGGTTTTGTGCCTTTTTATAATATTTGCTCAGAGTCTCTTAAGGAATTTGTGACTTTGATTACTCAGGGCCACATATTTGGTACAGAAGTGTAAAAAAAGGAGATCTTTAAAAATTTAAGTGCTTGTCACAGTGGAAGGCACAGAGTTTGCATTAGATTTTGGAAACAAAATATTAAGTTTTCCAGTTTGTTACAATCAGGGGGGAGAAAACCAACCCTGTTTAAGTGAAGTTTCTCTTTTCACCCAGCAAATAGCACTGGGCTTTTGGCTGAGCACATTGGGACAGATATTGATGGGCTTTCAAACAGCAGAGTTCTTACAAGGCATTCACAAAACACCATTTCTTCCAAAGCCTCAAAATAAAAACAAAAAGTGACTATCAAGATGGAAAAAGCATACCTGAAAGCTCAAGCTCATTTTTAAGATTAGGGAATGAGTAAATCACTGGTTGTAGGAAGAGATTTTGAAGCCTTAATACTTCAAAAGTGAGCAAAACACTTTTTTTAATCAGAATAAAATTTCATGTGAAGTGGCACACAGAAACAGCTAAGTTCTGTGGTGCTGCTTTTGAGCAAGTTGAAAGCTGGAAAGAAATTTCATTTCCTAAAGAAGTAGAGACTTATTTGGAAGTGACTTCTGCATAGGTCAATATCCACTGATCATTCTGCAAAATAACAGGGTTCAGCTGCTTCCTTCAAAATTTACTTTGAGACATGATACTAGGTTTGTAACATGGGGTTGAATCCTACTATAAAACCAAGTCAAAAACCTGGGTGTAGAAGCAGTAAGGAATTTATTTTTTTTTTTTTATATGAGCCCTGAAATTTTTAATTACTTTTATGCTATTAAAAAAAACAACCAAAAAAACCCCAAAACCAAGCAAAAAAGCCACAAGAAAATTATGAATTTGCAACTTTAACAAAGAGGAAAGCATATTGAACAGAAAAATTACTAAAATTACCTTTGGAATTTTAGCCATGAGCCCATGGTTCATATGCTGTGAGATACTTGTCTAACTGGAAGAAATCCCAAATTGCTAGGATTAGGCTTCCCTGTGAGAGAGCTGAAAATCTGCTCCCATTTATTAGGAGAAAGTCAATAGCATCAGGAATCTTTGTGCATTTTTCTTTCTCTCTGGGGAATAAAATGTGTCTTTTTGGAAACTCTGGAGCTTTTCCTGTGTTTTGCAACCACCTCTTGCTGCAGGGAGCCCAGGGTGGCTTCTGAGTGAATGAACTCTTTTTCCTTTTTGGTTGGGAATAAGCTCTGTTATTGTTGGTTCAAGAGAGATCTCCAAGCAATATAGGGAGAGTCTTGATGTGCAAATTATTTTAAGGGTTGGCAATATGGCTTTTTTTGTGGAAGTTGAATTTGGATGTCCCAAATGAGAGAAATATGCCATGAACACCAAAAAAAGTCATGTTATGGATTTTTGTTCCTCCTGTGCCCCCTGGTTTGCTTCCTTGTGATCCAGGATTCAGTTTTGAGGGTTTTCTCTCTTCAATGTTGACTTTTTATTTTTTATTTTCACTCCTTTTGAAACATTTGAAACTTAGCTGAAGTGAGTTAATTTAGTAGCTGTCATTAAAGTGTCTCCTGGTCTCTCTTCTGAAGGCATCTGCTGTGTGTTTCAAGCCCAAATTGTGTGTGCAGATGACATACAGTTGTATTTATGATGGTTTTTTACTCATAAATCAACAGAGTATACTTAAAATTCTATTGATAGTACCAAGGGGTTTTTTCCTTTATGTTAAATACTTCATTTCAAAACATAGCAATTTTTTTTTTTTTTTTAAATGACCTTAGAAACCTGGCACTGATTCCAAGCTGCATTTTTTACCTTCCAAGTATAAAAGTTTTCTGTTGTCCTCAAAAATAGATGGTGAGATTAGGTATCATGCTATGAAAAATGATAGTGGCACAGTGCTTCATATATTAATGCCTTTCGTACTTACCTGTCAAGTAGAAGAAAAATAACACATGAAAACATGTCTTCAGGTTCAGTTTCAGAATATAATCCTTTTCAGAACACTGATTTGCTTTTATAAATAGCATTGAGGATGGGGAGTACATACAGCTTCTCCAACACACCAATATTTTGAAATATATTCAATCTTTATTCTAATATTCTGAACTCAATATTCAGGCTGCAGTAATCCAAACCATAAAATGCAAGCATGATTTTACCCAGCTGTCTATTTTGAAAGCTTATGTTGATTCTATTTTCTCATTATCCTACAGAGGATTGGTTTTAAAATAAAAGCCTTCTCAGAAAGTCTTTTTGTTTTCATAAGCTAAAATAACACTCTCTGCTTTATACTGAGCCTCGTGGTGCTTCAGTTACCATAGTCCAGCAGAATATTGACATGGCCAAAGGTTTTTGGATTATTATTATGATTATTATTTTTTTTTTTTTTTGTGGACAAGAGTGGGTGTCTTCTGCAGAACACTCCTCACTTTGGAGGAACTTTCTTCTGGGGTTTGCAGCACTGTTAATCCCCCCTGGATGATTTCTCCAAGTGTTAGGTGATAAATATCAGGTGATGAGAAGCTTTCTAGTGGGAACCCAGAGAGTCTGCAGTCTCTGGAGCTCCAATCTCTAACCCTGCTGAGACAGAGGCAAAAGTTTAATAGTAGAAAATCAAAGTAGGAAAAACACAGAATTCAGAATAATGCATCATATGAAGAATTGTTCTGCTTTAAAAGAAAGATGAGTGAGCACACTTCTCTTATAGCAAGTCTTTTCATCAGCCTTTAATTCTGTTGACTCCTGTAACGTTGTGAAATGGAGTATTTTATTTAATACACTTTCTTTAATTATATATCTTATTTCTCTGTGCTTTTCCACTGTATTGTGCTACATGTTCATTCCATCAATTGATAATTTTGCTCAATATTTCCTGATCTCAGCCTGGCTGTGTCTAAGAAAGCAAAAAACCTACAACAAGAAAAAAAGACCCATCATATCCCTCACCCCACTATGTAGGATGGCACCTTTAAAGTTTTGGTGTCTCCAGATGTAAACAACATTAAAGAGCCTGGAAGGCAAGACAATAAACAAACAGTTGAGCTGCACTGAGATAATATATCCATGAGTAATTTAGTTTATAGTGTGGAAGAAAAAAAGTGATTGAACAGTCATTAGTTTCCTGTATTGTTTGTAATAAGGTTATATGATTAGCAGGGCATAAATGGAAGAAGCTGAGTGAGGGATTTTGAATTAGTACTATGGATTGCCTCAGCCTTGATAGAAACATGAGGGGATTATCTCTTTATTAACATGCCTGTTGGCAAAAGATGAAATGTTTCTGGGGTTGCTCTGTGTAACATCCAATTTTCCAAAGAAGGAAATTAAATGTTCTTTTTCCAGGGTCAAAGTTAGCAAAAGAACAGAAATCTACTTTCCTGGACAATGAGACACGAGAAGAATACTGCAGGATGGGGTTTTTAGGTATTGGTATATTTCCTTCTTTTAGGTAGAGTAAGTTGCACTAGGTAAATAGGTAGAAAAACTTGCTGAGAATTAATGCCCTTTCCACAGAACATTTAAAAACATGTATGTGTGTTCTAAATATTTTGGGAGATGTTTAAAACTGGAATTTAAAATTGAAACAGACTTTGGAACTTGGAATATTTAACACTTTGTAATTCCTCTTTTTTCAGTAGAAGAGTTGAGAGTAAGAAAAAACCAATTTTCTATAACATGTTTATGGTTGAAATTTTCTATAAAAATTTTCCTAGACAGAAAGCTACTTTTATTGCAAGGCTATTAAAAATAAATTGCTATCTAAGAATGATACTAAATTTTGCTTTGCATAGAGCTGAATGTTAGTGAACAGCAAGGAAACTGAACTGGTGAAGTGGCTCTGTAAGCTCCTAGCTAAAGAGCCACTAGAGAAAAACAGAATTATTTGGGCTGGAAGGGACTTGGAGGTTTGTAGCCCAACCTCCTGCTCAAAGCAGATCAGCTCTGAGGTCAACTCAGGATCATCAGGGCTTTGTCCAACTGGATTTGGAAAGCCTCTAAGGGTGGAGGTTGTGTAACCTCCCTGGGCCCCTGCTGCTCTGCTTAATTCTTTTTGTAGTGACTTTTTTTCCCCTTCTACCCAGTCAGAACAATTTGTTTCAATTTATGCCCATTGTCATTTTTCTGTTGTGCACCAGAATGAAGGATTTTGCTTTATCTTCTTGATCATCTCCTAGTACTGGATAGTACTGGAAGGCTACTACTGGATTCCTCCCACAGCCCTCTTTATTTTCCAAGCCAGACAAGCCCAGTTGCCTCAATATCTTCTCAAAGAACACATGTACTGCTCTGCACTGACTCCTTTTTTGTCTCTCTTGAACCTTCTTGAATTTTCTGATGCTCTTCCTGCACTGGAGGGTTCAGAACTGGATGCAGTAAGTGGAGATAGTCTGATAAAACAGAGTTAAGAATAGCAGCTTCCCTGGATAATCTGGGATGCTGTCAGCCTGCAGTGCTGCAAGGACACACCATAGATGTGTGTATTGTGTGAGCCACTATGCCCATCAAATCCTTTGCTTTTCAGTAAAACTGTTCCTCAGCCAGTCAGTTCCCTGGGGTTAGTCCCTCCCAAGGGAAAGACTTGGCATTTATTCTCCTGGAATTTCATGAAACTGATCCATTTTCCCCAGATTATTAGGGTCCCCCCGATTTTACTCAATTTCTGCCTGGCCAAAACCAGCATTTGTGGATCTTCCTTGTCTCAGCTTATTGGGATGTGTGTGAATGAAAAATATTTGCATCTTACTGCCTGTGCTCACCTGTAAATTCTTTTTGTTAAAAAGAATTTCTTTCTGGAGAGGGTGATCAGCCATTGGAATGGGCTGCCCAGGGAAGGGGTGGATTCTCCATCCCTGGAGATATTTCAAAAGAGCCTGGATGTGGCACTCAGTGCCATGGGCTGGGAACTGCAGCGGGAGTGGATCAAGGGTTGGACTTGATGATCTCTGAGGTCCCTTCCAACCCAGCCCATTCTATGGTTCTATGATTCTATAAACCCCCAAGGGTGAGTCAGGCAGTCAGAGCCATCCCTGGGCAGCTCATGGCAGCTTTGTAGCACTTCTCAGCATCAGGTTGTTCCTAACCTCTTGCTGGTGATGGGGTTTCATGGGAGAGCTGATGAGAATGATCCTCCCTCCCTGGTGACTTCCCAAGACAGTGACTCCTGGAGATAGGAAGCACAGATGTTCTTTGCATTCACATCAGATGCATTCCTTCCCCAGAAGGCAGCTCTGTGGTTTGTCTCTGAATATTTGTATGAAATGTCCATGTTCCACCCCCTCCTTTCCCCTTCCCCAAGAGGCAATAAGGAAAAAAGTCTGTTACCAATCAGCTCCATGTTGTTTGAAAAGTACAGCAGATCTCCCAGATAGAGCAAGCAGGCTGAATAACCCTGAATACTGAGGGGAAATTTCTCTTTGGGGAATGGCAATACCACATTTTGAGGACAGGAAAGAGAGTAATGAGTATCTTGAGACTGCAGAATTTAGTAGTCTTGCATAAAGCAAGATAACATGTTAGTTATTTATAGTTCTAACAATAATTCAAGAGTAATGGCTCTCCTATGCATTTAAACTGTGAGATAAGTAAAAGTTGTTCTGCACCAGATGGTCTGAACTACTTGACATATCACACTAGAGGAAAAAGTCAATCCATGTACTTGCTCCTACCCTTGGATACAGTAGGGATTGGCCTTTGGAATGTTCCCCTGAACACCTTTTCTGTAATGCACAGGTGAGCCAACTCACTGGGCAGGTTTGTCTTTATTTTCCTCATTCTTTTCTGATTTCTCAACTGGAGGTTACTTCTCTGAGATCTTTTTAGGGCTTCAACAGCAACATGGAGATGATTTTTGTCAGAGGAACTGCAGAGTAAGTTGGTTGTGTCCATAACCTCCCCAGTTCTTACATGGGGGGAAGAGGGAAGAAGTCCTACACATGCAGAGTGTGGGACACTGCTCATTTGCTGAAACCACAGAAAGTGCTATAATGTCTCTTGAAGAATATTTTTATAATTGTTTAACAAATTATTTCTAAGGTGTTTAAAGTGTCAAAGATAGTTTTATTTATTTATTGGTTGAAAATATTATGATGTTACACAGAAAAGGGGTTATCCACTTAATTTGTATCATGGCTTAATGCCTTGAGCATGAAAGATGTGAATACACATCCAGATTTTTTTTTTTTTCTTTCAATTCTCCTGCATGGTTCCATAGGGACTTATTTTTCTCTGAAAGTTATGGTTTGGGTTTTGTTTTTTCTTTTTAAACTGAAGAACCATATTTTACTGGGCTGCCAAAGCAGCATCATTTCTTACAGTGTGGAGAGTGGCATCACATTTCTGGCATCTTCATCTTCTCTCTTTAGATGCACTTTGCAAAGTCTTGAGACAGAGATGCAGTATTTCCATCTCTGAAAGTTGGAGGTGATTGAGCCAGAGAACCAGAGTTGGGTAGGTACTCAGTATGCTCAAATTCCCTGCAAAAATGAAGCTTTTCCCTTTAATCCCACAAAGGGGAAGGTGCTTTTCAAGTAATAGGGTTGGAGGTTTTGCAGATTTGCCCCAAATCTGCACTCTCAAATCTCTTGCCCAGCTTCAGCCTGAATCTGGCTTCTGGCTTAAGACATATCATATTTTTGGGGTCTTTTATGAACTGTTGGAGTGTCTTTCACTCACCCGACTCAATCTCATCCACTCTGAACCTAGACACACAAAAAATGTTATTTATTTATTTTTTGCTACAAAAGTTAACACCTCTGTGCTTTGGACCAAGTACTGGCTCACTGTATAAAATTGTGTGTAGTTCTTTGCACTCAATTTGAACAAACCTGTGGCTTTTTTTTTTTTTTTTTTTTAAATATTGTTTTTTCAGTAAGTAGGTGACCTCAGTGACAGCTCTGTGGATATGCAGTCAGGACCAGAGGAATGTGGGAAAGCCACATGAGAAGATTTCTTGTCATTTGTCAAGACTTGTCAAAGTAAAATTAGAGAGTGGAGGAAAATGTGAAATTGTATATCTTTAGCCAAAAAAAATGGAAATACAAAAAAAAATATCCAGAAATATATATTCATATATATATATATATGCAGAAATATATAGATTTGTAAATTTCTGCAAAACACTGGGGGAAGTGAAGCTCCCAACTGGTTCATAAAACTGTCAGATGAACTGGAAGTCTTTGAAAGCTGACTTTGATCATGAGTTTTCAAAGTTGGTGAGTGCCAACTTATCCTTGCCTTTGATAACATCTTTGTATTGACTTCATAGCTTCAGAATTAAGCAAAAGGTGTTTGTTTAAAATTAGACAAACTGATGTGCCAAAGTAATAGGACGATGAAGTTTTCAGTTCTGCCAGTATGAAAGTGGGAGTGAATTGCTGTCATCCCTGTAAAGAACTGAGTGAACACTGCCAACTATTGGTAGATAAATTGAAAGCATTACACCCACAACATGTGTATTAATATGCCATATCTTGGAGCTGCCTTGTTTCAGCTTATAAATTTGCCATAGAGGATGAGATAAAATACACTAAGATGTGTTACCAACTGCATTGTTGCTTAAGCTACAGGAATCCTAGAAATCCATAGTTTGTTCAGTGCAGTTCCACAGGATGGAAGTAAAAATACCAGGAGAAAATATCTCTATGCACAGGAGGCCTCTGGGTAAGACTGGTGGCACAGGACACACCTGTATTGTAGTTTCCAGAAGATGCTGCACTTTCAATGGAATAACTGCAGATAGGACAAGGGGTAATGGGTGTAAATTGGAGCATAGGAGGTTCAAGTTGAATATCAGAAAAATTTTTTTTTACTGTAAGGGTGACGGAGCCCTGGAACAGGCTGCCCAGGGGGGTTGTGGAGTCTCCTTCACTGGAGACATTCAAAACCCACCTGGACACGTTCCTAGGGGATGTACTCTAGGGGGCCCTGCTCTGGCAGGGGGGGTTGGACTAGATGATCTTTCCAGGTCCCTTCCAACCCCTAGGATTCTATGCAGAAAGAGATGCTCTTGTGTTAAGCTGTCAGCCTGATGTTCAGCTGAAGTTTGCTTGCAGGATTGGGAAGTGGGCTCTCAGGCTTCTAGGGAATCCAAATGCAATGTGTGCCAAGTGGTCACCTTGCAGGAAGCAGCACACATTTGCATTTTACTTCTATTAACTCAAGGTGATTTATTATTTTTTTTTTCCTTTTCAATGTAAAATGGAAGTTGGTTTAATGATCATAGAGGATAACAGGCTGACAGCTCTGAAAGCAGAACCTTTCTGGTTAGCAAGAGTGTTCATGTTTATTTGCAGCCTGAAAAGAGTTGCTATTGAACAACTACCTAGAGTATTTTTAAGCTTTATTGAAGGACCACACTGATAACTAACATCTCTTTTTAAATATGGAATTTTCTTTTCAATATGGAAACTTCCCATCCATGGGAAGCAGGTTTTCTCCACAGCTTTTTTCATCCCCTGGGGTCTCTGTTTATGACTAACAAGAAAAGCACTTTGGATCTGCCCTTCTGCTCCTCTTTGCTGATTGTGATAAAAAAGCCCGAGTCTAAAATCTGACCTCATGAATGTTTCCATTCATGTCTGTGATATTTGAGTTTTTTTAGGTTTAACTCTTGTTTTTAGACACGGAGGTTTTGTGCACTGTTCTTGCAGTTGTTCTGGGTGAGTCTGATGGAGTTCACAGGGCTTTAGCAGTGAGGTTTGTAGTTTGATTGTAGCTTGAGAAATTGTGCTTTCTCTCAAAGAGTCAGGACCAAAAGAGAGGTCAGTGACTTCCACACTGAGTGAGAAGTTATTGATAAGGTATCAATTTTCCTTTTACTGTATGGCACTGAGAAGCAAGAAGCTGTAAGAATACTCAGAATGATCCAATATCAACCATCCTGATTTACCAGCATCTTGTGCAATTTACCTGAATTACCAGATAATATTGCAATTAGTGAACTTCTAATCAGAGTTGGGCCAGTATTAAATTTTTCTGAAGGAATTCATAGCAATCCTGCAGTGGTAAATCCTCCCCCACACTGAGCACAATGCTCTGCTCCAAGATTCTATCATGCTCAGGTAGAGGGATTACAGAATAGGAGAGCTTTGGTCAGGATTTTGACCCCTGTTTTTGACTTTCCCAAAGAGGATTGCTTCGAGCAGGTGGCTGTGTCCTCTGTGTCCCTTACTTAATCCCTTGGAACATTTTTCCAGTTGCTTCTCTACAAAGGGTTGGCTACATCTGCATAGTAATCCCCATCCAGGTCACATCTCCCCCAGGGAGATCTCTTTAGTCAAAACAGTGTCCTGTGAATTAATGTTTGGTGCTGGGGAACTGAACAAAAACTGATGAAACAATTTTTGCCTGATTTCAGAAGGAAATATTTGAGAAAATGGGCTTGCCAAAGATTTATTTGCAGCTAAAGGAAGCTTGTCTGTCTTTCAGAACGTGCTCGGTGTGGATTTGTACCAGACCAGTGAATAAAACCTACCCCTTCTTTCTGTTGCCAGCATGTTCTCATCTCTCTTGTTACCTCTCCTGTTATCCACCTTTACAGCAATTAATAGTGAAGAGAGCAATTTGAATTCCATGTACACTTGTAGCCTGGTGTTTTCTTTCAGCTGTTATACTGCCCTCAGGAAAAAGAACATGAAATAGCAGGAAGAGCCTCAAGCAAAAGAAATGTCTCTCATTGAAGTAAAAAAACCCAACAAACCCCAAGCCAACACCAAACTACAAAAGAGTAGAGACTACTTCTGAAACAAAAGCTGCCAAAATTTCATTTCAACCACTACATTCTGTGTGAGATCTTTACAATTTGCAGGATCTTTGTAATTATAAAGTACCATTGGCATAAGGCAGAGGAGGTTGAGACAGGGGTGATGAACACTGAAAAGTAAAAACAGGCACAATTTCTTCATTTTTCTTTTTTCCAATGAGCTGGTGTGCACTGCTTCAACCTCTTGCTGCACCAATTAATGGATTTTGTAAAACATTCTGACATAAGTTGGAAAACCTGCAAGTCCAAATTCTTGTGAGTGTCTCATACTGAAAGATTTTGCAGATGTTACTGACAAGATTAAATATTTTCTCCCATTTCTGAAACGTGTTTGTAGACACTTTAATTAGATCATATTTTTCACAGAGTATTTAATTTCCTTTAAGGCTCCTGTTCTATGTAGTTAGATAAATTCTGCAGGCCATTAAAATATCTAACTGTGAAGATAGATTATGAGCTTCTATTCTTAGAATGACTACACTAAGTGTACTCTTTGCCACCTTCCCTTAACCTGAATGATGGTACTATTTTTTTTTTACTTCTGAGTTTTTTCTTCCTCCCCCATCTCAGAAATCATATTTAATCAAATAGATAAATAAATGTATATATAGTAAATACATCTGTAAAATCTTAATCTATAGACATGCAGCTAATTCTGCAGCTCCAGTTAATTTTTTTATAGTGAGCTCTGGCAGGCTTTCAGCTCTTGCAGCTTTTATTTCCCACTTTTTTTGAATAAAAAAGACTTCTTTCAGACCAAAAATGGAAGGGTTAAAGTACTGTGATGGTTGCAACCAGTCTTTTGTCAGGGCTGTAACTCCAGTTAGTTGAAATGAGTTGGGGAAATGAAACTTTCTGTGCCATGGTCTGATGCCACAAAATGACCACTCTGAGACATGCATGGGCTGATCCAAAACCTCATGTAAATCAGAGTTAAATGTCAACAGGCAGCCCTAAAGTATAACTAAAGGTTAAGATTTATCCTCCTCTGTCCATCCTTTCTTTCTGATGTAGATTTTTACTTTTAGCCTAGGTTTTGACCAGAATGTAGAAATAGAGCAGTTAATCACACAGTGGTTCATAATTTTTTTTTTTTATTATTATTATTTAATACCATATGATGTTCAGAACAATATTCTGTAAGAGCCTTCTCACCTTTGCTGGATGGCACTTGAAGTTTGTTACTGCTTTTTTTTTTTTTCCTCTGCAGGACCCACAAGGAATGCTGGAGCACTTACCTCCTCTTTCTTGTTACCTTCTCTTCCTGCATTTAAAATATGCAGAATTTTGCTTATTTCCTTGTTTAAGTATTTTGCTGCCTTAGAACTCATTCCTGAAAATGGATCTGTATGAATGTATAATCACCAAAAAAGTAGAGTTTGATGTTTAATGAAAGAGTAAAAAATACCAAAAGGACCCAGGTGCCCAGATCAAAATAGAGGTTATTGACTACAAATGCAATTTCTGAGGAAGCAACAGAACTCCATTTGAGCACAGGCTGCTAATACATCTTGCTTTAGAAATTCAAGCAGTGTTTTATTTCTCTGCTTAGACTTCAGCTTCCTCAGACAAACTGCCATAAAGCAGAGTGATAGGATAACTCAGTCCAACTGTGGTTGTTGTTGGTTTTTTTTTAATAGTCATTAGAGTTAACACACTTCCAGAATTACTTTTAAACATATCATGAGGTGTATTTATGGTCATTTTGTTAAATCACAGTGTTGACTTGTCACAGTCTCTTCTAACATTTATTTTCTACTTTAGTTTGTATTTAGTGAGACTTCAGATATGCAGTAGAGGGACTCTTTTCTTTTAGTGCTTGTGTTTTTGTTTTTTTTTTTCTAAAGAGCTGCTATAGAACAACCACCTAGAGTATTTTTAAGCTTTATTGTAGGACCTCATTGATAACTAACATCTCTTTTTAAATATGGAATTTTCTTTTCAATATGGAAATTTCCCATCCATGGGAAGCAGGTTTTCTCCACAGCTTTTTTTCATCCCCTGGGGTCTCTGTTTATGACTAACAAGAAATGCACCTTGGATCTGCCCTTCTGCTCCTCTTTGCTGATTGTGATAAAAAAGCCCAACTCTAAAATCTGACCTCATGAATGTTTCCATTCCTGTATGTGGTATTTGAGTTATTTTAGGTTTTAACCATTATTTTTAGACACTGGAAGTTGAGGTTGAAATGGGCAGAATAAAGGTGGTTGGAAGACAAACAGCAGCCACCTGACTTCCCAAAAGTTCATTTAATATGTTGCCACTTTTTTTCTCACTGGGGACAAGCAAAACATAAAGCAATGTGAAAAATGAATATAGTTCAAAGGGTTTTATCTGCCAGAAGAGTCACCTTGTCCCAGTTCAGTTACTGGCACTAAAACCAGTTTGTGCAGGGCTGGCAGCTGGTGTGAGGAACATCTCTGTCAATCACCCTCCTTAAAGGAATTTGGAGCCATTTATAAAGAACATGTATTTAAAGCTGGTTTGATTTTTCTGAGTTCATTGCATCTTTATAATGATTTTATTTGTCCATCAGTATCACTGAAGTCATTGTGTCCTCCATCCTCAGATAGGTTTGACTTAAAGCAAGATATTTCTTACCATGAGTTACAGCAATATAAGGTTTTTACTTTGTATTATGTGAGAAACAAAATGTGAGTAAAAAAAATTAGGTCACTGAAAATAGCTTCCCAACTCAATTCTTAAAAATAATTTTAAAAAATTGTATTTAAGGGTGGTTTACTTGCATTTCTTTAAGTCTGTTGTGATTATGAATTTTTTTCCCCCCAAACATTTGATTTTTTTTTTTTTTTTTTTTTTGCTAATCTAGATTAAATGTTCAAAAATAACTTGAGCCAAGATGAGCTGAATTCTAGATATTTTGCTTGGCATGCTGCTCTATCCTTGTGCTGAGCATATAGGGCATCATTCACCAGAACAACAAAGTTGACATTTGGCTTCACAGTCTGTGATAGTCTAATTTAACATGTGGACAGCTGACTTGTGCTGAAAAGCTGAGAAATACATTTATCTGGAGTTTTATAGGAGGTGATGAGCTCACAGATAATTTAATTGCAGCCAATAGCAAGTCAGAGGGCTCAGAATGGATGCCTGGCTCCAGTGGTTTAAAAGAGCAAACACAAACCCCACCAAAAGGAAAATAAACTTAAAAAGAAATCAAAATAGTTAACAATATTTAGGATTGGAAAAAAAGGGAAATGGCAGAGCTATGGTAGTATGAGAAAACTGAAAATAAGGGAGAGAATAGATGTGACAGGAAAACCTTGGATTTTTCATATGAAATTGAATATTTACTCATGATACTGAAGAGGACAAAGCAGGATAAAGAAATTTATATATATATATAACTATTATTTCCCAGATGAGACTAAGATTTTTGTGCTACCAGGTCGTTCAGAGTTAGTAACTACCAGTTCCAGCAATGAAGGGGAACATTTCCATTGTATGGCTTGAAGGATGAAAAGTTAGGAAGCCTCCTGGGAAGTTTTGGTAGCCAGCTCTGCCCAGGGCACAAATAGGACTTGCAAGTTTAGAAGGACTGGGTAGTGACAATCAGGTTCCCAGTGTCTCTTCTGTAAAACCAACTGGAAGAGTAGATAGCTCTAGCAGCTTTATAAAAAGATAGAGATGTTGAAAAACTTGAGGTAACCCAGAGGACAAGAACAGGAACCCTTTGCAGTAGGATGTTTGCTGCAATATATGAACATTTATAAAAGGATTGATGGTGTGAAAAGGATGAATCAGCTTTTGCCAGCCTTTTCTTCCTCTTTTTTTTTTTTTTTTTTTTTGTTTTTTTTTTTTTTGTTTTTTTTTTTTTGTTTTTTTCCCATAATTTCAGGAAGGTCCAAGACTTTGTGTTTCTCTCTGTCTTGTTAACTACAAAAAACCCAAAACAACCAAACAAAAAAACCCTCTCTGAAGAGCTCTCCTTACAGAACTGCTGCTGTTCTGCCTGTAGAGGAAGCTTAGGTGGGATTACATCTTTTTTCCAGTCTATTCACTTCAGAGCTCAGTCCCTGGGGAAGCTTAGCCTCAGGCTTTTATGACACTGATACAGCACTATGTGATCCAAGGGGAATTTTTCCCCCTAACATTAATCCAGCTGTAATGATAGAGGAGCAGTTGGTGTTTGCAACAGAGACTGGAGTCCCTTGGAGGATCTGGAATTTGCTGGCTCCCTTTTTCTCTGGACTTTTGCACTTGAGTCTTCTGTGCTTAGGAATATTTTTCTCTACAAAAACTCTGAAATTGAACCTGCCTATGGTTTGAGCAGCCTTCCTCCAGGTGACACTCTTCAATCTGTTAGAAGCAAATACATCTGTCATCATCTGCCTTTGTAATTCTCTGTTGGAGGAATGTTTTAACAGATTAAATGGTAGTTTGTTTATCATAAAATCAGTTAAAAGATCTGGAAGCTAAGAAAACCTGCACTTCAATGTCCTTGTGTTGGGAAAGAATAAATGGAGAATTTTCTGTATTTAAAGATATGGAATATATTTTTTTAAAGTAGGTTTTTCTTAGCTCTTCCAAACACATTTTAATTTTTTAAATGTTTAACTTTGGTTAAAAATTACTATTTCCAAGTCTGGGTATTAATATATTACTCCAGAAACGTATCCATTCCTATTTCTATGACCAAAGTGTGTGCAATGGTTGTACTGTTCAACTGCACCAGCTCAGAAATACTCAACTCAATTTGTTCTCAATTACATCAATTCAGAAACATTTAAAAAAAAAAACCCCAAACAAAGAACCCAACAACATAAAAATCACTGCAAGTACTCGAGTTTTGCAGTGGTGTAACTGAAATGAAAAATCTGTCCCTGGAAGGCTTTGAAATTCAAAATGAGCCCTCGGTGAATATTGAGTAGATAATTTAATTCTGTGCTTGCATCAGTGCTCTGGATTTCAATGCATTCAAGCCAAATAATATCACCTGCTGATGTCAGAAGTGTGCCCAAACAGAAAAATATTTTCTCAGGCCATTGAGACAATAATCTGATCCCAAGACTCTTGACAGAAACACAGGCCTGCCTGTTCTCCTTTCATGATGCACAGGCATCTAAAAGGAAGGGGTGGTACTTGGATATTAAGTATAAAGTATATTATTGAGTATTAAGTATAAAGAAAAATTCTAAAGCAGTTTCTTAGGGAGTGATATCCATGTGGAAGTGTTGATCCAGTCTGTACTGGTGAGCTTTCAAAACCACAAAAAGGAGTTGCATGCATCCTAAGTATTTTCTTCCAAATTTTATACTTCTGACAAATCTGAGCCTTTTCCTAATGCCATGAGAGTGCTTTGGTTCAGATCCCCACTGAAGCCAAAGCAAGTCTGACTCCCTCCCTAGTCAGGAGGACTTGCAGGTGGAACATTCAGGTCTTGGCATTTGTGCTCTGTAGTTGGAAGCCTAAAATTGGAAATCAAATAATTCTGGGCTTGCACACTGGCTCAGCTTCTGTTCTGGTTTCAAACATGCAAGCCTGGGACTCCATGGCAAAGTCTGTTGTCCCCCTTCTACTTCAGCTTTCTTAAAAATTGAGGAAATTTGTTATTTATTTTCTTTTTTCATGGCAAATGCAGGAAAGAAAGGCCCACCTTTGAAACTATTTCTTCTCTTCCTTAAAGCTCACACAGCCATTGATCATGGCATTTCAACACAGAATTAGGAAGGAATTATCTCAGTAACAGCCTCAGTGATAATAGTGTTTTCCTTTCATAAATAGTACTTTCACTCTTGACATAGATGAGAGAAGCATGAACATCCTAAGCAGTATTATTTCAAAGATTATTATTTTTTTTTTTATCTTTTCCCATTTCCCTGGAACACCATAAATCACAGAATACCTTTAGGATTTGGAGGCCAAATATACTTTGGCTAGAGCAAGGTCTTTGAAATAATGTGGACTGGTAATGTGGATGTAAGTGGTGTTTATCTGCTTCTACAAATCTGAATTATAACTGTTTCTCAACTCTTTAATGAATGGACTCAGGCCATACTGGCAGCTGGAAGAAGACAAATCTTTCTGGTGAGGACCAGGTTGGTTCTTTTCAATTACTATTTTGATATGTACAATTTTGAAGTAGTACTTCTTGGAATATTTTCTTTCCCTGTCAGGACTAGTGGACTAGAATAGATTATTTTAGTTGGGTTTCTTATTTTAATTTAGTGTTTTTAATAATTGAAACTAATTCTCACTGTAGTGCCCATCCTGCAGATGGCCAGTCAGGTTTTTCTGTGACCACCAGTGAAATGGTAAATCTGAGGATACTCAGAACAAAATAACTCCTCCTTCCAAGGGAAGTGTTAAATGACAAAATTAAAACAACTTTTTCAGTGTATTATAATATAATTTAGCCTGAAGATAGTGTCCTAGCAGCCCCTTTTGTCCCAGGTGAGCTGCATTCAGTGGCACAAGAGCAAGAGGTGACAGAATTCTTCTTGTCACAGGCTACTGAGTACACAAAGCACAGCAAACAGTACTTGGGGTGCAATTCATTGCTCATGATGCCACCTTTCAATGAAAATCTGTCATCAGTTACATTTTTCAAATCAGTTCTTTTTATTTAAAAATACTGATTCAGCTGGCTGGGCCTGAGGCTTCCTAATTCTTCACTTAAGAGACTTTTCTCTGATTTGTTTACCAGGCTTTTCAGTTCTTCCTCACGTTCCTCAAATGAAGAGGTCTGTAAGTACCTAAGCACAGGAATAACTTTTTTCCTGCATTTGAAGTGACTATGGGTAATTCATGCCTTTCAGTTATATCCTGAGACATAAATGCCTTTTTTTTTAAGGTCTGTAGAAAGCAATTATAAAGCTGGTAACTTTGAACTATTGAACTGCATGCCCCAGTGCTGTTGGCAATGCTAAAAATGAGAATATTAGATTAAATTTTTTCAAGCAGAAAGTTCTAATAACTTGAGTAATAATATTCATTAACTTCTATTTACACCATTTTCATCTGAATCCATATTGTAGGTTTGTTTTACTTTTTTTTTTTTTTTTTTTTTTTCAGAAAGCCATGAAAGCCTTAGCCAAATGCATAATTCACAGTATATGCTAATTCTGATTTGGTATAAATTCTGGTTGAATTGTCAAAGATGGATGTTTATTTCACTAAGTTCTGCTGAACTTTTTGGGTTCTGTGACTGTTCTTTCTGTTCAGTGTAAAATCCTCAAGTCTGTCCTGGAGTGAGTTAAAAGCTCTCTGACTGCCAAAGCTTTGGGCATGGTGCCTGGTAGGAAACTCTCTGCTCAGGAACTGGTAACAGTGCAGGATTTGCAAAAGAGAAGACAAAACACTTAAATACTTCTTTCTTGGCATCCTTGAAGAGAAAACAGCAGGGAAGAAGAGCAGCACTGCAGATGTGAAGAGAGACAAGGGTGTCCATGTTAAACCTGCAGCTTCTTTGGTAACACAAGTGCAGGAGGCAGCATGTATATATTCTGTAGCTGCATGGAAAGAGTGAGTACCATGGTACTGAGATGTGATTTTATTAATTTTCCTTTCTTAATAGGTTTGCTAGAACATGCCTCATGTTTTGGCTTTGCTGCTCCCCACTAGCATTGTCGTGGCTTAGGTTGTTCACAGTAATGGAGATCCGTGTGGGATAAGGTAAATGAAGCTGCTTTTCACTGCCATTTTCATTATTAAAAAGGCTTTTCAAAGTCAGATCTGGCTTGCAGTGCCACAGATCAGCACAACCTTAAAAAAAAGTGATCAAAAAGCAGTGTCCTGGAGGATGAATTAGTCCCTTATGCTGCCTGACCTTTAGTTGTTCTTTTCTATTAACTGCTACTAAAATAAAATAATGTTTAGAATTGTCATTAGTAGGACTCCTACTTAATAATGGTGGTGTAGCATTTTGAGATGGGTTTTTTTTTTTTCCTCACTTCTTTGAATCTGTTTCTCTTCTGGCTTAGTGAAGGTGGCTGCTGTGATTGCAGCTCTACTCATTTCCCTTGGCAGCTGCACTTGTTCTGGTTCTGACAGACTCACAGATCTCTTGTGCACAAGGCCTGGCTTGAAGGATTCCTTCAAATTGCAGATGATATCTTTATCTTGCTTTTATGCATCACAGGCTGTATTTTCATCAGGCATCACTGCAGTGAGAGACAGAAACCTAGGATTTAGGCAGTGTCATTTTTAAAAAAAACAGAATCTGTTTTTTTTTCCCCTTTATGCTTGATCTCCCCACCTCTTAATGAGAAATAGTTTAGAGTTGCTCCATTTGTCATTTTTTTTATTCCTTTGTTAGGCATTGTGTTAAAAGCTTGTTTATTTGTCTTTCATATTGTGTTAAACTTCATGTTTATTTCTCTTCCATATTCAACACTTTTGGGTGGCTTTTGCCACCTCCTACTCCACTAGCTTGTGGTCTGCTCCACTTCTGTGCTTGTGGAAGTGCTTGCTGCTCACTTGTCCAATTAATATCTGCTCATTAAGGGCTATTTTTTACTGTCTGGTACTCTGACTGCTCTGTTCAATTCTAATTTTTGGTGATTTTTGCTTTGCTTCAGACCCAGTGAGGTTGCATCCTTCGGAGTGTCAATGCCACCTGCAGAAATCAGCCTTCTGTCACATACACCCAGGTTCCTCCCCCATTAATTGCCTCAGCAGGCCCCTGATTTCCTTTCCACACTGTTTTTCTCCATGAAGAGGTGCTTGCTTTCTTTGGAGAAACAGCAGGTTTCAAAGAGCTCTGTAGTGCTCTGCTTCTTTGCTCAGTGCATCCTGGAAAACAAGCAGCCTGCTCACTTGCATCCACACTGCCAGTGACCAACTTTGTTATTTCAGACCTGATGTACAACATGTTTCTTGGGTTATTAGTCAAGCCACCAGTGGATTTGCTGTCTGACCAGTTGCTTTTATTCTTTAACACTGTCTATTATCATAAATTAGGCTGTTAACAGTAGCAGGGATAGACACAAAAGAAGAGAAATCCCAGACCTTGTGTTTTGGTCCCAAGATTTCTCTAAGTAGCTTTGTTAAGGATGAGCAATCATTGCTTTTTATACCCATTTTTGAGAGACTAAGAATCTCGTGCTTAGCTGTTATGTGACAGCCATAAATAATAAAGGTAAGAAGATTCTTACAGCTTTTCTTAAGGACAGCCTGGATGAAACCTTTATTTTTGTTTAGAAATGTGAGTAGAAGAGGTACAATAGGAAACAATAGCCTAATAATAAAGGAAACTTGGACCTAGAATCCCTCAGAAGCAGCTTTTGAGTTTCAAATAAGAGAAATTTGATGCCAGTGGCTTGGTGTCCAGTGGCAATGGAGCTGGTATCCCAACTTGCCAGAAATTCTGATCAAAGAAAAAATACTCTGTGACTTGGTGTTTTACTAAAAATCTCAGCAGAGAAAAAGAAGCATTTAAATATGTCACTAGTGAAAATTCTTGTGCATATAAGAGTTTTTCTGTAGGACTGCTCAGTTGACATGTCTTTGAAGTCAATAGGTTTCTCCTGTGGGACAGCATCCCAGAAAAAGCTCAGAGAATGGAAAGAAAACAAATTACAAGCCCTGGACAGCCCTGGAAAAAGAATTGGCATAGACAGTGGTAAAACCATTACCTACTTGCTCTGTTCTATAACATGAAAATTTGGGTTCCAATGCTGTCAGCTCTATCTCCTTTCATGAGCAGTGAATTAATTTTCAAACAATGATGGTACCATCTGTGAAACAGACTCAGAACTTGGAGTTCAATGGGGCAGATACTAAAAAAAAAAAAACAAAAAAAAAATTCTGACTGAAAATGACAGAATGGAAGCTGATATCCAAACAGCAAGTAGAGAAGATGTTTAGGAGCTGGCTGAAAAAATAAGCATGTTAAAAAATCATGTTTCTAGTAGTAACTTCACTTCTACTGGCTTTACCTAAGTGATAAACTGTGTTATTTTGGCTCTAAAACCAATTTTAATGTTATACAAGTGGGCAACAGTTGAAATCCTGTGTTTAGACAGATTAAGCATCATGTTGCATTTTTATAAGCTTCCATTCCTTTCAGTTCTAACCTGTTCCAGTGATTCATCACCCTCATAGTAAAAAAAACTTTTTTATACAATCTGAATACATCTTCTTGTTTAAAACCATTACCCCTTGCCTTCCTCCTGTTAGTCTTTATCATTAAATCCCTGGATAAATATTTGTTCCTTACATTCATGAGAGCTAAAGGATGTTTCTTCCATACATACAAAAATCTGCCTCATAGACTGCAGAACTTTACAGAGAGGAAGGAAAAATGGGTCTTTAGACCAATAATTGTTATTGATAAGTTGATGCTTGTTGTAGCTCAGCTGTACATTTGATTTTGAAGTTGGAGAATTTAGGATTTAAGGCTGGGGCCTGAACTTGCCATGGTCCTCTTGTATTCAGTTCTGTTGTCTTCTGTCTTGCCTTTTTTTATATTGAATTCACAATTTTTGATCTTTCATTTCTTAAATCTTTCAATTTATTCACCAATATTAAGACTCCAGGTTCTGTTGTTAGAACTGAGAAGAAAATGATGTAAGAATTGTTCTACCTTAACACTCCTGATACATATTCATCAGCAAAGGTCACAACTCATTAAAATTCCTGTTGCACAAAAATGTTTCATGATACTGTAGCAGGAATTTTGCTTTTGCAAAACATCCTTGAGACAGCTCTTTGCTGGCATTCCCATTTCCAGCATTTCCAAGGAATTTTCCCCTAGAGAGGAGTTGGAGGGGACATTCAACAGCATAATCATCTCATAATATATTGCATTTTTAAAACCAAGAGTTACAGATAAAATCTTTTAGGGAATAAAATACTTAGCTCCTAGTTTGTAAACTTCAGAAGACAATCAGCTATCCTTATAAACATCATCATCACCACCACACTTTTTGGGTTGGAAGCAGCCAAATTTGTGAAGCATCTGCAACTTGAATTTCAAACAGGTTGTTTTCTGGTTCTGTTTTTCTTACCCTAAAGCAGCGTTTCTGCTTTTTTATCTGTGTGGTGTTTATAAGCTGAATAGTGATGTTTAGAAAAAATAACTTAACTTTGGGTTGAATTTCACTGATACAGGGAGAGTGATAACAATAATTGGTATTAAATCAAGGAGCCTTCTTTTTTTTGATGAAGGCCACTCTTCACTCTAAGCATACCTCCTAGTCTGAATGATGTATTAGACTTCTCCCCAAAGACTTCTCTAGAAGGTATTACATTTGTTTAGCTCTCTGTAGCTCCAGTGACCTCGAGGATAACACAATATTTATGTTAAGTCTGTGTTTAAAATGCATTCAGCATCATCTTAAGAGTTTGCCAGGCAGCAATGCAGCATTAAGCCAGCCATATGGTGCTGTGGTTCATTGAGCCCTAATTGTTTCAAACTCTTATTGATCAGACCAGAGAAGTCTCTGCTCTGGTTCTGCTCATAAATCTTGGGGACTTTGGGTTGAGTTTTTGAAGTGATTCTTGCTAAGTTCAGAGAGAGCAAAGGAGCTGGGCTCAAATGAGGATGACTGAATAGTTTCAAGGCACGATGGCAAAAGAAGCATCTTGGGGAGCCAGAGGGGTGATGAGAGTGGGAATCTCATCTTTTGGAGGAGTGTATCAGGACTTCAGTGATGCTTCAGCAGGTTCCTCATCAGTTAGGGATTTATCAGCAGCTGCTAAAGTAATTGTTTGTTAAACTCCTCCTTCCTTTGCCAGCTTATTTGTCTCTCTGTGTCTTGCTATAAATCAGTGCAGGTCAAGTGTAACTTGCCTTTGAGTCTCTAGGTCTGTAAGTTAGGGATATACTTTGATATATTCATGGTTTTTCATGTTAATGAACCTTTGATTTTATATTCTTGCTGGGGTAGCTCTTGTATAGCTAAAACCTTCTGTCATATTCATCCTTGAACAAGGAGTTAGTTCTGCAATGTCTGGAACTTGACCAAAGAATCCTCTCCTCAGTCTGAGAAGTCCAAGACAAATTATCAGGAAAATTGATATCCAATCATCCAATATTAGCATTAAGGAGGCATTTACAAATAACAATGATTTTCAGTGCACTGTGTTGTACTTAAACTCCACAGACACTCTTGTGAGCAAGAATATTTGTATTTTATTTAAAAGCTGTTGTTGAATCAGAGGGATTGTGTTTGGGGGTCTCATAGTGTCCAGTTTAGTAGAACTCACAACCTCTATCTCTGGGCTGGAAAATTGTTGGAGATGGATAGAATGCTGCTGGCATGGAATCTTTTTTTTTTTTTTTTTTCTTTAATATTGAGGAAGTTAAATAGACAATGCAAAATTAGAACAGCATCAGTAAAATAATCCACCTGTGATGTGCACAACAGCTATCACCCTAATGAAGTTTGGGAGTGATTGTGATGGAGGCAAAATGCCAGCAAGCTTTTCAAGTCATTTTATAAATAAGATGATCTGGACTTCATTAGAAAGACAACTAGCAGGGAAATGTTTCTGTGTCTGTAAAATTTGCTACATAGCTGTTAAAATCAAAAGCCAAAAAAATGCAAAAATTTGCATTTTACCTTTCAAAGTGGTTCTTCCATCTCTCAGCGTGCCAGAACCTCCAACCATTACTGAGTTGGGACTTAAAATGGCAAATTTTAGTGACATAATTTAATATTAATAATTTAATTTTAATATGGGAAAATCAAATAAAATAATAATAATAAAAATATATCTTATATAAATATAAATAATATTTATATAAATATAAATAATGAATAATATAAATGTAAATTATAATAAATTATAATGTTTATAAAATTAAATAATAAAAGTTAAATCAAATAAGATTGAGGGAGCAAACACAGAATCAAGAAAAAAAAGCACAACTGAAAATACACTGTAGAGCTCCCTTCTGACCATTATTTAAAAATTCCTCCATTTTGGGCAGAATTCTTTTGATAACTCTCTACCAGAACATTGGGATTTGTCAGCAAGTGTATCCTGTGATACATTAATATATAATCCTTTGGCTAAAATAATGTTAAAATGGAGGATTATCATTGCAAATATATTTGGACAAAAGGACTGCATGGAGGTGTGGGATCTTTTTTACAGATGCCACAGTGTTTGAAAAGCAGGTGTTTTATTTTTGTGATCAGGTTTTTTTGCTTGACTTAGATTTTTGCCTTCCTTGTCTGCTGTATAATTGTGGGGTGCAGATAAAGTGAATATGTTCATGATATAATGGCTAGAAATTCACACTAATGTAGGGCTTGCATTGGGTTAAAATCAGAGGAAAGGCTATTTTTAGTTTTTCTGATTTAGAGCTGTTTTGTTTAGTTATAGTTTGAATTGCTGGTCTTTGAAACAGCAGTTCTTGCTGATTACTGACATAAAAAACCCACCCAGCATTTATTGAAGATAGCATTTATTCTCCCAAGTAGAAGTCTGAGACATAAAAATAATAATTACATAGATCAAAAAGAAAAGTTGCATAGTTTTCTCTCAACATGGAGCCATAAGAAAATAAAGGCTTCATATTCTAAACTCAGAAATAAGCACTCAAGTAGGTGGGAAACTTTCCCATAAATTCATAATAGAATGTTGCCAAATTTATATAATTTTAAGGATTGTTCAGCAAACACCACAACTAACCTTTTTTTCTTTTTTTTTTCTTTTTTTTTTTCTTTTTTTTTCTTTTTTTTTTTTCTTTTTTTTTTCTTTTTTTTTTCTTTTTTTTTTCTTTTTTTTTTTTACAGGAGATGGCAGCTTTGTCTGATTTTCTGTGTTACAAATTAATGCAAGGCTGTAGGAACTTGGTTGGTTTGATTCTACAGATCCCAAACTAGCTTTCATTTTGCAGGGACTTGGGAATTCCTGACTCTGGATTCAAAATTCAGACCTTTCTGAATTTAAATTAAATTAAAATTAAATTAAATTAAAATTCAGACCTTTCATTCACACTTTTAAATGATGATCAGTCTTCTGGTCTCTTAGAATGAACTCAGGAAAACCAAACCCTGGGCCTCCAAGCAAACTTCTTTTCCTGGTCCATTTAAATTGGTGGTAACATTTAAAATCTCCAGAATAAATACATTGTGGCATCAAAATTTTAGAAATAAAGGGATCCCTTGCTTAATTTCAAGTCCAGAAGATCAGATAATTTCATCTGCCCCCCAAAAAGTGTAGGTTACTGAATTTTTGGGGTGAGGCTCTGACTCTTCTGAAGTTTTGCTTTAAAGAAAAATAGTGAGTGGTGGTTTAGAGCCCATTTCTCTACATAGGAGATACAATTTTATCTTAACTTCCCCTGAATAAACTATTTTAATAGTTAAAAGACTTTGTGATTGCTGGTCTCATCAACAGTTAGAAGACTGGATTTTGGAAACTCCATACCATCAAAAAAAAAAAAAGAATTAGATTGAGTTGAAAAGAGATGATTAAGTAGCATTAGTGCAATATATCTGCAGAGATTTAAACAGAAATTTCAATGTATTTATTTTATTGTCCATGGATTCTACAAGATAATCTTTCAGATGTGAGGGAGCTTTTAGCAAAGCCCCTTCCTTTCATCCCCCATCTCACTTATTGTTACCAGGCTGAATAAGCTGATTGCCTTTCTAGAATTAAGGAGAAGTTAATTTCCATTTCTTGCTGGTTTCACTTGCATATTTTTTGATTTCCCAGCTGCTTAATTCCAGAAATTGCCTTAGAAAGGCAGATAAAATAGTTTTATTTACCTTGGAATGGACGAATTTCAACTTAAATACACAGAAAATGGGAGTTTCACCTGACTTTGCTTTAGTTTACATATTAGGTGTCTTCAGTTGTCTCAATGTACCAGCTGATGACAAGAAACAAGAAATTTTAAGTGTCTACTTAAATATTCTTATTTCAACTTAAATACACAGAAAATGGGAGTTTCACCTGACTTTGCTTTAGTTTACATATTAGGTGTCTTCAGTTGTCTCAATGTACCAGCTGATGACAAGAAACAAGAAATTTTAAGTGTCTACCCTCCATTTACTCCTTGTTTATTTTCCTTTTTTAATCTATTTTCTTAGATATTTTTGTTTAGGTAAGACACCTTGGCATAGGTTAGCTGGACCAGTAGAAAGAAAGGTAAGAACTGGTTGAAAAGATAAACAAGAATGATGATGAAAACCATAAAATATTTTGAGCAAGGGCCTTGAAATGCTTTGAAAACAAACAGGATGCTGAGCAGCAATAAAACCCCTGACACTGCTCTGAGTTGGTGCAGAAATTCCATTAACTAGGGAAATTTTAAATGAAAAGATAAAGCTTAGAAATTGGAAAGAAACTTTTTCAAGACAGTTTGGGGCTTTATTAAAGTTCAATCATGAACCAATTAATTTAAGAAAGGTAGAAGTGGTTTTTATTTGATTTGTTAAAGCATCTAGCATGATGTTCACTCTCAGGGCACACTGGTGTGACAGCCTGCTTTGTTCCCCAGAAAGCTGCATTTTTATTTTTTTTTCCTCTCTGCTTTTACAACCTGTGATTAAAATACTTGCAGCACTATCCTGTTCTTAACAAAATCAGTTTACAAACAGCTAACAGTATTGCTTCCACTTGTGAGGCAGAAATACAAAGAATACCTTCTTTTCTTAAAAATCAGCACTTTGGAGTTAAAATAATTTTTTTTTCTTTTTCTGTGCCAGTACAGTTCAGGAGAGGACAGTTGAAGTAAACTGCATGAAGAAATTTTGTTAGAGTTTTGGATTTATCCTTGAATTAGATTTTTCAATGGTCCATCCTACCACCTTTTTTATCTTCTCTGGAAGAAGAACTAAGTAATTTAGCCCCACACACCTACTGTTAATATTTGAAATCTATTTTTAACACAGTATTTTTTCCATTTTCCTCTAGAAATAGAATGAATTTTGGTTTACTTATTCCTTCATTAAATTTAAGATAAATCCAAGATCTGTAATTCTAAGAAGGTGGGGGTGGAGGGAGAGTAAAATTTTTTATCAACTGAAATGACCAAATTACAACCTGTCCACAGTGAATGTGGCTCAACCAAGCTGAGAAGTTGTTTCCTTTATGGCAATTTACAGTTTCCCAAGGGAAGTAGATTTTAATAACAACTCTGACATACTCAGCAAATGAAGAATTTATGACAAGTCTACTTTGATGGCATTTTTATGCTGAATTGAAGCTCTGGGGTGGATCAGAGAAGGTTCTCAGTGATGGGAGCTTTGAACACCTCATCTCCACCTTCAGCTCCCTGTTCCCCTGGTGAGAGAAAGTCCCAATTCTGCAACCTCAAGGGTAGTGGGGTAAATACAGCTCAGATCTTGAAAATATTAAGATGTTCTTTTTCCCAGGGTCTGTCTACTGATATCTTGGGTTACCTATTTTTGAGTAATCTGTCCTTAAAATCAGCCTCCTTAAATAAACATCTTAATGTACTGTGTACAGTGCTTGTAGTGTCTGTTTCTCATCTCCCTCATGGCAGAATTACAATATTCTGGTGATGAAGGATACAAAATAGATTCAGTTTCTTCCTTGGTCTGTGACTAGAACCAGTGTCTACTGAGAGCTGAAAAAGATGGAAGAGGACATGTGCATTCATTTATTATGTGAAAATGGGGGGAGGCAGTTTATGGACTAGAATTTTAACTCTGGAAATGTAAAAAATAGTTGTGATGGGTTTGAATTAGAATTTTTACTTGCTGCTTAGTGTGCTGAGATAGTATATAATATTGTAAAATTTACTGTGAAGAAATTTGAAATTTTTGATGAATAAAACCTGCTATCCCTTGACTACCAAGGAGTTTTACATGTCTAGTGACTAAGTAGCAAGGTATATAAGTGAATCCTTCTGTCATTCATGCTTTGGCAGAATCAGAAAATCAATGCCTATGTCAGAATTACCCTTCTTTGTCTGAAAAAAAGCAGAGCAACACTGAAGCAGCTATTTGAGACTGCAAAGAAGCCAGCAGTGAGCATATATATTAAAATCTGATTAGAATGATACTGCAGACAGCTAATTTAGCAAGTGGAAGTTGGGGTGTATAGGGTCAAAGATTAATAAGTGAGATTATTACAGGGAAGGAAAAAGTTGGTTTTAATTAAAACTTTCTATTTCTAAAAAGAAGTGGAATGCATAGAGAGTTTTGAGTACCCACAGTGCTTCACATCTCTGGAGTTCTTGGTACAGGCTGTAGACTTGAGTGCATACAATGGAGTTTTAAATATTATCAGTTTTTCTGATAATGGTAAAAACATAATTATTCCTTTCAAAAATGACATGGCAAAAAGACAGCAGAAAATGTCAAGCTGAGAGAGTGGACTGCTTTCTGATTAAGGCAGATTTATTCATTATTGCTTTACAGACCTTCAGGCCTTGATAAACTGGAGGGTTTGAACATTTAAATGATATGATTTAAATAATTTAGCTAGGCCTCTGAAGTCTTTACCTGTTCACTAGAGATGAACAAGTTGAAAAGCTTTATCTAAGATGAAGAAGGAAGGAGAATCCAGGCAGTTCAGGGTTAAAAGGTCATTTCCACACGTGTTTTAAAGAAGAGCAGAGCTCTCTCTCTAATTCTGCATCAAATCTGATACCTGATACATTAATTAATCAGTAATCAAGTGCATTCCCAGTGCTGGGGGTAGCTTGAGAATTAATTTGTGGGTGATCCCAATCACAGATTGGCTGATAGGAAGTTTGCTTTGATAACAGCTGAGAAGGAAATGCAATAAATAGGGACTATAACCATCTCCAGACCAGGTACAGCAGATTGAAGGAGTTTAGATTTGTAAGAGATGCCAGAATATAAGAGATTGAAAAAGGAAATCTGGTGTATGTCCATTTAATTTATTCAGGAATATGTTAATGCCTGTTTTGTGTTATGGCATTTTGAGTGCATAGGCACTCAAACATAGATTCAATACAGTCATTTTCTCAAGATAATTGGTTTATTTTTTGTTTATTTCATTATATCTCTGGCCTAATTGTCCTTCAGTCAGAGAGTGTGTGGGCAACAGTGTGGGGTTTCCCCTCTCCTGTTCACTTTTTCCTTCTTCCCCATATCTTGTGCAAGAAATATTCAGTGCTTTGCCAAGTTTGTTGTTGTTCTTCTGAAATATTTTCCCTTTAGCTATATTTTTTTTTTCCTGCACAAGAACACATACTTTTTCTTTAAAGCTTGTTTCCACCATTCTCCAGCATTTTAGTTTCTTGATATTCCCAACTCCAGAATAATGGTACGAAGTAAGTACATTCAATACAGTCCTCTTATTTTTTCACAAAGAACATCTCAAAGATAATTGGAAAAAAAGCTGCCACCCAACAACCCACAAACAACCCCCCTGTTTTAAAAATCAGTCTTTGAAATGTTTTAAGCTTGACTTCTGAGGCGTTGGTACAGATGAGGAATATTTTAGCCCTCCTGTTCAATATTCAGCAGAGCATAATCCCTTGAAGACTGAGACCTTCCTAAGCTCCTTAGCTAACAGGGGTAGAGTTTAGCTTGAGCTTGACAAACAATTGGAACAAAGTGTAATTCTACACACTTCACCACCTTCCCCAATTCCTTCCCAAGAGAGGAACACATCCAAGCTACTCATTTTTCCAGAGAAGCTGAGCACAAGCGTCAGCAGTCAGAAGGCAGTGGAAATGGACTTGGTTTTGCTGCCGTTGTCTGCTGGATTAGTTGTACATGGAATTGTTTTTACTTTGTTTTGGGTGCAGGCTGCAGGTGAGGTGATCTGGAATTGTTTTTACTTTGTTTTGGGTGCAGGCTGCAGGTGAGGTGATCTGGAATTGTTTTTACTTTGTTTTGGGTGCAGGCTGCAGGTGAGGTGATCTGATTTTTGCATATACAGACACTGTGTGCATCAGCTCTCTTCTCAAAGAGCTTTGAGAAGCTTCTCTTCTTCAAAGGGCTGCCTGGCCAGGAATGCAGTTTTGTCACCAAACTTACTCCTTTGCTTCTATGCATTTGTTGAGCAATTCTTTCTGAAGAGCAATTGGTAAGCATGAAAATGGGGAATTTCTGATGAAGCCTTGATGCTTAATTAGGGAGATAGGAAACAAAAATGCCTGGGAAATGCCAGTTTTACATAACTGGAGCAGGATACAGCTTGTATTTCTCTGGAGCAGGTGTAAAAGCTCTCAGGGTTCATGTTTTGTGCTGTATTTGCCTCCAATTCTTAAGGAATCTGTGTGTTCAAGGATTTTTATGCATTAACTCTGAGGATGGATGCCTTTTGGCATCAGCTCTCTGCACAGCACACACCAAGTAAAACCTTTTGTGTATTTGTGTGATAGTGACCCTGGGGGGCTGCTGGGGGCAGGAGGGGGATCCCACCCAAACCCAACTTGCTCAGGCTTGGAGGTGGTTGGGAAATGATGTCTGGGCTGCTGCCTTGTCCCCAAAGGCTTGAGGGGTGACATGAGACATTTCACCAGTGCTTCAGGCATTTCTAGGTCTGTACCTGGAGTGTAGAACTGTGCTTTCATAGCAGAGTTTCAGAAGGATGGATGGAGGCATTTTATCCAAGGTTTTATCCAAGGGGTGGATATCCTGAGGGTTCAGCATGCTGCCCATCTGCATGAGAGGGCTCTGGGCCTCAGAGGTTTTTCTGATTGTTGAACCAATCACTTGAGAAGCCACCCAAAGAAATTAACCTTTCAATTCAGATGCTTGCTCTCTTTCCTTTCACTAATTCTTCAGGAGAAAAATGGTGCCAATATGTCCTGTTTCACCTTAAGAAAAGCCACAGTGGCACAACTAAGACAATACCTGTGCTAGAATCTCCCCATTTTTTAGGAGTCATGCAATCATTTGTTATAAGGATACAAATGGACAAGCCCAGCTTCTGGTTCTTTGGCACTGCCTTAATTCACAGGTGAGTGTGAGACAAGAATCATAAATACAAATATGGAGAGAACTGAAAACTGGGTTAGTTACACCTGTCATACATGCAGCTGAGTATTTGGCATGAATATTTGATAGAGCCTTGTTTGCCAAACTTATAAGAGTAGCAGCAGCACAGCTGTTACCTCAGGAAGGATGTTATCCATTTGCTGTGCTGCTAATAATGTACCATTAGTCATTTACCCTGGGTACTGTCCCCACTGTCCACTCAAGTCTCCAGTACAGCTCAGTCTCTCAGAAAAATCTGGTTTTTAGGTTAGGTTTTTATGCTTAAGGATATTTCCAGTCTCCTGACAGAAGATTCTCTTGTACTGGTGGTGAATTTGGTTGGGTCTGTATTGGTTTCATGAATCTGTCAGTCTTAAAGGCATGGAAGTAGGAGTCTCTTTTCCCATTCATAGCGGGCATAGGAGAAGGGGATTGGCTTTGGGTGGATCTGGAATCCAACCACTGCCTCTTGTAATTTATGATTATTTTTTATGATTATTTTTACTCTTTTTTTTTTTTTTTCCTTAATTTTTTTTTTCTTCTTTAAAGTATCAGTTTCCTGTGGAATTAACATCCTTCAAAAAAAGAAGTATACAGTGATATAAAATTTCCTGGCATTTCTTGTGACCTCACAAATATTTCCATTGGCAGATTTCCTATGCTGTGAAGTAGGCTGACACTCCAACTAGAAAATTGTTCTGTTTGCATGTCTGGGGAATTTTAATACATTCCTTGAGCACGGACCCTGAACTAGGCTGTTATTTTATTTTTTTTCCTGAGCAGTGTGAATCAGCTCCTCAGGAACAACGTTCTGCACTCCTGGCCTCACTTGTTGCAAGAGGGAAACGAAGGGAAGCATGGAGCTTTCCTTCAAAGGAAAAAGCATGGAGCAAAGGCAAAACATGGGAATTGCTGGTCCTGCTGGGGACAATCAGGAGAGCTGGTGGCTTCTTCTGCCTCTCCCAGCTGGCTCTTTGCCCCAAGAGGCCTCCTGGGAGGAAAGGGTAAGGAGGCTGCCTGGCACTCAGCTGCTTTTCTGACAAGGTTTGGCTTTGTGGTGAAAGGATGAAAGTTGCTCTTTCTCCCTTCAGAGTGCTCTGTGTTTACCTCTGGCCAGTCCAGGGAACTGGGGAAGCTGCAGCTCAGTAGCTTGGGGTGGCCCTAAAGTCAGGTTTTGAAAAGATTGTACAGTTCTGTCTCAGGGAAAAGCTGCACAGCTCGGTGGTAAACAGCCTACACCTCTGTTAGGATCATAGAATCATAGAATCATAGAATTAGCTGGGTTGGAAGGGACCTCAGAGATCATCAAGTCCAACCCTTGACCCACCGGTGCGGTTGCTAGACCATGGCACTGAGTGCCACATCCAGGCTCTTTTTAAATGTCTCCAGGGATGAAGAATCCACCACCTCACTGGGCAGCCCATTCCAATGGCTGATCACCCTCTCCGTAAAAAAATTCTTTCTGATATCCAGCCTAAATCTCCCCTGGCACAGCTTAAGACTGTGTCCTCTTGTCTTGTTGAAAGTCGTCTGGGAAAAGAGCCCAACCCCCCCCTGGCTCCAACCTCCTTTCAGGGAGTTGTAGAGAGCGACGAGGTCTCCCCTGAGCCTCCTCTTCTTCAGGCTGAACAGCCCCAGCTCTCTCAGCCTCTCTTCATAGGGCCTGTGCTCGAGTCCCTTCACCAGCCTGGTTGCCCTCCTTTGGACCTGTTCCAGGACCTCGATATCCTTCCTGAACTGAGGGGCCCAAAACTGGACACAGTACTTGAGGTGTGGCCTCACCAGGGCTGAGTACAGGGGCAAAAAGGATGTTGGCAGTGTTTGCAGTGCTCTGCTAAGGCTGTGATAAAGTTCTTGCTTCAATATTTTGTTCTGTGGGGTCTTTTTTGGTGCAAAATGTTCCTTCCATGCAAGCCAGTTTGTGTCTTCAGCTCTTATTTTGTTACAGCAGACAACTCCATATCGTTATTCATCTATTTTATTTAATTATTGATCCTTTCAACTTCCCAAGACTTAATTAGAATTTGCTGTATTGAGCGAAACAGAAAAAAAATTAAATTTGTTGAATTAGTAAATAGCAGAGAATTAGTGGTAGTTTAGTGATTTAATTAACACAGCTTTATCCCAGCACACCAGTTAATGAAAGGCAAGCATTGGGCCATCTGGTACAGTTGCAGGAAATGTGGAAACAGAGCAGCCTCACTTTGTACCTTCCTCTCATTTGTTAGGCAGCTTGAGCCCCCAGGTTCCCCTCTTGCAGATGGATATTTACTTTCCCTGTGAAGTCCCCAAAACACTACAAGAACCTTTAGGATAGAGTGCTTTTTATAATTGGAAGAGGGTTTTAGACCTTATTCTCTTTCACAAAACATAACTATTTGAAAGGTTGAATGGCACAATAAATGGGATTTATCCAGAAGGTCTTAAGCCATCACCCTTGTGCTATCTAATTAAAAGCTGCACATCTTTTTTTTGTCAGTAGTGGTCAAGCTTTATTTGCTCAGTCCTGGTTTTGTTGCAGGGTGGCTGGGAACTGTAGAACTGTATAATTTTATTTTTTAATTTTTTTTCCTAAAGCTGGTACATTTATCCTGAAACTAAAAACTTTCAGGTTCCCAATGAATGCAGGAAACATCTCGGAGAAGTCCTTCCATGAGCTTGCATCATTCTGGAGTCTTCTACTTACAAAATTAATTTAAAAGGGCTAATTTTTGAAGAGTTTTTTTATTTTTTTGTAATAGGATAATGAAAAGAAGCTTTGAAGTTACATGACAATAATACAGGGTAAATATTTTGGGGTTGAAATGCATAAGTAGGGAATGTTCTGAATGAAATTTTCACTGAAATATTTTAGGACATGACTAAAAATGTACTGTCTGCTAAGAATTAATCAGTGGCATAATAATATTTGAAGCTATCTAAAAGACCCCAAAAACACACCACAGGAAAAAAAAAAAACAACAAAAGAACAAAACCAAACAAACAAAAAAAACAACAAAAAACCCTCAACCATAATAACCCAAAAACAAGTAGAAGAAAAGTGCTTCTCTTCCTGCATTTTAGTGAAAAGAAGGAAAGCAAGCATTCCCTGAAGGATTCATTTTTCCTGGCAAGTGTTTAAGATCCATTCCTGTGGTGTTATCTACTTCTCAGCTGACAAAAGGCAGTTCTTGGTTATCTTTTTAAGAGCATCAAGATGTGAACAGAACTGAAGGAAAGGAAAAATAAGTGAAAGAGGGGTTTGTGCTTCATAACAGTGTCTGGGAAACCAAAAGCTTTCCATTTGTGCCAATGTACTACTTGTGGCTCTTCAAATATTCATATTTTTTTTTTAAGACCTGTGTAGAGGATTAGGATGGATGTTTTTAGGATGGGTCTGATGTTTTTAGACAATCTTGATTTTAAATAGTCATTAATTTTAGTTCTTGCATGCCACCAGTTTGGCTTGGAAGCCTGTATACAACTTCAGAGTCATAGCTGGTATTAATTCCAACATTGTTGTGTCCCCAAAACCCTTTTGCTCCCCAGTTTATTTGGTGACACTGGGGCAGAGGAGATGGTGGCAGCTGTTCTACCCAACACCAATGCTAATTAAGTTTCTGACACCAGAATCTGGTTGCATGACACAGCTCCTGCTTTATTCCTGTTACCTCAAAAGTGAGAATAAGATGAGAAATGGGAGATGTTTAGCAGCAGACATTTTTTTGGAAAGCACACAGGTGCCATTTGCACAGTTAAAAGGTGGTGTCTGTCTTCTCACACATTTTGGCACATTTTTGGAAAAGATGAGTGGGATTCAGGGAGGAACTTGAAGACTGGGATTAAGCACTGTGAGAACACAACTGGGCATCTCTTAAGAGGGAGGTTGTTAGATCCAACTGGATTTTTAGCTCTTGTTCAAGAACATATTATGCCCTGCCTTTAATTTCATTGGTGAGTTTTTTTCACTATAAAATTCAGGTTGAGAAATGGCTTTATTAAAGCCTGAACATAGCTTTAAATCTTTAGCCTACATGGTGGGAGGGCAACACAAGTGATTTGCCTTTTGACTCAGTGCTACTTATATTTCCTCTTGAAAACCTTTGCCATCAGCTTGGTTCTGCAATTAAACAATATAGCTGAAAAATATATTTTCTGCTCCAAAAGTCATTTTAAAAGTTTGTTGTGGCTTTTTTGTTAAAGCTGCTAATTGTGCCCACATTCTTCTCCACAGGCTGTGTCTGTCTTGCATGTTCCATGGCATTGTTTCAAACATCAGAATGAGTGGAATCTGCAGAAGCAGCTACTCAGAACTGGGAAAGGTTGCTCCATGTCTGCTTCAATTCAGTTTTTATTCCTCTTGATTTCCTCTTTTATAACTCTGAGAGCCATGCAGAGAAAGCTGTGCCAGCCTGAGGCAAGTGCACTGCCTGGGACCACATTTCCCACTTCAGGTGGCCCAGTGGGAGCAGTGGATCTTTGCAGGAGGACAGTTGGTACTTAAATATATTTAATTTATACAATTTAAGTGTATAACTCTGCCCTGTTTCTGTGGACTGGGTATCTGTTGGGCTCTGTAGGTACTTTTCTGGACCTAGTACCAAAGCAAGAGGATGATGGTTCCATGAGCCCAGCTTGTGCATCTCACCACAAGTGGTATGGAGCAGAGAATTTGAAGTGCAGGGTCCCAAAATCCATCTCCTGTCACCACTGAGCTCTCAGCACCTGATGCTTTTCTCTGCAGTTCTGCTCCTGGTGTGCTGTGCTGGCTGTAGATGCAGCCACTGCCATCTGAAGAGGAAAATAAGATTTCACTGATCTCAACAGCAGTCATGAGAGTCACTTTGCATAATTTTGCATAAAGGCATCATCTGATGTAGGGCAGGCTCAAGCTTCTCGTGCTCATTCTTTGTAATCTGCTCATTATTGCAGGATGTGTGGGGCTTCCTGTGAGATGTTAAAGGCTCTACCTCTTCTCTCACTGAAGACAAAGCAATACTCTGTGGAACTATAAAATGTGCATAGTCTTTTACCCATGAATGGGAAGTTATTTGGGATCAATGCTTTCAGTCCTTCCCAGAAGCCACATAATTTTCCCTCATAATCACTGTTTAACTGCCATGCTTCCCTACACAGATTTAATTTCCATTCCATCCCCCCCTTCCCAGCTGTGGTAATTTCCAAAGTGTGACTGCAATTACCTAAAATGCTAACTCTGAACTGAGTTGGACACTGGTCTTTCAGCACCATTTTAATGAAGAATTAAATATTCTTTATCCTTTCTGAAGTCTGTTTTAACTAACCATCAACTGGAGGTTCATGTCTGCTTTCCAGTACCTTTCCAGCTATATTCTGTTAGGATTCTTTCACCATTTCAGCATCCAGGAGCCTGGCAGCTACACACTAAGTGATGCAACTCACATCTGTCATGTCTGGCTCACTATTTCTCCTATCCCCAGGGTGATATTTGTATCATCCTTGTAGTATTTTGTTTTCTTGCCCTTTTTAGTATTTTTATGTATATGTTCTGTTAGAGCAAGTGAAAAATGAAACATGGAAAGACTTCTTTTGGAGCAGCCCATTTTAGCCATGCTGTGGCCAAGAATAAAGCAGAGTAGCAGGGAGTCACAGTGTAATTCAAAGCAGAAATGATCAATTCTGTGTGTAAACTGCACTTTAGCAATCAGCTTAAGTGGGAAGGGAAGAATTAAGTTTGTGCTGCTAAGTTGGGGGTTTTGCACCTCCTTTGGGGCAATGTCTCTGATGTTGATAGGGCTCCCTGCAGTGCCTGAGACAACTGTGTTGGCTGCATAGTCAGACAATGCAAGGACTCTCCCTTTTCCCTTTGGGGAAAAAACCCAAAATACATATTTCCCTAGTTTCATCTTCTAGTGGGGTGTTTTCATTTCCTTACTACCTACTGGTAGTTTTGTTTTCTATTCATAATATACAGATGTAATCTCACACGAAGCAGCTCACCACCAAAGGACCCAGAACATCTTTCTCCTTTGCTCCAAGGAGCACTGCCCTTGATTTCAAGCAGAGCAGCAGCATCTCTGAATACCTCCAAGCCCCAATTCACCAGCCCTGGGTTTAAGACAGAAAAGATTAAGACAGGTCTGGACTTTTTTCATCAACTATTGACCCAAGCAATTCTCCTCCATTACTGTAACATCATCATGGTAGACAAGAGGATGACCATGAGCCAGCAATGTGCCCTTGTGGCCAAGAAGGCCAATGGCATCCTGGGGTGCATTAGAAAGGGTGTGGTTAGTAGGTCAAGAGAGGTTCTCCTCCCCCTCTATTCTGCATTGGTGAGGCCACACCTGGAGTATTGTGTCCAGTTCTGGGCCCCTCAGTTCAAGAAGGACAGGGAAGTGCTTGAAAGAGTCCAGCGCAGAGCTACTAAGATGATTAAGGGAGTGGAGCATCTCCCTTATGAGGAAAGGCTGAGGGAGCTGGGTCTCTTTAGTTTGGAGAAAAGGAGACTGAGGGGTGACCTCATCAATGTTTTCAAATATGTAAGGGGTGAGTGTCAGGGAGATGGAGCTAGGCTTTTCTCTATGGTGACCAGTGATAGGACAAGGGGTAATGGGTGTAAGTTGGAGCATAGGAGGTTCAAGTTGAATATCAGAAAGAATTTTTTTACTGTAAGGGTGACAGAGCCCTGGAACAGGCTGCCCAGGGGGGTTGTGGAGTCTCCTTCACTGGAGACATTCAAAACCCGCCTGGACACGTCCCTAGGCGATGTACTCTAGGTGGCCCTGCTCTGGCAGGGGGGGTTGGACTAGATGATCTTTCCAGGTCCCTTCCAACCCCTAGGATTCTATGATTCTATGATTCTATGATTCTATGAAGCTGATCACCTTGTCTTTGGTACCTTTTTCCCTCCATTATGAGCATTTGCAAATCTGTATTTCTAACCACAGGGGAAAAAATAGCTCTGTTTCTGATGAATAATACCATCTAAATGAACATTATTATCCACATTAAACACTTGAGCAGGTGCATGCATTGCTTTCTGGTGAGGTTATTTGGTTTACAGTGCTGTTGGAATCCAGCTATGTAAGCTGAGAGGTAGAAGTAAATTCTGGAATTTCAGAATGATTGTATTATATTTTAAATTATTATACTGTGGCTCTTTAGCTTCTAGAAATTTGTGAGGAAATATAACAGCTTGAAGACTGAAGATTTACAGGGTCTGATAACTGCAAATAGTATTGATGCAGACAGAGGTCTTACCATGATAAATATGAACAAAACAAACCAGACACAGGTGGTGTAGAAAGTACTTCCTATGCAGAGGTGAATCTTGGAAAGACTTTTAAAAATTAATGGAAAATTAATGGAAAACCAATAAGAACAAAAGGGTTTTGCTGTGCTAAAGGTGTGGCTGCTCTCCAGTAATAATAATGGATTATCCATACCTATGTTATTTGATCTTGATAGCTATTTAAAGAGAAGAAAGTCTCAAATTTCAAGCAGGTAGCAGAAGACTTTTTTATTTAAGGTAGGTAAATTCATTCTTAGAATGTTGGATTTCTCTCTTGTACAGGTAGGATTGTTATTTTAACCTGGTGTTCTGCTGCTGTAGGATGCATGTTTAGTTTTACCTTTTCAGTTTTATTCATTCCCTGAGATCATATCTGACTGCACTCAGGTCAATTAAGGTAGAATTGGGAAGGTACCTGTGTCCTAGCATTGATTATTAGGTATTAGAAGTGGAATAAAAAATGTTTAAGCTCTGAAAAAAAAAATTAATATTGGAATGACAGGGTTTTTGCAGTTGTGGCCCCAGAATTCATGGCCAAGTTGAAGCTCCAGGGAATTGTGATAGTCCATGCAGTGCTTAAAACATCTCCAAGCAAACTTCAGATCATCTTATAACTGGAAAAGAACCTGTAAAAAAAATTTTGGCTAAAGATAGCAGAACTAAAACTTAATCAGAATGTCTGTCTGCAAGGAAATGTATCCGAGAGGAAAGATGCACCTAACCCAGTCCCCTGCCACCTTTTTTTGCCATTTTTACTGTTTGGTTTTTTAAATTTTCAAACACTTTCACAGAACTGAATAAGCAGTAGGAACTTCGTGATGATTGCATCTAACAATATTGGACCTTTTCATTTGTAGCAACTTTTAATCTATATATTTGGTTTGTGGAATTTTAAAAAATGTGAATAAAAATCCTCAGGACTTTTTTGGTTTTTAATCCATACTTGTCTCATCAATTTCTCATTGATTTGTTGGCTGTGGTGGTTTGGGGTTTTTTGTTTGGTTGGGTGGGTTTTTTTGTTGCTTTCAGGTTTTTCTGTTTTGGGTTTTTTTTTGTTTTTTTTGTTTTTGTGGTTTGGTGGTTTGGTTTTAGGTTGTTTTCTTAAGTGAAGAAAACCTGGATTCTTATAACTAAATCCCAGAGTTCTTACACACCACTGAACACATGAACTGGTGTAGTCCTTGGCTTTGGCATTTGGCAATTTTAACCAAAACCTTTCAATTCAGCCAACTTCTATTTGTCCAGCAGAAGTTTCTCTCTCTCTCTCAGCATAAGCCTCAGGAGGAATCAGTATTTTCCATGCTTCAGTGTCCTGACCAGCCCTAAGATTTGGCAGTATTTTTCTTTCAGAAAATAAATATTTGAAATATTTTTGAGCTCATTTGTATTTCTCTCCACCTTCCTTTTGTGCAGAGGACTGCATTTCCCAGCCAGGCTTGCTCCAGGGAGTAATTACTTTACTTCATCTCTTCATGGAGTATCTTGCCCAGACATTTGCTCTTTCAGCATGGGCTGCACAGTGATTCTTTGTTCTCTCCTCCTGGGCACTTTAATTTCAGCAGGAAAGAGAGGAGGACAATTTTCCATATGTTTCCACGAAAAGGCTGTGACAAGTTAGCTGTATTTAAGAAATATGTCAATACTTGAGGATGTTCGCTTTAAATATTTAGTAAGCTGGAGGGTTGTTTGTCTTTCTGTTGTAATTTCTACATTGATTTGCTATGATTTAGCATTCTGTTTTAGTTTCTTGTCCCAGTGCTTTCCTTTTCACCATTTGAGCTCAGTTTTACTGTTTTGCAAAAATGGAATGAGAGATCAGTGCCCTTGTTACCTGCAGTGCCTGGTTTATTCCAGACTTGAAGCTGTGTAATTATTTTCCACGAGCAGATGTGCCACCTCCCTGTCACCATTCTGGGTCCTGGAAACACCCTGAAACATCACTAGTTGGGCAGTTGTTACACAGTGTGCAAACAACAACTTCCTTGTAGAGATCAAGGCAATAAATCCAAATGTAAACTCAGGTTCTTGAGTTCTTGAAAAAGCTTTGCAAAATGAGCCTTGTGTGCATCTTCTCTGCCTCCCCATGTGAGTTGAGTGCCCCTACAGCCCCTCTGCTCTCTTGCAGTTGGGAATAATTGAGCGTAAATTTACCTTGAAGTAAATTTCCAAAGCAGTTTTTCAGTTGTGCATGCCTAGAAAACACCCAGCTATTCCTTTAGGTTCTTTGCCAATAGTTGTAAATTCTCCTTTTTCTTATTAAGTTTTTGGTTGTCTTGATTGTTCTAATGCTGTATCTTAAAGGACTTCAGAAAGCAAAGTGTTAACTACTTGACCAGAACTATTTCCTTGGCCAGTGGTTATTTTTGGTTGTGACATTAGAAATGGCAGGTGAGCAGGAGATGTTTTGAAACTCTCTTCTCATCATTCTGCTTGTAGCCCACTTGTGAATTCTCCTATTTCTGAAGATACCTTGGGAAACTGATTTTCTCATTGTAATGTGCTCTTTTGAGTTGAGTCATCCATTATTTTTAATATCTTATTTTATATCCCCCCCCATTCACTACAGACAGGAAAGTCTCTTACATAGCCAAGAATGTTTTAAGTATTTTTTATATGGAGTACAGAATTACAACAAAAAAGTGAAGTGTTTATCAGACTTGTATTTAAAAATCTTGTCAAGAGTCCAAGATGAAAATGAAAACATCTAAAAATTTGCTTTAGTGATGATTAATAGAATGTTTGGGGGAACATGGTGCAAAATTAAATACTAAGGTCAAGGGGATAGCTGCTCTCAACTACTGTAAAGTTTATTGAAGAACTGACAAAATCTATGAATCAGAACAAGTATTTGTAAGCTGTGGTTACCTGGGGTTGTCCTTTAGCTCTCCTTCATGATGGCCACTAGAATTCTTCCAGGTATTTCCAGTGCTGCTGCTCAGGTGGATTTTGTAGCAGAAACTACTTTGGAAAAAAGCTGAGCCCCAAGAGAATAGAAGTAATGGCTTAAGCCCTGCTACCAATTGTTTGTAATATATATGAAAATATATTTTAATATATTACCTTAATATTAACATCTTAATATAATTTAATATATGAATGTTTTAACATATTTAATAATATTATTTAACATATTATTTAATAATAAGATGTTAAAGCAAGCATAGAGTCACTCCTACCAGCTGTAGATTCCTTCCTGGCATCTCATCTTACCTCAACAGGATCAGTCTTCATTTCTTCAGTAATGAGTCACTTCTAAACAAGAAGAAATCAGAAACAAATGATGTAGAAGTTGACCTTATTCATTATCTGGAGCTCAATAAAAATAGTCTAGACTCTTCCTACTGTCTTTTGAACAGGACACACTTTGCTCCTTACAGAAATGAAATCAGAATGGTGAGGCTTCAATATTTTCTCATGTGTTTAAACACCAATGGAAGGATAGATTTTTGTCCCCCTTTTTTTTTCTCCTCCCATGGAAATCTGTGGCTCTATTTTTCAATTTTCAGAAATGGAATATATGAATTCACCTTTGTGCAGTGTGGTTGTTTCTTTGGATTATCTTTATTACTATTTTAGTTACTCTGTTTACAGTTTTGTCACAACCAAAAGGTTTGATAAACTGTAATGTTGAAGAGTTCCTGTGAGGCTTGTTTGCCAAAGATGAAGAGTTTAATTTTTTGCTTGTGTAACCATCCCAATAAAAATCTAAATATTCATTTAGAGTCATAAAATAGCTTTAAACGAGGGAAGCCAAAACCTTATGTGCTGTAACTTCAGAAGTAGAAATAATCTCATATGTAGTCCCAAGAAGGTTCATTCTTTGCTTCATGATTTTTCTGCAGTGTTCTGCATCCATGCACAAAGACAGAGCCAAATATTTTATCCCTTTGCTGACTTCTTCAGCTAAATCTCCTTCACTATTTCAGCCTTGTATGTTCATCCAATAACACTTGGATGTACGGGTTCCACGCTGGTGCTTTGGTGGGTGTGAGGTTTTTTTGTTGCTGCTGTTTTGTTTGGTTTTCTTTTCCACTTGTGTTCAAATGAAGGCTTAAGATAAAACCTCCTGATTTTGGTAAAGCAGTAAAGTGGCTGATGGCAGGAGGTTCTATTCCTGCAGGAGGAATAACAGCCTGGTGCATAACAAGTGACAAAGCTTGGGTCCTCTTTACCCAAGTAGTACCTTTTGGGACTCTCTGCATGTTCTGAAATAATTATAACCCCAAATTACTGTATCTATGCTGTGCAGTCAGTAGACACACACGTGGTTCCTGGCTGGGTTTAATAGGAATTTGCAGATGTGCCTTACCTGCTGTTTCCTTCTCCACTGACAGACCCAAATTAACCTGAAGTATCAGGTTGCTTCTGGCTATAACCACAAACTGTAAATTCAAAGGCTACTTCCAGTAAATATTTTGTACTATTTGCTTAAAATCTACAGCTTCAGCAAACATTTCTGCTAGTAATTAATTTACTAGAACATGCCAAAAGCAAACACAAAAAGGATGTAAAATTGAAATCAAAGCAAATGTGTTGTAAAATCCAAATGAATATTCATAGCTACTATTTTGCAGCATTGGCTCAATTCTCCTGGCAATTCATTGGGGATTTGCTGTCTTCTCCTGCCTGAGCTACTGGAGGTATCATTTGTGTTTATGATGGTTAAGAACAGGGGTTTTTACCTGTGCTCCAGGAGAAGCAGACTTCTGATCTAGCTTTGACTCAGCCAAAAGATTTCCCTGGTCTTCAGTAATTGCCTCCTGCATTGAGAGAACATAAAAACACATCTCCTGAGGATTCCTACAAAACCAGTAAAATCATTTGCTCGTGTAGAATCTTTTCTGCCAGCAGAGAGACTTGAACTAGGACAACTTTGATCTTAGAATAAATTATGTCTTAAATTGCTTAGATCTCCTGAAGATAGTACAGGAGAAAAGTAAATCCATCATCTTCTCTCTTTTCATTACCTTTTTTTTTTTTATTTTCTAAAGGTATATTGAAGTGGATTCTTTCCTTCCTGTTATCCCATAATATGGGGAGTATTTCAGGAAGGGGATCTTCCATCTGCCACTTAGCCCACATACATCATAGTTTATCCATTACTGAGCCATTCTGCAGTGGTATTCTTAGAAATAATTAAGAACTAGGACAAGCACTTACTATATTTGAGTCTGCAGATATCAGGGTGGTTTTTTTAAGGTAGAGGAAATTATGGATTATATAAATGGCAATTCAATTTGAAAAAATAAAGCTTTGTGTGTTAAATTATTATGGCGAGTGAACCTTCAGTAGTTGATTTCCAGGAGGAGACTGTGTTTAAATTCTCCTTCCCTGCTTTCCATTCTCTTTTTTATTATCTATTGTGCTGAATGATTTGTTTTGATGATTGTAGATACTTCACATTGCTTAGACTACAGATTTATTTTACATGCAAATATTATCCAATTTCATGTCTTCATTAAACTTTAATAAGGCTTTACGAACATAGTGCATAAAAGACAATATTGAATCAACAAAGCCTGTATAATGATGATTGAAATACAAGATCCAGGAAGAATGATGGCAAAAGTAGCTCAAGTACAAGCAATACTGGTAAGCCTGCAGATGCATTAAGCTTATTTGTTTATTTTTAAGTCCTGGTAGTTCATGAAGCAAATGTCTGGAGGGAAAAAAAAATATGAGAAGGAATATGAGAATTCTGCTTTTGCTGTCAGTGGCATGCTTGAAAGTAAATGCTAATGTTTGTTTGTATGTAGTGCATGTCAGTTCTTTTAGTGTCTTTAGGATAATAAATTAATCATAAAAAGATACTCAGTTTGTGGGTTATGGTGTATGATGAAAAATTGGAGGAAAAAATGCCACGCTGATGCAAAAGGGCAGTGATAATTAATCTTAACTAAACCCTAAATAGAAGGCACTGGATGAAAGAATCTGGTCCTCAAAATTTGCATTAAATACCCAAGTTTAATAGCAAAGCAAGTGTTGTATTCAGTGCCTTACTCTGACTTCATTGCAGTGCTAACAAGACATCTCTGCTGCCTTTCTGCCTTGCTCAATACCTTTTAAGCTCCTGAAGGAGGGTGCTTTGCTTGACTGAAAAAAGCCGGCAAGCTGCACTGGTTCAGGAGTACATTTTTTGGGGAGTTTTGCCCCTGTACTCAGCCCTGAGGAGGCCACAGCTTGAGTCCTGTGTCCAGTTTTGGGCCCCTCAGCTCAGGAAGGAGATTGAGGTCCTGGAGCAGGTCCAAAGGAGGCAACTAGGCCAGTGAAGGGACTGGAGCACAGATCCTCTGAGGAGAGGCTGAGGGAGCTGGGGGTGTTGAGGCTGGAGAAGAGGAGGCTCAGGGGAGACCTCATCACTCTCTCCAACTCCCTGAAAGGAGGTTGGAGCCAGGGGGGGGTTGGGCTCTTTTCCCAGGCAACTCTCAGCAAGACAAGAGGGCACAAGAGGTCTCAAGTTGTGCCAGGGGAGGTTTAGGTTGGACATTAGAAAGAATTTCTTTCTGGAGAGGGTGATCGGACATTGGAATGGGCTGCCCAGGGAAGGGGTGGATTCTCCATCCCTGGAGATATTTCAAAAGAGCCTGGATGTGGCACTCAGTGCCATGGGCTGGGAACTGCAGCGGGAGTGGATCAAGGGTTGGACTTGATGAGCTCTGAGGTCCCTTCCAACCCAGCCCATTCTAGGATTCTATGATTGTATGATTCTATGATAGGAGAGGAAGCTACAACACCCATAGCATTAAGACTTCCCTTTTCCCAGTTGCCCACCTGTTCCAGCAGTCCCTTCCAAGTCCTCAGGTACCTCAGAAGTTACCCTGCAGCCGAAGGGGATGTAACTTCTTCCCTCTGACACCCCAGAGTCCAACCTGAGCAGCCAGGAGCCAGTGGCCCCTTGGAGGATGCTTGAAGTGGGTGCATGCAGAGGGGTCTGGCTGGAGGCTGGGGCTTGCCCAGGTCTAGGAGAGGACAAGAAAGCTGTCTCTGAGTGACCAGAGACCACAGGGTGTGGGGACAGCTTGGGATCTCCAGTGGCAATGCAGAAATCCATTTGTGCCAGCTTGCTGATTTGGTTTTGAGGTTTTTTAATCTGTGCTTTTGAGGTTTTTTTTCTCCCTGCACAGGTGTAGCTATTGCAGCTACTTTACCTCACTACCAGGGTATCTTAGGGTAAGGAGGAGGCCATCTGACTGAAGAAGTGGACCTGTAATCCTTCAAAACACAAGCAGCTTTCTGCTTCTGATGCCACCGATGCCCAGAACATTGTGCAGTGGGCAAATCCCTGCTTGGGTGGGGTTTGTAAGTGTGTGTGTGCATCCTAGTGCTGAGAAAAATTGGGAAAAGCAGTGTGGAGAATCAAAGGTGTCCCTGGAGTATCAGGGAACACCCAAGTTTCCTAACAGTGTTGTGCTGAGGATGTTCCTACAAAAGGAAAATTTTCCAGAGGGGAGCTGGTGATGCAGGTGGATTTGATTTGTATGTTTATAGGTGACATCTGAGAGGGCCACAGGCTGACTGTGGAAAAGCAGCAGAACCTACAGAAGTTATTGGGAAGTGTAGGTGACTGCTGTGATGGTGAAAATGGGTTTTTCTGGGAAGGATGTTCTTAGGGACGAGGACACGGATGCTTTAACTGGAAACCAGTATGCGGGGAGGAGCAGCTTCCTTCTGCTGAGCCTGCCTCCTCGTGGATGTGGCCAACACCTCCTTTGATTCTGAAAAAGGCAAGGAGGGGGAAAACCCAAAGTACCAGTGATTGAGGGGGACCTTCAGTTAACTCCATCATTAAACTGCAGGGGAATGCTGGAACCTTCAAGTGTTTCTGTGCCAGTGTTGGAAGCCTAAAAAGTGCAACAGAGAGGAGGAATGCTGCCTGTCAGATGCCAGCCAGCTCTGATACACGTCTGGGGTGCAGGAGAAGGAGGCTGATCAATGGGGTAGTGATCAATGGGATGCAGAGTTGCCAGGCTACCAGCTTTGCAGGAATGAGAGAATAATATATACAGGCAGGAGAGTGTCACAGCATGAAATGTGTAGCACTTGAAAAAGGCTGCAGAAACAGAGAAGCACTGCAAAGGCCTTGCACAGACTTTCTGCCACCTCAGATAATACAAATTAACTGATAAAAATAACTAGGGCTGTACTGCAATCTCTTGTTTAGGACCACAACAGCAGTAACAATGTGAAGGGAAATTATAAGTTGTGAATTTAGAACTCTTGGAGATAGAAACAGACCTTTTCTACACGTGGACAGGCTAGGACAATGTTTCATCAGGATGATCTGTAGAGAGAAAGTTTTTGGACACTGCAAAAAAAGAAAAAAAAAGGCATCCTGAATTTTGTCTTGAGTGATATACAAGACCTAGTTGAAGGTAACAGTGCTCACAATACAATGAAGATGCATGTTGTGAGAGAGAAAGCTGAATAAATTGGGTGAAAATACTTAATGTAAAGAAGCAGAACTGCATTATTTTTGTTTGTTTTAAAGGAAGCAGCTAGTAAAAGAAAATATATTAGCAGTCTGAAAAGTACTGATGGCTGCAAATAGCCTGCAGTGTTCAGATGTGTCTTAGAAAGCCAGGTAAAACCTCCACATTTTAGAAGAAATAAAAGCAAAACAAAACAAGGCCATCAAAGTGATCCAGCTCCTGGGAGTGTGACTGCAAGGAAGCTACAGGATGGGAAGGCTTAAAAAAATTCCTTTAAAAAAGTACAAAGCTTGCCCAAATGAGAAATCAAACCCATAAATCAAAGGCAGACAGGAAATAGAGAGCTAAGGATTGGAAGAGCACCTTACACGGGGTGCTCAAGCTTCTAGACAAAGGTTCTTAAATCAAAAGCAGGAAGCCAGGGCTTAAGTGGGGGCACTTAATGACCAAACTGTAAGGAAGGACTCGGGAGCTATAAACCCATAGCAGAGAGGTTCAGTTGGTTCTTTTCATTGCTTTTTCCTCTGGAAGACATCAGGGAGGTTTCTCCCCCTGAGCTATTCTTTCTAGTAAAAAGGGCAAGGGGTCAGGTCAACTAAATGAGTTTGTGTAAACACACAGAAAGTGTTGGACCTAATAGATAAATTACTGTTCAGTTCTTCCCCAGGCCAGGTGAAATAGATGCTCAAACACAAATGCAGCTCAAACGTGGCACTGCTGGCCAAGGTTTCTCCCTGACCAGTGCAAAGAGCCCCAGTTGGAGGACTGGCAGGTTGCTGGTGTCATCCTCAGTCATCTCCTTCTCACAAAAGAGGCTCCGTGGGGAACTCCAGGCTGAGTGCTTTCTGAGGCTGGTAAAAAATAGAATATAAAATGACCAAATCTTTGAGAGTAAATACAGCCTGTTAGGAGAGAGTCAGCAGGGTTTCTGTGGAGGGACATGGGGTACTACTGAATTGTTATGCAAGTCAAGCAACATGTGAATGGAAAGGATTCCCATAAACACAGTCCAGACTCCCCTTCCATAAATAAGTCCAGAGGATTTATTTAAAAATAAATTCCCACCAGACTTCCCTGAGTAGTATTTCTCAGCAGAACAGAGGGCAAGAGGGACCACTGGTATCTTATGTTCTTAAACAACATTCATGGCCAATTAATTTTCAGTATAAAGTGATTTGCTGCATTCAGAAACCTAAGGTGTTATTTATTTATATATATATTATAAATCTGGAATTTCTTGTGTGAACTGCAAGTAAAGTTGGTAAAAGGAATAATCCCTTAGACCATCTCTTGGCAAAGTGCTGCCCAGCAGAGGGGTACAAGAGTTTGTTTCTGACCAGAATGCAGAGGCTGAAAAGGGACTGAAAAGAGGCTGAAAATCAGGAACCCTGAGGTGCTTCAGACATTCTGGCAGGGAGAAGCCATGGAGAATCAGTGAGAACCAAAAGATATTAATGCATAAACACACTGTATTTCCTATTTAATAACCAAAGCTTTGTATGAAATGTTAAATGCTGCAGTGACAGTGTCACTTTGGCAGATCAGAACCCAAACATTAGGTTCTTGCTTGTGCCTGCTAGAAACATTACCTTAAAAAACTGCCCCAGGGATGCCTCACTGCTAAACTTGCCCACTGGCCAAGCAACCCCAGGCACCAGGATTAGTTAAGAGCATTGACTGCCTACCTGTGTGTTTGTACAGAATAAACCCTCCCTGGAGCAGGGAAGGGTCTCAGCATGAGTAGTGTGAAGTTAAAACCAGTGAGGAGAGAAGAAATTACTCAAGCTGTGCTATAGAATTATCTCTCTTCTAAAATCCTCTCTGTTCCCCAGCAGCATAAGCAGCTGATCCAGGCAGTGTTTGAGATGCTTGTTCATATTGCAGTGGCATCCAGCCCCTTCAGAAGGTGCTGAAAAAGTGGGGTGGGGTATCACGGGTGGGACTAAGAGCTGGTGTGTGGGGGCACTCTGTGTCCCTCAGGGCTTCTGCAATCCTACAAACCTGTGTAAGGAAGGAGTTCCAGTTTCTCTTCTTCCCTGAGTGTAAACACACATGTACATCCCATCACCTGAACCCATAGACATATCAATGGTTTAAAAATGCATTCCTCTATCAATCCACTTTGGAGTTTAAACCATTATAACCTCTCTGAAATGTAATAACTCTTTTTAAACCCTGTTTGCTTAAGGCTGTGTTCCTATAGACTAAAACCCCTCACTTTTGCAGGGGTACAAGTCCTTCCCTTAGTATTTCCTTTAGTTCTTCCTTTGGTTTTTCCCTTAGTTTTTCCCTTAGTTTTTCCCTTAGCATTTCCTTTAGCATTTCCTTTAGCTTCTCCTTTAGCTTTTCCTTTAGCTTTTCCTTTAGCTTTTCCTTTAGCATTTCCTTTAGCTTTTCCTTTAGCTTCTCCTTTAGCTTTTCCTTTAGCTTTTCCTTTAGCATTTCCTTTAGCTTTTCCTTTAGCTTCTCCTTTAGCTTTTCCTTTAGCTTTTCCTTTAGCTTCTCCTTTAGCTTTTCCTTTAGCTTTTCCTTTAGCTTTTCCTTTTCACCTCAGGCAGGATGTTATTCATTTTCTCCTCTAGCAGACTACAAAGACAGACTGTCTGTAACCCTTTGGCTTATTTGCACTGTGAGTTGTTTTCATCAACATTTTTTCTAGTAAAAGAGGAAGTATTTTTATATTTAATACCATGAGACTAACAACCAGTCTTGGCACCATATTGTTCATAAATACAATATTCTTGAAGATGTCATTTCCCATGAGATATCAAAATTATCTGCTGTAGGTAGCAGTGGCATGGATGATAGTTTAGCTTCACATGATGTAATGCAATCTGCAGAGTAAACAGGGCATCTATTATAGCAGTTGTAATCACTTTCCTTCATGACTTCACATTTTTATTATGCCTTCATTACACAACAAGATATATTTCAACTTTGACCTTCATCTGCAGAGTGAGGAAAAAATAGGGCTTTGAGAGACAAAGGCAATTTTTCACTTGCAAAAGCTGATTTTTGATGATTATAGCTAAAAGGATCAGATGAAATTTTTTGTGTCTGCTCGTAGTGCATAGTGAAAAGCCACTGATCCTTTTCTATCACCAGAAAGTACTCTGCAATTCTTGTGTTCTGTATGCAGCTGGAATGTGTGCTGTATCTAGAAATCTGCCATCAACTTGAAGCAAGAACTGGCTTATAAAATGAGTGAGAAAACACATATGCCAAATATCATCTGAAATGAAATAATAAATTTGGAACCTTGTCATTATATCAGTTTGTTACACTGACTACATAAATATCATAAAATTAAACAGAAGTGATAAAATTGAGCTCTTTGACTTCATGCCTTCCTCTGGAAAAAGGAGATGAAAAACTCTGAAATCATCATTACTTGAGCTTTTGATTTGGTTTGGGATTTTTAGAGCAGAAGAGACCAGTGAAAGATTGACATAGATTTGAAGACATACCTGATAATTGTCAGTACTGATGGACTTTAGCAGGAGAATAAGTAGAAAAAAAAGGGGAAACGTGGAACAAAGTGAAAAGGACTGAAGTCCAAGCTGCTGGAAACAGTGCTATTCATTCTTGGAAGACTGGGCAACAAAAAAAATTGTAAGAATGGGTTTTGAAAATAGGAAATTCTGACACTAAAGCATATGACAAAAACCATTTGAATGAATGGAGGAGATTGCTCATGTACAGTGACTCCAGTCACATTTTTGCCTGAACTGAATTGCAGTTATTGCTGCAATAGTCAGTGTTGTTGTCACAGCAATTATGTAAAAAGTGAAGTGCATCAAGGTAGAGACACCCTATCCTCATTTCTCCTTGAAATCTGCCTTGAATGTGTGGTTTAATTGATAAAACAACATATCAGATTTTTGGAAAATAAAAAATCAAAGCATGTTATTTCTTTGGGGAAATCTAAATGGGAGCTTCATGATTGCTGGCCTGGAAAATTCTTTTAATTATCATCTTGCAAGGGAGATTTCCTTAAAAAAGCTGAGCTTTCATACCTCTTTAGTTTGGTTTTGTGTGTGCTTATTTTTATTTTCTCTTTCAAATAATTATTTCTCAGTTCTTCTAGATTCAGAAAGGAACTCATAATGTCATTCAGTTGATGTCACCCAATATCATTTTTTTTTTTTTTTTAAGAAGTAACAATAATCCATTATCCTTGTGAATAATTTTATTAATGCAAGATACTGTTGAAGTAATCCTGAAGTTTTAGAAACTGGATTTAATCAAATCAAAGACTTTGTGTGTTTAATCAAAAAAGACTTTGTGTGTTTGTATATATATATATATATATATATAAATAGAAGAGAAGATACAGAAATAATAGAGATCACCTCTGCTCCCTTATGGAGTTTTATTTAGCCCTTCCAGTGACATAAACAAATTGGTAACTTGGTGGTGCAGGAGCCCATATCTCCACTTTAAAAACTGCAGTTGTTTTGTAGCTCTTCCATTAGCTGTGTGACTCTATCACTTCCCTGTTTGCTATAGATAAGGAAATTACTTCATTCCTTTTGAGATAGGCTGCTGGAGCAAGGATGTCTTTTCACTTGGGATAAATTGCACCACTGGAAAACTCTAAGCTTTACTATTTGCTGGTTTAAAAAGCAGTGGGGTGCCATGCAACACTTGTAAAAAGTAAGACTGTGAGTGGAATAAGTTTGCATTGGAAGTGTAAATGCAGCCGTGTGGCCGTGCTCACCTTGAGGTGTAAAACTGCCACGGGTAGTGAGATTTATGTCCTGGTGTAAGCACCTTTTTCACTGTATCCAAGAATCCCTCTGTGCTCGTTCTCTCTCCATGACTCTCTGGCTTGATGGAACATTTGTCTTGTTCCTGGTTGAGAAAAAGAATGGAATTTTAAGCAATGGCAAAAATATGACTTTAGAAAGTGTGTGTGTATATATATATATATATATATATATAAATAAATATGTATATATTTAAAGTGGGAAATACATCTGAATATGTCTGAGAATGCCTCATATCAGGCTTGACTAACCTGGGGCAGATGTAATTATGCTTACAGGTTGTTCTTATCTGCATTCAATAAAACTAATAGACTTTATAGACCACATCTGAAGGGATTACATGCAAAGCAGACCATCTGAAAGCAGGTGGGTAGTATTCTGAAAAAAAAAAGTTTGTAAAATGTGTGTTTAGATCAATGCAGAGCAGGCTGCTGTCTTTCCAAGGGACTGGATAATATCAAGGTTTTTGGTTCTGTGAATTCTGTTGTAATGAAATAAGGGTAGGAAAGACCTGCAGTGGTAATATCTGAGATCTAGTTTTATCTCTGTATAATATCTGAATTTATGTGAAATAAATGAGGAGAGTAGCTTATGCATGTAAGCTTTCCAGTTCCAGTGTCTTGTGCAACTTATCAGAGTCAAAATAATTTCAGAGGGGATATATGTTGAGATATTCTTTATAATATCAGCTCTCTGCACATGGAAGAGAAAAGAATTTAAACTATCAGGACTGCTTTAAGATGCTTTGGATGGGTAAGGAGCTGGAAATATTTGTAGGAAAGGATGACTTCCCCATTACCTTTCAAATAAATAAGTCAGAAGAAGTCTGAAAGGAGTATTTTAGGATGAAAGTTAATAATAAATTGGAAATTACTATCAAAATCTTCAGAACCTCTTTTAAAATGTCAGGGTGTGTCTGTCCAAGGCAACTGGGTTTTTTTTTGACAGCTCAGATTATTTTACAAGGAAGAATAGGAAGCAGCACTATGTAGTGATTTTATTCTTTTATTCTGCATTGTTCCTAAGAATGTCTGGCTGTAGCAGTGTGGAAACCAAAAATCCTTTGCCTTTTTTTTGCCTTTTTTCATGTTTGACCTGAGGTGGTCAACTCCACCTTCAGATTCACCCATTTTTGGAACAGCTCTTCTTGAGGCAATCTGTGCCAATATGCAGGGCACTGACCACAGCAATGCTATAAAGCAAATTCCAAGCTCTCTTGGGTGTCTTAAACTGTTAAAAATATCCTGTTTACTGCCAGATCCAAGTAGAAGTATTGGCCAGAAGATAATAAATTAATCTGATTGCTTATAGAAGTGACTAACCCCATCTAACCCTGTACCTAACATTTCATTTAGTCAGTGAGCGTGATGAATAAAATTACCAGAATCAAAACAAAAAACACTTATTCTTCCAAGACCAAAGTTTGAACAGCTGCATCTGTGTTTTGAGACAATATTTGAGTAAGTCTCAGAAGGAATCATGTGGAATTCTTTCCCACTGAAGGCAATGACAGAGTTGCCATTGACTGCAGCCTTGAGCTTGACTCCGAACTGGGTAACCTGAGTCAGTGAGCCATTTAAATACACAGAATCAGAGAAAAAGTGATCTGATGAAGCATGGCCCTATCTGTGAAGATTTGCTTAATGAAATTGTGTGAAATTAACTTTATTCACCGAGCACACCTGTTCTGCTGGGAGGATGGCTATAAATATCTTTGTGCCACCTGCCCCAGCTATTAGAGCTCCAATAAATCATATAATTCCCTCTGACAACCAGTACCACCTTGAGGGCACCTTTCTCTTTCTTAGTGCTCTTTCTGAAAATGTCTATTTGCATAAATACAAATTTCTATGCCAATAACATTTTCACCAGGTTTCCTTTTTCCTCCTGAACAGGGAGCAGAGTTAAGTTTATCCATATTTTTGCCTTCCCTGTTAGAGTTCCACGTACAGGCAGATTCTGTAGTAGGATGTGATCAATTGTGAATGCTTCCCATCCAGAAATATTGATGCAGCCAGGGACAACAAGGAGTTGTTCCAGTTTGGCTGATGGATGGAAGGAAATTACCTGGCTGGAAGACCAAGAGTTATCAAGGCTCTGCTTACCTATCTGATTTTCCCCAAGTCTCTCCTCTCTTCATTCTCTATTTGCAAGAAATTGCCTTTTCTCCTGGCAAAGGTTGCATTTAAAACTAAAACCTGAAGAAAACATTGTGAGAGGTGTAGAGCTTGCAATCTTCTGCTTATACCTGTGCCTGTCTCTGAGGTGAGGTTCAGCTGTGCCAGCCCAGTGCCCTTTGGGTCAGGGAAGGGGCAGAACTGCAATTCCTGCTCGAGCAGCAAAACCTGAGTCAAGTCTGGTGCTGCTGAGAAGGGTAAATGCCTCACTAGGCTGTACAAACAGAGCATGCTGCAAAAATGCACTAAGTGAGCCTGTGTAAAAATACAATGATTTTTCTTCAAGGAGGTTATAGATTTATTGGTTGGTTTCCAGAGAAGAGCAACCCAGAATGGAGATGGGAGGAACTGAAGTTTTATGACCCTTTGAAGAGAAAATCATGGGCAGACAGTAGAACAGTTATGAAGTCAGTGAAAGGCTGGTGCAAAGAGGAAGGAAATAGTTTGTTTCTGTGTTTAAGGCTCACAAGACAAGTTAAATTGCAAACAGAAAACAATTTTATCATTCCTGAAAAACACCCCAGCAAACCCAACTTTCTGCTGGTGAGTGTGATGCTGCAGGACACAGCCTGGGAGAGTTGCAGAGATTAAGAAAAGGTGGAACAAATACCAGCTAGGAATGAGAAGCAAGTAGCAGACAGCTCCCTTCTCCTTTCCTCTTCTATGCAGTGCACATTTTTTTCCTCTTATGTGTAGTGCACTTTTAGAAAAACTGCAGTCAGTATATACATTATCTGTGTAAATATCTTGTTTGTTCTATAAAACTTGAGCTCTGTAAATTAGCACATAGATTGGACATGTGAAAAATACAGAGCTGAACAACACAGTAGATGATTTCCTTGTCATTAATCTATTACTCTGTTTGCACTGAGAAATAATGTGGTTAATTCATTCTTCCTGTATTTAAAGCATACATTTCTACCAGCACTTAAAAACAAAGGACTAAGTTTTAAAAATTGACTTCTCCCAGAATTAATGGGCAGCAGCTTTACACTAACCTTGTGTGTCATCCCAGAGCAGTGGAAAATGTTTGTGTGCTTGATTGTTTTTTATTTTTTTAATTTGCCATCATGTGGTTCCATTTTTATATATTTACAGATGCATTGACTGTATTGACAGAGATCCAATTGTATGAAATAGTTGCTTAGAGGACAGTGTACAGGAATGGTCTAGCTCTGTGTAAAAGAATTTTTGACCTCTTCAGTGTTAAGTCATTAGTTAAATATAGTTTATTTAACAGCTTTTCATGTGGAAGGGGTAAATGAGGCATTTAAATCAGCAGTAACAGCAATTTTGCTGTGCTGCTGTTCTCACCATGGGCCTAAGAAGTCCTGGTTGGACCTACAATTTTCAGAAAAGCCTGCTTACTGTCTCCTGGGCAGTATTCCTGTTAATTCCTGTTGATTTTTCCTGGTGACCACAACTTACTCCAATTTACTCAGCCAGGTGGAGTGTGTTCAGCAGGGAGTTAGGTCTGGTGGCCACTGTGTGCAAAGCACACGTTGTTAATACCTGTCCTGTTATCAGCAAAGCTTTGGGCAGTGGTGCTTTTCAGCAGCTGCCAATATTTGCTTGAACAATCCACCCTATCTATAGTTTGCCAGTCTCACAAGTATTTTTCTTGCAGCAACCCTTCCAAAGTGATCCCTTGACTTACAGGCTCTCACTTGTGTTTGCTTCCCCTGGCTAAACCTGATAATGTTTCAAACGTGCTCAGCTCAACTTGGAGCTTGTTCTCTCTCTTGGTTACACATCAAAGAGAATCTTTTAAAAAGATTTTGTCTGGTAGAGTGGCATGAAGGCACTGCTGCTGGAATATCTGTCCTGGAGGAGAACTGACATGACATTTGAGCAAGGAAGGGGAGCTGACGACTCATCTGCTTCTTGGCTGCTGAGGCTGAGGGTGCTGCTAAGATTCCTCAGCATGCCAGGCTGAGGTGATGCTGTTACATCTCCCAAAGTTAAAAAATCTGATCAGCTAATATCTCAAAAGATACGATACAGAAGAGTGCTGAAAAGTGAGGTAGAAATGGAAAGGGAGAAGCTCAAGGGAACGAAATGACAATTTTACACTCTTGCTTTCAGAGTGAGAAAACCAAGGCACAGTAATGGCTCTGGCCCATTGCTGTGCCTGCCTTGTATCATACAACCACAAAAGGGTCCTCAAGGGTGATACAGCTGATATATGTGCTAAGAACAATCATACTGTCTGCTACATTGGTGCTTGTACATGGTTTCCATTGTACTGGAGATGGGAATATGTCTCTCTGCTCCATCAGTTTAGGAGGAGAGCAGCCACAAGGTGAGGGCAGCAGAGACTTTTAATCTTTAGTTTTGAGCTGGTTTTGAAGGTCTAACCCTCTTTATCAATGTTACAAATCAATATTTAGGTAACTCAAAGTACCATGTCTAGGAAATAGATCTATAAAGCTTTCCTAAATTCTGGTCAGGTTAAATTTTTGAAAATCAGACGTGTCAGCCTGTAGAAACTTGCAAAACATAGAGTAGATCAGCAGAACCCCCCAAATCATACTTGGATATTCAGTCTCAGCTTGGACAAAGCTATTGAATAGCATTTGCAGTTGAAAGTTTCATGTCTCAGGGGTAAGACAGGGCACGAAGAAGAGATTCCATCTCCACATTGTTGGTCAACTGCTCAAGAAAAATATCCTCATAAATGAGCTACTCCATCTGGACGTGATGCTTTTAATAAACAAGCGAGAGGTGCCTCTAAAATCAAGAATCTCTCCAGGAGAGCTTTCAGTTCCTGTCTCTGCCCACACAAATTGGGAGGGTTTTCAAATTGCTTCCTTTGCCTTTATTTTCCCTGAGATGCCTCACGTCACCCCCTTATAGATCTCAATTTATTTCTCCATAAACTCTCATTATTCTTGTTAGCATTTATGGTGCTCACACCCTGCAGATGGCATTGTTACAAATTGTCAGCATTGCTGCCTCCCTCCATGGCTGGGCAAGGCACCCTGACTGCAAATGCTGATTTAGGCTGCTCCCAGGTAGCCTGAGCAGCAGAGGTGCTGGGGAGATGGATGTCCTAAAGAGGTCACCCCCTTCCCCCTGAAAAAGGACAAGGGAAGCAGCTGGAGCTGGATGTGATGCCTCTTGTTTGAGGGAGAACATTGCCGGGTCCTGCACTTTGGCCACAACAACCCCATGGGAAGCTCCAGGCTGGGCACAGAGTGGCAGAAAGGGAGCTGGGAGTCTGGATTGCCAGGAAGCTGAAGAGGAGCCAGCAGTGTGCCCAGGTGGCCAAGAAGGCCAATGGCATCCTGGGCTGGCTCAGGAACAGCGTGGCCAGCAGGTCCAGGGAAGGGATTCTGCCCCTGTGCTCAGCCCTGGGGAGGCCACAGCTTGAGTCCTGTGTCCAGTTCTGGGCCCCTCAGCTCAGGAAGGAGATTGAGGTGCTGGAGCAGGTCCAGAGAAGAGCAAGGAGGCTGGGAAGGGATCCAGCACAAGTCCTGTGAGGAAGGGCTGAGGGAGCTGGGGGTGTTGAGGCTGGAGAAGAGGAGGCTCAGGGGAGACCTCATCACTCTCTCCAACTCCCTGAAAGGAGGTTGGAGCCAGGGGGGGGTTGGGCTCTTTTCCCAGGCAACTCTCAGCAAGACAAGAGGGCACAAGAGGTCTCAAGTTGTGCCAGGGGAGGTTTAGGTTGGACATGAGAAAGAATTTCTTTCTGGAGAGGGTGATCAGGCATTGGAATGGGCTGCCCAGGGAAGGGGTGGATTCTCCATCCCTGGAGATATTTCAAAAGAGCCTGGATGTGGCACTCAGTGCCATGGGCTGGGAACTGCAGCGGGAGTGGATCAAGGGTTGGACTTGATGAGCTCTGAGGTCACTTCCAACCCAGCCAGTTCTGTGATTCTATGATTGCATAGCAATCTCACTTCAAAGTAGCAGCATGAAATTGCTGGCTGTCCCCTAATGAGAATATCTTCTGTGCTGTTAATGTGATTGATTTGTGCATTTTTTGCTAAGGGTTTGTTGTTTTTTTTTTTCACCCTTAATTCCCTCTCCAGTTTGGTCTTTTCTCTCTTTGCTTTTCTTCAGCTCATGCCTAACCAGATTGGAAATGCATGTCAGTGTTTAGTTGTCATCTTTGCCTTGGCTTGAGAAGATGCAATATACCACCAGTGCAGCTTTCTAAATAGGCCCTTTCTTGCTGTAATTCCCCTGTCAGCTCTGATACACAAAGTGTTACCAGGGGGACTTAGAGCAGAATAGAAATGGTTGGAGAAATGAGGAAGTATTTATATGTATTGTATTTTAAATCTCTTTCAATTGCCTCAATAGAATCTGGATTCAAATTCTACAGAAGCTGAAGAAAAGATTTAACAGTTTGCTTAGCTAAATGTGTTCGAAGAAACCTTAAAAAATTTGCAATATTTGGCCAACTCATTTGTGATCTCCCAGTGCTTAATGCTCTTCAGCAAGTTTCATGTCCTGGGGTCAGGTTGTAAAGTAAGAGCTTTAGCTGTCATTTAAAAAAATATATATATCTCTTGTTCTTGAGCTTACCCAAAGGAGCTAGAAGATATGAGCAGTAAAAGATTTTAAAATACCCACTCATCAAACAAGTGAAATAAATAATGACCCTTAAGTCAATCTTGCATCCTTCGAGGGAGCAGAATCAGGGCAGAAAATGCTTGGACTTCATTCTGGAAAAAGCTGGCAATGGCCTTGCTGTGCTTGTACTTCTGGGGACCTTCTCCATGCTGTTGCTTTTCCTGATGTAGTGTGGGAATCCTGTCTGTGTCTCTGCAGTGATAGATACAGCTGTGAAAAGCACCCAAGTCGGGGTGAAGTCATCTCTTCACTGGGTGCTGAAATATGCCCCAAAAACTTCCAAAAAAGAGGAAGAAGAAATGACATACGTTTTAAATTCATCATTCAAACTCCAGATTTCTCAGCCTTTGGATGTCTCTTCCTTATTTTCACTGCCAGCTCGTTGTCAAAAGACTTGTCTGACTTTGTCTTGACAAAATCAGGGTTTTATACCAATTGAAACATTGTTGTGGTATTTTCCAGGTTCCTACAGTTGAAACCTTTTTGGCTTCAACAAGATGTTAGTGGATCTTTAGAAGTTTATCAAAATCATCAGTTTAGTAAGCAAAGATCAACTTTAAGCAAAGGTGATCTTAGGTACCTCTGAGATTCAATTTGAATTTCATACAGCTACATATTACTTAATTCTATTTCTTTGCATAGGTGATAAATAATTAAAGAAAGCCTGTCCAAGTCTCCTGGTGCCCCACCACATCAATAGCAATGCCATCCCAGCAGTGTTGAATTAATTATTTTAACAGGAACTCAGCCAGCCAACCTCCAGTGGAGACTTTGCAATCCCCTCATTACTGTGAGAAACAAATCCATCGGTTGCTCCAGAAATGTTATCAAACAGAACCTTCTGTGTACTGCTTCTCCTTTTTCTCTGTCTCTTCCTCAGTTCTGAAGCTGAGAAGTCATTACAGTTCAATCCTTATTTGCTATGGATTTCTTTTGCTTTAAGCTGGCTAGAACTTTGGGACACATTTTCACAGAAACCTGCCAATTCTCTGACACCATGCCTAATTAAAGATCAGTTGCAGTGTTTTCCTCAATTTACAAATTCTTTAGCCCTCCACATTGTATCTGATGCTTTTTGGGTGAATATCCTTTTCCTGTTGTTTGAAGGAAAACAACCCACAGTATTTTACAGATCTCGTTTTGAAATCCGAGGGAATCGGGGAAAAAGAATTAAATTAAATGGAATATTTGAGTTCTTAGGTGGCAGTTTTTGAATAGACTCTTTTTTACTTGAAAAATGCTTCTGAGGACATCTCTTTCTGCTCCAAATCAGGACAAAGAGTGGAAAAGAAGTTTTGTTGTCATCTTATTTTGATACATTGCTGTTGGTTTCATTACAAAGAAACCATTCAGGAATGTTATCAGGCTTCCATATATATATATATGTATATATGTATAGCCTTGCTGATGAATGGTAACGTGGGGAAAGGTACCTCTGAGAATATGTAGCATTTCCTAGAAGGTTTAAGGACTAATGCAATGTATTGTTCTGTTCACCAACTTGTGCTTTGTAAGCAGGACTTGCCAGAAAACCAAGGTGGTTTTCTTTTTTTTAGGTTGTGCTTTTTTGAGTTTGTGTTTTGTGGTACTTTGAGAAAGATTTATAATATTCAGCAGTCTTGCTTGGTGATGAATAGTATGCAAGTGATAACATCTATTCTGCTGTTCAGTTGCTTCAGCTATTAAAAGCAAACAAAAAGGAAAAAAAAAAAAGGGCTCTTGCATGGCTCACGCTCAGCCCTAGAACCTTTGCAAGTCTTTTGTCAGGTGGTTTAATGTGTTCTACAGGTAATGAAACATCTGCTGCTGGTGGCTGTCTCATGAGATGAGATTGACTTGTTAGATTTTTAAAAAACAAAATCCAAACATGATACCATTTTGTCAATTTTTCAGACCCCCTCAAGGGTCAAAATGGAACTTTAATTAAGGGACAACTGGTGTGTCCCAGTACTTCTCTTGGAAGAAGTATTCACAGATACCAGAGCTCTGCTGGGTCACCTGCTCTTATTTGCAGTGATGAGAATGTTCCCTGAATCCCTTTCTAAAACACACCTCTAAAACACCATCAATTTTGCTCATCAGACTCAGTTTTCTTTCTCTCCATTCTGTTTAAGCATCATAATATTATTTCTTGGAGGAATTAGCTGACATTCAAACATCTCACAAAGGTATTTTATATTGCATAAAATATAATTCACATAGACTGTCTAAAAAAAGCCTTTTTGAAAGCATATTTAATTATCATACCTTATTTTTAATTTCCTTCTTTAGGCTAAACTCTAATGCATGTATACCCAACAGACAAAAGTACCTGAAGATTATTTTTTTTTTAATTCCTATGCATTCACAAATCAAAGTAATAGCACACAGTCCCAAGAAGTGTTAATCTTGTACCTCCCCTTCTTTTTCCTTTTGTTGTAACATGCAAGCAGTATTTCTTTAGAAAGGGGCTAAATAAAAAGTGGAGTACTAAATGTGCAAAGATTAAATACCAAGAATTCAATAACAGTAATCACACAATAAATGGTATCCCTGTAATATCTGCTTTTGGGTTTGAGCATAATGAATCATCCAGCAATCATGCAGTTGGAGAAAGCATAATTCTTTTGGAAGCCTTTCATAATGGATGTGCTTTTTGTGCTTCAAACTCAAGCCTTCTATGACTGTAGGGGGAAAAATAAGGCTGAAGCTTTTATGAATCTAAAAGTTCAGGATGGGAATAAAAATTAGGGTGGTGTTTTAAAGTGAGACTGCAAACTTTTTATTATTCACTCTTGCAGGGCTATTGAACTCCTCCCCTCCCCTGCTAAAGTGTATCAAGAGTTTCTGAAACTTTGGCAGCTGTAGGCTCTATGTAGTTATTAATGTCATATGAATAAATAAAGCCCAATTAATTAAACACTAATGAGATGAAGTACATTCAGACAATCCTCTTCACTGAAGAGACCCCATTCCCTCACAGTTCTGGTGGAGTAATTGTTCATTGTTGTCATGTAAAATTATTTTTTAACCCTGCAGAAGTCTATAAATAGGGTAGTGTAGGAAGCTTTAGTGAAATTGCAAAAACATCATATGAAAGTTGTAAAATAAGCTAAATGTATTTTTTTCTGCCTATCATTACTTTTGTCTGTGGTTGTAGTGGCAACTAGGAATGGGTTTTGTAGTTGTATCTTAATACATTTGGAATTAGCCAAAATAACTGGGTAGCAAAGGCATTATGAAGATCTCTGTCAAGTGTTTATGGAAGGAAGACTAAATTGAGCTATGTTCACATCCAAGATGATGTTTAAACACCCTGAAAGTCTTAAATCTCTTCAGAGCACTTTCATCTTTTATTAAGTTCTTTTTCAAGATCCTTTTGAGTTTGTCTTGGTCTCCTGTTCACTTCTACCCATAATGGACACAGACAGATCAGCTTCTCGACCAAGTTTTTGAATATTTTACCATAATCTGCTTTTTCTGACAGCTGATTTCTGCCATTTTGTGAGATGAGATTATCAAATTAACAGAGGGAGTCTGCTCCAGGTCTAAACTTAAAGCTCAAGGGAGACAAAATTTAGGAGAACTGTTCAAACTGAGGGGTTTATATATGCACATGTACAGATGCATTTGCAAGTTTGCAGGCACTTTATTAATAGCATTTATGGTTAGGCAAGGGCAAATGTGAAAAAATTATATCTATTACTCTCACTCTGTGTAAACTTCTTGATTTTCCCTGTGTTTAGTACACATTAAAAGCAGAGACAAGAAAACAGTCCTACCTCCAGAGCAAATATCTCACTCAAATTCTCTCCTCAAGAGCTCAGCAGGGATGATTTAAACTGTTGGGTCCTGGTTTCACTACTTGTATCCAAAGCCTCCTGGGGAGGCATCTTGGTTTTGCCATACCCGTGGGTAGGAATCAGATAGAACTGCAAGAAAAGTAAAAATATTGCATCAGGTCCTCAATTTTATCAGGCTGTTCTGCAGTACTGACAACTGAAGATGCACCTTCAAGTTTTTGAACGTTTTCAGGTGTATTTAAATAATGAGATTAATTGAATTGGAAATACCCATTTTCTGTCTTTCTGTATGTTTTATGCCTTTAAAGTATTAGATTTATAGTGAAAACACTGCCCTTGTTATATTTTTCTACAGCCTGTGCACATTCCAGTGACAGAATTCATGTTCTCAGTCAATACTCTGAATGGTTGGCTAATCTTCCCCCTCCTCATATCAGCAGCTATATTCATGCAAATTAGCATGGTGTAAAATTTGCATCAATCATTTGCTGCTCAAAACTGAATTTGCTCAGTACTTGTGAATTAAACACCCCGGAAAAAAAAAGGGAGAAGCAGCAGTTAAACCCAGGTTAAATTTCGTAATGGAGTATGAAATAAAATATGTTAATATACCTCAATTCTGCTGTATTCTTCGGAGGAATTAATATAAAGCTGTCAGTGGTAACTACACTGAGCTGTGAGCAGGTACAAGGAGGTAAAAAATAGAACTCCAAAAGTTCATTTCAGAGGAGGCATTAATAAAAACCGGATGACATGCAGCAAAGGAAATTAGCTCCTGGTGTATATGGACATGAATAATGCTGGAGGATGTATCATATAACTTAATCAGATAGACTGTAACAGGAAGATGCAACTGTGGTTTCCTTAATGACCACTGGGTGATGTAATCAAATGCTAAATGCACATTGTCAGGTTCTGACAAGTTTTTATGGAAGGGAAGATGGAGCATCACTTAGCCAGCAGCACAGCCTGATAACACAGCCTCTCTCCAGTGAGTGCAAAGAGTGAGGAGCAGGCAGGTTTCTCTAATCTTGTTGTGACATGAAGTAATCTTCCTTTGTCACTCCCTAATGTAAATATCCCATTTCCTGAAGGTCTCCTCTGCTTCTGCTGCATTTGGTGGGGTGTGAAGTTGGCTGCTCTTGCCAGCTTGGGCATAAAGCACAGCTGAGGCTGCTGCAGCTGGGAACCAGCAGAGCTGCAAGGAGCTTTCAGGTGGTTCAGACCTCTGCCAGCAGCTGCAGGCTCTGTCCCCAGGACTGGTCCTTGCTGGTCCATGGATTAACTAATTTCAGGCACTCTGGGAATGACTGGGCCAGGACTAAAAAGTCTGAGTGAAGGGCAGCTCTCCTTCAGTAAAGCTGATTAAATAGCACTGTTCATGTTGGGCTTGTAGGACTTCAGAGTCTCCCTCTCAGTGATGTTGCCAGTCAACCCACAACCCAGTGTTGGGTTTCCATTTGAGCAAACCCAAATTTGCTCAGCAAACCCAAAAGGTAAGGCAGACAGATCAGTGACCTTCAGAGGGGTGGGTTCAGGTCCCAGCTGAGTGACTGCTGCTCAGAAGGACCTGGGTTGTGTGGTGCAAGGACCCCAGAGCTGGATGCACCTGCCCAGGTTGACTGTGAAGGCAGAGGAGTCTTCTCTGTGGTTTGGTCCTCACTGGTTCATTGCATGGGGAAAAAAACCAAGCCCTTTTCTTCACCAAACCAGAGTGGTTTAGCAGCAGTTTTGTAGCAGGGCACTGCTGTGCCTCTGAGAACCAAACAGAGTCAAAATTAAGACTGAGCTCACTGATAATCCTGGGTTTTGCATTTTAATGCATAGTACTAGTTGAGTGCTAGATTGTGTTTTTATGACCAAGCAGATTAGGAAATAATTTGCATCTGAATCTCTGTAAGGCAGTGCAGTTTCCCTGGTAACAAATTGGGAGCCAAGTTCCAAAATCTGCTTGTTGCCATTAAAATGTGCACATGTGGGGAGGGGGTGTTCTTTTTATAAGTTTTTATTGAAGAAAAGTAGAACTGCAAAACTTAGCGAGATTCCTGATTTGCATAAAATGAGGGGTTGAGAGAATGAAATTGGTTCTTTGCTCACCAGCACTTAACTTATACAAAAATCTCATTTCCAGTCAAACAACACCAGGGTATTTTGCAATCAGACTTTTTCTTTCTGGCCGTTGAAAAAGAAATTGGCTGTGGCTTATTATTTTCAGGGAACCTGCCAAGAACTGGCATTTTCATCAGCACTTGCCTTTCAAGCTTCTTCAGAAGCTTTCTACAAAGGCTTGGGGTATAACTTTGACCCACAAGAGTTTTTTAGATTGTCACTATGGCTCCTGGAGGTGGGATCCTCACCCCCTTTCAGTTTAGCCTGCTGGAGGTTCTTGTGGGTTCCCCATCATTCCACAGTGGTTGACAGGTTTGGACTGGGAAGAGTTTGTCTCTCACATCTTGTTTTTGAAGTGATGAAGAGGCCTGGGTTAAACTTTCAGCTAGATGGCACTTTCAGTAACAGCAGAATGTAAAGGGTGCTGGGTGTGGGTGCTGAGAGAGTGACTGAAAGCTGAAATCATCCCAGCAGCACCTGGAGCTAAAAGAAGGTGACCAGCTTGTTGGGAAGGACTCCTTGTCCTTACACTTTGCAGCCTGGAATCAAGGGACATGAAAAAAACCAACAACAAAAGAGGCAGTTTTTGGAGGCCAGGGCAGGATTCTGTGGCTTTGTGACCCAGAGAGTTTTGGCATAAAATATCTTGCTGTTAAAGCATCCCCAGTGCTCTCTGAACATCTGAGTATCTGATGGTTTTCTTCAGTTATTTCCTGAAACCTTGTATATGAACCCTCAGTATTTTTGATGCTGAGTTTTTCAGTGACTTTTCAGTGTAAAATCTAATTCTTAATCCACGTAGCTAAAAATTAGCTCCAGAAATATAGCTACAACATATAAGCAACTAGGTGAAACAAAGTGTATTTTTTAACAACATATCTCCACCCCCAGTTTCATTTGCTGGTTCCCTGTCTGATAATTTGCAGTTTGCAGGCTATACTACTTAGATTTAAGTTTGGAATGGGAAGTGAATTGAGAGTTTATTTGTCCTAAAAAGTCTGCAATGTCTGTATGAAGGAAAGTTCTAAATACAAAAAAAGGATTCCCCCTAGAAGGAAAGTATCCCTCTTGCTCAGAGATGTAATTTTTGAAAACACATTACAATCACAAAATAGGTTTTGTAATAAAGTAATTACTGTTCAGCTTCTCACTTAGAAGCAAGCTAAGCTGCTTCTCCTGCTTTACTTCACTTTGTCAGACTAAAGTGGCTTTCATGTCATGTTGGGTTTTGTTTCCATTGATGAGCCATAAAATAATCAGGAATAAAAAGGCAAAAAATTTGTTTGAATAGAGAGGATCTTAGTTACTGAAAGCCAGTATCATCATTGTGAAGAAGCTTCTTTTTTTTTTTTTTAATAAAAATATTGTATCATTCAGAGCAGTGGCACAATTAAAAAGTATTTTGCAAGTGTTGAAGTTACATGGTAGAATTTCCAGGTACTGTTGGAGACTGGTTATGAACTCACAAGTGTATCTCCAAGTCCATCATTCAAAACTTATTTGTGGTTTGGTTTTGGTTTTTTTGGATTTTTTGGATTTACCAGACAGCTGACATGAAAACACACAAGAACAGTGAATTCCGACTTGTATTGGTAGAGGGAGACAAGAATTTGTTTCATTTTAAAGGATGGAGTGAAATTTTCTTTTCTCAGGTTGTAATTACATTTCCCATTCCCTGCCAGCATGTGCTGATTGCCTTTTGCATCTTCCTTGGGGCCTTGTCAATCCATTGATTAGAGAAACATTCCTTAAGTGGATTTGTACTGCATTTGAATAAATGATAGAATTTGATTAGGGCTGAATTCTGCTCTGGCTTTTGGTAAATAGCTAGTTCCAACTCCAGTCATTTTTTATGATGGATTTTGTGATGTCAACTCCTTCTCTTCAGCTCTCTCAGATGGTTGCCTGATAGGGTCAGGTGTCACTCATGAAGGAAAACATCTGACTCTTGTGGTTCTGGAAAAAAACCTGACAATGGTTTCTGTGTGTATAAGAGGCCCAGAAGCTAAAAGGCAATGAAATAATGATTATTTCTTTAAAAGATCATAATAAATTTAATGCCAGGTGTTCCTCCACCTTGCTGGCTCTAGCTCAACAAAGTCATCCTCTTTCTTTTCAATATCCTGATATTTATGAGGCAGTTCCTCCAGGATTACCTCCTCACTCAGGCTGAAAGACAAAACCAGATTTACTCAGTGGGGTCCAGTAACCTCTTAGGCCCCACCAAGGGCAGGAGGATAATGCAGGTTCTTTAGAGGTTTTGCTGAATTGTGACCCAACTTCTTAGGATCAAATTCACACAGAGTAACACTAAGTGGAAATCTTGTTTGCAAGCACTAAGTAATACGTCCTCCTGAGAGTGACCTTTGGTAACTTCAGATGCTTTTCAGTGAAACTGCTGTGTGGCTGCTGCATATGCACTTTTCAGTGAGCAAAAGAAAAAAAAAATTAGTGTTAGAATAGTAAAGCACAAGCCTGTTATGTGGCAAATATAATACCTGCTCTTTTACATTCTTGTTTAGAAAAAAATTTAATATCAGTTTACTGAGATTCAAGGCTGTTTTCTCTATTGCTACAAGAGGATGGATCTACGTTGCTTGAAAAAACCCCACTGATCTTTAAAAGATTATTTTAAAATGTGCTTTAATTTCTCAGCATGTAATTGCAGTGAATAGTTATTAGCTAATTATTGCTATTAATTATAATAGGGGAAATATTCATTAGGTTAATTGTTTTAATGTGTTCATAATAAGAATAGACTATCAAATTAGGAGGAAATTGTGTTGGAGGAAATTGTTAAAACTCTTTCCCCCAAATTTCTTAAATATAAAGTCTCTTTCTCTCAACTCAGCTTTGGGTTTTTTTTCCCCAGTAACTCAACTTATTAATTGAAAATTCTCAGCAGGTGATAAAGAGGAGAATGATTTTTAGATTAAAGATGATATCATGAACATGTAGATTTATACAGATCAAAGGGAAATTTCCTTGTGCAGCAATACTGCAACATTATCAGGATAATTTTTTTAAGAACTGTTTTCTATAAAAGAATAAATGTGTCCAGGCTTACATGAATAAAAGGTGGCAGTGACTTATGGTATAATGTGTAAATTTGAGATTATTCACAAGGATTCCTGCCTGTAGTCAGAACAGTTTTATTCATTATATTTATAATCTGAACCCAAGCTGCTGTAGACTCTGTTTTTTGAATATGATTGGGCATGTAAAAGAAATCCAGGCTGAATTTTTCCAAAAATAGGGTGCCTAAGCCCTCTGAATTAATAGTATCTTGGTGTGACTGACAGATATTTTGAAGAAAAAGTTCTGAAGGTACAATGAAGGAGGAAACTTCTAAATGCATCTAAAATTTGTAGGAAGACATGAACAAGCTGTAAAGAGTGTTGACTAAAGGAATATTAATTTGTTAGGCTGAAATATATTCGAAGCTGAATACTTCCCAAGGAAATAACAGCCAAATACCACACTAATATCATTCTTTTAGGAGCATCTGAACCATTTGGGGGAAAAAAAGTTCATTGTACTCTGATATTTGCACACTTGGCCTTTAGTCATGTAACAAGAATGAGAAAAAAACAAGGAAAATTCCCAAATTGAAAAGTTAGAGACCAGCTACCTAAATCTAAGCCCTTTGACACAGGTGGGAGTTTGCTTTTGAGCCAAATTTGTGGATGGTTTTGCTTTCTGACTGTAGCAGGGTTGTACTGAGCAGGGTGCTCACAGCCTCAGCTGCAGTTCTGGGGCTGCTTGGCAGAGTGGGAGTGCTGGGAGGGTAAAGCAGAGCAGGAGGGATACAATAGCTGCAGGCAGGCTGTTCTGCTGCTTACTGGAATAACCATTAATGTGCATTTTCCAAGGACTAACCTGAATCTTTCATGCTGGAACTGAAGCTCAGGACTTGTTCTTCTACCTGCTACAGTATAGGAAACATAATTTTCTTCTTCTCTGTCTAAGACTTTTGTGTTTAAAAAACTACCACTATAACTGCATGCTCCATTTTATTTTTTAATTTTATTTTTGGGGTTTTTTTGTTTGGTTGGTTAGTTGGTTTTGTGGGTTTTTTTTTTTGTTTGGTTTGCTTTTTTTGTTGGTGTTTTGTTTTTTTTCTTATGCATTTGCCTTTACTGTTTGGATTTTTTTGAGTTAATCACCCTGGCTCTTTTTACAGCACCAGAGAAGATGCATTCTAGACCCCTGCCTTTTTTTATTTCTTTCCATTTCATTCTTGTGTTTCATTCACATCTTCAACCACAGCACCTCAAGGCTGCACAGGACAATTCAGCTGAGGCAATGCTGAGTAAGCCAGGGGTGTTACATGGGAGATTTAAATACATCATGGTAGGAATTGCTCTAGATAGACAAGCAAAATGGTCTTTCAGAGCAACCTGTAATTTCATGTAATTTCTGTGTACAAAGGGTAGATCATTAGCTACAAATTTCAGGAAAAAACCCACCATTGTACATTTAAATGATAGTGTAAATCAGATTTAGGCAAGGGTTTAGTACAAAGCTTTTTTCTGTTTGGGAAGAATCTTTGTCGATGAATCTGGAGTTAGAACTAACATTTATCTTCACTTATTTATCATTTGATTAGAAAATTAGTTCCTGTTCTGAAGAATAACCTAAGGTTTCAGGTGAAAAATATGCCAGGAAAAATGTTTCCTGTTTCCTAGTTCATAAAAATTTCTTAGTAAAAGGACAAAATCTGAATAGCAGGATGCTACCCAGGCAAAAGGTTCTGATACAGATCAGGTCTGAATGTCATTGCTGTCACACCTCTGGTCAGCTCTGCTTGGTGACTGCTTCTTACATGATTATTTTGATAGTGAAGCCACAAGAAATACAAGCACTTAAAACCTCTCTAGTAATTTTTTTTAAACATTTTCTTTTTTGGGGTTCATGCATCAAGGACTGAATAAAGGAAGTGGTGTCATTGCAAAAGAAGTGGCTGGAGTGAAATAAGCAGACAGGGACCCAGATACCTGCCCTTGGATTCACTGCTGAGGAAAGGGTTTGAATTTCTTTGGCCTGTCAGCTCTACATCTGAAAATACAATGTTTAATATGTTACACAGACCGAAACAGAGAAGTTATGTGAGTACACACATTTACACTTTAATGTGTAAATATCTGAAAAACTATTTTTTAGCTAATAGTACTTCTGTCAGTTAGAACACCAAGTGGTAGTAAATCAAGATGAAAGTACTTTGTTGGTGTCTCTCAATAGAAAAGGTCAATAGAAATTGTTAAAATGTTTGGTTTTTTCCCTTAATCAAACAGTGCTACCAAAATGATTTGCTTTTCTGTTTCTGGTGGTACACACTTATTTAAACATTTTAAAAATTACTAAAGATAAGTTACTGCAATTCAGTATTCTGAGCTTAAGGGATAAGAAGTTTAATTTCACAAAAGAAAAACTGACCTAACATTAGTCTGAAAAGCCACCTGGCCTACAGAGAGAGCTCTGCATAAGATTTATTTTACTGAGAGGTTGTTCTGTGTTTTTGTTGGACTTGTATTTCTAACTCGTAGGTCTGCAGACACCCAGCTACTTCTTTAGAGAAGCTGGTGCAGAATCAGATGAACAAGTTTTTGTCTTCATTGCTTTCTTCCAGCCAGAGATACTATTTCATGTGTTATTGCCATGCTCTCCTTGCTGTGTTTAGAACATGATATGTTGTGTAGTATTACAGTTATGGTTTTGTTACCTATACCCCTATTACATGCTCAGTAAGGTGTTTGTTTTTCTTTGAATCAAATGCTTGCTTTGTTTGATTTCAAAGGACCTGTGAATCACATAAACATAATTAATGCTGTAGTTATCCTTTAGAAGTTATCCTTGCAGTTTTTCAGTGATTTCAAGACTTTATCCTTGCAAAGAAAGCCACTTTCCCAGAAGCATTAAGCTGCCTCTCCAAAGAGGCTCATCCAAGAGGAGGTGTTAGGTTTCTACACAGACCAAGACCAGAGGATTTCACTGAGGAAGGACTGATAGGAACTCCTTTAAATACTGATAATTACTCAGGCTGTTTATTAAAATAAACAAAATAGCAAACAAATAAACCAAACCCCAGTCTTTCCACCCAGATTTTTGGAAGTACAATCCCTCAAGTCAGGCATCACAAGACTGACATGGACTGGTTTGCAACCTGGACTACCAGCATCTGTGTTTGGTGGTGCCTGTCATTCTCTTTTCTTTGCATGGAAAATCAGGAGCTTTCAGAGAGCTCAGATTTAAGCAGGAGTGCACGTTGGCACGAGCAGTTTGACCAAGATTTTGAACAATTTGAATATGTGGAGGAGGGTGTCAGAATGACATGGCTTTTGCAATGTTCTTGGGTTTCTCTGCCTCCTGAAAGTCCCTGTTGGGCTGTGACATGGTCCACAGCAGCTCAGCAGAACAAACCTCTGGCCCTTCTGATATATGAGAGTTTTTTGGTTTTTTTTTTTTTGTTTGTTTTGTTATTTTGGGTTTGTTTTTTTTTTTTCTGTGGTGGTGAGGCTGGCGTTTGATGGCTCAAGCTGAAGTGGTTACAGATACAGTCTCTTGATTCAATTTTTTATGCTTTGTGCTCAGCTAAACCTGTTGGATAGCAGCCCCCAGATCTGATCAGCTCGTGGGAAGCATCAGAAATTCCTACATTTGAGTACAGCCCATCTGCAGTTCTTTGAGCTACGTTTCACCTCATTGTGAAGTTTGGTCTGTGAGCAATGAAATGCAGCTTATACAGTGCTGATGAAGCACTCTTTGGCATAGATTTAGACTCTAAACTTACTGTCTGTTTACTGATAGTAAAGTGGATTTTAGCACATGCATAAACACTTTTTAGGAGAGCAGCTTGTCCAAAGCTGTCCCAGAAATGCATTTGGGAAAGGTTTGGGATGGAAGCTGTGGGTAGGTTCTTCAAGAGAGAGTTTATTGATGGACCCACACAGGCAAATAATCTTTGCACGTGATCCATGTGCATTTTATCACTGAAGGTTTTTGGTAACAGAATTGTTACTGTGCTCTAGCTATTGAATTTTATGGAACTTTCATGCTCTGTTTTACTACCAACTGATTCCAAGTCCCTTCTCAGCACTGTCTCAGTCCTGGCACAGAAATTGCTGTCATTCTCTGCATCCCCATCAACTGGAGGGGTAAATTTTCTGGTTTGTGTAAAAGAAACAAGAAACCCACTTGACAAGTGGCCTGAATTTGCTGTCTGTTGAGTATATGAGATCTGGTTGTTTTGGGACTGAATTTTATTTTCTAAATGCCACTAGATAAGGGCTCCTGTTAAATGATTCACCAGATTCAGTGGGATTTTTTTTTGAAAGGTAAAGGGTTTGGTTGCATCTGGTTTGTGGTAAACATCACGTGGCACATCTGCCCTGTGTTATATTTCCTTGGTCCCTGGGCATGAACGATGCACCCTGTGAACACACTGCTTCCAGCTCCCTTTCTGAAGAAAAAAATCACCAACACATTTTAGGGAAATGACAAAACTTCCTCTATATGCTCTGAAACAAGCAGCTTCTCATCACTTTTTCTCATTGCTGTTTATTTAGTGTCAGAGAGAATTCAGATGATTGAAAGCATGGTGAAGTATATTAACTGACTGCTTCACCTGGAAATATTTTGGGAACTGCCACCTCCATACCTGAGTTCATACAGTCTTTTTTTTTGCCCTGTGTTTCAAAGTGGAATGATTTAGTGTGTTTAAATTACGGGTCAAAAACTGACTAAATGAAGGAGCTGGGTAGTCAGTCTTTCTTCCTAATGAGCATTTGTTATAGCAGGAGCAGAGCTGCCAATTACTGGCTACTCATTAAGTATGTTTCAGTGTGAACTTCTCACCATTTGGAACCTGGCCAGCTCAAATTTGAATTTTCCCCATGTCCAGTGTAATACTGTCACTATTTTGATAGGCAAGTAAGCTGCAAGTTTCACATATCCACAGCAAACACTAATTTGGGCCTGACAAAAGGGCATCTGCTCTTCTTCCTGCCAAGGAATTATTGCAGAAATGACTGTATTTGACAGTAGTAGATGATTTTTACTTTACTTAGCTTGAATTATGACATGGAATAAAATATTTACTGGGTATCTAACATCATTCTACCCCTCAGAGCACTTCTAGAGAAGCAACACGTGCAGCAGCTATAGCCCAATATTGCCTCTCCAGTTTGCTTTCAAGGGTTCATTGCAGTCTGTGAAAACTGCCTCTTGAAGCACTTTAGAGAGGCAGAGGAGAACAGATTGCTCTTTGTGTATGTCCATTAGATTTGTGATTTTTAAGGATTTTTTTCTTTTCAAGCTCAATACCACCACTCCAGAACTCTGTGTTAAAGACCCGACCTCAATTTGGTCTTCAGGTAATAATACTCAGGCTGCTGCATGGCACAGAAAGATCAAAATAACTTTAAAGTTAGATATTGCATTTGAGAAAACTACTTTCAAGTTTGTCATCTTCTTCTGAAGCAGACTTTTCCTTAAAAGATGAACTCTTGAGAATTCACAGTAAGGGATGCAAATGTCATCTGAGAATCAAAAATGTTTTCCAGATTCATTTCCTCATTTCTAACATAATTATTTTTGCATAAGACAAATAAAATAAGAAATTAGACTTCAGCAAACCCTATAAAGGCCAAATAAATATATAGAAATATAAAAATATAAATATCTAATGTATAAATATCTAAATAATATATAAATATATAGGCTTTCTCATGTTGGAACTAATATTTATTCACCACCTAAGTATGTTTTCATTTTATCTTTCTCCATAGTACCATGGCTCCACATTCTGAGGATAAATGCAAGTATCTGAGTATTTGGGTAGTGTGTAAGCTTCAGTTGGTGAATTTTTTTCATATTCCTTTGGTTGTATGGAATCCAGCAGAGAGATGTTGTGGTTTCTATTGTGTTCAGTGTTTCCTTGCAGAATGACAGAATTTTGTATTCATTAAAGTAATTCAATCACAAAATACTTGTGATTGAATACAAAAATCCAACTCCACATTTAAATGGTGTCTCTATAGGCAGTCATGCTCAGCAGTGTACAGAGCCCATTGGTCCTTAACCAAGTTTTATTAAGATAATGATCCATTAGATTAGTTATTTGTGTGTGTAAAAGTGCATCTCCAGGAATAACTCTTTTGGTAGATGTGAGAAGCATTTCAGAGAAACATTTTGAAGGAGGTTTTTAATTTGTCAATTGGACAAATGTTGTTTGGTCATTCAGAGCTTCAGAGGCTGCTGGAGGGAGATTTTTTTTTCCTTTTTTTTCTGGCCTGATCTGCTGCCTTTCACTGTGTCTGTTTGACAGAAGCTTATGGTATTAATATATTTTGTATTAAATATATTGGACTTGGCAATTTCTACAAACCTGAAGAGCCAGCATACCTGAGAAACTATGCTGTCACTTGTCACCCACTGCAGCCTTCCTCATCCCCCCTTGACCCACACGTGAGGGTTTCCCCAGATGTGCTGAGCCTCTATTCTTCCAGCTACCATTTGGACTTCTCTAAAATAAGGCCAGACATTTGTGCAAGGAATAAAAAGATCATCAGGCATTCTGTAAGTTTTATTGGTTTCTCCCACGAGTTCTGCAGCTCTCCAGGCCTCGGAATCCCTTATTTATCCCAGAAACCTTGGAATTTACAGACTGACTTTGCTAAAGCACTGCTGAACTTTAGAATCCTCATAAGAATGCTGGAAATCTTCAGAAAAGCCTTCTATGATATCAGCAAATATCTCCCATGAGAAGCCTTCCAGCATGCTGGAAAGTGTTTGGTGTTGATAAAAGAGAGTGTGCTCCTCATTTAGGATTCCTGCTTGGAAAACATCAAGTCTATGAATCATAGAATCATAGAATCCTAGGGGTTGGAAGGGACCTGGAAAGATCATCTAGTCCAACCCCCCCTGCCAGAGCAGGGCCCCCTAGAGTACATCCCCTAGGAACGTGTCCAGGTGGGTTTTGAATGTCTCCAGTGAAGGAGACTCCACAACCCCCCTGGGCAGCCTGTTCCAGGGCTCTGTCACCCTTACAGTAAAAAAATTTTTTCTGATATTCAACTTGAACCTCCTATGCTCCAATTTACACCCATTACCCCTTGTCCTATCACTGGTCACCACTGAGAAAAGCCTAACTCCATCTCCCTGACACTCACCCCTTACATATTTGAAAACATTGATGAGGTCACCCCTCAGTCTCCTTTTCTCCAAACTAAAGAGACCCAGCTCCCTCAGCCTTTCCTCATAAGGGAGATGTTCCACTCCCTTAATCATCTCAGTAGCTCTGCGCTGGACTCTTTCAAGCACTTCCCTGTCCTTCTTGAACTGAGGGGCCCAGAACTGGACACAATACTCCAGGTGCAGCCTCAGCAATGCAGAATAGAGGGGGAGGAGAACCTCTCTTGACCTACTAACCACCCCCTTTCTAATGCACCCCAGGATGCCATTGGCCTTCTTGGCCACAAGGGCACATTGCTGGCTCATGGGCATCTTCTTGTCTACCAGGACCCCCAGGTCTCTTTTACCTACACTGCTCTCCAGCAGCTCAGCCCCCAACCTATACTTTTTTTTCTTTTTTTTTTTCAGTCCTGGTGTGACACATGGTATTGTTACATTTGCAGATCCAGTCATCCTGGATGATGGATTCTCTGACACATCACAGAATGTGTGGGGTTTGAAGGGGAACTTTAATATTTTAATGATTTATTCAATCATTAATGGTATTCAACTCAAAGAAAGTAGACTTAAAGGAAGATATTTTACTAATTATTTTTTTTTTTTACTTATCTGTTGATGAGCCCCTGGCCCAGGTTGCTCAGAGAAGCTGTGGCTGCCCCATCCCTGGCAGGGTTGAAGCCCAGGTTGGATGGGGCTGGGAGCAACCTGGGCTGGTGGGAAGTGTCCCTGCCCATGGCAAGGGCTTGGAACTAGATGGATGATTCTTGAAGGTCCTTTCCAACCCAAACCAGTCTGTGATCTTCAAGACTGTTGTAGTCAATTCTTTGAGAAAAGGAGAAGGGACTTGGAATTTTTTTTCTTCCATATGGAAGATTTTAGCAGCACTCACCCCAAAGATCTCCCTCTGTTGAAGGCATTTTTGTTAGAAAAGTCTTGCCAGCCATGTTTAGTTTCTACTTTGGGTCCTATACTCTGTTCTTATGGGATTTTCAGTACTCCCTATTTTTTTTTTCCTTCTCATGTAGCAGCTCAGAATTGCCTTGAGTTTGGGAGCTGCTAAGTGGCAAATAACAGGCAGCTGTTAATATCAGTTTCCAGAAGATTTAATGGGGATGAGGAAGGCAAAGGGCAAAGGTGACAGGCTGATTTTTGTCTTGTCTCCAGTTATAAATCAAGCTGAGTAAGGCAGATATATGTACAAAGCCAGAGTGAGAAGTAGAAAATATACTTAATTAAGCTTTTAATCAGCTATTATTTCTGTGTCTGTCAATGACAGAATTGACATCAAGTGGTATTGAAATTCACCTTCCATTTATCCCATTAGTTTATCATAGGATTGTAACCTTTTTTTCATAGAAATTTATTAATTCATACTTTTAAATGTAATGGAAATGGAGTATTCTCTTTTACCATGATTTATCATATTGTTTTGGGTGCAGAGACTTCCATAATAATTTTAATTTTAAAATTCTCTATTTCATATGTTGCTCTCTCAACTTCTGTGTGTGATAGTTATTTTTTTTAATATTATTTTTAACCCCTCATTAATGAAACCCCATCCTATGGCCTGCACAGCTTCTGGCTGACTTGAAGAAACTGAGGAGAGAGAGGAACTGGAAAGAAGAAAGGAACTGGGGGGAAATCAACTGAGCTGGAGAAATGCTGCAAAGCAGGAATTAGCAAGTAGTTGAACCATCAGGGGCCATTGCAGAACAGAGTTCAACCAGAAACTTCTGGTCTTGGAAGAGAAATAGCTGTTTCAGAACATCTCTGGTAAGGAGTATATAAAATTAGAGTAATTTCCAAGTCACTTTCAAGTAAAATGAGGTAAAACCACATTTGGCTGAGTGTGATAAGCAGAATGCAGCAGTGAGCAGAGTACTGTAATAAACCAGCATTTCAAAAGGGAAACAGAATGTAAACTTAACCTCTAAGTAAAAAGATTGCTGTAGCTAACAAAAGAGCTAACAAAGATTTCAAGCTAAATTGAGGCTACACTGCAAGGAAAATGAATTCACTTTATGATTTCATTTTGGTCCACCTACTGTTATTTTCCCTAAGTGAATGCTTTGAACAAGGAGGTAAATGGTTGCTGAGGGAATGGTAGGTGAGGAACCCTTAATTTATGAAATTTTCTTCTGAGAGTTTTGTCATTAACTATGTTGGGAGAATACAAAGGCCTCAAAATTATGCTTTCTGGATGATGAATTTCTTTGTTTATTTTATTGTGATTTCCACATAGTGTAAAACTTAAACGATTACATACATTGGTTGGAAATTATATAGTTCCCCAGCTTTATTCTCTGTGTTTGGAAAGCAAAAATCTCAAACCCATTCAGATTTCTCTTTCATGTTTCTAAGCATTCATTCTCTTTCAGCTTTATCAAAGACATTTTTCTAGATCTTATTTAGTCTCTCTGTTTGCAGTAGCACAACTCTAATGGGCACCATGATTGGAAAAATAAAAATAAAATAAACCAGAAGTACATAAGTTACTGAGCACCTATTCATTCATATTTATTGCAGAGGAAAATTACACCAAAAAGTATTTTTTAGGACAAAAGGACATAGATGATGACATCTTCAGAAAGAGATTAAGAAATGTGCTTCATGCCACAGTGATCAGGAATCTTAATATTTGAAGTTAAGTGGAGAGGTTAGGGCTTTTCTTCCAGTCTTCTGCTTTTGCCACTGTAGAATTGTTTTCTAAACCCCATAGGTCTGGTTTTTTTTCCCCAATTCCTAGGACTTTTTCCCTTTGTTTTTGGAGAATTCATTCCAGAATTGAGTATGTGCTGAGAGTTATTCAGAGCTCTGGCTGTGATCCATTTTGCATAGCTTTCTTTTTTGGTTTAAACTTTCTGTTGAGTATAATGACACCTCTCTAACTTTGAGCTGCCTGGAAGACTTTTTGCATTAAAAATAAAAGGGGAAAATAAAAGCCACACTTTCTCTTTAGATCTCTCCCCTGAAACAGAATTGCAGATACAGTTTCTGCTCCCTGATATTTGTATTCTCTGGGATTATGTTGATATGGTAGGAGATTTATTCATATTCATGTCTGCCCATGAAGCAGAAACAACTATTAGTTTTCTGTGATCAGCACAAGTAGTGTGAGAGCTGAGCATGGGAATAGGCTGTGTACCAAACTATTGTAGATTTTGAGATGATTTTTAATAGTTCATCTTGTACATGTAGAGGAAAATACAGCAATAATAGAGGAAAATACAGAGAAAAAGGTTACATGTTACTAGAAGTTGAAGTGCTCAGAATTAATACTGGAGAAAGAACTCTGTCAGGAGAGTCACTGTGCAAGCTGAATACTTTAGAAATTAGAGTTGATTTTTAATGCAGAGAACATACAGAGAATTTTCTCTGTATTTAATACAGAGAAAAATTTTCTATCTCCTGTACTACTTAATTACTGATGATGTAAAAATTTCTATCTCCTATACTACTTGATCACTGATGATGTTCACATTGCATTCATGTGATTGCAAAGCAGGGGTTGTGGATGTGTGTGTTTTCAGAGTACCCAGTGGAAGTGGAGGTTGTTAATTGATAAAAGTAACTACTTTGCAACCACATTGCTCAGCTGTGTTCTTTAATGAAGGAAAAAAAATATTTGCTGAGCAGTGTCTTTTATTAGGAAATATTAGTTGCCAAGTAAGAGTGGTGAATTACAAGGAGAGTTCTCTAAAAATTCTTGAATAAGGCAGTGATCTGTCACACGGGGTTTTATGTTCAGAGGATGAGATGCTTGGAGAATTCTCCCAACACCAGTTAAATTGGGGTGCACTTTTAGGAAGTTGAGATTCACTTATTTTTTACATACACCAACGCATTTTGTCAGATACAAACTGTTTCAGAGACTTTTCTCTCTGCCAGGATAGCAAAGAAGAAGAGATGGATGGCTGACATCCTGCAAGTACAATTCCAATCCTCATTCATCAACAGTGGTTTCCTTAATGATGGGCAAAGAGAAAAGCTTGCCCTGTGCTGCCCCATTACACCAGTGTGAGACCAACCCTGTCTGTGGAGGAGTCTCTTCGAGGTTCTCAGAAGCACCTTTTCCTCTGCCCTTTTCTTTCTGATCCCTCAAAATTAAACCCTTTCTGATCTCATCCTCTTTCAATTATGCCATCTGCTTTCATGTTGCTGAACATGAAAAATGACACCTCTCTCTTTCTGCCTGTCTCTCTAGTTATATATTTCCAGCCTCTTGGGGAGCTTGGTCAGTTTTCCCAGTCAATTGCTAAGGAATATTTTAAATCTGGGGTTTTTCCTTCATTTTCGAAGGTAGGAAATTTATTGAGGGGGTTGGGGGGAAAGGGAGAGGTTTTTCCTATTTATCTCTGGAATGAGCTGTCTGTGGTTAATGCAAGCTGGGGGTGTTCACATATATGCTTTTCTTCTGTTTTGCAAGAGTATTACTTCATATACTGACAAAAATACTGTTAACTAGGTTAAGATGGTTAGGTTAACTAGGTTAAATGAGGAAACATGTTGAAAACCCCTAAGAAATTTGTATTTTTATAACTGAATTGTAGAAGCTTTACTTTTAAGAGGAAGATCATACCATATAGGTATCACATGCAACCTCAATAGCTTGTAATTTCTCCATAACCTGTTAAATATTATGTAGATTTTCTGCTAATTCTCTTCTGGGTATGCCAAATATAGATGCTTTCTATTTCATGACAACATTAATAGAATTTTAAAAGATACCTAAAGTAATTAGAGGTACATCTGGCCTTTGCTTGATCACATTTAAAGCTATTATTTTAAACTCTAAACACAGTAAGGGTTCTTCCAGCAGACTCATAAGAGATTAATAATTTTATATTTTTCTTGCCCAATGCACAAGTAGAATCAAATTCCAGACAAAGTCAGTGGGGAAAATTTCTTGTTCAGGTCAATGTCAATAAATCCCAGAACATTGGTTTTTAAATTAATGTATGGATCTCTCAGCTTCTACTTATGAACACTGGGCTAGTATATTTTTTTACTTTTAGTAATGATATAAACTCTTCTTTTTTCTTTGCTCCCCTTCCCATATATTTTTTTATTTCCAAATAAAACCATGCTGTGGGCAAATTTGTGGTCGCAAGTTGGAAGTTAAAAAAGAGAAATTTGGAATAACCATATAGATACAGTCCCCCTAATAATTTTTTTTCAAAGGCAAGCATCAGGAACCCAGATTCTTTCATATGCTCCATACAAAAGGGATTTACTCTGAGTTGGAATTTCCTATAGCCCTAAACCAGTTTATACCCCATAGGTCATTGCTTTTCACTAGAGTGTGAAACCCACACTACATCTCTAACACTTCACAAGGTTGTAAAAATATGAAGCTCCCCCCCCTCATTCTATAAAGACTTCTGGGATTTTTAGAGTGCCAGAGGAATTTTAAGTGCTCATTTTAGCTGTCAGCCTGCTCTGTAAGTTTGAATTGGATTTCACCCTTGATTCAACTCCCAAAGTTTAATGATCATAGAACCATAGAACTGGCTGGGTTGGAAGGGACCTCAGAGCTCATCAAGTCCAACCCTTGATCCACTCCCGCTGCAGTTCCCAGCCCATGGCACTGAGTGCCACATCCAGGCTCTTTTGAAATATCTCCAGGGATGGAGAATCCACCCCTTCCCTGGGCAGCCCATTCCAATGTCTGATCACCCTCTCCAGAAAGAAATTCTTTCTCATGTCCAACCTAAACCTCCCCTGGCACAACTTGAGACCTCTTGTGCCCTCTTGTCTTGCTGAGAGTTGCCTGGGAAAAGAGCCCAACCCCCCCCTGGCTCCAACCTCCTTTCAGGGAGTTGGAGAGAGTGATGAGGTCTCCCCTGAGCCTCCTCTTCTCCAGCCTCAACACCCCCAGCTCCCTCAGCCCTTCCTCACAGGACTTGTGCTGGATCCCTTCCCAGCCTCCTTGCTCTTCTCTGGACCTGCTCCAGCACCTCAAGCTCCTTCCTGAGCTGAGCTGAGGGGCCCAGAACTGGACACAGGACTCAAGCTGTGGCCTCCCCAGGGCTGAGCACAGGGGCAGAATCCCTTCCCTGGACCTGCTGGCCACGCTGTTCCTGAGCCAGCCCAGGATGCCATTGGCCTTCTTGGCCACCTGGGCACACTGCTGGCTCCTCTTCAGCTTCCTGGCAATCCAGACTCCCAGGTCCCTTTCTGCCACTCTGTGCCCAGCCTGGAGCTCCCCATGGGGTTCTTGTGTTGAACCTCATCCCGTTGGGATCAGCCCAACTCTCCAGTCTGTCCAGGTCCCTCTGCAGAGCCCTCCTGCCTTCCAGCTGATCCACACTTCCCCCCAGCTTGGTGTCATCTGTGAATTTGCTGCTGATGGACTCAATCCCCTCATCTAAGTCATCGATAAATGATAATGATAATTTAATGCCATCTAAGTTTGGAGGATGTATAACTCTTGGGTTTTTATTTGTGTACTTAAAAATTGTGGCAGGATTTGAGTTGTTAAAATGTTCTGTAAAGACTTCCCATAGCTGAAATTTTTCCAGTGCGTTTTATGCTGGAGTTTTCTGGCAGGGACTGACCCAGGGAATCTTGCAGGAGTTTCCTCCAAGGCTGCCCTGGCCCCCTTCTGGTTTTCACATTTTGAACCATTTTACATTTGATTCTTAGATTTCCTTTAACACTAAAATAGCTTTTCTGACTAATGAAAAAAAAAAAGTTTTCTCTCATGTCTGCAAAGTTCCAACAATGTGCAGGTACTGAATTAGGGAAGTGTTACCATTCTTGGAAAATAATCTGAATCTTTGTTGTGTTAGGAACTGTCCATCAGGAGGTGATTTGTAGCAATACATTTTGGAGAAAAATAGTATCAGTTATGTCTTTAGCTACTCTGAATCTGTAGTTCCTTTTTATGATTGGATGTTATCATCTGATCCATTAAAAAAAAAAAAAAAAAAGAAAAAGTTGAATACTGGACTTCTTTAAAAACCTCAAATCCCCCTTCTGTCCCCCTTCTGAGATATATTACCCAGTAATTAAACTCAATAACTGATTTTTGCTGTAAATATTTTTTTTTTTCCTCTCAAGTTAAGTTTTTTAAGTAATGCAAGGGAAACATGTAGCTTATATCATGGTAGGTTTTTGTTGCCTCATAACTTTGTCTGCACCAGTATTTCTGCTCATTTTTTGAATGAGATGTCAAAAAAGAAATCTCTGTAGATTGTTAAACATAAATTACTCTTTTTTTGTTTGTTTTTTCTTTTTCTTGCATTGCTAAGAATGGCAGAATTTAAAATTTTCTAAGCTTCAATAGTGGTCCACAAAATGTAGCTGGTAACTCATCTGTTTTATTGTTCATTCTGGGTTAATGAAAAATGTAATTATGACTTTTAATTAAAGTGGGAAAAGTGTCTGCTACTAGCTCATAAAAAATTTGCTTTTTTCTGCCTTGTCACCACAGGTTATGAAAGACAACAAAAGCTCTCAGAGTAATAACAAGGAGACAATCTAGCCTCAAATTACTCATAATTGAACTTAATATTTGAAACTACATCTAAATATATTGGAAGCTGAGAGCTGTGAATTTATATTCTGATTCAATTTTAAAGCATGAAATTTAGTTTTACCTAAAAAAAAAACATTTTTTTTCTCCCATCATCTTCTCAAGCTGTGTCATATTTCTGGTTCTATATTCCAAGCTACAATAAGAAGGTTGTTAAAGACAAATCAACAAGACTTATGCAAACCTAAAAACCAACAAGTTTGGTGGGAGAGAACTCCATAAAATACAAAAATTTATGTCATAATGGCCAGAATTTGGATAGATGGGTATAATGAGTTTATCTGTGTGCCTGCATGCACACATTTATGTAAAATTAATATAGAGACAGTATTAATAATTTTAAAAGCAAAATTTCTATTTGTATTTGTTTACTGTATCAATTTAAAAATAGCACATAAGGTGAAAAAATAAAATGTAAACCAGAAGTGGGCAACTATAAAAAAAATAAATATGAATCTGTGGCTGTTATAGTTTGTGTAATAAGAGCCTGAGATTAATTTAAAAAAAAAAATATTGACAGTTTAGTTTGTCCATTATGAGATGCAGAAATTGCCATTTCTCTATAGTTATTTCTATTCTGTACCTTTGAAGAACTTCTATAAATATATAATATTTCATTTCTCTAATAATCAAGAAGATGCTAAAGAATCCTCCACATTAGGACTGTTCAGAAGAGTAGTTTTCATTGAGAAATCATGAAGAATTTCTCAAGAGTAGAATGATGATTTTTAGTAAATTTGGAGGCATCAGCAATGAGAATTTTTTGGTATTGTTTAAGCAGAATGACCCAGACAGTTTTTAAGGTTGTCAGCTCTGAGTTGCTCATGGAGAGAGAGAGTGAAATAGTGGACATGGAACTAGAAATATTTGAATACAAGAGTTTTTATTTAAACAAAGAAAACACTTTCTCCTTCTTTGTGCTGTGATATTGTACCTTGAGTCAAATTAATAATTAAATACAGTGCACTGAGTTGGACTGGTGTATTTCTAAAATGCCACTTAGCTTTGATTTGAGTATTATTAAACTTGAAAAAGTCAGAATGTGCAAAATGATCCCAGTCACTAAAAGAAGTAAAACCTGATTAATTCATTTAGTGGTGAGATTAGAGAGGTGCTTTCCAGTAAGGTCCCTATAATATGATTTCAAGAACAGATTTGTACAGTTTTGCTCAGTCACCTGGAAATATCACAATTTGCTGCTGGAATTTTGCAGATGATTTCAGGAAAAAAGAATTAAAGCAACAGGTTTGATGCAGAGATCTTGCTGGTGTGACCATAAGCAACCAACCCCAAGTTCAGCACTGCTGAAGAGTTTCAGGCCACAAAAGTGATGGGAGAGGGATACCTGAAAAAGGACAACCCCAACTTTTTGAACTAAAAGATGCTGTTAATCCTCTCATAAATCTTACACTCTCCTTAATTTCAAATATTAAGGCTTTTAACTCGAATTAATGTGTTCCCATCATTTGGAAAGCTGTCCAAAAGCAGTTTATTTGTTATATCTTTCTGTTATTATGCTTTTTTAATATACCAGAGTACTTCTGGAGATGAGCTCTTCTATACTGGGTTGAAATACAAGACCTTGTGGTTTTAAAATATGCCAGTATGCTATTACTTAAAGAGGAGCTGCCCCACTTAGAAAACTAAAAACTAACTTGTGAAAAAGCAAAGCCAGTGATAGTGGTGAATCCAAGGATGTGCCAATAATTCCAGGTTTTATGAAGTGTCAGATAACTGCAGGGTGGTGTTGATTTGGATTTTATCCTCAGTGTGGAAGTCATGTTCATGGTTGCTGTATCTTGATACCCAGTCTAATTATTTCCTCAAGTGTTAAAAAAATCCATTATAACACTAATTACACGCAAGTCCTTAATTAGCCCTTGGATAGTCAAGTATTTGTCTCTGTCTCATGGTGAAGAGATTCCACTGGGCTGAAGTTCAGACTTGGTGAAGAGTTTTCTGTCCTCTCAGGATATGATTTTAAACCTCATGGATTTTTGGGGGGCATTCCAATAATGCCCAGGTACAGCATAGCTTCTGAGGTCTCATCCCCAGTTAATAGAAAAGGAAAAAAAGCTGTGTGGAGGTGGGGAGAAAAAAGTGTTTTTCAAGACTTTGGAGATTGCTTTTAAAAGTTCCAAGGTTGGGAAGCAGGTGCCCTTCTGCTGCACCACCTGGAGAAAGATAAATCCCCAACCTCCTCCCTGCATTGTCTCAAGGGAAAAGCTTCCAGCGAGGTGAAGGAAATTTGCCTGCAGTGTTTAGTGTCAAGTTTCCCAGATGAAGAGGAGATCAAAGCTGAGAGATTAGGCCATGCTGGTTAGAGGGGAAAATTGCAGTTTAGCTCTGCTGCTATTTTTAAAATTGTCATATTTCCTGTCTGTCAGGTGAGCTGAGCTGTGGTTTGTTGTGGAACACGGATGCATCAGAGCTCTGTGCAGGGCCCAGCCAGCATAGTCCAGAAAATGGAACTCACAAAACGTTGCTAAAGACATGACTTAACTTCATTTTCTACTGGCCCCCCATTAAAACATGAAATGTAAGATTTTTTGCAAATGTACCCATCATACAGATGGCAAGTGGTTCTGTCAGAAATACCACTGAGGTAATTTTGACTTGCCAGAACACCCTTATGTACAATATATTTTCCTTCCCTGCCTTCTTCTGTGTTTTTTTTCCTTTCTCAGTGAGTTTCTACTCCATGCATGCCTTCACCAGATTGTTCTTCAAGCACTGAACTTGTCCTGTTTCAAGACTATTTGTTCATATCTGACTGGAATATTAATTTTCAGCTACATATTATGTATTCACATTCCCTTAAGTGTAAAAATACAAGTAGAAACAACAGAGATACAAACATGACATATTGGTAAATCCTGTGCATATCTCCAATTCCATAGCTTTTATTTTTACTTAATGTCTGCATATGCTTTTTCTTATGGATGGAAAGATATATATACCATAAAATTGTCAGAATGGTGGATGGGTGTGACCAGATTTTTGTGTTGCCACTTAAAACCTTGGGAGGAAAAAAGGAGTTATCATTCTAAAATTGGGAATAAGCTTTGTTTGAGAGAGATCAAACTTTACGTGGCTCTCACTTTGCTTTCATTAGAGTTGAATCTGATACAAACTTGGAGGTAAAAATCATATTTTCTGCAACTGTAGCAAACAAGTTCATTCATATTATGTATAGTGCAGAACCAGATCTAAGTCTCTTTATTTCCTTTTCATGTTTTTATCTACCTGTAACAAAAGCTGGTGTTTACAAAAAGTTCTCATTATTAAAACCAGAAATATTGCTCCTTAGCAAACTAGAATATACTTCCCTGACATAAAATAATTGGTATTGAAATGTTATTCTTAGTCCCAAATAACCAAAATGCCCCACAGAGTGGGGAATTCCTGAGAAATTATTTCATTCTATAAATTAGTTGAGATGAGTGTGGTTCTGATTAGAGATGTACTGCTGGTGTTAGAGGAGCAGATGCAGGATTTCTTTCCAATAAATCTTTGTTCTTGGAGTTCCAAGTGCCTGAAAGCTCAGGTTCAAACTGGAAAACCAAGAAAAGTTATTTCTCTCTCTTCCTGGGGTCTCCCAAGGCTCAGTGTTTCACACACACACGTGTAGATTATATTGCAGTCTTTATGGAAATTGACACTTCCATTTGAATTGCTTTGATTTGCATATGCAGATTAGGAAAGCAATTCAAGGCAAACAGCTTTTAGAAACCTGCCAACAGTTGCTTATGGTGAAAGGGAAGGAAACCTGGAAACAAAATCTTTGAGATTTCTTGGTTTTGCTGAGCACATTTGAGATGTCCACGACCTGGGAATGTTTCAGGTTCCCACCACCTTCCAGCTGTAAATATAAGCCAGGACTGAGCTTTAATTGTTTAATTGTGAATTTAATTGTGAACTGCTTTATGGGCAACAGGCACCAGTAAAATCAAACTGGTTTCTACTGGCCACGTGTCCTTCCTAAACCAAGCCACCAGCCCTGCACTGGCAGTATGGATGGTGCCATATGCAAAGCAGAGATGTCCCTGCCATAAGTTAATCCTGGAGAGGAGGAGGGAGCAGGGTTTGGAGGGGCAGAGTGTGTGGTAGTAACCATCACATGTTTTTAACTTTTAGTACAAGATGGCAAAGGAATAGGTTTCACCCAGTCAGTTGTTTTAGCTTCACTTTTGTGCAAGCAATCTCACGTTCAGGTTTTTCATGAACTGTGATCCCGTGCCATAAATCAAGGTTTGACAGAGCTGTTGTGGGTACTGCTCAGTCTCTGTTGTCTTTGTTAGAGGAGTTAATGAGAATAAGCTGTTCTAATTTGTGTCAGTATATTCCACTGTTATTGTTCTCTTCATAACAAAAGAAGAACAAAGGCATAGAGGAGTCAGGAATGATGAAGAGCATAAATTTGAGGGGAGCTACAAAGAGATCATTCCATAACAGAGCCATCAAAATCTTCTAATTGAGATTGTTATAATTATATCAAGATCAGATGCTGAAGACAAAATAGTGCATATTTTCTTGTCAGTATCTCAGGTCTCTGCAAAACATACGATTTCAGGAGAGAAAAAAAAAAAAACAGAGCTATATTAGAAATGAGCACTTTTGGTTCCCTTCAGAGATATCTGGGTGGATTCTGAAATCTGCTTTGGGGAGTCAAGACTCTCCTGACTCCCAGAAAAACCTGGATATCACATCCTTGTAGGCAGAACACTCTGTATGGCATGGGTAGTGGATCAGCTCTCAAGGTTGCAAGGAATAGATTCTTGGTTTTGGGGAACCCCCCTCCTCCCATGTTCGTTGTTCTGCATTATGCAGGGTGCCTGGTCCATGCCTCTCAGTGCTCCACACTATTTTTTTGGACACAGTAATCTAGCACGAGCCCTTTTGTCACCTGTGGAAAAGCAAGTGGGGAAAAATGGGAATGTACACTCCATTTTTCATGTGTCTGGCACATCCAGAAAGTATTTGGCACTTTATATTTGAAACAAATGACGTGTGATTTTTTTATAATTATTATTTTTTTCCCAGCTTTCACTTTGTCGTGGTGCAAGGTCAGCTGTGCTAATATTTCCTTTGCCCAGTTGTACTTCCAGTGTAAATTGGGCAATACCAGTTGGAAAGCCTAACATTACAGCCTTGCTCTCTGAAAATGGTGTGGTTGCTGCAAACTTTGGTGATTAGCATTACAGAGAACTCAATAAAAAGACAGAGTACTCATGACTACCTAATGCTTTCTGTCTGGGATTTAGGCAAGTTTATATAGCACGTGGTGAGTTCCCTTTATTTGTTATTTGTAATAAATTACTTTTGTAATGAGGACTGCTCAAGTTAAACAAAATACTAAGCAAATGAATAGTCTGAATTAATCTAAATCAGATTCCGAGGAGCTTAGTGTACCTTAATCATTAATTCAGTTATCCAGTGTTCTGGAATACTTAGAGGTGTGTTATTTTTTTTATTTATTAAAAAAATTTGCCTTTTGTTGTTTTATATTTCTTATCAGTGTAGAAACAGACATCTGAATGAGTGACCATGCCAGGGGCTGTACATATATTTATGCATCTGTGCATGTGTAACATCACTGGAATACAAGAGCATTCAGGGTAATGTGTGTATGAACAGCCAGACCAACATGCAAGGTTCGGTCCAACTGGTTGTTTTTTTAGTGGGCACTTGGGAGAGAAGCCACTCACCTCAGTTTAAGATGAATGATGAGTTTTAAGACCACCTCTCTTTTTCTAAACATTTGCCAAAAGAGAATTGTCACTTGGGTACAACTATCTGATTTATGGAAACGTGCTGGATGGCTTTGGGAAATAGTTACTGCTCAGACAGTCAGGTGCATCACTGATGGTGGAGCAGTTACCTGATGAGGAGAGACAAGTGACTGCACAACTGGTCTGCAAACAAGCTCAGCAGTCAATCCAATCCTTTAGGACCTTACCTCTGAAGGAAGCAGTTATGATAGGACTGACACTAAGGAAAATCAACAGCTTCATTTTTTGTGCCAAAAATAATTTCAGTCACATCTAGGGAGGCCTAGGATTTTGCCCAAAGTGCACTGTGAGGCTGTGCATGTCTCTAAAAGGTGTGTGTGAAGGCAGGATGTGCACAAGACTCTCAGCTAAATCTTCTTGGAGATCTTATATCCATTAAAGCAGAGAGCAGCCTTCCCCAACCCATCAAATTCAATGGTGAGCAGTTTATTCCCATGAAAGTTTCTAGATTATGTTTGCACAGTATTGTTTTCTGACACCATTTTTGTCCAGATTTATTTCCTCTTTTTTTTTTTTCTTTTTTTTTTTTTTTCCTGAAGAGGGGAGGAAGTTGAACAGGAACCAAGGCACTGGGTTGTGATATTCCAAACTTACTGAAGAAAGTGAACTGCTCAGAAAAGAGAGGGCATGTGTCCTCCTGATAACCCCTTGCAACCTGAGGGGTGAATGAGTTCATGATGAGTCCTGCCCTTTCCTTTCTGCCTGCCCCTTCCCCACAGGCCCCTCAAGATGATGGGGATTTTTTTAGATCTTCATGTGTTTTTCTTCATCCCACTCTCCTGCCTCTACTAAACAGTCTGGGTGTTGTTGCTAAAGCCAAGATAACCTAAAAAGTTCATGTTCTACTGTAGGTGAAACTTTTTTTTTCCAGTACTCAACACTGTTCATTAAGGTTCAGAAGGTCACTTGTCTCTTACTTGGTGGTCTTGATATTAGCCCCATGAGTCAACTTGCCATGGCTAAACTTTTTTAGAGTGTGTAGGTGAAGATATCACTTTTCACAGGGAAAGCAGTTGAAATTCATTCAGCTGAACACTCAAGGCAGTGCTGAAGAGACATATCTGGAGCTTTAAGGCGTGAATTGGAGTTGGCAGCTTCTTTATTCCTCCAGATGCTCTCTCCCTTCTCCAGGAGGAGCTGTGTAATTTGAAACAGGACTCAAGCCTTAAAAGCAGCATGGAGTGAAGTGTAAAAAAGTAAAAAATCATTACTTCTGTGTAGTAGGAGGGGCAATAGAGTAGTTCTTTCATTTTGAATTTTTTCTTCTCTGAATAAAGAATATTGAAGAACTGAATTCATCCTGTTATGTTGATCTGCATGAAAAGAAATGTAAATGGGATCCAGATGTGTTTTCTCCTCTAATAGTTTCATTCTCTATGCTTTAGATATGAGAAAATGGAATGTATTCCATAATAGGTTGGAGGAGAATAGACCAAAATTATAATTTTATAATATTCCCTAGGAATTCATAGAGACCTAACTAATTAACTAGGAAACTCTGATGTCTAATGAACTCTGCATGGGGAAATATTTAATTTACTACTGACTGCCATAAGGCAACTGCATGGTGGGTTATTTAATCATCAGCTGTAGAAATAAAACAGCAGTACAAAATGGACCCAGCATCATGGAGAAAGCTTTAACTGATCCTCCCCTTCAGTCTTTCCTGGGGAGGTTATGAGGTCCTGTTCTAGAGAGGTACCAAATAGTTGGCAAACAGTGATCTGGACACTTTCAACACCAGAACCTCTTTCCATGGAGCATGAAGTAGGTGAGGGAATAGAAGTAAAACACTAAAGATGCAGCCTTGCTGTCTTTTGAAGATGTTGAATTTAGCTCTTAAGCTACTTTTGCATAACACAGTGATGCAACTAATTGTGTTGAAATAGCAATGTGCAATTTTTGTTCATTTGCAATTCCTTATTGTAAATATAATTTGCAGTTGATATAAACCAAGGCCACGGTCTGTCTTGCAGCTGTAGTGGAAATACATAAATACACTGTGCATGTTGTTTCTTACATGCAAACAGTACCAAATGTCTCTTCTTCAGGGTGGGACTCTTACTTTCTTCAACTTGCTTTTATTCCTTTATGCTGCTCCTCAGATGGTCTGTACAGGAGAACCCTCCAAAGTGAACCTGTCTGACCTAGTCCCCATAGCTCAGCAGACACTGACTGTCTCAGTCTGTGCCAGCAACTTTTCTCTCATTCAGACAATATTTATGCCTTTACTACATCATTCCTGAATGGTAGAACATTTTTTTTAGGCCTCTGTAAAGAAAATTTTGCTGGTAGGTAAGACAAATGTCCAAAGACTGTGATTTAAAATGCAAAATCCAAGGCAGTGGCAGTGCCTATGTGTGAAGGCTTGGAGAAATGCAGGGTTTCATTGTGATAATCATATAAGCAAATAGTTTAATATATCTTAATGCCTCTCTCACTTATGGTCATGTTCTGGAAGCTGAAGAGGAGGCAGCAGTGTGCCCAGGTGGCCAAGAAGGCCAATGGCATCCTGGGCTGGCTCAGGAACAGCGTGGCCAGCAGGTCCAGGGAAGGGATTCTGCCCCTGTGCTCAGCCCTGGGGAGGCCACAGCTTGAGTCCTGTGTCCAGTTCTGGGCCCCTCAGCTCAGGAAGGAGATTGAGGTGCTGGAGCAGGTCCAGAGAAGAGCAAGGAGGCTGGGAAGGGATCCAGCACAAGTCCTGGGAGGAAGGGCTGAGGGAGCTGGGGGTGTTGAGGCTGGAGAAGAGGAGGCTCAGGGGAGACCTCATCACTCTCTCCAACTCCCTGAAAGGAGGTTGGAGCCAGGGGGGGGTTGGGCTCTTTTCCCAGGCAACTCTCAGCAAGACAAGAGGGCACAAGAGGTCTCAAGTTGTGCCAGGGGAGGTTTAGGTTGGACATGAGAAAGAATTTCTTTCCGGAGAGGGTGATCAGGCATTGGAATGGGCTGCCCAGGGAAGGGGTGGATTCTCCATCCCTGGAGATATTTCAAAAGAGCCTGGATGTGGCACTCAGTGCCATGGGCTGGGAACTGCAGCGGGAGTGGATCAAGGGTTGGACTTGATGAGCTCTGAGGTCCCTTCCAACCCAGCCAGTTCTAGGATTCTATGATTCTATGTTCTTAAAACTCTCAGTCCCCTCCAGAGCACTGTAGGAGAGATCCCCTCCTGCCCAGACACAGCAGCTCTGGAGCAGGATTCTCTTACAGGCAGCAGATTCCTCTTCCACAAGCACAGTGTCTGTAGGGCACCATGTGATAGGAGATGTCAAACCATAACCTGTGATCCCTTCTTCTTCTCCCAGGCTTCATCAGCCAAAGCAGTGTTTCAGCTCCTGATATTTCTCTTTGTCACAGCACTTTTCCTGGGTGCTGCTTTGGTTGGTGCTGAGCAACTTGGTTTCACTGGTAGTGACACCAGAAACCAGATGGAAACTTTGTTGTTTACCAGACCTAGGCTCAGTCTTGTAAAATTTCTGTTCTGCTTAATAAAATTGATTAAATATTGAAGACTGCTGTAAGACAGATCTGTGAAACCAGGGTCAGTAGCTTGCTTTGTATAGAGTGAAATTAAAATTGTGTCTTCCACCTTGCAGGAGAAGCACAGAGGCCACTGGGCTTAATATACAGAAAGAAGGCTTTGGGTTGTGGTGTGGTTTTTTTGTTTTTTTTTTTTAACTCCTTGCCCCCAAGCTCAATCTTCCCTGAGTCAAATGCAATGAAAAAAAAAAGCCTGAAAAAATCTCTTTTTATTTTTGCAGAGTAGGAGGGAAAAATGCTGAAATGTGAACATGTTTTGAAAAACAAGATTCTTCCTTTCTTTTCAGGTAATCTGCCCATTAAAATATCATGTCTAGCAGTAAGTGCTGTACTACATGGAGTTATACTCTCATTTGGAGCAGTCTTCCAGTACACTGAGTTTTTGGTAATGTGTTTATTCACTCTATCATCATTATAGAAATAATCAACCAAATAGATCTGTGCTCTTTCAAATCCCTGCAGAAGTCAGTCATCTCTCCAAACATATGGTCTGTTTACCTTCCCCAAAGCAAAATGTCTTCATAATATCCAAAACCCAAGCCCCCTTTCTGTTCCAGTGCAACAGACCTGGAAATTCATTGAGTTTTTGCTGTGCATTTTGATCCCCAACTGGTATTTGAGAGCAGAAGGCCAGTGCACTAACCAGGATACATTAGGCTGTCGAGCCACCATGCTACAGTGGTTCTGACATTATTTTTTAATGAGAGAAAAAAAAAAAATCACTGACCTTGTAGAGACTTGCACCCAGAAACCTCTGGCTACTGCCCAGCCAGAAGAGCACTTAGGAGCAATTGTGTTGTGGTTTTTCTTTGCCACTTTTACAGAGCCACCAGTGACTGCTTTTTCCCCAGAGGTCAGATTTTCACTGTGCTGTTCTCCCCTTGGTTGCAACATTCTGCACCCATGGTAGAACTGATGCTGAAATACTTGAAAACAATCCACCTTCCCTCCCCCAGTTATTAATTAACATTAATAAATGTTATTAATGATAGCAGTTCATGTTGCTTTCTGAGGATGCAGTGCTAGCTCACCTGATCTGAAGGGCTAATGTGGCATAACTTTGCTCAGCAAACCCCACATTTTAATTAGAACTATAATGAGGGGAAGGAAAAAAAAATTGGGGAGGTAAGAGTGAGGGAAAATGCCTTCAGACTGCACACAAAAATCTGCACACTTTTACTGCAGCTTACTGAAAAACTTACAAGAAAGTACACGTTTCAGTGCAAACAAATCTCTGCAGTGTTATCAGAGCCCTGGTAAAATTCTCTTTTATTAGTTTTGTGCAACTGAAAGGGATGTTTTTTTCCTTCCTGTTCTTATATTTCTCACTGCCACAGTATCAGAATACCTCTTTCTGGTGGGGCAGCAGTTATAGAAAATCCATCCTGCACGTGGATGATGCCCATCTCTCAACCAGCTATTTATTTTTGTGTTTGTTTAAAAAGTTCTTTTAACCCAAATAATGTGGGCTGCACAGCTTCCCAGTGCCCAAAGAATGATGCATGCAGAGGTTGTGACACAGGATGGTCACTAAATAAGGTGGCTCTACTTCCATCTTTTGTTTAAGGCAATGACAAAAGAAAGAATTGAGCACTGCTGTTATTTGAAAAATACCTTCAGTACTTATTAAAATCTTTATGAAGTTATTGTGTTACTAACCAGCCAATACAGATTGCTTTTAAAATACCCTTTTCTGCTCAAAGGTTTATTCTCTTTTTCTTTCTTTGGCGAAATCAAAATGTAATTTGGCTCCTAAAAACTTCTTTAAAAGTGTAGGGTTTTTTCCATACACTTTTGTCCATAATACTACTAAAAAGAACTAACATTGTCAAGTATTTATTTTAATTTTATTTTTTTTTTTTAAATCCCCCCCTCCCCACACACCCCATGAAACTCTACCCACGGGCCTGACAATCAAACCTGACAACATAATCAGTCAAATTTTACTCAGTGCCTGTTTCTTAGGTAACCAAACACAGTCACAGAAAGGAATGCACAATACAGAAATAAACCCCAGACTGACGTGTGGCACTCCCATTATTTTCCAGGAAAGTCTGAAAATGTCAGGCAGGCACAGTGCAAAGGTGAAGCTTGTCTGGGGCACAGATTGTGAGTGTGTTGCTGCTGGTGGGAGGGAAATTCTACCCAGTACCAACAGGAGCCCTGGTGCCAGTCCCTGAAATAGGGCTCCAACATTTGAGATGTAGGGGATGTGTGAGAGGCAAGAGTTTTGTTTGTTCCTGTTGGGTTTACTGCTCCTTCCTACCCACATTCAAAAACTTTTTCTTAAGTGATGAATCTATTGGAAGGAAATTTTTAGGAGGCAAGGACAGATAAGTTGCTTAACAAAAGTGTTAAACTTTAAAAGACATTTTCAGAAAAAAAAACCGCAAACCCTAACAAACAAGCCTCTAGACCAAATGGCATTTTTAATTTTTTTTTCTCCCCCTCTTCTAAGAGATTGTTGCTGCTGTAGTAAAATTCTCCTGGGAGAAGCCCTTCCTCTGCTGCATCTCTACATACTTGTGGCAAACATTTTAGGGGAGAAAAATAAATTCTCTTTATGCTAAAGTCAGCATGAGTGAGAATATGGCATCAGTGCCTTCTTTCATTGCTGTAGGTGGCTAAAGGGTATGTAATTCTTTTGTAACTGTCTTTATAGGGTAGATGATTTCTTTTATAATTTGAGATTTCAACTTGATAATATTGGGTTCAGGGTTAATATATGCCACATGCAAAAAAAATCCAGGTTTTTGTCCCGTTCCTGTTCTGAGGTTCCCACAGCATAAGCTGGCTTTTGCTGCTGGCAACTGCTTTGCAACTGATTCTTTAGCTAAATTACAGAGAAGCAAATAAATCTGTATTTTAAACTCAACAGTTATTTGCCTAAAGGAATGTGCAAATTAGTGTTAACCTTTCTAATGGACAGAGGCATTTTTTGGCAGCAGGGAACTGCCAGAAAAGTGGAGTAGGTCACCACTCTTGGAGATTCAAGAGAGCTGTAGGAGTGTGAGAAGGTTTTGGGACAGCAAGGGATAAAAGTAGCACCACGAGGGAGTGTCAGGTTGTCCAAGATGTTAGGAAATGTCTCTGGATATTGAAGAACCAGGATACTTCAGATGGATGTAGGAGGTGAAAAGTGGGCAAGGAGGGTAACTGGGTTAAAGACTGGGATGTGCCAGCTTGGTTTGTCCTCTTTTTCCTGGCTGCTGCCCTGCAGAGGGAAGGGGATTGGGGAAGGTGTGACACCCACCTCCTTTCTCCTTAGCAACCTGGAAAAATGCTGTAGCCCCCTTCAAAAATCTGGCTGGTGATGCATTGCCATTTGAAAAAAAGTCTGTGTATGCAGACACCTGCACATGAGAAATCATTCTGGAAAGAGAATGTTACCAACTGGAATGAAATATCCAGCTATTGCTGAGATTTTATAGCTTCATTTCTTTCTGTTTATTTTCATGGTGACAGGCTCTCACTTTTCTTTCTCTCATCTCAGCATAATATCCAGAGCTGTCCACAAGCAATTCTGATTGCTGCTTTTTATTCAACCAAAACTGTTTTTTTATTTTTGGAGTTTTATTCTTCCCCAGCTGGCCGTTCTGACCTATCTTTTTATTTTCCTTTTTGATGGTTATATTTGTAAATAAGTTCAGGTTGTCCTGAACTGTGCTATGACTGATACCTAAATTGGTCCACTCAGAGCAAAAATATAAAGGTATTAGGAACATTTTAAACTGCTTTTTACTAGGAAAAGTATTCTGATATTATTCCACTGCCTCAAACCTTTTATGTGCACTTTATTCCCAACCTTCTTAGAGAAGTTATTGGACTGTAACATATGGATTTCCATAAGGTTTCTTCCATGACACTATAAACTCTTCAGGTAGTTTTAGTTTGGAAATAACAAGAATCATATAGGAAGATAATATATTTAAAAATTGCTCAAAAATGTTTCAGAGCAAGGGAAAAAGATAGCTTCTGTCATATTATCAGTGTAATATCCTGAAAAGAGATCAACATCTTGGTTTAGATGCACTGCAAAATCATTCCCTGAAAGAAATCTAGTGATATTAGTGAAAAAACAAAGCCTTCTGTTCCTGATCCCTGGAGGACTTAGCATTGACACCTACCATTTCTTCTCTAAGAATTTTTTTTTTATTATAGAGTACAAGAAATTACGTGAAGGCACAAAAAATGTTACTGCTGGCTTGATATTAATTCAGTGATTATCAGGTAGGCATAAATCCTATGTTTGTCTTTAATGTCCTGAGCTCTGTAGCATTGACCTTTTACCTGAAAAAAGCTCTTGTGGAGCAAGTGACCAAAAATATTTTAACTGGGAAGTAGAAATACTGTTTTAGCACTGTAAGTGGATCCAAAACCTAGAATAAAGGGAGGAGAACAAGGAGGTGGGTGAGTGTACTTCTATATCACAGAAAACTTGTTAGATCTCCAATTTCCTGTTGCTTCTGCTGTGGCTAAGATTGACAGGAGAAGAGCTTTGTGCAAGTGAGAGCCTCAGCCTGAAATTTGTGTGAGAGAGAAGCACATCTGAATTTAAACTGAATCACATTTGGGATGTCTTTGTCAGATTATTTACTTCTCTAGCTGGCAAGGAAATAAGCAGGATAAATACCATGTAGATGCTAATTAGAGCTGTGTTCTCCCTGGGAAAACAGTTTCATCCCATGGACCAGGTGGTTAGGACAGTTATAAACTTGAAAAAGCAAAAGAAGGAAATGTAATGTTAACAAGAAAACAGAGTGGAAAATGTGTTGCATGTTCATACAGTAAGTCCAGGGTTCTATACAAGGATGTCATTATGTCTCTGCCATTTTAGAATAATTTAGGTTTTGTGTGATTTGTTGCTATGGTGCACCTTAGCTGCTAGCTTGGCTTCAATAGATTTTCTGCTCCTTCTTTCATATGAAAGTGTTCTCATCAGTCTGGAACTTATTCCTACTCTTATTTAGCTTTCTATTTTCTAATTGTTAAGGTGAAGACTTTTAGGTAGGAAAGAAAAAAGTGAGAGGACCAGAAAAAAACCCCATTGGTGCAGTGTGAGAGTAGCAGCCGGCCAAAAATTTATGGCTACAACAAAAAATACAACATGTTACTTTGTCAGACATGATTTGCATTTGAGATATGTCCATGTTTTGTTGGAGCTCTGAGAAATACTTTCCAGTAGGAGATCATCCCCAAGGAATCTTGGAGAGAGGTCTGGGGTTATTTGTAAGTAGTCCTGAGGCACTGTTAAAGAAAAATCTCTTTTCCCAACAGAGGTGGTAAAAGGGTGAGATAGAAAAACATATGGGTACATGTCTAAAACATTGGTTTTGTATAATTTAGAACAAAGGAATAAATATTGCACCAAAACAGACTGCCATCTCAGGAACTCACCAAGCAAACCCTTAGTGAAAAAGGTGGTGCTGCATTCACCTTTCTTGTGGGATGAAAAAAGCCTCCACCCAGTGAGTGAGTGAATATATTTCTAATGCAAACCAAGCTGCACTGCAGACCCTGAGATCTATTGCTATTTCTGCCATTGTAAAGTGAGGTTCTTCCTGCTGCAGGCACAGGCACTTTACTACAAAAGCAGATGTTTGCCTCAAACGTAGACCAAGATGTCCTTTTTTTGTAGTATTAATGAAATTTAGTAAGGTAATTAGTGGTCTAACACAAGTTCATAAAAAGCCTGAGGTCAAAGTGCCCTTTTTCAACCCCTCCAGAATGCAATTGCAGTGGGAGCAAAGCTACAGCATTCTGGTTGCTGCCTTCTGATGTGGTGTATGGAGGTTAAAATACTGTGTTTGCTTCAAAAGTCTGTGCACAAGATTCCAAGTTCCAAGCAAATCAGGGCAGATTTCCCATCGCTCCCATTTAAAACAAAAATAAAATATGTTGTGCAGTTCTTTGACATAAAAATCAAATGTAACACTTCAGAGAAATTATAAGGCTGAGTCAAATGTGCTATATCAAAATGAAGCAGTTAATTTGGGCAGAAATAGCACTTAAAAAAAATATAGCCTTCCTTTTTGTTGTCCTAATTGGATGGTTTTATAATGACAGATTAAAACCACTGTGAAAGGAACACACAAATGATGTTTTATAACCTGCTTAGTATTTCAGCAAAAGATTTTCTTTGTGCCAACCCATGAATCATAAACTGCTGCACATATAAAGTAGCAATAACTTCTTTTTAAGATGCGTTGGCATTCTCGTTGTTATTACTTTTAAATTAATATGGGGCACTGGAAGACATTTCAGGTGTTACTGAACATTACTGCTTGAGCTAATTGTTTATGTTCTCTGTGGAGTGAACAAGGGCTTGTTAGAAGGAAATGCTGAGAGGAATGAATGGTGAGTGAATGTACAACACAACAGTGCAGTAGCAGAAAACCAGGTCATAATAATTAGAGATGTGTGGAAAAAGTCTGTAGTTTGTGTTGGTGTTTGAATGTTTAAAAATAGTTAATGTGAAAAATTGGCCTGATCTGGAGTGAAATATTCTTCGCTTAGATCTTTTTTTCTAAAATTAATGGAGCTACTTGTAGTCTGAAAACACTGTTGCAAAATGAAAAAGCAGAAGTTCCTCATTTTAAAAGAAAAATTTCAATATTTTGAGTTGCCTTATCCAATAAAACCTGCCAAATTTAAGCTGCTTTCACAGAGTGCTAGGCATCCATATTTTTTTTCAGAAACTGACTATTCATCTTAAAAATTTTCATCCAGCTAGTAATGAAAGTGTCCAGAACAGATTGTTTCAACAGAGCTTTTAGCTGTAGGAGTCACGTTTCTGATTACGCTTCTAACAAGAGTTGGATTTGGTGAAATTCTACCCCACCTCTCTTGTCCCTTGAATTTGGAGGAGTAAGGAATAAATTTTTGTTGTGAAAGATTATATGGATTAGCAACAAAATCGTGTTGTTGATCCAGACTTCTCCTAAACTCACTGGAATTCACATTGCAGAGTTACAGTGAGATACATCACACAAAAATCCTTCTTTAGCTGTGGACTTTGGTGTAACTTTGGCTTTGCCACCTTGCTCTCAGGTCAAGCAACTGTGGAAACATTTCAGAGTCCTACAGTGTGAAATAATTCACTGTGGTCAGGTTTGTAAGGGATTTTTTTGATTGTATTTGCTGCCAACGTGCTGCTCTGAAGCTAAGGATGGGACCAGCACTCATCACTTCAACCTGTGTCTTTCACACATATTCCTTTCAGCTGTTTGAGAGATTTTATTCTAGCCACACAAGAGAAAAATCCTGCGTTGATCCTGGCAAGCATCACCAGTTTCCAGCCTGCTTTCCACCAGTCTAGCATGAGGCAGTAGCTGGAAGACATCCAAAAATCTGAACATTTGTTTCCATGGAAGGCTTGCAATATCCAGCTGCTTTTGACTCTGATTTAATGGCATATTTGTATTTGGGGGAAAAAAAAAAATGCATAAAGTTTATGAACTGAAAAGAGAGATCTGCTGCAACCAGTTCTGTCACTTTTAAGAACACCTTATGCATTTCTTCATGATGCAGAAATCAGAGAAACCAACCCACCCCCTCCTGCAAAACAAGATTTAGAGTCAGAAACCTCAGCAGAGCAGCTCAAGGAGAAGGTACAATGAGAGAGAACACAGGAGAGCTGTGAGAAACAACCCACCACTAATCAGTCTGGAAGGCCAATAAGATCTGATAGGTTTCAGCAATAAAACTACCCAAAACCTCCCAGTGGATTTTCATACAATAGAAATCAAAAGGGCACATTAGTCATACGGCAGGAGAGACACCAAGGGAAAACTTCCTGCTCTGGTACTTTAAACAGCTTTCTTCAGATAAAATCTCCACCACACAAGGTTCAGAAAGAATAAAACTTTTCCCTCTTTGTTGAGTCCACGGACTGTGCAGCATTTAAGTTATCCTATGATGAGGCCATAAACGGGGCAGAACCTGTTAATTATTTCTTATTGCTATTATTACCTTTGAGACACCATAATACATAATGATCTGTCCCATTTGTAAAATGCTTCTGCAGAACAGGCAGACCTCAGTTCCTTTTCAGAGTAGTCCTGCTGATTTCAGTCATGCCTATAGCTATATCAAAGGTTCAGCTGGCTTTTCACTTACATTCTCTGGAGTCTCTGATGATAGAGGGGGAAAGATACAGGTGGGAATGGATGGAGTTGTTCCCTTTTTCCCCATGGCTGTTTGCTGTATCCTAAAAGATCTGCCTTGGTTAAAGGTAGTGTCTCCAGCAGAGTTTTCCCAGTGTAGTGCCTTGCTGCCAGAGCATCCAGTCCCTGAAGGATGGTCATTAAAAAACCTGAGGAAGCTCAGGCTGTGTGGCCTCTGATGCTCAATGTGAGATTATTCCATTCCAAAAAACAAAGCCTGTAACTCCTCTTCCATCTGGGCATTTCCCCCCTGTGCTTCTGTGAAGGCTCTTGTCCCAGATGCAGTGGGCTAAATGTGACTTAAAGGTGTCCTTAAAGCTCATCCTGGCCTGCTTTCTGAAAAGTGGCAGGGCAGGGTTCTGAGATTTCTTTTGCTTAAGAGATTGTTTTGTTTTTTTTTCTTTCAATTAGCTTTTATCTTGGTTCTCCAACTGCCCTTGTACTGTAATATTGTGTATTAGCAGCTGTATATAATAGTACATAAAATACAGCAGTGTAGCTATCAAGGGTACTTCAGCTTTTATTAGGTGCATGCAGATTATTTTTTCTTGAAAGAAATAATGTTACATTGTGTTAATCATTCCGAGCAAGTCCTGTCAATATTTGAATCTTGTTTTAGTCTGAAATTCAGAACTTGTCAAATATACACAAAGTTTATTAACATGGAACTACACAAAACCTTTTGTGTCATATGGGAAGCATCAAAACTTATGTCAGGACCATTCTGTTAAGCAAAATTTTAACTTGGTAGAGCTAAGTACACTGTCACATATTTAAGGTTCTAACTGCTGTCCTCAAAATTTCTGGGAGAAAACAGTCTATTTTTTATGGTTAGTTCCATTAAAAAAAAAAAAATATATATATAATCTTTATGCTGCTGAAATTAGTGATTTCTTCAGTGCCTTTTATGAAGATAAAACATATACATTATCTGTTTTGGTCAAATGATAACAGACTGCCACTAAATCTCTTTAAAAATGGGATTGTATTTCTGTGTCCATAAATGGGAAATTATAGTTAATGTTTTCTTATCGGATATGGGACTGTAAGTGCCAAACCCAGTGCTGAATCATAGTACTTATTTAGAAATGTTGCCTTTTTTCCCCTGAATGCAAGCAATTAAAATCTCTGTCTCCACCAAGTAACCTTGACTGCTGAGACAATGTAGGCATACTCTCTGTCTATATGGTTAATTGCATATTTATATCTTCTGTCTAAGGAGCCTCATGACATTTATAAAGACATTCTAGCAACTGCTAAACATGCTTTAAACAGCCAATTAATGATTAACAATGAGTGGCCCTTACCTAGTAACTTCCTGACAAGAAAAAATTCATTTACCATCTGCAGCATTCCCAAACCCATACCTCACAGTAACAGTTTCTTTGGTGAGCAGTGAAGAGTGGACAGCAAAACATCTCCGGGCTCTTTGGCAGCTGTTTTCTCTACTGGAGTCTTGGATGCCTGAAAAAAAAAAAAAAAAAAAAAAAGTGGATGAGCTTTCAGGCATAGCAGACTCATCTGAAGCAGGAGCAGTAAACTTCAAAGCTAAATAGAAGTTGAGAACAAATTGGATGTGAGTCTAAGTTGCTAAGTTAGTCAGAGAGAAAAAAAGATGCTGCTGAGTGAATAATTAACTAAAGGGAAGGAGAGTGAGGTTGCAGGGAAAGCAATTATTTGTAGAGGAGAGAGAAACAGGTGAATTATCTCCTAAAGAACATTGAAGGGATTGTGGTGAAAGGATCAAGATAGGGGAGATTATAAATTTCCATAAGAATAGCATCTGTTCTGAGTCCGTGACTTTGGTGTCCAATAGAAGCTGAAAAATTCTGGTGTATCTGACAGCTTGTCTATTCTTCAGTTGCATTAGTTGATCCAAGGAAAGATATTCCCTCCCCTGCAAACTTTGACTCAATCCTGTCCTGAGGCTGTGATGTCTGCAAGTGCATTATCAGCAAGAACAGACTTATCACTCTGCCCAGCTGGAAAGCTGGCATCTTCTCCTTATGCCTCTCCCTGACCCTGCAGCACAAACTCACCCCAAATTACCCTCAGTGCTCTACATTTTCCCATTGGAGCTTTCTGGACTGAGGAGCCATCCCAAGGGGAATTTGGGTGCCCTCTCTGCCTGTGGTTTGAAGCATCAGTGGTGTCTGTACCCGGGGCTGGGCACCATGAGACAGACAAACCTACTGACAGGTCCTCCTGCTGGCCTGTTTACAAGCTATTAGCCATTAAAAAAAGGAACACCACAGAAAGCAAAACAAAAAAGAAAAAAACCCAAAGCAAACTATAAAACCCTAACACGTAGACTTTGATGCATATTTTCCTCCTAGGGAAGGGCTTAGACTGTTCTGTAAGTGCTTTTCCATCTTATTCCATATTGTGTATCAAATTGGAAACCTATATTTTTCAATCAGCCCTTCACAACATGTCATTAATTGGTTGAAGTGAAGTAGCATTTTCTTTTGTAGAGTGAAGAAGGCAAATGTCACTTAGCCCCAGGATGCTTGTGCTAAGTGCAAGATGTAGAGCAAAAATGTGAGCTCTGCTGCCAGGAGCTCCCAGAGAAGTGTGATATTTTCAAAAATTGTGTCCTGCTGGTGTAGACATCATGTGAATATCAGTGCATATGTGTGAGACTAGATGGAATAAGAGATAAAGCTGGCCTAGCCATAGCCCTGTCCTAGCTTAAAAATAAAATTATTGTATTGATCTGTTCTGGCAGGAAAAATGTACATTGCTTTTGAAGTATTCCTAGCGAACACTCGATAAATCTCATTCTTTTGTTCTTTCTGTTTGCCCCTAGGCAGACACAGAAATCAGTGGTTTTCATCGTTCCAATGTTGTAGAATTTCATAATTCATGAGCAATGATTTATTCAAATACACATGTAACTTTTGTTTATCAACTTGAATGCAAACAAAACTAATCACTTCTGTCATTTATTTTCCCTGTAAGCTGGTTGAGCTAAATGTATGGTAGATGTTCTGTTCAAAATCCAGTTCTGTTCAAAATCCAGTTCTGTTCAATGTCTTTATTGATCATTTAGATGAGGGGATTGAGTCCATCATCAGCAAATTCACAGATGACACTAAGCTGGGGGGAGTGTGGATCAGCTGGAAGGCAGGAGGGCTCTGCAGAGGGACCTGGACAGACTGGAGAGTTGGGCTGATCCCAACGGGATGAGGTTCAACACAACAACCCCATGGGGAGCTCCAGGCTGGGCACAGAGTGGCAGAAAGGGAGCTGGGAGTCTGGATTGCCAGGAAGCTGAAGAGGAGCCAGCAGTGTGCCCAGGTGGCCAAGAAGGCCAATGGCATCCTGGGCTGGCTCAGGAACAGCGTGGCCAGCAGGTCCAGGGAAGGGATTCTGCCCCTGTGCTCAGCCCTGGGGAGGCCACAGCTTGAGTCCTGTGTCCAGTTCTGGGCCCCTCAGCTCAGGAAGGAGATTGAGGTGCTGGAGCAGGTCCAGAGAAGAGCAAGGAGGCTGGGAAGGGATCCAGCACAAGTCCTGGGAGGAAGGGCTGAGGGAGCTGGGGGTGTTGAGGCTGGAGAAGAGGAGGCTCAGGGGAGACCTCATCACTCTCTCCAACTCCCTGAAAGGAGGTTGGAGCCAGGGGGGGGTTGGGCTCTTTTCCCAGGCAACTCTCAGCAAGACAAGAGGGCACAAGAGGTCTCAAGTTGTGCCAGGGGAGGTTTAGGTTGGACATGAGAAAGAATTTCTTTCTGGAGAGGGTGCTCAGCCATTGGAATGGGCTGCCCAGGGAAGGGGTGGATTCTCCATCCCTGGAGATATTTCAAAAGAGCCTGGATGTGGCACTCAGTGCCATGGGCTGGGAACTGCAGCGGGAGTGGATCAAGGGTTGGACTTGATGAGCTCTGAGGTCCCTTCCAACCCAGCCAGTTCTAGGATTCTATGTACAAAGTCATAATTTAACTGTCCTTTGCTTTATGGGCCTGTTCTGCCAATCCTTGGCCAAAAATCCCAATAAATACTGAGTTCTCACTCCAATTCACTGGGAGTTTGCTTAAGTGAAGGCAACATACACTTGTTTAAACAAAGCCTTTTATTTGTCTGTGCTAAATAGCTTTATGTTTCAATGCTACTTTGTGCTCTGCGGCCTACCACATGATTTATAACTAATAATTTTAATGTCATTAATCTTAGCTAAAACTTATTTGCATGTTCTGGGCAATATTTAGCTTTTAGGTAATTAATTCTTGGTGGGTAACTATTTCTCTACTACCTCTGTAGGAATTATTTGGGGTCATCTGAGGTAAGAAGTAGGGAGGAAAAACAAAAATGTGTCACCAAAAAATTTTAGGATGAAGGAGCAGATCTGTGGGGTGTTGCTGTGGAGTTAGTCCAGCAAAAAGGGGAAGGAAGGCTTTTTGGGCTTTGAGAGGGTTTTGGGGTTGTTTGTTGGGGTTATTCTAGGATAGAGTTTCTGGATGGATGAGTTCAGGGAGGTTTTGCATCCCAGAATAGCTGAGGCACTTGAACCCTGGATATTTTAGAATAAAACTTTCCATGGATCTTGCAACTAATGTATTGGGTCACTTGGTCCCATGAAGAACCTCAGTGTCAGGGTATGGTGCTGTAGCCACAGGTTTGTGTTGGGGGGGTTGTTCACCCTGCCTCTGAAATGGGGAGGACTCTACCAGCAGAGTCATTCTAGGTCACTGTTGTATTTTTCTGCTACTTAGTTGAAAGGTCTAATTTTCATTTCTAAGTTGAAATCAAATTTTGATGTCTACTCTTTGCTTTTTCTGACCTTCCTTTGAAGGATCTGTTTTCTGGTCAGTTAGCAGCATCTTCTTATATATTATCTATGCATGCAGTGAAAGTAATTTTACCAATTAATTTTTACCTAATAATCAGCTGGTTTACTGTTATGCATTTACTTTAAGCATCTGTCACAGACACAGATAAGCAACTGTCTTTGATAATGACAGTTCTTAAGTATTTTTATGAGGTATTTTACTTATTAAGTGTCATTAGTTCTTGTCCAATTTCTAGTTTTGTTTGCATCCACAGTTGTTTTAGGTAAGTACCATCATGAAGTTAATTAAAAAAAGGCTTAGATGACTGTTTAATACTGCTGAAGATGAGGTGACACCTTCCTCAAGAAATAAGATAAATGCTATTCATTTATGTATAATGTAATTAATGCAGAAAAAAATCAGTTATACATCTGTATCCTGCATCTGCCATGTTCTGCCATTGCTTCTACTGCCACTGAATTCTGCTCCCAGGGATGGCTTGGGGTTACCTGAGTACCCTCTAGCACCCCAAAAATCTCTGAAATCCAGAGAAAGAAGATGTTTATGATGTCCCAGAATTTATCATATGGATCTTTATCTGCCAGTCAGCCCTCTATCTCTCTCCCCCCACCTTCCTGCTCAGCATTGCCCATTACAGCACAACTGCAGCTCTCCCCAGCAGCCTCACTTTTTGGAAATGTGATAGTGTTTCAGGTCACTGGATGAACTGCCACAAAAAATGTTGCCTCGTATAATGCAGATTTTGAATGGTGAGAGTTTCCTCTAGGCTTAAAATTTTAATTGAGCACTCAGTCAAATTAAAGCCATTTATGAGAGAAAAGAATCTTATAGCTGATGCAAACATTGCACCAAAATTTTTCCACAGAGAGGAGTATTTTATTACTGTGGTTAGATTACAATTAACATGAGGTTTTACTACTGTGGCTGGAGAAAGGATCGTATTTTCTCCATTTGTTTTCAAATCCTTGGCAAAATGGAAAAAGTAGAGAAAATGGGGAACAAAGTTGTGCTGTATGCTCCCCTTAGTCAGCTCCCAAGCAATTCCATGAGGTCTTTCAGCATCCAGCAGCCACTTCTGCTCCTGAAATGTATGAGAGTTGTGTTGGTGCCTGTTGTACCATGGCCATGACCACAGCAGTAGGAAAGTCTGAACTTTGTAGCTTAATTTTAACACCCTTGTGATAATATTCTGACCATTTAGATGTGATGATAGTTTTAGTTTTGAAGACATTTAAGATTAAAAGGTAAGATTTGTAGCCAGTGGAATCCCATCACATACTTGTAGAGGTTTAGCTGTCCAAATTAGGACAGCAGTGGGAAAGCAGGGGTACTGTAAGAATTATTGTGCTGCTTTTGTTCCTTAAAACTTGTATTTTCATCTTTCCTTTCATACTTCTTGGTAGCAAAGCTGTTCTGCAGTGCTTTCTCTGTTTGTTGCTGAACAGTGAGCAATCAAATGGGCAAGAATTGCACATGTGTCAAATGCAGCAGTTTCACTTGTTTGTAGGTTGAGAGGAAACTTTCCCTGGGCTGTGCAGACATCCATTGTCTAACCCTCTGGGGAGGGCTTCACCTTGAACCAGACTCTTAAGTTTTGGTAACAAGTCTAAGTACTTGTAATATGACATCAAAGATTAAATAGAAACTGCTTATTTTCATTTTCTTTGCTTAAAATCAGTGTGGATTTGTTTTGTTTTTTTAAATTTTGCATCTTCCTTGATATAAACTTTAAACAGTAAGAGGTGTTGGAGTAATAGGTTTTTCTTCATCCACTTGCAGTTACATGATATAGAAAGATATATTAAGGAATATGTAGAGCCTTTAAACAATTTGAAAGGAAAATGTAGGATTTTCCTGTTATGACATAGTAGAATATTTGAATTTTTGTGGGCATAGCCTTTAGTTTCCCCTGTATCCAATTTATTGTTTGTTTTGGATGCTGTAGGTTTTGTTGCTGTGGTTTGTGTGTGTGTTTATCTAAATGTGTATATATTGTGTGGTAAACAGCAGATCCAGGGAGACTGAGAAATACATTGGGAAGGAGCAAAATCCCATCCTTGGAATTTTTCTAGCAAAGGCAGAAGTGGATTGGGTGGAGTTTTGCTGGGTGCAAGTTTAGGAGAGAAACTAAATTAATTATTTGATATTGTGGTAATAAAGGGGTGGTATTGGTGGCTCAAGGAGAGGGAGGGAATGGAGCAGCAAGAAAGAGAGTTGAGGGCCAAATGAGGAGCACACGGGTGTTCAGGAGATGGGGTAATGCACAGGAACTGAAACCAGAGGTCCTGAATTGCCATGGGACTTAGGTCTGGGCTTCAGAAGGTTTGGTTCCAGCACATGGATCTTCACGTGTTGCCTCAGGCAATTTATTTCAGTGTTCAGCCTCCTGTCTCCTGCTTTTGTCAAATGGATAGAACACATCTTTTCATGTTTGCAGCTCAGCCTTTGCTTTGACATAATAGTCTTGGGGACTTTCTCATCCTAGTCTTGAAGAGTAATCTCAGTGGCATAATATGATTGTCATCTTTGTCTTCAGCCCATAATTGTTGTGGTACTTTGGTAATAATTTCTTTCTTTGCAGTTTTAGTATTTGTGTGTGTGTTAGATTTTTGGAAATCTAAACAAATTAAATGTTGTGAGTGTGAATTGTAACATTAGCAACTTTTTTTTTTTTTTCCCTCCCATTTAATTCTATTTTTCTTCTGTTGACTGGTTCAGTGCACATTTATTCTTTAGTACTGTTTTCCAAAGTTAAAACTTAATTGTTTCTAATGCTGCATTAAAAATTTTTAGTGAGAGTGTCAAACATACTTCCCCATGGAAAAAATCTCAATTATCATTTTGCTTGCTAGTGTTCTAGCAAAGGTTTCACTGTTTTAATAAAATGCTGCATTTATCAAATCTGAAATACAAGGTCTATTTTTAAAAAAATTGATTATGCCATTACTGTAGGTATGCATTCTAAGTATACTACATTCTAAGTATAAATACAGAAGATCTAGAAAAACAAAATAAAAATCAATATAGCATTTTTTTTGCAGGTAGAACAGGGCTGCTCTTGGGACTGTGGTGTCCTGTTTTGGGCTGCCCAGTACAAGGAGGACTTTGATACAACTGAGTGAGTCCAGCTGAGGCTTAATGAGGGTTCTCAGCTGTGAAAGATGTGATGGATATATAGGATATATTGCTGTATTCAACAGCCTAACAGGACACTTTAGAGAAGACAGAACCAGGGTCTCCCCTGAAATGCTCAATGGTAGGAAAAAAGGCAGTGGACATGGTAAAAAAAAGTATTTTCAGTATGACTGGTTTCTGAGAGATGGTATTTACATCCTTTGAGGGTTCCAGTACTTGCATAGATGCATCCCTGAGCAAACTGATCTAAGTGGCCCTGCTTTGAGCATGAGGTTGGACTAAATGACCTCTGGAGGCCCTTCCAGACTCTGTGATTCCCTGATAAACACCAAATATAAAATTAAATTGTTGGAGTTCAGTGATGTAATAAAATAGTAATTGTGTAAAACTTGATTGAAACGAGAATAAAAGGGATAAAACCACCAGGGAAGGTGTTTGTTGTATACATTGTATTAAGTAGGTCATAGAATCAGAGTTAATTATAAATCAAAGGAGAGTTTACCAGTAGATACCAGCATTTACTGACAGGAGCAGCAAAAAACCATCTGGAATTCTCCCTGGGACTCCAGACTTTGTGTCTTACCCATCATGTGCAGTGACTGGTTAATAAAGAATGATGTATATCTGGGCACTTAAAGTCTGTATTTAAGCATACAGTTTTGAAAACCTCAGTCAAAGATTGCTGTTCATTTTTTAAATGAGTTTCCTGGCACTCTCATCCTTCTTCTGCAGAAAGCTGTTTCTTGAATGTAGAACTCTGTCTTTGATACAATGTGATGGTGTAGGACTGAAAAATATCAGAGCTCTTTATACATTCTTCAGGCTTTCATAGCCATTATGTGTTCAAAATGTTCTTTTATCAACTACCCATGTCATGGTGTTAGTTATCTGTACAGTGATAGATGGATGTGCAAATCTGTACTGTAAGTATCCTTGTGAAATTTCATTTTGGGAAAAGTATTTGCAGACTACTCCACAGAGAAATAATGTTATTTTAAAAAGATAAATGCACGAAAGCAGCAACCTTTAATATGAGTAAAACTGCATCTTGAATGTACTTTACAATAACCCTATTTTAACTCTTTCCATATTTCTGGATTTTTGTTTGGAATACAAGATATAAACTGGAAACTAAACAGATTTTATAGCCCAGTTCCATTATTTAAATCACTCTGGGTTCTGACGTTGAAAGCTACAATTCTGTCTGGAATGAAATTGTAAGGATGAGTTATAATTCCCTAATGGAAAGACTGACTGATCTGGGAGTATATAGATGCTAATGGTGCCATGTAATGCATTAGTGAACGTGTTACTGATAAATAGGAATGAAATATTATTGGGCAGTCTCAAAGATCAGCTCAGAAAAGATCTCAATTATAAAGTGTCACAGAGGGAGCTAATTAAGTTTTCCTTTCACAAAAACTTAACCCTCTGCAAGGCTGTTGCAGCAGGAAAGAGGGAAAGATCTGAGAGCCTTTTACTTCTGAAGGAACAGCCAAACAAGGGCTCTGCATGAAAGTTCAGAGATCCTACAAGCCAATGGCACAGGAGGAATCTTCAGCCTTTGATATTTCCAGTGGTTTGTTGGCTGAAGGCAACCACTCTGCAGGAATGTTCAGAGGAGACAAATCTGTCCTCACTTCTGCTCTCCCACTGCCAGGAAGAAGCACTCTCCCTCCCTGCACTTTCCAGAAGCAGCCCTTCCCTTACAGTGTAACCTTTCTGGCAAGCAAACCTGCAATTTTCCTTGTGCTTTCCTCTGAAAAAGTGTAATTATTGTGACAGCTTTCATACTACCTACACGTACAAATGGCACCAACACGGGTGCTGATGCACAACAAACAGATGTCAGAGCTGGAAAAAAGTTCTTCCTCCTCTGTCTCTTACTTGGACATGTGATGCTGTGGGCAAAAGGTGCTTGCCATGGGTTTAGACTGGTCCTGTTTATCATTCCATTTAAAATACACATTTTGATACCTTTTTGATACCATTTAAATACCTTTTTAAGAACATAATACATGAACACTACTGAAGTGGCTTTCGGTTATTAATCTGCTGAGAAGGGAAATGTTACAACAATAAAAACTGGATGTATCATGTTTTTTATTTCTTTTTGATTCAAACACAAACATTAATTTGGAATAAATAGCAATAGCCAATATTTATTTTAAAATGTTTGAAAAGAAATATAAACTGCCTGTGTTTTTTTGTTTTGTTTTTAAAAAATGGGGTTTGAACCAGGGTATTTATATGAAGTAAGAGAAATTTAAGTGTATTTTCCAGCAGAGTTAAATTCCCACCCCAGGTGAGCTCAGAGCTGTACCTAACCTGGGGTGTTGCCTGCAGAGAGCTTGGGTTCCATGGTGCTGTGCACACAGCAGCCAACTGCAGGGAATTTCTCCCCAGAGCAAGGATGTTTGGTGCTCACAATATGCTGCAGCACTGGTAAAAGCTCTTAAGTTCAAGATTAAATTGTTTAACTAAGATGCTACATGCTCCTGGCTGGTTATCATTTGAGATATTATTATTTCCTTTTCAGAATGGCTTTTTGCTACCCGTGTCCTGAAAAATAAGAACACTTCTGTCTTCTTTTTAGTGTCAGTCTCTTGTTTTTACAAAAGCAGCATTTTGTATTGTCTCTTCCAAACTCTTCAAACTTTTTAAAGCTTTTAGTCAAGGGAGAGTTTTACCAATGAGTAAATATATGCTTTTGAGAGCTCACTGTTGCAGGTCCTCTTTAAAATTGCTGTTCTGTAGTAGAACTGGACCAGCAGTGATTTAGTGAGGTTAATGCCAAGCAGATTTATTGTTCCTGCTACAATTACGTGTATGTTCTGTCACTGCTGACATTTACTAGAAGTGTTCGTGTCTCTCTGTGAGCAAAATAGTTCCAGATCTAGGAAGAGGAACTCAGTTTGGCCTGGAGAGAAAATATTGAGCCTAAAAAATTTGTTGTAGTAGGTACCTTGTTGTGGTAGGTAAAAGACCAGTATTTAAATGCTGAAAATTTTTCCTCTCAGCATCCAGATTTTTTGCTCTTCCAGCTTGGAGGTGGAGAATTAATATGATGAGGAGAGAAGAGGAATTGTGGGCTTCCAATTATTTTAAGACTTTGTGTAGAAGCCCATTGAACAAGTGCTTCCCTGCAAGTCTGACTGCTGGCAGCTTTCCAGCAGATGCATAATTAATACACACCTGTGTTGGAAATAAATTGTGACAAATATCCTCATGTAACATTGTTCTGCAGGTTGCTACCACCCAAATGACTGTTGTTTTACTTCCAGCTGGTTGGGGTGGACATCTATGAAATAAATGAATTTAGCAGCTTATTATTTTTACATGGAAAAATAATCTGCTCTATCCAATAGCTTTAGTGTCATTTTTCTTCTGTTGAACCTTCCTGTTGGCACCATCATCTTAAGAGCATGATGCACTCATAATAGAGACTTTCTCCTTATTCCTTTTCCTGCTCTTTGTCATTTCCTTATTTTCTTTACTACTTTTAACTGTAGTAGTTCTAGTTTTGGCTTTCCTTGATTTTCCTAAGCACTGCTCAGCTGAGAAGAACTAAAAACAAATGCAAAGTTCCTCAGATGATGGATATATTGAAAATAGAAAGAAAAAAATAAATCAAGGACTGTCAAAGAAGAGCTATTAATCTGCATCAGTTCTATCAAGCAGATATAAAAAGAATGTGAATCTTAAAGACTGAGAAATCTAGGCTAGGCAAGTAAATAATAACTCTGAGGATTTTTTTCAGATCAGGGCTGGGTAAGATTTTTAAGGTCAGTTCTAGACTCACAAGAAATAGGGAAGATTGTCAGTTTTCCAGACAAATGTCTGAGGAGCAGCACATGCATGGTGACAGGTAAGAGGGAGAGGTGGTTGTAACGAGGCCTGAGAGAGGAAGGATCAAGCTGAGGTGTTCCAAAAGAAAAGGGATAAAGATGAGAAAAGGGAGAATCCATGCAAAGTGCAGGAAGCCTGTGGAATCAGAGCACTTTCTCACACACACTTGACACTGTCTCTCCTCTGTGACAGGAGGAGGAGGAGGGCCAGACCTGAGGATGTGATGGTGCCGTGACGTCAGTGACAGAAAGGATGGGGCTTCAGATGTGGCAGGAGAAACTGTGTCATTTTAAAAAGGGAGGATTGTGAAAGATGGATGTGAAAGGTGTCTGACAGGGTGAAAAGAGAAATCTGGTGAGTCTGAATTCAGAGGTGACGAGAAGGGAAATCAACAAATGTAAGGGATTGGAGGTGACCCAAGAGAGGAATGGTACACTGAGCAGGTAGGAATTGTGAAGGTCCAAAAAAAGGTGGAAAAGTGAGTTGAGAATAACTGGGGTCACTATACAAAATGAGGGGTCCTAGTAAGGTCTGCAAGGGGAGAGAGGAGCCAGAAGCCATCAAGTGGTGAGGGAAGCCATGAGGAAAGGGTGGGTGCTGAGCTGGCCTAAAGCTGCCAAAACACAAAGGTCCTTTGGTGAGTGGGTGGGTGGAGGGAGCCAGCTGGGTGCCAGTGGCAGGAGGGAAAACATTCTTCTTGTGGAGGTGGTCTGCTTGGGCCAGGCATTAACTACAAACATGAGTAAGGCTCCAGAGAGGTATTTCTGGTAAAATGTTCCTAAGGGTGTATTTATAGAGCAGAAATGGTATACAATTGGTGTTAATTAGACTGGCTGAAGATAGTAATCTTCCTCTAAGCTGTGTTATGAATTTTTCCAGTTATATCCATAGGAGTTTCCTTCTCCCCTCTGATACTGGCTATGGGTTAGATTCCTGACTCCTGGTACCTAATCATTATCCCAGAGAGGCAAAAATTAGTTTAAAAAGGTGAATTTCTCTGTGCATAATATCCTTGGCTAATAAACACTGGCTTAAATTTCTTCCGCTTTGCTTCTTCCTTCAGTTCATTTTAAGTGTCAGTCCTTTACTGCATCTTGACATTTAATATGAAGCATTTCATCTACCAGAAATACATCTGAGTGTTCAGCTCAAGAGTCCAATTAAGAAAATGCTCCTGTGTGCATGTATTTTCCTTTATTGAACTTCAAGTTCTCTGCAATGTCATATACAAGTTTAAAATCAAGGCTTTTGTGAAAAAATAGTTCTCATCTAAAATACCAGCTTGCTTCCCCACTGTGCTGCCCCACCCTCAAAAAAAAAAACCACAAAACCAAACCAGATTAAGCAAGCTGGCTTTCAGTTCTTATGTTGTCCAGTTATTCTTGGTGCCTTTTATTTGCAGGTATTTACACAGGCATCACAAATACCTTTATATTGATAAAGGAGTGGCTGTTCTCCTGCTTTAATGCTGAAGAGATTAAATAGGGTAATTGCAGTTAAAAATATGTTGGTTAATATAAAAAAACAAACCAAAACAAATTTTTTTTTACCATCTTGAATGAATTTGATGCTGGTTTAAATGACTGATGGTGAGCAGTAATGAACAAAGACCAGGGTTTCTCTTCTAGATGTTGTAATACAAATGAAAAATGCACAGCAAGAAAGAAATAATATATGTTGTGCAAACAGCCATGTCACAAACTTGTTTTTCTCTCAAGTTGTTCAGGTCTTTTCTTAGTAACTGGTGGGTCCCATTCAAAGGGCTCTGCTTTTGAAAACCTGACTTTGTGCCCTTGTGGCTTTTAAGTCCAAAGCTATGTGGTCTGAGAAAGAAAATGCTCAGATCTTTTTCATTTGAAGAGGTCTCACTGGAAAGCAATTGCTTATTGTATTGAGTTGTAACAAGCAGCTGCCATAGTGCTAAGTGGAGATGAGGTGGTATCAACTCCCTTGCCAGGTCCTGTCCTTCCAGCAGGACAACTCTGAGGTGGCACAGAGGGGAACCTGTCAGTGGTTTGGCTTCCTGAGGAAGGACATGTAACACTGACACCTCCCAGTATAAACCAGTAAGGATTCCCATCTGCAGTGACAGGTTTTTGTAAGAACACTTTCACATAGAAAGGCCATTCGCTTCATCTAAGTATCTTAAAAACCTCTTAAGTATCTTCAAAACCTGTTCATGTAGAGTGTTCTGTTGGGTTATTATACTTTATAATGTAAATACAAGTGTGTGGGACATTTATGGATGGATGAATGCAAAAATAGAGGAATCTTTGTTTTCAGATACCTGAGCCAGAAAGCATCCTGCAGTCTCATTGATGTTGTCCTGACCCAGCTGAGGGATATAAGATGGGAACAGCAACAGCAAGCCTGCCTTTCCAAAGAAAGGCTCTGGTGATTTTGCAATACTTGGGCTTTTTAAAGCCTTGCTCGTGGTTGCCAGCCACCCAGGGCTTTTAGCAATGTGACTTCAGGTAGGCAACTCACAGGACCAGAAGTTCAGGGCTTGTTTGAGCAGTCTGAAAATGCAGTGATGGAGATAACAGAACACAGAGACCACTTAGGGGATTCCAACCCAGAAAGGAAGAAGGGCCCAATGAATCAGAATGGGATTTGATTTTACTTATTATTCAGTGAGTGATAATATAGCTGAATAAAAAGCAATTTGTGGAGCAATTCAAATTAGTATACCTGTGTTGATGATATTTTTGCATACAGAGCTCAGTGGCCACTCTGTTGCAGGGATGTAATTGGATGGGCACTGACTTTGCTCTGAAGTTTGCTGCAATTGGGGTGCATGTTTGGGCCTCTTCATGTAAAGCTTCTGCTCAAGAATGGTGTCAGCATTTGTTCCAGCCATAATGATTAACCTGGCTTGCAGGAAGCCTTCATACAACCCTCTCCCTGTTATAATATGCAAGGAGGAAAATGATTTTGCACACTGGCTGCTTCTTATGGCTGTGCTTGGTGCTTTCCCACCAGCTCTTGCCTGTATCTGGGGCATGGTGCAGCTCGTAGGAGACTCAGGGGCTCCACTCTCCCAAGTGAGCTGGAAGACTTCCATCCATGGTCAATATCTGGAATTTTAATTAGAGTGGGAGATGGCTTTAGTTCCTGAGTATCTGTTCCCTTACAAGTCTGTCTGCTCAGACTGCAGACAAAAATGTCTTTTACTGCAATTCGTATAGAGATGTGAAAGCTGTGTATTAGAAGGGGGAGGAGGGAAAGTGAAATAAGTGTAAGTAAAGTTTATTGTACATTTGGGAGCCTTAGCCTATGAAAACATAAAGTAAGGAAGCAGATGAAGTTGCCTTCATGAGATGAAGAAAGGAACTCTGGGGTTTGAGGTCTTTCCTTGCTTCTCTGTGCATACAACTATGTCAGACAAAATGTCCTCTGATCTCACCCAGCTATGTCAGTGTCTCTTTGCAGTCCTGGAGTTGTAGCAAACAGTTGTTCTTAATGAGATGAATCTAAGTTGGGGTGGCTGGGGCTAAATAATGTTTAAGGTCCCTTCTAACCTGAACTGGTCTTTGATTCTGTTCTGTGATTCTGTGATGATGGTTAATTTGCACCCTAAACCACCCATTTTACTGGTGGTAGTGGTATCAACAGTGATGCAAGTCAAGCAGAATTTTTTATCATTAGAAGCATGATTTATATTAGTGCCAACATGGTGGTTTTAGGTGTATATACACTACCAGATATCATAATTTAATGCTTCTATCTTAAAAAAATATATAGAAACACAGAAACATGATTGTTTCTTTTTTCTAGTGTGCAGCACAAGATGACTGATGGTAATTAGCTATTGTATTATATGTACAATGTAGCTCCTTAAATACCTAAATTGAAAAAATAGAGATGAAAAGGATCTATAAGAAAAAAAATAAATACATGAATGATTTTAACTTGGCAACAATGCACGGGTTGATAAAGTGTCTTGATTCTCATCCCTGCAGCTGTTTCTTTCTCTGCCTTCAGCAATACACTGAGCAGTGGGCATCAATTGACAAAATAGATGACGCTCGCTTGTGATTAATTTGAATCAGATTTACATTTGAAAGACACCAAAATCTTGCTAAAAACTTGATGAAAGCCTCAAGATCTAGACAGGCTTATACTTAAAATAGAAAAAAATAAAAGTAAATCTGTAAGTACTGAAATTTGACTCTATATAAAGCCATCAATAACTCCTATTGTATGTAAGAGAGATTCAGATATTCAGCAGAACTGCTTAAATTACTTTTCCTGTGAGTTTCATAATACCTATCCTTTTTTTATACTTTTTTATTGACTTTCAGTGAATTATGCAAACTGTAGTCCTGGTCTTACATTTCTTGGGAATTCTGATGTTTTGGTGGCTCAGGGTTTGTAGTGCATGATTTGTGGTTTTGGTTTAATGATAAAACAAGCAGAGAAATCTCACTGATTTCTTTTTTGTCTCTTTAAAATTCCTCATTGGTTTTAATAACCCCAAGTCCATCTGTAAGCTTATAAAAGATTTTTCTAAAATAAACTTGTTTGCCTTGGAGCTTCTCTCAGTTCTTTCCACTTTCATTTGAACAATTTAACTTGACCTAAGGTGCCTGTCATATTCTGCTCTTGATGCTTCACAGAAAGAGCTCTCTAGTAATTCTTTAAGAAAATAATTGTTTTCTGGAGTTTCATTTTTTGCTAAATACATGAAGTTGAAATATCTTTCTGCCCAGCAATTCCCTTCTCACTGGCACCATGCAATGCAGGGGTTTCTTTCTGACTGGAACATACTTGCCCTTGTGTAAAGTTAAGTCACATTGTGATCTTGGAGCTTCTAATGTGAAAACTTAGTTTTTCTGTAGCTGCATATATATTGTATTAACCAGAAAAGGCCAAGCTATGTTCACATTCAAATTTGGGAGATCTGCTTGATGTCAGATGACTTCAGAGTATGTAATGTGAAAGAACTGGCTCCTTCTGAAAGAGAAAACGTAGATACAGATACAGTACTGCTTTTCAGTTCTTAATGGAGTTGCCAGACAGGGTGGAAATTGTGTTACACTAAATCTGCTCTGCTAGACCCATCCTGTGATGATCTTAACATTTAAATTCAGGACCATCTCCCCCTTTGAAGGAAGATTTTGCATTTTTGAAAAAATGCAGCCCACAAAGCCCTGCCATCATCAGGTTGGTGTGCAAGACTCACCTCTTCTGCAGAGCTTTCTCCAGTAACTGGAGCAGAAGAATAGCCCTGCAGGGTGCTCAGGGCTGCAGACAGATGACTACACCACAAAATAAGACTATAGAGATTTGATTGTCCCTCTTGGATGGATTTTGCAGTTGTGCATATCAGGCTGTAACAGCAACTGTGTTCAACAGCCATAGGAGATAAGAGGATTGATAATGAAAGGGTGAAAGGGATTGCAAAAGTGTGCAGACACTTAATATCACTGTCATTGCATGGAAAAATATAAAATGTCTTACCTAAAGTAGAAATTCAACACCTAAGAAATGGTTGTCATGATTTTTTTGAACAGTGATTTAAGAGAGATTTTCCATCTCTAAGCTCCAGATCTCATGATGTTTCTAAGATAAAAGACCTTGTGTGAGAAATGGAGGTAAATAACCTCTTTGGTATTGTCTGTAATATCTGAAATATTATTACATTTCCTAATATACTCAGTTCAGAATGGGCAGTCATTTTGATGAAAGCAGGTTGATTAACCCATATTTCTCATATATTCTGTAAGATTTACTTTCCAGACTAAAATCTTTCAAGCACTGGCTGCATAACCTTTCTGTTATCTTGTAGCTGCTGTATGTTTCACAGCTTGAAATCCCCATGGTTCTTGGAAGGCTTTTTTGTTTTGTAAGCATAACAGATAACTAAAACACCCATGTAGCACATTAATACAGTTAAGAAAAACGGGCTGTTATTATTGGGTACAGAACTGTAGTTGGAAATAGCTAGAAGGTGAATATCCTCAGTGTTCTCTCCCTTTCTGTTGCTGTTGTGAAGTCACATCAGGGAGTGACCTTTTTCCTTTTATCTGCTGCACAGTCGGGGAAAAGCCACCTCTCATGCTGCTGTTTTGTGGGGAAGCTGATGATCCTAAAAGATACACAAAGGGAAACGTGCAAGTTTCCTCTGAAGCCCTATCCATACCCCACTGCTTTCCAGTGGATGTCATTGCAAGACCAAATGAATCCTCTTAGTTAAAAAATGATGTGGTGAGAAGCTGGCAGTGCTGCAGCAGAGCTGCTGATGTGCTCGTTGCTGCTGAATCTGTTCAGCAAGCTGACAGGATGGATCAGTTGCCTCCCAGATCACCAACACAGCTCTGGCAGGGCTCTGACTCCAAAGAAACTTCTGCTGTAGCAGAAGGAGTTGTGCAAATAGTGTTAATTGTGGAGCTGCAGAGGATCACCTTGTGGAAAATAACGTTAATGAAGAGCAAAGCCCCAGAGTGATGCCAGCACAGCCAGAGCTTTGAGCAGTGGTGGGGGCTCCAGCACCTTTGCTGTTGGCCAGGAGCATTTTGAGCATTTTGAACAGCTCAAGGTTTGCTAAAATCCTGCTCCTATACAGAACTCTGAGTCACTGGAAGGCAGCAGGTCCCGTGCTCTCTGACTTTGCTCATGATAGATGCTATAGGGCCTTCTAGCTTTTTATATCTCATATCTAGGATGTGAAGAGATACAGACCTTTTATTGGCCATCTGGCACGAAGAATAATTTCCTTCCTTCATGTCTACATTAACTGTGGTCTATTTTAGTTTTGCCTCTGAAGTACTGAGTGTGGTAATGTCTTTTTTTTTTTTTTTTTTCTTCTGTTTTTGAACAAAAGTTCATCGTCTCATCTTCAGAAAATTTATTTTTATTTTAAAATTTCACCTTAGTTCCTGCTGTTCCTTCCTTTGAAGTTGTTACGCTCTTGAGTAACTCGGTCCTTTCTCATCCAGCCTTTTTCCATCTGGTAGCTTTTTATAATTCACTGAAGATTTTTATAGCTGTTTGATGAATTTTGTGCATTCTCAGACTTAGGTGGCAGAACACATTCCTCGGACTGTACTTTCTGAAGTCTTCTTTGTGATCTAGCTTAGCATCTCCTTCTTCCTTCAATTACATCTTTTCCTTTAAGCTAGTGATAGATTTCATTATCCACATATTTTTCTAAAGGTCTCCCACTCCAGCACTGGGTTCTTTCTGCCTTCTATGAAAGATGAAAGTTATTGTTGAATGAACACATTCTTATCCAGTTTAGCCAAAATAATTGTCAAGTCAGTTAACAACTCAGGTAGGAAATGTCTTTATAGAGTGAAACATAATCAAAAGGCCATACTGCATGTAAGGGGCTGTTCCTGCAGTTCCTGCCCTGGATGTATTCATGGATTTAGAAGATGATGAGAAGGGCAACCATCTTATGAAGCAGCAGACAGGTTCTTTTCTGGTTGGGGATGGTTTTGCTGAACATAGAGAAGCACATTTGAGACAGATTGTAACAGGAGTTTCCCTCCGTCCTTGAAGCAATAAAGCTTCTAATAAAGTGAAACATGTATCCATGGATGGTAAATTTTTCTTCCCATTAAAGTATTTAGGGTCTTGTATTAATAACAGTATGCATTCCTCATGCTATTTCATGCACTGACACCCAGGTGCACTCTTATTTCCTTTCCCTGAAAGCTATCTCAAAGGTGTAGTCATAGCTGTCATTTCAGATATAAATTTTCTGTGTAGAGAGAGGCAGAACTTTCATGGCTGGCTTCAGAATTTCCTGGTGGGGGAGGGGAAGGGAGGCTTTCTTGTGGCAGCCATGAGCTGTTATTCAACAGCAAGGGGAATTTTTGAGTGTGGCATCCTACTGAACCAAAGGTGTTCCTGTACACACTTGTCATCAATCATTTCCACCATCTACAGATTTTTTTTTTCTCATGCCCTGCTTCTTTCTTGTTACTTGAGCAAACCCAAGTATTTAGCAAAAAGATGTTGACTGGATTCTGCACTTTGTGCCTTGCCAAAACCAAGTTTTGCTGCACATGGAGTCACAAGAATAAAACCAAACAGAAGGTTCAAAATCTATCCACAGCATGCTCAGAAATAATTTTCCCTAGAGGAGCCATACCTAAGGATATAAATGTCTTTTTTCTTCCTTTACTAGACATTTCTGAATAGTAATTTGACATCTATACTCTCTGTTTAAACCATAAGAGTTATTAAAATTATAGAACGTATCATAGACCGTGAAATAAAGTGAAAAGCATTGCTTAGAGGTGCAGAAGCTCTAGAAAATAAGGAGCCACACACAGTTCTTTTTATCAGCAGAATATAGAATCCTAGAATTGGCTGGGTTGGAAGGGACCTCAGAGCTCATCAAGTCCAACCCTTGATCCACTCCCGCTGCAGTTCCCAGCCCATGGCACTGAGTGCCACATCCAGGCTCTTTTGAAATATCTCCAGGGATGGAGAATCCACCCCTTCCCTGGGCAGCCCATTCCAAGGTCTGATCACCCTCTGGGTAAAGAAATTCTTTCTAATGTCCAACCTAAACTTCCCCTGGCACAACTTGAGACCTCTTGTGCCCTCTTGTCTTGCTGAGAGTTGCCTGGGAAAAGAGCCCAACCCACCCCTGGCTCCAACCTCCTTTCAGGGAGTTGGAGGGAGTGATGAGGTCTCTTCTGAGCCTATAGACACAGAAATGTTGAAAGCACACTAATGGGACTTTTACATCAACCATGAAGTTTCTCTGAATCCTCTCTGCTAGTGGTACATTCAGTTCCTGCACACCTCTACCTGTCTGGTTTTCTTTTCTGTTAAACACTTCATAACTCATTCCAGCCAAATCTGCTTCCCTTTTCATCCAGTGAGTACCAGAGCATTTGGTTCCATTTCCATGAGTCTTCAAACTGTAGCTGAGAGTCCCACAGACAGTTCTGTTGTTCATCATGCTCCAAAGTTCCTGAATTAATTTGACTTTTTATTGACGTGCTGTGTTAAATCAGCTGCAGATCCTTACATTGCTGTCTTCTACTAAGAACCCCCCTGTATCCCTTTCCTATAGATTATCATTGTTTAAATGAAATTTGTTTTCAGATAAACCACCCTCTTGGAGTATTATGTCAGCCTTAAGGAAACCACAAGTGTTTTGAGTATCAAAGCAGCATTTCCTTCTACATCTCTTTCCTTGGATGTGGGCTTCAGTTGTGATGATGTAAAACAAGCAGGTACAACCCACAAATGTCTTTTCTGTCAGGCTCCAGCCAAATGAGACAGCAACAGCTCCCAGATGATCAGGCAATTAGCTCACACATTCCAGGCTTTACTCTTCATTTAACAATTAAACAAATTGTTCACATTATCTGGTCATGATAACTTGGGAAGCCTATCTGATCAAAATGTGCTTTGATGTTAAATGAGTCTTCCTTGAAGACAGTCCAGGGGATTATGACCAATTTTTACTGCTTATATCTTGTGTTTATAAAGTATTATTTACTTGATTAATTTAAGGTAATTAATTAAATATGCTGCTGAACTCCTGTAAAATCTGTTTGTTTCAGTGCACCATCAACAGAACCAGTGAGTAACTTGAAGTTATTGGCAATGAGTTGGGCAAAAGAGATTTATTTTAAAATCTTTGTTTCTTCTTCTTCGTGTGAAAGAAAGGAGTAATATAAAATGTCCACGAGTGGTATTTTCTAATAAATGTTTTGAAATAATCTCACATTTCTTTCAGTCAGAGTGTTTGTCTGCACAAAGGCAGGAAGAGAACATTTCAGCAATTTCAGGGAGTGTCCATGGTTGGGGCTATAGCAGCCTATGGCTTCTATATGACACAGGTCATCTACTTCTGGCATATCTAGATTTAATGTATATGTTTCTTTATAACATGTACCCCTCAAAAAGAAAGCAACTGTGGAATTGATTGCAGAAATTCTGAGCCTAATTACAACCACAAATCCTGAAGGAGTATGTAGTTGCTCTAATCTTTGATTTTTCCCTTGAAAATGCTTTGTAGTGCCTTACTTTTTATTACTAGTATGTAAAAAAACGTCAGTCAAAACAAAAAACCAACCCAGCCTACCCAAAGGGAGGTTAAGAATTTCTTAATGGTAGCAATTGTTTTGTTGACTCAAACAGAGAGATTTTGTTTTGATACAATCAGTTTTTCCCCAATAAGTCTTGTTACTAATATAATGCTAGGAGTTAGAATATATATTAATATTAATATAATGCTAGGAGGTAGAAGGAAAGCTTTGTTTTTTTTCTTCTGGAACGTATGAACATTGAATAAATGTTTTTTGCATGTTTTCATTTAGAGGTAACTGAGACAGTTTGAAACCTGGCAGGGACCTGGTTCCTGTGGTGTTCACAATGTTAATGTGTGTAAATCAGTGAGACACCAACATGGGAGGTGGAGTCACCAGACACAGAACTTGCACATCTGAAAGGAGTTGCAGTAGTGGATACACAGGGGTGTGAAAAGGGAAATTCAGAGCAGCACTCAGTCACTGGACCTGGTGTGCTCTCCACTATTTAGAGGCTATAAAAGTAACAGCAGTAGGAAAATGTCAAGATGAAGAACAGGTTTGGAGGGTTGTTCTAAATGGCCAGAAAAAGGTGAGCCACAGGAGGAGGTTGAGACATTCAAACTGACCGAGCTCTTTTTTTGGTAGATTTGTTAGAAATCAATCTGTTTATGTTATTCTTTTACTTCATTTGTCCACACAACCATAGACAAGGAATAGGAAACTAGGGAAGTACTTTCTCCTGCTTCACAAAAGGATTGTTTTCATCAAGGTTATTTTGACTCTCATGCAGACACCAGGAGCTTTGAACAGTCATTTGGTAAATCTCAGAACTCTCTGATGAGATTCCTATCCTGCTAATTGAAAGGAGAAAGTCCTCAGATCTTTCTCCTTTCCTTATGAAATGTCCCTTCCATTATAAAATCTCCCTTCCATCCCACTGACCATCTAATTCAAGTCACATTTGGCTCTGATAGGAGCTATGAAGTACACCCCCTTTCTCTGTGGCTGTGGCAGTTTTAGGCACTTTCCTTTGTAAATTGTCTCAATCAACAAAATTGTTTGTAATACCTGACTTTGGAGACAGGGCTTGAAGTAACTGTAGTACTCACTCCTGCTACTGATGGTACTATCAGAGCTAACTCAGTTTTGGAACCCTCGAAGTTAAGTGCACACTGCTGCTTTTAAAGATGAGAGGGAAAAATGAGAAGTATATTGTGTACATGGACCTGGGCCAGTGTTCTCTCTTCACGTTTATCTACATATAAATAGGATCTTTTTGGTGTCCTTTCCATGGAGAAGCATTTTGTGGCTTGGTTGTTCAATCTAAGGAAGAGGTGTTCTGCCTAGAAAGGTTCTTGTGTTTTGACAGCAGGGGAAAAAGACAAAACCAACTGCTGATGGAGAAAATTAATGCATTGGTTATTCAGTAGTGCACAAGGGAGAATATTCTAAAAATCAGGTGACACAAGCAGTACAGACTGGTAAACCAGACATTTTTTATAGCTCATTCAAATGCCTAGAGAAATACACTCAATGTTTAATGTCCTGATTTTATTTATATCTTGAAGCTGTTTCCTAAGCATTTATTGATGGGGTTTTTCCATGTTTTCATGTCTTCTCATAAACTGCCAGTGGTATCTTAATTATAAACACCTTGGTTTTAATACTCAATAAAAAAAGGCATAAGGGATTCATGGGTACTGTTATCTTTGGAAAGAGAGAGAGAAAGGCAAGGTCACTAAACTGGACCCCTCTGTGCTCTGCTTTGCAAACCCATAAAAGAAAAAAGGTTCTCCCTGTTCAAGAAAAGCTTAAAGTCTAATGCTAATACCTCTAAAATTGTCTTCCCATTGGACATCCTGTGTATGTGTTGGGATTTTTCAGTGAGAAGGGGTAGCTATTTTTAAGTCTGTGGCTCCTTTGGAAATAGGTTGATACATAATTTATTTGGAACATTCATTTTCTGTTGTGTTTATATTTCCTCTTATTGTGGAAAATTGTAGCTGTATGAGACAACTCAAAGCATCAGTTCCATTGGAACTGGCTGTAAAGTCCAAGTATTTGTTATTTAGGGGGCTGGTATTCAGAAGCTGAGTGTTCTCATTTTAAATAGAGGCAAGGCTGTAGATCAGTCCCTTTTTCTACTATTTATAATAATGAAGTGGGCAAAGTGATATTTTTTTGTGCCAGAAGGCCAATGTTTGTCCTTATTTCTGCCAGCTGAGAATCCTGTTCCTATTACCATGTTAAAATGCAGGGAAAAAAAATATTTTTTAAGAACTGGTGGTTAAAGTGCATTAAGTATTTTAATCATCTGGTGGAGGTAATTTGACAATGTATTAAATGCAAAGTTGCATCACTTGTCCTGTAGATTTTTCAAAGGCAGCAAGTGCATTAATTGATGCAATAAATGAATAAACTTCCAGAGACATGGGGAGCACAGTGTGGTGTTGTTGAATGATACTCATTCTGTTGGTCTGTCTTTGGCAATTATTTTAAGAACTGACAATTTCTTTGGTACTAGATTTAATATATTAGATTCCAAGAGATTAAATCTCTTCCTGAAATTCTCACCATCAGTGCTGCCCTCCATGGATTGTTTGTCCTTTGTGTGTCTTTGAAGTAGTATGTTAATTACAGTAGCAAAAGAAATTAGAGGCTTAAAATGGACTTAGTGGAAGATGTAATATTCAGAAATTGTATCTCCTCTTTGATAGCTTATTTTTGAGAAAAATTCATCATAGGAGGGTGTTACAGGAAGCCTTCAGCTCTTGTATTTGAGAAATGATAATTGCTTGTGGTTCAGGTAAAAAAAAAAAAAAAAAAGTGAAAAGGAGAGAAACCTGCTACCACAGCTAAATTAGTAGAACTGGAAATGGATCAGAGAAGAGAGAGGAAATGAAAGCACAGAGTTAATGAATGAGCAGCTAATTTTAAAAAACTAAAATTGAAAGAAGCTATGTAAATGTAAAGCATGAGAAAATCCTTGAAAGGAAAATGCTGCCTTAGACCAAAGGAAAAACTTGATGCATAAGCAGACAGACCAGAGAGATGAGAGTTTCCAACTGTTTATTTCAGAAAGGGGAGAAGTAATATTTCTAATCACTCTTTATGCTGAAAATGAGATTTAGCTTATGGAGCAGATGGAAGCTATGTCTGTAAAATATAAAAAGGAGAAAGTATGGAGAGTCTGGAGCAGCAACAATTATCCCACTGGGAGGAAGATAAGTGTCTGCATAGTCATTACATGTCACTTCCATAGAGATCTCACATCCATTACCTCAGGGTAGAATGAGCATCCGTGTAGACAGCTGATAATATTTATTTCACTTTCTATTTCAACAGTCAGGGAAGAGAATAACGTTGGGTTGTGGGGTTTTTTCACCCAAAGTATTGCATTGGTTTCTTTACATTTCTTTTCTTTGTTGGTTTAGATGCATGCTTCAAATTGCAAGGGGCTGCAAGTGTTTGTTGGAGAGTCTGCTTATCAAAATGATCAGTCTGAGGAGCTCTTTCTTGAGAGAAAAGTAGTTAAAGAGGCTTCTGTGACTGCACTTTTAAGACCACACAGTAAAGCATTGAAAGTTTTCTGTGTGAGCCTAGTGCATTTCACTTTCATGAGGAGTTAGGTGCCATGGTGTCCTTGCAAATTGTTTGAGACTAGGTGCTGAAAATGGCTGTTTCATCCCGGGTGGTCCTGGGATGCCATCAAATTACAAGAGTGCTTTGTTCAAAACAAAAGACACACATTTCTTTTAATAATTTAGGTAATTAGCAATAAGTACTTGTATTTCTCAATGTTCATTTATTAAACCCTTGAGTTAAATATGCAGACTTGTCATATTAGTAATTCAGTATTGCCTGGGCATTTCTTTAGATTATTCCCTAGCATGCCCTCTAGGTATATTTTGCACACCTGTTGTCATTAAAATTAAATTAACAGGCTTGACTTTTCAAGAATATGATAATTTTGCATTGTGGTAAGTAAGGAGTTAAGAAATTTCCTTTGGGTTGGGTGAAATATTCTGATTGAGAGGTGAGGTGAGTTACCCACAGGGATCTAATAACCCACGTGAAAATGCAGTTTGCAATTTAGAAACCCAGAACAAAATACACTTTTCCTCTCAACCCTGAGCCTTGCAGTGTCCCAGGGGTGTCATTATCTCAGAAAAACTGTTTCCCCAGTTACGTCTTGTTGCATAAATAATCATCTCTTTGATGCAAAGGATAACTGTGCAAATGATGTAAGTTAAATATGTTCTCCAGCAGTCTGACTTGCAAGGGAATAAACAATTTGTTGATATTTAGAATGCTTAAACCAATTCCTCTGGTTTCCAGGAAGCTTTAAGCACTCTAGCCATACAAAATGAATCAAAATTTCATCAATAAGAAATAAGCTCTTTGTTTTATTGTTTCCTATATATTTTTTTTGCCAAGCTCATGAACAAAGCCCTGGTTAATACTACCACTACCTAGCACCACAACTTCACTTCAGCTGCCACAGTACTGGAGAAAAATCCTGAATACACTCAAGCCAAGCATGACAAAAGTGCTGTCAGCATTGTTATAAAATGAAGTATATTCCTGGGGTGGAATTCACCCCGGAATGAGGAGAGGGTAGAAAGCAAGTCCACCCATCAGAATGCTTCAAAGAGCCACTGCACAGCAGCTCATTGATTCCCATCTGCACGATGTACAAAGCAGCCTTGGTCACCCAGAACATTGCTGCTGCACTACTACAAGTTGCAAAATGCAAGGGGCCTGGGGAGTGCCTACAACCTCCTTGTTTCAAGCTCTTTTAGTGCTGTTGCTCATTTTTGCTGTGTTTCCAAGCTTGTTTAATTATGTTTGCACTGACTGCAAGCACTCTGTTTATTGAGGTGGAGACCTGCCCTTAATTCCAGAGGTGCCCCATCTCTTGCTACCCCAACTCACAGAAATAAATTTCTGTTAGGAACTTGGAGAGAAATAGCTCCGCTAGATCTGTTGTAATTCTAGAAATTAAGTTAATGGTAGTGAGAAGAAATTTAGGAGTGAAAGGATATAGTCTTTAAATAGTCTGCACTTTGTAATTTTTTTAAAATTAATATTAATCCTCAAATCAATTACAAAGGTGTTGGAGCTCATAATGAAATCATGTCCCTGACAGTGAATATCTCCTCCCCTCTTTAGCTCTTTTAGTTTCAATCATTGTTTACAGTTTCAAATTTCTCTGCTCTGGGTCTCCAGAATGGTTCAAATACCAACTTAAATGTTACAACAAGAAGCATGGCTTCTCATTTTCTCCCAGATGCAGAGATTCTGTGATTTAAAGGTGGAAGGCACCCTGGGCTACTTGTCCAGCTGTACTTAAATCCAGAAGCACTTCCACAGGTGTTGTCTGCAAATTAATTCTGTTCTTAAATGCACAGTGGCTACTCTTTCTATAATTTTACAGTAAAAGCAAAGCTAGTTACTTCCCAGTAACACAAGCAGTGCTTAAGGAGACTTTGAAATAAGTGATTCACAGAACTATACATCAGCAGCTTATTCATAATAAAATAAGGTATTTTGGGGAGAAAAATAAAAGGCTTAAAGGTAAGTGGTTGACAGAAACAGATTTCTATGTGTGTATTGTGTGCAACAAAAGGTTTAGTGGCAATATACTCCTATCAGGAGAGTGAAAATATTGCATAACTTGTAACTGAACATCTATCCCTGTGATATTTTGAGCCTCATTTGCACTTGTGATGCTGTGGTATCCACGGTTTTGCAAGAAACAGAAAATACTGGTATTATTAGAATATTATCAAGAATGTTTTCCAAGTGATAGCTTATGTAAGGTTTTTGTAGTATCCCTGTTTGTTTAAAAATTCATGTTCGAGCTTGGTTACTAAATAGAAGCAAAAAATTATATTTGTGGAAAGAAAAGGTATAGCTTCACCTGAACTGAAAAAGTAAAGTAAAAGTAAAGTCTGACAGTGTTTGTGTCTCACTGCATGGGCAGCAAGTGATGAAGGGCAGGGAGCTGTGGAAAGAAAGGAGAATCTGATGGCTGAAAATTAAAGGGAGGGTTAGAAACAGCTAAAAGGACCAGGAGGTCTGTAGGTAAGAAATAACCCCAAAGAAGGCTAGAAAATGACACAAGGAAGAATAACAACGTGGAGTGTTTACAGAGCATGGGAAGTTCTAGCTTAAGGAGGAGCTTGAGTGGTTGTGGTAGGGCAGCTGTGGAGCTCTGGTGCTCCCAGGGCTGGGGGAAGGAGTTTGGAAGGGCAGTGGTGCTTTGGAGCAGCCCAGTTCAACAGCTTCAAAAGCCAAGGTGCATTGGAAAGAGCTTTGGCAAATTTTACCCAGTGGAGAGGCAGGAGAAGCATGCAGCAGGGACACTAAGTGTATGCAGAAAGTCAAGAGAGTGTTTAGAAGTGGCAGGAGAGGCAGATGGGGAGGCTGGAAGAGCAGATGGTGGCAGCAAGGGAGAGCAGAGTGAGTTCCAAAGCTGAAACTGCAGCCTCTCACAACACATTATTGGTTGCTCTGACTTGTTCTGTTCATTTGCTTTTCCTCCTTTTCAGAAAATGAAAAATTCATGTCCTACACTCGCCTCAGAAATTCCTTCACCCTACCCTGTAAGAATGCAGGGTGCAAAGAGCTGGGCCTGTCTGTCTGCTGGGGAATCAGGTGTGCCCTTCCAAAGCACTTCTTGCTACTGAGCTGGAAGGGAGAGGTACAGTGCTCTGCTCAGGTGTCCAAAACAGAAAGCACATTTCCAACACCCTCTCCAAAACACCCAAGTGGCCAAACCCAGGCCTGGAAGTCTAATGGGGAAGCTGAGTGGGCCTTTCTACAAATATTTTATATATTTATATATATAAGTATAAATATATATATAAAAATTTTTTTTCAGTACTGATGCTTGCCTTCCAGATGTATTTTCCATTCAGCTCTTTAAATCAGCAGTGATATTTGAAAGACACATTGAATGATTTTAGAGAAATAGTGTTCTCTACCTAAATTCATTCTTCTCACAAGTAAAGGTAACCATGATAGGGGAAAGTACTTTAACATCTGTGTTAGAACAGCCCAACAGCCACCATGTGTGCAGAGGGTTCTCCATTTCTCATGATGACAGCAGAACTCATTGTTTCTCTTGCTTTTTGCCCTCCTCACAACTCCCTGATTCCCATATGCCTCATTGCAATGACTAGAAATACCTGCATAATTCCTTCATTATTTTGGAATAATTCAAAGGCGTGTTTAAAGTATCATCAATCATACTGGTAAATAACCATAAGCTTACAGCCTTTCTTGGAGGAGTTACCATTTCCAGCATAAATTCACTGAAAATTCTAGCATCACTTTCTATTTTAACAGCATAGGTGTCAAACCATTTTGTAATTAGGGGCCTCTTGAGGGCTACTGACTGCTAAAAGTACATAAATATATTGCAGTTCTGATGCAGAGGCTGAAAGCACTCACATGCATAGCATTTTCAAGTTATTCAGTGGATATAAGCATGTTTATTTTCTTAATTGTGTGTCAATTAACATATGGTTTATGTTTTATTATGAGACCTCTGTAAGCTTGGAGCTTCTTCCAGGATAAATTTGATCCACATTAGGCATGAGAAGCAATATGCCAGCTTCACTCTTCATATTTACATTTTGCACACTTAGAGATGTGTGATCCAGTGTTAAGTTTGCAGAAAAAAACCCACCAAAATAAATGTGTTGTGCCAAATTTCGACTCTCAATTTGCACATTTAAGAATTTTGTTTGTCCCATCATGAGGCATCTTTACTAATTCAGCATTTCCCAACAGCTGTTTATTAACAGAGCTTCAGAAATTCCATGTTCATAGACTTGGGATGAATTCCAGGCAGGTTTCCTGCTGGATGAACTTATATTCAGCATTAAAAGTATAGTGGCTGTTTAGGTCTGCACCTGATAAATTCACGTTTTTAATGCTTTTGTTCAGTGCACAAAAATTTCAGATACATTCACTTTTTAGCCTTTCAGAAATAGGATTTAAGCTACTCAGTCTTCCTTTACCAATATGTCACCAATATTTGCCAGTGGATGTAGGACATCCATTACAGAAGATGAAAGATGCTGTTGTGTATTTGATGTAGTTATTTTTATCTTTGTCCAGTAAAAATATACATGTTTCTAAGCAAGCTGAATTTGTAAAAGGGAGATAGTATCTATTGTGTTGCTCATAAATCTATTCTGACCAAGCACAATCTGCCTTAGAAGAAAATATTTCTTCTCTTTCTCTCAAATAAAACTATCTGATTTCAAGCTGTCTTTTAATATTAATTTTGTGGGAACATGTACAAAGCAAGACCACAAGAGGAGCCCCTCTTTTGGCAGGTGCACTTTCTCTTTATTTCAGAGAACTATTCTGAAGGTGTGTATCTTTTTGCAGCCTTTTGCATGCAGTTGCCTTCATGGTGCCACCTTCAAAATCCCTGTTCCTGCAGTCTGTCTTTCTGCCTCTGCAGTCCATAGGGATCTTGTTTATCACCAATAGCTGCTATAGGTGTTCACAGAGGCAGTGGATTCCAACTCTCTTTGGGGTGTACATAGCCAATTCTTCCATAATGTGCCTGCAGAAATTAAAACCTTTTCTGTGGAAGGCACTGGGGTATGGAGTGAAAGGGTTTGGAAAAGGGAGTGAAATCAACAACAAGTGAGGAAAGTTATTCTGACAGCGAGACGTTTCATATGTCAGGAAAGCAGAAGGAGAGGAAGGTGTAAGTGTGAGAAGCCAAGGGACCAGCAGGGTACCACATTTGGTGTGTGAGATGATAGGGTTTAGCAGTAGGGGTGGAAGATGGTTGGACTTGGAGATGCTGCATAGGAAGAATTGTCTGAATTTCCTAACAGCTTGTATGTTATGACAGAAATAAACTGTGGTAATTTTTTTTTTTTTTTTTTTTTTTTTTTTTACTATTGAAGTGGGCACATGCACATTTCATATGGTGTTTGCTGTCATCTTCATCTTCTCAGCTAGTACCTTGGGATGTAAGCAATGACTTTTTCACCATTTTAAATCCTCTTAAATATCCTGCCTTTATTCTTGCCTTAGAGGGGAGGGTGGAAGAAAGCAAGCTAAGCCTCGCTTCTTTGTTTCAAATTCTCCATGTGGAAAGCAAAGGAAAGTGGGAGGCAGTGGAAGATAATAATTTACAGTGAAGAAAGAGACAATGTGAGCACACCTTGATATCTTTCAGGCGAGCAGGGAACCTGACAGATACATCACACAAGCTGTACAAATACTGAGAATGCAGCTCTTTCTACTTGCAAAGTCTAGGCTGAGGGGTGTTCTGTGTGTGGTTGTGGCTTTTAAGGTTATCTGTCCTCTTAAAAGGAGGAGCAGAAAAAATACAGATATTTAATAATGATTTCTTTGTTTCAGTTTGCATTTCCCTCTTAGAAATTTGTTTGGCTGAATAGTTCAGGAAACTGTTTTGGTTTGCTTTTTAAAAAGCTGTTTTTCTGATGCTTATGAGAAGTTACTCAAGTACATGACTGGGGTTTCTGTCAGAAGGTGCCTAACACCCAGCATTTTGAAAATAAATGAAGAAAGGATTACGAGTATCAATTTTCATTCCTTGAAAAGTTAATACAGTGGGTATTGATTTGCTTAAAAAACAAGCAAACCACCAGCCCTCCCCTTTATGGAACATAAAATGATGTGGTAATTTGCAAATGGGCAGAGATATTAAGCAAGCTCTAAGGCAGTTATCAAGTATTACCACATGTCTTTTGAGCAGTTTTGAAGGTCTGGCTCCTGCACTTGTAATATTTTTTCCTTGGCCTATGTACTTAGCTGCTTGGCATGAATTTTAGAGCTATGACAACTAACATGTAAAGCATGGAAGTAATTTGATTTATTCTGGTAATATCAATGGCAGAGAAAGAATGTGTCCTCATCTACTAAATAACTGCTTGATTGCTGTAGGTGCTGTCCTAGATGAAAATGGGCACTTACATGCCAGCAGATCCTTAGCAAGTCTTCAATGGTGCTGAACTCTGGTAATGGTGAATTAGGATAAATTGACTTACTTGCAGAATAATTAGCTGCTCTAGCTGAAACAATGGTCTACAAAAATTACACCAGTTCCATCTCTGTTGTTAAACACTAATTATAATAATGGTAATAATCATAACAATACTCAGAGGTTTAAAAACCTTTGTTTCTTTCCCTCTGATTAAGGGGATTTTTGTATAAGTTAGCAGCTATTTTCCCAGAAAGAAATTTTAAGGGAAGAAGGGGCATTTCACATATAAGAATAACTCCTGGAGAACTTTTTTCCTTTACAAAATAGCTGGTCAGGCCCTCAACTGCTGTGAACATCCACAAGCCCTCTCCTGGCAGCTCCAAGAACATGTGAAACTTGGCACAACCTATAATGAAAAAACTGGGGGAAGAAAATTATGTTTTCCAGCTTTGTTTCTTCCAAAGGCAAGCAGTGTTCCTGGCTGCTTGGAAAGTTTGGGCTTTGCTATGCCTCTAGTGTTGCTCAGAACAGGCTCCTCTGAAGTTCTTCTCCTTCCTGACTGTGACCTGGTTGCTGTCTGGCACAACATGGCACAGTGTCACAACAGTAGCATATGCTAGAAAATACCCATCATTCATTCCCAGGCTCTGCACTCAGGCATTTTGTGCTTGCTCACTTGGTTTTCCTTTTAACAGCATATGCCATCTAGAAGCACCATGGGTTGTGAAATTCAGGATCCCTGTTTGGACAAGTTTAATTCACTGTTCCAAAGATCTGTAATCTGGTAGATGTTGCCTTTTTTTTTTTTTTTTTTTTTTAAAGCATATCTTTTTGGTGACAGAAATGAAAAAATTAATTTTTCCACTGCAGTCTTAAGGCAGCAGACTTCAAAATCAGTTCATCTATCTTCCCATATCCACAGAGTTCCATGCCACGTGCTCTGTTACCTGTGTAAGATCCACGACCTTCTCTTTGCCACCCTGTGCCTCAGTCTTTTTGCAGGGGGTTCCTCTTAATGTCCCTACACTGCTGGTGTGGCAGGGCACTGACAGGAGGTGACTGCTGCCAGCATGAGGCTCATCCCTCTACCACTTCTGCTGCCTCCTCATTTTTTAGGTTTTTTTCTCCAGGGAAGGTGACAAAGTGTGTGGTTAACAACCAGCCAAGGTGTGACCCTTGGTTGGAGTCTGCTGTGGTGATGCTGGCAGCTTCATCAGCAAAATCAACCAGAAATTATTTTGAGCAGGTCCCATGAAAACCAGGTGGTTCCTGTGGTTATTTGCATATTAACCCAGCATTTTACATGCCTGATGAAGGTTTTCTGGTGTTTGTTTTAAATCAGGAAGCTATTTTCCAGGTTTTTAAGGAATGAGAATTGAGAAAGATTTAAGCTGAATTATTGATTGACTCAGAAGAAGTGGTGATGTGGACTGTGGTTGGCTGAGACTGGTTGCCCAGGTCTCCAGCAGAAAGTTAGGCTAGGCCTGTTATATTTTTCCTGTGGGCACTGAGCTCTTGAGATACTGTCAGCAAACTGTGTCACAGAGCACTCATAATTCAGTGTACATAAAACACTACATGACTTTGAATCACTAGACTTATTTCCATTCTCATTTATTTTGTAGCTCCAAATATAGTGGAAAGGCAGGATTTGGGCAGAAGGTTATTTCTTGGGAGACTTTGGGCATGTCACCTGGGAGAAGGCACTGGATTGCAGCTCTGAAAACCCACTCAGCCACTGCCTGACAAGAGAAGAGTCAGGGCTTTTATGGGTACTGGATATTGCTACAACTTCTCAGATTGGAAAATTTAATATATCTTGTAATGTATATATCTGTTTGAGCTCGGCTCTTCCCCTGCCTGGATACCTTGGCAAATATTTCATGTATAAGTCAGGTCCTGGGGAGGGTTTTAACTGATGGCTTTTAAAGCAGTGTTATAGTGGCTTGGTTTGAGCACTGTTTTGAAGAGCTGGGACAAAGCTGGAAGCACAGGCACCCAGCTTCTGACTTAGCTTTTCACAAGATTCAGTCACCAAATGATAGTGAATAAAAACCAAAGATCCTCCCAGACGTGAGACTAAAGCTTGGGTTACAGATTTATAATTGCCCTTATACATTCTTTTACTGGTGAAAATTTTTTCTGTACAATGGAGTCACTTCAGTGGGTTGATGGAAATCAGTCCCCTCCTTTTCCCAGCTTCAGTCTGTGATTTGTGTTTTAGATTGGTTGGTTGTGCAGGAAACCTGTATTTGAATCCCTTTTGGAAAAAAAGAGGGGAGGGTTTATCTCCCAGGCACCATTTTATGAGAAGGGACTGGAATCAGTCAGCTCTGGCTTAAAAACAGGAGTAGGGCAGCAGCTGTGAGTAATGACTTCCTCCAGGTGTTTGTAAGTTTGAGTTTCTCCTGAGGAAGTCCATCAGGGTCCATGGAGCAGCTCCAGCATCATCTGGTGACTGGCCAAGGAAAGTGCTGGGTTTCAGTTTGTCCCTCTCTGGTGAGCTCCCTGACAGCAAGGTTGGACTGAAGTGCCAGAATTCCCATTTTTCCTATGTACCTGAGTGTCTTGGGATGCTCCCTGGGAGGACAGCTCAACCAGAGCTGGGATGACACAGAGGGACCAAAAAGCAAATTACTTGACTGTTGAAGAGTGGCTTTCTCTGTGCTTCAGCCTTTCATTTCTCCTGTCTGCAACATGATATTACCTGACTTCTCATGGTGTTTATTGAAACTCTTTACATTAGACTGTCAGCTTTTCAGGGGCAGGGCTTTATTTTATATATATATATATATATATATACAGTTTCTGTGCTTCAGTGAGGGCCTCTGGGTGCTTCTATCTTATGTGTGAGAATAAATATGAGAAGGCTAAAATCTTATCCTTCTCAGACTTGTGGATATCTGTATAGTAAGCAGTTGCAGAGTTACCATGATATTGTTTACTTTTTGTGCATTCAACAAGGTCAAAAGTGATTTGCAGTCTTGTGCTTTTCCATACCAAATACATTACATGAAAATACCACGTGAAAAGGAATGTTTTAAATAATTCCCTTATGAGAGAGCTCCACAGAGAAAAATAATCTTGCAATTTGAAGTTTCCAGTTTGAGAGGTCTCTTTATGATCCTTGATTTTGCAGCTGTAAAACCTAAGAGCTGTTTTCCATCCTTTCATTTACACATTTTTATCATGCACAGTTTGATGCTTCTAAACTGGACCATAGCCACAGTTAAAAGTCCTGGTGGGAGGGTAAGTGCCCATTTTAATAATAATAACAATAATAATAATGCTTTTTCTGGCTTCCAGAAAATTCATCTACCAGCAACTAAACCATTTCCTATTAGCTGGTTAACAACTTATATTTTTTCCAGCTAAATATGTAGGGTTTCTGGGAGATGAGAAGATCCACACTGATTCAGTAGTGCTTATGTTCTCTATGGCTTTTTAGCTGAATCTTCCTTGTAAATAAACCCACAAAGTAACTACCAAGTTATGAGGTACTAATATGGGATTTCTTTCATCAGTGAATGTGGTTTGAGGTGTGGGGCTTGGGAAGTGAGGGGTTTTTGCAAATAAAATGAAGACATTACACATGGTAACTGACTGGAGCAGAACACAGCCCTGCAGTGCCAGGGTGGGAGGGTATTTGCCTCTGAGCTCTCAAAAGCACACAGAGAAAGGCCTAAAAAAGCTGCCCTCTTTTTCTGGAGGCTATGACATCTCCTGGTTGAAGAAGCTTCTAAATATTGAACTGAAAGTCAGGAAGAGATTAACTAGATTGTTGGAAGACAAAAAAAGAAAAAAACAACACAAAGCCACAGTTGCAGCTCAGGAAAAGATAAGAGGTTACGATAGAAGACATTGTTCAGAACTAATACAGTGGTTTTTAGAGCTACTGGGATGCCATGAGGTTGACTTGCATTCTGATATTCTATCTAATGCTTTAAACAACAGAAAAAAGGAGTTTTAACCTTTGGGACAGTCACAATAATTCAAATACTACCTCTGAAAGAGAAGAGTTGCAGATATTGAATAAAGAAAGATGTCATAATGCATCTCAGTATTCAGAAACTGAGAGCTGCCCAATAAATACCAAGCAAACTACAAGAAAATATTTCTGTCCCCAGCTGCTCTTATTTTGCATGTAAGGTGAAATAAACAGAATCTTTTAGACTCAGCTATGCATTTTTCCAAGGTGTTCTGACTTATGCTCTTTTTTACTGAGCCAAAGTGTACAGCTGATCTGGTCTTTGCATTAGAGTCCATATCCCATGTTATCACTGGATTTTGCCAGATGTAACCAAGAGGAGTTGTGTTGCAACTCAAATGTATACAGAACATTAGACCAATAGTCAGCCCAGACAAAAAAGAGGAAAAAAAAAAAAGAAAAAAAAAGAGAAAAAAGAAAAGGAAAAAAAAAAAAAAAAAAAAAGAGGGTAAAAGAAAAAAGAAAAGGAAAAAAAAAAAAGGGAGTATATCACTTTAATATGTTTCTAGTTTCTTGTTGAAATGCATTATATAAAGATGCCAAAGAAAAAGCCACAGGAAAGCCTCAGCCAAATATTTCCATATCTGTTGGTTTAGTTGTCATTTGAGAGGAGTGAATGTGGACTTGACAAGAAAAGAGAATAATCCACATACCTGTGTGGACTCTTATCAAAAGGAAAGTTCAGTGCCACTTTGTACCCTGCCAGTTTGATCTTTTCTGTTGTCATGGCTGTGCACAATATGTTTTCCCAAACCTGCTGTACAGATCAGAACCAGCATACCTCAAGTTGGGCTCTGGTTTTGTCATTCCCAAGAATTTCTGGCTTTGCTCATTAAAATTCTGGTGTTCCTCAGATGTTGGGCTCAGAGCTGAAAGGGATTACTGGAGAAAGCTCTGTGGAAGGCTTCTAATGAGGAATTATGGAGGACCATGAATCTTGCTGCCACTTGCTGTGCTGTGAGTGGCAGTTGCCCTATTTCTTGGTCACTTTATCTTCTATCCCACAATTTATTTTTAATGGAACCTACTTATCCTTTCCTAATCAGCTAGGCATCAAACCTTGTCCTTCTTACACACATAGCCATACAGAAAGGCAGTGTTTAGAGGACAGCTGCTGTTGTGCACCAGAATGCACTGAGTGAACACATAAAGCACTGAGGATTTATACAAAGCAAGTATCAGCAACACATTTAAAATGTCTCTGTTAAGTGGAAACTAGGATTTTATTTTTCATTTCTAAATTCATAGGGTGATAAGCCAATTAAGCTTGCTTTCCTAATATTATTATTGGATGCGTGTGCATTAATCTGTTTTAATTTTTTTAAGTGATGCTGACCCTAGCAAGCATAAAAATGATGTCTATAAATTCTTGAAAACTGCTAAAACTCATCAGTATTTCAGTTTTCACAAAAAACTGCACACTTCTGTCCTGGCATTAGCACATGAACTGTTGAAAGAGCCAATTCAAAATTTCATCCTGATAAATATTTTCAAGGGGTGGAAATACACTGGGGAAAAAAACCCCAAACATACGTTAGCACTGAGGATAACCAGTTCAGCAATGTTTTCTTGTGTGTGTTTTGGTGCCTGTGTAGGCTATTGGAATGTTAATTTTAGAAACCCTAGCCCAGCAACAGACACTTAGGAACAGAGTGATGTACTGCAAGCAGCAAGAATTTTAACTGCCGACTACAGCTTTATTTTCTTATTTATAGCTCCCTTCACTTTGCTGTGTTTTATGAAACATGTATCTTCCTTGAGAGTGCCCTGGCTTGGTGCTTTCTTGAGCAATGGACTTCTCTTCAGATTATATCCTTTCAGTTATCTTCAAACACTGAATTTATAAAAAGTCAAATCATAAAACCTTGCCTTTAGATTTTAAATGCCATGCAAATATTATATAAAATAATTCTAATTTCATTTAGCCTCTAGATGTGTTGGCTTTGGTTTTGCTTTTGAATAAATGTACAGTTGTTTTAGGAGAAAGCTCAAGGTGAACACAAAGGACAGCAAACATTTGTGTTGTAACTTAGAGGGAATTTACAAACCCAAACTTTAAAGATTTAATGATACTGCACATTTTAATAAGCAAAATCTGGTAGCATTAGTTATTTGCTCAGGCTAAAGATTAGGGGGACAGATTCTCAGTTGCTATATGTTGCTTCAGTTCTGTTGGTTGTGATTAATTTTTCCCCAAAATGGGAACCAAAGCTATCCTTTGCACATAGTCTGCCTGCATAACAGTTTTGTACAGGGACAGGCTCAGCTCCAGTTGCATTTTTTTGTTTATTCTTATAGTTTTCAAAGTAAAGGTGTCTTCAGTGAAAACGAAAGGCTTTTGTTAACAATGTAAACAAATGAAGACCTGCACACACCAAAGATGTTTATATGGGGAAATTATTTTTATGCAAAGCAATAAAAAGTGTCCAGTTTTGAGAGATTTTTAATCTCAACCTTGGCTTTCCCAAAGCCTGAAAAAAAAATTATTCACTGACAAGTAAAAATAAAGATTAATTTTGGAAACAAGGTAATATGATGTTAAGAATAACATATTGTCCAACAGTTGACTGTATTAAAACAAATAAGTCAGAATAACGATAGAAATAAATGCAAAAAGGGACATAATGATGAAGTCCCACCTGTAGCTACTCAACTTTCTATTTGTATTTAAATTCAGTTCATATGTCCACCCCAGGATGCACTGTGTTCAGTGCAAAATGAGACTGTGAGATTGAAAACTATTTCTAGGTGGCTTTTTACTTTAGTATTGATCTTTAGGCAGAAAGCCCTTCCATTTACATCTTTTTTATTTAGACTTACAATAAAGAGGCAAGAGCAAGGAGATATATCTTTCCCTTCTTTTATATGAATCCTCTTTTACCTTTTTGCTTCATTTCCTTCATGGTGTCCTTAACTCTTTATTGCTTTTAATGCCATTATTATGAATCACTCTTTTCATGTTCAGTGTGCTCAGTGGTTTTAATACAGATATAATTGTAAGGTGCAAAATAATGTGTCAGGAGACAAATGTGTCAAAGTTCCTTTGTCATACTGACAGGTTATAAAACCAGACTGGCTCAGTTTAATCAGATTTAAATTTTAATCACACAAGCAAAACTCAGACTAAAATAGGGAACTTTTTGTTATTATTTCAGACCAGTACCACAAATGAGGAATGCTTTATAATTAACTTATTGATTTGTATCATCCAGAGCTATCTGGATCCTAACATCTGATCTGGAGAATGTGCAGGTGGAGAATATCATTAAATATTCTTCAGAGGTGATATTACTATTTGCTGTCATCTTTTGGTAGTTTTGCCTTTTCACTTTTATCTTTCCTCAGGAAAATTGTTATCCCTAGATTAGCCAATGTGTGGCCAGGTCCAAGAAAACACTTCCTTTTTTGCCTTGGTCTCACTTACCTGTCTGGCTTGGCTGTTTGCTGAGAGTCTTCCCTTTCAGAACCTGCAGCTGGTGGCTAACGAGGTTACCAGCTCATAAGGGAATAATTGGTTATGACACCACTATGGGGGGTGGGGAGCATAGGGAGATTGCAGGGAAAGAAGTATGAAAAGGAAAAAAGAAAGAAAGCTAAACCATTAGACCAATAAACAATAGAGAAGGCTACACTGGGCTTGTCTTCTAGTGCTTGGGGCATGAGCAGTATGTTCCACATTGCTCTGAGCCTTGCAATCAGTTCTGTCACACACAGCCCTCCTTCTCATTGTTTACTCTGTGTGCCCAGTTCAGTAAAAAAACATTTTGTGAAGCATATTGCTTCTCCTCCTTCTTAGTTTTCCTAGTAGCTGTGCTAAGCAGCTCAACTACCATGTATCCCCAAAACCCAGTACTCCTGAAACTATCCCAATAGGTGGACCACATGCTGCAATCACAAATTCTTCTAAGTCATTTCTATATCCTGCACTTGGGGCTTCTCATCAGCAAAGTTAATTAAATCAAGTCTCTTGGAGTTCTTACTTACAGTTGACTTGATGCTGGCTGCCTTGAGGAGCAGAGATGTTCTCTGTTGTCCTGACAAGCACCACGTAGCCAATGGAAAGGCCAGACCTCTGCTGCAGTTTGCATAACATGAAGGATTTCTGCCTCCTAACTCAGAACACTCTATCCTCTTCAGTAGGAAGCTGTCAACAGGGGGAAAAAATATGATTTAAACTTTAAAAGCAGGTAAGAGGATTGAAGTTTCTGACTTAATAAGAAAGGGATAGTAGTAGCTTTTGGTAGCTATCATTTTTGTTTGACTTCCTAGCAGTGTGCTAGGCTTGTATTCTAACCTTCTATCACATTCTCAGTGTTCTGAATCACCACTACATTAATATCAGCAGCCATTCAAATAATCAGAGTGATGGAAATGAGAAAGGATAATAAGGCTCCAAAGTTGTGTGCAGACATGACTGTTAAGCAGCTTTGACAGCTTCATTAGAGCTTTTCTCTTTATTAAATGGTTTTTATAAACAGAATGGCTTCCTGAAAATCAGAAGATGAGGTGCACGCCACGTAATAGCCTCAGATAAAGTAAGGACTGAAGAAAGATACATAAAACTGTCTGCTTGTTGCATGAGAGAAAATTAATATCATCACTTTTTTCCAAAGGGCAGTTTGCAGGAAACAGGAGGGAAAAGATGGATTTTTGCCTATATTCCAGTAGTATATTGTTTGTTTTGTCAGATATATGCACCTGACTTCTTGCTGATCGTTCACATCCTACTCATGTTCTTCATGTGATTCTGCCCTCACACAGATCTTGATAAATCACAGATGACTAAGTAAAAGCATCAAAAATAAGTTGGGATAAAATTGCTTAAAGACACAAAACAGGTTTAACATGTTAATGTAAAGATAAATCTGCTAAGCAATATGAAATGAGGTGGAAAGCAAGCAGAAAAGAAGACAATTTTAAGCTGCTTATAAGCTTCACTGACCTGGTGACTAAGAATTTATTGCTGCTTTGCTTTGGTTTTGACTGGACTGTGTGCATAAATAAAAGACTGTGAGTGTCTTTTGCAAGAGTAAACTATTCATAAAGAGAATGCCACCCATTAAATCATTTGATTTCTAAATGGTAGCTTAATTCTACACACTACATGTCAGCTTAGTCTTTGTCCAAAATTGAAAGTTTATACATTTCTATCTTATTTTGTGAGGGAACTGCAAATTTAACATGGAGGGAGGTGGGGAAATGAAAGGATGAGTTGTCCTTTTCAGCATATTGGAAGGGGGCTGAAATCTCTGTGGGGAGTGTGTATATAGCATATGCCTATCACAAATACTCTCTGTGGTGCCTACTTATCAAGAGAGGGTGAGTCAGATTTAGCACTAGGAAAATATCTTTGCACCTCTTTGCATGAAGTGACAGCACATTTGACATTATTAAAAAGGTATTCTTAAAACACAGGTATTTTTAATTACCTTCTAGAATGTGTTCTTAACACGTTAGATTGACAATCTATTTGGATTCACAAAATTTGAATCTGCAAAAGTGAAGGGAGCTGTGAGAAAAAAACAGCTTTTAATAACCTTCCATGTTTTTTCAATTTACCACTTTCTCAAAAACTGGGCTTAAAGCATGGGTGGGTGCAAGAGGGAACTGTATCAATGGGAGAGTGTAGCACTAAAGAGACAGTGAGAAGTAGAGATGAGTAGAGACATAGTTCTCATCCAAGTTACATCTTTTTACAGGAACAGGGTATTGAGGTACTGGCCTTGCCTTCCTCTTTTTCCTGAGTGTTAAAGTCACATTCATGCTGCCCCTCTTTGCAAATAGAGATCACAGATCCTGCACTGGAGGTGGAGCCAAATAAATATAAGAGAATTAAAATGTTAGGTAGTGGGTGCAGTGCAACAAATCCTGGCATCTTAATATTGAGTCACCTTCTGTCATTTATGCAAACTAAAGCCATCCTTGCCAAAGATGCAAATCTAGTTGCAGATCATTTGTATAAAATTTGCAAATGTTTGAACCTTAGCATTATTAGAATCAAAAGTTATCTTTGGTTGCAGCATGCACAATGTTTTCTGCAAGGTTAGCAATGCTGCCAGAACAAGTCCTGAACCTTCCTGTATGAGGATATCACTGGATGTTTGTTGGGAAGGTCGTGAGGTTGAGGGAGCACACATGAAAAATATTGTTTTGTAGAAAAGTCAATCAGTAGTTTTCTGAGTTTGAGGATTAATAGGTCACAATTGATTTGGATTTTAGATAATGGGCATCTCTTGATTCATGTTAACTATTTCACTATTTCATAAATTTATGTGGGTTACAGAACATCCTTTTTTTTTATTTAGCATAGTTCATAAAACATGGATAGATGCTCTGTTTTCAGTCAGATGTATTCTGAAGATGATGTTTGATCTTGACAAATGTAGGCAATGTGAATCACTCTTATGTGTGTAAATGTATATGTGTGTGTATATTTTTACCATGTGTCTTTTTTTTCTTTTTTCCCCAAGGCGTATTCTCTGCCAGTTTTAGGAGCTCCAAAAACATAGCTTGAAACACAGAATTGCTTGTAGCACTCAGCAAAGACAAACTGTATTGATCCAATAAAATCCAAGATCAATGATGTAAATTTTTGATTGGCATTTACCAGCAACACATCTAATAATGTGTATGACAACAAATATATTTTCAGGGGTACACTGGTAAAATACAATATTTAATTATAATAGCCAGTCACTCATTTCCTCCTCGAGTGTGTCATTTTATTGCACATTTCGTTGTCATTCCAGAATTTGTTAAAGTGACACATTTCTCAAAATTAGCAAGTTGAGATACTGGTGCCAGAGTTTATGTTAATGTGTTGTAGGAGAGTGTCAGTCAGTGAACATGAGAGTGAAGGGAGTGCCAACCCATAAAACCACACCCTGAGATCCAAGTCACCATTTCTGCCTTCAGATAGTGGCTTTGAAACAGGACGGAATTTCATTCTTCATATACACCAAGTCAGAGGCTGTCTTTTCCAGTTCAGACATAGAATCATAGAATCCTAGAACTGTCTGGGTTGGAAGGGACCTCAGAGCTCATCAAGTCCAACCCTTGATCCACTCCCGCTGCAGTTCCCAGCCCATGGCACTGAGTGCCACATCCAGGCTCTTTTGAAATATCTCCAGGGATGGAGAATCCACCCCTTCCCTGGGCAGCCCATTCCAATGGCTGATCACCCTCTCCAGAAAGAAATTCTTTCTAATGTCCAACCTAAACCTCCCCTGGCACAACTTGAGACCTCTTGTGCCCTCTTGTCTTGCTGAGAGTTGCCTGGGAAAAGAGCCCAACCCCCCCCCCCCCCCGGCTCCAACCTCCTTTCAGGGAGTTGGAGAGAGTGATGAGGTCTCCCCTGAGCCTCCTCTTCTCCAGCCTCAACACCCCCAGCTCCCTCAGCCCTTCCTCACAGGACTTGTGCTGGATCCCTTCCCAGCCTCCTTGCTCTTCTCTGGACCTGCTCCAGCACCTCAATCTCCTTCCTGAGCTGAGGGGCCCAGAACTGGACACAGGACTCAAGCTGTGGCCTCATGCTCCACTCACCAGTCCAGGCATTGAAGATTTTCCACAGTGGATGTTATGGTTTATGAACTACTCAAGAATGTCTTTATTTATGCAAAGAAATTCCTTGGTCTCTGTTTTATTAATTATTAACACATATCTAATGTTATTCTGTGTGAGGTACTGTATCTAGTTACAGTAAGAATTAAGGTTTTACATTTTTAAGACTTGCTAGTTTTAGAAATAATGTGGTGACTTGAAAATCTTCATGTAGAAGGATAGAGACAAACTGAGAACAGGTGCAGAATGTCACCTCTGGTGGCCTGGATTGAAAACTTATTTCAGGAGTTTGAATGATGTTCTCATTCTCTCCAGCTGTTCTAGATCAATTGTGGAGACACAGCTATGGTTCAGTCTATAAAATGGGGGAAATGGCCAGAGAAAAATGATGAACAATTACCAGTAGGAGAAAGTGATTTAAAATTATTTCTTGCTTTTGATAGCAGTATGATGCTTGCCAAATATGGCACAGTTTTTATTGAAGTTGTCCACATTTGTTTGTTGTTGGTTTCTTTAGGGGGTTGTGGTTTTTATTGCGTTTTGGGGGGTAATGTTATTTCATTTTTTAATCTTTATATCTGCTTTCCTTTCTCTGTATTCTCTTCCTAAAAGGTCAGAAATGATCTGGTCATTATAATGATGCCTCCATAACTACTTTGTTACAAATACCTGAAATGTATCACAGTGGAAATGCAAAGTTTTCTATGCATGCTCAAGGCCTGAGATAGTGTTTCCTGCTTTCCTCCTTGCAGATTATGGTTATAGAACAGTCCTTGACTATCTACACATTTCTGCTTTCCATTTCCACCTAGCTGGTGCCCTCTTTATATATAATCATACATTCTGTTACTTTGTTTAACTTGAGTGGAAAAAATGGAAACAAATGATGTTTACTGTACCAAAATTGAGAAACGCAACAGCCATCCTCTTGCATATATTTTATTTCTTAATTGATATTTACTAAAATATCTATAATTTAATTTTCAAGTCAGTACTTGGTAAGGGAAATATAAAGCTAGTTTTCTCCAGTGCAAAACAGTCAGAATAATCACTGGTAGGAACTAGAAATTCTTAATTTATTGTTATTCTGAAGGGAACCAAATTAAATCCATTTTGTATTTACTGAATAACTTTCTTCCAATGATCTTAGCAGACATTCATGCAAATAAAAAACACCAAGTGGTTTGGTATCCTCATACCTGGACTCAGGTGATCATGAATGGTCTGTTAGCAAAGGTGGGGCTTTGTCTGCCTGTGCTCAGAGTTGAAGTTTTCATCAAAATCAACTGGCCATGGGCCCCAGAGCTGCACAGCTAAAAATGCAGGGCAGGGCTTTGCACCTGAGGCAGTGGGAGTCATGCAGTTTGGTGTCTTATTATCCATGTGGTCCACAATATCAGAGAAAACACCTACAGGGACTCTTACCCACATCTAGACTACTCTGAGCCCCCTGCTGCAGGGCAACCAAGAAAAAAAAAGGTGTGGTTTAGCACACAGTTCTCTTTAATTGAATTATATTCCATATTGAGGACAAGGGAGGCCATGTATTTTCCATTTATTAAGAAGAAACTTTGTCTACACAGCATATCTGATTTTATTATCAAAGGTAATCACATCCTGCCTTGTCTCATTTAATTTCTTCTTATTTGTGACCAAGAATTTGGGCAATCAATTCCTGTCAAGTGGGACAGCATCTGAGACATCCCACCTGTGAGGCAATTACTTGGAAGTTACTTCTGCAGATATCTTTTTCTTGTCTGAATTCCCAGGGGAAGAACCATCATGCCAAAGTTCAAGGAAAATGAGTGTAAGTATCTTTAAGGATTTACTTTCAAAATTTCAGTTTAATGTCTCTGGCTTACAGTTCTAGCTCATAACAAAATCATGGTAATTTATTTAGTTTGTGAGACTGATTTGTGATTCTGAGGACTCCTGAGGGAGATAAAAAAATCTATAAAGTAGAAGTTATGTATGTTTTGAGCATTTTATAAATCTAAGAGAACACAGATTAATTACAGTTTAGATAACTTGTTGGCTAGGAACACTGTAACAGCCTCCATGGGAAGTGTTTGTAGTCAAGTAGTCAGGCTGTAGTGTGTGGTATTTTATTTATTCAGCCATGCAAGGTGTAGAGTAGGAGAATCACTCTTTTTTAAATTATTTTTTTATTTTGCCTGGTGGCTATTAATTTCTTTCAAGGTCTGGAAATATTCTACCAAAGCATTATCTGCATGATAAAACATAGGCAGTTGTCTGGAGGAGTGATGGTTGATACGAACTGTGTGTGATCTGTGTGCCACTGTTCATACAAGTTTTGGGGGGGGTTTTGGTTAAAAAATTAAGAATTGGTTAAAGAACTCAACAGTATAAAGTTTGCATATGTTACAAAGGCATGGAAATTCTTTATGTCTGTGTTGTTTTTTTTATGAAAGGAAAGGGTAAATAAATATCAAGTTATGCTGTTTTGTGAAACATCTGCTACAAATTTGAATAATGTCCCTTTTGCTGCACCACTGCCTTTAGTTTTTAATCTTTAGAGAGGTTCCATTTGCAACTTTTTAAAAGAAGAAACAGATACGTTGTTTCTTTGAAATTATGTCTGAGGGAATAAGCAACTTTGCTATGGATATAGGGATTTTATTTTGTAAAGACAGAATATTAGATGCCATTTGAAAACCTTCCTGGACCTCTCTGTGAGAATTGTGTATATACCTACACATTACTTATGACATCTGGCCAAACAGAAATTGCAGCTTCAGGTTTTCCTGAAACAAGGTATTTGCATAGCATTAGGAAGTACAGTCTTTCAGTGGAGCATTTATTTCTTTTCACTCACTGAGTATCTTCTGGTGCTATGAGTAATGCACATGAAAATGATACCACTGTGCCTGTTCAATTGATTCTCTGATTTGTACATGTAATAGCCAGAGTTTACTACCAACCAGGTAGTCTCCAAATTTTCAACTATTCCAGTATTAAAAAATTAATTTGGGGGGCTTCCAGCAAGGGCAACCTCATTTTTAAAAAATACAAAGCTGCTCAACTTGTCTTTCTAATAAAGCCTTGTAAGAAGAAACTAGTTCTTTTTAAGTGCCTAGACCTAATAACTTATGTTCTGTAGGGAAAGTTTTGTATCAGTGCTGCATGGGAAAGAAACACCTTCAGGGAGAATTTCCTTTACATGTTTTCAGACAAAGGTGAGAGTCGGATTTACCCTGGTAGATTGATACTGAAAGGCTGAAGCTCCATTCCCAAAACAGTTTCATCAGAAAGGCCCCAGATATGTTCCCACATTCCCACTCTGAAATCCTGGAATTATTATTATCTCACTTTGCCTTTAACCCAAACCATGAGGAATTTCTTAGCTAAGGGCAGCCCTTGTAGATCCATCAATGGAGATACCCATCAGAAAAAGGAGAAAGGAAGATACTTGGAAATGTAGTTTCTAACTTCATTAGTTTTGGTGACTGATAGAAGTGGAGGGAAAAAGAGTATTGTGCTGTCTTTATCCAGATCTCTGTGTGCTTTGTTCATTTATGAAGATGTCCTGTGTGAAGGAAAAATTTTCCTTCAGGACTCTCAGAACAGATACTAATCTTGTCTCATTATTCTTATAGGAGATAATTTTCTTCCCACCTTAGGGTGGAGTCAGGAAAAATCAGAGTACCAGCTCCCAGGTTTTTACTATTTTGTATCATGCAGTCTCCTAATTAAAAATACAGTAAAAATCCTTCTCCTCATTAGCATCCCAACATCTACCTCCTCCCTAGCCTAATAATTCTCTTCAGATATATTGGGACTGTAATTGTGACTATTAGGAAATGGAAAAAGATTTGTTTGATTCAGTTTCACAGAAACTTTGAATCTGTCTCAATCCTTCCTTATTCTAAAACAACATTTTGCCCAAGTAGTTCAACTTTTTTTTCTACAAACATGTGCAATGATTAAGGGAGAACAGTTGTAACAAATCAACACAAAGTATTCAGCATATATTTATCTGCTTTAAAGAGATTTAAAAGCAAAAGAATGTTTAGACAGGCAATTTTCTTGAATTTGGTGGGACTGAAGGGAAAAGAAAGGCACCAGGTATGCACGTTTATGTGCTGCTGATGCACATAAACAGACATTCAGAATAAGTGGAAATGTTCATGAAGGATTAAGGAAGCTCAAGATAACTGTTAATAGGGGCATTAGAATTTAATCTCAGCTCTACAAAGTCAACAACAGGCTCTTGTTTACTGTTAAGAGGACAGTACAGCCCTCCTGTAGTTACTTGTAGCCCCATAACTATTTCAAACAATTTTTTAAAGCTTTGATCAATGGCACAACCTTGAAAGCAGCCTGTGACAGATGACTTGTAAAAGAACAGCCTGCAACTCATTGTCTGAAATGTTCACCTGTGTGCTTTTTTGTGCCTGCTGATGTCTTTGCTATTCAAAGTCTATAAAAATTATGGAAGCTTGAATGTTATTTAAACACACAAGTCTTAATCTGCTGTCATTGAAAAAAAAAAAAAAAAAAAAAAAAAAAAAAAGTGCTCATTAGCAAGCACTAAAACCTTTTTACATCCCTAGTATTAAACTTTATCCTCAAGAATACCTTTCCAACGTGTGTCATGTGCTGATACAAGCAAGAGCTGTGGGAACATTCCTCTGGAACTATAGTCAGAATATTGGTCATCATTGTGAGTAACAAAGGAACACAATGTCTAATCAGACATTTACTTGGAATTTCTAATAGATTTCCTACTCAATTAAAAACCCTTTCATGAGCTTTTTGCTTTTGATATGAGCTAAATTTAGATAGCCATGATAATATGTCCTGAATAGCACTTCAGACTAACTCTGCCATCCCTCCAAGTGCATTTGAAAGGTTTAAAAATGTTGCAGCACCAGAGAGGTTAATTCTCAGCTAATTCAGAGATGAGCTGTAGTCCTTCTGTACTGAAATCACTCAAACCTCAGCACTTTGAGGAATGTTACTCATTGAAACACATAAACAGGTTTGGATTATCTACTTGAATTTTACAGTATCTAGAGATGGGGTCAGGGAAGGACCCGTTTCCTCCCACAGCACCTTGCTCTGGTGTGTAGCAAATAAATGTTTTTTTTTGGTCTGGAGGTGACTTGCCCAGTGCAAGGAGCAAGAGGTGCTGGTTTTAGGGTACCAAGGTGCAATATGGCAACTTTTGCAGAGCTCTGCTGACAAGGGTTTAACAGAGCTGCAGCTGTTAGCAGCAGACAAGGAGATGGCAAACAAACCTTAAGCATCCTGCTGTGGTTCCAGCTCCAACAGAAATCCAGTCCTTGTGGTTTCAAGTAGGAATCTGAGGTGCAAGGTGATTGCTAGGCAAGATCTGGGGAAAAAAAAAAAAAAAAATCAGAACTATGTAAAGATCAAATGTGGCATATAACCCTGTAAGTAATTCCTGAACTGTCTTTGACTGTTGTCAAAAATCTTAAAATCAAGTCAGAAATGTTCTTTGGCATTCATAATATATCTGAATTGATTTAATTGGCTAGTATTGTGTGTGGAATTTATAAATTCTTTAGTTTCTTTTTTCCACTCTGTTTTAGTTAAAATTCTGTTGGATTGGAACATAAATGTTTTGATTCAAATTGAGAAGAATAGGCTTAGAAATAAATAGACTGAAACTATAAATAAGTTGAAATAATATACCAAATTTATGTTTATTTCTTTGCATTGCTTAAAGCACCATTATAAATTCATATTTTTATTAAATTTTCAGTGTTCATAATTTAACTAGTGTATACATTCATAAATATATATGATCTAAATCTTCACCTACAGATAGATCCATTTACCAGTGGACTGACAGACACTCAGAGGTATTGCTGAGGTATAATGGTCACAGCTATGTATTCCCAAAAAAGCTAACTGTTTCTTTTGAGAAATAAAATAAAAAAAGGAAAGAAGGAAAGAATTTTTTTTTTCTTTCACACAGGCAAACACTATCTTGAAATAGAATTGTAGCTTTAACAAACCTCTGAATTTGACAGTAAAAGCAGAATAATGCTCTCTCCTGTCTGCTTACCTCATTCTGCTCTTAAAGGTTTTCTTCTCATTCTTGAATATAAGAAAAATGAATAAAAGATTTAAGTAATGCTAACTCCTCTGTATTTGAGCAGCTTGTCACTCCCTTTAGATTTTATACGTATTTTTAAATTAAAATAAAGTACATTGAAGATTACTGGATCAGTATATTACAAAGAGTTTATTATTCTTAAACTTCTTGAAGTACATGGATAGGTAATTCATAAATGAGAAAATAAGGAAAAGGTTATAATTTACGTCATAATGTACCTAATAATGGCAATTTTATATGGAGTGTGATTGTCCAGAACAGGTTATACATGTGTGTTTTTATTACTTTTATGTCAGTAATGCTGTAACGCCCATATTTCTTGAAGAAATATCTTAATATAATTGAAATAATAAGAAAAAAAAATATGAAGGAGTTTTAATGTTGAAGGATGGAGTAAAAAACGTAGGGTAAGGACAAAACCCTTGGTGAATCCAGGCAGTCAGAAGCCATAAACAGTTTTCTGTTTGTTGATCCCATTTTGTATGTTGTTTCCTTAAACATCAATATCGGATTTATTTATTTTTGAGAAAAAAATAACTAAAATTACCTACTTATTTGCAGAGGTTAGGAGTTAAATGTTTAGAGCATCTCTCAGCAGGCGCGGCCATTTTCCTCAGGGGTGCTGTGGAGGGAGAAGCCCCGTGCCCGCAGTTCACGGAGGAGACGAGGCAGACGGCCAGGATCAAGCCAGAGCTGACAGGAATATGGCAAATCCTGCCAGCAGAAACAGCCAGAAGAATGATCCGGGGAATTTTGGCTCTTCCCAACTGGCTTTGGTCCCCGGGAGAGCTGCTGAGCCATAGGTCTAAGGCAAAGGTGCTGGGGAGCAGCCCGCAGGCGCCTGAGGTGAACGGCGCTGGGGAAGCTTCCGGAAGGAGCTGAGGTGAGGCGGGAACAGGTGCCTTAGGGAAGTCGCTGCCTGTGGTGGTGCCTCTGTCCGAGAGCCCTTCTGTGAGGAGAAATAGTTCACAAAGTACGTCTCTGACAGATTTCTGAGGGGATTTCTGATTTTTTGTGGTGTTTGTTCTTCAAAAAATGGCGTCTGAAATGGGTATGCTTAATTCAGCTGTGTTTTTTCAAGTGAAGACTTTCTGTGCAGGTGGAGAAGCCAGTGCTTTACCTCAGAAGTTTGGGGTTTTTTTTAAACTATTCAATGTTTTGCAGAATGGTCATTTTAATTATTATTATGACACACTTAAGAAGAAATGGAGTGGGTTTTTTTGTTTTTTGGTTTTGTTTGCTGTGGACCCTCTGAGGAAGGAGGGGTGGCCAGGGCAAGGGTGTTTGGTGGGGAAGGGAAGCCGGCTTGTGAGGAAGGTGAGGTAAAATGTCCTCCATGAAGGGCAGGGCTGTGCTTCAGGTGGGAAAGGAAAGGTGTTGTGAGGGTTTGGTGTTTGGAACAAGGTTGTCCAAGGAGGTTCTGGATCCTTATCCCTGGAAGAAGTAAATGTTCAAGGTGCAAGTCTGTGAGACTGCCAAACCCCGGGTGGAAAAAGGCTGTGCTGGAGTTGTGAATAGCCCTTTGCTTTTGGGAGTGCGAATCGATACTTTGTTACCGTGTGGTAAACATCTCTAATGGTGTTTTCATCTTGTTTTCCTTTAAGCAAAGTGTTTAAGGAAATGAGAAAGCAACAGGATTTTGGGTATCTCTGACCCTAGGAGAGCAGTAGCCATGGGGCTACAGACAGCATAGCAGCAAACCGAGCTGGTAACCTCTGTCAAGAGTGAAAACATTGCAAGGGCAGACAAATTTATGACTCCTTAGTCTCATTGCATCTCCTTTCACGTTTCTTGGAGTAAAGAACAGGACATGGACACTCGTATTTAACTGGACATATAGTAGTGCAGGATGTATATGGCTTTTCCGTATAGATTCAGACTCATCTATTAAGTCCTGCAGGATTTGTTTGCTTTTGTTTGGTTTCTTCCCATGGGACGGTGGCTGATCTACCTGGCCTTGCTTTAAGCAAGATGATGGGGTGGATGTCCTCCAGGGACCTCTTCCCACCTAAATTATTCTGTGATTCTTCACAGTATTTGGTGGTCATTCAGGTTTCAAAGCCTGCACAAGCCAGCCTACAATACTGAATTCCCCACTGAGTTGGGATAGGCTGATGCAATGTGAAACAGCTTTCTTTGTGATGAGGAAGGTGCAAACAAGTTGTAAAAGTATTCTGAGTTGCTTTCAAGCTCAAAAAGTAGGATTGCTGTGGGCAGTGTCTGTCCAGGTGGAAGAGACTGAGGTAGCTGGGAAAGCTTTGGGAAAATTATCTGAAACAAAATGGCTGACGCGTAGGCAATGTACAAACACATCGGAGTTAATCAAAGTACAGCTCATCATTTAAATAATCTGATTTACAATACAGCTGATGTTGGAAAGGTAAATACATTTGTGTATACGAAGTAATGAGGCCCTACATGGGTCAGCTGATGAGTTGTTTAGGAAAAATTACCACTGTGAAAAAACAGTGATGGTAATTATGTGGAAAAAATAAGAATATGTATACTCCTGTTTCATCTACAAGAACAAGATGTTTTTTACGAGCCTCCCAGCAACTGGATTGTCATAATTAACACTGGGGTTTTTTGCTGTCTGAATCCAGTATGCTTTTACAATATTTTATTATTTCTTCTGCCTTACATTAAATTTTCTCTGCTCTGGAGTGTCTGTTCCAAAATAGCCAACCCCATGCTCTTATTCCTGATTTTAAGCTGAGAGAAAAATCTCCTCAGTAAATATATAATCTATTCTTTACAGACTAAAAGGATGGAAGAAGTTATTTTCCTGATGAACGGCTAGCTATTTTTACTGTTATTGCATATTTTATAAGGTTATCTTTTTAATTATTATTACTGATTTAATTTCATACAAGGTGCATATATCTGTGAGCCTTGATTAGGTTTTCTTCACATAATTTTTACAATGTTCTTACAATTTGTCTATTTTAATGTTAATAGCATACATATTAAGTCAGTCCCCTGGCAAAGTGTTGATGATGATTGTTTGCCCTTACAAAACTCTTAATTTTCTCTACTTAGAATATGTACAGCACATGTTAAGTCTCTTGTTGCATGATCACACTCATCTCTGGTTCCTACCTGCAATTTGCAGGTACAGCTAATGGGGTCAGAAATTCTACCTAATCAGTGAAAGATGCAAAACACAGAATTTAGAAATCTACCTACACAGCTCAAGGAGTTACTCATCTAAGTTTATCCTTTGTGTTCCTAAAGTGTTATGCCCATTAAATTGCAACTACCAGATGAAAAGATGTGGTTCAAAGTATCCTGATGCTTGAAAAGCCCTTAGTCCTGTGATGTCAACTTGGAATACATATTTGTAATTTTTTTAAAATAAAAATTTAGATGTAGACAGGCAATTTTTTATGTGCCATGATTTGTGGTAAAATAACCTGTAGGGTCTCCTGAGGCACTGTGTACTATGTTAAACTACACTGACAAACAAAGTTCTATACAACAAGGCATAGGAAAAGAGGGATAATGGTTTCCAAACCTAACACTTTGTTAAGGAACACTGTGTCCCCTATTAGTAAAAGTATGTGCTGTGCTTCATTATGGCAGAAAAAAACCTGAGAATGCCTAGAAAATAAATAATTTTTTCTTTCAGTGCCTTCATGCGTCACTAAGAACAGAAATACTACTTATGTAAGGCTAATATTGTACCCTTTTTTTTTTTTTTTTTAGGTAGTTTATGCCAGATTCATTGCTAACTTATAGAACAATGCATGTCAAATAAGATTTTATAATATACTTTCCAAAAAGGAATGAGGATTTTCATTCTTTTTGATAAGGAAATTGTGTGTTTCAAAAGAAACATTGCACTGTGACACACAAAATATCTGAGCATTATTTCAACACCATTTCCTGATGCAGACATGGCATCTGATTGAAAGGAAAAAGAAGACAGGCTGTTGAATGAAGGGTGCACAAAGTTGAATCCACACCCTACTGTTATTTCTGTGCTTTTGCAAACAGTTTTGTGTCAGTGCATGAATATAAGCTCTCTTACTTTTGCTTTTTCTTCTCAAATATGTGGTGACCCTTGGTTACCCCTGAATGTCATTTGTGATCACTAACATCCATGAAAAGCTGAAGGAGGCTGTAGTTCTACAGGGTGAGGTCTGAGATGCTTTTTGTTCATGAAAACGCCATTAAAGTGTCAGAAAAATGGAATTCCAAGAAATCTAAGGAGGTGACAGGAGTGACACTTGGTGGGGCTTTCTCCCTCCAAATGTATTTAATAACTATAGTAAAAAAACACTGCAATTTGTATCTGTGCTGTCATTGGGGTCTGCAAAAGAGAAAAGCAGTCTCTTCCCTGAGGAGCTAAGATGATGTTTTTTAATTTAAATGAAATGTTCATGATCGTATGGATGACTGAAAGTTGGTTTGGTTGCCTCCAGCAAAAATTTATTTATTAGAGGTCCAGCCCATCTTAGTTTGCATATCTCCTTGTGTGATAAAGGAAGCCTTAACCACCTTTTCATTACTGCTCTTCCTCTGGTATAGGAGATAATTCTGACAACAACAATCTTATGCACAAGGGCATTATAAAACTTATTCTCTTAAAACATATTTCTGATTTTACATCTGTGAAATCAGTTTAGATATATTTCCATGGAAAGTGGAACAGTTATGCCTTCCCCATCTTTATGAATTAGGAATCGATTCTGTAAGGTACCTGATGCACAAAAAATGTGCTAGTTATTTCTGTATTGATGTACCCATAGACATAATTTTACTACTTTTTTTTTTTCCCTGATTAATTCTAAGGTACTACAGTTCTAATGTACTAGGGGTTGTTAGCACATATAAATTTTAATAGTTAGATAATATAATCTTCTAAGTAGGAAAGTAAGAAAATCTTACGTTTTGCATGTAAATAAATAACACAATCTTTAAATCCCACCTTTATGTCAGGCCATTTCAGTTTACACATCTTAAATACATTAATATACATTAATTATTATTAATTAATATACAGCCTAAATTAATTAATTAATATTACAGCCTAAAATATTGATTGAGAATGGAAGAAACCCAGTGAATCTGTCCCTGTTAAAAGATGGTCTCCCTACTCTCTTCAATTTCATGTGATTTTTTTTCCAAAGGTAAAGCACAGTAATGATATTTATATCCTCTGTAAAAAAAAATAAATAAGACTTGTGAATGAAAGAGTAAACTGTTAGTATACTGGTGATAGTATTATAGCTCATTTTCAGTAAGATGAGGAATGACTCTAACAGTCAACTTTATTTCAGGTTTTGAGAGCATCAGTAGTCAGGGAAGTTGTAGTTTCACATACTGCTCAGGTTCACCATGTTGCCAGTTGGCCAAAAATGTAGAAATCTTTTATTATTGTGCTATTATTAACTGAAGTTTAAGAATATGAAGGTCCAGTGTTAAAAAAAAGGTACCTAATTATCTTGCTGGAAGACTGCTTTAATTAAATTCTCCCAACTGAGACCCGTCCCCATTTTTTAAGTGAAGCAGACACTATAATCGGTTACATTAACATTCATTTTGCTGCTCTGCAGATGACCATGAAGCTGAGGGCCCCTCAGTTACACTGTGCTTCAAATGGGACAGTTCTTCCTGAAACCAGTAAAGCCATTAATTCTCCACATTCCCAGACCTGTTTTGATGTCAGCTGATAGAGTGAATAGGAAGAAAAGATATTGTGCACTGTAGTGGTATGTCAATAACCACTCAAGTGCATACATAAAATTGCAGTTTTAGGCTCTTAGTAGTTTTTGTATCCAGTGGAGTGCTGAAGTACCATAGTGTATGTACAGGGAGCATCTTCAGTGAATGCTGTTTGAAGGTGCATTACCTTTTTACTCATTTGATTAAACTCTTCAGAGAAAAAGAGTGGAACTTTGAGCCACTCAGAAACTTTACAAACTCATGAGCAGCAAAGTGTTTGTGGTAAGGAGTGAAAAACTGACAGTCACCCTCAAGACTGCAGGGCCTGACAGCCATTCCTGGGCTGCTAGCTTTATTCTCATCTGTTTTCACAGATGAGAATGTGGAAAGAAAGATCAAGATAGTGAAGACAAGCACCTGCACCTCTACCAGTATGCATTTCTGCTTTGATTTTTTTGCACATTTATACTCTCCTAGAAGCATCTGTAAGTCATAGTACCTAGAACTAATGTGAGATCAATGAAGTCCCTGCAGAAATAATTCTGCATATTTCTTGGTGACATTGCTGTCAGGTGGTTTTGCAGATCCCAGGATGTTAGGTGAATCATAGCAACACAGAATAGTTTGGGCTAGAAGGGTCTTTAGAGCTCATCTAGTTCCAACTCCCTGCCCTGGGCAGGGACTCCTCTGACTAGAACAGGTTGCTCCCAGTTCCATCCAGTCTGGCTGTGAACACTGCCAGGGATGGGGCAACCACAGCTTCTCTGGACAACCTGGGCCAGTATCTCACCATTCACACAGGAAAGGATTTCTTCATAATATCCAATCTACATCTACCCTCTTTCAGCCTAAAACCATTCCCCCATCCTATCACTACGTGCCCTTTTAAAAAGTTGCTCCCCAGTTTTCCTGTAAGTCTCCTTTGGGTACTTGAAGGCTGCTATAAAGTCTCCCCAAAATCCTTATTTCACTGGGCTGAACAAACCCATCTCCCTGAGTCTGTTTGTATAGGAGAGCTGCTCCAGCCCTCTGATAATATTTGTGGCCCTAGTTCCAGGAAAGCTTGAAAAAAAGCATTTTTCAGAACTGAGTCAAAAGAAATGCTAGATATTTGTGAATGCCATGCCACGAGAAAAAGTTGCAAATTCTCAGACACCTGAGATACAGAAAAAACATTACTCTCAACACTTTTACCAGAGATAATGTTAAAAAAAGTGTCAGAAAAGACAACAAATGCTGTCAAGAATAAGAAACAGTCCGCTACTATCTTCACTTTTATACCCTACCATCTAATTTTTCTTTTTCACGTATGAAAAGTTAGATTCCTAGTACTTCAGATAATGAGTTAGAAAAGAAACCCAAGCACTTCAGGCTGGTGTTTGTAAGGCAAAGCTTTGACAATCCATTTTACTGATGTTTTTCTGAGCACAGCATTTGTATATACGCACTAAAGATAAATATTAGGGCTTTGGAGGATGAACATCTTCATGCACATATCAATTAATTATTCTGCTTACATAGTTCTTATGCAACTAAGCAAATCATTTCATCTTTGTGGTTCTTTGTCTCATTGGCAAACTGGAAATAATGAGAAGTACTCAGAATCCTTCACTTGGAAGGACCTAAAATAAGGAAATAAGTTCCGCAGTCTCCCCATGTGCTCAATAAAGAGAAGAGGGGGTGTTTTTACAAGTAATTCACTCTGAATCACTCTCTGTACATTGAATTTTCATACTAAATGGAGGATTGCTTAAGTATGTCAATGATTCAGGCTCTGGAAATGACTAGATAATATGCAGAAACACCTTCTAGTGTTACTTATGATACGTCTTTTAGGAGAAAGAATGATAAGTTTATGATAATTTTTCAGATCTCTAGCTAGGGCAGGTGTTGGTAAACATGCTATGTTGTAACCATAGTAAAGGAATTGAAGATTGAATTTCTTAATTACTAGGAAACAGCCTCAGTTCCAAATTAATTTTGCAAAATCAACCACTCAAAAACTGTCTACTCTGAACTTCCATTGGTATACAAGGAGCATATTTGCCCCCAATTTCACTCTTCTGAGTGAACTGCAAAGATGTTACAGTTCTCCAAAATCAAGTAGGTAAATTTAAACCTACCTTTTAAAGCCCTCTGAGAGTGGCAGTTAAATTTGAGAAAATGAGGCATGATTCTGCAGAACAGCCTGTGAATGATGAGGTTGTACATGAGGACATACAGAGTGCTTTCAGCCTCCAGTGTCGCTCTGACTCCACTCTTGCTGTGCTCGTGATTCAGTGTACCCGCTCATACATCCATACAGTATTTGTGCTGAGGGAGTTTTAGATATACTTTGCCTAATTGAGATCAGAGCCTGGATTTGCCTAAAGCAAAAGCATGTAATGCAAGTGCAGTTCTTGTTCAACCATCAATCTTTATCCATTTTGAAGGACACCTTATGGATATAAATTATGAGGTCTGTCAGGGGAAGGTTCATAGATAAATGAGTTCAGTCACCGGAATATTACTTCCTGCAGGACTGACTGAATAATAGTAAATTGTGGGAACTAAGGAAGTTTATAAAAGCCATAACCACTCAATTTCTTCACTCCTGAATAAATGGCAGCTTATGCAAAAGCTGGTGTCACATGGCAGGTTCAACAATGTCATTTTGACAATTAAAATATACTTGCAGGTTGACAACTTGATAAAATACAGCACTAGTAAAAAGCTGGCGGGCTTTAGAACTTTACATCTTTTTCAGGTGTTATGTAGCTGCAGCAAATATAACACACTAAAAAAAAAACAAACCACCCTTCAAATGAAATAAACATCTTTTCTGCTTTGATCCCATCCTGCCCAATGTCTGTACAGTGAGAGGGCCCAGCGTTGACAGCTCCATCATTTGTGTGATCTGTTAAATTCTCATGATGTAAAGAGCATTCTGGAACAATTCTCTGTTTTTATTTCCTGAGATGCTTGATCAATCTGTTTTGAAATGCACAACACAAGAAATGAGCAACATCTCAGTATTTCTTACATAGTTGTCACCTCTACTAATGACCATTATGTTTCATTCTTCCCAGTCCCATTTTAAAAGCTAGGGAGACATATTTATATTGTCTTTTAGCTGTGACCTAGATGTTTCTATGTATATCTTTTGCTACATGGGTAATAGATCTGAATGATGAAAGAAACAAGACCCTTAATGCATGACTCTTCCTCACAGAAATGAATTGATATAGTTTCCTTGGATACTATCCAGCACATATCTCAGTGTTTTTATTTTCAGGGGTTTTTTGTTGTTTTGTTTTGTTTTGTTTTTTTTTTTTTTTTTTTTTTTTTTTGTTGGTTAGGGTTTTTTTGTTGTTGTTGGGGTTTTTTTGGGTAGGTGTTTGTTTGTGGGTTTTATTTGTTTTTTCCATAATGAGTTGATATATACTATTATTTGTTGACAATAATAGTGTGTGTGTGTTCTGAATTTGTAGCATCTACTCCTTAGAAAGACAGAAATGCATCTTAAGTCAACCAAGGATGAAATATCTTCATATCAGTAGTTATCTCAGCATCTCACTAAGGGGTCAAAAGATTTGTTTTTCCCTCAATACTGCTGGGCTATGGTAGCCTGGGTTGTAATGCCAAGGACAAATATGAAATCTTTATAGAATTAATTCCATAATTGCATTTTTATACAAGAATGTTGCTGACAAAAAAATAAAATAAAATTGTTCCTTTTTATTTTAGAAGCTTGGGCAAACCACGACCTACTAGCTAAATATGGTTTAGCAGTGGAGGCTAGAGGAAGGCAAATTGAACAGGAGAAAAAAGCTGTTTTAAAGGAAAATTTTGTTTGATAGAGTTCAATTCAGATTTCATGTATGATTCAAGCACAAGTTTGGCTCAGTCTAATAGAGAAATAGCACTTTTTTATTTGTCACCATTTCTAGAAGGAAGGAATGCAACCTACCTATACAGACTTGCCTTTCTGGTTTTGCTTGTACTTACTGTAGCTGAGTACTCCAAAATGAATGCCTGGGTTCTAGCTTGGCTCTAGAAATCTCCATCATTGTTTCCTTCCCAATAGGAATTTTGTTTCTTATGAAAGTTTGGTTACTGTTCCTGTTCTTTTGCTTTTCCATTGTTTCTGTTACTTATGTTTGGTTTTTTACAGCAGACAGGCAACTGTATGTAATGTGTTCTCAAAGTTTAATATGGAATTGTTGTCTTGCATACATCTGGGTTTCATCCATAATTCCTGCCCCAAAAATGCAAGTTGAGAATTTGTCCTCTAAATTTAATGCATACAGGAAATGCTAACATAGAGGCAACATTCCAATCAATGATACCAGATGTGTAGGAAAAGAGAATCAGAATATATAACAAATATTTTACATGACTATGGTTTTCATATTTTTACAGCTGATCTTTAATCTATTGATGAACTATTAAATATTGATTGAATATAAATATCAATCTACTGATGTGATTTGTATAACCCAAACTTGTGGGTTGTACAGAGTGGAAAACTGTACAGAATTTCTCAATAAAGATAAAAAATCTTTTGTATTATCATCTAAACCAGAAATCCACATAAAAATCTTTTAATTTTTTTTCTTACCCGTGGAAACTGACTGTTTTTGCAGTTCAGTAGATTCATACTGAAAATATTGTTGATGAAATATTTTTAATCTCATTTCTTTTTTTTCCATTATAATCTGAAATATGTTTATTACCTTCATAAAAAGTGTGTATCTGCATACAAGCACTCAGGGAGACAGAAGACATGGAGATGGCTTTTAAAAATTGCTTCAGAATTAGGTAAATGAGAACTGCTTCTAGTTTGCCCATAGCTTTCACAAGCAGCTTTTGTAGTTTCTTCTTATTCAGTGTGGGCAGGGGTATGGAATTACATCTCATCCTTTTGTTTCAGGAAATATTGCTTCTTCCATAGTAGCTTATAATAACTGTTATTATGTTATTTTCTAAAGGAATACTTTCTTTTGCAGGTACCAATTGTTTCTCGTTTCAAATCTTCCTTACAAGATTAATGAATTTCTCTCCCTTTCTTTTCTCTCTCTCCTACCCTAGATGAGACATTTTGTCCCTGAATTGTGTCCTAATTCCATAAAAACAGGGAAATAAAAAATGTTCATGGCGAGCCCACAACATAATGCATGTTTTGAAAATTACATTGAGTCGCCCACCTCAAATGACTCAGCCAGTGGGTAGCAAGCAGAGTCATTTCAAGTGGCTGTTTTCCAAATCAGTGATTACTTTACCACGTTTAACTGTGGGCTGACTTTCTTCTCATAAAAGGTATATTTTTGAGCCCAGAGACAGAAAGGTAACATCAGTCTCAGAAAGGTAACATCTCTCATCAGAAGTGCTCAAATCCTTGAGTGCAGAATGGCAGTGCACACACTACAGACTCTTTCCCTGGAAAATCCACCTGTTTGAAAGATTTGGAAATGAAAGTAAACATCCTTATACATGGATACATATATTGATAATCAGCCTAAACCAATAGGAAAATGGTTTGAAAAATCCAGAATCTCATTGAACCTACTTGAGTTGTATATTTTTAGTATTAATACATATCCATATGTCCAAATATGCATTGTATTTTTATTCATATATTTTGGCTGACAGAACTTGTCCTTTTAGGAGGAGAGGGGGAAACCCTGGTCCTAGGGTTTGCTGGCAAAGGGCCTGTATTAGCAGGAGGCAGGCTTTTGTAAGTGCTGCCTCTAAAAGTGTAAAACACAGAGTTCTGTTTAGTACATCCATCTTTCAGGGGCAATAGCCCATTCTAAGGTGTATCAACATAATATGGGATAATATCCCTCGAGCTGCAGAAACTGCTGTACTTTGAAGGCATTAACCATAAGCCATGGAACTAAGTGCACTGCTGGTATGACTAATGACTGATTTCTAATTATTTATAATAGATGAAGTATTTATGTAGGAATTACATCAAATGAAGCACCTTGTCTTATGGCCTCCCCAGGATGCTGCTCAAAGACTTTAGTCATACTGGTATCACATTCATTTATTTTTTTTATAAAAGAGTTTTTTGTGAGGACTATTAACACAGCAGGGAAGCCAGCTCCCTTCTGCATTTTCACTTGGGCTGAATTTTAGGCAGGCCACAATTAAGCTGTAAAATTCCAGCTTCATATACCTATGGGTGCAACTATTATCTCTTGGAATATGAGATCTTTCATATGTGGGTGCAGTTACATAACTATGTAGTAATCTTAACTACCTTAATTCCAGACTGACCTTTAAAAAAAACCCCAAACCCTCCATATTCATTCCAATATTGAACTTGCATCTACTAGAGCCAAGTTCCACAAAAAAGTGCCGGGATGAACTTTGATTCAAGGGCAATATCACATTTGGTAGACTAAAGTATTTTTCAGCAAACATTTAAGTTCCACAGGTCCCTAAATTTTCTGAAAAAGCCAGGAGTCTTAGTGTACTTTCTGGCCTGGTAACTAGGATGTTGTTTTATTGGATTTATAAAGATTCAGTGGTAGATATATCTGGGTATGATACTGAAAGCATGGAAAGAAATTTTAAGATATCTAAGTCCTATTTTAAAGTAATAAGCATAACCCTTGACTTTTTAATATTTTTTTTAATGTGATTGAAATATCTGTCCTTGTTTGGGTATCATAAGTCACAGGGAATGATTCTTTCTATATATCATCTTTTCTTTTAGCTGAATATTAAATCCCTGGGATTGCTAACACCTGGTCCTAGGAGGTCTGCAGTGACTCAGTAATGTATCCTCTGCACGACTTAAATATCTCATTTTTCACTTATTTTCTAATGCTGTTTTGATAGGCCACTATTAAGGCTGCCTGACACATCTGATAATAAGATGATTCACTTGTTAGTTACTTTGCCAAATACTCATAATTTTTACTTAAATTTGGCATTCCAGATGTCTCTTGTAGGACATTTTTAATTGTATTTTTTAGTTTGATTGAAATGGTCTGTTCATTTCTGACAAGGAGATAGAAAAGTTCTTCACTTTTGATGTTATGAAAATATGGTGGTCTTTTGTTTGTGAAATTTAAAATCTCTAATGGGTTGGAAGAGCTTACATTTTCCTGGTGGTGCAGAAAAGTCTTTTTGTCAGAGATGCTGCTCTTAGTCACCTAATGTCCACAGATGTCAGTAGAAATTCTTGGATCAAGCAGGGCATGTACAGTGGGTGTGTATCACTGTTATGTTTTTAAACCCATCAATAATGTTAGAGAGTCATAGAATCCTTTTGGTTATAAAGCACCTTTAAACTCATCATATCCAACCATTAACTCAGCATTGCCAAGTCCATCACCAAACCATGTCCCTCAGCACCATATCTACATCTTCTAAACCCCTCCAGGGATGATGTGACTCCACCACTTCCATGGGATTCTATCCCAGTTCTTGATGACCCTTTCCATGCTGAAATTTTTCCTAACAACTAACCTGACCCTCTCTTGGCTCATCTTGAGGCCATGTCCTCTGGTCCTGTCTTATGATGCAACATGTACTTCTGTAAATACAACTCAGCTGACATTTTGCAAACAGCAAAACCCCCACAGCACTAGAAAAGCTAATTTAATTTAGTTTGAAGGCAATGTATGAATTCAGTAATGTTAATTAAAGAATAAGTATTAACACATTTTAACATTCCTAGCATGCTTTGAGGATTGATTAATAAGGGTAATTCATATCTGGCACAATGGAATCATTTTCAACATCATTACCTTGTTCCTTGAAAAAGTCAATCTCAAACCCTTGAGATTTGGCAAAACTTTGTAAAACAAACATTACCAAACACATCTGACTTTCTGAAGGACAGAACTTTTATACAAATCAAAGCATTTGAATGTATGAAATCAGGAAGCAATGCAAACCAAAAGGAGTGAGTGGAGAAGAGCAGGACTAGAGCTGTTTAAAGGAGTTAACAATGTTCTTCAACCTATGAAAATTAAGCCTAGAGATGTGATGTAAAGAGTGACATGGCAGCACTGGAATCATAGCAGACAGAAAATTAGATACTAAGGCCCTTTAGCTAATGATGAAGTTACTTATCAGATCTTCCCATGGATTAAGGAATAAGAAAATAAGAAGATAACATGTATAATTTAAATAATAATAGCTAATATATAGAAGATAACAAATACAAATAGATATTCAGAGAGAGCTGCCAGCAACTGAGACAGTCTATCTGGTGTGAGGCCATGAAATCATTACATGGAAGTCCCACAGGAACCTTACTGGATGCACAGCTAGAACAAAATGAGAGCAGCAATTTCTAGCTGTCTCCCCAAGGATATCAAAGCCAAACAGGTCTATGTTTTCTGCAAAATAGGCTTGGTAGGTAAACTTTCATACAGGAACTTTGTACAAGAGTATTCCCTGAGATCTGACCCCAGGAGGGCTTGGCCTTTAAGGCAAGCATCTTGAAATTGGCCAGGGTGAAACTTGAGCTGGAGCTGATCTTCTCCTTGGCATTTTAGGATGGAGGGGGTTCTGCACAGGCTCAGGTGCAGAATAATGGCTGTTATCTTTAATACTGAAAACTGAAGACAAGGTGGTGTTCCCCTGTAAGGAGGGCTCACAGTTTTGGACTTGGACTCTCAAATGTTGTGTCTCATTTTATGGTGCTTTTTAAAACTCAATCTCAATATGAAGCGGGTGTCACATTTAGGTATTTAACTCAGTTTTAGCAGTGTCTTTGTGAAAACATTACCTATAAAACACAGTCTTATGTCATGGCTTCATTTGATAGATGCTCTTACAATCCTGGTATCCTCAAAGCATCAAAATAACTGCAACAAAAGCACAGAAATCCTTAGGCTCTGGAAGATCAAAAGCATATGGACTGGCTGTGGGTAGCTTACTATAAACTGTTCTTCTGATATCACCATTTTGCCTGCTTATAGTATAGGAAGAGGACCAGCCAGGCTCTACTGAAGCAAGTGTGTTTTGTTTCCAAGTGCAGGTAGTTAGTCTTGATAGATGGGATCATGAGCCCCAGCTGAAAATTAATTAAGGGACTGTGTGAGAGGTACCTAATTGCTATAACAGCTGAAAGAGCCCCATCCAAAAAAGTGAATTGCAGAAATTAGCCTGGCTCTTGTAGTGTAGGTACTTAGGAAGACCTGCTCTGAGTAGGAACCAAGTCTTTGATTTAGGAAGGGTATCTTCTGAAAGACTGGAAAATATATAAGTCTGTTCAATTTAAGAGCTTACTTAGGCCTAAAAAAGGGAAATGAGGTCTTGAAAAAATTGTGGGCTTTTTTTTTTTCCCCTTTTTTGATGTTTCCTGAGCAAAGATTGGCATTCTAAGGTCAGGTTTCACCAGCTTATAGGGAAAGTTTTGGGTCTGTTAAAAAGGCTTTGAAGTCAGTCCTTTCAACCTGCATAGGCTCGTCTCACCTCTGCTGAATATGCTGCATCCTTCTGCTTTATTCTTACTTATGTGGATTTTCTGAAAAGAGTAATTCATCAGATTGAATAAAAACAAAAGAAGTGTTTTACCACTGGCAGAAAGAAGCAGTTTGTGAAATAAGCTGTCAGGTGGCTAGAGAATACCAGAAAAAAGGATTCCTAAACTGACATTATAAATAAAGGTCTGTATAAATTTTATATAAAAGAGGAAAATAGAGTCATTCAAATAGCAGTCTAGTTCTAGTTTCTCATGTGAAATTCATGTTAAAGAAAGAGGTTGAATTCTTGCCCAAAATCCTGTCCTTCACATTTTAATATCTGGTAAAATTACTTGCAAGCAAGTTGTCACCCATAGTAAGACCTTGCGTCTAAGTGTGGGGAGATTGGAAGCTTTTGAGCATTCAGAGAACTAATAACCTCCTTTTTGAGACTGCATCATCCTCAGTACAGTGTACCATACCTCTGAAAATGTCAGAAGGTTTAGTTTTTCTTTGTGGTTACCTAGCTCCCTGAAACCTTGTTTCTGGCAAACCAATAGCTATAGCTATGCTCAAAAGCTGCCATCAGGCAGAATGACTGAAAGATCAGTTTTCCTCGGTGTGGTACAGGCCCACGTATTACAATAATGTAACTTTAAAAAGGATTTTGCCCTCTTTTTAAATGTAATTTTTAATTTGGTCTGAAATCTTACAAGATATGCTGCCTATCAACTGCTTTATAAAATGGTATTTCAAAATAATTTTGTTTTTCTTTCTGATTTGTATGATTGAGCTGTCTGTCCTGGGGTACTTTTAAGCCTGGGGTACTCACAAGTCCTGCCTCCTCTCTCTGTGTACCTACATAAGCACTGATGATCTATCTGCATAGTGGCTTATTTAAGCCTACATATGGTTTGTGTAGTTTTAGTGGCTTAGTCTTCTAAAGCAGATTTCCTGCCACCTTAGCTGTATTAAAGCTGACCCAGCTGTGTATCATAAAGTTCTCTTGTTTTTGATAATCACAGCAGGCCTATTGCACCTCCTGTCATAGACACTGCATTTGAGACTTGGCCAGGTTATCCTAAAAATCACTCATCCTTGACAATTAAAAAGGGTGGTGCAGCAGTGACAAAATGAGTAAAATTAAATGGCCCTTGAGGTGTCACTCAGCAGTGTGCTAACTGGGCAGGCTCAAGAGCAGGAAGGCTGGAAAACAGCTTGGCATCTTTCCGAAGCTATTTTAATGTAGCTGATTTATAGATCTGTTATTTTGTTTAGAGGATGAGAAAGACTAGCAAAGTAAACATGATGGAGAGGGCATCCACTTAAGGCTAAGGTCAATCACTCAAGGGAATAAATGTGTGTAATTGTACACCTGAAAACTAACAGCATAAATAGACTGTTGATTTATATCGTGAGGCTCATACTGCAACCCTTTTATCCAAACAATTATAATAATAGGAAGTTGATTATTTGTATTTGTTCCAAGTACTTGTGATGATCATCTTTGCAAAGGTACAGGAGAAAAATAGACTGGTGTTCTCTTTGGCAGATATCCTGCCTCATTAGATGATAACTGGCATTATGGATAAACCTTTTATAGGTTAGGGCAGACAAACATTTTAATTATACTTGGGAAGATTTTAATTCCCAGATGCCTATGTCAGAGAATCTTCTGGCATCTCAAGTCATTGAATAAAAAACATCTATCTGTCTTGCTAGTTCTGACTTTTCATTAGCAATGATGTTTTTGCCACTCTTCTCTATTCTTAGCATAACTAGGGTAATTAAGAGGCAATTTTTAAAATTCTATGTTGGAACTCAGCTTGATTCAGAGTCAGCTGAGCTCAGGAAATCTGTCTCTCAGGCAGATCTGCATGCCAGTATCCATGTCCCATGCCAAAATACTCATTACTAAGAGCTACTGCAGGTGTCACCAAGCTGAGTGTTGAGGGACAAGCTCGAGAAGTGGGCTTGTGTGAACCTCATGAGTATCAACAAGGCCACCTGCAAGTCCTGCACTTGGGTCAGGATAATCAGTACAGGCTGCAGGATGAAGGGGCTGAGATCAGCTCTGTGGAAAAGCACTCGGTGTCACTGAATACCTAGCTGGGATGCATCCTAGCAGGACACATCATTCAGTGGGAAGTTGTGCTAGAACTGTCTATGAGGACTCATTGTGAGGACAGAAAAAGGGTTTTGCTTTTCTTGGAAGGAACTTTTTACTTGAGAAGAGGGGAAATATCCTGCCCTCCCAAATGGGAGTGTTGCTCTGTGAGAGTTCTATTTTGACCTTTAAAAATGCATCTCCAGTTTCATATGACAAGTTCTGCTCGAGACACAGGAACATTATTTACACTTATCTATTAAATTAGTGGTTTGAATGTGTATAGCTTTGTGAATTACTAAATTACTGCTAGTAAAATGTGTGTTTCGGACCAGATTTTTCAAAGGGCTCTAATTCATTATTAGCCATTGTAAGATTCATAAGGTTTAGCTATGTATTTGGGAGAGCAAATTAGAGAAACAGGTTGGTAAGTGGTGCCATTTTAACCTGCTATTAACTCAAGTACAAAATTATGCCTCTGAAAGTGTAAGCCATTTTGAGTCCTGTTTATACACTTTGAAAATCAAAAGCCTCTCATATCCCATTGTTTAACATAGGTTTCATATGTTCAGCAGATGTGTATTTCAGTCCAAGCAAGAGGTCTTAATTCTGAAGAGTCTGTGGATGTTATTTTAATAGCAGATTAGCACATTAGTATGGGTTAAAAGGCTATCCCTCGTTTCAGCAGATTGTGCTCAACTATAAAGATAAAATATGTTTTCAGAGGTCTCCTATAACTCAGTTTATCAACCTCCACCTTGCCCTTGATACCGTGGCTGCCTAGGTGTGAGAGCAGCCCCTTGCTCATTAAAGCATTGGATAATGCCTGGTGATGAAGGGCTCAGGGTAGCTCCAGAATGCTGTTAGCCAGAGGGTGAACATAAACAGCTTTATCAAAAATTCAGAAAGAGTTCTTAGTGACCTCAACCTCCTAAGGAAAGGGAATTACTTGCATACTTTGTACTTTTTTTCCATGCAATCCCTTAATACAAGGGTTAAAGATCTTGTCATTTCTCAGTTGCAAAACCATTACAAAATGAAAGGTCATACCCACTTCTTGTCCCACAGCCACGCTGCTATGTGTGGCTTTGGCAAAGCCCAGCATATTTCTTGCTCACCCCATTCATCCTTCATGAAAGATCTGGCAGGTGTCAGGAGCACAGCTCAAAACCTGTGGCTGCAGGGGGGAGGCAGGTCAAAGACTTGGTGTGCAATAATGCGAAGTAACAACCTGCTAGATCTGCCTGCTGAAATGCCTACCCAGAGCACAAAGAAGGAAGGAAGGGTTGCAGTTTGCAGCCTGTGAATGGGAGAGTATTTAACTAACACTCTTTAAGTCACTGAAGATGGAAAACATCTGTCTCTCATTCCTTCTGAGGGTCTCCTGGGATGGGTGAGTCAGTTTCTCTCAGCTGAGTGATTCCTAAGTCCGTGCTCACTCTGCTGAACTATTTTGGGAAAAAAAAATGTAAGGAAGAAGTTGCTTGGTCTCCAGAGAAAAGAATCAGAGAGCGGATCTGTGCCATGTAATTCCCTGACACACTGGGCTTGGTTTCAGGGAGGCTGAACATTGACACAGAGGAATGTGAGAGAGAGAAATCTGGGACAGTTTTGCATTTGTTTTATGCCAAAACAATGGAATTTTAATGTTAACACAGTGGTGGATGAAAATGACCACAGAAGTGTTGTTTACCATTCTTGTGGATTACCTTAGAGTGAGAAGTCTGGTTCTTTAATCAAAGTGCTAGTTGTAATCAAAGCCAATGTTGAACTGAAAAATTTCTAGATTTCCAGGTGTGGCACGTTTTGATTTTTTTTTTTTTTCCAACAAGAAGGAAAAACTTTTCTTTCGAAGGAGGTTTTGAGGTGAAGTCGATGAAGTCAATTTATTTCAGCAGAGTCAGAATCATGGAGGTAATATCAGTGTATGATTTGAAGAGCAATTCTTCTTTTCCACTCTCTCCATAGCATTTTATATTATAAAATATTTGGATAGAAATTCTCAGGCTGGCTGTGCACACAATATTTGAGGTAATAGAATCAATTATTATTTCTTTCTTGAAACCATTAGGCAATGAATGAAATAGAGATGTGCTGCGTTCTGCTTTGAAATCAGAAGTTTTCTCAGAAGTAAAGATGAGTTTAAAGGATCCCACTTAAAGAGGCCTCAAGAGCCTTAAAAGGGCCTCACTTCTGAATTAGCATTCTTGGTGGGATGAATAAAAATAGTTGGAAATTTATCTTAGAACAGCTATAATTCAGTTATGGTTTCAGAGCTGCTATTTCATGTCATTCTGGACTGCCTGGAATATCTCACTCACAATTAATTATGTGTGCAATGCTATCAGCTCAGAAGAATGGATTTAGAGCAAAAAAACAAGAGTTGAAATTAATTTTTCTCAAAGAAATGGTAATGCTTTTGATGTTTTTCTTCAGGAAGGAAAAAACTAATCAGATTTCTTTTCAAGGTAGAGTTGTTCATTACTTGTCTGATACCAGCATGGCTTTTTTGAGTACATTACGTAGCTGGAGTGTTGAAATATAGCTGTACTGTGAAGATCTGAGGATAATTTTGACAGTGCTGACCCATTCCTCAAATGGAATCCACTGTTAGAATCTCTTATTTATGCAGTTAATACAGAGCAACATTATTATGTGATGCTGTTGGCCTGAGTGCAGCCAATGGCTGTAACCTGGCTAAGAGAACTTCTATAAATATGCAGTGAGTAATGGGAAGCATTCCTTAAGCCTGTGCCTTCACAAATTCTATGAATTTTCAATGTGCCAAATCTAGTACAACTTATTTGTTCGTAGACCACAGCAAAGCACTGGAATCTAAAACTGTTGCTATCCTTTGTTTGAAAGAAGAAAGCAGAGTCAAAACAAACAAGTAGCATTTTAACAGAAATGCACAGAAGAGCAGTCACATACAATCAAAGTCACCAGGGTTTTTACTTCTCACTCACTATTATGTCAGCCTGGCCTTAGAGAGATGTTTGCTACTTTTTCAGCATGGAAATGCAGTTGTGGGGCCAGCAGCCTGCTCTGCTTTTTACTCTGTAAAGCTCTTTTGCAAAGAGTGGGTCGTACAAAGAGTGTGTCACCCACCTCTCTGCCTTGTTTTTTTTAATATGTGAAATGATGGTACTTCCCTTCTTCATAGAATGATACTAAATCCTGTGTGAAAGGGGCTTTGTAGGCATATTCTTTCTATCATCACTAAATATACGTCCTTCATCACTATGTCTTCCCATTCTTGCCAAGTATGTTCTCAAATACATTTAAGTCTCAGCAGAATTTTAGAGTTCTGCCACACTTGAGGGGACCTGTATGGTTATTGGTTATCCTCTCAGTTTTAAAAGGCTTTAACTAGAAGAAGTAACTGAACTCAGTCTGGAGCCAAGATTCCAGAGCAAGAACTAATAATCCTAATTTTAGAGTTAAACTCTGCTTTTCCTTGATCAATTTGGGATCTTTATTCCCCCCAAAAATAGTTTTGGCTTTGGGTGGTATCAGTAACTGTAGCAGAAACTGCATGAAGTTGGTGGTTTTTGGCAGTTCTACAGAGGTGGCAAATCTCTATGTAATTATACCACCATTTTTCTGGAAATATAATCTTGCCCATCTATCACTGTGCTGTTCCTTTTTGCTCCACTCATTATTGTTAGTGAAAATGAGAAAAGAGTAAAAGCAGTTTATTTCTTAATAAGGCCAAGACATGTATGGTATGGCAAAACATTTCTGCTGTAGGGACCAAAAAATGCTGGTATGCAGCAGAAAAGGAGATGCATGGAGGCACATTTCAAGAACACCAACAAAACCAGGAAAAAACAAAACAAAAAAAAAAGAGAAAGAGAGAGAGAGGAGTAATTAGGCTCTTGACAATAACAGAAATTTCTGCTGACAATAGAGAGATTAAAATACTATAGAGAGTAATCTGACTATAATTTACAGAAGGTAGGGAAGAGGTAAATAAGGAGAAACAATGATCAGAGAGGACTCTTTGCCTGGAGTTTTTGCCTTTGCTCACCATTCTGCCTACATCTGCATATCTGTTTGTGCTCATTTACCTTTTATTTTCCATTGCTTGCACTCAACCAGGTGATGTTCTGGTGATAAAAAGCTATGCTGCTTCACATCTGCTGCCTCCTAAACAGTGAAGTGATTAGGTAAAATTAAAAATAAAAAAAAGATAATGTGTAATTTTTATGTCTATAACTTAGTTTCCTTCTAAATGTCCCACGCTTTTATATTTCTTTCTTTTGCTTTGTTTTGTGTTAGTTCTCACTTGACTTCCCCACTAAGGAATAGAGATCACATGCAATAAGCAAAAGCAACTTGTGACTGTCTCTTTCTGTTGATGATTTTGCTTTTCTCAAGCAATAAGTAGGGTACTACAGACTGTAAAACACAGAAGAGAAGCTCTCCATGAAAGCTGTGACCAGCAACAGTGAGCTCACAGCTCTTATTTAATCTGCCATCTGACAGAAGTCTAGAGCAACTGCTGTTAAAAAAGCAACACCTCCAGTAACAAAAGGCAATGAGTTGGTAGGCATATGCCCAGCTAACTTCAGCATCATAAAAGGAATAATTATAAATCATTAGTCACTAAATAGAAGGAAAGTTAAGCTTGCCATTATACCTTTCATCTATCTGAGTGTGTAGTATATAATGGATTCTGTGCTGAACAGAGCCTGAGAGATACCCCAGGAAGCAGAGCAATAGCTTACAAAACAACTATGAAATCAATCTGTAACCTGGGGGGAGTTTGGATTTTTTTTTTTCCCCAGTATAATTGCATGTTACAGTAATACATGCTATTCTAGAACAAGGCATAAATTCCGTTCACTTAATTTTAAATATTGTTTTTACAATTCTCCTCTGCTATTTTCTGATTATTTCAGGTGAGACTATTAAAAAAAAAGAAAGACAAAGTCTTGGAAAAAAAGTAAATAATTGAGTCTAGCCTAGCATGAATAACTAAGCTGCAAATTACTGTAAACTGAGAATAAAAAAGATTTGGAAGAAAGGGGTTTTTTTCTGCTTTAAGTCAGGAAATAGACAACACAGTGGATGTTTTTGCTTTCTGGTTAGGCAGATTTTACCTGGCATCAGGAATAGGATTTACTTTGTTTAAATAGAGGGAAATCCTGAAAAATACTGTATTGTCTTTGAATTATTGTCACATCTGACCACAAAAGACAAAAAGGGATGGTGCAAGAGGATTACATTTCCCTCCAAGATTTGCTAGTCCAGGGGCTGTGTACCTGGAGAGCCTGCAGGCAGCTGGCTGAAATAGGGATTTGAGGCTGCTGGAAAGTCAAAGGGATGCAAATTGCTTACAGTGACTCGGAGGCTCAGACATCCACACACTCTTTGAAGCCTGTCTGCTCAGCATGCTCCAGGGAACTCATCCTACTCTCCTCTTTCATAAAAATCCATTTAGAAATGCATCTGTCAGGAGCTGAGACCCTTCTCTTGCCACCGCTGAGGGAAAGCAGCAAAGTTTCCCTGAAAAATTATGTGATTTCTGTATTCATGTACCTGTTTCACATCATCTGTCCAAAATGGCTTTTTCCTCGGTCTGAAAAAAAAAGGATACCTTTTCACCTGTGTGATTTTAGAGCCTTGCAGATTGCTGGGCTTTTCTTAAGTTTTAAATAACTTTTATCACAAAGAAGTTTATTTTTATTAGTACATCAAGAAATCCACACAAAACAAGCAAAGAATTACTTAAAAAAAAAAAAAAAAAAAAAAAAAAAAAAAGACATTTCCATATTTCAAACTATTCCAAGCAATTCCATACCTCTTGTCTTGTTTTTGAATTGGAAAGAAGGGAACAGACAGGAGAACAGAAGGGTCATGGTAGATTTTCATAGTTAAATGTTTTGTTCCAAGGGTGACTCTTTCTCTCTTCTGCCTAAGAATCCTTTCTCCATGTTTGCCTTACTCTGAGCAGCCCCACTGCCAGGTCTGTCTTTTCCCTCTCCCACCATCACAAGCCTAAAGCCTCTTATCCCCTCTCATCTGTGCCCCACACCTGTCTCTTTTTCATGAACCATCTCCCTCTGCTCCAGACCTTCCTTCAAGCAGCATCATTACCTTTCAGACACCTTCATTTTGTTCCCCTGAGTTCCTCCTCATTATTTCTGCTTAGTTCATCAACTTTGGACTGCTCCACTTTCACCTGTTGGATGGGATATCACCCACTGGTCTTAGCTTTGGTTGTCACTTCATCATCTGCATTTGAGTGGCCTGGGACTCAGAAAATGGTCCCTCCAGATCCTTTCTGGCCCAGACAGTGCTGTCAGTTTTCACTGAAAGCATTTTTTATAGTAGCAAAAAGTTCATATTATGTCAATAAGGAACAATGAATAAGGGATAAATCTTGTGTCATGAAACCAGTAGATGATCCAGTAAAACAATAAGAAATATCATCACTATTAAGGAATTAACTGTGATAAGGCAACTAAGCATTTATTAAATATTTGCTATTTGTCAGTGGCTGGCTGTCTCTGAGCTTACAAGGTTTTCTGCCTTTGGAAGGATGGAATGGAAACAAATATTTTTCATACTGATAGAGTTAAGCAGAGATTCATCTAAAAAGATTAAATTATTTCAGACAGTAGTTAGTGAGAAATTAACTTTTGAGCAATGTAATCAAACTTTTAAAAAACGCCAAATTTATCATAAATGACAAAAAAACCTCTTGCTTGCACAGAATTGTGAGAAACATTGAAAGTCTGGATTTATTATAGGAGGGTTAAACCCTTCAGGCAAAGAGAGGTCACTTACTAGAACAATTTGTTTTCATGTCCCTAAACCTGTCTGACCTGTTCATCTGTTTGTGTCCTATAAAATATCCTGTTAGTACATGCAGATGCAGTATTAGCAGAGGAAATCATATTGGCTCTTTGAACCTTAGAATTCTTGGTTCAAGTCAATGAAAATTATCATATTGCCCAGAATCCAACTTGGCAAGCTTGCCAGCTGTCTGGAGTGTACTTCCAGGAAATAAACTGCATAAGATATCATAGAATAGGGTTAAAATTGGAAAATTTTACTCCAAGTTAGCCAGGAGGGCTTTGAAAACAAGAAATTACTTGATTTTATGAGGAATGACTGCTGAAACAGCTTTGAAGGATTTTAAGAGAATTGAAGAGATAGCAAAGCAATTTGGTATTTTCCATGCAAAATCTCCAAGTAGAACTGATCTGTCTGCATCTTCAGGTTCACATGACAGAAAGTTGCTGTAAACATCTGTTGAAGTGGGTGACACCAATCTGTTCTAATTTCCCTTGTCTGGGGAAGATTTTGTACTTTATGACTATCCCTAACCCATATATACAGGTGTGGTTAATGAAAGAAATGAAATTAATTTTCAAAATCTAACTAGTCCTTTTTAGAAAGAAGTATTTACAGAGATGTTTCAGAAGTATTCAGAAGTATTTTCAGAGATGTTTCAGTTCTCCAAAAGCAAACTTTCTTCCCCTTCCAGATCTATATAAATAGCCAGGTAAATAAGAGCCAGATTGTCAATCAGTAACACTCAAATAAATTTGTTTTTAAGGTGTCCATACCATTCAAAAGCTTCCTGTATATTTTTTGAGTCCTGCATACAGAAGATAGTAAAAATTTAATGTAAAATTAGGTACATACATCTAAAATTTAGGTATGGGTCTAAAACAGAAAGTCTGATTTTTAGCTCTTGTAAATTATTATTCCATTTTTGTGGATGGTAATATGTCAGCTGTAATGGCTGAGGATTTTCTGTTCTGTTAAACATTGGTTACTGTTCAGGTAAGCAGTAGCTGTTTTTTGTTTAGAGCACATGAAAAATACTCTGAAATTATGTAATTGCAGGAAGTGCTGCAAGGATGCTCCAAAGCTGGTGAAATTTCTAATAAGTCATGCAAACGTATTTATAGCACACATTTTCAGTCTCAGTAAGAACTGCTAACCAGAAGACAAACTAAAACAGAAATGTTAATGGAAATTCCTAGTAATGTTAATGATGGGAATCACACACATCTTTATCCTGCTTGTTTAATAAATATGTCTTTTAATAGACTTCAAAACATATAGACAAGGAAACCAAGCATCCAAGGGGGGTACAGCAACTCAGCACTTGGCTAACATTTAACATGTGACTTTATAAATGCCATGGCAAACATCTGAACCTTGGTGCCAGTGTCACCTCATGGGCTGTCTGAGCAGCTCTGAGGGCCACCAGCCCTCTCAGGTCTCTCTAGATGTGATTCCATTCCTTCTTCACAGACTCCAGGCTGATATTTCTCTCTTTCCTTTAGAGCATCCATAACTTTGTCAAGAGCCCTTTCTCATTGTATTTGTTTGGTTTGCTAGAGCCAGGGACCTATTCATTTCATATACCTGAAGGTTCCTGCCACAGTCTTCTCAGTGCTGCTCTCTCACCTCCTGGGCTCACCATCACCCCACAGGCCAGGGAAAGAAGCCTGAGGGTTGGTTTGTAAAAATTAAAGGAGTCTCAGGAACACTCTGAGGACCATTTCAGTGAAGAAATTTTCCTTAAAATCCAATCTAAACCTCTTCTCAAGAGGCTGTTTCCTCTTATGCTATCTCTTGGTACTTGTTTGTTGCTTTTTTATTTTATTTTAAATATTAAGATATTTCTTAAAAAAGAAAAAAAAAAAAAAAGAAGAAGAAAAAAAGGGGGGGTTGGGGAGAGACACACTAAATTTTAGTATCCCTTCCATCAGACAGAAACACTACAGCATGCAGGAAGGCTATGAGGATGAATGGTGGAAATCTGAAAGACTAAGGACAGCAAGATCTGTATTATTTCCAAAAGAGTATTCCCTTATGGGCAATATAAAACCAGAGCTAGAAGTTAAAAGTTTAAAATACATTAACACAGTAAGGTCCTTTTTTTAGATACAACTTCACTACAACCATTCTTCCCACCCTTAATTCTGCAGGAATACTGTGAACTGAAGAACCACAGGTGGTGAACATGATCCTGTGAACTTGAAATTGAGAAGGACTTTTCCTCCCAAGCTTGATGTGGCAGTTTAAAATAATTTCCTTTTCCAAAAGCAAATATAGAGTTTCCAGAGAGATATTGTGACCAGTTTATTACCCATCTGCTTTGCAGTAATGCACCCACTGACAACCTGATTTCTCTATGCAAAGACAAGATAAAGACCAGCACTCAATGGACTCAAAGAAAAGGACATATTTTGATTTTACCTCTGCTCTCCAGTGTAACTCCACTGATACCATAGACTTATTTGTTGTTATGCTGTTGTCAAGTCACATTCTTTATCCCGATTCCAAACAAAAAAATATATTCAGCTGCAAGGGGAAAGTGGGGGTATAGTGGAGGGTGAAAAGAACACTCAGTGCCTGCAGTTCCCAGAATAATCCCCCCCATGTGCTTTCACATTAAAGTGTGAATTGCCAGGTCACAGAGGGGGGAATCCACTTCTTAGGGTAAACATTGTCTCTTAATTAACAGTTTCTGCTGTTAAGCATTCCACATACTTAGAAAGCAGAACTGCTTTCAATGGAATTTGCATATGTACTTGTGTGACACACTTATTTTGTTCCTTTGGATGTTTTCAAAGGCTTCAAGTGATGATTTTGAATTTCCAGACATTTCTGCCAAGGCTAAAGAGCTATTCACCAACTTTACAAGAACTCTGCTGCAGTCTCTTTGTCGGAGAACAGTGTGCTACTTCATTCAAACTTAATGAGTTGAATAACTTGGCATCTAATTGGACTTTAGATCACTGCTTGTCTTGTTAATGCAGTGTTAAAACTGAAGGTGACCAGATGTAATCGCAGTAAAGACTATTTTAGTACTCAGTATGTTACATAAGATCATATTTTAATTCCTGTTAAATAGACCTCATTCAGTGACAAGAAATCCCAACCAGCTCTCTGTTCAGGTACGTGTTGAGCAGCTCCCTCCCCCTGCTAATTTGTGGTAGAGCACTAAATACTAATGAACTCATAGTACTTAAAGTGCCAAAAGTAGCCCTGGAAAGACACTTCCAGAAGATAAAACTACAAGCCTTTTATTTTCTCTAAATTTTCAGTCTATTAACTTGTGGTACAAGTTGGGTTTCATTCCATCTTACCTTTCTGGTAGAGAAAATAAGATGGCTAGGGGGTCTCTAGTTATTACAGACAGCTTTATATTACATTAATATGCTTTGGGGCTGTATAAAAATATAGATATCCCAAAGAAAATAAGAAAAGTAATGAGGATGAAAGACTAAGCCATGACTCTTAATGGTGATGTGTGATACAGAGTGAGAGGTCAATTCAAAAGCCAGGCCAGTTTCTATGGAGAGAGAATAAATGTGGAGCTACTGAAGGCCCCAGTTCTGTCTCTCTGTTTTGAAACATGTCCCTCATATATGTAAAAACAAACAAACACAAAATCACAGATAGACACACTCTTGGGTCTTTTGTCAAACTTAAGTCCTACTTAACAATTTTGGTTACACTTTAAGGCATAAAAAAATTTTTTGCCTGTTCCCAGAGCCCTCACCATGCCATTTTTTGAACCCCTGCCACCCTGCTGTCATGCAGTCCATGCAATGCAATTTCAGGGGGAGTATAAAGAGCAGAGATGACTTGAACTATGTCTGAAAGCCTGATCCAGATTTGACTGATGCCTTATCTTTTAAAGCCTTATATTCCACTGGACAGAATATAGTAGGTGCTCATCTGCCTTGAGAGTTAGATTTTGTACCATATCATTTAATAGATACAGTCTAGTGATTTATTCATGGGAAGAGGCTATCAAATATTAACTATTTCAAGGAAAAAAGTTACTGTAAGGCAAGCATTTGGAACAGCAAGCCTACATGCTCTGTCCTTGATCTTGGTTAAGTAGTACACCATGTCTGTGTCATGGAAAAATCTGAAATACTTTAGCACACTACTAGTGATTTTTGTGCTTTATGAACTGTACCAGAGGTACAGGTGAAGTCTTAAGATTTAGGCTACCTAGATCTAGGGGTACTAAAAGTAAATTGTGGTCAAGATGGGACCATTCCTTTTGCCTCCAGACAGTAAGAATTCAGCCAGATGCAGTCTGCTTGAAATAAAAGGGAATTTAGTAGGGCATAGTAAGGAGGCTTGCATGCTTGGCACTTTTTCTTCATTCTTCTAATATTCCATACATATTTTAAGGTGCTTGTAACTTCCAGCATCTTAGAAAGTTATTATGCAGATACTTGATATGCCCCAAAAGGGCTTCAGCATTTCAAGAAAGCCATTAAGTTATGCACAATGTTAGCCTGTGACCTTCTATTCTTACCTCTGTCACATTTGCTGCCTGTCTTCTGTTTCTGCTCCCATTTCACTGCTTTCTTCTCCCCACTGCTTAGTTGTGTCCTACTTAACATTCAATAGAAAAGCCTTTGGGAGAAGTATCAGGTCTTCCATTTATACAATTCTATGATCTATGAGAATAACAATGAAAATAAGTTTGAATAAGTACTGGAGGTTTTTTGCTGTATCATACTCCAATTAAATACTTCACTTAATGGAGGTGGAAAAAATACCTTCTCTCTAAAACCATTTGTACCATGGAGAAGAAAAACATGTTTGATCTTAGGATTTTTAAGTTCATCCAGCAGGTTTTCAGCTGGAAGACACCTGTATCCTTAAAAGATCTAATGCACTCAAAAAAGAGAGTGCTTATTTTACTTACATAAAACATTTTTGCTCAGCCGGATTTGCATGTGATCTTTCCCCAGCTACTCAGACTTAAATATGTGCTTGGTAGGTCTCCTTCTAATAATACTCCTAACTCAGAAATTCCACTTTGGAACTGAAAACTTTTTTGACTTCTGAAAACTTATCACATAGCTTCTCTGGTGACAGTATTACTGCATTCCAGAAGCAATGTGGTGGTGGTTCTCTTGGTGTACCTTACCAAGTCTTTAAAGGTAAGAATTTATAGAAGTTTTACCATTTGCCTAAATTTTAATTTAGGTAGGTAATGATCTTGTGTGATGACCAGGAACTTCAGGATTTTGATAATCCAGAAATACAACAGGAATGGGTTCTTTCTGAACTTAAATACTTCTGTTGTCAGTGACCAATTGGAAAATGTAGAGAGGATCTTCAGAGACTTTTTCACTTCACTGAGGACATGTGGCAGATGTATTCAAACATCTTTGTGGTTTCTTTGGCAATGATAGGTCCAAGGTACAGCAGGGGGGCATTTTGAATCTTACTTGGAGTCTTTGGAAAGTAAGAGGCTCATTAATTTCAAATGATCCCACTCTGCTATAATGCAGCATTTTTGTCTTAGGCGGTGTTTCTGAATCAGTTTTTGTCACCTTTCTAGGGAAAATAAGGTACCTGTGCATTTCAAGTTGTGAAGCACACACACAGTGTGTAACGGTGTCTCTTTTCATCACCTAGGAGCTCTTTATCCATCTTTTGACCTGATAATCTTATCTTTAGGAGCACTGCTGAGCCTGGGCTGTGACAGGAGAACTACAGCAGTGTGTTTAGCAGTGGCTAATGCTCTCCCGGGTTGCTAACCTGAGGAATGGAGAATGTAAAATGGGAAGCCTGGTGTAGCCCCACCACAGAGCCTTTGTGTAAAGATGGAAAAGTCTAAAAGGTCAGCTAGAGAATCAAGAAGCCCTGTGGACAGGCAAGCTTTGTGGACAAGAGCTCCTCTCCACAGACATCACTTGCAGAGTTAACAGTTTAGACAAATGAATAATAACCTAAGTACTTTAATACAGGAAATACTAAACTAGTACTGGAAGGTACTGAGAGAACTCTCAAGTGATGCTTATGTCTTTTGGAGGATCAGACCCAAGAGCAGAAAATTATATTCAGAGCTCTTTCAATTTAAAATAGAGCTGCATTTCTTTAATCTTTAAGACTCCATCGGGAACTGCCCAATATATTCTCTTTAGATTTAAAAAAATCTGCTATTAGTGAGTATATGAACTTCAACCTTACTAAACAAAATATATTGGTGTGAAGGGGAATGTAGTTTGTACAGTAAACAGATGCTTGTGAGACTGGGGAGAAGTGAATTGCTAAAATGGCTCTAGCATGTAAAGGATGCATGAAAATCTCACAGAAGTCTGAGATGCAAAGTTAACACTGACAGAGTATATAGTGCAGTAAGCAAACAGTACCTTTATTGTAGACATCTGCAGCTGGAGGATCCTCTTGGGATCACCATTTGCTTGCCCAGGGAATTTCTTGTCATGTTAGATGTCAGCATCCACAATTTTTATGGACTGGAACTGAAGTTTGTTTCCTGATCTAAGTTTTATAGACAAATTCTTTCCTTAGTGATGTTGCATTTGATGGTGCTGTTAGAGTTGGGAGGGAGAGGCAAGAATGGATTTGTCCATGTGTGCCAAGGAAGAGTATTCTGCTGCAGAATACTGCTGAAATAGCATAAAAGTGTTAAAGTTCATTTTAAAATTAACTGTACTGGTCTCAGACTCCAGTAAATACTCTTAAGCAGTTTTTAAATTCCAGAGAAATTCCAATAGTATTGCATTCTATATCAAATGAAAGCAGCATCATTAGTGACACACTAATGAATACTACATGAATTAATAATAATCGGGTACTTTTTGAAGTCTCCCTGACTTCCCTCTGTCTGTTAAATCACTTCAAGTAATTAATTGCTTAATGCTTTTCACCTTTGACAGAGAGAAATAAATTGCAGATTAAAAATACCTGTGCTGGCAGTGGTCAGAGCAAAGTCATATGGAGGAATGAGCATTTTGCCTTGCTGAGGCTCTTACCCAGGTAGTAATGCACAGATAAAGGAGGCTGATACTGAATTACTTATTCTAGTAAAAAATTCACCCAGACCCACAGATTTTTTGCAATTGTTTCTCCTTGACAGAACTTACTCAATACCTCTGAAGTCTCCCATCCTCTCTTTGTAGTACTGCTGCAGGACCAGCAGTGGCAAAAACTTTCCCCTTTAGCTTGTTTGTGTCAGTAGGTGACAAAACAGGGCAACAGCACCTCAGTCCCTTTTGCTGAGATGAGTTGAGATGTCAGAGGTGTTTTTTAGGGTCACCTCTCTGTTAGAGAACTGCCCTGACATCAGCTTGGTCAAGGAGTGACTAAGGAATCACATGAAACTCTACTCCCATGGGCCTGGAATAAATATGAATACCAGCCTTACCAGCAAAATGAAAGCACGTTAATGTAACAATTTTTTATTATGGAGACTGCCTGGTTCTAATGATTTTAATATTATTTTTATTCTTTTTATTTATAGATACTAGGAACTCAGTAGCTTGGAGCCCTTCATCTTCTGTGTGCACAAAGCCAGGTAAAGTCAATTATTCAAAAGTTGTGGTGACCAGAGAATGCATGAGAATCATGTTAATTTTAATCAGCTTGAAAATGAGGAAGTCAGTTTAGTATTCTTTCTGCTTAAAAGATTTGAAATTGCAGGTTGTACAGTCTTGCTGTTTTGAAAAATAGGGACGAGTGTTGGAGGTTGTGGCAGGAATTCTCCCCTGTTAAATCTGTTTTATTCCACTACTCCAACCCCATTATGGTGCTGGCTGCAAGAAAAGTGCTTTTGGAAATGTTATAACTAACATATATATTGTACTGCCTAGGTGAGGAGTAAGTTTCATAGCTTAATTTAGTATTCTGACTAAATCTTTTTTTAACTTTTTTTCTGGCTTTACAATAAAGTGTGCAAGAGGGAGAGAAGGCAAGGGTGCTCTGTGATTCAATGTGAAGGAAAGCCCAAAAGCCTGGTTCTCAACCTCTGATAAATGCAGCTCACAGCATTCAGCTGCTAATGCAGAATTTAATCTTTCTTCCACATTTTTGCTTCCTCAGTCTTTGAAATGGGATAGAGAATGGCAACCTCCTACTCTATTTTGAATGCATTTAACTGCATGTTTTAAAGCTCTAAAGTTGCTACAGGAGTTCTTTGCATAAAGTGATGTTATTTTGTGTCCATAGAGAAAAATGAAGGGTAGCAGGAACTTGTGCTAGAAAGTGAGAGCTGCTAGACTTTTAGATACTTGAAACTCTGGGGAAGATACTCAACTTTGTTTTGTTTTGCTTTAAAAAAGGAGGTTCTTCTGCATACTCCTGTGCAGATACTCACTACAAATTCCTTGCAGAAAATTCCCCAGGCCAAATTGCTTCTCCTGGGTGTAATTATGGTAGACAGAAGGAGTTGCAGGGGCCAGTTCCCAGCCTGGATTGGAGAGCCTGTATTCCCCTAAGGTCAGGCCTGTGGCAGGAACAGCTCCAGCACTGCCAGGCTGTGCCTGCCTGAAGGATTTCTGCCCTCCTGGGTGCTGTAAAAGTGTGGCTGGGGCCCTGTCCCTGCCTGGCTGTTCAGCTTCATCCCTCTGCCACCAAGCTAGATGAGGGGTTGGCACAGGACTCTGAATGGGAAGCAGAGTGACAGTAAATTCTACAGTGAAAATAACATGAAATGAGTGAAGATTTGACTGGAAGGGGAAGTGAAGGAGAAGGGAGATGCAATCTAGAAAAAAACATATGAAGCAGAAGTAGGAAACAAAAGAAAAGCAGGAAGACCAAAAAAAAAAAAAAGTCAAAAAAAAAGGAGAAAGCAAACTAAAAGCAAACAATAACAACATAAGACTCAGAAGTGTTTTGCACTTGTATTACAAAACAAAAATTCCACTGGGAAAGGAGGGCAAGACTGTACTGTGCCTGAAAGCATCTTATTGAGATGAATTTTCTTTATGCATCCGTACCCTTTACCTAAGTGCAGTAAAAATAGGTTTGGGCTTGTTGGGTATGAAATGCATCTATGATTTTCTCCTCTCAAATAAATGTTCGATTTTGTTCAGAAAGTGTTTTCTTTATTAGCTCAGGGTATGTATTTTAGATAAAGCTAAATGCTACTCCTATCTGCTAGAAATATTTTTTTTCTGGGTAATAGCCAAATGCCATTTAAATTATGTGTATTATGCTTTAGTTAAAAATAATGGGCAATATAGCTGTATTTCACAATGAATAAGTGCAGTAATTGTGAGACAAATCACACTAGATACTGTTTGCTGCTCATTTCTCCTTGAAATTCAGTGAATAATAAGCTGCTTTAAAATAAATGACATTTTTAATGCATCCAACAATAATGGAGTCAACTAATTACAGGTAATAAATGCATTTTTATTGAAATCTGAATGGCTATACTTGTTATTGGCTCTCAGAAGTGTACTATACTCATTTGAATTATATACCTTCATATAAGTCAAATAATTATATATTTGTTCTACTCTCAAGTAAAAAAAAAAACAAAAAAACAGTTAGAATTTCATCAGGCCCTATTTTCCTGAAGTCATGGAGGTAATGAAGTTTCTCTTGACCTGAAAGGAAGCTATTTTCATGCTGCATTTTGAAGCAGGAACAGTCTGATTACTACAGGACTTTTGAAAAAGAGAATATACAGTACTAGAAACTAAGTCCTAGTTTAAAAGGCAGGATGCAAGAAAAAGAAAACCAGTGCTCTCCTAGGGCAGCACTGACCCATACAGGATTTGGCTTCTTGTGGTACCCTGGCTTGCAGGTTTCATCCCTGATGAGCTGGCAGGCTTTAGGATACCCCAAAGTTAAAATTTAGACCCTTTTTGGGGTGATCTTTTTCTTCATCAGTAGAGAAAAACTGCCACTCCACAGAGTTCTGTGGCACATTGCTCTCCTTACCCAAATGTATGACTCAAAAAGTCATACAAATATCTTTTAACTCCCTGATGAGAGAGGCATCAAGCAGCCCCCTTGCCCCACTATCATGAGTGAGAGTTTCAGAAATGCTGGAAACTCCTTGCCTGCCTCTCACAAACATCCTTTCACTTTACAGCCACAGGAAATCATCCCTAGTTCAGATTTAAGGAGTATCTATAGTGCAGTGTAAGTTGCCTCCTGAGTGAAAAAATAAAGGCAAAGTTGTCCTTTGCCTTCTGAGATTGCCTGAAGCAACAGGAATTACAGCCCCCAAAGCATGAAAATAAATTGTGTCACCCCAGCCCTGGCAGATGCCAGTCTGACTTTGGGGTGACACCTCACTTACTGAAAATCTGGGTGGCACCTGCAGGCAGAAAGGCTCTACCAGGATGCTCCAGACTGGGAGAAAAATTCAGAGGCTGTCATCTGAAGTTTTAATTTTGCTTTGCATTGTCCTCAGCAATGTTCATTTAAACTTAGCTGTTTAAGCAGTTATACCCAGTAGTAAATTAATTTGCTGGAATATTAATGGAAGGGGAGCACAAAGGATACAGTCAGTCAGAGTTAATTTCAAAATTACAATAAATGTTCATACACAGGTTGTTTTTCTGAAGTATTCACCATTTCTAATGAGGATGGGATATGACGTGTCCTTTTTTACATTTCATATGCTGCATATTTCAAGTAGAAAATCTAAACTCTCAGCTGATGGCTGGCAACTTGAGAGAAAGAAAAACATAAACAACTTGGAGAAAAAAATTGAATATAATAAAAATAATCTTGAAAGTATTCCAAGGCTAAGACAAGTCAGAAATATGTTCAAAATACGGAGTGTGAACGTTAGTTTTCCATAATACAGATGGAATCTAAACAAGCAGACTATTGACTATAGATTAAGCTTGCCTCATCAATAAAACCAACATTTTTCAATCTCCACCTTCTGAAGGATCTGTCACATAGTTTCTATCTTTCCTGAAAGGAAAAAAATTCCTATCATTAGCAAGGTTCTGTTTTTCACTTCAACAGAGTCTGAAAACAGTTCAAGAAATAAAAACTTAGTTAATAAATAATAGTATTATACTGAAAGTCAAATTTAAATGGAACAGTGTACATAATAACAGAAATACAGTAAAAGGAGTGAAATAAGTGTCTTCTGTTAAGAATCTGTGGCACACATTCCAAAACACATATCTGTAGCTGAAATAAAAATAATTAAGCCAGTGTGGTATTCAGATCCTATTCTGTCCCTGTGATTAACTGGTTGATCTAACACACATTTTAAAAATGATATTTCCATTTGGCAGGAAGCAGCTGTCAGTGGAAGGAACGTTGCCAAACAGGGAGTTAGTGGTTATTTAAAATGAACATTGAGCTATGTTGGTTTGTGATGGGTCACAAGAGTTAGAACAAAGCAAGTTTTTTTCCAGGCTGGTGGAGACATGGCAGTTGCAGCACAAAATGATCCAACTGACCAACTCCTATAACCAGAGCTCAGCCCAGCTGAGGAGTCCTTGTCCCACATGCAGCTTTCTCTTTCATCAGAAGATGCCATATAGATCTATCAGGAAAGGCTAGACTCAACTCAAAAGCTCCTGTGACAGATAATCAAGACCCACAAATGGAAAAACTGAACTAATAAAAGAACCTCCAACATCTTTTCCCTCATATATAAAGCAATAGATCAACTTGGCTTTCATAATCAAGAACAAACTAAGTTTGTGTCCCAAACAAGCATCAAAAAAATCTTTTCATTTAAATAACATATAAATTCCAGTTATGACTCTGCAAGTGATATCCTTTAGTCCTGTAATCTGCAAGTACACAAATTGTGTTTGATTTTTACTAATTATAACAACAGCATGGAGCTTGATCATTAGCACTTAAGAAGGCATCAAGAGCTTCAGTAATAGTAAGTGTGTTAACAAGGCTAATTGCTCATTTCATTAGCTTCATAGCATTAGTTCTCAAAGTTGTGCAATTCTTATTCAATGGAGTAGTAACACTGCTTTTTTTTTTTTAACAGTTTATTGGTAGTTTAACAAATTGACAGAGAAATTATGTTTTTCCCCAAAGAGAAGTAAAAAATAGAACATTATTAAAAAAATTAAAATGGATAAATTAATAGCAAACCAGAATTAGTTGTGCAGTAGTGAGGTACTGCAGAGATTTCACTTTGCTATTAGAAGGATGGGTTCCTAAGACCTGTGCTGGAGAATAAGGTCCTTTAAGCAAGAAATCATATTATTTATGTGGACTTTTCTTTCTGATGTTCAATTCACAAGGACTTTTGAGCTTCGTTTTGCTTTTAACTCAGTGGCAACTCAGAAGTGTTAGTTATCATCAGAAAGCACTTCCCCCAAGTCCAAAACTCTTTCCAGAAACATTTCCCTATTTGAGAATCTCTCCCTTTCCCACTTCCTTGTCACAAAAGATTCCTATGCATAGCTAAGCACAAAGAGATTCTACTTCAGACTTTTCTTAGTAAACTTAAAAAAAAAATCAGCTTTAAATATCAAGTGGTGATGGAATATGCTATTAACATGACAGAAACAAACCTCATCTATTATGGAATTATGCTTCACTGTGATTATTTAGAAATACAATATGCCTGTAAGTGCATTTAAATTACAGTAAGCAAAAGAGCACTTTATGAAGAGTTGGGTGGTGTTGGGTTTTGGGTGATTTTTCTTTTTAATGGACTGAACCACACACTAAAAGATTTCTGGTTTCTTGGATGATTCATTAATGCTTCTTTCATTTACTAATTTCTATGGGACCATCTGTCCCCTCTTTGTAGGAAGGCATTTAGCTGTAAATATATTTTATAGTCTTTCTCAATTTAAAAGTAGTTGCCCAGCTGCTTCACAGAAACTGTCAGCAATTGGTAAACTCCTCAGAATTGCCAGCTTTCATTATTAATCCAATCAGGATGCAGTTTAAAATACTACAAATCAGATTATGTTCCATTGGACAGGAATTGGAGTGACATGATGTGCTGGGTTATCCTATTTTGCATCTGTGTTTGCCTGTAATCCAGGAGCTGCCTGCACTTTCTTCTCCAGGGAGGACACTTTGACTGTCCCTGTGCATGGATGTGCTCGTGTGTCTGTGCCCCCCAGAAAAAGAGAACTGTTCAGGCTTTGTCTGTCTTGTTGAATCAAACTGGGCTGCCAGGCATGGGCAGCATGAATTAGATACAAAAGCATATTGGCTATGCTTTTGAGTTCCTGTTTTATCTGGTTTAGATTAATTAGAACTGTAAATTTGTGCTTTCTCATTTGACTGGGTTTCAGACCAGTCCCTTTCTCCCTCCCTGTTATCTTCTCTATTATCAAACCCATATTTATTAACAGTTGACAGTGCTTGCTGGTAATAAGATAAAAATGTGGAGGTAAGGCAATAAGGCTGGCACTTGGCTGCATTAAACCATTATATTACTACATCATTTCTGTAGTTGCAAGCCTCTCTGGTACAATATTCAGGTGGGAATATTTATAAGAACAGTCTAATTAAAATTAATTTCTACACATGGAGAATTTTACGCATTAAAGAACAAGCTGTGCAAGGACTTGATGGGTACAGAATTCCACATTTATTTAGAAGGCATCTATATTGGTCAAATGAATGCCTAGGAAAACTGATGGTTTTCAGTGGACTGTACACTTTTGGACAATTATTTTCAGTAGCATGAGATTTTCTGATGGGACAACTCTCAATCATTAGTGAGGCTGTAAAGTTTACCTTCTCTAGCCAACTGGTGTTTCCTATAGTACATTTCACTTTGTTCCACTCAAAAGTAACTCTGAATTTAGGGCTTTATAGAGGTATTCTGTGCTACTCATTGCTACAGCAAAAGAAAACAGGGCACCCAGTGCCTGCTACTCAGCTCTAGAAACCCCATCTTTTGTTAAAGACTGAAAATCTGTTAGTTTTTATCTGTTGGATGCAATCAGAGTGGTATTATAGACTTTTTATCAGTTGTACTTTGTATGCCTCTAATTAGGTGAGCCTTCAGAAAGAGCTTTGAAACTATGAAAAGAACACTAACACTATGGAAAAAAAAATCTGAGGTATTAATACACTACGTCCAGTTGAGCTGAAGGTTTTCTAGTGTGAGATATAAAGGGAAATGTTCACAGAATAATGTGATGTCAGAGAAGTTTGTTTAGTCCTTCTTTTGAAGAGATATTTAGGAAAAGGTAGAAGTGTGATGGTAGATTCTGACAGGTCTATACAGAGTAGAGAAGAGAAATTTCTAGACAATCATGTCTTGGGGACTTATTCAGTTAACAGAACAGAGGGAGAACATTGGAGTGGGGGAAAGAGAGACAGAAATTGTATTAAGGGTTTGAAATAATTAAAATAACATTTCACTAGTTTTGTTGAGTTTGTAATTGAATAGTAATAAAAGGAGATTAAAACTAAATGCCTTAGTGGTATGAAAAGATTAAAGTGTAGTGAGTAGGTTCTACTCCTTAAAAATGCTATGATAATAGATCTACTATCTGACACAAGCAGAAACTGTCTTACATTGTGTAATGCATTCATGGCCTCCAAGCAATATTTTTGGTTAGCTTTAGGGAGGAAATTATGGAGTGCTAGAAGTGGAGAGTATCTATAATCAGATGTTTGGTAGGGATAATTTTCCTTAATTAAATCCATTGTTTATGGAGTCATTGGCATTCAGCTAGCAGAAAGTTTCAAGATAACTACTTTTCTCATAGGCAGTGCCATGGAATTACTTGAGTGTGTTTGGTTACTTTATTAAATTCAGAGAGCTCTGCTGATTCTGAATTTCATGTATCTTTTTATTGTTGTCTTCTGTCAATGTGATCTGTGAAGACTTTGGCTTTTCAACTGAATCCCCCAGTTCAGTTCATTCCAGGCATAGTTTGAAGAGTCATCCTAGTGGATAATTACACATTTCATGGCATTTTTATGAGCCTTTGCTTCATAGCTTCTGGATGTCTGTATTTCATAAGCTTTATAGTGCATGAAATAAAGGGATTGTGTTGCAGTACGTTCAGCAGCTTATACATATAACCTGAATGCTAATTTTTAGGAACTGAAATTTTAGACAAGTGGCACCATTTTCCTCTTGCAGTTGGGAGTCAGAAATGACTGCCTCGAAGTGAATGGAGCCAGACTAATAAAAAGCCTTTGAAAAATCCCATTGGCTCCTAAATAAAGTATGGCTCCCAGTGAAACTTCCTTTAATCTCCCTGGAATTAGGAAGGAATTCTGTATATTTTAATAAATTGTTGACAGAGAGACTACTAAACACAGTTTTTTCAAGGAAAGTAAACAGCAATATACAACACTTTTTCACAACTGAAAAACTAATATGTGAAGTAGTGATTGTATCAATGCACACTCAGCTATCAGAGAAGTTAAGCAAAAGGGAAATGAAAAATGGTACATGAAATGAACAAATGAAATGGATGAATGAAAAAAAGAGGAGAGTGCAATCCAGCTGTCATCTCCAAAAAATGATTCAAAAGAGCAGCTGCTGTCAGTTCTCAAGTGTGAGAAAACTGTTCCATGTTTGTGTGAGGGGTGCTGGCACTCTGTCCTTGCCATGTTTAAATATTAGGCTTTATTTTGTTTAACTATTCAGCAAAGAACAGTTATAAAACCTCTTTCCTGCTGGATTTGGTGATTGATCCTTTATTCAGATCTTCATAAAACATCCACCAAGATCTACCTGTGACTTAGCTCTTCTGACTGATGATTATATTAACATAAGGGGAAAAGAGAATGGAATATTTCTATTCAGAAAGCCACAGTGAAACCCCTCATCTTGTATGTTATTAAATGATATTGCTATGGATAAAGCCATGGATGCATAGGATGTGTTACAAAGCTCTGCCTTAGACTTCCTCTGTGATTTTACTGCCATAAGTGGCTGCACATTATCACTGAAATTTCATAATTTCTTCTCTTTGTCTCTTTGGGCTGTTCCATATTTCTCTTCTCTTGTTTGCTCCACCTACACTAAGAGTAAGTGAGATAAAAAGATCAATGACATGATACTTACACTTCCACACTGTTTTCTGTTCCACTTGAATACCTTTTACTGATGGAGTAGGTATTATTTAGCCTTAAGAGTTCTTTCCACTGCTTAAGACAAAATACACACACATGCAAAACACACATGCACATATATAAATATATTTACAAATTTATATAAAATTTATGTAGCAGTAAAAAAAAAAAAAAATCTATGTAGCAGTTACATAGAAACCTAAGGAATTGTATTTGACAGGATGACAGAAAAGGAAAGCTGATAAAATATGAAGAGTAAAATTCCCTTAGAGAGTGCTAAGAAAATGAAAGATATGTTTGTATTATAATCCAGAAGATATTCTTAGAGATCTCATCAAGTAGAGAAATGTCTTGTAACAATATATTTTTTAAGGATTACCAGTATCTAATTAGGTCATCTGGAGGGGATCTATTTTGGGAGGGTTCAGCTCTATCACACAAGATCCACAGTTGTCCTGGTACTTGATAAACACAGTGCTGAAATGCTTTGTTATCTGAATATTTTCAGTGACTCTCATAAGGAAATGGGCAATATTTGAGCATCTCTTTCCCTTATCCCAGCCATAAGCACAAATCACAGAACAAGAAAGGAAAAGACCCAACAATAGGTTTAAAACTTCCTCATACTTGGTAAAGATTCAAATGAGCTATTCTTTTAAATTATTCCTCAAAATTTTACTGCTCTAATAAGATGGAGCTACTAGAACAAGACCAGAGATGGGCTGCATTTGGATGGCTAAAATGTGGCATTCTTGAGCAGTATATGAGTGCTCTAACTTGACCATTAGTTAAATTGAGGATCTGAAACATCACAATTCCTTTGATTACAGATCATTTAAAAAGGGTTCTCATCCAAGGTGACTCCTGGTGATAAAAACTTTATCAAAGAAAAAGAAAAGGAGATGCATTGTGTCACTTGGAGCTGCAAAGATTTCAGGGACCATATGTGAGAGATAAGTGCATAGTTATGCAGTGACTGAAATGTCACTCAGCTGAACACTGACTTTGATCCTGATGTAAAAATGGGGAAGGCAAAGTAGCTATAGGATATTTGGACATGTATTTCTTTTTTTTATGGCTAAAATAGTATTGGGGTTTTTGGGGTTTTTTTTGGCTGAAATAATAAGTTAAAAATAAGCATCATGATGTTTTTTTTCCAACACCACCTTTGATTTTCTTTGACTTTTGGGTGGTTTATTTTGTATTTCTAAGTAGTTTGTTTCCTGTTTTACAAAGCTGCTCTTTTTTCCTTGTCTGTATTGTAAGAACACTGCATTAAAAGTTAATATAGGGAACAAAACTACAGGAAAGCCATAATTTATAAGTAAGCAAAACATCTAAACTTAATCTAGTATTCCAGGTTTGGTTTGAACCTGTGACACTGTGGAAAAAAATCTGAATCTAAACCATACCCAACAGGACATGCATTGATTTTTTTGTTTTCCGTTTTATGTAGTGGACATTGATTTGCATTCCTAATGAGGCCATTAATAACAGAGTGAAAGGAAGGGTAATAGTCATCTGGTGGATCTGTAATAAATAGGAATATCAGGCATTAACTACTGGACCTGTAGTCACTTACATAGTACAAACCTATAGGTACAAAAGAGATTTTTGTGAAGTTTTTACTAAATAAAAATATTTACTTTAGATATTACTTACTTGTACCCACAGACAGATGAGAATCAAAAAACTTTAATTTAAAGGAGGCATTTTTATTTAGAAGGTGCATCATTTTGGGAAAGAAGACACGGTTTACACATGGCTGAAATTCAATGGTGAAATGCATTGCAATTTTATTGGTAGAGTTAAGTGAGCATTTGAGGGAACAAATTCTCATGTTCTCAAGCACATGAGAATAAAAAAAGAGAAAACAGCAGGTCAGAACCTCTATCTACTCAGTGTACTTTAATATAAATAGTAATAGTAGCACTATGAGCTGGAGGGCAGGAAGACTCCACCTGAACAGTGTTTCAGCTATTGGATTCTATGAAGTTCCAAGGAAAAGAGATTAGCAGGTGGGAGCAAATGGTATGAAAACTCGTGTTGCAGAGCATAGCTGGGAACATAATTTAGCTCTAGAAAACACAGCTACCAATGATGGAAGTGTGGAGACCATCAAACTTGGCACATCCAGATTCATAAAAAATTCATGTACGTGTTACCAATGTCCCTGTTGTGTGTCCACCTGGATTTTTTCAAGACACAAAGATAAGCCTGAAGAGACACTAAAATGTAGCTCAGTCTGTAGGTAGCAGTTTTATAAATGCAGAATAATGGAATCACATACCTACCTTCTCCTGCTGATGAAAAAGTGGTTAGACAGTTGCCATGTGCCCCCCTCCTGTTTCTTCACTATTATAAAGAAATTTAGATAGCTTTGCCAACCTCCTGAGCTTTGTCTCTGTTCCTCCCAGGCCTTCTTGTAGTTTGAACAACTTCAGAGTAGTTCAACATCAAGGACATTGCTTTATCTGAGAACTGCACACCTGCCTTTTTCAGAGAATGTGTGGAGTTGTCTCCTGCCAGTTGCAGTACAAGTTCATTAATTTTTAAGGCATCAAAAAGGGCACCAAAATCGATTGTTTATATAGAAGTACTTCTTTTCCACACCTGGAAACATAAAGGCAGACTTTCTTTATCCTGACAGCCACCATCACCTTTCCTGAGTCTATCACTCACCATCATTTCAAAGACCCTTTAGATAGGAATTATTTATGAGAGCCATAGCTTAAAGAGACTGTGCAACAAAACAAAATGTTAGGTTAGTGATGAAGCTGATAGGCAGTACCCAAGAGCATCACTTGCCCAAGGGTTGCCACTTGTTCTGAGCTTCCTCTCTCATCTTGACTCTGTAAGCTTGACAAAACTAGCCCAATCAACAGTGTGGAATATCCTATGGCAACTCTGTTTTCTATATTTTATGGTACCTTCACTACTGGTGAAGCTTGGGGATGCAAAGCAAAAGCAAAAGGGCCAATCTGTGTGACTAAAGACTTGGTTTACTCTGGGGAAAGTAGAGAGAGAAAGGTCTGGTATCTTGTTGGTATCCTGCTGGCCAAGGAAGCTAAGGCAAGGTTTTCTTTCCCTGTTTTCTTCCCTGTTTTTCCCTAATAAATGTGAAGAGAATGACCTTTTCATCCAAAGGTCACTTTCTTTCCCCACATTCACTAATTTTCCATTTTAAAGCACATGTTTTGTATCTTTGTCAATTAAGCACAGTGAGTGAACCATTTTTGTACAGGATTACTGCTGTAATTTGAATAATGTTTGTCTCTTAGTTAGCAGAGTTTGAATTAATAATTAGTTTGAATAACTGATGTGGTCAGCATATGATTAAAAATAATTGGCTTTTGTGTTTCTTTGGTACTCTCTCATCTTTGAGGAAATTGTTGAGGGATCACTTATTTAGGGTATATATTTGGACACAACACTTATGTTACTTAGACTCCAGAAAAGTTTTAATCGAATTAATTTCATTTTTGCTTCCAAATTTGAAAAGATTACATGTTATACTGGCATACATTCTTGGGAAAATAATTCACTCTTCAGGTAAGTGTCCAGACATAAATCAGTTTGACATATTCTGTCTCCATGGCTAGGAATGGCATTGAAAAGAAGGTAACATAATTTTGAAGTTCAAGAATAATATAGGCCACAGCAACTGAGACAGTAATGAGTAAAAATTGCAATTCATTGTGCAAAGTTGAATGTAAAAGAAGCCATATCTGAGAAAAGAATCTGAGAAAAAGGATAAAATCTACCATCCCTTCATATTTGCTCTTTGAAGTATGATTGCACCCAAAGAAAATGAAAGAAACTGGGAGTGCTTTTTTCTGATGCTCATATTTTTCAGCTGTTGACAATTCTAGGTTTTTGCCTTTTAATATGCTGTATCAAGTGTGTATTTAAATATACATAATTGGAGATCAGGAAGGTTCCTTTTAATCTTTCTTAACTTCATGGCAAAGCACAGTGGGATGACACACATATTGCTGTTGATACCAGCAGAGTAGAAAAAATCAAACCAAGGAAACACCACTTTTCACATCCCAGGATGTTCTGCTTCATTTAAAAAAGAGTCTTGATGAAGCTGATTGTAGCTGAGAATTGACTGTGCTGTAAAAAAAAAAATGGTAAAACATTAGTTTTACACAACTTTTACCATAAACTTTTTAAACTGTATAATAGTTGATGACTGTATGGTAGAGGAGTGGGAGGTGTCCCTGCCCATGGAAAGGGTCTGGAGCTAGATGAGCTTTAAGGTGCCTTCCAACTCAAATCATTCCATGAGTCTGATATCTGGTACTGAATACTTCCACAGCTCCAAAAGAGGAGCTTTCTGACCCAAAAGTAGGGTCAGGAAAAATAAACTGAATGTGCTTGTTTCATTAGAAGGCCACTGTGATTCCAGGGTAAAATCCACCCTTCTTATCCTGAGTGCAACACCCTCTCACTGTGTTCTTTTCAGTATTCCTCACATCTAGGGTTTAATGTATAATGCAAAATGGACTTCTTTGCTTCTTGTTTAGTTTTCATGGAAAGGGGTTGAAGCTAGATGAGCTTTAAGGTGCCTTCCAACTCAAATCATTCCATGAGTCCATGATATCTGGTACTGAATACTTCCACAGCTCCAAAAGCAGGAGCTTTCTGACCCAAAAGTAGGGTCAGGAAAAACAAACTGAATGTGCTTATTCCATCAGAAGGCCACTGTGATTCCAGAGTAAAATCCACCCTTCCTATTCTGAGTGCAACACCCTCTCACCATGTTCTTTTCAGTATTCCCTACATGGAGGGTTTAATGTATAATGCAAAATGGACTTCTTTGTTTCTTGTTTAGTTTTCATACTCTTAGACAGGGCTGAGCCATCTCTACTTGCCAATATTGGTCTGGCTAAGTCAAGAAAACACATATTTGCATTCCTTTGATTAACTCAGAGACAGCTACACAGCCAGTTGATTTCTCTTAGCTGATGTAGCTGTTTATCAATAATAAAGACTGCCCTCTTGCTCCCTTGTTGCTGAGAGACATTCAGCTTCCTTTTTACCACTTGTAGTTGGTCTCCCTCTGTGTTCTTACTTAAAATTAAGGAGGATCTTACCCTTGCCCATCACCTAAGAGGCACCTTCTCTGCAGGGCTTTGCTGGGTCAGCATCCTCTTTCTCTGATTCCTGGCATGGAAGATACTGACCTTCACTTTCAGAAAAGAAATTTTCATGTTCTTCCAGGTGTTGTCTCTACTGTCAGGTCATTAACACCAGCCACAATGCTTTGGTTGAGTTACAAATAAGTTCCCATTGTCAGCAACTGAAGTACATAAGGAACAGGGTCAGAGGCTGGCATTAGTAGAATGAGATTGTCTCTTTGCTACCTGTTGTGCAGCATTCAGCACAATGTAGCTCAAAATGGATGCAGTTTTGGGTTGTTCTTTAATCAGAACAGTGACAAGGCTATAAAGTGTAAAACTAAAAAATGAAAGCATTTTTCTTTTTCTGGGAAATATTGGCTGGATTAAGTGTTTGCAGGGCAGCAAAAGCTTTACCCATTGGGGCAAAGAGTTTCCTTCAGAAGTTGCAGCTGTGTTTAGCCACACTTCAACTCTCACAGCTTCCTGCAAGCTTGTAGAAGGAGATATGCAAGGAGAAAAAGCAGAGGTAAATATTAAGTGACCCTGTAACTGCTCTGCAGTGTGTCAGAGGATGCAGTCACCATGCCCATCAGCTGCATTTGACATGTGCTCAGTGCAGAATCAGTGCATGTGGGGGGAATCTGTTTGCTTCCAGCCTCCCTTTGTCTTTCTGGGTGGACACAGAGGGTGAGGATTCGTGCTGCTGTGTGGTTGAATGGCCAGGTGTCATGGAAAATTATGCTGGCTGCTGTTACCAAGGAAACTTGTGGCACGGATTTTAGAAACTGTCTGGGAAAGAATTAATGAGCAGGTAACTTGGTTTCAGATCTAGCTGAGCAAATCCGTGTGTGTGAAAAATGAGGGTTCATCCACACCAAAAACTTGTAGTGAAAGCTTGATCAGAGGTCTTTTTGGGAATTATCTGATTATTTTAAGGTTATTTCCAAAAATTGTAATATTTTAATTTCATATTTTTCTAACACATTGAACCTTACAAATGTTCAAATCTAAAAATATTTTCATTTCAAGAAGAGTGTAAAAGTGAGAATAAGGCTGAAAAGGACCTTATCTTCTCTTCCAGTGTATTCATTCGCCTCAGGACAGGAGCAGTTACAGCTGAACACTTCTTGGCTGATGCTAGTCTAACCCTTAAAATTCCAGATTTCTGCACTTTCTTAGCCAACTTAATTCCTCATTTATCCTCTCAGTGATAAATTTCTCATAACATCTACCTTAAACCTCCTTCACTGCATTTTATGCATATCACTTGTACCTTATTCCTTGATGGGTGTAGGAAGCAATTTATTACCAGTTTTGACAGAGTATGTGTGTGACTTCTACTCTTTTGGCTTAATTTTTCCTTTCAAGACTGAACAAACTTATTCTTTTCAAATTTCCTTTGATTCCAATTCAAACTATCCTCAAAGACAAAAATCACCAAACCTGTGATGCACTTTTTTATTCTTGGAGCAGACTTTGCTTAGAGATGAGGCAATGTTCCTTCTCGTGGAGAGGAAAAGCCAAGCATCCAGTCTAATAATGTACATTACAAACAAAAGGAAAGATTGAGAAAATCCTGTACCTGAGTGATTTAATGGCCAGCTTTTATTTTAAACACCTAGAGGAAAAGTAGCTTATAACATAATCACAGGCAAATATGATTCTTTCTGGTTCTTGTATCTACATTCATTGGATTATTTTTATTTGCTCTTCATTGAGCACAGTTTGTTTTCAGCTGTTGCCTGCTTGCAGTTAGAATCTTTATCTTCTTTAAATTTCTGTTTGTACACCAGAGATTACAATTATGTGGATGCATTCCTTCATCATTTCAGATCAGCTGTAAGTAGGAGGTTTGGTTTTGAACAAATCAGACTGTAGAAAATATTCCTAAGAATTAAATTGTGTAACCAAGTATATTTGCACTTGAGATGTGTGCCTATATTTTTTTCATAATTAGGATGGTCTACCTTTCCAAATGTTGCTATTAAACATAATTTGTGAACTTCATTGCAGGAAGGAGTTTACAGCAAATTAAGGAAATCCCAAGAAAACCCCAAGAGTAGTATTTCTTTAATTCAAGCAACACATGAAACAATGCCAGACTTGCAAGCCACAGCTGTGTTTTCCCATGTAGTTTCTGATGTGTCCATTGTGTTCCATGCATGGGTACCAGATTCTTGCCATGTAATTTGTACTTGGGGATGCAAAAAGCCCCCATTCTAATCAGGAATTAAGCTCGTTATGTAAATGACAGGGCCAGGCTAATAGAGATTCTCTCCTTGTTCTTAAGACCTAAGGTCACCATCCTGCTCCATGTCATTTACCAATCATTTTCCATCACAGAACCTGTTCTCCACTTGCTCCATATGATGAGGGAAAGAATTTGTTCAGCAATTGCCAGGGAGACCTCATCAGAAGGACAAACCATTTTTATTTCTTTTAACTCGAGCACTTACCAAATATCCAGTCTTGGTGCAGGGAGGCAAATGGCATTTCCTGACCTTCTCATACTCAGTATCAGTACTGTATACTATTACTTTCATGAAAAAGGAGTTTAATCTACTCATCTAGGATGCATGAGTGCATACAGCTTCTACCCTGGTCCCTCAGGTGGAAGGAACAGATCCTAGAGCTGCAGGATAGCAGGAACATTGTTCTTCCCCTGAATTGTCCCTGCTGTATCTTGTTAGGTTATGGCTTACTAGGAGAAAATTGTAAGATGGACTCTAGGAAGTCTTGGGAATAATTTGTATTTGAGTACTGATACTCAAGAGCAGTTTAACAATCTAAAAGAAAGTAAATGTTTAATTACAATATTAAAAGGAGGAGTGGATGATTTTCTGAAAACCAGAAACAAACAAAGATTGTGAAAATATTTTTCAGCTCAAGTAATCTTTCCTTCTGTTTGTCAAAGCTTATGTGGCTGGAGTTTATTACTCATGTTTTTGAATGTCTGCACTGCCCTGGGATTTTTGGTTCACTTGCTGCTTCCTGAACTGGCACACATCACCTGCTTAAAGCAACCATTTTAAAGCAAACAAAAGCTGTAACATTTAAAAGTGGTAAGACTTTAGTCTCAGGGTGTGGGAAGCAGGTGAAAAATGCAATTTCTTTCATCAGTCACAGGGGACCCTCACCTTTTTTCAGTTGATAAGTCTAAGCATTTTTTGTTTCCAAGGACTTAATTTTAACTAAATTCCTTTTCAATATGATAGCAAGAAAAACGAAGAAGAGTTTGAAGAGAAAGTGAGGAGCAGGATTTTCACGTTAATGGCCCTGTGTGTTGTTGGCTATTAAGCATCATTTTAATTTTGACTGGTCAACAAAACTGAGACTATTGAGTGAAATTGGCTGGCTGTATTCCAGCACTGACATTCTTTTATTTGGTATTTGTATACACTGAGAAAAAATGCAAGTTTATATTGGTTAAATTCCTATTTCACTCATTGAATGGCCCTGTCTATAAATTAGAATGAGTATAACTTTTCACTCACGTATTATAGTCAGCTTCTATGTACTGTTCCTTACAGGGAACATGCTCCAGTGGTCACTTTTCTAATTAATTTAGCTTAGAATAATGGAAAAATTAATAATAGCTGGCTGTCCATGATCAAAATGTGCAGTCATGTATCCACTTTTCCTGCTGTTCATACTTGACACATGCACCTGACCTGTTGAAAAGCAAAGGCATTCAGTGGGGCTTTCCCACCAAACTGGGACCACTCCCAACAGCACCTTCTGCACCCAGCTTGCATTTGGGTGCCACTTTTAAGCAGTGTAGTCTGGTAGAGCTCTATGACAGTGAGTACTGCTGATTAAATTGTTCTGAGTTAAATGAGGTTTTATATGCTTTGGGAACTGCAGTTCTAGCTTATTCTTGGATTTATTTATTTTTTTCACATAGAAAGAATGAGCTGGTATCAGTATTCATCCAGGTGTACTTATGGTTTTGTGGGCATCCCTCTTTTCCCATTTCCTATAGCTACCAGAATAAAGATCTCTGCATGAGAGTGAAATATTCTGGCTATTAGACTGAAAAGAAAGGAGCAAGAATTATAAAATAATCCCCCCCAAAAAGGGGCCCACAGCTTTTTAGATCCCAAAGGGTGGTACACACAGTAGTGTCCCAAACAAAGCTACAGTCTTTGGCTCTGAAACTGGGAGAGAACTTTTCCTCATCTTTGCAAGCTGAACAGTGATTGTTCTGAAACATTTACATGCATGTTGTTAGTGCCATGGGGTTAGATTGAATTAAGTAGTGCATGCTTCTTTGCTGCCCAATAAATTCAAGGCAAATTAATCTTTGTTCAGAGCCTGCAGTGCAAAAATTATTTCCATTCCTTATTTGCATCTATTGTTGCTGTCACAGTGTAAGGCTGGGCTGGCCACTAAACGTGTCCACTGTCTGCTCACCCTTCCCTTCCTGGAAGTGGAAGAGAGAGGGAAAAAGGAGAGAGACCTATGGGTTGAAAGACATGAAAACAGCTTTGAGGAAAGTTTTGAGTCCCCTGTCCAGTTGCTTCTCTAGCCAGGAGGGTCACAGTTCATAGAATCATAGAATCATAGAATCCTAGGGGTTGGAAGGGACCTGGAAAGATCATCTAGTCCAACCCCCCCTGCCAGAGCAGGGCCCCCTAGAGTACATCTCCTAGGAACGTGTCCAGGTGGGTTTTGAATGTCTCCAGTGAAGGAGACTCCACAACCCCCCTTGGCAGCCTGTTCCAGGGCTCCGTCACCCTTACAGTAAAAAAATTTTTTCTGATATTCAACTTGAACCTCCTATGCTCCAATTTACACCCATTACCCCTTGTCCTATCACTGGTCACCACTGAGAAAAGCCTAACTCCATCTCCCTGACACTCACCCCTTACATATTTGAAAACATTGATGAGGTCACCCCTCAGTCTCCTTTTCTCCAAACTAAAGAGACCCAGCTCCCTCAGCCTTTCCTCATAAGGGAGATGCTCCACTCCCTTAATCATCTCAGTAGCTCTGCACTGGACTCTTTCAAGCACTTCCCTGTCCTTCTTGAACTGGTTGTGACTTGAACAGTTGTGACTCCTTTTCTGCCTTTGCAGTGCATAAGTTTTGCAGAACCAAACAGGTTTCTCTAGGAATCAGTATAAGCAGGAGCATTTCTGCAAACCATTCATACTGTTAATCCAGCAAAACCTGTGAACAGGGAGTTTTATCTATCCTAGAAGCAGACACTGTCTGAAAAACATGCTGTTAAATTCAGAAAGTGCAGTCACTTAGAAGAGACTTAACTGAAAGGCAAAATTGCCAAACTGACAATTGGTCTTGTCCTAGCTCAAACCAGGGCATTAGCAAAATCCCTTTAAGTACAAGATATGATGCTAATACTGTAACTGGTTATGTATATTTTGTGCATAATGTTACAGGCACACTTTAGCAGCATAGTGTGATATGAACATACATCATTGTTCTCCTGGTAAAACCTTATTATGAAAATATTACCATGTTTATCCAAAGTGATTAATTAATATGTATTTGTTAACACAGTTATTTAACTGTACTTAACAGAGTCAAATTTCATTCAAGAAGGATTTAAAGGAGGTAGCCATTGAATGGCTTCTAAGAAGGGAACTCAAATATTTTTTTTAAAAAAAGGTTTATTAAAACCATTTTTTTCTATTATATAAGTAGCAAGAAAAGCAAACTCAAAACTCATATTCAGTCCCTTATATCTGCACCAGCAGAGTACATTATGGACAACCCTAATGACTTCTATAAACTTTTGTTAGTGGATGAAAACATTTAAAAGTCTTGATAAATGAACAGAAATCTGACAACCAGAGGCCCTGTCTCCTGACACGTGAGTGAAAAGATTACTATTATTATTTTCTTAACACATAAGACAGATTCAGTATTCAGTTTCCATACCTAAAGTAAACCAATTTAAAAATTCATGATGGCTATCAAGGATGACAAGTAGCAGGAAGATACAAAAATATTGAAGGGATAAAATTCACTTAAAAGTGCCAGGAAAATGTAGAATATAATAGTGTCAGAGAGATTTGAGCCTCATTCCTGTTAGCAAATTTTTATCCTTGAGCAGATTTTCACAATAAGCAACAAAGAAGCAAGTAATTATTCTGGCTACAGTAACCTTAAACTTGATGCAGTGGCAGAAGTAAAACAAAGAAATCAAGTGCCTAAGGGACCTCTGAATATGTAAGTCTTAAAAGCCAGGTTACAACGTGTAGCAGGTAGTGACAGCTAAAGCTCTTTTTTTTTTTTTTTAGTAATTCCATTAAATGCTACTCAAACACTGTCCAGTGCTGCAAAAGAGACTGTACTTATATATTTTTTTCCATTTTTGTGCTTATCATATCAAGCTAAAGCCAGTGAAAGTCTGAGGCTCTTAGTGAAAAACACTTGCAGAAGATGGAGGAAGGGAAAGAACAAAGGCAAATCAGGCTTTGGGGGTTTATTCTGTCAGTGGTCTGTGACATCACATGAGTTTAATAAGAGCTTAGCAGAACACTTCTCAGGGAAAGGGAATTCTGGTGAAAGCCCAGAATCTGAAGAGGAGGTTATCAAGGGACACAGATTTAGTTGATGAAATGTCACCTCATGAACCTTGCTCATTGCTAGCACAGAACACAGAACGTGCTGTAGGACCAGCCAAAGGAGCCTTCTCATTACAGATTTTATTCTGACTGAAGGGCTTTGTGTCTATCAGTGGCACAGAGCTGATCCCTTCTAAATTAAAAGTGCCATAGGTGTGGCATGGACTTCATAGGCTTCCCCAAAAGAAGTGTTACTGTACACATGGAAGAACATTTTGAAAAGTATTATGCTTCCAGCAGTCAGCAGGTTATCTTTACACTGAGAATCCTTTTAGCAGTAATGATATCCCTAGGACCAAGAGTCATTCATTGCCCTAAATCCCAGAGATTATCAGTTCTTCTGCACCAGGAAAGCTCCTTCCCCAGACAGACTGGCAGATATAGGGAAGGTGTAATAGCAGGGGGATAAAAATCTGGAGGTAATACAATGCAATGGGGAATTAAGAACAGTTTGTCTTAGTTCTGTCATCCAACAATACTTGATAACCCAGAGGACGTGGTTTTAATCAGGGGGTCTGAAATGCAAATGAAGCAAATTCTGACAGCCTGTGATCAAAGGCAAAGAAAAGGATGGAAAGCTTCTCAGATAAGTCTCTAAGGGAGCAGTCAGAGTTAGTCAGATAAACAGAACAAAAGTAAAATATATTCAGATCTCAGATTTTGCTAAATTTAGCTCTGACAAAAGAACCCAGTGGTAGCCTTAAGTAAATGTAATTAACTGGTTAAGAAAGCAGCACTGGGCTAATACCTTTAAGGTGGCAGACTCTGTGACCACTGAAAACCTTCCTGACAAGGTGAGGGCTGCAGAGGTGACACCAGCAAAGCAATTTTGAACACTTTGATGAGTGCCATGAGACATAGTTTCTAAATGGTTATTCAGTTACTTAATGATTGGTTATTCAGAAGAATCAGGTTAATACTTTCAGCTCTAAAACCTCTGACGTAGAAGTGGCTGATTTAGGATTCATTAAAAAAGCAATCAAGTGGAGTCAGAGTTTAGAGCACTTTGGATGCTGTGGAGAGGAAGAAAAGGTGTGTTAGGGTGTAAGGCCCATTGTGTTTTCTTCTCAGCAGGGGACACCAATTCATTCTTACCATTAAGTTCCAGACAAAATATATGTCAAGATTTTACACTCAAAGAGGGTACCACCCCAAATCATCTCTTTATTATGTTAAAAAAAAAAAAGAAACAACAAAAAAACAACAAAAAAACCCCAAACCAGAGCAAACAAACACAAGACCACATGTTATTGAATTAATTTTGAATGATTTACTGTGTGAAATTGGCAGCAGAGAAACCAAGCTAAATTATATGTCACTTTTAATCAGCAGTTGTTGGGACAGTTGTTTACCCTCTGCCAGGCAAAGACTGCAGTCTGGATATATGATTTTGGTAACTTTTAATTTCATTATTTCACTATACATTTTCATGAAGGTTTGTAGGAGTTTAGATTTTTAGTCCTAATCTGGGGTTGGATTTATTTATTTCTATTACTTCTATGAGATTAGTTTATTAGATGGAAAAATGCTTGCTATTTATAAATATAATCACAAGCACCTTTGTACCTTTTGTGCATGTCTAATATAATTCCTAGGGATTTTCACAAACTAATTAAGAACACATTCATGTATTGATTAATAGCAAACTTCCTCATTGGCCTTAAAAATAGAGAAATGAGGTCTACAATTTAATGTATGGTTGGGTTTTTTTCCTACCCTCTTACTGCTGCATTCCCAGTGGGAATTTCCCATTCCCTTTGGACTTTCAAGTGCCCATGAATTAGAGGCTCATGAGTTGTAAGCCCCTCCTGGATGGTTGACAGCTGAATCCCTGTAGCACAAGTTGCAAAAATGGCCTTAACACAGGTCTTAGTGTGCAAATGGACTCTTCAGCCCCCCATATCTGGAAGTCCTAACCTTTAGCTTTGTGAAAAACTACAGGGGTTGTGGGTTTTAATTTTGTTTGGGGTTTTTTTGTTTGTTTTGTTTTGTTTTTTTAAAGAAAATGTATTGTTCTGCCTTTGAAAACACAGTAAATCTTAAATTATTTTGGTAGCACTTGGGAGGATATATGATGGCTCATCTAACTGATTAAGAAGCACTTCTTTCAGGATAAAAGAGGCATAGGAAATAATGATTAGCATTTCTCAGATATTTATTAGTAAACTCACCAGTGTGTATTTAAAAATAAATTTACTAAGGAAAGTTCAGTTCTGGTTTTTGAAAAAAATGCTCATAAGGGAAAATGTAAAGAACAACACTGTGACTCAATACTTTATCTACCAACATTATTTCATTTACACTGGAAAAATACTTTTGCATCCTTCCTCAGTATCAGAATAGAATGGATTTGAAAAGTGAGAGTATCTGTGGAAGGATCTGAGTAGTGTACTACTAACATTAGAAGAGGTTATAGATCTGTAGACAGATCAAAAGAACTGTTCCTGAGTTCTCAATTTTGTGACTCAATCCTGAGGGCAGTAAAAAGACCCCCACTGATTTCAACCATCATTAGATTTTGACTTTTTTTCCACTTCAGGGATTTCAAGTCAGAGTTGTAAAAACAGAATAAATGTAAAGCATATATACAATATACAATATAATTTTACTGACTTACAAAATGCTTTAAGATGGGCATATAAGTTTGGAATACTTCCCACTGAAGAAAATAAATGTTATAAAACCTTTATCTACAGAAGTATCTAAATGTAGCTGTAGAACCTATCCTGCAAACAGTAAAATTATTCTTAAATCTCTTCATTTAACTGCACTAAAAATATGCTGCTTCACAGGTTCATAAATGTGTGCAAGGTCAAGTGCAACATTTTAGTCATCAAATACATCTGAGTCCTGCAGGTACTTCCATCTCAACAAAAACCCCACCATTGGATTAAATTTTAAGGCAACAAGCATGATGTGATTTAAGCTGTGCAGTTCAGAGTCTTGGAATTACCTTTCTTTTACTCTGGACAATATTTTTTCCGTGGCAGCTGGATCATAAACTACCAATATTTTCCTTTTTGTATGTTACTCTCCATTTACTTGGGTACTTTATAACTGACTCTGTATTTGTCTTCTGGAAGGCACATGTCATCAACATGTGAGAGCTCCCATTTGGGAACATTGCATATATATTTCTTGTGGCAATCTGAAGTCCCCAACTCCCAAGCTCACTGTGTTTTTCCTTCCTTTTTTTATGAATTCACTAATCCTTCTTGAAATACTTTGCATACTAAAAGACTGGATTTTTGTTTAGACAGTGTCCTCTCTGTTTAGAGCACCTTCAATACTCATTTAAGCCTCAACTTTCCCTTCAACTATAAAAGCAGAAAGCTTAGAGTGAAAATGAGAGTCCATCTCAGAAGAGGCAAATCTCTATGGATGCTCCAGGACACCAGGATAACCTGCTCTTCCTAGTTTCTAAAACACAGGGATAAAGTATTTGGCATGATAGAGACTACATCTTCTCCTTAGTAGCCTTTTGTCTTTGAAGAGCTCATTATATATATGTTAGGGGCATTTATCACTACTTCCTACACACAAGTTATTGTTTGCAGCTTTATCTTCGTTTACAAGATGTTGACTGCAGGTTGTTCAGTACTAAACATCAGACCAAGACCAAGAAATCATAACTAAGATTAAACTGCAGAATTGACTCCCTGATTTCATGTCATAGAGAGTTAAAAGCAGTAAACAGAAGTGAGTTAAAAATAACAATAAAACAGATCTCCACCATAAAGCCCACTTGCTGTGTTTTTACCACTTAAGAACATATTTTCAGTTGGTTCATAAAACTAAAATGTTCTAAGAACTACACAACATCTAATTAGTGGGAATGGTGTATGTAACTGATTCTTTTCAGCTGTAATTTTCATTAAATTTTGTATTCATTTACATGATTAGAATATCAAGCTCCATTCCACAAAATCCTTAGAGGAGGGCAGGCCCTGCAGATACTTTCTAAAGGGCCACAAAAGAAAAGCAGGGTTATTATTACAATCTTAAATTCTCTGTATAGGTTATCATATCTATAGTGGGAAATTACTGGGGTGGCACCTCCAGAAATGCTGAAAACCAGCATTATAGTATTAGAATCACAGAAAAATATTAGTATATAGCAGTATATTAGTGTAGAAACGACTTTTCCCTCATATTCTGAGAATGTTTTAATTTTTAATTGAGCTCAATTTCCAGCTGTCATCCTCAGCATCACTCCATTCTCAGCTGTTGTCTCATAAATGGCTAGAGAATGTTCTTTTACTATTTAGCACTAATTAATTTTGTTAATTAAATGTCACCCTGCTTTTTTTCCTTATTAAAGTTTTTGTACCAAAATGGTTCCCAGGACATTGCTGCTAAAATCACTGAAGATTAAAAGGAAAGGATGGAAATTGAATGTGCAAGCACTAGAGAATTCATTAAATGCATTGTAAGACTTGCAAATGCCTCTTGACAAGCAGAGTGGGAACTGTGAGACACTTTCCTCCAAGGGTGAGTTAAGAGGAGAGCCATTTCTGTCAGAGGGTCTGTTAGTGGGCAATAGGATCACAAACTGCTGAACTCAAGAACCAGTGTCAACCTGTAATCCTCTGCTGAAATTTCTCATTACTGCAATTACATTCCCTCTATTAATTACATAAAGCCACTGGACAAACATCTTGTTATTTCTCCTTTGCTTCTTAGTTCTAAAGTAGCAAGTTCATGCAGGAAGAAAATGAGAAAGGCAGAGTTTGTTTTCCTCCGATTCATTGGCAGCTCCTCTATCCCTTAAAAAAAGAAAAAAAAAAAAAAAAAAAAAAAAAAGAAAGAAAAAGAAAAGCTTGGATTGCCTTCTGGGGGCATCGGTGTGTGTGTGAGCTGGCAAGCAGCCACATGAAAATGATGAGTGATTTTTGAACCCTGATAGCCTACAGCAGAGCACAATGCATATGTTAATATGCTCTTTTGTAGTGGTGAAGGGTTTTGCTATTTTTTTTTTTTGCTGGCATGATAGCTGAGTACGGGCCAATTGTATTAAGTGACACAGTAAGCTGCCAGGGAGGAATGTAGTCCAGGATATTATCAGGAGAAACATGCAATCTTCATTGATTTCTTGACACTATCATTAATAACAAAGCCAGGGTTTCCTGGAAGTCCCTGAAGTTTTTAGTCAGCACATTCAAGTCTTCTTATTGCCATTCAGCCTTCTCTGGAGGCTTTTGGGAGAGCAGAGAGAGAGTGAGCAAATGCACCTGGGTGTGTTTCAATGGACCAGTCCTGCCCGGCCTTCCACAGCTGCATGTGGAGAAAGTGCTTGTGACCACAAAGCAGTGACCTGGGAGAAATACCTGCTGGGCTTTGTGTAAAAGTTGAGATAATACCAAATTTAAGCCCAGTATTTCCGTCAGGAATTGGATGGAGGCACCAGTGAAGTGCATTTTGCTGGGTCCCCTTTGGTTGGGGATGTGCTTGAAGTGCCCAGGGATGGCCTGGTTTGTCCCAGGCAATCTGGCTAGGAGTTAACACGTGTACAGATAAATTAAACTTGTGGTATTTACCTAAATATCATGTTCTGCCTGGGCTAACTGTTTCCAGACAGCATCTGGAAATGTTTAGAAAGGGTTACACTTGTGGCTGGGGTTTATAAAGTTGAGTTCTGTGTAATAATGCAATGAAATCAATGAAATGTAAAGCCTCTCTTTCTTTACAGATTCTTCCCCATGCCCCAATAGAATAAAATGTTGCAAAGAGAAAAAACTCTGCCCTGCAAATAAGTATAGTAGAGAGCCAACCCATATTCTTTTCCAAGACAGGATTTAGTTCAGATTATAGTTCAAAACTTTCTAACATTTAAATATGCCTGCACAGAGACCCAGGGTCCTGTGACTGCTAATCCTGTTGTGTATTAGTTAGCTTAGTTAGCATATTTTTTGAGACATTTTATGTAAGACCTCTCTTGCCTCTCTGTATATGAGTAACAAGTTCACAGTTGCTATTTAGGGAATATAAACACTGCATTGCCAAAGGAGCAATAAGAATGCTTCCCAGTTCCAATGAGAAACTGAGACAAATATTAGTAAGCCTAAAGTGGTAATGTAAATTATATAATGTAGAGTAAATATATATGTTGATCTTAAGTAAAAAACAATACCTGTTGGGTTATAATAGATTTATCATAGAATCCTAGAATGGGCTGGGTTGGAAGGGACCTCAGAGATCATCAAGTCCAACCCTTGATCCACTCCCGCTGCAGTTCCCAGCCCATGGCACTGAGTGCCACATCCAGGCTCTTTTGAAATATCTCCAGGGATGGAGAATCCACCCCTTCCCTGGGCAGCCCATTCCAATGCCTGATCACCCTCTCCAGAAAGAAATTCTTTCTCATGTCCAACCTAAACCTCCCCTGGCACAACTTGAGACCTCTTGTGCCCTCTTGTCTTGCTGAGAGTTGCCTGGGAAAAGAGCCCAACCCCCCCCTGGCTCCAACCTCCTTTCAGGGAGTTGGAGAGAGTGATGAGGTCTCCCCTGAGCCTCCTCTTCTCCAGCCTCAACACCCCCAGCTCCCTCAGCCTCTCCTCAAATGGTTTCTTTTGTCTGCTGCTGCATATTCAGTTCTTTATTAGCTACTGAGTGCTGGTCTTTAAGCTGCATTCATTGCCCAGGTGCACGCGATAGGACTGTCACAAGTGTTCTTCGCACTTTAGTGAACTCTTCTGGTGAATGCAGGAGGTGTTGAGCAGGTCAGCCACCACTTGCTGGTTTATCTCATTGCCATGCCAACACAATATGGAATGCATTAGTTTTGCAGGTTTGTACTGACACCTTAGATATGCTGAAACTGAGGTCTCCCACATGTCCAAATTCAGCAAAATCACTCCCTGCCCATCTTAATACAGATGGTCTTTAGAAAATCTATAAAATTCTTTCTCAGTAAAGATCTCTTCCTTTGCCTAAGTTAAGAAATTAAAGCAGTCTGTAGGCAGAAATATGTTGAGCTGATCTATTTTGTAAAATATTTCAAAGTAATGAGTGACTTCTGAGAGTTTTGGAGAGATTGTCTGCAAACTCTATTTTCAAAACAAATTCTGCATGATCTCTACTTAAGCCAGTCCTAGAGATGGGACAGAATTGTAAGAGTGATCAGGAGAGTAAAAGTAATTCTAAAGGAGAAACTTCAAGAAGGTGGCAACACTGCATGGATTTAACAGAAGGAAAATCGAAAAGGAAAAGATAAAATTATAGAACAGATTTGTAGAAAAGTAATAAGTACATCAGTATCCCTAAAAGAAATTGAGGGGAAAAATGTCCAACTAATTGTAAAACATCTGGCTAATGTATACATATTACTGGAGCTCAGTCCTGCCTAATGATAGGAAAAAAAATCTACCACATTGTTCATATCCTCAACGTGTATCTGGCTTAGAGTTACAAAATCATTGGGAAATTGCTTTGAAATAAACCAAAGAATGGGGGCTACTAAGACAATCTTCCTACACTGCCAAAACTGTACAGTCAATACTGTAATAGTAGTAATAATAATAATAATGATAATAATAATAATAATAATAGACTTTTTCCTTCACACTGCCATGCGAGGAATATTGAAGAGGAGTGTGTTCAGACATCTCACATGTGGAACTAATCTGTGATCGCAGGTGTTTGAGATGAACTGGTTTCCTGACACAGGAGAAAATGAGGTTGCCTGTGTGGCTGGACAACAGGAGTGTTATAACCTGCTCTTGGTAACAGGCTGTCATCAATTACCTCTCTCCTGCACGGGTCAACAGGGGGGCAGGGAAGTCAAAGCCATCTCTGTAGCAAGCAAGATCTAAACCTCTATCATGTCATTGATCCACCCCCACATGCCCTTTCCTGTGAGCTCCTCGTGGCAAGGTAAATACAGTTATTTTTCTGACTTCTCACTGTTAGATCTTGTACAGATCTAACAAAGCCAGAGTCAGCATCTGTGGTGCTGTATGTGCTGTACCTGTGCTATTGACTTCTATTCAGTTAAAGTCAATTGCAATCATGTTCCAGCTTCAGTGCCAGGAGCATTCAGTGCCTTACACCATAATGCCAACGTGTAGAGGGCTGTAACAGAAGATTAACTTGTAGGAACATTGTATTATGTGAAAGAGAGAGCACTAAAATAAGGGGGGAATCAAAGCAAGATTGAAGATTAAAATACAAACATCAGGAGATCATTTCAGAGCTTACTGGAGATTGGCCAAAGTGAAGGAACATGAAGCAGACAGTAAAGTGGCTGGGGTTGTAGGAAAGGATGTGGGAAAATAATAGTACACACATTGTGTGTCCTCGTCTAAAAATGCAGTCCTTCTGTCCGTGGAGATACAAGGGAGGAAAGGAAACACAACCCCCTTGGGATATTCTTCCACTACAATCAAAATTTGAAGGGTTTGAGGGATCTTGTTACCTGAACAGAGCACTGGAAAAAAAATCATTTTAACGGCTGAAAAAAACTGAAAAACTGAGACTTGGCTGTAAAACTCCTGTGTCTGAATATGAGGTACAATGTGAGGAAAAGGCTGGTGGATCTAAAAAGACAATAAAAGAAAAATGTGGGGCTAAATGAGAGTAGAAAAAAACTTGTCATAGCTGATCAATGATCCATTGATTCTACGATCACTGTCAGAAAGGTTAAATCTTTTGGTATCCCACTGACAGCAGCAGTCCAAGGCAGCACTTTCCTATCTGTAATATGTCTATAAATTAATATATCTCTATCCACAGCCAAATCTGAATGACATTGAGTAGGTGGGTAGCAGTTGGATAGCTGGTAGTAAAAATTGAGAGACAGGGAGCTCCAGCTAAGGTGCAGGACATGGTGTGGATGGGGTTAGCAAAGTGCAATTTCCTTAGCATGTGGGAGAGAAGATAAAGCACTCCCACACCAGTGCTGGCTGAACTGGAAATTCTTGGAGCAGCAGAGAAAGGACTCAGCATAAGCAAAACCCATGCAGTTTTGCTCATATTTGTGAGCATAAAGAAGATGGATGAAACAGGTAAATGCAATTATCCTGTCTCCATATTCCTGTTGGCACCATAAAAGCCTTTTAGCTATGGAAGGCCAAATATTTGCAGGGTACTGTCACAGGGGAGTCAGCTCCACTTTGCACTCAGTCCTAGCTGCAATTTAGGGTGGAAAGATACCTGTTGGCAATAATGTGCTGGAATGAAGTCTTGAATCTTTGGATCTAGTGCATTAACAGCATGGAAGAAGAGAGATTTTTAGCCACTGAGCATTGGCCTTGCTTCTCCTTAAAATCCTTGGAAATGACAGGATTTTGAGTCCCACTGACTTCTGTTTCACCTCTGTCCATTAGGATTATTGCTGTTTATTGTCCTTTTTTGTGGGGCTGATACAGCTATAGAGTTGTGGTTAAGAAATGAAGTCAAGTAATAACATGATTTGCAGTCAGAGATTTCCTCTAAAAGCCCCAAACAGATATGGAATAATGTATTCCCTCCAGGCATTTCACAGTTCTGAGCAACACCTACCTTGTCTGAGTTGCTTTGGGTGACTTTCAAAGTCATGGTTTCTGGAATGAGATCTTGTGCTCCCTTTCGTTGCCTTTTATGCAGCATTTATACTTGAAAGAGATGCTGAACTAATATTTTGGAGGTAGCTTACAATTTTAGATTATCTACCATTTACATCTTTAAGTTTCTTGTACTGGTAAGATTTATTTTATTTTTTTTTTGTACCATCTGGTTTCTCAGAGATGAAGTCCTCTGTTTTCTAAAGCTGGTATACAATCCACTTGTATGCATGAAGTATCTCTGTCTTGGAATGCAGGGAAGACAGTTTCAAAATGAAAACAATTGGTGAATTTGTGTAATTTTAAAAATTATTTTAAGCTATGGTGCTGAAATATACATTATTTTTCATCCACACCTATAGTATTTCCTCTCTTTAATTTGGTATACAACATCTACAGCTTCTGCAGATGTACACATCTGAATATACTGCTGACAGCTGTGTGCATTATGTGAGTGGTGTGGAGCAATCTTGGTATTAATCCTGCATTTAGAAATCTGCTCTTTCAGACAGATATCCAGAAAAACAAGAGAGAAACAGGCACAGCCATGTTATTCATAGTGAAAGGTATTGGTTTGAAATTTTAAACTTAGAAAACAAAAAACTTCTTTAATGGGGACCATCTCTAAAACTTGAGAATTGATTTGGTGCAGTGTAGTTCTGGAGGTAAAACAGGTAAACTGCAATGAGAACAACAAATAAACTCATGAAAAATGAGACAGTTGAGCTCTGCCACCTTTTATACAACTTGCAATCCATCATCTTTGGTTTTAACATATTTAGAACAGTTTGGCTAAGAGTCTTCAGGAGGAAAAGAAAACTAAGATATTGAGACAGCTGCTGGAACATTTACATGGAGATACAAAAGTAGAGAGCAGCAGAGGCCCAGGCTGTGGGCTGCTGTCATGTTCTCATGGGCACTCACAACATTCATGTCTTCAGTTTCACTCCCTATCTGGTGCTCTGTGTGTTAAAAAGAAGTAAGTATGATTCCCATGACAGGTAGAAGTATTCTTTGAAGTATTTAAGGGGCTTTTTGATTTCTTTCTCTGTTTTCTCTGCTAAGACAAACAAGAGATTTATACAATTTTGGACTGGGAAGAGAAGGTTGAGGCAAATGGCAAGTAGTATCTATTTCACCAGGAGAAAAGGTAAAATAAATAGAGACACAGGTGTTTATATCATTCTTAAGCACTGGAATTTATATTCTAGGAAGTTTTTGTTTAAACAGGGACGTTGGCAGCTTTCCACACAAACCCCTTGACCCCAGAGGGAGGAGCTTAAGGAGATGTGATGCATAAGTACTATTGCATAACAAAGTAGAAAAATATTTGTTATCTACCAGGCTGTAATGAATACAGGTTTTAATACCTAGCAACAGAAAAACATAAAGCTGCTTAGATGGAATGTGAATTAGATCATTTAAGATGATGCATTTTAAAACAATGAAACTGTGCAAACAGGCTACATATCAGCCAAAAAGGCCCACAGTGTGGTTTATTGCAGGATATATAAAATTTTTTATTAGTATTAATTAATGAAAGTAGAATGCAATGACTTAGTAATGTCTTGCTTCTTCTTGCAAGAGTTATTAAGTTACTTTGCTCTCCTGATGTAAAGAGCAGTGAATGAAAACAGTAAGATGAGGCTTCCCAGTTTGCACCATCTATTTTCTTGGGTTTTGTGGAATTGCACAGGGTGATAAACAAAGATACCTGGGAGAAAATAGAAAATTGTTCTTTTTTTTCTAACCAAAGATCAATAATAATAAATCTCTGGTCTTGAAATGTAGTATATAGCATTGATAATATCTTAGTGGGGTTTTTTGTGGAATCATTAAGCTGAACCACTTCTGCAGAGTTTAATCTTCAGTTGCATACAAAGCATCTACTACAAACTTCTGCCCATGTTATTAAAGTTCATCAGAACAAATTATGTCTTTTCACAGTTTACTGGCAAGTCCACTTGCTTTCCAATGTCCAGGAAAAATTTTATGACTAGGATGGCAACACTGGGTCAGGTGGATGTGGGGGAAAAAGTATATGTACTTTTCTTTGCCACTACTCTTTTAAATGAAATATTAAGGTTTACCTAGAGTAAAAATGAATAAGTAGCAGATAGAAGGAAAAGTCTTGGATTAAGGTTAGGATAGTACTCATAACAATGAAAAATAAAGATTTCTTTTGAAGGCTTTTTAAAAATGATCCTTTTTGTCACACCTACTGCTTTGGTGCTTCAGTCTGAAAGTGGTTCTTCACATCAGTGAACATAAATGATTTCAGATTGTAGCTAGGATTTAATGAAGAAAGAGAAAAAGTTTGGTTTGTGATTAAAACAACATTTACGTAAGAAATGTGTCATTTCCAAAAAAACTGTTTTTTCAAACACCAGAAAGATGAGTGTGCTGCTGTCCAGTCTGACAACCCACTGGCAAAGATTATTCACAGGGATTTTTGAAGTAATCATACAATAAGCATCAGTGGGCTGAAACCTTCCCCCCATTCATCATTATCAGAATGATGATGCCCACTGACATGGTTATTGATAAATTTTACAGAAAATCAATAAATTGGTTTAGGAACTCTCAGCAACAGAGGGAAAAGGGTAATGCAAGCTCTTATTTCCGACTGAGATACTTTTACACCAATGAAATAAAAGTTTACACCAGCCATATGTTTTCCCACTTCCTTAGTTTTTTGCCAACTCCATTTATCAAATAAATGTCATAAGTACAAACAAACAAAAAAAATCACAAAATGTTTCACCAAAGGATTCTGCAAGCTATTTTCAGACACTAATTTTGAGCATAAAAGTTTACTGGTTGTTTTTCTAGATTTTTTTTTTATCAGAACAGTTTGTGAAAATATTTTCCACTTTCTTTCAGCTCATACAAGATCTTTTTATACTTCTTGTTAGCTGTGCTACAAAACTGTCATACTTCTCAGAGAAAAGGTACAAATTGAAACCACAAAACCAAAGATAATTAATAGTAAATAATATCCATTCCACTTAATAAAGAAAATAATAGCTGACAAAACAACACAAAAATCTCAGAGAAAAAAAAAAGAAGCATAAATCAAGGATGTTAATTGTTATTTCCACTACTTGTTAAGATGAAAGATGACACTATGTAGGCATTTTCTCAGCATGGTCTCTCATAAACAGATGTCCAATGCCTCGGGTAAACCTGTACAAACTGAGAAGTATTGACTGACTGCATCATTAGTCTTCTTCTGATTTCAAGCCAGGGATGCTGAAGAACAAATTAGTCAACTGATCCTTGCCAAAGTCAAGTTTTATTAAGGAAAAGAATCTGTTGTAAGGTAGAAAGGAATGCTGGATGTATGCTGCACTTTGATATATAGAAATCCCAGAGAGAAAATATTTTTGTGATTTACATTTCAATCATTATTTGCAAACTTTACATTTTTCTTCCCGTAGCCAATTCCTACTTTAAATTCATCTTTCCTCTAAAAGATGCACTTTGAATATCTTAAAATACGAATATGCTTGAGGATACAAAAGCTGATATTCAAGTAAAATACTACATTTTCCCAGCATGATTATTCACATGTGTTCTATCAAGCACTATTTTCTTGCCTACACATAATAAAAGAAGTGAAACCCCAGCAGTTCACCCATATGTGTATCCTCAGCTCTAATAGGCCTGCAGGTAACAGCAAGCAGCAAAGCCACTCCTGATTTTGCAAGGTAATATTACTTGAAAAACTTATGCAGGTCAGGACATTTTTGTCTTAAAAAAATATGGAATTAACATGTTCTTCAGAATGTTTCTTTTTTAGTGAGGCTTGGGTTTTTTTGTCTACAACGTTTGAAGAGTGCCTTGTAAATATCAGAAATAGCCACTCCTGATTTTGCAAGGTAATATTACTTGAAAAACTGATTCAGGGCAGGACATTTTTATCCTAAAAAAATATGGAATTAGCATGTTCTTCAGAATGTTTCTTTTTTAGTGAGGCTTGGGTTTTTTGTCTACAACATTTGAACAGTGCCTTGTAAATATCAGAAATCATTCTTCAGGGATACACCTCTCTGAAAAGTAGGGAATGATAGGATGACATGAAGAAAATAGTAATTTAGAGGGAAAAAATTCTGGCTGAATGATTATGTCATGGAAAAATGCTGTAAAAGACTTAATGGAAGTTCTCATTTTAAGCTCTTATCTGTATTTTTAATAAAAATAATACCTAGAAAATTAAATTCAAGAAATAATTATGCATTAAAGGATGAGGTCTGGATTAGATCAACCAACCATTTCTTCCTATCTCTACCATCTAGAACTGTGCTTTCTTTGTATGACCACAGACAACAAGGAATTGCCAGAAAGTACTTATCAAGGAAATAAGTAGCCTAAGAGAAAAATGTACAGTTTTACTGAAAACGAGCTTAAAATAAGCCTGTTTATAGTTTCATTGTAATGCTTTTTTTATCTTTTACTGTTAGATGAGACAACACAAAAAATTAGGAACTAAAATAAACCAAGGTTGCACTGAAAAGCCCAGAGAAAATTTCTCCCAGCATCTTTGCAGCTACAAGTGACCAAATAAGTTCAGAAATGAGACTAAACAGGAGCTGGGTCAACCTACAGAGCTCTGAGCTTCCTGGCTCTGAGAGGCATTTTTCTGAGTGCAGACTGAATAAAACCAGCATGGAAACACAAGAAGAGGTCCTTTAATGAGGAATAACCTCATGACACAGCAAGATTAAGGGACTTCTTCCTGCTCCTAATGAGTTCATTAGGATTTTGGCCAGGGGCTTCACCCACACGGGGATCGTGGTGTAATCCTCCAGCCCCAGGCAGAGGGGAAGAGTTATTTACTCTGCACAGGCAGTTCAGAAGACTCTTTGCTCATCCCCTGCTCCTCAGGGCTACCCTGTGCACCTCTCCCTCTTCCAAAATCCCTGTATTCTCCCACAGTGCTGATTCCTGAAGTCATTGCTTGGTGTTGGAAGCAGCAACGCTCTAAACAAGCTCAATGCTCACAGTAGGGATGGGTTTTTTTATTCTTTCTCAATAATATCCTGAACTATAAACCTATTACTCTTGCTTGTGCTCTGATAGTGCTTTAAGAGGTATTCTGATTTTTCCAGAGAGTAGTTCCTTCCTGAGCTCATTAGCATAATTAATATAAATTAATATTAATTAATCAATATAAATGATGCATGTTTAGAAGCAGGTTTGATTGGCAATTTTGCTTGCTTTGAGCTGACAGCAGAATAGCAAAATGTCAACATTTAACTGGATTTCCCAAGGTGTGATAGCCACAAATAACATTTAAAAAAACATAATTACAAAAAAGCAAATTATTATTAAAATAAAATTAACGTTTGTTTCCATCTTACACTTCATAGTAACAAATTAATATTAATTGGATAACAAGACCAAATATCTCAAATACCTTGCTTGCAGCATTTGAAAAATTTAATATGATTTTGAAATGACTCTATTTAGGTGCAAGCAGTCTACAAGTAAAATATGAAAAAATCCTCTCATCTGAAGTGAGTGCTTTACCAGCTGCATTTAAAAATAAATGTTTTTTGTACTCTTCATGACATCTGGGCATTAATTGCCATACACCCACCAAATTCAGGAGGACTTAAGCCTATCTGACTTTGTGAGAATAATTTGTCTCCAGTAGCTGTGAGGATGTGAACTAAGGCTCTATAGGTTCTAAAATACAAAAACCAGGTATACTGGAAGTATGACCTAGCAGAAAATGTGTTAAAAGTTTGCCATCAGAGGAAATGTCAAATAAAAGTTTTAAAAGCCCTTGAAAGTCAGAAGGTTTCCTAAAAAAATCCAACAACCTCCAGTTTACCAAAGTGACATTAATATGTAAAAACATTCACATACAAAGCATTTCTGTAGTATTTGAGTTTAATTATCTGCAAGGCTTGAATGTTTCATGCTTCTGTGTCAATTATGTTTTTCAAAGTGTTAGAAAATAATTATTTCAAATTATGCTGCATGTTGCTGAGTGAACTGGGGCTGAATAAGTGGCGTATTTACATCTATGCATTTTTTTGGTACAGTGTAGATTTATTATGTTCAAATTCCATTATATTTTAACTCTGATTCTCATTTAGAACTGTGCTAGAGGGCCTCTTAGGACAATCTGACCCTCCCAAGAGTAATGAAAATGTCTGATGCCAAACAACTGCACATAATAATGCAAGAAAAGCTTGTGTGTCTAATTTCATATGCAAGTTCTCCCTGCATGTGAAAGTACCCAGTGACTGTGCCTATGAGCAGCACAACTAAGTGCAGCAAGATGCTGAAAGTGACTCTTGTAGTAACTTCTTGTAGTTTTTAACTTCAGAAAAACTTACCAGAGGCATCACAACCCTCAATTTCCATGGATTCCCACTATGTATAAACATTGATGGCTGGTCTGACCAGGCACTGTGCCACAGACCCCAAATGATAAAGCTCTTGAACTTTTCTGTATCAGCCTCATGCTTCCTGGGGTGTTTTGTTATCTTAGAAATGAGGGTCCTGGTTCTGGCAAGTTTGGACTCAAACCTCAGTTGCCTTTCTGGCTTTACTGCAGCTGTTTAAGGGGTTTTCTGGAAGGGCAGGTGGCTGATAATCCTTCCTTCTCTGAATCCTTCACTCTCAGTGGTGTGCTCTGGAGAAGGTTTTTTATACTATTTTTAAACAGTAATATTAAAATATTACAATAATATCATACATAATATAATGAAATAATATATAGATAGCAATATTTAAATTGCTTATATTATTTGGTCATAAAAAGGACATTGATTGTAGCTGAGTGATAGGGATATTTGGAGCAAGACGAGGTTAAATCTTGAGATTTCTGGGCATGTTATTCTTAAGCAGTTCTGTAGCTAATTATAGCAGGGGTTTCCTCCATAGATTAAGCATAGTCCAAATTTTAATGTCTCAAATTTCAAACAGCAGTACAGAAGATATAGTTTTTGTGTACTTGTACTCTGCAACAGGGAAAAATGGAAGACAACAGTACAGAAAGATAATTTTAAAAACCCAAGAAAACATATGACCTTAGGCAGAAGAACCTAAAAGTGTGCAAATCTCATAAACTCAAGTATGTTCTTGCTTTTTGCTTACAAAGCTGGGAAGAACATGGGACATCTGCTTAGTGTCAGGGCTGAAAATGATGAGCTGTGCAGGAGAGAAAAGGGAGCAGTAAAAGACATCTTACTCTCCAACTACCTACTGAAAGGCAGAGGAATCTGTCATCTGGCACCCATCAGGATATAAACCCTGGCAACAAGTCCAAACAAATCCCAGAGGGACCTTAGGAATAATTCAAAGGCACCAAAGTAAGGTCACAGTCAGCTAAGAGTAGGCAGACCCCAGAGATTTATCAGTACAGAAATACAAAATAGATTTTTTGGGAATAAACAGTCCAGTGATTTAACTTATTTTTCTGCTGTTTCTTAGAATGGTTAATAAATAGTTAGTGACACTTTGAAAAGCTCATGCTATTTAATTTTAACCTGTACTATATTCAGGAGCTGTTCACTAATGATTTCCTTTTCTAAGGTGGACTTTGCCATTGAAATCATTTGCTCTTGCTTTTGCTTCCCAATTGCACAAAGAAAATACTCAGGGGGGGGAAACACTCCCAAATGCTTAAAAAAATTGTTTTTCTTTGAATGTTTAACTCTTCATGAGGGCTCTACAGGTAATAAAATCAGGAACAACAATTCATCAACCATTTATATAAACAGAATCTTAATAGCCCAGATGTTCATGAATAGTAAATAAAAAGCAGCAAACCCATGAATGAATAGAGCAGCTGCTCAGAATGCAGAAGAATGTTTGCAAACACCATTTTGAACTATGCAGTCAGCCCTGGTTCAGAGGAAAGACTTGGATATCCAACAAAAAGTTTGTCTGAGCACCTGAACATGTCCACAGGGTTATCCAGTCTATCCAAACTTTGAAAATATACAGCTGAAACAGAAATTTCCAGTTCTTTTACAATTACTTCTGGCTTCCAAATGGATCAAACCAGGGGAAGAAAAACACTACCAAGTTTAGGTAGTGTCTGTATGAGGGCACAGAGCTCTGCACATACATGTACAGGGTTTTGCTCACTAAGTTGGCTGCCTCACTTTGTGGTTCTTCAGGTGTTTAGGACCTAAATTTCTTATTAATGAACAAGCAGCTGTCAGAAATAATCTGGCCCTCAGAGGTGACAGAAAGAAAATCTTTCTTAGTGACCCAGAGGGGATTTTGTAGATTTGTGGCAACACAAGGAGTCAATATCAGAGGCTGAACTGAAAACCAAGTATCAAGAACATGCCAAGAACATCACAAAAAAGATATTACCTCAGCATGGGCTTTTATTTCTCTGTGTTGGGATTTGTGCTCTGGTAAAACACAGGCTTAGAATTTAAAACCCCTTTGCCTTTTTTTTTTTTTTTTTAATTCCTGTGTTTACTGTAAAGAAAAGATATAGATAGATGGACCTAGAAAAGATACAGATAGATGGACCTAAAACCTCTGGACAGCCATCTGGTCAATATTGTCTGTCCCATTTATTCATCAAAATTAACTCAGCAGTAGTTCTAAGCTGAGCACCTGCAAATTGCAGCAGATAATGAATTTTCTTTCTTCACTTCCTTTGCTTCCCATTTGCAGGAAAGTACTCTGCTGCTCTGTGAGCAACTGCTATGAACAAACTGATGGTTCAGAATTAAAATTTGGAAGGAAGAGTAACAAAAATGGCAAAAAGAACATCGGGTCATTTGTATTATTTTTCAGGAATTATTGCTGAAATTCTCATTTGTTTCCAATTCTGGCAATAACATTAATGCAAGGAAACAAAAAGACCCAATTCAGGTACACATCCACTAAATGGTTTCAAACACCAAGAGCACCAGAAATTGAAGATCTGAGAAGTAAAATTTCTTGAGAAGATCAGCCCAACTATTTTGACTGCACACAGGTAGTGGACAGGTGATTTTTTTTCTCTCCAGTCAGGAGTGTTTTGATCTTTGTTCAAATTCTGTTGCTGATTCAGATTTTGTATCTAATGTACCAAGACCAAAGTGCAATGAAGCCAATACAGAGATACCATTGAGCTTTAATAAACCCCAGTTTAGGCCTGTGGCAGAGTGGGCATTCTTGTGAGCTTAGAAGCATAAAAAAAATTGCAGCCCTACTGGGATAACCAGATGTATAAATGGATTTGTCTCAGTAATTGTGTACTTTCATATTGTGTACTCTTATAATTGTAAATTCATATAGTCAGGCTAAAACCAACTCATTGAACCTGCAAGCAAAACTCATGGTGATGTAACTGAAGTTCATCCTCCTGGCTTTTGTGTTTTATGGAAATGCCTCGAGTCTGGAATATCAGGGAAATTATTCTATACAGACATAAAAATATCATCACACTTGCTGTCTTTCTTTTATTAATTTAAAGATATATTGTCACGTTCCTGTTTTGACCAAGCATGCTCTTAAACTTCCAGCTTTCCAAGGAAAATAAGCTGTCTTGCATGCCTTTTTTTTTTTTTTTTTTTTTTAAGTAGCCTTCACTACTCTTCTGAATTTTCTCTCACAAAATACAAAGAAACAAAAAGTTCATTTGGGTTTTTTGCTATCTGCAGTACTCTTAGTGTAAGGGGTTCCCGTGGATACCTCATTTGGTTGTGGAGATCTCACATTACCTCTCTCTTCCATTTCTCTTGCAAATTTGGGTCTTTCAGGAGGGGAGGGGAAAAGCAAAAAAGAACTTACAAACTGCTTTGAAATCATTTCACAACATGATGCTGGGGAGATGAATGGGAAGGGTGGGGTTTTAATGTTTTTTACTGTTTTAATGTTTTTTACAACAGTACCCAGAAAGTAGGACACAGGGCAGGATTTGGCTTTGCAGTGTCAAGAAGAGAAAGGATGGGTCCAGGGCTAAATTATAGCACTAAGAGTCAAGAGGTATTGGTTTCATTCCAGAATTTTCAATTAAAAGTTTCCAGGTGGAGGTGAGATTCTGAGTAGCATTGTCTTTCACAATTCTGCTTTAAATCCATGAGGCAGCTTTGCTACTCTTGCCAAGAGCTTATTCAGAGATACTCTTGTAGATAATGTGACAGAAATAGGTAATACAAGGCTTGTGATAAAGCACAGGGTAACATCTACAAAATCAGGGTGAAAATTTAGATCAGATGTTGCATATTTGGTCTTTTTTTTTTTTTCTTGACCTGGGATTGTAATTTCTTAGTGAACGTGTCTCGCACACTGAAAAAACAATTAACACCAAAGGATAATCACAGTTTTACTTAAAGCAGCTTACACTTTATCATGTGTTCCCTTTGCTTTCACACTTTGCACATCTAATTCTCCTCTGACTTAGAAGATGCTAAGAGTTATAACAAGGAGTGATCTAAACTCATCACTTTTGAGCTTGCCCTCCCATTTGAAACCCCACATGCTGTATTTTTAAATGAAAATGAATGATTATAGTATGACCACTCATAAAACATTTTTTTCCCAGAGTAGCATGTCATGAAAGGGCATATGCAGAGAGCTAAGTGTCTAAAATGAGATCTTTATAGCCAGCTTAGGCACTGCCAACGATGGACTGGAAGTGGTCACTAATGACATTGTTAATGATAGATACCATTACCTTGGAACAGATGTCAAAGTGAAATAGCATTATAGCCTTCAAGATGGACTGCCTTGTCCTTCTCAGTGAATCTATTAAGGCAGCTTGCAAGAACAAAACAGTGGGGTGTTTCTTCTCCCTTCTTTGGTTTTTTTCTGAAATGCAAAACATTCTGTGAATTTGTAAGTCGTTTACCCACCGAAGGCTCAAGTAAGAAAAAATCTTGTGAGCTGCAAAAGTGTGTGGGGAGTAAACAGGAGAGATTAGACAGAAAAAGAAGATTATAAGTATTTAAAAAAATAATAATTTCGACTAGACAAAGGTAAAAATAGAACTGATCTGGACTAGAGATCAAACAGCTAGGACATACAGGAACTTTGGGTTGTTGTAGCTGTACCTAAAGACTGCAGAGAAATCTGCATGTTTATAGGTGGTAGGCTTAATTTTGAGAAACTGTATTTATTTCTAATCTGGGAGATGTGAATTTCCATGCCTGCTTGCCTAGGGATCTCTGTAAATATGATCACATATGTGTAGGGATAAGTACAGCCATGAAATTCCTGATTAAGCAGGGATATGTAACAGTGCAGAAGCAAAAGTGGTGTCAGAGCACAAAGTACCTCTGACTCTCATTTCATATAGTTCTTTCCAGACATGTTAATATGTAAGATAAAGTTGCTTTGGAAACTGTAAAATGAGATTGTGTATATATGTATCTAACACCTATATATAAAAGCAGTTAAGCAGATGAAAGTCCAAAAAACCCCCCATGTTGAAATGTATCTGAGAGCACTGCCAGAAGAAAAGCCCTGATTTTGTATTTTATTCACTGATAATCCAGTAAGGGATCAATGGAAATGTGCATCAGATTTACACATAACTACAAGGTAAATTGTACTTTTAAAGTACAGTAAGTACAGAGTATATAAATTCATTTCAGATTGCATACTTGGAACACCAGATTGAATATTGGTTGCAAATACTCATTAGACAGTTGCTGGAGGAGTTTATTTACTGGAGTATTCTCTGTATCTGTAAGTTTTGGCTACTGCACTATTCATTTCTATATGTGTTTAAATCTCTGATTTAAAGATGAAGAAAGGAATGGACATAGTCTTTTGGCTGGAACTGTAGCTTAAATTATCACATCTGACAACTAAATAGAGATATCCATCCAGCATGTAAATGAATACTTGAAATACTCATGTGTTATTCACCAGTTTTATCTTAATGATGTTCAGGGCCTCTGGATTATCAGCCACTGTTGAGTCTCTGCAAAGATCTTTGCAAGGTAATAATTTTCATGCCTACATTAGGAGAGTGGCTCAGGTAAAGGCAGATGCTTTTATTGTCTCAGAGTTGCCCAATCAAATTAAACGTGCAGGTTTTAATTGGGTTTGAAGCATGTCCTGGAACAGGAGTGATTTTGATTTTGCAGGGGGAGGAATAGTAGAGAGAATATGGATCATAAAAACTTGGTCTTGAGTTCAGTGAGTGCAACAGGATTGCTTCCTTTTCTACTGATTTCAGCCTGCTCTGGATCAAGCCCAGTGCATTTGTCTCAGTCCAAACTTCAGCATGCTCACAAATGCATTTCCTCACACACACAGAGGAAACTGGGTCCAAATTTTGCAGCATTCCTGCCTTACACATCAAGACAACTTCTTATTCCTCTGACTTATTTCATATCCCCAGCAGAAAACAGGGAAAGTGCTGCACTTCCCTTTTTGCTTCATGTACTGTGAGGTTATCTGTGAGGCTTTTTTTTTTTTTTCATTTTGCTGCTGCACTGAACCTTGCCAAAGGATCAGCAAAGGAGAGGTAAATGGAAATGACTGTCCTTGCACTCAGGAGTGGCTGTTGAACAGCAGCACCAGCTCCAGGTGCAGGAACATGAAGAATTGATGCAGACACACCCTGGTCAGTGTGGTTTTCCAAGTTCCCAAATCTGCTTTCAAGACAGGCTGCAGGGTTTAATGCAGAAGTGGAATGAACAGCATTTGCAGCAGCATGGAGAGAGGTGCTGTTTTGCAAAGTGACAACAAGCAGAAGTAAATTGAGGATGAACTCAGTGAGCAAATGGAGAGAGAAGACAGTGATTTTCATGAAGCCCAGTGGGGTCTGGTTGTTTTAGTCAGGATTTTTAATGAGCAGCCTGATGCAGCTGTGGTTATTGTCAGCACCTGTATCACTTGCTGCTTAGAGGGATTTTAGTTCAAACTGCTGCAGAAAATGGGGCTTGGCTTTAGATCTAGGATTTAAATATTTTTCTTACGTGTTGTGATATTGTACCATGTTTTCAGATCCTTGAGGATAGAAAAGTGGCACCAAGAAGAATTAGAAATCCTACTGGCAGAGGACTTTTATGAGGTCAAATATGTTTGTGGCTTCCAGACAAACAGCAAATAATAGAACAGTTGCCAGGCTAGCAGACCCTCTTGTGTATTTTCTCAAATTAAAAACCTAACCTAAAAACATTTAAATTAAAAGCCTCTGCTTGAGAGCAGCAAATTTTTAAGTATTTCTACTTCTGGACTCTAAATGTGTGAAGCAGCTGAATATGTACCTCCTTTTATAAGGAATGTGAACATGAACAAAAGCAAGTTGTGGGGTTTTTTCCTGTTTTCATTAATTTTAGAGAGAGATTCAGAGAGAGCAGCCATGCGTGCTATACACCTGTGCAAGCAAGGAAAAAAAAAGGTTTATGAGAGATCCTCCACATCAGGAGTGCTCTGCCTTCAGTACTAATGCTGAATTTCCACAAAATGTACTAATTTCCACAAAAACTCTCTCTTCTGATTCCAACTAGGAACTTTTTGTGTCTTCCAAAATCTCCTCCCTGTGTTTTTGCTCTGCTTGCCATTTTGGGCAAGCATTTTGGGCCATTTTGGGCAGCCTGTGAGTTATCTCAGGACAGATATTCTCTCAGAAGGCATTTCATGAAGTAGGATCTTTAAGAAAGTTGAGGTTGTCAGAGGTGGGGGGCATTTTGCATGAGAAAACACAACACTAAAGCCCTCATGATCTGCCTTTAGTTACAATTCATGGAAGAAACATTTTTTTAAGTGTGATCTCTTTGTGAATTGGTAACATATCATCACAAGGGGGCCAGTTGTTAGCCCACAAAAAATCTTAGGGAGGATTGAAAACAATTTGCTGATTTTCCTGACTTAAAATACAAGTAGAGTGACACTAAGTTGATCCAGGTCCTGAGACAACACTTGTGACTCAATTTTGTGTTTAATCATCATTCATAACTTCACTTTCAGAAAGTTGAATTTTCTTTCTTGGCTGTTGGAAGTGAAAACAAATGGCTGACATTTGATTTGTTAGAGTACCAGACCACATTTTACTATTCCTAAACAGACTGTCAGAATCATGGATATAACTTAACTGAGGTGTTAACTTCACCCCAGGCTGAAGAAGGGAAGCCTGAATACTGTCTTGCAAGTGCTGGTAAATCCTGTTCCCTCCAGCCCAGAAGGGCTCTTTCACATCACATCCCCTGAAAGAGGCCCTGTCATTGCTGAATTGTTTATTTAGGGACCAAAATATCTCTCCCTAATTCTTTATTTCCCAGGAAGACCACTTTATCCAACCATTTATACATTTGAAAATTATATTCCTGTTTGAACAGGAATGGAATCAAGATATTTGCCTTCTTGGAGAACTGCAGCTAAGTTACAAATAAATTTCTTTTCTCCAAAACATCCATTCTTTTCTTTGTCTTTGTGAATGGAAGACTAAATGAAGATAGCCCTCAAGTTTTAAACCATTTTTGAACTCTTAATGTCAACAACCTTATGTCTGAAATCCCTCTTCTTCTCTTTTCCTCAAATGTTATAAGACATATTTTAACAAAGAACCCACTTGTGTCTTAGTTCTGAAGAGAACCAGAGGTGAAACTCTAATCTTTAAACCCAAATCATTCCTTTTCACTGTTTCTTTCTTTATCCTTATGACCATTCTATGTCAGATAAATGCACCAGATGAGTGTATTCTAAAACCATCACACTCAACACCTATTTCTAGAAAATTTAGGAGAGACCAAAAGAGGCCCACAAGTACAAACAGGTTTGAGTGAACATGAATGAAATGTTGAGACTAGTCTTGATTCAGTGTTATCTCTAATGTTATATCATCAGTCTTTTAAGTATAAAGATTTAGATGACTTTCATCCAAGTTTTAGAATGTATCAGTTTCAGCTCTTTGTCTTAGTTAAGATGTGCTTTTCTTACTCCTTTTTAATGCAATGAGCTTATTGTGTCCAAAGATCTCTTTTCATTCTCTTAACATCTGGCAAAGCAATCTATATCTTTTATCTGAAACTGTATCATTGGAAAATGAGATAAAGCAGAACAAAGAAGAATACTCTGACCCGTGCTGGTCTTCAGATTTTGAGCAAAACCAACTATTTTCTCCAATTGGATAAAAGCTTTTTTCCCCCCTGTTTTTCTCCATTTTCTAGTTTAGGCACTTGGACTCACAAAGATTTATGTTCAATAGAAATGTCAGTTATACACTGTCAGAACTGGGGAACATTGACATTTTCCAGTCAAGCTATGGATGAAAACAGAAAAGATAAAACTGACACCATAAAACAAGGTGTAGAATCCCATTCACGTTGTAGTCAATAGCAGATTTCCTAAGATTTCACCCAAGGGATTTTTAAAAGCATGTGGGTGACCTAGGAGCCCTTATAATGGGCTTTTATGGTGGAAAGCTATAAAAACATTTTTTGAAGTTTCTGACTTTGACCCAAATTGAAGTATTAACTGGTCCAGTACGTTGTGATTTTCTCTTCTTGATGTCTGCACTACAACCAGGAAACAATTCAAACAACCCACAACACTAGGGATTGAAATCTCTAAAATTAGTCAAAAAAAGGAGGAAGGATAGCCAACAACTTTGAAAACTTTTGTGCTTCTTTATTAACACTTGTGAGGCACTCTTTTAAAAGTTGGGGAAATTCAGTCTCTTCACTGAATTCCTGCAGTTGTGTTTTGGGTTCTTCCTTATGATCCAGGCTTCCCCTCTGTCTGAGGGATTATTCCTCACACTCAGACTGCAGAGGACCTTGGACTTTGATGCAATGTGTTGAGAAAAATTTCTTCCATTGGGTTACTGCTATTGAGAACCTAAATCTTGATAAATGGTCATTGCTTTTTTGCTGTATGTGGTGTTTTATATAGAATACCCAAGAAACAGTCAAAAGAAAGAACAATCTAGATATATATTAGTAGCAGATTCCTATCACTGAAGTTTTTCCTTCTCTTTGAAATATCCACTTTTTATGTGTCTGGCCAAAATTCATCTATATTGCAGTCAGCAAGGTTGCATTAGTGATTCATCTGTTTTCATTTGTGTAATTCTATTTCTTTTACTATTTTATATTGTCTGACCAAAGTATGGAGAGATTTAGCCAGCTAATTAACTCAAAGAAATGAAATAACAAACAGCATATATAACATTCATGAAAAATAAAGATACCAGGAATGTGCAATATACATGTCTTAGAGATTTAAGCATATGTTTTGATTTTTATTTTTTGGAGTAATTCCTCAGTAATAATAGTAATAAGGCTCCATTTATTTAGGGTGACAGACTGTGGAAGGGTTTTCTTTGTGCATAATGAGGACATTTCCAATGACATCTATTTTCATTTATGAGAGAAGAAATTATGTTTCTGTCTTATATGTTTGGGTTTTTTCAAGCCCAGACAGTTCATCCTATGGATTAAATCCCTGGCTTCCAGAGCTGAGAATAATTTTATCTGCTCTAAATATTACCTGTGGCTTTCTTTTGTATTGTGTTGAAAAATAACAACTCACAAGAGCATTACCTTCTTTTCTCATGCAATTTTGAGCTTGGCTACAAGACAGGCAGTTGGCTACAAAGGCTTCTTCATAACGTTTCATGTCTTTTCTTTCACCCCTCCCCTATCTTCTGGCTTCTCCAACTTTCTAATCTATTTTTCTTTTTTTTTTTTTTTCAGTACTGAGTAAAATTTTTCCCAGAGCTTGTCTTTCTTCTGTGCTTCTCAGGAGCATCCAGGAATGGGAAATACTGCTTGCTTCTCAGCCCAGTGGGCTGTGCTCTGGCCCTGGCACAGGAGGTGGGCTGAGGACCAGAGCAAGATGATGGCAGTGCTCCTGGAGTCTCTTAGGGACCAGGGTCAGGCACAAGTTTAACCAAGAAAGAGCCAGAGGGACAGAGAACAAGGAGCATCCTGCTTGCTCCTCTGTGTAGACCAAGCATAGATGCACCTGCTATTAATGCACTATGAACAAAAACAAATTTTAATGCTGTATTGCCTGTTGATCAATTAAATGCTGTAATAATCACCTTCAACCTCTTCAGCTGAAGCCAATGTCATACAGGAAGAGAAATTAATTTATTAGCCAGACATAGTGGGAACAATTAAAAGATTGCCTGTTGCAAAATTTTTCAAATCCAGATTTCATTGTACTGATTCTATCCAGACTCCCAGAACACCTTTGAATCCTTTGGTGGGAGCAGATCTCTCAGGGGTACAGGATTCATGGACCAGAACCCACAAGTGAGCCCACTGCAGCTTGGATAGAAGTGCTAAACCCATAGGGGGTTAGGTTGTGCATGGATGTTGGATCAATCAGAACATGGCCCAGTGTATAGGCATCTTATTTATGAGAAGCTGAAGGGAATGAGACCAGAGGGATACCTTTCAGCTGCAAGAATGGAGTGTAGAGGGGTCAGTAGTCTTTTAATCCTTCAAGTAAAAATACTTCTTTACAAAGAGAGAAGCTTAATAGTATCACTGGATGCTCAGTGAAGGTTGACAGTGAGTGAGTTCCTCCTAAATATGTATATATGGTAAATGACTCCTCTTCCCTGCCTCTTAATCCTAGCAGGTAGTGCCAACTATTGCCTTGCCTGAATATTTTACAAATCCAGCCCTCAGACACACCCTGTTTTGAATTACTTTGTGTATAAACATTAATATTTACAGCAGGTAGAGGGAGACTGACAGCAGGATGAATCCCTCAAGCTGTGGTTAGGTGACCACATGAGAGATGGGTGAGGTCATAAGGGATCATATGGCTCATAAGAGTATGATTCATAGAATCCTAGAATTGGCTGGGTTGGAAGGGACCTCAGAGCTCATCAAGTCCAAGCCTTGATCCACTCCCGCTGCAGTTCCCAGCCCATGGCACTGAGTGCCACATCCAGGCTCTTTTGAAATATCTCCAGGGATGGAGAATCCACCCCTTCCCTGGGCAGCCCATTCCAATGGCTGAGCACCCTCTCCAGAAAGAAATTCTTTCTCATGTCCAACCTAAACCTCCCCTGGCACAACTTGAGACCTCTTGTGCCCTCTTGTCTTGCTGAGAGTTGCCTGGGAAAAGAGCCCAACCCCCCCCTGGCTCCAACCTCCTTTCAGGGAGTTGGAGAGAGTGATGAGGTCTCCCCTGAGCCTCCTCTTCTCCAGCCTCAACACCCCCAGCTCCCTCAGCCCTTCCTCACAGGACTTGTGCTGGATCCCTTCCCAGCCTCCTTGCTCTTCTCTGGACCTGCTCCAGCACCTCAATCTCCTTCCTGAGCTGAGGGGCCCAGAACTGGACACAGGACTCGAGGTGTGGCCTCCCCAGGGCTGAGCACAGGGGCAGAATCCCTTCCCTGGACCTGCTGGCCACGCTGTTCCTGAGCCAGCCCAGGATGCCATTGGCCTTCTTGGCCACCTGGGCACACTGTTTTGAATTACTTCGTGTATAAACATTAATATTTACATCAGGTAGAGGGAGACTGACAACAGGCTGAACCCCTCAAGCTGTGGTTAGGTGACCACATGACAGATGGGTGAGGCCATAATGGATCATATGGCTCCTAAGAATATGATTATTCATGTTCAATTCATTTGAATCAGGAATAATTGTGTTGGGGCAAATCTTTGTTAGGGGCAGCTCTTTCTGTCTTTGCTCTGCCTGATTTTCAAACTAATACTTGTATCCAAGTATCAGTAATTTGTATGTGTGCTGTCTGCTTGCTGCAGCAGTGTAAGCATTCCCTTGATCTGCCCCATACGTGTAGGCTGCTCAGGAACCAGACAGAAAATCACTAAAAATGTAGGAGAAATTGATATTCCAGTGTAATTGTACAGCACCAAATGCAAGCAAGCCCAAATGAAGTGAGCAGATATTTCTTTTTTTTTTTCCCAAATATATGATTTTCTTACAAGAACAGGCAATATTTTAATAGGCTGCTTACAGTGGCTCCAAATCTAAACCAGGGGCAGGACACAAGCAGGCACAGGGCTCCCTGTGGCAGGTGTGGAAAATTCTCACCCATCCTTTGGACAACCTAGAACTGAAACCACACACAGTGTAACCTGGAGTTGCAGCTGCTGTAGAGGAGCAGGAGTTATTCCCCCTTGTTGTGCATTGCAGCCTTTTTGCTGTTGGCACTTGGTTTTCATGGCAATTATGGTTCTGAAGTGCAGTATCCCAAAGGAAGACAGAGGGGTTACAGTAGGAATGTTCAGGTTGGAAGAGACTTCAGGTGCTCACCTTGCCCAACCTTTTGCTCAAAGCTTTTGATTTATCTGCTGCTGCTCATGCCTGGTGGTCTCTCTCAGTTTACCATCCATTTAATTGATCCCAGTCCTTGGGAGTAGAATTAAGGGTTTTCTTCCTGTGTTTGGGCTCCTTTTCTCCTAGAAAGGGGGTTCTGAGTGGGAGGCCCTTCTTTCTCTGCTCACATCTCCATTATCCATCACACTCCTGTGTAAGTGGCAGGCAGGATCTGGCACTTAGTGAGGCAAATGAACTACTGGATTGGGAGCAGTAGCAAATCCCACTATCCCACTGCAGTTATGAGCTTTTAGTAAATAAATGGGAAACATTTCACATAATTAAATACCATCTTAGAAAACTGGAAAAAAAAAAAGTGCCCTAATTTAGAAAATCATTCAGAATGGCATCTAAAACATGCTGCTTAAATGTATTTTGTAGTGATTTTGCAGCAGAAGCACACAACTGAATTCATTAATGAAAGATCACAATTAATCAGCATATGATCTTTCAATCTGTTGGGTATCTGTCTAGGGCATGTTGTTGCTACCACTGCTTTAATAGCTTTACCATATCCAAACTCCACCTGCCTGTCTCCCTGCCCCCTCAAAATACCCATTTAAGCAGGGTCCTCATTTTATCAATCACATTTGGTAATAGAAGTCAGTTTTGTGTGTCCCAAGTGGCTAAGCATTTCCATCCTTATATCAAGAATTAAGCATCTCCTGAGAAGGAAAAGAGGTCAAGTGCTGTAATAAACCAGATTCTATCAAGAATGTGAAAAACTGCTGCTCTGACCAAAGCTAAATGGAAGCATAGCTGCTTTGTGATGTGAGCTGAAAGTGTAATGAAGAAGCTGAAGCTATTTCTAGAGCTTGTGTCCATTCTGGTTGATTCTTCCTCATCCTTTCTGACACTGTTATTCTGAATCACACTGAAAACTTTCTACATACATGATGTGTTCAGAAGACCATCCCCCCAGCCAGTTTCAAGCATCATAATTTCACAAAACCTACCTGTGCCTTTTGACTCTTAAAATCATAATTAACCCTTGGGAATGGAATCTGAATGAGGCCAAGCTAAGTATAAGCAGACAGATATTGCATAAGAAAATAGTTTCACTGGACTTCTGATCCAGAAAGAAAAATTACTCTGAGGAATCTGTCTGCCAGTCCCTAAAGTTCAGTAGGGGAAATGTTTGCTGCATAGGTAGCACTGGAAGATCTCTTATTGATTTCAGCAAAATAATATTTCCCACTGAAATTTTGTGCTTGGTAGCATAAGTACAATTTTTTTTTTCCAATTTATATATTAAATTACCAGAGAAATAAAATAGAGGCTGTTGTATTTAGCAGAAACACAATGTTTTATTTATTAGCTTGCTGTAGTATTTTGTTTTGGCACTAAATCTGACCATTCTTAAATAAAAATAAATATTTGGACGTTTCCTTTTTTAGCAGAAGATGTGTTTCCTTGCAAAGCACTTAACTGGACTACCTCAGGTATCTGCACAAAAGAGGAAAATGATGGATAGTTCTCTGTGGCATGTGCTGAGTTCCCTGCATCAGGCCATGTGAAGCTTCAGTGCTTTTTTTTTTCCTCACTGCTTATAGATATCAGTTTCTCAAAATGCTTCATTGTTGCTGAAATGAATATTTTCTAGTGAAAAATACTCTCATTTGTTCTCATATTTCCCAGCCAAGCCAGTTTCATGACCATTCCTTCTTACTTATATGCAACAAATATTGAATCTTAGGTTTCAGTTTTTACTTTTTTCATCCTGAACATAGCAGGTTAAACTCCTCAGGAATAATACTTTCACCTTAAAGATAATTCAATTTACATTCTTATTAAAAAGAATGCCAAGACAGAAGCAGTTTGATTTTCCTAATATTTCCACTGAAGCAGATCAGGACTTTTTTCAGCTTTTGGGTTTGTTTTTTTTTTACAATTTGAAAATAACAAAACTGTAGTGGTAAAAGGTATATTTTGACAGTTCTGGACAGAATAGAATTTCAAAAGTAAAATTTAGTAATGCAAATTTTCACCTGTTCTGTTGTTACTGCTAAGTGTGAATAACTAGAATAGATCTAAATGAAATGGTTTGAGAGAATAAGTTCTCTAAGTTTTTTTCCTCAGGAACATAGAAAAAAAACCTTAAGTTGTACTATCTTGAAATGTTTTGGGTTGGGTTTTATCTGAAAAAAAAAAGGTTTTCTTTTGTTTTTTTACCCCCCTCCCACATATATAAAGTCAGTGCTGATGCATTCCAGCAAACTTAAAACCCTTACTCCAGGTCTAGGGGGATTGTCCTGACACCAGTGACAGGTGGAGAACCAAGGCCTGTGACTTCTCCATGGCCTGGCTTTCCCATGGCAGCTTCACCAACATCCCAGGGGACATTTTTTTTTTTTTTTTTTGTTGGTTTGGTGATTTGATTTGGTGCACAGTCTTTGAAATAGGTCTGGTGTAAAATATATATAAAAATAAAGCTATTTTTATTTGACAAAAAGCTTCCTTCTGTCACTGGCCCAACACCATGATACATAAAAATCCCCTGTTTTAAAGACAGCTTATTAAGAAATTAACATACCATAGAGAAACTTCATTTTTGTTGCATGATCTTACTGTGATTCAGCTTGAAAATCCTTTTAAAATGGACTTCCCATGGCCTGGCTTTCCCATAGCAGATTCACCAACATCCAAAGGCACATCTTTTTTTTTCTTCTTGTTGTTGGTTTGTTGATTTGGTTTGGTGCACAGTCTTTGAAATAGGTCTGGTGTAAAATATATATAAAAATTGAGCTAAAGCTTTGTTTACACACTCAAAAGAGCAATTCACTGAGAAGACAGATGGAAAAATTCTCCCAAAGATTCATGGCATTCAGGTTTCTAAAAAGCTTCAGAAACTGTGGTCATAAAAGTATTTTTCTTTCTGTTTGACTTAGGAAAAAACTCTTCTTGCTTTGTCTACAGCAGTTCCCATGCTGCTGCTAAAATTGGTCACTTCATGTGCATAATAATAATTCATAAAGCTCAAATAACCTCAAAAAAGAAACACCAGACACAGACAATGTAGAAAGGTGACTTTCTGAAGGTCAGCAAACCAGTGGTAGATTCATGAGTTCAAATCCCTATTTTTCATGTGGTGTAAGAGCATATGACAAGGATTTGCTGTGTGATGGAGGCATCTGAGATGTCAGAGAATTTTTGCTTTCACAAAAGCAGCCAGGAAAGTAACATACAAGGGGTTATATTGTCTTAGCTCTGAGTTGCTGGGGTGGATTTTGCTCTCTAAAATAGTGGGAAAAATCTTGAAATGAAGGGTTTACAACATCCAACCCTATATGTAGGCTTAGGAGCCAAATAACCTCAAAAGAGAGACACCAGACACAATGTAGAAAGGTGAAGGTCAGCAAACCAGTGGTAGATTCATGAGTTCAAATCCCTATTTTTCATGTTGTGTAAGAGCATTAGACAAGGATTTGCTGTGTGATGGAGGCATCTGAGTGAGATGTCAGAGAATTTTTGCTTTCACAAAAGCAGCCAGGAAAGCAATATGCATGCTGAAGATGGGGTTACATTGTCTTAGCTCTGAGTTGCTGGGGTGGATTTTGCTCTCTAAAATAGTGAGAAAAATCCTGAAATGAAGGGTTTACAACATCCAACCCTATATGTAGGCTTAGGAGCCAAATAACTTCAAAAAAGAGACACCAGACACTGACAATGTAGAAAGGTGATTTTCTGAAGGTCAGCAAACCAGTGATGAGATTCATGAGTTCAAATCCCTATTTTTCATGTGGTGTAAGAGCATATGACAAGGATTTGCTGTGTGATGGAGGCATCTGAGTGAGATGTCAGAGAATTTTTGCTTTCACAAAAGCAGCCAGGAAAGTAACATACAAGGGGTTATATTGTCTTAGCTCTGAGTTCCTGGGGTGGATTTTGCTCTCTAAAATAGTGGGGAAAATCTTGAAATGAAGGGTTTACAACATCCAACCCTCTATGTAGGTTTAGGAGCCAGATAACCTCAAAAAAGAGACACCAGACACTGACAATGTAGAAAGGTGAAGGTCAGCAAACCAGTGGTAGATTCATGAATTCAAATCCCTATTTTTCATGTTGTGTAAGAGCATATGACAAGGATTTGCTGTGTGATGGAGGCATCTGAGTGAGATGTCAGAGAATTTTTGCTTCTACAAAAGCAGCCAGGAAAGTAACATACAAGGGGTTATATTGTCTTAGCTCTGAGTTCCTGGGGTGGATTTTGTTCTCTAAAATAGTGGGAAAAATCCTGAAATGAAGGGTTTACAATATCCAACCCTATATGTAGGTTTAGGAGCCAAATAACCTCAAAAAAGAGACACCAGACACAATGTAGAAAGGTGAAGGTCAGCAAACCAGTGGTAGATTCATGAGTTCAAATCCCTATTTTTCATGTTGTGTAAGAGCATATGACAAGGATTTGCTGTGTGATGGAGGCATCTGAGTGAGATGTCAGAGAATTTTTGCTTTCACAAAAGCAGCCAGGAAAGTAACATACAAGGGGTTATATTGTCTTAGCTGTGAGTTGCTGGGGTGGATTTTGCTCTCTAAAATAGTGAGAAAAATCCTGAAATGAAGGGTTTACAACATCCAACCCTATATGTAGGTTTAGGAGCCAAATAACCTCAAAAAAGAGATACCAGACACAATGTAGAAAGGTGAAGGTCAGCAAACCAGTGATAGATTCATGAGTTCAAATCCCTATTTTTCATGTTGTGTAAAAGCATATGACAAGGATTTGCTGTGTGATGGAGGCATCTGAGTGAGATGTCAGAGAATTTTTGCTTCCACAAAAGCAGCCAGGAAAGTAACATACAAGGGGTTATATTGTCTTAGCTCTGAGTTGCTGGGGTGGATTTTGCTCTCTAAAATAGTGAGAAAAATCCTGAAATGAAGGGTTTACAACATCCAACCCTATATGTAGGCTTAGGAGCCATACTGGAGCTTCTTGTCACAGCTCTGTGATGTGAATAAGGGCTTGGGAAGAAAGGCAGGATATATAGGTGACAAACACTCTCAGTCTGCACCTATGTGAATAGAAAAATAAGGAAAGAATAAGGGAGAAATAAGGATGGGGAAGAGGAGAGTGTGCCTGAACTCTCAGCATGTGTGTGTGCACACACTTTGGGCACCAAAATATCTGCCCATATAAAAAGCTTGCTGCAACATCATGATTTAGATGTTTGTTCTTGGACTGATTCCTGCTGTTATTCACTGCAAATGCAATCAGCTTCTCAGAATTTTGTCTAGTCTTCCTTTAAATGTCCAAGTGAAGTAATGAAGATGTAAAATAAATCTGAAATGCAGTTTTTGTGGCACTTAAAAGGGACAATTCTGAAATCCTTTTTTTTTTTTTTTTTTTTTTTGAGCTTTAAAACTAATCTCCCAGTTGCAAAGTCATGCAGGCATGATCTCACCTTTTGGCTTACAAGCCATTTTGACTTGCCAAACAGTGTTGCCATCCCTCACCTTTTAAATGCAACCTGATCTTCTCACACAGCTCTAACAATAAGGTTTTTTTGATGGGTTGCAGGCAATTGCAGAAAATAACAACTTGGCACAAGGGAAAGCAGAATGATAATTTTGCAGAAAAACACACAAGTACTTGACTTCTGAGGCTCTAGGGCAGCAAATGTCCTTGCCTAAAGCATATAAGCAAAACTGAGATTTTATAAAAAGCTTTTGTTTTCTCTCTCTCTTGCTTATTTCTCCAAAGTGCACACCTACACTTTTTGTCTTGCTAGGAATTTCATCCTCAGGAATGGATATTGTTGTCAGCAGGGATTTTTCATGTGGCACGGCTGGCTTCCCAATATTTGTTGAGGTACAAAGAGGTACAACAAATCCCTCCCAGATCTCCCCCTTAAGTTTGACTGATGCTTCCCTGCATAGTTGAGAACCCAGGAGCTACACCAAACGTTGAATTTATTACCATATCCCTGGTTAGTTTAAACTTAACTCATCAACATCACTACATGACACCATGGTTTGCAACAGTCCTTAGCCCTTGGCATGTCACTGTTGGTAAGATCATCTCTTTTAAGGCAAAAAAAGCAGTAAAGAGGCATTGTAAATTATTTATGGCAGCATCTGTATAACAAAGGACTCTGTGTCACTGAGCAAGTGCTACTGACAGTGTCATTTATGCTCATGGTGTTCTAGCACCAGGGCTGGTACTTGTCAGTTCACTCCTGCTCCCCATGTAAGTACCTGTGCACAACCTGGCTTTAGATCTGGATGTCATTTCATTGCAGTTGTGAGGACTGCTTAGCTCTCCCTGCTGTCATAGGACAGAAGATGGAAGGCCCTGATAAACTCTGAATAATATACCTGAGCTTTGAAGGAAAGTATATACACACTATTTACAAATATGGGATGAACAAATGTCATTAGAATTCATGTTCCAAGCAAAAGGGAAAAAATCCAGCACAAAACTAGACAAAAAATCCTTCTACTTTTCCTGAGGGAGCCTCTCATTTATCAACAGCTATTTCCCATTTGTCCTGATTATATTGATCATACTCATTATATTTAAACCAACTACTTTGGATATCTCTGAAAAATATCACTTAGAAAAGTATAAATCGGTTCAGAATTTGCCTCTGCAATCTGGAGCCCAGGATGGAATTTATAATGTTCCAACTTTCAGCCTGCATGACTATTGGCATTAATTGCTTCCTGAGAATACTTCAAACAAAGAATATTAAGATTTCTTTTCTCCTTAGTACAACTCTAACACCATCATTATGAAAGTTGATATAAATTTTGTTGTCCTATAGGCAGATTTTTAACACTTGAATTTGAGCAAGCATATTAGGAGCAATGTTCAGCCTGCTAAACATCCTCAATATTCCATGCATGTACAAATAATTTTCTCCAGTCTGTTCCTGAGCACTACAATGCTTAAAACTAATCTGTAAAATAAAAGTTGTCATATAATCCTTCCACACAAAAGACATTAACTATTCAAAATTGTGAGGACATGTTTAAATTTTCATCTAAAATTGTTACATAGAACAGAATCAAAATATTATCACCCAAGTAAAATATCTCTTGGATTACACTGTAGAGATACTGCCAAGAAGATAGGAAGAAAATGTCATTGTTTTGTGCAAAAAAGAAATGGCTGCTGTAATGCTGTGGCATTTCCTACAAATCAGTTTCTGTGATCAAATATGAAATAAAAGATTCGTAGAGACCCCAAGCACTCTACTCTGTGATTTGAAAAGCAAAGAAAACTAATGAAAAAAGCAACAATTGAAAATACTTAGTAGTCATGCATAAGGCAGCTTGTGCTCAAAAAATCACCTTCTAAAGGTAGTACTTCCAAACCCCTCCAAACTGCTAATCCAGTCCTGAAAAAGAAATGTCACATCACTATCTAAAACTTCTCCTTCCCCTGCTGATTCTGCCCCCAGATGAATAAGATCTGAAGCTTTAAAAGTAAACACATTTCACAAGAAGGCCTGGAGAGAATTCCAAAGCTGAAAATCTTCCTGCAGAAAGACTTTGCCAGCACTCAGTCCCTCTGCCAAGAAAACCAGCTCATCAAGCTCTTCTCAGGGGCTGCATTTTCAGGAGGAGATAGATGTGGTCTCAGTGGCATGCAGCTTCCAACCTTGTCACATTTTTACATTTTTCAGAAAAAACCCCACACTCCACCTCCTATCAAACTTCTAACAAATACACACTGAAGACCACTGTGCTCATCATGTTTCTCTATTCCCTTGTCTCTAAGTTGGTATGAAATCCAGTTTTCTGACAGGTAGCAGTAACAAGGATATCATCTATCATAGGTGCTGGAAAAAGTGGAACATCTGAGAAAAAAAGGTTGTTCCTCATTGCATGATTAAGCACAATTTTCAGGCTTCTGTAACTTTCTTTCCCTGTCACTCCCTCCAAATTGCTGTCTCATTTGGCAGTCACCCAGTCTTTGAGGTTTACCAGGTGCTCTCCCAGCTCTGCCAATTGCCCCTTCCAGTTTCTCAGTGTCAGTCCTCACCTTACTCCCAGTCCTGTTCTTGCTCTGAACACTGATAGTGAAACATGGGAGAAGGAAGGAGATGATTATCAGCCCTTTGTGAATACTCCTCTGCTGCTTTCTTTCCCCCTAAAAATCAGTGTACTCCTCCATATGGGAAATTAGGTAGAACTCTGTGGGCCAAAGACATTTTCTTTAGTAGATAAAATTTTTCTTTTCCCCCTTTTCTGGGCAAGAAATGACTGAAAGCACAGACTTCAAATCTACAAATATGATTCTAATGCATCATGCAGGGTCTGATGTTCAATGCTGGTGATAAAAATGGTCATTAACAGTACTATTAGAATCATTACAATGTTAGATTTTTACAAATTCATTTGTGCCTTTAATAAATTTAAAGGAATAATTACAGGCACTTTTACATACATGGGTGCTTTAAGAATAAAGCCTCTGACTACTCGATCCTTTTTTTTATTAAATGAAAAGTCCAGGCTAACTAAAGAAACATAAGAATTTCTGCTTCCCTTTAAGAAGTATTCAGACAAAGAATTGTTTCTCATCTCCAAAATTTATACTGAGCATTTCCATATTCAAACACATCCCCTGGAATTGCATGGCTGCTGTATTGTTTTTCAATTCAGTGTGCTGTAATTTACATAATGTTTAGGAGAAAATGAAAATATTAGTAACTATGATTGAGATGTCATTTTGCAAGTTTGGCAAGAGCTTTAATTGTGTATTGCTGTAGATCTACTCTAGATGGTAGTGTTAAGGAAGTTACACATTAATGAGTTCAATGTCTAGAACCTCAGGGGAGGTGTAGGAAGCACCATCCTTGGAAGAAGGAGCAGTAGCAGATAATACTCAGCGTGGCCACTTCCCCCCATCAATCCTTCTTCTTGTAGAGATTCATTGCTGGAAAAACCAAACGTGGTTGTTGGGCACTGATATGGTTCAGAAATGCCTTCAGTATCCTCTAAATATTCCTGAAATTAAACCAAATCTACTGTGGAGGTGTTTTAAGCCATCCCCCTGAGAATCCCTTTTGGTCAGGTTAAATTCCTCTGTGAGGTTAAGGGTACAGATTGAGTTGTCAGTCTGTCTGTCCACCTGTACATTTATCCTGTCAATCTAAATTTTCTGCTAACTGGACTGAAGTGGAATTCAGCAAGTGCTTTGTTTCATTGAGAATTAATATTTCTTATAGTCTGTAATATTTTGTTGCCAGCTGAAGCTCCAGTTGTCCTACATTCCCCACGGAGCATCTTGGCAATTTCTGATAATTTCCAGAGCATCCACATTTATTTTGTATTCTGAGATGAGCCCAATAATTAACATTAATTAGTGTTAACAGGTTATGAACAAAATCTTCCATTTATATATGAAAACGTGAACAGCATTTTTGGAGCAGTAAAGCAGGGGCTTTGTATTCTCTTGCATTATCCTGCACCACTCTTTGCCATGCCCAGTCAGAGCTGCAAGCTGAGCCACTGTTGCAGTGGCAGTGGTGTGGGAATACAACCCCCTTGGGATTAGTGAGGCCTGAGTGGTTCAAAAATAATGCAATTAACTGCCAGCTTTGAAGAGAATCCTTTGAAAGTGAAATCCCAGCTATAAATTGGCTATCAAAGGTTAACGTGGAAGAAAAAAATAGCAGAGGGACTTATCTTTCCTATGGTGAAGTATGGAGAAAGAGGAGTCTGATTTATTTATTTTTTTTTTAGAGTTTTAGATCTCAATTTGTAAATAGATTAACTCAGACTAGTAGACATGGATTCAGACAGGGTGTTATTAATCCCATTTTGGAAAAGTTTTTAGCTAATAGTATTTTGGAATTGTTTTGCCAGGGGAAATTAGAAAATGGGTCCTTTCTAGCTTTGGGAGTGGCTGAAGAGCAATGTCTCAAGCCACTTTGGAAGCAAGCAGTTCTCAACACAAAATATTCTTTATTAAAACACAAGTCAGTGGCAAATCCATCTGGGCCTGGTGCCCCTCCAGCTTTAACTTTGGTGACTGTGGCAGTAAGTTTTTCACCTTCCAAGGACTTCTTTCTGTAAAAAATAAAACAATAAAATCACAAACATCTGCACTGATTCAGATGGCTGGGGCATAAAACTTCTGAAGAGAGTCATTGATTGTCAATCACAACATTAGTCCTATCCAAAATAGCAATCATTTTTATTGAGGAGGTTTTTTTGATTAACATCCATACCAGCAACTTGATAAGCCCTATCCCACACTCCCCAAAAAACTCTTTAAAGACAAACTAAGGCAAATTTGGGTTTCTGGTTTTGTATCTTATTTATTTCAGGCTTGCATTAATAAAGGTGTATAATTTCCATAGGAGAAAGAGCAACATATAAGCAAAAATTTTTGTTTCTATTACTTTAGCATTTTACCACTGTCATGAAATAAAAGGATACCCATCACTAAAATGTGGGTATTTTATGCTTGCCTACATAATATCAATGCAGAGTCTGTCAGAGCAGCAGTTAATAAAACCTCTAAAATTTCAGGTGTGCTGCAACTGCAGAGATTGGGGGTATTCTGGGTTGCTCAGTGGGAGCTACCAGGGTATGCCTTCTGGAATGGAAAGAGCCTAAATAATCCAATTAAATGGGAGAAAAAAAATGTGCTAATGGACCAAACCTCACTACAGAGCAAGATCTTTGAAAGTGAATTGCTCTCATGAAAGAGTCATCCTTGCTGCCTGTTAATTCCTGGTGTACTACAGAGGGATCTGGATCACAGACTGCATTGCAGGAAGGGGAGAAAGCTTTAGCTGTAGGCTACACACCTTCAAATTAGAGCTATGCTCAGACCTGCTGTAGCAGAGAGGCTCTTGTGACTTCTCTGAATTCAACAAGGGAAGAGAAACTGGCTTTTCAGTTATACCTCCTGCATGGGAGAAATGCCATGTGGCATCCAGTTTTGGGGAAAAAAAGAAAAAGAAAAAGAAAAAGAAAGGAAAAAGAGAAAAAGAAAAAGAAAGAAAAAAAAAGTGCTTCTAAGTGAGGTCAGCCACAATTACTGGAAAATTGGAATTATTGAAGAAAAAAAAGGAACTTTTCAGATCCAGCCCTGGTGAGTTGAACTTCCCATCCTGAACAGACCTAGCACTTATCCTATGAGTCCTCTGGCAGGTGGTTTTTGCCCCCTCTTTTTTATTTGAGCAAGAGTCTCAAGTCCCCTTGCCTGGGCACAAGAAACTCCTGCAGCATAGCTTCACCTCGGGTCCTTTGCAGCCATTCAAACCCTGATCAATTTTTGTTTTCTCCCACTTAATTGGGATATTTAGACTCTTTCCATTACAGAAGGCAACCTGAATTATTGGAATCATTGACCACTATCATTCAAAGCAAGTTTTTCAGTGATCAAACACAGCAGATTCCTGGGGAAGTATCATGGAAGGGACAACTTTTCCAGAGCTCCATCAGAGAGCAGTGCCACACCAGCTGGCTCAGCTACATCCACCTAAGGATGTGGGCAACAAATCACACCCTGCCCAAAGCAAGAACTGGTGTGACTTCTGCTCTTCTCCCTGGCCTTGCCTAACAGCAAGTTTTGACTTCAAGAATTGTGCTACTTGCTCTTCTCAATTTCACAGCTACTCAGCTGCTCCTCTCTTTGTCAAGTATCTGAAAGGGAGAAGATGGATGACAGGGAAAAACATTACCAAGATAAGAGAAAGAAAAGTTGAAGGTTACTTTTTCTAGAGAAAAGGGGTGATAACAAAAGAAGCAGACAATTCACACCTTTAATTCTTAGATTGCATCAGATGTACAAGCAAGTCACATTCACCTTTGCAGCACGCTTCAAACTGAGCTTACACAGAAAAAGAAGGCAAAAATAACTGTTTATAAAACTAAGTGATGGGTGAAGCAGCACCATATCACACAGTACATAATAAATCTTAACTCAGAGGGCTTGGAGAAAGTATGTATTGTGTTACTCACAGGAAAAGGGAGAACTCCAGATCCCCTTTCCACTCCAGAGTTCAGCTGGAGAATGTGATCAGGTGAGAACAGTTCCAGTAAATGTGCTACAAGCTTACCAGCCCTTTACACTTATTGCTATGGGGCAAGAAACAGCATCTTCAAAAACTTGGAAATCTTTCAAACAGCCCTGAAATTATAAAAGCCACTGTGGCAGTATCAGACGTAGCCACTGTAGAGCTTAATCCAAACAATATTCATTCAGAACAGGAAAGAGCTAAGTCTGTTAAGAGACTGTTAGTGATTTATTTGCTATTTTTACAGAGTCATGGAGTGGGTAAAGGAAGCTAATCTTGTTGGACTCCATTAAGAAAGTCTCTTCAGGCTTCAGGCAGCCGTGCATCCCCCACCTGGGCTTCACAAGCAACATGAGTGGAAATTTCATGTTATGTTCAAGGTATATTTGCATAGGCAGGGAAGCAGACTTGCATTAATAACACTTGCATTAAGAGCCTAGACATGCTCCCTAGACATTTTTTCTGCATCAGAAATATCTCCTGACCACTTGATTTTGTTTCTGTCACATCCATGATTGTTTTAAGAGCAGCTTTATGCTACAGCAGAGTGAGAAGACTAATTTCTTAATTGAATCTTTTTTTAATACATGAAAGAGAGGGAAGAGTTTTAACTACTTCTAGTAGTGTCTGACTCCCAGAGAAATTACTCCTAAACCTTCAGGGTTTCAGATACAGAAAGGCAATGAGAAAGACCATAGGCAGGATTTACAGAGGAGAGGGACTGAAGTCTGGATTTATTTAGTTTCTGTTTAAGGAGACCTGGAACAATAAATCTGTGCTCCTCACAACCCAGGATTTCAGGTTTTATAACCAAAAAAAATCACATCACAAAACTAGGAAGCAGAAGCAGTGTAGTTGCAGGACAGGTGTGTCCACTCCTACTGAGATCCTTCATGGTTTTAGGGCTTGTTTTGTGTGAGTTATCAGGTTTCTGAGTCTGCTTTTCTTATTTTGTCACTCTGGAGAGAGCCAGGTTTAAAATGAGAAAACAGAGGGGGAGATTTTCAAGGGCAGGATGGCTGCATGCCAACAAACACATCTCTACCTCTTCCAATGGCTCTTCCAGTGGCTGAGTTTCTCTACCAGCACAACTCAAAAGCAAGAGCTGATTTCTACCTCCTGTTCCCCACACAACCAGACCCCCCCTGAGCCCTCCTCACCACATCCACGAAGGGCCCTTCCCAGCAAGGCTCTCCCTGGCACCCACCTGCACCTCTCCCCCATGCCAGAGCACCTGCACCTTGCTGCTCCAGAAAGATGTTTCCTTGGCTTGCTTTTTGAAATGTTATCAGCAACCTAAAACGCAGAGGGCCTGGACAGTTCTTTGTTGCTGATGTTGATCCAGGTCTGAATATTTATGGAAATCTCATGGCAGGTACTCTGAATTTATTGGGACATGGTTCTTGGACATTCTTAAAAAAAAAAAACATTGACCTTTCCTAATAATAATAAAAAAGAACAAAACCTGTTATCAATAGGTGCAAGTGAGAAATCCACAGTTACTGATAATTACAGTGCAGTGTTTTGTCTTTTTAAAAATTACATCATTTCTCTATCTGTTGATGCCACTTAGCCTGCTTTTTATTCCACCAACTTTTCAGTGAAATACAGACATCCAGCAGTATTTGGGATCCAGGAATGCATAAGCAGCCTCACAGGAACTCAGTTCCTCTTAAAGTCTGGATGAAAAAAAATGAGTTCAGCAGCATTCAACCAATACATTTGTGAAGGACTTTGAAATGGGAATTCCACTATAATTCAGCATGATTTGTAAATGCTCTAAAATGTGTAAGCCTAAACAGCAAAGGGAATTGTATACTGTAGTTCATGATAAATGTTCCATGCAGTATCCTGGTTTTAGCTGCCCCACTTACCCAATGCTCAGTGGAATTAAGTAGTTAAATTTATTCACGTTGTACTGAAACTCTAACACTGTCAACCTTGGACCTGTTTCTCTTCTAAAGCATAAGAAAAATACCAGTGGAAAAACTGTCCCAAAACTCAGGCTGGTAAAAGGACTGCAAGTCAAGCAGAAAATATAAAAACATCTCTGGTTTCCCTGACCAACCTGTCACAGCCCAATCTGTTGTGACAGTGCAGGAGGCACAGCCTGAAAGCAGGTTAGGGAAGGGGTCATGGCTTAGGCTCTTCTCATTGACAGAGGTGAACATCTAAGCACTTAGAGCCTGTCTGCCTCTGCTAACAGGGTGGCTTTTTTGCAAGCCATCAAAGACAGAGGTGGGACACGGAGGGCTTTCTGTCTCCTGGGAAGTCCCCTGCTGGCTACCAAACTCCTTTCTGGTCTGGAAGTTCTCTTCATTTCCCCTTTTGCTCTGGATGTACTTGTTTGTCCTTAGTATGCAAAGGACAGGACTGCTCTCCCTCAATTCTCAGTTGATTATTTCTGAAGCCCTGGCATAGCTGCTTCTGACCATTGGTAAGGAGAAAGTAAAGGTTGTGTAAAAGGTCATTTCTTCATGCTGAGCAGCTGGGTGCTCACAAGACAGCAGGAGCTCCCCTCCCCTTGCCCAGACAAAGTGACTGACACTGCTGTGTGACCTGTGCAAGTGTTGTGGGGGGACTCAGGTGACATGTGGGTCCTTTCTGCAACGGCCACCAGAACAGAAGAGACCTGAAAACCCCACCTGAAGCAGAAAATCTCACTAATTTCTGACATAAAGAGCTACACCTGAGTGGGTGAGGGTGGAGGGTGCCTCTCAGATGTTAGTGATCTCTTGTGATGAGACAGGCTGGGGGCACCTTTTATTTGCACACTGCTACCTCTCCCTTTTTTTTGTTTTTTCTCAGAAAGGTGCCTGCTCAGAGAGGGGTTCCACGTGAAGCTGAGAACAGTCCTTGGTGGTGCTGCATCCCCCAGGGAGAGACTCTGAGGGTGAGTCACTGCTTATGGAATTACTTTGCTTTTTATTGTGGTGTACATTAGATCAAGAGAGTGTGGCACTCTTGAGTCAGGGACTTAAGGAGATGAAAGACTGGAGAACACAAAGATGAAGTGAATTGTTCTGGCTGGTTTAGGTTTTCTTCAGCAGGAGGTTAAGGAGAAGATAGAGTGAGTGGTTATTTATAGTGGGCACACGTTCTGCAGCATTTTAAAATGGTCCTTCTTGGAGATTCTCTGCCTCTGTGTTTGAATAAGTGAGTTTGCTGACTGCACCTGAAAAAAGATCTCCAATTTCCTTGTAAAGCATGGCCAAATAAATGCAAATGTTGTGTGCCTTAAAGTGTATCTTGAGGGCTAAGAACTGCAGCTGTGTGAAGAGAAAATAGTCCCTTGCATAACCTGTGCATCTGGTACTCCTGAGTTTGCTCCTGGAGATGAGGAACTTGCTTGAGTTTCAAGTTTATGTTTAACAAATTCAATGTGAGCAGCTCTCAGTTTTCTGTAAAAAAGGGTATTTGTGTGCTGATTACTGTAAGTGTTCACACAAAATGTGGGGAAAGGGAGATCCTTGTGTTGCTGGCTGAAGTGTGTTTGTGTGGCTGGGCCCTTTGGGATGCCTCCAGCCTCTGGCAAGGAGCCTGAGAGATACCAGCACAGGAGAATGGAGAACATGTTTGCCTTTCCCTACCAAATCCCTCACTCCAGTTTTCTCAGTGACATCTTAGTTCTGCTCCTCTCTTTTGCTACCCCAGTTGGGTCATAGGCATTAGGCATCTCCTTTGTTGTTTGATTTGTTTTGGTTTTTTTTTCATTTTAAATAAAAAGTAGTCTCCTAGTGTTTTCAAATAATTAACAAATCCTTTTTGTTTCTTTGTCCCAGACTGCCTTTACTTTGCATCCTTAGCTCCTATATCTGATGCAGTGTTCAACTTGTGTGTTGCATCTCAGCCTGAAATTAAAGTTTATGTTGAAGTGCTTTACAAAATACTCCTTTCCTGTTTGATACAGTAAATGAAGACTTGAGTCAAAATATGTATTGAGAGCTACTGATTCAAATAGGCCTTAAATTTTTGTGGAAATATATTAAAATCATTTTCTGCTGTCTCAGGAGATAAACAGGTTTGAGCAGAATTGGAAATGCAAGAAGTGCTAGTATTTTATGTTGGTTTTTCTGTCCAGATTTGGAGTAGAAGTTGAAATATTCAATCCTCTGTGAAGATTGCCCACAACTTAAAATTGAGAATAATATACTTGGGGTTTTGATGACTTTATTGAAATATAGAAGCTCTTTGTTTCAGTTTTCTATGTTCTTTATTTCCAAGCTTAAGAAAAAATAATTCCTACGTTTGTGTGAAGTCTTTCAACGTGAAATTTATTGGATTGGTTTGAATTCTTGAATTTAAATGTGAGATTTCTGGTGACTTACAGCCAAACTGCAAACGGGGTGTTCTGAACAAAATGTAAAATGTTTTACACTGCCAGAGGACAAATATTTAAACTTTGAGACAGCACAGCTACTCAGGTGACAATGTGTAGTGAATGCACCAAAATCAAGAGGAAAACCAAAACAGTTAAAAAAAAGGGGAAAAAAAAACCCAAAACAAGTATAACTGTAGCTGTGTTGGGGGGAAGAACAGAGCAGCTGTCATGTATGTGAGCAAAGTGAGGATTCTCAGATGCAGCAGGACTGCAAAGCACCTCCTGAAAGGCAAGTTTTTTCTCATTCCTTCTCTCTGCCTCTATAATTTTTTTTCCTCCAGCCAAGTTTCTGCAGGGATGTTTCAGAGTAGCTGTGCATACTCAAAGATTAGAAAAATGGAGGCAAATTCTGCACTGACAGGTACCTCCACTGACATCAAAGGGATGATGTGCCATCTCCTGCTCCAAGTCTAGAAAAAAGCAAAAAAAGCACAAGCTGGAAAAACATGTCCACTGCTTAAAGAAGTGTCAGTATTGGTGCCAGAGGGAGAAGGCAGATGCCAGCTAAAGAAAAAAATAATGATGAATTTAAAAGACAGTTGTGATCTCCTTAGCTTTGACTTACCTGATGCTTTGTTATCAGACCAAGTCTGAACTTCATTCTCCCAACTGCATCCCTCACTACAGACAAGTTTTTCCTCATGCCACCTCAGAATGCCTTCGTTTAAGCCTTTTGCATAAGGGAAGTCCTTCTACAGCAGAGCTTCTGAGGCCCTTTGGCAATCTTTTATTCCCTTTGCAATCAGTCACCTAGTTAAAGCTAAGCCTTTGAGGCTGTCCTGGTGCACAGGAATTATGGATTTCCAGCAGGGAGGGCAGACTCATTTAAATTGAAAATGTTTCTGTGAACAAACGTGTTTTTCATGTTGCATTTGGCATCATTTCTGAGTAGTAGAAAGGTAGGTGGAACTTTCACAGCAACAGCCACTTCCCCCACTAATGACTGCAAGGAGCAAAAAATGCTGAGGATGGAGATTGAGGAGACCCCCATATTTTTAGAAATGGATATCTACCTGACAACAGTTCTGACATGACCATACCCAGAGTACATTCCCAAAGCATGATTATGTTTTAATTTAAGTTTTATTTTAACAGCAATTGATGTTGACAGGGATCCCTGCATACTATTTCAGGTGATGCCATTAGATGTAGCAGTGGCAAGTTTAGCAAGCATGTAATGTCCTCAGGCAAATAGATTTGTATGTTCTTTTTCAGACTCAATGATTATGTCACACACTCTGAAGGCATTTTAGATCAGTAAGAATGTCTCCTCAGGGAATCATAGTGATAACTGCTTTTGACAAGTAGTAATAAAAGAAGTTTAGTCCAACCAGGAAATGAAAGACTCGGGCTGAAGCCAGGATTACTTGTAGTGGACTGCAGGGGCACTGTAATTGCACACCACTTGCTTTTGTGATGGCATGTCTGCCTTCAATCCAGCTCTGCTTCTGAGTTCAGAACTGCCTCTTTCATATGATGAAGCAAAAAGCATAGCATTGATTTGAGGGAATCAATGGTAAGAAGCATTGTTTTAACTTACTGGTAGGCGAGATCAATTCTTCCCACAAAAAAAACCCTTGTATTTTATGCTACAGTTGTAAATATAGGGAAAATTCCCCAATTCTGTTTGACTTTATTGATTGACATCACTCGTAGCTAATTAGGAACAGCTTCCTGATGCTGCCAGTAGCTGTCAGGTGGCAAGATCCCCCAGGTGGGCATATTGTGCTACTTCTGAGTGCACATTTGCAATGATCATGACTCTTCCTTAGCTCTTTGTGGTTGTTGTTACTTTCCTGAACCATCAAAGGCTATCGTTATTACACATTGACACAGAGCTCCAGAATGGTTGATAAATCCATACTGGAGTTGTGTTTAAAATCAATATTCTAGCAGTTCCCATGCCAAATCAATATTTACCAAGTTGCTAACTCCCAGTGCCTGATGCACTGTAATTATTCCTCTTCTCCCACAGAACATGGGCATGTAATCCAACGTTTGCTGAAGACAAGAGACTCTCATTGATCTCAGGCTTTGGATGAACCCTCCCTTGCTTTTATTTACTCATATTTGTCATAGGATTGCACAAAAAAATGAACACAACAGAAGGTCTGTTTACTTGGTCTCTACATCTTAGCACAGTGCATGTACTGTGAGCTTCTGCTATTATTAAATCAGGCACCAAGATGCTAACTTGCCACTCTGGGACTATTTTGGTGAGGTTATCCACACAGTGCCTGCTTAATACAGATTAAAAAAAAAATTTGCTTCAAAAAAATAATCCCTAAATTTTGCTGATACAGCAATTCAGAAAGAACTCATTTGAGAGAGATCAAGGAAGACTAATTATCAAAACAGACTTGTGTAATCATCTATGCTTCCATGTTTTAATTGAACAGTAGGATATTTATTTTTTTTTTTCAAAAAACAGTGTTAATTGGGGTCTGCTCATGGGAAGGAGTGACTAATTGAACTGGCATGAGCCTGATGGCAGGTTTTTTCATTAAAATGTTAACTTTTAAAATCAATGTTACATTGCAAATGTTGTCTTTCTTTCTGTTGGAGCAGTCTCTCTGGCACGTGCCAGCTCAATTAGTAGCTTGCTTTCATGAGCAGACCCCAATTAACTCCCACTTTTCTTAAAGAAGAATTCCACAATTTAAATGAGCTTATTTACATCAGAAGTAATTATACTGGTTTTGGTTGTTAGTTGCTCCTAATCTTTCTGCTGATTAAATATGCTTTAATGGAAAATGACATTTGTTGATTAATTACTCAACTCGTATTGGATGTGTGTAAAAAATCCTCAAATATGGAAGAGAGGGAAACTAAGCTAAGGCCTAAACTTATCAGTCCCTAGGTGTGCAAAGCATGGTTTTTGTCATTGTTAATACAGCATGATACCAGTCTCTACTTCTTTGGAGGGGTGACCAAACTTTTTCTTTTAAAATGTAGTTATTTCTGTATATTTGGCCTGGCTATGTGTGACATTTGAAGCAAGATTGTGTGAGGAAGCAACTAATTAGGATGCTTTAGCTGTAAGCTAAGTGAGCCCAGCATCTTCTGTAAGGGAAAATATGTGCTAAGGCATCCTTGGCATAATACAGATGGGATGAAGGTCTAATCCAGAACTTCAGCAAAAGAACAGGAAAGCAATGACCTGGAACTAACAAAATCATCTAAGCTCAGCTCTCCTGCTCATGAAAGAGACACTTCTGAGGTGACTGTTTCAGGGGACTATGGAAATGGCCTTCTAGCCCTCTAAGCATATATTTAAGAAATATCTTAATCTGTAGTGTGGACTCTGTACTCTCATGGACTTCACATGTGCCATGGAAAACCATGCTTAAAATTTTGCTATGAGCAATTGTGATGCTCTATAACAGGATTTTTTGGGGGAAGGTTGGGTTTTGTTTTCTTTTGGTTTTGTGGGCTTTTTGGGGTTTTTTTTTGCTTTAGAGAAAAAAAGGTTTCTGTTAAAAACAGCTGTCTGATATGAAGTATATGAATGATTTTACAGTTTCTTTAAATTTGGAAGGGATCATTAAATTTAATCTAGCACCTGTATGATGAGAGTCATTAAATCTTATTGCATCCCTGTAACTTGTCTTTAAGGCATAACTTGTGGTTAGCCAAAGGATTCCTTCCTGAAAGTCATCCAGTCTTCAAGAGATACAATCTACCATTTTGCTTTAAGGTGTGTTGCAATGATTAATTGCTCTCATTGTTCCCACCCTATCTAATTATCCACTTGGACTTTGTATGCCATCAGTTTTTAAACTTCTGAGTCTTGATAATATTTTTTTTTCTTTTTTTCCAACACACAACCACCTTCCCAACTATTAAAAAAAAGCCACAAAACACCCAAATTTGCTTTTCATTACTCGTTTTTTTGTTTTTCCCTTTTGAAGAGGTGATACACTCTTAATGTAAGATGAAATGGAAGATGTTGTCAGTGTCTTGGTGTTGTTCTACCCAGCTAACAGGAATCTCTCTAATATACAGAATATAACCCTGGTTATTCTGGGAGAACCTTCTGTCTCTGCATCTTCAGCCACTGATGTGCTCATATTTGAAATGTACATTTTCAGTGTAGTCATGGTTCTTTGAGTCAGTTCTCTTCTAAAACTCTCATTCTCCAGAGTTCCTAGATATCTGATATTTGGGGTCTTTTGTAACAAAAAAACCAAAAAACCAAAACCAGCCCAAACTACCTTGTCATACTATTACCACCTATGCCTTTTTAATTGGCTTTTTTCTGGCAAGTTTGCCAGAAATCAGTTGAAAGGAGATAGGGGGGAGGGAGGTTTGGAAGCAAATACAATCAGGTTAAAAGCAGTTTTGTTTTTCTTAACTCAATGTAATGGAGGTGAAAAACAAGAGAAAGCTTTTTCCAAGTGAGGTGTCTGTTAGGAACAGGTGTCTGTGTACTACATCTGACAGGAAGCCTTGCTTCAGAAATGCTGCAATTCTCTGGAGGTTTGTCCAGCAAAAGTATCATCCAAGGTCACTGGGATTCCACCTGAGTGGGAATGTGTAGACCAGGAGCTGCTTGGAGCTGAGCCTTTGGAGGAAAGCTGTAGGGTCACAAGAGAGCTGTAGTGCTTGTAAAAAGCAGGATAACATCCAACTTAAAAAAAAAATCAAAAAATAATAAAAAAATAAAATAGCAAGCACAGGGTAAATGTACATAACAGGAGTGGAGAAGTTAAAACTACTTTTCCAAAGAGTTAGCATCCTGCTTCTGGAAGCAGACAGAAATAGCTCTGTTATGCTGGATGACTTGTGAAAGAAGTTTATTCAAAGGGATTTAGGATATGGTCTGCAGCTTTGTGTCCAGATGTGGTGTTAACCAAAGGCTTGCAGATGATGGAGAGTGAAATGGAGGCCTTCCAAAGCCACAGACACATCTGAGTCAAATTAATATCCATTAGTTGGTAGTGGGGATACCTTCAGAGTGTCAAAAGTGTGTTAAGTCCTTTATAGACAAGAAATAAACCACAGAGTCCATGCTCAAAGATCCTGTGGGGTTCAGCTCAGGAATCAACTCAAGTCTTTAAAAAGAAGAAAGACTTGGGTTCGTGGGGTTTTTTTTTGGGGTTTTTTTGGTTTTTTTGTTTTTTGTTTTGTTTTTTTGTTTTTTGTTTTTGTGTTTTTGGTTTTTTTTTTTTGTTTTGTTTTGTTTTTTTTTTTGTTTTTTTTTTTAGGTAAATGGGAGAAGCAGGTATTTGGCATGGTAGGGAGGTCTATTTTGAAGAGTGCTTTTCCTTTTGAGTAAGTGCCTAGGCATTTCTTCAACTGTGGGCTCACCTGCTGTTCAGGAGAGACTGGCTCCTGGGTTTATCAGCCAGCAGCTGAGAGGCCTTGTAAGGAATAGTGTTAGACACCTCATTTTTGTGCCATCATGGGTAAGAAGATGATAGTACACAGAAAAAAAGAGGTAAAATGCCAGTTAAAGGTGGTGCTACTAAAGGAAGTGGTTGTGCATGTTGGGAAGAGAGGAAGTTACTGCTCTTGGCCAAGTGATAGTGAAGTTTGTCACTGGGGGGAAATGGTGCTGACCCACAGAGTTCTGGGCACCTGGGGCACTCTGAGGCAAGGTTTGTGCAGTGTTACCCAAGCTTCTTAAAGTCACTTCTCTCCTTTCCCATGGGTGCTTCCTGCTGCCTCCTAACAGCAGAAATAACAAAACTTACACCCTGACTTCCATTCCCCTAGGAGCAGTTTGTTTTGGGTTTTTTTAAGTTTAAATGTTATTCTATGTTTTAAGATGGCACTTATTCTTCTACTGGAAAATAAACATGGAGCATCACCCTAAGCAAGAAAGATTTAAATTTGTTTGGAAATATGAGAGATTTATGTCTGATTAAGGGTGTCAACAAGAAGCTGTGTCATATCATTGAAAGTGAATTTGGGGCTGAAAACAGCCCAGACACCATCTACTACTCAGTTATAGGCATTAATGAGGGCACAGCTTAGATATCTGAGTGGTGAGGTCTTTTCCCTTGTGTATAAGCTGACTTTCTATAAAAATAATTCCTTCTTTCAATTAGATGATAACTTGAGAAATTAATCTCAATACCATCTTTTAAAGACTGTAAGCAGAGGAAACGAAGAGTAGTTGTGACATTAACAATAATCTTAATGTTTTGCTTGGATATTAAATATTTTAATCTCTCTCAGCTTAATTAGTTGATTAAGATGCACTTCACATCAGAATCACTGAAAAGTTTTAGTGAGGGGATAGTAGTAAAACTAAAAAGAATTGAAGTTTGAGGCTTCTGAAGACTGAAGGCAAGGAATGCTGCAACTTCACTGTTTCTAATTCCTTATGTAAAAGGTCTACTGCTTTTTGGACAGATGCAAAACCACATGAAAGCCAAAGGTGGGGAGGAGTCCTGCCAAAAAAAAAAAAAAAAACTGAACAGAATTTTTAATCATTGATTAATAGGTGGTGGTAGTGTCATTGGTAATCTCAAGATACCCGGAGTGAAGCAAGAAAGATGAAATGTGTAACCAGAGCTGAGGTGATAAAACCCCCACAATCTTGTTCTAAAGATACTTCCAGATGTTTGTTTTCCAGTTTAAGTTGCATCTCCTCACAGAACATGATTTTAATCCCCCACTCCCAGTGGTGTACGAAATCTACCTTGAATAGGGAGCAATATTTTGTCCTTATAATGTCAGCAGCTGTCTTCTAACATGTAACCATTTAAAAAAAAAGGGAAGAGAAAGAGCTGCAGATACACAAACAACAAATAGAGTGTGGCCATTGGTCAACCCATTAGATAGCCATAATGCTCACAGCTGGAGGGGTTTTGGAGATAGCATTTGATATCATCATTATTAGCCTTCAAATAATGCAATATTTATTACAGTAAGGGAAGAAAAGAGTATTTTTAGCTGCATCTTGAGTAACTTATCTCCATGGCAACCTCTTACTTGCCTGCACTGTTGCTGCTCTATAGAATGTTGTCACATTAATAATAAATGGAACACATCTCACACATTTGGCTGCTCATTGGCTTCCAGCCACATATTTCTCTTGTTCTCTTGGTTTGTGAAGCTTAGGGTCCATAAGCAAATTTCATTTATTTTGTTTCGTAGAGAAAATTGCCTTGGATTTTATTAAAGCACTTGGGAGGTTTCAAAAATGTATGCACTGTGGTTGTTGGGTTGGCTTTTTTTTTTTGTTTGCTTTTGTTTCTAGTTCTGCTTTCAAATGGCAAGGAAATCCATGAACAAATACAATTGGAAAAGCTAGAAACCTACAAGCTTTGAAGTAATTTTATAGGACTTAGATTTGTATGGATAAGAATACATTTTTCAAGAAATGGCTTCTGAGGAAACACTGTGACATGATTTTGAATAACCTAAAGCAAGCAGGTCTCCAAGTGAGACCCTGGACTGATCATTTCCATATGAAAACAGCAGCTGCAAGCAGTCAGCCCTCACTTTATTGTCTAAAAGTATGGTTTTCAAATGTTTGTTATAAAAGGTGAAAGTAGACAAGAGAGCATTAGTTTTCAGCATAGTTTTCCTGTATGTTCTAACACTACTGAGCAATATGGTGCAACTGGCTTTTAAGTTAGTATTTTAAGGCTTAAATACTGCCTGCTTAGCAAGAGAAACCCTTTGGTGCCTTTTGAAACAGCACTACACAAATACTTACAAAATATTGTATATTTGTATCCGGGGGATTTAATGTCCCCTATTTTTTTGGGGGGGGGGATGGTGTTCATTTTCTCTCTTCTCAACCCTTATTTCCAAATCTGCAAAAAAGGAAGAGGAGAAAAATAAAAATTGTGTTTGTATTTTCTTGATTGGCTGTGATCTTCCTGCAGTCTACCCTCTGTTTATTTAACATCTCAAATGAAGCATGTGTGCCCAAAGGAATAAATCCCACAAGCATCTTTATTTATGAAATACCTGTTATATTTTAGTTTACATAATAACACGTTGCCAGTGAAAACTGACTGGTCTAGGATCATGTATTTAGAGCTGTAATTTCCAACTATCCTCCTTTCCAACTCCAAAACTTAAGAAAAGCAGCCAGTTCTTTCACTTGCTTGTTCAGCTTTTCAAAACAAATTTTCTGCTGTAAGCTCATAAAAGAAAATAGCATTGAAATAAAACAACCCACATAATTTAACAGTTATTAGGTTCTCTTATGGGAATTTCAGTCACAGGAATGATGTTGCTAGCCTCAGAATTTATAAGGGAAAGAATGATTCGTGTGTGTTCTCCAGCACTACCCAAGAACTGAGAATTTCCAAAAGCCTGGTCCAAAATATTTAATACCAGTCCTTGGGAACACTGTGACTGAGTCCTGAGTTTTGAGTCAGTGTTTCACTTCATGGTGAAAAGTTTTTTACCCCAGAAGATTTTGGGGTGGTGTTTTGTTTTGTTTTTTTCTGTAAAGCATTACAAATTAGCAGCATTATCTTTATCTAAATACACATGCAGAGTGAGTTTATTCAAGGAAAATAAGCAGTAGCATTTTCTTTAAAGGACATTAACCAGCCCAGAAACTCAAAGTCAGTAAATAATCTGTTGTTACTACTATTTTTATTTTTACTGGAAGTAATAACTAATTTGAGACGAGTTGTATTGAGCTGGTGGCTTCTTGGCAGTACTAAATAGAAAAGTAGGTGAGAAAGGAAAAGCCTTGCAGAAGGTCAACCTCTCCAAAGCAGCTGAAATCCAGACTTGTGAGTTGCTACATTTTGAAATTTTCTGAAGTGCTATGAAAATTAAATTTATATAATAGCTATTAAGGTAATTACACTTGAATTCATGGTTCATTGTGCTTGAGACAAACCTACAGTCAAGAAAGAAAAGGTTGCTTTAATTATATGTAAGGGATAGACTTCAAAATGGGCCTGTGATCCCCTAACCTGGGCTTTAGTGAATAGGAGAAAAAAAAGGTGGCAACTGCTGTGCTAAGGTCTGTGTTAGTTATTCTTAATGGGAAGAACAGGGATTTTAAGGAAAACTGATCTGCTGCTGAGGTCTCAGCTTGTGTGCACTTCCTGGTGCAGGCTGCATGTCCAGCTCACTGCTGCTGCTCTCAGCTTCTGTGGATGCACATCCTTTCTTCTTGGTGTGGAACTGGCTGTAGTGACTGCACAGCACTGTCAGCAAAAAAATGTAGGTGGCTTATTTTGACTCCCATGTGAAATATTCTGCATCCAACTCCACCTTTCCACAGAACCCGAGGTGGTTAAAGAACTCGGAGTGTAGCTGTTCCTCTCCTTGATGATGCTGTGTATTTCCCTGATCAGACTTTCTGCTTCTTTGCTTTTGTTTTCTGGTCTCTAAAGTGTGAGTTACCTAAAAATACTGATGGGAAGTCAAAACCCCAGTGTTAGCACAGAAGCTATAAAGCTGAGGTTAGTGCACCCTTTATGTCAAGCAAGTCCACAATAGTTTGTGTAATAGTGCAAGTCTGGTGAAAAAATATCACAGGCTCTTCCACAACCATGCATTCCCATCCTTTCTTGCCACAGTGCAAGCTAAACCCTGAAGACCACCCTCAGACTTTTGCTGTTTCCAGGGCCTGAGTCTGTCTCTTACTGCTTCAGGACTTAGTTGAGAGCAAGATCTGAATGAACAGCATCTTTATTTTAACACTATTACACTAAATGTGTTTTCCCACTGGCTGAAGGGCACAATTTTTACTCTTTTAAATTTTTCTTTTGGGATTACTTTTAATCAGATGTCTAATGAGCTACTTCAGATTCAGAAGGGACAGACAGCTCTGTTCAAATGTCATCAATTTGGAAACTTGGGGAGGGTTCCAAGCTTAACTTTGAGATCTCCCATTTTCCTCTGCCATCTTCCAGCACAAACCCAATCCCTGTAGAAGCAGGCAGCAAAACCAGAACCAGTCCAAGAGACACACACATGTTCTTTGTGATGAGATAAGGCATCCTCCACCTTTTCACAACTTTATTTATTTTTCACCTGCTTGTTTTCTGTACACCTGTCCATGGCTGGCACTGCTCTTGGCTTCAGTATGGATGACTCTGTGTCCAAGCCAGATTTGTTGTTATTTCACATAATTAAAACTCTTTCCTGTACTCAGCAAAATGGAGCAAAATAAAGAGGCCAGGTGTGCCATGTTTATCAGCCTTTCTACTGTGTGATAGTAATTTTTGCTGTAAATAAGTAGTTTAGCAGACTGTAATAACAACCCTTGGCTAGCAAGCCCCAGGTAAGAACCAGAAGACACTCCAGTCCTCCAGCCACTGTGGACTGAGATGAAGTTTGTGGCCTAAGTGTTAAAGTAGCTGGAATACTGAGAGCTGAGGAGTACACAGAGATCAGCATGATGCTCTCAGAAAGGTTTGCACTGGAGTAACTTGGCATTAATAGGTGGGTCCAGGCAGAGTCAGGTGGGATCAGGTTCAAGCTGTGTTTAAAAAGTAACAACAAAAACTAGAAAGCATCAAATAATTACAAAAAAAAAAAAAAAAAAAAGACCAACAAAACACCACCTCAAACAGCAGAAACAGCCCCCTCCCAAGAAAAACAACCACACCCCACCATACCCTCAATGTTTGCATCTGCATAAGACAACAAAGGGGATTTTTTTTCCTGTATGATGCCTGTGCATTTGCACTAAATGGATCATTCCAATATCTCATCTTGCTCCCTCCCTCTCCATGTATTGTGAACTGTCTCTGTACATGTATTAGGTATATTACACTTCATAAAAATATATAAGTAGTGATTATGAGTTGATTCATGGTCAATTCATGTTTTAATGAAGAGTTGCAAATCCATATAAATATGGATTTTGAATATTTTATTGACTTCTCATACCTAGTGATTTATCTGGAGTTTTTCAGATTAGAAGGGCTGTTACATGCACAACAGCTTTGAACACAAATATGTGACAGCTACAAGTGTGTACCTTGACAGATGAAAACAGGTTCATCTGGAATGTCTTAGCAGTGAGAATGAGTTGTCATGTCCTAGTGACAGTATAAATCTGCACTGTCTGAGCTACTTGTTTAGGGTATGAGCTAGGAAAAGCACTTAGCTACACAATTAACTTCAAGGATGTGGGACTATTCATATTACTGAAATGATACTTCTGCTACTTGCTGTGATTAGCATCCTCTCTTTGACTGGACATTGAAATTCTGTGTAAGTCAGGGATAGTTACACAGATGCCAAAGGAGTGAATCAGTGCTTTTCTGCAGCAATTCAGCCAGACACTGTGGCAAAACAGAGTTGTGGGGCTTCAATCTTAATTTATTCCAAATGTTTGTTTCCTCCTTGTGGTAAGGTTACTTCTTTTCATTATTTCTGTTTGATTTGCTGTAGCCTTTCAAACAGATTCTCTGCCTGAACTTATTTCCTCAACTTGAACTTGAGCTATGAGCATTTATCTTACCTGTTTTGTCTAATGTTGCCTTGGTTCAAATTTTTCTACCTCCTCTGACATATTCACTGCAAAGAATTAATTGCTGGTGGGAGTGTTCCCCATCAGGGTCTCTTCTCTAAGTAGTGGAGGTGGAAAAACACCTCAGAGGAATCTCACCTCTTATCTCTTATCTTTTTCATGATGTAATGAGTCTTCCTGGGGAGCAGTGTGCACATTGATACTCACTTCTATCTGTGGTGACTTTATTGAGAATTTAGGTGTCTTGTTCTTAGATCAGTAGTAAAATTTAATATCTAGACATCACCACAAGCTCAGTGAGGTCAGTTTTCTCCATTGGTACATTTGCTGTTTCAGATTTGACCTTCCCTCTTCAGAGCCCCACATGTGTCACTGAGGATACAACAGCACAGAAGCAATTAAAAGAACAAATATGGAATAATTGGACAACTTCATTTGTAACCCTTTAAGAACACAATTTAAGCAAGTATGACATGCAGTCAGAGAACCTCTAAGGATAAACATTCATAGGCTATTTCCCTGGTTACATCTTTATCACATAGATACTAGAAAAGTAAATCCCTACTTAAACTTAAATTCAGGAAGCTGTGTTTATCTCCTGCTTTTGCTTAGTCCTTGCATTGCACAGCTTTGTTATGACTGCTATTTTATTGAGTTCCACCACACAAGAATTTTTATGAATGGGAGTTTTCTGCTCATCATCTGAATCGAGTGGCCTCAACAGATGACAAAATTCTAACAGTGCTGTGCCCGATGCACTCAGCCATGTGCGTGCTCTCCACACCATTCCTGCTCCTTATGTCACCTCCTGCTTTCACACTGCAGCCCTCAGGAGGCTGAGGGTGGCTACAGATTTCTCAAACACACTTCCCAGGCTGTCAAAGGGGAATACAGCTGTGGCTTGTTGGTTAAGTACTCCAAGAAAGACCTTTGGCTGTTTTTTCAGATGACTGTATAATTAAAACCACATCAGTAAAAGGAGGTCAGATCTATCTTTCAGCCATGTTTTATTATGCTGGAATGGGTTTGGGTTATCATCCCTGTGGATGCAACACCCAGTTGCTGGTTATTGATCTGGCATTGGTCCATAGCAAATCACAACCTACTTCTTGGCATCATCATCTCTGGCAGCAGTGGCATTTGTATGTCTGTTCTTTTTCTTTTGTCCTTGGGAAGTTGAAAAGAAGTTAAAAGTATTTTCTCCCATTTCTAAATCAATCCAGCAAATGCTCTGTTTTTATCACTCCCAGTTAGAAAAGGCACAGGTGTGGTCACCAGAACCTGAAGTGCCAAGTCTAGAATGCCCTCTCTTGGGGTAAATGACAGAGGGTGCAAAATTCTTCCCCATTTCATTTATGGTTTATTGCAACTGGGAGCTTATGGCCAAGGTTTTCAAAAGTATTTAGTGTTTTCAGAGGCTGTAAATTGACAAAGCTTGTAAACAGCTCAGCTCCACAAATCTCCTAAAACCCTTCACTGTCAAGGTTTCAAACCCTTTCACTATCACTATCTCACTGCATACCAAATGCAGCCAAAATACTGAACTGTTGGTATTCTCTGTGTTTTCCAGACTCAATTGTTAGCACAGTTACAACACCCCACTTTTGTGGAAGTAGCAGCTTGCATAAACTTTCTAAAAAATTCAGTGTAGAGAACTCCACACGGATGCAGTATTTGATTTCTGATGTGGGCTGTTTGATCATATTATTCTGGAAGTAGTTCCATGGGTGGTGTGGTAGGAGGAAGTTTGGAAAGAAAAGAGCTGAGAGTTTTCACTAATCTATTTATAGTATTCATTAACTGATTTTATCCTTGTGCTTACCCTCCCATTAAAATCCATTTGAAGCTAGAGTGCTCTTGTCTATTAAGCTACTCACCAAGGCTTTTAAATTACTTTGATAGTTTAAGAGAAAAATTACTCTTATTTCTTAGTGTGCCTTATTGTGATGAAATTTAGCATTCACTTCTCCTCAGTCTGTAATATTTTTTCTAGTTTTGCACAGGTTCTGGAGTAACGTGGAATAAGACAAGGATGTTAAAATCAAATTTAGTGTATGCTATCAATCTCAAGTGATTTTTGGCACTCTTAACAAACCACCCAGTTTTAGTTTGCATCCTGCCCAGCGTGCAAGTTTGTTGTTGTTATATAAAGACAGCTGAAATAAAAGCACACAGGTGGAGATGAACAAGTAGTATAAATTGCACAAAATGGATGTCAAATGTTGGATATGCATCTGCTCTCTGCCTTTGTGCATACAGGAACAGAATTGGCAGGTCGTGGTGCTCTGCCCTCTCCTTCCCAAGCTCCTGTGGCCCTGCTGCTGAATTGCAGCACTCTGGTGGATGCCCCAGCACAGAAGAATGGGATCTCATCCCTCCTGCTGGGGATTCCAGCTGGCTGCAGGTTGTCCTGATGGTGCATGCAGTTTGACTTCAGTGCTGCCTCTTGGTCTGCCTGCAACAAAATTCCTGTTCCACTTCACAGCTGAATTTGAGTTGGAAAAGTACCTTCGATGTCCTTTAATGAAATATCTTTTTATGAAGATATCAAGGGAAAGAAGTAGGTATAAGCACTTTTCATGATGGCATAAATTCAGACCTTATTCGTGCTTCATTGGATTTACTCTGCAAGTTCAGCATAAAGCTGTCTAGAAGAATATGTACCTTTAGCAAACTGATAATATTCAACAACTAGATAATAGCAGTGGTGACATTTGTGAAGCCTGAGAGACTTGGGCCTTTTTGCTTTGACATTAATACAAATGAGACATCTCTATTTCTTAGGCAGTAGTGGTTCAATGACCTTTTTCTTCTTTCTCAGACTTCTGTTATTTTTCCATGCTCTTTTTGGCCATTGTAAGAAAACAGCCAAATACTTCACTTTTCTCCTGTATTCTCCTTCTTGCCTTTAAAAGTCGCCCCCTTTTAAATAGCTGTCAAAAAGGGCTTCTCCATAGACCTTTAACTTGGGCTGCTAAACATTTTTGCTAATTGAGGGTTGGTTTCTGATTGGGGCTGACCAGAGAAGTAGCAGTGGCCTCTGGAAGTGATGGAGTTGGAGTAGTTATTTATCCCTGCCTTGCAAAACTCAGTATACAGCACTGCACTGCTAATGGAAGTCAGCAGAACTGGCCTCAGACTTCTCTGCAAACTTTCCCTTAATCTGGGAGCATTCCTATCCGCTGCAAAAAGCTATTTATATTTCATTTTTCACTATAAAGGTAGAAGACAGACAGCAGTGCACTACTATTCTGTAGTAATTGATCTTTCTCAAAGCACTTAGGCTTTTTCTGAAGATCTATCATGTGACTCTTTCCCTTGTTATTGCTCCAGGTACCTCTTGCTGTTGTTTTCAGAGAAGTGGGGCTCAAGGTATCATGTTTTTGACCACAGAACTACCTTTATTCTGCATTTATTCACATACTCAATGTAATATTAATGGAAGTACCCTTCTGGCAGGGTGAGCCACATTAGCAGTAAGTGTATAATTGACTTCTGTACAGAGGCTGAGGGAACAAAGGGAACCTGGAGATGAAGAGCCCTGTGCCTACCTGCCAGGGCAGTGCAGTTGTGCTCTGCTCCTGCCTCTGATGGTTGCTTACACCCTGTGTAGCTCTCACTTGAGGGCTGTTTGGGCAACAGGAGTGTGCAGCTGTATCTTGTGCTGTTAAGCAGCACACCTGCATATCTACTTTAAAATAAAATTTAAAAAAAAGGCAAGGGAGGGAACTGTAGTCTTCAGTATTGCAGGTGTTCACAAGATGAGTCCTGGAGGTAGGGAATGGACAAAAAGAGGGGAATGCTGACAGCTCAGTGTGTTGCAACCAGTGTCAGATGCTAGTATTGACAAAGGACTGTGAAATCCAGACTAAAACATTTTTATGTGTAGTCATCTTTATTTATTGAGGGGAAAATGTTTCTTGGTTTTCCTTACTATGAGAAAGAAACTTTTAAAGCTATTTGTAAAGCAGCTCAAGAAAGCAGTGTATGAATACAGTGAATCCAAAAGGCTGGTTTTGACACTTCTAAGCAGGCAGCTCTCTATTGTTCAGATTTTAAAGATTTAAATGACTTGGGCTTCCTAACATTAAATGTACATTATGATCTCTCATATTACAAATCAAAAGGCAGAAGGGAAAAATACAACTTCTACATAATACTGTTCATCATGACAAATGATCTGCATCAGAGAACATAGCATCCTGGCAAAGCTTCAAGATTACCCAGAGGAGAGGCAGTGGACAGGCTGCTGAGCCAAAGTAATTTCAGAAAGAACTCCACACACTTTTTATCCCTAACGTGGAGCAGAACAGCTCTGAAACCCTCTAGCTCGGTCACTTTGTGCAGTTGTTTCTCACCCTCCCTGACAATCTCATGTTTCTCAGGGTGGGAAGGATTTCTGTGCAAGTCTAAACAGCCTGGTTTAGAGCTTCTCTGTCAGAGATTATTTCTTTTTACCAGGGGCATGAGGTGGGTGCTGTAACACCCTGTTGCTGGCTCTCCCAGCAAGCACAGGTATCTACTGGAGTAATGGACAAGTTTGGTGGAGAACAGAGCTGGTGGCCACCAGCCTGACAAATCAATGTGCCACATGGGGCTCAGAGGAGCTGACTCAGTGCAGAACAGGAATCACCTGGTTTCTTTTTTTCAGAACAGCAGTGAAGTGGTGAACTCCTCACACCTTCAGGCTCCAGCATCCCTTACCTCCCCAAACTGCTTCCAAAGACCTGCACTGGATCACCTCGTAGCAGCAGAAGGAAAAGCTTCATTCCCATTAAGCATTCCTTTATACAAAACTCAGATAATACTGGGTCTGAACTTCTGACTCAAAATTGAGAAAATGAAAACAATTTGTTTTCATTAACCCGAAATATAATCCTCAATAAGTGTTCTTGCTTAATTTGGTCAGAGAACTCAGACTTTCGTATATTAAATCCATTTGTTCAGTAATATTAGCACTAAATGATGCAACTTATCTGCTGGAATAGTGAAAACTAGAAATCTTGTTTATGTAAGTGTAATACGCATGGAACAATCAATGTAATTTATTCAAATTACACATATTTTACTTGTTGGTAACAGAATTAGGCATTATACTGAGGGCCACAGAGGAAATCCTCATGTTCTTAAATTACTGCCTGTCCAAGCAACAGACACAGCATCTGAACAAACTAGTGGTGCATTAACAGATGCCAAAATTGAGCCCTAAGTGTATTAAAACTAACTCCTTGTTGATACACATTGTCAAGGCATGAAAGTCCACATCTGACCAGAAAGGAAAAGCTCAGGTTTTAAACACAAACAAATGAAATAAACCCCACCAAACCTACCACCACCCTACCCCTGTTAACTCTTAATTTGGATGCCTGAAACAGGAGCTGTATTTTGTGATGGAGGTTTGTGGTTTACTGTGTAGGAGGACACATATTTTAGGTTTCCTTGCAACACAAGTCCCTAGCAGCTGTTGCTTGAAAAGCAAGGCTGGACTTAAATTTGGATGTACTCTAAAAGGTCATAGTGGGCAAGGGGAAGATTAGTGGTGACATCTTTTGTCACATAGACTGCACATCAGGTTGCCTTGTTTTGTTCTAGTTTAACATCTTCTCTCCTGACAAAAGTTAGATTTACAATTGGAACCTTTTTGTCACTTCTGGCATGTTTTCTTACACCAAAGCTTGTGGTCACAGCCCCTGGTTCCTCCAAACTACAGTGATGGGCTGAAATCTGCTGTTCTTTTCCACTTGTAGCCCCCTGTTCTCATGAAACATCTCTAAGGTTTGAGAGATCTGGAGCTATCAAGCTGTAAGTTGTTTTTTAGGAATCTCTGCCAGTGGAAGCCCAACTTTCTGAAAAGTCCTTCAAGCAATCTCCTCAGGCAGTGGTTCACTCCTCTTGCTTTTAGTGTTTAACTTGATGTTGGGAATCCTCTACTGCACCTGAATTGTTACCAGGCTTCTTTGGTGTAGAAACAGAGATTATATCCCCCTTTGAGCTACACTGCAGTTGCTGTGGAGGTAGAGTTCTCTCTTTCATTTTCATGTCTTCACCAAATTAAACAATTGAGTACATTTAGATTTTTCTTGGGTACAAAGAGTAGTGACAGCAATTTGAGATTTCAACTCTGGATTGTCTTTGGTCATTTGAAAATGCAGGATCCAAAACTAGATACAAATAGTTCAGATTTCATCAATGTTTTTGTGTCCCCCTAGGGCCAACATGGGCAACTTGTCCTTTTCAGAATGCTGGCTTGCTCAGTTTACATTCAGAGAGTTCACATGGATCCTTTTCTACAATACCTGGTCAGTTGCTTCCAAGTCTGTGTTTTTGTAGGAGTTGATTCTTGTCTCCTTAGAGCAGCTCGTGTCACATCATGGAGTTGTGGCTTTCTTTCTTTCAAAGTTGTTCTTGTTTCCAGTTAACTTAGGTGTTCCTCTCCTTGGTAGTGTTTGTAACTGAGGAAATGTTCCAAGCACTGTGTATGTGCAAGTAAAAAAAAAAAAAAATTAAATACCTGGAGAATTTTATCTACTTAACTGGGAACAAAGGATTGTTATGACATTCCCATAGTCTTAGCACATCATATGACAAAAAAAATAGGGTATGATTCTGACCAGCTTCAGTTTTCATAGGGGAAGTATTCAGGATATTATTTTTTTCTAGGTAAACTACTTGTATCTCTCGCTTAACAAATCTAATGTCATCCTTAACTCTTTCAATTCTCATTCCTTCACACTCAGATCTCAAGCAGTTTATTTTAATATACCACTAAACATCATGGTTTTCAGGGAACCACTGTAAATTTGAGGTTATTCTTGATATTAGAGATCTGGGAGATGACAGGCTTCATATTTACATTTCAGATTGCATCCTCTCCTGGGTACTTTTAATGTTAACCTTATGACTATAACTTATTTTTTTGTGTGAAATCTGAAGCCTCTTCAGCTTATTTGTATTTCACTGCAAACTGCAATTCACTCAGTTCATGGAGCACAAAAGGGGCCCTGTGTGACCTCATCTTGGTCCAGCTGGCACTGATTTAAAGCTGTGACATGATGACAATGCCTCAATTAGGTGTTTCTTTGAGATATTGGCCTTGCTTGAGGTGCAAGCCCACATGTCTAAAATCCAGAAATGTTTGCCCAGTTTCTGAAATGATGCAGTTCCTGGGAAAGTTGGGAAAAAGAGTAACATGAGCCTCTTACTGTACTGGAGAGAATAGTTGAAGCTATTTTTTCAGAGTGTTTTAATGAAAGGTGAATCTATAAAGATAATATCATACCCAGAGCAAGATCTAAGAGAGTTGGGGTCTCAAGTAGACAGAGAAGGTCCTGGTTCATCTCCTGGATTTTTCTGCTTTTCCTGTTTTCATGTTTGTGTTGGACAACACCAAGCCCTTGAAGTGTGCCTTGCAGAATAGGCAAGGAGATACCAAAACTTTCAATATTTTTGTCCCGTGCAGTGAGTGAAGAAAATGCGTTTCCACCCAGATTATCTGAGATGCTCCTCATACCTTCAGAACACAAATTCCATCTCTTTCCTTTACAGCTACTGATATAAAAGGTGTGCCATGGGAACTGAATGGATTGTAATTTCAGCAAACAATCAGCAGAGAGAAGCTTGGTAAACAAAAGAGGTTGTTGGTGGCAGGCAAGTGGAAAGCCTCATTAGGTCTGATTGTTATGGCACACAGTGAGAATGCTCATCATCCATGGGGTGATGATTTACTTAGTGTCTCCAGTACACATTAGATAGATTATGCAAGTACATTATTTCTTAGTGAAAGAACAGCTGTCATTAACAGCCAGTGAAATAGCTGAGCACATCTTCGTGCTGCAGAGAGGAAAAGCCAGCAACATTAAAATAATGCAGTTTCATCCCAAAGTGAATCATAATTACCACTGTTGAACACATGACCTTCACAGTACAAAACTTTGAGAACTCTTATCTTGATTTTGCAGCTACCAATAATGTGAAACAATGATAGAACTCAGTGACTTAAATTCCTGCTAATACACAAGGCTGAAGAAATTTAATAAAATTGTAGGGTTTGAGTTGGAAGGTAAAGGAGTAGGAATAAGGCTGCTGAGTCTGCTTCCCTGTGCTTCATCTTCAGTCTGCTTTCCATGCAAGTTCCAGAAATGGGATTTGGTGTCTGTACTGGCTTGGGGGATCTCTGCTTGAGGAGAAGAGAGCTGGTGTGAGCTGTTTGGGGTAGGGCAGTAGTTGGGCAACTTGCTCTGCCTGAGTCTTTTCTGCCTGCAGGACCCTGTCCAGGAGAAACATGAACTAAATGTGGTCAGAAGTGGTGCCAGGTCTGGGTGGTCTGAGACAGGAGCAGACATGGGCAATGTCAGAGAGCTGTCCTGCCCCTGCCAAGGGGTTGTCAAGTTTTATCTGCCTTTCAGCTGTAGCAGACAGGGGTTTGCACCCTCCCCAGCCTGCTGCCCTGGCTGAGGGGCAAGGGGAAGGGAAGATTGCTGCCCTCAGCAACTTCATCCCATGTCCCTTTTTATTTTCCCCTCTACATTTCCTTTTCAGAGCCCAAACGTGCAAGCTGCCACACTTGCCACTCTTCTGAGCCTATTAAAGGCAATCCTCCTCAGTCTTTTGAAACAACATCAAATTAAAGCTCTTTTTGCAGCCTGCAGACAAGCTAATATATATTTTATAGGTTCTGTATACGTGTGTGTGCTCATATCCATCAAAGTTGAAAGGAGCCCATTTGAATTAAAGGGGAATTAAAATCTATGAAGATCAAAAGAAAAAAAATAAACTTTTGTGTCTGGTTTTAATGGGAAGTTTTTAAAGAAATATCAATTTTTTTTAAGGTCTTTCAAGTATTTTCATACTTGCTGGCAGCTTATCTGTGAAGTCCAGCTCTAAGAATTGGTTCTGAAATTTACATACTCCTCATATTATCACAGCATCTGTTTGAAGATGCTGCAATTGTAATGAAACAATTGTTACAAATGACTCATCTACAATGTGTTGTCAACATGTTTTTCCTTTTCAGATTTGCTTGTAGATCACACAATCATTTCTAGCTGCAAGGGCCAATGAAAGAATTTCTCCAACTACCATAAATTAAATTGTAGGGCTGCATTTATGATTATTCATTTATTAGCCATCCCTCCACTAACCACACGATGTGGTGTTATGAATCATGCCACAGTGGAGCCATCTCATGTAGATGAGGCTGGATGAGCTTGACCACACTGGAAAAGATGCACACTGGACTTTATTCTCAGAGTGAAGATGCTGGATAGGGATTTTCAAAGAAATTCCCTTATTAGCAGCCAATCATCCCTGTTGGCTGAACAAACCTTAATTGGCACTTCCACAGGGCAACAGTTTCTTCTGCTTAGTTACTGGGTAAAATGTACTATTTTTATTGATTTGATTAATAATAGCAGTATCTGCAAGCAACTCAGAAAACACAGTTCCAGATCTCCACACAAAGGCCCAATCAGGTCAACATTATTGGCTTTTTAAAAAGTTCCCCAAGCTTTAGGTGGAGAAAATGCATACAACTAGGAAAGTACAGGGAAGTGAAGCCTATTAAAGAGTGAAAATAAAATTAGCAGTAGTCTGGAATAAAACTGTTGTAGAGGAGAATCTGCTTTTTCTTTAAGATGCTGTCTTGGTGAAGAAGGCACTGATAAATGGATTTATCCATTCTCCAAAAGCCACCAGTGGGTAAATGAGCTCAGAATCACTCTCTTTACATCTCCAACTTAAAAGCCACACTTGTGAGCAGACTGCTCTGGAGAAGTCTTGCCTAATTTGCTGCTAGTTACCACACTTCTGATGAGTTTAAAAAGCTGGCAGAGAGCTCAGGCTCCAGTGATGATCTACTGGTGGTTGAAGTGGGGATATCAGATTATGGTGATAAAATTACCACTGAGCTGGGAGAAAAGTACAAGTTGGATAAGGAAAAATTCCCCATTTTTTACTTGTTTCAGGATGGTTACTTTGACAATCCTCTACCTTACAGGGGTGAAATTAAGGCTGGGGCTATTCAGCACTGGCTGAAGACCAATGGCATCTATCTGGGGATGCCAGGCTGCCTGAAAGAGTATGGTATGCTGGCCAGCAAGTTTGTGAGCACCAGTGAGAAACCAGAGCTCCAGTCCCTCCTGAAGAAGGGGCAAGAGAGTTTAGTAAAAACAAAAGAAACCAAGAAAAAGTCAGATGAGCAATACTTGAAAACTATGAGCAAGATACTGGAGCAGGGAGAAGAGTTCCCTGTTAATGAAGTCGTCTGAATCACAAAACTGATTGAGAAGAACAAAATGAGTGATGGATAAAAGGAGGAGCTCCAGAAAAACCTCAATATCCTTGCTTCTTTCCTGAAGAAGAATAGTGAAAAAGTGAATAGTGAATAGTGAAAAAGATGAGCTCTAATCAGGGGGAGAACTTTGTACAAGCGGCACTGTCAAGGGTCCTAACCAGTTCTCCTTATGCAAGCAAACTTCCTGCTGTCTTCAAGAGAGCAGTTGCCATTCAGTAACAGTGTTAAAGTAAAACAAAAACAAACAAACAAACAAACAAAAAAACAAAACAAACAAAAAAAAAAAAGAGAGAGAGAGAAAAAAACCCCACACTAGATTGGCCTGAAGCACATTCCTGGTGGTTTTTATAGCTGTTCCCCAGCAAACAAATAATAATTCTATGACTGCAGAGTTAGGTGCTGAGGAGCAAACATTTCAAAGCCCCTTCCTCCTCTTTTTCCAGGCTCAGAGCTCCAAGCCTCTCATCCCTATCAAGATGGCTTTTTGGGTTGTGTGCTGTGCTTCATGATGCTCAGGTTGCTTCCTCCTTCCTCCAGGGAGTGTGCAGGGCTGCAGGATGTAGGGTGCATCCCTATGGACCAGGTCTCTTCCTTGCCCTGCTCCCTTTCTCCTCTGGGTGTGTAGTCCTGGCAGAAAAGGCTTCCAAGTTCCCAGAGATGATCCCAGCAGACTTAAAGCATGTCCATTCATCCCAAAGATGCACACTGGCCAAAGGCATTAAATAACCAAAAAAGGTTTAGTGGGTTTGTGTTCTTTTTTCCCAGTGATGTCACAGCTACTGATCTGCTCTGCCTTGGACTGTCATATTCTTCCAGTTAAGCAGCAAACTTTGATCTTTGCTTTGCCTCCTGGCTTTAGTAGCTTCCTGAGGGGTAAAAAAAAAATAAAACATTCTGCTTTTGAAAAGATTTCTCTGAACCCACACTCTTTAGGCAACGAAATAGAAATTCTTTATAAGGTAGCTACTGCTGAGGAGAAACTTGTATGTTGGTAGAGTTGCAGAAATGAATGCCTGCTTTTTCTGTTTCCTTTTCTATAGATGAAGGAGCTCAGCTATGTATATATTGCATACAAAAGAATATAGATCAGATAAAGTGTTAATACTTTTGATCTTAAATAGGAATCAAATAATTCAAGGACTCTGAAGAAACTCCAGCTGTAAATTTTTAACCAAACCTGATTTATCCCCAAGGTTTTGGGGGTTGTTGGTTTTTGTTTGTTTGTTGGTTTTCTGCATGAAAGGCAGTTGTTTTAGCATGGTGAAATCCTACTTTTAATCCAGATTGCAGTCTTTAGAGATCTATTATGATGGTAGAAATACACAGGATCTGTGTGTATATGGCAAGGACAGAAAATTTCTTTTTTCTCCTTTGGAGTGCTTCAGGCTTTTACTTTTGTTGTGCTTCAGAAGACAGATGTTAAGAGTTTTAAGGTCAATGGAAAGAAATGGTGACCTCTGGGAGGAGGAAGGGATGAAAGAACCTGTTGTGATTCAGAATACTTTAGTGTGGACCCATTTGGGTCATGCATGAAAGTTCCTGTAAAGGTGCTGGAGAGGATGGGGGTCAACTCCCTCAGGGCTGCCAGGCAGGACCATGTAATCCTCTAGGCAGAGCCTCCAGCCTGCTGTGGTTGATCCACATTCTGCTTTGGCAGCTTAAAGTGGGCTTGAGGCATCCTTTTCAAGGGGTAAATGTTGTTTGAAATAAAGAGGAGCTTTTCTCCTGAATTTGTCACACTTAGGTTTGGAGCCTGAGAAACAAACTGAACATGTTGGAAGTCATGAAAAATGGGAAGGGAATGTGAGCATCTCCCTCACTGTGAGTGCAGGGTCTGGGTACTCAAACTCAGTCCTTGCTGTTGGATTGTCACCTGCTGAAGGTGTAAGGAGATAAGAGACCTTCCTATGCTAAAAAAGTAGCCCAGGAGAAAGAATTAGACTTTTTTTCCCCCATTATAAACAGCTGAAAGGAAACATTGCTTTAAAGGGAAAATCTGTAACAGGGCCATAAAGTAAAACATATTGCAAAGTGTAGTAGAAGCTTCTGAGGACACAGATTTTTTTGTTTTGTTGGTTTTTGTTGTGGTTTTTTTTTAAAAAAAAGGCATTTACAGCCATCTTGGGCTGAGGCAGTAAAAGAAAAGATTGGATTCTTTGCAGTCAGTCTGGCATAAAGCTGAGAAACTTGACAAATTGGGTGTTCTGGAACAAATTTTGTATCTTTTTCAGGATAATATAAGAATCATCTTTACATTCCAGTTCTTGGAAATGTTCTACTCCATCTAAAGGAATTTCCCTGTTCCAACTTAAAACAAAAAGAAACAAGCTGTAAATTGTGTATCTTTTCTAAACTTGAGTAGTGTTTCTTTTTAATTATGTGGCATGATAATAGTATCTGAAATTTTAATTAAAGCTTGCAGTCAACATCAAAAAGAACACTAATCTGCTGTAGAAAACGTTCTTTTCATTCACTTTCAGTATGACATCATGTCCTATAGAGGAGTTTGATCTATATCTAGGTGTTCTCAATGTTCTTATGCTAAAAGATGCTAATTAGGAGGATTTTGCATGTGCTTGGATCAAAAAAATCCTCATCAACCTTCCTGTATCCAGTTTGCACACTGTGTGCCACGTTTCAATGTTCAGTGGAAAGGCTCCTGTTGCCATTGATACCCGAGCAGAACTTCACTATCCAAAACTGGGAGCTGAGCTGCTGTGAGCACAGCACCAGGGATGCTGAGGAGCCCTTTGGCAGCAGCTGAGGGGCTCTGAGCTGTTTGGAATCCAGCAGGAGGATGCTGCTCCCTAACCCTTGTCCAGACATGGCTGAGGTGCAGTTGGTGCTAATAAGCAAAGATTTAGATTGGTTTCTGCAGAACAGGAGATAATTCCCCTGCACTGCAGACGTTGCTGTGGTGTCTCAGGTGCCTCTGCACCACCCTAAGCACTGGTGGTGTTTAGAGGAGGCTTCTTTGTGTGGCCCAGGGTTCCTCACTCTGCCACTGTTAAGACTACTCCAAACTCCAGAGTGTGGCTGAGTGGGGAACAGAGGTGGGGAAGGAGTGCAGGGTACCCAGTAGAGAAGAGATTTCCTGAGGAATGCAGCAGGTATTGGATTCCAGGTGTTGGATGGATTCATTTAACACCAACACCTCTCTGAACTCCAGGTCTCAGCACAGAGTGTGAGTGCTGGAAATGCCAAGCTAGATAGAAGCAGTGTTGTTGCCCAAATGATGGACAACATCATCTCTCCTGCAACAGGGGATTGTACAGAGAACTTCTGAGTAGTATTTGGGGCCCATAAAAGTGAACATAAAAGAGAATGAAAAAAAGCACAGCTTAATTAAAAATTAATTATGATTTGGTGCGAGTTTCATGTCCACGGAATTAAATTCTCCCCTACCAAAGCCAGATAGATAGATATGTGTGCTCTCACTTGACTGTTTTTGTTGGATGAGGTGCTAAGCAAGAACATTTTTAAAATAATACAAATGCTGTTGAAAGTTCCTCCCAGCTGTCACAAGACCACTTGTATCACCAGAGATTTTGAGAGAAACTTGTACAGAGTCCTATACTCTAATAATTGTTGGTGTTCTGCAATACTTCTGCTGCTCTGCTGCTGTTCTAGGTTCTTTTTCTTTCTAGGCAATAATACAAACATTTTTAAAATATATTGAGAAGTCAGGCTCCGTGCTACACATTGCCCAGACTCCTACAACCAAGGAGTCTGCCCAGAATGCCTTGGAAGTGGACAGAGTACCAGGAGATGGTTTAATTAAAAAAATAAATTTATTTCTGGCTAACTTGGAATGAAGAAAACACGTGACTGCTAAAAGCAGCAAAACTGAAAACAAAGGCAAGCAAAAGTGCCTTCAGAGGAGAGTTGCAGGCAGTGCTGTTTGTCTCCATCAGTGATGTCCACACCCTCTGTTCCCTGAGCTGGCTGAATTCCTGGAGAAGCCCTTGTAGAAAGAGGTGATGAGTTTGAGAAATGGTCTGAGAAGAAGGAGGGAGATCAGGAGGAGTCCTCTGAACTCAGGGGAAGCCTGAGTGAAGTTAAAGTCCTCAATATTATCACAGTTGGCTAATAACAGCAAAAGGTCAGAGCAACAGAGTAATTACTCAAACTTAGAAGTGCTTTTTCCCTTTGGAAAATAACACCAGCTTTAAGGGAGTCATGAATAAAACATACTGGCCTGAATCTATTACCTTAAGCATCTCCAGACAGGTTTCTCAGAACTCAGGACATTATGTATATTTACTTGCTTGATGAAAACCTACTCATCTCTGATAAATCCTCACGGCCTAATTAGGATGCCTGATAGATTTCTATGCTAGAGATATTTCCTCTTGCATACACTTAAATGGGTCAAATCTTGAACTCAGTCACACCAATCTAAATGCACAATGAAATTAATTCTTTCAGCTGCTTATTCAAAGCTATAAAAATGCAGGAAATCAAACCATACATTCAGAAACTTTATGATTTTTATTAGGGTAAAGATTATAAGGAAGCATCTACACAAAACTTGCAGACAGATTTCAATTAGTTCTCCTCTGCCAGTAAACTCAAAAATCCAACTTCCTTTCCAATTCAACAATAAAGTGAATTTTGCTTTCTGGTTATCTAGCTGTTTAGATTTTTGGTTACTGAAATTCCAAGCTAATATCTGCTCAACAGGTTTAGCAAAGTACCATAATCTAAATAGGACTTAAAGCAGTAATAAAATCTGCTTGCAACATATTAATCTTCTGTGAATGAAGTGGAGATGTCTCCATTCAAATACTCTGTGGACACCAAGTATACTATAAAATGAAGATGTCATTAGGTTGAGTTAATGTAAATATTAAAATTAATATTATAATTTGGTTGAACACTGAACATGCTATTCCTAGGCTGTATTTAGTATTAAATAATCTTGAGCCTAAACAGGTTCAAGGCTCTACTTTTCCTGAGTTATATACTTTTTTAATGTTAAATGCTAAGCTGTTAGAGCTGTTTTTAAAATGGTTTTGATATTTCCATTAGTCCCCATTTATTCAGTTTCCTTTTAGGGTTATCCATAGGGTTTCTTTTGTCCCTGCTGGTGTTATCCTGTGAGAGAGAACCTCTCCACTAATGTGAGAAGTGACAGTGACTGAATTGCCTTCCAGTCCTCTCCAGCCAGTCTGGCCATACTGGGACATCTCACTGCACAGCATCTTCACAAGGGTCACCATAGATGGCCCCCAAAATTCCTGCCTGAAATCCATATCCAATGCAAAGAGGAACTGCAGTGTTCCCAACAAATACAGGTATCCAGATGTGGGAAAAGACAGCAATATATTCATTTTTTGGTGTAGTTTCCAACATTCAAATTAAGGCACTTCATTTTGATTCACCCATACTCATGTTAGTGTAACACAGAATGGGAAGTTGCAAATATATTGTATGGAACTTTTAAGGCAAAGTGTTAATCTTGATGGGATTAAGAAAAAGCATTAAAATTAATGAAATGATTGCATATCAATCTACATATGCAAATTAGGATAAGTGGTATGCCCAACAATAGTATAAGCAAAAGATTATGGTAATAAATGGCGTTATCTGAATTAATGACTGGCTAACCCCACTTGATAGGGTCATAGGAAGTCCCAGTGCATTTAGTACTAAAATATCTCATTCAAGCACATGCATGCATTCATTTCATCTTCCTTTAACTGGCAGATAAGCTGTGAGAGCAACAGAAAGTTTTCCTGTCCAGCACGAGTCTTTAAAAAGAAAACTTTTCTTTGTTCACAGCACTTCAAATCTCAAGAATGGATAATATATGAGTGTTACTCAGTTTAATTGCAAACCAGGACAATAAGAAAGGCAAATAGATATCCTTACAATACCTTACAATTTGGTTTAAGGATTAGGAAATAATTCTGTTAACCCTAGCTTCTTGCTGTTTTATAGGGTTAAAGATTTATGGCTTCTATGGAGTACAAGAGTCAGAGCTAGAATAGCCATGATGAAAGAAGTCATTAAGTTTGCTTTAGCCTTCTGTCTGTAGTTGCTGATTTCCCAGCAATCCAGTCTAGAGGCAAAGCTGGTTTCTAGCTGTGTGCTTGTACAGTACCTAGTACAGTAAATAATAAATTTCAGCATAGGCCTTTGAGAAATATTGAGTTATAACTAATATTTATATTTAGTAGCTTTTATCCAGAGATCTCGGAAAGCGTAAGAAGACGTTACCATTCTGACTGCTTTCTGGAATGGGTATTATAATCTTGTTTGAGGTGGACAGTAAAAGATTTCTCTTTTCTTTCCCTCAGTGAAATGTAATTTCATGCTCTCTGTTGCAAGCACCTGGTGTCTGTAGGCACTCATAGAGGGTAAGCAGCTAATTTCTCCTATATGGACACTTGAGCAGTATTTACTGATGACAATTCTGCTAGGAGTACAAATATGGACATGACACCATCTTCCTAAAAGCCTCTAGATGGATTCCCCAGCAGGTGAGGGACACTGCTAGAGCATCAGATCACTTGCTGGAACCAAAGTAGCAGAAAGAACACTGGTGGAATATCTCAGCTGGCATTTTGGCTGAGCTTGAGAAGCAGTTGCCTTCCCTTTAGCTTAACTACATCTTTTAAATGGGAACTGGAGAAACTTGGCACACCATTTGACATATGTCAGGTGTTCCCATTGCTTGAGAGGGACTCTGTGAATCCACTGCCCTTACTCAGAGCTCTGGGGAGTGATGCCTGTGCTGGCCACCAGCTCAGTCCATGAGATCCCTGTTGCAGGCAGAGGAAGAGAGAATTTGAGGCAATAGTTGCTGATTTCTGCAGCAGCACAACAGCCACCCAGCAACGTGCTGCCTCAGCTCAGAACTCTCAGGTTAACTTCAGGAAAAGCACACCCTAATGAATTAATCACAGGAATACACATCTTGCTCCTGGAACAACACGGGGATGATCCAATTAACCAGTTTCTGCTCAGGCCTATGATTACTTTATTAGGGCTTTAAAAAATGGTTTCTGCAAAGTACTTATTCCCAGTTTGCTACATTTATCAGACAGTGCTATTTAAGACCTGCAAGTGAGGCCTTGGCTGTCCCTTACCTCATTAAGTGTGACATAAACACCTTTGAAATAAAATGGTGAAGTGCAGCAAATGGAGTGAACTTTTTCTAGACAGCAGTGCCCTGCTACCTGCCTGCAATCTGATTTGTTGGCCTTTATTGACAGATGAAAACATGGCTTGTATGCGTGCCAGCCAAAGATAGCCATTTAGAGCTTCTAAATAATTAAGTATTGATTAATCAACCTAGAAGGATATAGAACTTTTTTTTTTCTTTCCCCAAGCTTTTGTCCATTCTTAAAGGGCTTATTATTTCTGTCAGAGGAAGCAGGGGAAGCACAGACCTTCTGTAGCTGTCAGGAGCTTAAAAAATTACAGTTCTGCATTGCTGTCCCCAGAGAAAACAACACAGCTGACAGACTGCCATGGAATGAGCATGTCTGCCTCTTTGCTTTGCTGCTTTTGTTGTCCACAGTGGCAGCTCTCAGAGAAGAAAAGTGCCTGAAATCCATAAGTCACACAGCAGTTAGTAAAAGGGCTTGAAACTCCAAACATCTTAAGACCTGGCCATCTTGACTCAATGAATGGAAACTTGGGGTGGCTTTGCTGACTTGGGTGTCCAAAGCATAATTGGTTTGAAAAAGTCTTCACAGGTTTGGGACAGAATTCATGAAAAAAGCCATCCTGACTTTATTAATATTTTCTTCTTATAGCTAAAAATTGCTGCACGTGCAGGTGAAAAATAAAACCTATAGGATGTAATAGAAACCAGTGAAGATAATGATGATCATTAAGTTGTTATTGACATATAAGCTCAACGAGCTACTTGATTCTCCCCATCTGGGAGGATTTCAATAATATTGAGCTAGTTCATTACTCTTGCCCTGAAAACAGCAATTGCCCTATAGATGGTAAATAATTTAAATATATTGGTTGGTGAGGTTCCTCCTGTATCACCAATTACTGTAACTACATTTGCAGCAGGTGGGCGAGTTTTAACAAGATTAGAAAGGGATTCTTTTAGTGTGAAAAATGCTTCTTTCTTGAAATTTTCATACAGTTTGAGGAACTGAGGGTTCATTTGCCTGGAAAACATTGTCACATCATGGTTGGAAATGAATTAAGGATATGTATCGAGAGGAGGAAGGATACAGATGTGCTGAGGCTGCCAGATGTAGCTCATAATAAAATAAATAAAAAAAACAAAAAAAACCCAAAAAAACCAAAACTGTGCAGTGGGTAATTTCTGTTAAGAGGAATGTTTGGTAGGGTGTTTTTTTTTCTTCCTTGTTTTTCAAGCAAGGAAGTTAAGAGTTAATGAGTTTGCAGGAAGGAGCACCATTTAGAGAACTCGTGTCATATCTAATATTACAGATTCTTAATTTCCTAGTTCATTGGGCTTTTCTGTTGTGTAAGTGTTGACTTACTATCAGTGAATGCAGGTAGGAGTTTCCATAAGGTGTCTGCAAGAATTTAGAAGCACTAATAGCTTCAAAATAGCACCAAAATGATGAGAAAGGCATGGAAAGATGCCTCGTTATTATTATGCATGGTAAATCTGCCTGTTAGAGCTGATGTTTGGAGTGTGTGTCCTGACTGCAGCATAGTCCATGTGCTTGTTGCCTTAAGGAATACCCAAACCAGAGAATCCTAGAACTGGCTGGGTTGGAAGGGACCTCAGAGCTCATCAAGTCCAACCCTTGATCCACTCCTGCTGCAGTTCCCAGCCCATGGCACTGAGTGCCACATCCAGGCTCTTTTGAAATATCTCCAGGGATGGAGAATCCACCCCTTCCCTGGGCAGCCCATTCCAATGGCTGATCACCCTCTCCAGAAAGAAATTCTTTCTAATGTCCAACCTAAACCTCCCCTGGCACAACTTGAGACCTCTTGTGCCCTCTTGTCTTGCTGAGAGTTGCCTGGGAAAAGAGCCCAACCCCCCCCTGGCTCCAACCTCCTTTCAGGGAGTTGGAGAGAGTGATGAGGTCTCCCCTGAGCCTCCTCTTCTCCAGCCTCAACACCCCCAGCTCCCTCAGCCCTTCCTCACAGGACTTGTGCTGGATCCCTTCCCAGCCTCCTTGCTCTTCTCTGGACCTGCTCCAGCACCTCAATCTCCTTCCTGAGCTGAGGGGCCCAGAACTGGACACAGGACTCAGGCTGTGGCCTCCCCAGGGCTGAGCACAGCTCCTCTTTGGGCACAGTCTCTGTTGAGTTAAAGGGATTGCAACACTCTCAAGGACTCTGCCTCATTAAATAGGTGGCTGGTTTGTGGCTGCAAGGTGCCTGTGTAATTTATGCTAGATGGGAAAGCAAAACAAAGCAAAAGAACAACAACCAACAAACAAGCCAACAAATATATTTATGCTTGAATTAAAATACAGTTTAACTTGCAAGCTGGTAAACTGAAGGGAAGTGGCTGGTGTGTGGTAGCAGTTTCAAGTGCCATGTGGCAAGAACAAGAGAGCTCCCAGTTCTGTGGGTGTGTGGCAAGCCCCAGTGTATCTGTGCTACTAGCAATAACCAGGCAATTTTTGTTTAGCACTTCTGTAAGGTAAAACTCCCCCAAGCAAAGCATTATTTCTGCCTTCTTGTGGGCAGAAACAGCTTTTGTTAGCCACAAATGCCAGCTGCAGGTGACTTTGTGTAGGTCATCCTGCCTTGGGTTTGAGAATAAAGTGTGCCAGGTATAAAGCAGCTCTGATAACCCAGTGGTTCTCATTTTTTCTGAGCAGGCAATTTTTGCAATATAAGGTTAGTTGAATTTTCCTTTCACCTTTGGTAGCCAAGGAGAAGAAGCAAAGGAAGAGTCTCTGTTACAGACAAGGAACATACATCAAGTTCTCTGTTGTGCTGTTCATGGCCTGTCCTAACCAGAGCCTATTTAATACCAATACTGGCTAACAAGTTGTCCAAGTATGAGACAGGCAGCAGATTTCAGCATTATCAAAGTAAGTCCTGATAATCAAGATTTTCTAGTCTGCTTCCTATAAAACTTAATGATAAACATTGAACTCTCTGACAGCCTTAATTCAGCCCTGTTGCCTGTTGGCTGCTTCCTCAAACATCACAGACACTCAAAAGTCACAAGTAATTCCCAAATCCTCTTTTAAAAAAGTGATCATTCATTCCAGAAATAAGCCACATGAAGTATTGTAGTGAAGAGTGAGGAAGCAATTGAATGGCAAAGTTCTTCAAATAAGCCAAGATGTTAATGACCACTAATGTCTAGCAAGGAAATTGGCAGTGTGCTAGAAATAAATTGGGACTTGCTCTTAGGTGGGTGAAACAGCAAATAGATCAAAGACTGCTTTTTTTCTCCAGGAGTTTTGTCATTCTTAAAAGACAGTATCAGCTCATTTTGTTTTGAGGGCCACATGAATTAGAGTTTTGATTGATTATGTGAGAAGTGAGGAAGACTGGTGGCCAAAAGTTTTGGGTTTTTTTCTGTTAAATTGTAATCTGTTCTTTTTATTCTTCACAAATATGCACTTAGAGCATCACAGTAACAAGGGAAAAAAACAACATACTCCACATCTTTAAGAATCCTACTCTTTGTAGGATGAATGACTGAATGGCCTGGAACCTGTAACTCAAGATGACATCTGTCTTTTTCCAGTCGGTTTGTTCTCCATGGTGCCTGTAAACCTTACCCAGTTATGATCATAAATCAAGTTCTCCACATAAATCTGAACCTTTCATAGTGCTGGGAGCACAAAAGCTTTACTTACTACTTACCTTTGTTTCCTCTTCAGTGTTTTAGGCTCTGGTTTTGGTTTTCTCTCCTGCTGATAGCCCTGACTTTCACTGATATTGACTCAATTTCTCATTTTATCATTCCATTCCCCCCCAGTTTTTTGCTTGTTTGGGGTTTTTTGTTTGTTTTTGGTTTTGTGATTTTGTTTGGTTTTTTTGTTTGAGTTTTTTTCGTGTTCCTTGGTGTTCTGTCAGCAGCTGAAGTTGTTCCAGTTGAAGTTAATTTGGAAAAGAAGGTAATTATAGGGTGATAGCTTCACATTATGAGTTTAATGCTAAACTGTCTTCTCTTCATTGTACAATGATCACAAAATTTTCTCTGCCTTTGATACCTTCTGGAATCTTTACTCATCGTTTGAGTTGGAAAAAAAAGATACTGAGAGTAAACTTGCTGTCATCAAAGTCTGTTTTCTGAAACCAAAAAAGAGATCCTGGGATCTGTGAGGACTGACAATTTCTGTCTATGTCTAAAAACTGGTCAGGGTGCCTGATAAACAGCACAAATTCAAAAGCCACATTGATTTTTATTTTTTTTTAATGTTAGCAGAAAATAACTATAAGTAACTATAAGTGTTTTGAATTTAGACCAGTGCAAGGAAAGCAGAATTGTTGTCTTTGTACTGAGGTGTGTCTTTGGCTTTAATATTTTATATTTGACTCATATAATTTTTATTACTCCTCGATATTAAAGAACTTTATGGGAGATGGTAACTGAGGAAGTCTGACAATGAACCTGAATGAGGAGGGAAAAGAAGCATCAAGCTTCAGATAAAACTGCAGAATGTGTATAAACAGATCTGGAACTCTGATGTGAGTTCTTCCTCCATCCAATATTTGGGCAAGTAAGTCTTATAGTCTTTGAGGACTATTTCTTAGAGCTTACATCCTTAATTTGCAGTGGCTGAGACCTGGGGGTGGAGTAGTCAATTTTCTGTGCCAGGAGAGAGACCCTTCAAAATCTACAAAATGAACACTGGCAGCCATTAAGAAAATTCAATATATCCACGAGCCATTTCCAGAAACCACTTCCTGATGGGTACTTGCTGGCAAGGTTTTTCCTTCTTTTTATTCTATTATGAATTAAAAAATACTGGCTTGTATGACAAAAGGAGTTATATGAATCTGAATAACCTTTTTTCCCAGCACTATTTGGAGGTGATTGACTGAGAAGTTGTTGTTCTGAGTACATGCCTGGGCTTGAATATTTAGGAACCAGTCCATGCTACTGATCTTGAGTTCAGTGAAAAGGTTTTCAGTAGGAAGAATGCAGACCTGGGGAGTGGGGCCCCTGGGGGATAAATGCTGGGGCATTGAGATTTTCCATGGTGATCACAGATCCTTGAGAGAACAGGAAATGTACCACTTTAAACCCAAAAAAAGGAAATACCTACATCCTTGTCTGACAGTTCCAATACCATTCTTTACCACAGCATGATTTATTTGTGCTAAACTAAGGAATATGCAATTTTATTGGGTTATCAAAATAAAATTGTAGCTTTGATCTTTTACCTGGATATAGATTTTTTTTTTCTTATATGAAAATACTTTTTTTTTAAACAGGTATTTCACATGCAATCCCCAATAATGGCATTAAGAAAATGTAAAGAAAATGAATCCAAGATTAATAAAGAAATCTGAAGGAAAAGCTGAGTAATGTAGTTGTATAAAAAAATAATTGTGTATTGATTTCTTTTAAGCTCAGATTTAAGTACACCACCTTGCTACCATAAAGCTTCAGCAGAACTGTGCCTGTGTTTAGCTTGATTATTTATAAGAAATGAAAAATTTTACAACAAATATTGAGTATGTAGATAGGATTAGGAAATAAAATAAAAAAAAATCCACTCAGGATTTTATTTAAAGACTGAGGTTTTTTAATAACCTGATAGTCATGGGATGTAGGGGGGGGGGATGGTTAACAAAAAGCTTTTAATCTACAACTCTTCTGAAAGGTTTGGGGAGGAGCAAAACCATCTTCAGACTGTTCTTGGTAGCACTTCCAACTTATTCAGAATGAGGTTGTGTTGAAATGCTCACTGTGTCACCAGATAAGGGCTGTTTGAGAGCCACCTGGCTTCTCATGTACCTTCCCCAGTGGTTTCAGTAGTTAAAACTTGGTAAGCAAAGCTGGTAGAGGTGATACCTGCAGAATACAAAAAGACTTCTTCTCATCTCAGTGTTGGTTCAGCCAGGCAAAAAAGGATGACAAATGTTGGAAGCTGGCTGCTGGGCATGCAATAAAGATGATTTCCAAATAAGAAATTGCAACTTCAGAAAGAGAAGTACCCAGGGAGTTAAGGTATGTCTCTCAAAATCACACACAGGCTGCATCTTTCCTGAACTGATTTTTTTTCACATCGAAGCAGACTATACAATAGCAAAGAAAATGTATTTCTCTGACAGTCTTAAAAGATTATAATGTACTTGTAAAGAGATTATACATTTAGAAGTGTTTTGCTGCTACAAACAGGCTCGAGTCAGAGATGACTGGAATCAATACTGAGGACTGAGTCTCTGCTCTCTAATGCTAATTTTGTATCAGTGCAAGAATATTGATTTCTGGAAAAGCTGGAAGGCTATGTCAGTGCAGCAGCAGAGAATCAGGTGTAATCTTTTCACAGTGGACCTGTATTTTATTTTTTGCAAGTCTGGAGTGTAGAACTTTGGTCTTGTGTGGATATTCTTGCACCTGCTGAAAGTCTGGTGCTTTTGGTAGACATGGAGAAGTGAAAAAGAGATGTCAGCTCTGAACTGTCTGCTCCCTTTGGGCCTTTTTGGTGAGCAGAGATCAAAGTAGCCCTTTCTCATTGAAGAGAAGTTCTTTTGGTGTTCCTCATCATGACTCCTCTGTATCATGGTCCCATGGCTCCTTCTCTTTTGGGCAGAAACCCAGTTGAATTTCCATAGGTCTTGTGAGTAGCTCTACAGAGGTCTGCTCTGTTTTTTAAATACAAGTTGCTTACATTTAAACATAACCTAGTGAATTGATGTCAGTTATTTGTGGTTTACTTCCTTTTAACATAGTCTCATAATAATAGCAGAAAGTCCCTATGTGGTTTCAGTTTATATAAATATTTTCCTCATGTGACACAGGATATTTGATATTTTGGACACATTTGTCCAGAACCAGTCCAGTTACCCTTGCTGGTCAGCTGAGGCAAAGCTGTAACTAAAGAATGCTTATACAGTTCTTTGTTCTGCAGGTGGGTGGAAGGGGAAATTCTGATAACACTTGTGTCCAGTTCTGGGCCCCTCAGTTTAGGAACGATGTCGAGGTCCTGGAGCAGGTCCAAAGGAGGCAACTGGGCTGGGGAAGGGACTGGAGCACAGATCCTATGAGGAGAGGCTGAGGGAGCTGGGGGTGTTGAGGCTGGAGAAGAGGAGGCTCAGGGGAGACCTCATCACTCTCTCCAACTCCCTGAAAGGAGGTTGGAGCCAGGGGGGGGTTGGGCTCTTTTCCCAGGCAACTCTCAGCAAGACAAGAGGGCACAAGAGGTCTCAAGTTGTGCCAGGGGAGGTTTAGGTTGGACATTAGAAAGAATTTCTTTCTGGAGAGGGTGATCAGGCATTGGAATGGGCTGCCCAGGGAAGGGGTGGATTCTCCATCCCTGGAGATATTTCAAAAGAGCCTGGATGTGGCACTCAGTGCCATGGGCTGGGAACTGCAGCGGGAGAGGATCAAGGGTTGGACTTGATGAGCTCTGAGGTCCCTTCCAACCCAGCCAATTCTCTGATTCCGTTATTCTAACTAGTTGCACGGAACCAGCTCCACTTTCTTCAGCTTCATTTTCCTTCTGCTTAGTCTTCACTTTTCCAATATCCCAGCAGGTATTTCATATTTACAGCCCAACCGAACAACTGGGTTTATTCAAATCTTTCTACATAGCAGACATAAAATGAAATTATTTTCATCCTTCAGCAGTTCCAGTCTTTCAATAGTGTCATAGCAATAGAAAATGGGGCACTTGCACTTTACTATTCAGTAAGGGCTAACTAAGTGTGTTTGAAGTACTCTAAGCTTGAGTGACCTTCAATGACTTGTGTGTATAGATTATCAAACATCAGAGCTGAACTAACAGACCATGAATAGTGTCCGATTCCTTTCAGGCTAAATAGTGCAGATAATTATAATTATTCTGGGTGCCAGGGTCAAAAGAACTTCTCATCACTTTTCTGCCTTACTGAAGAATCTTTTAAAGTACTAAACGATACATCATCCTTGTCAGAGGGTTAGAAAGGACTAAAGCAAAGCAAGTTCTAGAAGAGATTTTTGACAGCACATATCTGATATGTCTCTGTCCTTTCATTCATATCTTCTTTGGTTAGTTTTTTTTTTTAATTCAGATTAAAAGTCTGTCGCTCAGCTGCTTTATTTTGTAGTGAGCCAGTTTTCATCTCTAGTGGAATTACTTCCATTAATCTAAATGGACAGTTTAAGAAGTGGTTAATTATTGCATGAGATCTGTTCACTGTAGGTGAACAACACTGCCTCATTTCAAATTTATGGGAAAAAAAAAAGAGTACAGCATGTTAATTATACTTTTTAAGTCATATTCTAACTTCTAGAAGTATTACTAAGCAGCTTCTGTCCAGAGAGCTCCTTACCCATAGCCTGCTTTGCATGCAATTTCACATTACCTTCCAGTAGCAAGGAGGAATTAATGTAATTTGTGATAACACATCGGGCAGACACTTTCTGGTGGATCAGAATTAATTGGAGTGCACCAGAAAAATACCTTCTAAGCTCTTATTTAGTGTGTCTTAAGCCTCATTAGTATGTTACTGAGATGCTTCAGAAGCATGTATATGTGGTTTTATATCCATATGTATATATAGCTATATATACACATAATAAGACTGTCAGACCACTTGTAAGTATAGGAAGGAATTGACATTTTTAAGACCTTCCTTTGGTTAATATAGAAAGTTTAGAATGGAGTCCTTAATTAAATGTACTTCTGCAATGGTTTGGAAGAGGAGGGATGGTTATAAAACAGAAGAAAGAAGGATGGAGTCTAGAGCAGCAGTAAAATGTTAGACTCCTGCCAAATGAAAATGAGAAAGCATGGGTGAAATCATAAACCAGCCAATGCTTTTCATGTCTCTTCTCTGCCTCCTGAGTTGTGACATGAACACAATGGAATCCAGGTATACAAAACTGAGCAAAATCTCTGGCAAACCCAAAATAAACAATTAAAGCAACAGTTGTGTGAATGTACATATATTTAAATTTGTAGAGTACTAAATTTGTGGGAACTGGAAGTACAGAAGTAACAACCAGGAGTCTAAAGGCAAAAGTAGAGCAGAGGACAACAGAAGTGTCCTCTGTACCGAAGGAATTCTCAGGAATTATCAGCTTTTGTTTGCACACCTAGATAACGTGTGCCACAATCCTTGATGAACTGACTGTGGGAGATTATTGTTCTTTGGAGTGAACTGCTAGAGAGCAGCCAGGCAGAAAGGGAGCTGGGAGTCTGGATTGCCAGGAAGCTGAAGAGGAGCCAGCAGTGTGCCCAGGTGGCCAAGAAGGCCAATGGCATCCTGGGCTGGCTCAGGAACAGCGTGGCCAGCAGGTCCAGGGAAGGGATTCTGCCCCTGTGCTCAGCCCTGGGGAGGCCACAGCTTGAGTCCTGTGTCCAGTTCTGGGCCCCTCAGCTCAGGAAGGAGATTGAGGTGCTGGAGCAGGTCCAGAGAAGAGCAAGGAGGCTGGGAAGGGATCCAGCACAAGTCCTGTGAGGAAGGGCTGAGGGAGCTGGGGGTGTTGAGGCTGGAGAAGAGGAGGCTCAGGGGAGACCTCATCACTCTCTCCAACTCCCTGAAAGGAGGTTGGAGCCAGGGGGGGGTTGGGCTCTTTTCCCAGGCAACTCTCAGCAAGACAAGAGGGCACAAGAGGTCTCAAGTTGTGCCAGGGGAGGTTTAGGTTGGACATCAGAAAGAATTTCTTTCTGGAGAGGGTGATCAGGCATTGGAATGGGCTGCCCAGGGAAGGGGTGGATTCTCCATCCCTGGAGATATTTCAAAAGAGCCTGGATGTGGCACTCAGTGCCATGGGCTGGGAACTGCAGCAGGAGTGGATCAAGGGTTGGACTTGAAGATCTCTGAGGTCCCTTCCAACCCAGCCAGTTCTAGGATTCTGTGAACCTAATATAGCCTGGTAAGTTCACAGCTCTGTTTTACAGAAAACATGCCACCAATTTGTTCAGTGCAGTGCTCAGATGCTCCCGTGGCACGAAGCACATCCTGGATAAGATGTGCCCTCTGTTTGAAAATAAAGTTTATAATTGTAAGTGGCATTTGTGAGCCTCCAGCTGGTGAATGCTGTTTTGTTGGTGTGTGACATCTCTCCTTGCACCCACAGCATGGTAGCTGATGGGCAGACGTGGTGCCAGTTCTTCACCACACCAATGCCTCAGATGTTGCAGCCTCAAAAAAAGGGTGTTTATAGAAAAGGCTGAGAATAAGCTTTGTATTTTATTAAGGAATGATCTTGGCTTTCAGTTCTGTTGAGAAATCAGCCAGTGGCCTGGAGCAGTAGCTGCTGGTTTTCTGGAGGGACCTGAAGTCACCCCAGGGGGAATTGCTCAGGCACTGCAGTGTCACCATGCTGCATCAGAGCTGCCCAGCTGGGGGACAGTGGGTCAGGTTCTCCTGGCTTGCTGATGGCTCTGTCATAAAGAGATGAGATTATTTTGGCCCAATACCTGCTGGATTACAGGAGACACCAGAATTTTCTTGCTTAGGGTTCTGAGTGTGTGTGTTCAGCTGCTAGTGGGCACTGAAAAGCTTTTAGGATCTCATCTCATTTCTGCAATAAATGAGCCCAAGCCTCCAAAGCAAGATGAATTCCATTTTTGCTGAGTCTCAAGTGGAAAACAAGCAAACAAACAAACAAAAAAACCCCACAACTTTTTAAAATGTATGTATTTTTGTAGTTTCAGCTGACTTAAGTTGAAGTTACAACATAATATTTACTTTAGCAAGGTTTCAGGACAAATTTTAAGGGTTCTATTTAAAACTCTATTAATAAACTCAGTATTAAGCTTATTTGTTCAGTGGGTGACAGCAGCACAGCCTGTCCCTATTCCCTGGTAAATTAGCATGAATTAAAACAGTTTGTTCATTCAGTTCTCACAGTTCAGGGTATTGTTATTGATCAGCTCTGAACACAAAGGGTCATCTTGTTCTATACAAAATAGCTTTATGCTAATCTTTTCTTGCCTTATTTTTACTTAATATTTGTCAATATATCAAGTAGCAAGCTTTGGATAATTAGAATGTTGCTGTTTAATTAGTATGTCTGCACCTTTAGTGAACTCTTCTGGTTATGGAGTTTTTCACCTTCATAAAGCTGTCCTTGAAGCAGGTAATAACAAAATTACCTTCCCCCACAGTCCTTAACATTTAAGTGACAATATAGGTCTCACCAGAAGAGGGGGAAAAAAACCAGAAGCTGTGGGAAAGGCCACAGATTGCAACTTGTAGTAACTTTTTAGTGCCTTCAGTGGTGTCCTGATATGAAGAATGTGAGAATTACACCAGCTTGAAGGGTCACAGTGTAAGTAAATGTGTGACAGTTGGCTGGTTAGAAAGAACAATGACAAGAGCTATTTTCCAGGCTAATATATATTTTTAAATAACTTATTTATGCAAAGCCAGCACACACAAGAACTCGATTCTGGCACATTAACTCTTTCAAAATGTTGTGTTAGGATGGTGGGGGAGGGCAAGGAAAATTAGTGAACTTCAGTTTCTGAGGGATGAGAACTTTTAGCTGGAAAGCTATGAAGAATCTCACTGCAGGAAGGACACAGACCTGAAGCTGGTCAGATCACTGGCTACCTGGGCCAGGTAGGAGGAGTTTACCATCCTCAGCCTGTTATTCTATTTGGGCAGCCTGCAGATGCATGATAAATAAATAAATAAATAAATATTTAAATATAAATATATAATGCTGGCATTGCTGAAGGAATTGGAAAAGGTGTGATGATCCAGACACCCAGTGTTAGGCAAACTCTTTTATTTACATCACATGAATTGAGTCAGGTTGGATAAAAGAGGGGAGGTGGTGAATTTGAGACTGGAGGCAAGTCCTGTAGCAGAGTTCTGCTCAAGTGAAGGGCTGAGGGGGCAAACAAAACAAAACAAAAAAATCAGTCTCTGATTTATTTATTTTTTTCCCCCACCTCTACAAATGAATACTTTGATCTGTGCTCTGTACTGCAGAGTTAAACCATGGGACTGAAGTGGAGAATGTCTGATGGAAATGAATAACTCAACACCAATGCAAAAGATCCAAAATCCTGATGGGAGAGGATAATCTTTTCTTTTAAAACACTTAATTTGTTTATTTTTAATTGCTGCCAGTCATGGCTCCTGATGCTTTAAGGATGTTGAGGAGATTGCTCAGCTCCTCTGGCCAATCTTGTAGCAGTACAGAAGGAAAGCAACTGCAGCAACCATTGGGAGCAACTGAGACTGATTGATTGATTAGATTTGTGGGTTTAAATGCTTATGTGAAGTGAACCACACTGGTGTGATGTTCTCCCTGCTCCCATACTCTCTGGTAGAGAGTATATTCTTCAAAATTAGTGTTTCCAGATGAAAACTTCTTTTAAAGAAACGTCAGTAAAGTTTAAAAACATTTTGAAGAAGTCCTTTGTTGCAGAAAAGAGTATTTCTTCAAAATAAACCTTGAATTTTTTTTCAACTTTCCTCAGCTAGGAAAAAAAACAAGTCTGAAATTAAACATTCTTCTCCCTTCTGTCCTTCACATCAAACTGTTACAGTCAGAATACACTGGGAAAAGTGAAGCATTTACCAGAACAAAGAAAAGCAAAGCAGCATGTGCTTCTCTTTATTAAAAAATAAATCAATTCTTGTTCCACCACTATTTCTCTGGGACATTTTTTCTTAATAATGTTGGCATCAGCCTTTTATATTTGAAGTAAAAATTAGTGACCCCACTAGAATCAAAGCTGCTGGATTCATTAGAAGTTTCATGTGTCAAATAAAAAAGCAGCCTTTGCTCTTTGTTTTCCATAACTATAAACAAAGAATGGCATAAAGCCCTCTGCCTTTCACTGATGTTTTTGGAAACTTAGCCTGGTGACTATAATCATTAATTAGACTCCAATAAAAGGTACTTAAATTGTTTTTAAAAAAGGAGTTGCACTTTGTTGGCTTTAATTAAGATTACACACAAGGACTTTCAAGAGAAAAGTGACTTTGCTAACCTGGCAATTGTTCTTTAAATTCACACAGCAGTAACCAAAATGATAAGCAGCTGACACCTGAAACTTCCTTACCTGGGCTGGATGGGAGTGTGAAGTTTTCCTGGTGCAAAACTGGCTTTTCCCAGCCAAGGATCTGAATCACAAGTGCCAGCTCCTTTCTGAAGGAACAATCTTAAAGATTCCAGGCAATCTTGAAACTCTGGCCAGCAGCAATAATTATTTTCAAGAACCTGCTGTGGTACAGAGTAATGTCCACTGGACCAGTAGAGATTAGAAACCAGCTCTGTGTCTTTCACTTTTTCACTTTTTCATTTCAGCTTCTTCCTCTAGATTCCAAGTACTATTACGTGCTTGAAAAGAATACAGCTGCAACATAACTGGGTTTCATTCTTTCCTGAAATACAGAGAAGCAGGGAACAGAAATTTTGAAATGTGAACCACTTATTTGCAGAAAAGAAAATTCAGTGAAAGAGATCCCAACTCTTTCACACCCCTTTCCCCACATCCCTTTCACACCATAAGGTTTAGTTTCTCTGTAGACTATTGCTACTAAACCAGCCATTTGTAGTCATGTGGGTCTCTGGCTGGCAGGATCAGAAAATCTCCTGTAAATATGTCTCTGAGATAAATATTCTGTAGCCAGGATGCAGAAAAATTGCCTGTGGTGACTCCACTGTAAATTGAGAGCACTGGTAAATGGGGAAAGAAGAGGTCTCGGCAAGGTACAAGGGTAATTTGCTGGCATTGCTTGGTTTCCATCAAGAGAAATGGCTTGGTAGCAGCACAAAGCATAAATAATGCAGGGGAGAAAGTGGCATCTCTTGAGTTCAATGAGTATTCAAAGAGCTGGTAAAGTATTTTTGAAACAGAGTTTTCTATGAGCACATAACTTTCCAAAACACTTGAACCTTTTGAAAAACCTTAAAAAACAAAAAACCAAAAACCAAACCAAAACCAAAAACTTGTTCTTGCACAAAACCCTAAAAGGTGTTACAAGCTGATTCTTCTTTCAGCTCAAGCAGCTTTATCTTGTTCAGTTGCTGGCATGACACAGCATTAGAAGCATCTTGGCATCTAATCAGCATATAATTACAATTGTCTGTCTGCTGTTCTTCCTCTCAGCTTTCTGTGACTGTTTTATCCAGGAAGTTTGGGTTATCAGAACAGAGCAGGGAGCTCCTGCAGGACAAATCATTGCAATTGCTGGCCAAGTCCAGAAAGTGCCATGTGCCTTGGTTTATTAAATGAGAAACTTGCAGGAAACACATGGCGAGTGCCCCCAGAGGTGCCTTTTCAATTTCCCACTCAAAGCTGATGAAATTAGAATTGGCTATCAAATCCTTCTAGCAAACTTGCATCATTCTTTGCTAATTTCCTTCTAGTGGCCCCTTGAGAGATGCAGATAATCTCAATGCTGCATATTAAACTTTAATTACTGATTTCTGTTGTGAGGGTGAGATAACACTGAGACAGAGAGAGCTGCATCATAGCTTGCAAGTTCCTCATGCTGAAAAACACCCAGAAAGCAGATAAAAAATGAGTCAGCAGCCCAGCAACAATCTTTGTGCATCCTGCACCTTTAGCTCCACAGCAGGATGCCAGCTGGTCTTCTATTAACAGTAAATTGTAGATTTTTATTTATTTATAAGCATCATTAATCAGGTAGCTTGAGTGCAATTTGCTTTACAAAAAAAAGAGCGTGCAAGTCTCAGCATCATTCAGGTCTTAGCATCATCCAGGCAGACACAGTGGATGGTTTATGAAAAAAATCACAATAATAATCCCCAACAGCAGTGCTGCTACACTGGGGTTTGAAGCATTTTATTTATTATATTGCATAAATAAGGAATTCCTAGGTCAGTGTTGCTGGACTTATTTATTTACTTGTCTTAAGGAGAAGTTCCTATGATTTCAGGTAAGCTGCTTATGCCACTGCATCCCAGGTTTGGGGCCACTTTCTCTTCTATGCAAAATCATCACACAGGATTTTAGGAGTGTGGCAACCTTGCTAAATTAAGTAAGGGTAGAGATTTTACTTGAAATGACCATGTACCTGCCAGACTGGAGCAGCTACAGGTGGATTTACAGAAATGAGGCACCCAACCAGCAGATGAATGTGAGAAAGAAATGGCAATGTCTGGTGCAGCTTTTTTTAAGTTTGAACTTAAAAAATTCTGTAAGTATTTGAGCAGGGTGCAGGCAAGAGATTGGCATCTGTAGAGAATTAGACTGGTACAATATTTTCTTTTGATAATCCCTTCCTTTTGCTGTCCTGGTTATCTGTCTCCTCTGAATTTGTTTAACTGTGCAGCTGCCTGCTCTGCTGGTCTCTTGTCCTTCTCCTAGCCCTGACTGGACTGTCAGGGTGTTGTGTTTGGATGCTCCACAGTATCTTTTGGCACCTGAACAAGTGCTCTGAGGTAACCAAGCCTTCCATTTCTCACTCAGTATGGAGATTTTTCCATATACCCAATTAGCATCATTTTTTTTTTTTTTTTTTTTTTTTTTTTTTTTTTTTTTCTCATTGTGCTGCTATGACACTTTTTCTCCTTATCTAACTAAATAGGATTTCAGTAGAAAATCCTCTCCTTGCAGGGAAACTGACAGGCAGCCTGGCACTTTGTATGGCTGGAAAATGGAAGGGAAGGAACTGGAGGTTGCTGGGGTCTGTTGGGCTGCAGAACCCATGGGGTGTGTGGCACTCAGTGTGCACGGATGCCAGGGAAAACCAGAATGGAAGCTTTACAGGGCTTAGCAGGCCAGGGCTCAAGGTGAGGAGCTGGCTGCTTGCTTCAACAAAGTCAGAGTGTGTAGCTGGCATAGAATGAACATTTTCTGTTCATTTTCTGTAGTTACTGCTCTTAAAAACTTCCTTTTCAAGGCCCAGTCCATGGCCCAAACCAGCATCTTGCTGAGCATCTGTTTTGAAGTTCCTCTGTTCAAACTTTCTGTGTTTAATGGGATGTTAGATTGTGGTTTGCATTTTTTTATGTTGCTGGGTTTTTTTCTGGGCAACTAGATAAGGTTTGAGTTTATTTCTAACCAGCTGTCTGTTTAGCCTATTTCATAGATGGTTTTATATTTTTAATACCTACGGGTGCTGGTGAAACTTAAAAACAGTCTAGGACTTCATTAAAGTAGATGTGGGTGAATTAAAAAATGGAAAAACTACTGCTAAAACAAATGTTTATTTTATACACCAAGCTAGTAGGTTTTCAATTTGCTAAAAATGCTGTGTGTTTGCCTTTAACTGTGTAACCCCAAATATCACACTTGTCTTCATTAAAATTTATTAGTTCATTCACTCAAAGAAATTCTTCTAAGTGTCCCTAGTAAATATTCACTGTTGTGGACTATGAAACTAATTATCTCCTTAAAGCTAATGCTTTCATCATTTATTATATACTAAGAAGACAAAGTGAATTTCAATATACTTCCTGGTTTGCCTCTCTATTTTTTTTCTTACTGTCAACCAAACTCAAGTTTACCCAGCTGCAGCATAGCAGAGAAGTCACCCAAACGTGTGGAGTGTTGCAGACATGGGCTGGTTTGGTTTGTGGAGTGGAGTGGAAGAAAGAAGCCACCCAAACCAGTAAAACACTGGTGAAGTTGCACAGTGGGCTCTTCATAACCAGACTGTAAGGTGCTGTAGGACTGGGAGCTTGGGGTGTTAAGGGGACTCTGTCAATCCAAGCACCAGTGGAGCTGTTTCAGAGAGTGCCCCTGCCCAGCAGTTCCCTGTATCCTTACCATGTTCTTCCTGCTGGTGCATGAAGACTCACAAAACAAAACCCAAAATCCTGACTAAAGTTTTTAAAGGTTTTAAGTTCAGGAACAGATTGGAGCTTGTGCCCAGGCTCATGTTTGTGTGTCCTACTGCAAGGCAGGTTTCAGTTTAATGCAAAAAAATGTGCTAACGTGCTGGTTCCTCCAGTTCTGCTGAATTTACTCTTTTTTTGTTTGGGTTTTTTTTTTTTTTTTAGTACAGTTGATAGCCATCTGGTCAGATTGGTTTAGTATTTTGCTCTGAGTTTTCCAATCTACATTAGAGTTTTCCTCACCAATACCCATACTTGGGAATAGGAATTAAATACCTAGATATTAATAGGATTTAAATACCAAGAGTTCATGTTGTTATACTTCTGCTAACTGAAAGGATGAAGACACAATGGTACTAAATAAAGTGTTTTTCATAAATAGATTAATAACATGCTTCTTTCCTGTCTCCTGGAACTTGGGAAATTTGGGTTTTGTGTGTTCATATTGCAGCTAAATGTGAGCTTACTGTTTCTTGGCAGGTCTAAGTAGAAATTTATTTGGTGGGGTTATTTTACATGATGCCAAATCTATGACATTTCTGATGGTTCATTTTGACATCCTCTGGATTTTTCTAATAAGATGAATGGGTGTAACTTACAATAGTTTGGGTAATAATATGGCAATTTTTTCAACTATATTGTTATTCAGCAATTTGTCCCATTTTCAAAAATTAGCATCTTTAAACAAAACTTCAAGTGGTTACAGTTAACCATAATTGTATTTCACTTTGGAGAAATGCTTTCTTTGACTTAAAAACCACACATCTCCTTGATCTCTTTTATTAGTAGCATCTGAGTCCTGTAGCTGAACATGGTGGTCTGATCAAAAATAAGATTTGATGCTTTCTTTCTGTGCCTCATTTCCAGTCACAGCCAAAAGGGGAAAATCCACTGCAGCTCCAGTTTTCCATCGAGGTTTCAAGAAGGGGTTAAGAAGCAGAAAAAATACCAAGAGCTTCTCTTGCTGTTAGCAGCAGCAGTCAGCCAGAATGGACCTAACAATCTCCTCCCTCATTGGTTCTGTGCTGACTCTTGCAGTGGAAAAGCCCATTTAGGGTATGTGTAAGAAACACTCCATGATCCAAACGGTCCCACAGGTTGTTGGGTTTTTTTCTGCTTGAAATTTATGAAGTAATCACTGGCTAACATGATGCAACTGTGCTATTATGGTACCATGCATTGCTACAGCAAGAAAAACAATCTGGTTGAATTAAAAGATTTATATTAAAAGATTTATATTAAAGTAAAACTAGGTGTTGCCTGCAGTCAGAGTTGTGTTAGGTACTCACTGCTCACACTGAGCAGCCAATCTGGCCAGATTTACACACCATGAGTTACTACACACTGCTTACAATCACTACACTTGCTCACTAGAGGAACACTGAAGAAGCAGAGGATGATTTTCCTTCTGGAGGGTCTCTTAGGTGAAAGAAAAGACTTCATCATGAGGCAGGACAAGCCCAACCAACATTTGCACACTGAGTCTTGCACTATGCCCTGAAGCTGATGAGACTATTAACATGAATAATTAATGTGCTGACAAAGGCCTCTGCAGGAGACACAGAATGAAAACGAATAGGCTGGAATGGACAAAACTGGATGCATGGGAGAGCCTGGAGAATGGAATATCTTTCAATATTTTTCCTCATTAGTTTGGCTTATTTCCCACGGGAGCAGCAGCACAAATCTTTGACACCAGAACTTTTCCTTAACAGTGTCTGCAAATTCCCTTTGTGAGCAGTGCTCTGCTCCTCAGCCCTGACCCTGCTGGCAGCTCAAATATGTTTGCTCAGTGCCAAGCTCTTGGAGGCTGAGAACTGGACCTCACCCACCCACCCAGGGCATAGGATGGGAGAGGGAAGAAGTCCATTTTGAATTTTTTTCTTTAAAAAAATAGCAGTGCAAACCCCAGTGGAAGTCAGTGACTTCCCACTGTGCTTCTAACTTCAGACTTCTCACAAAGCTGCTGTGACAAGGGGGAACTTAAGAGGCCTCCTTGTAAGCAGAAATGCTTTTTTGTTTGAAGTTCTGTGAATGCTGGGGCAGGGGGATGAAGAGCACCAGATGGGATGCTCAAAGGCAATGCTTTCATTTTGAGCTTTCTCTTCCAGGGACTGAATCAAATGCTAATATTTATATTTTAAGTTGTTATAGCTAGGAAACCAAAATGCACTTTTTATCTGTAAAGGTGGCTCATTTTTATGGCTAGCAGCTGACAAGAGGAGTATTTGCTTTTCAGAAGGTGTCTTTTTGTATTTTTTTTTTTTTTACTTTTAGGTAGGTAGCTCTTACTTTCTGGCTCTCTCCAGTTGCAAGTCAGTGCCTCCAGGGACCTCAGGGGCTCTGTGTGTGTCACATCCCCACCACTGCTGTGTCACCAGTGCTCCCCTGGCTTGGTTGTGACCTCACCCCTGACTTCAGCTCCATCAAACTTTGTCCACCCTTCCCCTTCTGTGAAGCAGTAGCTGGGGGTAAGAAGGGAATCTTGCACTCATAATAGGGGGGAATAATCCTTCAACAGTCACACAAGGAGAAAAACAGGTTTTTTGCTGCTTCAGCCAAAAACTTAGTGAAATAATTGCTTAACAAAGCAAAGCCTTTTTTATTTTAATATATTTAGGTGTATCAGAACCTTGTACATGTAATTTGTTCTTAACAAGAAAATGAGGAACTCGGGTGACCTGTGTTCCCAAAGCATGTTGGTTAATAATTAAAATGTCTGTTGAAACATGAACTATTGAGCTGATTCTAGAGAAAAACAATTATTCCATACAGCTAAGCAATCTTGTTGAAGCCAAGCACTCAAAATGCAGAGATTCCCTTGTGACATGTTTTCAGAATTGCCCCTGGAGATTTTCAAGTTGATTTTTTTTTTTTTAACTTTTATGTTCCATTACATTTTGAAGTTTAAAGGGAAACCTAAGATGTACACACCTATAGGAACCCTAGAACAGAAGCTTTGACTTACCATGCCTCTCCAGAATTTTCAGTGTTGATAGGAAAGTGGCTGGTGGAAGTCAGAGGTTGAAAAGCTCTCACAAGCCATGGTCTAAGTACCAGGTGATTTACAACACTATCTCAAAAAAAAAGACAAGCAAATGGGAGGGATTCCTCTATTTTTTTGGCTGACTATCTACTATTTATTTCAGCCCAAATCTCTAAAGCATGAACCTTTAAAGTTGTAGGCTTTTAGAAATTATTTTTATTAATCATTATTTTATAAGGATTCTGCTCTGTTCCACAGAAGTGATTGATGAGGCAGGAATTTGAAGTAAGTTGGCATAAGTTTGGATTTTAGCATCCCAGTTTGCTGCCTCTGATTATTGTGCATATTCCCAACTCTCAGTGCTCTAACCTTAGACCAGAGCAGCCAAACCAAATTGAAAAGTTGTTGCTGAAAAGTTGATGTGCTGAGGATGAAGCTCTGGGAGAACCTTTGTCAATTAATCCTTAGGTGTTTAAAGTGAGAAATTCCTACAAATTCAGAGAATCTTACTATTAAGTAGAAAGGTGTCTGCTTTGGGACAGAAGTGTCTCACTGTGGCAAATATCTCTGGTTTTTTGGAACAGCTTCTTTGGAGAGTGTGAAGTTGAGCTGTAACTCAACATCACAAACAAAAGCTGCTGTCTCTCCACAGCCCCAAAATCCCAGGAAGGCCCAGTGAGTACTCATGTCCTACAAAGTTATGTGACACAATGATACTTGGAGGCTGCTTTACCTTCTTTGCAGGTTGTTTTTTTTTTTTATAAAGTTCATTTGAAACCCATTTAGACTCAACATGTAGCTCTCTGTTGTGCAAAGATGCTTTTGTGGCTTTCTCCTGGCTAGTTTGGGACATAAAAGTGGATTTGTTAGACCTGAAAGATTTCAATTAACTGAAGTGAATGCCAGAGCTCAGAGATAAAGTTTCCTGATTTAGTTTCACCAGTCAGCCTGGGTAGGTCCAAACAAAGATAAGAGGAGGATGGAATTATGAACACAAAGTGAGTGTATGGATTAACATTTTCACAGGAGAAGAACACAAAGGGAAGGGAGAAGAAAACATTTGGGGCTTTTTGTGTTTCTTTTTTCTCCTCATCCTTTAGCATTCAGGTCTTTAACTGGACTGTGCCATGTCACAGTAAAATGTAGTAGCAAAACTGTGTGCATGTATATTTGACTGTAGAGACCTCCTAATCTTCACTTTCTTCTATCTTGTGAAGAAAACTATGGTTTAAAATATAAGCAGTTTTAATCCCACACTTTTGAACGAAAAACATTTGTTCCAGGAAAAGAAATTACTCTATTATAATGTGTGATGGAAACCCAAACAAATAGTGTCACAGACTCACAGAATGTTGGAGGCTGGCAGGGACCTCTGGAGATGCTGTACTTCAGCCCTCTCTTCAAGCAGGATCAGCACAGATTGCACAAACTCTGTCTGCTTGGGTTTTGAACATACCCAAGGATGGAGACTCCACAACCCCTGTGGACAATCTGCACCATTGTGTGATAACAACAAAGTGTTTCCTTACTGTTTGAACAGAAAATCTTGTATTTCTATGCATCCTTTCTTCTCTTTCTGTCTGAGCCTGGCTCTGTCCTCTCAGGTATTTATGCCCAGTGAGATCTCCACTGAGCCTTCTCTTTTCCAGGCTGATCAGTCCCAGCTCTCTCAGCCACCCCTCCTATGCCAGATGCTTTTCATCCCTTCATTTTCATGGCCCTGTGCTGGGCTCACAGCAGGATGGACCCAAGTCACTGTGCAGCCCCAAACTGGACACTGTAATGCAGCCCAGGACACTCTGTAGCTCCCAAGGCTTTGCAATTCCCTTTGAATTTCTTGACATCCCTACCTGCCCATTTCTCCAGCCTGAGGTCCCTCTGGATGGCCCCTCTGTTATCATTCATTCCTCCAAGTTGTGTTCCTGCAAATTTGCTGAAGGTTTGTGCTGTCCCATCATCCACATCATTAGTGGAGATGTTAATTGTCCCCAGTATCATCCCCTGGGGCACACCACCAGTGCCTGACCCCCAGCTGGAACTTCTGCTGCTGGGCCTTGCACTCTGAACCCAGTGATCCCCTCTCCTGGGAGCTGAATCAATGGGAAATGTGAGGAAAGCAAGGTTAGGACTGAGAAACAGAAAGGTTGAGTATCAGTGGTGCTTTTAGCCCAACCCCCTGGGGATACTTGAGAGGGGAAACATTTAACTGAGTTGATGCTAATTCTATAGATCCTTGAAACACTCAGGTGTCACTTTGCAAGATTTTAGCAATACCTGCTCTCTCTGGGTAGGATTATCCCAAAGTGAAAGGTGCAGTACTGGGGATTATTTCATAAGGTGGCAATTGGATGCAGCTTTGTAAGGTTCAGCTGAGCTTTTGGAGATGAATCCAAATGCAAATGACCTCAGAATCAGGAAAGATTTGCTCCCAAGCTATGGTCATAAATGATTATTTCCTTTCAGTTCTTTCAGTTGGGAAGGTAATACCTTTTATCTCTGTGAAAATGCTCCTACTCTGGGACATATCAGAAAAGAAGCAGAGGGGCAAATCTCTAACCAGAGGGAAAACAATGAAGCCATGAAGAGCAGATGTTAATAAACAAGATTGGGCTTGTTCAGGGCTACAGCTGAAGCCAATGGGAGCTGCTGCCTGTGATGATCAGGTAGCTTTACAGCAAATCTCATGAGCTTCTCCACCTCCAGTGCAATTTGGGAAACATTACTCTGCACTGCTGCCTTTGGTTTTTTATTTATTTATATAAATATTTTATTTATTTTTAAATAAAGAACTTCAAAAAGCTTTACGTGTTAATCAAACCTCCTGATACTCTGAGGGATGTTATCCAGAAGTAAGGATGCAGAAAGTGAGACAGAAAGTGGTTTTGCTTTGTGCTGAGAAGTAACAATTCCAGTTGTCAGAGCAGTGGCATTAAACCAGCCCTTGAGCAGCCAGCCACCATTCCCATTTATTCTTGGCAAGATTTTGAGTCAGATCAAAATTATTAAGGAAAGGTAGAAGTTCATCTAATCACTTTAATTCAGATGGTATTGGAAATGAGTAAAATTAAAATTCTTTTGTGTTTCTGTGCTTTACCACGCTAGAAAATCAGAGCAATAAAAAAATTACTGGTGATATTAAAGCCATTAGGTGAAAAAGTTGCAGGTAATGATTTAAATTGTTTTTAGTATTTTACTTTTACATAAGCTGTAGGGCTACTCATGGAAGATCCTGTGTCTGTGTTGGGCTTAACTGGAAGGTACAGTTATGGATTTGGTTGGGCTACACAACAAGAACATCCCCAAATATGTCAAAAATCCTCATTTCTCACTAAACCTTTCTTTATTAAAGAGGTAATTTTATTTTACCCAAAAAAAAAATCCAACCAAGGAAACAAAAAAATCCACCCACATTGTGACTCTTCAGATCTATAAAACATGAAGAATACCTGCAGGCTTCACAGGATATCAAGATGAGAAGTTCATAAGCATCTGCATAACAGTGTGAGTCACAGAAGGAAAGAGGCACTGGAGTGATATTTACATTACCTTTTTTCATTAGAAGTCTAAACTTGCTCTGGAAGAAGTCTGCAGGTTTGTTCTACTCACTGTGTGAAAAAACAGCTAATTTTGAACCAGAGCTTTTGATTTAAGAGATTGCAGTTTGGAAGAGAGCAGAAAAAGTATTGTAACAAAGTTAACTTTTTCTATGCATGTTTTAATACTCTGGGTACCATTAAGGCTTAAAAAATAAATAAAGGATGCTAAATGCTATAGTCTTTTGAATCTGGTACAAGGACTCTTCCTTCTTGGCTCTTTCAGTGCCAGTAATTAGGCCATCTGGTTGGTGAGGGAAGTTAATTCAAGACCATATTAATTCCTACTTTTCAATTTCTTTGTGGATAACACTTAAGGAGAAAATGGTGGTTGCTGGATAATCAGATCTAAAATTAAGAGAATGTGTTGTTGATCATCCTATAGTGCTGGTTACAAAATTAATCATAGAAACTATTGAGACAAATTGATGTCAACACCAAGACAGAAAAAAAATAGAGTAGAAATAGCATGAAATTCTCACAGATGTATTCAGGCTGGTGCATAGAATAAGAACAAGTGTGCAAATTGTTGAAAAAACCAGGCTGAGCCTTTCAAAAGCTATAGATGAAGTATAATGGTTTGGCTGTGCACAGCTTTCAGTTGTGTGGCCACACTCCTCACTGGGGACACTGGGAGGCTGATCCTGTGCAAGGGAGAGAGTCAAAAACAGATTTGTGCTGCATCTTGCATCTTACATTGAGGTGTTTCTCAATAACATCAGGGTTGGTTGGGTTTTGGGGTTTTTTTTGTTGTTGCTGCTGTGAAAAATCCCCAAATAGTCGCTCAGTGTTTCTGTTCTCCCCTTAAAAGGGCTGAAAAAGGGGGGAAAATGTTACAAAACAAAATAAGATTTTGGGTGTAACATTTTGGTTTAAGAAGAGGCAGAATTGGTGCTGTAATAGCAATGTAGGGAGAGCAAGAATGATGTAAAGCAAAATGTCCAAAATACCTTATTAATGGCTGAAACAGGTTTTGTGCTGTCATAGCTTTTCTTCCTGCTCCTTTTTTTGGTACAAAATAAGTGCTTGAGCTTGAATTAATCTGGCAGTCTCAGTATATAAGAAGTTGTTTAAGAGTCTCTGGGCTAATATGGACGTTTTCTGAGGCAGAAGTGTGCAGAAAAATGAATTTAGTACATGGAAAGTGAAGGAAGGAGTTGTGTGGGTCTAGTATTGTGCAGCTATTTTGAGCTCTAATAGTGCACGTTAGACAATTTTAATGGCAAATCCTCACTGTTTTGATACATTTCCAACAGAGATCTGTATTTTGGAAGTTCAAGAGGCCACTTCTGTCTCATTACAAGCACCTTGTTTTAGAATAAAATACAGACAAAAACTGCACCTCCTCATACTGCTGACCTGGATTACTTGCTCTTTGAAAATTAGGCCATTTGCTAAGAACCTGACTACTACAACAGCTTTCTTTGTAAATTAAAAAAAAAAAAAAAAAAAAAAAAAAGCATAATTGGAGAACTTTTTTTATCAGATACAAATTTTTAGTGGTTTTGCAGTTGCATGGAAATAATCTTTGAAATGTCACTTAGTCCTAGGTTTAAAAGCAGGGACTGCTCTCACAAGTACTGAATACACAGCAGTGCAAAGTCTGTGAAATCTGTGGGGACAGCAATATTTTTTTTCAGGATTCAGATAATTATTCAGATTATCCTTCCCATTTGTGCAAGGTCATGCTGTCCTTATGAAGTTCCCTGTGCTGAGGGACACCTTGCTGTGTCCTTCCAAAAAAAAAAAGGCCTTCTCCTCCCTGCCTTCCTGGTTGAGTGGAGGTACCTGGATTTGGGGGAGCCAGGGCACACACCAGCCTCTGGCAGCAGAACTGCTTCAGAGGTGAGAAGCAGGAAGGGACAAAAAGTGTCTTTCCTCCCCTGATTCAACAGATCCTGGCTCCTCTTCAAACTCTGCTCATCTCCTGACATCAGTGGTTTTGCTGTCACAGTGTCACTAAGCTCAGTGTTAACAAGCAAAGTGGCTGCTTAATGAAATGCTGATTTCTGGGCATTTAGTAATGTGTCTGAGGCCCCTGGGCTGTGTTTTAGAGACAAAGAAGGGCTGTTAGGCTCAGTTTGGGCCTTGCCCACCCGGGTGAGCAGGTAATGATGTGTGCCAGAGAGTGGTGGTTCCATTTGTTTTCCTTATGCACCAGAAATTTGAAAGTTTTCATGTTTGCTCCCAGGAGGAAAGCATTTGACCAGAGATCAAGATATTATCCCAGTCTTCTGGGTGTTTAGCCCTTTGAGTCACTGTTTGGTGCTTCAATTCTTGGGGAAAAAAAACCCTTTTTTCCCAGGCCTCTGCATCAGTCAGCCTTTTACTTTCAAGTTGTGCCAGGTCAGTGTAAAAATGAGCTAAATACCTCATTTTGCTCTTCATGTTGAACGAGGCTTAGATCAGATTTTAATACTCAAACCTGAACAAAGTGTTCTGGCACAAAACTGAGTATCAGATACTGTATTGTTATGCATAACTGATCCTTTTCTGGTCACCTCATTCCCTTTAAACAGCTTCTAAAGCAATTAATCCTTCAGGCACAGAACTGCTGGAATCCTCACTGCAGAGCTGGGGAGGGATTCTGTTCAGCAGTGTCCTAGAGATACTTAAACCCCTGCTTACAAAGTCACCAAGTGCCAAAATTCCTGTTTTGTAATGATGAGGCCTTCAGGATGGGCTCAGATAGCCCGTTTTTAGCTCATTATTTCAGAGGTACCTTTTTCCTACATGCCTGGAACCCAGGGTGCAAAAATCTAGTTGCCATGAAGCTGTGGTTACTTCAGGGTTGTAGTGTGCAGTTCTTTTAGAGAAAAGATATTCTAATTCTATTGAGCCTCTAATAAGAACGTGAAAAATTAAAAATACTTTGGATTCCTTTCCATCTCATGAGGATGGGGCAAAGCCAGTCAACTTTCCTGCCTTAGCACACACAGGGCATGAAGACTCAGCACCAGTTTTGAAACCACTGATGAAAACTGCAACCTCAGCTGGAAAACTTTGCAAGGAAATAGTTGATAAACCTGAGCAAGTGGTGTATTACACCCAGTGGTGTCAGGATGAGTACCAAATATGCAGCACAAACCACGTCCTCCTACACCCCCAGTACTCCCTCATCCCACTCAACCAATTAACAGTAATTAGGTAATTACAGTCCATAAAAGTCTTTGAAAGATGAAGATCTCGCTGCTTGGGACTCATTAGCCCTCTTAAATATATTTATTATGCTTTTTATTTCTGACCACAGAGGGGAAAAACCTAAAATATTCTCTGTGATTTGCCCTATTCTGCTCATGAAGCAAAGCCTGCGAATGCAGCTTTCCTCCCAGATGTCCAATATTAGCTCTGTTTTGACTGAAAATGACAGAAAACGAGAGAGAAAAGAAGCTGCCATAAAACACCTTGCATTTGATCACAAAATTTTTATTAGCATTCAAAGCAAATGGCACGTTATTTTTATATTGCTGATAAAAATCTAGCCATTTATTCTCTGTAATAAAAAGATGGCAGGTTTTAATTATGTATGCAGCACAGACCAGGCAAGACAGAATGGTTAGAGAAGGTTTCCCACACGAGGCAACCAGACTCTGAATAGTGGGACTGAGGTTTTTTTTCTTATCATTTAGCTTTGTGGGCTTCTTTGGAATTTAAGTGTCTCTTTTTGCTTAGGAGCATCCCTTTTCTTCAGCTCTACTTCTGGAGGGTGCTCAGGTTTTTCTCTTTTTACTGAATGACAGGTAGGAGTTTCCACATCACCAAACATGAGGCAACTAAGCAAGGAACTCAATGCCTTCATAGTCCTGGTAATGATGAGAGGAGATCCTCCAAAAGGTGAACACAGCTGAGGAGGTCTCCTTTTTGAGGGAGATGAAGAAAATATGTAGAATTTCATGGGGAGGGTGGTCAGCAGCACTTAAAAGTTCATGATGCTTGGTACATTGTCCATCTATTGCCCTTTTTGTACTTACGTCCCTCAGGGTAAAGTGCCTGTGACAGAGTAGCTTCCCTCTGGTTTTGCAGTCTAATAAAATTTATATGAAAATACTTGAAATACTTCAACAAAGAAATACTTGTTGACTGTCTGAAGCAGCCTTCTTATCCCAGCCCTTGGATTCCAAAGGTAGGCTTAGAGGCCAACTGGGACCTAGGATCTGGGCCTTGCTTTTTGATATTTGTGCTAAATCTGCTTTCCTGGGTCTACACCTTCCTTGTAGACAGTGGGGTAGAACTAAAGCCCGTGGGGTCTGTGTGATTTTCTCTTGCCCATTCCTGCACTGCGGGCTGAATCAGTGCTCTTTGGACACTATGGGATTTACAAACCTCCCCCAAGCAGGTTTTTGTAGAGCTAAAATAAAACAGACATAATTGAAATAGTAGGAAGAAAAAAATAGTTAACCTGCACCTCCCTGTTTAATGGAGAGCTTCTCTTTACTGATTTTCCAGCAGTACTTGAAAGACACTCACATGAGGGTTATGCAGTTCTTAAGTCTTGAGCAGCAGATGTCACATTTTTGGATGAGTGTATTTTGATAACATATGGCATTGGTTAATGGGAATGCTGTCAATTCAGCTACAGCCCCAGCTGGGCAGGAGTTGGGGGGGCTGTGTGTGTAAGGATCTAATGATAGGTTGGTGCTGAGGGGAAGATTAGGTTAAAAAAAAAATCAATACAGTAGTTCTGTTTTCAGCTTTGTTTATTATGCTCTCTGCTGCCTGGATTGAAAGGTTGATTTTGATTGATTCATTAGACCACTGGTGATCAAACAGGTTTCTTTACAGCTTGTGGCAACAGATTAAATGTTTTGTTACTTGGGAGGAATTCGGACACAGGATTTTGCCTCCATGAGATACCATGACCAAAGAAGCAAATCCTGTGATAGTTTTCTTCCCCCACCTTGCCACTAACCAACAGCAGCTGTAAATCCTACTATTCCTTGTGTCAGAGAGAAAATATTTGTATTTCAGGTTTGATAACTGGTGCTGAGATAAATCAGACTTGCTTGGGAGCGTGAGGAAGCCAAGGAATTGTGTTGCTTTTGCAGAAGTGTGCTTTGAAAGTCACATTGTGCTGCAGAAACAGCAAGAGGAAAGATAAAAATAGTGCCCAAAAGGAACTTTCCAAGGTGGATTGTTGTGTTGTTTCAATATTCCTTTGTTTACTTGATGGCACATGCAAAGAGAGAAGGCAAAAGCAGATGTATGTTCATTTTTATGTTTGATCAGGGTGGCAAAAGTTGTTAGTGAAAAGGCAAATCCCTTTTTGTGGTGGCAGGATCTGGTGGTTACTTGGTTTTCATTCAGGAGCTGCTGCTTTTCTTTACATTTCCAACTTTCTCAAGGGAAGATTCTCCCAGTGGCATGAAGTGCACTCTGTTTGGGCAGCTGTCTCTAGAAAGGGAGGAAGGAAATATGTTGGGGACCACAGCCCTGAGTTCCTTCATCCCTTTGGAAAGAGAGGAGAAGGAATGAGGTGGAGTCTCCAGTCTGTAGCAATTTTCTCATTTCCAGCTGCTGGAAAGGCCAAGTGCCTTTGCTGTTCCTCAGTTCCTCTCCCATATCTTCTTCCAAGGGTGTGTTTTCATGTCCCTAACCAACACCTGTTTTTTTGGGAATGCTGATCCCGTGTCCCCACCCTGCTTAACAGAAAGGAAAACAAGTTTTTTCCTTGTTTGGAGTCAAAGGAAACAGAATTGTTCCCTCACCTGCCCTGAGCAATTTAATTAAAACTTTTCCTTCTCAAGGGCCTCAGTTAAGCACCAGAAACTTGAATTTGCATTCCCAAACTCCAGGCTGCTTGCTTGGAAGTGGTTTGTGGAATCAGATGAAGAGGACTTTGGGAAAGCCTCTTCAAACACACAGCCAAAAGATCCCATATACATAACATAGCATTACAAGTTGAGTTGTTTCAAAGCACAGAGTGACAAAAATTGTGTGCAGGTCTTTGACCATGAGACTTGGCTCAATTTTTGCAGTTCTGTGGGTTAAGTAATCCTCTTATTTTGGTGAACAGTAACTTGTTCCATTTTGAGATCTGTCCAGTAGTCAGTCCTTAATCCGTTTAAAATGTGTTCTACTGATACAGCACTGTGCTAATCTTTTAATCAGAATGTCATGGCATGCTCAGTCAAGTGACTTAGAAAAGTCTATATTACATCTACATAGTGAAATCCATCAAATGAATATAATCTTAGAAAAGAATAAATCATGGTTATGTTCAAACACTCTGGTAGTTTGTTTTTAAGTGAAGATCCTTATGCTGCGGGTAAACTTGAAAACTTTTAATTCAATTTTTTTTTATGGATTATTTTTTCTTAGTGTATCTTTTTGGGGGGTGAAGGAAACATGTGGCCTTATTTCAAATTGTACTTGGTGTTTAGTTTTCACTTTTATAAAAAAAGCTCATCTCAACAAAATGTTTCTGTCTTATCAAGATGGGGGATTTGAATAAGATGAAAACAATATTTTTGGAAGAGACAGTATCATAAAAATTCCCATCTCTCTGCTTCATTTGGCTTCAAGACTAAATAACTGAAATGGAACTAGATTCTAAATTATAACCATGAAACTGTCTGGCTCTTTTCTGTACTAAAGACTATTTATAACGACCCTGGTGCTCTGAAAGATAAAATAGTCTCCTCTACATGTGAGATGCTAATTAAAAGGAAGGAAGCCAACATCCAGACCTCTTCACTCTGTATTCAGCAGCCAGCTCAGCATTCCCAGCAGAGGTGTACTCAGCATTACCTTTGACAAACCAAGCAAAAGCAGCTCTTGAAGATTATCCATCTGATGACAAAAACATGTTCACATGCTTTGTAGCACAGTGTCAGGATGGCAGGTACAAGAGAAAACAAAGTCATCTCATTAAGAGGTTGTAGCAAATCATAAATACCTAGTAAGAGGACAGCTTTCTTCCAGCTTTCTTTATTTTTTCATGTAGAATACAGACATTTTGTGGTCAATGTGTGCTGCTAGCATCAATGTTAATACTTGTGAAGAGACTCTCAGGCTGGACAGCTTACTGTGGTTAACTGAGATAAGGAAAAGTGAAACTATGCAACCAGATTTTCTGCTTGGTTTGGACTCCTACACAGGAAAACATCTCAATATCTCTTCTGTTCCAAGAAACAAAAAGCTGCAACTTAGTCACATACTCCGAGAGTGGTTTAAGGGGGAGGTATGAATTTGTGTTAAGAAGTGTGCCCAAATGAGAGGTGTTAGGAGCTGAACAGTTTTCCCCAAGCAAAAAACAAATAGAGTAGCATTGTACTATCACAGCAGAATTTTGGGTTCTGATTATCAATCTGTATTCTTGAAAAGCAGTGACTCCTGCTTAGCATAATTCCCAGTGTCTGCAATTAGCACCAGATAGCTTGTGGAACCTGTAAATTAGATTCAATGTGAGCCATAAAAATGTAGGCATTGCAAGTTTATTGAATTATTTCCCTACGTTGATCAGAATAACATAACTGTACCTATAAAGAAGCCCAAGTAAATGATGACATTGTGTTGTAATTATGTCTATGGTGGCTGAGAGTCTGTTTGAGGTAATTTTGCTGATGTGCAGACAGTGGATCCTAGGCTGAGAAGCTACAAACTCAGGTCTCTCTGACATATGGACATCCTCTGCTGTCAGTCCAGTCTAAATCAGGACAAAGGCTGTCAGCACAGAGATGGTGATGGGAACAGAAGGTGTAAATTGCAATGTTTGGGAAGAAGATAAAATCTGGGATTGCTACAGCCTAAGTTGAGGGGGTTTATGAAGTTTGGTAGAGAGGTTAGAACTTGTGATTTTTAAAAATTCCCTGGTATTCTGCTTGGTAAGAAATGTTGTAATAGATCTTTACCTTTTTGTAACTGCCTTTGTACTCTACCTTCCTTAAAGCAAATGGTAAAGCACTTATTTCCATAATGGTTATGCAGAGAACTCCATAAAACCCTGGGGTTGCAGTGGAACAGAAAGCCCTACGTTATACATGAGAAGAAAAATAGGAGATGCTTAAGAGAAGATGATAGATTCCACTCTGCTTCCTCTTCTGTAAAGTGTCAAAGTTTCTTTGAAGCAAATGTAGAGCTTAATTGTACAGGATCAATGTTATTTATTGAGCATTGTATAAAAAATGCTCATCCCTTTGGGATTATGTCATGATGCAGTCAGAGGAAGTGTCCCCTCAGAGAAGGTTGTGAGTGGTGCCAAGAATTCCCTGAATTATTCACAGTCACAATCAGCTGTGTGTGCAGGTACCCATCTTCTCACCTTGAGTTTCTGTTTCATTTCTCTCTTTTTAAGAAAACTGATGGTTTATATAGTAGTTAATCACTTAAGCAGGAAACCCTCCTCAATGGAAGTTACACAGAAGGTGAAACACTCTCTGCTGCACTTCTTTACACAGCCTTCATCATCTTTATACCTAAAAAAACACCTTACAGAATAGTTTTACATTTCAAGTACATGATAAATGTTTTAAACCTGTGGCTGGGCCTTTGGAAAGAAGGGAGAGCTGCTCTTGAAGACATTTAGAGCTTCTAAGGACTTGTGTTTATCCTGAGTAGAGCTGCAACTGCTTACAAAATTCTGTGCCTGTTCACCAGAGCCTGGACCCTCTGCTGAATCCATGGACCCTGCTGTGACAACAGTCTTGGCACTGTGCTACAAAAACTGCTCCTCTCAGCAGCAGAAATCTTTTAGGTTTGGTGTTGGGTTTGTTTGTTGGGGTTTTTTTAATTGTTTGCAATTAAAAATGTTTCCTCTTCTTCCTGCGGGGTATGAAACAAAAAAGAAGGGGGGATCAGGAAGAGTTGAGAGTAAATGTGAACATGAGCCAGAACGTTGTTCTTCCAGTCACATGGAGTCAAGTGACAAGGTTACAAGCTCACTAACAGCAAGACTGCCTGGATGGTTCTGTGACTAATTTTGTAGGATTTCATTGGCACACTGATGCAACTGGTAGTGAAGTGGTCCCCAGAGAGGCATGGCCTGCCTCTTGCAGAAGGTCCCTGCAGGCAGCTGGGTGTTACAGACTCAGGATTCATGTCTGGACCTTGAACCAGCACCCTCTCCCTCTGCCAGCACACCTGAAAGGATGGATTATGCTGACACGAGTGACTGGGGCAGAGCACAGCTCCTGGTAGGATAGGCAGGCAGGAAGAGGCTGTTTGCTGTCAGTGGGTCCATGCTTTTCCCTAGTTCCTCAGCTTCCCTGGCAGCCCATCCCTTCTTGCCTCACCCCAGCTGTGTGGGTCTGGCCCGGGGAGCTGCTCTCCTCTCCTGCTAGGAGGAGGAAACACACAAACAACATATGGATGAGAAATTGGACTCAACTTGCAGAGATTTAATTCCAAGCAGGAGCCAAGAAGCTTGTCTAAATGAGAGAGATAGTGTAAGATAGTAAATGCATCCCTTCTGTGGTGCTGAGCAAGATTTACCCGTGAGCCTCACTATTAAAATTAGTAAAACTAAAACACTGTTCCTGTTTGCAAACCTGCAAAACGAATACACATTCACTGAAACTGTCTGTGGGGGGAAAAAAACCAAATAGCCTCATAAAGTTAAGTGAAACTAGATCTGAAAATTCAGTTGCATGGCAGAGAGAATTGATTCATAGCTGTAATTTAATCAGATGAGGAGAGTATGGTAAGCACATAACCTAAAAATGACATCCAAAGTTAAGCCAGTTAAGAAGGCATCAGAATAATAAATATAGCCACATCAGTAAGCAATAAATCAATTCACAGCCATGTGAATTAATCCCTACGAGTTTGCAGATGGTAGTGTGTTCAGAATTGTTGATTCAAAGGTTTCATTGGAGGATAACAAACCCCCTGCAATTACATAGATTCACATGTATTTTTCCTTGACAGTTGCAGAGTAATTGTCATTCTTAGGCTTCTACTTTCTCCAGATGAAAAAAACCAGAGGGAGCACGAGAAGGATGCTCCTGTGAGTTAGTGACCATTCTCAGCTTCCTCTGGCAAAGAATGTGTTTTATTGGAGGCAACTGAAAGATTCTGCTAAAATTGTTGCTAGTTTCACTTAAAAGCCTATGTGGTAGGAAATTTAGTCACAGCTCTGTTATTCAGAGCATCCTACCTAGCATTCCCTGTAAGAGCATGCACAGATGCCCAGCTTCAGTGGAATTACTCCTAGTAGGAAGTCACTTGGACCAAATACTCAGTAAATTGTTGAGTTTCAGTTGACATTTTCTAAATTACAAGCTTGTAATGATCACTTCCAGATTGGAATACTATGTTCTTATAGCCTGCTAGTTATTAGTTGCTTCCTGGAGTCTGTATTTATCAAAAAAAAGTCTATGACAAAATCACTGGGAGATGCAGAAATAACAACCTAGGAAAATCAAGCTTTGAGGCTGCCCTGGTTGGCCATCTAAGTAATGCCACTTCTAACCATGGCTAAAGCATGATGGAGAGGAAACTAAACTATATGCACACACACACCAAAATAAATAACACTGGAATCTGGTGTCTGAATTGAGCATAAAAGCTGATTACACCTGAGCTAAGGGGAAACTCTCAAAGTGAGAGATGCCCTCTAGAATGCTGCCTGTCATTCTCAGCACACTTGTGAGGGGAGTTTGGCCCTTGCTTTCAGTGCTCTTACCCTAATCTCCCCCATAAAACCCAAATGATTTCTCAGAGTTATTCTCTGCTGATACCTGCAGGCGTTTGTGCAATACTTGGAAGCTAGAAAAGAAACAGCCAATAATGTAAAAATGCTGCAGTGCTGTGGTTCTCCCATGCTTTGTGCATCTCCCTGGCAGAGCCAGTCTGCTTGCCATTATTTTAACTGTTTAAATCTGAGCTCGTTTCTGTGTTGGATGCACTTGAGTGCCCTAAAGAAGACATTTCCAAAGAGCAGAGTGGGTTGTTTGATAACTCTGCTAGAATATAGGTGTAGTATGAGGCAGATGAGTGCAGACTGTCCAAGAAATGCCAGTCAAATGTTGCAGGGCACTGCCCCTGCTCAGCAGTTGCACTGTGCAGTAAATTGTCCAAATACCTCAATAGTTTGATTTTTGGAAGTTAACCCCTTTTTATAATGTTAAAACACCTCATAAACTATAGCTACAGCAAATGAAAAACTGCTTTGTTAACACAGATATGGGAGGGTAACTGAACTAACAACTGCATACAAAGTATTTCTTCCTGTAGCCATCAATTATAATGTTGTAATTGAAATTTCTGTATCTCTGCTGCTGTGCTGGGCAGTCAGTCTTATCTTTTTTTTCCTTCGTGCAGAAAGCTTACATGTCTAGCTCTTTTTCAGCTTTATAAGGTTGAGTGTCAGACATTCAATCTCTGAAATACCAGAAGTCAGAGCTTGTTTTTCAGCATACTGATGGACTTACTTCAAGGAATTGAGGTTATTGGATGCAGGCAAATAAATGTCAGAACAATCAATTACTTTCTGTTAGTCAACTATTGGCCATTGTTTAGAAGTTCTTGGCCACCACAGAAGGAGAAACACTGCTAATGTTAATTGGGACAGATGGGAACATCTTTCTGTGCTTTTCACAAAAGTTAAATGAAACTAGAAAAGAGCTGTGTTATGTTCTGGGGCAAACAGACTTCAGTCAAATGCAGGAAGCTCACTGTTATATTTTGTAATCAGGTGCTGTAATCTACGAATGGTTACATTGGTTTCTTTTAGGGCTGCAAAACCAGAATTGCTTTAGGGATAAACATGCCATAGAGTGAACCATTACACTTAGTGAGCTGCTTTCCACAGGCACGTGACCCCTCTGGTGTGACCAATGCTGTGGCCACATCCAGCCAGGTTATTGGTGCCTTGGCTCACCAGTCAGGCTGGCTCTGGCACGTGCAACACGACACAGATATGGTTAAGTGGTTTTCAGATCCATCAGAGGCCCAGGAGCAGGCTCTGTGTTTTCCCAACCCAGGCTGGCATTGTGCAGAGTCTGCTCAGGTGGGTCTGGGCTGTGTTCCCAGAACCAGGAGTGAGGGGAGCAGAGAGTTGGCCTCTCCACAGAGGTTCACCAGGGCTCATTGGCCTCGGTGTGGTGCCAGTCTTCCTGGCTGGGCACCAGATGATGCTTTTGTGCCTCTGCAAATAAACCCTCCTGGAGCAGTGAGTGAAGGGCAGAGGATTCCAAGCTGGCTGAAGCCCAGCTCAGTGGTACATGAATTACCTCCCATTACTCAGTGTCCCAGCCCCTTATTCCCTTGGATAAAACACCTCACAATACATTCAAGTGAGCAGTAAGTCCACAGGACAGTGACAGTGGCAATGCTCCTGTAAGGGTATGAAATATTAATAATACACAGGAGATAAATCCAAGCAGAATAGAAAGAGTGCTAAAAATTCCTAGTATCAAAGAGGTCTGTGGTGATAGTGAAGTTCTGCAGTGCATTGTGCATGTCTGCTTTGAAGCCTTGATAAGAGAACTCTGGATTACAACAGAATCTTAATTTTTCTTTATTGAGGCAACAAAGAGAGCATTGGCAGTGCTGGAAGACTCTTGGCTTGCAGTAGCATCACAAACAGGGCTCTGAGTAATCTCCTCCAGCTGGATGTGCTTTGACCAGGAGGCTGAACCAGAGGCCTTCTTGAGGGGCCTTTATCCTGGGTGATTTTAAAGCCAAAACACAGCCAGCAATGTTTGTGTTCCTAGAAGACATGTATTCTATCATCATATAATCAGGTTCTACTGATATATATAATCATATATATATATAAATATATATATATACACACAATCATATATAATCATGTTCTACTGATTACTTGCACCAACTGTTCTCCTATTTCAGAAAAGGTGTCTACTAGTTAGTGCACTGAATATTACCAGAGCATTTTTATGTTTTTATCAAATTCTGTCTTTTACTCACGAACATCAAGATTGTTGGTGTTTACTTCACATGTAATCAGCTTCAACAATTTTTTTTCTCTTTTTCACTGCTGGCAAACCATATCCTACAGTTCTGATTCAGGCTCATAGATGGCAGGTGAAAACCCAGGTAGCTGTCATGTGCTGACTTAGTTTTGCAAGAGACAAAGTTTTTCTCTGGGGAAGTGACTGAAGGATGTTTTAAGTGGTCCCTAGCAGAAAACCCAAACTCCTGGTTGGTCACATGTTCTCTCTGACAGCTGCCAGGCAAAAGGAGAGTGCCAGGGGAGAAGTGATGTGTCTTGAACAGCAATGACACGTTGAGTTAGAACATAAGGCAAACAGAATAACAACAGATTGATTGAGAGGGTGAGTGGAAATGTGACGTTTGTGAGAGAGGATGAGTGTTGTGAAGTGGCCCTGCTCACACACCCAGTATGGTCGCTTGCTGTATCTGCAGGCCTAGTGCCATTATCCTCAGGTAGAAAAATAGGCTTAAAAGATACTCAGCTTTCACTGCTAGCAGTCAGGCAGCACTGCAGTAGCATCACTAATGAGTAAAGAACCAAAACGTTGGAAATGTGAAACTTTCCATGAGAAGTGTAATGAGTCGGGGGGGGGGGGAGGGATTCCATAATCAGACAGTGAAAAAGAAAGGGATTCAAACTTAAGGATTTGCTGTTAGCTTGTAAGTAAAACCATCTGGGCCCAAACAATGCAATGCTTGGACTTGATGATCTCAGAGGTCCCTTCCAACCCAGCCAATTCTATGATTCCATGTTTTGTATTTCTGTGAAACAGAGCTTCCCTCTGGAGTAGATTTTTCCTCTGGAGTAGATTTTTCCTCTGGAGTAGATTGTTCCTCTGGAGTAGATTTTTCCTCTCAGAGTTTGCATGACACCACTTGTAGGAACCAGGCTGCAGCTCAAGTGAATAATGATCATCAGGATGTCCTGAGGGGGCAGGAGGCTCCCAGGATTAGGATGGCTTTGATAACCTACTGTAAGCATTATCAGACCTGATCAGGGATTTCCCAAGTCTGCTATCAGGTGACAAACTCCCTGATCTCTACATTTCCAGGTCTGACATTTATTCTTCTGTGTGTTCAAGATCAGGGCCATGAAAGGTTGGCACCAACAACAGTTTTGATTGAAATGAAAGGTTTTCAGTGGGATCTCTTTGGATACAAAGTTTTGCTGACTGCATAGTCCATATCCAAGCTCAGTAATTTTTTACACTATGCACATGGATCAAAATTAAATGGTGGGGGTTTGACAGAGAGAGAAATTTGGGAACTTGCTGTATACTCAAATAGAGGTTTATGTAGAAATTTCCCCTGCTGTGCTGGGTTTTTTCCCCCTGTCTCTTTCTGGGGGGGCTCTAAACAAAGCAATAGTGCTCCTACAGTATAGTCCTCTCTTGATACTTGTTAGGCTGTTTACTTAATGGCTTTCAAGTCTCTTGGCTATTTCTTTTTGACAGAGCCTGTCAGAAGCTGTCATTGCAGAAGTCTCTTCTGAAGAGCATGCAATTAACACTGTTTTTTGCAAGCAGTGAATAAGGTCAGGTTTACCTGCCAAAACAGCACCTTGCTTTTGGGAGACAGGAGTGCCACTGGCTCTGCAGCTCACCTGGTCTCCTCTCAAGCATCCTGTGCCTGATCATCACTGGCCTCACCTGGCAGAGTGGTGAGGAGGTCTCACATCCATCTACAGAACCAGAGACTGCTTTGGGTTGGAAGGGGACCTTAAAGATCACCTGGTTCCAACCCACTGCAGGGCCACCTCCCATTATACCACGTTGCTTGAAGCTCCATCCATCCTGGCCTTGAAGTCTTCATAAAGCAGAGACCAACCCCAACCACCGAGGCTGGAAATAAATTCAAACCATAGAAATTGGGCAAACTACCACAAGAAATTAACATGAATGTTGTTTACATGCTGAAAACCAAGGCACAGGCAAGTGCTCTTTCTTAGCCCTCTAGCAGCCAGGCCATGGTATAGACTCAAGACTCTCAGTTTGGTTTTCTGTCTTTATAGGAATATCAGTGTTAAAATCTCCTGTCTGGGTGTATCTGAGCCTAGAAAAACAAAACATTTCTCTACGTACAAGAATGTTGTGGTGTGACCTTTAGTTTCCCCAGGAAGGAATCCCTGGTGAAATGAGCTGGCTCTGGGTCAGGTTCCAAAGGAGCCAACAGAGGAGCAGTGGTGGTGACTGGAGGCAGAATATTGTACATAACAAATGCTTAGCACAGAGGTTCAGATTAATCATGTTACAGCAAAATCCATCATGTGCTTCGGTGTACTGGGCAGACCTCATGAATAATTAATCTGCAAACATTTTTAGAACCTTAGGAAAAATAGCCCTAGTCTAGGATTCTCATAAGGAAATTATCTAGTTTACAAATGAAAAAAAAAAAAAAAATTACCCACTACTGTTACCTGATTCCATGCTGACTGAAACAAATGAAGTCTGGCTATGAAGCAAAATAAGTGTGAGTACCCAAAATCCAATTTTCTATAGGAAATAAAGGTGCAGAGAAATTGGTACAAAGGTACCTGTTAAGCTCCTACCACAAATACTGGTTTTGGTGAGCTTAAGATGCAAATACATGTTAAGCTGGGTGCTATGTGCTTCGTAGTAGCTTCTTATTTATCACATTTTGCATAGTAACTTTAATTATATCTTACTGAAAACATCAATTTACTATAAATTGAAGCATATTTCTTATTACTATTTTGCTGTTTTCATAACTCTACACTGTAAACACAGTGAAATATTTGTTAAGAGATATTGAATACTATAAAAATGTCTTGGTTCTGCTTTTGAAAACTGTCAATTAGCAAGCATTCTAATTAAGAAAAAGGGAAAAGAAAAAATGCAATTAAAATTGAGGGTCTCCATAAATTGTCTTTCTTGCTTTTTAAGTAGTATGTACAGTTCTGTAATATAGCAGAACAGTGTAAATGAAGCTCTAAAAATACAGCATGCCAGCAACTGATCCTAAAGCCTGTCCAGGAAACTATAAACATGTAATTAAAATAAGTAACTGAGAAAATAACTATTTGAGAACTTAGTCATAAAGCAGCTATACAAAAATTAATTTAAAAAAATATCTTTAGCGTTCTCTCTGTTTCATGGAATTTCATTTTTCATTTATTCAGTTATCTGACTGGTATCCACTGTGACCTGGTATATTCAGCAAAAGAGACTGTGGATAAATCTTGGCCAAACCAAGAAGAGATTTTGAGATGTGTTGTAAGAACAAACATTTTTTGGACAGGGACTATTGATCAGCTTTTCTGGGATCTTTGAGCAGAACAAACTGACCTACATGGAATTAGTGGTTCTGGGATTTTACCAGTTGAGAATCTGAGGAGGACATTTTCATAATTGTTTATTTATTATTTTTTGAAATTGGAAGACCAACAATGTACCAGTGCAAAGCTTTCTAGCAAGGGATACCCTTGCAGAAGGCACTCCCCACAACAGGAGACAGGAGTTTAGAGGCTTTTTGAGTTAGATAAGAAGCCAGGAACCCAGGGCACCTCATTAATGTGCTAATCAGCACTTCTTGTTTATTTTAGGATCCGTTTCCCTCAGGCCCTTTCCGTGTACATGCCCCATTTTGAATAAACAGCATTATGTTAGGAATGGGTTTGGGTTAACTCAGTTAATAAGGTGCCCTGAGCAACAACTGCTGTAACTTGTTGTCATTCAGCTATTACCAGGACAGCAGAAATTAACTTCTGCTGCAAAGGGGTGATATCCCCTGAGCATGTAAAAAGAATTATCACACTGATGAAGAACTTTCTAATTCTTCAGTAAAGGCTCAAACCAACTCTTCAGTGCTGAATTAAAAAAAAAAAAAAAAAAAAAAAAAATCTTTGAAGACGTTTGGGCATGTCCCAGTACAGATCACAAGAGATCCTTTTCTTTACAAACTGAGATTCTCATGACTCAGAAGCTGTTTCTGACCAGGTCCAGCTGAATTTTCTCCAGCTGTTGACTCTCTGTGGTCCCTTCTCTCTCCCAATTTAACTTAAACTGAGCTCCATCAATCTCTCCTTACATGCTTAATAACCTCTCCTTTCAGTTCATTGATATCTGTGTCTGTGGCTATCCCCAGCTTGGTTTTTCTTCTTTTCTTTTTATATATGCATATAAAGTGTGTCAATTTTGCACGATTTCCTAAGCAGTTAATCAGCATGGGAGGAGGGGCATAAATCCAGTGAGCTCTAAAGCTGATTCAGGAGCAGGAATATTGCAGGAATGTTGGCTCTGTGTCTTCAGAAGGTGTTTTGAAGTCTGTATCTACATGAAAGGAAAGCACTTGTGTGGTTGCAGAAAAAGGATATGAAAGGAGATGGATGCAATGAGATTGTCTAGATTAAGAAGGGAAAAAAAAAAAAAAAAAAAAAAAGCAAGATAATATCATTGTTTGGTAACAAATATAGATACCAAGGCCCAGATGAGCAAAGGGGGTGGAAGATGGGCCTGACTGGTGAGAGATTAAGGGTTGAGAGCAAGGGGACAGGTAAGGGAGTTAAGGAGCAGGAAAAGGAGGTGCTTCTGAACAGGAGGTGGAAGCAAAGAAAGAAAAGAAAATGAAGGGAAAGGTTAAAAAAGGCATCAAAGCTGTGAATGGGAATGAAAAGCTGTCATGCAAGGGAATTTTGAGTGAGGCAGAAAGGGGTTTAATGGGGAAGGGGATGATGCAGGGCTAAGAGAGCAACACATTGAACAACTGCCTTGCTCCTTTCAGAAGACACAGTGCTCAGCCAGCCCTGGTCCTGCCATTGGTTCATGAAGAGGTGAGACCAGATGAAGGTGATGCCCTGCCTAACAATGCTGTTGAGTCCTCTTTTGAGTACCAGGTGTAATTTAGTCTCTAGTGTTATTTCTGGCTGGCTGGTGCAGGGAAGTAGCAGATTAAAGGTAACTCCAAAGCAGACAAGCAGAGGCTCCTCCACCCACCTTTGAACCATTTGAACCATTGCAACAAGCACTTGGACAGACACTGTTGGTTTATGACTTGTGACAATCCAGACTTTTAGTGCTGCAGAGGGTGAAACTGGCAGGTTTTTTGCTCATCTGTATCATTATGTACCCTGTGGAAATCTCATTGCTTCTGCAGTGAGGAAGACAAAGTAGAAGCCATGGAGCAAGGGGTTATGGATGTTAATTAATTTGAGATGGGTTCCAGCAAAGTGCTGCAGTAAGATCTGGAAATGTCAGAGCTGAAAAGCAAAAGGAAAGAAGGAAGATCAAGAAGTAGAATGGTATTTCAGAAACATAAGGGACACTGGTAAAGTGATGGCACAGCACAGACTTGAAGCCATGTGTAGCTGTTTTAAGGGAGGTAAATGAAAGCACAACAAGATGATAATAAGCAATTACTGGGGATTTAATTCCATTCTGTGTTTCTTCTACACTTTAAAATGATAAAACACATAAGGCAAATCAGTGGAGGAGAAAGTCAATTACAGTAGCAAATCAATTAGGCTAAAGAGTCAAACCAATCAAAACTGCAAGGGAACTAATGAAGGACAATTAACAAGGAGAAGTGGATCCAGTGCTGCTGAGTTTCAAAACTGAAAGGAAGACACAGAAATGACATGAAACTTGAGGGGCTACAGACAAGTGCTCTGTTCAGAGGGCAAATAGGCTGTGGGCTTGAACTCAGTTTTCTGTGGGTTTAACAATCAGCTTGGGGATGTACCAGGCTGGGGGGAAACGACTGGGTAAGTTTCTAGTTTTCTGCTGGTATTTACTGTTGGTGTGGCAGTGAGAGTCTGGGGGCCCATCCTGTTTGTGTGGTACCAATCTGACAGCTGACTCCAAACCCACTCAGTACATCCACCCTGCTGACCTCTGGGGCCTTTGGTTGTACCCCAGACTTCTTTGAACCACCTCTGTTCAAACCATTTAAACCAAATGTCCACTCTTCCATTGAGTTTACTTCTGAAGATGGAGAACATAAAAAATACATAACACCAAAACAGGGCAGCTGGGTGTCTAAAATTCCACACTGCAGTCTCCTTCCTGGACAGTGTCAGTCTTAAAAGTCCTCTAATTGTTCCTGCACAAGTATCTGGATGTAAGAAAAGAGCAGATTAGTTTAAATCTGCCTGTGTTGATTCTTATATAAACATTTTTACATTACAGATCCTTCTTAACATCTGTGAAGGACCAATGACATTTTTGGTAGAGGCCAAAATAAAAAAAAAAAAGGAATGAATGTTTGCTGTGGAAGAGCAGAGCTTAACAATCCAAACTGTGCTACTGAGAGTGTTGACATCTTTTATAGATTTCCATTCAATCTCAGCTAATACTTGACATTCTTCCTTGCACACTTTCTTCTAAATTGTCCCCACAGAGAACAGCCCTACTTGATATATTCAGAATTAGATTGGCTAGATGATCTTAATTCAAGAAAGTACTGAATTTGTCTGTGGTTCATCTATAATTCACTAAAAGGAAAATTCCCCAGCTAGACAAGTAAATTATTAACTCATAAGACTGTGTTGTAATTTGTGTATAGTAATAACTTATCTTTAAGTAGGATTGAAAATGTGTACGGAGAATGCGAATCGAGTCAGAAATAATTGGTTATTTTCCAGCAAAGGGGACAAAGTGTGAAGCTGGGCTTAACAGGAGAGGTGGGACTTCTGCCTGCCTCAAGGGCAGTCTTGGATACTCTGAGGCTCTTCCTAGCAGCTGCTAGGAGGGAAATTTTTAGGTTAATTTTTAGGATAAGATAGGTCCAGATGTCTTTCTCCCAGCAGCTCAAGTCAAAAATAGAGATAAGGTGGTAGACACTGTCAAGGAAACTTTTTTTTGTTTGTTTGCAATGAAATACAAACTGTATTCTAGTTTTACAAAGTTTTGAATTCTGACACACAGCTGTTTCATTAGTTTGTCTGACCATGTGCCTGGTGTGGAAATACTGAGCAGGTTCTAAGTAGGAGCAGCTTATTTTTGCCTCTAATCCAATTTACCTCTCAGAAATGCAAAACTTTTTTGACTGCAGAAGGTCTGTTTTATCCCTAAGCCCCAGAACAAATCAGTTAAAGCTGTAATCAATAATTATACTCTATCTTTAGGGCTATAAATCTTTACACAACACAGACTGCAAGCATGTTTCAGTAGTAACTGTGCTGCCATAGCTCTGCTCTTTGCACTTGTTTATGGGGCACATTTTTTGGTCTCTGCAAAGTTCTTTGCTCAGTGTTTACCTGTCCCAAGCAGGCAGCAAACCCCTTCTCTGGCCCAGGAGTCCTGATGTGTTGGTGTTGAGACAGAGTCTGCTGTGGTGGATCTGTTCTTGATTTTTCTGTCTGCTCACTTCACTAATTAAAATAAGAGATCTTCACAGCTGTCTGCTTTTGACTCATCCTTATCACCAGAAACTAATTAAAATAATGCAACTGGTTGCAACTCATTAAATATCAACTCTAAATTTCATATAATTATAAACCTCACAAAAATCCCACGAAGTAAACAAAAAATTTGGTTCTTCATTGTTTCCATTGACTAATTGTAACAGTTTTCTCATCATGCCTACATGTTAGCTTACATTTTCATCTGGTTTGGCTTTTTTTTTCCTCTGATACATTCTTGCAATTGTATTTTTGTGCTTCCCATTCCATCTTTTCTCCTATGAAGTTTGCTGAAGAGCGAACATCAAAATACTCAGCTTTTCTCTTGAGTTTAGTTGAGCATTCTACAGAGATCTTTGCTTGTCCAAAGATTTTAAGTCATGTTTTTTTGGACTCTGGAAATGGCAGCAGAGAGCTTTAATTCAAGAAAGCATTTAAGGCTTAATTTTTTTCTCCCACTGGTACATTTAGTCATCTGCTTTTTAAATGATACCGATTCATTTGTATCCATTTATATGATACTGATACTCTTTTGTATGTAAAATTACTTCTGAAATGAAAGAGATAAAGTTTTCTTACTGGAGAGAGAGAAGAGATTCCCCAAATGGAAATAATAAACTTAACTTTAATGGATTTTTTTGTATCCAAACTAATAAATGTGTCACCTGGAAGCCGTGGGGATCCTAAGGTAAGGGATTAGGCAGGCATAGCTGTGCTCTGATGCTCTGCTTATAAAACAGGAGGAATTCAGGGCTGCTCTCTATTAAAAAAAAAAACTCTCCCACCATTTTAACCAAGGATTATTGCTCTACTGTAACTTACTGTTCTGCTCAGGCAGTAAGATTTTACACACTTTTGAGGCAAGTTGAGTCATTTAGTTGCTTTAAGTCCTTCACTTTTAATTCAGTATTACTTGTCTTTTTCTTTTCTTTCTTTTTCCCCAAGAGAAATTCCCCACACACTCTCCTGTGCTGAACTATTTATGCAGACCTGCTTTTAAAGGGCTTCCTCACCTCCTCAGACACATCTGCTGACAGATGGGGTTTTTTCCTGTACAATTAATACCTTTCTCTTTTCTTTGCTCTCTTTTTGCCCATTCACTGTCCAAAAGAGTCTGTCCAAAACCAGACAACAAACCTAAAAGAAAATCCTGGTTCCCTTTTGTTCACCTGCAGTCTGAAATTGCTTTAAAAAGCTGAAGGAAGATGACACAGCACAACTGCACCCCAAAACCAGTGAGAAGGGATGGTTCTCTTACCCCTGCAGCATCCCTTGCTGCAGCAACCATTCTCTGGGGGATTATTCCTTAACTTTTCAAACACTTCCTCAAGGAAGATTCCCTCAGATGTTCCCCACCTGTCCTTCCTCCAGGCTTCCCCAGGCTGCTAAGCTGGGAGCTGCCCTGCAAATGCCCACTCACACACCTGCTTGCTCCTTCTTCAACCAAAATACCTGCTTTGCCTCTGTAATTCAGGGAGTTTTGCAGCCAGTTTCCCCTTCTGGAGGTACAGTTTTGACCCCCCTTGTGTAGGTGTGTCATTAGAATGCAAGACTTGGAGCCAGACACAGTTGGAAATGCAAGATAAAATGAGATATTCTGCCTTTTTTTCCCCTTCTAGCATTAAACATGTGATGAAAGAGCTGAAGTGAGTCATAAAGGATGAGGAACATGTTCTAAAGGAGCAGTTTGCAAACTTTCTTGCTTTTTTCTGTGGGCTTAATATTAGTGTCTTATTTTGTTCCACTTTTATCTTTAGCAGACTGAGGTTTTCATGCTCCCTACTAAAACAAATGCTGGAGAAAGCCTAAACTCTTCAACTTACACCAGCCTTTTTAATCATTGCAGGTACAAAGACAATGTATCAAAGGGAGACTGGGTGAAACAAGCCTCATTATTAATGTTTTCCATGTTGCTGAAATTATAAGAAACAAATCAAAATGCTATAAATGACGTGTTGTCCTGCATGATGAGGCTGAGCTCCAGCAATGGTTTGCCTGGTGAAGTTATTTGATTTGTTCGAGCTTCCTGCCCATTCTTCAGCACTGAGCAGACATCAAAGTTCACCTTGCTTGCTCTTGACAAAATTCAAATGAAGAGAAAAACAATGATTTAAGGTAGCACCTGGGGAAATCAAAGCCTGGTACTAGCAGGAAGCCTGGGCTTGCTCCACAGTTGCTTTTTGTCAGTTGAGATATTGGTAAGCTGCAGCTCAAAGTCTGCTTTAGTTATTTTCAGTGGTGGATGGGGCAGAGAAAGCCAGTTTGGAAGAGAAATGTGGAGCTCAAGGGTTCAGTCAGACACCAGGCTAAACTCACTCCTTCTCCACAAAAATCTGCTACTTTGTTGGATTTGGAGTTCATTGTCACATGGCAGTCCAACCAAAAGCTTCTCTCCCTTTGACATGAAGCCAGGGGTCAAAATGTTTTCTGTGCAGATTGGACCCATGATCCAATTCTGATTTTTCACTGATCCTAGAATATTCCTTCAGTGCCAATTTCAGGCAGTGCTTTTATTTATTGGTACACAGATGCATATGTTTGATACATCAATTCCAATATTTATGTTGGGATGAACTTTGAATTTACTTTTATTAGTGTTTGGCATATTTTCCTTATTTCCTTTGTGCTTTATAAATTACCCTGTCTTTAGCACTGTCCTTGTTTTGTCACAGGTATTACAAGGTGTAGCTTTCTGTTCAGGTTTCTGTCATACTCAGTTTATTGAGATGTGCAGGCAGGTTAACAGGCCACGAGTCACTGAAACCAGTGCTGCACATTCAAAGCTGAAATCACCAGGAAAAGCTTTTCCTTGGAAAAAGATAAAGAGGAGCTGCCAGAGACAAGTCAACACCTTTCCATGTGAGAGCTGTCTTACTCCTGCTTGGAGAGGGCTGTGATCAGTTCCCATCTCACTGAACAAAACTGAAAACAAAAGTGAGCACGTCCCTCATGCTTTAATTACATTTTTTCCCTTTTCTCCCTGATCCAGAATGACTTTCAAATCAATGGGCAATGTGGTGCAACCCACAATTTCTGCAGGATGCTGTGGAAAAGGAGGGAATTTAGCACTGGCAATGCCACTTGAGCCTTGGTGAGAAATTCCCAGTGACTCCCAAGCATGGTTCATGCTCTCACAGGAGGCACCAATCCATCCACAGCACTCACCAACTGCTCCAGTTAACTCCTCAGGTTTGCTTCCCCCTCATCCCTGCACATCTTGAAATGCCTCCACACTTCAGAAAGTCTCCAACTCCAGGTGCAAAGGGCAGAAAATGAGTGGTATCAATGTTTGTCCATCAGTATGATGAGTACTGCACTGTTTCATACAGCCCAAGAGGCTTCATTTGAGGTGCTACGTGGTTATAAACCCTTCATGGACAACTTAAGGAATAAATTATGGGAATAAAAATAAAATAAAATTTAAACATAAAAAAAAAATATGGGAAACAACAGTGTCTCAGAAGCTGACAACAGTGTGTCCTCTTGTGCAGCTCTGCAAATGTGTGTGCTTTGGCAGTGTCAATAGTACCAAGGTTGCTTCAAAGAGCTTTTTAATGATGCGAGCAAGAGTTGGATTTTGCTTTTTGTTTCGATTTGCTTCTCAGAGGCATCCCTCTTGTTTATTTATTTATTCTTTTAAAGACCTTTCCCCTCTATTAAGATGCTCCTGAAGCAGGAAATGCTTCTTTAGGTAACACTTTGTGACAAATGATGCCCCAAGGCACTGATTTACTTTCTTCACCGGTGCAAGGAAATGCAGATGAAAGACAGTGGGGAACAGAAATTCTTACAGCCTTCTGCTGCCTTTTACTTGTAGCAGGAAGCTACAGAGTGCCCCGGATCTCGATTCACACAATCACCTTTTTCCCCAACATTCCGTTGTGTTTTATTGTATTTTTTTTCTTGAGGCGTTGCTGCCAGCTGAAAATTACAATTAAATATACAAAGTAACTTTCATCCAGGTCAAATATAAATCAACGCATTCGTTCGCACAGAAGACTTGAAGGTAAAAAAAAAAAAAAAAAAACGTTTAAAATGTGTGTAAATTCCCCACCCTGAGCTCTGAGACATAGGAACAAATCCAGAAGTGACCTTCAGGACCCTAATTTCTTCCCATTTGCTTCTACTGTGAATGATTCAACATTTCAATGAATAACTGCCCCAGAGAAGATAGAGTGCTTCAGTTTACTGGAATTTTTTCCGTGGTCTGTGACTTCTGAAATACAGGTTTGAAATGATAGATAGGAACTTCAGGGTTATAATCAATTTGGGATGCAAGTCTCATTAAAATCAATTGGAATTTTGCTTGATCCAGTCCTGTAATATATGTATTACTTTTAATCTTTTTTACTGCAAACACCTCTGGCATCATTTACCCTCCCAAAGATTTTTGCTGGGGGAAAAATGTCAGGGTTAAGAAAATGATAGCAGCAGTGAGGTGATTCTTTTTAACAGTTATGTTTAAAGCTAAAAAAAAAACCCCAGTTACCCGTTGCTGTAAGTTTGTATTTGTGTTCTGTAGTAATTTGCCACTTCAGAGAGAAGATTGTCTGGAGATAGATGATCACATCATTAAAATGCTTTCTTTCTCTCCACAAGGCAGGGAACAGACTTCTTGGAGGAGCTGGGGGATATTTAGGCACTGAGAGCTACAGGGCAAGGTTCTCTGGTTTTCCCAGAGCATTTCTTGGGATCATGTCTTGGATGTCCCACCTGTTATGATGATTGCTGTGACTGGCAGTGCTTCAGATCAACACATAACTTCCCAAACACAACCTTTGCTTCCAGTTTGATAGGAGCAGAACTACCCACAGCACTGTCTTTTGCCATCCAGGATGCCTGCACGGTGGGATTCCAAATGCTTTATAAAAGTATTTTCCATTTTTTAAACAAATAGATTATTTCTTATAGCAAGCAAAGAGCTTATCTCGAAGCCCTTATCTCCTACTCCAAAGTTACTACTGCTGGAAACTGCACTGGTGACACACCAATAGCTGTGAATTTCTGCATCCTATAGGTATGCACTAGGAAACATTTGGACATTGGTGACACACCAAGAGCTGTGAATTTCTGCATCCTATAGGTATGCACTAGGAAACATTTGGACATTGGTGACACACCAAGAGCTGTGAATTTCTGCATCCTATAGGTATGCACTAGGAAACATTTGGGCCTTCCACAAATCTTTTTTTATTTTATTGTAACCTTTCCAACATTTTTGGTAAATAAGTTTTATCTGCCTGGATGAGGCATGCATCCCTGCCAGCCTCCTTCTGAGGTGAACAGGGAAAAATACTCTGCTCTCCTAGAGGGAAAACAGGCAGAAATATTCTGCTGTTTTGCAGCAGAAGAAAAAGAAGGACTGAGATGATGATTGAGGAAGTGTTTTTTTCAAGTCAGTTTTACACAGGAAGCCAAAGCAGGGGAGTAGTGCCTGGGGTCACACACCTAGGGAGAAGAAGAGAGTTGCACGACTGAAGGGGCAGTTCCACAGGACCTGAGGCAGCTGCAGGATGGATTTTCCCTGGGCCGTGTTACTGTGTGAACACTTTGCTGACACAAGGGATGTGACAGAAAGGGGGAAGGGTGAGGGATGTGTTGTCACATGTCCTTGGGTTTCTCTGGAAAAGAGGTTCAGGTGTCACTGCCTCCTGATTCAGCTGAAAGCTCGTTCTGACAGATGCCAGGCCTCAAGTCTTCCCTCTGTGTCCCCAAAGGGTGAATCAATAGGCTGCTGACATAATTACTTACCTACTGTTCCTAAATTGGTAACAAATCCTGCAATTGTTCATTTCCACCAGGTGCAAAAAAGGGAATAGAAAGCTTGTCAGCTGATAATAGCAGCTCATTAGAATGCCCAATTATGATTTGTGATTGCAGAAAATTTCACAGCAAAACACTTTTTTTTCCCCCATTTCCAGACTCTCAGCACACAATGTTTTGTATACAAGCATTGAATATTCCTGCTTACTAAGGTGATTTCCATTTTTCTGCTCAATTTATATAAATATTTTATATGTACTGTTGCAAACATATTCTTGGTTTTCTTTCACAATTCCAGTGATTTATTTGACAGGTAGGAGCATTTTCAATGTGCAAAACTTGCAGCTCTAATCCTGCTGGCCCGAGGCACAGAATTTCACAAGACATTTTTGCCAATGCACATACAAGTCAGGAGGGTGATCTGAGCCAGTTGGATTCTCTACCCTTGCAGATCCTGGCACCACATCCTCCTGTAATTATGGGTTGGTCACGAAACTCATCAGTGACAGATCTGGGAGAAGTATTAAAGTCTTTATACTCTTGTACAAGGGAAAGAAAAAGAAGAAAAAAAAAAAACCATAGGACCAAATATTTTGTGGTTGAGCAACAGAAACTTTAAGGTGGCAGAGCCCTGAGGTAAAATTAACATTTGTGCCATGTCTTTTTTCTTGAAGGGAGCAAACCAGAAGACATCAGATGCCTCCAACTAATAAATCTAAGGTTTAACTAAAAAAAAAAATGTATAAAATTGAAGAATATAACTAAAAGATTTTATATAGAAGAAGAAGAATATAACTAAAAGATGGTAATTCAATTGAGAACCCACACACTTTGTTCTGCAGATTAAACAAGTCCTACAAATGAATTTGTTCTCTCCTTTTGGTGTCACAGCTGGTCAGTTCCTTTCCTCTAGCTCTCTACTCTAGCCAAGCAACTTTCTAAGGTTTTGGACCACTGTAGGCAACTTTTGCCATGAATAATAAAGGTGGGCAATGTAGTAGTTAAAAATACAAAAGAAACACTTTCTGGATTTTGTAAACAAGGGGCATTAATTTGCTCACCATCTTTGTTATGCAGTTGTCAGGGAAGAAACCTTCAGCCTCATAGCTCCTGCAAGGGAGCTGATCTTCAGCATCAAGAAATTGCCATCTTTCCACTCTTTTTGCTATAGGACTTCACACTTTTTCACACCAGTGTTTTACTGCCCTTAACTGCAAACCATCCCCATCTCAATAACCTAATCTTTGTCTGAAAGTTCTACCTTTTAGCTGTTTTTTTGTGTCTCCACACTTCTGGACAGCTTGAGCTGAGTTTGTGCAAGTTGTGCCTTGTATCAAAGCCAGATGAACTCCTGAAGGGATGGGTCACAGCTTCCTGAATGTCTTCCCATTTTTTCCCAGGAATGTTTTGGCATTTTTCTGGCTTTCCTCACCCCCATTCCACTCTGCACTGTTACTGCAAGTCCCTTGGCTCATCCCTGCCTGGCTTTTTCCTTGGTGTTCCTCCCTCTGGAAGTCACCACCTGATCCATTGTGTCCCAGGGGAGCAGGGAACCTTCCTCTCTGTTGCCTGCCTGTACTTTTCTCTGGATTAAAGCCACGTGTGCAGTATTTGCCATGAACTCTGAACAAATGAATCTCACATATCTGTAACCTGCCAGAGGTAATCAGATTTTGGACTGAGCTGTCTGCAAATGGGTCTTCAAGGCAGATATGCAGTTTGGCTCCTTGATGCTGCACTGCCAGGCACCCCAGGAGCAATCCAGCAGGAGGTTATATCACAGTTACATACAAAATGACTTCAGCATCAGGGGGGTTTTTTCATGGCTGTTGAGATCTTCGAGCAAATCAGGAGGGAGCAGAGGCCCTGTTGGCAATTCTGATTCACAGGCTGTATGGCTGTAGGAAGAGGAGTGCTGAAATCTCCCCTGGCCAAAAAAAATTAAAAATAAATAAATAAATAAATAAAAAAAAAAAAGGAAGATGTGAGTTAAAAGAGGATACCTCAGTGACCCTGCTTACAAAATAATATATTTGACTTGGGAGTGTCAAAACCAGGTGCACTCAAAAACAAGGAAAATCATAGGCAGGAACATTCTGGCAAAAAAAAACAACCCTCCAGCCTTCACTGGTTTAGATGCTGAAAGTGTTGTCTTTTGTTGACTGTGATAAGATAAAAAAATTGTTGGAGCCAAGGGGATATTTGTTAACAAGCAAATTGTTGGGGCTGACCCAAAGCATCCTGCAGGCAGCTGATGAGTTTCTGAATGCTGGTTTGAGGAATAATGATCAAAGGTCAGCAAAGGGATTTCTGGGCTTGTAGTTTCAGGTGTGGCAAAATAGGTTAAGGGACAACAGACACCATATTTACCTGCCCTTTGAGGTAGATCAGTTTATAGAAATTTAAAGTAATTTAAAAAAAAAAAAAATCCAGAGGATAATATTTTGATGGAGGTTGCAAGAAAGGCTTTTGCAGCTTGCTACTTGCTATATTCAACCAGTATGCCACATTTATCCGTGGAAATATTAGTGATTTGGTTAATAAGCCAGTTAATTTCATTCTAACCTCTTCTCTTCTTTCCAGAGTGGGGAAACAACTTTCAACTGCTTTTGCTTTCTAGTATTGCAGCTCCTCTGGCATTGTTTGATGGGGTTCATTCATTTGTGTTGAAATTTCCTGGAGAGAAGTTTAAGTGTTCAAAAATGTGCTTTCCTTGCCTCCAGGTTTTTCTGGTTATTTGGCTTTTTCTTCAGCTGTAAAGGCTTTTGATAATAGAGCTGGCTGAACACCTTCAGTCACACACACACACAGTTTCATATTAAAAAATGCTATTTTGTTGAGCCCCAGATGTTTCATTCATAACATCCCTGGTTTTAGTGCTTGCCAAGCTCAGAGCAGGGTGCCAGGTGAAGAATGTGTGGATTCTCCTGGGGGACAGGCATGCAGGGACCTGCCAGGGCTTCAGAATTTTTTATTTTTTTTTTTCTTTTGGTCAGTCTTCTGCTGTGGGAGTCTGAGAGCCAGAGCTTCCTGATGCTTCTCAGTGAAATTGTCATCTTTGCTCTGGCTGGGAGAGCTGACAGGAACATCAGTATCAGCAAGTGGTTGCAGGGCCTGGGGATTTAGCACATGGTAGTTTTGGGTCTGATTTGCACTGTAACTTAGAGGAGTAAAACAAAACCAGCTCTGGGTGGAAACCTCACTTCCCAGATGTCTTTTCTGTAGCCCTCACCTGGTGCTGCTGATGAAAAACTCTCATTTTACTTCTCTTTTTGGTTGATTTGCTAGGGGGTCTGTTTGAATTTCATTGATGTTAATGCATTTAAGACTTAATGCAAATACTTACTAATGTTTGTGACTGGTATCCACCAAAAATAATCCTACCAAAAATGATGACCAGTAGATTCAACTCAGTCATGTTAACAGACTTCTAACTGGGCACAGATTTTTAGGCTTTTCACACTTGCAGGTTTTATCTGCCTAAGCTACACCTTCCAGCTCAGCTGTACCAACCAGGATGGGTGTCAGGGTACTACTGATGGTTTGCAGGGGGAGTGTTGGAAATGCTGCCTTTTCTGAGCAGTGTAAAATGGGATTCCTTCCCCTAGGATAAGGGGGGAAAAAAATTCTGCTTCAGTTCTGAATGGCTTGTGTTCCTCCTGTCCCAAACAGGCATGAAGTTGTCTTTTTTTCTCTTGCATTTATATTCTTAATTTGCCCATAATTGCTTTCAGGCATCACATCTGAGGCCAGCCTTCATTAATATGTTAATTGTGCAGTCCCTCCCAGTAGATATTTCCAAAGCTAAGAGTAAGCAGAGGTTTATTCCCCTGCCCTCCCCCCTAGCCCTCTAAACAGAAAAATATTATTTAGATGAGATACTCAACTGGGCTCAGATCTCAGTGATGATGGAGCACATTTATTTCACATTTCTGGACTTGCCCAAAATAGCTGATCAGAATTCCTCTGTCAGAACGAATCAGAGGCTCATAAAGTCAGAACAAAACTGCATTTTAATTTTTTTTTTTCTAGGTGCAGTTTAGAACAACTGTAGACATTTCCCCTGTTCTATTCCGCATGGATATGCTAAATGGATATTAAAAAAAAAAAAGCTGACATTATCAAAGTACTACAGGGAATTACCCGCACACTTGCTGTTAATTAATGTGAGATGTGCAGAGGATTTGCCCACACTGCTTTGAAAATCTCAGCTAAAACATTTTAATGATATTTTCAGGGAATGAAAAATACAAGATGCCCTGTAAAAAGGCTCCTTAACTGTTTATTGCCTCTCCCAGCTCTTGAGTTGGATTTATAGAAAGGTCATTTACAGAAAAATCTTAGAGTTCGTTTTAGACTCATCCCAAGGACAGCCCTTAGAGCTTTGCATTTGGAAAGGATGGAGGATAAGAGCAATTAAAACTATTTTTAAAAATAATTTAAATTAGCTGTTGGTATTAGGATTCTCCCAGCAACCTCTCTTTCTCTGTGTGACTGGTGATAAACTGTGGGAGGAAAGGTCAGCAGCAACAAGGTGCAAAAAGAATTCACTGCCTGTTCCCTGCCTTCTCTCTGCCTTTCATCCTGGCAGAGATGGGGGCAGGCTGTGAAAGTCCTGTGGGCTGGCTGGCTGAGCAGGGGTGCCAATTGGCAGCTGTAATTGCTGTGCTAAAGGCTTCCCCAGAGGTTTGGACTTCTGTAGCCATTGATATCCTACTCTTTCTACCAAGTTTAACCCTTCTGTTCCTCCCTGCTGCTGCCTCCCTCCTCCAGCTCATAGCCTGTAGCTGTCCTCTTGCTCTGCCCACTGCACCCTTGGTCAGAGCAGGCTCAGGAAGCCTCTGGTGTGTTGGGTGCTATTTATTTTGCAGGCAGAGAAAGCAGAAACAAAACGATGCCAAGGGGGGTGATGGCTCATTCAGGACTCACTCCAGTAACACCTGGGGTTTGCATGGGAGCAGAAAAGAAGGTTTGCACACAAGTGCAACAGATACAGAGGGCTCACACCTGACTGCTTTTTATTCTGCATGAATACAACTTAAAATGAGTCCTCATCCCTGCTTTGCCTCTGTTGCTCATCCTTGTAGCTTACATGGGTGCAGGATGGTCACAACAGGTTCTATGAAAATCATTTTGGCAGCCAGAAAACAAACAAACCAGAGACTCTTCTCATTCCCTCAGCTCTTGCAAACTCATTCACTCCATCAGATTCCTTATTACTAGAGTCAGGATTCATTCAGCAGCTGATATTGTGACTCAGATTACCTCATCTTCCCTTCTCTGAAACTGCTGAAGTGTTCTGTCAATCCAGCTTTTTGGATCCATGGTTTTTTTACCATTTACACAATGAGTATCTGCTCCTTACCAACTCAGTGTGACCATGCTGCTGCTTCTATGCTCTCAGTGAGCTGCTGTGCCTTTATTTGTCATCTAAATACTTCTCCTCCTTCTAGTTACTGGGATCTCTCACATATCTCTATGATCTCCTTTCCAGTCCATGTCCCCTTTTGCAGAATATTGATAAAAATGGCCTTTTGTCCTGTGAATAAATTGTATTCAGATGAAAGGAATTGCTCCTCCAGGATACATGCAGGAGTTTTGTGGAAAGCACCAGAGGACTGTCAAGGGGGATTTTTCATGGTCCCAAAGACTCCCATATGGACATGCTGAAAAGAATCCAGATGAGAAGGGGCTCTTGGCTCCATGAATAGGGACCTGGGGACTTCACATCAGTGTGGTACTTCTCTCAGCTGTCATGGCACTTACAGAGGTGTGCTTAGTCCTTGTTTGAGGTAGTATTTCATTCTTCTCCCCATCCCTAGCCATCCTCCAGAAATTATCTTCAAGACCCCTGAGTGATTCCTTTATCAAAGATTTCAGCCCACCCTTTGCACAGAGCTTTAACTTTGCTTTTTGTAGTGGGACACAGAGTGCAACTCATTCATATTTTTATGAGTGCCATTTTTAGTCATTTTCCTAGTACTGTTCCTATGCTTTTCCTGTTGACATTTTCAAGCATCCCAACTCACTCACAGTGGAACCTCTCTGGGCAGTCTCTTCCATCAGGATACATTTAATATCTTTCCCATAGATAAGGATGGATCTAACAGTTTGTGTTCCTGGAATCAGCATAACAATCTCTCTGTGTGGTTTGAGCACTGCCCAGCTATGGCATGCTTAGGGGTTCATCTGCAAAATAACTCTGAAGACAGAAAAATTATAAATATATCTCAAATTTCAGGCCAAGGACATCCTGCAGCTTGTGCTGCATTGCCCTGCCTGGGGAGCAAAGCCCATGGTCCAGGCACATGCTCAGAGGAGGGACTGTCATGCTGTGACACAGACATGGCAAGAGGAGCTTTTAAGAAACCTTAATTTCTATTCAGGGCATTTATTATTTTTCCCCCTTCCCCCCCCCCCCTTTTTTTTTTTTTTCATTTTAAAATAAAACAATTTAAAGCAATCTAGAAGACACGTAAAAAATATTTTAAATCTGTGGTATTTATAGTTGAGGTTGATTTGTTTGGTTGGTTTTTAAGCCCCTATTCTTAACAACCAATTACAGCAATTCTGTGGCAATACAGTTCCTGCCAGTAACTTTCTCCTAGGAAAAAGGATTTCACTAAGCTTTATCAGTCAGTATAGCCAACAGAAATATTTGATACTAAGAGCAGTGGAACCAGAAATCCACTTCAGATGTCCTTCAAACAGCTAGATGAGGAATTCAAGGGGATGGGGAATAGGAAACTCAGAAAATGGAGCTTGACTTTGATACTTACTTAGTGTGATAGGGTAATTTACTCACCATATAGATCTTACTGTATAAGAAAAAGGAGGGAAAAGGAAGCAGTAATGTGTCACCTTATCTAAATAAGGTACCTGTCATTCCTGAAATTCTGTTTAAACTATGATGGATGTTCTCATTCAAGAAGAGAAATGTATTTTTTTTTTCCCCCCACATAGTGAAAGCTGATCCTTTCACAGAAAAGGACTATCATGAGACCAAATTTCCTGCTCATGGATGAGTCTGAAACAATGCAGAAAGAGCTGCAGAGCAGATGCCCTGGGATTCCCTCCTGACCACTGGCAATGTGTGTAGCTGTAGAGAAGGACAGTGGCTTGAATAGAAAAGCAGCTGTGCTAATTGACTTGCCAGAAACATCTGTATTCTTTGAAGAGGTAACATAGTCATGATGTGATGTCTTTATTTCCTGAAAAAATTCTGCTTTCTTTTCAGTTAATCTTGATTGACTGGTCTGTCATTCCAGAACTTAATGCTTCTGCTACTTTTCCATGGTTCTGATGTTAAAGTTTTGTTAATTTAACTAAAGGCATTAGCTGGAAATAGATCTTTGGTATTTACTTCCCCCACCACCACCCCCAGACAAATGGTTGGGGTCTTTTTTTGTACAGCTTCTCTTTGAACACTGTTTTTAAAGCAGTTCTGCTGGCCAGTGCAATTACCTATTCCTCAATAATCTAGAGGACAATTCTCCAAAATGTGTGGAGAACTATCAGCACTAAAATGATCTGGTTTTTAATGTTATTTTCTTTGCTCTTTGTAACCTCAGCTGGGAAGGCAGAAACAAACCCTGCCATTGGAAAGCTCCAGAGGAACTTGAAATCCATAAACTTGTTGGATATGTTAAGTCACTGGAGCCAAGAGGGATGCTCCCCAGCAGGCTGTTGGGGATCTTGATCAACCTGTTGTCATTCTTGAAAATATGATCTTTCCAAGATCTGTGGGGTTCCTTTCTTTGATCCTTGGAAACACTTATGCAACAGATATCCTTTAGAGGGGTAATTTTTAGGAAGGGTGATTGAGAGGATGAAAGTATATCCCTGCACAAAAGGATATTTGACCATGGCTGTGTATTCTTTTGTCCAAAGTAGCTGAGTACATGTACCTACAGTGAGATGGTGTTACTTAAAGGAAATAAAAATGAGCAAGGCTTTAGGCAGCTCTTTCTTACACCCACTGGAACCACAGGCTTTGTGTAAAAATGAATGAGCTGCATTTATAGAAAGCTTATTGAAAGACCTTCCTAAACTGCTTTACTCTGCCTAACATCCACTGTTGCTCTCAGGAGCCAATTATGTTCTAGGGGCACAGCGGGGTTTTGCAGACCTGCCCAAAAGTCCTAAACCCTCCTCTGACTGAAAACAGTGCAGAAGGAAGTTTATTTACACCTCTTTGATGTGCTGTTTCATTGTTTACACAATGTTTTCATCAAAGACTGTGCTGCTCATTAAGCAGGGGAGGACTGACAGAGGAGACCTGGAACATTTGCCATCAAATTTAGCCCAAGTCTATCTGACATCTCAGCAGGGGAAGTGGGGAGCTGTCATTCTGAAATAGGTGGCTTGCAGTCCCTAATCTTGTGTGTACAGCACTGAAAAGAGCTGCTCTGGCATAATGCAATTCATGCCATCAGGTAGTGTACATTTTAAATCACAGATCTGTACTTCTGGAACCCCCTTCTCTAAAGTCTTTTTTTTTTTTTTTTTTTTTTTGGCTCGCTGACACTTTCAGTGTTCTGTGTTTGGTGCCACGAGATGATGACATTTTGATGTTCAGTTAGAAATCCAAAATAGCAATTAGGGAATTAGAAATTGCAGAGATCTTGCCGTTTAGCTATTAATTATAATCCTTATTGTCTCAACTAGTAAATGATTATACAAAAATGTCTCCTAAATGTAACATGCAAATGCTTGTTAGAATTAGGGTATTCCTGAGCTGTCAGTCCCTACTCAATGGAAATGACATAATTCCAGAACCTGCTGAAGATGCCAAGTGTTTCCAGGTGAGGAGCTGTGCTCAAGAGAAGCACACAAGTACCTGTGTGTGGTTGTAACATGGACTCTTAGACACTGACTTCACCTCTGGCAGATGTTGAGATTCTTGCCTGATCCAGGGCAGAATGTGGATTGCTGCAAGTCTTAGTGATGTAGACTTTCTTTAAAAGAGTCATGGAATGAAAATATTTTTGCTTTAATGGAGTAGGATGTCTCTGCAAAAGTTTTCCAAACGTGTCATGGAATAGTTCCTTGGGAGTACTGCTTGCTTTGTGGCCATAGAGCTTCATCACTGCAGCAGAAATAGCTCTTTACAAGTCTAAAAGCAAATGAAATCTCTCCTTTTAGTCCTTTTTTTCACACTGAAAGTTACTCTGCACCTTAACCTACCCTGATGCTAACTTTGTGTTCAAGTGAGGCTGATGTGATGGTCAAGTCCCTGGAGGAGATAACTGATTCCTCCTCACCAGTTTCACTGTGCAGGGTCTCTGCTGTTCTACACTTCTTGCTGCAAGTTGTTACAAGTCCACCCTGGTCTCTTGTACTGATTTGCCCACCACTGGCTGGAAAAAATCTTCTGGTTTAGCTTCCTTCCCCAGGAATCCTGATTGTGTGCTCCACAATCAAACTTTTTTAATTGCAGGTGCTGTAGCTGTTTGCCATAGCACAGTGCACACTTATTATAAAACAATTCTATAAAACAATTAGTAAATGTACAGGGAAAGAAATAGTTATGTCTGTTGTACAACCAGATGTCACATTGGTATTTGCAGTTCTGAAATTCTTCAAATCTCAGAGAGCAGCATGATGGGCACACAAAAACTACATGGAAATAGAAAGGAAAAAAAAATGTCTTTGGAATAAGACCCCTTACCCACATCTTCAGCAAAACTAGCTGGGAATTGGAAGGAGAAATAGCATGAGAGGTACATTTTCAGTCATCCTGAAATGCCTTTTTACCCTTCTAATTTACTTCCAGACAGTGCACACAATTTAAATGAATACTTTGCTAAAAACTGAAAAGATGTTAAAAAGGGAAATGAATACATTGTGTTCTTCAGAAGAACTGGAGCTAGAGGTCATTCAGATTATTTCAAAAATCCATCAGTGATGATGACAATAATGGCAATGCAATAATAGAAGCTGAGAGATAACAGCAGGAAAGCTCTGAAATTAAACTCTTACACGGGCTTTTCCCAGGGATCACTGTTCAAGGATGCTGGGAATATTTTCTGAGTTGTCTTGGGATACAGAACAAGCAGTTAGGCTTGTGACAAGCTCTTGGAAGTTGCATTTTGTGGAGCACTGGCTGACTCCATGGGTGACCAAGTCTTATCAGGGACCTGCTCAGAGTGCAGCACTGGGTGGTTGGAGCTGCTGGTGTTCCTTTTGTTTCTGAACACTTCACTGCCACAGTTTGGAATGTTTCAAAGCTTGAAGACAGAGAAAGGAAAATTTTTATTTTTGTATTTCAGTGTTCTCTGCTAAAGAATGGTATTTTTGATGTCTATCTTTCTCAGAATGTATAGGTTGCAAAAGTGACATAGGGATGGATATATGGCAGAAATTGCTCTTAAATCACTGTAAGAAAGTACTCTTATGTATGATTTAAGTGTCATTCAATTGAATCAAAAAGCTCTGGTGGTAATTTCAGGTGTGTGATTTGACTAACATTCCTTAAAACACTTGAATTACTTGATCAGGGAAGTAAAAATATTCAAAAGGTTACATCAGGAGTCGTTTAGAAAAGTGAAACTGAATGAGTAGAGCTGAGTACTGGAGGAAACCATTCAGAAGACATGGATTTACTTCTTAAAGGTCTCCTTTGTCCTATAATTTATTTATTTTTTATACCAAATGAAGTGGCTTTGGATGAGTTCAAGTGATTGGGATACTTTTGTCTCTGTGGAAATCATAACTGAATGTTATCCTCATTGTCAGTATTTTTTTTTTTAATAAAAATGAGGTTAGGAGGAGCAGATAGACCAAAGTTCAAAACCAGGAAAAACTATGAGAAAGACAGAAGATCCTAGCAACAAAAGAAAAAGAAACGAATGTTCTAAAAATTAGGAAGCAGTTAAAAAATGGAAGTATTATTTTACTGTGTAGCCAAACCTTTCTCACCTATTGAGGAAGATTTAATAGAAATATGAGAATAAATTTTAAAATTTTTGAAAACCTATTGTTAAAAGCTCCCAAATTATAGCTCCATTAAGAAAGGGGAGCACAAGAAGCTTCACTGGCATGTACACTGCACAGATAAACCTGAAGTCTGGGGAAGAAACATTTTCACCATTCTTATTGCCTTTTGCTTTAGCATGAACTCTTGTTCAGACACAGTTACTTTTGTAGAAAATTGTGACCACAAGAACTGCCATTTCTCAGCAGCTAACTCCAGATAAATCACAAAAGGATGCAAATCCCACACCTACCTCATCCTGATCTCTTTTGCTATAGTTCAGTGAAAATCCTGGTACAGGAGATTTCTCTCTCTTCCAGAGTGTTACTTATAATTAGCTATAGCAACACTCCAATATCTGCTTCATAAACATAACCCCAGGTATTTAAATTATACCTACAAATTAAGCACAATTCTCATCTTGAAGAAAATAACTCGTGTGGCTAAGAACAGAGTTCAGTCAGACTTAGGACTAAGCAAGTTAGCTCCTAAACCAGCTATCAAGGCTTCTCAAGCATTCAGAAGTTTTATTTATATCAAATATAGGTGGCTTTATTTCTCTGGCTGTGTTGTGTGGAGCTTTCTCCATCCCTCACGTGGCAGTGGGGTAGAGCTGGAAGTGCCCAGCTCAGAATCCTTCATAGAACAAGCAGGATAACAAACCTGTGAGGAAAAGGGGGTGAGAAAGGGAGTTCTGGCTCCCTTTACAGAAACACCCATCTGTAGCAACTGGTTTGAACCAGGCTGTGCAAAGGAATGTTGCAGACTTCTTCAAAACCCTGTCATTCTCTCCTTCTCATGGAGGGAAAAAAGAAACCAACCCCCTGACAATACACCTACAGATCAAAAGCTGTCAGACTCGTCAAGATTGTCCTGCATTGCTCTCTTCCCTCTGTATTTTCCAGCAAACTTCCTTTTCCATCTGTTTTGGTTTGGATCTTGGATATTCAGAATTTTTTTTTCAGGTTTTTAGTTCTAAAAAGGGGAAAAAAGATGTGTCCAAGCTATTTTATTTTTTTTTATAGGCATGTCTGATTAATAATTGTCTGGATGAAGCTGCTGTGATAACACAGCTGTTTCCCTCCTTTTTCTGCAGCTGCTTCTATAGAAATTGTCACAAGGCTGCTAGGGTGGTTTATCAAAATCTGTGTTGCTATTTTTCTATTTTTTTATAGAATGTTCCAGACTGCTGTGTTTGTCTCAGTGGCTCTGGAGTTGAGCAAAACACCCAAATTTGGGGTAGAAAACTCTGAACTTGCTATTAAACAGGGTTTGGCATCTGAGAGCTCTGGCTGTGAGGATGATGGCTTCATTTACAACCACGTGCCATAGCCATCCACCATTCAAGTTGTTTAAAGCATTTTTCAGCAATTTTTAACCATTATTTTCCACAGGCCAAAGCACTGTAGATAATCTGGATTTAAGATAAACTTCAGAATCATGCTATTTTGCTAATAATTTCCATTCTTAAGAGTGAAATTACAATGTTCTCTGCTTTTATATCTCCTGCTATGTCATGCCTTGCAAACTGAGGGGTTTTTATATCTGCAATCAAATGCCCAGCAACATTCTCTGATAGAGTTCTAATTATAGACATTGGAACTGGTAATTCCACACCAAAATTAAACTTCTTTTCTAGTATATGAAAACAAACCTGCACCAGTTTTGAGGTTTTCCAGCTGGAGTTTCTTCAGCTGAATTTTAAGGCACATTATTGGACAGTAGCCATAATTCTTTTCTGGTTTTATACTCGTATAACAGAAGTCAGCAATATAATTGTTTTTAGAATGCATATTAACCAACTGGGAATTTTGGGCTCCCCCTTTTTGCTTATTTTTTGTGGATAGGACACATGTCCTATTTGTTCACTATCTGCTGTGTGTTACAGTCTGTTACATTTCTTAAAATATGAGACTGCACAGGAAGCTCAGCCAGGAGAAGCTTTTCAAGGCTGAGTTGGAGGAAGACAAAGTTGCACATCTACAGCATAACCAAAGGTTTGAAAACTGGTGAGAACAGGGAGCAGAAAAATCACAGCAGGCTTCAGAGCTGATGGGGGAAAAAAAGCCCTTTTCTCTGTGCAGATCTAGCATATGTATCTTTCTTTTTTTTTTTTTTTTTTTTTTATTTATTTTTTTATAAGGTTCTGTGCCTCTTGGTGGCTTTTGCAGAGCTGATTTTCTGCTGGAAGCTACAGCAAGAACACTGCAAATAGGGTCTTTTATTTGCTTCTGTTGGTCTTGCCTTAAAATCAGTCTGGCTTCATTGTGAAGATTTCTTAATAGTATTTTAGTATTTTCTCTCTTTTTTTTTCTTTTTCCTTCTGTGTTGCCCTGTGTTTCTGTTTTTTACCAGCCCAGACTAATCTTACATTCTGTTGTTTAGTTTTCAAAATTTACAATCTGGTCCAGCTTCATTCTGGGTTGTTTTTTTTTTTCACATTTAATAGTTTTCTAGAAGTTCAACCTGTCTAGTGATCTTTTTCAGTTATGAGTCTTTGATCCCCTGTATCATCTGGCCTTGAATGAGCAATTCTTCAAACAGTTTAAAACAACATGTTTGCCTCAGCATAATCAAATCTAAAATCTCTATTTTCATGGTATTTTTTATGAAGCAGGTAACTCCCAGGAGATGCATTATTTTTAGGAGTGTAACATACACATTTCTGTAACTTGTAATTCAGTCTCTAATTGACAACTCACCAGCTCAGTTATCAGATGAATATTGTTTCTCACTTTTTTAATCTGCTCACTGAGTAAAGTCAGTGCCTCTAACTTATAAGATTAAAATAAACTGGGTTTGTTTTTTTCTTTCCCTCTTCTTTCATTTCAGGAGCTCAGTTTTCCTTTATAAAAAAAAAAAATCTTGCTTGAACTTCTTTTAGTGACCTGCTGTATTTTTGGGGAGTTTATATTTCTTGGAGTTCTCCATTCACCTTGACTTCTAAGTTGCTGTTTCTCTCCCAGTTCTCATACCAGCTGTAGTTTAAGACCTTGTTTGGCAAATTCTCTAACAATCTACCAACAAGCACAACAAGATTATGCACTTGTGGCCATTTTCATCCAGTTTGTTGCCAAAACAACTTCCTCACCCAAAACTATTCACAGGGATGGAGTGGCCTTTGCCACCATGTACCTTCAAAGTGCTGGATGGCAGAACCCCAGCAGTGCTACAGCCCTTTGTGCTGGGATAGGTTATCTCCCCCAAACTATTTTGGGATGCTGTTGTTTGGGATACCAGGTTTTGCAGGTAAGTTTGAGAATATTTTGTTATGAGGAGGCTGTAAATATGTAGAAACAACATCTTTCCTGACCTCAGGGTCATAAAAAAAGGAAAGCAAAAGTTGTTTTTTTTTAAAAAAAGGAGAACAATGGCTTAAAAAGCTTTCAGAGTACCTGATAGTTATAGTGCAAAAAGGAGTGAGTACAATACTGGCAGATTATTTTCCTTTTACCTACTATTTATAAACATGCTTTCATATGAATTTTGAGACCCAAAGAGAGCTGTCATGACTCAGTTTAACTCTTAGGACACTTGGGACTTCTGAAAATCTTCAGTTTTGGTAGATGTGTATGGTTAATGTCACTTCTGAGCCTCAAATGGTTTTTCTTTGAAAACCTAACAGAGTACACATTGGTTTTCTTTGATCACAACTGTCTGCTTGGTAAGCAAATGATGGGCATCTGATCTAAAAAGCTCCTTACTTGCAGTCTTATAAATTTCAGTTCTTATTTTTTCAGCTATTTAAATTTAAAACAAGAAAAAAAACCAAAACAAAACAAAACACAAGGAGGTACTAAGTGTGGGATAACTCTCCAATTCTGTCTATTAATTGCTGTACAAGCAGCATTTTGGTTAACAAAGTACCATAGAAATATTCTATTGTACTTAGAAAAATAGGTTTCTACATTTAAAAAGTAAGCATGTGTGTACTTCAAAAGTTTAGTTCAGGTGGTTCTTGAGTCTGCTAAAGAAGAAAGAAGAGAAATTAAATAGGGTTGTAACAGCTGGAGCAAAAAGTACAAGGATCCACAAAGCAGAGTTTGGTTTTGCTGCCTGCCTCTCTCCTGTTTTCTCCCTGGGTGGTCAGTAGAGCTCTTCATTATTTCCCTCTACCTGCTGTCCTCCATCTCATTGTCTTAATAACAGCTTCTCAAGCCTGAATCCTTTGGGGATCTTTTTTGTTTTCTTTTCTTCCTGGTCTCTCACACAAACTTATGGTACATTTTCACACCTGTGTTTCTCTACTTCTTTGACTCTCTCTTTGCATCTCACTGAGCCCTCTGCACATCACTTTTCTTTCTTTATCTCTGACCTCTCCGAAATGCTCAACAGCCTCAGATTTTGTTTTTCTTTTATCCCCCTGATCAGTTCCCTGTGGAGTTTAGGTTTTCCTCATCTCCACCCCTTTCTCTTCTACCAGGATTCTTTTATCAGCCTCCTCTAATGTTCCTCTGTGCCCCAGGAGACTGAGTCCCTATGTTGAGAGATTTCAATAGGCTTGGTATTATTTTCTTTTGACCCACATTAGATGATGGTCTCTACATTTGCCACGTTTCTTTTTCTTTTTTCTCCTTTTTAAGCATCCCTAGACACCCCCAGCAGTATTGCTGATTGTTACAGATGAAGCTGTTTCTCCTGAGTGACCTGGTGTCCTTTCTCTCTCTTACTGCCGTGGTCTGCAGGAGTTGCACAGACTGATGGGGGTGTTGTGCACTGCTCGTGGTTCCTGCTCGGATAGTGCACAGTCAGACCTGCTCAGGTGCCACAACAGGTTTTGAAGTTCAAAGTGAAGATTTGGAGACCAGAAGGTCTCCAGCCATTAGTATTCCACAGGCCACACCCATTCATGGAGAGAAGATCAAGGAGGTTAACACTTTCCTTCCACTTTGCATAGATTTTCTATGCAAGAAGTTGTCTCTGTGTAGCTCAAGATAAACCAAGAAACTTTGACTGTCTTGATTTCGAGAGTGTTCCTGGCACATCTGGGAACATCAATATTCACTGTGTAGTCACACAAAATGTCCTGAAGCTTTGTTTATCTCAGCATCTTTCTGAGCAATCAGTGAGAGTCATTGTACCATATATACTGTATTCTTCAGTGCAGACTGTTCCCACATCTTCAGGAAATCCAAGGATTGTCTCCAAAACACTCATTCACTGTATCAAATAAATAATTTTTGAAGATGCAGACATTGAGTGTTCATATTTTAATAGCTAATGCCTGTAGTCATTGTGGCTTGAGTTTCTTCACGTGATTTCAATATTGTTGTAGAATCTGAGTGTTGAAAACAGAACTTTTAAGTTATTCACATGGGATCCAAGTCAAAACTCAAGTTTGGTGATGCCAAGCTTCATGAGTTCCCTCTGCAGCCTCAGCTGTCTGCTCTGAGGGCTGTTACCACCAGATACCACCAGGAATATTCTGAATCACTTATCAGTACCCAATAAATGTTCTCTTGCAAAAGGGGTGTTTGCAAACTGCTTCTCACTCCTCCTCAGCAAACTGCTATGTAAACAGGGAGCTAAACCTGGCTGGAAGGACTGACTGTGCAAGCAATTAGCTGCCCTAAAAGTAGGAGAGAAAGCAGCCAGCAGGTTTTTTAGACAGTTTTCCTTAGTACAATGTTTTTTTTTACTGTGTTTCATGTGAAGGACAGGCATCTTACTGATTCAGTTTTAAACCCTTCAGAGACTGCTGAGACTGAGTAATTATCTGACAGTGAGTGAAGTGGCAGATGGATGCAGGTAAAAGTTACAAACGACAAAAAAGTTGTTTGAAGACTTTCCCTCTACTTTCCTCCCTTCCCACCACCCTTTTTTTCCTTTGTTTTTAACCATGGGTGTTTTCCTGCCTTGTGTTTGCAGTGGTGGCCACAAACGGTCAAATTATTTAAGGTTGTTTTCTACACAGACACAAATGAGCAGCTTGGCCTGGCAGAGGGCAAGAGCCTTTTAAACCTCTTTCTGTTACTCAGCTGGCAAAGTGACAGTGTCCTCACTGCAGGAGGAGCTGAGAAGAGCAGAGCTATTGACCTCCCAGGGCTAGGAAAGCCTGGCTGTGGCTCTCAGCCAGGTAAATGCCACCCTGCTGGCTTTTTCTGAACTAATTTTAAAAGGCAGGTAGTGTAACCAAAGCACTTTTAGTCCTAATTTCTGATCCTTGAACTAAAGCACTTTTGGTCCTAATTTCTGATCCTTGAACTAAAGCACTTTTGGTCCTAATTTCTGATCCTTGCCAGTCCTTCTTATGCAGGACCAGTAGTTAGTGGCTCTTCTGGGAGCAGTTCCTGCTATGAGGCTGCTCGTGGTTGATCTTCTCATGATCTGAAGCCCTCCTATAAGCTCTTCTCCAAGAATGAACCTGATCTCACTTTCATGTTCAGCATTCACATATGTTCAGAGACACAAATCTTGAGTGCTGGCTATAAGAATCTTTCAAATTAGTGCTCCTACCACAGAATATAGCATTTTCCAGATTCTCCAGTGTAGGAAATTTTAGCCATATGCTAGGCTATATAAAATATAACTCATTTAGCTTATTTATCTTAAAGGCTTTCACACTAAAGTCAGCCACTGTGTTTGGTTAAATAGATGCTTGTGACACCAGTTTAATGAAAGCCACTTCTTCTTACTTCTGGCTGACACAAGTTCTGTTCCCCTGAAGTGATGGAATGGTAGGGTCTGTGTCATGTAATTTTATAAGTGTGATGTATATCAGCTGATGTGAAAAGCAGAAAAAGGAGTTAGAAATTAAGACTGCGAGCCAAATATCATCATTCTAATTCCTCATGGAAAGATATCACTTTAATTGAAAGATAGGATAATAAAAATGAAAAATATTAAATAATTTCATCAAAAGATGGTGTAATTTGTGTAATCTATCATTCCTACCCAGTTCTTGACTTGAACAGAGCAACACAGATTGATTACTGATCTGATTTCCTACAGTTTTGTTACTTAACATCCATTGTAAGCTCCTAGACAAGATGCATCCTTGGTAGGATAAGAGGGATTGTCTGGCTTTTAGGGAAAAACCAAGGAAAGCTATAGAAGATGCTGCAGTATCCTTTAGTTTGCTGCCTCACAAGAAGTAGCTCTGATTTGGATCCAGGGAGACACACTGGGATGTCCATCCAAGGGGTGGGTGTGTTACACCTCAGAAGAAGGTCAGTTCTCTCCAAGGAAGGACAGCCATGAGATTTTTGTCATGTTTTGGAAGATCAGTCCATACCACTCCAGTTTTTGTGTGTTGCACAAAAATTAGTGTCCATCCACTCCCATCCATGACCAACCCACTGATGAAATGAAATTGCCATTTGTCCCTTGGGACAGGGGTGTTAGTCTGGCTGCAATTCCAGGTAAGTGTCATCCTTGTTAAAGTACAAAGAAAAAACCTTCACAGTTGGACTTTTAGTGAATATTAATATTTGGGAGGGAATGTATTCTTGACTCTGACCAGCTGCCTCTGTCAGGTTCTTTATGCACTAGAAACCCTATTTTGCATCCCCACTGATAATTACACTGCCATGGAAGAGCCACGTGTACAGAAGCACTTTTGAATGTACCTCTAAATCAGGAAGCTCCTCTCAGTAACCTAATTAACTAAATGCAACTTTCTCTGTAGTCATTATAGTACTCTTATTTCTAAAATTCACATTTGCTTTTACATGATCTCTTACACAATTTCATTTCCCACACCAAAAGGAAAAATAATAAATGCCAGAGTATTCCATGGAGTTTCCCGTGTTAATAATTAAAAGGAAATTACAGTGAGATTAAAAAAAAACCCAACATGTTCTAACAACTACATTTCCTTACACAGAAAAGTGAATCAGAAAAGGTTTTAAAGTGTATGATATACAATAAAAATAATTAACAGCCAGGCATGAGAGTGTTACCTTCCATTTCAATGGGAGTGTATAAGTATGAAAAAATCTTGGTAACCTTTGGAAGTCCTAATTAATGAAGCTGCTTCAGCAAAAGCTTGCATTCTAAATGACTCGTATAAAGTGACTGTTTTAAAGGTAATTCCATCAGTTACTCAGGGGCCAAAAAAGGGTAAGTATCTTGAAAACTAATTTCATATTTCAGCAAATCCATGCTGGCTGTTTTATGTGATGAGGGCTGTGCATCTAAATTCTAGAATTGGATCTGTGTTGTCAGATCTCTCCTCATGGGCACTCTCCAGGATCAGATGGAGAATATATCTGGGCCAATAGTTTCTAACAAGGAATTTCCCCAGTTCATCCAAGTCCCCTCCCCTACTACTGTCAAGTAGGAATTTTGCCATTAAATTCCTCTTATCCAGTGAACACAGACCCTGGGATCAAGACAGCTGTACTAGGTCATTGGATTAATTATTTGGGTTTTTTTCTTTTGCTTTCTAGTGGATAAAAGGCTACAATCTTCTATGTGTCTGAAAATTACTTGGGACCACTTAAGAGGACATGCATTTTATTGCAGCTCTATGCTACCTGGAATCATACAGGAGCTCAAAACATGGAGGAATGGCTATCACAAATTTGATGGCCACAAGGCTAAGCATGTGGCTTTGTTATAAAGCAAAGTGATCAAAGGAGAGATTGCCAAATACATTTTGCCCTCTGCCAAATTTTCAATGTGTAGCAGTATTTGATAATTGTCACCCAAATACCAGCTGTCAAGACAAAGCCACAACTTCTAGGTGGTCAGTTGTAGGTACTTAGGAAGCTAATGACAGGTTAATGGCTTAAGATATGAGTATTGATGAGTATTGATGAGCTACATGTGCAGCTTATGCAAGGCAGGGTAGTTCAATGCAGATAGGATAATTTCCAAAATGAAAAAATCCAATTTGCTCTGTAAAAAAATAGTTTTAATAAAAAATTCTTAGAAATGCATGTGTAAGAAGTGAATCTGGCCAGGTCAGGTCCCACCTCAGCTTCCATGTGAAAAGATAAGAGTAGAAGTTATGGGAATTCCTCGGGATGAGGCCATATCTGTGTCACCTACTCACTTCCCAGACTCTGTCCCCAAGACGCACTGCAGTTGTTTACAGTACAGCATGTCATACAGAGGGAGCAAGACCTGCAGTGGAAGTGGTATTGCAAAACCTATAAATTATTTTAAGTCACAGGAACTGAAGAGAATAATGACCTGAAATTAATGCTCTAAACAAAACTGGACAACTTTGAATTGGTATTCTCTTGAAACCTTTTGTCCTTGATACTCCAAGCATGTGAATTCTTTTCAGGTGGGACTATCAAAGTTATCCTCACTGTAGCAAGCTCAGAATTTAGATCCACTCTTTTCACTACACACACTGCAGAATGTTCCTGCTAGGTTCCCAGTGTGTTGTGATTGTAACTGGGACTTGCTAATTAGGATTGCTTTATTCTCCTCCAGCTTCCGGCACCGATTTCCCGAATTACTTTGTGCAAATCACTCACTGTGCACCTCAGCCAAGGGATTATAAAGTAAATCAAAAAGCAGCTATTAAGCAACCTGGTGTTGTGTTTGTGGAAAGATGTGCATTGTTCTGCTTTTTGGAGTGTCTGTTGAGCTGATGCATGCAGGACTTTGGAGCAAACGTCTCTGCAGCGTAATGTAGCAAGGAAGAAATAAAATAAGGTCGAGCAGTAGTCCTTACTCTGTCCCCTCTTTGCTTCTTGGCTTGAGCCTGTTGAGCCAAATCATCTGCAAAACATGAGCCCTACACTGATACCATCAAAAAGATGACCCCGTACAGGTGTAGGAGTAGAGCTGGCAATCAGTCAGGAGGCAGACAGATCTGACATTTGCTGAGAGCAGCCCTGTGTTTTATTGAGTTGTCATGCCTTGTTGCATACTTAATGAGGATGAGCCCCTCTCTCTGCCGATCCTGCATTACAAATGTTGTTTTGCTGGGACCATCAGCTGCAAATAGCTCGTGGCAATACATCTTCCATGCAGCAAATAAACATATACAACATTCTAGCACACCCATGTTATTGCCACAACTGTAAACAACTAATAAAAGGAATGTATTTACTGTGCCTTAGAGTCATTCGCCTGGGTAATATTTTTCTATTTTCAAGCCTATTGACTTTATGGAACATTTGGCATTATTTCATTGTGCCACCATTGCTCACTGTGTCACCATTTAAAGGAAAAGCACACTGTACACCTGCATGTGGAGTAAGTCTCAGGAGATTTCTGTAACCAGCAGGGTATTGTGTAATCTCAAAGACTGGGCAAGTATTTTGTGTGCCTGGAATAGTCATGGACCTCCTGACAACTGATGAGATCCTGATGGTAGGACACTGGTGGCATCATGGTGCTTCTGGGGGCGTGGGGAAAGCAGCTGTTTTATTCTGATAAAACAAAGAGCAGAGCTGGAGCTGCATGGATATCTGTTGGCAGTGGTGGTGGGACCAATACCTTGATTACAGCCAAAGGTGGTGTTGCTTTTACTGGTATTTTGCTAATATTGGTAACAGAAAACCACATAATTATTGGAATTGTTAATCTTGTGGATGTTACCAGACTGTTGGCACTGGAGGAAATCAAATCATGCATTCAAGATATTTTGCAGGAATTCAGCTGAGCTGTGCCTCCCATATCTCCCCCTTCAAAGATGAGTTGTAAGAACTACATCCAGAAGGGATTTCTGTGAGCTCCAGCCACTCTTAATTTGGCTGGCATATTCTCTTTCAAAACCACACTCAGTTGCTAGCTGTTGATCTCTAACTTCTAATTTAAGATTCTTTGTGGTCTGTTTTAACAATTTGTCCTCCAGCTACCATTATCTTTCTAGATTAAATAATTCCACTTGCTCCCTTGATTTTTACCTCCTTGATTTCTTCAGAGAGAGCAACTGCAGCCTTCTCAACTTTCTGCTTGGCTAAACAAGGCAAGCTCTTTTAGTCTGTTCTTGTAAAATAGCCTCTTAATTCTCCTTTTGTCCTAGAAACCATTCTGTATTTTTCCCAGTTTGAATTGATCTATTCTAGGGTTACAAGAACTGCACACAGTATTGCAGAGGAAACTTGTATCCTGTACAGTAGCACAAGTACTCCTCAGTGTTCATACCAAAAATCTTAACAGAGTAATTTTTGGAGTGTATTTGCCAGTTTTGACACTTCAAATGCTGAGCTGTGTTTCTCCCTATTCTGCAGTATTGCAAACCTGTTCACTTAATAGAAGATCTATTTCTCTGCATTACCTTCTTTTTGCTCCAGTTTCTCAACTGATTTTCATTCCCAGGCATTTTATTTGGTGCTGCAGAGGTGTGTAGCTTCTGTAACATATTTAGAAGGTAGTGAACATGCCTCAGCTTCTGAATCTTCATGTTGTTGCCTCAACCACTGCCTTAGTGCCACCCTCTCCTTCTTCCTCTTGGTTTCTGTCAAAGAAAAAAAGACCAATGTACCATAAATTAATCTCCTTGCTGGCTGCTACTCCACCCCTTGGAACAGGTTGGATGTGATGACAACAAACTATCCTTGCTTTTTCAGCTTGGTGTTGGAGCTGTGAGTAAATTCCATTCCTCTCATGAGTGATACAAAGTGCAAATTGGGATAAAACAGATGAAGTTAAGTTTGCATCATGTTTTTTCTTCACACATCACTTCCAACAGTGTTTTACAAGGCAAAAGTATTACCTAGTGCTGAGGAATTTTAACTGCATCCCCTAACTAAGCTAGTGGCAAATTGAAAACTAATAAGATACATTTTGCATATCAAGCATTGCTCTGGGGCCAAGCTAACAGAGGAACTTACTGGATTGCAACTTCCTGCTCTGTAAAAAAAGAAGTAATAAAGAAAATAGTGACAGCTCATTACCTGAAAGAAGAAAATCACCCAAAGCAGGGGAAATGCTATTTTATTATATGGTAATTGTGAAGGGATCTTAACATTTTTGTTCATGAAAATATTCAAAGTTTTCCAGTGTTATCTGTAATAAATGTTATTCTTGAGGCAGCAAAGACATAATATGTTTTAGCATTCACCAATACCTACAAAGCTGAAGCCATGTACTCACTTGAGCCTTCTAAATGTGGAGAGAAAAAAACAGGCAGTTTCTTTTACTATCAAACAGAAAAAATAATATTCATAGGCTTTTGTGAGTATGTCCTCACAGTTTCCCTTTGAAATGATACCTCATTGCCCTCTGTTTTTATATTAAAAACAATTTGACAATGTTATTGTGTCTGTCCTTCAGGATATATTCTTCAGAGCACTGGAAATAGAGCATCTTCCCATTTCCATATTACAAAAATTTGAGTTTTCATTTCCATTAATCACAAAACATTGCACTACAAGCCTGTCATTGATGGAGAAAAGAATAAAGCCAACTTCAGCCCAGGAAAGCAGAGTAAATAAGGAGAGTTACAGGGATAAAGGTCAGTATTTGAAATGTTTAAGTTATATTTTACTTATAATTATCTTGAAAACTACCCCATTTCTTTGTAATTTATGTAGCATTTATATAAATTAGGCACGTGTGACATTTCTAATTGGGTATACTTAAATGGTTATATCATGAGTTTTTAAAATGATAATTGGGCTAGTTGTAAAATTTCAAGGTCTGTGGTTTTAGAATTGAATTGCTCTTTGACTTATGTAAAAGAATAGATTGTCAAGCAAGTGCCTCACAGGAGAGAAGCAGTCTGGGATATTAGGATCTGAATTAGTTTTTCAAAGGAATTTAGAGTAGGCAATCTGTCCTCTGATCTTGCTTTGCACACTAAGAGTAGGAGTCAGTTATGCTAAGATAACTTAAATTGAGAATACAGTGATTTAATTAACAGCTGAAATTGTAGAATTCCACATGTGAGGGAAGTGATGCATAAATAGTGCCCCGTACAGATACTGTAATAAATCCAAGGCACTCCCCAGTGGAAGCTATTTTCTAAATATACAGCTGCATCTTGCAGGTGCAGCAGAGCCTTTTTCACATCTTGGTGAGAGCATGAGTCAAAAAGTAGGTTAAAATGTTGTTACTTGGTTGTCTGAAGATCTCTGTGCAGAAACATTCAGCTCCTTGGAATATAGAAATCTGCTCTGCAATGTAACAGAAAATATATCTGTCACAGCTTGGTAATGCAGCAAAGGAGGACAGTTTGCAAATTGTTTCTACCACTGCAAATTATTTACTAGTGGGATTCTCTTGGTGTTTTCAGGAGGATAAAATGGCCCAGGGGTTAGGACTGAATCATGTAGAAGAACTGGTTTAGTGAGGGCCTCACAGGAGACTTGCAGCTCAGGCTATAATGCATCAAACTATATTTTCTGGGGAATTTAGAATGGGCAAACTGTTCTCTGATCATCCTTAGCACATCAAAAGTCTGATAGAGTGGGGAAGTGCAGCAGCCTTCTCAAGAATGAACTGACGGGATGAGTTTTTTTCAGTCTTGGAAAGAAACAGCTGGGGAAGTGAGAGGAGTTTCCAGGTCAATAAGCTATGATTCTATCAATTCTATTAATCAATTAATTATTCAATTCAAAATTGATTCAATTAATCAATTCTATGATTCTATTCAATTCTACGATTCTATTAGCCAGGTGGGGGTTGGGCTCTTTTCCCAGGCAACTCTCAGCAAGACAAGAGGGCACAAGAGGTCTCAAGTTGTGCCAGGGGAGGTTTAGGTTGGACATTAGAAAGAATTTCTTTCTGGAGAGGGTGCTCAGCCATTGGAATGGGCTGCCCAGGGAAGGGGTGGATTCTCCAGCCCTGGAGATATTTCAAAAGAGCCTGGATGTGGCACTCAGTGCCATGGGCTGGGAACTGCAGCGGGAGTGGATCAAGGGTTGGACTTGATGAGCTCTGAGGTCCCTTCCAACCCAGCCAGTTCTAGGATTCTATGATTCTAAGCCATTTATTTGGAGAAGTGGGATAGGGCATTTCTCTGATCCAGAAATGGAGCCATCCAGTGAAGCTGGAAGGAGCCATGCTCAGCACAAATGGAGACAATTCTACCTGCAAAAAGCAGCTGAGTTTAGGAAGTCACTGCTAAAGGGTACCAAGGAGTGCTGGAAATGTGCTTAGGTTTGAGATAGTTGAGGGAAGGTAAACCCATTGAGAATTACTCAATAGCTGACCAAGAAATCACTAGAATAAAAAATGCTTGGATGCTGGAGGAAAGGTGGTCTTGTGTGCTTTTCCCCTTTGGTATCTGTTTTTGAACTCTGTCAAAGACAGAGCAGGCTGCTGGTTGGACTTCTGAACTTGAATTGTTTTAGCTGTTCTTGGGCTTTGCCATATTTGAAAGGAGGCTTTGCTCATAAGTTCCATTTTGGCTACTTTTCTCATGGCCAGTCAAATTAATTAAAAGATACCAGTGCCTTTACTGAGTAAGCAAAATGTGAATCTTTATTGGAGATTATGTGAAACAAATACCGTTTCTTTCTTCTTTCCCTGTAGTCTCATTAGCATTCAAACTTTAAGCTCTGTTTTAATTAATTTTTTTTTAATTACCAAACCAGGAAAAATTTCTCACAGCCTCAATTAGAAGTCTGCTGGACCTCCCAGCACAGATCCAGCAAAAAGATGTAGCTTGGGCAATCTAGCTCAGTAAAGTTAAGCCCAGGTTATGACAGAATCTGCCTCACTTTGAACCTTGAGCATCTTCCTCAGTCACCTCAGGTTGTTCTGTCCTGGTCTCCTGGACTATTACAGCTTTAGTTTTTGTAAATCTGCAAACTTGGGTATGTATGATACGGCTTTAAAAAACCAAAATAAAATAAAAGGTGTTCCATACAGGTTAATTAGGCATTCCTATTCAAATTATGTGTTGTATTTGACTACTCTGGCTGGACCTCCCAGATTAATTTAATCAATGTTTACTGTCTTCTCTTTCAGAGTAGTTTCTGACAGCATGAGCATGTTGATTTCTTTGTGTGCAGCTGATCTCTCTCAGGATTCACCAAATAATTAATACCAACATCTGTTTAGCATGCAGCATCTGTTTAGGATGAGTGCTGTCCTCAGATTGCCATTTTGATATGAGGAAAGTTAGGCTCCAATCAGATAGTCAGTCCACGCTTATTTTGACTTGGGTTTTCTGATTGAGACCTCTGGGAAGGGAGATGGCAGCTCCCTTGGGGCAGTCAGGCTCTAGCTCCTGGTTTTAAAGTTGGAGCATGTCTTGTATCTTCTTTTTTAGGGAAGGAAAAGTTAATTTAGGTTATTATAAAATAGGCTATGTTGTTTTCTGCCATATAATGTATGAAGAGAATATAATAGGAGTGCCTCTTCATATGGAAGCCATCAGACACTCAGAGATGAATATGTGCAACACCATCACATACAGAAGCATGGGTGTGTGTGGTCTGCATAATAAATACCTGTTCAAAATATACTGCAGAAATAGTTGGAAATTTACAATTACAGTATAGTCCAGAATTGCCAAAGGTTGCACTGCAGCAGCAAATAGGAGACAACTATTCCAGTGCTGAGGCAAACCTTGACTTTTTAGTATCTACCACTCGGACAGCCAAGTGATTTGTGTTCATGCTCTGTTGGTACCATTTTATTCCTAAGGCTCAGAAGCAGTCCAGCCAAGGTAAATAACAAAGTAGAAAGAATATCTCAATACTGAGGTGTTAGACATTGTGATAAAACTGTGTTATCACTTGAGAAAATTTGTTGTCATACAACTGCAGTATGGTATCACTTTACATTTGCAGAATCTTTGCTAAAGGATCCCAAAGTTCTCATCTGCTCATGAAGCCTAACTTATGCTTGCTTTACCAAGAGAAGAAAGAGATACTGTGAGCCTCTGCTTGTTTCCCAGTAGTGAGAAAGGCACTGATGAAACTGCCTGTGGTATTTGCTGACACTGAACCTGCAAGATTCTGCAGCACTCAGTAGTTTCCTATGTTTTGTTTCCAGACCATGGAATGAAAAACTGTAGTGTGTCAATAGGATTGTCAAAATGTTGTTAGGATGCCTTCAAAACAAATATTAACTCCCCAAACAGTGTGGCTTCAACTGCAAGAATCACATAGCTTTGCTCAAGAACACTGACCATTTTTCCTTAAAAACTCTGAGCTGTGGGCTTTTTCTAATAATCTTCTTGTGATCTAAAACTTGTAACAGATCCAAAAAGAAATAAATAAAAAAGAGCCAGATCCCAAAAAGCCAACCCCGCTTGACTTGCATAGTCAGGATTTTTTGTCAGAAATGGTCTTAGTAATGCTTTGATAAGGCAGTTTCCACTGGAAAATCCAGATTCATTGTAATAGTAAATGAGACATCAATAGTAATAAAAGTCCAAAGGAGCCTGGAGAATTACCTCATTTTTTACACAGTGGGTGAATGGTTCCTCTAAAACATTAAAGAAAAAGATCTGACAAAAACTTATAAGCCATTTTAAAATGTAGCCATAAAAAAACAGTCAGAGTTAAAACTGCAGAGCTGTTCAGGAGCTCCCAAATCTGGGATCGATTTGCATCTAAGCACTGGGGTATGAATTTAGAAAAAATCCAGTCCCTCTGAAGGCATTAGCTTGGAAGTTTGGATGAGAAATTAATAGCTAACTCAAATATAATGAAGTAGGTTTGAGATTAAAAGGAACTAGAACTCATTGTGTCACTAATAAGCTCTTGTCATGGAATTGCTACGGGTCAAAGCCCAGACTAGGACACTGCCTGTAGTAGCTGCAGTCAGAACTGGGGGGGAGATGTGCTCTCTGGTTAAGGATAGTAATAGAGACAGGGGGAATCTAGAGGGGTTTGCTCTCAGGGGGTGATGGAGCTTGGTTAATGCTACTTGGGACTGCAGGAAAACCTACCTTGAAGACTGGTGACTTATTTTGAGCTTGTATTTGTAAGAATACCTGAGAAGGAGAATCTGAAAATAAGATTTTTAGTCTTTGGAGTTCTCTGTGTGAAGAGGGAGTATCCTCTTAGATGATACTAATATATGAGGTGAAATGTGACTCTATTTTTAGTACACATTAGGAAAGTAGCATTTAATATGTATTAATAGATTGAAGTTAACCATGTGACCATTAAATGGTTAGCCCCAATTCTAAAATAAATTTAACAACGTTTATTTAATGTGTTTTCTTATATTTGACCTTTACAGCTGCTGAGCTCACTGGAAGAATATGACTAGATTTTTGTTTATGATTCTAAGGTGCTTGTTTCTCTTTCTCTTTCTGCTTTCTCTTTCTTTCTTTTTGCTGAGAATAAGCACAGTATTTAGTGTTTTTCTACAGTACTAAGAACTGCATGTCATCATCTAAGGTGATTCAGGTGAAGGCATCCATATCCTTGCATAATAAGACATACAGAACAGTCCTACAATTCCAGAAAATATGTTGCTGGGAGATTTTACTCACAGTTACTGTAAACCACAACTTGGTGGCAGATATTTCTTTGAATAAGGCTGTCAGGTGCAAAGAGATCAGGCAAATGATTTGATATAACACAGCAATTTTGCTTTCATTGGATAACCTCCCTGGAAGAAACTACCCATCAATGTTTATCAGCTAAAACTTCCTACTTTGTTACAAAAGCAGATCTCTTCACTATCTGCTGGACTGCTACTCCCCTATTTTTATCACCTGCTTCCTTCAAGATACATTTTGGTGTATTTGCTATTTCCTATTTTTCTAAAGATATTGTTGAGAAGATTCTCTCAGAGTCATCTTACAAACTGTGACTGAAGGAGTGTTGTTCTGTCCCATGGACCTGCCGTTTGCTACTGAAAGAATTACAAGTTGAGCTTCTTTTACACTTCTCTTGCAGAAGTTTTCACACATCAGGCTTTTTTCTCTCCCCAGGTATTTGATAGTGACTGCTGCATACATCAGCATTCGATTAAGATACTACCCAAAGTAGATCACTTTTATATACCAGATGATCTATACATAGAAAATAAAACTTTCCTAATAACCTTTTGGTTTTTTAACATCAGCTAATTTTCTGCTGAGGAGAGCAGAATGTGATTAAGAAAACGGAAAACATTTTATGGAGTGACAGGTGGTCATGAAATTATATTAGCATTTAAATGACTAAAATGGAACCTTTCCTTGCCTGGCCTGAGAATGTCAGAATGTGAAGAGTCAGGATTCGTCCTCTCTTCCCATTCCCCATGGGTTATATTTTACTTTAAAAACAGCTGTTAATTCCATGTCACAAATTATGAAGGATTTAAAAGAGTGTCATGACTCCATGTGGATACTACTAGAAAACATTTTCCATCTGTGTGATATATTTTTAAAAAGCTCTCAGTCACTCAGAGGCCCAGCTTTGTGAACTTAATCAGATGGTTTTCTTCTCCTGTTACCTAAGAACCAACTCCAGGGAGTGTTAAGATCATGGTGGTATTTATTTTAAGTGAGTGATTGACTGATTCCTGAGCTGCTCTACTGGAAAATGAAGCAAACCTCTGCTTTAGAGGTCACCTCTAATTAGAGATCAGAAAATAACTGCAGATAACTTCATAAAAAATATAAATAACCAATCAGTACCAGTCCAGTGGCTTTGTTTTATAATTAGTCCTATACAAAGGCTCCTTGAAGTCAGATGACAGTGGAGTCTCCTGCCTCAAACTTCACAAACAAACCAATAGTTTCAAGCTGATGCTCCCTTTGAACTACTCTCCCAGGATAAATTACTGATGGTCTAAATGTTACATTTACATTTATTATTCTCCATTACCAAGAACATGTGAAGCTGCAAAAGATTAAAGCAGCAATTACTGAAGTTAGTACATTAGAAATGAAGTTCAAACACCAGAAATGAAAAATGTTTAGGAAAACAGAAAAGACAATCACTTGAAGACAGTTTTAACTAAATAAAAGCAGTGGCTGCTACATCAGAGGGGATGTTTAGAGATGATCGTTTCTGTGTTTGTGACTTTGTATGAATCACTGGCAGTTTCTGCAGTTGGATTCAGATGCAGTCTGGATACGACCTTGGTGGTCAGAAAGTTGATGGGGAGCCCTGGACTTTGACAATATTAGATTTAAGGGGAGGCAGCAGCATGGGAGGGAATGAACTTGTCCTAGGAGCTGCTCTTCAGAAAAATTTCATAGGTGTGTCACTGTTGTGGATTAATAGGGTTGGGAGGTGGTTTTTTGTTTGGTTCTTTTGTTTCTGTTTTTGTTTTTTTCTATTTTGTTTTTGCTTTTTTTTAATCTTGGTTACCATTCTGATTTGCTTCTTGTTTTCTCCGTTTCATAAAGTTCTGGTTTGTTCAGTTCTTTGAGCCATTACCCTCAAGAGAGGAAATGCAGTCCATGAAGTCATTATTCCATTGCATTCTTTCCTCAGATTTGGAAAGGGAGAACAAAAGGTGAAGGAGATATTCAAAGAAAGAGTGGGGAATTGTTTGGAGCACACTTTGGGGTCTCTTTGCACTGTAAGCCATGCCTGTGCCATCGTGTCTGCAGCTACACCAAGAAGAAATTAATCTAAACTGGCCCAGGCTCACACAGCAGCCACTGAGGCCACAAAAACTTCTCTTTACCTTAAAAATTATGAAATTAAGCTCCCCTTGTTATTGGAAGCTAAAAATAATGATTTGATTGTACTCTGCATTGTGGTAGCAGGCACAGCATTCTATTGATCTGCACTCTGCTGTATTATATTTACAACACGACCTGATCAATGTGCTGTTTATCAACCCGTGGTTCTTCCATGTATGAAATTGGGATATTTTATTGTCAGGCTAATGTGCATGACTGGGTCACAACAGTGTAGTCTAGAGGGCTGGATCAAGAAATTAAAAGGTCAGCTTTGTACATTTTGGGGAGTGTTTTTGAGAGTCTTGCAACGTATTTATTTTTTTTTTTTAATGTCCGGTATAACAAACACGAGTGTGACAGGCACTGTATAAATGTACAGTAAGAGACATCCCCTGTCACAAAGTCCTTCTCTGTGCTGACAGACAGCCAAAAGAAGGAGGAGGAAAGGGATGACAGCAATGAAATGAACTTGCTCAGGTCACCAGAAAGGTCAGCCACAGCTCTGAGGAGCTTCCTGATCCAGGGTTTCAGGCTATCTTACAATTTAATCATCCAGTGATAGAAGTGGAAGGTCCTGGGTTTTCTGCTAAGACACATAGAACAGCTTGAGAATATCAGTGGAGCTAAAGTGGTGTTATGATGAAACAGTGGAGGGAAAATCATGATGTCAAAGCAGTTGCACAGTTTGCCTTAGAATTTTTATGGGCTATTTTCTCTGTGAGGGAATAAGGTGCTATCACTCCCCCTCCCAAGCCAACAATAACAGCTGCTTGAGAAACTGTCTCCAAAGAATTGCCAATGAAGGCCAGAAGTAAGAATTTTAACAAAGAGAATGTATTGCTATTGAGGGTCCTGGTTGCAGCTACCACGGTGTGTAGAGCTGAATGCTCCCCAAAAGAGATAACAGAGTGATTGAACAGGGTATTTCATTTGGTCTTCATTCCACTTCTAAAAGGGAGGAAAAGAGATTGAGGCTAAGAGTGATGTGCTGAAGAAAAGTCTTTTGGGGGCTCTTTTAAAAATTGATTTTGAAAGTAAATCCCTGTGTGTGTATAAATATCTCTGTTTCTGGCTCATCTGTCTTCTATTAGTTGGACTCCTATGAGTTTCAGCCAGTCTGCTTTATTGTTATGTGGAAAAAATAACAACAGTATTAAGGTGTCAATTTGGGTTTATAAATTTGCTGTAACTTTTGAGACATATCTTAATTTGCTAAATACCTGAAATAATATTTTGTGACTCTCTAGTTGTAAGCATGTTTTCTTATTAAAAATCTTCACCTACTGTTAATGTGCTTGCTTCCAATTACAATTCCATGAGGTAAGCAAGACATTAATAAGGTAAAATATAATGTGCTTAAAACACTTCCCATTAGCTTCAGCAGTCAGTTCAGACCCTCCCACTTTATAAAAGAGTTACCATTTCCCATGGTTCAGTAGATAAAGTCAGAGTTGTGCTTTGGGCATGGAGTAAACGTGCAAAAACAGCATTAAGAAAATCTAGCTATGATTGTGAAGAAAGAATCCAGAGACTGCATGTCACCTAGAGGTTATTGTGCAGAGTGTTTCTGCTGTGGGTTTTTTAAGTGCTGGAGAGCATTGTGCTGCTTTTTAATTACCTGCAATTTTGCATCCTTTCACTGCAACAATTTATTCTAAGAAATGAAGTTCCTCTGCGAGTTAATGCTTGCTGCTTTCATTGATGGAGGTTTGCATTGGGCCATAGGGAAAGGGAACTGGAAACTCAGGCTTTGGAAGCAGTGCCAACTCTCCCTGTTGAAAAGAGGTTTCTGGATTTCAGAGGATCAACAGATTTGGTAGTCTGGAGTGAAATCCTTCTGACCATCCACACTGGATGTATCAAACCTGGTCCAAGTCAGTTCTATTCCATGGTTTTCTGGGTTAGAAGATAACTTTCCCAAGTGTATATAATAGTCCAGATGTTTGGGTGGGAAAGGTCTGTGTAGGTATTTGGGGGTTTAGGTGGGGAAGTATTTGAGTTTTGCTTGGTTGGAGCTTGGTTTGAAATCTTTATCTGATGCTGTGCTCAGGGAGCGTGCAGGTTTTGTTCTACACTGCTTGAATCTGGCAACCAAATTCTCATTTCTGATGAACTATGGCAGTCTAAAGAAAATTGAGAAACATTGAGAAGCTCTTATTTTGATCCATGCATACAATTGAAGGCTACCATCCCAAGAATAGAACTGTATAACTTGAAAGGAGCTGAAAGACAAGAGTGGTGTGTATTTGAAAGATGATTTAAGCTATCAGCCTGGTACTGTAGATACTGTTAGGAAACAGTCTCTCTCTGGGTAGGAAGTTTTTATTTCAGTGTAGCTAATGAGCCTTTTTCAGAAAAAAAGCTTCAGAAGCAACATAGCTGTAAGAACTCAATGCTGCTATAGAATTGTGCATAAACTGAGTATGTTTAGAAATGTAGGTGTGAGTCATTTCAGAAGAAAACACGTAGAGATGAAGAGAGAAGCTGGGGATTTTTGTATTTTCAAACAGTCTCTTTCCTGAATCACCCCAATTACTCTCTCAGACATTATCAGAACTTTGTACAAACAAAAGTGCTATCAAACAAGCTGCAAAGTACAAGTCATACAAACTCTAAACTACCTGGCTCCAAAATGAAACAAATATATGTTTCTGTTCTATTGATCACTGTTGATTTTTAATTATTTTCAGAATGCCATTGTTGTACCTGTCATACAGGAAGAAGGCAGGAGAAACCCTGCTCACTTTAAGGAACTCATTCAATTGAAATTAGCAGGACTGCTTAAGCAAATGAACCTCCACAGTGTTGGCATGAAGTCTTCACAAACAATTCTCAGTGGTATGGAGTAGAACCTCAGCTGGCACAAATCACTATTTCCATTAGCACCATCTTCAATAGAATTTTTTGCTGATTTATGCTTGAAGGAACTGGCTCTCTGCATCTATAGTGCAGTAAACTGAGTTCTGGTTTTGTAGTTTGTTTGTTGTTTTTTTTTTCCAATAAATGTAGACAGATTTAGACAACTATGTGGAACCTGAAGTATTCTAAAATATTTTATTTCCATGCAAGTATAAGGAGATGAGAAACTGAAGTACCTAGGCCATAGATTTATGTGTGTATACCTTGGTGTATATATATATGTGTTGAAATGTATCATTTTCACAGCAGTAGAGAGGTCAGATGCCTGCTTCTAAAGGTCTAGTCAATGGTTTTAATTAAAATAACTGCATTTATAACCACCTTCTATCATTAATGAGATGTAGATTTAAATGACCCTGTGTAAATGATGTGTTCTGAATTACTGAAGCTACAGAATGTGTAGCACTCTGAGTCCAGAGTATCTTGTAGCATCAAAATGACAACATTCTGTGTGCACACACACTTCTTTTCCTGCATTACCATGCCTCAGGTTGTGTTGTGGTGAATGCTTTGTGCTGCTTAGCATCAAACATCCTGCAACTTGGGTAAAGCATGGGAGCCTCTCCTTCAACAAGCTTTGAGAATTGTCATTGCCTAGAGGTTGGATAAGCACAGTTTGTGGGAGCAGTGTGTGTGAAGGTCTTGGCAGTGCTCTGCTGTGTAAACCTGCCCTTAGTTCTCCAAAGGATAAAATCTCTCTTACAAGTAAGTGTTCAGAAATCCTCAATGCAGCATAGTTCTCTTTACAGACTTTAAGAAGGTCTGTCAGATTTAAGACTTTAATTCTGGTCTGGGTTTTCTTCCCGACTTTGTAATCTGAATCTTGTTCCTATTTCTTTCTCTGAAGATACAAAGAGTTGATTGTAAAGTGCTCAGAAGGAACACATGTTAACTTTTCCACTTGTACACAAGATACTGGCCTCTGAATTCAGGTGCCTTGTTGCAGAAAAGGTCAAAAGCCAAATAAAACCAATTTAGATTTGACAGCTTTCAAGAACCATCTTCTAAAATAGAAAGTAATTTATATTTTTTCAACTCTGATTAAATCTTTCCCTGAGAGCATATATATTTTTTCCTCTTTCTTTTTAAGTGAAAATATTGTCCTCGGCAGAAGAAGGGCCCTTAATTTTACTGAGGTTAAATATATCGAGCTCTTCTCAGTGGTTTCTAACTCTGGAAAAGGGAAGATCTGAAGAGGTAAGTTCTGGGGAAGAAAAGGTACTCACCTGCAAAACTCACTTGTAAAAGATTAGGCTCTACAGTATACTAATTCTTTCCCTTCACTGAAGGGTGATTGTGTGGGGAGAAATGTTTCAAGACATTTGAGCTCTTCAGAGAGTGAAGATGAACAGAAAGTTTCTGAGAAAAATAGAAGAGCTGGTGCATCATTCTTGTACAATGCTAAAAAGGTATAAAGAGGTTTTGAGCTGGCAGATATAACTCAGTGAGCTGGGGTTTGAGTGTTTGTGGGGTTTGGAGAGTTGGGTGGAGGCAAGTTGGACAAAGGTGACCCTTTGATTGGGCTGCCCTGTGCTGAGATGAGGCCAGAGAGCCCCTGCAGCACTGGGCAGATGTGAAAAAAACCCTGGGCAAGGGCTGTGACCCAGAGGACAGAGCAGCTGAGCTGAGGAGCCCCGATTGCAAATCCCTCTAGAAACTGATCTGGTTTCATATTTTTAACACCAAGTTTCCAGACCTTAGGACCACAGGTGAAATACACTTGAAAGCCTTACTAATCCTGCAGGCAAAAAAAAAAAACAAACCTCCGTGCTGTGCAATCAGTGCTATGGTATTTACCAGCTAAACAGACCAGTTAAGTAGAGGGAGAAAAAATCATTTACAAATCTTTGCATCCTGGCAGGTGTCTAGAACTATTTAGCTAGGAGGGGAACTCTCAGGGAATTCTATTTGGTTATTTCTGATGCCTCTCAGCAAACCTGTGGTGTCACTACTGGCATTACTTTTCCCAAAGTGAGGTTTTGCAGAGTGATAGACATCTACCTTTGGGCAGCAGTGGGATGCTGGGCAGAGGAAAGGAGCAACTCCTCTGTGATGGCAAACTTAATTGTGAGCAGGAAGCTCTAAAGACAGTAAAGGGACAAAGTTTCTTTTCCTTTTAGAAGATGTGGGAGGACTTACAGCTTATTTCCTATCTCTTAGCTTCTTGTGAGAGCCCTGTGTTGCAAAGCTCTCTCCCTTCTCACCAGCTGCAGCTTCTTGTTAGGTGGTGTGAAGCCAGACCTCCTGTGGTGGTGGTTTGGGAAGTGTCAAGCTCTTTTCTTCTCTAAGATTAACAACAGCTTTTGTCCTTCCCCTGGTGGTGTATGGGAAGTGTTTGGGGTGGGTAGGAGAACACCACTGGCACAACCTTGCACTTTGCTGCAGGTGGATGTAATAAAACCCCTCACAGGGAGAGCTTCAACCCTGTGTAAATGCTTTGTTGAATTGCACCCTTTTTTGAGAAGTGTGTCCAAAAAATCCAAAGGAAATCCAAGCAGCCTCCCTGTATCTATCAGTAGCTGCTTTTAACAGCTAAATGCTTTCTGAGTGCTATTTACATCCACTATTCTTTCACTCTCAGGGCCTTTGCTGTGTTCCTGTAACACTACTAGCAATGTAGCAATGACATTCTCTCTTCTGGTGCTGCTGTTCTGGATAGGTGTAACTGCTCTGGTATGAAATGGTATCATCCCTGTGCCAAGCAGACAGAGTATTTTACTGCTGTAATACTAAAAATCAAGTGTGATGTCACTGTTTATAGAAAGAGCAATGTATTCTGACTGGTGTCTGTTGACAGTTTTGTCTTTAACTTGATGCTGAAGCACTGCAGAATCCTTGTTCAGACCCAGGGGACTCATATGAGTTGAGAGATTATAAACCACACACAGGCTGTGCATAGATTAAAAAAAAAAAAAAACAAAAACAAAACAATAACAAAAAACCTCAGCCAGAACTTTTTATTTTGTATGGATGCAGGGAGTGTTCTCTTTCAGCTATAAAGGGATGGACTTGACGGTCCCTGGAATAAAAAGATATCAAATAACCTCTCTAATTGCTGTAATTACTTCCCTGATACTTCTGTGATCTTGTAAAAAACAGACTGAAAGCAAGTAACTGCACCCTACCCTGCATGGAATATATAACACCAGTTTTTTCAGGTTATAATGTGGTTTCGATCTGGAGCATATTTAGGCACCAGCTAGGCTGGGGGAGAGAAAGGGAGAGAGAAAAATACTATTTTGGCAGGTTTGGGTTGGGACCAAACATTGGCATGGATATAAATATCACTTTAAGGACTGGGATATTTGCACGTACCATAAATTTGGTTATCTTTAAGAATGTGGCAGTTAGATGGCAGTGGCTGTGTGTAGTCCTGCTGAAGCATCCTGGTGTCTGGGTATTTCTGGCCCACGGGTAATTAAGGATATAGCTGATGCTGGAAGCTCCTCTGCTAATATCACACTGAGATGTCTTCTGACTACTTATTGATTAGATTGCTTCATTCCACTGGCCTGTCTCCAGAGCATAGACTGTTTCCCAGAAATCTGAAGAGTATCTTTACAATATCCAAAATTTGTCAAAACATCAGTGATATGATCATGTATTTTTTAACTAATAAAGCTTTGAAGCACTTTTTTCCCTAACCTGAGATTCCACCTAATAACATCACTCAGTTTCACATAATAAAAGTCTGGCCAAAATTTGCAGCAAATTAGTGCTACTTTTTTTGCAACAGCTGAAAAACTGGTGGTAGTGGAACAAGGAAGAAACCTCAGAGTCATAAAAATTATTTTTTTCTTTTGAATTCAGACCTCTTTTTTCAGTGGATAGGTGCACCTGGTGCTCCCAAATAGAAAACTGCCCACCAGTCATTGAGATGAAACTCCAGGAACCAAGTTCATCTCTTGCAACCCAAGTTGTACAAGTTATTTCTCAAATGTACAGTGCAGCCATAGCCCTGCTTGAAGCACAGAGCCCCATCTGAAGAATTTAGTGTTATCTCCATCAGTGACAGTAATGCTCGAAGGAGAAAGAGAAGATTATTAAATTATTGAAACCTCAAATTGCTCAGAAAGAACTTGCTGTTCTTGGTAGAGTTCCTTGACAGGTTGCTGTTTTACAGTACTTTAAATGGATGTCTGAATTAAGTCACATATTATGTCCTTCTTTTGCCTTGCTGAACTTCCAGATAGGATATTCCAGCTTGGCATAAGTCACCTGTAGTCAAATGCAGGACAAGTGTGCTGGCATCACCTACCTTAAAAGTGATGGAGGAAGAGCAACAGGAGGATTTTTTTAAGTACTAACATTATTTTTCATCCTGCTGGCTGTGCCAGCTTCAACAGCTAATTAAGCACAGGAAAAGACAGAATTCACCAGCTGCCTGCAGAGCCAGTCTGCAGATGGGATACTTTCTCCCTAGCCCACGTGTGTAGTAGGGGAATTTTTATTGGGAAAAATGGTCAAGTGCTGCCAATTTTTGCATGATTTGAACATAAACAGATATGTTCCCACAGCAGTGGAAATTGGTTGTGGCACAAATACTCTAAATATGCATATGCCTTTCCTTTGAAGTAAAATGTTTAAAATAAGAGGAAAAATTTGAGTTAAATTCTGTATTCTCAGTCTGTGGTTTCTTTCAGAAACCAAAGGAAGCCAGGGTTTATGCACACATGAATGAAAAGCTTTCTAATCCTGATATGTGTGCCACTGAAAGTCAAAGGTTTGCCACTTCAAAGCTTTGTCTTTATAACAGAACAGGACTTCACAACTGCAGAAATTTCCTCTCTCTCTGGGAGTGGAAAAAATACTCTGAGGTATGGTAAAACGTCTTTCCCCATTTTCCTACATAACAAAGGAATTTTTGGAGTCTTTTATACATTCTAACCAGTCCCAAAGTTGGGGTTCAACTCATTCTCATTCCAGCCCTATCTGTAATACTTGAGGTGTAACACTGGTCACAGTTATTTTTCTTTTACATCAAATTGCATGTTTGCAAGGTGAAAGGTCTGAACCTACGTAAGCAGGACTAAGCTTACAGTCACATCTTAAAGAAAAAAACAGTCATGTAGTTAGATTCCATAAAAGTGTAGTTGTTTATGGAAAGTAAATTAATTCTCTTTGCTTTTACTGTTCACAGTTGCACAGCAGAAGGATCTTTTTTTAAACTAGTTGTTTGTAATCTTTTTAGTTAATTTTGAATTTATAACAATGCTGTTTTGTTTGGGAAAGAATTGGAAATTTCCTGATTAGCTTTTGATAAAAAAAATCTGATTTAATTCTATTTACCAGATGGAGTAGAGGCTAGCATTAGAAGTTGATTGGTATGCAATTTAAACTGTGATTATTATGGTGTCAATGGTGATGAATCTTCCTGGATAAAATAAGTGTTGTATTACATAATACAAAGACAAGTAGATAACAGATTAGTACATCCACTCCCCTTCCCCTGGAGCCATGGAAGGGGATTACAGGCTATTAATCAGAAAGGTCTTTGGCAGGGAGTGTTTTTAGATACTGGGGAGATGTATGGTAACTTGTAGCATTTCAAGATTGAATACAGATGTCTATTTCATATTTTGCTGCTGTATTTAATCCTTCAATGAAAAATTTCTTCAGCATCATCAGAAATGTTATTTAAGGTTTTTGAGACAGAGGACTGCTGGGTGCAGTTCCAGAAGCTTGCCCTTGGCTCTGATTTTTATATAAAAAGTTGAATTCAGCAGTGGCATAATCTGAGAGATACGAAAGCACCACTGCACGTTGAGATAACACAAAAAAAACACATGTTCCATCTTGAACTATGTTAGATATAATGTGCATATGTTGGGGAGAACACTGAAGAGATTTGGTTTTGTCTTGTGGTTTTGTTGGATTTTTTTTTAAAATCCAGGCTTAAAAATGGATCAAATTATGCGAGAGCAAATTGTTGTTGGAGGAAAGCAGAAGTACATGTGTTAGGAATTAAAGCAGGGGGCTGGAATTCAGGAGGATTCTCTGCTTGCTCTATAAATCATGTGGGGTTGGACATGGGATTTCTCAAAAGCACCTGGGGAAGTTAAAGTGCAGCTTGGATTTTATTTTGTCTTCACTCTTCCCTTCCTGTGCAATGCTACCTTTTGTATACCCAGGATGTTAATACTTCTCTGCCTCAAAACATAATGCAGCTCTTTCCAGTCCTGTGTTTCTGTAATTAATCAGGGCACAGAGGGCTTTCAGATCTTTGGTGGAGAATGACAATATTGGAGTAAAACAGTTGACCAGGATCCTAACAAGTACTTAGGGATATAATATTTAGTCACCTCTCTAATTTCATTTCACTTTTTCAAACAAGATATCATTTGATACCAATTTTTACTGTCCTTTTCAGGGAAATTGTCATTACCTTTTGGTATCTGCAGTTATTTAAACCATGAATGTTTATGTGACATAAAATATTCCCTCTGATTTGTACATTGTATATACTATGCTGTTGTTCAAGGCAAGTTTGCAGGCTTATGGGTAGGCTTGTTGTACTTTGACTATCCAGGATGTTAGGCAAAGAAAAAGTTAGAGATGGCACAAGGACTCAAGTTTGGCATCCTCAGGTTGGCCTGCTGCTAATTAAAGAAATTAGACAGTTGCAGAGAGCGAGTAATTTTTCCTCCTTTTCAACTTAACAAGCAGTCTGCAGTGCATGGCACTGACTTGAGATGATTAGGCATTCATATGTGGTAGCAAAAGGCTCCCTTTATGATTCCCTGCCCATGCCTCTTGCTTTTTTAGCAGCCCTCCCATAGATCCACCTTCTAGCAGCTCTTAGCAGTCACCACACCATCTACTGCTACTTTTCTCTTCTTTGAGACTTTGTATTATCATACTGATGTTGAGTTTCTGACAGCAGTGTCACCCAAGCCACTGGGAACAATCCAAATGTGGAGCCAGGGTGCAAGTCACTATGCAGCAATTAAATACAACTGCTCCACAAATTAACACTTTTTTCTTAGGGGAACTCTGTGGGCAGCAACAAGAAACTGGCAACACAGTTCTTGGTGGCTCTTTTCTTCCACGTATCTGTGTGAGCTTAAAGCTCTCACTGTGCCTTTTGGCAATCAAGAGAGTCTATAAACATGGTGTTGCTTGTTGGGACTGTCTGGGAGCAATGCAGCTCTCTTTTGACCAGAAAGCTGAAAAAGAAGCATCCAGAAGTGGCCTCTGGAAAATTTCAGAAATTTCTCTTCCTAATTAAAGCAGAAACACAGGCAGCATCTCCTGCTATTTTGTACTCTTGTTTCCTTTCCCCATCAGCACTAGAATACAGAGGCTAGTGACAATTAAAAATTTGCAGATCAAAAGTGATTTCAGCTATTAGTCATTAACTTATTTTTTTTTTTTTAGTTTTGGAAAAATGTCAGCATTAGCTTTCACTTAATTTGTCTCCTTGACTTCCTACTTACAGCTAGGAAAGTACTGTTGTCTGCAAGCTGGAGGAACATTGCCACAGCAGTCAAACATTATCAGGCAATTATTCTGGAATATTTGCTTTGACATAAGTGCAGTACAATAAACTAGCACAAGGTTAAAGACATCAAAGGTGTAATGGACTTGTCAAACCCTATAAGGAATTTGTATAATTCTGTAACCTCACTTATCTCACAAGGCTATAACAAACCTGCCAGTTCCACAGCAGGGAGTTACTGGGCTGGAGTCTACCCTGTAATAAATGTTAAGTTCTTACTGTACTTTTGTCTGTTTGTTCCATTTTGACTGGTTTTGACCACTCAGTGAAGGCTAACTTGAAATGATGCTATGTCTATTGGCCTGGACACCAAATTCTGACTGGTACTTTCTGAGTTGTCAGAAACTTTGCCCATTGAGGATTGGGATGAAATGCCAAAGCTTTCCAGTTTGAATGGAACAGAAATCTCAGTGTTTTGTTAAAGTCATGGAATGGAGCAATCTGCTCCTGATCCTGGGGGAAGCTGCTGACTCACAGGACTGAGATCCTTACCACTGCTGCCTCCACTCCAGTCACAGCCATGGCTCAAGCCAAAGTCCTGCCAAGCTGAAAAGTCAGTGCCATCACTTTCTGCACAGAATGCAGGGACTCAGAGCAGGAGAAGTCTAAACTGAGGTGCTTGAAATTGCCTCACAAAACAAAGGGCCATAGAAATGATTTGCTGGGGAGGGGTTGGGTTCCAGTGGTATGTGGTTTTTAGTATGGATTATAAGGAAGTTATAAATAAAGAAAAAATTATAAAGACAACGAGCTACAAAGGCAGATTTCCAAACCAGACAGGTATTGAAGTGAAGCAGATGCAGAGCAGCTGTAGTCATTTTCAATGAGCTAACTTTCAGAAAGCTGGAATGAAACATGAATTGCTATGGCAGGAAACACAGTAATGATCCACTATTGTTGGGAAAAATTCACTGCATCTTCTGCCTGCGTGATGTGAAGGCTAAGAGAGGGTTTTGAGGGTGGCAGTGTGGGGTTCTCAGTGTTTCCTAGATGGACTGACATCTGAATGCCTTTGCTTTTGTAGCTTTAATTTGAGGAAGGAAGGTGTTTTTTCTGTTTCAGGTTGCATTTTTGAAAATAAAACTATTAACATGCCCCAGACAATAACTTACAGTTTCACATGGCTGACATCCAGAGATGCTTAAAAGACTTAGGCAGCCTTCAAAGCTGAAGATACCCCTGATGTAGACATAAAGTCTCCATTTCTCCATTTTGTTGTGTAAAGCAGCCCATTTAAATGGGAAGAGATACTCCTTAATGCAGTGGTACTATGGATGCTGGCAGCTGAAGCAAAGAAGCTGCCCAAGGAATAAGGCTGAGATCTGTTTTGCTGCCATGGTACAATCCCTTCAGGCAGGAGAAGACTGGAATGTTGTAGTGGAAGACTGTGATGGTAGTGCCAGGCCAGGACTAGGCTGGGTGAAGGGAGCCTTAGTCTTGGGGGTGTCAGTCAAAGCCCTTTGCTGGTTGCTTCATTTTGGGGAGGGGAAATGGATATAAAAGAGCAACTCATCTCCTCAGTTGCTGAGCTGTCACAAGCAATTGCTGCCCAAGCAAGCCAAGAAGCAGGTGTTTTAAAAAGAAGTGGTATTTTTCCCTGTTTTGAAAGTTATTTGACAATCTCTACAAATAGAGCAATGCTTTTCTTCACCTGAAGTTTTCTGAGATGCCAGCTGTGCTTAGAGATGTTTCTTGAAATGCTTCAGAGAGAAAAAAAAAAAAAAAAAAGTAGAGTTCAAATCTAAATGTAGAGTTCAAATCTAAATATAACTATTTGCAATGTTGTGTAGAATTTGGTTTGTGATTTACTGGCAATAGAAACCATTGCTAAAGAGCGTTTGCTCATTTAGCCACCTGCTTCTATTCCAGAGCTATGAAATCTGAAATTACAGTTCAGTCATCTTTTTTAAGGCTTTCTGAACCATGTTGGAAGACATTCTCTTGCTCAGAATATCACCAGGCTGTGTCCTACCCTATTCCAGCTCTTACTGGAGACACTACTCTGTTAGGCCTGCATATGTTGTGATTGGCTAATAGGACTACGTCAAAATACTTTGGGTTTTGACTATTTGCATTGTAAATGCAAATACCTCCCAAATATATCTTATACATTTACAAAACCAAAGAATATAAAACTATGGCCCAGAGGATATCATCCTTAATTATGGATGCAGGATTTGCTTTGTCTATGTTACAGAAGGTCTTCAACCCTTCCAGCTGGCTTTGGCTCATTTCTTCCGTGCTGCCTGTCTTATTGTAAATGTTTTTCTGCTCAGTTCTTCCTGGCACACACTGTCTCTTAGGCTGATTTTTAGTTTTTAACTGTATGTCTTGTACCAATTATCATAGGGGAAAATCATGTCTCCAGCCCAACACACAGAAGAAATCTTCCACATAGCAACAATCTCTTTTTCTGAATACAGCTCAGCTGTCCCCCACAGCACTGACCCTACAGCCACTTGCACTCACCCCTGCCAAGATCTTTATGTTGATGCCTGGTGGTGGCTGTACTGGGGAGGGGTGACAATATTGGCAAGGAGTGAGCAAAGGGAGAACAACAAGCTCGTGAAGAAAAGAGAGCAAAACCTGTCTGCTTTGTTCTCTGATAAGATCTTCCTTTGGCCAAAATAAGACTAGGTTCTATTCAATGACTATATATGGCTGTGCATTTGTATATATTCCAATATCCATGCATACATACTTGCATATATGTTTGTATGTATATTATATATGTGTGTGCATCTATATTTGCGTGTTGCAACAAGTGAGAGCCCTCCCATAGACTTTACATTGTGTTGTTGTTTCCTGTCCATAGTTCTAAGCTTTCTGATCTTCCCAAATTAAAGCTGCCCATAAGCAGCTAAGAAGGTCTGTAGTGAGAAGCAGGTTCTTTGAAGAAACAAGTGCATAAGATCCATAAGCTTGGTGTTGAAAGCTGGTTGAAAAAAGCTCTTGTTGGCATCTAGAAATCTTGAATGAACCCAATTTTGGGGGAGAGATTAATCTCTGCCCACTTTTCTTCCGGGCTGTGGGCTTGTTTCTTTTTTTCTTCCATCTATGCTTATGTTTTTGAAGCAAATCTTCCAGTGCTTTAAATCAATACCATTAAAGCTCTACTTGAAGGTAAACTATTTCAAGAGGCTGGCCTGCTCTACCCTGCAATTATATCATGTGCTAAGTGAGTGAACCTTCCAAAGGTATCGAAGGCTTCTAGGTTTGCTTTTTTTCTTTTCCATTTTGCTAGATGACATCCAATGATAATGGCCTTAACATGATGGGAAATTAATTGAGAGAGCATTTCTACACTGCCATAATTTTATCATCCATCCTATCGCAGCTATTAGCAGGAATCCATAACCCCGTGGGTGTTTTGAGAGAATCTCTTTTAGCAGAACTTAGGGTGTAGAGGTTACATGGTTAGCTCCTTCCATCAGCTGGGTGTCAAATCACTGTCAGAAAGAAATTACTGCTGTATTCATTTTTTTTTTTTTTTTTTTAGCTTTGAGCCTCATGCTGTGGTGCAGGAGATGATTTGTAGTGAGCCATTGGGGAGAGAAGAGTGCTAGTGGCCACTGAAGGCTTCTTGCACAAAGGTACTTAGCAGAATCATTTCACATTAACACGGATGCATGCAGCAGCATTTTTGATCTAATGTCTGTTCTAAAGTGCTGGAAGGAAATCATGCCTTCTGACTCATCATGTTGTAGCAGGAGAGTAAAATAATCAGGTTCCAGTGGCTTTGTTTATTAAATTGCCTTTGCTGAATTTCCCCATGCTGACTACTACAAAGCAAGTCTTCTTAAATCCCTAGTAACAAACTAGCCCTCCTATGTTCCTAACTCTGACAATGTAAAAAAACTCAATTTTCTTCAAAGCCTGTTGATTCTTCTTTCCCATTTTTTAACAACTTTAATAAATCTTGAGCTGATTTTTAAAGTGTACTGCGACTTAGAAGGCTGGTTTTGGAAATGGTTGATGTGAGCTTTATAAGTTCTCCACTTATCTCATGACTTTCATGGATGTTCTGCTCATTTTCTGAATTAAGTGCCCCTTTTCCTGCCCTCCTTCTCCACGGTAGTCCACTAAATTGGGATAAAATGGAATATTTCTCTTTTTTTTCCTGTGTCACCTGTAGCAAGGCAGTAATAGTTCTTTGAAAGAGTTTATAGCCATGATTGTGGCATGCTTCTCAGCAGCTATGCGTGCTGGAACTTAAATTTATGCTCCCTGAAATATTGTAGTTAAAATGATGAGAACTTAGATGAAAGATGAACTTTTGGGAAAAAATTTTCCCTATTTTCATTTGAAACTTACTGCTTTTAAGTACATACTGAAGAATATCAAACTTGGACTTCCCTTTCCTTTTCCCATTATTTTCTCCCCTTTTTCTACTCTGCCATTAAAAGGGAAGAGAAGTGAGAGAACAGCAGAAAATCAAGAAATATTTTAACTGCGCCTATTTCTTTCTTTATTTTACCATTTCTCTTCTTAAAGTAAATCATGACCCTTTAATCCTAAATTAGCATTTCTGATGCATCAAGTGGGATTATTGTTGATCCCTGGCCACACAGATCTCATGATAATTAAGTAATAACCATGCTTAATTTTTCCTGTGCAGCCAACTGACGTGACTGAGTGTATGCAGGATGCAAATTACTTGTGTAAAAGTGAGATTTTGCCAGGTTTCACATTCATAGTGGAATCGCAGCTTAAATACAACCCTGAAGATGCCACTTCCTCTTCTCCCCTTCCTTCTGTGTGACATTTTCACTCTAGAAAATGCTTTCCTCTGTTCAGACTCCCCTGTGGGTTTCCTTTTGATTGCTGCAGTAGTGACAGAACTTAGTGTGACAAGGAATTCAGAAACCCTGAATGAGCAGAGCTTGCTTTTGCTCTTCTGCTGTGGAGAAAGAGAGCTCAGGGTGCTGAGTTTCCAGGAGAGGAGCTTCCTCTGCCACCATTTGCAGCTCTCCCAAAATTTTTAATTGGAAGGCTGTGAGCAGATCCTGATCTGGGCAACATGACCACACAAATGGATAACCAATCATCAATAGGAGCAGTGTTTTTCTCTTTTCCTGTACTGTTGCACACCTGGTTTAAAATAATCTTCTTCAGAACCCCTCTCCAAGCAACCCCACGAAGGGGCTGTGCAGTGACTGTATTCAGTAGAGCTGTCCTGTGGTCACAGTCCCTTAGTGAAGATGGCCAAATTTCAAGGAACAACTGCAGGGCTGGCATGAATATGAATGAGAAGGATCAGTGGCCTAGAGCTAGGTAAAGATATAATTATTTGAACCATATTTTGCAGTAGTATTTTTATTAAAGGGAAAATACTCTTGCAAAATGTTGGAGGGTATACTTGAGAAGGAAAAAAAATATAATAAAAGGATTATTCATTCCTGCTGCTATTTTCCCCATAAGGTTACCAGGCCTTCTGGGATTTGGATGATTATTTTTTAAAGGGAAATTTTAGGAACCTTTTTCTTATGCTACCAGTGCCTAAATGTGGTACACAAGAAAAGCAACATCTTCACTAAAACACCAGCTCCCTCACCTTTTGTAAGCACTGGAAATGGATGCTTTTTGTTTACAAGAGTGTAGTGTAGCCATTAGATAGGTTTGGTTAAGAGAGATCCTCATCTGTAGTAGCTACCAAAGAAGTTACAATTACTCAGCATCTTACAAACTGGGCAAGGACATCAGCACAGTTACTGGGCTCAGGCCCGCAAAACATTTCACCACTTGAGCAGATTTACAGAATAAAACATTTGTGGGACAGAAATCTTCCAGGACATGAACCTTGGCAAGATGTTAGCATGATGGTGCTCTCTTCATTACTTAAGTAATACCTTTCCACTAAGATACTTTCAAAATAAAAGCAAACTTGCGTTTTGGTTTTGGCATTTCAAAAATGCCTCAATTCCCATGTTCTTTATTTGCATCATATTTATTAGGTTTTTAATTTGTTATTTTCAAAATGGTATGTTGCTTTGTCAACTGTTTGTTACAAGATTTCCCTTAGGGGAAAATGGAGCTTCATATCCATGCTCACATATGACAGTGTGAATAAGACTTGCCACACTCCAGTTGGCAGGTAGGGAATATTAGTCAATAATTCTGCAATATAATTGCCTTTAACTTCCCATGTTGCATCACTAGATACAGCTTCATTCTTAGGGAGCCTGACCTCAGAAACAAGGACATTTTTCAAATTCCAGCAGGATTAAGTCACTGCATTAAGGGGCTTTAATAGAGTTCAATTGTTGCTATTAAAGTAAAATTGCCCTTTTCCCCCCCCCCCTAAATAATCAGTGGTTTTGATGGGAATGGCTGGCGTACAAATATTTTCTGTGAAGTTTTATGCCAAACTCCATTTCAATTGCAAGGGATTGTTATGGCAGCTCTTAAAATAAAAAAATAAAAGAATAAATGCCCTTTTAGTCCTTCTTTCATAGCAGGAGCTATTATTGCCTTTATTGTTGCTGCATTAAACATATGTTTGAGTATGATCTTCTAACTTTCATCCCTCTTAGATTAAGAACACAAAGAGCATGGCCCCGTCCTGATTAGCTAGTCTTGTACAGTAGTACAAAAAAAAGCAGCAGTGGTAATTTCTCAGCTCATTAGGTGCATATTCATCTTAATGGGGCATCAAAGTTAAAAACTATAATGCCTTCCTCTCATTTAATACTCTGGAGAACATGCACAGTAACCACATGAAAGCAAAAAGGATTTCAACATTGGAGCTGCAGAAGTAGGTGTCTTCATTCCCTCCAGGCAGCTAGAGAAGAGAGAGAACTAATTTTTATCCTTATCCCTGCTTAACGTGCAGTGCTGTGCTACTCACTGGTCTCTATAATTGTATGAATGAAAATGTTGACCTCTGTTAGCTTTTCTGGTAGGGCAGATTTTAAATCTATAGTCCATGACTGTCTGAGATCAGCTGAAGAGAGCAGTGTACTGAAATAATCTCTAGAGGTTATTTTCTTGTTTAATGGGTATGTGGATCCTGATGCAAAGATGGAAAACTTATGGTGCCTTGAAAGGTTTAGTTAAACAACCCCCATCCTTAAAAACACTATCTTTGCATAAAGTAGTTGTGACAGCTTAAGCTCCAAGCCTTGAAAAGGCACAGACCATTTCCTGTGGTTTAGGTAGTAACAGAGCCCGGGTCATGCTATTTACTGAAACAACAGTATCTCCAGAAATTGCTTCTAAAAGTATTTCAGAGCTAGCACCCAGCATGAGTTTTTGGGGCATGTTTAGAGACATAAAACTGAGCAGTGTGTGCCTGCCATGCTTCCTGACTTGACTGTGCCTGTGTATATGGGAGATGCTCTGTTGGCCTCCTGCCCAGGGTCTACCAGCACGTGCAACTAAATTTACTCGTGGTTGTAAAAGTGTTCTGCAGCGTGCTGATCTGAGATGTTGTCTTTCAATCTCTGACAGAGCCATAGAAGTGAGAAGGATTTGTATTACGTGGTTAGCTATGTAGGATGCAATGTATTAAAATATGGTATTATGCAGCCACTATCTCCCAAAACCAAAATTGTCAGTAGATTTTGTTAGCCTCTCCTGGCCATGAAATGATGGGCTAAGTAAAAATAACTTCTGGTAGGATGTGTGTTCATTCAGAACTGCAAATAAGTTTTCCTTCCAGATTGCTGAAGTTCTCATTTTCTTTTAGTTCTACCACCTACGTTATGAATGGAGAAAGGCTGCTTCTTTCTCCAATACATCTTTTTACATAGGATCTAAAAGGAAAAATTCAATATAGGACAATATTCCATCAGTGTGTTTTGCCTAAAAGCTAATTTTTCTTTGTATAATTCCTACAAAGCATTAATTTAATTATATAAATTTAGTAAAATAAAGAATTAGAGAAGTTGATCATGTAGTTCATTATATTTTGTGGGGTATTAGTAGAATAGAGGATTGATAAAAACCCGAAAATTTAAAAGGAGAGGTTTTGAGGTAGACAAATAACTACCAGTGAAGCAGAAATACTGTAAAGTTCCTTCAGAAATAGAATGAGTAAAGACAGGGTGGATCCATCCGTTCAAAAAGCATGAATCAGCAGGACAGGGCAGAAGAAGCAGGCAGAAAGCATAAACTCCTTATCTGATTAAACTGATTAAGGTCCTCTGATTTCAGTGAAGTTTTATGGACTTCTGTCAGCTGGGAGGATTTGTTCTTAAACCAGAGATGAGTGAAAAAGAGGTTGGAGCAAGACAATATGTGTCAGAAGATAAAGCAAGGCCTGAAATGCCAGTAGGTGGAATATGCCAGTTTAGGAGGGGTGAGAAGGAAAACCGGGGGGAGGAACATTTCTTGGAGAGTGACTGTAGGGCAACCTTTTGCCCTTGTACATAGAGCTTGGACCTCAGTGAATAAGGTTCTGGTTTTTTCTTGGTTCTAATTTTCTCCACAGCATTTGGTCATGGAGGCCTTTGAACAAAAAATATTTGGAGAAAGAAAGCCCTTAGCTCTGCATTGCTGAAAGAGGAGGGAGGATTGCTGTGTTCAGGAGGTGAAACTCCACTCTTGTGAAAAACAACAGCAACCTACATACACCCAATTACACAGCACACGTCCCATATTTTTCTTTTGGCAGCTCAGTTGATTGCCTGATTTAATATTTTTTTTCCGTATTGCTTGTGCACCAAATATTTTATTAGAAAAAGCACAAAATAACCTATTGATGTGTTGCATCAATATGTGTTAGAGAAATCCAATGACCCAGCAGCTATATTCTGCCTTTAGTCATCAGGCATGCCTGATGTTGAATTAGCAAATCCTGCCACATTTCAAGGTTCTGTACTGGCCTTCAGAAAAAAAGTCTGGTCTGTGTGAAAGCAGTTGACATTTGAGTAGGATCTGGATTGATCACTAGGATCCAGATGCTTTCATTTTTGTGGAGTAATTTTTCAAGCCTCACTGAAAGAAATTCTGCTGGGTTCCTTTCATTCCTGGTGGAGGGATTCCTAGGGGAAATTCATCTAGCTGTGTTCTGGAAGAGTTAAGATTAGGCTTATGTATTGGCTCCTTCTGACTTCAAAATGATAAATATTTAAACTACTGGCAACACACGTTCTGCTCAAGTCATTAGTGTTGTGTTGATTTTAACACTAAGAAGGAATTAGTCTGTGTATTTGAGGCTGTAGATGAATTTCAAGGTCCAATTAAAAGACCTCACCTAGGTATATAGACCTACTGTTTATAATGGCTTAGCTTCCAGCAATGGATGCGTGTGGACATGAGTCAAACCAGACTGGTAGTGTTGGCTGTCACAGGCCAAGACTTTCTTTTATGACTTCTCTTGAGGAATACAGAAACTTGAAAGAACAATTTCCTATCTAAAACCCATATAAAAGAATTTCCCATTCTTTTATATGATCAAGAGACCATGGTTTGGGTGAGCTGATAAGCAGGATGTCTGGCAAGCAGAAAGCTGCATGTGCTTGCTAGTACAGAGGAACCAAAGAATTAGAAGTCTCTTCTAAATAGCTGGTTGTACTTGCTGCATCACTATCAGAGTAAGTGTATTCCCTTCTTCCTGAATTGTGTGCTTATTATTGTCCCAAATCAGCCTGGTTTTGTCTTTCACTAATGTTTCACAAGTATTCTGAAAAAAAAAAATAAAATCAGAATTGTGCAAATTAAAGCAAGCTGATTTGCAATGGAAAAAAGAAGGAAAAGGGGAAAACAGTTTGTACAGTTCAGCTGGGAACACAATAAAATACTGACTGCAAAAATGCCTCTGCTGCTACTGCAGGCAAACCTGTTAGCTCTAAGTCCTAAGCACCAGAAGCTTGGCAGGCCAGGATGTTGTGCTAAGTACATGTCATTCCTGCTAGAAGGTGTGGGTTTGTGGCAGGTAGGCTTTCTCTGGTGGTGTTTTGTTTGTTTTTTCTTTTTTTTTCCTCTGGCCAGTGCTTGTTTGATGGCAGAAATCACCCATGCAAGAAGGGTACAATTGACAGTGACTGTTGTTTTCAGGGGAGCCTTGTTCTTATGAAGTCTTTACATTTTAGCAGAAACAAAGCTAAAGGGCATATATAATCCTGTCAGTATGGCAACAGAAATTCAGATCATGGGAAAGGGCCCCCAGAAAAATATCATTACTCATCAATAGCCGTTCATGGTAAAGCAAATCTATAGGTACAGGAGCCTCTATCCATACAAGAAGGACAAAAGGCAATTCTAGCTTCGTTTTTTGTTTTCCCTAAAGAAATCAAAGCATGTAAGAAAATGTAACTGTATTTTCAGTTGCTGGATATAAAGTTTAAGTGCGACTTTTGCTTTCACTTGATTGTCTGACTAAGCAGTTCTGCAGCCCTAAGGGTAAATGGTTCTTGCCCCAAGGACCTTTCTCTAAAAAAGTCTAATCAATTCCTTCTGAGCTAATGTATATTTCTGAAAATGACTCCAGACACTATCAGATGCTCAAGTGAGTAATGGCTTTACTTCAAGTTCAGCTTTGATTCATGTAGAAATTTAAAGCTTCCATAAATATTTGCAGAATATTTTGCTTCTTTTATGTTTCTGGAGAAAAATCATGAGGGTCTTCAGTTTGCCATTGTTATGAGGTGAAAAATGTAAGGTTTTTTTTTTGAGACCATATGTAATCTGAGTCAGCACTGCTTATGTGTTGTCTGAATCAATACAGTCTGAAGAGAGTACTGTGAAAAAGGGAAGGACACAGTGTTTAATGAAACAGGAAATAGTCCCCTGGCATTGTAAATCTGAGGAAGATTCCATGATGGAGAGGCAAATATTTAGGCTTAGAGTCTGAATACCTATGAGTTGGTGCCTGCTGGACCGTGTGCTCAGCTCCTCTTTGGAGAGTTTTTTTTTTCTCTGACTTCCTTATCCCCACCACAAAGCACACAAAGTTTATCAGACAGAGAGGATCATAAAACTGGGAAAGGATGAGTGAGTGCACTGCATGCCCTCAGCCTGGTAAGCTCAAGATGTGCTCCCTGCCTTCCTTTTCTCTTTATGTCTGGTTTGTTAAAGATTTTGTGAACTAAGACATTACAAAACCTGATTTTGTGGCTAATGAAGGTATTCAGAGTGAGAAAGACAAGGGTAATGGCCAGCTGGAGAATTCTGTTTGGCCACAATTTTTGTGACAGGGGAATAGGTGACACAGAAGCAGAGGAACTACATCTCAGCAAGGAGCTTTCATTCTTTCTAGTAAAAAATGGTTTTGCTCCCTGTTTTGGGTTTGGTTTGGTTTTTTTCTTTGCCTGTCTCTATTTTTTGGTTTTGCTTCCTTCCTTCTACCCCTCCTCTCCAAAGGCAGAAGGAAATTTATATGCCTGTCTCCTACCCTCCTTGTCCTGTTCTGGTCAGATCAAGGCACTTGTGTTAACAGAAATGCTGATGGGGAAGAGGCCGAGATTTGCTCTGCATGAATTTGTGCTTTGCAGGCACACAAATAAGCATGCCTGGCAAGCTGCCACCCTCCTTATCAGCCCGTGCTGCTGGTCAGGAGCTGTGACCACTCACAACAGCTTTTCTTCCTTTCATCTTCTCTTGCTGAAGCTCCTTGCCAAAGTGTTGCCTCTACCCTACTTATCATATCTCTTCTTGAAAATATTCACCCCTTCTTCCAGCCCACCTTACCTCCTGTCCCATAGCACAGGTACCAGAGGCACTGAAGGAGGCAGAGCACCATCAGCTCACGAGCTGTGCACACACACAAACACACACACACAGGCCACCATGGATGCTTTGCATGGAACAAACTAAAACTCAAAGAAGATATTGCAGTTGAGTCCTACAGCACTTCTCCAACCAAATATTTTTCTGTGATTTTCTTACATTAACAGCTGTGGGGTCCTTAATTCCATTTACAATTTAAAAAGTAGAAATACCCTTTTTTTTTTCACCTAGTTTTGTTAAGGCATTGTTCTTCCTTTAGCTTTAATTCCATCATGCTTCTTTCCTAATTAAAATCCAGTTTATTTTTCCCAAGTTGTTAAAAGACAAAACATCACTTTTCTCATTATCTAAAGTTAAATTGGATTTTAAAAGCAGAACACCCCGACTTTTTTGTCTAATAGGATTTATTATACTGTTTTGTATGATCATTCTAATTAGGAATTGTGTACCACTATTTTAAGAAAGCTTCCAGTCAGAAACACTGAAAACCTGATGGTTCTTATTCATAATGAATGGATCCTAGTCTGAGCCACTATCTTTGCTTAGACATAGCAAATCTTTCATGCTGTCTTTTTTTTTTTTTTTTTTTTTTTTAGTTACACTTAAAGCAATTTATTGGACAAAGCTAAATAAGATCTTATCAAGATCACTTTTTATCAAGATAGGAACAAGTTGTAAACCAAAGCTCTCAATCACTTAGTCCCCTAGCCTGTACTGATTGCCTCCAGTGCCAGACCCAGGTGCAGAACCTTGCACTTGGCTTTTAATGATGTTTTCACAGGCTCACTTCTCAAGCCTGTCCAGATCCCTCTGGATACCACCCTTTCCTCTACAGAACCACTCAGATTGACCAGGAAGAGAGAAGAAACCACCACCAGTGTTCCTGATCTTTTTAATACTGCTCCCAGGCCCACACAGTCTCTTTTGGTGGTTGTCATGGTAATTACTGGACCTAACGTGGAAGAGCAGAAGCAGATTATTTGTAGGGTTCACCAGGTTCAGCAGCCCCTCAGCAACACCACAAATGTGACCTCCTGATGCTACCACAAGTTTGTGAATGTTTCAGACCACTCCACCTTTTACCTCACAGAACCAGATGGTTTTTTGTTATCAGGATGTGGTTCAAGATTTATGCCTAAGGCTACTTTGTGCCTAGCAAGCATCACCTCACTCCAGTAGCCTCTATCTCAGGACTCTTACCAGCTTTTACAAGCTCAGCTTTTTTGTATTTTTGTATTTAGTTCATTATTACTGGTAGGTGGCAAAGTTCTCCACAGAAATTACCTGGGCAGTTAATGGGTGCTTTGGTGCTCGTCAGTAGGTGACCTCCTGATACTTTATGTGCTTTACTGGTGGCACTGGTTCTACTGTGGGGGGGTGGCTGTATCCACCATGCATGCTGAGCTTCTCCTGGATCCCATCCATTACTCACATGCTTTTTATTCCCCCAAATGTCTTATCTGTTAGGTGGGGGCAGCTCAGGGGACAGTTCTTCCTTCTGTCCCGAGGAGGTGTGAGGGCACAGCCTCCTTCACCTCAGGAATTACTTGTGCCAGTCAGATCCAGGCAGAATCCAGGCTTACATTTCCCTCCTGCAGCCTCGAGGCTGGGATAGACACAGCAACGCATCCTTCACCTCCCGCTCGCATTCCTGGAGACCGCCCCCCCCCGAGCTCCTCTCATGAAATGGCGGCAGGTAGCTAAGGTAGCTGGGCACCCTGCCAGCTGTGACACATCCACCACAGCCTCCAGGCCCCACAACCCAAGCTCTGGACATCTCGCTCAGTCCTGTTTGGGTGGAGGTGTCAGCACAGGAAGGCTGCAGTGCTTCCCTTTGTGTTCTTTCCTCAGCCTAGCAGCTGCGATGGGTGGACACCATTTTCTGTCAGGAGGGCATATCCTCCTCAATAAAAAAAAAAAAAAAACAAAGAAAATAACACAGCCCACTTAGGCAACGGTAATTCTTTTGCAAGATACCGTCTTGGGAACCCTCAACCCGCGGGGCGGGCGTTCACCACCACCTCCTTCGATGGCCGCAGTCACACAAAATGGCGGCCGCCCTCAGGCGTTCACCCGCGGCGGGAAATGGCGGCTCATCAGCTCTCGCGAGAGTTGCCGCCCGCCCCGCTCCGCTCCTGCCCCTTCCCCCGCTCTCGCGAGAGCCGCTCCCGCCGAGCCCGCGCAGGATGAGGGAGAGGAGAGAAGAAGCGGCCCTGAGAGGGCTGGGAATGGCGGGCGGGGCCGTCTGTAAAATAAAGGCCCCACACGCTGACAGGGAAAGGGCTGTGCTTCTCTCTCCTCAGGGGTTTAATGGCGCCGTTACACCTCACGAGCAGCAGGTGACATTGGGGGTGTCAGGCTGGTGGCATGAGGTGGCGTCCACAGCCCTCAGAACAGGAGCTGAGGTGGCGGCCTTGGCCTCACAGCACGCAAACCCAGACTTCTCGGTCTTCTGCGTGTTCACGTAACCCAAAATAGGTTCCCTTTGTCAGAGAGAGCTGTGGCAGCAGTGACATGAGCAGTATGTGCCATGGGTGAGGTACTCTGGCTCCAAGCTCCACACACAGCTGATGTGCAAAGGTCTCCAGACTCCTCCAGGTAACGAGAAGCCATGACTGGGAACATTGAGTTGCTCCCTAAAAGTACCACAAGTAAAGCTTTTATTGCATAGGAAGTTTTACAGTGTGTATCCCAACGTATCATCTGGTAAATGATGATAAGCTGTCCCTAGCTATGCAGAAATGCATAGCAAATACAGGCTTTTTTTTTTTTTTTTTTTTTTTTTTTTTTTTTTTTTTTTTAAAAAAAAACAAGCAAATCCACAGTACAGTAAATTTTTTAATTTTTTTTTTCCCGAGAAACTTTGAATGCAGTCTGCATGCATATTACTGATTAAAGAACTTGCTGTGCTCCAGAACTTCCATAGCTGAAACGAGAGTCTAGACACCCTATTACTAGCTAAAAAGACACTTATTCATGCAGGCCAAATTGATTCAAAGTATCCACTTTTCATTTCAAAGGCATTATTTCTGAAGGGATAGTTGAGGTTATTTTTGTGTGGTGTGTTACTTTGGACTGATTCATTGTTGCACAGATAATTTTGGGTTTCTTGCTTGCAAACCTCTGCTCGGCACCAGGAGCAGCAGTGGGGAAGCCAACACAGAATCCTCATCTTTTCTCAGCGAGGATTAATGCTTTTGTATAGTACTCAGCTTCTGCTAAGTGAAGTCTGTACATAATGAGATGGTGAAACCTTTTCTAAAATCTTGCTCTTTAGTGATCACAACTGGGGTTTTGTCACAGGATCTCAGCAGGCATGCCTAGTAATTAGTATCTTTTACATATAATCCTTAACAATATCCATATACCATTTGTAGCAGCTACGTGTTGCAGGCTGGTGAATAATCCATGCTATTGAAGGTACATGCATGCTACAATTACGCTGTTGTTCCTAATGCTGCAGGCAGAAAAACGTAGAAAATGACAGAATGGAACCTGGTTCCAAATAGAAAATGAATGGTGCACCACTACTCTGTTTTATATGCTGCTTGGGAGAGGTTTTCCAAATTGCTTAGTGACTTTGTGCTTTCAAGGATCTATTGCTGTATCTTTGTAAACTCTCTCTTTTGAATGCTGGGCATTTTTAAAATTCTCACTCCTGCAGAAGAACAAGCTTGGGAAAGCTTGTCTGGATGCTGCAAGTCAGAATTTTAGGTCTCTAAATACCCAAGAAGAAGGCTTGTAAAAGTTGCCCTTGCTTCAGCTCTCCATATCTTTATATACCCCTGAGGAGAAAAGAGATTCCCATTCATTTAATTTGTATAGTTTTAGAGGATGAAGTGCATCAATAAGTGATGTTTCAAAGTCATGCAGTTTCTCCTACTGGCCTGATTTTTGGCTAAAAGCAAGAAGCTATCCAATTTAATTTGAAACTTCTGTTATTTTATTAAGCAGCAATATAATGTGAAGTCATTCTCCTTTGAAAGTTTTAATTTTTTAGGAGTTTTGCATTGCATATCAATATAAAGTCAAGAACTTTTAAATAATCATAAAGTGGTGAGTCATAGGATTGCAGACCTGCTCCACCTTCTCACACTCATAATTTTAAGATAAATCTGCAATCACTTTGTGCCTTGCAAACCCAATATCATTAGCAAACAGAGTTATGAGGCTGTGGCTGTGGTATCACCTGCTGAGGTAAAAAGCTTCCTCATGTCCAACAGAGGTGGTGTTACCCACAGGATCCTATCTCAAATCCAAAATGGGTTGTGGGGAAGAAGAGAATCTAGTGATGGATTAGAGACACAGAGTGTAAGGGGTTAGAAAAGAATGGGTTTGAGTCTGTTCTGTGGAATAAATTCAGCCTCAATTCATGTATGTGATGGGAGAGAGAGCTGGTGGATGTTGTGTTAGTCTGCTTTGTGCTTTCTGTAAGCAAGAGGCAATCCTCTTTATCAGTCCATTTATTTGCACACCAAAGGCTCTAAAGTCTGCTTCACCACTTGAGAGGACACGTGGGTCATGTTTCTGACAGTCCTGTGCTCCTTCCCTTTTCATCCTGGTGTGTCTGATGGAGCCAGAGGGAGGGTGCTGAGAGATCTGATCCAACTTCACACAGTTATGTTCTCATAATGAAGCAGATAAAAGTGCAAAATTAAAGAGCTCTAACTTTTTTAATAGAGTGGGTGGATAGGAGAGTGGTGGCCACAATTCATTTGGTTCTGGGAATGCATTCACTAGAAAGCTGATGATTAAAAAATGGAAACATCTCAGGAGCAACAGGAAAAAGAAAAAACAAACAAACAAACAAAACATATAAAAGCAATGACAAAAAAAAAAAAAAAAAAAAAAAACCAAAACAAAACCTAAAGTAAAACAAAATCAGAAAACTTGGAAGAGTTGAAGAAAAAGGAAGTTTAAGATACCCAAATATATATCACCTGGAGAGTGACAGTTTTGGTGCTGATTCAGGAAGGCACTTAAACATTTACTTAAGTGCTGCTCTGAGCAAGAATGCTGTCCTGAGTGGAAAAGCAAAAGAGCTGGTAGCAGTCTGAAGTATCTATTATCCTGACCCTGATGTAGGGAAGGAATGTCTTGGGAAGATGTAAATATTAAAAAGCTACTTTTCATCTGTTCAGAATGGGATTCTTGCCATTCCAAGTGAACAATTTTGTGCAACATTCTAAGGTAACAAAATACAATAGTAGTAAACATTTTCTTGGGAGTAATTCCAGCCTGGCAGAGAAATCACTTCATTGACCCCAGAGATTTTCTTGTGTTGTTTGCTCCATTGGTACACTTAGAAAACAGAATGGGGAAGGCAAGCTGGAATTTGCAGAAATGTGAACTATTTCAGTGTTAACTTCCCACTAATGATCTTTGAAGCCTGTTGAGTGAAATCCTCCCTCTTTCCTTCCCTCTTCTTATTACCCTTAATATATTATTATCCAATTTAGCTCCCCTGCCAAGGGAATGTTTTGCTTTCTGATCTCTCTTGCAAAAGGAATGAAAAAACTCAAGTAAGCTGGCAAAATCTGAAGGTGCAAACTACACCAGGTTCATGCATAATGTAGTCATCACATCTTCTGTTCTTTTAATAATACTGAATTCATATGATATTCAGCACTTGCACTTGGAAAAGATACAGACATATCTGTTCCTTACTTATGGATATGATTTCTACATTAATGAATTCTCTTTCTGTCAACAGATAAAAATTCAGGAGACAGGGAATTCCTCCTCTCCCAAGTTTTCTTGATTAGAAAACATATTACATCATTATCAATAAATTAGAAGAATTTGGCTTTCTAAGAAACTAAATTTTAAGATAGCCTTCCCCTATTATAATGCTCTTTGATACTTAAGCTTCCCAATGCAAATGCAAGCTAAGTAGCATTCTGTATTAAATAAATAAATAAAAAAAAAGACAACTGAAAATAAATTTAATTACAAAGCCAGTTCACTTCAATGGCATAAAAAATTAATCTTATGTAGCTTTAAAGTGTATGTCTACTGTACTGGGTCCCAAGGCAGTACAGTACTGAAAAGTATGAAGTAGGCTTATTTCAGCCATGAGGGAACAGCCCATACAAACTTCCTGCAGCACTTATTGCTATAAGTAATATGAAATGTTTGCTGAGATATCATTGTGTTTCCTTTGGATAAATGCATTAGAAACAATTAATAATGGAGAGTCTGCAAGGAGATTAATTCTGTTTCTTTAAAAGTGGAGAGGTTATGCAGGAAGGGTACTGAGCAGCCTGTTAAATATATAATAAAAAAACACCAAGGCAGATCAATGAAGGGGAAAAGTACTTGTTTCTCACTTCTGTTTAAAGTCCATGTTTAGAAGAACATAACTACTCTTTGTTTGCCATTGTCAAGTGGTGTGGTATCAGATTGTGATTTCTTTTTAATCAGTATCATTTAAAGGGAAACAAATCACTATGCAGGGCCTAATTCAGTTTGATGAGAAATCCAGACTGACAAAAGGGGACAGAAACGTTACAGCAAAATTTACTTGTGACTGACAATTAAGTTTAGTGCTCAGAGTAGCAAAATGAAGCCTGGTAGTCAGCTGATGCACTGGAAAATGAGAAGATTGAAAACATTAAGCCTCAATTTGCTTTTACGAAAAGATGAGCTGGAAGTGGCTGCAGCCTTGGTTTTAATACACAGATGGATGAGATGTGCAGATAATAAAGCCACGTGCAAAGGTTGGAAAAAGTAGGAAAGGTTCCCTGCTCAGGCACTGGCTTGGTAAGAGAGGAAGAACCTGCAAAATAAGATGTTTAAAAGATGATACTTAGTGCATAAATCTGGCCAAGAAGTCCTTCTGAACAGTACAAATCGGTGCTTTTTCCTTTGTCTAGCTTTGCCATATCTTAATTGACATAGAAATTATGAAGAAGCTGAGAATGGGGCAAAATCCTCCTACGTGATGCAATATGCTCCAGGCTCAGCAGCTACTTTCTTGTGAGCCAAAAAAAAAAAAAAAAAATAAAAATCTGAGGGCCTGATGTGTGTGTGAGAGAGAGAGGATTTACTCTGAAGGGGGATTCTTTGCTCTAACTGCTTCATACAACCTGGCGCCGAGAGGTGTAGCAGCCAACTTTGCCATCCTGTCAGATAGTGCTTCCCAGCATGTGGAACCAGGGTGGGAGCTGAGCTCCTCACCTGCTGCAAGGAGCTAGAGATGCCTGTTTTCATGTCCCAGAGATTGTCTCCCTGAAATCCCTCAGAAAGATAGATCATGGACAGTTTGTCTTTGAAGGTTTTTGAGAACAGGTCAGACAAATGTGCCACAGATGGCCCTTTCAAGATGGAGTAGATTAGATGACCTCTCAAATTTCTTTTCACCCTGTTTTCTGCAGCTCTGCGATCTTTCTTTTGAGGAATAGCTGGTGCCAATTTAAAATCCTAAATAGCCTACGATGAATGGATCTTTGTGCTGAAATGTTATTCCTCAGTTCTGCTCCATGTCTTTCCAGCCTTTTCAGTGAGCACAGGGTATTACTGGCTTGGCAGGCAAAGCACAGGGATCAGAGAGACAGCTGGTGAAGACAACTATCTTGTGGGTGCAGCTTCTTATGGGAAGTGAAATGGGGCAAAACAGTGGATTTGGTTTGAACCACTACAAAGTGAGGGGATTAACAGTTCCCTTCTCACTAGCTGCAATCCCCTTTCTGAGTACACAGCAGAAGACTGGGATTTAGAAGAAAGGCAGTGGAATTTGGGAGGCTCTTTTCTCGACTCTGCTCCGCACAACAATTATTTGGATCAGAGGAAAATGAGCAGTCTCCTGTGATATCACACAGTCAAGTCTGATGAACTTTCTCTGCAACCTCTCTTGGCAGCCCATGAAATGTTCTCCAGGGGAAGGCTTGCTGGCAGTGAGGAGTTAGGTGTGGAGTGTGCAGAAGCACCTGTGCTTTATTTGCACCACATACACCTTTTTATGTTTTATAAAATAATAATAATGCATTATTTTTTATAAAATAATAATAATGCATTGTTTGCACATTATGTGCCACCTTTCCCTAGCTGGCAAGGCAGTCCAGGGTCACCACAAGGTCCAGGTGGAGGTATAACAGCTAGGTAAACATTCCAGATGTGTTTGTTCATGGAAGGTGTAAGTTAAATGGGACAGGACTGAGCTCTGCAACAACACTTCCAAGGGAAGGTGACGTGGTCACGTAGGCTGGGAATCCAGCAAGGAGTAGGAGGCACCAGTGGAGCAAAGTGGTGTGGGAAGGTGGCAGGAAAAACAGCAAAGAAATGAATACATGACCACGGTGTAGCCAAACTTGGTCTGAGAAATGATGTGTCTGACTGATAGGAGTAAAAGCTGCCCATAAATTTGCCAGTTACGTGGTTGTGACAAGCTGCTTGCTTTGAGTTCCTGTTTCTTTGTATCCAGCAGCTGGGTCACACTGTCCCTATATTTTCAAGCACTAGAAAAACTACTTTCCATTTCCCCATCTAACTACAGGAACAGTTTCCCATTATGTCAGTAATGCTGCCTGAATAAATACTACTCATTTCTCTACAGGGTAATACAGAGTTCTTATCAGATATCCTGGCACATCAACCAGGGCACTCAACCCATCTCAATGAACAGTATTGTTACTGTTTTCTTTTTCTCTCAGGTCCCCAGTATGTCCCAGGAGACAGGGCATGCTATTTGTACATCCACTTTATGCATTAGAATTAGATATCAAAACCATGTGTCTTGTTTGTCACTGCAGTAAAAGGGAAGGGAGAGCCCATTCCATAGCAAAATCCTGAATAGGGACCTCTTTATATCAAGTTCCCCAGAGTGACTGTCCTGTCCCCCACTGCTAGCAGTGATGGATGGGCAGAGTGAATTGGTGATTAGGGTTTAGGATTAACTGTGGCCCTTTGGTTGGAAAAGCAAAACTGCTGCTTTGGATGGAAGTTGGTATAGAGCAGCAGAGAGACAGACAGCAACTTTAGGGCTTGCCTAGAGAGGAGCAGCCGAATGCAAACAGCTCAAGTAAAGTTAATGGGCATAAATAAAAGCCTTTAAACTACAGTATGCATGCCCTTCTTTGGGGTAAAGTACTCTTAGGTTAATGTAGTTTGAAGGTTGTCTTACTCCCAGATGAGAAGCATGTACATGGTGGTTTAACAGGCTTCAATATATGCTCATTAACTTTACACTGTTAGATGGCTCTTCATGAATTCCTGATGTATTGACTCTGTTGGGAGTTTTGTTGGGTTTATTTTAGTTCTTTGTTGTAGTTTTACTGGGAAAAAAACAAAAAAACAAACCAATCTTTGACTTCTCAGAGAAAATTTCAGCCCTCACCCCCATTAAGAAAAAAAAACCCAAAACCATAGTCCCAAAATAGATTTTTTTTTTTTAAGAGGCAGAAAGTTAGCAATGGTAGCAGAGACAGGTGCTCACCAGGGACCCAGTGTACCTGTCACAGGAAATGCTGATAGCACCAAAAAACCAAGGCAGGGTCAGTTACTAGAATGTGATCTGTATGAAAATATGTTGTGTAGTTGAAAGGTCCAGTCCTGACAATCCTTCTTATTACTTTACGAGGTTTTATAGAAAACGTTGAACTTAGCATTGTGCTAGTAATATTTATGAAATGGTGTTAGAAAATGCAGTAAAAATTTATAGGAAAGTCATTACCTTAACTATAAAGCAAGGGCTCATCCAGAATACCACCAATGGAAAAGCAATCAGTCTGCATCCGATGAGCCCGATGCCAACCCAGGCATGCACACGACCTAAAAGGATGGGGTTCTGTGGGGCTGGAAGAAACAGAGCAGTGGCTTTATCAGACCTCATTACAAAGCAGCTTCTCCTGCCCCTTCCCCCCCTGAGGGCTGCTGAGAAACGAGGATGCAGAGCCCTGGCCTGAGCAAGGGGGGCCTCAGCCCGCCCTGAAGCAGTGTCGGTAATTATTAACTGCTAATGGCGAGAAAAACCATTACGGTACACAATAGGCTTTCCTTTCACACCGCTAATTGTGTGATGAACTTACTTTGGCAGTAAATTGTCACATCTGCCGAGGAGAGAGATTACACTTAGGAAAATAAAATAAATACAGTTGTCGTCCCTTTTATCCCTGGATGATTGAGGCATTTAAAAAAAAAAAAAAAAAAAAAAAAAAAAAAAAAAAAAAAGAGAGAGAGAGGGAGAAAAAAGGAAACTTGGCAGATGGAAGGTATTATTTCTTAGACAAGGCTTTAGGGGGTGGTAATAACGTTTTTCTTTTTTTTTTAATTAACTGTGATATGGTAGGAAAAGCAGGCAAGCTTTCACAAGCCCTCCTCTACTTATTCTCTCTGCTCTGATTGCAGTTCAGAGAGCAGCAGCACCAAAGGCCCCGGCTGAAGGCACACTCTATGGTAGCAGTGTTACCTGGAGGTTCCTTCTCCCCATGTCCTGCTTGCTCTTGTTTGACCAACGTGTCCCCCCTTGGTCCTTCAGCCATGACCAGGCAGCTGTCTGGGAATAAGGAAGCTGAGAGTAGTGTCAGGGATGGGTTGAGCTGCTGCTCCTCTTTCTTCCATGCTGGTGTTTGGGGTGTACTCATTGTCATCCAGTTCATGGAAGTGATCCTGCTGAAATGCTACTCAGGCAACAAAATCAGCACATAAAGATGCCCAGTTTTTGGAATAAACTACTCTCACTAACTCTGTTTCTAGCCTCCAGTTAGTGTTTCCGAAACAGCTGCTGGCTTTTTTGTCTGCTTATCCTGGAATGTTCTAGAACTTAACAGCTGCAGTCCTTTTACCAGCAAAACATTTGGAAAGTAGGGAAATGCTTGTTGAAGACACTGCAATATGAATCTTTTTTTTCAGTCCTATGTCTGTCCCTGGTCTTCAGCTCTTCTAAATACTAGTTCTCATTAGCATTTACTTCTACATACTAGTTCTAAATTTCAAGGTCCTAGTAGGTATCTGCAGATTTTTTTCTGTGCTCCAGAAAATGTTCTTTTATTTTTCTTCATTTCTAGAAGCTAATCTGTAATTATTCATTATTTATGTTGCAAGATGGATGATACTTCAACAGGCCAAAATCTGTTAAAAAGAAGCAGTTTGTGTTCCATGTGTACTTTATTGAATTAGGATTAAAAGGGAAAGGATAAACTTTTGCAGAAAGATATTTAATTATTATTTCCTTATCCTACAATAACATGTACACAGGAACTGGATATTTGTAGTTTTATGTTGAGATAGAGATTGATAGATATCTATTTTCATAGTTATGGAAAGAAGACCATGTCAGTTACTGCAACTTTGAAAATTCAGCTATATGGTAAAAAAATTATGTACCTTAAAGAAAAGAGATAAGCTATATAAATTATACTGTTATCCTTATAACTAAATATGAAAGGGTAAGATGGTTCTGATACATGTAGCCATGTTCAACCAAGCTTTACAGTCCTTAGCCCACCTTCCAGTTAATGGAATTGGAAATTTTGGCTGAGATGTGGGCATCAGTGTCATAAAAACATTGTTCCTAACAGTCCTGTACAGTGTTTCTAAAACAGTCAGTGCAGTGGCAGTATTTTTAGGTGTGCCTTCTGATAAGGGGATGTTTCAGAAAGTGGAGACTTTAGAGGAATTTTTTTTTTTTCTGGTGCTTGGGTATGCTGGCTGATTATCAAAAAATTACAGCAGTCTTTGGGTTGTCTTAGCAATAATCTCAGATCACATGAGACAAATGACAAATCTTTTATTTAAATATCCTCTAGCAAGGGTCCTACTTTCACACATATGTCTATGTCATGTCAGTCCCTCTTTTCAGTACCAACTGCTTTTTTTTGTATGTCAGGTCCATAACACTGGGTTTGCATTGCCCAAAGTCACATTTGCACATTCCTTTTGTCAGTTTGATGGAGACAAATGCAGAAAGTGACAGATGGGTTAATGGTCTTACCACAGTGTCATCACATCACTTCAGGACATGGCATCAACTTGCAATCATGGCATGATGAACTATTACAGCTCAGTTGTCTTCAGAAGAATTTTGGCAATTCCATGGGTGTCCCATCATTCAAGGTCAGCAGTAAAACTACACATCCCCCTCCTGTGAGTTGTTGGCATATTATTTCACACCTTAGTTCCTGCAATTGATTCTTGAGCTTCAGCACTGCCTCTGGAGATAGACAAAAGTCAGAGCTTGAGTTTTTTAGAAAATTTTGTGTTAGTTTCAGTTCAGGGAAAAAAAAAAATCAAAGGGAAAAAAAAAAAGGCATTCAGTCCAAGTCCCAAACGATTTCTGTTCTGGAACCAGAAGCATCTTTGCAGTTACCACTGGAGGTGCTTAGTAGAATTGACATTTTTGTAGCTTTCTGTTCTCCCAACAGTCTGTGGGTTCAGTGAGGATTCACCAACCAGCAAAGGAGGCTCCTACAAGCTTCCATTTTACAGGGCATTTTGTCTGTAAGGCCTTCAATACTATTACTTTACACCAGGTCAAATAACTGTGGTCCTGTAAGATTCACTCATTTATTTGCACTCTGAATTCTTCTAGTTATGAAACGGCCTCCTTGCCTTTGAGACTTTTCACACCCTGCCCAGCACTCTGCTTTCTCCCTGTATCATTTTTAGTCCCCTAATACCAGTTTTCTTTTGGTCCAGCATTGCCTCCTTTTGCATTTAAAATTCACCTTGTAGTTCTCTCCTCTCTGCTGTTTGCAGTAGTTCCCCCTCTCACCCTTCTCTGCCTCACATTGGCTTCAGTGATGCAGTAGAAAAAGTGAGATTTCTTGTGCTGCTGCAAAAGGGAAGTTTCTGTTTGTTGCCAGCTCTTGGCTGGAGATAGTACCCTCAATTCTAACAAACACACTTTTTTAGCTCACTTTTTCTTCTGTCTGCTTTTCCACCACTTTCCTTTCATCAAAGCACTCCACAATAGAATGCTTCTGTATTACCTAATTCCTGCAAATAAGTGAGGTATTTCTGTGAAAATGCATTATAAAATAAATTGCATTACATTGTATAGGAGACATAATGTGACATTCTCTGGAGGAAGCAATTATTTGCTCAATAATGTCCACAACACTCAGCTCTTCAGTTTATGGTACATTCTTGGAAGGGCAGAAGGGTATATTTCTTGGTAAAATAACTGTATTTTCATTTAGAATACCCTCTTTCACTAAACATGACAACTTTATAAAATTGTATAAAAGTAGTATCACCATGGTCATAAGAGAAGTGGGCTTTTCTCATTTATTTTTAAAAAATAAATTTCCTCCTTCTTTTCAAAACTGTCATTTCTAGATGTGGATGTCCATATAAATTAGACTTTTTCCTGGCTGAATCACAGATACAAGAGAGAACACCAATTGCAGATGTTATTTTTGTGGATGAGTAGCTGTGCCATTACGTTCCTCAAAAGTTTTTTAAAATCCTTCTTTAAAGGACAAATGTCAGGAAAGTGACAAGATGTAAATGGTACCTGGTGAGAGTTTTGCATTGCCCTGATAAGTTTGGTTAGCTGATCTCATGCAAAAACCCTTTCAAAATATTAGAAAGTGTTCAATAAAAAACTTTCTATTTCTGGCCTTTTTGTTAATATCCTTGAACTTTTCCTTTGATCATGGACTGTGTGTAATCACCTGGCTGCTTAGCAGGGGGGACAGTAGGCTCTCATCTTGGTGCAATGCAACTGAAGTGATGGGCCAGGTCAGCCAAGAAATAAAAGCAAATTGAAGCTGAATTGTGGTCTTCTATCTAACTGCACAATTGTGTTGACTTTTAAGGATAACTTGCACAAATTTCAGTCAAAAGAAGATCAAAGCAGCAAAAGAGTGGCTGCTGTCCAGGAGCACCTCAGGAGCTTCCAGGCTTTACAGTCATGGAAACAGAATTCATGGGGCATTATGTAGAGGCAAAGAGAGTGGCTGTGCTGGAGGCTCTTGCCAAATACCTTGTGTCCCCCTGGTAATGTGTGAAGTATTAAATGCTTTTGCAGCACAAATGTCGTATGAGTTTTTTCAGCCTAAATACCAGATGAGGCAAGAAAATGTCTTTGTCTCTACACAGTTTATTAAAAAACTTTAAATTCTCTGTTAAGCTCCACCTGTTTCCAAGTCAAAGAGATTTTACTTTGACATATATGTAATGCCAGTAACATTGTCTGTGTAGAACTGAAAAGAGTTGTTTTTTTCTTTTCTTCTAAGTCAGTTTGGTTATCCAAAGTTGGTCCCAATTTTCTCTGGCTGTAATCTTAAGCACCCTTGCTCTTGCTTCTTTAGGGTAGATTCAGATATGCATGATTCAGCTTGTGACTTTCCTTCTGTTGGAAGTGGAAGGAAATGAAAATCAGTTATAAAAGCATTTTTTTATCAGTAAGAAGAGAGGATCTGTGTGGAGCTTTCCTTTAGCTAGACACTGTATGAGTCCATCAGATGATCTCTGATTAACAGAGACAAAAAAAAAAAATCAATATTCATGTTAAGTAAATGGTGGTTGGCAAGTAGATGGGAAAATGTCCAAAGTTTAATGCAATTGACCCACAGAACACACAAATGGAAAAAACAAAACTGTGAAAACTATTTTTCAGGGCCTCAAAGTATGAGCAATGAGTAGCTTGCTGCAGGCCAGACTGAGATATCTTCTGTCTCACCTTTCCTGATGAACTGTCCTACTGTTTATAATTTGTCAAATCTGAACCGTGTGGGAGCCCCTCCTCAGCACAGAGCCCTTTTCACTTCCACATTAATACATTGCCTATTGTATAACAATAGCTCATTGAAATAGTTTTTAAACTTGTAATCAGCTGAAGTACTCTCAGCAAAGAAATGCACTTCTTCAATCCTCTCTTGTAAAGATTTTTTGTTAGGCTAACCTAGAGCAAAGCAATAAATAGGTATATATAATTTATTTGTATTTTATGTGCATGTATTTGATCCGTGCCTCTTTATCCAGAACTGCCCCGCAGTTAAGAGCCCTGATTTACAAAGAATTGTTCTGTTAAAATTTTAGTTGTATGATTTTCCATTATGGAGAAGGTTCATAGTTATTTGCTAACTCTGAAAACTGATAAAGTGTTTATACATCTGTTTGTCACAGGCAGCCCTAGCATAGAAATCAGGAGAGGAAGGTTAAAAAAAAAAATTACTACAGATTTTTCAGGTGATGTGTATAAGAGGTAATGCTGGAGAAAGCAAGACAATTGTGTTGCTGGAAGTCTGGACTCCTTGACCTCCTTCGGATTCTTACAGACACATCTCCTGAAAAATATAACAAAATATTTATAATCAAACCATTCAAAACCAAAGATGGGAAATGCTTGGGTGCTGAAACTTGATGTGACCTTCTCCTAAGAGCACTCAAAGTACAAACACCAAAATTCTAAAAATAAATGATAGACAGAAAGTTGGCAGGATGCTCCCTGAGGTCTGAGCATTTTAATGCCATGTAGATTGTAACTGCATGGATGTTTATCACTGCAGTCCTGCATGAAGGACAGACACTCTGCCAATTCTTATTAATGTGGTGCATTGCTTTTCAGCTGTGGTCGTGGAGTCTGGTATTTTCCCTTTTCTTCCCTGAATTGATTGTGGGAAGCTATCTGATACTTCATGAATTGCATGAGAGTGTGTGCTGTGAAGGATGCAAGTACCTGATTATAGCACACACCTGTACTTGACAGCTTCATTGACAAATTTGTGAGAACTCTTTTCTCTCTGTGCCCCCTCCAGGATGTTATAAAGCTGCTTGTGCCACGGGAGGTCACCCAGGAAGGCCGGCACGCTGCAGAGGAGCACCTTGGTTGCCATCTCATTCATACCTCTCAAGATTTTTAGGATGAATTATTTATCAAAGATGCTTCTGTCAGAAGTTTGGACAGCAGATGTCTTCTTTAATTATTCGTGACTTTCTTCCTCCAGTGCAGCAGCATATGATGAGTTGCTTGAAGAGAAAGTAAAAATGCTTCGTCTTCAGGATACCAAAGAACAGAAAAATGTTTCTCTGTTCTCTTGCTTGCTAGCAGTGACTAAAGGCAATATTGTCCTCCCATCCCTGCCACAAATTCCTGCTTGGATATTCAGCTCCCTACATATGGGAGACTCTCACCAGTGTCAGCAGGAGCTGAAATGTGATGGACTGGCAGTTCTGGATGCTGAAGGTCTTTTGGTCATGTAATAAGCATTTTAATAGACTAGAGAAGACACTGACTGGTATAATCACAGTCTTGGTAATGAGAGGGAAGGGGTGTGAGAGGACAAGAGAATTAATTATCCCCACTGTGTGAGATGAGGCGTGTGTGAAGGGGGAGCATTCTGGTGGGCAGGCTTCATGGGCATCCTGTCCGTGGACTGAAGGCATCTATTTGAAAGCAGCCCAAGATTTTTCTGTTACTTCAGTATTCAAAAGAAGTCTTCAGTGTCTTCAGAGTCCAGCAGCCTGCATTTACAAAGCAACAGCATGCAGAAATATCATAACACAAGGATTTTTTAGTTCAAATTTATTTATGACTTTTTATGAACATCTTTATGAACATCATTTTATGAACATTTGTATAAGAAATACGTGGTTTGCAAGGACATTTTTATGAGGACCTAAACATAGGTAAAAACTCAAACACATATCTGAAGAAGTCCTGGCATTCAGAGGCTCCCACAAGTATCCTAAAATTCTTTTGTGAGAAACCAACACCATGGAACATGCTCTCCTAACAAGCAAGGACTGCAGCCTCTGGAGAGGGAAGGGCAATTTCCTAAGTGCTTATTCCCAGGGTTGTTCCTGTGCACATAGCAATGCCTGTTGCTGAGCCAAGCTGGAGTACTGCTCTGGTGCAGCAGAAGCCTTGGTGATTCATGACCCAGGAATATACTGCTGAGAAGATTTTCCTATTAGCTCCTAAGCAAACACTCATTTCAGTGAATGTTTTGTGCAAGACTGTTTGGAAAATACTCCCTGGTAAAACATCAACAGCTCTTGGAGATGAGTTTTAATTTATCAGAATACAAGCATGTGTTTTTCACTTAGGTTTAAAATCCATTTCATTGAAGTTTATTCCTCTTCAGGAAATTGAAGCTGTGTAAATGCTTGATGCAAGCTAAGAGATGAAGTTGTAAGAGCAGAACCATAAAGGATCAAGAGTTGAGGGGAAAGAAATAGCTGAAGGAAGAAAGAATTATTTTCCCTTTCTACCCTAAAATGAGCACTGAAGTTTTTGCCTGCAAAGTTTCCTCTTGGAGGGGGGTTACCCATGCTGCCTCCTTCACCCTCCCCAGCTGCTTTTGTGCCATGGTTGAAGCTATAAGCTAGCCCCAGGTGGGCTGGCTGGGACTTAACAGTGGGGAGCTCTCAGGAGCAGCTGGCAGACTTGGTTTCTCCTTTGTTCAGGAAAGATGCCAAGCAAGAGGGCCTTTTTCTCCACCTGCAAACAAGTAAGTAACTTCTTGCTTTATGAAATGATATTGGTAAAACAAGTCATGTTGATATTTCCAGTCAAGTGGAAAGTGTGTGCCTCCACTCCTGGATTTAGCTGAAGTTCTCCTTCTCTTGTTCACCTTTGTTTGCTTAAAGCATTACCCATTTAGATAAAAATCTGTGTGCTTGCTTTTTTGGCAAGTTTTTTTGTGAAGTGGGTGCTTCTGGTCTAATAAATGAGCTCTGAAGTCGTGGGGATGAATCTGAGCTCTGTCAAAGCAATGTGCTTGGATCTGCTCCTGAAAGTCCCCTTTCATGGGAGCTTCTGAGCTTTGCCTGTGAGCATTGCAGGGTGTCTGCCTTGGCTGTGTGTTAGTCAAAGAGGCTCACGAGTTGTAGGTGACTGTGTCACATTTTCTGTGTGCTTTAAAAATAAATGTCTTTCCATACTCTCAGTTTATGGTGTTTGCAGGCTGTTGGATCATCTCGTTCCCTCTGGTGGTCTGAGATAATTTAAAAAATGAAATTAGTTTAGTGAACAGACTTTTGTTTCTGACATACACATGCCCTGCACTCCACCCTAGTGAATCCACCCTGCCATTTTGATTAGGCTACACTTCTTGGTTAATTTTACTTCAGAATGAGGTAATGACAAAGAGGTTGTCATGAACATTGAAACTCCTACCTTGTCAGGCATCCTGTCACTTGTGCTGATTGCCCAGGAGTGAAGGTGTCTCACCTGCCAGAAAAATAACTGCTTTGGCTGGTGGCCAGAAGCTCAGTGATAGTCTGGTGCCCATTTTCCTCTCCTTGGCTTGGCACAGGAAAACCAAACCAAGATAGCCATAAAACACTTCTTTTTCATGTTCCTCTGGGGTTAGTAAGGAAGCACAGGCTGCTCACAGTCAAAGTATTGAGGTCTGCTCCTTAGAATATGAACCTGACCTTTCTTTAGGCATTGAGCCTGCTGTACCCCACTAGTGTTTTGTCTGTTTGCTTTAGCAAAACTTACACTTTCTTTTTTTTATAACTATGAGCCTCTCTAAAGGTTAGGACTTCTTTCAATTTTAGAGGTTTACTCTGTATTTCTCCTCACTTAATGATACAAGTAGACCTTTTTCTTTGATTTCTTCCTCCTTTTATGTTTCTCTCTTTGTGACTAACAGACTCTTTTAATCTGCAACTCTTCCCCCATATAGGTTGCATCTGTGTCACACCATACACACGTTTTTCTCTGAACCTTCTTCAGTATTTTTCTTCACCATCTCTGTGTTATCTTTATTTACTGCCTCCTGTTTCAGGGCACTGTCATTACTTCTTTCTTGGATGAGTTGTAGGGAAAATTTGGAAACTATTGATACAGGAATGTTTGAATGTGGCTTCAAAATCTCTCTCCTAATCTGTGTTACCAAAAAGGAAACATTCTGTTCTTTACAATTTTTTTTTTTTCCAAATTACTGTTAGAAGAAACTGTGTAGTACTCTGCTCCTACTGAAATTTGACAGGGGGAAGTGTACACTTTAGTTGTCTATTTCAATAGAAAGTATTTGACCTGTTTTTCCTGTGGGTTTGTGACATTTTTGCACATCTGTGTTCTCCTTTTTTTATGATCTTGTGGTGTTCATGCCCTGCTTTGCTTCCCCCATCCCCTCCAACAATTATTTCCTTGCATAAAGTGTCTGAATCTGTTTTAAGTTGTACTGGAACAGAACTCTGTTCCCTGTACCAATAGAGCCATGCAAGAAACCTTTCCTACCAGACCATATTTACTGTACATACCATATTTTTTCAGCAGTAGAGTACTTATTTTGAGTTTAAAAAAATCTTAAAAATTCATTTTCTTAATTAACTTTCTTATTGAGAGTTTAATGCATGTTCATTACAGAAATTGCAGTTTTCCTCTGCAAATTGACTGTAAAAAAACTTCTTGGTGGGGTTCCATATTTATTGTGCCTTAGTGATTTTCAGATCAAATGCACTCAGTTTGGTAGTAAAAAGATGTTTTTTGGGTTTCTGCCTGGCAGCATTGAGCATTCAACTGGGGCTCTGGCTCAAGCTGGGTTTTTGCCTTCCCATGCATCAGCAACAGCAGGGCAAATTACAGCTTCTGCTTACACCTGCCTTTTCAGTGGGGTTTTGCAGGTGTGACAAAATACAGCTTAGCAACCAGTTCCCTTTATTGTAAGAGGGAACTCAGCTCTGGTTTGCCTGCTGTTGTGTTGGTTCTGCAAAACTAACAAGAATTTTGAGGGGGGAGAATGAGTTTTCTTTTTTTTGTGGTCACCAGGATGTTTACAGTTGAGGAATGTTCTGCTAGACAGACAAAAAAGTAGTTGACATCTTCACATAGTCTTATCCTGAAAAGCAACTGTGCTTCTAGCCAGGAAAATAAATCCTTTTGGATGAAACAGCTGGTAGTGTTCTTAGCAGCTTCTGTAGGTAAAGTTTAGGACAGAGTCATTCCCTGCTTCTGGGAGGCTGTAGCATGGAGTTAGTTGTTCCCTGATTTCCAAAGAAAAGGAAGTGTTACAGTCTGGAGCTGCTCCACAGACCAGGCTTGTTGTGTGTATGGCAGCTGTTTGGTGAGTGGTCTGTGTGGGCATGGTGAACACCCAAGTTCCTACAGTGATGCAGGGGAAAGAAATCCCTTATTTAAAAATGGTCATGGGTTCCAGTGTGAGCTGCATGTGCTTGAGTCAAGCAAGTCTGAGGCACCTGGGGCAGAAGATTCACTCACTGGAGGAGAGGTGCTCATATAATAAGCATCTCTTCAGGTTTTGGCCTTTTGGACACAGCTGCCTACTTTGTGGATCAAAGTTGATCCAAAGTGGAGATGGGTTCTATGGGTTTTTCTGTGTGTCAGAGCACATGGATGAACAAGCACATAGAATTTGCTTGTTTCTTACCAGGTAAAACTCTAAGCTGTGGTGCTTTTGCTCTGTTTTAAGGTGGCATTTCTGAGAAGTGACTTTCCAAAGACTCTTAAACAGCTCAATCTTGTAATGAAAACTCAAAGGCTGTATGCAGTATGTTAATTAGTAGAGCAGCAAATCAATAAACTTATCACCACTGCTTCATCTACTGTTCAAATAAATGAGTTCAGTATTTTACGTTTTCATTCTTTACTCCTCAACTCCCCCCAAGATAAAGAATTGAAGATCTTTGCTTCACTTGCAGCTGTATGAAGGACAAATTAGAAACTGCTGCTTTCTGTGGATACAAGACTGATGTATTAAGAATTTTTTTCTGAAAATTACTTTCATTGGTACAGCCAGATAAAGTAATTTATTTTAGATCCATCTTTGCAAATAGGTCCTGTTGAAAAGGCTGACTGCTAAGAGTGTTTGGCTCTCAGAATGAATCTTTCTTTTGAAAAGTATTTAAAGATTTAAGCTTAGCCCTAGATATCAATTTCCAAAAGCTTTTGGACTTCAAACAATGAGCTTAACTGGCCTCTAGAATAACATGAAAGGTAGTACAATGTCCAGAACATCTATTGAAAAAGCTTCTAATATCTCTAAGTGCCCAATTTATCTCTGGGTTTAACTTTAAAACTGATGGAATTTTTAAATGAGGAAAAAGTTCTTCTAAAATATAATCATAAGCTTCTCTAAAACACTGTTCTGAACCAACTGGGACAGATTTAGTTTCTTACATACCTATTTGCAGTAAGATTTTCTGCTTGAGGGGATGATTTACTGTTTCTGTCAAAAGGAGCTGCAGTTCTTCTTGCAAAATTGTTAGAGGGCGAGTCTGAAGGGATCAGCAGATTCTAAGTTTAAGCTTTTTAGCATGTCATTTGGTTAATTTATGGTACCTCTTTTAGTGGCTGTGGAAATGCTCTGCTTTCTAATACACTACCACTGGTAGTTTTATAGGGAATTGTAATTGCCTTAAAGTTAGCATTTTTAATTCTCTTCTTACTCCTTTCTTTGTTCTTTCTTTTACAGAAGTGAGGGCTCCTGCTCTTTGACTCTGGAATCTCTGCTTTCTCCTCACTTCTATTCTTCATTGTAACACACATACATTTTAGATGTGGATGTGAACAAGCAGGTTTATCAGAGCAGCAGCAGGTTTCCTGAAATGTTTCCAGTATCATAATGATGAGAAGGCCATGGAGGACTTGGCAAGGTGTGGCTTTGTCCACACAGACATAGCAGTTGTCAGGTTTTCATGCCATTTTAATCTGCATTAAGAGAAAAAGGAAAGAAATAGGCTTTTCTTCTTTTATCCCAGTAGTTCCTTGGTCAAACTTCTTCCACTGTGATGATTATTTAAGCTAAGATGTAGTTTAGAGAATTTTCAGCTTCTGGGTATGTCTTCAAGTTAGTCCATGAAGGTTGTATCACCTGGCACCAGACACTGGAGGATCCAACAATCCCTAACTGTCTGCCTTTCCCTGTGGTTGATCAAAAGATCCTTCCTGGGTGCTCAGCTCTTCCCAGGGGCAGATTTGTGTTTATAATGGGGGAATGTGAAACTCTTCAGAGGGGTCACTGGAACCCTGTCTGGAACTTTGTGTCTGTTGAGAACCTGCCCTTAGGAGACCAAACCCTACAGTTCAATAGAACTCAGTTGGTTTGTTTCAGTAGTGACCATCAATGTCTAGAGCCTTCTTTGCCCAGCAGAGTTAGACTAGGTTGGTGGAACTGCAGAAATTAACCCAAACTACCTTCTTCTAAACTATGCCTTTTGTGGGTGGGGTTTTATTCTAGTGGTGTCTTTTATGTTTGATATTTCTGAGAGCATGTATCTGACTTCATTGTCTCAGTTCTGGGCAAGTCCTCTCAGTATTTCTTTGAAAGTAGCTGTGGTTGCCTGGTTGGTTGGTTTATTTGTTGGGTTATTTTTGGTGGTTTTTTGGGGTTTTTTGGGTTTTTTGTTTGTTTGGTTTTTGTTGGGTTTTTTTGGTTTTTTTGGGTTTTTGTTTTTTTTTTGGTTGTTCCCTTGAGGAATTTAGCTTGTGTTCCTTCTGTATTTTAGTGTAAAATGACAATTTGCCAGCACTGCTTTGTTTTAACTCTTCTCTGTTTTGACTTCTAAAAGGATTCATGTATTTACCCTTTCACTGACTTTCCTTCAGCTGTTGGCATAGGTGTGCATTCTAGATTTTTTTTTCAACCCAACTAAGGCATGAATCATATTCCAAATACATATGATCACTAGAAGAAAAAACTTCAGAAAATGAGCTCAATGTTTTTTAGTTGGCTGTTTAATTAGAAATTTTTTTCCACTTCTTTTTCTTCTGTCATGATCTACTTTGGCTGACAAAATCTGGATCTGTCACCTTTCCATCTGAAGGATCCACACAGAGATACACCTATCCATAATGCCTTTAAATTGAATTTTCCCAGTAACTATTTGATGCTTTCCATCATAAATTTTGTTGTCAGCTGTGAATCTGTCACTGAAGAGAAAATGGAGCCCTTCCTGCTGGGAAGGGTGGTTGCCTGGTACAGCTCTTTTGTCCCTCTCAGTCCTTCGGGCTATTGATCATTGCTAGAAAGGTGGCATTTTGTTATGTTTATTGATACTTTACACACTTAGAGCATGTTTCTCAGGCCCACCCTTCCTAGCCCTTTCTGGGATTAAAAAGATGGCATTCTAAATCCCAGTTCCCTCTGGGAATGTTATAGAGTTGTTTTCAAGACCATGCTGGCATCCAACACCTGAGTCACTCCTTATCAATTATTCTTTCTTAAAGTTTCCAATTAAAATATAGCTAATCATTACATACTTCAGTGTGACTCCCATGAAAAGACTTTAATGCCTTATTTTTCAGCAGGGAAAATGTTGGTAAGGCTTTGTATGATTTCCTGTGGCACTGATTACACACATGGGAGGAGAAAGAAAATTCCTGATCAGTTGATGGATTATTTCTGAATTTTCTTTGTCCTTGTAATATTACAGTTGCTAATAGTGATTTATAATGCTTGACCATTTTCTCCTCCTTTAGGAACAGATTTTTAGCATTGTATTTGAATCTTCTTTCACAAAAGCTGCTTGGTTGGGTTTTGGGATGTTGTTTTTTTTTTTAAATTTTCTTATCCTGGTCTACAGATACACACAGTGTCATGGTGTGGGGGATAACCTTGATTGCTTCAATGTCACTGGTGACTGAATGTATTTGTGTAACCTGAGAAAACCTCAGTGTAATTATTAGCTATCAGGGAATATTACTCTGATACTCATAACAATTCCATAAATAACAAAGTTTAAAAAGATAATAGCTCTTTTCTATTGGGATTTTTAATCTGCTAAATCAACAAACAAGTGTGTCCTTCAGAATCACTGAAATGCATGACTGAATCCATCCTTTCAAGAAGAACAGGTAAATAACTCCCTATTTTAGGGATATTCTCAAGTGATATCAAATATCTAAGTTTTAATATGAGGAGAAACACTGAGGTTTTGAACACTTCAGTGCTGGTTTGACAGATGCACTTGATAATCCCAGATCAATTTCTGTCAGATTAGAATAATATGACATCTTTAGATGTTGATGGGAGGGGTGGGACCATTTTCCTTCAGTTGTTCTGCCCAGCTATTCTAATTAATCTCCACTCTAATTTAAAGAAATTACTTACTGTATCAGATAATGAGTTAATTTGTAATTCAATTAGCAGCACCATTTGCAATCCTTTAATGTGAACAAAACCACCTGCTGAATTTCTTAGCCTGCATGATACCTGGGAGATGAATCTTCTTCCTTTGCCATGTCAGGATGGGCAAGGCCAGGTCACCCTGCTGCCCACTAAGATGGACTGGTACCACCTGTCTCAAATACCAGTGGAATTTTATTCCTAATAAGTAGCTGTCAAAACCTGGGGTAGGTTTTTTCCTGCAATGTTTTCTTATTCAGGTCATGATGTAAGTGTGGAGCTTTCAGTTGCTAAGTGAGAAAAGTAGACAGGATAGGACAACCTGTTCAGCCTCTTGCAGTCAAGCAGTCTCCTTGTGGATGGGTTGTTTCATCCCAGCTGCTGTTGAGGAGGTGCTCTCCCTCTCCTGCAATACTAAAAATTCATTAAAAGATGGTGTTTTGTATCCGGGTCTTGTGTTGTTTCCCTCATCCTACTGACTCCTGATTCTTTGGGGATTTCTGGCAGCCATTTAGCAAAAAAGTTAGGTTGGTGTTTAATTTTGTTGTCTATCATGCCACTGAAAAGGGAAGGATGCACCATAGAGTTTTGGTTGAGTTTTGTAGAGTTTTGGGTTTTTTTGGTTTTTGTTTTTTTTTTTTTTTTTTTTTTTTGGTTTTTTTGGTTTGTTTTTTTTTTTCTTTTTTTCTTTTTGTGGAAAATTTAAATCAGGAGAGTTTGGACAAGTAGAGCTTTTCAACTCATCTTGACTGAGCTGAAAAAGAAATCGTGTTGTACTTAGTGCTCTCCATCATCTATAACTTATACCCTACATATTAATATTTTTGTTACTTTAAACACAAAATAAAGGTTTTGTTTTGAAAAACTTTATAATGAGCATACTGTCAAAGAACATCTCCATCTTAAAATGAGAACTCCTAATACAAGTAAAAAAGCAACCAGACAAAGAACACCAAGTTGCTTCTGCTACGGAGCAAATATTCTGTGGATCAATCACTTTCTAAAGCTGCTCAACACCTTTTTGCCCTAAAGAACTGAAAATAAGAAGCATGTTCCTTAGGTATGTTCAGTGACAGAGTGAAGAAGGTTGATGTTTTGTATAGATATTTTGAGTAGATGACTTCACAAGTCCCTCAGTAAATAGGTAATTTTTTTTTTTTTTTTCTGGTAGGTGGGATGGTATGATCTAAAATGAGGGTAATTGTATGTCATTTCTAGTGTAGTAGAAAAAAACAGTTCTGTCTAGAAGTGGCACAGGAAGGGTGACACAGGTTATCATAATAGTTCACTAAGAAAGGACAGGACAGAGGAGGGGAGAAAGGGACAAGTATCAGTATTTCCTCCTACCCTGTGACTCAGGATGGGATTCAAGCCAGGCAAACAGATTTAATGCTTCTAATCACTTTTTTTTTTCTTAAGGTTCTTTTTTTTTTTTCTTTTTTTCCTTTCATGACTAGCACCATTTAAAAAAGACCTAACAGGCCAACTTTCATCTTAATTACTCTCTTTCAGGTCTGTGTGTGCTCACAATGCCAAGTATTCAAGGCGATCCAAATTTTCCTGCCTTTGGCAAAGGGGATCAGATGCTCACCCTGAACTCTCATATCCTATGTGCTGTATGTCCCCAGAATGAGAAAGTTAAACTGAGGTTACAGCTTCTGAGTGTGTTTAGATCTTGAGAGTCACAAATAGATTGTAATCGAGGCTAGGGGCAGGAAGGTAGAGAAGAGCTTAAAAGCCAGATGAGGACAAGTGATCTCTGGATCATTGTAAGTATAAGAATTGTTGGTTCACATAGAAGTAGATGTCCTGAACATGCTCATCTCTGGTCTGTCCATTCAGAATCACACCACTTGCCTCTTAGAAACTATTTTTTGAATCAATGTAAAGTGACAGCCAGCTGGACACTAGTTCTTTTGGGTTAGTTTTGGTTTGCTTTTTGCTTTTTTGGTTTTTTTCAAATCAGCTTTGGAGTGCTCTGGGTACTCAGAGGTTTTTCTTTTAATGTTCAACCAGCCATTGGCTCCAGTTACGACTTTGCCAACATGTTTGAAAGCCCTTACTCTGTGATATGTTTTGAGAGATCTTTCTTTGGTGCTTTTGGGAACAGCAAACATAAAACCCCTATTGTTTGTACCTCTAGAATTTAATTTGGATTAATTAAATAGACTGGGCAGTGTAATGAAAACAACACAATCATTTTTTTATTGGTTTGTTTTTTAGGTTTTTTTTTTTTTTTGCTGCTGACTTTTATGAGTTGAATTTTATTTCCATATTCCTAAAAATAAAGGTTTCTGAACTGGAATGCAAAGTTTAGAAATGTACTCCCCTTTGTATGCAACTCAGGATGACATTAAGTTTAATGTTAGACTTAATATTAGCTTACAGCTCCACTTGAGCAGCTTAACTCTGATCCTTAAACAGTCTCTGGCTTTCCAAGGTTTTTCTCATTTTATTGTTACAGCAAGTATTTTTGTCCATATGGCTGTATTAACCATGTGGTCTTGCATTGTAGCCAGTTTACCAGGTCACTGAGCTGTCACTAGTTTACCTGCTCATTTTTCATCTTGGTGCCCCTTGCACTTTCCCAAGTTTTTCTGGCTATAAATGCTCTGTTATTGAATTACATCAAACCTGATTCCTTCAGGACTGGAGTAACATCTGGTTTGCTGATGTCAGCTCTATCTGGTAGTAGCTGTAAGTCTTGAAATTTAGAAAGGAATTATTTGGGCTGATATGTAGTGCATTAATATGTGCATTTTAAAGATTTTTAATTATGGTGTGGACATTTTACCAAGGTAAAAAAATACCATGGTAAAGTGTCTGCTTATATCATCATTGCTGACCTTATTGGTCAGGTCCTCAGCCTTCTGTGACTGAAAAGCAGAAGGGGAAGTTTTCCAACTCCAGTGTATTTGTCATCAAATACTTTGATAATCCAGTCTTAACTTTGAAGCTGCTTTCTCCTGTGTTTATGTCAGGCAATCTCTTTCACAGGATCGTGGGATAATTCAGGTTCAAAGGGACCTCTACTCTGACCTCCTCCAAGCAGCATTAGTTGTGAGGTGAGGCAAGGCTCAGGGCATTCACCACTCAGACCCTGAAAACTTAAGAAGTGTGGAGACTGCACAGCCTGTCTGGATCCCTCTTCCTCTGCTTAACTGTCTTCATGGTGGAAAGATTTCTCCTTTCCACCTTCACACAGTTTTTAAGAATGTCTGCAGGGTTTGAAGAAGTTAAAGAGTTTTTTCATACTCTATTATAAAGTTGGCCTAGCTTATTAATTTACATATTGGGATGTGCTGGGACGAGATACAGTTATTAAAGCAATGCAGGATGCTATTGCAAGCCTGAGCTGGGAGGGTCTCCTCTAAGCTTTCAGCTTCCACACAGAATGAGGTTTTGTTGTGAAAATTGTTTCCTTTCAAAACTAAAGAACTGTGACACTTTTCAGACAAATGAAGTGCTGTAACATCATGTTCTGTAACAATATTATGTTGTGTATCTTCAGACTTCTGAATGGCTGAAGGTTGCTACTGCTGGACGTAGATGTCACTGACGCTCCAAGTCTGGCTTTTGCAAAAAAGCATGCTGGGCTAGACAGCATTGGTTTGTGCTTCAGCTGGCAGAAAAGCTCTGCTGTCCCTGGGGAATCTGATCCAAGGCTGAGGGAAAGCTTTACCAAAGCTGAGCTCTTTCCAGTCAAGGAAATGGCATCTGCTTGTATTGTTAATACCTGCCCTGAGAGTCTCTGCTGAGGTCTGCTGGTGTCTGAGGTTGCCCACCCAGGTACCTCACCAGCACTGCAGTTTTGCTGTAATCCCTCCCAGGTGAATTGAGGCACACTCTGTCAGAATTACTGGGAAGAAAAGTGGTAATCGTGTGGTTCTCAAGGAAGCCCTGTAGGAGCAGATACAGAGTGGGAGGGATGATACCTACACTGATCATAACACCAATTCTGTTCTAAAGTGCTGTCCCTTTGTCTCTGAGTTTGGTTTATTAAATGTCATTTGTCCCCAGTTCTTTCTTTTGTTCTTCTCAAACTCCTCTTCCATCCACTGCTGTGGAAAACAAGCCCACGCAGGGAGACACTTGCTTGGTCATTTACTCAGTACAAGTCTAGCAATGTCAGTCTTGGAAATTCAGACTAATAGTTAAACTGTAAAAATCTCAAGGGTGGGAGTGTTCAGCTAAGGCAGACACATAACCCAGACCCAGCCCTTTGCCACCAGTACACATTAATTGTGATTAGGATTTCAGCTTCTTAATATGGTTTTAGCTTGCATTAGCAGCAAAAAAATGCAGCTTGTTTTTGGAAGATTCATTGAATTGTTCTTTTTTTGATTATTTCCATCACTATAGGGCAGAGTTAGGGCTGTTTGAATGCCCTCAACTGTAATTATGCAATTGCAAGCAATTTATCCAATGTTTACATGCATATAATACATTGTGTATAAACTTCATTGACCCTAATGTGCTTTGGATCAGATCCAACATAGATGTGTTGCTGGGTTTGTAAAATGCTTTGGGATACTTCAGATAAAAGGCACTGTGATAAAGTGGGAGTTGGTAATTACCATAAGCATGAGGAATTGGTTATACTTGACTCTAGCTGTTGACCTATAACTCTTGGAAAGAAATTGAAAGCTAAATGATAGCTACTGCAGAGCAGCATCCCATCAGAAAAGCTGCGTGATTTCATGGTCTTTAATCTAACTGCCCAGTTTTGAAGGCAGAAGGTGGGACGTTTTTTTCTGGTTGCATTATAACAAAGTGCCAAGGATTTCTTGTTTTCTGACTTGCTCTTTGCATGCTGAGCTGGAGGCTAAGCTGAAGCGTGTCGCAGCCTCCGAAGCATCACTAGGACCAGCTGCACTCTTTTAAAGACAATTCCATTCTCCAGTGTCCTCCTTCTTGTCAAGCCCTTTCTTCTTGCCTTGCTGTAGCACAGTGATGCACATGGAACCATGAAGTCCAATCTTTGTAAAACTTTCCTTGGGATTTGGTATTGGCATTTGCCTCCATGAAATGACTCGGCTGAGTGTCAGCAAGACTGCAGATTGACATGGTCAGATACCCAGAACAACAGACATTTGCAACGCTCCAAATCTCATGAAATCTGGGCATCATCCATTTGGCTGCCAGCAGTGAAACCTGATTAGCAAGAGACAAGCAAAATGTATCCAAAAAGTTACAGTACAATGTGTCTCTAAAGCCAAACTGGGAGGAATGCAAATGGTTTTGCTACCTGTGTCCTTGCACCTTAGTGCTGCTGAGGTAAGGAGGGCAAGCTTGCCAGGCTGCTTTGTATAGGCAGCAACAACTATGTAGACCTTGTCATTTTCTTGGAATTTATATTTCTTTTTCAAAGCAGGCTTTTTGGGTTTTTTAACAGAAAGTTTATTCAACCTCTCTTTGTATAGAGAGCTGTTTGATGACAATCCTACCTGTCAGTCACTGGATATCTTGATAGCAGAGCCAAGAGCTTGCTGGACAGTAGAACAAACATGAAAACTCTTACAGGACCTTATATTTTAAAAATTCAATGATTGCTTTTAGATCATTTACTTTTCTATCAAAAAGGAGTAGTGGTCAAAGGAACTTGCAAAGAGGGCTTTTCTTCCAAAGACTTGAGGGGAGGGATGCTCTTCCAAAAGTGAAATGAAGAAACCAACTGTGTAATCAGCCTTCCTCTGCAAAATCTGAGGATATGGTCCTGAGGTGATGTAGAGTTCCTGTCCTTTTTGAAAGGATCACACTGTCTGTGGCTTAGGAACATGAATTTGGTAGCAGGGTGTTGCTTGTCCCCCTGAGGGTTTTCCCTCTTCCACAAGGCTGTGCTGGGTGCCCCTCGAGTTGTTCTCCAGCCACAGTGGTGTGGAGAGGCCTGGAGGCACCACAGACAAAAGGGGTGACACCTTCTCCATTTCTAGTATTTAAGGACTTCAGTGTTCTACTGGAAATATGAATTCCTCTATAGGAAATACAATCAATCTTTGTCATGGTAATTAGCATGTCTGTCATAGCAAAGGCCACAACAAATGCAGCTTTAGGAAGCAGATACAAACCATCTCTTTCCTGAGATGTCTATTTTTGTGTACAAAAGCTACCTCTCACTGATGCAGAGATCCCAGTGCAAGTCCCTAAAATGCAAATAACCTTAGTAAGGAGGTAGATGTTAGAACCAGCCACATCATTTACAGGGCAGCTGTGTTTCTGGACAGAAAACATCCCTATTGTATTTAAAAACAAAACCAAAAAAACCCTACCAGCAAGAAGTTCAAACCCTCCTTTCCCAATGAGAAAGAAATGAAGTGTGCTGTGTGGCAGTAAATATAATCTGTTTACAAAGAGGGCATATTTTTTCCAGTAAAATAATTTATTTAGAAAAACAGACATATCAATCTAAGGTAATTAAAAATTGCAACAGCAAAATTAAAGTGAGTACCTCAGAGGCAGTTGTGGAAGGAACTTTCAAACAGAAGCATGCTGGGTGGAAAAACACAATACATGTTGTTTCTGTCCACAGCCTACTTGCTGCATTAATGTGCACTAATGTACATTTATGCACTCCTGCTAATCATATCCAGAGCCTTTCTGAAGTAAATAAAGACTCTCTCTGTTCCAGCTAGTCCTGTTTTACAAAGCATAGCACTAATCAAGCAAGTTATCAGGGTAATTAGGGAATAGAAATCACTGGGGGCATCATGCATTATGATTTGTCTGCTCTATTTTTAAGATCCTGAAATGCAAATAGGTAACAAATTGTGTTAGGGGTAAATTTGTTTTTTTTTCTTGATGTTGAAATTAGTATGAGACAGGCACCCAAATGGCACATATTGACAGAAATTGTTGGCTTCTTTCATCCTTTCCTCCCCCTTCCCTCCCCCTCTCCTCATGCATGATGTGTTAGTGGAGCACCTAACCCTGTTTCCTTGCCAGAAAGACAAGAATGGGGCTTCTGTTAGGTCCTGGGCTATCCTAGAGGCAGATGCTTTTCTCTGCCTTGCAGTCCAGTGCAGAGAGGACAAGTCAGAGGGAGTCAGGAAAGCAGGTGCAAGGGTCTGTGCAAAACCCTCTGAAATGCTCCCTCTGCCAGGGGAGAGCTCTGAGTCTGGGGGAGAGAGGGCATCCTGAGGCTGGATACCAGGAAGCAAGAACTTGCTCATTTTGCTTGACAAATTACCAGCAGAAAATCTCTGGCAGGAGCTAGAGCCTGAGTGTTGTCTTCCCTTCTGGAGCTCTGAAAGGGGTGTGGAATGAAGTGGAGGCCACCAGCACAAATGAAATAGTGGTGTGTGCTGGCTTGGGTGGACTAGTAGGGTGACAGTAGCTAAACTAGTTGATGTAGGAAGTAGGAAGGCCCTTTCCTATGGGGAATAATCATCTCTCCCACACCTGTTTTCCTGAGCCAGTCCTATTTTGGCTAGAGAGCAGCCTTAAATGCCCCAAATTGTTATGACTTCTATGTTTCCCTTTATAATCTCAGAAAACTCTTGTTATAAAACCACTTTTGAGTGATTTGGGAGGATATATAACCACATGTTCTGAAAATCAGAAACCAAAGATGGACCTAGCATGTAGGAACAGAAGAAATGTGGTCTGAACCATGAGGGAAGATCATGCAGTTGTTTGGGTTTTTTTCTTTTTTTAAATTAGCTAATACTTAAAGGAGAAACTTTAATATTTTTAGTCTCTCAGACAGCTCTGTGCAAAGCTATGGTGGAAAGATGCCATAGAGGAAGATGGGAGGTCCCTGAGTAAAGACCTTGAGGAGGCAATTGTACAAGCAGAGAAGGATCTGGTACATGTAACATAAAATTTTATCATAACATTATTTTTTTCCCCATAAAGTAATGGAAATGGTATCAAGTGACAGGTGACCACTAACAGCTTTTTATCCAAATGTTGGTACTGAAGATGCAGAGTGAACAGATAGTGAACAGCTTCACCCCTGTGGTGAGCAGGGGAAGTTTGTTTTCTAAACATGAATAATTTTGAAGGCTGAACACATCCCACATGTCTCTACAAGCAGGAAAATAAACAGAATGTACTTTTTTTTTCTCTGAATTATATCCTTCTCTCCAGATAATATAAACCAAGCACACGTGGGGTCTTTCTGGGGGGTGAAAGATTCGTGTCTGTGTGTCAGAAGTAGCTCTCTCAAAAATATCCAGGCCTAGGAGCTTTGAATAAAGAGTAATTGTTAATGGGTACACGGGTGGATACAGGCAGCAGGAATTTATCCACAGTTAGCTCTGAAAGCAAACTGTCTTTCCATGTGTGTATTGACCAGGGGATCCCAGGAGTATCTGCTGCCAGGTAATCCATTGATTTCAGATGGATTCTTGCAGGCAATAAAAGTTATCAGTCAAAATATGGGTCTCTTAACAAGATACCAGCAACTGGAGCTGAGCTAAGTTAGCTGGCATCTTTGATCATCTCTTCCCCCTGTATTCTGGGGCTGTATTCTCAGACAGCTCCAGATTCCTGAAAATATGTGGCATTGAAATGTACTTTTTCAGAGTGTTTGAGTAAAGTGGGTTAATTTTTTTCAGCCTCTAAATCTAATCTAATTGTGATTCAGAGGGGCAAGGAGAGAACAAGCTGGCCATGAGTCTTGAGCTTGTGAGAGTCACCTGCTGAGAAGGGGATCTGCAGGTAAAACAAATTCAGGCTGCAGCAAAAAGGAGCTGTGAGCAATGAAACTAAATTTAGCAAAGATGAAACCAGGAAGGAATAAGGGCTGCAGATGTTGAGCAGGCTGAATGAGCCAAAGGATGCTGTTTGTCCACTGCTGCTCTCCCTCTGCATCCATTGTGTGCATTCTGGTCTTCAGACATGTATTTTATGGGAGATTTGCATTCATTGTCTTTTAAGGCTATTTTCAAAATGAAAAGCCTGGAATTTGTTAAAATGAAAAGAAGTGCAAATATTATTGGGTTTTTTTGGTGCTTCAATGTTTTTGCTATTGGGATGCTATAATTTATAATCAGTAACTTTTCCCACCCATCCCTTCATTGTTTGAAACATTCAAATTGCAAATCTTAAATTAAATTACAAGTTGTTTGAGAAGGGAAAAAACTTAAACTTTTTGCAGGAGTATCTTGTTTGGAGGGAGGGAAATAAAAAAAATAATAGATTTCAGAAACCAACAGCAACAAAAACAAACCCTAGCACAAACAAAACCCCACCTCTAAATATTTAAACTGGAATGAATAACCAGTTGTCTTCTGACATGAACATGCATCTGTAAAAAAAAAACAACAAAAAAACACAAATTGGCATTTCTTGTATTAGGCATCCAGCTCCATATAATGTGTCAGTAAATGTTCAGTGTATTGGTACTTTAAATGAAGGTAAAGGAAGGTTTTCATTTTAAACAAAGTTGTGATTTGTCAAGAGCTGGGGAAACTCCCCTGTTAGACCAGGTTAGCTTTATTTCTACTATTTCTATTTCACCTTGCACACCTGCCTCCATGCTTTGTCTTTATTCCACAACCCTTGTTTTGAGGGCTTATTTGCTGGATCTGATAGATGCTTCAGGGTTCTGATTTAGCAGAACATGTAAGTAGGGGCTAAGGTCTGAGTGTGCTCTTAGGTCTCTGCAGAGGGATCCAGGAAAGGATGTGCTCAGAGGCCCCAGATGAGGGAACCCCTTCTGTGTATCCTTGGTGTCCATGAATATGATGTTTTTCAGCATCAGTAGCAAAACACTTAGTGCTGGTTAAACAACTTGCCTATCAGAGGCAAGATTAGGTTCAGTTGATCACATCTTTAGCAACCTCTGTCTGCTTTATACATCTCTACATTCCTTTGAACAGTAAACAAAAGGGATGTGTTTTTATACCACTGAGAGAAAATGGATTTGGGTTTCTCTGGAACTGTTACCCTCCTGTTTGGACAGGAACTGCTAGGAGCTTGGATAATCAGTGTCTTCATGTGTGCTCTTCTAGACATCAGTGTCAAAAGGTTTTCTTCTTTCCTCTTTATTAAAAAGAGGAGAGAGAGGGGATGAATTGTTAAGTCTCTTTTTTAAAAAACTCCTGGTAACTGAAAAAAATCACTTTTTGAAACATCTAGCAGTCAGTGCCTCCTTATAGCAGCCACTATACCCCTATAAAACTCCAGTGGCAAAGCAAGACATGAGATGACAAAATCCTTTGAGTCCAGAACACAGCTGAACTGTGTTGCTAAGTGGAGAACCTCCATTCTGAAATGACATGTAGCCCCAGCTGTGTGCTTTGGATGGAGACATCAACACCCCTTTGGTACAATCCCAGTAATTTTCCATGAGAAGATGATGCCAGCCAAGTGCTTGGTGGAATAGCATCTGCTTTGCCAAGAGTGTCATGTAAAATCTGGCTGGGTTTTGGTGACACCAGTGTTACAGTTCTCAGTCGTGAGAACATTAGGTTACATCCAAATTCTCCAGGTACCTTTTTAGTGACTAGAATAACTTCTGTCAGTCTTTAATCTTCTTCCCACAATCCCCTTTCTCCAGTTTATCAGTTGAAAAGCAAAAGACCAAGCTGCAAGGCTCATGTACCATCCCTTTTCATGCTGGACCCTCCCTGGTTTCTGTAGGATTTTAATTGGTACAGTGATAGAAGCCAGTGATCACTATCAGTATATCATTTTCTTTTGTGCTGTACTGCTAGTTCAAGAAAATTCAATCTAAATGGGAAAGGGCAGGGGGAAGCAGTCTTTTGAGAAGCTGATAGCAGCCTTTGTGCACCCCCAAAAATGCCTGTTCAGACCATGAAGAGAAAGTTTGCAGGTGCCATGGGTAAGTATATTCCTTTCCAGCTGCATCCAGAGACTGGAGCTCCACGTTTACAAGCATGAAATATAATTGTGGCTAATGCTTACACATTATCTTGGATGTGGGACATAAATCTTTAGCTCCTGGGACTTTTTAAGAAGAGACTTCTGTCCCTGTGGTCTCTAAGTTGTCTGCCCTATTTCTTGGATCCTCCCAGGGCAGTATTTCTGAGCAGACACCACAGGATTTGCAAGACAATGCAAAATGAGATTGGAGATACCAGTCCCAAACAAAGACAGGTGAATGTATGATAGATACCAAAAGGTCAGATTCTGCACTGACATTTACAAAGATGTCTCTGTAGGTCTTGATATTTTTTTCTATTATCCCTGTGCTTACATTTTATATTCATTTTGTCTAGAGCCTGCAGTTCTCACCCCCAAGCATACCTCTTACTTTAACAGTCTCTTTATACCTCTTCTCCCCGTGTGTGTCTGTGTATGAAAATGATTACTAAATACCCAGCTATACATTTATTTAAAGTTATTTAGGGATGGTCAATCGGAGCATCACAAAAGCAAGAATATATTTCTAGACTATTAATCAAATCCCTGTTTTTTTCTCAGAAAAACAGTAAAGGTCTAGTAAAGATAACTCAGGGAACCTTGAAAGAGGGAAACTGGTAGGAGAAGCCTCCATTCCAGACACAGCAGCCTATCAAAGGTTAAGAGCTGTGGAGAACAGCATGCAGGGAGAATTGCTGTGATAAGGTGGGGATGCAATAGGAACCAGCATGAACAGATAGAGAATCCTTAAGCCAAGGCTGGAAGGGAGCAATTTGTAAGTTCCTCACAGGGCTTATTTTTCCTTAAAGACTCCTTAAAGTATGGAGTCTCACAAGTCTCTAGTTATGGTGCTTTATGGTTATTATGTAGTTAAAAGAAGTATTGTCCCATTTTCTGAAGTTCCAAGTTAAAACCAAGATCATTAACTGCAAAATAACCTGAAGACCAAGCTTATCTTTAAGTGAAGAATTTCTGAAGGCCAGGAATATATTATTACTCCCTGCAGATCATGGGATACCACAGCATTGAGAATCTGTATTTTCAATTTAATCTTACACAGACTGTAATTCAAAACATGATGTCTGAAGAACTTAAAGCTGGCGAAGTCAAGGTCTGATTTGTTTGGAAATGCTGAAGTTTTTGTGCCCCTCAGTTTGATGTCCTTGTTCATGCTCTAAAATAAAATGTTTTAAAGCACCTGATAATATGCAATGATGTGCTCCTTCTCTTTCTTCCTCAATTTGAATCCCTGCCCTCAGTTGTGAGAGGATTTTGCAAAGTAGATGGAGTTTCAGGCATAGAACTTAGCACTGTTTCAGGTTGTGGAGGGGCATTCACCTTGTCACAGCTTCCTAAGTGGTGGGCAATTGCTTAACAGGGTCTTTTGTGCAGCCAGTATGTTGGAAGCATTACTGTCACCTCATGTATCTTCCTTTAAGTTAAATCAGAAGGACATATCTGGCTATTAAAATCTAACATCTAAAAAAAGCTGTGAACTGCTACTGAAGTTACACGTGAAACAACTTCATTTAAAGGTATTTTTCTGCTTTTCCCTTCTATTGTAAGCCAGGACCCCTTGCCCTCCACAAGAATGTGATAGTAAATTAAATGCCTTCATAGCCACTGCAGGACAAGACAATGTAACTGAAGTGGGAATAATCCTGTAGTGATTGCAGTGCTCAGACCAAGAAAGTCTGATTTTCTTCTTTTTCCTTCCCACCCTTCTGTGTTTGAGTTGCTTTGTCAGCAAGAACTGGGTCACATGGAGTGTTTGTTTTTCAAAACATTCTGGAGCTCACAGTGTCATAGAAAATCAAAGCCTTCCTGTAGTAATATTGCTAATCATAAAATGATATGTGATTAAGTGCAAATTAAGTAGTAAAACTAAATAACTGAGTGAATAAAAAGATCATTAAATGGAGCAGAAGGTGATATTAGGAGCATTAAATCACTGAGAAACAAGTTTTATATTGGTAACAAATAGGTTCTCTAATCTAAGATCTGTATCTCATAGCTGGTACTCAAAAAGCAATTTTTCACTTGTAAGGGAAGCAGATCTTTAAATAATTAGAATGCAGTAGCAAGTTTCCTTTCTTGTCTGTCTGTGTGAGGCGAACAGGGCTGGGAAAGAGATTGTAGATAAATAAAGGGATATTGAAGTGTCAGTGATGACAAAATATGATCCAGTTGTACTATTGGGCTCCTTAAGTGCAGTGGTAAAACTGAATCTGTATGTAAAGTGACTTGCCCTTTTTGATTCATCTCCTTTTTTAAAAGCATATACAGACAGTAGCTTGTTCCACTTCTTTGCCTCATTTCACAAGTGAGTTTTGATCAGAACTAAGCTACTGATGTCAGATAATTTTTGCTCTGTTGCAATCCAGCTCTAGAAAATGACCACAGAAGAGTTACCTTCTCTCTGTCAAAGAACAAGGGCTTTTTAATTTTATGTATCCAACCTTACTTTTAGAATTAGCCCTGAGCACTGGCAAATCAGATCTCTGAGCTGGTGCATCCCAACATGCTTTTGTTTCACCTGTAAATTGTGCAAATACAAACCTTTGTTTATGTAGTGTAGTTTTGTAGGGTTTTTTCTCTTACACCACTGAATTCCTTTTAGTGTTGGACTTGGCAGTTCTGGGTTAATGGTTGTATTGGTGATCTTTGGTGAAGGGTTTTTCCCAACCAAAACAATTATGTGATTGTGTTGCCTAAGTATTTTGCTTTTGTTTATATATATTATAAATACTCTAATTATATATCTTAAAATAAATGTGTACTGGGATTTGTGTGTGTTTGCTACTGGATGAGAGATTCAGTATTTCTCTGATTTGAGTTTTCCATGACAAGTTAATGACTCCAGGTCATTCTTAAATAAGCCTTTATTTGGCATCACACTGCATTTACTGTCAAAGGAAGAATAGGACAGATGCCACTTTTTAATTTGAAATAACAGCATATAATGTAGACAAGAAAAATTGCAAGTTTGTTCAGCTATTTCAGTGGAGACAGCAGTAGCCTAACTAGCTACCTGGATCAGATGAAATTTTCCCATGGATAATATATCAAACATTGAAATCATGGACCAAAAAAGATGCTATAATCTTAACCATGGAAACCAGAACATTGATGGTTCTGTAAAGCTCAAGTAGCTGTGCAGAACCATAAACCAGATGCTACAGCACAGCTTGGATCTACTCATTCACCTGATATCCATGTTGGGAATCAACATGTCCTGAAAACTCTTTTCAGGAGGGGAATGAAGTTCATCCATTCTCTCTGAATACCCACAGTTGTCTTTCTTATCTCCCTCATTGCTCACATCCTATGAACTATATGTATGAGGCCCAGATTTTTTTTTTTCCTGCACAGAGAAGCAGGCTGGCTGGCTTTGCTAGTCAAGAAGCTCCTGTCTGCAACAGTTTCACCAACAATGAGGATATTTATTGAGTAGATACCCACTAGATGTTGGGTGTTTCAATAATAAAACATCACTCCTTGCCAGAGCCTACCACTCCTGGCCTTTCATTTCCTAACACAGAAATGAATTCTCCTTGACATCTGAATTTCCATCATGGAAATGCTCTTCTGCAGATAGAGAGGCAAACTAAATTAATCTGCAGCACTCTACATGGAGGAGATGGGGTCTGAGCCTTTTTTCTGTGTGTGATGTACCCAACATGTAAAGAAGGAACACTCCTGATGGCTTTGTTAGGGCTGTTGCTTTTTAAGTAGCATACAAGGCTTTTGAAGATGTATGGAAATGCAAAATGGGCTGAGCCAGGAGAACTGTGTGATAGGAGGTGTGATGAGAAGCAGGTGTGCCCTGTAGGGGGACAATGGAATAGCCTCCAGCACTTTCTGAAAACATCCTTTGTCTCTCTACAGCAGACATGTGGCAAAACTGTCATTTCAGAAATGGATCAAACAATCCTACCAGCTCGTTCTCCTCAGCCCCCATTTGTGCTTCCGTGCTTCCATCATACAACTCGGTTACCTTAGGCTCTGAGGAAAGTTGAGAAATTAAATTTTCTGCTAATCTGATTTCAGTGGCATCTTCCTCTGCTTCAGATGAATTGGTGCACAAAGTGTTGTGTGTTTAAGTAAACTGATGTCTCCTACAAGAAAATATTCCTATTGACCCAGAGTGTCTCTTTGTACTAAAATATTCTGCCTAGAAGCATCACAAAGACTGTAGTTTACTAAGAACTACTTAAGTGCCCTCTGCACCCATAGGGCCATTTTCTCATACCATGGGCATACTGAGGTACATCTAGAAACTGAGTTGAGACCTGGCTAGTCCTTTCCTGAATCCATTTTAAACATCCTCCTATATTTTTCCCTGTCCCTATTTTGAATAGAAGCATTTTACAGTGAAGCATCAGCTTCTGTTGATTTGGTGGTGAGGAGAAACAGCTATTAGTTGGATGTTTTCCCTCAAAAAAAGAAACGTCTTTTAAAGTCCCAATGAGACCAGCCTTGCTATTAGATCTTTTTGTCAAAACCTCAGTTTTTATGTCTCTAGGGAGAAAATTCAGGGGGGTTGGAGGGTAGAGAAGGGGGCAAGTAATAGCTAGAAACGGGAGTTCACAGAAATGTGTCAGCTTAAGTTCATCCAGTTCTGTGTTTGTGTCCATCTCTGTTCTCACTGAAACCAGTGGCATGGTTCCCACTTCCTGCAAAGGGATGAGAGCAAATGCTGAACATACAGAGCTGCCTCTTTTCTGACAATAAAACCTTTGGAGACAGAGAAGTGGGAAATGACCAAATACACTGCCAGTGACTGCATAATTGACTGTCTGACCACTGCTGCATGATAGCTGCAGGCAAGAGACTTGGGCCTTTAGCTTGCTGTAGGTTGCACATTACTCTTCTGCCTGCAGCTTTGTAAAGATGTGGAACAGGCTTTCCAAGACAAATGTGCAAAAAGGAAACAGAGTAACTGTGATCAGCTGTAGCCATGAATTTTATGAATGGTTTTGTTGGAAAGAGCATTAAATGGTCACATCAGTCTAAATACAAGGTCTGCATTGTTTCTGTTCCAAGCCCGCAGATGGGTAATTCACTATGCAAGGGGTTTTCATGGCCAACATTTCGAGCAGTCCTATTTGCCTTGGACCAGCTATCTTTAAAAAGAGAAAAATTTAAACTTTTTGCAGCAGGAAATTGTTGTTTCTGTTGGATATAATGTAGAGAGGATTTTTTTTTTTCTTTCCCTCCTTCAGTAAGCAAGGTAGCACAGGAATCTCTGGCTAAATCGCAGCGTGTCAAGTGAAGGTTGGATGGGAATGTTTCTGTCATAAAATGTGCACTGAGCTATGAAAGTCAATGCCACAAGATGTCATCCTAGCTAGAATTTTAGTGAGAGCCAGGAAACTGGCTGAATTATTGGTAATTCTTGAAATAATGCCTTTTAAAAAGAAAGCTTAAAGAGACATTTAGGGCTTTGTGGCATAACCTTGTTCCTAGACCTTAGTGAGAAATTTTTACTTTGTAGCATCCTTGCTTTTCCATTTCCTTCCTCTCTTCCTTCCATCACTGGCCATTGGCAAACATGAAACACAAAATTTTAAATTGAAGTAATCTGTTTTTTCCCGTTTCAGACAAACTAACTGCTTATTATGAACAGCAGTCTCTAACCCATTGCTCATGAGGCAGTGTTCAAGTATTACTCCACATTTACCATATAATGAGCTATGAGTTCATGTTCCTAGGTCTCAGCCCTTCTGATTTCTGTTGGTGTTTAGCAGACTGCAAAAGAGGCACGTTGGGAGGATCTTTTTGGTAAAATTCATTGCAGTGACTTATGGCAAATGTCTGGCTAGGAAGATTCTACCTTAGCATGTTTCACAATGCTTCCCTCATCTCATTCTGGCTTCTCTTGGAATTGGGAAATGAGCCTTCCTAAAGGGTGATGCTTTACCTGGTGCCTAAATGACTGGAAGCTGATGAGGATTTCTCATGTGCATGTACATACATGTACACATGCATGATGATTTTTAGATCTAATAATGTAGCTCCACTCCAGGAAATGTTTTCCTTTCTTTCAAGGGGGAGCTTTAAAAATATCTACATTTAAATAAATGTAAAAACCTCTGCTAATGAATAGCACATTTTAAATGTTAGTTTTCTCACTCATGTCCACTTAACATTTTGGATAATGAAGGCAAGTGATGTGAACAGCACTAAAATTTGTGTCTAATCAACATCAAGATGAGCTGTATACTTATAAGAGTGAGGTCACAAAAGGGCATAACCATGCACATGACACCCTAACTGTTTTTCCCCCAAAACTGAGAATATAATTTCAAGAAAAGACTAATAAATATTAGTTACCTTCTGTTTTGTCCCATGAGCATCACTGGTAAAGTTAAGATCTTGCTTGCCCCTTTCAACAGTAGTTTTGCTCTAGGAAAATGCAACATTGCCATGGTAACAAGCTGCTTCCACCATCCATAAAAATAAAGGGCCAGATATTTGTTTCCAATGATAGCATCTTCTGTTTAACTGCCTTGAGCAGTGCTGACAGGGTCAATCCTTGTTACAATAGTCTGTTCTTCTTGGTCAAACAAAACCTGCTAAAACTGACTGTGATGGACACAATCATAAATCCTTAATATTAGCTGATTCTTTGTTTTTTTTAAATTTATTTTTTTAATGCTTTGAACAATTAAATGGATAATGTATCCTTCTGCCCCCCCCATGCAAGGTGTGGAGCACTCATGTTGGTTTCTTATTTGGAGAAGTGAATGATGGACAATTATAAAGTTTGGCTTCCTACTTTTAAATAAGGTTTCATTCCAAAGTGTGTTTCTGTCCGAGGTGGAAATGTCCCCGTGAGACACAGTCTGGTGAGAAACACCAAGGACTGCCCTCTAAAACACTTCATAGCAGTAGTAGCAAAATACAGTCATTACAAAACCATCCACAGCCCTCTGGCCTGAAAGATCATTGCACTGTGTCATCTGCTAGAATTTCTGGCAACCTTCTCATTGACCTTCCTGCTGCTTTACCCAAATGCCTCACTCATGCCCTGTTGAAGGACTAAAACTGTTCTCCTCAATATCCAGCTGAAAAATGAAACCTAGAATGGTGAGTACACAAATGTACTGTTATTTAGGGCAGACTGTGCCAGAGATTGCAGGTGAATACCTACCTGGGTTGTGGAGTTTAGTTCAAAGTGTGGAGCTGAAAGTCCAAGTGCCTCATTGTACCTCTGAGCACCTAAAGATATTAAGCTGGGGAGAAGGATAGTTAGTACCTGGGCTGCTTTGACCTGCCCATCACAGCCCAAGAAACTTATCCCATATCAGTGGGATGGGCAAGGAGTGCAAATATCTCCTAGCAAGGGGCAGGGGAAGATGGAGAAAAGAGCATGCATGGACATCTAGGGATTCAGGAGATGGTTGGAGGGTTTTTTGTTTCACTAGATGAAAGGCTCACAGTCTTGTGATGCTACCACTGCTTTTATGTCTTGTAGATGTGAGCAGATGTGCCCAGAGCCAGGCTGTTTCTTGGTGTACAGAAATCAGTAGGATTTTTAGTGGGAGAGGGGAAGCTCTCCACCCTTAGGGTCCTGATCTGGGGGTGCAAGACCATGGAACCACCTGGTTCTAGGAGCCCACCCTTTGCTTTCAATCCAATGTCTTGAATGGGGCAGCCAAGCAAGGGAAAACCAAGTCTCTTTAGGGTGATGTTATTTCCTTTCATCAAAAAAGGAAAATAACTTTTGAGAGGGCTTGAAAAGCAGTTGGTAATGTAAGGTAAAGGGCGTGCCTGGGTTTTGGGGATGAACAATTCCAGCTCACTGCACTAGGCTCTGACTTTAGGAATGCCTCCCTCCAAGTTTGCTGGTGTTAAAACACCCTGTAGCTGCCATGCAAGTCCTAGAGTCAGTAAACTCAGTCTTGTGATTAGTGCAATTAATTATACCCAGGAATTACATTCTGCTTTTAAAAATAATAATAATTTTTATCTTCCACTTGCTTCAGACTAATTGCAAGGCATCTAAGTGTCCAAGTTTTTCATTTTCTGAAATCCTTTTTAGTTATTCTCCCTGTCATTCAGGTGAACTTGGGTACATCAGGCTTAAAACTTATTCCTCCCCAGCACAGACACTGTTTGGGCTGTGGATTCTTTGGAAAGGTTGTCTGGCATGACAGTACCTTGGAACTGGAGTGTACATCAATACCTATTGGAAACTGTATGTATTGCTCTGAAAACATAAATACCATACAGTCAGCTGGAGACTGACTCAGTAAATCAAAATAATTACGCTTAATGCTAAATATTCATTACAGGGCCTGGCACTGTGGTAAAACGTAAAGAATCTAGATTTTCAAAATGGACCAGATGTTCCAGTAATGTGCCAAAATGCCTGTGTTGCCAATATGCCCATATTTCACAGTGAAATCTAAGCCTTGCTTCAAGTCTGAGGAGCATGAAGCCATTGGTACTCCTTGGCTAATAGCAGGCTTCACCCACTGACAACCCAGCCCTTGGACACACAGTGTGCAGTGATAGCTCTTACCACAAATGGCCAAAAAAACTTTAGATTTAAATAACACCTATGATTTTTGTATTCCTGGCTTACCAGCATTATCCTGTGCAAAGGTTACTTGGGGCTGTTCCATCCCTTTCTGTACTTTGCTTAATTAAACTCCAAAAGCACTTGATAGATAAAAAAAGATGCTTCTGCAAACATGTTTGAGTTGAGGGCTTGGAGATTTCTGAGAATTTTTCCCTCTCTTCACTAGTTTATAACAAAAGCACCTGGAGATCACTTTCCTCTGGGCTTGATCAGTGGCAGGGAGATACCTCAGGCAGTGGCTCCTCATGTCCAGGAGCAATTCCCTTTGCAGCATCCATGTGGTGCCATCCTGGGGTGATGGGAGTCCCCAGGAAGCCCATCTTCCTATCCCTTTACACAGACCAAAGGAAATAACTGGGTTGCAATGGTTGCCAAGAGTCCAAACTCTATAATAAGGCTGTTGTGTGGTTCTCAACTAAGTGATGACTCCATGGGACCTCTTTGACTTGTCCTGAACATATCCAGGGCAGCCTCCTGCTCCTCCATGGGTGTGCTCCTCCCTCTGGATGTGTTCCATTCCAGCTAGATAGAAAATATACTGTAATTTCTTAAGCAGCAGCCATGCAGATATGGGATGGAGGTCCACACTTGTACTCATGATCTCTGTGTGTCTTCTGCATCCTTCTGCAAGGGATTATTAAGAGATTCTTAATTGTTAATATTGTTGTGTGGTTTTTTCAATGATCATATTGAAAAGTCCACCAAATATCATCTTTTCTTGATGTGAATGTTTTAACTAATGTTGGTTACCTTCTGCTTCATTGCTTTCTTACTATACTAAGTAAAAGGATGTAATTGTTTCAGTACTCAGCATTAAGGAGCCATATCTAGATACAATTTTTGCCTTTGAATCTAACAATTATTTAAAGAAAACTGCCCATTGCTACATATGCTACTTCCTAGGACTTTGCCATCATTATCAGTGTGGAATTTAAACTACAAATCCCTCTCTCCAATAGAAGTATCCTGATGTTCTCAGTTGATAGCTTTCTGGTGACAATACCCAGGGAGCTTCCTTGGAGAGCAGCGTGTGTGGCATATGAAGCTCTTGGCTCTGGCAGTTACTTTGACTTCTGCTTACTTGAAAATCAAGGTTTGGCATTGTTAAGTTTGTCCTTCTCCATCTCCTCCCCATTTTTTCTCTTCTTCCCTCTCCTTCCCCCCCTTTTTATTTCTTTTTCTTTTTTAAGGCAGTGGCAAAATTTTTAAAATGACAAAGCAGTAGAAACTCCACAAGGAAAACGTTAATCGTTATAGATCAGTCCTGAGAATTTAAAATAGATTTAATCAGCCCTTACATGAAAATGTTCTGTACTTTTCTGCAATTTCTGCTCTTGTTAAAAGTTCTGGTGTGAAAGTCCAACAGACTTCAATAGGTGAAGGTCAGGCTATCTTAGAACAGTTCTTTCAGTAGAGGAGAAGAAAAAGGAAAAGGGAAAATGACCTTTCCAATCGTGTCTTGGGCTTTATTTCTTAGAAGCAGAATGCAAAAAAATGGGACATCTAGGCTTGCCAAAGGGAGTTTTTAGAATTAAACCAGGCAAAACTCAATAGAAAAATTATCTTCCTGTAAATCTTGACATCTTCCAGGTGTAAATTTAAATCAAATCATGCTTTTGTCAGGGCAGCACCATTGTATGTGACTGCATAAAATAATTTTTCTATTTAGCTAATTTTATTGAAAATGAAGAGTTTTCTGAGACTGATTAAGCAAAGCCTTGGGCATCCTTTTGTGCTTCTGCAGCACGATGGGGTTTTGCCTGGAGGTTCAGGTCCTTCTGCTTTTGAAGCCAAGGGCTGTGCAGATTCCCCCCAACTTTTTACAACTGCTGCGTTAAAAGAAAAAGGGAAAAAAGGGTAATGAAAAATGTTAGGATTTTTAAATTTTTTTAGGGGAGGAAGGATGCAGAAGCTAAATGCAAAACCAGGTTTCCTGTCCGTGTAAAACAAGAGTAATTTCTGGGCTGGGCCTCATCACTTAATAGCAAATGTTGATGCTAGTAACTTAGGGTTGGCTTATGTTTTAAAACTGCACATTTAATTGTAGGGTACCATTTAGAAGGGAAACTCTCTTCAGAGACCTCACACGCATTACTGGAAAAGGATATTGTGGTGTGAGAGAAATCCAGTGGTAGGCATCCAATGGTTTGCTTCTGCTTAACTTAATGGATGATAATGCATCTTTTATGTCATGTATAATGATGAATTTGCTACACTAAAAGGTCCATATGCCATAACAATAGACCACTGCTCCAATAAGTTCCTCTTTTATATGAAAAATTGCTTGTGTATTGAGAAGAGGCTGACAGGTAAATTGCTGGATGCTACCATCTTTGGTACAGTGATGAACTATGTCTTTAACAAAAACTATTAAATCAAAGTCTGTTAATGAAAGCAGGAGGGGGAAACAAGAAATTAGGTAAGGAAGAGAATCATTTCAGTTCTCTTAAAAGTAAACATACAGAGAACAGGGACTGCTGGAAGGAATTGCTCTGCTGGACTGGCAACCTGCAAAACAATTTTAAAACACTTTTACAAAAGATAAATATTCAAGGGTTTTTTTCCAAATAATTTGTGTGCAGGTAATACACCTCCAAGCCATTTTGTTGGTATTAAGCAGCTGCTAATCCCTTAATTTTTCTTAATACCCCAGCATTCAAAAATATATGTGCAACTATATATTCAAAATATGTTGAGCTATAATCAAACCAGGAACTGAGTCTGGGTTTTTACAGATTCAGAAATAACTAGAAGAAATCTGTCACAAATACAGGATTTGTCTGGCAAGTGGTGGAGATGGTAGATGGAAACTGGGGGCTGGATTCTTCAGTTGCATTAAAAACAACTGGTGGGAAAATCCACCAATTTATCTTAAAAAATTAAAATTCAGGGCTTTTGTGTGTGTGCAAAAAAAAAAGGTGTGTTTACTTTTTGAAAGTAAATTCTCCATTGAGTAAGTGAAGGGCCTCTAACATGCACAAGGTGATCCTCTGCAGCAGGAGGATCTTAAATGCATCATTAGCACCCATTATTTCAGCTTATCTGTAGGTGAAATATTTTAGCACAAATTAAAGGTAATGGTTCTTAACAGGAGGTCTTCTCGGCAGTGAGAAAAGCATGGAAAAAAAAGTTTGAAATTTCCATATTTCAGCAGATTGTTGTAAATTTGGAGCAGGGTGGAACTGTGCCAGCTGCTGCTTGTGGAGGCCATGGCTCAGGCCCATTGCACAATGGGACTGGATAGAAAATGGATTTCATTTGTCCAGGAGCAAAAATAAAACACAATTATTGTCATCATTGCAGTCTCATTGTTTGCTGCATGAAAGAACGAATGTCACAACTGTTGGGTTTTTTTTTCCATGGGCTATTATTAGAAGTTGACCCCGGAAACATGTCCCAGAACTCTGCTAAAAAGACCATTTTATTTGGAAGGAACTGTTTCTCTTTAAGCAAAATAAAAGCATGAATTTAAAACTCAGCTATCATCTTTGAAAAGGCACAGTAGAATTTCATTTCTGTGAATGACAAGAGAGAAAATGGACAACAGTGAGCCAGCTTCTGCTCTAGGGGCTTCAAATCATCTCTGCTGGTGTCATGGAAAAAATGCAATTAACTTCAGTAAGCACAGGGTCAAGCCCAGATTTTGTTAGGGGATCTTATTAAAGAGTCCATCCCAACACTTCTAAACACATGGGGCAAACCAGTTAGCAGCAGGCTGCAGTTTGGAAGGGCTGGATGTGCAGACACTTGTCAGCCTCCATCCTGCTGCTTTCCTACACATTTGAATAAAGAATTCCATAAAGCTGAAGATGGTTGAAAAGATACGTATGGCACTCTCAGGTTTTTTTTTAATTTTTTATTTATTTATTTAGTTAGTTAGTTAGTTTTTAATTTTTAATTTAATTTTTTATTTTTTATTTTTTATTTTTTATTTTTTATTTTTTATTTTTTATTTTTTATTTTTTAGTAATTTTTCTATTTTTCTATTTATTTTTATTTTATTTTTTATTCATTTTTCATTTTTAATTTTTTTATTTTTATTTTTTTTTTTAATTTTTACTTTTAAATTTTTACTTTTGATTTTTTACTTTTGATTTTTTACTTTTAACATTTTTTACTTTTAACATTTTTTACTTTTAATTTTTTACTTTTAATTTTTTACTTTTAATTTTTTACTTTTAACATCTTTTACTTTTAACATCTTTTACTTTTAACATCTTTTACTTTTAACATCTTTTACTTTTAACATCTTTTACTTTTAACATCTTCTTTTACTTTTAATTTTTTACTTTTAATTTTTTACTTTTAATTTTTTACTTTTAATTTTTTACTTTTAATTTTTTACTTTTAATTTTTTACTTTTAATTTTTTACTTTTAATTTTTTACTTTTAATTTTTTACTTTTAATTTTTACTTTTAATTTTTTACTTTTAATTTTTTTACTTTTAATTTTTTTACTTTTAATTTTTTTACTTTTAATTTTTTTACTTTTAATTTTTTTACTTTTAATTTTTTTACTTTTAATTTTTTTACTTTTTTAATTTTATTTTTTGTTATTATACCTTGTGAGTAACAGAGGAAGTAGCTACAGGGCAGAGCTGTGTGCTGCTTGGTTTTCCTTTTGGAGCAACTTCAGGCAATGCTGCTGTGCTGCATTCACACTGAATTATTCTCTTCTGGGGCCAATGGAATGAAACCTTAAAGTGGCTCAAGGACTGTGAAACCAGTAATCCAAACATCTTCATGGACTGAAAGCCTCTATAAAGCAGTGACTGGACTCATTATTTTTTCATTGCTATTGGTATCACAGTAGTTGGATGGCTGGAACACATCAGAAGCTGAGCAAACAGATGCTGGGAGGCAGAGCCACCTCGAAGTGATGATGAGTGAAGGCTTTTAGTGACCAAAGGGATTTGGTGACCATGACATGAAGCCACCTAGTGTTTTCTGTTTGGGTTTGAAGCCAGTTTTATTACCTGTTTTCCAGTGACTGACAGAAGAATAAACACGTAAGGAAAAAGCAAACATAAAAATGAATGTAAGACTTTATAAGACCACGGTTGCACTGGTATTGTGAACAGTAGAGACCTGCTAGAGGCCCCAGATTTAGCCATTTCACCTGTAATTCTGTTCTCAGTCTGCTATGTTATTTGTCATTTGTGATATTAGACAAGGCAAGGAATTCAGCTTTTGTTTTTAAGCCATGTTCACATAAGAGGGCCCCAGCTCCCAGAGGTAAGTAATGTTTCATGCTTACAGTGGCTACCCACTCCTACAGAGTGCTGGAACAGTAGCCAGTGCATGTATTACTGAATGCACAGCCATTTCCCAAACATTTTTTGGCAAATCCCACTAAAATACGCCGGAGAATAAAAAGCTTAATTAATTACACTGAATGTTCAGGCATTGGATCCAAAATACTGCAGTAGAGATTTAAGGGAGGAATAATATTTGAAAAGAAATCTTGTCGTGTTCCTGTTTATGCCAAAAGCCATATAATTGTTCAGCTTTATTTGTGACTATAAAAATGGAAGTTTTATCCCCATTTTATCCTCATTTTTGCAAGGAAAAGACAGATCATATTTGTCAGTCATAAACAGCAAATTCCAATGGGAAGCAAAGACTCTAAATTGATGAAGACATGGGCATGAGGTAGGAGTTTATCAAGGAGTTGCAGGGGATTCTGCCTGGGACAACACAGAAACAATTAATTTCCCAGTATCACTGCCAGCTAGAACAAACTGAAAGAAAAGAAAAAAAAAAAACCCCACAAAACCCAAGACAACAAACACTCATGTCAAATGTCTTAGCTTTATTTCTGTGGCTGTCTTGCTTTCAAGAAAATCCTGTCCTCCTTTCTCTTGCATGCAGTTTCAGGACTTTTTTCATGGCAACCCCTTGTAGTTGTCTGCCTGTGGCCTGATGCTAATGGAGCTGGTGGTCACCAATATTCAGAATGTCCTGATGAGTTTTTGGGTTCAGACAGCTATTCCCTCTGCAATCCTTCCCTCTAAAAAGCTGCTTTCTGGGTGGGCAAAGAAATACAACCAAGCTACAGGGGATCTCATTTTATACTAACTTCTTTCTTATGCAGAACTTTTACAAACATCTTGAGAATATAGTTATTTAGTAGTTGTCCAGATTCTACTTTAAAAGATTTAAATGTTATACCAGAATGGACTCTGGTACCCATTGGTTTGAGTCTGGTTTGAAAAATAGCAAGTCTCCAGTGTTATTCTTGTTATTCTTTGGAAAGAACTGGGAGTGGATGGAGCTACTACACTGCATCTAGAGCAGACCTGGGGTATGATCCAGGCATCTGAACTTGGAGGCATAGAGTTCAAACAAAATTTAAACTTATTATTACAAATAGACTGATTTTTGCCTTTCCCAGCCCTAGCTAGGGAACAGAGAGGTCTCAGAACTGCAGGACACAATTTTTTTGTCCCAGTTCAAGTTCAAACCCATTCTTGAAAACCAAAATGCTCCTAAATGTAGGATGTCTACTCCCTTTCAAGCTCCCTCATCCTTTAAGCTGTGAGATCCATCCTGCCCTCAGCACAAAGCAGCAAGGGCTCTGGCTTCAGCTAGAGGTGAGGAGACAGAGCCTGGTAGCAGCAGTGAGTGCCCACCCAGGCTCAGTGCTCTGATCTCACTCTGCTTTGAAATATTCAATTAAAATAGGTGTAAAGGGTTTGACAACACCCAGTGAAGGTGGCTGAATGTTTCAAAGAAAAGAAACTTGGCATGCTGGGCTGCAGCGTGTGGGAATCTACATAGGAGGGCAAAGAGAAAAAGATTTTTAGTTATAAAATATTCAGGAATATCTTGGCTCAGCTGGGGTAGGAGGAGGATAGGAATCTGCTGCTGCTGGAAGAGAAAGCTTACAAGAAGAAGATTTCACATTTAAACATTTCTGTGTTACTCATCCTAGCTTGAAAGATATCAGACTGACCCCGTGCTTGAAGAAGTTGATTTTTGCTTTTGAAAATCCTGGGTTTGAATCATGGCCAGCTTGCCAGCCCTGGCTGGGGTGGTGGAAAGTGGGTGCATGTGAACTGAAGCCTCTTTAATTTAAAAAGGTGAATTTGCAGCTAGAGATACAGAAGCTCCAGTCAGTCTTTGCACTGTTTATTTGGGCTAGCAGCTGGCTTTTCAACTCCTAAGTTTTTCCACTGTGTGGTTGGAGATTTGCTGCTGTTTGAGCTGCTTGTGAGGGGTGTGGTATACTAAGGGAAAAGGAGGAATTGGTTCCTCCTCCCTTCTCATCAGGCTGCCTCCAGGCTGATGGTTGCTTCCATGCTCCTCTGATGCCTTCCACCAGGAGTTAAACTGGGCTAATACCTGGCCTTTAGTAACTGTTGTCACAGAATTTACAGTTCATCATTCCCTCCGTGGCCACTGGGAAAGCTTTTCAGCTTTTCAGTAGGTGATGACAACTTCCTGAAATGACAAGAATGATGAATTTACAGTCAACTTGTTCAGATGAACAGCCACGAGCTGCACATGCTCTCCTGAAACATAAAGCAACAGCATCTCAGGGTTTTGCTTCAAATCTCACTTCTTCTGGTGGTACTTCAATAGTTATCTGTTGGCTTTGGCTGCTCTGATGAACTGTAAGGAAAAGGAATTGAGGAATAACTGGAGAATCCTCCTGGATCTGTGAGTAAGGGGATCCAGGAATGCAGCTGAGGAATGTTTAGGTAGAGATCAGTGAGGACATGCTGAGGCTCCAGTAGCTGCAGTAGCTCCTTCATCTCTGCAATAATCAAAATAGACACAAACCTGGGCAGCTGCCCAGAGAGAAAGCTCAGTAAATGCTAGCAGCTCTTCCTCACATCCCCAGCAAACACACATGCAAGTTGGTTTTTTTTTTCCCTCTGTCTTATATGGAGAACTCTCCTATATTTACAAGATGTTTAAGTTCCCTTTTCTCCACCCTACTGTATTTCAGGCCCCACCTCAAACGTCAGCCCAGGGATATGAAATGTTGTTTCCTGATCAATTGCTCACAGCCAGCATGTACATATCCTGCTATATAAATGATTTGCAGGAATTTTTTGAAAATGACATGCCCACATAAATCTTGAGATGATCCCTACTCATGCTGGTTTGTGGGGTCTTGTCTTCATGAATTTATAGTTTGCAGGAAACCAATTGTGCACCCTTCTAGAAATTACTGGAAAAGAATGCTCGTCTTGGTTAGCTGCAATGAGGAAAGCAGTTTTTCTAGCATCTTTGCAGAGCTCCTTTAAAAAAAGCTGTGGAAGAATTATTGATATTGCATTTCTCTCTTCCTCCCTCTGTAGAGCACAGAGCCTGCAGCTTCTATAAGTCTTGAATTTTTGACTTCTCTCATAAGACCTGTTCAGCTCCAGCTTGACTGTGGGCTCCAGTTCTCCACTCTGGGGGCTGTAGGCAGCCTCCCCAGTCCTGCTGTGGGAAGTGTCAGGAAATCCCACACCTCTAGGTTTTCCTCTCACTTCTTGAGGTCTTTATGGCTGTCCAAGACAGACCAGCTCTTGCAGGCATCTTCCCTTGAGATGCTCTATGTGGGTCAGTGGGACAGATCAGCTCTTGGCTAAGGCATGAGAGCACAGGTTTCCTATGTGCAGAGGGTGGCTCCTGGCCTCCCCACTGCAACCTCCAAGAGCTGAGAGCTTTTTCTTCCCCAGTGCCTGCTCTGGATCAGAATCTATCATGGGGAAGAGAAGGGGCTCAGGGAGGAGTGTCAGTGAGCAGGGCTGAGCCCTATCTGCAAGAGCATGGGAGCTCATCCAGCTTCACACTGTGCCAGAGACCTGGCCAGCAGGCAGGAATTCCCTCTGGGAGGTTTCTTGCAACTGTCACAGCTCCATGCAGTTCTTTTGAGATTCCTCAGTAAATTTCCATTAGTGGGGAAGAGGGTGGTGACTCAGGGTGTTACCGTATGCACCAAGAGTCCTTTGCCAGAACCCGGCTGGCTGCAAGCCACTGCCTCCTCCAGGAGAGCTGTGCCCTTCTCAGGGGGCCCACAGTGCTCCTGTGTTGACACCTCCAGCTTCAGAAGCATCTCTGAGGGTTGTGCATTTCAAGCCTCAGTGTGGGAGCAATCTGCTGGACATCTCTGCTGAAGAGGACTCTTACAGATAGGCTGCTCTAAGCTTTCTATCCCACTTTTCTTGCTGTGCTCGACACCACCTTAGCTGAGCTCAGCTGCATTGTTTGTGCTAGATCTCATGTGCTCTTCTTCCTTTTATCCTGGTGTGAGGATTCCCTTCCCTGTGTTGGGATGAGCAGGCTAAGAGATCAGTTGGGAAATGCTGCAGCCCCTTCAGCTCTGGGAACAGGAAACATGCAAGAGAGGGTTGAGAGAAGAGCTGAGGGAGGGAGGTCATGGATATTGTCTCCCTCTATTAGTCTTAGCACATGATCCAGATCACAAACCATCTTTCCTTTAAGTCAATGCTTTTTGCCTTCAAAAGCACATACTGTTTTGCTGTTGAAACATTCACTTTGTGTTCTTGCTATTTTACAGCCCTCATTTTTTGGGCCTCAGTAGTCATTAGGCTGTTGCTGTGCTGGGCAGGTCTGTGCAGTTGGGTGTTTTCAGGCAGGTCTGTGCAGTTGGGTGTTTTTAGGCAGGTCAGTGCACTTGGGTGTTTTTAGGCAGGTCTGTGCAGTTGGGTGTTTTTAGGCAGGTCTGTGCAGTTGGGTGTTTTTAGGCAGGTCTTTGCAGTTGGGTGTTTTTAGGCAGGTCTGTGCTGTTGGGTGTTTTTAGGCAGGTCTGTGCAGTTGGGTGTTTCTAGGCAGGTCTGTGCAGTTGGGTGTTTTTAGGCAGGTCTGTGCAGTTGGGTGTTTCTAGGCAGGTCAGTGCACTTGGGTGTTTTTAGGCAGGTCTGTGCAGTTGGGTGTTTTTAGGCAGGTCTGTGCAGTTTGGTGTTTTTAGGCAGGTCTTTGCAGTTGGGTGTTTTTAGGCAGGTCTGTGCAGTTTGGTGCTTTTAGGCAGGTCTGTGCTGTTGGGTGTTTTTAGGCAGGTCTTTGCAGTTTGGTGTTTCTAGGCAGGTCTGTGCAGTTTGGTGCTTTTAGGCAGGTCTGTGCAGTTGGGTGTTTTTAGGCAGGTCTGTGCAGTTGGGTGTTTTTAGGCAGGTCTGTGCAGTTTGGTGCTTTTAGGCAGGTCTTTGCAGTTGGGTGCTTTTAGGCAGGTCTGTGCTGTTGGGTGTTTTTAGGCAGGTCTGTGCAGTTTGGTGCTTTTAGGCAGGTCTGTGCTTTGCTTCCTCCACCTGGTTTAGTGTTGGATACAAAGCAGGTCTGAAGCTCTTGTTTTCCATGATGTCTCAGAATAACTTTACTGTTGGCTATCCAGTGGAATCTACAAATAAAAGGGGTCTTACCCAGCTTTACAATCCAAACCCTCTTTATGTTCCACCATTAAGTGGAGGGCTTTATTTTGTTATTTAAAGAGCAGATGGGGTCTGGCATTCTGTGAGAGTTGAAGTCATCCTGGACATATTTCCATGTGTTTCAGGATGGTAAACAAGCAGCAGGAGCTGAACTATGTACTCATCCTCTTCTCCCTCTCACCAGCACACCCCAAAACACGTGTGGTGCCAGGATTGTCTCTCTCAACCCTGCAGTAGGGTTGCAGCTACCACAGGAGGTCAGATCCAGACTTTTGTTATGGTGAGGGAAACCAGATCCTGGTATTCTGAAAACACTGGTAAAACCTCACATGGGAGAAGCAGTTGTGTCATGGCAGCTTCCTTGCCCAACAATTAGGAGTGGGAGTTCACACTCCTCTGCTTGTCCCCAAGTCCCACTGGGGACGGAAGGAGGTGACAGCTGGCAATGTTCTGAAGTTCATGATGGAATTTATTAGAGACTACTTTTATTAGCTCTGGTATTTCTGTTGACAAACAGGCATAAGTATCTCATCACCTCACTGTCACAGGAGAAGGATAAGTGCAATTAAGCCTTGGAGAAGATAATAATTAAATAAAGTTCTGCCATATCTTAGAAACTCCTGGTTGTGCATCTGCTACACAGCTCATCTGTGATCTGAACATGCTGCCTTGTTACTTGAGATGAGTAAGTCTGTATTCTGGGCTGATGTAGCTGGCTGAGCTCCACCAAAGCAAGTAGAATATGGTGATATTCATCCACCAATTTGCTGTCATTTAGAGAAGTCACTCCAAGTCTGCTCCTGAATCCACCAGCTCCAGTGGACTTCAGCTTATGCCATATGTCTACAAGAACGTGGTTCTGTAACACATAGTAGTTCCCATAATGGCACCTTCCTGGGGAAGAGACAAGTTGTTCTGTTTTCTGGTGTGTTTCCATTCTAACAGCAAACTAGAAAGGTCTCTGAAATGTTCCATATTCAAGTCTATTTCATAACATCTTAAAACATCTCTCCCTAATTAAACAATATCCAATTCACTCCTTGTGTAGAACCAGAAGGAAGCAATTCATCTGTGGCTTAGGCCCACTCTGGATAGTGTTTTGTATTGTGTGGATTGAATAAAGATCTTCCAAAGGAATTATTTCAAATTCTTCAAGCTTTACCCTAGCCTGCTTCTCAATAAGAAAGATGCCTTTGAATACAGTATCAAATATCACACACTTGTTTGAACTGTTGTGTTTGCTATGATACTGCTTTATTTTGATAACTTTTGATATAATCCTGTGTAACTTTCTCAGAAATTTTTAATATTGTCTTACACATGAACTAATGTAACCCAGCAGATGGAAATGCCACCAGCACAATCAGTCTGTTGGTACCCAATAGATCTGTGTATTGCTATCAAATTGAAGGATGTTCTCTAAAATTAAATGAAATATTTAACTGAAGTCACATGCAATTCCACCAGAATATTTTCATGGTGTAACATTGTGTTGTAATAATAATTATGTGGCTTATTTTACAATTGTTGGACAGGATCATAAACCAGAAAACTGGTCAAAAGCAATGGAATTCCTCATGGCTACCCTTTTCTGGCTTTTCTTCAGTATCTTTCTCCATCCTACTTGGTTCTGCAAGCAGAGTCTTAAAATTAGTGTAGATTGCTCCTAAACTCTCAGTACTCCCCAGCTCTTATTAAAGCCAAATTTATAATCTTACTTTAAAATGCTTTCCATAGCGTGCAGTTGCTTCAGGACAATGCTGTTAAATTAAGCAGTACATAATATTTGGAAAGGCTTATTAGGTACCTACAACAGCTCAAAGAAATGCCAGGTGCAAGGATGCAGCCTGGAGAAGTTGCCACCTACATTCAAATAGGATGTGAGCACTGGGAAGGTCATGAACAGGGCAAGGAAGAAACACCAAAGTTATAGTTAAGGAGTAACCCTTGAGATCCTTCAAACCTGAAGCTCCCCAGCACCATTCAGATCTGTTAAATACAGCACTCTGCTTTAGCCTTTCCTTTTGGCTCTGGCTGTTCAAATTCTCATCCAGCCTCCTCCCCTCTGTCTGCCTTGGTAGTTTTCCTTCCTCCTTTTCCTCACTCTTGGCTCTCTGCTCCCTGGCTCCCTTGCCAGCCTTCCCCTGGACCTGCTCTGCCCCAGGGCAGGAGAGACTGGGTCACTGCAGTGGTGCCCAGGAGGCCCATCAGGCTCTTCCTTTTTGAATGGCCAAAGAGCAGCTTAATCTGCAGCCCATTTCATAGCTTTAGGAGAGAGATCAGAGAATGATAAGGGCTTCTTTATTCTTTTCTTTTCTTTTTTTTTCCTTTTGTTGTTTTTCTTCACCCGCCTTTTATTTCTTGAAATCTGCAACAGGAAGATAGGCTGATAAAAGTTTTAAAACCATTACAACAACAGGTCTGGAAGAAAAGGGCAAGTTTTACTTGCTTCAGCTCAGGCAGCCTGTGAATTGAATTCTGCCAAATTCTTTGTTCATCTTGCTTTCCAGCAATGCCTCTGTCTGCCCTGAGCACGATCCTCAACTTCTCTTTTCTTTTACTATCCCCACATGTTGGAGGAATTCACATTCTCATCTGAAATGCTGGTATTGGCTGGCTCTGACTTCTCATATGTTGTTTTTTTTCAGACACTTACAAAACCTGGGTGGGTTTTTTTTTTTCCAAGCCAGAGCTCAAGAATCCCAGGGTTATACAAAAAGCTATTTTTATTTAAAGACTCTTTTTCTGGACTTGAAGAAAAGTTTGCAAAATAATGTAATTCTCCACAGAGACAAGGGCAGCAAGGGGGCAATTCTCTGCTTGTTAATGTCTTGGGATTTGGTCAGTCCCATAGTTTGAGGCAGTGTGAGGCTGTTTTACAACTGGAGTTTAGCAAAGCCGAGTGCAGGGGCTCTGCTCTGCACCTCTAAAACCCAAAAATCACAGCCTCACATCCAAACACCCTGGAGTTAGATGTGGATTTACTTCCCTGTGCAGAGTCACCTCTCACCTCAGTCCCTGTGTGTCCCACACAGATGTCCCTTAGAAAACATGCATCTGGTTTATGGCTTCAGCAGAATGATCCTCTCTGAAGCATCCAGGTCTGATGAATGTATCTGCTCAGCAAGGTTCATGCTTTCTCCTGTAATGCTGCTCATGGCTGATCATGAGAGTGGAGGGCTGGCTCTTGCAGGTGGAGGAGCTGAGCTCTCCTGTCTCACAGGGATCATTCTACAGCTACCTGAAAGGAGGTTGGAGCCAGGGGGGGGTTGGGCTCTTTTCCCAGGCAACTCTCAGCAAGACAAGAGGGCACAAGAGGTCTCAAGTTGTGCCAGGGGAGGTTTAGGTTGGACATTAGAAAGAATTTCTTTCTGGAGAGGGTGATCAGCCATTGGAATGGGCTGCCCAGGGAAGGGGTGGATTCTCCATCCCTGGAGATATTTCAAAAGAGCCTGGATGTGGCACTCAGTGCCATGGGCTGGGAACTGCAGCGGGAGTGGATCAAGGGTTGGACTTGATGATCTCTGAGGTCCCTTCCAACCCAGCCAGTTCTATGATTCTATGGAAAGTGTAACCTGACATGGACAGACTCTTTGGCCCAGGCCCTGCCGAACTGAGGGGCAGCACATCTTAACTGTGACAAAACCCAGAAGAGATAAAAAATAAAATATTCCCTTTAGCAGTATTCCCTTCCCATAGTAATGTGTTAACTCTGTAGGAACAGGGACTGAGCTGAGGTAACCATCCATAACAATAATTTCCTTTCTCTGGTAAGAAGCAAAGGCTCTGCTCATCTGGAACAACAACTGCCTTTCTGCTATGGAAGAGAGAAGCAGGAATATGGTGGGTCATAGTCACTTGTGCTGAGGAAACTTTGAAAATAGGAGAGGCACTGTTGTTATTTATATTGCCCTGAAAGTTCTCTGTCAGTGGACTGGATGAATACATATTAAGCATTATTATCCTGTAATCCAGAAGCTTCTCCCCAAAGAGAGCTCCCCCGTGGTGCTGTGTGCATAGATTCTAACCTGCATTTCTACAGAGGTGGTGTAACACCATCCTGAAGCCTTGCTGGTCTGTTGGTGATGGATCAGAAATGGACATCTCTTCTGGGCACCTCATCTCATGAAAGAAAAGAGCTGGATTCTCTGTCCTGCTGCCTCAGATGAGAGCCTGGAGTCACCACAGCTCTTCCTGAGCCCTGACCACTACTCTGCAGACTTAGTCTGCTTGTAGCTAAAGTACAGTTTGTTCCCAGGTGGATGTGGGGCAATGTTGACTATTTTAGCTCCACGTGTTCCAGCAGTTTCTTGTGGCCTGACCAAAAGCACAGTGCTCTCTCTACTCCTGCAACCTACAAGTGAAGCTCAGCACCAACTCAGCCAGTACTTTGGGGCAGGGGCAGCCTGGACTATTCTGTTTTAATAAAATATGGTCTATACTGTTCTTAAACCTCTGATATCAAGCACCTTCCACCAACATATCAGGCAGTCTGATAAACAAATGGCATTGAAACAATTACCCAATATTTTTTTTGCCTGAAAGCAGAGACCGTATTTTTTTTTTAATTGCAGGTTTTGTGTAGTGCCTCCAAAATAGAGCCCTGATCCTGAGATGCACTAATTCAGTGACTGACATGATTAGTTTCTTTTAAATTATGAGTACTCACATGGTGGTTTGATATACTAAGTCAGTCCAATGTTTATTAATAGCTTTCATTTTATATTTGCTCCCTTATCTTTTTAATAAAGTGAGCATATTACTGGATAAATGTGGTACAGTTTCACTGATGCCACCAAAAATGGATGTGATGACTGAATCATGGCCACAATTAAAATAGAACAGATAAATCCAGAGACTCAACTGAGCAAATCAGGAGATTAATGTGACAGATAAGTTGTCAAGGGTTATGCAAAAGTTATTTCTTTGTAGTGTTTTGGCGTGAGGGGAAGTTGAAGAAGAATATTTTGTTTCAATCCAGGGCTTGACCCTGTTCTAGGCAGCAGAGACAGAGACCAGTCCCTTCTGGCCTTAGTCCCTTGCCAAGTGAGACTGCCCAAAACAGATGGTAATCCATCCTGGATCATTTCATTCCAACCTCAGCAGCTCTCTGTGAATGCTTTCCTTTAATCTTACCATTGTTGCAAGTTTCTCATTTCTTGTTGGTTTTTGTTACTTCTCCCTTCCCCACACTAACAGAGAATCTTTCAACACCAAGATGCCATTTAAATCCTGGTGGTGGCAGACAAGGAAAGGGAGGAGGAATCTTGAGAAAAGACAATAGCTAAGGTAACCAATGTTCAAAATTCCCTAGAATCCACCTCTTTACTTTCACTACTGAAACATGCAGCTCTGAGACATGGAGACATGTTTCCATCATAATAAAATAATGCCTTAGAGTTTCTTCTGCTTCATATTTTTGGGTGTATTAATGTCCTGTGATTGCTGGGATCCATGTGGTGAACCCAGAGCTGGAGGTGGCAGCACCACAGCCTGTCTCTGCTGGATGCTGTCTGTCAGGTTTTTGGGTGACCTGCTGAGACAGGAGGGGAGGGGTGGCTACTCAGGTGACATTGATGCTGGCCAGAGAAATGGCACTTTCCTTTTTTCTGGCCAGAAGTCACACGTGGTCACTTCCCACTGAAACAGCTTTGGGATCCTTAGTGTCTGAGCTGGGCTGTGTGGGAAGGACAGACCCCACTCCCCTCATAGAATCCTAGAATTGGCTGGGTTGGAAGGGACCTCAGAGATCATCAAGTCCAACCCTTGATCCACTCCCGCTGCAGTTCCCAGCCCATGGCACTGAGTGCCACATCCAGGCTCTTTTGAAATATCTCCAGGGATGGAGAATCCACCCCTTCCCTGGGCAGCCCATTCCAATGTCTGATCACCCTCTCCAGAAAGAAATTCTTTCTCATGTCCAACCTAAACCTCCCCTGGCACAACTTGAGACCTCTTGTGCCCTCTTGTCTTGCTGAGAGTTGCCTGGGAAAAGAGACCAACCCCCACCTGGCTCCAACCTCCTTTCAGGGAGTTGGAGAGAGTGATGAGGTCTCCCCTGAGCCTCCTCTTCTCCAGCCTCAACACCCCCAGCTCCCTCAGCCCTTCCTCACAGGACTTGTGCTGGATCCCTTCCCAGCCTCCTTGTTCTTCTCTGGACCTGCTCCAGCACCTCAATCTCCTTCCTGAGCTGAGGGGCCCAGAACTGGACACAGGACTCAAGCTGTGGCCTCCCCAGGGCTGAGCACAGGGGCAGAATCCCTTCCCTGGACCTGCTGGCCACGCTGGTCCTGAGCCAGGCCAGGATGCCATTGGCCTTCTTGGCTACCTGGGCACACTGCTGGCTCATGTTCAGCTTCCCTCACACTTGGTCACCCGTGTACACCTGGTTACCATGGCAAACCCCATAACCCAACAAATCCATTTGCTGTTTTCCTGCTTAATTTTTTTTTCCTGGCCTTGGCTCCCTTTGCTGTATCCAGGTGTTCTTCCAGACACACAGATTACAGGGGGGAGGGGTGTTAATGCTGCCACTTAGGTTAATGGGCATCAGTTCTGCTGACTGTGGGTCTAATGATCTGAGCTGCACAGTCACTGCCTTTGCCTTCCACTTGTTATTCCTCAATCTAAATTAGGAAACTAATAGTTGTAAGATCATAACTTGCTCTAATGACTTTTAACCTAGAATCAAAAGCTGCTTTTGCATGTCTCAGAATAGATTGCTCTTCTAACTGAACAAAATTTTATCCAGCTCAGCTGGAAGCTAGGCCTGTGTCCTTCATGTAGTCTAAAATTTATGTAATTAGCCCTTTAATTTCTATTAAACTATGAAACAGTAGTCTAAGTTTTGTCAAAGACAAGACAAAATCCTGTAACCTTTACAGGAGTGGTAGAAGTTCAGTGTTCGTGGGCTATCAGGTGGTGGTCACAGTGGCAATTTATTGAAAAGGAGTTTTTGTGCTCTTTGCAAAGACTCAAGCCTCTGAAAATAAATCCCTGTTTAGGAAAGTTGATCCTTGGTGATGATGTAGAGGAAAAAAAAAAAAAAAAGTATGTCAAAGAACAGAAACCAATCTGAAAGCAGACAGGAGCTGAGCACTGACCAGTCTGTAACACGTGGGTTTTGGGCATTAGAAAAATCTTTTCCTCTTCAGAAAAACCTCTTCCTTCTGCCTCCATTTTTTACCAGAAGCAGAGCTTTAAAGAGGTTGATGAAGGGTACATATGGTACCTGCTGTGTTCAGCTTCTTACTGAAATTAAGTGTTTAAAATGTCTTTTCATCCCCTGACTATAAATATTTAGCTAGTTTATCATCTGATTATAATTTTGCATGCCTCTTGTGGTACAGACTGATGAGGATTTTGAAAAAATCCATAATGCCAAGAAATTGGGGAAAAGGTCCATTGGGTTTTGTACCTTTCTAAGCATATTTGTTTGAGTTGCATGGAGCACACTATACTGTTTGCTATACACTAGAATATTTCACAGTTTTCTCTTCCTGTCTTTTACAGCTCCTTAAAATTACCCTGTTAATTGCAATTTTTCAGTATTTAGACTGCAGGTGTGCTGTGTGTGAGTTCCAGGGACAGAAGCTTCTTCTAAAAGTCACATAAAATCTAGAAAGGATGTAGACATAGAAACATGAAAAGGGGGGGGAGTACCTAGACTCAGTCACAGTAAAGGCTGGGATAAACCTCATCATTTTAGATGTATGCTTGATGTTAAATAGATTTCTTTCCCTTTTTCCCATTATATGAAATCAAATCAGATGATTTGAACCAAGATGCCACCACCGTATATTACTCCAGTTCATGCAGATTTATTAAACAGGCCTTCACCTAATGTGAGCAAAGATCCCTCTTCATCTGTCATAGGAAAAAAATCCTGGGAAAAATTACAGTTGAAAAAATGTTGATGGATTTAATTTTTTTTGCCAGTCAACTATTGCAGGGCCAAGACCCAAGTCACCCCTTCTGCTTCACATTAGGGCAGTTAAGGTAGACAACAGCCTTAGTTTTCTCTAAAATTGTCCTCTATTAGTAAACATTTATTGTGTGTGTGTGTCTTGTATGTTTTTAAAGGCTCCATCCCAGTAGCCCATTTGATGCTCTTCCAAGATGTTGGCCTTTCTTTTGTCCCCAGTCTTCAGGGTAAACCCAGAGTCATTTGGCTGAGGTCCAGGGGGAGTTACACTGCTCCTGACCCCCTCTAAATGACAAAGCAACCCCATAGCTACCTCAGACAAAGTTTATTCTTTGCTTGGGTTTGGTATAGATTTTTTTCTGCTCTCTCTGCACACAGATGAATTTCATTTCCAGCAGTCATATGCTGGGAAAATAGAGATGCTGCATTTAGCACAACCTAACTCCAAGTGCAATGAAGTGTGGAGAGACAGTCCTGTAGATTACTGTGAGCTTTAGCTTGGGCCCATACGGTTTTGAACAAAATTCACATTATATTGATTAATCAAACTCTCCAAAGCAGGAATGTTGTTACACCTTCCAGCTCCTGTGCCAGCTGCTTGCAGAGGTGGCCTTCCAGCATGTGGGAAAAGTAGTGTCTGCCCAGCAATCTCCTGCAAATGAACCTGTATCCCAAAGCCAAAAACTGCCTGTAGTGACCACCCTCTCCTCGAGGAGATGGTAACTAACAAACAGCTGTTTTCCAGCTGACTCAGAGAAAACAGCTGCTACCAAAACAGTCACGTAGAACTCAGCCAGGTTTTTTGAAGTGCCTTCTAGTTATAAAGCCAGAAGTCAGCAACATAGCATCTGGAATTTGCAGGCATAGGTTTATGTGTAAGGAAATGGAGCCAGCAGGAAAGAAAAAAACCAAAAAACAACCCCACAAAATGCAACAGCAACAAAAAGTCAAACTTTGAACACTAGATGCAAAGAAGTGAGTTTATGTTCCAGGATGAGAGAGAAGCAGAAAACCTCTTCTCAGGTTTGGGTGACCATATATACACCAGCTGTTGGATCTGCAGAACTGTGTGAGAGATGTGGCTACCTTTCAGAAAGCTCCTTACACCAGATGTCCTCAAGGAATGAGCAACTCAGAGGTGTCATTGGAACACAACTTTGTGAGCAGATGAATCAGTGGCCCATGTAGAGCTGGCAGCTCCACACCCTGTTTTGCTAGCCAGGATTTTTTGCTGGTTTGGGCTTCATTAGTTTGGCAGTGTAACAGACAACGTTACCCAGGTATAACACCAGGAGCTTTCTGCTCTTTTAAGATCCACTTAGCTGTTTGCAAGCTGTGTAGTCTGTTGGTCTGCATAGGTATGAAAACTCATGGCTAGAGAAGTGATCTGGAAATGTGGGGGTGCCTCTTCTCCTTTTCATTTTCCTCTGCACAACAGTGGGGTGATCTATAACTAGATTTAAAGTGGGGAGTCACTTGATTTCTGAATTTAAACTACAAGAGGGGAGATAAGGTGTTAGGAAGAAGTTCTTTACCATGAGGGTTGTGGGACACTGGCACAGGTTGGAAGCCCCATCTCTAGAAATTTTAAGGCCAGGCTGGCCAGGGCTCTGAGCAACCTGATCTGGTCAGAGGTGTCCCTGCCTATGGCAGAGGGGTTGGAATTATATAATCCCTTCTAACCCTGAAAATGTTATGATTCTGGGATTCTGTCCTGACCTGCCAGCTGTATGTGAAATAGGTAATTCTTTCATTTCATCTAGATGAAATAAATAGAAATCAACTTACTTGAGCATTGGACATTCCAGATTTTTTTTTTCATAGAGGGATATATGGTTTCAGAATAGCAAAAGATAAAGAGAAAATTTAAAAGATGATCCTAAGTAGAGCAGAATTTCCACCAATTAACAAATATGGACCTTTAAAGAAAATAAACTGGGAGGTGGGGAAAAAAAGCTACAGATTATACATTTGAGGATATATTTGCTGTCTGAGGGATACGTTTGTGCCTGATCAGAGAAGCCACCTCTCTTCTGTTGTTGCATCCCATTCTTGAAAACCTAGCACATGAAAAGTAAGTGTAGGGCCATGAAGGGTTTAGGAAGATCTGTGCTTATCTACAAGTAGTGACCTCTCCAGCTGCTGGGGATTAGTGGATTAGATGCCATGCCCTATGCCTATAACTCCTACTAGATGGTTACCACATATATGTTGGTTTTTTCCTACTTGTGGGGAGACCTGTTCAAATTTTTAAAATTTAGGAAGTTAGTTTTATAATGAGTAAGTCTCAAGAGCCTTTTTATCCACCACCAGCAGAAGCCAAACAACTGCAGGCAGAGAAGAGGTTCTCTGAAATACAGGTTGGCAGCACAAATGTGCCCATCCTGGGTAGCCACCTCTTCAGACAGAATCACAGAATCCTTTTGGTTGAAAAAGATCTTGAAGCTGTTGGGGATTAGTGGATTAGATGCCATGCCCTATGCCTATAACTCCTACTGGATGGTTACCACATATATGTTGGTTTTTTCCTACTTGGGGGGAGACCTGTTCAAATTTTTAAAATTTAGGAAGTTAGTTTTATAATGAGTAAGTCTCAAGAGCCTTTATATCCACCACCAGCAGAAGCCAAACAAAACTGCAGGCAGAGAAGAGGTTCTCTTTTCTTCTGAAATACAGGTTGGCAGCACAACTGTGCCCATCTTAGGTTGCCACCTCTTCAGACAGAACCACAGAATCCTTTTGGTTGAAAAAGATCTTGAAGATCATCAAGTCCAAGCATTAACCCCCAGCTGCCAAGTCCAGCACTCCACCATGTCCCTCAGCCCTACTTCTCCACACCTTTGAAGTAGGGATGATGCCTCTACCACTGCCCTGGGCAGCCCAGTCCAGTGCCTGCCAAACCTTCCAGTTTGTTCCCTAATATCCAACCTAAACCTCTCCAGCACAGCTTGAGGCCATTTCCTCTATTAATGCCTCTCCCAATTTTAGGACAGTCTCCTACCTTTGGGCTACCCTTCCACGTAGCAGACATTCATGCAAAATGCAAGCTGTGTGTGCAGATTCACCAAATCTGCAAAAAGAAAATCTCTTTTGTGGCTTCCTCATGTCTCAGGGTACTTATGAGGAGTAGCAGGGTTTGGGTGGCTGGAGGATGTTATGCCTTTGCCTTTCCTATGCTGCTGATCAAAGCCAGTCCAGAGGGGTCTGTTAGTTATGTCTTGGACTCAGAAGATGCTGAATAAATCTCAGCTTTTGAGTCCTTTCTGTGCACAAGAAGCTCTAAGGGCATCAGTTCTGGATTTGTGACTACTGGTGTCTAATTTGTGTCTAATGCCCCCTGACAAAGGTCAAAGTTTCACAGTGTCCTTCAGTGCCTGTCAGAAATGAGCTTAGTTCAGAGCATCTCTAGGATCTGTCCTTCTCCTGTTTGTCTGCTTGTAGGAATTTAATTACTTTTGAGAAATCTGTGATTCTCTAGTTGGGTTGAAAGCAGCCTGTGAAATAAATAATGGATGAGGGAGGAAGGAGTTGCATGCTCATAATCAGTGTGATCACTGCAGCCCTGTTTCCACTGGAAACAAGGCTGGGACCTGACCTCCTCACTGCATCCTGAAGCTTTGTTTTACATCTCTGATTTCAACAGGGAGGATGTGGCAGGAGTTACCAGTGCTAAAAATGTGCAATATCTGAAAATCATTTATACCCCTAGAAAGAAAGCACACGTAAGGACTTACTGTCTGTTGTTTCCTTGAATCCCTCTGTGAAGCTTTTTCCCCTCAAAGTTTTCCCAGTGCATTTTGATGACAAGATTTAGCCCAAATGGGGATGCATGCACAAAGCAATCCAAAGCTGGGGATGTGTATGGGTGGTGTAACAAGGTCAAGTTTCTTCTCCTGACAAGTGAGTTGTGGTTATTCCTCCAGTTAAACACAAAGCAGTGGTGATTTCACTATCAGTCTGCAGTGTTCTGCTGCCAGTGGAAGTCCAGATTTGAGCAACTTAGATTTTCTAGCAATGGAGAGATGATCTCATTACCATTCAGTGAGCCAAGCACCTTCTGCTTATGGGATTGATGGGACAATGATTGTCATCATTTGGAGTGCTCCTGTGATTACTTCTTGAGGATATTACCTGGGAAGACTCTTAACATCAAAGACCAGTTACTCTTTTGTCTGGTGTTGCATGATAAATAACAACAAAGAAAAGTCTGTAATCTTGCTAATCTACTCTTTGCCAAGCTGTGCATTTCACAAAGAGGGCAAGGGGAAGACAAACCTCTCTTTCCCATTGCTCTGCATACATTGAGTGACAGAGGGTGATTTCCTCTGTGTTCCTGAGGTTTCATTACTTTTTATAAAATACAGCATCTCCTGTTGAAGAGGAATGATCAATTATTAAATCTAAATTACAGTTCTCTAAATCAGTACACAATATATCTTTTGGTCAAAGTATTTTTTTTCTACTCTTCTTCACTTCCTAATTAACAAAATTCTGTAGATGTTCTATGAGTCTCCTAGGTATTAAAAGCAGAGTGTGTGGTAATTGCAACTGGAAACCCCAAGCTAGCTATTTACTTAATGCTGATGGATCTTCCTGCATTGTCACTATCTACAGCAGGGCTGTAATTTTGCTTTCATTTTGCATGTTTTCCAGAAATCTTCCTTGGAAGCTGTTTGATGGTCTTAAACATCTCAGTTACAGAATACTAGAGAGCCTCTGCCTCTGGAGCGCCATCTCTGGTGAGTAGAAGTTGTTAAGAAAAATAGTCTGGACTCTCTTACTCCTCCACAGCCTCCCTTGGTGGCTGCTCATCTGCCACCAGCCCTCCTGCCCTGTGCAGATTTTTTTTTGGGGGGGGGCAGGGAGCTTTAAGGCTGTAGTGGGGCTGCTTCCCAGCACAGAACAAATTTCTATAATCAAGTGCTTACATGTTGTCTTCAGGTATGATACAAAAAGGCAGTGGTGGAGACATACTCTTGCTTTTAAGGAAGTTTTTGGTCTATATTTAGAGGTGCCAAGTTGGTTAAAGGGCTCTTGAAGGTCAAACAAGAAAATAGTTGATTTTTTTTTTTTTTTTTTAATCTTATAACAATGCTGAAGTGGATCTTGGTCTGACCAGGCAGAGGCTCTGACTCAAGCCAGACCTCACCACCACTTTTGGGCCATTTTACTTCCTCTGAATGACACATCCAGAAGTTGTGGGTAAATGTAGAACAGATTAATATGATTTAGAAGATGGTTTGGACTGGATCTCCCCACTGCTGTTAAAAAACAAGACACCCTTGTAGCAATACAAACTCATCACAATGGTTAAACCTAAGGAAAAGCTATCAGGTATTTATCATGGTCAAATAATCTTTTCTTGAGTTAAGTATTACTGACATTAAAAAAGTGGCAACTTTCTTACTCTGAAAAAAAAAAATAAAATAGTTCTACATCAAACTTGCTGCTTTAGGGGTGGAGAATCCCCAGCACTGCCAGTTGTACAGCACCAAGTACAGGCATTGCCTGTCCCTGCATAGAGTCAGCACCCACTGCTGCCAGAATACAGAAAAAATTCTCCATCTGGGTTCATGAGCTCTTGAGAATCCCTGTTTTGACACCAGATTTAACAAGCAGTGTAAGAACAGTCCTGCTGTTACCAACAGCTCTGCCTTTTGCCCTCCTGAAAGCCTTGAATCTGTGACTGTGTTGCTGCATTTGCTGAAGCCATTGGCACTAACCTTGGCTCTGAAGACAAGATGCTGAAGAATTGTGTATGTAATGTTTATAAACAACCCAGATTGTTTTAGCTTTCTCTTTGGGTAGACTTTAGAAGGTGCTAATCACCTTTCTGTCTCCCATACATGGTTTGTGCCAGCACATAGCATTAACAGGCCCCTTGCATTTGGTTGTGCACAGTTGGCAAGTGTATCAAAGAACTTTCAGGCAGTAAGCTATTAAGGCAACCAGCATTTAAATTAAAAAAAAAAAAAAAAAAAAAGATGCTTTGGCTCATGTGTGGGTCATGGACACTGTTCTCAAAACAAGGGATGAAACTTCTTGATTTCCACCCTGCAACTGAGACTGAGTCTGTGCACTCACACCATGAGCTTTTCCTGCTTAGGTACCCTCAGTGTTGGGTGTAACTGGGATGTGATGACTTTGAGAGGGTCAGCAGACCAAAGAGGGCAGGCACTGAAGAGTGTCAGGGAGTTCAAACCCCTCTGATCCCTAAATGTTGCTCAGACAATTTTTCAAGCAGGCTTGTGTCTGCTTTCTGCCTTCTGATCACTCAAAAAGTACTTTTTTTTTTTTTTTTCTTGTGGTTCCATATCTGTTCAGACCTGGACTGAGGAAGTACCAAGATAAATGGAAGGGTTTTACTTGACTGCTAAGTAGGCTTTGCTAAATCTCTCATGCTGTACAGTTGGCATTAGTTTTAGATTAAGTTTATTTTTTAGATTATCCACACTGGTTCAGCAATCCCTTCTAAAGCCCAAATGATGCAATAAATAATAGCTGAGGAAATGGGGACCCAGACTCCATGTGGAAGAATCTTTTTTTTTAAGGCACACCAGATGTTCAGAGTGGGAGATAGAATCAGAGCGTGGATCCAGGAACTGCAAAGCATAAGTGAAACTCTTTGATTCCTTTTTATAAAATTTCTGTTCAAAAAGTCCCACCATCCCTTGCCATTATCAGAACAGCTCTGTAGGGGAAGCCATCAATTCATTAGCTAGCCCATATTTGCAGAAGAACCACTTTGTCTTCTACACTTCAGGGTGAGCTTTTCTTTAATAGTTTCTAATGCTTTAATAAAAAGAAATGAGAACAAGATTCTCCAAATTTCATAGGGAGATAATAGTATGTAAATCAAGGAGTAACTATATTAGTCAGGAAAGCTAATGGAAAAAATCCTGGCTAACTAAAATAACAAGTAACTCACATTGATTCCAGTTCAATCAGAATGTCATCCAACTTGTTACCAATGCTGCCTCCTTATATGGAGAGAATTTTTTTGGGGAGTGGAAGGGGGAAATGATGGCTTGTGGGTACCCCTATTAGTATGTTCCAGGCTGCAGTTCAGAGATGTGATTTACACTGATGTAGCATAAGTTCAACATTTCTTAAACCTGAGAGCAGAGTTTCATGCAAAGTTTTAAAGAGCATCATGACCTGAGTGACATTCTTCTTCTGTAAAAACACAAGTGCAGAAACCAAAGTAAAGCCAGTTGATCCTAGCTCAGCTCAGCCCAACTTCCCAGCTGAAGTTTGTCCTGTTTTTAAAATGGGCTGGAAGAGAAGTATCTTCCTGCAAAACAGGTGGGGCACCTCGTTTCCCTAACAAAACAAGCCCACCTACATTTTACTTGTGTAAAACGTGCATGACAACAGCACTATTACTATATAATCCTACTATAAGATCTAATGCTGTCACATGCTGTGTACTCCCACTATAGTTTGATGGGGCAAAAAATACTACAAGCCTTCATTTCTCCACCCTATTTCTCCACCCTCCTATCTATTACAGTAGGTAACAGTAGCAGCTCTACCCCTTCACTTCTCTAGCTGCCTTTATCAGCCAAGATTGAGAGACAGAAGAATCATTACTCTAATAATGAATGTGTGAGCTTTTAGCAATTACATTTTCTCTCTACTTTGCCCCTGGAAAGTGCCAGGTACCTATAGGGAAAGGGATTATGAAAGTAAGTTGCATTTTCTCACTAGCCTAATGAGTGGAGATAGACACAGAGAAAGGGTTCCCTGGGCTAATTATTTAGTCAGCAATCACTCCAGTTGTCCCTGCCATGAAACCAAGAAACAGAAGGAGTATAATAAATATAGACTGGGGTCACTGACCAGGAAAATAAATCACAGTTGGGTGGCGTAGGCCTCAGGACATACCCTGTGAAAAAAGCTGCATTTAAAGCACTGACAGAAAAAAAATTTAATTACAATTTGAATGAATTTTCTAGCAGAATTTCCAGTTCATATGCTACATGGCCAGCTATCTGCATAAAGTTATGTTGTACAAATCCTCTCCCTTGTGCTAGGAGTGATTAAATAGCTGGGAGAATCTGATTGCTTTTGCTTTTGTTGTCTGTCTTTGCTCAATGCACAAAATTTGGGCTTAGAATATAAATCGCTGCCTAGGTTGAGATCTGATCTCTTCTCCTTTTAAAAGAAAGCAAAATCTGCAATTCAATATTATCTACTTCACTCATACAGCACTAAAAATTCATTCCAGTCCTCTGTAGTATTGCTAACTGTGAGCCTCCCTCCTGGACCTCCTCCCCTTAGGGGTGGTAGTTCATATGCTTGGAAAAAAAAACAATTCTAGATAGGCATAGCTCAACTGTTTAGTTAAAAAAATCTAACTTATTAACTGCATAACCCTTCTGGGACTGGCAATGCCTCTTCTTGCAGAGCAACAAGGCTACTGCAGAAGCATTCTCTCAGCTTTTTTCCAGTCTGCTTAAACAGCCTTAAATCTCCCTTAAAGGGGAATTTCAAGCATGCTTTACAAAAAAAGGGGCTTGGATTTTTCCTTTCAATTGTGAAAAATAACCAAGCTAAGAACTCTGATATTTTTGGGCAGGTCTGGAGAGAAGAATGGTTGTCCTCTCACCTTTCCAAAACACAGTTTGTGTGCTTATTTTCTTCCTGCCACGCAGCAAAAGCAGCTATTACTCAATAACCAAGGAGTTGTCTCTGTCCTATGAAAGCCATAGGCCTCATATCTTGAGAGCCATCTACTGGCACTTTATCTGTTATCCACATATTGCATAGCCACACACTTCTCACTTACAGAGCTGACATGTAGCAAATTTTGCATCTTCCTGCCTGGATATAAATAAGAGCTATTTAAAACAGTCCAAGCTCATAAATCATCCCCAGGGGGATGGTTCCATTATAGCACTGGGCTCTTCCATGGCAGTACAGCAGGGCAGTGGCTGATGCAGGACCTGGGGCTGCAGAGGACTTTCCATAACTGCCCTGCCCAGCAATTAACAGTCACAGGAGCTTTTTGTCCTGAAATCCTAACGCATAGAATCCTAGAACTGGCTGGGTTGGAAGGGACCTCAGAGATCATCAAGTCCAACCCTTGATCCACTCCCGCTGCAGTTCCCAGCCCATGGCACTGAGTGCCACATCCAGGCTCTTTTGAAATATCTCCAGGGATGGAGAATCCACCCCTTCCCTGGGCAGCCCATTCCAATGGCTGAGCACCCTCTCCAGAAAGAAATTCTTTCTGATGTCCAACCTAAACCTCCCCTGGCACAACTTGAGACCTCTTGTGCCCTCTTGTCTTGCTGAGAGTTGCCTGGGAAAAGAGCCCAACCCCCCCCTGGCTCCAACCTCCTTTCAGGGAGTTGGAGAGAGTGATGAGGTCTCCCCTGAGCCTCCTCTTCTCCAGCCTCAACACCCCCAGCTCCCTCAGCCCTTCCTCACAGGATCTGTGCTGGATCCCTTCACCAGCCCAGTTGCCCTTACATTTTACCAACCAAAAGAGAAGTGAGTGTCAAGGCTGTATTCTGGGCAGGGGACGTGCCACTTCCATAGAAATCAAAAGCTGGTTGTATCCTGCTATTCAGCTGGGGTTGGGAACCTGACTTAGAGCTGCAGCAGGAGGAGGGTGGACACTTGAGCAGGTTCCTGTGCCAGGAGGTGCTGCTTCCCCCAGCAGCACAGGGCTGATGGATAGCAGGGGCTGTGCTGTGCCTCAAAACCTCACAGGGCAGGGGCTGGGAGTGCAGGGGTTCAGCAAAGACACAAAGCAGCAGCAGAGGGAAAAAGCAGTGGAGAGTTTGCAGAAAGGGATGAGCAACTTCTTACAAGTGCAAAGACATCTTGCTCACCTTCAGTTTGGGTCTCCCAGCACAAGTAGAAGAAAAAAACAGTTTTGGTTTTTTGTTTTCATGCATTGGGCAGCTAATACCCAGGACACTTTCCAGCTTTTTGTCTTGCAGACCTGTGAAATGTTACTCTGTGCCACTGTTTTCAAGAGTAGGTAGGAGTGGTATTTAGGACTGTACTCTGCTTTTAATTCCTCTTTCTTTAAATGGAAGCTATTAAACTTTCCATTGAAGGGTCTCTCTAGTATTGCAGGGCTTACTTGATGTACTTTACAAGTCTTTTTTTTTTGTTACCATTTATATGTATCATTTCACATCAATGTTTTAGCTAGTGAAGCATATTCATTTGCATTTTTTACAGTTTGAGTTGGTATGCCTCCTAATAATTTCTAAATAATAGTTACTTTTGCCTGACTGATCATAAAAAGATGTTTCCATCACACACGAGCAATGACATTTAGAATAAAAAATTAAGTACATGATAGGGAGTGAAATGTTTGCAGGTTTCAGAGATGCTTTTCTGTATTGCTGCTTTGTTTCATTTAAGGTGAAGTTAAATATAAATGCAGTAGCTTGCAAATCAGATAGGAGATTAGTATGGCTTGATAAAATACCATCCCTGGCTAAGTATGGATGCTCTGTGGTAAGTGGAAAACAATTTTTTTTATAACACCATCTCTGTGCTAACTGTTGGTAATCTGTTGTGTACAGTGTCAGTAGTGACAAACATCCCTTTCAGCTTCTTAGACAGAAACTGCCAAATAATCTGTTTTTCAGAACTGTAGCTCTTCTGGGCCTCTCCCTTCTGAGATATGGAATTCTGATTTCATAACACCTAAATAGTGAACTTCTATGCACACGTCTGCGTGTGTAAAAAATTTCTAAGGATTTTTGACTCCTGATCCTTATGAGAATCTTTCTTATGCAAATCTTTAAAGAGTTTTAGTGATTCTTCTATTATCCTTAATTTTGATTCATGCCCCGTTCCCAAGAACAATCAGAAATGCTCCTGTGGCCCTTTTCCCAGACCTGGGACAGCAAAGATGAAGGTCTTTTACTGTGCCCAGGACCACTCTGCCATAGTCACTTGGACAAAACACCCTGACAGAGCAGCTGAGCTCAACTCCACACTCATACATATCTTAATATTTGCTGGGGGCATACAAGTGCCCAGTGTTCCCAAAAGCCTCACGTGTGACAGGTAACAGTGTCCCTGGCTGCACACTTGGGTGCCCACACCCTGTGCACACAGTGATCAGACACTGCTGCCCATTGATGCTGCTCCTAAGTAGGGATGGACACTGATCCTAGAGCTCCATCCATATGCAGGAGGAAAGCATGGAGAGGCTGCTATCTGTTAGAATGATTTATCAGGGCTTACAGCTACAGCTGGCACAAGGTGCTGAATAGGAAACGACTGTTTATTGTTTCATAATGCATGAAGCAGGAGTATTAAATGATGTTAGCAGGTGCCAAATTTAAGAAAGTTATCTTCTCACATAGTACCTGAAGCTCATGACCACAGGTCCTTCTGGCTGCCATATGTTTGTGCAGTTCATGGGAAATTCATGGAAAGAAAATCTTATCCAGCCCTGAGGAGAAGCACTTGGGGGGGGTGGTGGACCAGAAGCTCAACGTGAGCCATCAATGTGCACTTGCAGCTCAGAGAGCCAGAGGAGTTCTGGGCTGCATAAAAGAAGCCCAGAGAACTGGTTGAGGGAAGAGATTCTTCCCTTCTACTCTGCTCTGTGATCCCACCTGGAGTATTGTGTCCAGTTCTGGAGTCCCCAGCATAAGAAGCACACAGAGCTCCTGGAACATGTCCAGAGAAGAGCCACTAAAATGATCAGAGGGCTGGAGCACCTTCCCTATGGAGCCAGGCTGAGAAAGGTGGGGTTTTTTAGCCTGAAGAAAAGGAGACTCCAAGGGGACCTGAGAGCAACTTTCCAATATCTGAAGGGGGCTACAGGAAAGCTAGGGGAGGGATTTTTGCATGGGTCTGTAGAGAGAGGACAAGGGGAAATGGTTTCAAATGTGAAGAAGGGAGAATTAGCTTAGACATCAGGAAGAAATTCTTCATTATGAGGGTTGGTGAGACACTGGCACAGGTTGACCAAGGAAGTTGTGGCTGTCCCTTCCCTGGAAGTGTTGAAGGCCTGGTTGGATGGGGCTTGGAGCAACCTGGGTGGGTGGGAAGTGTCCCTGCCCATGCAGGGGGGTTGTACAGGATGATTTTAAAGGTCCCTTCCAACCCAAAGCATTCTATGATCCCATTAACCATGGAGCCATTAGCTTTTGTCTTTGAACTGCCTGCCAGAGTGCAAGGAAGACACCACTGTAACCTTCACTTAGAGGGTGAACCTAAAAGTTGACTGAGAAAAGCTATCTGAGAATGCTGGTTTGTGTCTCCAGATTGTTTCTTATTTTTTCATTGAAATAGTTTTATTGGCTGCTAGGTAAAAAAACAAACAAACAACCTCCTACCATTCCAATGAGGTAAAACAGGTAGGAAGACCAATGGTTTGCTAAAGCTGCTCTTCCTCTTTCACATCATAACTCTTCTGTGCTCTTTGTCTTCAAAAGCAGCTCTGGGCACAAGAGCTGAAAGAGAGAAGGAAAATAATGGGAAATAAGAGATGGATGTTACACTGCATCAGACAGAAGAAAAGGTTCAAGAAACTGATGTTGTGAGGGAACTGTACCAGTGAATGGCTGTCAGGAGCTTTCTCCTTGCAGGCCCCAGTTCTGCACTTCCATTCAGTCCTGTGCTGGGAAGAGAGCTGCAAAACCAGAGTTCAGGCATCTTCAGAACATTAAGATCCCCACCATCACCACCTCACATCTGACTCTCTGAAGATAGTTAATCTGTTGCAGTGCTGTCTGTCCTGGAAGTGACTTCTCTTGCTAGTAGCAAAACATCCCTTGCTACAAAGGTGCTTGTAGGAGCAAAGGTTTTTGTAAATCAGTCATGAAATAAGACTATTAAGTTGGCTCACCCAGTAGTAAACCAGAGTTATGAATTTCTTCTTGAAAGGGTTTTGTTGCTCTTTAGGAATAAACACTGCTGAATAACCATGACTTTATATAAATAAATACACTCCCTCCTGCAAGCTGCATGAAATGTTAAAACTCCAGAATGGACTATAAACGGATGCATAAATCTTCAGGATCCGTGCATTTCCATCCATCTATTTAAAACTGGAGGTAGAAGGATCACAGTATTTATTCACATTTTCCATGCCCTTTGTGCAATTTTTTCTGACATCAATTTCACGTTTGGAGCAGCACAGAAGAGTGTTCCAGTATATACTGCATTACTTTGTTCTCTTCCTTGGCATGTGCCTGCACATTTTGTTGAAAGCAAAGTGTAACAAGACAGCTTTTTTAAAAAAATTTTTTTTTTTTTGGCATAACAGGTCACCAAAGTAGTGGAATGTTTCATTCAAAACTTAAAGTGTGAGACACATTGCTGAAAGGCAAGTCATCTTTCAGGCAAAGCTGAGACCTTTTTCATCTTTATACATGAGGAGTCTTGCTCTGAAGCAGTTAATTGCAATGGAAAATATGGCACACTTATAATTAGCCAGGAATTGTACTTGGATTACACACCAGTTCCAGGGAAGTACAAGACCCATATTTCTCTCACAAGTAAGGGGAAAAGTCTGACAGTATGTAGATGAATGTAATCTACTTGTTGTTTTTAGACCCAAAGAATCTCTCAGAGCATTAAAAATCCATGTGGTATCCAAGAGTGGTATATTTTGCATGAGATCTGTGATTTAGCTGAAAGCTGTATAAAATCTGTAAAAGAGTACCCTGTGCATTGGAGTGAAGCTACGTGTGCTTTTCTTGCACACATGAAAAATAGATGATCCTAAAATCTGCTTGAGATTCACAAACTTCTGACAGAAACACATGTGTAGGCTAAGCCTGCCAGCTTTTGGTCAAAACAGGCCTGAAAACACACAGACCTGAAACAAGCACAGTTCCTCCATGGAGTGTGTGTGGGGGAACTCCAGCTTCATACACAGAAAGTTCTTTGCTTGTCTTCTGATGGAATAGGCAGCATCCTTTCCTTCTGCTCTTGGTCCTCTAACCAGCATCTGGGCTCCAACAACTTTTCTGTGGGGACTTTGGAATCAGATGCATTCTTTTAGCAAGAAGAATTGTCACTGAAAATAAGTAACCCCTATGTTCCTTTTTAGCACTGGCTAGGATCATATTTGGTCAACTCTTCTGTAGATTAAGTAGACTTTTCCACTCTTTTTTTTTTTTTTTTTAGAAGCTAGCATAGAATCACAGACTGCTTCAGGTTGGAAGGGACCTTTAGACATCCAGGGACACTTCCCACCAGACCAGGTTACTCCAAGCCCCATCCAACCTGGCCTTCAGCACTTCCAATGGTGGGGCCTCCACAGCTTCTCTGTGCCAGTGTCTCACCACCCTCATAATGAAGAATTTCCTCCTCATGAAGAATTTCCTCCTCATGTCTAATTTCAACCTCCCCTCTTCCAGTTTTAAACCATTACCCTTTGTCCTCTCACTACATGCCCTTGTATAAAGGTACTGGAAGGTTGTTCTACAATCTCCCCAAAGCCTCCTTTTCTCTAGGGTGAAAAACCCCAATTCTCTCAGCCTGTCTTCATAGGGAAGGTCTCCAGCCCCCTGAGCATTTTAGAGGCCCTTCTCTGGACTCAACTCCAAGAGCTTCGTGTCCTTCTTATCTTGGGGTCTCCAGAACTGGACACAATCCTCCAGACTGGGAGGTCTCACAAGAGCAGAGGAGAGAGGAAAAATCACCTCCCTGGTGATTAAAACTGGTGGTAGTACCTTTTAATAGCTCATGCTTGTGGTGTAGCTCTTGTTCTCTCAAGAATTATGAAGAGTGAGTTGGTTTTTAATTCTGTACATGAGTGTTTCATAAACACGTGGCATTATGGTGTGAGTAGTGAAGTAACTCAAATGTCCCTTGTACATTTGGTGGGATTTGTTCTTGGCAGCTATGGAGCCTTAACCAATGTTTCTGGTGCTGACTCAAGGAACACGTTGTTGATGAATATTACTTAGACTCTGAGAAGCTTTTTTTCACCAGTATTCTTAACCAAGGTCACCTTCCTAGAGCCTTTAGAGGCATCAGACACGGGCCATAAAGTGTTTTAAAGATAAAGATCCATGAAGCCAGCTTTATAGTCTTTGAGTAGGCAGAGCAGAAGGAGAACGGGTGTTGTGTGCTCGTGGCTTTGATTGCTGAGGAGGTTTTGCTGCACTCATCTGTACCATTGGGCTTCTCCCAAGTTTGGGGAAACTTCTGGGAGACTCTAAGCTTCTGAGAGCCTCACAGCCAAGATACACTACAAATGTGACTAACTGGGGTTGCATAATTCATCACTAGGACACCATCTCCCAGCCAAGCACAGCAACAGAAGGCATTACTCACAGCCATGGCTACGTGGGACTGGGATCAGGTGCAGTCTGGCCCCAGGCTTCAGCTGCCAGCTACTGCTGCCCAATCCTAGCTAAAGCAGTGCAGGGCATGGCCAGGGCAGCCCCTGCCCTTGGTTTGAGATCTTCAGAGCACCTGAAGCATCTCAGACAGCTGCTTTTCTTTTGGGAGCTGACCTTCCCCCAGCACTGGGACATGTGGCATGACCACATCTATTGGATAAACCTGTATCAGTATCAGCTGCCTTTGAGACCACTCATCTGCCTGTTTCTTGTAGTATAAGCATCAAAAAAGCTGTGTGGGCCTCAGAAAAGCTCCAGGTCTAATACTTGAGATGCAGTATCCCCTCATGACATACTAGAAAGGTCCTCCCAAGGATTCAGATGGCTTGGCTAGCACTGAAGCCAAGTATGCTATCAACAGGAACTGAACCAGTGGCTGTTGGTCTTTATGGACATGCAAAAGGGATTCATGTGTTGTAACCCCACTATTTCATTGCATAGTTTACAAGTAGTAGGTTTTGTGTGGTGATGAGATGGGAACATCAGGGAGTACAAGAATGCAGGTGTCAACCAGCTGAAGTGTTGAAGCAGAGCAGGGAATAATGAGCTATCCAGAGAGTGTGTGTGCAGTGTTGGATTAATAGGGCAGAAGAATGTATGCTTTGGAGCTAGGAACTACATGGAAAAAATTATTGCATCTCAGTCTCTGTAATTAAAAAGAAATTCCTAGAGAAGGTAATGGAGAAATGGGGCTTGTGGGTCTAGGTGTCCCTTTTGGACAACTGACAGAGGTATTTTTATATACATAAAATGTATTTATAAGTATAGTTTTCCTATCAACAAGGAAATTTGTTTGAAGAAAGCACCAGTTAGCACAGCTGAAACCACAACACCATGCCTTAAGCAGATTGCCCTTCAGGCAGTTTCCAGGTTCATAGTTCAAGCATCATGTGGTGACAATTACAGGACCTCTGGTGGAGCTTCCATATCCCAAAGTCAAGACACGAGTCCAAAAATAGAGGGGCTCCTTTGTGTCCCCAGGCAGTGCCTCTTATCTGAGCAGCTGGGAAAAACAAACAGCCCAGCAGGGGAAATGTATGTCAGGAGACTCTGTCTGAGACTCTGTGGCTGCAGTGTTATACAGCACTCTGGGGAGAACCCAGGCCAGAGCTGGGCTGCTGCTGCTGCTGTATTTAATGATACTCTGTGAATGCCAGATACATGTGGTATCATCTTGGGCATAAGTTATACTGACAGGAGAGACAGATCAGAGGGGGCCTGGCTGCCAGTCTGGGAAAGACTGGCCAAACAGTTTCAGTCCCTCTATGGTAGGGTGTTAAGTTGGGCTCTAAATAAGGAGACCAGAAGTGGCTTTATGATGTGTAGCTGTCTGGAGATGAAGGGGGTTTGGTGTGAAAGAAGGGAGGAGGTGGAGGAAAAGATGAAAAAGAATGAGAATAGAAACGGTGGGCTATAGTGGTGGGGAAAATAGAGCAGAGAAACCACGCAGAGGAACAGGGATGGGGGAAGAAGAAACAAGGGGGCAGAAAGAAGAAAGGGAGAGAGAGAGCAGGACATTCCCCTGGTGAGGTTGTGTGACTGGCCAGCCAGGACATTTTTCATTTTTAAGCACCTCAGTGATCAGCCAAGCAGAGAGCTGAGTTTCAGCAAGCAACAAATAATGAATATGAGCAAGAAAAAAACAAGTTTAAAAGAAAGAGGTGAGAGGGGAAATAGAAATAATATGGTGGTGAGTGGAATAACAGAATGGCAGAAAAAAAGTGAAATAAAGAGCTAAAGGGGAAGAAAAAAATCAATCTGGCAGCAGGTGCTCAGCTGGCAGATGCTCAGTAAGCCCACAGAAGGTGAAGGATAAGATTCAGTGCAACCACTAGCAGGCACTAAAAATTAGTGTTTCCTTTCTGCTGGGTGCTGCTTTGGGCTTGATTAGTCAATAGGAAACAGTAGGCACAGGGATTTGTGTGGATCTTCTTCAGAGCCTCAGCACGGATTGGAATGCACTAAGTGATTCCCTTTTAATTGCAGCAAAGACTCCTGGACCACGGGTGGGAAGCTGTGGTCAGTACAGGGAGCAGCAGGTGGGCAAGAGCAGGGAGCAGACAATAGTTGTTTGGGGCAGATAAAAACCTGTCTTGCACCTTACGGAGAAGCAAGGCAGGAATTACACAAGCATAAAATATTCCTTCTTTCCCGCATTCCGAGCCCACGTGGAGATCCAGAGCGCTAATACTGCCGTGCGGATTCGTGCAGCCCCCTCACAGCCTGGTTGCATCCAATATGCGTCGTCCTCAATCTTTAGCTTTGGGGTCGAGAAGGAGGTCACAATTCCGGGAAAAGCAAACTTCCAGCAGGGCTCCCGCACACTCGTGCGGGGAGCTCCGAGCCCCGGGGCTCGCTGCTGCCCGGGAGGGTGCGGAGCTGCGTCCCGCCGAGCGCGGGGGAGCCGGGGAGGGCCCGGGCAGATCGGCCGCCCCCAGCCCGGCGGGACGGGCCCGGAGGCTCCCACCTGCGTCCGGTAGAAATCGTGTCTAGAAAGCTCTTCCCTCCCTGCTGCCGTCTGCACGAATCGATTCGCTTTTTATTTATTTTTATAGAATTTTGCGGTCTAATGCGTCCTCCTCGCCACGGCCGCCCCTTCCCGCCGCCGGCGCGGCCGCACGTTGGGTGCCGGGCGTGGGGGGTCCTCGTGTACCGGGCAGGTGCCTCGTCTGCTCCGCCACGCCGGTGGCGTTCGGCCGCGGAGATGCGCGGAAGAAGGGGGCGAATCTGAGCCTCCCCCCCCATCCGCAAACCCCTGCGGCGGGGCTGGGGCAGGGGCTCGGAGCTCCCACCGGGGTGGGTGTGGGCTGCTGCTACCGCCCCGGGGAGGGTAGGAGAGTCCCCAGCGGCCGTCTGGAGGGGGGGACGGAGGGGAGGAGGATCCGCGGCGAAGGGCGCAGCGGAAAGAGGCGGCTCCCGCAGCCCCGTGGCGAAGCGCCGGCTGGTGCGGTGGAGGCTGCCGCGGTGCGGGGCTTCTCTCCGCGCTCTCCGGGTGTGTTTTGGGGGTCAGCGCAGCGCTCCGTGCCGCCGTGATGGTGCAGTTTTCCGCCGGCTCCGCGGCCGGGGGTCGTGCTGCAACCCCCTGGCCGCTGCCTGGGCAGGATCTCCTTAATCTCCCCGCTTTATCCCCGTGGTGCTCCTTACTTCCCGTCGTCACCTTGGCGGCCGTGCGCGCCCGCTGCAGACCCCACGGTGACGGCGGGTTTCCTTTTCCTAACGTCGCACCCGAGCGTGATTAAAACACCCGGGGACCAACTTCAGCATCCCCCAACCATGTGTGTGTGTGTGCAAGCCATGCGGGGGACAAGGTGGTGGTGAGGGGGGGTGTCAGTATGTGCCAGGTGAGCCCGCACCTGCGGCGATATATGGGTGCACAAGTGACCAGCCCGTCGGGGGTGCCCGCAGCCAGGGCGGGGAGGGGGTCGGGCAGCGGCACCCCCGGTCCCGGGATCCCCCCGGGACCGGGGGTGCCGCTGCCCGACCCCCTCCCCGGGGCGCTGCCGCTGGGGAGCATCATCTCCGCCGGCCCCGCCCGCCGGTCCCCGCATCCTGCTCGGCCAATGGGGGCGGCGCGGCGTCGTCACGTGAGTCGGCGGGCCGGGACCCGCTGCTTCCCCCGCGCAGAGGGATGCGGGCGGCAGAGCGGGGCAGGCGGCGGCGGCGGCGCGGCGGCTGCGGCCCCTCCGCGCCCTCCCCCCGCTCCCCGCCGCCCGGCCCCTATGGCAGCCGCTCCCCGCCCCGTCGCCCGCACCCCCGGGGCTCCGCCGTTCGCCCCAGCGTCGCGCCCGTCATCGGTCGCCGCTTGCTGACCCGCCGTTGCTGCCGCCGCCGGCTGGGGCCCCGGGATGCCCAGCGGCCCCGCCGCCCATCCCTGCCGCCCGGGGGGCACGCAGCCGCCGGAGAGTTGAGTTAGGAAGTCATGGTGCCCTGGGAGCCCTCCCCGCCCCGGCAGTGCGGCGGCGGCTGGACGCTCTGCGACTGCTGCTGCTGGCTGCTGCTGCCCGCCGTGCTGCTCGTCCTCGCCCGCCCCGACAAGCTGGCGGCCTTCCCTACCTCCTTGAGCGACTGCCAGACGCCCACCGGCTGGAATTGCTCCGGTAAGCACCGGAGCGCCCCGTCACCGGCCCCGCCGAGCGCCCCCGAAGCCCCGCCGTGCCCCACCATGCGCTGAAAGTTGCGCGGTCGAGCCCGAGGGTGGCAACTTAAGAGGGCGATGCTGCGTCCCGCTGAATTCACGGGAACAGAGAAGGCAAAAAAGTCCTGGACGTCGGGGCTCGACGCCGTTCCCGGCGCGACCGCAGTCCCCGGTGCGTCCCGCTCCGCGGAGCCGGGCGCGGCAGCCGCGCCCTCCGCCGGTGCGCATCGCCCGGGGCTGCGGGTGTCTCCCCTCCGGCACGGATCCCCGACCCCGCCGGAGCGCGGATCCACGCTTAAACGGGGGTACCTCGGCGTGTGGCTGGGGGAGCAGGGGCCGTGTGTGCGCATCCTGCGTTCCCGTGCGCACCGGATTGAGAGAGAATCGGGGTCTGGACCCCGGGAAACCGGTGCGCGTTCCTTAAAGTCGTGCTGACCTTTCTAATGAGTTTTCTATGTAGGTCAGCGCAGCTCCTTCTCCGGTACGGAAAGTAATTGAGGCATTAGGCTGTCAGAGGGAAAGAGCAGCATTTGGGAACGTTAGATCGGGGGAAGTGTGGATTTGCCCTAAAAGCTCTTCGTTTGAAACATGTACTGAATGATACGGCTAAGAGGGCTCAGATGGTTTTTGTTGGTTTTGTTTTTTTCTTAAAAAAAATCCATGGGTTTAGATCTTAATGGGTTTGGAGTCTGATACAGCTGTTTTGTTTAATACCTTGCTGCACGCTGTCAGAGTGGGAAGTCAGGTAGTGAAATCTGAAATTCATGCTCGTATTCGTGAACTGAATCTTCACTCAGATCGCTGGGTTTTTCCTGGAAAAAATGAAGGCAGAGAGCTGGGTTCACTCAGCAGCTTGGGGGGAACCTGGCACTTCTCCTGTTAACTTAGTGGTAATCAATCTTCATTGGGATCAGGCAGACCATCACGGAAAACACACAGCCTGTTTGTCTTTATTATTGGGGGCTTTGTTGTGTCATGGGCTGGAAAAATTCCAATTTGGACTTTGGTCCAAGAGATTTGTGATCGGATGGGGAAAAGTTGATGACATTTCCAACCCAGAGCCATGAAATAGCATAATTACTGTGTGACTTTTGAGGAAACGGGGGCTTTGAAATAGACACAAAAAAAAAAAAAAAAAAGTGTGTGAGGTAGTGAGGAATAACCACTAGATGAAAGAATTAGGGAGAAATGAGAGAAAAAGTGGAGAACTGAGGATAGGTAAGGGCAAAAGAAAATCTGGACTCTAAAAAAGGTTATTTTGCTGTGTGCATTAAAATGCAATCATCCTGTATTGCTCCTCTTGCTAGACCGAAGCTGACATTTTTTTTTTTTTCTTTTTTTCCTTTCTTTTTTCCTCTTTACATTTGAGGTTACGATGACAGAGAAAATGATCTCTTTCTCTGCGACACCAATACCTGTAAATTTGATGGGGAGTGTTTAAGGATTGGAGACAGTGTGACTTGTGTCTGTCAGTTCAAGGTAAGAAGATTGATATTTCCTTCTCTAATTCGCTAATGAGAACACAAATCAAGGATCTCCCTTTATAACCCATCACTTGGCAATTTATTTCTCTACGTGCAGTGAAGTTAGAGGGAAAACCTGGCAGCATGTATTAAAGCTGGCAGGAGAACCAACTGGTGTCAGGAAGACATAAGTTTCTCTGGGAAATTGCAGATACTGTGGCTTTAAACGCCCCTTTGGGTCTGCAGTTTCAGGTTGTGCACTTCTGATTTTTCATCTCTGCCCTTTTAACAAGGATTTAGAGTCTTTTCTAAATTAATTTCTGATACAGATCATGGCTTATTGTATTCGGAGTTCTGATTTAGTTAAAGAAATGGATCTGTAATGTGCTTATGCAATATTTTCAGGAAAGGCTGCATAGTGACAATGCTTCTGCCTGTTTATCTGCCCAGCTGATCAGATTAAGGAGCAATCCCTCTGTTCTAAAATCAAGGACTTCCTTTACGTTTGATATAGTTTTAGGGCCCTATTACTGAGCAATAGGTTTTTTTTCCTGCTGTTTCTTCTCTCTCCCTCTTGCAGCTACATGTAAAACCTCAGGCGTTCTCCAAGTCACTTTCATTGTGCAGGATTCCATTTGATACGTTTTAGCCAACTCACCAAACAGCTGTGATTTACATAATGACCTGAATTAAAACTGAACAAATTAAAGGAGTTTTAAGCATGTACCAGCATGTGTTGCATGTGCGTTTATGCCCCTGCGGTTTCTTGCATTTTAATGTGGGTCTGTGAAGTTGTGGAACTTGTGATGCTGATTTGAGTGTTTACAGTAGAGCAGGCCAAAGAGTGCAGAGTTCACCATCGTGCACATCTGTAATGATTAATTTATTTTTTGAGCTTTGATAGACTATTTGCTTTGAAGCATGGCAAGCACCGTTTATATTTCTAGAGCCAAACGTGTCTTCGGAAGAAAATCCCAAGTGATAAATTCCTGCATTTAAAACAAAGAAAGAATTTTCTTTAACAAGAACAAGACAGTTGTTTGCTGAAGTGCTTGCGTTTCCCATGTTGGGAGAGGATTCATATTGACCCTGTTGGGGGTTTTATTTCATTGCAAGTTTGCAGGCAGTGAAAAATTCAACGTGGGAATGCTGGTTTCGAGCGTTTGCTTTGGCTCAGCACGTGTGGTGATTCAGGGCTTGGTCTGCTCTCTCTTTCCAAGAAAAACCTGTAATGAAGTGAAACGACTGTGGCTTCTCCCATTGCCTGGTGGTAAAGCCAGGGTTTTGTGCCACGAGTGTTGGGAACTCAGAGCAGCCACAGAGCACGCTTGGGGCTTGCCTGTGGCCCCTTTTTGGGGCTGCCATTTGGCATAAAGCAGTGGACTCAGAGCACAGAGGGATCAAACTCAGATGTTGCAATCAGCAAGGAAGGTGTTGGGGGCAGAGTTCTCCCAAGGCTGGATGCTGGTCCCTGGTGATTCAGGGTAAATGAAGCTAAGGAAACCTCTCTGGGGTGCTTTGTCTCCTCTTTGAGAGGGATCAGGAGATCTGTGCCGAGTCGAGCAGTTGAAACAAGTTTAAGGAAATCAGGTAACAGGGATATGAGTATATAAATTATATAAAAAGAACGAGCTGGGCATTTGTGGGCCTGATCACTAGTAAAGGAGTTGAAATCAGCAGGAATGGTTGGTTTCAATGGCTTTTGGATCAGTCCCTGTAAATACTCAGAGCTCTTTGTCTTGATTTGAGCCCTCCGTGGAGCCGCAGGGCTGACTGTGACCTTGGAGGGCAAATTACCTGTGGCTGAGCCTCTGCCAGCACCGCCAAGGGCAGCACCGTGCCGGGGGCTTCTGTGCTCAAACACTTCTGCTTTGATACAGGCAGAGCTTGGGGGGATGTTAACTCCTCTTGTAACATCAGTGGACAATGTGACAAGCCACAGAGATACACCACCAGAGCAGAAAATTAATTTCTAGCGCTGTGTCTGGGCAAGGCAGAGCCAGCCAGGTAATCTGTGTCACGAGTAAAGGGGTTTGCCATCAGAATTCAGGTCCCCAGTTTCGGTGACAGCTCTCTGGGGTGATAGTGAACAAATCAATAGCAGACTCCTCATCACGATAATTTTTATGTTTTCTCCAGAATTTGCCAAGGGCTCTAGCTGCAGCTTGAGAGAATAGGCAAGGATGGAAAGCTAATGTTGTCTTTGCACTGTTGATAAGTCCTGGGTTGGCCAGACACAGTCTTGAGGGGGAAGGGTGGGGGGAAGCAGAAGTGGGGAGAGGGTTTTTTCAAACCAGAATCACAGGTGCATCACGTCTGTTCAAGTGGAGCGAAAAATATTTTGTTTCTGTTTGAAAGGGTGAATGTGATCAGAGTGCTCTGGAACACCTGGGTTAGGCTTCCATCCCTGGAGAGCCCAGCAGGCATGTGCTAAGAAAAGAATTCATATTGGTTGGCTCTCTGCTTGTATTGTTGCAAAACAATAGCCCATTGACTGACTCCTCAAGATGAGACATGCATTGCATTGGAAAGCACCCTGTCCTGCTCTGATCTGTAAATGCAGACCTGTCCCCAGCTGAGGGCAAGCCCAGACCAGCAGGGAGGGAAGGCAGTGAGCCAGTGCTGGCTCCAGCAATGGGACTGAGCATGGGTGAAACCACCAGCCCTTCCTTCCCTGCACGGAACAAAGTCAACGGATCCACCAGAAGGTGCAGAGCTGTGCCAGCAGGCATGTGGCTGGAGACAGGGATTGCTGGGCTCTGTACCCCTGGCTGCCCAAAGTCTGCCTGGCAGCCTGGGTTCTCTTCCCTCTTCGATTTCATTAACATATCCAAAACTGTAACAGGAGATTTCCATCAGTGCTACATATCTTTTCTCTTTAGTCACCAGTGGTTGTGAGGAAGCAGTCCTGTTCTCATGCATGTTGAATCCCTCACATACCACAGTGCTCATGGAGCTGCACCATCACCTTGCCAACATTCAGCTTTGTGTTAGATTTCTGGAATATATTTCCATGGTTTAATATGCAGATGGTGTTTTGGGAGTGGTTATCCCTGAGAGCAGGGATGGGTTTGAAAGTCAAACTTTTAGCAGTGTTACCAGGAGGAAGAAGAGTTACTCAAGTTACCAAGTCTCTAGCTGGCCATAAGTAGCCCAGTGACTAATGGCACAACCTTCTTATGGGTGGTCTTGGTTTTTTTTCCTGGATAACTTCCACTATGCTTTCCTGGTGGCTTTCAGAGCCCTCGGAGCTCAAAGCCATGGCAGGATCTGTTTGGAAGCTTTTGCTTCCTTTGTGGCTAACCAGCAGCTCCTAGGTGTCTGCTTTTTCTAACTGAATACTGAGTGATGAGAAGAATGGGCAGCAGATAAAAAGTACATCTGGGACCAGCAGAGTTTGAGAAAGAAAACACTGCATCACCTGTGTTCATCATGGAGAACCTTCCATCCTCACGGGCCAAAACCACACTTGAGTGAGACAAGAGCCACAGGAGAAATGGGGAAAATTCTGCCACAAGAGTTAATCCTTCCTGGAACCCTGGTGTCTTTCAAATGCATTTTGAATTAAGCTTTGGAAGAAATTCCAACTTAGCTCATGGCATCTCTGTCCCCCTTTCTGTGGATCAGAATTTCACTATAGGGCTGTCTGGCCTTCTGCAGATTTGCAGCTGAGTCAGTGTAAAAGATCATCTCTTGCTCTGGGCAAAACCAACAGAGTTTGCCACTGTCCTTCTTGGGAACAGGATCCAGCACTGTTTCTACATGCCACAGGGCCTGCTCACACACTTTGGGCCAAAGTCTGCACAGATTATTTTGGTAAAGAGTCCCACGGGTGGCAAGCAGATAGCATGTCTAAACCAAGTGTGATTTGATCCCTCATGCTTTAGAAAATGGCCGTGATTGTATTCATTGTCCCTGTTAATTATTCCAGATCAGCCTTCAACAATTGCTGTGGAGCTCCTGGCTGATGTTGGCATTTGCTGCTTGAGGCCTTGCTCAGATTTGGACCATAATGGTGAAAATAGCATGGAAACACTTTTTTAATCATTTAAATCATTTAAAATCTCTGCGTGGAGATCTTCATAAGGAGCAGAAGGAGAGGATTTCCACTGTTGTGGCTGCTGATTTTCTTTCTTGGTCCAAGAAAAGAGAGTGCTAGGGGTGGGCATCAGCTCAGAAAGATTTAAAAAAAACCCAACAAAACAATGCATGAGGAAAATGCCATTTGGTTTGGCCCAATCAAAATGTCACTCTGACCAGCTATGAATAATTTCTTTGCAGCTGCTGTGGAGGCCCTGCAATTAACACAATCTAGGCAATTGTTTGTGTTAATCACTTCTGGAGTCACTTGCTTTGAAGCATATTCCATGTTTATATCCCTGGAATTCCACTTCCATTGTGCCCGAAGAACACACCTCTCAGACACTTTGTGGCACGATGCAGCAAAATAGGAAGTAGGATTTAATTTTTTACTTGGGTTTAAGCAGAGGTGAGCATTTGTAAATAATAATTGTGATCATTCCATTTGTTATAATTAAACAATGAGGCATACCAGGAATATGGTAATCACGAACTAATCATATCCCTGTGTAATTACCACGTACAGGGGACATCCAAGTATTTCCAAGCTTGAGAGTGTGATTATCTATGATAACTGCACCCAGTAGGTTGCCCAATTTTCACTCTAAAATGGAATTATTTTTATTAAAATGAACAAGAGAGGGTAAAGCTGTCTTGCAGCAGTGGAGGGAACGAAGCAGGTAGTTTGTGGAGCTGAGCAGGAGTTTGAGCTGAAGGAGGGGTGCACGGTGCTGATAAATTCTGCACTTTTTGGTGTGCTGGGTGTTGGCCTGGGGAGAGCTTGGCCCTTTGCAGAGCATCCTGGCTGCAGCTGGCTGGGAACAGTCGTGTCTCTGCAGCAAGAGGGGTGGTTTTGCTCATAGGACTCTGAGAAATAATTTCCCTCCATCCAATCAGTTCTAATTACACCTAAGTGCTTAAACAGAGCATTGTACACACAAAAGCTGACACTTCTGGGCAGGGAGGGTGTGCAGGAGGAGGTGAGAAGCAAACCTCTTTGTTACCTTTTCCCTGCAGCCATCCAGTGGGAACACAGGAGGCTCCAGTGCTGGTGTGAGGAGTGCTTCCCCTGCCCATGGTCCTTCCTGGAACTCCCCTCTCGTTCTCACCAGGAGAGGCCTTTCTGGGGCACTTGTTGTACACTTAATCCATTCAGATCATCTTTTCCCCAACCTGTTCAACTCTTAGTTTATGCTCCCTCTGCCTTTTTGTCCTTTTAAAAATCTCCCTTCCCCTTGTAAATGTAAAGATGAAGAAGAGAGTCAGTCTCTCTCTCTCTCTTCTTCCCCTGGGTTTTAATACTGGAAGAGAGGGCAGGGGGATGTGGAAAATCCACGGAGGCTTAAGGACAAGACGTAGTCACCAATATGGTTAAAGTGAAGTCCTCTATTAACAATTCACACTTGCTTTATATAGAGCCCTTGTTTATATAACAATATCTTGCAGGTGGCTATATCTTGGCCACAAATCCTGTTCTCACAGAACTTCTGCTGGCTACATCATTATCCTGTTATTCTTCTTTTCTGTTGCCAGCTCCCTTATCTTTTTCCCATAGCTCATCTTTCAATAACCTTGCAACTGGGTCTCAAGGCCCTTAGCTTACTCTACCTAAAGCTCAATAGTCAGGATTGCTCACATGTCTGTTTTCTTCCAGACAGTTTCCCAACAGGGGGACACCCAAGTGGGTGCTGTGCCACCTCCCTGGTGTGACTAACTCTGCTGCTCTCTCTGTCCCATCAGTGTAACAATGACTACGTGCCCGTCTGTGGCTCCAACGGTGACACTTACCAGAACGAATGCTACTTGAAACAGGCTGCCTGCAAGCAGCAGAGTGAAATACTCCTGGTGTCTGAAGGATCTTGTGCTACTGGTATGTATAATGCCCTTCCCACCTTGCCCTGCCCCTGAAAAAAATAACCTATGGCTGGCAAAAGTCATAGGAATTCTCCCTTTTAATTAACGATGGGTTAAATCTCTGCAGCTTTCTGCATGAGAAGTTGCTGCTGTCCTTCTTTTTTAAGTGATTTAGGGTAGGCTCACAGTCCATGATACAGCAACACCTTTTGAAGAGTGCAGCCCAAAAGCTGATTTCTTGTTTTGATATGGGTCTTGATCATCCTCTGTGCTGTGTGCACTTCTGAGGGGTTACAAGGAACGAGAAGCAGATTAAATGAGCAGATGTCTGATAAATGGGCATCTGGATTACCACAAACCTCTCTGTAATCTGGAGAGATGGAACTGAAGCATTATTGCCTGCAGTCCAGTTTCTTAGGTCTTATGCCCAGCTGGTATGATTCAACAAACCACTGCTGGTAATGAGCCCTGCCACTTTATACCAGCTAAAGATTTGGCCCAAAACACACATAAGGAACAAGTTTGTGCCAATTTTTGTTTTCTTTTTATGGATTTATTGGAAGAATTTGTTGAAGAGTGTATGTCAAAACTGACTGGCATTTGAGACATCTTTGCTTAACTCTGAGCTTTGTGAGCTATTTGTACCTCTGCTTTTATGGAACAGCTAGAAAGGTGAATGAGCAAAATCAGTCAGGAAAACTGAGTTACTTATGTGCAAGAGTTCTTGATGTTTTTCTTTTGTGCTCAGTATCTGCTAGAGGTGGGGAGTGAAGTTAACTTGAAAAGAGCAGGAGGAGTAAGTCTTTGTTCTTGAGAGAGTTCTTTAAACTTAAAGCAGAATTTTTTCCTTGGCTGAAGATGGAGGAGTCAATAAAAAGTGCATTAGACAAACTTTTTGCAGTGCCATAATTCTGTGTTTCGTGCACCTGAGAGAAAATAAACTTCTTTCCCTGGAAATGTTCTTCTCTGAAGCTGCTACCTGTCAATTTTCCAGAGGAAAAAAAAAACATATGCTGCATTTTCTTTGTCTATAAATTGGTATCAAACGGAGCTCAGGTTGACAAAGCTTCTTGTGGCTTAGGATTTGTTCAACTTAGCAAATTTTTTCAGTGCAGCAACTGGTCTTCTTCTGTTCCAACTTTTTGAATTAAAGGGATATTTTTAGTGCTACATCTTTGCTTCAAGTTGCCTGCCTAATCCCAGTGGTTGTGCTGGAAGTCTTCTCTCCGAGACACATTGTAGATTTTGGAAACGGTGAGGGGGAAGAAGGGGCTTTCCTGAATTCTCAATCATTTCACCTCTTTTTTTTTCCTCATCCCAGGCAGGATGCTTAGTGGAAAAGGAAGCAGCCATGTACCTCATGTTTTCCCTGTGGGATGGGGGCAGAGAGAGGGTGTGCAGGAGCCCCAGCAAGGACCTGGGATTCGAAGGGGTTCTGGGATTTGAAGGGAAGGGGCAGGAGGGACACAGGTCCTTTTCCTCCAAAGAGACAGAGAATATGATAGGTGATACCAGGCATTATTTCTTCATCTGTGCTGGGGAGACTTGGCACACCTGGAAAAGCAGTTCTTCCCAGAGCCAGGAGTAATGAAGTCACCTTCCCCTCCACATTCCTCAGTAGCTCATTTGGGAAGGAGAATCAGGACGGATCAAATCAGGAAAAAGAGAGTGCAGGAGATTGTCAGTGGGAAAACACCATCATTCTCTTATCCAGCCCCCCTTTTCCATCTGTCCTGCTGTGTAAATCTGCCATTTTAAACCATTCTTGTTTATTTAAGGGTTTTCCTTATTCTGATTTTGAGCAATGATGGCACAGACAAACCAGTTCAGGTCCACCAGACGTTGCTGTCAGTAATTTAGATCCAACACTTCACAGTGTAGTTGGAACCTAAAGCAGCCTTACCAAACACTATCTGTTAATCTTCACACTGATAAATATATGGCCCCTCCACCCAGGGGGAAGCTGAGATGACACCCTCCCTCCCTTCCCTGCAAAAGAAACTCCTTGTATGGGTTATTTTTGGGGAGCCTGCCTGCGTGTGCAGTTCTGTGCTTTGCCTTGCTTAAAAAGTTTCATAATGAAGCTCTGGGCTTGGCAATACCCAGACATTGCACTTTCTGCAATTTTTGACTCTTGTCCTTCCAGCAAACAAAACACTGAGCAAAGGAAAAACAAACATAAAGCACTCAGTTCTGAAACACAGCAACCAGCTTAAGAGAAATGGCACTTAAGCATTTATCTAAAGACTTTGAATAATAATAATAATAATAATAAATTTTAGTGCTTTATTCCACCTAGTTCTGATCTGAAGAGAAATCACTGCTTTGTAAAGATAATGACATGAATTTCTAATTGGTCTGACCTCAAACAGGTGGGTTTTAAAAGTTAACCTCCTATGGCAAGAGTTTACTAGTGGCCAAGTGAAGTAACTTTGCACAGCTGTTGGGAGCAAAGATTGATCAGTCTCAGCACTGCAAAATGAGACAGAGGCTTATGAGAACATTACAGCACTCCAGGGCTTATGTTATTTTAGTTTGATACAGGGACTTTAAAGAGAGAGAGTTGAGAGATGACAGAGGAGGCTTGAGCAAAAGACATTCAGATTAGATCTCTCTAATTTCCCCAGGAATGACATCAAACATGAGGTTCAGTGTAATACACTTAACTGAGTGGTCTTGCTTTGTATGCTTACAGGACAGACATGCTGAAGCACATGAATACAAATTTCTTTTTTGTTCTTTTTTTTTTTTTTTCAGATGCTGGCTCAGGATCTGGGGACGGAGGTAAGAGCCATCTTTAATATCTCCCTGCTTATGAATGCACACATTGTCTTTCCCAATTTCAGATTGCAAATGGATATGCTTTGCAGTTTCATTGTTACACTACATATTGTCTTTTGTTTAGCTTTTTCTCTGAAAAAAAAAAAAAAAGTGACATTTTGCATTTTAGTCAAGCTGGAAGATAATAACATGCTGTTTTCTAGGGAAATGCAGAAAGCTGTGTTACTTCTGCTAGGACTTGGAATTATTCATGGGTTGTGCTAGGAGCTCTATCTCCATCTACTGTTACAGTTGCACTCATTTGTTTTATGTTTGGAGTAATATTTCTTCTGTTTTTAAAACATGAGCCAAACCCCGGTGGCTCTTCCTCACTGGAGGATTCAAGCCAAATATTTTGTGGTAACTGAGAGCATTCTTTTAAGGCTAGGAAGAAATGTCACAGGGAAAGAACAATGTGTTTTTTTAAGAACAGCAGCAGCAAAATGAAGTATTTCAAGCCCTTTGCTGCATACAAGGGATACTGTAAAATGTAGGGAAGCTTACATTGAAGTCGGGGGCATTTTTTTGGTTTTTTCTTAGGTGCAGTCATTTATGGGTTTGCTCTACACTGGTCCCAGGGTTCATGACCCATCTTACTTGGCACTGTATGTGTTGAATCTGGGTAGTGCCCTGCCTTGGGGCAGAGAATGTGACTTTTAGGGAGCTACTGGTGGGTCAGGCTTCTCTGGGGGCTGGGAGGGCTAGTTTGGGTGCTTTTGGGGGGTTGCCCTTCAGAGTTACCCTCATTTCTGCCCAAAATTTCTTAGGGAATTTCTTATTCCCTGAATAAGCTCTGGGAGCCCCAGTCCCTGCAGCTGGGACACCCACCAGCAGCTGAGCCAACATTCTGCAGAAGACACAGAGAGCAGGTCTGGGCTCTTACTCAGTTTTATGGCTGGTCCTGGCTGAGTTTGGGTTTTTCAAATACCATTCTGTTAGTTGGCAAGGTATCACCCAGTCCTCATGTAGTTTTGGTGGTCAACAACATGAGCAAAAGGCACTGGCAAGGGACCCAGTTTTCCTGTAATTGTGCTCAGGCTGTTTCCTAGAAATCAGGACACTTTAAGATGCTTCAAATCAGGCTTCCAAAAAAATACAACCTAAAACATTGCTATTAGTTTTCAGCTATTTTGTCCAGCTATTCCTATTTTACTTCTTTTTTTTTTTTTTTTTCAAATGTCCTTTTCAACTGTTAGACCAAAGAAATTCTTTACTTACTGCTTAACAGAAATTTACAGTTTAATTTATATTTCTGATATGGTTTTCATCCATATGGTCAATAAATGAGATTTCAAATTTTAAAAGTCATGCAAAATTCATCACGTATGGACCAAGGAAAAGAGATAAGGTTTACAGTTTATGTAATAACTGGGGAAGGTAGGGAAAGAAACTTTGCCACTTTCTGGAAGTAATGAATTTGGTACTGAAAAAGGGTAGGAATTTAAAAGCATGATTTCTAGAGATGAAAAATGACATCTTTTGACAGAAGAGGAACAGCACATGGGCCCTGGGGACTGACTGGGCAGATAGTAAGGAAGCAGATTTGTGAAGGAGACAGAACCAAGTTGGTGCATGTGTTTAAATGTCTGCAAAGCTGCCTTGTATTATTCAAGATTTAGTAGGCAGCTATGGTTGTTCTTAAAGTACAAAAGTATATTTATATGCCCTAAGCAGCTAAATCCAGCCAAGTAAATGTTGTCACTACATCACTCTTTACTAGACACGGTCTTGTTGTAAAAGCTGTAATAAATTTTGGATGTCATCACAGTAAGTCTTGTAAAATCCACTTCAACAATCATGAGTGGGTTGTTTTTCTATGAGAAGCTTGAGGTCTTAGGCAATCTTATGTGTGTTTCCCTTTCTTTTTATGCAGGTTTTTCTTTCTTTCTCTTCTTCAACCAATCTTGGTCAGCAAACTACTAACCAATCCAGGGGCATATTTTAACATTTTCTTGCAAAACCACAGCTGTAGAGACCCTCTCAGCCTCTCAACTGCCTAAATCAGCAGAATGGTGCTGTGCTGAATGTTGGAGGTGGCAGAGGCACTGGGTATGTCTGAGGACCACAGGCCTTGTTATTCCCATGGGTTCCCTTAGTGGGTTTTTTGCATCACTCCACAAGCTGTGTCACAAGGGAGCAGTTTTTTAATAGAGCTGTATCTTGTGGTAGAAGAGGAGGCTCAGAGGAGACCTCATCACTCTCTACAACTCCCTGAAAGGAGGTTGGAGCCAGGGGGGGGTTGGGCTCTTTTCCCAGGCAACTCTCAGCAAGACAAGAGGGCACAAGAGGTCTCAAGTTGTGCCAGGGGAGGTTTAGGTTGGACATTAGAAAGAATTTCTTTCTGGAGAGGGTGCTCAGCCATTGGAATGGGCTGCCCAGGGAAGGGGTGGATTCTCCATCCCTGGAGATATTTCAAAAGAGCCTGGATGTGGCACTCAGTGCCATGGGCTGGGAACTGCAGCGGGAGTGGATCAAGGGTTGGACTTGATGAGCTCTGAGGTCCCTTCCAACCCAGCCAGTTCTAGGATTCCATGATTCTGTGTCTAATAGGGAATTAACTCCAATTGCAAGGCAGTAGTGGACATTGTGTTTTCCCCCTTCTTGGAGCATAACAAATTCCTTGCTCTGAGGTGGTTGTTCCCATGACTGAGAGCAGCTCAGCTCTCAACACTGCTCCCTCAGTGGAACTCTTGCCAGGTGAAACTGCAGAATCAGAAGCATTCAGGTTGGAAAAGTCATTTAAGATCACTGAGTCCAACTGGAAACCTCACACTGCCAACTGGCTGATGCTTCAGCAGCTGCTGGAAGGAGGTTGGTGTGATGGACAGCTGTACACAAACCCAGCAAGTGGTCACACAACCCTTGTTTTCTCAGGAAATTGGGAGGAGCAGGAGCAGGACAGCCAGAGGCTGTGTTTTGCCTGCCACCTTTCCCTCCTGCACCTTCCTACCTGGCTCTGAAGAGAGGTCTGTTCAATTTATTATTTAGGATTTGGGGTTTTCTGCTTTCCTGTCAGGGATGCTGGGATCAGAGAGGCCCCAGTTTCTTGGCATTGTAATGATCTTGAGGGCTTTCAGAGGTGATTTAATCCTTCTTCATGCAGTAGCAGTGTATAAAAGTACTCTTTATTTGTAAAGTGGTGGGGGAATCTTAATTTCATTTGATTACTGAGCCTTCAGCCTGCACTTTTGGGGATATCCAGCAAGTGGGTAAGAACAATAGGTGTTCAAGTTTCTTACACGACATTTTTCCCTATAAATGAAGGCTAAAAATGCAGAATCAAGAGCCATTTCTGTGTTTTGATTGCAGAAGCTGGGAGTATGGTGTGGAATTATTCAAGAAACCGTCTCCCAGAAAGATACTAATCAGTGGCAGAAAGAATGAATGTGGAAGAGTTTATACAGAGAGTAATTTAAAGAGATTCCATTCATTTTCATCTACGCTGTTCTCCAGACAACTGGGTTTTTTTAGAACTCAATGATTCATGTTTTGGTCTTGAGCAGCTTCATAATGAATTCTTGCTCGTTTCCTCGCTTCCTTCAAACAGCGACAAACTCAAGATGCAGTGTTCCATTATGGCTCTTAATGTGCTAAGAACATCTCCCTTGGTTTCTTTTGTACATTGAACACTTCTTTCCCCCCCTTGCATTAGCTGTAATTCTTAGCTCTGTTGCTTGGCTTGCCTTCCCAGCCCAGTGGATTTACTGAGGGTGACTACCACACCACGTGTTCCTCTGATCCCCTGCATGGCAGCACATAAGCACCTACATTGAATTAGTCTTGGAGCAGTTTCTCTTCAAGTCCTTGGGTGGGATTTACAAGGGGCCCCTGGGTACACCCATCTTCTCCCAGTTTGATTTTTATGTTAATTCTTTACGATCTAGACTAAAGCAGCATGAAAAAACGAGTCATAATTCATCAAAATCATCATCACCATTAGTTTCACGGTAGCACCTCGAGGTGCTGATGATAAGAAGAGGGCTCCAGTGTGGCCCACCCTGCTAGTGTGAGGCATTTCTTCACTGAGGGAGAGAATAAAATCTGTGAAGCAGAGCCTGAATGTTGTAGCTGGGCAAATGCTGGAAGCTGAATTACAAGTCAGGGCTGAATCAGGAGTGCCACGTACCACTTCAGAGCCACACCACTGCTGGGTCTTTTAAACCATGCTGTTTGTCAGTAGGACCCTTATGTAAATCAGAAAGAACTGGAGGCTGTACTGTTGTTAAAGTTATCCCTAATTTGCCAGTGGTGCACACACCTGGAAATCCTTACAAGCCACCTTTTTTCTTCCCCTTCTGTCTTTTTGTGTGTGTATTTTAAGGACAAGAACGACTTGCTTGCTTGTTTGTTTGTTCTTTCAGTTTATTCCTTCAGTCATCTCCAGAAAAATTGAAGTCCTGCAGCTCTTTGTAGGTGCCAACATGTAGATTTAATGATAGATTTGGAATTCTGCTCTGCCTTCCTTGTTGGCTTGGAGATGTGTGAGTAAACACATACATATTATGAGTCTGTGTGGAGCAGCAGTCATCTTGAAACACTAACCCAGAGAAAACAGGGAGGAAGAAATTGACACTTTGAAGCCTAAGTGATTTTTAGAGGCAGATTGCAATGCAGCACGTCTATCTTTTTTTTTTTTTTTTTTTTTTTCCCTTTAATCAACAGACAAACAGCTCCTTTGGCCCAGTTGCATTTGCATTTGTCTCTCTGCTGGCTTTGTATGACAAACATGAAGTCAGCAGCACTGCTGCTTTCCCACCCATTTCCCTCTCTGTGTTATTACAAGGTTGATGGATGGGCAGGGCTATGCAGAACACAATGAACATTGCTGTAAACACTGTCCTAGCAATAACACTTGAGCTAAAATACACCATAAAACCTGGAGTGAATATTGGTTTGAATGAAGCAGTGGATAAAATGCAAGGCTGACGAGCACACACGTACACACGTTTTCTAACTATCTGATGGGAGTAAACTGGTTTAACCTCTGAAAAAATGGGCAGATTTTGGAGCTACAGATCCTGTCCTTTCTTTGCCTGAGTGTAACAGGTGTCACAGGCTTCTCTCATGTGAGTTTTAGAGTATCTGCTGACCCCACGTGCTATCATCAGCTGCAGTAAGGCAATGAGAAAGCTTCTTCCACTCTAATTTCATTTGGGAGATATAATTTAAAGCAGCAGAAGGTGCAGAATCAGCTGTAAGCAACGTGCACTGAGTGGGTAAATACCTCTGGAGGGAACATTTAAATCTTGTATGATTGACCTGACTGGATGGTCAAATATATGCCTCCTTTTGTCAAACAGGTTTTTATCTTGTTAACCCCAGTGTGGCACTGAACCCAAACCAATAATCTTTTTGAAAGGCTGGGTTTATTAGCTCAGGCTCTTCACTATCTTAACATGATTACATGACTTCTAGTCCAGGGCTGGTGCACATCTGACCTATATCAGAGTTGAGGCTGGGAAAAGGCAGATAATGTCTCTTTGTGGCCTTGAAAGATGAGGAAAGGATGAGGTTCCTCTGGTTTTGTTGGCTAGATGAGGAACACTTGGACTTTTAGACCTCTACCACAGGCATTTTGTGCTGGATAGGAAGCATCAGTGGGTTTGGAAGTGCTCAGAAGGTATGGGAATGACAGCAATACCAGCTTTTGGATTCCTCTCAGGCTCTCATTTGAGCTGAGTACTCAGCTAATCAACCCTTCTGACTGAGAGGTTCCAGCAAATCCCCACAGCTCCTGTGAGCTTGAAGCTCCTCAAGGCTATACGTGAAGCACCAGCCTGAGAGAGTGGGTTTGGACTTAGTTGCCTGGGTTCTGCCTGTTTTTTCTTGCTTCTTCTAAAGCTAGAATGCAAAACTGCTGTGAAAAGTGATGTGTTTTAGCCCTGCTCTTGGTTTGTTATTAATGGGCCAAAGCCCTTGCTGTGTTCTTGGTGGGAAGGCACAGCTCCCCTCAAGCAGGCTGTCAGAAATACCAGGGGAAAGAGCTGACCCCTACCAAAAATTTGTGGCCCATTTTCAGCCTTTCATGCACAATCAAAGAAAATGAGTAGAAGATACCATGAAGATCCACAGATTTTTGTAGGAGGGAAGTAGGAATGGCATCCATCCATAGCCTCTGCCCTAAATTATCCAGTATTATGCTTTTTAGCACTTCTTCTAGGTAGTTTAAAGCTACACAAGGAGATCATGAATGGAGGGGGCTCACCTCCATCAAAAAATAATGAGGATGCTCTGGTTTTGCTATAAAAGTCAAAATCACCTGTCCACATCAAAACAGAGCAAGAAAATCCAAAATATGCTGTCTAATCATGTGCAATCTGTAAATCTGCAAATAACCAAGTCATCAAACCAGCAAACAAATCCTGTGATACTCCAGCAAGCAGATTAAGAAGGGGGCATCTGATCACAAATACTTATTTATGGCTCTGTTATTGTAAACACAGCATAAGAGAGCCAGAGTGGACTGGATTTGTCTGCAACATCTCTGTAAACCTGGATTAATTTTCTCTGTGACAACTGTGGAGTCACTGGAGATTTGCCACGGTGACAGTGAGGGGTGAATCTAGCCCACCACTTCATTTTCTGTGCAGGGAATTCTGCCACAGGGAAGAAAAATACTTCTCAGGCTTTCAGGTAGCTCTGTCACACTTCTATGAACACCTGCCTGCATGGGAGAATGTGTTTGGGTCCATACTTGACTTTTATCATGTGTTTAAATGCTCCAAGGTTTTCTTCTGAGTGTGGATGTCTTGCACAACTGGAGCCTGAGGCTGTCTTGGAGTGACCAGAACTTCTTCAGAACCTTGGTTATTTCTTCTGTGGTTCAGTGACTGAAGAAGCTGACTCACTGTGCACTTCTTTGAACTGTTTTTGGCATGACAGAGGATTTTGTCAGATGCTCTCATGAGATCTTAAAAGAAACAAATGGGATGAAAACTGCCAAGTCTCTCTCAGGGGTCATGTATTCACTTTTCTTTAACTCTTTATTTTTCAGTCCTCAGCTGCATCTGGCAAGCTTAGTGTATTCTGCATTGCATGTTTAAATGCCCTTTTTTTCTAAGGGGCTTTCTTTCCTGTCAAAGACTGGAAACAAAACCAGTTTTTCCTATTGTCTTTGAAGTCAGCAGGAGTTTATCTTCAGGAAAGGCATGACAAATTCCCAAACTCCTGGCAGACTGGAGATTGCCACCTACTTTCTGCAAATGCTCATGCAGTAGAACTTTAGTTTGCATGTGGTGCAAGCCCAAGAATCCAGAACCATTCATAATCAAATCCAGACAAGTTAGAATTTTATGGTACAGTGCTACAAGTTCTTAAGATGTTGCCACAAGCTTTTGAGTCTAGGTTTTTCAACAGTGTTATAGAGGGTTCATTTATAACAAACACATAAAATGTTTTTTAGTCCTTGTTGCTCAGCAGAACACTTGACTAGAAGCTCAACATGCTCAGTGATAGGGAGAACTCCAAAATGTAATGATCTGGGGAAGAGGTCAGAAATCTTCAATGATATCTCACATGGCTTTTTCAATGACTTGGACTTCTTGGCTCTCATCTATTTAGTTGTGTGGGTGTTAGATAAAATGTTGTTGCCTATTTAAATCCATTCCAAAGCAGCCACTGAAGCAGGACCCTTTTTGCCTCAGCAGCTCCAAATATCTTGCAAGCAGGAGTTGAAAGAGAGGAGGTTAAGGGACTCTAATGTTGATTTTTAAAGTCTGAGAACATGGGACTGTTTTAATGGTCTGAGAGAACATAGGTGTGTGGGTATTAAAAAGGGTAAGGGGAAAAAAAATCCAGATATTTGGATATTGATATAGCTGGATATTTGATTGAGGCAGAGCAGGACATGCAGATCCAGACCCATTTAATAAAGAAAGAAAAGGGAAGTGATGCTGAGCAATATGAGCAATAACTGATGTAATAGATGTAGTCAACTAATTGAAATGTTATTTATGAAGCTCCAGGTTTGCTGGATGAAGACAACAATATTGATGCAGCCTACATGGATGTCAGTGAAGTGTTTGGTGTGCCACTAACATGAGAGGATGATTAAGCAACAGGAATCATGCAAAAGTAACAAAATTAGTGGAGTGAAAACTGCCTTTATGTAATTATAAGTGAATTTATCATTATTAAATAGACAGCACAGGGGTCAGCCCTATGCTATTGATTTATTGGTTTGTTTTACCAGGGACCTAAATGGGCACATACATTCCTCAGTGGTCAAGTTCTCAGCAGGGATGACTGGGAAAGTAGGCAACTAACAGTTTACTCACACAACCCAATCAGATTTACTGGGTACACTGGTGCAAGAGCAGGCTCCCTGGTATAGCCAAAATGTAAAGCCCAAACCAGAGAGCTGGTTCCAAAGACTGGAAACCAGAGGAATGAGGTGGGGAAACCCCCCTGGAAACCAAAGAAAGGGGAAGGTTTTGGTGGCTTCTGGGCTTTTTGTGAGAATCCTCCACAAACACAGTGGCCAAAGGGGCCACTGTTGTGCTGGTATGTTTAAGAAGCTGACTCCTGAGTAAGGATTTTATATTTTTATATAAATGTGATATATATAAAGTGATACCTGCAGGTCTGAAGAAGCAAGGGGGAAGGCTGTGTGCAGAGTGTCTCCCATAGCAAGCAGCTCAGCCCTGGAAGCTTTGCTGTCCTCAGTTTTGGCAAGGGAAAGGAAAGGGGTGTGCAGGTCACAAGCAGTAAGTACCAGTGTGGGGAACACAAATGAGCAGCAGAGCTCTTTAGGCTGACAGACAAAGGTTTAATGAGGTGCCAGGCTGGCAATTAAAGCAAGACAAACTCAGAGTCAAGTTTAGGTGCATGTTTAGAAATGGCAGAGAAGGGAGAGCTGAAAAGTTTTGTAGGATTCTGCATCGTTGGAGGTTTTGACACTCAGATATCTAAATTGTTCTGCTCAAACAAGGATGAATTGGAAATTCTGGAGCCTCTGTCACATGGGAGGTCACAGCAGATGCTCAGTGGACCCTTAATTCTAGGTACCATAAATTAGTTTACACATGAAATAGGCTGAGATTAGCCTGTTTTGTTCAGCAAGATTTCCGTGTTAAGCAGTCCGGAAAGGGATTGATTATGTGAATGTGTTTGTTCAATTTTGAAATCCACACAAGTGTTTTTCCCTCTGCCCTCTCCCATCTCATTGTGTACATTTACATATGCAGGTAATGGAAGAGATGTGGGCTTTAGCAGCAAGTGGAAAAACCTCATGCATAATGCTCTGCTAATTGCTCTGTGTTTAAAAATAGGCCACACTGTGCTGAGTTCATCCTCAGACTTCTTCATGTTGTCTGACACTGGGTAACTTCAGCAGCTCCCAGTCTCATCTGAGCCAGGGGGGGCCCCTTTGTGCTCCTCTCTGTCCTGCAGCCCTGCTCTGATTCCCAGTGTCTTTCCTAGTGCTTGTAGGGAATCCTGAGGAGAAGGATCACCAGCTATCCCAGGAGAATCTGCCCAGGATTTTTTTCCTTCCTATTTCTCCTCGTGTAAGGGAGTGAGAGCAGAGGGGAGGATTGCACCTGAACAGTTCTAAAATTGGAATCTGTATGGATCATGATTAAATATAATTTGATTGATTATTACAGAGATTTATTATTATTATCACTACTATTATTATTATTATTTATTATTATTACTAACCCTAACCCAACTTCGATGTATTTGTGTATGTGACAGGTTGGGGGGTGAGAGAGAAGGTACCAGAGCAGGCTGTAATTTCTTTGGCTCCCTAGATTTAGAGTGGCATCTTCATCTTTGTTATAATAGAGCCCTGATGAACAAATAACAAATAATTTTCTCATGTGTACAGTGCCTGAGATTTTCCCCAAAAGAGGAGGGAGCCAGTCAGATGAATCACAAGGCCAATGCAGGACAAGTCTGTGCCGTATAATTCATTTAGACAAATGCTGAGGTAAATTGATGGACTCAGGTTTGTTTAGATTAGTGGCCTTTTGAAAAATGAGTTGTCCTGCGTGTACAATTTTTCAATCTGTTTACATCTAATTAGCTGTTCAGATTGGCTAAAATTAAGTGATGTCACTTGTAATGCATTTAGAGGTGAAGATATGATAAAATGGGCTCTTTTGTAAGCTCTTCAGCAAGTGGCTTGGAGCACTGGCATGGTGTGAACTGAGGGTGTGCAGGAGATCAATCTGTAGCATGGAATCAGATATAATCAAGCTGCAATCTCAGGAATGTGGTGAATAGCTGATAGCATCCCCCTCTCATACTGATCCAAAGAGGGAGCACCTTTTCCCCTCATCCTCTCCCACAATCCCTTTCCAGTGGAATTGCCTGGCTGGCTTGGGGCGTGCTGCTGGGGTAGCTGCCCCTGTACACTGGCATCTCTACCTGTTTTGTTATTGATTCCTGCAAGCTAGATATTCCTCCCTGGAGAAGTCATTTGAGCAGCTTGAAACCTAAAAACCGACTGCTGCAATGTCAGGTTTCTAGCTCTGCAGCTCAGCTGACAGCTCTGGAATGTCCCTCTCAAAGGCAGAAAACACAGCACTTCAGCAGACTTTGTTCTGCCACCACGCAGCCCCAGTTCTATTTCACTGCTCCAAATCCTACAGGCTTTCAGATTTTTCTGACCACAAATTCTGCTATTAATATGTGAGCTTCTAGCAATTAAGCTGTGCTTATTGCTGCATCACTGCTTTTAGGCTGTTCCCAGCAAGCAGTACCCTCTTCTACAGCAGCAGCAGCAATTTAGGTCTCATGCTTAGTCATGGAGACACATCTATTTTGGCATAGGTTTTCTCAAATTTTTTTACAAGTAAAAACTTTGTTAGGCTTTGCTTTCTACCTTGGCTCTCCAAAGGCTTTTGCCAGCAATGTGCAGAGCACTCCCCTGCCCTTATCTAACAGTGCCCATGATTTGAGGGGATTTGAGTATTTGCCAAACTCTGAGCTTGCCCATGGCCACTACAAGGTGCTGGCACCTGGCTCCTGCCTCCAGCTCCTTAATGCATGGCACAGCAGTGCTGTCCCCTCTCAGCATGGGCAGGTTCCCCTGCCCCATTTGGCTGAGGAGCTTCAGGGGGACTATGATCCCTCTCCTTGGTGTCCCATCTCTCCTCTTAGCACCTGATGTGCCAGGATCAGTGGTGATGCACCTGAGGATACGTGCTGGAAGCAAGAGCAGGACTTCAGAAGCAGGCTCCTCTTCCACTTGGGTGCCACAGAAGCAGCAGAAAGGGACCTCTAAAAGCTGGCAGGAGGATTGCCCTCTGAGAAGCCTCTGCAGGCAGCACTGGAAAGGCTCAGCAGGTGACTTGGTGACAGTGCCTGGTGAAGGTGGTGTGGCTGAGCCATGCAAGTGCTGCAATTGGGCTGGGAGCTTCTAGCTAGGCAACAGGACCAGCTGACACCTGGCCAGACACCTTCATCATCATTATCATCATCACCCCTTCCAACCCAGCTCCCTCAGGTACTGCCCGTAGCTGGTTTCTGACTCACTCCATTTCCCAAAAGGAGCTGATGGCACTCAGAGAGTGACAAGGTCAAACTGGAAATGTCAGGTGCTGGGGCTGTGCTAAGCATAGCTCCATCCTTGCTGCTGGAGCACTTTCTGGCCTCATCCCTGGCTTTCTCTCCCCCCTTCCCAATGGTGGTGACTTCCCCAGTGGTAGCTGGGCCAGGTTCAGCAGCAGAGGGAGCTCACATCTTGCCTGTGCTGTGGGTCCTGGAAATATGGGCTATTTTCCCTGCTTTTTTTCATTGACCATTCACATGGTGTACTCCATCAGGTTGTATCCCCGGGGCAAGGGGGAGATCAAATTTGAGGCTCTCAATCTCAACAGTTTTGTATTCTCATAAAGGTGAAGGTGGCAAATGCCAAAGTGGTGTCTACATGGAGGAGAAATAATGTTTTCAAAAAGAGCATTTTACTTCTTACCAGTGGAGTAAATCTGTATCTGAACCCATTCGTGTTATGGATTCAGGCTGGAAAGCCCCAGCTGCTCCAGCTCTTTTTTGGATGTCTTTAGCTGGATGGCAGCTGCTTTTGGGGCTGATTTTTTCCTTCTATTTTTCAGTAGGATTTTCTTGGATTTTTTTTTTATTTGAAAACTATACCGTGAGCCATTTTTTTAATTGAAAATAGTGCATATAAAGTGAAAGGTTTTGGTTTTAAGACATTTGTTCTTACTACTCAAAACCTGAAGTTTGAACAGGCATGAGAGAGTGCTGAGCAGTCTTCAGTAAGATCTTCCTGCTTTCTTCATGCTTCTCCATCTACTCTGTCTGTCCATCTACTCTGTCTGAGGTTTAAGTTTCCATTTCAGCTCCTGTGCTACAAAATTAGTTGGTTAAAAGAGATGCTGTTGGTTTCCCTGGGCAGTCAGGCAGTTGTGTCAAGTTAAACCTTTTTTACCAGGGCTTAACAAGTTTGAGAATATCTTTTGTTCCAGTCTGGAGCCAATGCCAAGGTGGGCAAAAATGTAGCCTTAATTTGGAAGCAAAGCTGAGAAAATCTGTCAGTGCTTCGTGTTTTGGAAAGAATATCTGAAATAATTATCTAGAGCATTGTAATTATTTGAAAACAATTATAAGTGCAGAAGACAAGGTTCAAAGTTGCTAAAAAATGGGAGGATCCCTCTACACAAAGCCTGGAAATTCACCAAGCTACTTACCATATTTTCCTGTCTTCATCTCTAAGTCTTCTGCTTTGTTCTTTTTTAGCTTAATTCATGGGAAGTAGAGATTTGGCTTTGTCTTAACCAATGAACTGAACAGCTGCTGGGGGCAGGGAAAACGATGGCACAAAGAACCTTTCCTCCTATTTCACAAGACATTTTCAGGAGTCTTTCCTGAAGAGGTTACTTGTGCAATCTGTTGGCAATGGATACGTGGTGGTGAGGCACATAACCTCCATTTCTCCCTTCCTGTAACAGTGCTGTGACTTCAGTATCAGTCCCTTAGAAAGTCAGCTCTGCTTTTAATGGCATTGTGGACCTAAGTGATGCTATGCTGTTAATTTAAAGGGCTGTAGAAGAAAGATCCCCAGCAGAGTGCTCTGACAGCAGGTGAACAGCACAGGGGAGCTGTCAGATTGCACAAGTTGCTAAGGGCAGGTTAAATTAGTGCTCAGCTACTTGTGACAGTGGTGGTAGGTGCTAGCACATCTGATACGAGTGTCACTGTGTAAATGCCTGCAAATTCCAGTCTTAAATTAATGGCAGAGAGAAGTCATTTAGCTGTGTCACTTGTCAAGTGGCAGCATCTCGGTATGGGGCCAGCGATAAAAATTCTTCATGTTTTTTAGGACTTGGTGTCACTTCTGGTGTCATTTATAAAGGATTAGACTGGTTCAGCTCAGTGGATCTGCTGAGCTTATAAACATGCTGCAAGTTCCAGCAACTTATCTTTGTTACCTCTCACAAGGATAGATGGTGATTAAAGTGCCAGCACATCATGGAGACAAAAGCAAGCGTGCTCATTATCAGGTGCATAAAGAAGAGAGCAAAAAGAGGTTGCAGGGCACCCTGGCCTGGTGATCAGCTTTTTTGGGATCTGCTCAGGGGTGTATGCTGGCTATGTCCAAGAGAGGCAGTGAAGAAACACACTGAAGAAAGAACCAGTAGCAAGGGGGGAAAAGCTCTCCCCCCCCGCTTACTGTGGTTGTGTTATTATACTCTGGAAGGATTTATTGCCAGAGGGCTTCATAAAGGCTGCACTCCTGAAAGTGGGGTGGAGAAGGTTGTGTTACAGAAATTTTCTTCTTTTAAGGTAAGCTGTTGCACAAGCTGCTGTAGCTCTAAGCAGTAGCAGCCACTTGGGCCATAAACAGTGTCAGGACAAATGGAATGTTTTACCAGAGGCTTTGTGTAACCCTTAGTCTGCTCCTGGCCAGATTAATATTTGGTCTATCTTAGTTCATTGTCTTTAGACAAATGTGCTAGAATAATAATCCTCTGCTAGCTTGGGTTTCTTCAAAATCCACAACAAAGATTCCCCTCTGTTGAAGGAAGGGCAAAATTTGTGCTTTTCAAGAGCTCCTGTAGTAATCATTGATTCACCACATAGTTTACAGGCATTGTAAAGGATTAACTACAGAGTACTCCAAAGGTGCTCTTCAGTTGTCATCCTACAGCTGTGACAATGTCAGCTGAGGGAGAAGAGTGTAAGTAAGAAATGCAGATCAGCCAATGAGAGTGAAAAATGTTGCTTTCTCCTTTGCCTTGTCTTTTGAAAACACAAGGTATAATTTCTGATCTTTTAAATCTACCCATGAATGAAAACCTGTCAGTGAGTGCTTAAAAACCTTTGGCTACTACTATCTCTTCTGCAGAACCCATTCTGGGTAGGAAAAGCTACACCTCTCCTTTTCCACTCTGAATAGGAATCCTGTAAAAAATTCAAGTTTTCAAGGCAGCCCCAGCATCCTTGTGCTGAGGAGAAAGGTCAGTGGAGCTTGTCCTTGGTGAGAAACAATCCCAGCTGATGCTCAGAAAACTGAAGTGGGAAACAAAGCTGTGCTTAGGTGTGGCAAACACCATCAAGCTTTTCACTGATTTCAGCTGCTTCTGGACAATTCTCTTCAGCTGGCTCTAGTCTTCAGCTGGGCTTAATTGAGAAGCTGCTCTTGCTAATGAATTTGGATGAGTTGACTGGCCCTGGCAGTTTTCACTGTAATGCACTCAGTACATTATATTAAAAATGTATATCACAAGTGAAGCAGTTTTGTTAAACAAGCTTTAATGCAGCATCTGCTTATTTGTGCCTTGGGGATGGGAGACAAGAGCAAAGTGCTTACTGCTTGAGAAATCAGCACAGCACCCCAGGCATGGCTCTGGTGTTAGAAGTCAGGGCAGTGCCTTCATCTGGATGCAGATCAAATTGTTGTGTTGATAATTAGAAGACAATAAGCCTGCATGAAATGGAACCAAGATGTATTAAAATCAGGTAGTAATTCTCCTTAATGCTGACTGGAAGTAAGCCATGTCAGAAGGTAACCAGAATGCATTCTTGTTTGTCATTATAAAAAGGTCCATTTAAATAACTCCCTGTCACCTAGGGCTATTTAACCTTTTGTAGGTATGAGCACTACAAGGAGCCTAATGCATATTTTGTGTGCATTATTGTGCATAAATGCATGTCCACAATTTTTATTTTCCAATGTACATATTCATCAGGAATCAGGCTAGGGTCAATGTATTTCCAAATCATGTCACTGGTGATAGCCAGGAGCAGCTGTTTCCAAAGAAGGTGAAAGAAGCTTCATCCTTGAGCTACCCTAGTGGGAGGAAATCTCTTGCTAAAACCTGCCAACAACTACTTGGCTTGTGCAGCCAGATGGGAGTGTAAATGTGAACATGAATGGTCTCCTGTTCAAAAATTGCTTGTATGTGAGAATCAGCTGTGGAGACACCTAAATGCTGGGGTCTGCTGGTACAATACTGAGCTTCATAGTGATCCTTTGGCTGGAATGAAACCTATCTCCCTGGATGTCTTTTTTCCTGAGAGCCTCTTCAGGATGTAGAGGACCCATTTCTGGGCTGGTCCATATTTTATTTGCCTCTGTCTGCTCCTTTCAGCTTCAACTCCCATCTCAAAGAGGTGTTGTTTTAGGGAAGCACTACTACACTTGAGAACATTTTCTTTCCTATCATTTCAGCTTGTCCATTTCCTCTGTGTGCTTTTGGTACACCAGTTGCTATCTAATGGGGCATTATTAGTTTTATTTACAAGGAGTACTCTTATCAGGGTGAAAGGGACCTCAAGCATCATCTGGTCCAACCCTTCTAATATTATTTATATGATATCTGAGTATTGTTACTAATTGTTAAGTGATTGCCTGTGGCACGTTGCCATAACCTGACATAACTGCATAGAGTTAGACATATTTTTAATACTGCTTCCTCCAAAACAGGTGAACTCCCATGCTTGTGTTCACCAGGAACCCAAAGGATGAAACTTAATGCAGGGTTTGAAAGCTCCTAAATACAGGATGCCCATGAGCTCTCTCTTGTTCTCATCAGCAGCCTTATGGTGGGTTTAATTTGGAAATCATTATTTGGACAAAACTGGGGCAGAGCTGAATCTCAGCTTGCCCTGAATAACTTCACAAACATCAGCCTTCCAGTGTCTGTGCAGCTCTGGTACCAGATGCACTGTTTATTTACAGACAGATGTAACTCAAATCTACACCTAATTTTGTGATTTTGTGCTGCCACAAAGAACAGTTTTTAAGAAAAAACTGTGTGGGCACCTTAGCAGGGCTCGGGCAGCAGGACAGGAGACAGATCCTGTGGAGCTTGGCCAGAGATACCAAAGTAAAGGAAAAAAAAGATTTCCCCTTGAGCTTTCTCCTGTTCTCAGCTCCAGAGCACCACTTCAAGCAATGGCAGCAAACCAGGAGGGAGGATGAAGAGGAGGTGTTTCTGGTTGTGTTGCTGGTGTTTAATCAGCCCTCAAAAACATCAGTAGAAGCTGTTGCTGAAGCTAAAGGAGTTACTTCCCTGTTCACCTAAGAAGAAGGCTGGGGTAGGTTCTTAACCCTCATCCTCTAGGTGCTTAGGGAGGTTTGGGTGTAGCCTAACAGGCAGGACCAGTGACACTGAATCCAGGTTCCTAGCTCTGCCTGAAACCTGAGAGTTAAATTAATCCATCTCCCCAGGCATGGGGTAAGTAGGCATTTAATGCTTCCCCTAGCCCTGCAGTAGTGCAAATGCAATCTGAAACTTTTACTCCTGAAGCCTCAGGAAATGCCTTTTTTTTTTGAATTGTGTGCCTCTAAGTATTTATTCAAGTGCTTAGGGACCATTTGGTTAAATGTTTACCCAGCAGCTGAATTCCTGAAAAGATGCTAAATGTTTTTCATCCATAATGTCTTGAAAAAAACTGTGAGGTAGCCTCCTCAGATGCAGTGGTTTGTTCCATTCCTCAGCAGGTTTTGGGTTCAAAGGAGATGAGCTCTCAATACCTTCTGTTTAAAGGCATTTAGATGGTTGATCCTTTTCCTGCTTTGTGCTCTTTCTTAAAACTTAAGGGCAAAGATTGAAGCACTTTGTGGTTGTTGCTTATGCCAGTCACAAAAGGAGAAAAGAGCTGTGTGTCTGTGTATGAATCCTGTAACACATGGACACACAAGATATAAAACTGGGCTAGTTGTACTTCAGAAAATTCAAAATTATTGGTTAATTTCTTTTAAAGCCATGGAAAGCTGGATTGTTCTTTTTGCTTTCTTTTTTTGTGGCCTGCAGTATGCACAGACTATGAAAACTTGTGTTATTAAAATTGACAATCACAGTAATGCTCAAAAAGCCATGGGAAGAGGCTCTGATGATTGAAAAACCAAGGAAATCATCAATAGTCAAGGGGAGACAGGGATCCTAAAGGGATCCCAGCGTGTAGAGGAGAAATAATACACCGGGAAGTGAAAAATGGAATTAATTGGTTCTTCAAGTAGAACAGTTACAGGAGGAAGGAGGATTATACATATGTATTATTATTTCAATAATGAGAATGAATAGAGGACTCCAGACCTGCAGGGTAGCACACAAACACTACCAAGAGAGCCTGGACTGCTGAAATAAATCTGCAGTACAGCTGGGCAAGGAGGGAGGAGAATAAGGTACAGCAGCTCCACCTGAACTCATTTGGGCTGCTGCTGGAATTGTTAAAATGTTAAACCTTCAGGTTTTAAAATCACATTTTTGAACACTGAAAGGCCTGTTTGGTTTTCATTTGCTTGTTTATTCAGAGGTCCTGGGCTTCTCTAAACAAGGAGCTTCAGAGTTGGAATTCTGCAAGCCTGAGGCTTAAATGCAGATTGAGTTGTATGCAATTTACTCCTTCGGTTCTTTTGGGAGTATTTTAGTGTCCTGCTACACAGTGACTACTACAAAGCAAAATTGTCTGCATGCAGTGGATTGCAGGTTCTCCTGCATTTCACCCCTGTGTAGTAAGGAGTTTTGTGTGGGAAGCTTGCAGGGTTTCAGAGATGTTGCTGTTTGTAGTTGGGCTGCCTGCTCTTTAAGCATGAAGGGACAAAGATAAAAATCCTGTTCTAATTGTGAAATTGAGTAGCTTCAGTAAATGTTAAGTCAGAAACTTGTACAAGCAGCTCTACTATTTCCATTGCAGAAAATCCTTATAGCAGCTTCCAAATAGGCTCTGCACATTTCTCCTAAAAGGCATAAACCAACTTCTTGGTTTTCTCAGCCCTTCTAATTAGCAGGGATAAAAATGTACAAGATTTCAACAAGCCTTTCTGCTGCTGGAGTGCAGATGTGATTCTTGGTGACTCAAACATTTCCCAGAACTTAGTTACCCTCTACCTAATTATTCCTAAGAATTATCTTTCCAAAATTAGAAGAAAAAACCCCATGTAATTACAATTGCAGTATTAACATACTTAATGTCTGAGCACCAAGTCAGAGGCTGCATTTTCAAGCAGGATACACACTGTAAGCAAAGGCAATTTGGCCACGCAATTTCTTGCACAAAGATGCTGCTTCCAGGAGTTCCACATCAGCCATGCCTGACCGTGGAGCTTGAAGAGAAACTGAGGAAAGTACCATTTCTTTCTAATTACTCTTTCTCTACCCTCTTTCTCCTTTACATATTGATCTGGTGGTTTTGCCAAGCTCAGCAATCTGGGCTCATCTCGCCGCGGGCTGCCGAGGTCCTGCCCTGCCTTTTGCTGGCCTTGCTGTTTTCCTGACCCCTCTCCCCCTGTGTTCAGCAGCAAACAGCTCCTGCATCCCTGGCTTCATCCTCTAATGACTGTTGCAGTGAAATGGCTCAGCACAGGGCCAGGCACCAGCCAAAAATGCTTTGGGGATGGGCAGGTGCATTTTGGTTTGGGGGTTTAAAGGAGCCTTAGCTAAAGTCATGGTGCATAATTTGTGCATCATTTGTGAATTGCTATTTTTTTAAATTATAGCATCTGGTTCAATGGTTCAACACTTCCCTTTTCCCCTCTCCCCCTTCCCCTTCCCCTTCTCTTTTCCCTTTCTCTTTCTCCTTTCTCCTTTCTCCTTTCTCCTTTCTCCCTTTCCCCCTTTCCCCCTTTCCCCCTTTCCCCCTTTCCCCCTTTCTCCCTTTCCCCCTTTCCCCCTTTCCCCCTTTCCCCCTTTCCCCCTTTCCCCCTTTCCCCCTTTCCCCCTTTCCCCCTTTCCCCCTTTCCCCCTTTCCCCCTTTCCCCCTTTCCCCCTTTCCCCCTTTCCCTTTTCCCTTTTCCCTTTTCCCTTTTCCCCTTCTCCCTTCTTCTCCCTTCTTCTCCCTTCTTCTCCCTTCTTCTCCCTTCTTCTCCCTTCTTCTCCCTTCTTCTCCCTTCTTCTCCCTTCTTCTCCCTTCTTCTCCCTTCTTCTCCCTTCTTCTCCCTTCTCCTCCCTTCTCCTCTTCCCTTTCCCTTTCCTTTTCCTTTCCTTTTTTTTCCCAGAGAACTTTATTTTCCCCTTTGTAGTAGCTAACATCAGCCCACCTGTTTGAAAAATGAGTTTTCAGGTAGCTCATCCTGATTAAATCTTTCTGTACTTTTGTTTGTGAGGAGCTGTGAGAGCTCGAGCGAGTGGAAAGGAAGGCAGCACACTCATAAACGTGGTGGAAAATGTAACTTGCAGCTTGGTGTTGCATTTGTGTGACACAACATGCTCATGTGAATCATATGTGCTATTTTTACAGCATGTATTAAATGTGAAGTTGTGACTGGTGCTAGTGAGAGCAGCACCAGAACTCCTGCCAATGTGCCATGTAATTTTATTTTAAGAATGAGAGGTCTTGAATGAAAACCTTTTATTTCCAGCAAATTTATTCCATTTGTCTAGGGTCAGCTATGCCCATAGGTCATTCCCCCCTTTTGGTTTGATTTCTTCCTTACATGACATTCTGTTTCATCTCAGAATATGAGCAGAGAAGCTGAGATGGCTGTTGCAGCTGGATATTCATGCACAGCACAAGGGAATGTCCCTTTCAGTCACAGTGTCCTCCTCATCTCCAGCCAGTGTTGACTGAAGCCATTGGAGTTGTTTTGATGTCTGTAAGCAGAGGAGGCAAAGTTGGTTGGTGGCACCCTTGGCTAGGAAACAATTCCTGCCTAAAGCAGAATGTGAGTTGGGTTGGAATTCAGGCCAAAAATCAGGATTCTCTCTACACTGCAGACCTGGCTCAATGAGTCCCAGAGTGTGGTAAGCAATTTGTGTGTGCCTACCTCAAGGCATTGTGAAAGGACCTTTTTTTGCTAGAATATTGAGATTTCAGAGGCACTGGCCTCTTAAAGTCAGGTCATGCTGTGCCAAGGAAAATGCTTGTCTGTTTATAAAATGGAGGCATAGCTTTGATCCTCCTTCATCAGAACAAGGTGATGGATGCCAGGGACAGGCTGACACTTGAGGAAAGGAGAGAGATGGCCATCAAACTCCTGCTTCAGCCAGGGATAGGTCAGGGGGCAGAGGGGCAGCAATCAATCACCCTCCCAGCTAATTGGGGTCTGTCAAGTGCAAGTACAAAGCAGGATCACTGGGGACAAAAGGAGGAAAGAAACAGACAAGCTCAGTGAAAAATACCAATGAGGGGGTTTAATGTTTACCTCTGAAGTGCTTCTCATCTCTCCTATGTTCACCTGAAGTTCCTATCTCCAGAAATAAATAAAAAAAACACAAAACAAAACAAAACAAAAAAACCCAAAAAACCCACAAAAAAGCCCCAACCCACAAATATAACTTATGATTTCAGGGAATTATTTTCCTGTAATTATCGCTAATCCAATTAAAGGTGATTTGTAATGACTGCAAATTAATTACAGAAACACTGGATTTAATGAGTGGATTACTGTTTGTTTTGATAAAAGAGAAAATGCAAATACCAAGGTAGAATATTTAGTTCACTTAGATCATGCTGAGCTTGATGCTGCTGGATTTACAGAGCCATTTGTTTCCAAGCTGAGGGAGAGCAGTATTCCCAGCTGAACTCCTGGAGACAAACATCAAGCTCTTTCCCTTTCAAAGGATATATCTGTAAGACAGTGTCAGAGTTTTGTGATTTTCTTATAATGGAAATCAGATGTGATGCCTGAGGTCAGGACTTGGTGTGATGCTTCGGAGTAGAGAAGTATTGAGAAGTATTTCTTTTTTCTTTTTTTTTTTTTTTTTTTCAGTAGGTTTTTATCTAATTTTGAGTAAAAACCTTCTAGCCTGCTTGTCCATAAGGTGCTGTTTGCAAGAAGCTTCTCCACACACCACGTACCTTTGCTCCTGTCCAGCACCAACCTGATTTGCTGCTCCTTTGACCCATCCAGCTGTGGCCTGATCCTGCAGCTGGCAGGGTAGATGGAGGAATGAAAAAGCATCTGTGTGTGTGAGTGACCAGAGTGGGCAGCTGACAGCCTGGCAAACCCAAAGTGCCAGGCATGGAGGGGAGAAGTCAGGGGAAATGGCCTTAATACTGGCTTTTCAAGATGGTAAAATACATGAGTGCATTGCATCCCTGAGCTCTGCAGCAAAGGCAGGTGCAGGATGGAGCAATTCAGGGCTTTGCTGGGTGGTGTTGGCTGGGGGACAGAAAGCAGATGCCACAGCTCTGCTTCTGCACCTTCCCCATCAGAAGTAGCATGAGGTTGTCCTGCTTCATCCAGGACTGAAACTCAGGAAAACCAAAAGGCTGGCCCTGAGGGTTGTGTGTGGAAAGACGAAGAAATGGTCGTTGATGGGGTTCAAGAAGTCAACACCTTGATAAAGGCAAGAGGAGATCCCATATCAGAAAAGAAAAATATCTTGAGGCTCTGAGCAGGGAGTCTCCCCATGAGCACAAGCAGAAATGCTGAGTCCTGCTCCTTGGAGACGTGCACAGACTGCTGGCCAGGTGGCTCCCTTGGTGGCCATGCCATTCTCAGCCCTTACAGAACTCTTCCCCTGCTTTTTTGGGTTTTTTTTTCTCCTCTCATCAAACCTGTCAATTCACATTGCCTGTCCAGCTGCTTCTGACATAAGTGCCAGCACCTCCCTGTCCACGTCCTGCCCAAGCTTCATCCTCAAAGCCTTTGCAGCTCTAAGTCCATCTCTAAGTCTGGGCAATTGCAGTAGCAGATTTTTCTTTTTTTTTTTTTTTTTTCCAAGCAGCTGTTTTGGTGTTGTTATCAAAGATGACTGACTTAAGTAGATGGAAATGAGCTTCCTTCCCAGCAACTCTTGCAGCAAATTAGTTATGGAACAAACTTTGGGTCCTAAGGAAGTCAGAAGCTACTGAGCAACCTGTAATCAAGGTTCTCCTAATGTTGTGTTTTAAGTAGAGCCATTATCATAGCAATGTCTTCCTGAAAGCATTTAGACTTCATTACCCCATTAGAGAAATTAACATATTTTAGCTGATAAGCTTCTGGCACATTCAAAAACAGTAATGCTGGGTGTTGAAGCTACTCTAAAACTGGCTTTCATTAAAGGGGTCTTGTGCCACATAGGAGATGTATAAATAGAAAAAGCATAATTAAAATGCCACATTATCTTGTTCTAAACTTAGTGTGTCTTGAAATTTAAATACACAGTGCTATCATTAGAACTTTCTAGCAGAATTTTTTCTGGTTTATTAGCAAAGCAGAATAGAAGCTGAGTAGGTATTCTGGTTTTTTGCAGGTTTTCTTTTTGTTGTTGTTTGATTTGGTTTTGTTTTATTTTATTTTATGACTGAATTTCTAGTGTGACTCTAATAACTGTATTTAACTGAAGTTCAGATAAATCTTTTTAAATCAGTCACTGCTTCTAAGAAGTGTCTGATCATTGTTGCCATACTCAGAGCAGAGACTGCACAGGAGCAAGGCAGGAAGAGATGGTGAGGAGCACCAGTAGGGTCATTGTGGAGCCAGTGTCAGCACTGTGTGGAGTTGCAAAGTCAACAGAGAAGAGCAAGATTATGCCAGAATTTGGTCTTGAACAAAAATGAAAAATAGCAAAGTCCATAAATAAGGAGGCCTTGTTTTCTTGCTTCTTGCAAAAATAGCCAAAATTCAGATTTCCAAATGGTTTCATGGTCAGAAGAATGTATAAAGCCAGTTCCTGGGGTTTGGATTCACAGGAGCTCTGTCCTCCAAAGATCCTTTATGTTGGTAGCACAGCAGAATTTCTAGGACAACCTTTCCATCAGTGGGAGCTGCAGCTGGGGTGTCTCATCTCAGGGAAACCACTTCTCAAGCTTGTGGGGAATTCATCTTCTTTTACAATCTTACCCAAAAGTCATGGGAGTCATGCGGAGACAGACAGAAAGAAAATCAAAAAGTTATTTTATTTCTCTAATAGTGGCAGAAATGACCTGTGATCTCTGGAGAGGAAAATTTAACTAGAGAAGAGGCAGAAGGGTTTTGTATTTGTAGGGATTTGTGGTGCAGGGCTGCCTCACTGTGTCCCAGATCAAATTCAGGGCCTTGTAATGGAGTGGTGAAAGCTCAAGCCCATACAGAGAGCACAGCAAGGGCCCTGGGGTAGAAGGGAAAACATCCAAGGAGAGGTGATCAATACAGCAACTAGATTAGCAAAAGGGTGATAAAGAGTGTAAGGCTGCATCCTTGGACAACTCTGTAATTACTCTCACCTCTTCCAGGTCCTTTCATGCAGAGGGAGGGATTTTACAGGTTTTGCCTCTCGAAATGTTCTGCAAAAGTTCAAAATTAAAAAAAAAAACAAAACCAACAAACCCACAAAAAACACCCACCTTCATTCCCCTGGTTCACGCACAGAATCATTATTTGCACATTTTCAGATGTTAAATATCTCTCTGCTTTTTAAGAGGGACTGCAAGAGACAGAGGGTTGCACACACACTCCTGCCTGCACGAGAAGTTTGAGAGATGCGGGTGGAGGTTTGAGAGCTCACACTGCTTAATGGGCCCTGGATAATTGGCTGCCTTATTAGTCAATAAATGACCTTCTGTATGCTTCTGGAGAATTACACCTTGATCAATTGTAGGCACGCTGTGCATTTTTGTTTGTTTGTTTCTGCTGATAGGGAACACCCCAGAAGCATGGTCGGAGTCAATCTAAATGCCATTCCCTGGGCGTAGCTTTCTGATAGATGGCCCAGGCTGAATGCAAAAGGAGCAAGTTCCCATTCATCAGCCTGAGCTTCAAAAGCGTGGCAGGGAGAGAGGATTCTCTCTGTACTAATGATCTAATACACACTGTTTGTATCAAAACTGTCATAGCAAGGACACTGGTGGGAGTAAGAACGCAGTCATCTCAAAGCTGTGCTTCTGGCATTCTCTGGCACGTTTGCAAAATATATCCTGGAGAATGTAATTATACTGAATTCGGAGAGGTCTTGTGAAAAATGTGTCAAGTTGGATGTTTATTCTGATGCCAAAGCAACTCTGACGTTTCTCTCTGTGTTGAAATGTGATCGTGTGGGGGTGTGTAATGATTCGGATGCACACACACACAAAGGTGTCTCTGCACATTATATACAGACAGAACGTGTGTGGCAGTGTCTGGGTGCACATTTATATATTTGCTCCTCAGCAGATGCAGCAAAGTGAGGATTGGGTGCCAAGGCTGGTAAATTGTCACAATAGTTTTGTAGGGCTGATCTGGAATTAGCTGCTGATGTATCTGAGATGAAACTCACCATGTGGCTTAGGGCTAAATCCTGCCTGCCCCCTCAGCTCTAAAAAAGTGGTGAATTCTGTTTTGAGAGGGGGTTTGATGTCATAGGGAGCACCTCAGAAATTCACCACCATTTTAGCACCACGTTTGACCTCCCTGGCCTCTGCAGAATTTATAGATGTGGTTATGCCAAGAAACCCTCTGCTCCAAAAATGCTTACAGAGTCTGTGGAGAAGACAGGCAAGTGGGCAAGGAGAAAGTCATAGCTCTCCTTCCCTTTTACTGCTAAAGAACTGAGATGCAAGAGATTAATGGGTGTGCCCAAGGTCATATTGGAAGTCTGCAGCAGAGCCAGGCACTGAATCCAGATACTCTGCATCTCAGCTGTAGCCATATATTTTTTTCTCCTCGTGTTTAAAAGAAATACTGTTCCTGGAGAGTGAAACAAATCAGAAAAATAAGCTGGGAGTGTGCGAATGAGAAAAGGTCATTTGTCCTCCTTCATCACTTTGTTGTCCAAAGATCTAATTACTTCTGGAATTACCTCAATGTCTTTCAATCAGTGCTTGACTGTCGTAGGTCATTCCACACACCTCACCTTGTCAGTTTAAGATGCTTTCTAAAGATTTTTTTCTCCCTTCTCTTAATTAGAAAATAATGCTGCTCGCCAAATCTTCTGCACGTGCTTTTCAAACCTATGCATGAGGCTGAATATTGGTAGAACCAACCACTTGTCCTCCTGACATCTGATGATTGCTGTGTAACAAGTGAGGCACTTTTACCTATAATATACCTGAGCTCTCCATAGATTGGAGATGACTTATAAATTACACCATGGGACTTCTTCACCTGCAATCGAAATGGAATCGCTGGGGTGCTGGGAGGTGGGGGCCATTTAAGAACACACAGTTGCTGCACTGCTCCTTCCCTGATGGCACATTTCAAGCTCAGGAATGACACTTGATCAGCTTGTTTTAAAATAATGGGTTTCTTTTCTTCCCTTGCAGTTTCAGGTTCTTTAAGAGTGCATTTATATTTTCGATTTTTCTTCTGTGCATCATGGAGCTGGACAGGACTCCTCCTCAGTCCTTCCCCGCTCCATGAAATCACTTGGGTGGATTTTTTTTTTGGTTCCAGCACTCAAGGCCTGCACAAAGCCTGCAGGTATCATGTATATCACAACAGAACCGTGACAATCAGCAGTTCTCTGTGTATGGCAGGTTGTGCAGGCAGCTGACCTGGAAAAAACAGGAAATCAAAAAGAATGTGCTCATTCTCAGTGAATAGCACTTTCAGCCTCAAAGATAGTTGGGATCATTCCCCAAGAGGTCTCCTCCCTGCCTCAACTTTGTAACTCTTCTAATTGTGTATTTTATGCTGACCCAGATTCTGGATGACTGATTTTTGGTAGGACCATGTGTATACCCCTGAGTTCTCAGGAAAAGCTCTTCCCAGCCTGGCTCCTGCTGAACTCTGCATGGAGAGGATGGCTATCTCTTCTAACCCCAGATACTCCTTTTTATGGAAGGACAGATTATTAAACTGAATAGTTTAATTCTTCCCACTATACTTATAAATCTCAAACCACATTCTGCCTTGCTGGCTGTTACTGCCCAGGGAGAGCTTCAGAGGTCTTCTGGCAGTGGGCACAGCTGCTGGGATGCATCCAGCCCGTGGTGGTTCCCCTTCGTGGTGCAGTGGGTTAACATAGCAGGGCCCAACAACTCTGAGCAGAGACATGGACAACATTTTGCCACACATGCAAGTGCAGAGAAGAACAAGTCTTTGCCCTCAGAAGTTTACAATGTAAGTAGGCCAAATCTCAGTTAATGGCTTGAAAATAATTTTTACAAGGCCATAATTAGGTTAGATTGTACCTTACCCTCCTTTCTTTTCCTCTTCCATGAATGGAGTCAGTGACCTAAAAGCTCTGCTAAGCTCCATCCCTTTGTTTCTGTTATTAACGTTGTTTACTTAGTATTTTCCTTACTGCTGAATGGGACAAAAGATTTCTTTTTTTTTGTTTTTTTTTTTGTTCCCCTTAGATGCAATTTGTATGATACTGTATTTATTTAGAATTAAATGACAATAGCAATATCCACTCTAAGCCATTTTGCAATTAATCGATCTCAAAATTTGCATGCAATAATGCAATAATTTCTTTACCACTTGGGTGGTAAAGAAAACTCCCTCATTTCACACCTACCCCCAAAATATACCCTCATTTTCTCTATTCCACTTCTCCTTCCCTTGCCTTCTCTGGTTTGCAGGGCAGCTTCCCTCACTCTTTCTCTGTGCATCCTGCTCAGCATTTTGCTCATTGCAAACTGATCTCTACCTCAGAGCATAATGGTTGGGCTGGATGCTCTCAAAGTTCTTTTCCACCCAGAACAACTCTGCGATTCTATAATTGCAAATTTAACCCAGAATAACCTTGAAGTTGCTTCTGCAAGAAAAGCAGGGAGTAAGGCACTGTCAGCCACACCTTTTGTACAGTCAGGGACATAGAGGAATAGGCTCTTTGAAGGAAAACATTTGGCTGTTTTCCTAGATTTTTGGGTTAATGTTAGGACACTGACTTTCATCAAACATCTTAAAGAGTGCTGGGCAAGCCAGTTCACTGGGGAGAGGAAGAGGAAGGAGGTCAAGTCCAGCAGTTCTGCTCCAGCACTACTGTTGGTGTGAGAGATCACAGATCTTTATTGCTCTCACCACCATGGGCTGGGGTTTGTGAGACAGAACCCAGCTGAAACACTGGAAAAACATCAGCCAGTGGAGCAAAGAACAACCTAAGGGGAGTGACAGTGAAATGCTAAAAATGTCGAGGGTGAAAGGTGTAAGTCAAGAATTCTGGCAGTGCTGTGCTGAGCTGCTTGTTTGTGAGCAATTCTGTATCAGCTTTACATCAAGTCCTCTGCTCTCGAGCCCCAAACTGATTAAAAGCCTCATTACTCTCACTTTCTTTTTTCATGTCAGCAGCTAATCCAAGTTGCTGTTGACCAAAGGTCCTTTCCCAGTCACCTGGCAACTTCCACTGTTTCACATTAGCAATCCTCATAAAGATGTCTTGAGGTGAAGGAGTTTCTGCTGGTTGGTTTCAGGCTGAAAGTAGATTTTGAGAGAATAAAGGGAATGATTTTGTGGCATTTGAAAGACCACGGTCCCACGCTTCAGATTGCTCATCCTTGGGTGGATTTGGAATTGTCCTTGCATTAAGCACAGTTAATGAGTTTCTTTAATGTGCCTGTAACAGTTTGCTGCAACACATACAAAGGATTGCTCTTTTTTTTCCCAACAGGACAAGAGCAGCAATAAGAGTTTTGAAACTTTTGGACTGATCCATCAGTTTAGTCCTTTACTCAGCATGACCTTTATCATCCCATATCTCATTACAGCCAGAGATTAGTGATTTGTCTTTGGAAAGATCAAAATCATCATTTTTAGATGCTGTTTCATATCTGTATATTTATATCATACTCTTTTTCCCTGGCATTTCACTCCGTGGTATGAAGGATTGGATTCTAACTCTAACAATTCAGAGAGGGGAAGAGCGAAACTCCAGTCAAATGTCAGCATTATTATGGCTTAAAGAAGAATATTACAGTGTTAGCAGTCAGAGTGTAATTCTTCTTGTGATGAAGCTAAGTTCCTCTACAAGAAGAGGACAGTTATTTTCATTTTACAAATAAGCCACTGAGACATAGATAAGTATAATAGTTTCCCTGAGATTGTCCGAGGAGCTCTGAGCAAGCCAGTTCACCCCTTGTAAATCTGACCCTGACTGTATGAGCTAACTGAGGAAATAGATTTATGCAAAAATAGGGAAAATGGAAATCCTGGATGTGTGTAAGTAACCATCCAACCATCCACAACTCTGCCCCAGAGCTTTCAGAAGTTTTGTCTTCAAATCTGCAGCGGGAGTGGATCAAGGGTTGGACTTGATGATCTCTGAGGTCCCTTCCAACCCAGCCAATTCTAGGATTCTATGATCTGGAAGTTGGTTTCTAAGCATTTTCTACAGTGGAATAGAAAGTGCTTGTATTTATTAATACTCTTCCTTGATGGAAATTGTGTAGCAAGGACTATAACTGGCTTTTGATCACCATCAGCACTGCTGTGTGTGAGTGTATGGATGGACGTTTTCATGTAGGCATCAGGGGCAGAATTATATTTTGCTTTTTGAAGGGATGTGTATGGTTAACCAGAAAGCATGCAGAATCACCTCCCCTGCTCCTCCCTTCATACCTTGTTCCTTCCTGGTGTGATCCCCACCTCCTTCCCTCATGGTAGGGTACAGGAGGGCAGTCCCATTGTCCCCATGCCTCTGGATGTAGATGCCTGCAGGGAAGTTCAACCTCTGAGGGTTGCCCTGTACCCAAATGATCCAGGCTGGGGCCAGAGCACTCCAGTTAGGCTCTTCCTTTGAGTTATCAGACATTTTCCAAGGTTTTTTTGTCTCTGCCTGTTGATACATATGGACTTGAGGGCCACCAGGCACCAAAGGTAGGGTGCCTAAGGGAGTGAAGTGGTTGTGAGCACCTACTGCTTCTGCTCTGCTGGTAGCCCCATGGCTTTAAGGCCTGGACCCACTCCACCTGTCCAGAGGAAGCATTGTCCTCTCCTCCCCTGTGCAGCAAGCTGTTATCTGGGGTGGGCAGAAGGGGTAACTTATCCTACACTGGTCTCCCATATGATGGTGTGGGGAAGGTTTTGACCTTCTCACTCTTATTACCTGAAGGTCTATGTAGAAATGACACTCAAGGACTTTGTGCTGCAGCTGGGGTTACACATGGGGTATGATGAGCAGGGAAATGATGTGTTGATGAGGGTTAAATCAATTTGCCATATCCTATAAGGATTCCTATAGGCAGGGAAATGGAATATAACTGCAGTAGCCTATTTGTACAGTGCCCAGCACAGTTGAGCCATGGACCAGTCCCAAAGCTTTGCAGCAACCTCTCACATCACCATCTCTTACATCTCTGGAAGGCACATTTCAGCCTTGTTTTGGGGTGAAGTATCATCCTGTAAATCAGATTGACCAATATGATGAAAGATTGGCCAATATTGGGTTGTGTATGTAGCAGTTGCCTTCTTCATGCAATTCATCATAAGAAATGTTGGGCAGAAAATAATGCAGTTCATCTATTAAGTATTGCATTTTATGAGTGTACAACACCATCATTCTCAGAGTAGAGAGGGGTAATACTTGGGCCAAATGATAAAGCTCAAAACTGATAGGCAAGGCCTTTTTTTTTTTCCTTTTAGAAATCATAGTTCTTAACGAGAGCCAACCCTTACATTATTTGTTGAGCAAAATGCATGAAAGTTTATTAAACAAAATAAATAGAAGAAAATCAAAATAATTAATCACACAACTACAGAAGGAGGAATGAACCAACTTGGCAAATTGCATTTGCAGCACAGTAGAATGTGTACTGTGAATAAATTTATGGCAATACTTTGTGAAGTCACAAGCTAGATCTGTGTAAATATTACAAGGTATGGGTGTGTTTGAATGCAAAAAGGTAAATACAGCAAACCCAAGTCCAACATTAGACAGTCACCTCCTTATAATTATTTGTAAGCATCCCATTAAACTTAAAACTCTAAGTTTAATATATTAAACTATATTAATGGCTTAATATAGCTCAGGGATGACACATTCTGTGTAATGCTGCATTCAAATAATCATCAGTTTGGAAGTTTCTGTTGTTAGCAGGGTACAAAGAAGATAAAAGATGAATTGTGGTTCCCTGATTCCATCTTTTCTTTGCTCCCTGTAGGCCACGTGCTGTCTCCTCTTGATTTATGTCAGACTCAGAGCTTGCTCTTGGTCTGGCTGGTCTAGTCTGAGTCCAGGCTCATTTTTGGGTTCATGTCAGGGAAATGGAGCCTTTTGGGAGCTGCCACACATCTTGCCTCTGGGGTCTGAGCAAACCTCCATCTCGGCACCATTGGTTTTCTCTCCTGTGGCTCAGAGACTGGATGTCTCCAGAGGCCTGTCCTGGAGATCATTAAAAGCATTGGGAATGCTGATATTGGCCTGATGGGTTCAGGCTTAGGTACATATTGTCAAGAGAGCTGTAAATAAATGTTTTGGGAAGATGGCTTCTTTCCCAGCTGTGTGTAGCAAGGGGTGGCACTTGCTGCCAAGTTTTGTGGTTTCATCACGGGCTCTGTGGTATTTTGAATTTACACACAAGCTCTCCATGTGATTTATTGAAAAGCTGAGCATTCTTTGGTTGTTTTTAAGGAGGCTCTCTGGCCCCTCTGTGGTAGAAAACAAGCTGGCAATGGAATCTGAAAACCCCAAGGGGAAAAAAATGGGCCTCAGATTTATTAATTTTGATGAAAGACCTTTTTCTGAGCTCATCTCCTGCTTCCCGGGTCCTCCCTCATCAGTCTTGAATTCTTGTCCTTATTTGCTAAATCTTTGCAGCCACACTGCTCTGCTGTTTCACTCCTCTGAACAGTGTTGGATGTTAACTTATTTCATCCTGGGTTCACTGAGTTTCCTGTCATCCAAGGTAACTGCACAGGGTGGAAACACAAAAATGCCTAAATGAACCCTTGGGCTGAAAATGGAGAAAAGTAGCAGTGGAAGGGCAGCTTCAGGGATTCAGTCCAGACATCCAGCTCAACAAAAATCTTTCCATTGCAGATCAGGCCCTGAACGCAGATGTCATGTTCTTTCTTGGAGTCTGCACCTTCATAAACTCCTTTGATGTGGAGCCAGTTGGGGAAATAAATAGCAATTTTCCTGTAGAAGGCAGCACTGCCCGAGTAGCAGAGGAGCTGCTTATCGCTCACAGCCTCTGCCAGAGCTTTGCCTGAGAGAGTACAAAGAAGATGAAGAGCCAGGGGAGGGTGGAACCTGAAGAGGAGCTTGCTCCAGTTAGCAGAAGGCATCTCATCAGGGGGAGCTGAGCATGCACAGGGTTAGCTCCCACCTCGCCTTTCCCATCAAACAGTTGCATAATGAGTATTTGGAAAAATAACTTTTTGCTTGGCAGAACACAGTGTATGGAAAATGAACTCGTTTCTTGTGATAGTTTAGGTGCCATGGAGATTATGATGTTAAGGCTCTTGTTTTAAAGGGCTGCAGGCTTTTAACTGATCACAAGGAACATCTTGCTTTGGGATTTATCCTTTCAGTTCATCAAGGACTGATGTGCACACAGGACTTTGTTGCAGGCAGCACAGAGCTGGTAGTTGCCCGAGGTTATGAACAAGGGACCTCCAGACAGTATAGAAAAGGTTGACCTTGTGTAGTTCTAACCAAGTTGTCATGTAATTTTTCCTTAGATCTGACTGGCACGTTTTGTACTTTGAACAAATACATGGAGTGCTTTTGCTCACCTCCCCTGCTTTCTGTTTGTAAAGGGCTTTACCAGTTGGTTCTCAAAGCAGCTGTGAAATGGGTGGTTTTTTAGTTCCCAGTGAGTGTCAACCACACTGGGATTGTGATAAAATCACCTGAGCCTGTCTGTTCTGAACACCAAAGCAACCAAAAGGAACACACTTCTAATTTTAGCAGCAGCCTTTAAGATTATTAAACACCTTCCTTTTCTTTGAAAACATTAACCCAGCCTGGATCTTATTATTGCAGAGATCAGACAGTAACCAGAGCAGCTTTTCAGCTGAGTTCATCATGTCAGGATTTTACGTTCAGGGGGAGGGGAACATGCAAATGCAGTGTAATATTATCAAAACCAATATCCATGGAAATCAGCAAGGAATCCTATTTCCATGTGCATTTCCTTCTCTCTTGCGCTCTCCTTTTCCCCCGCTTTGCTTTTAAAACTGCACAGAAAATCTGTAAACTTTTCCAGGGGGGGTGGAAAGTCCGATGAAAAAATTCAAATAGAAAAACTAAATCATCTCATGAGGTGTAGATCAGGAAAGAAGTTGGCCAAGGTCACCCTCCAGATCTCTTCCAAACTGACCAAACACCAAGTGATTCACTGATCCCAGCTCCTTCCTCTTCCTGACACATCTCCTCTCTCTCCACTCCCACAATATCCCATGACAGCCATCACACCTCCTCTCAAATCTCTGCACTAGGTTAAGCAGACCACAGCCTCATGTCATTTCTCCTCTTCCCTTTATCCATAGTCAGTTAGACTGAGAAATTAGGATTCCCTGAGTGTTGCTAACTAGAGCTTAGCAAAACACTCCTATGACTGTATTAATACTGCTCTGTTTCTCCTGGTGTCAAAAAGGTGTCTCAGAAATCCTAAGATTTTGTCACCTTTCTGGCAGGGCCATCACAGCCAGGTGGCTCTGGTCAGTCCATCACTACCTCATTACCCCCTTTTTGTTGCTGTGTCTGCATTGGTTCTCATGACTGGGAGCTGTGGTCATTGCTGCTGCCATCTCAGTTTGACTCTAAACTTGGGATGCTCCAAGATATTACTGGAAGTATGCCAGATATTACTGGAAGTAGCTTCATGCTGGAAGTAACTTTCCTGTTGCCTTCAGGGGGAGTTTTTGTGCTCAGACAGTGTAACACACTTGGTGGTGACCACCTACCCCTTTGGGGGGTGGCAAGTTGTCCTTCTGTGTCAGTCATCTCCAAGGAGGAAAGGAGTGCATGTCAGGCAGAGGTGTCTTCATTTTGTCACAGATCCTGATGGATAACATGAGCAGTGGGCTGTGCTTTGCCACGTGCTGTGCCTGTTGCTTACAGAAGCTTTTCCAGCATTTTGCTGCATTGGGCTAGAAGGGTGAAGGCAATGTTGGTTTTCCAAGGAATTGATAAGAGTTGATGAGCTGGGTGGCATCAGGCTTGTTCTCCATTAATGCTCTTTGTAGCTGTTGTGCACAGTGCCAGGAAGCTATTTGGGTTCTTTTTTTCTCAGAATTTGCCTTATCTTAAAATCTCCACCAAAGGTTACTGCAGTTGCAAGTTAATTTGATAAAAGAGCACTCTTACTGCAGTTATTCATGATAATGATGAGAGAGATGAAGAAAGCACACGCTGAAGAAACTTATTATAAAGCTGGTAAAAGCAATATTGCTCTCATTGTTGCTTAACAGCATTCAATTGCTTTGCATTGCTTGTTACATTGAAATCAATGGCCTTGTTCACTATTGTCTTTTTTTTTCTCTCTTCTATTTGTGTAAATACAATCTGTGTTAATGAATATGATATTTGATCACATCCAAACTGGTTCATCTCGGAACAGCTTATTTACAACCTCATCAGAAGCAGATGAACATCCAGGCCAAGCTTTTTTTCCTCTCCCTTTATTAAGAGAATGAAATAACTTTCCTACAGCAATATTTATGTCTCTAGAACAGGGATCACATAGTGCTGGGAAGCTCACAGCACTGGATTATTTGCTGTGTCACTAATGTTTTCAGCAGTGCTGCAAGCTAACCCTTTAGAAATCACTCAGTGCTTTTACTAAATGGTAACATTTAATTTTCAAGTGCTTTTGCAAAATCCACACAGTTGATGAAAGCAGATTAAAGGAGCATGAAATTAGTGGGGCTTATATCTCTTTATAGTTTGTGAGCTGAACTATTATTGGTCTCCAGACCCGATTCTGAATCCCAATAAATGAAGGCCAAAGTTTCTTATATTTAGATTATCTAAGTAAGAGACTTTTAAATTACCTTCTTCACAGCATATGAACACCAAATCTCTGGTACATTTGTGTACAAAATTACCCTCTGTCCTTTTCTTTAAGCTTTAACAAAAAGGAGCAAAATGTTGAATGAATTAACACCTTGGCATGAAATTTAAGGGCCAGTAGTGATGACTGGGGCTTAGGGGGAAGCATTCCCTAAGGCCACATTACAGCTTTGATGTCTAATGATGGGCTGGTGCTGACTGCATCTGGAAATCAAATAATGCATCAGGCTGTTAAATTCCCATTAAAACCAGTGGCTACAAGGTCCCTGGAACCAAGCTTGCTTTACTAGATGAACCCCAGCTCAGAGTTAAAGAAATGCTCTGTAGGAGCACCCAGGAAAGATCCCTGCTTGGCCTCAGAGCCAGGTGACTCTATTATATGACTATTGTATTATTTGCTCTGATAATATTCATACTGTGTTAAGCTCCTTCTGGCTGAAAATGAAGAGCCAGGGAGTTCAAATTCTTAAAGCAGGAAGGTGAGAATGTGGAGAGTGTCATTACAGAAAGGCTGCAGGATGCAAGCAAAGCTGCAGAAAAGCTTCGTGGTCACACCTTAATGGAGCAACATCCCTCTTCCTGCATTGCTGATCTGCTTTTCCATTTTCAAGTCTGATTCACTTTGCAAAATGTTGTTCAGGAAAGGTGTCGTGAAGGATTATTGACTTCACAGGTCTTGTATGAAAGGAACAAAGCACTGGAGGCTTGTAATGCTTGGGAGAGCCAGAGAGATGAAAAGGGGGATTGGGATGGACACCAGAGGACCAGGAAGGTTCAAAAACATGGCAGGAGTTGGGGAAAAGTGTCAAGGAGGTGTAAGGGAGCACTCTGGCAGAGGGCTGGTTTGAGAATGTTAGATATTTGCTTGTCTTTCCAGGGTTAAGGAGCTTGGCTATTTGATTATATGGAAAATAATGACATCCAAAATAAGGTAGGCTTGGTCTAGAGGGAAGAAATGGCACGTGGTGGAAGATCCTCATTGCATGATGCAGGGCAGCAGGAGCTCCAAAAAGATCCAGTCAGTGGTACATTTGGGCAGGGAAGGGAGAGGTCTCAGGGATTTGTTCCATTTTCTGGAATGCTGTTACTTTCCTGAAGTTGATGCCTGAAGGATTTTTTACAGGAAGCTCTTGGGGTTTTTTGCATGGAAGCTCTTTTGACATTTTGGCACATTGCACTCCCTTCACACTCATAGGATAGGGTGCATATACTTAATTTCTTAACTGACTGCTCAGAGGTGGGGAGGGAGGAGCCATCTCAATTCCAGCCATGTGTCTGAAAAGAGGTGCAATGACAAAAATATTTTGTTTGCTGAGAGGTTTTAAACTCATGCTGCCAAAACTATTTCAGTTTTTAGATCGTCTGCTTTCATGCCAAAATTAAATAACAAAAAAACAATTTAAAAATATTTCTGATGCGGTCAGAAGCAGAAGAATCTAATTCCTAGAAAGCTCAGCTAGGGGTTCCACAAACAAACATGAGAGACTATTGTTCAGGAAAAAAAAAAAAGAGAAAAAAGGGAATAACATTCTCCAGATGTGGAATTACACTTACACTTTAACTTCTCTTACTCTTTTCATCTTTAAAAAATTCTTTGAGTGGCTCAATCACAAAAAATTTGGTTTTAAGTTAGAAGCTCTTACAAAACATGGGTTCTCTACTACCTAGACCCAGATAGTTTAGGTTTTTAATATAAAAACTTCTATTCTTCTGTCTTGGTTTAGTTACAGTTCTGTAAGAGAATAAATACTTTTTTCATCTTCATTGTCTGTAGTTACACAATTCAAGTCCTGCTGGCATCACCACACTGAGAAAATATGTAGCACAGATTTGGATTCCAAATATTTCTAATACAAAAAAAAAAAATCCAACTCAGTTGCTGCTTGTGTCTGCTCACTTACTCTTTGCACAGCCATAAATTAAATATATTTTAATGGCTGGGAATGGCAGGGTGTGTTGCCATTAAGAAGGAACCCTGAAAATGTCATTTATTTGCCATGAGCCTGACACCACCATAAAGTGGACTGTTAGGGTTACCTGAATAAAAATAATAAGTTTGAGTCCTTGCATAAAAATATCTGAAAGGTTTCATTTAAAGCAGAACCACTTGCATCGAAAGCCACATTTTGGTTAAAACGGACATTTTTTTATTGAAGGAAGATGTTAAATTTTCAGTCAAATTTAGTTTCTTACGTTTTCATTTTTCATCCCTCCATCTATTCATCGAGCACATTAGCTGTGCCTGTGCTTGCTGCCTTCAAATTTGGCTTTGAGTAAAAAGAACCAAATGTCTGAAGACAGCTGTCAGTGCTGCTTGTAATGGGCAGAGCCTGAGCGTGATGCATTCCAGCTCCCTGGCCTAAAACTGCTGCTGCAGAGAGCTGGAGGGGGAACCAGCAAAGCAGACAAGCAATTTGCACAGCAGAGAGTTTCACCTGAAGCCTTTCATGTGTTCCTTTTTTATGTGCTGGGTTCTTGCTGAGTTATTGCACTCACACCCAGGTACATAAACTTTGCAGGCTTGGTTTATTCCCTCTCCAAACGCACATCTGTAAAACCCTCCTTGCTGGGAGGAAAGGCAGCCCTAACAACCACGTTTTTTTCCTCTCTCTTTTTGTTTCTGTTTGGTCCCACCTAGCCAAAAAAAAAAACCCAACCATTTCAGTCATCAAAGGCCTGATCCAGACTGAGAGAATATGCACATCCCTCTGTTTTCAGCAGGAGCTCTCATTCGTGAACCGCTTGTGATTAATATTAACATCAGGTTTTAGATTTGTAGTTTGGATGACAGAAGAGACCTCTGAATACAGCTTGGCTTCATTGCCTGCATACTTAAACATCTCCACATCTTTCAAGCCCATAAGCAATGTCAGGCAGGGGCCCACAGTGGTACTTTAGAGGTGGGGGGACTCAGAGGAGAGCTAAGAGGTGACCTCTGAAGAGTTCTCCTGAAACAGGGCAGTGTGATATTATGCAATATCACAGGGAAATAAAGCTCAATGAATCCTTTTAATCAAAGAAAGATCAGAGTATTAGGAGCAGAAGATAGCTTTTTCATCTACAGGAAATGAATTTCCCCCATGAAAAATTCTTGACAGATAGTCACACTTCCAGATGTCATAAGAGCAAGGATCAGATCAACCGTTTCACCTGTAAACAATTTTAGCAAGCAAGAACACAAAGAACTATCTCCCAATGACCTTAAAATGTGTCAAAACCTGAAATTTCTGGCAAACTTGATGCCACTCTCAGTCCCATTAATTTCTCATTAGGCTTGCAAGCTTGATGTTGGCACCAAGAAAAAATAACTGTTGGCAAATGATGATATGAAATGCTAAGTGTTAAAAGTAACAGTGAAGCTATTGTGCAATTTGCTTAGAATTTAATGAATTAACAGAAGATGGATGCTGTAGGCTGGGTGCTCAGTTCACTGATGGCAGCTGAGGTCTTCATGTCTGCCAGAGGAATTCTCTGATTTATTCCACCCAAGAAACTGCCCCAGCTTCTCAGAGCTTGGTTTATTTTACCTTCCTTTGGTTTAGAGTCCTAGATTCTTTTGAGGCCAGGCTCTCCCAGTTTAGTGTGATTCCTTTGTCTAATACCCTGCAGAAGAAAAGCATAATAATAAAAAAAAAACTTTCTAAAAGGTCAGTCCCAATATCTCATTTACTTAATCAGATCAACACTCAACAAAGGGACATGAGACAATGAGCTGCAAATGCTGTTCTACAGATGGTGGAGTGTTGGAACCTGGTAGTGAGGGTCAAAGCACAAAGAAATCAACATGAAACCACTGTGGATTTTAGGAGTAGAATTTACCCTTGGTTTCTAAAGCTTTCTGACACAGTTTTTATATCTGGTAGCAACATATGTTACATATGTTCAGCAGCAAGTAATGCCTGCTGGTGTGGTCTGCATGAGCAATACTCAGGATAGGAATGGAAGTTTGTAAAGGCCCTTGGGATTTCTCCTTTTTCCATTCCTCTTTTTGAAAGTACCATTTCTTATCAAAATTCACTTCTTCATTTTCTTTGTAAGGATTTGTCTAGCAAGCAATTGAAAACAGAGGTCTGAGTGAATAGCCTGGAAATAAGGTTTAAAATAAATGCCTTGGCCAAGATAAATCCAAAGGCTTGCTTGGCAAATAAAAGAAAAATCATCAAATATTTAATTTTATATTTTTTAAGTGAATATTGGTAGCCCTATATTAATATCTGAGGATAAGAAAATTGGTGTGAAGAGCATACAGAGCTTGTTTTCAGGACAGTGTTGGAGTCTACAAGCTGTTGAGGAATTCCTAGTAGTCCTGTTTGAGTTACAAGTTGGGTTTTTTTCATTGAGTCACAAAGGAATACGTTCTTACTAACTATAATTATTAGTGGTATCTCTGATTTGATGGATTAATAAAAAATGGGGTTTTAGAGTCCCTTTCTTACTGAAATGATCCATACAACTATTCCTACTGGAGTTCATAGCAGTCTGATGTGGGAATTGGGTATTTAATCTTAGATCTCTCCATTGCTTAGTCCAAGAATATATTGTAAGTTACCAGAAAGCTCCTAATACATCTTGTACTTTCAACTATTGGAGGTTGCTACTAAGTTGAATTTATCCCAGCTCTGTGAAGCTGCTTTTATGGAGGGTACTAAGTTTATGGCCTTCATAACTTGGAAGGCAGCCTGGAGGAAAAGATGTATTGAACTTTCTCAGCTCAGTATCAGCGATGCAATTATTGGTGTGATCTTCTCTGTGATTTGAAAGAGCTGGACCTAGTGACTCACTTGATCCCTTCCAAACCCATTTTTCTAAGAGAAACAAATTTCTGAGTCTGTGGGAATGGTTATCTGGGATTCTCTCCTTGGATCTAGTGCCAGGAGGTTGCTATTAAATGATTGTAAAGGCCACCGGAAGGGGAGAGGTGCTGACTTTCAGACACAACATCATTAACTTGTGGTCGTTACAAAAATCTCATGATAATTTCTGAAAAAGTAAAGTAGTTAACCTTGGTGGCTTGGCCAGACTCCAGCTTCTGTAATTGCATCTTGCCTAACTAAAATTGCATTGCACACATTCAATTGGATGGGATATTCTTCACCTTTTACCCTCAGCTGCTGAGTAGTCCCATCCAATATTGCCTATATTTCAACCCAGAAACATCTTCCTTCAGCATTATTTGTTTTGAATGATAGTTCATAAAGTGCTTTGAAATCCTCTTGGCTGGAAGCTGCTGTCTCCCACAGACGTGCATTTTCTTTGTTGCCAGCTGTAAAACTCACACAGCATTTTGACATCAAAAGATCTCTGCCTTGCACCATTAGGATTTGGCTTGAAGAGCTCCTGAAAACCTGGGCAGAGTGTGCACTAAACACAGCCATTTTCTGCAAGGATGCTGGGGAGAGAGAGAGAGAGAGAGAGACAGAGTGAGTATTTCCCAAAGCCAAGCAACTAACAGCATCTACCTGTGGATCAATAGTACGCCCTTCAGGGCCACTGATACTCGGAGGCAGTCAGGGAATTAGCTGCACAGTCTGCAAATACTCTGCTGGTAATGGTGGTGTCAGTTTGAAGAGACCATGGCCACGCTTGAAGTACTGCAAGAGGTTAAAATTCATCACCAGGCTTGACTGCTGCCTTGTCTGAAATGGAACTTCTGGAGCCAGCCAAGGGGAGCCTTTGCTTGTTTGCACTGAAAGCTGTCAGGGGAGTTTGGAGTAGACTGGGGTCTAAATATAGCAGTGATTGTTTTCTAAGCAAATCTTAGGTTATTTTTGCTTTTTGACAGAGCCTTCCATCCATGCATCAAAGCAAGTGCACTTCAAGGGGCTTTATCTGTGTAGATAAGGCTATGTGATACAGGAATTAGGAGAGGAATAAAGCTGGAATTAGTGCTAAATCCACAGTAATATTCTGCTGTGAGATACTTCGACCTGCAGTTCTTTTCAAGTTGTGCTGTTTGAGCTGCAAGCGGGCTGCGTGTGCTTGTAATGAAACAGTAAAGAGAGTTTCAGGCACCTGAAGGAGAAAAATACCTCTTTATTGTTCTCTGAGTAATATCTGCTGTGAGAGGCAAAACCTGCCTGCACCCCCAGGAAATAAACAGAGAATTCAAGGGTGAATATGAAAGAGAAAAGAAAAGATCTCCCTAGGGAGAAGGGTAATAAAGACAAAGCTTTGTGCTTTGCCTAAGTGCAAATTCAGGATTATTTTCCCTTTCAGATAAGTCTCTGTACTTCTCCTTGATTTTTTTCTTGTGGGACATGGACAGACTGCACCAGCACAAGCAATGGTGCTCTTGGGATGGCTTTCCCTGGCATGTGTGGCTTGATCCAAAGCTGACCAAAGGCAGTGCAGGGCTCCCTGTGGACTTTGGGGAGTCAGAGAGTAGAAAGTTCAAGGGCTCTGACAGAGCCTTTATTCTGCCACTCTCTTCAGAGGGAAGATGCTTAAAAACGCCTTTCATCCAAAAAAGTCTGAAAGTTTTCACACTTTGGTGTGTGCAGGCTGGGGAAATTTTCTTACCTTTTTCTGCTCTGAGCCTGTGGCCTCTCTTCCTGGGCACACAACCTGGTTGATATTTGATGTGTTGAAGCAACACCTCTTTCTGTAGGACTTGTGTGGAGCCCAATGGATCTGCTGCCCGGGGAAGGAGTGCAGGCATCTTCCAGGCAGTGCTCTGGTGTCTCACAGAGCTTTGCCACTCAGCAGGCAGTGTTATATTATCTGAGACACAGCTTATAAATGCCTTTGAGGACCTCTGAGTGTAACAGTCATGGCCCAAGGAGCAAGGATAAGGAGGGCTTTGTGGTGAGTGTGGGGCCAGCCAGGGACCCTTGGCACAGAGGGGACTGTGGAGTGCCTTGCCCTGGTGGGAGTGAGAGGCAGAGGTGACAGCCTGACCACATCCTCCATCACAAGGGGTTTTGGGAGCAGAGAGACCTTCTCCCATCCATCAGGCTGCTTTCTGGGGAGACTGGAGCAGGCAGGGAGGGGGGAGAACACCAGCAGTTTGTAAAACAAACAGCTGACCTCTCCAGCCTCCTGGCAGCATGACTGCAAATCTGATTGCAGATCAGGTTCCAATCTATGTGGTGGCAGCTGGGTTTTACTCACACACAGCCAAACCCCCTTCCTTAGTGCTGTGCCTTTCCTTCCTTACCCAAAGAGATACAGTACCCACCCTTCTTCATTTCTACAGATGGTTCAAGTGGAGCTCACAGGGCTTCTTTACTCATCTACGTGCCTTGCTTCGTGATATACTGAAGTCTGTGAAATGAATCCTAGGCAGAGGTGTGGCTTTTTAAATTCTTAAATACCATAATTGACTCTTGCTCTGGGCACTCTTAATAGCCACTTCTGTTCAGGGCATGCAGAACTGCTACCCAGGCAGTGTTGCTTCCCAAGCATGGGACCCCATGTGCTTGCCATAAATTAATAAATTCCTGGCAGTGTCCTGGATGGCCTCTCAAATGCAAAATTCAGAGAAATATGAACTTGACAGTTGAATTAACAAGTGTGTAGTTTTCAACAGGTGAAGATGTTATGATCTGATCCAGGTGGGCAAGGCACAAGTCTTTGTGTAGTCAGCACTGTACCTCCAAAACCTGATGATGCAGGCTCTGGTGTTCCTCCCCCTTCCATGCTGTGCTTTCTGCATGCCCTTGGCAGTATAGGAAAAATTTTCTAGTTATCTACACAGCCACCTATTTTTGTCAGGCTTTCTCCAACTGAAAACATGAACCATGAAAAAGAAGTTTGCAGCAGGCCTTACAGAAGTTGCCACTCTCCTCTCCAATGAGGTTGTGGGATGTTTCCATAGGAATTTTTTCTTACCTGCCCGTGAAGCATCTACCCTGTTTCATCACTGTCTTCTACAAACCCTCCTCTTCCTCACTGAAATGTTGTTCAGGAGGAACACTGGCTGCTGGGGAGAGCATTTTGCAAAGCTGAGTTCAGAGTTTTGCTCCCAAAGCCTGTGCTGAGAGTGGCCATGTCCCTGTCCCTGTCCCTGTCTCAGGGTTGCATGTGGTGAGGAATCTGAGCCCCTACCCTCAGGATGTGTAAAGTGAGAAGATCCAGGTTTGTGGCTCAGAAAAAAAAAGCCAAATACCTCCCTGCTTGGGTCCCTTCATGAGAAATGTGGGCAGGGATACTTTTCTCTCCAGGAGATACTCCACATGGATAGATGTGAATATTTAGCATGGTCAATGGGGCCACACAGCCACCAGAAAATGTTGCAATAGAAAGCTAGGAACCAAAAAGGCAAGGAAGAGCCAGTGAGATAATGTGAATGGCTACCAAAAACATCCTCTGTCCTTTCCTTTAGCATCCAGCAACCATTTCTCCTGTGCAAATCCACTCCTTTCCTCTAGCTCAGGATTCACCTGGCTGGCTCTGGTAGTAACCATGAGCATGGGAGTAGTGCTTCCATGCTCTTGCTGACTTCTCCTCTGACTTTCAACAGCTTTGAGAGCAGGTGACAGGGAAATGAGAGGGTGGTAGCTCTGATTTGGTAATCCTGCCTCAATAAATGTCTTTGGACTCCTTCCCTTCAGCAGAGCAGGGTCCTGTGTGGTAAGGGTGGGAGTTGCTGCCACATATCAGCAGGTGACATCTTTATTTCTCTTTTGAGCTTCTCTAGTGATGGAGGGGTTACCTGCAAACCTTACAAACTTCCTAGTCCTAGGAACAATAATTTCAGCCCCTGAAATCCCAAACCCAATTAAGGCATCAGGCTGGGTGCTGGACCATGTAGAGAGAAGAAAAATGTATTAGAAATAGCATGGAAGCATCCTCTTCATCCCTGTTCTGTACAACATTGCTAGGAATGACAAATGTCCTGAAGAGGTCTGAAAAACCAGATCTGCACCAAATCTTCAGTTCTGAGCAGTCAGTGGAGGATATGGTTCAATCCTTCCCATCTAACTCCTAAGTGAGAGGCAGCAGTGATGTCTAAAATTCGTGGAAGCAATTAAGGATGAGGTCTTGGTGTCACCTGGCCCCTTCAGGATCGTGGGACTGGTTTATGGGCTTGCTGGAGAGCAAGGGCAGACAGGAAGGTTGGTGGCTGCTCCTCCCTGTCTTCTACAAACCCTCCTCTTCCTCACTGAAATGATCTTCAGGAGGAACATTGGATGGTGAGGAGAGCATTTTGCAAAGCTGAGTTCAGAGTTTTGCTCCCAAAGCCTGTGCTGAGGGTGGCCGTGTCCCTGTGCCTGTCTCAGGGTGATGTGGGAAGGGGACATCTGAAGAAAGTTTGGCCTTTCTCACAGCATGCACCACTGAATGGGGAATTGAAACATTAGACAGGGGCTGGGGAATGTCTGCTGGCTTGGGGCCAGCTGTGAAAGATGAAGGAAAAAATGGAACAATGTGACCGAGGACACTCCGGGGATAAATCACTGAACTCTGGTTGGAGCTCTAGGATCTTAAGCCAAAATAGTGCAAAAAAAAAGAAGGCAGGTAGGCTGCAGGAAATGGAATGTCTCCTAGAAGGACTTGTATGGTTTTTTTTCCATTTGTTAATGGTACCTTTGATGTGATTCAGAGCTCAGCTGATGGGACTATTAAGATCCATCCATTTGGATACTCGTAGCAGGAGGGAAGAGTAGCTCACACAGACACAGTTTTTATGGCTTGGCAAGGATTTTTGCAGCTGATTATAACATTTTTCCACGGCTTAATGTCCTTGTTGGCTTTGATAGGTTTCTAAACCACACACTGGAGAAGCAAGCCCAAAGCAGGTGCACTGTTTTACCTTGGCAGTGGTGGAAGAGCAGAAATAATGTTGGATGGCATTTACTCAGATGCTTAAGTTTGCCACTGGTTTAGAAGGATCAGGAACCTTGTGATTCAAAGCAGTACCACTGGGTGAGCAGGAATTTATTTCAGCATCAGATCCTGTAGCTGAGTAGGGCTTGGTCCAGAGGAAGAGCAGCCTGTTGGGGACCTGTCTGAGGCAGTGGCCATCAGTAAATACAGATGGTGCTGTGTAAAACAGGGAAAAGACAGGGACCTGTCCCCCAGGCACATGTGAACCAAAGCTGAGATGAAGCTTTCTGACACTGCACAACTTCTATTAATCTATTTGCATTGGAAATAAAAAGTAACCATTAAGACAACTTATGCTTCCAGAGGGAAAACAGATGCTCTGTAAAGGTTAATATCTGGAATCAAGTCTAAATATGGACTTATGTTTGTAAATATATTTTGGAAAGGGCAAGGATAAGATGAGTAAGAAAAAAAAAAATGTAGAAGCTTAGAGAAAACAGAATGCTGTTTGTTTATTTATTTATTTTACTTTTTTCTAAATAATAGGAGTCTGGTAGAATAGCCTTATGGGTTATTTTTTTCTGCTGCAAATGGAGGAGCAAAATAGAATGCACTTATTTAGGATATGCATATATGTATCTTATAGGTCATCTACTGCAAGGCATATTTTAGTAAACCTGACCACAAGACCCTATTCACTACTAATAGCAGAGGGTGTCTAATGCAGGCTGTTCTTGAGGGTAATTATCAGGAAATGCAGAGGGTTCACTCATGCTTGCTGCACTGAGCAATTATATTTTATCCCCTGAAAAGTCTTTTACTCTTCAGAGGACACAAAGTGTGTGGATTTCATTTTAGCATGGAAATATTGTTAGGAAAACAGCAACACTAACAAAGCAGATGGGCACAGTAGAACACTATGAAGTTGCTGAGATGGTCAGGAGATGCTTCCCAGAAAATAATCCCATTTTAGGAAGCAGGTCTTTGAGATGAACCAGCCCCTGCCTTCTCCTGTTCCAGGCAGACCCAGACCCTTCTCTGTCAGTGCAGAGCCCAAGATTAGAAGAAAGTGGACCCAGATCCAGGCAGGAAAGTGGGATGTGACAAAAATTGGCAGTGGCTCATTGAAGAGTGATAAACATTTGGTTATTTGAGCAAAGAAAGGATCCCATTTCATGTGTTTTGGATGCACCAACAGGGACTTGGAGCTCCTTGTAGGCTCAGCACCTGGAGCAAGCCCATGGTGTTGTCACCCATTTTGCAGCCAGCTCAGCCAACTGTTGGGGCACTGGAGGTTTCTTTCTCTCTAAAGCATCTTTCTTGAAACTAGAGCAACAAATGGCTGTGTTTTCCCTGCTTGCTTTGTTAGCTCTTTGACTAAGCTACCTGAGAGTGTGAGGCTGCAAGAGACAATTTCTGTTTTCATTAATAAAGCAGATAACTGGGAGCTAGGCAGAGCATCTGGGAGATGCTGGTTGTCTGGGGCAGCTGGGATCCTCTCCCCAGACTGTCTGTGGCATCTTAGTGATGCAAAAATGTTGGAGGGTAGAGGAAGAGTTCTTGCTCTACCAAAAAGCAAGCTCATCTGCAAACTTTTCATACATCCACACTTCTATTACAATCGGGCCATCAGCTCCAGTTTGGGTGGCTGGGATTTTGTGGCCTGTCTGGACCAAAGCTCAAGCAAACTATCTCTTCATTCTTCCACCCTTGTCATCTCAAATGGTGGTATTTAACCAACATTCCTCACTCCTTTATTTTTTTTTTTTCATTTATGTTTCTTCCATTTTTGCTCTTTGACATTTGTCTTTTTTCAAGTTGTGAAGGGGCATCCTTGGAGTTCCTCCTCCCTCCTGGAGGGAGCTGGGGGGTGGTTTCCACATCCCTTCCTGCTGGAAAATGGTAAGAAAGGGCTCACAGCTCCCAGAGCAAGAAAGCACTGCAGGTCTGTCTGCCAAGCAGGCAGGTGCTAAGAAATTAGGCAAGGCCAGAGCACTGTTAAGCAAACAGCCATGCCTGGGAGGTGAGGGTTGTACAAACCAGAGCACTTACCCCAGACAAAGGCCAAGCCTGGCATTTACTCTTCACCTTGGCAGTCGATTAATGTGACTCTGCTCACACCCAACACAGAAAAGCAGCATTAAAAAAAAAAAAAAGGAGTTTGGAAAATAAAGCAGGCAAATAATCAGGCTGCAGAGATGTGCCTGGTTTTTTTTTTTTTTTTTTGAAGTGTATTCACGAGTTAATTCAGGTAGGAAATTGTTCTGACAGGTAGAGAGTAAACTTTACTCCCGTGGGCTGTTTGTGCTTTATTTAGGGCTTAAATGAAGCGCAAAAAGCTCATGAAAGACAGAAAATCCTTCAGTGTGGAAGACAACCCTCTGGAGGTGAAATACAGCTAATCCAACACCTCCTTCCCCTCCTGCCTCTGAGGTTGCTGCCATCCAGCCCCACTTCAGCCCAGCTCGTGGCACGTCCAGGGACCCAGGCCAGAAAGCAGGTTTCTCCTGTGCCTCTCTCCACCTCTAAACAGTCTCTTTTCAGATCACCTGTGCATGCTTCAAGGGTGCCAGGCTTCCAGGGAGGATGAACACCCTTTGGGGACACTTGCAGCTGTTTTTAAAACCATGGATTGCTGGCAACAGAATTATAAACAGAGGCAGCTGAAATGGTGACAGCCCCGGACCACTGGTGGCTGGCAGAGAGGTTTTTAACGTGTGGCTTTCGCCTCAAGTGAGCACTCTTGTGTTCTTCTCGTGGTTGAAACCTGGACACCTTGCACTTCCAGTTTGCTGTGGAAATGTTATTGCAGAGCCTGAGGTAATTACCCAGTTGTTTCTTTTACTGCTTGTAATTACAACAAAATACTAGGGGGATAGTTTATAGCGACTCAGTGTAACATAAGGGGCATGAAAGCAGTGGTTAGATTAGGTGATGTTCATGCTTCTCCTGCTCTGAGCAGGCTCTTGCAAAGAAAGGTACCCACATCTGGATGGATTTTAACCTGGGGGTCTTCCTGGAGCCAAATTCACTGCGTGGTTTGAGCAAGAGCAACATTGCATCTTCTGTTCTGCAAACGAGGTGTGATGACCACGCTGAGCCATGGCCTTTTTTATTCTCTGTGTATGTAGGCATAGGATTGCACAGCTTGGATATGGTGACATTCCTTGGTTATGCTTATAGGATCTGGCTTTCTGTGTGATTTATGGGGTTTTTTGTCCAGTATTTGGGGCAAAGACACGATGCTCTCTGTTGAAGCAGCATCCATGCCATCTGTGTGCATCCTATATATATTCATGCATATGGATTTACTGCATCAGGGTGAGTTCGGGTGGGTTACCTGCTGCTTAGCTGCCATTTTCAGGGGCCAGGCTTTTTTTTGCTTCTTAACTCTGGTGCTGTATCTCTCAACTAAACATAAAGGGTTTAATGTGATTGTTAGCAGAGGTAATGGAGAGAGTCCTGTTGATTAGAGCAGGACCTGAATCAAACCCTTCATTTTTCCTGCCTGTCACATGGGACACACTTATTATTCTGGCCTTTCTTTTTTTCATCAGAATTCACAGCAGACATTTGCTTCATCATTATCTAAGAGTTTTTGGAAGGAAAAAGTTGCATTTTAACAGACTGCTTTGCTACAATATATTCAGCTCACTGTTTCCTGCCTCCAGCTGTGCCCCCTTGCTCTAATAGTGTTAAAGAGGTTGAGGTCCCTCAACACTAAATAGAGAGAAAATCTCAAGGTGATCAGGAAAGGTGCATGTAATATTCTTAATTGTTCTGTGCATCATTAAAATGTTCATGCATTTCATTCACTCCTGGCTGAAAATTGCCCATTCAGCTTTAACATCTAATTACAAGACTGACCAGGCATTCACATGGCACACGCATGCTTATTGGATATGACAGATGGAGATATCCAGACCTCTGATTCATCATTTTATATTTCCTTTCTGAAAGGCTACGTTGTCACTGTGCAAATAAACTGTAATTCTGCCCCGGAGCCTGACTGCTCCTGAAGAAAAACAAAAAAAAGAGGGGAAAAAAGCACATTCCAAGTGCACCAAGGCAGCTGCTGAGGACACCGGAGGCTGGGGAACCTCTGAAGACTTTGCTGTAAATGGGCTGCTCACTCCTTGGAAAGAGGAACAGGACAGATTTTGTGCCTCTGGCAGATGCAGCTCCAGGGATCTGAGAACAAAAGTGGCTGTGAGCCCTCTGACTCGGCTGTCACAGGGCCAGGAAGGCTCTGGACACACATTTGGGTAGTCTCAGGCTGCTCTCCTCCAAAGCAGGGCTCCAGGAGATGCCCAGCTTTGCTCTCCATGGGTTTGGAGAGCAAACCTTCATCCCTTCCACCACCTCCTGTGCTTGACATTTGGGGCAGAGCCTGCTCCATGGTGGGTAACATCAGTTTGGTGTGGAGAGGGGAGGCTGCTGGGCAGGACCTGCACCCTGAGCCTGAGTGGCCTCCAGGTTCTGGCTACATAGAGATAAGCTGAGTGATAACACTGGGAACTCACTGCTGGCCACACCAGGAAACTCAGTGTGTTACCTGTGCCTCTGCATTAACATAGATTTTGCAGCCTATTTAACAATATTTTTAATTTCTTTTTCCCTTTGAGGACATCTATTCCTTTTACTCTAAAGGGTATTTTATTGTGATGGGACAAAAACTTGGTCAACTGGAATGGATATTTTCAAACTACTCTGTTTAAAAAAAAGAACCTTTTTTAAAAGAAGATGTGGTTGACTCCCCTACCTCTTCAGGATCAGGAGGAGCTGAAGTCTTGTCCACAAGGTGCTAGGTGTAACCAAATCCTCCAGAAGTCAGGAACTTTTAGAGATTATGCAAGAATATATACAGGCCCCACACGTGGGCAGACATCACACACCCAGCTGACATGGATGGAGATGTTTTAATTACATTGACAAAAAATGCCCCATGATTTCAAGGGGAATTTGTACAAATGAAGGGTGGGTCAATGCACAGTAACCTGCAGAACAGGATGATGTGGTTGGAGACAGTTCTGAAAGTAGCTTCATCTGGTCAGGTCATCCATCATTCTCAAGTCTGATGGGTACAACTATAGTTAGATTGTCCTTAGCTGGGATTTGCATGGACCAGTCTCAGAAGCCACTTCTGAGCACACCAGCTTCATTCCAGTGCAGTCTGTTCTAGGGCATGGTAATACTTAGAAGATGAGGACAGAAGTTTCCTAATATCTAACTTAAATCTCCTTTGATGTAAATTATATCAATTATTTCTTGTCTCAGAAATGTGGATGTGGAGAACAATTGATTATCCTTCTTTTTATAGCACCTTTTTTAATATTCCTTTTTATACCAGCAACTGGTCTCTTTTCAGTGTGCTCTTCCAAAGTTAAAAATTTCCATTCCCCTAAGATGACTGCAGAAGTCATGTTTTCTGAATCCTGTCAGCCTTGCAGCTCTTCCTTGGACTCTGGGAAGGTGGCTGCTCCTTCTAAAGGCTCTGCTGGAGCATCTCTCTACACGAAAGCAGGGCAGCATCAAGCAGAGTGGGATAAGGATGTCTTATAAACATGTCAAACCAGGGAGGGGGTGCAAATGAAGAGGCAGCTGACTGGCCAAAATGTTGATTTACTTTTTTAAGCCTAGAAGAAAATTGGGAGTGAAGTTTCTTCTGCGATACACATTTTTTTCTGCCAAGTTGTCCTCTTTTGACCTTTCCAATCCCCAGGAGGTATGTGCTGCCAGCTTCTATTGTATTCAAGCAACCTGGTCCTAGTTAATCAATGAGCAAGGCTCTCAGTCTCTAGTAGGCTACATGGCTGTGTTTTCTCCTTTGAATGGTTCATGCTTTTGCTCTTTTGGTATTCAACCACTCCATTAATAAAACTTCTGAGAAAAGCCTCTGTCAAAGGACAGCATCTTGCATGCTCCAGTATCTTGTAGGTCTGAGTTCCCCCTAAATAATTGTTCTTCCTCTGGCTTGGATTTCCATTTTAAAAAGCATTAACCTTGTATTTGCTCAGCATTGGCTGCAACAGACCATTGATAGGATTTTATGTTTTGAGGATAAATAGCTCATTTCCTTCCTTGTCCACTAAAACCAAATCCAGGTTTTACACCATTTGTCTATTCCCTTACAAAAACACAAAACCTTGTACTATATCACCCCACCAGCAAACATTTCATTATTTATTGTTTAATTGCTGTTTCAGCCTTGGCACAAAAGATGTAAAATGGGATGTGATAGCTAGAGGAATAATTATTGGTCTTGAACAGGAGAAAAAGGACCCCAAACCATCAGTGGCTGTGCAAGTGCTGTTTCTCTCTCGGCGGCGTTCGGTATCATTACCCACCAGAACCAACCCTCTCAGCTGGCATGGTGAACCCTCCCACCATGAAGCACTTGTAATTGTCCCTCTGGGGCCCTGGCCCAGGGAGAAAATCCATTTTCCAAGTCGTTCCCATTGTTTGGAAATGAGATCCCCAGTCTGCAGACCCGACCTCTTGAAAGGAGCTCCGTGCTTGATCGTCCTCCTCATATTTAACTGGGGTTTGTAGCGTCCACTTGAGTCTCCTGACACAGTGGGTGAGGAAATAGAGAATTAATCTTCTATCACATTTCCTTCTGGAGAGAAAACTCCTAATTAAACATAGCAGAAAATTACTTTGTAAGTAGCAGGAGGGGAAAAAAAAAAACCCCAAACCCAACTCCTTTTTGTGGGCATGGGCAACATTAATTGAAAAATTGTCATTTATTCATGCAAAGCTTCTAGCCCTACCTCATGTGTGCAGTGATTTTCATGAATGTAGAACCAGCTTTGCCCTCAACAAGGACTGGTGTTAGGAAAACAGAAAGAACGTATTATAATTACTGTTTTCCTTCTGGTTGGTTTGCTTCAGTTTTCTCTTCATATTTATTTGTGTTTCCAAAGTTGAGAAAAATCCCTCGATAACTGTTTCTTCTCTGAGATCTTCTCACTGTGGCACTTGTCACACATACTGAAAATTTTCTCTTTTAATATTCTGGTCTATTAGCCAGCTAAGAGCAGAGATAAGATAACGAGAAGTGAAAGTCCCGTTTTTAAGCATTTTTGTTTAAAAATGACAACTTTAAATGTATTTCTCTATTTAGACAGGAAAATCTGAGTGGATGGCGTGATGGGTAATGATATGTAAATGACCATTCATGCATGAAAATCAGGGCCACAGTTGAATGTATTAAGCAATGACTGATATAATCATTATTTTGGATTTTGCATCTGAAGAGGGGGGATTGCAGATATCAAGTGAATTGCATATTTAAAGCAAACAGTCCTGCGTGCCTGGAATAAAGAACATTTTCGACATTTTCCCGTTAAGTATCCTGGTGTTATGCTGTTTGGACTTAAATAAGGTCAATATGTTGGGTTTATGCTTTTCATATTATCTCCAGCTCTGGCTTTGGCAGCTCCTCCCTTTCCCTGTTTGTGCAGCATGCCAGCAGAGTGCCAAGTTTGTAATGTCAACTCTTTTCAGCTCCCTCTAATGCTTTTATCTACTGAAAGCTGCCTCCTGCTCACATGGGGGAAAGAAGGAGGGGATCTCAGGGAAAGCCAGGCACTGGCATTTAAAAAAAAAAAAAATGAGTTGTGCCATCTAAGTGTAAGCTACAGGTGCTTTGTTCTGCTGCCCGGGAGTGGGAAGGCTGCCTGAAGCTGATCCCAAAAAATCAGGAAAGTGTCTCTAGGGATTATTGTCCAGGAGGTGAGGGTGTCACTCACTTCTTTGCTTCCTAGCCAGAGTTCTGCAGCTGCTCTGCTTTTAAAGGAGGCTGTTAGTCAAGACTGAAAGAAGAAAAGATTGTGGTATCTGTAGATCCTTGAGACAGTGAATGTTTTCCTCTCTCATTTTATACCACGAACTTAAAGAAAAAAAAAAAATTGCCATTTTGGGAAGGGAGAAAAATAAGCTTCTGTTATACAGTCTCTACATTAATGGCTTCTTTCTATCAAAGGCAGAAAATAGCTGTGTTACTAAATATAATTAATGCATCTCGAGCTGGGAGAACATTATGCTAAAATGTCCATGATACATTCTCTGTCCCCTTCGGCAGGAGCATATGATCAATTTTCCTGCTCTGTCCTTACCTAATTATTGCTGTCGCTAATGAAGGGAAGTAGAGAAAAACATGTCTTAGTAGGTTAATAAGCCATCCAGAAAATTATATTAGCATGATCAATCCTTAATGATTATGGTTTCTCATAATATTAGATCACCTGAAAGGTGTTTTAGGTAGGAGATGGGAAAGGAAGGAGGGATCATTTTGCAACCGTTCTTCCATGTGTGCTGGGTTGGTTTTTGGAGATGAAAGCAGGCAAACTTTTTGGTTTGGGAGTTTTGACTGCTTGCAAACACTGATTTACTTAGTGGAGCTGGTTGGTTTTATCGTGTCTGAAAGGGCAGCAAGTAGGGGAGATGTCCTGCCTTCCCTACTTCCACAAGTATTTATGGCATTGGCTTTCCCCTGGGCTGATGGTGTGCATGTTATGTGTTGCTTTTTCTAAGTTTTTCTGAGTAAGCTGGCAGTCTCTGATCAGGTGGATCAGCTTCCAACTGGCTTTTTCCCCCCCTCCTCTCTCCATAATGATGCTACACCTTCATTTGCAATCCAGGATCCTGTTTAGCTTCTGCCAGGATTTCTTTCATTTGTTTGTTTTTTTTGTCTTGTTGATGCTTCTTCAAGTACCCGTGTGTGCCAGTACTGCAGCATGTTCAGGCCCTGTTTATTTTGATGAAAGCATTAATCTTAGAGCATGCCCAAGGCATAAAAATGAAACAGCAGAGTGGAACGATCCTCAAACATCAGACTTCTTTTTTATTATTATTATTATTAATTTTATTTAAAGATTTTCCCCAAATTAAACTGAATCACAACCCTCCCTTTTAATTTGTTAATTACCCTTCTGCAATGGTAATGCAATCAGTGAATATCTCTAAAGTGTTTGTGTCTGGGAATCAATATTAATGAGAAAGAGAGTTATTTGCAAAGCAAGAGACAGATCAGCTCTTTGCTTTGCATCTGTCTGCCAGTGTAGGGCTGCTCTGGACTCGACCCACCTGAGCTCTACAAAGCAGAGCAAGTTTCTTCTTTGCAGAAGGCAAAACTCAGAGGTGACAAAGCTCTGGGTGAGCTCCTAAAGGTTAATCACAACTCAGCAAGAAGGGAATCTGGCATTTTCCTGCTGGGCTTCCACTTTTCTGTACCTGCAGTATACTGAAGCTAAGTGATTTTAAATGTTGAAACCTTTTGTGCCATATGGATCCCCCATATCTAACTCATCTGTAAAATTATACTAAGACAACATCCTTCTGGTGTAAACAGGTTCAGATAAATGCTTCTTTGCTTAGATCAAGGCTGAGTTTGAAGTGTCACCCTCAGCCTGGTTGTCCTGGCAGTGGAGGACTCTGAGGTTCTTCCCTACACAGTCACAGAAATTCTGGGTGAGAGCAGAAAACCAGATCCCCAGTTTAACCACAGATCTGACCTCTGGGGGCTCTTTCTCCTGAACCTTTGCCACTGCTTTGCCTTCTGCTAAAACCATCAGCAGTGCTGCCAGTTTTTCTCATGGGTTTTGTACTGTGGGCACAACTGTTCCACCACACAAACAAGAAAGGAAGGAGTACAATAAACCAGGGTAATGGTGCTACTCACCCAGTGCCTCAGCTGCCCACTAAAGATGGAAATAAAAAGGCAAAACACAGTTCAACTGATTTTTCCCCATTTGTCCTGAAAGGTCATCTTACTGCTGAAAGGACATCTTCATGAGATGACCTGATGCAGCATGATTTTGTGTTTGTAGAAGAGGGTTATATGACAGATGGGAGCTATGTTGCTTAAGTGTTGTGGCTCCTCCTGCAGGACTTACAAACTTTGCAGTTGCCTTCAGCTTTTAGGAAGTTCCTGAGTTGCCTGCACTCCTGTGCCCTGGAGCTACACCAATACCTCTGCTCATGGCAGGGGGGATATTCTAAAACTCCCTCTGCACCAGATTTTCTGTTTTATCTGTAAAGGCAAATTCTCACAGAGAAAGCAGCAAACAGGGGGATGAGCCCTGGTTGTGCAGGCTAGAGGAGTTTTGGGTGTGCAGGGTTACAGGAGTTTGGTTGTACAGGGTTAGAGGAGTTTTGGTTGTGCAGGGTTAGAGGAGTTTGGCTGTGCAGGGTTAGAGGAGTTTTGGTTGTGCAGGGTTAGAGGAGTTTGGCTGTGCAGGGTTGGAGAAGTTTTGGTTGTGCAGGTTACAGGAGTTTTGGTTGTTCAGGGTTAGAGGAGTTTTGGGTGTGCAGGGTTACAGGAGTTTGGTTGTACAGGGTTAGAGGAGTTTTGGTTGTGCAGGGTTAGAGGAGTTTTGGTTGTTCAGGGTTAGAGAAGTTTTGCTTGTGCAGGGTTGGAGGAGCTTTGGGTGTGCAGGTTAGAGGAGTTTGGTTGTGCAGGTTACAGGAGTTTTGGATGTGCAGGGTTAGAGGAGTTTGGTTGTGCAGGGTTGGAGGAGCTTTGGTTGTGCAGGTTACAGGAGTTTTGGATGTGCAAGATTGGAGGAGTTTGGTTGTGCAGGGTTGGAGGATCCAGCTCAGCAGTGAAAGTTGAGGCTCAGGGAGGGTGCTTGCAGGAATATTAAATTCTTCTGGGGTGGGAGGTGTGAATACAGACTGATTGTTGAGCTGGTGGAAGAAGCAGCAGATAAGGAGCCATCTATCTTGGCTCCCAAGCAGAAGGACTCTGCTTGCACTCAGTTATGTGTGTGTAATGTTCACCAGTACCACAGAGACAAACAAAAAGGAGTATGACATTATGATTAAGGGAGTGGAACATCTCCCTTATGAGGAAAGGCTGAGGGAGCTGGGTCTCTTTAGTTTGGAGAAAAGGAGACTGAGGGGTGACCTCATCAATGTTTTCAAATATGTAAGGGGTGAGTGTCAGGGAGATGGAGTGAGGCTTTTCTCAGTGGTGACCAGTGATAGGACAAGGGGTAATGGGTGTAAATTGGAGCATAGGAGGTTCAAGTTGAATATCAGAAAAAATTTTTTTACTGTAAGGGTGACGGAGCCCTGGAACAGGCTGCCCAGGGGGGTTGTGGAGTCTCCTTCACTGGAGACATTCAAAACCCACCTGGACACCTTCCTAGGGGATGTACTCTAGGGGGCCCTGCTCTGGCAGGGGGGGTTGGACTAGATGATCTTTCGAGGTCCCTTCCAACCCCTAGGATTCTATGATGATTCTATGATGACATGGAAGAAGAGTGGAACAGGAGAAGAAACCTGTTCTCCTCTTGTTGAGTGCAGTGCAAGGTAGACCCAAGTCCTTTTTACAGCAGAGCCACTTTACACCTCCTTGGTTATGTAAATGGGACACGAAGAAAATTGGACTTTCACTTGCTCTGACACTGCTTTCCATTGCTGGAGTGATTTACAGGAGCCTTGGTGTAAATTAGGACCAGGACTAGTGTCTGGGGTTTGCTTTTTTGGATTTAAACCCAGTCAGTTCCCAAGATAATTGTGGTGCAGTCAGAGGAGGAGCAGCTTCCTAAAATTGGTTAATACCCAGATTTGGGTTCCTTCAGTGTCTTAAATGGAGTAGCATATTATCTCCTCTATAGTCTGCCTAAAAGATAGATTTGATGTCTGCGAGCAAAGACATGAAATTGCTATAGGCTTCCACTCTTATAGCCTGCCACCTATTTGATTTATGTGATAAGTGATCTCAGATGACCCTCCAAGGCACTGAACCATTAGAGAGTTATGTTGCACAGTGATAAGAAATCTTCAGAGATACCTAAATCTTCTTTTACCACTGGGAGTTTCATCTGTTCTGGAATAAAGAACATTTTTATGTATGATGTTGCTATCTTGCTAGCCATACTAATATTCAAAAGGATACACAGACTTAAATCAATAGCCAAGTGACAAAGACCTTAAAACTGAAGTAGTCACCAAGTGGAAGCAAGACAGCTCTTTTGGGTTTTATCTTTCATCCTTTCATTCTGTTTCTTGAAAGATGAGTAGCTGTAAGGCTTCACATTCAGGTCTTCTGTTAATCCTTCCACCAGGTAGGAAGCTGGCACAAACACCCTTTCAGTGCTGAAAGGTTTGGAAAGTCACATCACCCATTTGGGATTTCCTTCATGGAGGTTTATGACACCCTGGGTGGGATCCTTCTTTATTTTTTTCACTGCCTTTCTTTAAATTGGGGGATCCAGGTTCCTCTGTGCCTCGAATGAATTCAAGTGCTTAGAAATTTGGGTGGGATGTGAATCCCCCCATATCTAACACATCTGTAAAATTATATTAAGACAACATCCTTCTGGTGTAAACAGGTTCAGATAAATGCTTCTTTGCTTAGATCAAGGCTGAGTTTGAAGTGTCACCCTCAGCCTGGTTGTCCTGGCAGTGGAGGACTCTGAGGTTCTTCCCTACACAGTCACAGAAATTCTGGGTGAGAGCAGAAAACCAGATCCCCAGTTTAACCACAGATCTGACCTCTGGGGGCTCTTTCTCCTGAACCTTTGCCACTGCTTTGCCTTCTGCTAAAACCATCAGCAGTGCTGCCAGTTTTTCTCATTAACAGAGGGCAAGGAAAACACAGGGAATTTCTGTAGTGTACATCCAACTGTAGTATCTCCCCCTACCCAGGAAGGCACTGCTGACTCACATTCCTCCAACTGGACCTGTATTTAATGCAGTATTTGTTGGAAGTGTCCCAGCATATACACCATGTCCCTTCAGTCTGGTGAGCTCTGCATCACACGTTTGGTGCATCCTGCATCAGGGATGCAGCACTGAGCTCCTGCTCCAGGCACTATGGGATGCAGCTTCCGCCCAGACACACAGGAGTAACACACAGGGCCAGAACCAGGCCCTGCTTTTCTGCTGGGCCCCCAAATGGCTTTTTGCAGGTCCTCAGAGAGAGGGTGTTTGGCAGGTTTTAAGCTGGGCTTGCTCCCCTCCCTTCTGGCACATAGGGCTGGCCAGCCACAAGTGGCTCACACTTGATTCTCCCCTGAATAACCTCTGGTAGCTGTTTTCCTGACAAACAAGAAAAGCAGGGTGATGTTGGGTACTTTCCTGCAGCTTCCCATCTCCCTTGACACAGTGGTTGAGGTCTGTGTGGCCAGGCAAGTCAACCTGAGGGGGGGATCAGACATCATCTTTTTCTATTTCTCCTCGATCCTAAAAAAAAGTCTTTTGGTCCTTGCAATTAGGAATACAGTAGTCTCATTCCAGGGGCTTTTAGCTTTGATGGGTGACTTGTTGCATTGCAAACATCCAGCTGTGGGCATGTCCACTTGCTTGTTTTGTTCCCACTGTTGTACATATTAAACTACACGAGGGCAGGGACTGATGCCACAGAAGCTTTGGCAGCATTGCAGGGATGTTTTTACAAGCTGTGACTGTTCCTTGAAAATTCTCCTGCAAGGAAGTGATTCCTCTTTAAAATGAAATTAATCCGAGGCAGAGATGAGTAGTCCCCACATGCCATTTGGCTTTTTTTACTCAAAGCTGTTTATGAGGGAAAGCTCTTGGCAAAATTTAAACGAGCCTCCTCTTCCTCAAGCTGGCAAATGCTGTCAGTGCTGGTCATCGTGCACCTTCATAAATCTGCAGTGCTGGCATCCTGCATCCACCAGGCAAACATCACATTTTGTAGGGGAAACACACAAGAGTGCAATAACCACAGCTGTTTCGTGTCAGCATTCTGGAAGCCTACAACAGGGTTTTTTATTCAATGAGCCATTCCTTTTGAAATGCCATCAGAGAGATTTCCTGGGAGAAACTGGCCTCAACTAATCGTATTTAATTTTTTATCAAGTGCACTGTGGGGGCAGCAGGGATATGCATGAGGCAGACACAGGCAAATGGTGGTTTTATTTAGGATAAATAAACTTTGAGTAAGAATTGAATCCCTTCCCTCCCGGCCACGCTTGAACAAATACAGGGAAGCCCTCAGAGAGCTCTGTAGTGGGTCATGTCCTGACTTCAGACCTGGAAGGAGAGAACTGCAATCAGATTGCTGCAGGCAGAGGAGTGATGCTGTTCCTGTGTAGCCATTCCCATCCCCTTTTAGCCACGATAAATGATGTTCAGAGTATAGTTCAGTGTCCTGGCCCAAACCAGGACACTGGGAAAGAAGTGAGGATAGCAAGGCTGGCATGGTAGGAAGCAAAGCAAGGGGCTAAAAGTAAAGACAGACTGGAGAGAACAGCAGTGCTTAGAGACAGTGTGAAACCAGTTTCATACTAGTTAGGTACTGGACTCAGGGCCCTTCCCAACACTGTTTTTTCTGCCCTGTACCCTGGGCAGAATCAGAGCTTTCTGTACAAGGTGCAGGTGAGCTCAGCTCAGGGCCTTGCACTAGAGCCAGAAGTGCTGCTTTTCCTGTCCAGCAGAAACTCAGCATTGCACAAGACTGAAAAAACAGCCTTACAAAAACAGTTTTTCTTTAATATAAAATTTCTTATATTTAATATACTCAGAGCTTTTTCCCCCACAACCCTAAAGCTTAGATGTACCTTTCAAAACAAATATACATGGCAATTGAGATCCTTATACGTTGAGATAATCCACTGGCTGTGATTTTAAGACAAAATACAACCTGAGTGTCACAGTGCAAATATAAAAGCTGGAAAAAACCTGCAAATTGTGTCTGACTGACATCAAAGCAGTGCTAGGCTGTATCTAGGTAGTCTTCAGTGAGAAGATAAGGCCACGTTTTATCAGCAATCTGGATACAGCCAGTTCCTCCCCAAAAAAGCCTGTTAGGTATTTGCATCACTCTGAGTTGTCCTGTTAGCCTTTTCCAGCACTTGGCCAACGTGGAGGAATTCAAGATGGGTCCTGAATCCATGTAAACACTGGGAAGTGTGGTCTGGTTCCTGGGCAGCCAGCTCAGGTGTGGCACAACCCTGGTGCTCTTTACAGCACCTGCTCATCACAAGTACTGAACCTTGGTGGGATGGAGAAAATGATCTCCTCGGTGTGAAGGAGAATATTTCAAGGCTCCTTAGGTTCAGAGTCAGGTCCTGAGCAGGGCAGGGATACTGTTTTCCCATGGGATAAGTACTTTCTCCAACATGTTTGTGAGTGAGAGAGAGCAAATTTGTATTTATTGAGATGCAGGCAGGTGGCAGGGGTAAAGCAGAACAGGGCATGTCAGAGTTTGGGTTTATTGCTTTGGGGTTTTATTATTACTGATGCAGCAAGCCATTTTCTTTTCATTTTGACCATAATGCTGTTCTCAGCCTCTGCCAGACTTTGAGAGCAGAGTCATTCATGAGTCGAGCCCCTGCTCTGTACCCTTCATTTTTCTCCCTTTGCAGGTTTGGAGTGAGGTAACGTTTTCAGGAAAAGCAAAACACAACATACAACTTATTGATTAGAGTCAGGCTGTTTGCAGCATCTGGCCTTTCATTTCTTCAGGTTTGTGAGTTTTTTTTTAGCTGGGCAGGTAGTGTTTGTTTTAACACAGTAAATTCTGCTGGCTTCTCTGCCCTGCTTTCTCAGAGCTTTCTCACTTCATCCACTCACCTTGGCACAAGTCCAAAGCAGTCTCATTAGGAATGAAGCATGTGAGGAGATCACCTCTGAGGAGCCTTCTTCTCCTTCTCCTCCCCATTTTCACTTGCTCGTTGGTTTTTCATTCCAAAACACAAAAATGACAGCACTCATCTTCATCTGACTTTTGTTATTACCTTGATTTTATAACTAAAGACTAGTGGATATCCTACTAGGATAAGCTAGAGCAAGCTTTGCTTGAAGCTGTTCTTTCAACACAAGCCAAGATGTGCCACCACGAGCAGGCAAGTGAGAATCAGAGATTGGGATGGTCATGCATCTGATCACATCCATCTAAAGAAGACTGCATAATACAAAAAATAACTGGGACATAATTATAGACATTTCTGTATATTCCAGTGGGTGGTGGGGATGTTTTATGCTGTTTCTTTGTTGTCTTCTCCAGTATAGCTAAGGATTATTATAGTAGTTTTAGTAGTACTACAAAGCTACATGAAAACTGAACTGTTGTCTTCAGACAACACCTTAGTGAGGACAGATCAAGAAATCTGTGTGTAGCTGGTGTTGCCACCTAATTCCCTCTCTCCCTCATGGCTCACCAGCTCCTTTTTCCACTTCCATTTACTCCTCCTCACAGTCTGGTCCATCAGGCAAGTTATGTGCATGCCCCTTGTGTCACTTAGGAAATGGGTTTTGTGTATCAGATTAAAACTGTGAGCTACTGTGAGTATTCCTGAGCATCCCACTGGAGCTGCTTTCTTGGAAATTGCAGAGAGTTAATTTCCACCCTGCCTTGGACACTTGTCACATTATCTATGGAAGACACTGTGCAAGTTATCCAGAATTGGCTCAAGCCCAGGGTTGTTCATGTCCATTTGCTAAAACAGCTGAACCACCAGTCAGGAACTCTTAGTAGAGTGTGAGTCTGGGAAGCTGTGTGGATAAAGTCATTGGATCATTTATTGCAGTTGTAGCAACTACAGATTGAGTGAAAGAGGTTGAAGTGGAAAGAGAAGTGTCTGTGGCAGGGGAAACAGTTTGGAGCTTTTAGTTCTCTCCTGGTACTACAGGAGATAAGCACAGAGTGGGCCAGATACTTTCAGTCATGGAAACAAAGTAAAATGTCTCCAAAATGTTTTCTTTCTGGTGGAACTTGCAAGCACTACAGGTACTCTTGAAATATCTTTATTGATGAGGGGATTGAGTCCATCATCAGCAAATTCACAGATGACACTAAGCTGGGGGGGAGTGTTGATCAGCTGGAAGGCAGGAGGGCTCTGCAGAGGGACCTGGACAGACTGGAGAGTTGGGCTGATCCCAACGGGATGAGGTTCAACACAACAACCCCATGGGGAGCTCCAGGCTGGGCACAGAGTGGCAGAAAGGGACCTGGGAGTCTGGATTGCCAGGAAGCTGAAGAGGAGCCAGCAGTGTGCCCAGGTGGCCAAGAAGGCCAATGGCATCCTGGGCTGGCTCAGGAACAGCGTGGCCAGCAGGTCCAGGGAAGGGATTCTGCCCCTGTGCTCAGCCCTGGGGAGGCCACAGCTTGAGTCCTGTGTCCAGTTCTGGGCCCCTCAGCTCAGGAAGGAGATTGAGGTGCTGGAGCAGGTCCAGAGAAGAGCAAGGAGGCTGGGAAGGGATCCAGCACAAGTCCTGTGAGGAAGGGCTGAGGGAGCTGGGGGTGTTGAGGCTGGAGAAGAGGAGGCTCAGGGGAGACCTCATCACTCTCTCCAACTCCCTGAAAGGAGGTTGGAGCCAGGGGGGGGTTGGGCTCTTTTCCCAGGAAACTCTCAGCAAGACAAGAGGGCACAAGAGGTCTCAAGTTGTGCCAGGGGAGGTTTAGGTTGGACATTAGAAAGAATTTCTTTCTGGAGAGGGTGATCAGCCATTGGAATGGGCTGCCCAGGGAAGGGGTGGATTCTCCATCCCTGGAGATATTTCCAAAGAGCCTGGATGTGGCACTCAGTGCCATGGGCTGGGAACTGCAGCGGGAGTGGATCAAGGGTTGGACTTGATGAGCTCTGAGGTCCCTTCCAACCCAGCCAGTTCTGTGATTCTATGAAATGCCACCAGTCTGATCTGAGTGCAGTAAGAGTGCCAGAAAAGGATGAAATCACTGCACCCCTCTTGTGGTTACCACAGCCCCCTGACTTTGGAACTTGTGTAGCCACTTCCTAGCTAAAGAATTTATATTGCTGAGATTGGGTGAGTCCCTGAAGTGACTGTCACATAAAGTTAGTGACACCTAACCCACTATAGAACATTTCCTTGAACTCTGGCAGTTGCTCATCTGCCAAATACAAATAGGAACTTGAAGCTTAGTAGCTCTCAGTTGTGTGAATACTAAGTGGTGGGCTTCAGTAATGAGCCTTCCTGGAGCCCCACTGTGTTCCTCCAGGCTCTTGGTATTAAACCTCAGCAGCTGCCAGTATGAGAGCTCCCTAACACAAGTCAGATCAAGAAAGTTGGACTCGTTTATTTTTAAAAGGAGTCCAGCAACTAGATTATTTTTGCTATCTTTTTTTTTTTTTTTTCCATTTGAGATACGAAAGTAAGTGTAGTGAGGGGGAAAAAAACAAGAAGAAAGAGTCACCTTAGAAAATGAGTATCCACTAGTCCTCAAGCTAAAAAAGCAGCAGGAAATATTGAGAAAATAACTTTCTAAGATGCCCAGATTTATCAAAGCAGTTACCTGCACAGCATGGAGAAAACAAGCCCTGCGTGCATCAGCCCTGGGTGTGGGTGCACATGCCAGTGTGTATCTTTGTGTAGGGAGAGAAAACACACCTTAAGGAAATGGAAAGAACATTATCTGTGGTTACTGAATACAGAAGAAGGGAGAGAGAGAGATAAACAGCTGTCTTTTTAAATCAAGACCACTGCATGCTCTGACATTTCATACCAATGTGCACGTGGATTATGGAATGCTGGATGCAGAGCTTCTTCAGAAAAATATGAAGGAGTGACCTATTATTTTCTAGTAGAAATTAAGAGCTGCAGAGTGCCTTAGTGTGGATGTTCCTCTCTAAACCAGTCAGTTCAGAATGCTCAGTCTTTCAAATATTTTCCTTTAATGAGTTAAGTAGCTTTTTTATTGTGATGTGGAGCCAGGGGAGATCTCTTGTCAAACCCCACCTGTTGGACAGTTACAGACAGAAACATTACAAGGAGGAAAAAAACAGGGCATATGTTTTTAATTAAAGGGAAGTATAAGGAAATTGATCTGCAGAATAACAAAATAAAATTTAAAAATCTAGCTCTTTTCCATGAAATGTATGTTTTCACCCTCCTGAACTGAAGCTGTTGGTATATACCTGCTAGGTGAGGAATGCTCAGCTGTCATAAGGAGTCCTCTGCATGCAGTCATTTGTTACAGCCCCCAAAGTATCTGCCAGATACTCTGCTCTCCTTTCACAGATGGTGAAACTGTGACACAGCAAAGCAGCATGACTCAATAAATCCCCATCAGCTGCCCCATTCCATATCTTAACCACTGGAAATTCCCTGCCAAGTTTGGCTGCCAGAGTTATCTCCTCAGGAAAAAAAAAAAAAAAAAAAAATCTAAATTCAAAATATAAATGAAACTCAGTGATAAAATCAAGCCTGGATGGAGCTGGAGAGAAGTGAGGAGGAGCTGCACAGCAGCCTGAACTTTCTGGTGCTGCTGGGTCAGGATCACACATGAGGGGCATGGAGATGCTAATAGTGTGAGGACATGGCCCTTGGACACCTTTGTGTGTCAGCTCCTATGAAATATGAGCCTAAAGAGTTCCTCAGTCACTTAAGGAAACAGAAAAAACATCAGCTCAGTCCCTCCTAATGAAGCAGAAGAACAAAAATTTACTGTGCGTTCTGAATTTCCCCTTTGGTTTTTTTGTACATGAACTTTGTGGCTGTAAAGGTGAGCAAAGTTCCAAAGACAGGGCAAACCCCTCTTTCATTTCCTTTTAGGATCATCAAAATCCTTATCATAGGTAATTTTTAAAAATTATAAGATCATTTTTATTTTAATATAATCTGTTTTCCTCTTTTTTTTTTTCATTTTAATTTAGTCTAAATTCAAGTCAAGAAATCACTGCAGCATCGCTCACACCTAAACATATCAATGCTTTCTTTGACTATATTAAGCTTCAGAAAAGAGCTTCTGAGACAAATATCTACTTTAGTTATAGGTATAACTCTGTTTCACTGTAGCATCCAAGCATATCACAACCTTTAATGAACTTGTATCCATGTTTTTTGTGGGTAGAAAGCGACATTATACCCATTTTACCCAGTGGGAAGGAGGCCAGAGGTTAAATAACTTACCCAGGCTAAGAAAGTAGGGTCACACCTCTTTTAAGAGCAAAAGCCCTTTCTCCTCCAACATCTTAGTGAAAGCTTGGCACTATTTTTATTTTTTTTCTGAGTAAATGAGAAAATCAGGATGTACAAAGTCTGAGAGCCTCTGGTCACGGCCAGGTTACCGGGGTCTCATGCAGTGGATTCATGGCCCAAACCACCTAGGTAGCCCTTGTCCCATCCCAAATCACCTAGGTAGCCCCAGGGCTACCAACACCCTAGGTCCAAATTTGCAGTAAGCCTGCTCCACAGGGCTGGCTCCAGCAGAAGGGATGACACTGCAGAGGCTGATTATGCAGATAACATCAGTCAAAGCTGATGGATATTTAAAGTCTGGGCTGGTTTAATTATCCTGTAACCAGCAGGAGGATATCAGTAGGTGCAGTGTCATGCTAGAAAGCAGCACCTCTTGAAAGATATCTAAATGTGCTTATAGACTTTAATATAAATGTAGATTATGTTTCTTTTGGATCTTAACAAAGCCTCTTCTTGGTGCTGACCTTTGTGGTCTCTTTCTTTCAGTCCTCAGCCATCAGCATTTTCTCCCAGTCCTCTTATAGCCATATTTTTATTTTCCCCTCAGCCCCTTTATGGTTTTGACTGAAGGGCCAGTTACAACCTTCTGCAATTGCAGACAGGGGGGGTTGACTTCCCTGGGCTTCAAATTGAGCCTGTGCTGGAGATTGTCCCCTCCTCTGGACAGCACTAAATTTTTCCTGCCAGAGATAACTGGTCCTTGGGGCTCAGAGCTGTGAAGAGAAGGCAGCAGCTCTCAATACACCTCCATAATTTTCCCAGGGAACAAAAAGCAGAGAGGCTTGGGGGTGACATGACCTGCAGCTTGAAGGGATAATGGTTTAAGTGGGAAACCAAGAGGAGGGGTCTTTTCTCCACTTTTCCTTTTCACTCCAGAATTCAGGGAATTCATCACAGCCCACCATGGAAATCTCTGCGTTGGCCCCATTCAGAACCAGCATTAAGCTGACACAGTAAATAGATTTTTTTAGAGAGAGAGAGAGAGAAGTGCTTTGTTCCAGTGCTGTCTGTACTAATGTATATTCTTCTGCTTTCCATCAAACAGTCAATGAAGGCTCAGGTGAAACCAATCAAAAAGAGACATCGACCTGTGACATTTGCCAGTTTGGGGCAGAGTGTGACGAAGATGCAGAGGATGTTTGGTACAGTAATTTGATCTACTCTTCTTTTTTTAATGAATGTTTTGTTATTTGAAGGTGATGTGGTTTAGAAAGCACTGAAAATATGAGGGTAATCCAGTTTCTGCAGCCAGAGATTCATTGCACAGTGCTTGAGGAGGTTATTTCTCTGGGAAAAAAAAATCTATAAAACTGTTCAGTTCATAATTTTGGAATAATCACAATTTAGACAAAGTCTAGAAACACAATTATCCATTTTTGTTGCTGTTATAACTTATGTTATTCCATCTGGGCTTTTAAAGCTCTATACTTTGGTAAAAATAGAACTGGGAAATATAATTGACCTAAAGCTTTTCTGGTTAAAAAGTATCATTAGTATTATCATCATGTTCAGTCGTGTGCAGCATTAGAAATGCTGGGAAATCTGTCATGATTTTCCTACTTGCTGGAGTTGAAGACCTAACCCTCAAATGTTTGAAATAATTAGACTGTGCATTTAGACATCTTCTCAATGGAAATTGTTTCCTATTTTAGTGTTTAAGGGGGTTTCAAAAGTATTCATTTTTTTAATTGCTGTTTTTTTAAACCTTAACCACATAAGCTGAGGGGAAATAATTCTGTCTACTCAGGATTATTTATTTTTTTGAATTTTTCATTTTCACTTGAAAGTAGGCAAACATACATTAAGTCAACTTCAAAATAATGGTTTCATTGTGATTTTGGAACAGCCACTAGACAAAAAAAAAAGCCTCTATCCACAGAGCTATTCTAACTCTGCCTTAATTGCCAACCCCCATCTTTCTATCTAAGAAATTCCTGCAAATTCAGAAAGGAAACAAAATAAGCAAGTCCATATTAGAGCTGTTGTGTGGATGATGCTTCTGGAACTGGGGGCTGGTGGCAGCTGAAGGATGAACACAGAGACTGGGCAGTCAGGTGTCAGTAAAACAGCTTTGCCCCAACCCTAACTTGGGCACTAGGAATGGAGTCAGTGGATAAATGGAGAAGATTATATTTGGGGACAGTGTTGGGCTGACCTCATTCAGGCCAGGCATCCATGGATGTCCTTCAGGCATTAAATTTTAATTATTATTATCATTTCCTGCTGTTCAGTGGAGAAGCTTAGGAAGGTGGTCATCCCTTTGTGCTCAGTTTGGTTTTGTCTTGCCAGGCTTTTAATAACTTCTGGTTATGGTCTCTGAAAAACACCAAACAAACCACTCCAGTCATCAAAAGCAAATTGGAGTATTGAAAACCAGGAGCAATATGCATCATGGTTATAGGTTTGCAAAGATGTAATGAGATTTGTGTGGAAGAAATTGCTTAATTTTTGTCTTTGCTTAAGGCAATTACCCAAGGTGTGAGGATTTTCATTGTCTCCTTGACGGGATGTCCTTGAGAGTTTGGGTGGTGCAGTGTAAAAACAAATCCCTGGTAAAATTAATATATCAAAATTCACAGTCTAGTGCTCATGTTTTCATAATTAAGTGCACTTCCAAATTGGAAGGCGGGAGAAGAGAGGGGCAAGGAATAAAATTAGCTGCAAGATAACATTATTAATCATAAGCCCTGAATAGCAGTGTTTATTTTTTTTCCAGAAATAGCTCGATAAAGTAGCCCGATCCAAGTTTCCCTAGTAATGTTCCCACTGCAGCTTTTGCACTATCTAATTCCTTCCTTTTGAAACAACTTGGCTTAGATGGAGCAGTGTAATGACTGCAGGAGCTGAAGTTCTCAATCTCTATTGACAGGCAGGTTTTCTGCAGGGGAAGACTCTTCTTGGGGCTGGAAGCAGGGAAGGGCATTTACTAGAAGATGCTGCCAGACAAACTGTTAAAAGGCAGGAAAGCAGATTTCCAACCAGAAGTACAAAGACCATGCAAAGCCTGTTAAAGGTCTGCTTTGAAGTAAACAACTTCATATGCTGTAGCAGAGCCCTGTTTCCCTGTCCCTGCCCCTTGATTAGTCTTGGATAAACGTCTTTGTGAAAAATGAGCCTTCTGGGTGTTAGCTCTTTGTTATTCTTATTACTAGAATAAAAGCAGGCTATGTATGGGGGGCCTGGATCCCTCTTTCCAATGTCTGTTAATTGAATTCCCATGTTTGGCACCAGATAGACACATTCCCCCACTCCCCCTGCCAAGATGTGGCATGTCCTTAGATTAAGTGGGGAAAGAAATTTCTGTTTCTTGTTTGATGGCTGCTTTTATGCAGATCAGATTTCAGAAGGAGGCAGTGCTCCTTCAGCTGTCTCACCTGACTGATGAGCTCTGGAAAACCCAAATGGGGTCAGTGCATCCCAGCAACCCCAGGACCTGTTGTCACTGGGTGATAAACCCAGCGCTGGCAGGGTCCTCTCACCATCAAAACCAGTTTGAGGGTGCAAGGTCAGTGCCTGATCCATCCCAGGGAAGAGGGATGCCAGCTGGTAGCAGAGCCAGATCTCAGAGAGCTGGAGATAGGAGGCTGGCTGCTCGCCTAGGATTTTCTAGGATGCCAAAGTAGATCAGAGAAGAGAGCACAGGTGTGATAGCAGACGTGGCTGGGTTGCTGATGGTTTAAAGCAACAATTAACATTATTCTGCTTTGCCACAGTCTGTTATTCTGCAGTCTGGTTTGACTCTGGGGTTTTGGGGGGCTTTTTTTTTTTTTTTTTTTTTGGCTATTCATTGCCAGGTGTCACTCAGCTGAATTGTGCTATTGCACCGTCCAAACGTTACTTTTAAATCTTTTTATTTTTGTAAAAAAAGTCTGGTTTTGGCTGGATTTCTGGGGTCCTGAGAGGGGGGTTGGTACACAGAAGACTACTCAAAGGGGTAAGACATGCATGTGAACATTTACTGGAAAGTACAAAGAAAAGACAGAAGAGAACTCGCTGTAATAACAGGTTTTCCACAGCATGGTAAAGCACACATGTATTATTATCCTATTCTGCAGTCTAATATCACAAGAGTGAATGCAATTTGGCATTCCATTAGTGAATCTCTTTCTCTAGGTTAAAAACAAAGGCAGTTCAGTTGAAAGTCTTTAACATCTTGCTACTTTAATATGTGAAAGCTTCTTGTCACTAAGAGGATCGTGTATTACTGGCATTATTCCCACCTTTAATGCATTTTGCACCCGTGGGCTTCATGAATATTTAAAGCAGGGCAGTGGCCGTGCTCTTTAGCACTGGATTGCAATCTATTGGTAAATCAGACATTTGGTGTTGCTTACTTTGAGCTTTGTTCCTGAGCTGGCTTGGGAATAATTGATTTTGTAAGACATGGCTACTGAAGATAACACCCCGAGAGATAGACTTAAAAGGAAATGAAGAATATAGCATTGTGAACCATGGTGTGTTTCTAAGATCTTCCAGAAAGGATCTATGAAATACTCACTCACTGTATATAAATAGTACTCAAAAAATGGAGTGCCTGCTCATCTGCTAAAGTGGCTTAGTGTCAGTGCATAACCACGTCAGAAACCTGGATTCCAGGATTAATCTCCTCCTTATGGGGCACTGAGGAAATAAGAGCACTCTCTGCACTGGACAAGCCATGGTTTGGATAGATACTGGGCAGTTATTTCCAAGGGCCATGATGTGTCCAAGTAAGTGGAAGGAGATAAATAACAGGAAAAAAACCCTTCAGTTGAATTTCCTGTTGGAAAACACCCGAGAAGAGCGGACAGGAGTTATTTTCTTCAAACAGGATTAAATCCTGCAAGCCTCTGACTCGTAGAGTTAATCAAAATCAAAATGATGAATTGGGGTTAAATATGCATGGTTTTCCTTTGAATTTCAATAGCAGGTCAGCCAGCAGCAGTATCAAAATGCAGGATTGCCCAGAATAAGATGCAGGTTGCTGTGAGACAGACACAGGGGTGTGTAATGTGCAGAGTGCTCTCCCTGCAGCCTGGCAGGGTCAGAGGAGCTGGGATGACCATCTCTGCAGGTTGCTCCTCTGCCTTCCCCTTCCTCTCTCCTGTCCTGGAGGTCACAGGTGGAGGGGAGAGGCAGCAGCATCCCTGGCAGGAGGTGCCTGACCTTGAGTGGGCCACTCAGGGGTTTGGACCACTGATAAACAGGGGCATGAATATTCCTGCTGCTTCCCACAGCTCAGTCCCACACACTAAGGGCTCCTCCTTGGCTGAGCGTTGAGTTTTTTTGCTCTGCCATGGGCACCTCTTGTGGTGAGCACCATTCCTCCCTCCCCACCAGCCTGGCTCAAGCTGGAGGAGCCTTTTCCATTTCTCACAAATGCAGGAGGATCCCACCAGGCAGGTTCAGCTCAGGAGAGAGAAGAAGGTGCTGGAGCCATTCTCCAGGGACACTGTGTCCCTGATGTCCCAAAGCTGGGAGCTTGGAGGAAGGCACCCAGGGCTGTGGGGAAGGAAGGAGCATTGGTTTAGGGTGCTGGTCCCAAGCAAGGTGCAGATATTGCAGCCAAACTGCAGCAGGTATGGCTGGGATAATAAACTCCACTTACCCAGGGCAGAGAGTCACACACAGAAAACATATTAAGAGGATGAACTGTTCCAGTCTTTTGTTTCATATTTTCCTGCTTGTCTCTGATATATCCAGTTTGGGTAAATGCTCCTACAAGGCAAGTGAGCAGTCTGCAAGGCATGAGGCTGGTGGAACTGCATTCTCATGCAAATAAGCAGCACCAAACATGGGAGATATTTGTGCAAATCATGCAGCTGCCATCAGCAACGACCCCTACAATCAATACTGCTCTAGCAATCAATATTTATCTTTATTATAGTATAGAAAGAAAACATAAAAGAAACTAATGATTTTGCCAGCTTCTCAATCCACACAGCAATTAGGTCAGTCAGCTTTGGGGCCCTTCCCCCTTCAATCAGTTGCTCTCAAGCAAAGCATCTGCAAACAAGCTGCTGTACTACTATAAGGTACTAAAAGGTAATTGGAAAGCTCACATACATTACACGGGTATTGGCTGCTTCATGTTCAGCAGTGTGTATAATAACTCTGTGTGACCTACTTGTTCCAGATGCAGAAACAAGGAGCTACTTTAAGGTCTGCAATGTCCCGTGCATTATACAGCAGCTACATCACCATTTTCTGCTGCTTTCCTTTCTCATTCAGAGGGAAAGTAGATCTTTGTTCAATGTGTAACACTGAATCACACCCATTGGGCTTGTGGTTGGAATAAACAGAGAAATGGAACCATACTGGTGAGGCCACAGCTTGAGTCCTGTGTCCAGTTCTGGGCCCCTCAGCTCAGGAAGGAGATTGAGGTGCTGGAGCAGGTCCAGAGAAGAGCAAGGAGGCTGGGAAGGGATCCAGCACAAGTCCTGTGAGGAAGGGCTGAGGGAGCTGGGGGTGTTGAGGCTGGAGAAGAGGAGGCTCAGGGGAGACCTCATCACTCTCTCCAACTCCCTGAAAGGAGGTTGGAGCCAGGGGGGGGTTGGGCTCTTTTCCCAGGCAACTCTCAGCAAGACAAGAGGGCACAAGAGGTCTCAAGTTGTGCCAGGGGAGGTTTAGGTTGGACATTAGAAAGAATTTCTTTCTGGAGAGGGTGATCAGCCATTGGAATGGGCTGCCCAGGGAAGGGGTGGATTCTCCATCCCTGGAGATATTTCAAAAGAGCCTGGATGTGGCACTCAGTGCCATGGGCTGGGAACTGCAGCAGGAGTGGATCAAGGGTTGGACTTGATGATCTCTGAGGTCCCTTCCAACCCAGCCAATTCATTGATTCTATGAACACCATTTAAAAAGCAACCTTACAAAGTTCTTCCTGCTTAACTTAGGAACATACCTAAGGCACATTTCTGCTGCAGAAATCTTCACATGGAGGTTGGTAGTCGTGTCTAATAACAGTCCAGGCAAGGGCTTACAGAGGAAAGGGAAGGAGAGCAGCATGCAGTCTCTGCATTGCATGGCAGGAGCTGGCCATGTGGCTCCCAGCCTCCTACACCCTTGTCACTGGCCTAACAACAGAGCCACCTCCAGTCTCTGCCCAGAAATCAGCCCAGTTAATTATAAACGTTTCATCTGGTGTGTGTTCCATGGCTGAAAGGTTCAGAAATAAAAATCAAACTGCCAGCTTCTAGTTGAGACACCACGTTGAGATAACTGTAGAGATACCATGCAGTGGGCTGAGACACTGACACTGTAAAAAATGGGGCACAAGCAACAAGATTTGAACTGGAAATTGGTCAGGGAAGGTTTTGCAATGAAACATTGGGAACAACAGAAAAAGCAGTGTGACACCTGCCTGTCCATGATATTTTAATTATTAAAGCTACTGAAAGGAAGGGCCAGGTTGGTGGCTTTCACAGGAGGCTGGACAGCCAGACCTGCTGTCTGGAGTGTGAGAGCTGAGTAGAGAACCTGGACATGTTCCTTCATTTGGGCTGTGAAAAAAGCACCATGTGAACTGGCACAAGAGCAGAAAAATTAGCAAAACGCAGTCCTTTTAAGGAGTAGGAGGCAGGAATGAGCACATTGTATTTCTGAACTGAATGCACTACTAGAAAGGGCTTGGCTGGAAAGCTAATGCTTGGAAAAATGATGGCTCCTTTGGCCATCTGGTGAAATTGGGTTTCTCTATGTACATTGTATTTGGTTTTAGTTAAAAACAACCATTCTTTCCAGTCAGGTAAGTTTCACAAAATCATTTTTGCATCTTCTTCCTGTGCCAAAAGAGGCAATTTAATTTTGAAGTGAGACTGATTCCCAGCTCCCTTAGGGTGATGGTTTGGAGAATTTGACCTTTCCATCCATCGAGTCAACACAGTCCTTGAGAGACTTGTATTCATTTGACAAACTCCTGCCTTTCCAGAATCTCAGGATTTATTTTCTTAATAACATTCTTTTAAAAAAAATGGTTTTAACATAAGTCAAGATTGTCTGGTGTTACTTATATTTCATAGTGTTTTATTACCAATACACTTTGGAACACTCTGGTAAATAATTCAGCCTACACAAAGAAATTGGCCATATTTTCTCTATACATTGAGGAAGTCTGTCATGTGGACCATATATCACAGCTCTAAATGTTCTCAGATAAATGCAAACCCACATTGTGTTCCATCTGTACTACTCACCCAAGTAAGTCTTGTAGGGACCCTCTATGACACCAACATCTCTTATCCAAAAACTAGAATCCCTAATGTTTGTGTTTGTAATAAAAAAGATCTTTTGCAATTACAGCAAAACTCCCTGTGTGTCTGGAGGGTAATACCCTACACAGTCATAAAGCTCACAGATTTTTTTTCCTTGTGCTCCTCCGTTCAGATCCAAACTTGCCTTTCAGTTTCAGATGGTGAGCTTCCATCTTAAAAAATTCAATTAAAGCTATTCCACTGACTTCAGTGAAACAAAAGCTCTGTCCCAGTATCATAACTGTGGAGTATCTTCTCAGGACCAGCAGAGCCTTTCCCTGGCAGACAGAACTGACTCGAGTGTAAATGTGCAGTTGTTCACAGAGTGCAAAGATTAACTTGGAAATTGTGATGATAAAAGCAGAATTTGGCTGCCTGACTCCTTCAGTTGCTTCAGAGGAAATACTGATTTGTGAAAAGCCAAAAACACCTTCTCAGACCTTTTTGGGTTTTCATGTCTTACTGTGGTGCCATGCTCCTGTAGGAACAGGACAAATTCTTCTGAAATTTAAGGGGGGAGGCTTGTGAGTCATGTAGAGCTGCCATTTCTCTTCACAATTATTAGTCTGTCAACATTAAAAAAAAAGCTGCAATATTTTAAAAAGCATGGTTTGAAATAGCCAAACTTTCCTGTGAGATTTCCATGGCCAAGGTGCTTTTACCCCAAGGTTCAGCATGCAGTGTGTGTGGCCAGGAGGTTTGGGTGGCACAGGGGGATTTAGGTGGTCATGGCAGGGAAGCTGGAGAGATGGATAGCCAGGGAAAGGACAGAGGATTGTGGAAGCAGGGTGAGAACCTGAAGCTGACCTGCAGCTTGTCCTTTTTGCTGCTTGCTGGAGAGAAGCCACAGCAGCTGCCCACATGCAGGGGGGTTTTCCATGTGTGTTCCTGGGCACTGTGTTTTTAGGAAATTTCCATTTACAGGTGACAGCTTGGCAGAGAGCAATCCTTTTGTGTCCCCAGTTTAACAGGGGAGCAAATGAACCCAGGAGTTTGGGGTTGTGAAAACTGCTGTGCTGCAGTTTTCAGTTCTAAGTAGGAAAATGTAGCAGCCTTCCAAGCTCACACCTTTATTTGTGTTTAAGGAAGGGACTTGGCAGTCTGTTTTGTGCTCTTGACTTAGTAAGAGGGTGTTGTAAAGATCCTGCCTGGCTCCTGCTGCTTTCTGGGAGGTGTAGGAGAGGATCCCTCATTGGCTTTGCAAGGGCAGAGCTGCACAGGGGTGCTCTGAGGCAATGCTACCACTTGGTCGTGTAACCCCATGGCTGGGAGAGCCCGGGCTCACCAGGCTGTGAAAAGGAAGGTAAGGGATAGTGTAACACCCATCAAATATTGATGTGCATTGACACTTCAGCTTCTGCCTCCAGCAGGGCACTACAGCATGAAAGAGACAGTGCACACACCTTGGAGACCTATGAGCTTTTGCACCTTTTTTTTTTTTCCCCCCCTCCCGTTTTCTTTTCTCCTTTTTGTTATTTAAAAAATAAAGTTTCCCTCCCTCCCTGGCCCCCCATTTAGGCAAAGTCAGACCCCAGCAGTAAGCTGAGCAGAGCCTTCATGAGTGCCTATTTAGTTGCAATAAAAGGCCGATTGGCCTAATGTGCAATCAAGAAAAGAGTGACATTTATGGCTCTGGTTTTATGGTGCTGTGAACTGAGCAAGATTTGGAGCCTTACAGTGCCTTCAGGGGGCAGGAGATCACCAGCAATGAATTGTATTTATACCTTTTCCAATTTCCTGCTAGCATTTTAGCAATAAATAGACTGCGTTGTTATTGAGTTTTATGTAAGTATGTTTACAAAAAGCAGGAATACAACTTTGTAGCTCTGAATTACATGTGTTGGCTAAATAGATCAGCAGAGAGACTAACTAGGTACAGCACTGGGAGAGCACTTTCCAATTTATTATCAAATATCTTAATAGAATGCTTCATCTCTTCCATCCCACTTTATGTTAACTATTAAATTAAAACTGCATCCATCGCAGAAGGTCGGAGGCTCCTTCACACACCCATGTTGGAACATCAAGGCCACGGTTTGTTCACACATCTAAGCCATTAAAAATACATCCCATGCATTAAATATGAGCCTGAGGAGAACTCAATAGGAGCTGACGTGTAGGGCTGACCTCAGCTGTCACAGCCCCTGCGGGGTGGCAGGTGGCCCTTCCCCACGGCGTCCATCTCCTGCCCTGCTCCTTTCCCACGTGCAGATTGCAGCTAAAAGCCTGTGGGAGATGTGCCCAGACCTCCAGACTTTGTTGCTGTCTCTCAGCCTGCCTGTCTTGTAACAAAACTCTCCCAGGCAGAGGGGCACAGGTACCAGGGATGCCCATCCTGGCCAGGGAGGAGCACGGGTACCCCAGGGGTGCCCATCCTGGACAGGGAGGAGAACAGGTACCCCAGGGATGCCCATCCTGGCCAGGGAGAAGCACGGGTACCCCAAGGATGCCCATCCTGTCCAGGGAGGAGCACAGGTACCCCAGGGATGCCCATTCTGGCCAGGGAGGAGAACAGGTACCCCAGGGATGCCCATCCTGGCCAGGGAGGAGCACAGGTACCTCAGGGATGCCCATCCTGGCCAGGGAAGAGCACAGGTACCCCTGAGATGCCTATCCTGTCCAGGGCACAGAGTTTGCAGTGCACCTCTTTTGGGATCTGCAGGAGGATTCCACTGCTTCCTGGCCCAGACCTGAAGAAGGTTACTGTCACCTGGTTAGTTTGCTGGCAGGGTTGTGTCCTCGGGGTGACACATTTCATAGAATCATAGAATTGGCTGGGTTGGAAGGGACCTCAGAGATCATCAGGGATTTCATTTATTGCTTCCTCTTCCTTCCCCTGGCAGTGATGCTTTCCCCTGGGGCTCTCCCAAAGGCAGCTGCTGTGGTCACCATCAGCTCCAGCCAGTAATCCCACCTGGTTTGGTACAGCAGCTTTCCCCTCCACACTCTGAGGAAAAAGAGGGTTTCTGCTGCTCCCTCCTTCTCACAAGTGCAGGGATTTGCTTGGGGTTGCACCAGTCCCAGTCCCATACCCATGGGCTGAGATCTCATTTCATCCCAGTGCAGGATGGCACGAGGTTCCCTCACTTTATTTCTGTCTGTGCAGGAGGTGCAAACAAAGCCTGAAGGAAAGCCTGAAGTATTCTCCTAAAATGTCATTAAATTGCTAGGCTGGATTTTGTTGTGTAATTTAAGGCATCCTAGCACACTGGGTAGCCTGGAGAACGCAGCCAATTCAGATGGTGCTGCCTCAGGCAGGGCTCCTCAGGAGCAGGAGGTACACGTGTTTGAGGACACAGAGCACTTTGTGATGAGAGTTAATCTGATTTTGCACGTGTGCAGGGAGTCTATACAAGGAGGAATTATTTTACCATCTTTTTCTTCAGCTTAGTTTTGGGGAGGTCTGTTCTAAACTTTGGTTCCCACCGGCGGTGGATGCTTCACGTGCTGCACAGGCCAGGGCTTGCAGCGTGGTGGTGTCTGCTGGCAGGAGAGCTGTCATCCCTTCAGTCTCACTGCTAAATCAGAGTCTCCTCTCAAAAGTAACTTCTGGTGTAGTTAACAAAGCTGTCACCAGAAATTTGCTGATGGTTCCATCCCAGCTGGTACCACAGTTCTTGGTGAGCAGACAGAGCCTTGCTGCGTGGCAAGGTCCATGCCAGGACCTGCAGCTGGTTGTCCCGTGCTTCCAACAAGACCTTGAAATATTTCTACTGGCTTTTGCAAACTGAGGTGAAACTCGAGGATTTGCAGGAATGATTCTCATTATTCTGCTGGCTTCAAGATAGGAACCCACAATAGCAGCACTAAGAGGCACACAGCGAGAAAACGTTGGTGAAGGACAGGCTCAGATGTTTACACAGGGAGAGAAACAGTCAGCAAAGCTTTGTTTTAAAGCAGACGTGAAGGACACCAAGTTTAAAAGGCAATTATTTTATTCTGTAGGTTTTAGATAAACTTCACACATTAGATACCTGCAGACACTTGAATTGGCATGTGAGCAGTGGTAGAATTTTCTTCTCCAGTCACACAGCTGCCATGAGTATTTTTCTGTCGTTCTTCAAACCCAGTCCTCAGCCTTGTAATTCTCTGGTTTCTCCATCTGGCTTTAAAGCATCCAGTCTTGCTTTACACAACTTAGTTCCTTTAAAATAGGAATTGTATTTAAAAAAAAAAAAAAAAAAAAAAAAAAAGAGGAGATAATTATTTTGCCCTATAGGTGTTAGAATAGAACTCAATGTACTCAGGGCACGAGTGGCTTTGGGAAGCCTGATGAAGGTTGTATGATAATTGGTGCTTTGAATTAGAAGAGGGAAGCAAAGGTGAGGTTTTTGATGGTTTTTGTCAAAAATTTGGAAAAGAAAGTTTCAGGGGGACGAAAACCAAACCAAAGTAAAACTAAAGAGATTTAGGAATCAAGTTGCAATGTCTTGCCCAGAGAGATTAAAACAATCCCTGGGATGAAGCCCTGCAAAGTGGTGGAGCATGGGACCAGCAACTCTCCAAGCTGGCCCAGCCTGGGTGGCTGTCCCTACATCTGTAAGGAGAGGTGCCTCCAGTCCATGAAACCATCCTGAAACAGCACCCCTGAGCTGGCACAACAAATGTGCCCTGAAAAATCCATACATATTTTTAAGGCTTGCCAGGCACTCCCTGGTATTAAGCAGCATTGCAGCTGTACAGCCATCCCTCTAGCTCCTGGCTCTGCACTCCAGCTATGCTCCCAGATTTGGTGGCATTTGGTATGCAAGGAAGGGCAGCAATAAATATATTCACCACTTTAGTGCATTTTAGCCTGACAGATGTCCAGCAAACAGTATTCTGGTCTCTTGCAGTCCAAAACAAATGAAAAGAAAAACCCTAAACCAAACCACCTGACTATTCAGCACATCCTTCTGTTACGATGCTTTTGGGGTCCTTCAAATAATTTTCATTATGCACTACATAATAATAAAAATCTCTGTGTAGTATGCTGATAATCCCCTGCATGGTCTCCCTGCTTTCTAATTGTTTGAATAACAGGATGCTATTGAAATGCCAGGCAGAAACATTGCATCACCCTGAGGGAATCAAGCTTTTCTCCTTTTACTCCTGGTGAAGATAAACATTTAAATGGTAAAAAAATAAGTAAAATATCCCAGGGAAGCCACTGTGAGAAGCAGACGTGCTGAAGTCTTTAGTACAGAAGCTGAGCTGCAGAGGACAAAAAGGAAACATAAATTAGAGAAAGAAATAAATAAAGACCATCGAATGGAAGGCACTCAGAATAAGCTGAGCTTTTTCTTCTCTTGTGATCTTAAAGCATAAGAGAAGCACTAGCAGACCCAGGAAAGAAATATCGTGTGCTATTTTTGTGCTGCCATTATAAAATATGTATTGTTTATTGTTCTGCACTGCAGAGAAAGTTTTGCATCAGCCTCAGAAATTCAGCAAAGTTTGTTCTGAAGGAGACACACAGCATGGCTATTCTTTAAGCCTCTTAATGATGTTCTTAAGAGTGTGATGATAAGATTTCAGGCTCCTGGCAAGCACAGGCATATTGCAGGCTATGATTCATAGAAAGTGTAAAAAATGGTGTGCCTGCTTGCATTAAGGATGTATTTGGTGTGTACTGCTTTGTATATATATATATATATATATAAGTACCTGATGTTGAGCTGGATGTGAAACCAGGCAACAGTGCCAGGAAGTTTTGTCTCCTGGCTGGAATCATCTCTTGGTTCCATCTTCTTGGAGACCTCTGCAGCATACCTGAGCTTGGCCAAGCTACCAGCAGTCCCTCTACAAGTGACTCTGTTGAGAGTGCCAGGAGTTTCACTGCCCAATTTACCTCTCTGTCAAGTGGGGCTCATAGTGCAAAGCCATTGCTGCTCCAGGGCTGTAGGAGTTTCCTAGAAGGCTCAGTGCTGACCTTATAAATGGGCTGAGGGGCAGAGAGAAAGCAACTGCTGTGTCTGTGGTCCTTTTGGTCCAAACAGAGCTTCCTGCAAGCCCCCTGCAGCACTCCTGTGTGGGGGGAGCTTTGAGGATGACTGCTGTGGTGCCCAGGTGGGGGACAGAGGGGACCTGTCCCTGCTCCTGAGTTTCACAGCCCAATTTACCTCTCTGTCAAGTGGGGGTCATAGTACAAAGTCATTGCTGCTCCAGGGCTGTAGGAGTTTCCTGGAAGGCTCAGTGCTGACTGAGGCTGAGGGGCAGAGAAAGCAACTGCTCTCTGTGGTCCTTTTGAGCCTTTTGGTCCAAACAGAGCTTCCTGCAAGCCCCCTGCAGCACTCCTGTGTGTGGGCAGCCCTGAGGATGACTGCTGTGGTGCCCAGGTGGGGGACAGAGGGGACCTGTCCCTGCTCCTGAGCAATACCACAGGCAGCACACTGCAACAAGGAGCCATGCAGCAGCAGCAGCAGCAGCAGCAATGCATGGATGGGCTGGAGGCAGTGGATGCCCATGGGCACAGCTCTGCCCAGCCTGCTTAACCCTGCCAGTCTGTGTCAAGTCTCTCTCTGTGGTGTTGAGACATCTAAAAACACACCCAAAGCTACCTGGGTGAGTGAGTGGTGCCCCCAGCCTCCTGGCACACTGCTGAACCCACCCTGCAAGGTGTCTTAAGGAGTGATGTTGAGCCTGGCTTCATTTCAGCTGGTAATGTTGACAAAGATGCCCCATGCACCAGAAAGAAAAAACTTGCAGGAATCCAAATAATGGAGAAAGCATTTGGGACTGATTGCTGGGCTTGTTATGCAGGCAGATACTGCCAGGTTAGCTTGAAGTGGGCATTTATGTCCTGCTCGGAGAGGTGCTGACATCCAACCAAAAACTGAGGGTTTCTGATGGTGGTTTTCCAATCAGAACAGAGCACAAGAAATGTCTCTGGTGGAAATAGCATAAATGTACAACCATGGTTTTATTTATATACTCTTTTATGGCAAAGGGAAGGCTTTGGGCTTTTTTTTTTTTTATGCTGCAAAATGTTGTTGGGTTTTGCCTTGCTTTTTTTTTCTTTTCCTGCCTGGAGAAAATAATACACCATGGTTAAAATGACTGCAGAATGGAACATCACTTTCCCTGTAAAATAGTGCTCAGTGAGACACGGTGGGATCTCACACTTGACCAAATTAGCATATGCACTCAAATATCAGAGCTCTGACTAGTAAAAATAACACCAGATTTGCATTTTTGCATTTTTAGCTCTCGCTTCCCTGTCTGTTTAGTTTTATGCCTTTTTTCTTGACTGACAATTCTCTTTGTGGCAGATTTATTGCTGTTCTGCTGTTTGGACCCTGTAATCAAGTAGATACTTGGCTGAAGACATTAGTCGTTTCATTAAGTACTTTTTTGCAGATATCTCAGACACAATTTTCTCTTGCTCTGGTTCCAAAAAAGCAAATGACCCGTGGCCAGCAAAGCCTGAATATGAATCTTTAATAAACAGAGGTAGTACCAACAGTTCTCTCAGGTTTCCAGACTGCAGAGGGCTAATTAAAAGATGTTGAGTAGGGAAGAACTGCCATTGCCTGCATCTGTTCCCAGTAAAACCACTCTGCTAGAAGCATTGTCTCATTTACCCTCCTTCTTTCCCTTCAGAGCTACACAGGAAACCTTCCTCGTGCTACGAGCATTTATTGCATGGTAATACTTCAAAAAATATTTTTCAGTAATACCTTGCAGAAAACAAAGGCTGAATGGTTTGGCTTAGGAGCAGAGATAAAGCATGGAGTGGGGTTCTTTTTATCATCACTCTGTGGCTACTGCTGATACTTCATTCAAGAGCTAAGGAAATACAATTGGAGCATTCCCCTATACTTTATGGGCCAAGAACCATTTTTTTTTGGTTTTTTTTTTTTAATTGAGATGCCTCCCCCATAGCCATGAATCCTCTCTGCAGTTAAAGGGTGTCTCTGTGCCCAGAAAATAATACCATATGTTATTTGCTGAAGAGTGGGGAGTCAGGAGCCCGTGTGCTCACCAGTGTGCTCACCCGTGCCTGGTTTATTGACCCCATTAATTTTTACAGAGACTGATGAACAGAAAGCCAAGTTGGCTGCTCCAGCTTGGCCAAGCAGCCTGGTGCAGCACATTGCCATCACTGCTGGGTCACAGACTTCTCTGAGCTCTGGGCAGCTTGTTTTTCCTGGTGAAGATCATTATAGGAGATAACTAACTCACCCTTCTGCCCTCTTCTCTTGTTTTCCTGGGAAGAGGAGAAGCATCCTGGGCTTCTCCAGCATGGGAGCTCTCACCAAGCTCTGCTGCAGGATGTAGCCCAAACCCCCTCCCAAGGAGGCAGCCCCCCAGGTTTACCTGTTGTCTTTTTAGTTTGCTTTTATTTTTTTGCTTTTTTGATCACCTAAGTGACTCAGTGGATTGCTGGGTACTCAGCCCCTCCAAGATTTTTATCGTATGAAATAAAATTGAATAAGATAAAAAAAGAGATGTGGAAGTCAGCAGAGGCATTCATTATGACCTACAAGAATGGACAGAAGGAAATGAGCCTTGTTTAATGATTGTTTACAGTGACAGCCCAAATTTTAATCAATTAATACATAAACCCATTACTTGGAAGATGTGATGGGCCTGTGGGACAGTGTTTGGTATTTCTTCCTTTCTCTGGGGAGCTGCAGGGTATCAGCTGACATCTTGGAAGCATTCCTTCCTCACAGATGCTTTTAAAGCTGCTTTTCTGCCTGCAGAAGTCATAGCTAAGCCTTACACATCTATTTTGTGTATGCTCTTGGGTACAGTTTCATCCTGTGACCCCCAAGGAGACCTCATTGACCTTCTCACAGCTTCTTGAGCCCCAGGAAAGCTCAGTCAGCCATTATATTGCCAAGCTTTCTTCAGCACTACACTTAGGAGCCCAGGAACCAAATAGATTTATTGATATAACTATAATCAGAAGTCGTAGCCAGGATGATAAAATGGACAAATGATCAAATTACTTAAAATTAGAGGCCTACTGAAGTGCCTCAGGGACTGGGAAGCTGCGGGCAAGCAGCTGGCCTGATGCTCAGCCCCACAGCAGCAGCAGCTGGGTCAGCCCCAGTCCCACACTGGACCTGGGGGCACCAGGGGACCAGTACAGCCAACAACCAAGAGATGAAGCCACTCTGATTTTGTCACTTGTGAAAGAATGAGAAGGCAACAGGGCAGAGCCTGGACACAGCTGAGTGTGAGAAGGGAAGCACTGGTGGCACTGGATGCTGGTTAGGAGCAGGACAGGATTTTTGGGGGTGAGAAGTGTTGGGGTGAATCTCTTTTTTGGGGTAGGTGGGGGGGATTTCTGTAGGATCTGAGGTCTTCAACACCATCAGGACTCCTACCTAATGTACACCCTTGGATTCAGACAGGGGTGTCACAGTTTGGTTCTGCTGGTTTGATAGGACACACTCCAACTTGTACATCCTCTAATCCTTGAAGAACTGGAGGCACCTTCACCTGTGGCTAGAGGATTTCATTTAATCAGATACATTAAGTACCTTTCATTTTGTATTTATTACACTGCCAGCACATCCTGCTAAAGGATGAGGTATCCTCCGGGGCCACGTGTCCCTGGGCAGGCAGGTTTGGATTAAATGCCTCACCTTTTTCTCTGTAATTTACTCTTCTGGACTTTGGGGGCATGGTTGAAATGGCAGAGTGCTTGTTGCTCTGGTTTGAAAAAGCACATTTGAATATACTGTCATTTTCCCTGATAAGAGAGCACTATAAATGAAGCAGAGTCAGCAACCCAGGTACATGAATCTTCCTGATGCAATCCTAATTTTAGCATTTCCTGACATATATTTGATACTGGCTTAATTGTGCAGCCTTAAAGTAGGCTGTAAGTGCAAAAGCAGTAAGAAGCTGCAGATGCAAGCCAGAAGCTGTCCACTGAAAGGGGTGGGTGATGCCCAGATCCTTGCAGCAAGGAGCTTGGGCTGACAAGTTTCTTGTAGTGGGTTTTTTTTTACCACCCTTCTAGTCAACTCTGAAAATCAGGCTTCACACAGGAGATCCTACAGGACTAGAGCATATAGTGTCACCCCAAGGTTGTCCCTTTCTCTCTCCCTGTACACAAGCAATCTGACATCAGCACATGGAGCTCGTGTTGTGTCCTCTTCCTGCAGCACTTGGCTGCAGAGCTCTTGCTGGGAAGTCTGGTCTTGCAGCTGGAGGAGAGGGGAATTGAGAAAAAACTTGGTTCTCTTCTCACTTTTACTGAAGGAGGTCAGAAAAGTCATTCCAGAACTTTTTTTTTTTTTTTTTTTTTCTGGAAGGTATCAACAGATGCAAATAAATGCCTAATGGGCTCTAAAATGGTCTTTGAAATCAGTGGGAGACAGGTCTCTGAGATTTCAGAAATCCCACACAAAGTGTTTGCATGCATCTTTAAGCATCTAAACACCTTTCAAAAATACATCTCTTAAGGACCTAACTCTGAGCATAGGTTCCTGCATCCCCTAGGCATTCTGGAAATTGCATCTGAAGTTGCTTAGATTTCCCCTAAAGAGCACCCTTTTGTTTTAATTTTCTCATTGACTTAATTTTCTCTTGACTTGAGACACAATCTATATTAACCTACCCTCATTTTTTGGTAGCAAAATGTAGAGAAGTGAAGCTGTTTCTGAGCTGGTTTATTGCAAAAAAAAAAAAAAGGAACATATGGCTGATTGCGTCCCATCTGAAATGCAAATGGTGGAGCTACGTGGGAAGAATTACTGTTCCTTAAGCAGTAAATGTTTCCTAATGAAGGGAGTTTGAGTAAGGTGGGAAGCTGGAAAGGGCTGCAGGAAGAAATAACAGCAGTTAATATTTCAGTGGAGCAGAACATTCTTATTCCGCTGATAAGGAGGTCCTTAGGAAATTGACTGCATTTTTTTTTTTTCTTTCCTATATTCTGTATGTTCATCAGTGTGGGGAAATTGTTACACAGGGAGCCAGACTCTTTTCTTCCACTAGTTATGAAATCGTGTCATTTAATCCATAATCCAGGCCTTTCACCTTTACATCTTTTTTTTTTTTTTTTTTTTCTTTTGAAGCTCAAGTTTTCTGTATTTCGTGAGATCTACCCAATGTCAAGAAAGTCTAAAAAAAGAGGAGTTCTGGCTCTGCTTTTCATTGCTCTGGTCACGTTTGTGGAAGCCAAAGGGGGCTGTGGAGACATCTGACCCACACTGTCTTCATTTCTTGTGCTTCCCCTTCCCACCAAAGCTTTTCTCTTGTGTGTATCCCTCTCCACACCCAGTGCTTGAAGGTGTCCAGATGTCAGCTGTGAATGGGGGGGTGAACTGACATTTTTTAAACACTTTCTTAAATCCAGCAGCAAGGCTGGAGGCTGACATTTCCATGCCTTAACTTTCCAAAGGGAGGGAGAGCTGTGGAGTCAGCACTGTGAGGTTTAGTGCAAGCTGGAGATGGAGCATCGGTCACGTTACTCTGCCTTAAATGTCAGAAGGAGACAGGAGGAGTTCAGACAGCAGCATGTGCACAGTTTTCTGCTCAAAAAAGCTGAAAGAGCTGCCAGGTTACATCTCTGGCTTTGTCCCCAAGCAGGATGGCACTGGTGTGGGTGTAAGTGTTGCTGTGGCTGAGCTGCCTGCTGCGTGGTGTGGTTGAGGGGATGGAGGATGAGTGTGCCCAAGGCTGGCTGACATCCCTGATACATGAATGAAATATGAAAATGAAATAGGAGAAACCTAAAGAAAAAAGGCTGCAGTCTGCTGTTGATGCAAACAATCAGGCTTCTCCATTTTCTGAGCACTGGCAAGGCTTGCTGGGACAGGACATGTCCACGTTACTGTTTTAGTTCATCTTTGTAACAGATTTTTGAAGTGAATTCTTTTGGTTCAGGTCTTAGGACAGCCCAGGAGCTCACAGCATGGGTCACTGGGACTCTGGAAATACCCCCAGGCTGCCCAAGGACAGGGCCACCACTGCTTTATGCTCTGTCCCATGCTCTGCTTTCAGCTGTAGGACCCTTCTCCCCACACAGAGCACATCACCAGGGTGGGAGTGGGCATTGACCTTTCCTGGGTGACACCTGGGCAAGGCTTTTGTGGCTGCTGAGTTACTGAAATGCTCCAGAAAGTGCTCATGCACAGAAGTCTCATCTAGAAACAGCATTCCTCTGGTTTGAAGACTGAGTAGAGCCACCACACTCAGAAGGCAGGGTAGATCCCACCACTCTACACACTCACATCACTAGTGGTGGTTTTACCCCAGTGAGGTGAGGTGAGGCTTCAGCATCCCCTCTTGTATAATGATCAGAGTGCCTATTTATTGTTAGAATTAAATCATAAATCAATATAAAACCAGACTTACACGGTGTTACATACAATAGGCAGCACCTCAACAGAGGCAAATTTGGGGGGGTTCTTTACTTGGAAGAGGGTGCAACAGCTTGAACTCTTGCATATCTGCTTGGGTGTTCTTTGATTTACAAGCACTAAATGGGAGAATGCTAGGGCATAATTTTCTATGTGTAAGACTCTTTTTTACCTTTCTTTCTGCTTGTTTTTCTGTGTCTCTTCTCTCTTCCCACATTTTATTTCCATCCAGAAACACAAATGACCTCTTGACAGAACTTTCCACTTTCATTCTGTTGATTTGCATCGTGCAGTCAGGAAAACATAAACACTTTCATTTCCGAGATGTTTTTGTGCTGTCAGGAAAAAAAACTTTCTCACATTAAGCCTCTCCTTTTTTCCCTTTCTTTATCTTTTCAGGTGCGTGTGCAACATCGACTGTTCCCAAACCAACTTCAATCCTCTTTGTGCTTCCGATGGGAAATCTTATGATAATGCATGTCAAATCAAAGAGGCATCATGCCAGAAACAGGAGAAAATTGAAGTCATGTCTTTGGGTCGATGTCAAGGTAACTCTCATAACAAAACCCATTTCAAAGAATGTTTTCAATTTTTGTTCGGGGGAAAAAAAAGAAAAAAAAAAAATAACTGGGGCTGGCTTCTTATTTGGCACTTCTCACATTTCCATTATACTCTTACAATTTATATGGTGTGGTGCAGGCTGTGGGAGTGGGCAGAGCTCCCCGTGGTACAGGTGCCAAGCAAGATGCAAGGAGTTGTGTGTATATAACCCTTCTGCAGCAGCCAGGGACTGCCCAACCCTGTCCTGGAGCCAAAAATCAGGCACCTGGATTTTTGGCCAGAGCTCTGCCCCTCAGGTGCAGAGCTGGGTCCAGAAGATGTCAAAGGTACCTGGGAGGAATTTTTTTCAAGAGCAGCTCAAGACTCAGGGTGTTCCTCCATGAAATGCCCAGCTACTACACCACCTGTAACCCTTGAGCTGACTTTAAATACTCTGATTTGCTCTCAAATAAAAATGAAGGAAATGTGCCTTTAAATAGCTCCTGTAAATGAAGTGTTTAGTGACACTCAGATGCCTCATAGTTTTTTCCCTCTTAGCTTCTGACCTGTAAATCCTCAGTACACCTACTTGCAAGCCCATACTACCCAGGTATATTAAATATATTAAATATATTAAATATATTCTACTTTATTTCTAGCTCTTTAAAGTTAACCATCCTATGTGGCAGTTCATTTCAGGGTAGAAATTAAAATTCCCCAATTGCTTCAAATAGAGGAGAAATGACAACTCCTGCTTCACACTGATATATTTGTCCCAGCTGCAATCTGTTATCACATATTGTTAGGAGGGGGGAGGAGTTAAAAAAAAAGAGTGTTTTCTTAATGGAAAATGTTTCATGTTTCATTGCAAAAAGCCAAATCCTGCTGTTTTCACCTGCCAGGCCCAGGGGAGCCTTGCAGTGCTGTGCATGCAAGAGAAGCTCTGTTTTCTTGGGCACTGGTGGCTGGGGCAGAGTCAGGAGCAGGAACAGGATCCCAAAAAAATTCCACATCTTTGTTTTCTCACAGACAATTCTACAACAACAACAAAATCAGAAGATGGGCATTACGCAAGAACAGATTATGCAGGTACAGTTCCTATGCCATGTAAATCACCATTTGTCTGATCTGTGTCAGTCACTTTCTTTGCCAAAGTGTCTTCTAGTATGGTTTTCTTGGTTTACTTTAAGAAAATGATCTCTCTGTCTTTGTAACAAATAGGCTTCTTCCATTTTTGTCAGTATATAAAGGTATTCTGGCCACAAAACACCAGTTCTGACAGTGAAAGTAAATGTTGTAAACTCTTTGGCAGAACGAGCAGACATCATTGAGAATTAGTGAATTGGTGCATTTGATTATGCACATTTTTATCAACATATCCAGGTCTGAGAAAGTGAAAACACAGAGCATTGCACAGCTGTGATCCAGCTGTGGCAATGAGATGTTGCCATAATAGAGGATATTACCTGTCTGTGTTTGATTGTGAAGTTAATAAGGTTCCTAAAATGTTTTGGGGGTTGGGTTATTTTGTGATAAATGTTTTTCATTTATTTAGAAGTTACTATAAAATATAATTGCTGAAAAGCCTTCTATGGAGTTTGAAATTGAAGACATGTAAATATTAGTGAGGTTTGGGAGATGTTTTTTACATTCTGTGCCTGGGAGGATTGCTTTAGAAATGGAAGGTGTGCGTGCACAGGCACGTGCATGCAGATATTCACAGCTCACACTGGGAATTCAGGCCTTTGGGGAAAAGTGTTGTGAAAATGGGTCAGGTGATGCACTCGTTGCTTAAGTCTGTAAGATTTTTTGTGTTCTGAAAGTAGGTATTTAGAGTAAGTGCAGATTGCATCTGTTGTGAGGGCCCTTTGTGCACAACATCCCAGCGTTGATAGCGTTCCCAGCCATTAGAAAGGATCATTCTGTTTCTACAGTGCACGATGATTAAAATGTAGAGCAGATATTTCCTGCTGTCAAGAAGCCCTTGCATGGGTGAAGAGTCATGCAAAGAGATAAAAGCCCTCAGTCTCTTTTCCCCAAACTCTCAGCTTTTTTCTGGGATGCAGCACTCAGGTATTTTTAAAGGCTGGAAGGGCTGAGGTTGTAGCCCTTGGTGGGCAGGAGACACAGCTGAAGAGGCTGAACTCATTTATTTTAGGTTAGAAGTGAAGTAATACTGCTGTGTTAAATCCATTTCCCTCCTTGCTGGAGAGCTCAGAAGAGCACTGGCACCCCCTAAGCCAAGCTGGAGGCCTGCAGCCCTTTTTTAAATGTTTTGCAACCTGTCCTCTTGATGGTTTAGCTTGAGGATGGCAGTGACCCCCACCTCGCCCAGGAAGGAGACACTGCATTTAAGTGTGAAAAAGCTGTAACAAAGAGGGAGGAAGGGCAGCTGGAGGATTAGGGAGGTGGAGGAGAGCACTGTGATGACAAGAGGAAGCCCAAGGCATGGGTCACAGAGGAAGAAGAGCACGGAAGGCACCTTCAGCTCAAGTGAGCAGGAGGAAGAGAACAGCTCTTGCTGAGGAGAGAGTTGATATTTCAGCCCACGCTTGAAAGGAGAGAGGGTGGGCAGAAGAAAACTGATTGCAGGAAAGAGTTGTCAGGGGCTGGGAGTCAAGCAGGGAGTGCAGGAAGAAACTGGGTTACTGGTCAGGGATGAGGGCAGAGCAACAGCATGGAGGAGCAGCTCTGTGATGGAGGCAGTCTCTGAGAGGCAAGAGGTTGGAAGGAGTTGGAGCAGGTGCTGCAGCAAGAGGTGCTGGGGGCCTGTGGTGGGGTGAGAGGGCACCTCCATCCCCTAGGGCTGCAGGAGGGATGGAGACAGGGAGATCCAGTCTGGCACAGAAGAGCACTTCCATTGCACCTCAGAAAGCAGCTCCCCCAGGCTTCTGGTATGGCTCAGGCCCCTGAGGGCTTCTGAAAGGCAGTGACACAGTGACCCTCTGTGTGGGGCTCATCAGGTACCATCCACTGACTTCATGTGAACCACAGCTGCTGCACCACCTGATACCTGGACTCTTTTTGTGCACCTATTACTCTTGCTTAAATTTTTCCTTTTTACATACAGTGACAGCATGCAAGGTAACTCTCATAACAAAACTCATTTCAAAGAATGTTTTCAATTTTTGTTTTGGAAGTCTTGTATTCTTGCAAGGCAATCCACATGCCTCCAGTGTCCCCAAGTGTTTGTGGCATGACCCTAAGGGAACAAACCATTATATCAAGAAGCTGGAACAACCTCAGTCTTTCAGAAATAGTTGGTGAGAAGGAAGACAGCAGTACAAAACTGAGGCTTGGTAGACATTCAGGCTTCAATATTTGGCAGGCAGGAAGCTCCATGCTGTCCTTGTGTTCTGTCAAGTGCAGAAACATTTGATTCTGGCTATTATAGGAACAGGGTCTGTGCTACTTTGATTCCCACCTTTGGATCTGCTCAGAAGGGAACTGCTGCCCTGACCATGGGGAGCTGTGTGTGAGAGAGCAGCAGCTCCTCAGCCTCGGAAGCAACGTCCCTGACCCTGCGCCTCGCTGGAGAAAACCTTTGTTCTCCACCATGTAATGGCACTATAAATCTCCGTGACTGTGAGCACTACATGCTTTTAAAAACACTGACTCCTCTGGACTGACTTTCCCAGGGGAGAAAATGGCAGTGAGAATCAGTGATGTTGTCAGTTATGCCAAGGCAGCAGTGCCAAATGCTTGAGGCAGCCGAGTGGCGTGGGCTCTTCCACCAACAGCCCCGTGTGCTCCACACCAGGTCCCGGGAAGGCAGCAGCTTTGCAAACCAACCCCCAGCTGATTTTTCTTGCCTACTGAAATATTCAAACTGACTGCTCAATCCGTGACTTTGCTCCCTCCTGTTCTTTCAAGCCTCTTGATCCTCCCAAATAAAGCGCAGACCTTTCAGTTTGCAGGACCAAGAGCGCTCGTTCCTGAGGAGCATAAATCTTGGCATTAAGTTTACATCCCCTTGGATTTTGAGGCCTCTTACTTCACACAGACAAGATTTGCTCTGTTACTAGAAATGCCTGGTTAGTGTTAGAGACACCCAAAAAGCAGTGTCCCCTTTTCCAGCAAAGCAAACACTAAAATCTATGGCATGGTTTTTTTTGGAAAATCTATGGCATTAAGTTTACATCCCCTTGGATTTTGAGGCCTCTTACTTCACACAGACAAGATTTGCTCTGTTACTAGAAATGCCTGGTTAGTGTTAGAGACACCCAAAAAGCAGTGTCCCCTTTTCCAGCAAAGCAAACACAGGGAGACTGAGCCCCTTGAGGACCTTCTCTGATGGTGTTGACTTCTCCAGGTTCACCAATCTATTCTTGCCATGGTTCAAGATGTGTAGGCACAACATCTGTACACGTGTGTGTTTGTGTCTCCCTTTGTGCAATTCTGGCCTCTCTCGTTTTTTCTGTAACCTCCAAGTATTTATCAGACTTGGGGGGATTTTCACTCTTTTCAAAAAAAACGGCAGATTGTTGGTCTTGATCAAGTTTTTGAAATGAGATTTAGTTTTTAGTCAATAAATGCACAGGAGAGATTTCTCCCCCAAATCCAATAGAAATACACTTTATCTTGCAATTTCCATGAAAAAAGCATTTTAAGTGTAATGTATGTTTTGGAATGGAGTGATTGGAAGTCCTATGATTGATATTTTCTTGAATTTCCCCATTATATCTGTAAAGAAGTTGGGTGTTTGGGTGGCATTTTTGCATTGAGAGCCTAGGCAATCAAGGAGTTTTCATCTTGTTTCTTCATTTGCCTATTTATTTTGATTCTTCAATATTTATATTCCCTCCTTAAGATCTGGATATTAGCAATTATCCCCTAAACCAATTCCATCCTTTCTGGTTATCGAATTACGGAGATTTTTTTTTTTCCAAGCCATTTTGAACACTCTAAAGAAGAGGTCTGTATGGATAAGCCATATTTCAGTGTTATATATTCATGAAAATTGTCAGTGAAGACACTGACAAATTTGATAGACCTATGCAATAATCTCATCTTCCAGGCCAGACAAAACTCCCTGTATGAGCATTGATTAGATCAAGTCTTGGCAGCCAAACGCCAGCAGCACAGGGAGGCTGATGAAAAGGGGATTTTCAGCCCAAATAGACTCTTTTGGTGAAAAAAGCACATCCCCAAATATCACAGAATATACCATGGAATGGTTTGGGTTGGAAGAGACCTGAAAAGTCCTTATTTCCAACCCCTGTGGCCCAGGATGAGCACAAAATGATGCACGGCTCCTCTGTTCCCTGTTTTCCCATGGGATTGCAAATCTACACAACAATCTTGGATCTTTTTCTGACCACTTTCTGGCAGTACTGGAGGTGCTCCACTGAGTAACCCAGCAGATGGCTTGTGTTGCCTGAGCAAACTGAATGCTCCACCAAAAAGGGCAAAACCCATCTGTGTCAATACATCATCTTCCCTTGGCTGTGGGATGAAGGCCATGGGACCCACCACAGATTCCCTCTCCAAGGATAAGGAAGAGTCTTGGATTCTTGTCTGTTCAAAAGCCCAAGAGTCTTGCACTTCCAAAATAAATAGAAAGTAATATTTGTGTTTGAGAAAAGAAAGCTGCCTTACGACTTAACTCTGCCATGCTGCATCCTTAGTTTCTGGTCCCTTAGGGCAGCTCAAGCCATGCCTGCCAAAAAACACGTGGAGATGTGGCAGTGATGTGCTGCCCAGCACCTCTGAGGGACACTGGGGTGGGACACAGCCCTTTCCTCAGGCAGAGTCCACCAAATTGAGTCACAGTCATCTTCATTGTCTGGAGAGGAGCCAGGGAGCAGAACAGCAGCACTGGGTTCCTACAGAGTGACTACTCTTCAATCCCCCCCAGGAGTAAAACATGAGACCCTCTGTCTAGGTTCTTTCTCTAGATTGTAACCTTTTCAAAGTAGCTTAAGTTTTGAGTATAAACCACTTGGAGTTGTCCCTTTAAATTAAATTTTGTGTTTTCTACCATGACAGTCATTTCCTAAACTGGTAAAAAATAATAAAGCTGCAGAACTTGGCTGTGGGATAGAAACTTATCAGGCAGGGTGGCTGTGCCCTGGTGAACCAGGGCTTTGTGTGCTGCTTCAGGGAATCAGCAAGTGAGATGTAGGGCTGAGCACTTTGCAGCCACCACAGCTTGAGGGAAACCATTCCTCATCTCACAGTTTTGGGAAATCCCATCCTTCCATATGGAAATGTGCCTGGCTTTCGATTCCACAGCCTCCAAGTCAGAGGTTGTCACACTTAAATAGATTGTTTAGGCAGTGCTCCTGCTTTTCCATCAAATCACTTAAAATTTGGAAGAAAAAACCCAAACAACCCCATATTTTGATATGCTGTCAGCTGCATGGCTGTGACTGCTGCCTGGCTGCAGCCTCTGCCTGTGTTCCCACTCATGGGTGTGCACACACCTGGCATTTGGGGGTACAAAAATAATGCAGTGGATACATTTATTTAAGAATAAGAAGTTTTTAAATGTTGCTGTAATTGTTAGTTGTATTTACAAGGGCAAGGCCTTACGAAAACACAAATTTTATGCACAATGTTCACAAAAGGTGGCAGCTCACTCAGGGAAAGCAAAGCATTAGAGGCTGTATTTCAGGCCATGCATTTAGGGTTAGGTTTGGGTTTTTTTGCCTGTGACTTGAGGAAAGCAGTGAGGACATCTCCCTCTGGGCACTGTGACCATGCTGTGCTCCACAGGCCTGAAAGTCCTTTAAGATGTCTGAGCATTCAGAAACAGAGGTCTACAAACAGCTGAAGTCTGAGGCAAATAAACTCCATATGATGGAAGAACAGAGAGAGTCTTCACTTCTAAAATAATTTCCTAATAAAGGCAAGTGGAGGAGTCACTTTGGTCTTATTTTGCCTGCTTGATCCACGTACTCCTGAGAGAAAAGTTTTCCAAAGGCAGAGCAGGGGGAACATATCCTCTCATTGCACAGAACCTGGAGGTTTCCAAAATCAAGCTCAAATTTACCAAAAGGGAAAGTGATATGGCATTTATGATGACAGTGTGTAGCTTAGTCTAATTTATGAAGTAAAATAAACCAGAGATTAAAATGCCTGTTGCTGTTCTGGGGTTCTTCTGAGCGATTTCCAAGGATGAGAGAGAGCTCACTGTACTGTGAAAGCATGGTGGTCTCCAGCCCTTCCTCTGCCATCCTTCCTGCTCCATCATTGCTGATATCCAGAAAAAAGCCTAAAAAAGCAGCTGGTAGGTTAAGAAATCTTCTTCTCATCTACTCCTGAACTGAAGTCTGAGTCGCCAGCAGTGTCAGTCCCAGCTACTCACTGGGCCCCCCAGACCTTCACTTGTCCTGGGTGCTTTTTGAAATGAAAAATTGCAGTTGCTTCTTTTCCTTTGTAATTTAACACCTGTTTTTTAAAAGGTGGAGTGTGGAAAGTCCCACGCCAGCACTTTCCTGTGTCATCAGGAGGACCAGATGCTTGCTTTCTAAAATATGGAGAGCGTAAGGCAATTGTCTAGCGGTGGGCGCTGCAGCGTGGGCAACCCTAAAGGTTCTTCTTCTGCTGAAGGTTCTCAAGTGTATCTTTAGCTCTTTAGGCTCCATCTTACTAAAATCTATGGCATGGTTTTTTTTGGAAGAGCAGAGAACACACTGAGGTTGAGGTCACATCAGAGCCTCACAGCCAAGTCCCATGGCAGGAAGGAAGCTGCAGCCCCCCCGGAGCGCCGTGCCGTGTGATTTAGCAGCACTTACTCCAAACAGCCCTTTCCTGAGGAGCAAGCAAAATGAAATCAGGCTTACAGAGATTTTAAAAACAAGCAGTAGGGAGGGAGAAATATTGCTCATTTAATCTGCCAGCCTCAGGAGAATACCTCAGTCTTTATGAGAGTTCTCCTTTAACTCTGAATCGCAGATGCGAAGCTTGGTAAAATGTGTCTTGGCTTTTTTGGATTTCTGGGAGTTTTTTTGTGGTTTTATAATGACAGAAATTGTGCCTTTTCATTACTTACGATTTCCCAGTGTCATGTTCATGGAACCTGTAATTGTTAGCATTAAAACTTAAATTAGGTCTCAGGTGAACTGCTAGACAGCTCTTTACCTAGAATGATGCAGCTCAAGGAAAAAAAGCGTTTCCATTTGTGCCTTTAAAGCCTGGCCCTTAATTTAGTCACTAATGAATGTGAATCAAAAGTCTTAGAATTCATTTATGCTTTCTTTCCATAATAAACAAATTCAGTAATGTTGTGAGTGAACATTATAAAGAAAGCTATTTAATTTGCCTAGAAGCTCAGCAGCCTGAAAATTCGGTGTGTCCGGGCTATAAATTTGATCTGTAGGAAATAAACAGCTAAAGCAAGTAACACCATGGGCAACCTGTAAATTACAGTCAGACCAGCCTATTGTACTACTGGTAACAGTCCCAAAATAGTTAAGTCCTAGAAATTATTTCAGGTGTCAAGATTTGGGGTGAGGTTACAATTTCTAATGTCAAGTATATTTTTCCATCTCGGGTTTCCAGCAACAGCACAAGACTCTTAAAGCTTGCTCCAAACACTGGCTCCCAGTTCTTCTGCTTCCCCAAGACTGTGCACCTGACTGGTTGCTTTTCATCCCTGTAGTATCATCTGAGCAGTCAACATTTTGCAACATTTTGTTCTCCTAAAGGTTATGGAGAGAAAAAAAGAAATTGTATGTGCAATATTGGTGAGCAGTCCTGGGTTCATGTAGGTGTTCTTACAGGTTCTTCTGGTTGTGTCCTGGGCCATAAACACATCACGTATCATTTACATATGTTTTGGTTTATTTTGGAGCATAAAATCTGTCTTCTTGAGCAAAACTGAGCATTTCAGTACCTGCTGGTCTTTGTGCTCTGTTTTTCCACTCTTCCTCTGGGCTCCCAGGACTTTGCTGACTCGAGTCATCCTTGAAGGATGCTGTTTGAGATGGTGCACAGCAGCTCTTTGCCATCCACCACACCAGTTTGAATCAGTTACTGGATATTAAGGAGTACCACAGTGTATTTTTATGCCCAGCAGCTCTATCTTAGGCCTAGTTTCTCTGATTTTTCTTTTAGGAATTACAGAGCCTTCCCTAGGTTTTGAGAATTAGTCATTATGAGATGCTAGAATATCTGTTTTCAGGAAACATCAGCATTTAAAAATATGTGTTTGATCTAGTCTGAAATGTAAAAAAAAAAGTAAAATTTAAATATTCATAGAACAGAATTTCTTCAGAATTGTGTTTCATGGGATGTTTTGGCACCTTTTATGAAATGTTAGATATCAAAATATCATGAGATGAAAGCATGACAGATGTAATAAATAAGTTGTATAGTAAGGAAAGTTGCTACTTAGAACTGACTGAAACATCATCTTTTCTAGAATGAGTATCATCATGTCAAATTACAACACAAACACAGATAATTTGGTCGTTTAGACAGGTGGAATGTTAACCCCAGCCTTATAATAACAAAGGCTTTCACTCAGCCTCAGGAAGTGTAAAAGCATCTGGCAGAATAAAAAAGAAATGCTGCTGGTGAAGAAAAGGAGATGGGGATTTAATTTTTTGTAGACCTTCAGAATTAGACTGCGTGGAGTCAAGTAGCATTTTTTTCCTAGTTTTAATAGATTTGAGTAAAGAAAGGAAAGACAAGCACCTTGCTGCAGTGTTTTCACTTGGCTGATGATTCCACTTTTCATTCACTACATCTCCTAAAACCTCAATCTTGTGCTGATTGCTCCAGCACTGACAAGTTCCAGTTCTTTTTGTGTTTCTTAACATTTAGTGTATGAGACACTGAAGCCACTACTGACAGAAATTTCTTACTTAAGAAATAAGGGAATGGTTTCTAGACAGTAGGAAACACTGTGGGGGAATGCAGCATTTTGAATATCAGCTCTCCCATCTCTACTGCTTCTTTCCATAGAAACATTTCTCTGCCCTGGGGAGAAGCCCATGGGTGGTTTGAGCCATATATCTGTATCACCAAGAGAGTTGGAAGCCCTCTTGAAAACTCAGGTTTGAAGCACAGCATTTACCTGCTTAGCCAGGTGAGTTCTTACCCACCTGGGCTGTAGTTTGTTAGCATTTTGTTAGTGTGCAGCTCTCTGCCCCTTAAATACAACAGCTCCAACCCAAATGAGCTGTTCCAGTCCCAGTGTCACTGCATTTCAGAGAATTATCAGCACTGAATCAAAGTGCTGCTACAGCCTTAGCCCTTTTAGACAGCATTGCATAATGGCAAAATGGTTTTCAGGAGGACAAAAAAAAAAAAAAAAAATTAAAACCCTCCCTATGGTTTTAATCTCCTTTTGTTCTTGTCTCTGGTTTAAAGCTGTGTGAGGTGTACATCAAAAACACCCCCTCCCTGGGGTATTTCATTTACAATTTTATTTAGTAATGGAAGTGTACTTTCATCTAGCTAGGATGGGAAAGGATTAAATAAAAAACACTGTTCTAAAATCAAGTAGCATAAGTCTAGGCTGTCTCTGTGCTCTGTAAATGAAGTAGCCATGGGAAGGGCTTGTTATTAGTCTGTAATACCAAAACTGATAAACTATTAGTGTTTTGTCAGGCATAATATATGCTAAACATTTTCCTCTGCAGATTGCCTCAACAAGAATTGTGACTGTTTTTAGACACATCTGGCACTGTGGATTTTTTTCCATCCTGCATTTCAGTGATTTAAAGGGCCTTGGCTGGGCAGAAGGATGTCAGCTGTTTGGTTTAAAATACTGTTTTAAAAGAGTAAATCAGATTTAAAGAGGCAGTAGGTAAAATTCTGGCTTTGCTGAAGCTAGTGGGAGAATGGCCACTGAGTTTAATTGCTTTCTGATTTCCCTGTATGGCTTTTTTAACTATTTTGATTCCTAGTAAATTTTCCAGTTCCAAAAGAGCATTTTCTTTCCCAATCAGCTTCTCCCACTTCTAATATTAGCTCTAGGAGTGAGCGCTGGGGTAAAATAGCAAACCCTTTAGTTACACAAATGCCACCTCCACAGCTCACTTGTTGGGCACTTCTGTAAGACAGTAACAGCAGTGGGTGCAGGTGTATGGAAGCAGTGAATGCAGGTGGTCATTTGTAAAAAAAAAAAATAGAAATATTCTTCATAGATTTTTCTGGCTGTGTTTCAAAATGGGCAGTGTGACCAGTGATGAATGTCAGGACCTCTGAGGTGGCCAGAAGCTATTCTGCTCTTTATGGAAAGAAAGCAGAGCCAGCCCTGAGCTGTGCCCTGCCTAAAGAGATGGATGCATAAAGGTGGGGAGAGCCACGGGGGCTGGAGAGAAGAGTTTGTGGGAGATGGACACCATAAGGCTGCTGCAGAGCCCATCTGCACTTGGCTTTTTTCAGGAGGCTCTGTGAAGAAGTCACCTCAAGGACTTTGTCCTTCTGGGGGAGTTTGCAGTCACCAGAGAAAGAGGTGACTGCTCTGTCCCAGTGTCCTCAGTGCCATGTGCACCCTGGAGGGTCCCTTTCAGCTGCTGAGAGGCACAAAGCATGGTCTGAGATCTCTGAGCATCTCAGAGGCCACTTTTTGCCTGGTAGAGCTGGTAGGTTCTGCAGTTTCTTGGCAGACAGGAAACAAAGTGCATCTTTGGCAAATGAGGTAAAAAGCAGCTTTTACTGCAGTGGCATTTTTATAGTGTTTTACCATTTTCTTCTACACTGAGAATTTGACATAGTAAGGGATATATTTCCAGCTTCAGGCATGGGAATGGAAACATAGTGAACTCCTGACTACTGAAGAGGAATTTCTGATGTACAGTCTGCTCCAAACTGAGCCTCTGAGCAGCCACAAAAGGTTTTAACAATAGAACCAGGCAGATACAGAAAGCAAAGTTGTAAAGTGTGCAGACCCATTACCATCACAGTTTTACAATGCAGGACTCAGGGGAGACAGGTGAGTAAAAATAGAGGCAAACTGAGCAGGATTCCTCCCTCAGCAAGTGTGGTGCTTTGCTTTGTAGAGAGGAATGATCACAGTTTTCCAACATGCCAATAAAATGAATTTTCTTTTCTGAATAGCCTGAACAAGAGCAGTGCAAAACGTGGCTGAAACGATGCTTTTAGCCAACAATGGACATTTCTCTGAGCAGTCACAGGCCATCCAGGGTCATGTTCTGGTAACTAAAATAACCAAGATTTGCACAAGGGATTTGCCAGGCATGTGATTCAAGAAGCATTCCAAAATACCATATATAGGAGTTACGTATTTTTATTTCAGCCTCCTATTTTCTCACACACGCTGCCCCCAAATTTTGCAGCTCTTTCTCCAGTTTCCTGGATGAATTCTCTGGGGTGGCATGTTTTTACAAGCACAGATGCTACCTTGGAAAAAAAGAAAGGAGGGAAGGGAGCCAAATGAATGTCACACGCCCCCAGAAAAAAAACAGGAGGAAAAAAAAAAAAAGAAGAAAAAAAAAAAAGGACTGCTTTTAGTAAGCAGAACTGAATATAAAGTTAGTGAAGCTGTGAAGCCCTCAGCTTGTCAAAAGGACTGAGGAAACGCCTCCAAAATTATGTCCCTGACCCACTTGTCATGCACCTGGGTAACCTTTCTGTCTCCGTGCCTTCCCTCAGACTTCTCTGACAGTTTTGCCATTCATTCTTGCTTTCAGTTCTAATTTTTTGAGTTTGTTTAAAGTGTACAAAAAAGCAAGTTCTCATAATGTTGTCCTGGCAAACCTAGATATAATCTGGAGACATTTTCAAGTAGAGTTTCTGGCCATCCACTGATCTCCACAGGAAACAGTCCACTCAGATCCAGAGTTCCTCCTGGAAATTAAGGGGCAGGCTGGTAGCTGGATGTGGGTGCACTTTTATTTCCAGCAGTTTCTCAAAATGAAGATCCTGGTCTGTTTCTTTGATCTACTGCCCAAATCTTCAGCCAAATGATGAGGATTGTTGGGAAATGCAGCTTCGTGTTACATAAAATGTGCCCTGATAATAATGAGGTGAATAGAGCTGGTAAGTGCAGCTCCATGCAAACGTGGGACCATGTGGTCCTAATCCACAGTGAAATTGCTTAAAGCAATTTTTATCAGTGCAGTTCTTAAAAACTGGAAGAGAACTGCCTGCAGCAGTACTTAAATTCCTGCCAGCCCCCTGCAAAAGTGCCATAGAGGGATTAACCTCTGGTCACTGGGGTGGCATGTGGGAACTGGAGACCTCTGGAATCTCTGATATTGTAGGGATTGAAGGAGAGAGGGAAAACCTTCCACATTTCCAGTGATGGATTGGAAATGCCAGACTAAATTTCCAGGTGTTTTCTCAGAAACACACCAGGCTCCATCAGGTAGGGAGCACAAGTTGGCCTGGTGGCAATGGCAAGGCCATAACTTAGGGCACTGTGACACTTGGTTTTCCTGTCCCCCAGGAAACAAATCTGCAGCAAAACTGTTGTCTATAACTCTTGGGCAGTTTATAATCTTTTTCCAGCAGCACATATGCATATTTTATCCCATTGTGTTTATCAAAGATGTCCTTAGACAGCTTCATTCCTGTGTAGCCCTCCAGCCCTGCAGTCTCCCGTTTCATCATCCTCATGATGGAAAAGGTTGGTCCTAGGTGGGCAGAGCTGCACTGCTGACCAGAACCTTCTTTCTCTGCCTGAGCCCCCTCCCCACACACACACAGAGCTGGGAGATGGGAAACATCATTAATTGTGCCCTCTCCCTGGGGTGTTGCCAGTGAAACCATCCTGCTCCCTCCACACATCAATATCCTTGACACCTGTCTTCAAACTTAGGTCCTGCATATCCATCTACTCTTGGGAAAGTGTCAGAAGGGTACAGATATCCCTTCACTATTTTTAGGGCCATATCAAAAGTATTTATCAGCCTTCTGGCACCTCATCCCATTTGTCATATTTGATGCTCGGCAGGGGAGGAGGGTGAAACCCTTTAGAAACAGGGTGGTGGATGGGTGAAACACCTTGAGCTAAGACCACAGTGATGGTTAAAGGTGACTCCTGGGGGTTGTTGTGGCTGTTGCTATGAAAATGAGGTGTGTTTCAGGTTGGTTTTTGGAAGCTGTGGTTCACAGAAAGCTCCAACTGAGTCAGAAAGTGCCTGTCATGGTCCCCTAAGAGCAGGCAGAGCAGGGACTCAAGGCTCATCCTCCACTTGATGTTTGCCCACCTGGGGGGTAGCAGGGATGTGGGGGGGTTCTGCTTGGAGCCCTGGGGCAGGGCTGAGCTCTCAGCTGATGTTTGGTGACTCTGCCATCAGCTCTGTGCCATCAGCCCTCCCACCCTGCCTTGCTGACAGGGAAACACCTCTTCCTTCAGCTTGCAACTGTGCATCCCAGCCTGAATATATAGGGAGGTGGGGCTCAACCTGTGTTAAACCTGTCTCATCCTCATCACACAAAGTGGTGCAGGAGATGCTGAGCCTGCTTTTCCACACACCCATGGCCAGTGGAAGTTCTTCCAACTCCTCCCTGAAGCAGCTTCAAGGCCCCTGAGCAGGCAGCTCTTTAAGGTGCAGGTACCATGTTCATCCACCTCGTGCCACAAAACTGGGGACATTTTCCTGGCACTCTTGCTTTTTAGAAGGCATTAATATATTCTGCCTGAAACTTTGCCCACATACCATCTGCTTCAGCCTTATCTGTCTTTTGATGAGAAAGCTGAATGTATAATGTCCACTTGGCTTCCCTGCCTTACATAAGGTTTTGGTTTCACGTTAGGGTTGCAGTTTTGGAGCTCCCCCAGCAGCTCCTGCTCTTCTTTGCAAATGAAAGAGCAGTGACAAAAATCAATATCATCTTCATAGCTCTAATGAATGTGACCCACAGCCTTTTTTTCAGGTGACCACAAGCTTCTATCATGTGTCTGAGGCCTATTTGCAAATATTGATTTGGATTGGAGATTATCTGTAGCCATTTCATAGGAAATCTTAAGGTCTGGCAGTGTTGCTCTCCGTGCTCCTTTGGCTACCAAAGCTGTAACTCAGCAAAACCTGATAGCCAAGGTTGCTAAGCTATGAAAATGAGGTGTGTTTCAGGTTGGTTTTTGGAAGCTGTTTAAGGAGGTGGTTCACAGAAAGCTCCAACTGAGTGAAAGCCCTGCTTTGGAGTGGCAGCAAACTCTGTTTACTGGAAGAAGGGGGGGAAAAAAAAAAAAAATAAAAAAAAATGGAACCTTCATATGCAAATGTATGGCATTTGGAAATGTCATCTAGCTGCATCTCCATATAAATAAGGCACTCTCAGAGCACTGCACTAGCAAGGCTGCTTTGATAGAGAAATTGCATGGTAGCACCCAAGGCAGAGGCAGCAGGACACCACTCAGACAAGATCAGGGAGTTTTGTTCCTTCATCACCACTTAACTAAGTTAACTAATAGTGCTGGGGGTTAGACAGGTTGGGAATTGCTGTTAGGGTGTTGGTATGGGGTGCTGCATGGGGCTGTAGGGACAACAGTCTGGCACCTGGGCCACCAAAGATAGTGCTTAACCCAGAGCTGGTTCCTATGTCAGCATCCATCCCTCTGCCTCCTTCTGTAGATCCATGCCTGATCCCTCAGGAGGAGACATAAAACAGCATCTGCTGCTGAGAACATCCACGTGCTGGGGTGGAGTTGCCATCTCTGTTTCATCTGGTGTTAAAGAGGAAATTGCCACTCTCAGACACACTTTTGGAGAGAGAGGAGAACGCTGAGAGGAGCCTTGGCCTGGTTCCCACTGTCTGGTTTTGACCACCTCCAGCCTTGGCACGACTAAGTCGCTCCAGAGGAGGGAAAGAGAGGTGTTGGCCAAGCTGTTGGGAGGGATTTCTGACACCCACTCTGCTTGTGTGATGGACACAGCCCCTCTGCCTTCAGGCACACGGCCTAAATGGGGGCAACCTCACAAATCTTTAAGCTGACACCAATTCTTTTCCAACATAAAATTACAATAATAACGTTCACTGAGCCTCTGCGTGAGCTGCCTAAGGAGATCATTCACTAAGGAGAAAAAACTACAGCTTGATTCCTTTCCATGGATGGTTTCTGAAGGGAGAAATGTCCTCAGGTCAGGTGTAGAGACACTTGTGCAGCATCTGTTTAACCAGCAGTCACCACTGCTTTTACCAACAGCCTCAGAAGGGCTCGGTGGACAAAATGTGGTGGGGAGGAGTGGAGGAGGAGAGGCAAGGTGAGAGAACAGCCTGCTTTACCTTCCTGAGTGAAGCAGTCATCCCAGGGAGGAGTTGTGTCTCATCTGAGCACCAGCTGGAGCAGCTCATCAGCTCTCCTGGCATTTTTGTGTCCTCTTTTTCAGCTTGGCTAATATTGCTGGATGTTCAGATGTCTGAGCAAGGGTTCTTAGCATGAACTTGTTATTTCTGTGCTATTTTGGAGTTGTGTTGCTCCTTGTAGTGCAGTAGCCACCTGGCAGCACCTGCTCCTGTGTGTAGGAGCCTGGGCTGCTTGGGTCAATACAGCCCTTTGGGTGAGGCATCTGTGCCTGGCCAGTCAGTACAGGTGGATTATGGCCACTGAAAAAACCAAATGAGGCTCACAAGAAAATATTATGTTCAGTTTTCAGTAGACAAATGATCTTTTTACATACAGGAAAATGATCACAAGTTGCCTCATTTCAAGCAAACTTCTCAAACAAGGAAGATGCACTAAGATGATGTCAGTAAAAGCACTTCTTGGTTTCAAAAGTTCAGAGATAGCTTTAATATATATAGCATAGCTCATATAGATGTGCTGACAAGCTGAAAGTATTTTGTTCCCCATTTGAACATCTGGGGATTATTAGTGTCTTAATTCATTGGTTTCTATTATTAATTATGGCAGCAGGCTGAATAATGATGATTTATTGCTGCAAAAGACAGAGCACAATATTTTTTTGCAAGTGCACTAGGACATCTTGCCATCTTCTCAAAAAACCAAAAAGCACTGGAATATTTTTAAAAAGGAAAGTGGATGTTATCTTATTCCAGGGAACTCATTTGCATAGGGACATTTAAAATTAAGAAATTACTATGTTGATCAAGCCTATTTTGTGCCTGAGAAAAGGAGGGAATTGAATTCACCAAGTTCCATTTCTTGTTTGCCTCTTGGCAAAGCAGCTAAGATGGAGCTGGCATTTTTCAGCTCTGTGCTAGGGAGACATAGTGCATTTGTAAGGTCAAGAGCAAGGTTTTAAAAGAAGGGACCCCAGTGTGTCCAGGTAATGAACAGGTGAGAGGTGACCAGGAGTGACTCTGGGGCTGCTGGCAGCTTTGCCAAGGGAAGGGTTGAGCAAAGCCTTGGGAGAAATCTCTTTTTCTCCCAGTTCTGAGCTGGGATTTATCAGCACGTTTCATTATGAGGAAGCAGGAAACCTGCTTAAAGGCTTCATCTGTGTAAGTTGCTGTGGGACTCTGCTAAAAAATGCTGCACTTCCAGAAGCACCACAGTGACTGCCCCATTCCTCCTGACTTTGCAGAGCATCTCCAGACCTCTATGGATGCTGCAGATGTTGCTGGGCTGAGAAACCTCCCTCTTTCCCTCTTCCCCCAGAAGAGCAGCAGTTGCTGACTCTCTGAAGACTGCAGATGAATAAAATAGACTGTCCCTATCCTCATCCACAGGATTCACATTCCCACCCCTAGTTAATCCCTGAAGCTTTTCCACAAAACTCTGGGCATCCTTTGCCTTTGCTCTACAGGTTGACACTCTGGACCTTTATTTTGATTTTAAGTAAGAATTGCTGTGCCAAGTCTCTAATCATGCAGAGCAGAAGATGTTAAGCTCCCAATGCTGAGCTCTGCAGCAAATCTTTGAGAGAGCTGCCAAGGAGGTAAAAAGAGTGACAGGAACACACTTCCAAAAGGCACTGAGGTTAAGGACATGCATTTGACTCAAGGATCCCTTTCCCCCTTTGTAAATCCTCTGCAAATGTGATGTGTAAGGAGTCACTGCCTCAATATCAGTGAGAGCTTTCAGCTGCAAATTTGACTGACCTCAGCAGTATTAAAAGATTAAATCATTATCTGAGTCCATTCTCCTTAACCACTGTTCCCAATGAGACAGGTGCCCAAATGGCTTTCACTGCACATCACTCACCATCCCATCCTTTATTTGAGGAAGTTTGTGTGTGTTTGCAGGATCTGCCCCAGCCCAGGGATGGCTGTACACAAGGTATTAAGGCTGTATGTGAGCCAATATTTTCTGATATGGGCACTTATTATTTCCATAAGCTCCAACATGACACATCTGTACAACAGTGGAAATGCTAACATCCAAATTTCCAGGCTGTGGTCCCTGCTCTGCTTCCTGAAACCACCTAGAAAGCCTCACTGATTCATACATAAGGAACAACAGAATTATCAGCCCTGCAGAACTGATTGTTAAGTTCCTGGCAGTCATTTTTTTGGCCACAAGAATCCTATTTTTGCCTAGATTTTCATCTCATTTCTTTTAAGTGGATTGCAGGAACTTATTTCTGGAAAGAATTCTCTGGGTACTCCAGGCAATACTTGATATAATCCTCATCAAGGGCACTGATGGACTTGTTTGTCAGTGGAGCTACTCCAGAGGTTCAGTTGTGTAACAGGAGCTCAGATGGGAGCTGGGGATGGTGAGGGCTGTGCAGGGATGATCCTGGCTCTGCTGTTCCCATTGCTTGCAGAGTCAGGTCCTGTCACCAGGCAGACTGTTTGGGCTTTGGAATTTCAGCCTTCACTGAGGGATTTCCCTGAGAAACCTGAATGGTGCAGATTCAGCTCCCCAAACCTTTGAAGTAAAGGCAAAGCTAAACCAGAAATTAAAAGGAATGCAAAATGTATTTGAAATAATTCTTCTGCTGTTTCATGGCAGAGGACAGGAACAGCCAGAGATGTTAAGGAATTTAGACAAGATTGCTTTGGATGATTTATTTAACATTTTGGAAGATAATCCATCAGCAAAAGCAAGATCAGTGAATGGGTGGTTAGTCACACTCAATAACTTTTCAGGATCCAATTTCTTAGCCCAGCAAAACATCTCATCAGCTCTGCTGGGCAGCAAGTGTTCAACTGGGAGACTCCTCTAGGAGCTAAGCAAGCTGATCAGCTGCTTCAGTCTACACAAAGTAGCATCTGGCCTCAATGCATTTAAAAATAATCTGTTTTGACTAGGAGAGCTGAGATGATAGGCTATCATGTCATGTTCTGGCACTAACAAAGGATGTGAACAATATGAAATGTCATGTTAGGCTAAAGATGCAAAAAAAAAAATGTTGTGGAAATGCAAAAGACGTTGGCTTCATCAAAGTGACTTTTCTATCAGAAAAATGCTTCAAGAAAAAGGTTCATGAATACAGTTGATCCCAGGGTGAGGGCATATTTATTTTTAAAATAAAAAGCAGAAGCATATTGAGAAATGTGGCAGGATTTCTATCTGTTCAGAGATGGGAGAGACTGACCCAGTCAGTCCAATTTTAAAATTATTGTTATTTATTTCTTTTCTTTTTTTGGGTGCAAACAAAACTTTCACACATTGTTGCCACAACAGCAATGCAGCAAGCCTGATGTTTGAAGAGGAGCTCCTGAATTTAACTCTGAATTTGGTCTGTACAGTCATTCTGTGAATACCAATCTGCTGGGCTTGGAAAAAAAGTGGGGAACTTTGTCTTTAAGCTTTGTTCTCTGTAGGTGTAAGGTTGGTGTGGTAGAAGGGCTCCTTAGTTTGATGATTTTATAATCTGATTAGTGAGGATTCCCTCCAGGACTAAATTTATACAGCATCCCAAATTATAAGGGGGGAAAGTCTTCATTTATTTATTGTGGTTTTACTTGTTTGAACTTTGTCTGGTTCTTACTTGAATCATAATTTATACATGTTTTTAATTCATATCCTCACTTCTTAAGAAATGATTTTCTAGTTCTTGTTTCCTAGCAATGTGAGCCCTGTGATGCACTCCTGATAGTGTCTCATCAGTGGCTGGGTTACTGAAAAGTGCTCAGATCCTGCTGGAGTGAGAGCAGTCAGTGGTAACATGAAGGAACTTGCTGTTGGGGTCTCTATTTTAAGCCTGAAAACATGTTTTGTGTTTTGAGAAAAATACCCTGTTTTGAGGCAGGGAAATTATTTTGGGTGTATTCAGAATGTGCCAAAGAGGAGGGGAATTTTTTTTGCCTGAAGTAAATGATGCTTTCACTGTGGTCTGTCTTTTGAACAACCAAAAGGGCAAATCAAAATAAATACAAGGGTTTTTTTTTCCCCTTTCTGCCCTTATGTTCAATCCCTAACTCTCAGAGGAGTCATCAGTCAAAATGAGAGACTACAGACAATTCATATCTAAGTTTTCTTCCAGTGTTCCTGTATGAAGTGTTTATCATATGAAGCTCTTGCAAAGCTTGGATCCTCTCATTTTTGGTTGGGTAAAGCATTTACCACATTACCATTACCAGCATTTACCATAACATTACACTCAGAGGAGCAATTACAAGTTCTGCAGGATCCTAGATTTCAAGACCTTTTTAAAGAACACAAGGTTTCTACCCACATGGCTGCAGGAGGAGGAAAAATCATTCCTCTTTTTACCAGCCCTACAGCCTACACAGAGTGAGAGCAAGACATCTCTCCAAGTCTGGGAGAGGTTCTAATCCCCCCTTTCAAGTCCTGGCAGATCATTCTGTCCTGACAGTAAAGATTTCCCTCACCATCTTGAAGCATGCCTTTGAAAAATAAAAAAAAAGAAAAGAAAGAGATCAAATGGTTTCCTACCTTTCCTTCCTTTTTAGCAACACTGCTGGCTCATCTGGGAGAGGAGGTTGGTGGTGGCATATGGACATCACAGAGATGGTTTGGTTGCTAAGAAGGAATCATTGGAGTGAAACACACACACAGAGCAGTCTCCTGCTCTTCAGACAGGAAGCAAACTTCCACTAATGGAAAATGTGAAGGACTCAGCATAATATTTTCCACAAGAAACAATATGTGTCTTAATAGTGATCCTCTATTTCTTGCTGCAGTTTTCAGGACAGGCATATGGAACAGGGTGCCCTGGGCAGTGGTGGGATCACCATTCCTAGAGGAATTTAAGAGTCATAAGGACACAGTACTTAGGGATGTGGCTTAATTAAGGTGCTGTCAGTGTTAGGTTGATGGTTGGGTTCAGTGATCTTGAAGATCTTTTCCAGCCAAGGTAATTCTGTGATATATCTGGACCATAGCAGAGGTCCAACACATGGGGCAGGGGCACAGATGATCCCAATGTGCATGTGGTGTCCAACAAGTCCCAAGCACATCAGGATCTACCCGTGTGCACCAGACGTGTCATTGGTAGCTGGCTTATGCCACACAGGGTTTTTTCTGTTCCAAGAGTATTTTCATGTGGAAAAAAAGGAATATCCATGAAGTTCTGGTGGGATAATAAGTCTCTTTATGGATATATTTGACATGCTGGGAGCCAGTGTCTCACCTAGAGGGTGACAGGTGGCCAAAAATGTTTAGAGCCAAACAAACCAGACCTTCTACCCCACCTTTTAGCAGAAATTCCTGGGAAAGCTCCCAAAGGAGGTTTTGCCATGCCTGTAGCACACCTCCAGCCATCCTGCTCTGGCTGTGCCACCCCAGGGATGTCAGCTGGGGACCAGCAGAGGCAGAGGGGGTTGTGTTTGGTGTCTGTGTGTTTTAAACAACACAGCAATAGTCCCTAGGGCACAGATTCTCAACCTCTTAACGAGGTAAAAGAAATTAATGCTGTCTGCAGGGCTGAAGAAGAACAGAACCCTGTCATCCTGGTTTGCTGGGAGCTTGTCCTTGCCTGTTTGAACACCAGGACAATCTCACCAACTTGATTAGTGCAAGTTGTTAAGAGACTTGTAAAGCTCTCCTTAGGCAGCAGTGATAGGAAAGGAATTCATTATGAAACACTCTGCCTCTTGGATCTGCCACACACACTTTTCCCAAAGGTGGGATAATTCCTCAGAATCCCTCCTGCCAGCACTGGAGGCAGAACACAAACTGCAGGTGTTACATAACATGGGGAGAACTTCCTCAGGAAAATACAAATGCTTTAACTTATTTGTGTGCAAGCTACCTACCTCAGACACCTATCATTTTTTATTTTTTATTTTTTCTGTCTTTAATTAATTGTGGATAGATGATGCTATCATAGGAAATGGAATTTTTACCATTTGAGGCATCAGCAGGGTTGGTTAAATGGAAGAATTGCCAAAATTGTGCAGATTTTAGCCCACAAAATTCCTGTGAGTTCATTGCAAGTACCCCTCTGCCTTTCAGCCCACAATGTAAGTGTTGAGCACTGCTATATATAATAATAATATTAAATAATAATAAATAATAATATTAATAATAAAATAATACCTGTTTCAAAACTCAGAAGCCTTCATTTTCCTGGCCACATGGAGGGTAATATTTCCCAGGATTTGCAGTCCAGCTGCAGAAGCAGGCACAGAAAATCAAACCAGTGTGAAGGTGCAGGGAGGAGTCCAGCAGGCTCTGGGGTGTGGGCGTGCAGCAGTGGTGAGAAACTTCAGCTCTGGGCTCCTGGTCCTTTACTTCAGCCATAAAATTATCTTTCTGGATGTGTTTTGTTGAATGACCAAAAACATCCCAAGTCTTCCTCCTAGCTTTGCCTGGGTGCAAGGAGACAACAAAAGGATAATAAAAATGATAAGGCATTCTCCATGTGCTGCTCTGTGGTCAGTTTTTGAAAATAATTCTTTTTTTCTGCTGTCTCATTTGCTGTAACATGACAGGAATCAGATGTGCAAACTCCTGCTTCCCACAAACAACATCATGCACACTTCCCACTTCTGGTTTTCCTTCTGTTGAGTCCTTTCCATGGTTTCACCCTCTCCTGCAGTGCCAGGTTTAATGTTTCCTTCACCTCTGTCCACAGAAAATGCAAACAAACTGGAGGAAAGCGCCAGAGGGATCTACATCCCTTGTCCAGAGCATTACAATGGCTTCTGCATGCATGGCAAGTGTGAGCACTCCACTAACATGCTGGAACCCTCTTGCAGGTAACCCTTCTCCTACCAAGGAGGAAAGGCCACACACGTGAAAATACTGACTTAAAAAAAGCACTTAATTTAGATAAACTATGGAAAATAATGCTCGCCGAGGCACTTTATACTACAAAAGTCATTAGACTAATTATTCAACAAAGTCCCCCTTTTATGTGGCAAAAATTTATTAATTGATTCAGTAACCTTCAGTTAGATTTGGGTGTATTTTTAAAAGCACTTCACAAAGCTCTCAGGCAGCTGCTGGGTAGCCCCCTGAATCAGAAGGAGAGGAATGACACCAGGAACAGGTCCTCACCTGGGGCAGCAGCCTGGGACAGAGGTGACATCTTTGTGCGAGGGGTGGCTTTGAAGGATGAGGTTGGGGCAGGGAGGAGTAATGGTGACAGCATTTGTTTCATGGTGACAACACACGTGTGTTTCATGGTGACAGCACATGTGTGTTTCGTGGTGACAGCACATGTGTGTTTCATGGTGACAACACGTGTTTCATGGTGACAGCACACGTGTTTCATGGTGACGTGTTTCATGGTGACAGCACGTGTGTTTCATGGTGACAACACGTGTGTTTCATGGTGACAACACACGTGTTTCATGGTGACAACACGTGTGTTTCATGGTGACAAACACGTGTGTTTCATGGTGACAACACGTGTTTCTGCAGGGAATGCCTCCCTGCAGAGGTGGGGATATTACTTCTGAGGCCCAACCAGCAAAAAAAAAGGACTTTAATGCATAAAGCAGCATTTTTCTGGGACACTGTGCTTGGAGAGCAATGATACAAACCGGGCAGCTTCTCCCAGCTCCTGCAAACAGCCAGGGCACATTTTGCTCTTTGCAGCTAAAAAATGCCCTTTCCTGAAGCTGCTGGGAGTATCCAGGAGAGGGAGAAGCTGGAAGTGAAGGACTGACCACTGGGGTTAGTGCCCCACCAACCCTTCTGAGAGGAGCCCAAGCCATCTTGCTTGGTCTCATGGAGTTGCTGCCACCATTGACCTGGATTTTGGCATCGTCCCACTTGGGGTTTTTTTAGGGGAAAGAGGGCAAGAGGCACCATGGGAAAAGCACTGCCTGTTCCTCAGAACCACAGAGGGGAGATGTCAGGCTGCAGGATGGGAAGTGGTGAGCAGAGCAAGCAGGCAGTGTTGGGGTGGGTGGTTGCAGCACCAACAGAGGGGTTTTTTATAGCAGCCAGACAAATGTAAATGATGTACCCACTGGCAGGAACATCTAATCACATTTCATAGGGAGCTGGGATGATTGCTTATCACTTCCTTAGGGGTAATCTGCATAAGGAGCCACAATGAGATGGCTTTTCACCATCCCCCACCTCCCCAAAGAAAGAGAGAAATCTGAAATACCTTGAGCAGGAAACTAAATGGATTCTCATCATGACATGCAAGGAGTTCCACGTGATGCCAGGCCAGCCCTTGTCCCCTGTGCTCCTTCTGCCACTCCTGCAGTATCATTCCCCCTCAGAGCTCTTAGTGACACCAAGGACCTGGAACCTTCCCTCTGAGGGGTCTGAGGAGGCTCCAGTGCTCTCTCTGGAGGACCTATCCTGAAAGAAAAAGACCCAAAAACCAAACACATAAGCATGTGCTTAAGCCACCACTGATATTTTTTTCAGCTGTAATTCATTTCTTCAAAAGCCACAGGCATAACTGGAGGAAATGCTGTTTGTTTCAGATGTGATGCTGGCTACACTGGACAACACTGTGAAAAAAAGGACTACAGTGTCTTATACGTGGTTCCAGGTCCAGTCCGATTTCAGTACGTCTTAATAGCAGCTGTGATTGGAACCATCCAGATTGCTATCATCTGTGTGGTAGTCCTCTGCATTACAAGGTCAGTAGCACTGATACTCTGCAGCAGGAAAAAAAAAAAAAATAGAGACTTTTGTTTTTCCTCCTCTGTGCACTGATTATAGAGATTTCAGCTGTGACACTGCTGATAACAAATGCTGTTTAATTCCCCAACAAACAGAAGATATCCTCTGGTCCAGCAAGTCAGCTGCTTTATGCTGCAGCTTTATTATTATAACTTCCATCTTAATCAAAGTTAGGTGGGTGCCTGCAGCAAATGAAGTTCCCTGTTTTGTATTCCGGAGCTTGGACAAATATTGTTCATATAAATAAGGGGAATATAAATGCAGCAGCTGGATCAACACTTAATAAAAATAATCATATCTCCATCTGGCTTCCTCAAGGGCCCATTCCCTTAGTCCTAATCAGGCAAAGCATGCAAACTTTTAAGCCTGTTTGCAATCCCATTGATTAAATGATTTCATTAGGCTTGCAACCATGTTCCAAGGTACTGTGCATGTTTTAAGGGCTACACTAAATGGTGGCAGCCCAAGCCATGTGTCAGTTGTTTGGGGTTTTTTTCTTTACTGAGAAGAAAGGGTTGGTTTGAATGGGAACTGGTTCAGAACAAGAGGGGTGCATCCAATCCTTCCCCTCCTACACCTCCTGTTCCTGTTCCCCAGTGAACTCTGAGAGGGCTTGGGGTAAGGTCTGAACTTCAGATCACAAGGTTAAATTCACTCAGGTAGCAACACTGATAAATCATTCTTTTAGAAGTAAATTTCTTTTAAAAAAATAAGTAAATAAATAAAAGCCCGGTATCATATAGCTCTGTGGACAATAAAGTCTCTAATATATCTCAGTCCCTATGTTCCACTGCTGGGCTGGAAGACAAGTGTAGCATTTATTTCTTGAAAAGGCACAAAAAATACAATAATTTAAGTCCTCTGGCCTAAAGGCATAAACCAAAACCATCTAATGAACCATATTTTTTTTGCCGAGCTGAGCTCAGCAACTAAATGGTAAATACTGAACAAGGTAGCAGACTGCATTGTGCTGCTTTTCCCAGCACTTATTCCAACAACCAAAACTGTGAGGAAAAGAAGATGGTGCAGTAACTGCTAATGGAAAGAATGCTTTGTATCATTTTGTCACCTTGATGCAGGGTGCTTTATCCTGAGGAGGGAAGACAGTGTGCTGAGGGTGAGCTGGGGCTGTAATGCAAATTACCCACCCCACTGTTTTCATACAGAGCTGCTACCTTTCCCCACACACTCTGTAGCCAAGATAATTTCTGATCTTTTGACTTTTTTTTCCTGTAATGCATGTAATTACTGCAGAGCATCCTCCAGCCCAGCATAATGAGTGGAGATACATTTGCAAAAGTGTACTCTTAAGTGGCCTAAGAGAAAAATCCACATGACAGGAGAGCATTGTGGCAGTATGTGCATAAGTAATTGCCTTTTTGAAGTCATCTGCTTTGGAGAACCTGAGTGTACTGGTTTGAACTCCACACCCTGAACTCTTGGAAGTGCTAAAACCACCCTACCAGACTGCTGGGAGAGAGGAGGGAAACTTCACTTACTCAGAGGCCACCACAGCCAAATTCTGTGCTGCTCATTTCAGCTAATTTTGCCAAATTAGTTTGGGGCACTCTGTCCAAACCCTGCATTTGAGCTTTCAAGATTTAACTGCTGTGAATCTTTTGGCTGTTGTTACTCTTGCTGCTCTTAAAATCCTGCCTGTACAGTGGTGCAAATCTCTGGGGGGTCCTCCAGTGCTGGGAGGCTCTGTCTGAGCCATTCCTGGGCACTTTTAGGGCCCTTGTTGCAGAGATATTTGAGTCTGGATAAATCAGCTCTGCTGCTGACAAGGGTTGCTCTGCCCTCCTGCCCTGCCCTTGGCTCCTGGGCACTTGTTTCTGCCAACACTTTTGTGCCACCATTAGCATTCCTGTAGCCACACAACAGACCTGGTCAGGGGACAGATTCAGCCAACAGGATGGGTTTGAATGAATTTGTTTTTAAGCTGCTTGACTCCTTGGTGAGGTTGGCTGCTTGGCTGCTCATCACTCTGGGGAAGAGGACAGGGGAGCAGAGGCCTCTCGGTATGGAGGGAAGGAGGTGGAGCAGTGAGGCACAGCCCCTGCACCCAAGGACATTTAGCTCAGAGGTAAGGCAAAAGAGAAGCAATGATAAAAGTGAAGGAGGATGGTACATAATATAGGTAAAGCCTGGTGTCATCATGATTCTCAGCAGTTTTCTTTACAGCTTTGCATTTTTAGTGCTTCCCTAATGTTTAGGCACAGCGGTCTTATTTATGTGAAGAAATAACTTGATTAAAAATGAATGCATAATGTGTTCTACCTGCTATGAATCACATGGTGAGTAACTCAAGCTTGTGAGCAAGCTTCAATGGAGGGAGGGCAGGCAGCCTGTGCTCCAGTACCTGGATTACATGGATAAAACTGCTGCGTTCACAAAGGAAAGGATCCCCCACGCAGAGCACTACAAAGAGCTTTTGATTAAAGAGTTAAGGACCAAGGAAAAACTGTCATTCAATTTTAGCAGATGATTAAGTCTAAGAAGCTGGTTAAATGCTGACGCCCCTCTTAGGAAATCCAGATGCACTTGAGACACAACTGTGTCTCTAACTGTGGGCATTTTTGGTTAAAAGATGCTTTTTCATCAGCTTAATTGGAGTAATCTCTACCTCTGAATCGATACCTCTTGACCTTGGGCTGAGTGACCCTGTAGATACTGTCAGTGCCAGTTTTGGAAAAGTGCCTGTGAGATGCTCATCTCCCTGCTCCCAGCTGGAGCAGTCGTGTCCATCCCATTCTCTGGGATGTATGGCTGCATCCCCTGGGATTGCTGACCACCCTGCTCATCCCCCAGCCCCCTCGTACCACCACGTTTCTTACAAAAAACCACTCCAGTTGTGCCTGCTCTGGCTTCCAACCCCTGGTCTCCCAACCCTGCTGCCCCAAGGCAAAGCAGGGCTGTAAATCCTCATCCCCTGGGACTGGGGAGCAACCCCTGGTCACTTGGGGAGCAGTGCTGTCTGTCACACTGCTGTGACACTGCCAGGTCCTGCTGGGCCATCTCCTGCTGAATGGGCAGCAGAGGCCACCTGGGGGATGGCCAGGGCTTGGGAATCAGGGAATCAGCAGCTCAGGGAATCAGCAGCTCAGGGAATCAGCAGCTCAGGGAATCAGCCCTGTGCTTGCTCACAGTGGCTCCCTGGGAAAAGTTTGGGAGCCTTTTTAGGAACTGGCCGTGAATAATGAGTTTGTCATGAGGTCACAAACCAGCTGAAGTCTGCAGTAGTTTCAGAATGAAAGCTCTGCCATGACCTCAGAGAGCACAGGAGACACTCGGGCTCATTTTTCCAGGAGCAGTGGCAGCAGCCTCCTGCACTGCTTCCAAGAAAGGGATGAGAGAAGATATAGAAATATAGAAATATATAGAGGAGAGCCATGCAGTTTCTCATGAGGGGGTGGTCCCGTTGGCTTAAAAAAGTGAAGTAAGTCGGGACAATCTGACCCATATTTTGTAAGACACTTATAGAATTGTATCCAGCAGTTTGAAATGCTTCATCAGTTCTTACACTTTTTTTTTTAGCCTGGTGTCACAAAGCTATAGCCTCACTCCCACCCAGTGAGGGGGGAAAAATGCCCTTTTTGATTTGGAGGCATCAGTAAAATATATTTGACTCTGTTTTGCTGGGAGTTATTTGACACAGAGCTGAAAACAACTGCCTTGAGGGCTCGCTGAGTTCTCCCCTGGGCTTAACCCATAGGGTTTCACAAGGTGCTACCAAAAGCCTCCCTGAAACACAACAAAACAGCACAAGTTAGCCCAATACAAAGGGTCTGTTGGTTGGGTTTTTTTCATATCAGTAGGGTCTGGAGTATCATGGACATTTCTGTCATGCTGCTCCAAGTGGGTGTTTCACTCTTTCATGCAGAGGGCAGAAAAGGTAAAAAGTCTTATGGGTGCAGAAAGAGGACAAAAGCTGAAGGAGGAACAGCTCCTTCCTCCTCCTGTGCAAAATGTTAACCAGGTCACCCTGGTGAAGGAGCATTTTTACTGCTGGTGGTTTGTAGCTCGCCAGTTTCCTACTGGTACTACAAAAAGTGTCAGCATTTTGAGAGGGTCTTGGTCACCCTCCTGTGGTTCTGCTCATGCAGCAATTCTTGCTGTAACCCCCTTGGCTCTCCTACAGCCTCCACCTGGGGCTGAACTCTCTATTTTCTGGCCAAGAGTTCCTTTCCACAGGAGGAAACCAGAACCACTTCCCCCACGGGTGGGAGTGCCACAGGTAAATGGTTGGGATGTGCCCTTGCTGAGGAGCACTGTGAGGTCCTGAGGCAGAAGAAATTTGCTTTTGCCACCATCCAGAGGAAAATAAGATTCTGGGCTGGCAGAGTGGTGGCTTTTCCACATGAACCAAGCAGCCACGTGAGGAGCACAGCACAGTGCAGGCACCCCTGACTATAGGAGCTGCTGGCCAATGGGCCATGGAGATTTAATAGGGCCTGCAGACACTTAGCTCCCCAAAAACACAGCCCCCCAGACAGCAGACAGCCCTTATTTGTAACTGTGAACTATTTGTAAATAGTTCACAGACCTGGGACAAGGAGCAGATGAGCACCCTGAACCTCCCACCTGCACCTCAGCAGAGATAAATCCATTATCTAAAGGTGAGAAGTACAGCCTGGGGCTGTCCCAGTGCAGCAGAGTCACCCCTGCTCACCAGGAAGGAGCAGGAATCTTGCAGTTTCCATTGCCATATTTTTGTTTACACGATGTTTTATGGATTTGTTAGTTTTTTGGGGTTTTTTTGTTGCCATTAGCCAGACCATTTGGTTTCACCGAAGAGGAAACCTGCCCAGGGTCAGAGGTTCCCTCTCTCTCTCCCTCCCTCCCTCCCTCCCTCCCTTCCTTCCCCTTCTGCCCGGGCACCTTGTGACAAACTCTGTATTCTCCCACCTTTCTTTTCCAGGAAATGTCCCAGGAGCAACAGAATCCACAGACAGAAGCAAAACACAGGGCACTACAGTTCAGACAACACGACAAGAGCATCGACAAGGTTAATTTAAAGAGAGCATGTTTCCACAATGGCAAAACTAACTGCAGAGAGCTTGGACTACAAAATCCAGTATTATAGACAAAAGATTAAGACGAGATCTACACATGTTGCCTTGCATTTGTGGTAAATCTACACCAATGAGAACATGTACTACAGCTATATTTGATTATGTATGGATATATTTGAAATAGTATACATTGTCTTGATGTTTTTCTGTAATGTAAATAAACTATTTATATCACACAATATAGTTTTTTCTTTTTCATGTATTTGTTATATATAATAAATACTCAGTGATGAGAAAAAAATTGCCTTTCTTAAATTTGCTGTATCTCATAGCTGTGTATAGTCTCGGGATGTTGTATGTGGTCACTAACAAATCTCTTCTTTTTTTTTTTCTTTTTCCAGTTCTAGTGGCAATTTTGAGTCTACTGAACTCAGTAGTAGGGTTTTGAGTTGGTCCAAGATCAGCGACAATTATGGATGTGGGAAAGGTGAAGAATAATTTAACCTACATTGAGGAGGGATAAAATATTTCAGATCCGGAGTCAACTACATTTCATCAGCCTTCTTCTCCCTTACCATCTATCTTTACTCTCCCATAGCTTAGGAAGCCTTTGCCTTCTAAATTAAATTCTAACCGAAGGGGAAATGGAAATTCTCAGTGACTGTGATGGGAGTGTTGAGGGTAATGTTTCCATCTGGGAGGGAATTAGGTGTCTGTCAAGGTGAACCCTACAAGAACACTGCAGGATCTCCAGCTCTGGTCACTGGAGTGAGTGAAAATTGCTTCTTACTGTTGATTGAAAATTATTAGGTTAAAAAAAAAGTTAATAACGTAATAACAGCTGAAATGCCAGCACCATTGGTACCTCGTGAACATGCTGATATAATTTATTTTTGCAAAGAGAAGGTGAAAACCACTCAGAAAATACCTTATGAATAACTTTATGGGTGACCCTGCTCCATTAAATGTAATGAAGTCAAATGTTGACTATACCTCAAGAAAATAAGGGCATGTGTTTTGTCACATCCACGTGATGGACAAGATGCAAAGTTATTTCCAGGGGAGCTGAAACTCTCCAAAAACACTTTCTTTTGAGGAGCCACTATTGCTCCAGTTTGTGCTATGAATTTTGAAGATGGCAGAGTGAAACTGAAGGGCAGAGTGTGGTAACTCCACTCCTGCTCAGTAACATCCACCCCACTAACTGATTAGCAACAGAATTGTGAACTAAAATGCCCTTGTAAATGGTATTTATTGTGCAAAGAAGAGACTTTGCCTGGACAGACAGGACCCAGCAGGAGGAGCCAGGTGCCATCACCACCCAAAATACTGCCTCTGGGTCCCAGTCAGAGCTGGGGTTGCCCAGGCTGATGGCTCATGAGTGTGTTTCCATTTCCTGCTTCAGCATCCATCCCATCACTCACAGCAGTCACCACTCCCACCAGTGACAAACCACCCAGTCTGGTCTCCAGACACAGGTGATGAGCTACTTCTGTTCCAACACAGCTTTTGGTCCCCCTCTCCCCTCTCTCCCAACCCTGCTTTAAAGTGAATCCATTGCATGATGTTCACACGGTCTCAGTTTTTTTTGGTTTTTTTGTTGTTTTTTTTTTTGTCTCGTTGCGGGTTTCTTGGCTTTTGAAAGGTAATAAAAGGTGATTGGCAAGAGATGCTTCCAAGAGATGCACCTGGTCTGTGCTGATTGAGGGGAGGGGGAGTGTGGGGCTTTCAGAGGACTGCAGGGACCTTCTGCTTCCCAGAGCCATGGGTTGGGGTGAGGAGGGGGGGCTGTACAGCCACTCCCTGCTCCTCAGCCCTTATCCCAGCTCTCCAGCCCTCCAGGCTTCCTATCAAATCAGGATTGGAGCTGCCAGGGGTGATCCTGGCCCACTGGGATACTTCCATGCTCAAACCTACTAAAAATGACTCCTCTTTGGCCCAGCTGAGGTGGTTTGGTTGGGGGTTTTGTGTTTTTTTAGGTCCCTCATGGGTTTTGTCTCCCACACGCAGACTCCTTTGGGGTGGGGTACTCCACAGAGGGGCCCCCAGGGACAGCTCTGCAGGTTTGGTGGCACAAGATCCCTTCTCTGCAAGCCCTGCTAAGTGAACTGATCCTGAGGTGGCATCACAACTCCCCTTTTCCCACCCCTCCCTCTGCCAAACCCACTGCAGTGATGGCAACAAACACACACTCACTCACACTCACACCCCCCCAAACCCCAGCTCTTTGTGCTTTCGGGGTGAGGTGTTGTCTCAACAAGTGTCAGAAGCACAGATTAATTTTTTTTTTTTTAAGCTGAATCCAAATCTCAGTTCCCCACCACCACCACTGGGACTATCAGATCCAGACTGTTGATTTCTATCCCTTCCATTAGACACAAAAATCAGATGTTAGCACATGCAGCCCTGTAGCTATAGCAATAAACCTAAATTCTTATAAATAAATAAAGAAAGGTGAGGCTTGGCCTGGCCTAAATTACCATAGCATTGCTTAGAAGTGCAAACAGGAGCTCAACACACAAACTCCAAACTTCCCAGAGTTACTGGCCCTGTTTTTACAGTGTAACACCACATCTAATCCCCTGCCAGCCCCTGGCTGTGAGATGTTGTTAGCTGCAGCTGTCACCGGCCCTTCACACCTCCCAAAACAAGGCCAGTGTTTAAGTACCTGCTGCAAACCAGAGGGCAGAGAGGGGAAAATGATTTCAGTTTCAGTGCAGGGAGGGCAGGTCCTGCCTCTTGGAGCCTTTCAGACTTAACCCACAACATGCTGGTACAGGCACACAGCCTGCAAGTAACAGTGGCTGAGGAGGAACGGAGAGAAATGGAGATTTCTAGAGAAAACATTTGCAGAATTTGTACCAAACCAAGGGGACGTGGATTTGGGGTTGCTTTTTCCTTTCTGAAGGGGCTGGAAAACTTATTTTTTTAGTGCCAAGCTCTGAGCAGAACTCAAGATGTTAAAAAAAAAAAAAAATCTTTGTGCAGTTTACCTTCAGAAAAGGCAGAGGAAAGCTTGTGCACATGAGGACCTGGGCAGGTGAAGGGGTGGGTGGGGATGGTCCCAGGTGTGGGGGCTGAGCCCATCTCCTCCACCTGGAGCCAGCTGGAGGGGTGCCCTGCAGGACCCCCTCTGCTTCCATGCCTCACCACCACGATGCTGGGCTTGCAAATAAGCTCAGAGCAGCTGTTCACTGCCATTCCCTTTCACCCAGTGAGAGACATGATGTAGAGAACTTATAATTGCAAAAATATCACCATTAATAAAAGGAGGTGGGGCATCCTGTGCTGGCTGCTGGCACCCTCTGTGTGCTGAGGAGCCACAAGTCCTTTCTCTGAGGGTGGTGAAACCCTGGCTCAGGTTGCCCCGAGCATCTGTGGCTGCCCCATCCCTGGAAGTATCTCAGGCCAGGTTGGATGGGACTTGGAAAAACCTGGTCTGGTGGGAGGTGTCCCTGGCCATGGCAGCAGGGCTGGATCTGGATGAGCTTTAAAGACCCTTCCAACCAAAACCAGGCTGGGATTTTATAATCACCTCCAATGAAAAGCCCCTTGGGCATTTTTTTTCCTTGCTGCTGCAGCCATCAGGGTCTCACCTCCCTGGGCAGTGCCAGCTCAGCTTTGGAGAGGTGCAGAGGGGCTATGTGGTGAGGGCAGGGACATCTGCTTGTCTGTCTGTCTGTCTGTCCCACACAGAGGTTAACAGAGGGGGTGGGTGGCCCTGGGTGCTATGTATGGCTGCCTCCTGGGGTTTTTTTGTTTGTTTTGGGTTTTTTTTGCAGAAGCAGCTCTCAAAAAGCCTCATCTTCAAAGAGCTCTCTCCAGCTTCTTTGAAAACAAAATGATTAAAGGCTATCTTGCCTCTCATCCAACATCAGACACATCTCACACTGCAGCCTTGCTTTCACCCCTCATTACCCATGCAGCTTTCCCACAGCTCCCTGCTTGTGGCAGGGTGGAAGTTCCAGCCCCCAATTAAAACCAAAGTTCATTAGTGCACACCAGAAGTAGGCACTGTGCCTCAGCCAGGCCTGCCCTTTGTTTTTTTTTTTTTTTTTTTTGATACACAGGTATGTTTTAACTGGCTGCTTGCAAGTTATTTCCAGCTCCCAAAGTTTTGGGAGGCAGCTGGGGGTGGGGATGCCACAGGTGGAGGTGCTGGGCCCTGATTCCCCTCCTGGATAATCAGGAGCCTCAGCTGGGCTTAAAGGGAGGTAGCGATACACTGGTCATTAAGATTAGGTCTTAAGACCCTTTTCTAATAGTACTACTAATAATAACTTATCTATAGTTCTCAACCTGGCTGACTAAACCTGCTAAATTTTGCTCTCTTTGACATGGGCATTAAAAAAAAAACACCAAAAAGCACCTCATTTTTTTTCCCTGGGATGCTGCACCCTGCCAGTGCCACCAAAGCAGCCCCTGCCCTCACCCTTGGGCAGAAGAGGCAGGGAGGGGACAGGAGAAGGCAAGGGGGACAAGCACAGCCACCCCCTGCCCCTGCCAGCACTCAGGCTGACACCTTGCCTTCAAGTGCTTTTCATCTTAGGTGGGCTTAATTTATTTTAGTTTCAGTTTAATTAACAGTTTTAGCACAGCAGGAGGGCTGTTGAAAACAAATATGCATGTAAAGAAAGAAAAAAAAAAACCAAGTAGGATTTTAGTCAACTTTTCTTCTTTTTTTTTTCCCCCTGCCAGATTGAACTCGAGCCACAAAGCAGCAAAATATTCTGCAGTCTCACCCAGCAGCCACCAAGCTGCATAATAACAAATAAAAATAAATTTAAAAACCCTAAAATCTACAAAAAACAACCAACCACACGTGAGGAATCTGCTCTATGGTCCTAAATAGCCACAGGTTTGTAAGTGAAACGTTTTGCACAGCTTAGGAGGAGCAGACCCCAGGAAGGAGCCTTGATTCCAGCCCCTCTCCCATGGGAATTTCCCTGGGCTCTGGCTGTCCCTTCCCAGGGATCAGGGGGACAGGAGGAGGAGGGGGAAGGGTCTCATCCCAAGCCCCAGAGACACAGATGTGATCCTGACCACTGCCACTCTGCAGCTGGCTCTGCTGGGGTCACCTGTCACTGCCCCATGGGAAATAAAACCCATTGGAAGGTGAAAAATGTTCAGAAATAGTAACATAAAGTTGCTGTGAGAGAGGCTTTAAAAGGGGCTGGCTTTCCAGGGGGTCACTCAGGAATGAAGTGGAATTATTGGGGGTAAAATCCTGCTTCTAAATACAAGGGGTCACAGGGGTGACAAAGCCTCCCCTGGCTGGGAAGTGGGGCAGCACTGGGTGTCAGTGCCAGGAGCTTCCAGCAGAAAGGTGAGGAAGAAATGTTTCATGTGACCTGAATTAACAGCTACAGAAAGCTACTATACTTTCTGTAGTATGTAAATGTAAAAATGCTTTTACATTTGCAAATAAAAAGGATCTTCTTGTTTAATGGCTAATAAAAATTACTCCTCCTCCCAGGGCATGGAGCAGATGCAGACTGGGCTGGAGGGACCAGCTACAAGGCACAAGAGAGGATGAAACTGAGTATTTTGTGGGTTTTGTTTTATTTTTTTTATCTTGTGGACTGTATCTCTACCAGCGTCTGCAAGTTAATTTGTAATATAATTAATATGTTAATAAATATGTTAATTAATTAATATAATATGTTGCTTCTGTCACAGAAGAGCAGCACATGTGAGGGACCAGGAGACTGTCAGCTCCTGACACCCCCACAAACATTTCTGCAGCTGAGAAAAACCCAGATGAGAGGGTGTGTGGGTCTCTCTACATGTTTATATGTATATATAAATATATATAAATAAGTAATAATATATATATAAACATATAAATGTGTGTGTGCCTTTTTGTAGTGATAGATAAATAAAGATACACTTAGGTATTATGTACACACACACTTTTATATGCATATATATATCTATATGTGTCAAATATACACACATAAATGTAAAATATATATATATATATTTGTGTGCCAGATCAAGGTGACTGCCTTGGACCACACTTTGGTTGCTTTAAAGCCATCCAGGCTCATCCCAGAAAAGCTCTGCCCTGCTCCCAGCACCACCACCAGCTCCCTAACAAAAAAAAAAATCAAAGCTGCCTTCCCAGCTTCCTGAAAGCTCTACAACCTCCCTCTGAAAGCAGGGCTGATATTTCCATTTTTTTTTTTTCCTTGTTTTCTTTTTGTGACATGCCACGTAGAGGCTCATGGTCACTAATAGTTTTCTAAGAAATAAAGTCTATGAAAGTAATTGTTGGAAACAAGCAGCAATGGCAAATGCTTGCTGAGTGGTTGCCATAGTGCAGGAGCACAATTTGAGATTTAATATCATTACTAATGATATTTACTTGGCCTGCAGGAGGGAGGGAGCCTTGTGCTCCCTAAATGTCATTTGACTGCTAATATGTCAGCAGGGAGGAACCTGCCCTGACCCAGGGCACCACTGCCCCCAGGACACTGATGCTGCTGGTGTCCCCCCAGAGGCCAAGCCCACACCTGGCAGGCAGTGTGGCCCCCCCCCCAAAAAAAAATCCCAAATATCTGCAAAACACAATCTATGACTTGCAGCCACAGTGTGGGGGCTCATCTCCTCCCTGGCACCCCTGGAACAGCACTGCCCAGTTCCCAAAGAATCCCCCAGCCCCTATTTAGTGATCTTTTCCAATTAACTGCTTGAATTTAGGCTTCTTCCCTGCCTGGGCTTGGGGTTTTTTTTTTGGGGTGGGGAGAGACACTGTGTGGCTGCAGAGGGAGCTTCCTAAAGGCTGTTTAGGGTGCTCTGAGGTCCCTGTGCATGTGGGACCATCAGGGCAGAATCATTGTTATCCTCATGGTTCTTATCACTCCCAGTCATTTTCCCAGCCATATGTCTCACATCCAGATGTCAGCCCATCAATCTCTGGGATTTCTGTGATGCCAACCCACAACTGCTCTGCAGACAGACAGGTCCAAGCCCTGCTTCACGTGGTACAGGAGCAGAATGTTCACAGAGTAATAAACACACAGATATGTTTTTAAATCACAAGGCAAGCAAAGCAAAGGGTCAGATTTGGCTAAAAATGAATTGTGCAGTGGGTAACACAGACAACAGATGAAAGAAGATACCATTTTAGTTTAAAAGTGTTCCATCATTATTAATTCATTTGGTGCTCTTTATGATAATACCAATCATTTGGAATTCATTTGGTGTTTATGTATATGTTGCTCGACTCCTGCAGAAATTCCAAAGTAATTCAGCATTAATGTGCTATTAAAAATTGTTACCAGCCACTACCTTCATTACCACACCAGCACAGACTAATCTTTCTTCTCTCATTCTCTAAATTCAAATTTCAGTGTCTATTTTCCTTTTATCTTTATTAGGGTTTTAAAATGTAATGCTTCTATTTAAAAATTCTCCTTATGCTCCACGAGTGCTTTTTTTTTTTTTTTTTTCCTGACAGCATCATAACCATCCAAATAAAGGAGGGGATTGATAGTGATTTTTCATTTTCTTACTGGTGTTTGACTGAGAAACAACCAAAAAGTTTTCAGCTGCTCATTTCCCAGAGTGAAGTTACCAACCTGGTGTTTATGTTTGCAGCAGATGAAACCCAAGGTGCATGAAATACCATCTGTACCCCCCAAAAAGGGCCAGACCACACTGAGCCAGACTCACCCCATCAGTGAAGCATCCCTCTGCTGCCAGCTGGGGAATGGTGGGATGGGGGCTGCAGCTGTGGTCCAAACCCTGGCAAGAAAGGGAAAAAAAAAAAAAAAAGCTGTGTGTAACATTAATAAAATAAATAAATAAAAAGCCCTAGGAGATTAAATGCAGAAACCTTGCATTAAAAGAGCATTAATTAGGTTTTTATAGTCAAGGACTGGGAGATTAGAAAATGCCAGATTGCTGAGAGTCTGGAAAAAAATAACTGAAAAAAAGGAATACAAAAGTGAGTTCTGTTCCTAGCTGTGTCTCTCTCATTGTGCAGCCCCCTAATTCCAGGCTCACACCCTGTTTTTTCCATGGACACCCACAGGACAATGGCACATGGGGGCAGAGCAAAGTTTGTGCTGGGCAACTCTCATTCTGGCATCAGCAACTGGAGTCCTTGACCCTGCCACCAAATAATAACACTTTTAGTGCTGCTGCTTAGCAAATATTATTTGTTTGAAGTTACAGACCACAACACCTATGGGTATGTGAGGAATTTATGGTGTGTCCTACCCAGACCAGGTCAACCAGCCACAAATCTCCCTTTTCCCAGATCCCCCCTCCACAATCTCCTTGCCCAAACACTCCCTCACCAGCAGGGAAAGGGAAATCCCACACGAGTGGTTCTTACCTGGTGCTTCATGGCCCAAAGAAAGTGGAAAATACAAGTAAGAACTGGCCAGCAATCCCTTCAAGCACACACCTCGTGGAAAGGGTGGCTGAAGTGCCCCAAGCCCCAGGGTCAGGTGCCAAGGGAACACAGGTGGAAAAAGGGTAAGGAGGATGGATAATAAATAAATATCTCCAGCTGGTGGAAGGCAGGAGCCAGCACCTAATTGGCTGCTGGCCATGGAGGGAGGAGATGCCACCCCCATCCCCCCACCCTGCTGGGGCTCAGAAGAAAGCCCTTTGCAGGGGACTTTTCCACTTAATAAAAATCCTGGGAAGAATATGAATGCTTAAAGGATCCTGGCAGCTCTTACTTGTCTGTCATGTCTTTAAGGATTGCCATTAAGTTGCAAACGTGACAGAGATTAAAGAGTTTATTAATGTTATTAGAGAGATGAGATAAAATGCTATGCTGTGCAAGGTCTCTCTCCCTCTCTCACTATTTAATGAAAACATTTTCATCACTTTCCGAATCTATTATGCCAAATATTAATTTCAGGAGTCCTAAGATGATTTTATTTTAATTAGAAAAGATGTAGCAATCACCTGAAAGTAATACAATTAAGATACCTTGCCAGGGTTCCCCTTCTCCCTGCTGCCAGCAGGATCAGGGTCTCTCCAGCAGTGCTGCTGTGGCACAGGGAGCCCAGGGTGACCAAAGGAAAATTCTACAACTTGAAGGATCACCTGCAGGTCCCTCCTGGTGTCCCCCAGGAGCCAGCAGCACTGGCCTGCCAATGGTTCTGTGCCTCTCCAAAAGCCACCATGTCCTCCAAAGTTACCCACTGCATCCAGAGGCTGCAGTCCCCAGGGAGCAAGAGAGGGCTGGGAGCACCTTCTGTAAGTGGAGGAGATGAAGTGGAGTCCTTGTTGGTCAGGAAAAGCAAGGGAAGGATTGAAACAAAATAAAAAAGGAAAAAAAAAAAAAGGAGGTTTGTGATGGGCTGTGAAAGGAGTGTTATTTTCTGCAAGGCCATGGCAACTATTCACAAAACCAGAAGAAAATAACCAGCCCAAGTCCCTTCTTGGTGGGGCTCCTTTGACTCAGTACACCATGTACTGAGTTTGAATCCATGTTTAGGGCAGATCCAGTCTTTGATGCTGAAGACTGAAATACTGGTCAGTGCTAGGAGGAGCCCAAACAGTTACATTTTTATTTGTGAGCCTCTCCTTCCAGCTCCAGACTTCCTAATGGCATTTGCCAGGCAGGCAGCTCAGAGATGCTCTGTCTTTCAAACTTTGCAACTAACCCGATTTAATTTGTTAATTTATTCTGTAACCTGATTCACTGCTCATTTAGTTTGGTGAGTAAGATATCCCAAGCTTTAAGTTCCAATTAATTAAAGGGGAGGGCTTAATGGGGGCTCCACAATATCTTCATGCCACACTCTATGCCATTTTAACACCGTGCTCAGGCATTTCCAAAGTTTATTGCCATTAACTGATGTAAATCCATACAGCTGCAAATTAATTGCACACACACAAAAAATTACTCTTCACAAATGCACCTTTAAGAGGGGAATATTGGCTATAGCAATCATATTTGTTGCTTAGCAACAGCCATAGCATCACTTAAGGCAGGTTCATCCTAAAGAGGAATGCAACACCCAGGGATGCAGCAGGCCCCCAGCCCAGGGGTGAGAGCTGGAGATTTTGCTGATTTTCTTTTTTTTTTTTTGGGAGGGGGGAGGTGAGCATTGTCTGATTTTAGGTAGCTTAAAACCAACACACTAATCCTTAGCTATTAAACTGATTTTATGCAGCTTGGTGCCCTGTTCCAATGGCAAAGCCAACACAAAGCGAGGTGAGGACAAACAGCAGTTCAGGCTGTGACTCTGCTGCTGCCAGCTCAGCAGTTTGCACCCAAAACTTCTTAAAAATGTACACTTAGTTTGCTGCAATCTGCCCGAGATGAGAAAAGGGAAAAATCAGATTATGTAAAGACCATCCTGAGCGTATCCTGAGGTTGTTCCAGTCTTCCTGCAGCCCGGGGAAGTCCCTGTTCTTGCCACTGCCTGACACCACCACCAATGATCCATCTGTCCATCCCTCTTTCCATCCCTCTGGGCCTCCTCCAAGCCTGCCCAGAAGCTCCCAGATGTGAGACTCCCTCCCACCTCACCCCTCTGTCAGCCCTGGGTGCCAAAAAAAAAAAAAAAAAAAAAAAAAGGCAAGTGAATATTCCAACTGCATCCTGTTGGTGGCCCATGGCTCAGGCCCAGGCTTTAAAACCATTTTGCCAGAGCTGTAGGTGCTGCTAATTTACAAAAGATGAGAGCAGGGTTTGCAATCAAGGCAAAAATTAGCAACTCAGCCAGTGGAGAGGGTGAACATGCCAACCAGCACTGCCAGCAACCTTGATTCTGTTTTTGGCAAAGCTGGCTGGGTTGGCAAACACAATGGTAATGAGATGAACTGAACTACCAGGCAACAGCCCTGCTCTTTGAAGTAATTATCCTCCTGGGTAACAAGGAACAAGATAAAAAGGGGTTTTAGAGCTGTGGTGTGGATGCACAGGGAACATTACCTGCATTCCTGAAGTCAACCCTCAATTTGCAAGCTCAGGTGTGCCCAGGGAGAGGGCAGGAAAGCCCCAGCAGTGGGTACAGAGCTAAAGCATCAGACAAGAAGAGGAGCCCTGCAAGGACCAGAGCTGAACCTTTACTGCTCCTGAGAGGCATCTGTCCTGGCAGCCACAACACACCCTGTGTGCTGAGCCCTGGAAATACTGATCACCCCTGTGAGGTTTGGGGAAGAAAAGCTCTGTTTGAGGCAAAAACCCTGTGTTTTCCTCCTGAGCAGCAAATTGTCCCTTTTAGTGCAGAACCAACCAAGGTAAAAGTGCTTATTACAAAGGAGAACTAGAAGAGAGGAGTGGCTGGATCCAGAACAAAACGTAAAAGAGGGGAAACAAATGTAAGAAAGATCTATAAAAGTTTTAATGGGTCCTTTCAGATGTGGAGTGGCATTTTAATGTGACGTTTCAAATTATTTCTTTTTGGGGGTTGTGTTTTGCTTTGTTTTTTCCCTTTCAGGCACACCATTAATCTGAGGGGCTCTTTCTGCCTGCAGAGGAGTAACACTTCAAAGCTTGCACCTACCAAGCTGCCTGCTGGTGGGCAAGGCAGAGTCTGGGCTGGAAAAAGTCAGGGGCTGGGAGTAGCTGGCTCCATTCCCTTCTCCCTAAAGCCAGGGTGCTGCCCAAGGAGCAGGGGGATGGGAGACAGAGGCTGCCTCAGCATTGCACACAGCAAGGGGAGCTCCAGCCCAGCAGGATGTTCCCCCAAACCCCATGGGGTGGGTTTGGCAAGGAGGAATGAACAAGATGGAGTCTTGTCCATCTCCCAATGCTTACAAATGCAGGTTTATCCATGAGGCAGCCTTAACTACAAGTGTCTCCTGTGCTTTTCTTATGCTAGGCACCTCCTTCCATGACTTAACTCCAGTCTATGAATTTCCAACACAGTAAAAGCCTCAAACTCTGTGCTTAAAAATCTTTGCCCCGTTGCTGACCTTTCCGAAGAAGCCCAGGAACAGCCATTTTCTCTTGCTGATGCAGATGCAGAAAATTCTTAACTAAATCCTAACTGAAAGCCAGAAAATGAGATAAGCAGGCTAATCCTTCAGCCCGTCAGACCCCGAGCTCCCTTGGACTGCAGGTCAAGTCCTTGCTCTGCAGACCAGCTCAGCACTTTGTTCCTCTCTCTCTTGACTGTGTTGATGCCTGCTGGGCAGCAAAGCCTCCTCACTTTCCTAAAGAGGGAATTTTTTTGCTGCTGTTGGCTCGCTGGTGCTGATGGCACAGGGAGCTGGTCTCTGGCTGGAAGTTCAGGTGGTGGCTTTTCATAGAATCCTTGAATGGTTTGGGTTGGGAGGGGCCCATGAGGGTCATCTAGTCCAAGCCCCCTGCCATGGGCAGGGACACCTTCCCCTAGCCAGGTGCTCTGAGCCACACTCAACCTGCCCTTCAACACTTCCAGGTACTGGGGCTTCTACCACCTCTCTGGACAACCTGTTGCAGTGTGTCACCACCCTCACACTAAAGAGTTTCTTCCTATGGTGTTTCAGCACCTTCACTCTTAAAAATTTTCTTAATATCTAGTCTAAATCTGCTCTTGTTCACTTTAAAACCATTACCCCTTGTCCTACTGCTACAGGCCCTGCTAAAAAGTTTGTCCCCATCTTCCATATGGGCTTTTTTCAGGCACTGGAAGGTGATCTAAGGTCTCCCCAGAGCCTTTTCTTCTCCAAGCTGAACAACCCCAACTCTCTCAGCCTGTCTCCATAGGAGAGGTGCTCTACTTTTTTGTGTATTTGCTAGGTTTTGGCTAAATAATGTCTTCTCCTCCTCAAAATCCTGATTCTCCCTGGCAATATATGATGCTACTCAGCCAGGAATAGCAATATCTTTTAGGGATGAGTCTGTGTTAGTTAATAAGGGCAAATAGTTTGGCAATTAGCAGCACTGTATATGCAGAAAGTATTGCTTTTGATGCCTTCAGAGACTTTCCTCTGGTTAAGAGGAAATTAAAAAGAAAAGAAATGGGAGTAATTTTATCCAGAAAGCTGCAGCGTTGCTTTTGACTGAATTTGCTCTGCTTTCTCCAGCAGGGGTCTGGAAAACCAGTACAGGGGAGAAAATAAAATCCCAGCCACTCCTTCATTAAGCAAGCAGCAACAAACTCATTAAGAGCAGTGACTGCAGGCGAGGGTGCCCTGGTTGCACCAGCTGCCCTGCTGGGAGCCCCAGTTTTATGCTGACAGAGCTGGCCTGGCTGGCAGGGGGTTATTCAGAGGAACTGGGGACACTGGGGGCTGTCACAGTGACACAGAGCCCCCCTCTATTAGAAAACCAGCACTGGTGGCTGTTGCAGATGGAGCTCACCCAGAAGAGCAGCGTGGTGAGGGAGGTGAGGGTGCTGGATCTTCCCATCTCAGGGACACCAAACCCTGTCCCCTACACCACCAAAGGTTGGAGGTCTCCAATCACCCCTTTCCTACTTATTTCACCCTCTGCTCCCAGGTGATTCTCCCCATCCCTTCAGGAAGCATTAAAAACACAAGAAGAAAGTAGTAAAGACTACTAAGCTGGTTGAAAGTAACCCCAATGAATTAAGCTTAAGGTGAATAAGGTGAATCATTGAGGTGAATAAGGTGAATTCTGTCCCCTTGTGTCCTAGTTTGGGCCAGGATAAAGGTGATTTTCAGGCTTGTGCAGGACAGCTCTTGCTGAGTCTGCCCATCACCACCATCATCATCATCATCACCCATCATCACCTCTGCAGACACCAGCAATTGTTTGGTTTTCCTGTGCTGCACTTGCCAGAGCCCAGCCCTAGCCTGAAGAAGGCACAAGCTTGGGAGACAAATGGGCAGCCTCACAGTTTGGAGTCATCTACAGCCCATGATTGAGAAGCTGACAGCTCCTGTTGTGCTGGAGGGGGAAGCCTGAAGGGCAAAAACCAACCCCATGCCCCAAGAGTGAAGAGGACACGTCAGAAGAAGAGGGGTGACAACTGGGACATGCTGCTCAGAGTGGTACCTGGGGTTGGGGTCATGCCTGCAGGACAACCTGATGAGTTGTCCCTGCTCTCCTCAAAGCTGGGAGTCCTCAGGAGGCAGTAACACAAGGTGTACAGCTCTGTTGTTACAACACTATTACTTTCTAAATGCATTTGCTCTACCAAATGGCACTTAAAAGCCTGGCTACAAATCACCAGTGTCATTTCTCCCCCAGGGACCTGCATTGCTTCATCCTGACACACGTCACCTGCTGAGGCAGCCACAGCTGCTCTGCCAGAGGCTACAGGAGAACACAGGAACCCCCACCAGGACAGACCAAAGGTCCAACCAGCAAAGTGACTGCAGAGGGTAAGAATGTTTGCTCCCTCACCAGGGTGCCCCTGATGAACACTTTGCTGCTGCTGCTGGCCTGCAGCAGCCACTTGCAGGCTTTACTCCATCTCTGCACCAGGGAAAAGCAGACTGAGGAATTTGGGGAGGGCAGACACTGTGCAGAATGCCCCACTGCTGCTCTGAGCTGGAACAATGCAGGGACTTTGTCTTTCACCCCCTCTTCAACCTCTCTCCCATCCCCTCCTGACTTCTGCTCACCTGTAAGCAGGGATTCACTAGAGCTGAAACTTCTCCCTTCTGTTCCTGCTGTTCCTGCCAACAGTTCTCCTGCTTGTCCCTCTCTAATTAGTTCAAATTTCAGATACAAGTGTCTGCCTGAAGTCCTTCCCAATCCTCCCTGCACACTTCCAGCCTGCTCTCCATCAAGGACAGCTGTGAAGTCACTTGGCAGTGTGTCTTCACAAGTGTTGGTGCATGCTTGTTCAGGATTAAAATTGGTCCATATTAATGTTGCCAGAATTAGTACTTGAATAAAGGATGCAAAACCCAGAATACCATGAAATGCTAAGAGGTCTCAAAAACAGGAGTTCAGCAGCACAGCTGAAGTGCTTCCAACCCTCTCCTACCAAAAATAGAAAGAGAGTGAAGGAACCTCTTGACCATGTCCTTATCTCACCCTTGTGAGAACTCTGGAAGCCAGAGGGTTGGTGGAGCTCTGTGTGCTTCCCACACCAGACAAGAACATTAAAGGATGCTCAGTGGATGATGCAGGATGTACTTGTGCACTGCCTGGTGCACAGGTGCCTTGGGTTACCTTACCAGAGCTGCACAAATATCCATCCATACCAAGAGGATTGCCTAGGATCAGTGGATCAGAACACATCACAGGTTTTGCTGGCCATACCCAGCAGAATTTGGGGACACTGAATAACCTTTGATGACAGCTAAGACTGGGCTGGTTGGCTGGTGAAACCCTGATGTATTTGAGTAATACTTCTGAAGAGAAAACAAAACCCCTGGATCCAGAGATACAAATTTAGAAAAAGGTTTTGACATTTTTCTAAAAACCTCAGCTTCTTACCTTGAATTTTCCTGGAAGGTCATACACAATGGATTTTAGACATCCATCCTTAACCTAGGAAGTCTCTCTTTGTAGCCAAAGGAGAGAGTTCTTTAAAATGCTGTTAAAATTAGGCTCTGAAAAGCCTCTGCAGGTGACCATCATTGTTGACAAAGTGTCAAGGAACACCAGCTAGCACTTCCAGCACTGCTGATGGTGGGACCTCCCCTCCCACTGTGTTTGGAAATTCCCAAGTTTTAATGCACCTGGAATGACTGCCAAAAGGTGTTGCTTGCCCTTTAAAAGCAAAAACCTTTCAAACCTAAAAAATAATCACATGAAGTGACACTGGTAATATGCTTTCACATAGAGATGTACAAAGCAACAGACAAAAACACAGAGATGAGAAACCAAGTAATCCTGAAAAGCCATTTTAAAGGAGAGCCAGAGGAAAGAGGGAGGGGAGAAAGATAACCACAGTGTGAATGATACCAGAGAGAAGGTTCTGGGAGGTGTGGAATTAACCTTTTCCTAATTAACCATGAGTTGTGAGGTGAAGGAAATCAGCCAGTCGAGAGCAATTTCAGTGAGACAGGGATTTCAACACTCAAAACACTCAGGGCTGAGCTTTAAAAGCAGGAGAGGAGGAAGAGAAGCAGCTGGTGTCAGGAGAGGGGGGTGAGATGGGCTGTGAAACCCCCCCCTAGCACACCCCCAGCTCTGGAAGGACCACACTGCTGGCCACGATGGTGGGGGAGATTTCATTACAGGATGTCAGCCTGCAGGATGATGATGATGCTCAGCAAAAGCTTTCTAAACAGGGCTGTTTGAAAGGAAATCAAATTTTTTGCAAGAGGAAAATTATTCGGGAAGTTGGACTTCAAAAGACTTCTTTAACCTCCTACAACCTGACATTTCATATGCTCCTACATTCAGCTCTTAATTCTTTAAATATTACCATATTTAGTAGCTGGAGAAGATGGGGAAATATTGGCTGAAGGTATTTGGGGGAGAAAGTGGGCTTCTTTTCTTTTCAGTCTGGATCTTAACTTCTCATATCACCCAGCAACTCACTGCTTACCTCCTGCGTCATCCTCATGACAAACACCCTGAGTGCAATTTAGCCAGAGCTTTTTTTTTTTTTTTTTTTTTTTTTTTCCTTAAACACCACATCCTTTTTATTAACACCCACCTCTTACATCTCAAGATGGAGAGCTCTCCTGGAGGCAGGATTCTCACAAATGCAGATATGGCAAATGCTGTGGAGAGGCTTCAGGTGGAAAGCAACACGATGCTCTGCTCTGTCTGCCTGGACCTCTTGAACCTCACTAGAGCTCAGAAGGTGCTGTCTGGCCCATAATCCTGAATCTGGGAAAATAAAGAGCTTTATTGCATGCTGCTTCTTTAGATTGGGATACCCTGAATTAAGTGCTACTGCACTACACACAATTGTGGAACCAATGTGATGATGGACAGGGGGAAAATGAGGATGGAAAGAGAGATGTATTTTAAAGCAGAATTAGCTTGCTTTTTTTCTCCTTATGCTTCCCATTCAGCAGGGTGTTGTCCAGGAGAAAATATTTTCCAGAGCCTCTTAAATGATATTTTTTTTCCTCAGAAGTCAGCTAAAGAAACCAGCATTTCCATTCATATCAGTTCTTGGAGTTGCATGTAGCTGGTTTACAGCAGCCAGCTTTTTTTTTTTTTTTTTTCCATTCTGTGCATGAGGGATGAAAGATAAATATCATCAAGAATAACTCTACAGCTTTTTGCTTGCCTTAGCCCACTGGGGTATCCTCAGATGCCTAGAGATAATTCACAACCAAACCAAGCCACTGTAGCACTGTAAAGCAACATGCTGCAAAAAAGCTGCCATGATGCCTTGTGCTAGGAAACAGAGCAGACTCACCAGTGAAGCTCTGAGGTTGGGCAAACATGGTTAGCAGCCAGGAACCAGGCTGTTTTTTTGTTCTTTTAAATGTTCTGCTTTTTAGGATGCACTTTACTAAAGCATAGGATAACTGAACATTTTGTTGTTGTTGTTGTTGTTGGCCCTGGAGGCTTTATAAAAGGGAATTTATCTGGAGGAAAAAAACTGAAAATCCTGATGCTTCAATCAAAGCTTTGCCCTTCTGTGCTCTTACCTGCTCCCTTTCTGTATTGGATTTGTGGGTACTGCTCCTGGCAAGCAACAGAGAAGCTGGAAAGCAAGATTCTGTGGAGAAAGCAAGCTGGGAGAAAGAACCCTCAACCATTCTTTCATCTATCTGCAGTGCTGTCAGAAGACTTTGAGGGGAAAATGTTTGTTTTGGGGTTTTTTTTGGGGGGGATGATGTCTCTTTAGCAGTAACTAACAAAAAAATCCTATGCTGAGGAAAACTCTAAGCTAGAGGAGATGTCCATATATTCCTCCTGTGCCCTAAATACATGAGCTTCCCCCATCCTCCCCTTCAAAGGGATGAAGAGCAGAGGAGATGAATCCCCTGACACAGGGGAAGCCAAGGGACCTGGAGAGCCTACTCCCCCTGCAACACCCAGCAGGGAATAGCTGGAGTGGCCACAGATCTATCTTCCACTTTTTTTTTTTTGTGGAAGGAGCACCATGTAGGTATGAAACTGGGATGAGAGCCAGTTGAAAAGCAATGGCACAGCAGCTGGGGATGGGATGGAGCCTTACACATCTGGGTCACTGCTTCACATCCATCTCAGCTGCATACCAGAGACAAAGTCATTACTCTTTGATGGTTCCTTGGTGACTGACACAAAATGGCTCTGCAGGTCCAGACCAGTTTGTAGTGCACTGGTCTCCTCCTTAGAGCAGCCCAGATGACATTGAATAATTAATCTTGGTGGTGGCAGAGTGAGCAGAGATCCCAGGGCTGATCTTGAGAATGGCATCCAGATTTGATGCACAGCAAGAGCTTCCCACCAGCTTCCCTGCCACCCCACTACTGAATCCACTCAGAGGACAGAAAATTGTTCCACCATCTTGTTCAAGCACCTTTGACACCTGGTGCAACTGTTCCACCTTCCTTTCTCACAGCAGAAGTAACCTTCATGTGGCTGCAACTTTGAATTGTGGTTACTGCCTGAGAGATCTCCAGAAATCCTGGCAACACAGCCTGTGAGCAGAGTCAGGCCTTAGTACTTAGAGATCCAGGAACCAAGATAAAATAAAAATGAAATATAATAGATTTCTGTACAAAAAAGAAAATCAAATCTTTGCAGGGAAAGCCATAGACCCACTTCACAGTTGCAGCAGCCTCTCATTGCCTGGAGAGCAGGGGTTGGGAAGCTCTCTCAGGCAGCAGCTGGAGGAGGTAGGAAGCTCCAGGGTGAGTTACAGGCTGCTGCAGGGGACAAGCAAGTGGTCATCTGAAACACTGAACAGCATCACGGGTTCAGTTCTGCAGCCAAGACATGTAAATAACTCCTGGTGACCCGTGCTTGGGTTAAAAACCACATCCACCCTGCTCATGGCTTTGATTTGAATGTGGGTTCAGGGCCTGTAACCTAGAGTATGACAGCACAGGAGACAGTGGGTATGTGCTGGCTGCATAAACAAACTGATTTTGCAGCCTGACATTTTAGCTGTGTCCTATGTAGATGACTTTCTGCTTATTCCACACTTCTGAATAAAAACACTTACTGGCTGTGCAAATAATAAATCAGGTGTTAATGTTACGTACCCTCGGGTGCTCAGTGCCTCATTTAACCTTCCTTTTTTTACTTCTAACCTTAACAGAGGCTCTGAAAAGTATGCAATTTTTTATATAACCAAGTTAATAAGTGTTTTCAATTGCTGAAAATAATTACTATCAAGTACAGACAGCAGCATGCATAGGGCATATATAAGACAGCAAGAGGAGAGTGCAAGACACTGAGAACAAGAGAGAAGGAGAGAAGATACTGTCAAATACCCAAGATTCTTACAGCCTAGATTTCTGGGTTTTATATACAAGAATAAACAGTTTTCAAAATATTCCTCTGCAAAGAGGAAGTAAATCCAGAGGCCAAGGATGTCCCCTGCTTTTTGGGGGCTCTCTGACCTCAGCTTTCATGGGAGGGGGGGGGGGGGGGAGGAGGGATTTCATAGAATCACAGAATTGGCTGGGTTGGAAGGGACCTCAGAGCTCATCAAGTCCAACCCTTGATCCACTCCCGCTGCAGTTCCCAGCCCCTGGCACTGAGTGCCACATCCAGGCTCTTTTGAAATATCTCCAGGGATGGAGAATCCACCCCTTCCCTGGGCAGCCCATTCCAATGGCTGATCACCCTCTCCAGAAAGAAATTCTTTCTAATGTCCAACCTAAACCTCCCCTGGCACAACTTGAGACCTCTTGTGCCCTCTTGTCTTGCTGAGAGTTGCCTGGGAAAAGAGCCCAACCCCCCCCTGGCTCCAACCTCCTTTCAGGGAGTTGTAGAGAGTGACGAGGTCTCCCCTGAGCCTCCTCTTCTCCATGAGAATGAAATGATGAGAGTTTGGCTTCTCCCTGAAGCCAGGTCACACCAGATGCAGTTTTCACACCCAACTGGCTGCTCAAGGTTCATGTTGCAGTTTTAAAGCATTTTATTTCATCAGTTCCTCACCCATTTCACACAAGTTACCTTTTGTTTGGGGGTTTGTTTTTCTTTCCTTCTTCTTCCACTACCTTAACTCAGGCACACCAGTGGTGACCTGAGGAGAAAATTGACAGAGAAAAATCAGGAATGATTTTACAGATATCACTGAGGCCAGCTGGCCCATGACAGATCCTATTCAGCTGTGGTTTGCATCATTCTCATGCTCAGCCCCACGAACTTTGTCTTGAGCAGGTACTTGAAAAGGAGCTCTGGGATGCACAGCCAGAGTTCTGCTGTTCTTTAATCCTTTTCATGCCATCTTCTCCCATCATCACTGTTCATCAGGAAGAGTAACTCAGGTTGACACCATTCCTAGCAGAGACAGGAGCTATTGAATTATCTAAGGACAAACCTAAATACTAGCTTTTAAAGGAGAACTGATCTACTAAAAGCAAGTATTATTTTGGACATGCCATGTCATATTTGTCATGCTTGGCTTTGCATTGCACTGGTAGCTCCTGCAATGTCATTGGAACAACATGAATTTGCTTGCCACAACATGACAGATGCCTCAGCAATGAAGGAAAGACACTCTCCAGATTCCAGGTCCATTATAGCTCATCCCAAATAAAAGATTCAAGGGATAGGAATGGTGGTGTGTCTGCAGGACAAAAGTTGTTCAAGCCTCCCTAGCTGTCTGCAGAAAAGAAGCCTCCTCAATTCACCTGCTTTCCACATAATTAATGTTCTATTTGCTTCCATTAAATGTGATTTCATTATCATCTTCTTCCAAACAACCTGATTAGAAAGTAGGAAAGGCTCTTTACCAATAATGACAATCCCAAGGGATGTGCCAGACAGATGAAAACTCCTCTTTAGCAAAATACTGATCATAATCCCTGATTGCCACTAGAAAAACTTCCTTCCATTGCAGAAGTATCACCTTGAGCAACCTCCATAGAACAAGAAGAGAAAACTCTGCCAGGCTTCACAAGAACAGACCATCCTCATCCTTTCCTGGAGGAGGAAATGTTAAAGGAGGAGGCTGGAAATGTTAAACATTCCTTGATAAATTTAAAAAGACAATAAATCCTTGAGAACGTGCTGTAATTAAAAGTATCCTAAAAGAGAAAGCATCCATGCATATTCAGCTTCAAATTCTTAAAGTGTTCTTATTTATGCTCTCTTAGTGGAGGAGGAAAGAGAAAGCAGAGAGGTTATCTCTGCCTTTCACTGAAAACTACACCCCTTTTCCCAGAAAAATCAGATAAAAAAGAAAAGTAGCTCTGTTTCCACAATTCTGACCCGAAACTGGGGAAAAAAAATACAACATTTTATTCCAAAGAACCTGGTACCTCTGAAGGAAATCTGAAAAGTCAGGGAGTATCTTAATCCCATTTCCAGAAGCCCAGCTTCCAGTTGGAAAGAGCTTTCACCAAAACCAACAAAAACCTTCCTCAAACTCTGGTTTCCTGTGACCTTGAAGATCCTCACACTCATCACTAAGGCAGGGCCATGGGAGAGGGTTTTGAGGACAGAGCTGGTTCTCTGCTCCAAAAACAGAGCTGGTTCCCTGTAGGTAATCATGCTTCATCCTGTCCTTCTAGTATCACCTCTTTATCTTTTTTTTTTTTTTATCCTGATATTAATGGACTTACTTATCCTGCTCCATGCCCCACATATTTGCCAGGTGAATACAATGAATTGGCAAGTCCAGTCTGAGTGGCCATATGCTGCTCAATTTGTATCTGCTGGTGTCCTGACCTCACTTTTGTCTGAGCTGCTAAAATGTCCAACTGAGAGAAATATTCTCCTTTCTCTGTGGCTAAGGAAACTGTTCTTTCCCTTTTCATGTAAACTTAATTTGCTTTTCAAAGCAGAAAAAAAAATAAAAAAATAAAAAAAAAGTAGTAGTTTATTATTGTGCTCCTCAAATGTCTTAGGAAATACACAGAAAATGCCTGGCACATACAGTATTTTTATGTGGCTTATTTTTTTTTTCCCCCTTGTCTACAAGTCTGCACAGAATTATTACTATTTGGCACAGAGCAAAAGGAAGTCTCCTGTGCATAACATGATTTAGTCTGGCCGATAAAGTGGAAGTGGATTTCTTTGCTGCATATTAAGTTCTGCTGGATACCATTTGCACAAGAGAGCAAAATTGCAGTTTCATGTTCTTTTATGGTGATACATTTCCTGTCAGTCAGCCCCATCTCTCTCTTTCCCCAAATATTAAAATTCCTCCCAGCAGTGACTCTCCAGATTGCCTGCTCATACATTCTGCCTCTCTAAAGATGGTTCCTCTCCTTTGCCAGGAGCCAGGGATCCACCAGGGATGGGCTGGATGGACACAGGGACAAGCAGAGCCCTCACAGGGAGGGTAGGGTGCTCTGCTCCCCTGCACACCCCAGGGATGGGGCTGCAGGAGGATGCTCTGCAGTACCTGGAGTCCCTTCCACCCTCAGCCTCCACTTCTCAAAGGCTCATGCTGACCATGCACCAAGGATGCTGCAACATTCTCCCTTTTCACCAACCTCCCCCTCTTCCCAGCAGAGATTCCAGGGCCCACAGGCTGCCCTGACCTGGTGGGTTTCCCCTTGCTCACCTCCTGATAAACATCCTGCATAACCCTCCCTCCCCATGGTGTGTGCAGCCACCCAGGTTGTGTCACTTGCCCCAGGGGCTGTGAAGGAGTAAGAGATTTCTCCTCCCTGACCCAGTGCTTGCTCCAGTATGCAAAAAATACTATATCCCATCTGAGATAAGTAGTACCTTCTCAAAATGTAAGGTCTAGGAGAGGCCATTCATAACCCACTGCATTTATTGGCATTTATCAGATGGTTGGGGTTAGTCATACTGGTCCAAACTGGTTGCTCAGTGCTAAAGGCAATGCAGCAGAACAGTCACTGTTCCTCTAACCCATTACCTGTTTTGTTTTTTTTTAAAATGCTCTTACAGCACAACACAAAGTGTGTGCTGCTGGTGAAGCTGGCTCATAACAGAAACACAATTCCATTTTTAAAAAAAAAGAAAACAACAAAAACAAAACATCAAAAGGAAACATGAAGGGTTGATGGAATAATTTCTCTGTGCTGTGCCTGTGGCTGCAGGAGGAAAATGCCTTCTGCTGGGGCAAATCCTACCAGTATTTTTTTTTCCTCACACTCTAACAACACAAGATTCCCTCCATCACCACATGCATGTAACAAAATTGGCCAGCCTGGTCTACACCTTGCCAGAAGCTTTTGGCCACTTCCAACCAACCCTGGCTGAAAGGCAGAAGAGGCTTCCATGACCTGAGAAACCTGCTGTGCCAGAAGGAGCAGACAGACGGAAAGGACACGTTTGTGAGACCCAGGAGCCCTCAGAAAAACCCTCCAGAAAAAGGACACCAAGTCTCATGCCTTCAGCCACCCCCTGGCTGCAGACAGGGCTGGTTCTGGTGCCAGTACAGAATCACAGAATCACAGGTGATCATCAGAAGATGCAGCATTGCTTCTCCCTGTCCAGTGTTTATTTTTTTTCTCTTTTCTCTCCTGGCCCCCCGGGTTAGACATCAGCACTCTCCCCCTCTTCCTGGGCTCTCCTCCCAGGCTTCCCACAGCTCTTCTCATTAACCAGCCCTTCACCTAGCTGTGTTCACACAGTCAGGAAGCCTCACACCACACCTTTAAAGTCAGTGGGAGCTTGGACATGAGATTCAAAAAGCTGAGGATGACCTGTACAGACCCTGCCGTTCTTCCTTCCCCTATTAAATCCCCTCTCCATCCTTCCCTGTCACATTTTTTTTTTACCTATTACTCCATGCCTAATAAATTATCAGCAATGCTCCAGCATCAAGCATTTATTATCCTGAACATCATGTGACTAATGAGTGAGTTAACCTCCAATTTCTGTCCCTATAATTCACGCACGCTGATTTCACATGAAAAGAACTCCTGACTTACATTGGATGACCCTGATAAATTTAACCTCTTTCATGCTTTTTCCTTCTAAAGAAGTGTAAAATGGTTTTCCCCCAGAAATTCCATCACCAGTAAAACCTGCACTGCAACTTGGCACAAAAAAACACAAAACAAAACCAAGCAAAAAACCCAAGCCTCCTCTGTTAAGCTGTTGAATTAATCAATAAAACTAAAATAATTCCAAACCTGCATAAAAAGTCTCAGATTCCTCCAAGTGCTGGCAACCCAGCCAGTGTGACAGCATGGCCACAAATGCAACAGGTAATCAGAGCTGACAGCTGGTGTCAAAACCCTTGGCTGGCTGGAAGAGGTACCAGTTTGGGGACATCATATTCCTGGTTTCATCACCTCAGTGCCAGTGGCCCAAGTGGCAAGGCTGGGCAGGATGCACAGGGACAATGCAGAACATTCCCTAAGCTGTGGGGAACCCAAGAAACACCCCCAGGTAGTGCTGATGGGCCTTGCAGATACATCCCTGCCACCCCTGGCTTTGCTTTACCAGAGCAGAGGACTAATGGGACACAATACTTTGGATTTGGGTTCTGCAGCTTCTCCCTAGGATGCGCACAGGGCTGGGAGTCTGAAGCACTCAAAAAATTTGCAGAACTTTTGCAGAAAGCTGATAACAGGAGCCAAGAGACTGCAAGGACAGCATGTCTATGTTCTCTGGTGTGCAAATGTGCCAGGTGCAGCAGGTTGCTGCAGAAAGGCACGGGGAGACAGGTTCCAAAGTTCAAACCAGAGTTGGGTTGGAAAGTGTTGGGTGTTCAGCACCCAGGCAAAGGCTTCACCATCAAAACTGAACAAAAATTTACTTCTGAGAGGGAGCAAAAAGTCATTTTGCCACAGGAGAGGTATCTAAGCCGGGCATGGATAGGGTTGAATTGCTCTTTGGGTGGGGAAAAAAGCAACAAGAAGGAAGGGAGCTGAGGCACAGACAGGGAGATCTGGGCTTTGCAAGCCCAAGGTACTGCTGGAGCCAGGGCCCTCCCTCAATCCCTGCCCACAGGAGGAAGAACCAAGGGGGGCAGACACCAGGGGCAGCCCTTTGGAAACAGGAATGGCTCAGGAAGGGCGTACCAGGTAGTGCTGCCAGGGAGAGGCAGAGGAAACAGAAGGGGTTTGTTTAGGTTGCTCCCTTTAAAACATGTCCACTCCCCTCCGAGCCTGCATATTTCACGGTCTCAGAATACTTTCCTTCTTGACTACTCTGGCAGATTGTCATTGTTTTTTTTCCTAAGTGAACTCATTCACTAAATGCATTTTTCAAGCTCCTACAACTTGAGGAATGGAAGTTGCAGCCTGAGAAAAAAGCTAGGATGAAAAAAAAAACAGTAATGTTGCAGAACATTCAAAGGCTTGAACATGCAGTGACTGGAATGGCTGACTCATTTGCATTATTCTTTAGTCATTAATTTTTATTCCTTTTCATGGTAAAATGCTTAATTATTTTTTTTTCTTATGTGTATTAAAAGAAAGGTGAGGATAATGGCCACCTGAACAGCAAATAGATGTTTTTAATCTACAGGATGCAGGAGTTCTATTTACCCAAGTATCAGAAAATACTCTATTTCAGCTACCCAAGTTTTAGAATTCTATATACCCAAGTATTAAAAACATCTGTGCTGCAGCAAGAAGTCCTGTCACCAGGCAAATGTCAAGAACAGAAGATTAAAAAGCAACTGAGTGTGCTTGAGAACGTCAGCACAGGGATGAGCAACCCGAGTCCACGAAACTTTGTAATATTTTCTCTGACGAGAGCAGCTTTGGATCAGAGCTGGGAACAGTTCTGTGTTATTCTAAATGAACAGCTTGGCATTTCTTCATGCCAGAGAGCTCCTTTTGGTGCTCTGCAACAGCTCAAAAATGCTGCCCCCCACCACCACCACCACACCCTGTTTATCACCAAGCCCCAGAACAGCCATTCTAACCATAAGGGGTTTTTTTTTGCCAAAGAAATGCTTGAGAATCCAGTCTGGGCATGCAGAGTGCCCAGGAAACCTCCACTCCGTGGATGGGGAATCAAATCTCTTGGCACTCTTTCCACACAAGCAAGCAACTCATGCAACACCAGCCTATTTTGAGGTTTTGTTTTTTAATAAATAAATAAATAGACTAGGATAAACATAATCTAAATTATTTTTTTAAAAACTAATTATAATTATGAAATAATAATAGTGACATTAATAATAATAGTAGTAGTAATAATAATAAGTATTAATAAGTAATAATAAGTATGGTGGTGATGATATGAATTATTATTAAAAGAAAATCCAGCCTAGTTTTGCATATGGTGCCTGCTCAGTGGAAGAAGTGCCAGGAGATTCAGTTCAGCACATGTGAATATGAGTCTATTAATTATTATTACAATTATTATGCAGTTATCAATATATTATTATTACAGAAGAATAACTGGAACAGCTAATAATATATGGTCACACATAATTATTTTATATTGCCAGCATGTGCTTTAATATGACTACATTATTTTCCTTGTTAGATTGTAAAAAAGACCAACTTTTCTACAATCACCTTAACTCCACCAGACGAAAGGACAGGCTTTAACTCCAATTTCCACCCACGAACTCTCCCAGCACCATGACACTCTCCCCTTTTCCCAACTCCTCCAGCAGCCTCTCCTGTTCCTCCCCATCCCTATTCCACGGTATCTCCTGCCATCTACTGATGCTTCAGAGGAGGTGACCTTGGTGTGTGCGCTTTTTTTTTTTTTTTTTTTTTTTTTTTTTTTAACGAGGGGGGGACAGGGAGGTGGTGATTTGGATAGAGGGGGAGGCACCGGGGGCCCAACCTCGGGGCGGGGCGGACCGGGACCGTAACCTCCCCGGGGGAGGGGGAAGGCTCAGCCCTTAAAGCCGCTCTGGTACCCGCTGTCCCGTCCCGTCCCGTCCCGTCGCGGTCATGGGGGAAGCGGCGGGAGGCAGCGCGGTCCCTCCGCTCCCCCCATCGGAGGCGGTGGGGGGGCAGGTGAACGCCCTGACTGTCCTGGCCTTACTGGAGAAACTTTTCTCCATGTTGGAAGTGGTGGAAGGTCACCAGCGACAGATGGAACAGAGGCAGAAGGGGTTGGAAGGAGCGGTGCGGGGTATTCAAGGCGACCTGGGGAAATTGTGTCGGAACCACGAAGCGACGGGGGAAACGGTGGAGAAGCTGCTGGAGAAGTCCCGGAAAGTGTGTGCCTACATCCGAGCCGTCAGGGAGAAGCTGGAGAGGCAAGGAGATCAGGTCAGGAGGCTGGAACAGCATCACGCCCAGCTGCTCCGGAGGGATCGCTTCAAAGTGCTCATCTTCCAGGTGAGAGGATCTGCCACCCCCCCTGGCACCTCACACCCCCCGGCCCAGGCACCTGGGTCCCCCCCGAGCTTCCTCCCTGACTCGGGGAATGAGACAGCTTCTGCGGACTGCCTGCAAACTTGGGGAAAGAGCTGCTTTTTCTTTGTAGGAAACTTTGGGAAGAAGCTGGGAGTTTTACTAACTCGTAGCCAGCTTGGGGAAAGAGCTGTCTGTTTGCTAACTTTAGAAGTTTTTCTCCCAAGGTTGCTAATCTTAGCAAACCTGGAGAAAAAGTGACCTTTTTAGTTAACTCTTGGCCAACTCGAAGAAAGAACCCTCCTTTATTCTCTGCAAATTCAGGAGAAACGCCCACTTTTACTCTCAGCAAACTTGGGAGGGAAAAGCTTTTGCTTTTCTGGGGAAAGAGCTGTCTTTTTTGCCAGCTCTTAGAAAATATTGGGAAACAGCTCATTTTTTGGCTAACTCGGCAAACTTGGGTAAAGAAGCCCTTTTTTCACTCTTGGCAAACCTGAGGAAAGAGACTTTGCTTTGCTAACTCATAGCATGGGGAAGAAGCCACTTTTTAGTGAGTTACATGGGGAAAGTTGTTTCATTGTGGTGGGGTTTTTTTAAGCAAACTTGAAGAAAGCACCCTTTTTATTCTTATTTTTCAGCAAACTTGAGAAAAGAGCCCATTTTGCTGACTGGCAGCAGTGTCCCTACCAACTGCCCTTGTATCTGCCCTCAGAAGCAGAAGGGCAGGTAGTGCTGCAGGCCCCTGACACAATCACCCTCAAAAATCCCTCTTTTCACCTCAGGTTGCTCTGGCCCATTGAGGGATGAGCTGAAAATTCAGCTAAAACCTCAGCTTCCTGGGAGTCCATCCAGTGACAGCAGCAGTTTGCATATTTTCCCCTTTTTAAGCAATGGTCTGGGCTGAACGTGGCATGAGCCACACAGGATGTGTCTTTTACATCTCTTAAAAAAAATTAAAATAAACCAGACCTTCCCAACACTCTGGGGGGTAGGAAGGAGAGCTGGCATGGGGCTGGAACAGACACATCTTGGGCATGTCACCTGCTCCTCACACTAAACTTGTCAGCTGGAAGTTATGGCTGTCAGTTGCTAGCTCTGCTGCTTGGGTTGGGTTTATTTCTATTTAAACAAGCCCAAAACAATAGAGCAGAATTTGATTTTAATAGCTGGCAGGCCTGGTCAGTGCTCAGGCACTTCCCCTCAAAGGAAGCCCCCACCTCCTTGCTCATTGTTCTCCCAAATTACAGTCCAGGCTTGTCAAGCCAGAAGAGGAGGAGCTGCAGCATGTACCAAAAAGGGTGGGTTTTCCACCCCAGAAAGAATGTGAAAATTATTCCAGGGTCTGGGTAAATTATAAGACACATGTTCTCTGGACTTCTCCAAGTAAATTAAGACCTATTACTGTAAGTCAAAATACTCTAATTACTGTAAGTCAAAAGGCTCTATTACCTCATGTGTCTCATGGGTAGGGTGTGCCAGCATGGCCTGGGAGAACAGAATTGTGTGGCATTTCTGCCACCTGTGAGCATGAGAAATAGGGCCTTCCTATTGCAACAACACCACTTTCACCCAGAGAACCCATATTTTAACATTTTAAGATGACACAGTGTGTAGAGGACAGACAAACCCAGAGCTGTGTTGGGGTTGCCTCAGCTAAGGCTCCCCCATCACTGCTGCCTAGTGGCAGGGATTTGCAGGTGCTGGTTAAAAGTACTGGTGAAACTCCTGAAGAAGGGGTTTTGAAGGGTAAAGCAGCATCCTGACAGGAGAGGACTGGCTTTGGTTGTTTCCTGACACTAAACAGCATCATAAAGCTGAGGCTCTGAACTAAAGCTCTGAGCCTTTCCTTGATACTGGGTCCTAAAGTGCACTAACCCAAATCAAACAACACAGGTTCATGTCCCAGAACAAGAGCTGAAGCAAATCCACTGCTTATTACCAGGGTAGTAGCTTTGGGCAGCAGGTCTCTTCTTCATTGCTTTGCCAAGGATTTAGGTGACTGAGTTGCCATCCCTCAGTGGGAAATTTGTTGCCGTGGTGGAGGGGAGATGAGCTTAAGCTGATCCCAAGGTGATGCAGATCAGGAACACGAGCCTTAGGAAAGAAATACTGCAGTTAAATTCAGTTTAAAACAATGATAAAAAAACCAGCTGTCAAATGGGAACTGCTTCTGGCACTGGTCCATTGCTAAAAGGCAGTGTGGCTGTCTGGAAAACCAGGGTGGCCAGCAGAGCTTCCCAGGGTGTGGGAGGGGTGGTTGGGAGAGGCAGCGCCTGGGGCTTCCTCCAGAGGATCCTGGGAGGAGCTGGGATTTTCCACTGGGGAAGCAGCCACACCCAGAGGGATAGTGGATGCTCACCAGCTGTGTCTGTATGGCTGCTGCTGGCCAGGCAGCTTACCTGCATGCCCACCTCCATGAAATCTCCCTGCAAGGTCTCCTGATGAGCTGGGACATCCTGGTAGTCAGCATTCCCATTGCCTTGCTAGGATAAGTGTGCAGAGGGAAAGGAAAAGGCTGGTTGAGGCTGGCTGGGCTTCTGTCCTGCCCCGAGTAGGAATCCATGGAAAAAACAATTGCAGGAAAAAGAAGTTCCAGGCAATGAAGCCATATGGATGCCAGATTGCTGTAAAAACAAAAGGGAAATCTGGATATATGAGACTTGTTGGGATATTCTTCTTTTCCACTTAAAAAAAAAAAAAAAGCACCCAAACCAACCAAACCCCAATCCTGAATTTCACACAGCATGTTTCTTCTTAGGACCCACTTCTCCACCCTCGGAAAACAGCTTTGTATGAAAACAAAATTACACATTTGTGATTCAGTTCTGCATTCAGTGTGCACCTCAAATTCCCTGATACTTGGTGGGAGCACGGGCACAGCCACACGACTGAGCTCCAGCTCTGCATTTTATGAAACCATGCTACAACTCACCAGCATGAGCTTTCCCTCAGAGTACTAATGAACTATGTTTAGAAAAGTTCAGCTATTTACATATTTTCCATTAAAATGCTCTTAAGTTTTCTCTCCCTAGGATGTCTGCATTGTTCCTTGCTTGCATTATATTTCTTTAATTGGTGACATATTTTAATGGAGCTCCATTCCAAGCATTTCTGGATGCAAAAGTTATTGCAAATGCCACAAGTGACACAGCAATTTAGCAAAACACTGAAGTGACTGTTCTAAAAATCCTTGTTAAGCTTTGGCATTGTTCCCCTCTATTCTGTCCTCGCCACATGACCAGCTTTTTGGTTTGGGTTTGGTGGGGGTTTTGTTTTCTTTTTTTAGCTGCAAAAGCAAAATGCAAGATAAGAAAGGCTCGTGTTTAATTTTTTTTTTTTTTTCAATTAAATGTTATGTTTAGTAGTGAATAGGACTGATAGAATTAAGTGAAAATTTCAGCCTGGGGTCAAGCAAACTGATATTCAAGCCCCTTTTAGATGCTGCTCTCAGTAAATGCTTCACCCTGAAATGAAGCAAGAGGAGGGCACTTGAAATGAGCCATTTGGTTGTTGTTTGGATCACTGTAATAATCTTTTGAAAGCCCAACTTCAAACTCAAAAACAAGTGAAGGAAACAGAAGAATTACAGGTCAATAATGCTATTATCTACCTACAAAATTTCCCACTGGAGCCTTGCAGGGAGAATACTCTTATATTGATTAATGACAAAAATACCTCACGTGGCTCTTAGGATTTGATCCAGCAGTGCTGTGGCAATGTCCTCTTCCTTGCCCCAAGTCCCAGCCTGCTCCCTGCCCTCCTCCCTCTCTGATGAGATCCAGATCTGGAAAGCATGTGTTTGGTTGTCTGAAGTCAAATAGGTGCAGCTATAGCTGTTTTTAGAAGGAGTTCTTACTTTTTGGCCTATTTTGTGTAGCCAAACAAGTTTTAGGCTAGTAATCATTTAGGTGTCTGCAAAGCACAGAGGAGCCTGGGTTGCTGGAAGCATGGAAAAAATGCCATCTCCTCTTCTTGAAGGCCATGGCCTCTTACAACAAATCTAACAAAAATCCAAACCAAAATATAGGAATTTCCCTGAAATTCTCTGAAAGAGATTTAGTACTCCTGGCTAAATGTTCTACCTGTTCCATCAGTTTTGTGGCATGCCATTAGTGGTCTTATCTTTCTTTCTGGTAAAAATAAGGAGGAGATGACCTGTAAATGGCTGATCACAGCCACAGGAAAGGCACTGATTTTAACTTTTATTATTATTTATTTATTATTATATTATTATTAACTAATACCAGTATTACTGGTATTAGCAAGAGCTGTTTCACACAGTGAACTTCCACTGTTCTGTTCAGCCTCCCACATGGAAAAATAAAATCCAGAGGAGCTTGCTACCTACAGTCAAGCTGATCTGAGAAAATGCAAGTGTTGTTTTTGAACTCGGATGTGGAAAATAAAAAAGATGTATTGCTTTCTCTGAATTTTCAATTAGATCAAAAAGAAAAGATCAAAGTTCTACTTTTTTTGGGCATGGAAAATAGTTATGCAGTTTGTAACAGTTGGCATTTTTCAGTGTATTGTTCTAATCTTCCTAATGCTTGAAAAATGTATCAAAACAAAATACAGGTGGCATATAAACTTTTAAGAGCAAAGTTACCAATAGCCCTCTTAAAACATGTTATCAGCAACTCCATTTGAAACAGGAATAGCTGTTCCATCACAGAGCATTCCTACTACACCACCTTTGTATTTCCAAAGCATTTTACTTCATTTATTTTTTTCATTGGCATTTTGATAGTTCCTGTGATCTTTTTAAAAGTGAGATAGGAAAGCATGTCATTCCCATTTTGAAAATGCTTCTATTGAGGTCTTGCAGGATGCTCAGACACAGAGGTGCTTTCTCAGTACTGTCTGAGAGCCAAAGACCACCTAGGATCTGCTCTTAATTGACTCGTTAGTCCCTTATTAAGTAGTGTATTTTTGCTTGCATTTTTTTTTAATCAATCTGCATAGTTTGACAGTTTCCCTTCTACTAATCACAAATCTGATCAAAACTTAAATAGAATTTCCATATTCTTCTAAAGCCTGCATGCAATACTTCAGTTTAAACTGACCCTGAGACGAGCCACCCAGGCCCAGCTCTGGCTCAGACTGCACTGTGATCAGTCTCTAATGACACCACTTTTCTAGACTAAATGTGTGAAAAATTACAACCCATTTTTACTCTCATCTTTACTTTCTCTGCCACCCAGGCACTTAGATCTCAACGCTGGGATTTTTAGATCTGTATGCAGTTACCTAGGTTTGGAAAGAATGCACGAGGCAGTACTTTATCCTGAGTTGTCATGCTCTGGAAAATAGTTTAGCACTGTGCCCACTCAGGCAATCCACATTTCATTAACTGAGGTGGACAGAAAATATAAATATTTGTACTGCAGTTCCAGCTGCTTTCACTTAAAGCTGCTGCAGGTTTCCTTTGTTTAGTTATCTTGGTCACTGTTGCTGAGAGTTGCAACAACATTATAGGTGTCAGGAGAGGATCTCTGGCTGTATTACATGTTCCACTAAGGGCTTGGAAGGACTAAGGGCTAAGGACTGCTGGTCCTGGAAGGTGTGTGTGGAAACCACTGAAGCAGGACACATGCAGTTCAACTGCCTTCCATTTTCTGACACTTTTCATTTTTATATCCTTGAGGGATATTCATCAACACGCCTGAATTGCAGTATATGTGATTATATACAGTGTATATATGGGATAAAATAATTCTGCCTGCCCAGGTGCATATTCTTGAAATCCAGAGACACTACATTGTAGTCATGATGATTTTGTTTCTAAAAAGGACATGTAACAAAGTGATGTATTCCTAAGACATCCTTATACAGTCTTGACAGCAATTTTAACTCCAGACACTGTTCTCTCCAGTGAGCACAACTCACTGGAGAGATGCTCAGTCCTGAAATAATGAGCATGAACCTCAAAGTCTATGTGGCCTTTTTCCCCCCTTAACTGTCCACTCAGACCCACAAGGGACAGATCTGAAAATATTACAACCATTTCACTCAGCACTTACTGCTTCTTCCAGATAAACAGGCAGAGAGGGGGGATGTGTTTAGAAAAAATCCTTCCAATTTGTACCACTAAATATTACGTGCACTCTTATCTGTGAGTGATAAAAAAGGTAATGAATAGACTACACTAAGGTGTAATAATTCCAAGAGGAAAAGGGAGCAGGCATGGAACCTTGTGCTCTTTGCATGGGCAGATGCCTGCCAAACCTACCAGAGAACAGAGTGCTCATTGTGTTGCCTCTCAACTGCTCAGGCTGGCAGAGCTGCTGTGCTGGGTTGTCACTGCACTCCCTCATTACCAGCTGCAGCTTCTGCACTTCTTCAGCCTGGTTTGTGTTCAGGTACCTCTTTTCTTTCCATATCCTTTCTTGGGTTTGTTGCTCAAAAGCAATCATTTTCCCCTTAGAAGTGACAACTAGTGTTTTCTCTGTGATGTAATGTCTGCTTATTTTTGTAAACTGTAACATATTTTCCTTATTTTGCAAGAAGATGCCCTGTCCATATTCTTAATACTTAACAGATTACCAACCAAATGTACCAGTTTTACTTCAGGGCTGTAAATAGCTGGGAAAGAAGTAACACATACTCTAAAATCATAGACTGCATGGTTTCTCTGAAATGCAGTGGGAGGGTGAAGGTACCTAATATACCTCTCAGGTGCACCCAGTGTCTCTGCAGAAATATTCCCAGTTTTTGGCTAAAGAAACTGAAAGTTCTGGTGGTTACCTGTGGGTCTACACAGGAGTCTGAGGTACCACCTCCTTGGCCATCACACCATCCCTTTTCCCCAGGGGTAGGTGGACAACTTTAAAGCTCTACAGCTAAACTCTTATTAAGGAGTACCTAATTTGAATCATAAAGAATGGGATTTCCATTCTGAATACATTCCAAGTGGCTCTGAAAGAGAACTCTTAGAGCTGACAGCTCATTAGTCCTTAACTGTACCAGATAATGGTTCAGTGGGCTTTGAGTGGCTTGTTACTGGTTAAATGTAAGGAAACAACAGGAAACATTCAGCATCCTTCATCTCACTGGAGGGAGAAGGGGAGTAATTGCTTGGGGTTCTGCTTTGTTTATGAAATTTGAGTCCTGTGACCTAAGAAACTCAAATACTGTCAATTCTTTCAGGAGGAAAATGAGATCCCTGCCAGCATTTTTGCAAAAGAGCCTATTCCCAGCATTACAGAAGGAAAAGAGGAGCCTGTGGATGAGAACAAAGCACTGGAAGAAACCTTGCATACAGTGGAGTTGGGTTCAGATGATGAAATGTTTAACGAGGGAGATGACGTGGATGACAGCGCAGAGGAGAAAACGGAAGAAACAAGAGCTGAGAAAATTAAAAGATCCAGCCTGAAGAAGGTAGACAGCCTGAAGAAAGCATTTTCCCGCCAAAACATTGAGAAGAAGATGAACAAGATCGTCTCACCAGAACGGAGAGAAAAGATCAAGAAATCGCTTACTGTACATCATCAGAAATCCTCCTCTTCAAAGAGCTCGGCTTTCAAAATCTCTCCCCTCTCCTTCAACGTGAAGAAAGGCCGTGAAGGAGAAAGTCCTTCTGAAGCTGAGGACAGGACAACAGAAACTGCAAGTAACGACCAAGCTGAGAATGAGGATGAAATGTCATTTGCTGACATGCACTCAGACATGACACCCACCACCTCCCTGACCGAGGAGGGCAAAGCAGTAGCCGATTCTCTAGAGAAAGAAGCCAGAATGGAAGGGAAAGCAGCAACTGATTCTCTAGAGAAGGAAGCCAGAATGGAAGGGAACACCACGATGAACAACAACATCGAGCTGTCCATCGTTGAAGATGATGAAGAGTATCGGGTGCCTCTGGAAGCTTCTAGCCAGAAACTGTATGAGGAAAGAAACAACCCTTTCAGCGAGGAAATGGAACAATCGGACGAAGAAACGACCCAAGCAGCCGTCCTGCAGATAGACCAAACAGCTTAATCAACCTGAGCCTTCCTTTGCCTTCCAGATACACACGGTTTTACGTAGGCAGGTGACTGGTTTCTGCCAGCCAGGCAGCAGTAGCAATTCGTTTCTTCCATCCTTTTCTCTGCAGTGGTAATTTATTGCATCGTCTTGGAGCGCAGCGTGAACGAGGTCAGCGGCACCGGCTGCACCGTGCTCCCTTTTAGGCCGACTCCGTGGTGTTTATTAATTTAGAGATGCTGTCAGCTGGCATGAGGGACTAGCAAGGAAAGAGTATGTCTAGGAGAAGCAAGCTAGACAGCTGGCTTTCTTACAGATAGCAAAAAAAAAGAGTATGTCTAGGAGAAGCAAGCTAGACTTTCTTACAGATAGCTCAGAGGAATGTGTGGAGAGTAGTCAAAAGCCAAACTCTCTGTTCTGTTTTCTTCTCTGTCAGTATTTCCCAGCACTGTGAGTAGTTTTGGATGTACCCGTAGAAATAGCAATGAAAAACATTTGATTTGGGTTTCCTTGCCCTGCTCTGGGAATAGTAACAGCCTCAGTAACTGCATACACATAGTTTTTGGGGGGGCTTTGCTCCACGATGCTGTAGGACTAAAAGAGCAGAGTACATGGAGGGCAAAGTTGAAAAGTTGGTTCCATCCCTTTCTGTGGGTGGAATTTTTGCCAGCAGTCTCTTGCTATTCACTTAGAAGAAATGACTGTGTTTAGGTGGAAATGAAAATTTTTTTTTTCAACCTACCAGAGTTACAAAAGTACACCAGTGACAAGCATGAATGTGTGACCAGCTGCTGCACCTTTAAGGGGTCTGAAATTGAAAAGAAAAAAATAGGAGGAATTTGAAGCATGGAGATAGTCTGAAGAGAGTATGAAATGCTATTGAAAAACAACAAAAAAGGCAAAAATAAGCCCCTGTCACATTAGATTTATACTCCCAGCTTGAAGAATATATACTCAGATAACACTAATTAACTCTTAGTCTTTATAGCAATATACTATCAAACTTTGCACCTGCACAACTTTGTATCTCAGAGTACTTTGAAAATAGCATAATTTATCTTTTTACAAATTATTTCATATATAGAGCTATATCTACACAGAAGAGTTACAAAATTACAGGGATGTAAGGACAATTTTTTTTCAAAAAGGTGAAATTATCTTTTAGGCATGTCTAAAGGGAACAATGTGTTATGGATTGAACTTCATGGTAGGGAAGACTTTATGTAAGGATGAGTCTGCAAAGCCACAGGACTTGATTCTCTACTAATGACTTTCATCAAAGCCACCTACCTGCTTCTCAAAATTACAAGTCTGTAATTTTTCAGAATTCACTGAAAATGAGAGGTCATGGGGCAGTTTGTTCACTATGAATGTTCATTCCTGTCACTCAACAACAGAAGGGGGAAGGGAGGAAAGGGAAGCACAATACCCACTACACTTACCTTACATCCTTGTCTGTTTATGCAGTGGGATTATTTTTATTTTATAGAGAGAGAGATAGAAAATTCTACTGATAACCTAACGTTGCACTAAAAGGTTGCTTCCTTCAACTTGTATTTAGAATCACAAATTACAGGGGAAATGAAGACTATAGAAAAAAATACTGTTATTGAAATGATATTAATAGATATTACTCCACAGGGGTAATATCTGTAACCAGTAAATCACACTGGAAGTTAGTCAATAAGAGCTTAGTGTAGCCAAGTATTATTAAGAGTTAAGCTCTTAAGTGTATGGTATCATATAGGAGATACTCTTTGTAAGGAAACTCATGGCATAGCTTGTGCAGCTATATTTTTATTTTGTATTAACTACAATGGATTTCAATCATTTTTACTTGTAACTAACTGCAAAGATGTCAAATAAAAGCATAACATCAAACACAGCCATGTCAGTCTTTGGGTAGAAAGAGTCTGAGAAGTCAGCCAAGATGAAATTTAAAGGTTAAGTGTTTATTGGTTCAGTTCATGCCCTCATGGTACCTGTATCATTTTCTTTCTAGTCCTCTGCTGCTAATTAGCAATATGAACACCAGTGCTTTGCTTTCCAGGTGTTTGTCAGCTCTTTAGCCCATCTGAATGTAGCCAGGCACTTCCCAAAATCTGCTAGTTCCATCTGCATTTTTTTTTCTGAGCTCCAGCATACTTCTAATAGTTTAAATAGTCCTGAAAGCATATTTTTATTGAAGTGTATATTCTGTTTGTGCACACAGATAAATTCATGTCTCCTAGAGTGCCACGTAGTCTTTAGCAGGCTTAATTTTACTGACAAGAGCAAAGGATGCACGTTTACCCTTTATGTAAGAGCTGTCAACTTCCCACAGCCACCAAGCACCAACCAGGAACCCCAGCATCATGTTTACATTTTGCTTTCAGATATGCCTGGTTTGTCTCTCCTGCTCAACTTCAATTCCAACAGTACCCTTGGCCACACTTTATCCAGTTCTAGAGATGCTGAAACCAATCCCATGCCCACTGTTTTAAGAGCATTACAGTGTTAAGCAGTAAAACCATTGGAAATGTGGATGCTGAGCAGCTGTGAGAATGAAATACCCACTTCAGGATATGCTGCACACACAGCCATCAGTTGCAGGACTAAAATTAAATGTTTTCTCCATCATGTTCCCACATTTACAAGGACAAGCAGGCCTGGCATCCTACACACATAAGAAAAAGAAAACATGCTTAGCAAGAGAGAAAAAAAATGTTTACTCAACTCATGAATATCTGGTTTTGTGATATCTTACAAAGCAGAGGTCCCCTCCTGAGAGGTCCCCTGAGCTGTTTCTTCTGTTCTCAACTCCTGACTGAACATATCAAGCCACAAAACTTGGTGGCTCTGGGAGGGAGGAGACAAACTGCAGCACCAGCAGCCCCTGTGTTTCTTTGAGTATCTGAAGGATGTGCCTGGATCTTGTCAGGCTGGCAGGTGTCAAGCATGTGCACAGGTATGCCATGAGTGTGCTGACAGGTTTGTCTACAGAATTACTTTTTTAAAAAGCTGCTTGTTTACCCTTCTTGACGTGGTAACACAGGTACTGCTCCTGCCCATGAGCTCCATTCCTACCATTATTCTTTGGAAGACCTGACCTGTTAGCTGCTGCACAGATTGAGAGTTTGACTTCCACTGAAATCAGCAGGAGCTTTGCACAAAGAAAGAAGGTGTGATGAAGTCCTTATGGTATAAATATTTAAACTAGCAGCACTCAGCAGCTGCTGATACTTCTATTTTCAGTGCCAGAAAGCCAGCTGACATTTCTGTCCCCTTTCAGGGGAAAGGGCAAAGAGCATCCTGTTGACCCCCACGTGCTAACCCATGAGCCTGCTCCTCTCTGAAAAGGCACTGATAGGAGCTTTCTAGACCATTTCACTGTCAAATAGAGCACAGTGAAAGCCCTCACACAGGCCTGCCTGAGGCACATTTGATGATTAAAGAGACAGAAGAGAAGAAAAAGGGAAGGATCAGAAGGTAAAATATACCTGGATGCCCTTTACATTGGTGGGATAGCAAACATTTGTTGTTTAAAGTAATGCCAAATAGTTATGTGACTGATAATGACAGTCCCACACTTAACAAAGAGGTAAACTCAGCAGAATTGGGGAAGTAGCAGCAAATTTTTAGAGTGCAAACTGTTCAGCAAGGGAGCAGTCCAACCCTGCAAGTCAGTGAAAAGCCTATGGCTGGCTCAAAGGATGTTCTGAGCCATTCAAAGTTTTTTGGCCACTCGTACAACTCCTGTGACCATCAGGAAGAGCTGTGTGCTTAGACACAGGACATAAGCTCTGTGGATCTCCCCAATCCAGTCAGCTTAGCTCATGAGCAGAACAAAAAAGTTTTACTGCCATCAGCAAGGCAGAGGCACCAGTGTGACAGAAAGGAAGGCTGTAGCCTGCTTTGCAGGGTGCATTGTGAGCACAATCCCAAGCTAAGTTCTGACCGCAAGGTCTTTGCTGTCGGTGGCTTTTTACGCTGCATTTCCGGAGGGCAGATTTTGGCCTTTTCAGAAGATCACAGAGTGTCCAGGTACAAAATGTACCCTGGGAAACAGCCCTTGGAAACAAAGGGGTCCAGGAGGGATGGGTGTAGTTCAAGGAGCAAGTCCTGAATGCAGAGGAGCAGCTGTCCCTGTGTGCCCAAAGGGAAGCCAGAGAGGAAGACGAGCGCTCTGGCTGAACAGGGAGATACTGCAGGGAATTCCAGGTAAAAAGAGAGCTTACAGACTATGGAAAAAAGGGCTGGATACTCAGGAAGTATTGAGGAATATAGTTAGGTCATGTAGAAAGAAAATTAGAGAGATGAAGGCACCATTTGAACTCAGTCTTTGCATTAAGGATAACAAAAAGTCTGTCTATACATACACGAACAGCAAAAGGGGGAAGGAAAAACTTCCATTCTTTGTTAGACATGAAGGGAAACATAGTAACCAAAGATGAGGAAAAGGCTGAGGTATTGAACACTTTCTTTACCTCAGTTTTCAACAGTAAGACAGCTTGTCCTGAGGACAGCTGCTTCTGGGGTTTGTAGAGAGAAATAGGAAGCTGAGTAGCTCCCATGTAATCCTGGAGGGAACAGTCTGTGACTGCTGAGCCACTTGGATCCTCACAAGTCTATGGGACCAGATGGGATCCACCCCAGGGGGATGAGGGAGCTGGGGAAGAGCTCTCCAAGCCTCTCTCCATCATTTACCAACAGTCCTGGCTCACTGGGAAGGTCCCAGATGACTGGAAGTTGGTGAATGTCACACCAATCCATAAAAAGGGATGAAAGCAGGACCCAGGAAACTCTGCAGAGGGACCTGGACAGGCTGGAGAGTTGGGCTGATTCTAATGGGATGAGGTTCAACACAACAACCCCATGGGGAGCTCCAGGCTGGGCACAGAGTGGCAGAAAGGGAGCTGGGAGTCTGGATTGCCAGGAAGCTGAAGAGGAGCCAGCAGTGTGCCCAGGTGGCCAAGAAGGCCAATGGCATCCTGGGCTGGCTCAGGAACAGCGTGGCCAGCAGGTCCAGGGAAGGGATTCTGCCCCTGTGCTCAGCCCTGGGGAGGCCACAGCTTGAGTCCTGTGTCCAGTTCTGGGCCCCTCAGCTCAGGAAGGAGATTGAGGTGCTGGAGCAGGTCCAGAGAAGAGCAAGGAGGCTGTGAAGGGATCCAGCACAAGTCCTGTGAGGAAGGGCTGAGGGAGCTGGGGGTGTTGAGGCTGGAGAAGAGGAGGCTCAGGGGAGACCTCATCACTCTCTCCAACTCCCTGAAAGGAGGTTGGAGCCAGGGGGGGGTTGGGCTCTTTTCCCAGGCAGCTCTCAGCAAGACAAGAGGGAATGGGCTTAAGCTCTGCCAGGGGAGGGTTAGGTTGGATATGAGGAAAAAATTCTTTCCTGAGAGGGTGATCAGCCATTGGAATGGGCTGCCCAGGGAGGTGGTAGATTCTCCATCCCTGGAGGTTTTTAAGAAGAGACTGATGTTGCACCCAGTGCCATGGCCTGGGAACCACAGTGGTAGTGGATTAAGGGTTGGACTTGATCTCCAGAGGTCCTTTCCAACCCAGATGATTCAGTGATTCTGTAACTGCCTGCAGCAGAGCTCCAACTCCAGAAAACAAAGTCCACAGGTAGAAAAGTTTTACTGTGACCCACTAAGACCCACATGCTCAACTCTGGCCATCCAGAGGAAGGTGTCGGGTAGCCTGCCTGCATGCAAACAAAAAGATTCACCACGGAACAGAGCAAGCACACAGCTGTTTGGCCCCAGTCCTGGTTTGGGTTTTGCCTAGGCAACTAAACAACTGGCAGGAAAGAACTGCCCGGGCAGCCCGGAGGGTGCTGACTCAGCACCCAAATATCCACCACTCTCTGACTCACGGCCCTGCTCTCTCTCCCAAATAAACGGAAAAAGGCTGATAGCCACTTTGCACCACTTTATACTCCCTGTTGCCAGGGCTTTGTTTCAGAATCTGCATCTGAACCAGCACCAACCCCAGCTGAGTCTAACTGCACGCATAAAGAAATTTTAATCAGTGTACTTGCAGCTGTTGGTGGTGGCTGATCTTTCCTGCCCTCCTTTTGATCAAAATGCCTTTTTTTTCCCCCTTCTTCTCACTCTGCCAAGTCATTTGTGGGAGTCCAAAGTGCACACTAATTCACATGAGGAACTCTCTCTAACTGCACGTTGAGAACTGCTAATCAATGTCATCTTTTTCTTCCATGGTTATCCCCTTTAATGGAGCGTGCTGCAGTAACTGAGAATAAATCTGCTCTAGGTTAAGCTAGAGATTGTTATTTATTTTTCTTTCAGATCAGAGATTAATATTCCTGTATGACCATTGGCACTAACCTCTTTTTCCATAGCAACACTGAAAAGAACATAAACTATGAGTCATAATTTCTCTCTGGAGGACTTTTTTGTAATTATGATCCCAGAGTATGTTAGCTGATATATAGCAGTGGTGTAACAGCTTTGACTTTCCTTCCTTTGAACACACAGGCAGAAAGAAGAGACTTCCATTATTTTCTCTCTCTCAGGCTGAGCTGAAGACTACACCAAGTACTGTACATTTTTTATTCATTGTAACAATGTGGCTCCTAGGAACTCCACAGCAATGTTTTCCTTAGGGGGGTGGAACAGGTTGCCTTGCTTTCAATAACCTTAAATGATACTGACCTTCTAAAAGAAAACTCTTGTCCTTCCCAACAGGGTTAGTAAATCGGGGTCTGACAGCTGGAATTGAGCCAAACTGGAAACTGTATTATACTGGGTGGCAGGAAAGGTTACACACCAGCATTGCTCCTCTGCCACTCAATAGTTTTAGACTCTCCAATATTTTCCCTCACACAGGACATGGTTGCAATATACAGCTCATGTTCAGTGATAATCATGATTCTCTATACTCCCTTCAGTGACAACTTGGCCCAGGACCAACATACTTACAGAGCTCCTTGGAATATCTCACCAGATGATCACAGCAGATCATCACAAGAGATTGTAAGAATTCTTTTGTGTGTGGCTCTCCTGCATTTCCCTTACAACACAAGTTCTGCTGTGCAACGGTGCAAAGAGCTCAGGAAACCTACAGTGCCTGCTGCAGGAAAACTGGGAAAAAGAGTTAGGACACAAGGACACACACATTCAGTCACAGTCCAAAGTGGAGAGACAGAACAAGCTTGTGTCTCACTGTTCTACAACGTGATCCTCAACAGCTAAACCAAACCCAGCTTGCACCAACACAAAGGACACATGGCTTTCTCTTGCCTTGCCAGCATGAAGCAGAGCACACAGGCTCAGGCTTGTGCAGGTACACAACAAAAGACCAGAACACCAACCAACAAAGCATCAATCACTCTACAGATTTGTGTACTCCTCCCTAAAGGTTTGCAGCAAAAACCTCAGACCTTCAGATTCCTGAACACGGGGAGCAGAAGGTCATGGTAACACCCTATGCCATTCATTCCAGAGAGGAGGGTCTGGCACTGTCTGCTTTACTCCCTCCCATCAGGTCTAAGGAGGGCAGAAGCAGGGCTGATGTGAACTGTGCCAGATACTGAAAATGTGCAAGACAGTGGTAGGAACAAAAAACACACAGGGGGTGTCTACACTGCACACCATGTACATGTGCCTCATTTAGATCAAGTAGCAGGCACAGCTGAACTCCAGGAATGCTCCATTTGAGCAAATTGATCTTATTTCTCAGCCACTTAGCTCCTGATGTCCTACACGACTCATTCCAAGTGAGCTTCAGCATCTTTTCAGCACACTGCCAACTACACTCATATATGCTCTTATATTACTTGTTCCTTCTGACATGCCTGTAGGCAAATGAGCCCCATGAGGGTGACAACATCAGCTGCATTAACTAGGAGCCCAGTCACTGAATTGTTACAACTTAGTGCAGAGCTGTGAGAGATGTGGAAAAAGGGACAGTGAGAACACCCAAGTAGTGGACAACAAACCACAAACATTCAGAAGTTGTCCACATTTGCAGTTAATTGGCACATCCACACTATCACAAGTGAAAGCTACCTGCACTGTGTGATTTAAGTAATCTTCTCTTTCCTATGAGGCTCACCATTTTACTCTTGATTACTTTTTTTTACACCATTTTACTTTTGATTGCTGGAGACTGAAAGCCAGTGATCAGGTTATGAGGGAAAACCTTAAAGGGTGATAAGCCACGTGAGACCTGTCACAAATGGGTCCTACTTAAACTTGAAAAGAGGGAGGGTTTCTGTTGGTACTTCCAAGTGTAAGCTCTTTAGAGGAATGACCAAATCCTCTGCACACCTCTTCACATGAAAGGCAAGACTGCAGTACAATGAAGTAGGCATTTCTGGGAAGTATGAATCTCTGGATTAGGTTAAACAGCATGGAAACCTTAATGAAAACAAGACTGTGTTATGCAGGAACTCTAAAAACCATGTATGCCATATATATGTAATTACATATATCTATACATATCTGTAATATATATGACATTCAGTTTCAAATGAGGTGAGAACATGGAAGAGTTTTTCACATATTTTGGCTGTAAATTCTTCCGCTAAAAAGGGATTAGACTGACAGGATCCTATAAATACAAACCCTAAAAACAAACCCATTAATTGATTTTTTTTAAAATCAGTTCCCATTAATGATCCAATAGTTGACATGCAACTGGGAGTGGAGGGAGGCATTAAGACAGAGAAGTGTGTGGGAGGAGAAACAAATAGGAAAATGTGGATAAGAAATGGGACAGTGGGATGTATGAGGGAAAGAGTCAGTGGGAAGGGTAGAGAACTAGAGGAAGGAGCTGAAACACCAGCAGAGTGCCCAAAACCAAAACCTTGAAGCAAAGGACTGGACAAAACAAGGAGGCACCAACAAAATAATGGAAAATGAGTTGATAAGGTCTAGGGTTCAAAAGGATGGAAATGAGGGTAAGGAATCAGAAAATACTGTGGGATAGCTGCCATGTGAGAGACAGCAACAGTGAGGAAAGAGCACAATATTATTTTTTTACCATCTCTCTACTTGTCTACCTGTATTGCAAAGACAGCACCCAGGATTTAGGTCTAGAAGTGATTTTTCTGTGCAGCTTTGTCAATGCTTTTGGCTTTGATTGCATTGTTTGGTTTGGTTTGAGGGAGCAAAATCAGTCAGGAACAGGCAAAAGCAGCACCTTATTCACACACATCAAAACAGCTCATCCTGAGCCTGCAGAAGCCCATGCTGGGAAAAAAACCCTTCCCAGGTCTGCAGAGTGAGCTCTCCCAACACCAGCCATGCCTAATTGCATCCAAAAAAATTTGGGGAGAAGGGGGCAGGGGGCAAGAGGACAGATGCTGCTAACAGCAGGATGGGGGCTTCTCTTCTCCAGACATTTAGCTAATCCCTCACTGAGTACAGAACTCCTGCAGACAAGGGCAGGCAGGATCTGCCAGAAGCACCCAGGAATGCACCTCCAACAGCTGGATTTCACTTCCAGATCACTTAATCCTCATGGTTTGCTGGAACAGAGCCAGTGGGATTTCTTTCTGATTGCAACCAGGCTTTTGGGAAAGCAAACCCAGCTCTCCTCCTCCACGGGGCCTCACCCCCTTGCTTTGCCAAGAAGTCTGCTATATTAAGATATGAGGCAGCCAATAATGGAAGGGCCATTTCTCCTTCATGCTTGGCCTCCCATGGGAGTTGCTCCATTCTTACATATCAGCTGAGAAACAGCTTGTTCTTTCCTCAGTTTCTTTTTTTTTTTAATGGTGCCTTTCTGCCACTTTAACACAGCTCAGACCAGGTTCTGCTCTGACCCCCCCCAAGTCCCCTTCTTCCCATATACCTCTCAGACCAGGTCTTGCTCCACTCCTACCACCTCCTAGATTATTTCCTGATGTTTTCCAAAGCTCTCCAGTTTGCTATATTACTCTCTCATAAAATGAAAAGGCTCTACTATGAATTCTTGTTAATAGTTCACAGGATGCAGGCTCACAGATACAGGGATTTCACACCTGCAGGGCTTAGATCATTTTCTGCAGGGAAGAGGGAAATATAGAGACAAAATGATTAAGAGCTCTGGAGCCACTGGAAGGAAAACCTGGATCAGGACTTTTCAAAAGGGAAATGTCTCCTTACCTACTTGTTTGATGATGTCAGATTTCAGTGCCTGAGAAGAAATTCTCCCCCAGAAGAAAGGGAAGGGAGATGTACTGAGAGATAAAAATGATGGTAGAAACTCAGGAGTGAATGGCTTTTTTGTCACACAAGTCTACAGTGACATATAAAGTATCTCATACATACATATACTACACCTATATCTCCATGTGTGATACATGCCTATCCCTATTTCCACTTCTGTGTATACACTCTTACTATTTAGTACAACACTACAGTGCTAAACACTAAAAAAGAAAGTATTTTATGACAGCATTCAGTATCCACTCTGAAAAAACTAAAGAAATTCAGGCAGTCCCCTGTCATGTGATGTGACAGTAGTCAAAAATCTACACCAGGAGTGGAAGACTGACAAAACCCCAATGTGTTCAGAGAAAATCAGCATCAAGAGAACTTGAACTGGTGGTTCTTGGTCATACAAGGAAGTTAACTCAAGGTGCATCTCTAATAGGAGTCGTTTCATATTAGAGAGATTGTTTCACTTTACAAGGATTCCACAAAATCACTTTGCAAGCCTTTCACACGTGGAGTTTTGTGCAATGTCTGTCAGGCAGAGGCAGTGCTCACCCTGAGACAGACACCAGTGAGCTCCTGCCCACGATTCAAGCCAACTGAAGACATGTTAAATGTCAGACACTGCCCCAAGCTAAGATGCCACCTCTCTCATTAGCTCAGATGAGGCACTGCACTAACTGGGTCCATATGATGCCTGGTCAGCTCAAAACACAGACAGGGTGAGCTCATCCCTGCCTGCACACTGCTCTTGGGCAATGCAGCCAGAGTTTTGCCTGCCTGAACAATGCAGTTGCAGGGAGTGTTATTCCACTGTTGCTCCGTTATTGCCTCACTTACCCCAGGTAATAAAATGAAATATATCTTCAGACTATAATTTTTTTTAATAAAATGCACCTGGTAAATGTTTTACCTGTATTAAGTACTGAAGTTGGAGAAAAAAAATTGCCAACTCAGAACTCATCTGATTTCAGTTATAGCAGAAAGGGTGACACAGGTTCCCCTTTGATGCTACCTGAAAAGAATATTTTGGCTCCATAAATCTTAATCAGCACTTGGTATCTGCCCTCATTTTCTTTGTGCAAGGCTCTGATTCGAGAGTAAAGAAGGGACTGGCTGAGCTCTGCACTGGATTGCTTGGTCTGAATCCTCTGGGGAAAGTGGGATGAAATATTGCCCGTGGACCCAGCAGCAAGGCATGTTCCCACCTCTCCATGACATGGGGGCCATCCACTGGGGCCTTGGGCAAAGCTCACAGATTTGTCACCAGCAACAGTTCTCCTGCCATGGCACTGCTGTCCACATGAATGACCACAGGGACCTGAGGAAGAAGGGGCATTTTTCTGGCATTTCTGAGACCCATGGAATTGAAGAAGCCTTCACAGAATAATTACTTTGTGGAGGTAAGGACAAGGCTTAGCTAATTCCATATCCCTACTGTGCTGGAGACATTTTATTCTTCAAGATAATATATTATTCAGTGAATTCTGCAATCTTTCTCTAAATATTATTTTCACTTAACAATGCAGCTGGCCAAAAATTGCAAAAAAGCACTAGCTGAAAAAACTATTTGCCAGGAAACAGGGTTTCCTTTTTACCTAAATGCATTCCAACATGTTCCAGCTACAATGCTTCCTCCCAGAATATAACTTGACAAGGCAGGCAGTGAGCCTGGCAAGAACTTGGAGACATCAAATGTTCATGATTATCAGCATTAACAGTTGTTTTTGTTCTTATATCAATACTTAAAGCTTGCCCTTACTGAGAAAAGGTTCTTTTTTTTTTTTTTTTTCCTGACCACCAGAAATAATCCTCTTTACATAGCACTGTGATATTTTCAGATTTCCATGTTCAGCTTTGAATGCCCCATGAAACTTGCCCAGTGAGGGAAAGCCTGCCATATTTCATACATATTACAGCTTCATTCTTAACTGGATTTAGTACAGCAATCATTTGTTGCTGCTCCCTTCCCAAGGTGCACTGTCATGGCTGCTGCCTTCTAGGTTTCTTCCTTGTGTTCTATCCATATTTCTCTACCACTACCACCAGATTTGCATTATCAGATTATTTTTCACCAGACTTTTCATAGCCCATGCTAACCTTTGCAGCCACCTAACTATACTTTTGTGTTTTTCTGTGGCAGGGGACGTGGGGTCCTGGCATCCATCAGGATTGGCATCCTGGCATCCTTTGTTACACCAGTACTTTGTTTACGTTTACACCAACCATTTTTTAAGAATCCTTATGCTGCTGCTTGCCTTCAAATCTGACTGAGCTTTTATTCATAAGATACTCAAAAGTGTCATTTTTACAAACAAAATCATCAGTGGTTACACGCAGTGAGAGTTAAGGATGGGGAGCTAAATTCTACTCTTGCACCCATGGATAAAGTTTTGGAATGAATGTGCTGAAGGCAATGGTGCTGCATAAGCTCTATGCTGTGGAGCAGCAAATATAATCATGGATCAATCTCCCTTTTGCAGAATTCTTGTTTAAAGGAATACAGAAGCCCTCTTTGAGCTTCTTCACAAGACAGTCTCCTTACTACCTTCAGGATTAAAAGTTTGTCCTGAGAACCAACTGATAGATTGAAATCAACTCCAGCATTTGATTAAAACCAAGATTCCCCTCTTTGCTCTAACTTCCTCAAACACTTTCAATATATAAACTAGATTTTAAGAGAACTTCCTCTGAACTCAGCTTGAATACACATCTGCAAGACATTTCTTTGGATTCAAGGTAAAGTACCCAGATAGAGTTCTGAGGAGTATGATACACAATATCTTAATTCTCACTCAAACAGCTCCCCTGTGTCTTCATGGAGGGCTGACTCAAATATTAGCTTTTGGATTTGATAAGGGACACATTAAACAAAAGCTGATGCCTGTATCATAAGAAAAAAGCTGTCTCTCAGCCAGATAAGTGGAGCACTACCTACAAGTTAAGTGTGACTATATTCAGGCTTTGCTTGCAGTAGTATTTTCTTCTACAGCCTGCATTTTTTTAAGTAGTGCATAAGCACATCTAATAGAGTAGCTTAGAGGGAGATTTCAATCACCCCCTAGCACATGACAAAAGAGAGATATCTAATGCCAGCTAAGCTGCAACCAGTGCTCCTCTCCCTCCTGAGAACCCCTGTAAGAACTTGGGGTCTGAAACACCATTTTGTTACTCCAGTGACAGAAACAACACTTGAATCGTTTTCTATCCATGAGATAATGAATTACTCCTCTGTCTAAAACACAGAGGCAGCAAAGGAAGGAACATGAACACTCATTTCCTTTTCCAGTCAACAATTAAAACACTCATCAAAAAATGTGACAATCAGTAAAAAAAATCAACGTAAAATTTGGTACTAGCTTGACAGTTTCAATATTGCAAAAAATTCTCTCCTAATAGTCTCAACTAATCAGCTTTAGTGAAGCTGAATAGTTCTTTGAAATTAATGATGCTTCCTGTGGACTACAGTGTTCATCAGCATGAATTAGACAAGTAAAAAAATCCCAATACTTTACAAAGAGATTTTGAAGTAGATCTACAGTAACCACCACGGAGCTGCATGTGATTTAACAAAAACAAAAAACAAAACAAAGCAAAAAACCCCAAAACAAACAAAAAACCCAAAAGAACAAAAACACAACCAAAAAACCCCATAACAAAATAATGGGGTCCAGCTACACAAAATAATATAGAAAAAAAAAGAGTACAAAAAGGTGACACTTAACAGAAAACAATGAGTTTCCACAGGCATTTACCAATTTCCTTACTCTGCACCACACTAATGTTTAAACACACCCTTAGTAAATCTTCCACAGCCAGGGAATATTTCACCCCTTGATGGCTTCCCCATCTTCTCAAACCTGTGTTTTTCCTCAATACTTTCTGAAACCAGAGGTACAGGCTAAGAATGCCAGAATTTCCTACTGAAATGCCACTCAATTACAGTAAAGCTTTCAGAACTTAATTTACAAGGTCCTCTGCCCAGGACTCAGCCTTCTGCTGCTCACATCCTGGAGGAAAGTGCTGAAAGGTGTTACATTGCTCCTGTTGGCCATAAATGCCAACAGCTCTGTCATTCATTTAGCAACTAAAGCATTTCTCCATAAAACTTAAGAAAAAGACCAAACTTCAGCTCACCCCTGAGGAACCATCCCCTTTCATCCCAGTCCTGCTCATAATCAACTCCCTGCACAAGGGGGCTCTGATCCGTGGCTGTGGCTTTCAGATACTGCCACCAGAAGGAGTAAATGGTAGAAACAACAAGAGGTTTATCCCCGAGAGGATTGCATCCAGACACTTGCCTCACAGTGATAAGCAAGTATCCAAACAATCAGAGGCACCCACAGCACTGCTCTCAGAATTCTTCCTGTGTTTCTGAGTCTCACCAGAGGTGAAGAAGGAGATTTCCTTCTCAAGGGCCACTGCTATGTGAAAGCAACACTTACTTCAGGAAAACAAGTGCTAGCTGAAAACCTAAGTTAGCAAGAAAGAAAGGATGAGAGCTGCCTTTCCCTCAGGCAGGCAAGTAGCCATTAGGAAGTTATTTCCAAAGGTTTAGGATAGGTTGTGATACCTGCCAGGTGAAATAAAGCCCTGAGTATCCTCAGCAGATCTTGTTCCACAACCCCATAAACAAGCCTCCCACAGATGAAGCAGCATGACACCCTGCTTTTGGCTCCTGTCTAGTAGAATCACCCAGGAAGCAAGATTTATTTTGCTTAAGGGTAAAGAAGGTCTGTTCCCACAGGAGATCTTCAGCTCCTGCTTTGGGAAAACTAAATAGGTCGATTATGCCTGCTACAGCCTCATAAATCCACGTCAACAGCTGCCTCAGGGAGAGGCATTGCTCCTCTGGGTGATTTTCCTCCCTACTTAGAGAAGATGAACAGCTGGTTACATGTATCACAGCTCTGGCAAAACACTTACCCCTAGCCTTATGCCACTGGAGGAGCAGGTTTCTGTCACTGAGACCAAAAGAAAGCAGGAGACAGAGCAGAAGCAGCTTATTTTTTTGGAGCTGGCTTCTTCAGGTCAGAGATAAAATAGAAGTTAGAGCACTTTGGTAGTTGGCTTCCTGAATGAAGCAAAGCAAAGCAGCCCAGTTTTAAACCTGCTGATGAACATCACAGTAATTATAATTTGCATCCACAAAAAAAATTGACTTTTATACTAAAAAAATTCCACGGTTGTGGGTAAAGCAGATCTTGTACTGAAGTTAAAGGGCTGCTGCAGAGAAGGGGGGGACTGCCTCATGAGAGAACCTTTCTGTGCAGTTACATCTGGTTCCAGTGCCAGGGCCACATCATGCAGCTGGCACCATCACCCATAGCTATGGTGCTGAGGACTTTAGAGTCCCCACAGTATGGCACACCCTGTAACATCCCCCAAAATTTGGTGGCAGGGGCAGTCTGTCTGCTGCCTGGCAGCTGGATCCCACCTCATCCTGCACAGCTTCTTACCTCAGAATTTTATCTCCAGGCTAAGCCTGGGAGGTAGGGAGGCCAGGCTCATCCCTCAGAATACAGACATACAGGCAAAAATATTAATCACTGTGAGCAGGTTTAGTAAAACCAGGTCATTACAAAGCTCCAGGAACCACACAGATCTGAAGTTTTCTCTGACAACAGATACAGCTCCACTGATACCAACAGAGATACAGCAGCTCACTGAAAATCAAGGGCAAAATACATTAGGCTAACACTGGCATTTAATAACTTGGTGCTGGCAAGAATTTTTTAAGATAGGCAGTGCTGCACACACAGGTGGCAAGTTTCCAAGGAACACAAAGTCCCTGCATACTGGGGCAGAAATATTATCACACCAGTTCTCAACAGTCTGTTTTTCCTTTCATAGCTGGACGTGTCAAACAGACCACAACCAGCAGATAAGAAATGCCTACAGAATCAGAGGACAGATTAGAGAGGCAGCAACAGCAGCTGAGAGAACCATCTACCACAACTGCAAGGCAGATCAAGGGAGCTGAGAAAAGCTAAGTGCAGTTTCAAACTTCACAGGGCATTCAAGCTATTCCATAAATAAACAGGGCATTAAGGAGGCTGTGAAAACACCAATTTGTCCAGCCTGCTTGTTAGCCATGGTCTCCCTGACATCAAGTTGTGGCTACCACTGCTGCTGGTAACATCCAGTAAAAATAAGTCAGCCTCTTCCCACAGCTTAGAGGGAAATTTTCATGTATCAGTGTTTGTGAGGATGTATGCATCTGGTTTGCAGCACACAGCCATATTAAGACCCAGAACTATTAATATGGGAGAGCTCTGTGACCCAAAGACATGCCTGAGGTGTAAAGCTTTCCCTCCAACATATGCATTCCCTGGAACTAAAACAAGTACAAGTACAGCAGAGTTTGCATACTCAGGAAGGATTTTATTTCGTGCAGTGCCAGTGACTGGAATGCAATAAAAACTGCACTGGCAAGGTCTGCAGTGTTTTGCAGTGCTTTAGAGTTACACATCAGCTCTCACCAGAGGTCCTGGACAAACACATCGTGTAACCAAGCTGTGCAATGTGGGAGGGGTCTCTGGGAGACCCAAAAAAGGTCACAAGAGCATGGATTTCCCCACCTCAGACAGCACAAGCTCTCTGGCTGCATGATGTGGCCCTGGAGCCACGTGTAACTCCACGGGAAGTTCCTCTGCCATGAGGCACAGCCTCCTCTGTCTGCTCACACGGGGGAGCTCCTGAAGGGGCAGGATTTCCCACTGGATGAAGATCAGGATTTAGGGATACTCTGTGGACTGCAGGCAAACAAAAATACTGTCTATGGGAAGATTAAAGCCCAGCATCTACTCTCTGGGATCAGGTGGGCAGATGAAAGCAGTACCAGCTAGGGGAGCTTAATTCCCTTTAATGAAGTATTGCTTGTTAAACCAACTGATTCATTTTTGCAGGTGAGAAAAATGAGCTTATTAGGCACCAGGTAGTCTGGTTTAATTTTCCTAAATTTCCAGGTGGGAACTTTAGCCAGCATTTAACTAGCAATCCCTCTCAGCTCGAGGTTAGTCCACACAGCTGCATGCCAGCCACATTCTGGCAGAGTCTTATCATATCTAGAAAAGCAAAAATATCACCTGACAACCAATTGTAACACCAAATAGTATCAGAGAACCTTATAACATGACAGCCATTGAGATTTTTTTCTTTTTGCTTTTGAACAGTCACTCAGAAGGGAAAATACCAAGTGAGTGCAACTGTGTCCCTAATGTCAGCCCGGGAACAAGAGTCCAAGAGTAAACAAATAAAATTTACACTTCACTTCTCCTTCCCTGCCAAAGAGTGGCACGATGCACAGAGCTCCATAACACCCCTTACAGCACAGCTCCTTTTTGGGTGGCTTGAAATGCTGCACTTTCAAGGTCTGTATTTTTCCCCCTCACTCACAATAAGCCAAATTAAATAAGTTGGATCAAACTTGACAAACGTAACCTAAAACTTGCAGAGCTATTGTTGGCAGCTTCAAAAATCCACCCCATTTCCTGCTCCAGCTCAATGAGGCTAAAGACACATTTATGCTGCAAAGGTGAAACTACTACAATGCACAAAGTACAAGAGCTAAGAAAAACATCCAGGGTGTTATTAAATGTTAGTAGAAAATCTTACAGCACTTGAAGTATCCAGTTATTTTTACCTGGGGTTCTGGTGATTAACAAGCTGTGAATGTCAGATCCATCTAACTCACCCTGAAAGCACAGGAGAGGGAACTGGGGAACAGGTCCTTAGCACCACTTACTGAAACAACACAAAAGTAAGAATTATTATTATTGCTAGTTCCACTACGGTGCTTCAATTCAACTGAAAATCTGCCCTCTGATAGCACAAAGGTGAGTCAAGTGCCTCAGGAGATGTAACAACTAGCATTATTCTCCAGCTTAGCTGATATTATACCTTGCAAGACAAAACTATGAGGAATCAACACTCTTTGTATCCCTGACATATACAGGTGATTTTCATTTATAGCTCTGCCTTCCCCTCCCCTCCCCAGTGAAAAAGTTGGAGAGTATTCCCGAGTATTTAGAGGAGAATATGGTGTAAAATTAAGAGGAGAATATGGTGTAAAATGCTCAACGTGCCTCACAAGGAACTATCAGCAGACCCTGTGCCTGCACGGCAAAGGATTGAACTAAAGCAAGAGACAGCATCTGCTTCAGGAAAGTGGTCAGGCAAATATTTAACCAGGTGGGAAATGTTATTTGTAGGTGCTGCTTCCCCTTAGTGGAAACTGAGGTTCTGGCTATGAAATCTCTCATCACAGCACTCCAGTGATGTGCTTTCAACAATTAGTAGCACTATTCTGTCCTTCCCCAGCCTGTACTTCCAAGCTGTCTGTGAAAAAACAAAAACAAAAAAACGAAAACAAAAACAAAAAAAGGAAAATAAAAACAAAAAAACGAAAATAAAAACAAAAAAACGAAAACAAAAAACGAAAACAAAACCAAATAAAACATAAACAAAACCAAATAAAACATAAACAAAACCAAAAACCACTCAACTATTACGGTCTGCTGACCTGCCCAGCACGAAGCAAGGCGGCAGCCAGCAGCTGATAAGTGAGGGAAGAGAAGGCAGTGGCAGGGACTGGAATTTGTCACCGTGTTCTGATTCACCACTAATTCATGTGGGATGCTGCACAGAACCCAAGGACGGGCTCACTTTTTACCCTCTGCAGTTTCTTTTCAGCTTATAGGTGGGGCTCAGCTCACAGGATTTCCCCTTCCTCTCCTGCTACCAATATCCAAGGTTACTTACCCAACAGGGACCACGGGTTGGAAAAAGCTTCAAGAAGCCCCGGGTTCACCTCAGCTAAGGGCGGGCCGGCGCCATGCCCTGGGGGACGCCTCAGGCCGCTAAAAGGGCCTCAGGACCCGCACAACTTGGGGCGTCACTCAGCACCGCGGTAACGCAAAGGTGCTCTACATATCCTGGTGCTTCAAAAATTACGGTGTGGGTGCGTGTACACACATCTTCTCCAGAGAATAACAGCGATGGGTGCCGGGCAGCTCCCGCTGCAGCCATTTCAGGGGTCACCCCCCTCACACCCCCTGACAGACCCCGACATGGCGGACACGGCGCTGCGGCGCCCCCTGCCGGCCGGGCGGACGCTGGCACAGGGCAGGGGCGGCGGCAGAAGGGACGGGATTTGGGGGGGGGAGTCCCGTCCGGCGGCTTCTCCCGCTATCCCGCTGCCCCAGAGGGTGCCCTGAGGTCGGGGAAGGTGGAGAGGCGTTTCCTCCAGCCCCCGAGGAGTGTTTCGTCCAGGGGGAGTTCAGCCGTGGCCTCTCCGTAGCGCCCCTTCCCCAAGGAAAGGTCGCGCTGCGGGGTGCGGGGAGGAGGAATGGCGGCGGGGTGGGTGACGCGGTTCAACCCCAACCTCCTCCCAGGTGTCTGAGCCGGGAGCAAGGACACCCTTGGAGCCTTGGAGCAAGGACACCCTTGGAGCAAGGACACAAAAATGACCCGAGGGTTGAAGCAACCTCTGCTCTAGAGGCAGGCTGAGAGAATTGGGGTGGTTCAGCCTGGAGAAGAGAAGGTTCTGGAGGGACCTTCTTGAGGCCAACCAATACTTTGGGGCTTTTTTTATAAGAAAGATGGGGACAAACTTTTTTAGCAGGGCCTGTGATGGGAGGAGAAGGAAGGAGTGATGGTTTTCAACTGAGCCAGGGCAGATTTAGACTTGAGAGTAAGAGGAAATTTTTTTACAGTGAGGGTGGCCCTGGCTGCCCCATCCCTGTCAGTGTTGGGTGGGATGGGGCTGGGAGCAGCCTGGGAGTTGATGCCCCTTGGAGACCCCTCCATCCCAAACCATTCTGATTCCCTGACTTCTCTCCACAGACTGCAGTCTGGCAGGGTAAAGTTCCATCCTGCTACGTGGGACACGAGCAGCAAAAAAGTCCCCAAACCAAGCAGCCCTCTGGCAGAAGCTCTCCGGCTGCTTTCCATCTATGTGACCCTCATTAAATCTCCTTTTTTAATGCAGCCCTGCTGAGGCAGCAGCTTTCAGAGGGGGGGCATTTTCTGGCTGTGTTTCAAGCTCTGGTTGAAAGCAATTAAAACCTTGAGCGTGGTGCTCATCTCCCAAAGTCCCAGGCCTTGTTTAATAGGTTGAGGCCATCAGGCTAAGGTCCAGGCAGCATATTTGTACTTTGAATTTATGTGTAAAGGCAGCCTGGTCAGGACACAGGAATATACCTAAGGAACCAAGAGAAAGAAACTTGCCTCTACACTGGCTAACATGAGAAAATTCATCCTCCTGTCTCAGTCTTGGTCATCCACATCCTATAGGACTCATAGGAAAAGCAACGTGGAAATTAAAACCCCTTGTTCCAAATCCTTCCACCTCTGTCTGTCCATCAGACATCCTCTGTCCCTGGCTTAATGGGATCAGGAGGATGGGGCAAAACTGGCATGACCATCATGTGCTCCACTTCTTTTTAAAAAAGAAGCCATGTGATGCTTATTTTGCCTTCAGCAAGGCTTTCTTTACGGGTACAATAATTTAAAAAAAAAAAAAAAGAAACACAAACTAGAGTTCAGAAGATGCTCTGTCCTCAGAGAGCAGTATCAGTGGTTCACTGTCAAATTGAAAGGATATTTTCCATGATGATCTGTCTTGGGTGACTTGAACACCTTTATAAATAATTTGCAGGATGGAAAAGAACATGCTCACTAATTCTGCAGATGACAAAAGCTTTAAGGAAGCTTGATGTCAGAGCTAGAATGAACATGATCTTGACAAATCAGAAGGACAGTCTTAAAAAAAATAAATGTAACCCAGTTTGTAATCTACTGAAGAAAAATGCAGTGGCCTACACTTAGTCAGGATAAGCCCTGGTATGAAACAGGGAAGAGTGAGGCAGTGGCAGAATGCTTCAGGGATGTTTGTAAGGAATCCTAAAATTACTAAGAGTCAAAATCATGCTGCAAAAAAACACATAAGATGCAGTTACATCTAAAAAAACACATAAGGTGCAGTTACATTTGTGAGAAATCCCCATCGAGTAACAACAGCAGCAAACCCAGAAGTCCTTAGACCTTGGCTGAAATACTGCATTTAAAAGCTATGGACCAATTGCAGAGAGCCAAGAGTGTCAAAGGAACAGAAAATATGACATGAGGCATTTGTCATCATTCTTTCAACCTTCCCTGCACAAAGAGGATAAGATCAAAGGACAACATAACTAGCTGTCAGATACAAGGAGGACTTTCCAGGACTAGGAAGGAATTATCTAGGTAGTATCTCCCTAAAGGGAGGGGGACAGTGATGAGCTAAGCTGTCAGCAGAGAGGCTGGAGTGAGCATCAGAAGAGGTGAGAGGATGCTTTTTAAGAGTAACCATCACAAAGAACCAGGGAGATTGCTTTGGGAGGTTGAGGAGCCTCTATCATCAGATGCTGGGAAAAGCAGTTTGACCAAAAAACCAAAAAAACTGCCAGGAATGACAAAGCCATAGGTGGATGGGACCCTCTGCAGCACTGAGCCTCCAGTTCTGTTGACTGGCAAGGGTGCTGCTGAGTTAACCCATCCCCAAGTCATCATCCACTCAGCTTTTTGTCACCCTCAGCCTGCAGGAGCAGAAACACCCAGGGAGCTTCAAGATGCTGACAAGTCCTCTGAACAACACTGCTTAAAATACCTCCCTTCCTCCCAGGGCTATAAACAATCTCTGCACACGAAATGCAAAGCTGGAGTTAAGTCTGACTGGCCACAGGGAATATGAAATTATATACTCTGACTTGAAGGGTTTTATGTGAATCCAGCCAAAACTTTCTGAAGTGGATGCCTCAGATCAGGCCATTAAGTCCCTACACAGAAGCTCAAATCAGTGGCCTCATTTTCAAACACACACTGAGCACTCAGCAGCTCCTGGAGAGTCTAAGAGGAGCTGGTGATTGCTTGTCACATCTGAGAACTCGTGCCACGTTGGCTCTGAAATGGGGACCTGAAAGCAATTTTCACAACCCTAATCCTGGTGTTTTGTGAACAAAATTTTTTAGAATTTTTTTTAATCCCTACTTTTGTTTTTTGTTTTGTTTTATTTCATAGACCATTATTTTCTTCGTAATGTAAAAACAAATATTTCACATTAAAGCAACTCCAAAGCTCCAACTTTGGAAATCTTCAATGGGTGCAGAACTTACAGGCTGAGAACTGCAGCACGCTGAAGATTTTTTACCATATCAAACACAGCTCACACTCCCACATCCCCTCCTGCATTCATAATCGTGTTCTGACTCACATAATAATCACATTTGGGTCCTTGTCCTGCTTGGGAAATTTCAGGGCTGCAAGGCAGGGATGCATTTTCCAACCTACAGCACCCATTTTTGGTTAAACCACAAGCAACCATTACTGCCACAGCCAAGAAACTGGTTCTTCACCATTATAAAGCACCAGTTACCACACCTGAACTCTTAAGCAGCAAAAGCCATCTGGTGCAGCATCTTTAACACTTTATTAAAGAGATGCAAAAAAAAGGAATAGAGTTCTGTCACTAAATGGGGAGCTTTTGTTACTGCCACTCTCCAAGAAGTTATAATGTGGTGGGGTTTTTTTGGAGCTCAGCAAAGGAAAAAGTAGGACAGATGAGAAGTTGTGGCTACCTATAATTATAGTTGAACAGGAAAAATGAATTTTACCCCCAGACTCTGAGTGTTTCATGAAAAATTCATCAAGCACATGATTTTGGGTGAGCTTGGAGCAGAAATTCACAACTTTTTTTTCCCCAGATTTCATCCTCAACAAACTGTAAGAACAGGTTTTAGGAATTTTGCCAGGAGGATGCATAGCCAGTAGCAGATGCTTGCCACAGTCATTAAAGCTCAAAAACAGGAGAAAAGGACCCACTGAAAATCTTGTCCCATTACCAGGATTTTTAGTAATGTAAAATGACATATTCAGTGGGATTGCTCTCACCTGACTTCAGATGTCTGCTTGCTTTAATAATGGCTTTTCCTTGCATTAGCAGTTGGCTTTCTTTAGTCTATTGCATTTGTCTTAAGTGGTTGCCTGTATTTATGTTATTGTTGTAATTCATTCTTCTCAAACTTTGCTCTTCTTTAACCTTCCCTTTTTCTTCTTCACAAACGTTCCAAACAATTAAGAGATTTATAAGGAACAATACACATACCAGAGAATAAGAACCCTTCCCCTGACCTAAACTGCTTAGATTTCATCTATCTTCAACGAAGTACCAGTTAATTGCTAATTCATTTACACTTTTTTTTAAGACATCTTTCTTAAGAAAAATTTATTTTACCCGTGTTCATGCTGCCCTCTCATTTCCCCACCTAGAAATGAAAATATCCCAGTGGTATCCTTGAAACTGGAAACACAGCCAACAAATACCTGCTGAGCTCACTTGGGTTAAATGTGAAGGTTAGCAGCATTTCCTTTTTTAGTATTTCAGGAATTTTCATCACTATTAAAACATGACAGAGTCTCCTACCTTCACATTAAAAATCCTACCAGACAAATTAAAAAAATTTTAAAAAACCCCAAAACACAACAAAGTTTTCCACTTCCCATCAGTCAAACACCCTGACATGCAGCAGCTGAAAACTTGGAAGTCATTCATTCCTCACTCTCCCATGAGACACCTCCAGTTTCTCAGGAAAAGTCAATCCAGCATCCCCAGAGTGACCAGGAGGTGGTGTCCCCACACCTGGAGGGCACAGATGGAGAAAGCCACATGTTCTCCTCCAGCCACCCATCACACCTCACCTCTGCACCATCCAAGGAGGCAACAGAGCCAGGGAGCAAATCTTCAGCCTCACCTGAATATTTTATTCCCTTCTGAGAGGAAACTGGCAGCTGAAAACAAACCAGCACCTGAACCAACACCAACAATAAGGCACCTGAAGTAGGCACAGGTCTGAAGAGCTGAGGGTGTATTCCCTTTTTTAGTATTTCAGGAATCTTCATCACTATTAAAACATGAAAGGGTTTCCTACCTTCACACTAAAAATCCTACCAGCCAAAGAAAAAAAATAAAAAAAACCAACAAAGCTTTCCACTTCCCATCAGTCAAACACCCTGACATGCAGCAGCTGAAAACTTGGAAGTCATTCATTCCTCACTCTCCTGTGTGACACCTCCAGTTTCTCAGGAAAAGTCAATCCAACATCCCCAGAGTGACCAGGAGGTGGTGTCCCCACACCTGCAGGACACAGAGCCACATGTCACCAGCACAGGAGCCACACCAGGTGCTGCCTTTCCAGGCTTCTCCTTCAGCACCTCACCTCTGCACCATCCAAGGAGGCAACAGAGCCAGGGAGCAAATCCTCAGCCTCACCTGAATATTTTATTTCCTTCTGAGAGGAAACTGGCAGCTGAAAACAAACCAGCACCTGAACCAACACCAACAATAGGGCACCTGAAGTAGGCACAGGTCTGAAGAGCTGAGGGTGCATTCCCTTTTTTAGTATTTCAGGAATCTTCATCACTATTAAAACATGAAAGGGTTTCCTACCTTCACACTAAAAATCCTACCAGCCAAAGAAAAAAAATAAAAAAAACCAACAAAGCTTTCCACTTCCAATCAGACACCCTGACATGCAGCAGCTGAAAACTTGGAAGTCATTCATTCCTCACTCTCCTGTGTGACACCTCCAGTTTCTCAGGAAAAGTCAATCCAGCATCCCCAGAGTGACCAGGAGGTGGTGTCCCCACACCTGCAGGACACAGAGCCACATGTCACCAGCACAGGAGCCACACCAGGTGCTGCCTTTCCAGGCTTCTCCTCCAGCACCTCACCTCTGCACCATCCAAGGAGGCAACAGAGCCAGGGAGCAAATCCTCAGCCTCACCTGAATATTTTATTCCCTTCTGAGAGGAAACTGGCAGCTGAAAACAAACCAGCACCTGACCCAACACCAACAATAAGGCACCTGAAGTAGGCACAGGTTTGAAGAGCTGAGGGTGCATTCCCTTTTTTAGTATTTCAGGAATTTTCATCACTATTAAAACATGAAAGGGTTTCCTACCTTCACACTAAAAATCCTACCAGCCAAAGAAAAAAAAATAAAAAAAACCAACAAAGCTTTCCACTTCCAATCAGACACCCTGACACGCAGCAGCTGAAAACTTGGAAGTCATTCATTCCTCACTCTCCCATGAGACACCTCCAGTTTCTCAGGAAAAGTCAATCCAGCATCCCCAGAGTGACCAGGAGGTGGTGTCCCCACACCTGCAGGACACAGAGCCACATGTCACCACCACAGGAGCCACACCAGGTGCTGCCTTTCCAGGCTTCTCCTCCAGTACCTCACCTCTGCACCATCCAAGGAGGCAACAGAGCCAGGGAGCAAATCCTCAGCCTCACCTGAATATTTTATTCCCTTCTGAGAGGAAACTGGCAGCTGAAAACAAACCAGCACCTGAACCAACACCAACAATAGGGCACCTGAAGTAGGCACAGGTCTGAAGAGCTGAGGATGCTCCAGTTCTGCAGGAGGTTAACTCTATTAACATGACAGAGCTGCAGAAAAACAGAAGTGGAATTACACATCTTTCAAGAAGTGAATCTGAATGCTTCACCTCTTCCCAAGGAAGTTTTTTGTTAGGGTGAATTCTCCTGTCTGAATTTCTAATGATTTGGGCTCAGAGAAAGAAGTGGCAGTAGCTTGTGCTCATTGTAAGAATCCAGTTGTGTTTCAAGGTGAGGAAATAAATCCTAAACCAATTATCTGTATTAGCTACTCCAGTTAGTGAGGTTTAAAACAGCACAGGCAATACTAATCACACCTTTGTGACTCCCCATTGAATCAGAAGAAAAGACACCTGCGTTTGTAAATGTTTTGCTGCTCAAAAGCAAGTCCTAAATACTGGGCACAACCACGCTTTGAGCAGAACTGGGATTGTGGGCAGCTGCATCCCTGGAGGAGAGGGATGGCAGTGTACAGACCTGTGGAATATCTGCTGTCAGCCACAGGAGGGCAAACCGAGCTCAGCCAAACTACAGAAACCAAAGCACAGCAGCCAGACCAAGGCAGGACCGACTGAAGAAAATACAGAATATTTCTCGGCATCCTCCAGACCAAACATCCTTGGTTTTTTTGGTTTTTTTTTTTTTTTTTTTTGTTGGTCGATGTTGGTTTGTTGTTTGTTTGTTGTTTTTTTTTTTCCACTACACATTAGCAGCTCTGGAAGGAGCAGCAGAGAGCATGGAGGGGACCAGCCCAGAAGGGACAAGCTTGTTGGGACTGTGGCCACCAGCACAGGATCTCCCAGGAGCCAAACTGATTTTTTGCAAGCCAAATCCCAACTTGCAGTGGTCTGAGGAGCAGAAAATCAGGCCCCAAAAGCTCCCCAGAGGTCAAAAGGTTTGCCAATCACAGAGCTGAGAGCTGAGTAAACTTATTTGGTCACTGCAGACACTGCAGCTATTCATAATTCCCCTTCAATTGAAAATAATTTTGGGATCTGAAAAGAAGACTGGTGTCCCATAAATGCTGGCATCTCCCCAGCAATCAGTGAAGTTCCCTGGCGGCTGGCCAGGCACATCCACTGCTGGCAGCAGTAATTCCTTCTCATTATAATGTTTATACCTGCCTAAAGCTGAGCCAGGTGAGCTGGCAATATGCAGCAGAATGGCAAAGGTCTCACATCCAGTGAAGGGTCAAGAAGGTCACTCTGGAGGTTTTTTTATCACTGGATGAAAGCTTGATCCAAATTCACACCCCTCAAAGTTTTGGAGTTCCCATTGTCAAGTTTCTGCTAGACATCAGCCTTTTACTTTGCCCACAGATGTGCTTTAGTTTTCATTACAGAGATGGTGAAGGTAACCTCTAGATGACATTTTTGTAACTCAATTCAAGAGTTTTTTAACTTGAGCATTTAAGAATATTTTTTAAAAGCAAATCTTGGTGGTTTTTTCTCCTTAGAAAGATGAGACAGGTGTTTCTCAGCTTTGCTGCAGGACCTGTGGGAAATAATGGGTGCTTATTTTATGCCTTTTCCTCCTAGCTTAGAGCTGTTATATACAGATTTGTTTTCTTCCCCACTTGGAAGCATTCTTTTTTTTCTCACTGTCAAGTCAAATCTGGGGGGTATCCAACAGAGACTGAGGGATGCCCAAGATTTTAATTTTTGCATTCTATGTTCACAGCACCCCAAGGGAAAGTTACTTCAACACATATGTGTTGGAAAGCATGACCAGAAAAAGACAAAAGGTTGCCTCCACCTTCACTGGGAGTGAGAAATCTCTGCCCAAGGTGTGCTCTCCTCCAAATGCACATTTTAGCTCAGCTAAAAAACCACATCTTCCAGTCTAAGAAAAACCAGCATTTTTAAATGCAAAAGGCATACAAACAGACTTCCCAAAATGATCCTCCCAAAGAAGGAGAACCAAGGGAAAACATTCCTTCAGGGGCCACCTTAAAAGTAAAAGCCAGCTGTGAATAGGAGCCCACAGCACACCAGATCTGTCACCCTGCTTTCCTCCAAAAAGCCCAAAAGCTTTAAAATGGGAGGTTATCTAACTCTGTCTTGTGGTTTTCAAGCCAGTCACATCACCCTATTGGCCACCCTCATGCTTCCAGGCTGATTTTATTTAATTCAAGCAGTCTGATCACAAGAGTGGGAGCTTGAGCCCTAAGGAAAATACTGATTATCATGAGACTCCTGAGTAAAAAGAACAGGAGGGAATGGTGAAGTGCAGGGGTCTTTAAACACAGAGGCTGTGTCTCATACCTGTGCCATTTGCCTGTTTCTGCAGGAAGCCTGGTTCCTTCCCTTGGGTGGCAGGCAGTTGAGCATCTGAGACCTGAATTTGCAAGTTCCAGGTGTATTTCAAAAGGAATTGGAAAGATCCCCTCACTTGTCTGCAGGTATTTCAATCCCATCACTCAGGCAGGAACTGAACAGCTGCTACATTAAAGGGAAAGCCCACACCTCAGAAGCAGAAAGGAGGAAGATGTTACAAGCAGACCCGAGCAAAAGGCAGCTTATGATTAAGTCATGAGCAGGTAATTAGGGGTGTAAGAGCACTGAAATACCCTCACAGATCTTTTCTTTGAGGCCTCCACCTCGGGGAGGCAAGAGGCTCAGCTCTAAGTGCCTGCAGGATCTGTGCCAGCCCTTCTTTGTCACAGCCCCCTGCTCATTTCCAGGCTTGCTACAAGGAACCAGGCTAAATAAAGCAGGACCTGGTGAAGGGAACTGGTGCCAGTTTGCTTGTGTCAAATTAAATCTGAAGTTAAGTAATAGGAAAGACTGAATTTTAGAGGAATTGAGCCCGTGGTAGCTGGGGTTCTGATGCACTCATGGTCTGTTATTTAAATTGCCCCAGTTTCACATTTCTAGGGTTTTTAGCTCCTGGTTGCAATGGGGCAGCAACCAGGCAGGAAAAATGGGATGCACCAGAGCAAGGATGGAAAGAAGGGATAAGGCAGCAACTGAGGAATCAGGGAATTCCTACCAGACTGTGGGATGCAAGAAGGTGCACGCAGGCAGAACAAAAGAGCATTTTTACTAAAAGAAGGGAGGGACAAGAACAGCAGAGCCAGAGATGACAGGAGTTGGCAGGGGCAGACAGAAGCAGGGAGACACTGCCATTGAAAAGTTTGGATGACAAAGTGATACTGAGGGTCAGCAAATGCAGGAAAAGAGGAGGGAGTCAAAGGGTCTCTCCATATGAGGCTGTTCTGAGGAGGGTCAGGGTTTTGCTTCTTGAATTTGGGGGAATAAGGTCTATTTTTAAAAATCCTTGGGCTCTTTCGAGTTAACTCTGGTTGAGTTAATTTACTCTTTGCATATAATTAGTTTTTGCTGCCAGGCAGTCATATTTGCCATTTTTGAGTCTAATTAATCATTAAGGCACCTGGAGTCTTTCTGTGAGCATTTGAGAAATTCCATCTGTGTAAAGGGAGGTTTGCTTGGGTTTGTGTCTACTGCAAACAGCCTTGCAAGCCAGGGACAGCTGACACCACCCCAAGGCTGGGTGCTTGTCATGCTCAAAACCTGACTATCAGGAATCTGGGTGCACTTCTTAGTCAAACTCTATACTCAGAATATCTTTCCCTGCAACAGTCGAGCTGCTTGGTGGAGAAATAGATGTTAAGAAGCTAAGTGGATGTTAAAATGGAGTAAAAATACTTCCTTGTCTGTATGTCTTAACAACCTGGGGCTGCAGGTTCACTTCTGCCCATTTTTGCAGGGAGCAAAATGTAGGATCTGCTAAAACCAGGTGAAGAGAGGAGGAGGTGAAGGAAGAGGAGGAGGTGTCTGAAACCCAGCAGGACTCAGCCCAGTGGAGACCTTGAGGGGAGATCTCACAATGCTCCTCTCAAACTTCAGGCAAGTGGTGAAGTATTTTAAATGAACTCACATGAGGTCACCTGGGCAGCCACCAGGAATTCAAAGGGTGATATTTCTAATGGAAAGGTCTGTGGATATCAAAACTCACAATAGAAACCTAAATTCTTACCGAGTGACTCAGATGAAGGAAATGAAGCATATTCCTGTCTACCACTGAGTTACTGGAGCTGCACTTTGCATTTTTGCTGTTACCATTAAAGTAATGATTTTGACTGACAGGAGCTCATTTTTAATTAGCCAGATCAACCAAGGCACAACATCAGCGTTTCTGAAAGCATCTGAAAAAGCAGCCTAATTCTGCAAGAAAAGCTTATTTCCATTTGAAGATTAAAGGTTCCCGACAGCAGCAATATGTTTCTATCTGCCCTTTCAAAAGGAAGACTTGAAAACATCAGCCTGTACCACATGAGAGATTAAAAGATACAGGGAGATAACTCGCAGCCAATCCTGCTCCTCCTAGGTCTTTCTTCCTTAATCCTGTCCAGCAACAGCCTTTAGCAACAACACTATAACCTCATTAATCAAGGATTATTAGTGAGAGATGTTAATGCAGCATTTTTACCCACCCATCTCAGAAGCACTCTGAGTGCACCATCAGCCCCAAATTCACCAAGAGAATCCCGTGAAGGGAGGAGACCCATCCTGCTTGGGAGAGTGGGTTGGGCTGGAGCAGAACCTGCCCACCCACCTGGGGACAAGGGCAAGGGCTGCTCCTTGGCTCCAGGGACCAGAGATCACTTTTCCCAGCAGCTTGGCTCCAAGAGCAGGAGGAGAAAGCTGCCTCCCAGCTCAAATGTTGCTGTGTGAGGAGGGGCAGCTGGAAATGGGAGGGAGAATGGATGACTGAGATACCAAAGCATCATCTGCCACAGCTTTGCTCTCCCATCCTATCTGGTGGGGATTGATTAAATCCACACACATAGCACAGCAGCAGCCTCTTATCTCCACTGCTTCTGTCTCCAGGAGTGCTCCTGCTGCTTGAGACATTTTTAACCAAACATTTTCCTGACGTGTAATGCTGCTCCAGAAAACCTTCCAGCTGCTGGGAGCAGTGGGCAGGGAGGCTGGAAAGGGTGCAGACAGACACACAGACACCCCACGGGGCTTGCAGGTGGGTGCCACAGCGACCAGGGGGAGCCCTGGACCTCCCTTGCCTGTCACAACAAGCAGGAGCAAAAAGGGTGCTGAGCTGAGAACACACCCACTATTTTTACACCCCAACCAGATGTTTTCATTTTGATGAAAAGGGTCCAAAAGATTAATGGATTATTTTGTTTGTTCCAGTATGAAACAGACAGAGTTAAAAACCTTGAAAGCTGCAGCAAAGAGAAACTCCCATTCCCTGGACAGCTGTGAGTGGGATGGCTGCCAGCTGCAGGGCAGGGAAGCAAACCCTGCCAGAAAATATTCCTGCAGCCAGGCTCCACTGGTTTGGTTTCTCTTTCCCAGATTTCACAACCTCCTTGCATGAAGCACTGAAGGGCCTGAGCATTACTTTCTCCTGCTGCTGGGTGGGCCTATTTGGAAGGAAAAAGCTGAACCAAGTATTTCAATATAACAAATTTAAACTCCACAACCTCACAGGTAACCACTGGAAAACACTCAAAGAGATCTCTCCTTGTGGTGAGAACCCTGATGGTCTCCTGCTTCTGCAAACCACTGACTGTGCCCCTCTGCCTCATACCAGCTTTCCCAGACCTGCAACACAACCTTTTGCAAACCTTAGAGGAGCCATTTACAGTCTGATCAGCAAACTGTGCAACTGCACCTCACTCAAGGTGCAGCTGAGTATCTGTGCAAGGACTTATTAAGACACCCAGCTTTGGTTTAGGTCCTCTTTTTTATTTATTCTTGATTATCATTATTTATTTTATTTTTTAGCCAACATAGCCTCTTCAGAAACAGCCATTTCCAGGAATTGCAGCAAACTTGCACCACCTAACGACAACAGAAGAGCTTTTTTTTTTTTGTTTCAGAGCCAGAACTGACACAGCAGCTCAGCACTGCTCCCTGGTACAGCCTCTCAGCATCCTACCCCCAGCACCTCACATTTCTAAAGCCTCAAAAAAGCAGCACTTGACCCTAGCCAGCTGTTTGGAAGACACCAAGAGGGCCCCTGACCTGACTTTATCTTCTGCCCTGCTACATGTCCATCCATTGGGGATGAGCCTGGATGCTGCTGCCCCTCCAGGAATGACTGCACTTTGCAGAGGAGCTGCTGTGCCTCCTCACCTCTGGCTCAAGCATTTCTGGATTCCTTGTCACAAAGAGCCCTGGCCACAGAGAACTCTCCTTGCCTGATATTAACTTGTTTTTTCCTTCCCATGTATTTCAAGGCCTCAAAGACACCTTCTTCCCCAATATCATTTTCCTTCCACATAGGAAATTAATACCTAGAGCTTACCCCCACCCCACTGGCCTGGCAGGAAACCCACCCTGCACACAAATCCCAGACATACCTGGCACCCTGACACCACCCAGCCTTTCCTGGCCACTCCACAGCAGGCACTGAGGCATCAGTGCCAGCAGAAATACTGGGTCCCATCAACCTGTCCCCCAGCATCATCCAACCTCTGAGTGCAGCAGAGAGCCACAGATATTCCTGGGAGTACAGTGCCTGCCAACCACCAAAAAAATGCTATTTCTTCTTCAAAGTACAGAGCTGGCCAGATTTAGTGGTGGGCATCACCTCTGCCTCACACTGGTGCTGGGAAGCTTTTCTTCTGCTTTTCCCTGGAGGTAGGAAGGAGATGGCAAACTCAGCACAAGAGCTGAAAAGGAAGATGGTGTTTCTGGCCAGGCTCTTCCTAGATAATTCAGCTGCTCTTCAGCACACCCCATGTTTTGACCAGAGAAATAGTGTATTAATTCCAGTCCCATGTGCTGAGCTTTCTGTTGTGGGTATTGTGGATTTTGCTTCTATATTATAACAATTTGAACAGCATTACCACAGCTCCTACTCTTTCAAAGCCATGTACTTGTTGGGGAAAACTGGTTTATTCCCTCTTCCCCCATTCTTCCTGCCCCATGCCTCACTTTCTACCTGCTCTGAATTGATTTTTTTTTTCCCCAAGAATCAAAACAAGGCAATGGTGTCAGCATTTTCAGACTGTGTCAGCATTCAGGGATTTGTTTCATTTTCTGTATGAAAGTAACACGGGAAAGTGCTACTGCTGGGATTTGTGCAGTGCCTCCCCACTCCTTCCTAATTAATCTGTTTTTCAGAACCAGGGGCTTGCAGCAGGCAGAACCCAGCTCAAAAAACCTCCAGCTCAGGAGGAGAAAGATCTGGCCACAGGAACCACGTGTGGAGCCAGCCCAGAAGTGATGGGGAAAGTCTGAACAACTCTTGTGTCCAAGAATCTGTGTCTCTGAGTGCCACAAGACAGACAGAGCAAACCTGAACAACAGAGGAGCCCCAGGGTGGGTTGAGAGGTGGGACTTGATGGAGCTGTTTCAGAAATGCTGTAGTAGCTTCAGCTGACCTTGCCTCAGGCTCAGGAATTCTAGTTTTTAGGGCATATTGAGGCTTAGCAATTAGGTGAAGCTTCCTTCCTCAGTTGAAATAACACACAAATCCTTCCAGGGCAGTCAGCAGCTGGGGAAAAAAAACTCTAAAGAAAAAGAAAAAAAAGAAAATAAAAACAAAACAACAAACAAAAAAGACAAAAACAACCCCCCCCCCCCCCAAAACAAACAAACAGACAAAAAACCCACCAAAAAAACCCAACCCAAACCCAACATTGCTTTGGGAGAATTAGGGAGCTAATTAGGGTTTTCATAGTTCAGCTTCAAATGTTATTAAGGTGGAAAAGTGCTGCAAACCTGGACCAGTTTGCTGCAGAAAGCCAGAAGTACAATTCAGTTCTGCTCAGTGCCATGTCCAGCTACCCCTGATGACTTTAAAAATAAAATAACAGAGGCTGTGATGTTATATCCATGCTCCACGTGCAACTGTGACACAAGGAGTTCCAAATTTGAAAACTTCATTTTCTGGAAGCTTCCAAAGACAGAGGGAGAAGGCCACTTCCACAGCAGAGCTTGTTTAAAGACATGAATAAATAAATAAAAATTATGAATAAATTCATAAAAATCTCTTTCAATCTGACTGGCCTGATGTACTCTGACAGGAATTCTTCAGATCTTTGGGAGAGCCCAAGCAGCTCACTTGGATGTTATGGGTTTATACCCAGGACACATTACTCAGCACTTGGAAGACAAATTGGTGGCATCCAAATTTGGTGGTTTGGTTTGGTTTGCTTGGGTTTTTTTCCAAAGAATTCAGCTTCACACCAGCTTTGATGCTCAGTTTTACACAGCAGAGCATCTGCCAACTGGCAGCAAACGCCAAGCACAGGTAACAACCCCCATCCCACAAGAAAATACAGCAATTTCTTCAGCAGTTTTTATGTTCAGCTTTTCAACATCACCTACTAATATTACCCAATCCATTACTCTGCATAAGCTCATGAAAGATATGTCAGATTTGAAGTGTTTCAATCCATTTTCTTCCAACTCTCTTTTTGATATTTGGAAAAAATATAATAATGTCTCTCTGTATCAGTAGTTAAATGCAGAACAACCTACTGTAGCCTAGAAAACAATATTATTATTATTATTGTTGACTCTTTCTCCAACATTCCTTGCCCAGGACACTCCCTTGACTGTGATAAAGTAAGCACCAAAGAACTGCAGTGATCCAGAAAGTGCTTCCTGACTCACACAAAAGCCAGATTCTCATTTTTATTATAATATTATTTCTTTTTAAAAAATCATGTATGAGACAAGTCTTTTGATATTCAATAACCTGTTTACAGGAAATGACTTTACACAAAACATCAAATGACTTGACAGCAAATTGAATTTAAAATATGATATATATATATTTTTTTTTTTTTTTAAATGCTCATGAAATTCATATTGCTTTAAATATAAATTAGCAACAGTGCCAGGAGGGATGAATGTATTTCACTGCTTGACTGCAGATAATTTAAACTAACAGTTTTACCTGAATTCCCTGGATTCATTGTGGGGTGAAGGAGACTTCTGAGCTGCTCTTCTGCCTGGATGCACACATTCCCTGGAAATATCAGGAGACAAAGGGTGAAAGGAGGAGCCTTGGGACAGGCCCTGCCAGTGCCAGACCAAACCTGGAGCTGCAGAGAGAAAATCAGCAGCTGCTGAGGATGAAGGGTATCAATTTGTTTTCCCAGCCAGCTTTCCACCTTTATTCTGAGAAAATTAACTGCACTCCTGGACGTGTATGTATCCAAAATAAAAGTGAAACTACATCCTTACATGCTCTGATCAGTGTTTATCCTGCAGTGTTTTTCCTCACTTAAAGCAGCATTGTGCATCCCAATCAAATTCCAGATCTAATCACTATATTCTTCTGATAAAAATCCTTTCCACAGTCAGTATTCATTATTTTCTGCCCATCATTATTCTGTGCTTTTAAAGATTTGCTCCCTGCTCCCCCAAAGGAGAGCTGAAATGATGCACCCACATTATTTTGAAATGTCTCTCTGCTCCTGTGAGGAAAGAGACTCAAATTCAGGGTCTTACAATCATCTACTAAATCAACACAGATTTCATACAAATAAATCCATCCAAATAACAACACACATCTGATGGTTCATACCACCCTGACAGTCACACTCCCACAGATGACCAGGCTTGCATGAAATTTCCCCCAGAATTTCACTTCCAGTTTGAATTCAACCTCTTACATTGAGAAATAACTTTTCCCTTGCACAACCAAATACCTCTGGATTTGCTCTTTTTGCAGCGGAAGCAAACCAGGAGCAACCAAGGAGCAACCAACCCAGCTCCAGAGCAGCCAGACAGAGAGGGACCTGGGAGTCTGAATTGCCAGGAAGCTGAAGAGGAGCCAGCAGTGTGCCCAGGTGGCCAAGAAGGCCAATGGCATCCTGGGCTGGCTCAGGAACAGCGTGGCCAGCAGGTCCAGGGAAGGGATTCTGCCCCTGTGCTCAGCCCTGGGGAGGCCACAGCTTGAGTCCTGTGTCCAGTTCTGGGCCCCTCAGCTCAGGAAGGAGATTGAGGTGCTGGAGCAGGTCCAGAGAAGAGCAAGGAGGCTGGGAAGGGATCCAGCACAAGTCCTGTGAGGAAGGGCTGAGGGAGCTGGGGGTGTTGAGGCTGGAGAAGAGGAGGCTCAGGGGAGACCTCATCACTCTCTCCAACTCCCTGAAAGGAGGTTGGAGCCAGGGGGGGGTTGGGCTCTTTTCCCAGGCAACTCTCAGCAAGACAAGAGGGCACAAGAGGTCTCAAGTTGTGCCAGGGCAGGTTTAGGTTGGACATTAGAAAGAATTTCTTTCTGGAGAGGGTGATCAGCCATTGGAATGGGCTGCCCAGGGAAGGGGTGGATTCTCCATCCCTGGAGATATTTCAAAAGAGCCTGGATGTGGCACTCAGTGCCATGGGCTGGGAACTGCAGCGGGAGTGGATCAAGGGTTGGACTTGATGAGCTCTGAGGTCCCTTCCAACCCAGCCAGTTCTAGGATTCCATGATCTCCAGAGCCATGGGGTAGCTACCCAGCAGCTCCTGTCTCCCCCTAACTACAAAATCTTTGAGGAACACAGTGCCACAGATGTACAAAGTTGGAGAGTGCTTCAGCAGAGAGCATCAACTAAAATAAAACTCTCTGCATAAGATCAGCTCTGTGTATTTTTTCCACCCACGATCTCATTACAGCATCCCCAGTTCTGTTAAAAGCAGGAGATGTGAGGGGCTGTATTTCATCAGCTAGCAGAGATGACTCAGGGTTCCAAGCCCTGAAATAAAATGAACATCCTGTTCCCATGTCTTTAACTAAATTCTCTCCCTCCAATAGCATCAACAAGTGACTCACTACAATGTCATAACAAACAGTACTTTTGCTACAGCCACGGGCTTGGCAAACAGCAGCTCTCACAAATAAATCAGTTGCTTTTTACTGGAGCTGCTAATTAAAAAAAAAGTCTTCATATTATCTTGGGGGGGATGAGGGGGAAGGAAATACTCTGTAGTAACCAGATGGCAAGTAAACAATGTTATTTCCACAGTAAGTGGGAAAATGATTTGTCTGCATTTGGATGAACTAATAAATGATGCTTAGGACTATATTTGGCTTCAAGTTGTGCTACCAATGCTGTAGGGAGCACATTGCCCTCTGATCTCAGAGACCAGAGACTGAGATGAGAAAAAGGGACATCCTTTTCCCTTTGAGATGTTGGTTGAAACATCCCAAGTACCAACACCACTGAGGTGAGGAAGGAAACTCTTTCTGGCACAACAGCACCAGCCTGCTCTGGGCCAGAATCACCTGTGCAGGGCATGAGCATCACTTGAGGGCTGCTCCCGAGCTATACCTGGACATGGTTCTAGGTTGGTGGGGTTTTTTTGGGTTTTTTTTTAATGCACTAGAGAGATATGGTGCATCTCTCCCAGTTTCCAAGCAGTGACTTCATTGCCACATCACAGCCACCAAAGCATCAGTATCTTTGTACTGCTGTCTGTGCTGTAAGATTTTTACATTTAGGAGGCAAAACACTCAAAGCCTCCTCTCCAATAGCACTTCTGCTGGGCAGTTCACCACACATTATGTTTTGCATTATATTTGGGAAAAAAAACCACAAAACAAACCACCAAAACAGAATAAAGCACAACTGATAGCACTACAATATCCAGTTCTTGGGAAATGATTGTGGATGAAAGGAGAATCTGCCATTTGGAGGATACATTCTTTTCCACCAAACAAAAATCTCATTAAAAATAAGCTCTTTCTCACCTGTAGCTAACTCAATAATTAGCTGTAGCTACAGTAATTAGTTATAATCCAGAGATTACGTGGGATAATAACATACTCTAATAAGGAAAAATGATGTTTGGCTTTTTTTTTTTTTAACATGTGGGTTTGTGGCAATTTCCTTAGAGGGGAGCAAGCTTCCTAAAGACCATGGATTTCAAACCAAGTAGCAAATTTAATTCCTTACTGTGAAAAATGAATATGCAATCAAGTTCTCAAGAATCCCAGGAAACCAACCTTGCATCTTCCAAATGTCAGGTGATGTCAGATGATTCTGAAGCTTGGATTTTCACTGAGCAGGGTGATCCCAGGATCTCTGCAGCTCTGGAGCAGGGAGCAGAGCCACTTCCCAGGCTTTTCCCAGCACACAGGGGAGCCCTGGGCACCTTATGGTCTGGGAGTTCATGTTCCCACCTGGAGGATGGCAGGGTTAGGACTGGATCAGCAGAGGTGAAGGGTTCCTTCCATGCTGCAGATGAGGAGGAAAAAGAAATCAGCTTGTGTTCACCTTCTCTAGAACCCTCAGCAACATCCCATGGACACCCCCAGTGGTCACCTTCATCTTGTCAGTTCACCTTCCTCACCTACACATTGTGGGTAAGGTTGGTTTTATATATATATACATACATATATATGTATATTTATATTTATTTATATTTTTTTCTATATTTATATATATATTTATATATACACACACACATATATACATATTTTGTGTACACATACACACACATATACAAAATATATTTTTTTTTTGAAGCCCTACACCAAAGCTCCTGTTATTTAGCACCTTGTTTCAACCTGACAAACAAAAGCAACATCTCTACAGCTTCCCCCATTTGCCCTGCCAGCTTTCTGCTAGATTTTTCAGCACCAGTTTTCCCACCTGAGACAAAGCTGCACTGCAGTCTGCCTCCAAAATCCAGCAGGCAGCAGGGCATGGGATTTCACAGCCAGGCAAAGCCAAAAGTTCTGCCAAGGAGAAGTGAGCAGAGACTGTGGGCAAGGTGATGCCAGGTTTGAAGGTTTGGGTGGATGGGGTTGCCTTGGCTACTGTAAGCAGTGACCTCTCCCACGTGCCAGTAGAAAGCAGATTCCTCCTTGGCCCCACAGATTCACAACCCTGATTTATATTTTTTTTTTCATCTAAAATCATGCAGTGGTGGTTCAGGCATTCCCATGGGTAAGAATTTGGCTCTCAACACTCTCTTTTCAATTTAAGAAACAAAATTGTAGCCTTCCAAGTAGTTTTAAAAGGACTTCATGTTTATCTTGCAGCCTACCAGTTCAAAATAATAATTTTACTCATCTTTTATCCACTTGCTCAGGCAGTACATTCAGAAGTATTTGCAGAATGCCTCCTTTAAATCACATTAAAGGTAGTTCTTTTGCCTCAAAGGAATTTACTTTTAAAACCTGAAAAAAGTCAAGCAATGGGACTATCCACAGAAACAAGAAGAATTTACACCAAGAGATTTTTAGAAGGATGCTACCAAAGTCAGGTGGATTCTGAAGCAGCTGTAGAAAGGCAAAATGCATAAGGAAAAAAGTGTTTTTATATTGTGAAACTAAACATTCTTCTACTGAACAGAAAGACACACTGGGTTTGATGTAGATCCTTTGCAAAAGGACCCAGCTCTTCCTCATTCACTCACCCTCTGCTGCCATGGTTTCCAGCAGCTTTTTACTGCTAATTCCAGCTCAGGCTTGGGATGCTCTTGATGTTTGAGACCCTTGAATGGGAACCCCCATGATAAGGGCTGGGTGCCACCAGGGTGCTCAGCATGCTGGGGTGCTCAAGACCTCCACATCTCATGCACTGTTCAGCTTTCCAGAAGTTTGGAGGTTTCAGTGGGTCCTAGAGGGGTATTGGAAGCCTTAAATGCTGCCTCAGCCCAATCTGTGATTTCTGGGCTCACCTCTGGGAGAGCTGAGGAGTCCTGCTTGTCATGGGGTTCTTCAACACTTCCTCTGTCACTGCTGAGAAGTATAAAACAAAGATCAAACTGAGATTAACTGCAGTAATAATTAGAAGCTGATCTTCAGCAGCTAAGCCAGACACCTTGCCTTCTGAAAGAGCCTGTCCTGGAGGTGCCAGTGGGATCCTGTGGTTCTGAGAGACTCTTAAAGTGTGCAATTTGGCTTATTGTATAGATCACCTCCTCAAAACAAGGCCAAGACAACCCAAACCACTCTCAATGCTTTTTCAGAAATCAGAAAAAAAAAAAAAAAAAAAAAAATCAAATTTCTTTAGTGGTAGAGAGAGAGCAGATTTGTTTTTTTCCAGTACTCCTGTCCTGGCATCCAAAGATAGAAACCTAGATGCTAGAGATAACAAGGAGAGACAAAACTTAACCACTTTAATTATTTTATAGCACTGATTAGGAAAAAAAAAACCCCTTTAAAATAGCTTGATCTAGCTGGAGTTAAAACAAGATGTTCCCAATCTCCCAGTAGAGTCCCCCAAGGCAGGGTGGGGAGGAAGGGCAGCAGGTGACCCCCCCCACTGCCTTCAGTCCCTGGGGCCTGGCTGTGGTACCCACCACATGAACACCCAGAACCCTCTAAAGATCCAGCAGCAGAGCACTACCTGGGTTTCTGGGCAGCAAACAGCCACTACCATCAGCCAAAAATCCAGCAGCTGCTCCTTCTCTCTCCATCATTTCCCTCAAAAATTGGTGCAGCAATAGGTATTCCCAAATATCAGCCTGGTGAGGCAGACACCACTGGGTTTTGGTATTTGGAAGCAGCAGAGTCTTGGTTTAAGCAGATATTTTGGTGTTTGTTCAGCTCCTTTCCTCCCACATCTTTGCATCTTGTTGTAATGGGCTTTTACTCAGCACTTAGATAGCAGAGCTGTAAACAAACCAGCTGGTTCATTTAGAAGAGTGCAGTGCTCTTGGAATTTTTTGAAGTACACACACACAAAGAAATTAAATTATATCATTTTTTCCTACCACATCACATCATGAGTTTTATTCCAGTATCCAGGGGAAAAAAAAAACCCAAACCCTCTCAATATCCCTTCTGCATTAGGCTATATTTGCAGGGACAAAAGGAACAAGTACATTACTAAAAGGAATGTAACAGCAGGATTATAACAACCCTACTCACAACCCAAAGCGATGAAGATGTTCCCATCCCTGCAAAAAGTACATTTTGTCTCTAAAATGGCTGCAGCTGTGGGCCAGCTATAGCCCAGATGGGCCAGGTCATTAGCAGCCATCTGACACAAAAAGTCTGAGGAAAGGGTCCAGCAGTGCTGAGAAGTTTCCATGGGGCTGACAGTGGGTGAGGATGGAGCAAAGTGCTGAACCCAGGGTGCTCATATGGAGCAGAAAAAGACAGGCAGGGGCTTGAAAGCCCTTGGAGAGGGAGGGTGAGAAACAGAGGAGCTGCAGGAGTCTGGACAAGCCACAAAGCAAGGATGGAGGCAAAGGAAGGACAAAACCACACACAGACATTTATATAAACATGAGGGCAAGAAGGATTGAAAGGAATAAAGGGAGATAGAGGACCTGTAAGATAACTGGGGAGGGACTTTTTAGGATGTCAGGGAGTGATAGGAGCAGGGGGAATGGATTCAAATTAGAGGAGGTGAGATTTAGGCTGGAAGTTAGGAAGAAGTTCCTCACCATGAGGGTGGTGAGACCCTGGCACAGGTTGCCCAGAGAGGGGGTGGAAGCCCCATCCCTGGAAGTTTTTAAGGCCTGGACAGGGCTCTGAGCAACCTGAGCTGGTGGGAGGTTCTGATCCATGGCAGGGGGCTTGGAACTGGATGAGCTTTAAGGTCCCTTCTAACCCTGAAAATTCTATGATTCTATGATATTGTCCTGTGGGAACAATGTGTATGTATACACCTCATAAATATATGTCTGTGTGTGTATATATATATATACACACAGCTATTTTAGTGATTATATTATAGATATATAGATCTAATTATAACATAGACCTAATTATAATATTAGATAGTCTATATACACCTATTTATACAGCAGCAGGTATTGTTTAGACAGCCTGAACAGCAAACCCATCCCAGGCCATGAAGCCAACCAACAAACCCTTATCATCCTCACCTTGTCCCCCAAAATTCCCCCTTCCAAGTGTCCCCCACAGCCCTGTCCCTCTGTCCTGTGCCCCATCTCCCAGTGCAAGGCATCAGGGTGACATTCCCAAGACATCCATCTCCACACCCACCAGGTGTCCCAGATGCAGAGCCACCCCAGCAAGTCTGCAGAGTATTTACAAAGCAGTTGGCTAAATTATACTGCAATGTAATGGTGTGTTTGCCTTCTGAATATCTGATTTCCTGTTCAACAAATAACCTAAACACTCCCAACCAAATGAAATGTAGGCAAGACTTAAAAACGTTTGAAGAAAAGCACTCATCCAGAAAATTAAGGTCAACAGGGAACAGATGGTGCCTCTGAAAAATGTGGTTTCAACATTTATCTCTACGTAAAATAAAAAATCCTTTTAAAACCTCTGGCTGTTTGGTGACAGTCCTGCTTGAAATATTGAATCTCACACTCCACGGATAATAACAAAGCACTAAAAAATTACTTCAAAATACTAAATCTAAATAAAGTTCTCTCGACTACTGTGCAATCGGATTTATTTATTATTATTTTTCTGTGGGCATGTAAATAGGTATCAATAAAAGATAGATTCAATCTCTTCTGTAACCACTATAAATCTTTCAAGTGCTTGCTCTGTTTTCCATAAAGATGCCCTACAACTCCCAAGAGAAAAGCTTTTCCATTTGCAGTACTCAAGGAATGAGCCTCTTCTTTACCAAAGCCTTTTGAAAGGCTGAAGTTGAAGCCCAGCATGGCAGGAATCCAACCCTAAGTCCACAGATCCTGGACAGGAGTAACACAAGTATTTTTGGAGGACAAGGAAACACCTGCAGCACCTAAAAATACAGTCCCAGGGAGATGTTCCTCCATGCATCATTGACCCAGCACCCTGCTGACAGCCAGGGCCCTAAGACAAGCTGGAACTGCTGTGTCCATCCTGAACCTATAGGTTGAGCTGGAGACCCAAGCAGAAGTACCAGGAAATATTTTTTTAAACTCTTATTGTTGGAAATCAACTCAACACGGGGTCCCCAAGATGCAAGTAGGACATTGGTGACAGGGACTTTTATAACCTACTCAAACAGAGGTGAGAAATTATTTTGTCCACTACCCCCTTGAGCACAGATCCTGTGAGGAGAGGCTGAGGGAGCTGGGGGTGTTGAGGCTGGAGAAGAGGAGGCTCAGGGGAGACCTCATCACTCTCTCCAATTCCCTGAAAGGAGGTTGGAGCCAGGGGGGGGTTGGGCTCTTTTCCCAGGCAACTCTCAGCAAGACAAGAGGGCACAAGAGGTCTCAAGTTGTGCCAGGGGAGGTTTAGGTTGGACATTAGAAAGAATTTCTTTCTGGAGAGGGTGATCAGCCACTGGAATGGGCTGCCCAGGGAAGGGGTGGATTCTCCATCCCTGGAGATATTTCAAAAGAGCCTGGATGTGGCACTCAGTGCCATGGGCTGGGAACTGCAGCGGGAGTGGATCAAGGGTTGGACTTGATGAGCTCTGAGGTCCCTTCCAACCCAGCCAGTTCTAGGATTCTATGATTTTAAGAGACTTAAGGATTTCAGTACCAGGTACAGAAAAACACACAAGTGGGTAGAACAGACAAGCTGGTTCTGCTGTGAAAATCACCCAAATTGGGGCACCTATTCATGCCTGGACTGAAGAAGCAGTCAGTGATAGCAATGGCAGCTCACCAGCTTTGGATATCCAAAGAGCCCAAGAAGGATCCATTTGCTCACAGAAGGATCTGTTTGCTCATAGCAGCCAAAAATTTCAACCTTAGCCCAGTGAGAACAGACTGCTGGAGCACACCCACAAAGCCACATGGCAATTACAGACCTGCCACCAGTTTTTGTCAGATAGTCACCAGGCATCCAACAGAGCCACCGTGATCAATGCACTTTTTTTTTTTTTTATTTTTCCAGCTTGGCTTCCAGCCATTGGCATCTGTGAGGAAGACCCAAGTCTCTGTGACTCATGGCTTCAGCTACAAAAATGATGAAGCTTGCACAGAAGGCTTCCACAAATCTACTTCCACTTCAAAAAGCCATGGAAAAGCTTATGGCAGCAATTTTCCCAAGCTGAGACATCCTTCTTACTGCTTTCCTGACACTGATGATTTGAGCCTTTAGAAAATTACTTCTGATTCCCTGCACTGCTGGGGAAAATAAGCTCAGGGAGGACATTTAGTCCCACTGGCCCTAGCAAAGGGCCCTGCCAGAAGGAAGGCATGGCCAGAATTTATCTTCTTTCCAAGTCATCCCAAAACCACATCACAGACAGATCTCATAAGCAACAGCATAAGAACATCTCACCAGACTCTTAGAAATTCTTAGAGTGGATCAGGTTCACTTCTTCTCCCTATCTAAGGCTTTTTTAAACTGGATTAGAGATTTTATTTTAAGAGAAGGTTGTGTTGGTTTTGTCAGTCCTGTTGCACAGCCAAGCCCTGCAAATGCCTATCAGCATCAGGCCTTGACTCACCAGTTCTAAAAATAAAATAAGTCATATTAATTTCTTCCTCCAACACTTGGTGTTTATAAAGTTCTTTCCTGGCAACTTCTGTTCTTAGCATTTAAACACGTTTTTCATGTTCAGCTGAAGTCTGACAGTGCTATTTAGTGATCCTGCTCTGCCTTGCTAATAATTTGGTTGATGGCATGCAGGTGGGTTTCTTATCATTAAAAAGTCCATTTGTAGAGTTTGCATTAAGTGGCCCCCCCCAAAAAAAATAAAAAATAGAGCACTCCATTCAAAGGTTAAATCTAAGTAGGCTGTGGAGCTCCATGAAAATAGTGCATAATTTAGAGATAAAAATAGTTTTGCTTTATTCAAGCTAGATGGGATAGGTAGATTTTTACTGCAATCAGCCTAAACCTCATCTCTCCAAGTAACATGCTCAAGTTGATTACAGAAAATTAAATTTAGTATTAATCAACCTGGGAAGGAGGAAATTACAAAGATTAAGCTAATGCATAAATCATGGAAAGCCCTCGTGGAGAGGGCTACAGGACATCATTTAATGCATCTTCATGCTTGTCCCACACCAGATTCTCAACTCCCCTCTCCCCAAGCCACCTCTAACAGGTATTTGCCCAACCATTTTAAAAATTTACCCATGACACAGGTACCAGACAGAGCTCTCCAGGGCCCCAGCATCCTCCAGTTATCCTCACTTGGGCTATCTCCCTGCCCTGGTGGGAATACAGGGCAGGACCTGACCAGAGCAGAAGCACCAGCTCTAACAGGTCAGTTGGTAATGGCTGCACTGCTAGGATGTGTGGGTTTTTTTTTCCCCTTTTCTTCATTAAAATTAATAAGTTTCACCAAGAGGCCCTGCACCAGCAGTTGCCCTACCAGCCAGGGGGCTACACACCACACTGCACAAGCAGCACTCAGGGAGCCAAATATTTAACTGTAAAGAATCCAAGCTTAGGAATATGTATTCTTAAAGGTCTCTGGATGCAGAAAGGAAAGTTTCTGCATTGGTTAAGGCTTTCATCTTTTCTACAGCATGCAGCACCTGCATAAGGTATGAATTCAGCATCTGCTGGATCTGCCTTACCACCTCATCCTGGGTTTTACACTGAGAAGCTTCAGCCTGCACAGGACCCAACCCAAGTGATGCTCAAAGCTGGTGGCATTTCCCAGCCATGCCCCTCTAGCAGAGCTGGCCAAGTGTCTTTCCAGATTTCCCAGTTTGTGCAGTACTTTGTGAGACCATTTCACTGACTACCAACCCAAAGCAAGCTTGGTGGAGGGCTCTGCTGATCCACAACATACACCCACACTGCTCTGGAGTCACAGTTAAGGATCTAGTAAGCCAATTTTGTCTTTTCTATGCCAATTTATATACCAATTCTGTCTTTTATGTGTCAACTGATGTAGCAGCTAGGCAGCCCTGCAGTGACTGCACTGCTCTGCAGAGCAAATCCCATCCCTTTTAACTGGAATAGTAAGGAAGCATTTACCTCTGAAGCTACACTAACAGCCCAAGAATTCTCCTTTCTGAGCTCAATCCTCATGTTTTACTTCTTCCTTAATCTTGCTCCCTAAGAAATGTAGAAATCTGGAGTCTGTATCAGCTGAGGGTGGGGGCAGGATGGCAGTTTTTATGGTGCTTTTATAACTGCATTGCTGTCTTCCTGAGGAAAAAAAAATCAGCACTTTAGAGAAATTGAAAGGCTAAATTAAATCCTTAAGTGTTCCCCTTAGTCATTTCCAAACTTCTTTCTAATCCCTTTCAACTCCATCCTCTGTACTTTAGTCAACAGCTTGTTCAGGATTCATTTTTTCCCCACCCCAATTACAAGATGCTGTGTTTAGACATCTCACACACACTCACAAATGTGCACCACAGCACAGATTAAAAAGCATAATCCTTCTGAAGAACCATAATAATTCCAGATCCAGGGGAATCAAGAAGAAAGGCACTAAGGCTGAAGTCAGTGAGTGAATTTCTGAGTGAATTCCAGAAGGCTTTGGCTGCAAACTTCAATCAGTTTTCAGGCAGGTGCCCCCAGTTTGTGATGCATCCTCCAGAGGAAAGGTGGCTTCAGTTAAAACAAACAAAAAAAACCCCTATTGTGTTCCCCCTGGGAGATATGGACATTGCAGGGACCTCTGGCACCCATACACAGGAACCTCCTCAGGAACGTGTGTCCTGGTGTGGGACTAAAAAGAAACTCCTCAGATCAGCCAAGTCAGGGTCAAGAACAAGCTGCCACCTCTTGACCCCCTTCAAAAGATTGCCAGAGCCCTGGGCAGTGCCAGGGATTGCTTGGCTCAAAGGTTAAGAAGCAGAATGCCTGAAAGGGCAAATCTATGGACACTTGAGAGAAGCAAGGGAACAACCTGGCAGCTGAGAACACCCAAGCTATGAAGAAACCCAGAAAACTTCCCAAACTCTGAAAACCCCACTGCTTTCACTGATTTCTAGTCCTAACAAAGCACTTTTTAAAGAGCTGCTGCTGACACCTGCCTTCTAGAACAAGATCTTTTGGGTTTGGGGGTATGGACATAGAATCCTAGAACTGGCTGGGTTGGAAGGGACCTCAGAGCTCATCAAGTCCAACCCTTGATCCACTCCCGCTGCAGTTCCCAGCCCATGGCACTGAGTGCCACATCCAGGCTCTTTTGAAATATCTCCAGGGATGGAGAATCCACCCCTTCCCTGGGCAGCCCATTCCAATGGCTGATCACCCTCTCCAGAAAGAAATTCTTTCTCATGTCCAACCTAAACCTCCCCTGGCACAACTTGAGACCTCTTGTGCCCTCTTGTCTTGCTGAGAGTTGCCTGGGAAAAGAGCCCAACCCCCCCCTGGCTCCAACCTCCTTTCAGGGAGTTGGAGAGAGTGATGAGGTCTCCCCTGAGCCTCCTCTTCTCCAGCCTCAACACCCCCAGCTCCCTCAGCCCTTCCTCACAGGACTTGTGCTGGATCCCTTCCCAGCCTCCTTGCTCTTCTCTGGACCTGCTCCAGCACCTCAATCTCCTTCCTGAGCTGAGGGGCCCAGAACTGGACACAGTAAACACATGAGCTGCATCTGATGACCACCAGGTCATTAGCAAAGCAAAAGCACTAAAACCAATGAATAAAAATTAATAATATAGGGCACAGCATTTTTCCACTGCACTCCCCTGGGTGCAGAGGAATGCATGCACTGCCTGAGCATGGGTGACAGCCCTGCCACCCAACCCTGCCCAGGATGCAGAGATGCAGACACCCCCAGTGGAATTTGCTGCTTATTGGCACCTGCCAGCTCTGAGTTTTAAGGCCAAAACTAGAATTGAGTTGTGAAAGCAGGGATTGCCTTGATCCAGCATCTGGATTTGTTCCAACACCACCTTTTCATTGTGAACATTGAGCCCATGACCCTACCAGGCATCCCAGGTCAGGAGAGTGTTTTGGGGTACAGGACTGCTTTTCCACTTTTGGGAAGACAGGGGGAGGTTTCTGCTGAGGGGGAAGAGAAGGAACACGAGGAGGGCTGCAGCAACCAACCAAAGTCTCTGCCCTGCCACACTGGGAGCACTCTGCCAGCAGTGCTTTCCTTAGGATGGGTAAGAGCTGAGCTGCTGGGAGGTGATGAGATTGGGCATCTTGGGACTCAAGTGTCTCAGGGTTCAGAAGTTTGTGTCTGGACATGTGAACACCTTACAGAGTTGCTTGGGTTTGTTGTTTTTTTGGTTTTTTTTTTTTCCCTCTTTGGCAATCTGTATTATCTAGAATGAGCCTACCCTCACTGCAGCCTTACCTTTCAGGATTTTGGGAAGACATTCTTTAGAGACTCCCTAATGACCTAACCTCTGGGCACCCATCATCTGCCTCCTAGTGTCAGAGGAATTCATGACAACTGCTTGTTTACAGGGACAAATGCCTGGCTTGGTGGCCACCGAGGTGGGATGCTCCATGCAGATGTCAGGCAGGCTCCTCTGAGAGCTGAGAACTCACTATCTTGACACTGAGGGAAACACCTTTGCCTTAGGTTCACTGGAAGAGCAGAAGACCTTGAGAAATCACTATATTTACTTTTAAGTCCATGTGACTTTTCAGGGCACAGATATCCCCTGCAAAGAAGTAAAAAATTATTAATACAACTGAACAAGTTTCACATAAGAGACAGGGAGGCAGGGATGCTACTAACCTGAGGACATGAAGGACCAGCTTCTTGCTTTTTTCTTCCCTCCCAACTGCAAATCCATCACCATGCTTGGAACAAAACCTTTAACCTTTACACCACTTAGCAGCAGAAACCACCTCGCTTTTTATTTGGAATTTGTGAACAAGGATTCTGTTTATTAGCTTAACAAAAGCTGAAATGCACAGAGCTACAAAAACATCAGGCACCTCAGCACACACTGACACAGAGCTTCCCCCTTTCACAACCTCCTTTACACAGCAGAAAAGCCAAGACCACCAGGACTGGAGATCCCCCAGTGGAGATACCCCAAGAAGTGTGGGGTCCCCAGCGTGCCAACACTTTTACTGCTCACTTGCTACCTCTACAGCTACTACAGGAAACCCACACCATACTTACACCTCCTGTACCTCTGGAACATGTCACATACACATCACAGCTGTCCCAGTCCTCCTGGCTTCCTTTCCATGTCACCTGTCTCCATGCAGCACTGCATGAGAGGCTGTCCATCAATCTATAGACTGCACATGACTCCTTTAAATAAGCAGTTTTTCAAGTCCCTGAGTAAACCCTCCTCACATCATCTCCCCAGAAGCCACTGCATGCTTTCTGGTTCACCAGTTAGCACTCTGCTTCCTTCTGGACCAGCACCCGTGGGGGATCTCGTGGGGAATGCCACCCTCTCGTGTCCAAGACAAGTTTCCCTAGGGCCACCTGGAAGCAGGGATCAGGAGACAGCTTCACCAGAGCAGAGGCAAACAAGCCCACAGGAATCTGGGCACACAAGTCTCTCTCTCAACCTCCCCTCAGAACTTTGTTGTTGCTGCTGTTTGCATTAAAAAGAGAGTTCAGTATTTCAGACTAAGCAAGGAACTGTTGCTAATCAGAAGCAATTTTCAACAACTCATCAGGACAGGAGTACCAAAAGCAGAAGTATCAAATGTAACTTGTAAACATCAGTGACACAGTAGCAGATACAATTAACATGAGCAACAGAGACAACTCACAATTCAAGAAATAGCCTTTAGTCATGAAGTCTTTATGGCTTGACAGAAAGAAAGATTTGTTTTTTTTCAAATGGTTAGTGCAACTTTTTATTTGAGAGGTCAGCTGTAAGAGGAGTTAAACAGATGAACCCAGTATGAAACCTCAGCTTCCAAGTTGGTTTTGAACCTGATCTGAAATATGGCACTGGACTCTTTACCTAGAGTCAAGGCATTTGTGATCTCAGAAATAAAATTGCAGCTACTTTCCCCCAGGAGATGGTAGTGATGGGGTTAAGTTCTTTAGGGGATAATTTGTATTTCATAGAAAAGAGAAGAAGGAAAACTTAGCAGCTTAACAGCATCAGAAATGCATCTATGTGCTTGGACAACACCTCTGCAATCCACATACACAGCTTCATCTAACACACAACTTGTTTGGAAAAGTGAATGAAGGAAAAGGTAGGCACAGCCTCACTGAGGAGTGGGTAATGCAGCACTTGAGAACAGTTCTTTCCTGGACATTCACACTCCTGCAATGTAACCCTGGGCTCATACACAAGGAGTGGCTATAAACTGTGTTCCTCAATACTGGCTGAATTCAGAGCCTCCTCTCCTGCTGTTTGATGCAAAGCAAGAACAGATAATCCAAGCTTGCATCCAAAGCAAAAGTCAATGTCACTTTCCTTGACAGTGATAATGATGTTTAGGGAGAATTTTTATTTAGTGGGCACCTTTTCAGAATCAGTATTCAAGCTTCAAGACACTCACCATGTCTCTAACTTTCATCTGAGATACCCATTCTCTGATTCAGGAGACACCACTAGGTGCTGGCATCACCATTTCCTTACACCTATTGCTAATACCCATTCCAAGGACACCCAGCTGATGAGAGCATCTTTGCTCTTCCTCTTCATTTCTCTTCCAAGCCAAAGAATTCCCATGAATTCCCTACTGGAAACCAACCTTTGCACACACAGAGGACATAACAGACCTTTTAAGGCTATAAGGCTGACCAAGAGAAACAGAAAAATACATACATGTAACTGAAATTCTCCTCCATTTATCAAAGGGTAATGAGTTTTAATTGAGGCTCTTCAACCCTTACTTCTCCCCCTAACTCCTTAAATTTCTGGGGATGATTCACTGCACTTCCCTATGCAGAACAAGAAATAGATCACATCAAGTTTGCTCTACAGACCAAAAAGTTAAAAAAAAAAAAACACAACAAAAAACCCAAAACAAACAGTAAAGGACAAACTGGTTCACAGTTAACTATAAATAAAAGTGCAATAAGTGTTCAAGTAGAGTGTGGACTTTAAGCAAGCTGTACAACCAACATTTGGCATAGTCATCTTTTAAAGGCTCTGCGTGGGTCCCTCCCATTACTGAGAGGAGGGAGATGAGGCTGAACACTATTAGCTGGTGCTGGATTTACAGGTCCTCGTCCACTGCCTCTCCCACTACCTGCATAACTGTGGCCATGATTATAGGTAAATGGAAATCCAGGCTCGGGTCCAGTTTGTAAACCATTTCCTAAAAAGACAGAAAAAAGGTTATCACGAGTTCCCTGGACTCAAACCACTGCTCCCCCGATTTAAGTTTAGCAACAGACAAGGTGTGGAGTTTGCAGCAACCAGCAAACCCTGAACAGCAGAAGGAAAAGCCTGGCTGGCACTCCAAGACTCCAAACTGTAGCTTAATTCCCCCACCCTCCTCCCAAACTACCTCCCCTCCATCCCTACACCTCCCTCTCTCAACCAAAGAAGGGTCACAGAACTGCACACTGATCCCTTGCCCAGGATTGAGATTGGGGTCTCCAAACTAGACTGGTGCTGTCTTGCAGGTCACACACCAAGATGTTCCAGAGAGACAGCAGGGCAGTAGAAGAGGAGGTGAAACAAGCAAAAGAAAAGCTGTGCAAAGCTCCTGGTGTCATTCCCCACTTCCAGGCACACAGAAAAAGCAAGCTGCTTTGTGAGGTCCAACCACAGGAGCATCAAGCTCTCATGAACCTGAGTCACTGCTCCTTGTTTTGCTGGAAGGCAGGGGGACAGAGCTGAAAAGGCAGAATGATGACAGGAAGCATGAAGAGGGAAGGAAGAGACCACTCAAGAAAAAGAAAGAGGAAAACAAAAGTTTCAGAAGACACAGTGAACACAAACCTGTCCACCACCCACCAAGCAAGTACCTACACACTAACTGGGCTGAAAGCCTCCTCTCCTCACCCAGATGCTGAAAAAAGACTGGCCCTAAACCACTGCCCTTCTTGGCTCAGAAGCATTTCTTTTCAAAGGAACAGAAAGGGCTTGGAAGAGAAGGAAGAGAGATAGAAAATGTTGCTAAAAAGGAAGCAGGACAGTCACTGAAGGGAAGAGACACAGAGCTTTTTGACAGCAAGTTATGGATCAGTTTGCTCTCATCCATCAGGCACTGGGTCTGGGCATCACACAGGAAGGCCAGCACTGAGGTTTCCTCATCTTGCACCCACTCCAGCCTGAAGCATTTTTTTATTTAAGCTTCAGTGTTTACACACATCACTAAATGATCCAGCCAGGTCAAATACTGAAATTCAGATTACTACCACTTCTGCTTTCAGGAGCTAACCTGACAGGAAAGCCAAGGTGACCAACAAGATTAAAATAAGTAATTTTCAATGCCAAGGTCTCAGGACACTTAAAAAAAAAAAAAAAAAAACAAGCAGAATTTCAAGGGCTGCAAAAATCTTTGCAAGCCTAAAACCAATTCAGGATTATTCAAGTCTCTTTACAGGATACAGGAACCTTGAATATTCTGACCTCTTCCTCTTCTAGGATTGAAATTCTAAAACCATTGTTCAGGAGCTGTTCTTTCTCATGTGTCTGCAGGTTCAGACCCCAGTCTAAAAGTCTTTTTAGAGTGTAGTACACTCTTGCCCCACAGTGCAGAACCCTTAACAAGGTAAATTTATTTTTATTCCTATTGAGCGTTTCTCATCCTTTTACTTCCACAAAACACAAAAACTTACCCAGTGTCCCAAAAGTACAAGAACCCATATTACTTGGTGCAGAACTATTATTCTGTTCACCCTGTGCCTTCAGAGAGAAGTGAAAAACAAAAAAAAAGAAAGACATGGATCAGAAATTTCGCATTTTTACAGCAAGAGATTGATTATTTTTTTCCCCATCTTCTTATTGTGGCTCCACATGGAATTTATCTGCTAGCCAAATCACTGGCTCATTTTTATGTATTATTTCAAGTCAATTTTTCCAGAAGAGTCACATCTGATCACAGCCTAGTGTGAAGCATTCAGAACAAAGAGCACTTGATGTCAGAAGCCTCAGAGAAGTTGAACATACCAGTTTGTTCTGCCCGATGTGTTCCGAGTTGGGCTCACTGAAGTTTGGCACTTCTGAATATACCATGCAGAACCTGGGGAGAAATTAGGATTATCAGGCAGTCCTAAAACCTATCACCTGTAGATTAACTAATCCAGACCCCAAAAAGCTCTTCAATCTTTTAGAGATTTGTGGTGAGGCTGTAACATCTTCCTGGTGCAGGTGGTTTCAGTCAAGTGACAGCAAGCACACATTTACTCTAGGAGGTTAAATGGCCTAAAGAAAACAAGAGGTGATGAAAGGGCTCCCTTTGCCACTCTTCCAGCTCTGCAATCTTGTCCAGCACCCACTCACAAGGTCACTTGAGGCAGAGTCACCCATCCTGCTCCCAGACTGTGCCTGCATTAGATCTCTGAAGAAAACTTAAAACACTCCCACACACGCCCATGCTATGGAGTGCCCCATTAATATAATAGCACAGAGCAGTAGGGAATGAAATTCCAGGCATCCTTTTCCATGTAAAGGGACCACCAATTCACCATAAATCATGGCAGAGTGGAAGATAGATTTGGGTCATTATGCAGCTTGGACTGCTTAAGCAGAAGTGGAGCTCCCACCTCCTGCTGGGGAGCAAAAGCCCAGCTGAGGACTCAGCTCATTCCAGCCTGCTGGAGATGAAGCCCACTGAGTGACACTTCTGAAATGATGGCTTTGCACCCCAAAAAACCTGCAGGTCACCCCTCACAAAATCCAGCTGAGCACTGGGTGTTTTTGAACCATCCAAGAAGAGAGCTGGCCATCCCACTGTCCCACTTTCCTGATGACTACGAGGCCTCCCACAGGGATTTGTGCAACAGCCAAGTAGTCTTCTGGTTAGAAAATGCTGCTATTTTTCCTGTTGCTCTTCAAACATGTTACTCATGTTTGTTCTTAGTCAGGAGGAGTCACCACCTCAGTCTGTGGCCAGTTTAAAGGAGGTTTGATGAGGCTTGTTTCTGTTTAGATATGATTCACTGGAGCTACCTTTGTCTTCCTCCTCTGCACTGCTTGTCTCTAAAGCATGATGCAAGTACACAAGGTTTCCACCAAAAAAAAGTGTTTGGAGTCATCACATCTTAAATACTTACCATGATGTTCTGCTGAGAACAGGACATAACACCACAAGCACAAGCACACAATACTTACTCCCCAATTTTATGCAGCTCGCCTCCTCGTCCCGTGTAAAGTGTCAGGCATCCTTTCCACAGAGATGCATACCTGGACAAAGAAAGAAGCCAAGCAGTCTCTCAACAGATGAGAAATACCAAGCAGAAACATGATAAATTCCCAGAGCTAATAAATATCCTGGATCAGCGTGGACTAAAAAAAAAAATTCCCAAGGACCCCAGCTTCACCGCACTAAAATTTTACAGATCCCCGTGTTTTAGTCCTAGCAAAAGGTACTGGAGGCTCAGCTGACACCTTTGGCAATTCCAGGAAAGCAGCCAATTATTTTGAGATTGGACACTCTCTTCCTGGCTGGAGCAGCCCTTAGGAGTGCTCCTGCAGACAAAGGGCATTTTGCCAGGAGCAGTATCAGTATTGCCATCCATGACAACTTCCACTTCTGCTTTCAGCAGGAATTTTCAGCAGGAACCTTTGTTCACTTGAGTATTACAGATCCTGCTACTGAATGTGGCTAATACAAAGTGCTTACTTTTTTAGCATAGGTCCTTACCAGATTTTTTGGTTTGTTTTTTTTTAAAGGCACAGGTTTGACCATTACATTCCAAGTGACACAGAGAAATGCGATGAAGTCATTTTTTTGGATTGCAGAAATATTCCTTTACAGGACAGCACGAGTGCACTCTGTGGTCTTTCCAGCAGCACTTGACTTCAAGCAGTGGAATCTGAGTTATGCACAACTTTCAGCAGAATTGCTCCTTTCAGTGAGGGCCACCACATATGTGAAGGAAACTATGAAAATCCAGACCAGGAACTGAGGTGCAGCACGAGGGAGTCAGCAAGAATATGGGTGTCTTCTAGCAAAGGAATGGGGAGCCCCAGCAACTGCACTCTCAGGAGTCACAGATAATCTGGGCATATCACCACTTCCTTTTGCTCTGGGGCTGGAACAGAGATAACAAACCTTCCTCTTGCCCTTTGCCTTATCTGCTGAGGCTGGGAACCATCCTGCTGCACAGAGAGGCAGCAGGGAGGAGTCGGGCTGGCAGAACAAGATGATAACACCAATAGCAAGAACCACCTCCTCTGGACCTCAGCACCAGCAGAGTAGCTCCAGGGCTCACCTCTGGAGTTTTCCAGCCAGGAGCAGGATTAATGCTCTTTGCTTCATGCTCCTGCCTTTCACTTTAAAGATTCCTTCTTGGGAACAGCTAGCTGGACAGTCTTGTGACAGAACACAAATCAAAAAAGCTATGAACTAATAATTATAAATCAGACATACATTCACTGGGACAAGATCCAGCAAATCATGGGACTGATAACCTTCAGCACAGTTACACCATGTGTGCAAGCACTTGTCTTGGAAAGAGACAGCCACAAAGCACTAAACTACAGGACTAGCTTTGAATTTAGAACTATTACCTGCAGCAGCTTCCTGCAAAGGAGTTAATCAGCCAGGGACAAAAATCAGCAACAGTGTCTGCTTTTTTTAAAAGAAGGCATTAGCAGCTTAAAGTTCAGCATTAAAAAAAAAGAAAAAAAAATAGGACATGTTTAGACATGAGGCCTGGCTAAGCCTTTCTGCTTGTACCAGTGAATATCCTGCACCAGAGAGCCAGATTAGCCTACAGAGCTGAAATTCACCTGCCTTGCAACAGCAACATCACAGACTAAAATTAATCCTGCTTAAACTGTGTTTGGAGAAGCTTCTATGCCAGCATGAGGGCATGTTTCTTAGAACAAGAGCCAAACCAGGACGTGTTTGGCCATTTCACTTCCTCACAGAGTCTTAAGTGAGCAAGCAGTTCATGTAAATGAAGTGCATGACTTAGCCACCCATCAGAAATGCTGATGCCAGTTCATAAATTTAGTTCACACAAGCCAAACACACTTTTTGGCATGAAGGGAGGCAATCACCCATGGAAAGCCATGCTCTGAGCACAGGAACAGTGCTGAACAGCATCACTATGCATTTGTTTCACTGTCATCTAGGCAAAGGGCTTGGTGCTGGCCCAGAGCTCTGGTTCCTCTCCACCCATCTCAGCACCCCAGAACCAAAAAAAATCAGTCCATTGGGGTGTAAAAGACCATTTGCCCAGGAGGAAGCAGTTTTGGAGGCAAGGGTCATCCAGTTTCACTCTCAAAGCAAGAATGACACTCAAATGAGCAACTCTGCAAGAGCTCAGTTAGCAGCTCCACTGAGTAACCTTTTACCTACTTTTTCATAAAAACAAATTACAAGGCCCTTACACAGGCTGGAGCTCCACCACCTCCTGGAGTGCTGCAGGGCAAAGGAGCAGCGTAACGTGTTTCCAAGTGTAACCTAGCTGGCATGAAGAACTCAAAATGAAGTGACTATCAGTTTGCTGCTGACAATTTAAGTGGCATGGAAAAGGACTCCTCAAATCGAATCTAGTGTTCTTTCTCCCAGCTAGTAAACCTAAGTTTGGGTATTTTTTTTTTTTTAAACCAGCTCCGAGATTAATTTAATTGCACCTGACCAAACTACCAGGCTCTCCAGTGTGGCCTTAGCATGAATTTTTACAGTGAAACTGAAAAGGTTCTCCTTCTCTGCTGGTCGTTTCTGTTAACCCCCTGCAATGACAAGCAGCTTTCTGCATGAGAGGCATTAATCATCCCTTCCTCTCATTAAGGAGCTGACTGCTAGAGGAAAGAATTGGCTGTAAAAATAAGAACATGCTTTTGACTTCCCTGCTTGATTTACAGACTGGCTGATGCGTCTCCCTTCTCCCCCCCTCCCAAAGAAAAAAAAGAAAAGAAAAAAAAAAAAAAAAGCAATTCCCTAAGGAGCTCGTTCTAGAGCCAAAGCAGGTCCCTTTAACACCACCTCCTCATTAAAAATACAAGCCCCTCCTAAGCCATCCATTAGATCCCACGCTGGCGCTAGGCATGTTCTGGGGTGGAAAAAGGTGGTTCTGATTTGGCAAGTGATCTCAGGACGCTGCTGCTGCTGCTGCTGCCTCGACACCAGTCCAGCGGGGACCAGCTGTGCCACCGTGTCCCTCCGAGGGCAGCTCAGCCTCCTCACAGCCCCGCTCCTCGGTGACAAAAAGGACGGGGATGGGAAGGATGGGGGGGAGCGGCCGAGCGCTGCCCCCCGGGGATGGGGGGCGTCGGGGCGGGCCCGGCCCTATACGCACCCTTTGGTCAGGCGGATGATGTCCCCCGGTTGGATGAGGCTGCCGATCTCGTCCCAAACGGAGATGGTGATGCTGCCCGTCTTGTCCGCCACTTTGCAGGACCTCACTTCGTGCCCGTCCTTCGTCTTGGTCACTCGCCCTGCGGGGAGACGCGCGGGGGGCTGAGGGGAAGGGGGGGGGGAACCGGGACGGGGTTGCTGAGGGGGAGCGGGGCGGGGGGGTTCTACCCCGGCATCCGGGACGGGCTCGGGCAGCCCGGTTCTGGGTTGTGCCGGGCACCACTTACCGATCTCCAGCACAATAAAGATGACATTTAAGTTTTTCAGTCCGGGTTTTATGTCTTTTATGAGGTGGTACGTGTCGCTCGCCGCGCTCATGCTGCGGCCGGGGCTGGGGGCAGGGCTGGCGGGGCGGGACGAGCCCGCATCCCGCGGGGGAAGCGGCGGTTTGGGGCCGGGCAGGGGTAGGGGGGGAAGGTGAGGAGCCCACCGGCAGCCCTCACAAGGGACGGGGGACACGAGCACCGAGAGGGTCTGCGCTCTGACACCGCAGCACAACCCGAACCCCGCCGACACCACCCGCAGCGACGCCGGCACCTCCCACCCCCCCGCTCCCGCCGGCACTGAGGCGCACATGTGCGCCCCGCCGCCTTTTATAGCAAGCGGGAGGAACCACCTCAGGGAGCTGGGGGGGGGGGGAAACGGTGCCGAATGGAACCGGCCGGGGCACGCGGAGCAGCGGGACTGGGCCAGCGGGCGGGCGCGAGCCGTCGCCGGGCGCTGATTGGGCCGCGGAGCCGCCATCTTCCCCGCCTCCGGGCGGGGGCGGCGGAGACCGGGGGCGGGGGGGGGGAGGAGGGAGGGGATTCGGTTCAGCTTCGGTTCGGCTGGGCTCGGTACGGCTGGGCTGGGTTCGGTTCGTCTGAGCTCGGTTCGGTTCGTCTGAGGTCGGCTCTGCTCGACTGGGCTCGGCTCGGCAATTAGGAAGCGATTCGGTTTTTCCGCAGCGCCATTTTGAGAGGTGGTTGGCACCCCGAGGCGGAGGATGACGCGGAGGGGGGGGGAGGGAAGAAGGTTCGTGAGGCGTCCCGGTTCTCCTCACTGAGGTGCAAAATAAATGTTGAGGAGATTTTGTTGTTACTGAGGGGAAGCGTGACCCAGCGGTGGTGGGGGTGTGGGCTGCCCCCCTCCTGGAATGCAGGACGTGAGCTGAAAGGTTTGGTTACCCGGTGCCACGCTTTGTACCTTTCTGTGCCAAAAAATAAAAATATATGAGCACCAAAAAGGCCATCAAAGCACGCCGGAGCCACCTGTGGAGACACTATTGAGCTTGGCTATGGGTTGGGTGAAACCGGGGAGAGGGAAACTTATCCAAGGGGAAAGCCTTCAAGGTGGTGGATGGCACCAACAAGAAACAAGATCCCTCGGCTTTGTGATGTGGTTGGCTGAGGATATGGAATCACCGAATTGTCAGGGTTGGAAGGGACCTTAAAGCTCATCCAGTTCCAAGCCCCCTGCCATGGACCAGAACCTCCCACCAGCTCAGGTTGCTCAGAGCCCTGTCCAGCCTGGCCTTAAAAACTTCCAGGGCTGGGGCTTCCACCCCCTCTCTGGGCAACCTGTGCCAGGGTCTCACCACCCTCATGGGGAAGAACCTTTTCCTAACATCCAGTTTCAATCCCCCACTTCCAGCTTCAATCCATTCCCCCTAATCCTACTGCTCCCCAAGATCCTAAAAAGTCCCTCCTCAGCTTTCCTGTAGCCCCTTTTAAGATGCTGGGAGACCACAACAAAGTCTCCTTGGAGTCTTCTCCAGACTGAACAACCCCAACTCTCTCAGTCTGTCCTCACAGCAGAGCTGCTCCAGCCCTCTGAGCATCCTCCTGGCCCTTCTCTGGACACACTCCAGCACCTCCATGTCTTTCTTGTAATAGAGACTCCAGAATATAAATACATATATATATATATATATATATACACACATATACTCCTTTGCTTCAGAACAGCCCAAAGAGGAGCAGGTGGTTCTGTAACTCAGCCGTCTCCCTTTAGGCGAGGCAGCGGAGCAGCTTCTTCTTCTCAGAGCCAGACTGAGGACTTTTCTGGGCTTTCCCCCTTCTATTTCAGGGAGCAGCAATCCCTGGCTGACAGCCCTTGTGAAATGCTTGGCCACGCGTCCTGCCACACGGGAGCTCTCTGCTCCGAGAGGGCTTGTGCAATCCTCATCTGCTGCCCTGCTGGGTGCAGCTCTGGGGGAAACGTGCTGCCTGGGAGCATCCCAGGGGAAAGCAACAAGAGAGGATTTTCTTCAAGCCCCCAAGAGCTCATTCCACTTCTGTCCCAAACCCTTCAGTCGGTGCAGCTGAAGGGGCTGGCAGACCCTCAGTGGCCTCTGTGATCAGTTAGCACTGATGTCAGTAGATGGATGGCTTTAATTCAGTCACTGGGGAAAGAGTTCAATCCAAACTCCAGGAATATCCCTAGCAAAGGCTGGAGAAAAATACTTTTCCTTATAGAACTGGTAGGGCTTTTCCATACAGACAGGGGTTTTCTTCCTTCCTCTCCACGTTTTCTCTGTCCCATCTATTTAGAGCCCTTGGGATAGAATAATTTTGTATAGTTTTTTCAGCCCCAAGAACAGTAGAACCCTGTCCTGGATCCCTCCCCAAGCAAAATGTGACTAAAACATCTGGGAAAAGGACAGCCTGAGTTCTTCATGGAGAACTACCCTATGGAAAACCTCCACAAATAGTCCCAGCTCTGGCCTTCTGACCTGCTAGAAGATAAAGAAAAGAAGGAGATTGGAGATGTGAGGCCAGCACAGAGCCACCACACCTGCACCAGAGAGTGTGGTCACCAACACAGCAGAGCATGGCAGGAGGTGGATTTATTTTATGCCCAGGTTGAGTTTAAAGGTGGTAGGAAGAAGTTTAAACTGGAAAGGACAAGATAGTTGATAACCAATCTAGAAGGTTGCCTCCTGGCACCTCCCTGACACAGGTGATGGAGGAGCTAAGGAGGAAGGGTGCTCTTCTGGACCTCATGCTTATAAAACAAGGAAAAATTGGTTGGGGACATGAAGGTGGGGTCAGCACTGCTTGCAGTGATTGTGACTTTGGCCTCTTCAGAGATCTGCTTGGTCCTGGAGAGCAGAGAGGTCCAGAAGAGCTGTCTGGCTTTCAAAGACAACCTCCAAACTCAGGGAAGGTCCATCCCCACAAGTAGGAAATCAAGCACAGGCAGCAGGATGAGGCAGATTCTTTTAAGTAATGCTCACTGAGAGGACAAGAGGCACAAACTGAAACACATCAGATTTCTGGTTCAGCACATTAACTTTTTTTTTAATTATGCTCAAAACCTGGAGCAGGTTGCCCATAGAGCTTGTGAAATCTCTCCAGTCACTCAAAACCCAAGTGGGCACCATTCTTGGCAACGTGCTCCAGCTCACCCTGCTTGGTAGAGGCTGAACCAGATGATCCCAAGGTCCCAGCTTCAATTCTGTGAAATATTTCCTTTGCAAATGCAAAAGGGCAGGCACCATATCCAGCCATCGAGGTCAGGATTTCCCTGAGGAAATATGGGAGACTCCAGGAGAAGCCACACACAGCCCTTGAGGTCAGTGGGACAGATTCAGTGGGGAATCCCCACTCTGTTGGGGTCAGGTGTCTGGCACCAGGATTTCAGGGAGCTTTGTCTGCAAGAGTACCAGGGTACCCTAATAACACCACAGAAAAAAAAATAATAATGAAATGCCAAGGAAATGCTCTGAATTTGCAGCATTTTTTCCAAAGGAGCCACATGTATGTCCTGCAACACCAATGTAGCCTTTTCTTCCCTGGGCTCCACACATTTTGGCAGATGTTTTCATCAGAGAAGCCAGTCCTGCAAGGCTTTTTCTGGAACTTCTTTACTTCTCTCTTTCCAGTGGTCCCACACACATCTGTAGGATGATTTCCATGAAATCCCTGCTGCTGGAAAACTTCCCTGCTCAGCTGTGAATTTGGGCTTGGGCCAGAGGAATTTGGGTCAAAATTTGCCTCGTACAGATAGAAAGCACAGGAGCTCAACCTCAATTAGAGATCCAAAGGACTGTGCACAATAAATCTCAAAGATTGATGGGTTTAAGGCCCACCAGCACTGATAACTGCTGTTTCTGGGGTCTCCAGTAGCAAAACCCAGACCTCACAACCTTCTTCATTAGTCTGATTTTACTTACAAGGTTTAACAAATGCAGATGGGAGGGAGAATTAACCACTTTCCCCCAGTAACTGTGCCAGAATAACTCTGTTCACCAGGAGACCAGTCACTGGCCACCTAAACAAGGACAGAAACTCTTTTTTTACACAGGGCAAGTAGATACCAGCTTTACACCAACAAAATGTGGAGTGATCCCTTCAGGTAGCCCTGCTGCCATGGTTGGTTGGCTGATGCAAGGAGGAAGGCAGTCCAGAGGGGGCACAGAGCTCAGAAACCCTTTAAAATACCCAAATGAGGTGAGCTTTTCCCTTTCTGTTTCAACCAGGGGCAGGCAACGTTTCAAAAGGCTTTGGAAATGGTTTCTCTTTTTTTGCCAGCCCTCTCTCTGCCAGGGGTGATGCCTCCCTTCTAGTCCCTGAGTTTGTCCCATGGGACCCTCAGGGCAACAGCAGCACCCACAGGGATAAGGAGGGCCTCTTAATTCTTTCCACCATGGAAGGGTTTTGCATCTCACCTCTTCTCCAGTGCCTGGAGGAGGTATGCAGACAGACCACATCACCCTGTCTGCTGCCTGCCTGGCTGGCTCCACGGAGCCTGATGGGCTGGAAGTTCAGTCTTGGTCTTGCATCATCCAATGCTGACCTTCAAAAGAAAAAAAAGAAGGGATTTATGTCCAGGAAGGAGGCTTTGAAGGTTTAATTTGGTTTGGATTTATTTTTTGTAAGGGGGATTTGAGTTTTTCTTCTCTTTTTTCTCCTCTCTCCTCTCCTCTCCTCTCCTCTCCTCTCCTCTCCTCTCCTCTCCTCTCCTCTCCTCTCCTCTCCTCTCCTCTCCTCTCCTCTCCTCTCCTCTCCTCTCCTCTCTTCTTTTCTCTTTTCTCTTTTTCCCTTCCCTTCCTTCTTGTCTTGTTCTGTAGCACTGTCTGCTTTCCCAGAAAGTTTTGTAGTGGTCTTCACAATATAGACTTAGACTTTTCTCAAATCTTAAGAAGCAATAGAGTGCATTCAAGATGGATTAAAAAAACCCCCACAAACACATACACAAAAAAACCCCAACACACACACACACAAAATTATCTTCCTTTAGGTTCATTCTCTCAGCAGAGGATCCACTTTTTCTTGGCACTGCCCCAGAGCTGGAGGAAGAACTTTTAACCCCCACCCTGCCCCAGGTATTTACCTCCCTCCACCTCCTCCCTCACCTCCCAGCACCTCTCCAGGTGTGACCATTGCATTCCTGTGAGGCAGGCAGGTAACAGGCCAGGAAGGGCTGCCACAACCTGGTGGAAAAAGGGGGGTGTGGTGCTGGGATGAGTAACTCCAGGGATACCAGCCCTACCCTGGAGGTGTTGCTGGCATCTGGAAGGTGATTGTATCAGCAGAAGAGTGTGTAGACACAGCCTCAGTTGGTCTGGCTCTGGGTTAACAGTGGGAAAAAAAAAAAAAAACCAAAACAAAAAAACCCCAAATCCTAAATGGACTAAACAAATCTCATCGTGGCAAAGTGCTTCATAAATGACTAATTCAGCCTCCTGCAGAGTGGTAGGGACTCAAGCTGCTTGCCTAGGAGTGCCACATGTGTTTTTTTTCTCCCTGTGGCACCTGTAGATGGATTCTGATGTTCAGAGCTTTGTGTCAGTGACTAATGAGTACCTAACAGCTACTGCAGATCTCCAGAGGCTCCACATTGTTGCTCCTGCTTGTGACATCAGGAAAGGACCTGAGACTCATCTGCCTGGGCCAGAAAGGGTGAGCAGGTAAAAAATGTCCTCTTAGAACCTCAAACCCCCTGATGCAGCACTTTTCAAGCACAACACTAAGAGGTTTTGTGCCATTTCCACTTCCACTTCCTGATCATATTAAAGTCAGCATCCTGCTCAGATGGGAGAACATAGAACCAGCTTCAAGCAGAACCTTCCCCAAGGTGCTCATCACCCAGAGGCTCCACATTATTGCTCCTGCTTGTGACATCAGAAAAGGACCTGAGACTCATCTGCCTGGGCCAAAAAGGGTGAGCAGGTAAAAAATGTCCTCTTAGAAACTCAAACCCCCTGATGCAGCACATTTTGAGTACCACACAAAGAGGTTTTGTGCCATTTCCACTTCCATTTTCTGATGATATTAAAATCAGCATCCTGCTCAGATGGGAGAACATGGAACCAGCTTCAAGCAGAACCTTCCCCAAGGTGCTCATCACCCAGAGGCTCCACATTATTGCTCCTGCTTGTGACATCTGGAAAGGACCTGAGACTCATCTGCCTGGGCCAGAAAGGGTGAGCAGGTAAAAAATGTCCTCTTAGAACCTCAAACCCCCTGATGCAGCACTTTTCAAGCACAACACTAAGAGGTTTTGTGCCATTTCCACTTCCACTTCCTGATCATATTAAAATCAGCATCCTGCTCAGATGGGAGAACTTGTACCAGCTTCAAGCAGAACCTTCCCCAAGGTGCTCATCACCCAGAGGCTCCACATTATTGCTCCTGCTTGTGACATCAGGAAAGGACCTGAGACTCATCTGCCTGGGCCAAAAAGGGTGAGCAGGTAAAAAATGACCTCTTAGAAACTCAAACCCTGTGATGCAGCACATTTTGAGTACCACACAAAGAGGTTTTGTGCCATTTCCACTTCCTGATGATATTAAAATCAGCATCCTGCTCAGATGGGATAACATGGAACCAGCTTCAAGCAGAACCTTCCCTGAGGAGCTCATCACAAAGGACCACTCCTGATTTCACACACACACTGGTGGCTTTCAGAAGGAGCTAAGTTGTGGTTTGGGGTATTTTAAAACTCACAGTGATAAGGTGTTTCTAGGAAGCATCACACTGTAATCTACATTGTAGCCCTGTGTTGTGTTAGGGTGTGGGAGGGAATGGAAAATTAAACAGAATACAGGCAAAAGCTTCTGAGGAGTTCCCATCTCTTGGGCTTGCTGATAGCTGACAGTTCAGGAGCACATTCCTGGATATTCCCAAATTATTGAGGCTGGAGAGCTCAGAACAGAGCCATCCCCATGGCACTGGATGCAGACACAACCCAAAAGCACAACGCACTCCAGAGGGCAGCACAGCTGAGCTGCTCAGGCATTGCACAAAGAGGGACAGAACCTCCTTAGAACCCACGGAAACTCCAGGCAGGAAAGCTGTGCAACAGCCTCAAACCAGCTGGGTGATCATTCCCTCCTGGCACCTCAAGCCTACCCACAGTTAACCTTTAGAGGCCTGATTTAATTCCCACTGCAAGCCTGGGGAGCTCCTCCAAGAAGGCAACACCAGAGGAATGAGCACCACAAAGTCAAAGGGGATTTTACCCAAGCTTAAAAAAAACCCAAAACAAACTTATTTAAAAATTCACATCTTGGATGTCTCAGTGAATTCAGCTTCACTTTAGGAAAGAGGAGTGTGATTCCTTACTGGCCCTGCTGGGGAAATGGTTATCCCAAGGCATCAGATGCCTTCCCAGCTGTTATTTAAAGGGGTTTGCCAAATGGGTGCACATCTGCTGTTGTAAAACTTGTACTGCCATGAGATAACCATTGCTTCAGTTCTGCTGGGGCTCCTTATTCAACCCAAGGCTTTAATAATGTTAAAATACCAAATTCTGTCAACATGTTGTGTAGCAAGTCATAGAATCATAGAATCATAGAATTAGCTGGGTTGGAAGGGACCTCAGAGCTCATCAAGTCCAACCCTTGATCCACTCCCGCTGCAGTTCCCAGCCCATGGCACTGAGTGCCACATCCAGGCTCTTTTGAAATATCTCCAGGGATGGAGAATCCACCCCTTCCCTGGGCAGCCCATTCCAATGGCTGAGCACCCTCTCCAGAAAGAAATTCTTTCTCATGTCCAACCTAAACCTCCCCTGGCACAACTTGAGACCTCTTGTGCCCTCTTGTCTTGCTGAGAGTTGCCTGGGAAAAGAGCCCAACCCCCCCCTGGCTCCAACCTCCTTTCAGGGAGTTGGAGAGAGTGATGAGGTCTCCCCTGAGCCTCCTCTTCTCCAGCCTCAACACCCCCAGCTCCCTCAGCCCTTCCTCACAGCACTTGTGCTGGATCCCTTCCCAGCCTCCTTGCTCTTCTCTGGACCTGCTCCAGCACCTCAATCTCCTTCCTGAGCTGAGGGGCCCAGAACTGGACACAGGACTCAAGCTGTGGCCTCCCCAGGGCTGAGCACAGGGGCAGAATCCCTTCCCTGGACCTGCTGGCCACGCTGTTCCTGAGCCAGCCCAGGATGCCATTGGCCTTCTTGGCCACCTGGGCACACTGCTGCCTCCTCTTCAGCTTCCTGGCAATCCAGAAAAGTCACTCCATTACCTTCCTGTTCATTTTGGGTATATAAAGAAGAGCTAAAAATTTGGTTCCTTGATGCACTGATTTTTTTGTTTGTTTGTTTTTAAACAGAAGGCCATTGGTGCTGCTAAGCATACTTCTTGCTGTTGAGGATGCACTTAAATCATTTCTAAGAGTCTGATCTTTACTGCAGGGTGGTAAAATACCTAATAAAATATATTTTCTGAAAAAGGGTAATTAATTATTGGAATTAAGCTTTGCAAGCAAACATAGATTTAAAAGTCTCAAGTAGCTGGAGAACCAAAAATCCCTCCAGGTTTTTCAGTTTTCAGTTCTGTTCTCTCCTGATGCTGCAGTTTCATTAAGTTCTCCAGGCAAGCTGGATGGTACTGAAAGCATACAAGAAACCTATTTGGTGTTCCAGATATTTCAGGCTTCTTTTGCAATTTATAAAAAACACATTCATTATTAAAGTTTTGTCTTACTCCTTCTACACCAGTTTTTTGGTTTTTTTTTTTCTCTGATTTTTCCTGTTCCAAGAGGGAGTTTTCCCAGGGAGTTATGCTACAGAAAGCCCAACTGCTTTCTGTAAGTCATCTTTACTGTAGGTGGGTATTGACCTCCACCTGATATAATCTGAGGATTTTGTCTGTCATCTTGAACTGGAGGAGGAGCCACAAAAATTAATTGCATAAAAATACCCTTAGCCTCTGCTCCAAAGGGTGAATAGGATGGCAAGAGCAATCTGGAGGAGCCTACTTGAAATTTGAAACGTGATCCTATTTTTCTCTGGCAGCTCTGGAATGGTTCCACTAAGTATGGAGCAAGTAGTGTCAGTGACAGAAGTGAAAAAAAGGCACGTGCCTGGAAGGGAAGCCATAAAGGGGAGGGAAACTCATAAAAGACTCCAGGTGATGGTTAACTGGCACAGCTTTCTCTGGGCAGATGACCATGGGGCTAGAATATAGTTCTTGCCATGTTTCTTTGATTATATGAAAGCCTTCATCACAGAAAGTGAAGTATTTCAGCCAGGGGGCTTGTTTCTGTACCCTGAACTTCAGTGTGAAAGATTAAAGCCAACACACATTCATTATTAAAGTTTTGTCTTACTCCTTCTACACCAGTTTTTTGGTTTTTTTTTCTCTCTGATTTTTCCTGCTCCAAGAGGGAGTTTTCCCAGGAAGTTATGCTACAGGTTTGCTCCTTGCATTGTTCTTTTGAATGTCATCTTCCTTCCTGGGTGTTCAGACTATTGTTTCATTCACTGTTAAAATACTGTTAGGTAAAAACCAAAACAAAAGCACAGATAAAAAACCTGCTTATCCTGCAGTACTGAGGAAATAATATTTTATATCTGTGCAGCACCTTCCATTGGACAGAATCAAGGCATGGCATCAATGGTATATTAATTTAACCTCTTAAAATTATTGTAAATTAATCAATATTGCATTTGGATAACAGATGTGGAGATACTGAGAAAAGGGAATGCCTTCTCAGTTTTGGGCTTGCTAAATTTGGGAGTAAAATCTGCATTTCCCTGGTTGTATTGCAGTGAATTATATTGCTTTCCAAAGGAAGCAAACAACAAGCTATTAACATGATCTCACCTCTAGCATAAGTAGGAGGAGCATTTCATTCCCCAGTGAAAAGTTTTTTCCTGTGATATCTTCCACCCATTTTACAGGTCTGGATAATGACAATCTGCCTCTCCCTCCCATGTGGGCTCACACGTGGGGAGTCTGACTAGGAAATTACTTACTGGAACATGAATGTGTCCACAGAGAGTCTTCCATTATTTTTTTCATCCTCAGTCCCTTCTACCTGAGCTTCAGCTCCTCTGATGCAGAGTTGAGAGCTGTTAACACCTCAATAATGCAGTTCAGGAAGCCCAGAAGTAAGTTAGATCCTGATCCTCAGCAAACACTGTGAACAAGAAGATAGATGATGATACCCATTGTGAGTATTTTTGTTCAGGTTTTCCATATTCAAGCTAATTTTTGTCTCATGACACAACAATATCAGTGGTATTCAGGATACAACAGGAGTTCTCCAAAGGTTCCTACAGGACAGGCTTTTACCAGATGAAACTTCCAGAAGTTTGATGGCACCTTTCTGGTTTTGAAAGCCAGCCCTGTATTGGAACCATAACAAAACTGCACCCATGCAGGAGAAAAAATTCTCATGACATTTGTCAGCCTGGCTACCAAATCATGAAATGATCACGAAAAGAGTTTCAGGTGAAGTGAAATCATGCCCAGCCTGGCAGAACAGAGAGATGTGTGTGGGGTCACCCCTGCCCAGCTGCAATGCACGTTCAGCAATACCAAGACCATGTTGCTGAGCTGGAAGGGCTTGCACAGCCTGGTGGAAACCCTCCCTCAGCACAGCCCTGCTGTGGCTGCTTGCCCTTAGGAAACTCCTCTGAGTTCCTAGCACTGGGAATCACTGCCCCAGTTCCCCTCTGCCTTCTCTGAAGCCTGCAGAGCAAAAAGAACTCCCTCTGATGGCTCTTCTGCAAGCCTGGAGAACCCGTGGTGTTCAGAGAATCCTAGAATTGGCTGGGTTGGAAGGGACCTCAGAGCTCATCAAGTCCAACCCTTGATCCACTCCCGCTGCAGTTCCCAGCCCATGGCACTGAGTGCCACATCCAGGCTCTTTTGAAATATCTCCAGGGATGGAGAATCCACCCCTTCCCTGGGCAGCCCATTCCAGTGTCTGATCACCCTCTCCAGAAAGAAATTCTTTCTAATGTCCAACCTAAACCTCCCCTGGCACAACTTGAGACCTCTTGTGTCCTCTTGTCTTGCTGAGAGTTGCCTGGGAAAAGAGCCCAACCCCCCCCTGGCTCCAACCTCCTTTCAGGGAGTTGGAGAGAGTGATGAGGTCTCCTCTGAGCCTCCTCTTCTCCAGCCTCAACACCCCCAGCTCCCTCAGCCTCTCCTCATAGGATCTGTGCTGGATCCCTTCCCTAGCCCAGTTGCCCTTTATTTGTTTGTGTTGTCTCTTTCCCTGCTGTTTATTTTTCCAAAATGCATCTGTGCCAACACAGCTGGGTTTCTTTTCCAGCTGGATAAGCAGAAATGGCCTTTCCAACCACAGTTCTCTACAGGTCACTTCTCTAGAGTTGGAAACCGTGACGTTTGGAGGCATTTATCCCAATCAATATTGCTGTATTTCTGAACAGGGATGCTGGTAAATCCTGAGGATTAAAAAAAAAATGTTTTGGGTCCTCTGTTTTAAAATTTATATGCTTTACTTCTGCATTCACTGAACTTCATGTTCAATACCCCATCTAACACACATCTCAACTTTGGAGCTCTCCTTAATTAGTAGGTAGCAGGGCAACATGTAATTAGCACTAAGTGTTGCCTGTTTTGAGCCCTGTGATGCACCAGGGGAGTGTGCAGAGAGCTCACATGGACCCTGTGTCACACAAACCACTCCGTGCTGGCCACCCAGGTCCAGGTTACCCAACACCTCTTACAGAGAACTGTAAGAATGAGGTAAGAGCATCATTTTGATAGCCACTTTCTGATGTCATGGGCTTGATTTGGCACGGAGATGTCTGGTGTGCAAGTTGCAGGCCAGGTTGAGGGCTTTATGGAGCAACTGAGATCAGCAGGTGTGGGGGTGCAAACCATTTGCTCTCCTTGGCTGTATTTTTACTCATGCTGTGGTAAAAATTTGTATTTTCCACTCTCAGGTGTGCTGGACACAAAAGAGTTTCAGGTTTGGGTGAGTTTTATCACACTGCTTCCATTGGTCAAATGGAATGAAATAAAACCCAGCTGGTTTGGGTTCAGCTTGGCATTAACAGGTATCTACCCAAATTACCAGAGTACTTCAGAGGAACTACACTTAAAACTATTTTATGCTCCCATCCTTCTGCAAGGAGCATGTTTCCCAATTAATTTCCCCTCTCTCTTTTCCCCCTCAGCAGTGACAGGGCCTCAGGTGGCTTCCCTGGCCAGGGTGCAGCACAGGTCCTGCTATAAACCTGGGACATGGTGGAGAACCAAGGACATGGGACATCCAAGCCATGGCTCCTGTGGGCACGGGTGCTGCTCAGGCAGGAGACATCTCTGCCAGGCTGAGCTGGCAGACAGGGGCTTTCAGAGTCCTTTTGTTTTTTCAGAGAGGAAAATGACTTCCATTCTCCCTCCTCTGGAGGAAAACAAGTGTCAAGGGTGCAAAAACAAGGCCAGCATCATGCAAAAAGCTGCCCTGCACCTGCCCTGCCAGCAGGAGCACGCAGGGCATCAGCAGCCACCCAGGGTGGAAAGAGAAAACCCAAAGCACAATCTGGATGTCAGGATTTCTTCAGTGGAGTTTCCCCTGGCTTCCTGATCAGGACTGAGAGTTTTGCATCAATGCTGTCAGACTCTGCACAGCCCCCTGGGACTGCCTCCCCCTGGCTCACACAGCTGGGCTGGGAGGGCACATCTGGATCCAGAATCCAGAGTGTGAGCTCTGCTTGGGGAAGTATCACTCATTTGAAGACTCAGGCACCAGATAGTTTCCACGGCCCTGTAATTAAACCAATTTGGGCACCCAAAGGGCATTTCCCTTGCCAAGGTGCAGCACTCCTGGCAGACAGAGCTGCCAGCTCCCCTGCATCCCACTGTTGCCATGGCAGCACTGAGGATGTGCACCTTAGAAGCTCCAAGAAGCATTTCCCACATGACTCAGCTGCACAATTACAGGCACAGAGCTGTTAAACCATCAAGGTATGAAAATCACCCCTGGCCACCATTACACAAAACTCGAAGAGCTGGAAAAGCTCTCCTCACCTGTGCGTTGGCTGCCTCTGCTTTAGGCTTTATCTCCTGCCTTCCAAAGCACCCTGATAAGCAGTGTCTGCTGCTCAGGTAAACAGACATCCTTTGGCTCTGCCTTTGAGAAAGCATCCCTTCCTTTTCCTTTCCATGCCTTCTACAGTAATTCTTTTTCATATTTCCCTCCCACACAGTGTTTATTCTGTGGTTAGAAAGGAAATGCATCAGCTGTGCCTGTGCTAGAGACCCCCTGGAACTGCCAGCAGTGACCATAAACTCCAGTATGACCTCTCAGGGCTGTAAATCCCATTGTGCTGGATCATCCTCCACTGTTCTAGTTGTCTGGGATTCCACAGATGCCAGAAGTAATCTTAGTTTACATTAAGGGCAAGCAGGGCAAAGACACTCCACAAAGGCCAAGAGCATTGCTTGCATGGGTAGGGCCTGCTTACAGGAAAAGGATTACTGGTAGAAATGGGGATTAAAAGGCTGAAGCCATTGGACCATAAGTTTCCCTTTTACTGGGTCAAGCCTTGAATATGTGAGCTGGTCACTGGAGCAGAAAGACTCCCAGGATGACATTGCCCCACCAGCATCACAGCTCCACCTCCATCCCCCCCCACACCAAGGTTAGTTTGGGGCTTTGATGTTTCTGCCATTCTGGAGGACACCCAAGCTTACAGATCCTATGAGGAGAGGCTGAGGGAGCTGGGGGTGTTGAGGCTGGAGAAGAGGAGGCTCAGGGGAGACCTCATCACTCTCTCCAACTCCCTGAAAGGAGGTTGGAGCCAGGGAGGGGTTGGGCTCTTTTCCCAGGCAACTCTCAGCAAGACAAGAGGGCACAAGAGGTCTCAAGTTGTGCCAGGGGAGGTTTAGGTTGGACATTAGAAAGAATTTCTTTCTGGAGAGGGTGCTCAGCCATTGGAATGGGCTGCCCAGGGAAGGGGTGGATTCTCCATCCCTGGAGATATTTCCAAAGAGCCTGGATGTGGCACTCAGTGCCATGGGCTGGGAACTGCAGCGGGAGTGGATCAAGGGTTGGACTTGATGAGCTCTGAGGTCCCTTCCAACCCAGCCAGTTCTAGGATTCTGTGATTCTAATTACCCCAGGGAGTGTGAGCTGCCAAGAGCACAGAAGCTGCTGAGAATGTCTTCATGCTCTAATACTGCAGAAGTGGTCAGTGCAGGCTCTGGCTCCCAGTAAAGCTCTGGACTGAGTGAGGCAGTGACAGAAAGGGACCCTTTCAGGGTTGTCACAACACCCTGCACCCTGCCAGTATATGAAGGGCACAACCTCTGGCAAGGTCAGTAGCAGGTTTAGGGTGACCCAAGGTGTTATTTTGGGACCTTTAGAGCAGCGGGGGAACCCTGTGAGGTTGAGTCATGTCACCCAGCCACTGCTTTGGGCCACTGGCTGGGCTACAGCCTGGGGGGATGCCCTGCCTCCTGCTTGTCAGCTGTGACACCAAGTGCCTCTGGTGTCTTTCTTTTTCTATTTTCAGCTAAAGACAAGTCTGCCTTTTCCAATGCATCCACCACCAGCAAACTCAAGCAGTCTTCTGAGGTGGCTCCACTTCTGCCACCCTCTCTGTGGCAGTGGACATCACAGCAGTGACATCTTTTCTCTCTGGTCAGGACAAGTGGCTTTGGGAGCAGTTTCTGTCTGAGCAGGCACACTCCACACCTCCTAGGGATGGTGCCTGGCAGTCTGCTGAAAACCACTGGGCTGACAAGGGCAACCAACCCTCTGGGGTGGGTAGGAGTGATGAGGAGAATGCCAGCAGAGGGACAAAGCAGGGAGCCTTTTCCTAGCAGCCTGCAGTTCCAGCAGCATTTCAAACCCCCACGTATGTGCAAGCTGATATTTCAGTGCCTTCAGGTTGCTATGGACAACCAAAGCTTTCTAAACTGGCTCACAGAGCAGAGCCTTGTCACACTACACACAGTAACAACACTTGGCATTTTTATTACCAAGAGCTCTGTGTCAGAAGGGAAGAAGGTACCTGTCATCACTCTGCAACTGAAGATGCTGAACCTATGATCAGTTTTAAATAAAAACAATCCCTCAAGTAAAACCCCATCCAGCCAGCTGGCATCTGCATCTCACACACCTTCAAAAACCCAGATATTAAAAAAAAAACCAACAATCATGCTCACCAGTTCTTTCTTCGGATTTACCTCGTGAACATTAATGTTACCAACACTGTGCCTTCTGGATGCAAGAAGCACTTTCTGCCTTTCAGACAGAAGAAGCATAGTAGAGCAAAAAAAAAGATCTTACCCAAGGTGATGCAAGGGGGCTGTGGCAGACTGGGGTCTCCAGAGTCTGGTGGCAGCACTGCAGTTTCTCTTGGAACTCAGACAACAAGGGAATTGTGCAGCATCCTCCCATTTTGCATCTCCATTGCCTGGAGAAGAGGAGGCTCAGGGGAGACCTCATCACTCTCTCCAACTCCCTGAAAGGAGGTTGGAGCCAGGGGGGGGTTGGGCTCTTTTCCCAGGCAACTCTCAGCAAGACAAGAGGGCACAAGAGGTCTCAAGTTGTGCCAGGGGAGGTTTAGGTTGGACATTAGAAAGAATTTCTTTCTGGAGAGGGTGATCAGCCATTGGAATGGGCTGCCCAGGGAAGGGGTGGATTCTCCATCCCTGGAGATATTTCAAAAGAGCCTGGATGTGGCACTCAGTGCCATGGGCTGGGAACTGCAGCGGGAGTGGATCAAGGGTTGGACTTGATGAGCTCTGAGGTCCCTTCCAACCCAGCCAGTTCTAAGATTCTGTGATTTTAACCAGGCAAAAATTGCCTGTGCAACCCACAGAGCTCCAGGAACCCACCTCCCACACCCCGTTGCCTTAAGTATAGAATGACTTTTTTTTTTTTTTTTTTCTCTAAAATGGAAACCACGATACAACAAAATTATGCTGGGTAGTTAATAAAATTAACAGCCTCTGAACCATTGGCACAGAGCAAATGCCAAGGAGAATGGTCTCGGAGTAGATTTTGCTTCTCCTTCTCCATCTGTACTCCTTGCATGCCCTCCTCTCTAGCAGCAGACCTGCAAAGCACCACCTAATTTATCTTCCCACCAGCACAGAGACAGGGAGCACCCCTCCATGATTAATGGAGTTTTAGACCCAAGGAGTTGGTTACACTGCAGCAGGCAATGAGAAATGTGATTATCACTAATACAGTATTGACACAAATACCAGTTTGAATCAAGGATCCCTTTCATCATTATTATTTTTTTCTGTTTGCTGCTCCCATTTTTGTGAGCCAGCTCTCTGGGTGTTTCCCAAATGCTAAAACTATCTGAGGACAATTTAGTTTTTATCTAACACTTAAGTAGGAGGCATCTTTAACAAAAAGGTGCTGTGTGCTCTAGATTTAAACACACAATACTCCAGCCCAAAACTCTGGGCAACCAATGCCTTTACCTTGGTGTGAACTAATCTCTTGTTTTATCAAAGTCAAGTAGAGTGGGACCAAGGTTATTGTCAGGAGTGGGGTGTGAAAGGAGGATGGCACAAAATCAAACTGATAAATAAAACAGAAAAAGAAAAAAGAAAAAAAACCCAACACCACAGGACTGGAGGGCTTTCCTTGAAATGGTATTTTTTCTGCTGCTATTAATTTGCCTGGTATTCTGCCTGAAAATTTGGGGTGTCCTAGTTGAAAATAAAGTCTGCTAGTTATGGGGAACTTAAATGTTTGGAGAAATGAGCAGATCCCTTGTGCTGGGGGTACAAGTTCAGTTATAAGGAGCATCCTCTTCACTCCTTAGGCACTGTGGCCACTGATTTACATTGATAAACACATCACACCTCCTGGGCAGCAGTTATTTAGGTGGCCATTTCTGTCTCTCTCAAGATATTCTCACAGCCTGGTGCTATCCTAGATTTATTATTTATTATTTATTATTTATTATTAGCCAAAATGAAGGAACTGAGTCATGAATAAGAACCATTTGGTAGGACTTCAAGTTTGGGAGAAAGTCAGTTGTATAAATAAGGGACACAGCCCAACATAGATAGAAAAAAGGCTTATTTTGAGTCAGCCACAGAAAGTCAGAGGGCAGCTCTGCTTTCCACCACCTCCTGAGCATTCCATGGTTTTATTCTGACTCCCACAGCATTAAAAGGAGGATGACAAAGATCACTACCCAAATGGTTGGTCATTAGTGCAATCTATTAAACAGCCAGAAACACCAGCTCCAATTACACCAGTGAACAGAAAAACTGTCTGGAAATGCCATCCATTTCACCCTGCAGGCTATCAGCCAGGCAGCAGCTGGGACAAGGGAAAACATTCCCTTCCCCATCACTGGAGACCTGAAAAACCAGAGTTAGACAAATACTTGCCTGCTGAAGGTGAAGCCAGCCATGCCCTGGGGTAAAAGGGAAGCACAGAGGACTCTGAAAACCTTCTCCAGGCTCAGGTTGGTACCAACACACGTGTGCAGCACTGCAGTCACAAGTTGCTGTCTGCTGGCAGATGAGGCCACGGTTACTACAGTAACCACAGTGATTTTCTTTCAGAAGGAATAGACAGAGGAGTGGTGGGGCTTTTTTTTCCCCTCAGACTGTAATTCTGCTCAACTTAAATGCCTCTGCCAGGCTCTGCAAAGTGGCTCTGAAACAAAGAGTACCAACAGCTCTTGGTCCCTGTGTGGGCAGGAGTGGGGACCCAGTACCCACACCTTGGTTACAGGGATGCTACAGACTTGGTACCTCTCTCCCAGCAACTGTAAAAAAACCAAAAACCAACAAACCAAAATAAAAAAATAATTAAAAAAAAAAAAAAAATTCAAAACAACACAAAACCCCAAACAAGCCACAAAAACCTCCACAAATTTCCTCCCTCCGGACGCGGTGCTCAGGTTTAAAAAAACTGCAAATTAAAACCTAAGTGAAATAACTGCAGGAACAGAGAGCAGTAACAGCCAAGAGAATTTAGGGTGCTCATTAGCAGGCCAGAAGCAAGCTTGATGTGAGGCTGGAAATTGCTGTGCACCCTGTAAATAAGATACATGGACTGCCCTCTGCAGTGTATCATTAGACTGTTCTTAGCTGGCATGTTCCTAAGTCACCACAACTATTTTAAAATTCAAGTTGTACATTTAATTACCTTTCCCTAACAGAGAAATAAATGTCATTTTTCCTTGGGTAATCTACTGAAAACCTCTCTACTGGTACTCTCATTCCCAATAGGAATATTCCCTAATGCTTCAAATCCCCAGCCTTTGTTTGGGAGAGTCATTTCTTGAGAAAAAAGCTACTTCTGAATCATCAGACTTGGCCTGAAATTGAACTGATGGAGCCTTTATTCACCCTAAATAGAGCACTGGTTTCAATGAGCATTAAATGCTCACCAGGAAGAGCAAAGACTCTAAACTGACCCTCATCTGCAAGTGGGACTTAACACCTCCCAGCCCAGAACCATTTTCATTGCCATATTTAAAACTTGTTTGGGTTTTTTTTTTTCCCCCCTCTTTTTTTTTTTCTCCTCTACAAAAGACTTCCACTGGGATCTGCTGCTCTGTACTGGGCACTTTTAACAGCACCACAAACTCCTTTTCCCCAGCACATAGTTTCCCATCCTGTTTTATTTATATCTTGGCTCGACTTTCTGTGCCAGCACATTTGTTGGGAAAATAACAGCCCTTGGGGGCAGATATTTCTTATATTTTCTTCATGCCTAAAATAATTGTACCTACTTATTAAAAACCTCACTGACAGTATGATACAATAACCTTTGTGATTTATCTCTCTTTCAGGGAGCTTTAAAGAGAGCTACTGCCTCTTTCCCAACTCTGTGCTCTACAGCCCATCATCAAATGCAGCCCCGTGCTCTGATGTTTGTAACACACTACAACAAGAAATTGGGCTTTGAATTACATTTATTCTACCCTTATCTAGTTGATTTACTGCTTCCTCAAATATTTGCTTCCTTGCACTCTCTTAATTGAAGAATTCTCCTGCCTGTATTTTCTTTCTACAGAGAACAGCACTCTCCCAGACTTTCACCCCATCTGCCACATTTTCTGCATACAGCACCACACTTATTTTTCCCCCCCCCCCTGCTCCTTTAGTCTTTAAAAAAACCCAACTAAAAGATTTCAAGGGCACTAAAACCAGCTGGATTCCCTGGTGCAGTTTTTCTTTACCCCAAGCCACAAACCAAACATTTATTTATAGGAGGTATCAGCACCCTTGAGGAACCTCTTCAAGGTCCCTTTTCCCCCTCTTCTGTGTTTTTCTGATAATTTTGCAAACAAGGCAAAGGACATATTAATCCTGGGTTGATTTATGTTTTCCCATGCCTGGAAACATGACCAAAACCTCAGCCAGTCTGTTCCTGCTGTTCTAGCATGGAGTAACTCAACCAAAACCACTGTTCCACTGCTGTGATGGAGATGTTGGGCATCTGGCCCCACAACCTGCCCAAAGAAACCTTAGATACACCCCAAATCAAGAAGTTTATCCTTCTTGTGGTGTCAAAACAGTTGGGTCTGCACTTGTGAATGAAAAGCAGATGAAAAGATCTCAGTATTTGACCAGTTGGGTGGTTTTGTGTTTTTTTTTAAATCAAAATCAGGTAGCTGGAGTGTGGGAACTTTCATCATGGAGCAGACTAACAACCCAAGATTGTAAGCAAACAGTACCAACTGTTTGGAATAAACCAAAAAAGAAAGAGTATCAGGTTCTAACAGAAAAATACCAAACAGAAAATGCAATTCTCCAACCTATTAGAGAAGAAGCAGACATGTCATGGGACTGGTACAACTCAATGACAAGACAAAAAACATCACTTGACAATCACTCCTGCACCGTACCAGGCTCTGTGATGAAGTGGTGAAGCTTTACACAAAATAGTTGTGAATATTTCTTTGCCTGGTTTAACTCTGCTTGGGTTTCACATCTTTGAGCATCCTCCCTTTCTCCTAAAAGGAGAAAATGGATAGGAAGCACCTAATGACCTCCTCACTACATCACAGTGTGGCATGGCTCATCGTGGCACCCCTTCTTCTCCTCTAGTACCTTTTGAAGTTTCCCAGGGTTACATCCAATGTTGAAGTCTCCATTTTTGAAAAAAAAAAAAAAAAAAAAAAAAAAATCCTGCAGTGGTAAGGGAGTTTAGCCCTTGACAGCAAAAGAAAATCTCAGTTTTTTCCTTCCCTGCTGTGTGCTGAAACAAGAGCTTTGTCCTTTTTTTTTTTTTTTAATTAGATCCTAAGAAGGTGACTAATAATGACCACAAATAGGAAACCTTTGCCTGAACTTGCTAATAATATTCTATCACCTTATCTTTAAATTGTTTTTCATGGATTATAGAAGTTTATAATTATGAATCTCCCCCAGCTTCATTTTATCTAGCAGAGGAGCATAATAAAAATCATCCTGCTCTAAACTCTCTGTAGCAAATCCTCTTTTGAAAGCCCTTGTTCAATGTCCTCCCTCATTTTCATTTTCTTTGCTGCTACTTATTATACTAAAGCCTGGCATCTGAAAATTGAACTGTAGTGTTAACCATTTTTTCCACCACAGATCAGACCTATTCTTTCTGGATGCTAATGCTGGAAAAATATATTTTAAACAGGCAGGCAGCCTGCAGTGAAATGCCTTACATTCCCATTGTGTTACTGTAAATACCATTCTTATGCAGAAATTATTGACTTTGTTTAAACACACTGCTCAAATGCTCTGCAGAGATGTCTGTGGTGTCAGTGCCATTCCCATGCTTTAATTATAATTTTAATCATCCCTGATCTTCCATTTGTTTGTGCTATAAGCTAATTATTTTTTTTTTTCTATCACAAAGCACCAGAACCGTGTCTTAGTATAATCATTTGTATTATTAAGTAGATTTGCACTTCAAGCCTTCTCCATGAGATCCTCAATTGCCAAAGCTGCATCTCAAAACACACAAAACAGATGCTCTGCCTTCCACCCTCTGCACCTAAACAGGACATTTGAAGACTAATTTAGATTTGGACTTGCAAAAAGCCACCCTGCAGGGTTAATACTGACATGGACCTGCAGGGAAGCAGTTCAGTACATAGAATCCTAGAATCCTAGAACTGGCTGGGTTGGAAGGGACCTCAGAGCTCATCAAGTCCAACCCTTGATCCACTCCCACTGCAGTTCCCAGCCCATGGCACTGAGTGCCACATCCAGGCTCTTTTGAAATATCTCCAGGGATGGAGAATCCACCCCTTCCCTGGGCAGCCCATTCCAATGGCTGATCACCCTCTCCAGAAAGAAATTCTTTCTGATGTCCAACCTAAACCTCCCCTGGCACAACTTGAGACCTCTTGTGCCCTCTTGTCTTGCTGAGAGTTGCCTGGGAAAAGAGCCCAACCCCCCCCTGGCTCCAACCTCCTTTCAGGGAGTTGGAGAGAGTGATGAGGTCTCCCCTGAGCCTCCTCTTCTCCAGCCTCAACACCCCCAGCTCCCTCAGCCCTTCCTCACAGGACTTGTGCTGGATCCCTTCCCAGCCTCCTTGCTCTTCTCTGGACCTGCTCCAGCACCTCAAGCTCCTTCCTGAGCTGAGGGGCCCAGAACTGGACACAGGACTCAAGCTGTGGCCTCCCCAGGGCTGAGCACAGGGGCAGAATCCCTTCCCTGGACCTGCTGGCCACGCTGTTCCTGAGCCAGCCCAGGATGCCATTGGCCTTCTTGGCCACCTGGGCACACTGCTGCCTCCTCTTCAGCTTCCTGGCAATCCAGACTCCCAGGTCCCTTTCTGCCACTCTGTGCCCAGCCTGGAGCTCCCCATGGGGTTGTTGCCAAGGCAGCATCCCACACCACCAGGGACCACTCAAACATTTTTCCTTGCCCTCTGGTCCATAATTTAGATCAGATTTCCTTCACAGCTTGCATCTTAACACTACTTGTGTGCTGTCTTTGATGAGCAGGTACAGGAGAAGCCACTGAGCTCTGCAGCCACAACCCTATAGTCCTATAAGCTACCTGCAAGGAGGTTGTAGCCAGGTGGGGTTTGGTCTCTTTTCCCAATTAACAAGTGATAGAACAAAAGGAAACGACCTCAGGTTGTGCCAGGGGAGGTTTAGGTTGGGTGTTAGGGAAAATTTCTTCACCCAAAGGGTTGTCAGGCTCTGGTCCAGGAGTCCCCTTCCCTGGAAGGATTTAAAAGCCCTGGAGTTGTGGTGCTGAGGGACACGGGTTGGTGCTGGACATGGCAGTGCTGGGCTAATGGTTGGATTCTGTGATCTTAAAGGTCTTTTCCAACCTAAACAATTCCATGATTCTCCTTCTAATTCCTAGGGATAGAAAGGGAAACACTGAAGCCCTGTTAGCAAGTACCCTCCTGCAGCAGCACTGGATATACTTTCAAGCCACCAAACTATGGGAATATCAAACCCAACAGAAAGTGCTGGTTTTGTAAGATTTGCTGTATTAGTTTCTCAGAAGTGAGCTTCACTGATGTGCTTTGACAGAAGCTGTCTTTTCCCCTGCCTGTAAATGCCAGGGTGCAATCAGCAGCTCCCTTGCTGGCTTTCAGGCACCAGCCACAAGTTCACCCCAGGGCAGGCTGGAGGAATCTGCAGCAGCAGCTCTGAAACTCATTCAGGTAAGGTTGAAAAAAAAAAACAAAAAAACAGCTTAAGGAGAACATGCCTCTGAATGAGTCTGAATGCAGAAAACCTGGAGAAAGGGCTTAAAACTCCTGCTGGTCTGGCCAAGCCTCCTGCACCACACATCCTTAGCTCTAGCAGGGATGCAGGGGACCCACAAGGTCTTGATCAGACCTCCCTTCTGCTGCTGCAGCAAACTGCAGGCAAGAGAAAGGCTGAAAGAAGATGCTACAGGCTTTAGGAAGTGACCCCAAGGTTGCAGAACCCAAGTCCCACAGTCTGCTTGGCCACCTGCAAGAGGCAAGGGCTCACCTGCCTGGGTTGCTTCTTTAGTCAGCAGAGAAAACAAAAGTCCCTCTTTTTGTCCTTCCTCAGGGTGTTTGGATGCCTGTGCACTTTGGGGAGCCTGCAGGTTGGCTCTGGCAGCTATCAGGGACACCTCATTTGGAAACAACCAGAGGCTCAAGCTCTGGATTAATTATTTTTTTCACAAATCCCTAAGCTTCAGATCCCTGCTCACGTCCTGGGAAGGCAGCAGATTTGTGTTCCTCTTGTGCTTCTGTCATTTCAGTGAGCATGGGATGTGCTGCAAGGTCATTCAATATTGGGCTTTTTTTGCTTTTCTTCGGGGGGTTTCTGTCTCTTTCTGGTGTGGGCAGGTTTTCTGGGTTTGCAGAGGGATGTAAGCTTGGTACATCTGCCCTCTCCTGGAGAGGAAGGACTTGCCCATCAGGAGTCAGCTTTGTGCAGGGACAGGGACACTGAGGAGTCACACAAAGGTTTTGGGCAGCTGCAGGGTGTGCCAGAGTTTTGCCATGATGGATTATTCCTCCTAGGTGAAGTGTGCCAAAATACTGCACTCTCAAATGTATCTAAAAGAACATCAATATCCCAGCAACTGCCAAGCAGGAAAAGGGGGAAATCAGCACAAGGGAAAGGGGCCCCTTTGAATTAAATGAAGAACTAGCTATTTTTTTCCAGATTTTTTTTTTTTTTTTTTTTTTTTGGTCAGTAGCTCTTGTATTTTAAACCTGAGAGCAAACACAGAGGCCATTTCCAGAACATCTGTGTCATGAATGTCACCACTCCAAGGTGAATCCACTTGCCAGATGTAAATACACCCACCAAACAGTTACCAGGAAAGCATCAGACTAGGGCTAAACTCACTGAACATGTCTAAATCTGTCTAAAATTATGGAGAGCAAGCACATTTTTTTTTTAAAAAAAAACCAAAACAAACAAAAAACCAACCAACCAAACAAACAAACAAAAAAAAAAAAACCAAAAAAACCCAGAAGCTGCAGGGTGGTGCCACCAAAACCTGGGGCAAGGTTGTGGGGGACCTCAGGGCCAGGAGCTTGCCAGGCTTCCTGGGCTCTGCCCTCCTCCTCCTCCTCCTCCCAGAGAGGCTGAGCTGGCTCCCTTAGCTGCCCCCCTTTGATGAAAACCAGACTGGTGGCTTCCAGGCAGCTGGGCTGGAGTTTGGGGGGGCACAGAGCTCCCAGGGTGTCTGCCAGGTCCTCAGGGTGCATCTGTGCCAAGAGGGACAGAGCCTGAAGGGCCATCCCAGGTACAGCTGTTTTGCAGCATGTTCATCCCCTCAGCTCTGCATCATGCATGTTTTTATGCATAAATTCAGTTTATCCCCATTATCATTTATCCCCAGGTGACTCTCCTGCTCATATGGCTCCCTGGAGAGGAGGAGGAGGAGACCTCAGCCCAGCAAGCAAGGTTTTGGGGTAAGTGCTGAGGAGCAGCCCTGCCAACCTTAGCCAAGGGCTCCTGCATAGCCCCTTTCATCCTAAAACCTGCGTGGAGCAAATCTGTGGATCCTTCAGTGGATTTTTCTGAGCTCCAAAGTGTCCTTAGAGAGGCTGTTCCCCAGCATTCCTTTCAAGTGATAGCAAAGCTGAGTAAGATATGACTTAGAGCCATGACTATTCACTTCTGAACAGCCCTGCTGGAGCTTTTAAAGGCCACCCAGAACAATCATCTCCTCTTTTTGCCTCGGGGGGGAGAGCAATTAGCACCTAAACCATCAACCCTTATGCTGAATGCTGTGGTTGTGAGAGCTGCAGGCTCATTTCACACTCACCACCCATCCAAAAAAGATGGAATAATTCTCACTACAGAGTCACATTTAGGTCCTGTTCTCCATTACTTTGGGACCAACCTCTGCTTCCTGAGAGACACAGGGGGCAGAGCAGAAAGATGCTGATCCAGAACAACCACCGTGCCTGTCTTTTCCATCACATTGTCCCTGCTTTCATGTTAAACACTGTCTTCTTTCCACGTTGGCTCAGATGGATTTCTCTCTGCATAAAATGGTTGTGGCCTTACTGATAACCCTATGAGAAGCAGCAGCAGCTGATGCTCTAAAGTGATACCTCAGCTTCCTCTTTCCTCTCCAGTGGGACATGAATGGAAAGCCAGCCCAGGCATAAGTGAAAGCCTAACATCATTTCCCAGCAGGAGAGGACACTCTCAGTGGAACCAGTGTGGTTCACAGGGTTTTTCTTTGGTTTTTTGGGGATGCTCTGGTCATACACCCTCAGCCTGCCCTCTGCATTCAGCCCAACAGCATCACCAAACTCACCCTCTCTTTTTCTGGTGGTTGACAGCTGAGGAGACAATGAGGATAAGCTTCAACTGCTGCTGCTGAACCCACTGCAAACCATAACATCTTGAAGCCATCTGATTGGAAAGGACCTTTAAGATCAAAGAATCCAACCACTGTCCCAGCCAAGGCCACCACTGACCCATGTCCCTCAGCACCACATCTCCAAGGCTTTTAAATCCCTCCAGGGATGGGGACTTCCCCCCTACCCAGGGCCTGACAACCCTTTGGGTGAAGAAATTTTCCCTAACACCCCACCTAAGCCTCCCCTGGCACAACTGGAGGTTGTTTCCTTTTGTTCTATCACTTGTTGCTTGGGAGAAGAGCCTGACCTTGCTCCAGCCTTCATGTCTCCAGACTAAACAGCCCCAGCTCCCTCAGCCACCCCTCCTAAAACTTCTCCAGACCCTTCACCAGCTTCATTGCCCTTCCCTGGACATATTCCAACACCTCCATGTCCTCTCTTTTCTGTACTGAGGGGCCTAAAACTGAACACTTCCTGCCAGCCAGGCTGAGAGGCATCACAGAACCTCCTGGTCCAGCTCCCTGGGGGTTTACACAGGGTTAGGGGCAGGCAGGAAGATCTGGATCCCCCAATACTGCTGCTGCAACCCCTTTCTGTCCTTAACCCTCCCACACTTCAGGGAATAGACTCAGACACAAGTCCCTGAACCCCTCCTCTTTCAGATAAGACTCTTCCCAGCCTGAGGAAACAAGAAGCCAACAACAAATATTCCACTTTCAACCCAGAAGAGGGTTCAGCCAGCTGAAGACAAGCTTCAGAGCCTGCTCCCAAGCCTGCAAAGCTGGTGGTAGTGCAGAGTCCCCTTGATTTCAGAGGGATGAAATCCCAAGGGAAGCTTGAGCTGGGAGCTGACCTGCTTGCCTGGCTGAGGCAGAGAGCTGGGGCACAAATCTCTCTCATGCATCAAGTTACAAGCAGTGCAGATGCTACAGGAAAGATGAACACAAGGTCTGGGTCTCCCAGGTTTTTTTTTTTTTGTTGTTGTTTTAATTTTCTGAAAGCTGCTGTTAAAGGGAGACTCCTTTGCTGAGCTGATTTTGCCCCAGTGCTGATGCTTCAGAGTGACTTTAAATCAGTTACACAAACAAATTGCAAGCTCACCCAAAAACCTTGGCATTTCAGAGCATCCCCCTGCACATCTAAATACTCCTTGCTAATATTTACCCATTCCCACCCCCCCTCTCCCCAGTCACTCCACTGCTACCAGATCTTTCTTAGCAGGCTCTTTACTCATCCTTTAGGCTCCTGAGCAAACAGCATCCTCTGTTCTTCTCCCTCCCAGAATAAAAGGCACAAGCCCTGACACAAGCATCAAATTGGTGCCAACAAAGCAGAGCAAAACCCATCAGGTAGGAGTTGCCACAGGAAAGCTCAGGGGTAAAAAAAAAACAACAAAACCCCATGTGTTTATTCCCTCCCTCCTTGCACTTTTCCAGGCTTTACCAGTGTCATTTGCTGGGGCTGGGCAGGGCAAGGCTGTTGATCAGCCAAATTCTAGCAGTTATTTAAGGGAAATAACTTCCCTTCCCTGCTGCAGTGTGCTAAGGAGACCTCCACACAGCCTATTTTTGGGTGGTAGCCCATTGACCTGTGGTCACTTGCTGCCTTATGGTTGCCCCTTCATGCCTGGTTCTGCATGAGTGCTGGACTGCATCTCCAAAATACATAAAACAAGGGTAGGAAAAAAGGTGTAAATTAACTTGTTTTTTTCTTTTAAATAAGTCTATCTGAAAAAAAACCTGGAACAAACTCACAAAAAAAATCCCAACCCAATAAAAACCACAAAACCAAACCAACAAAACCAGAACAAAACCCTGTTCACCAAGTATTATTCATGGTAGCCTAACATCTCTACTTTTTAAGTAGGGTTTTGAAGAAGGCTGTCAGTCCAATATTGGCTCTTGATGCCCTGTTGGTGCTGTTGATTCTCTCAGTGTAGGATCTTCAGGAGCAAATATCTTGTCTGTTTCTCAGCAGCCACTCTGCTTCACTGAAACAGGCAAGCAAATGAACAGAAACCTCTTTTCTAGTACAGACCTATTGAATCCCTGATTGCTTATTCTTACAGGATGGTAAAGGAACCCCTATTTTAAGGTAAATGTGAAATGACAAACCTCTGACCCTCGAGACAGCTATTCTGACATGTTTACATTTGAGACTGGAGGCCAATATGGAAATAACTCCTCTTACTTGAACAGATAGATTATAGATACCAACAAAAATCCATCCTCAGTGGAAAGCCAGGGGCTTCTTTTTCCTCCAGCTCTCACAGCATCTTTTAGCATCCTGTACAATACACAGCATGTGTGGTTTCCATTTTGGAAGCTGTGACAGGCTGTAATTAGGCTGCAATGGGAAGCAGGACCAGTGTAACACTGTGTGTTCATGCTCTGTGCATCACAACAGGATCTCCTGCTTGGCTGCCTGTTCCCTGTGCCTGCCTTAGCAAGCATCATTAACAACAAAACACTGTACAAGCTTTTTTCTCTTTGCATATCCTATGTAAATCCACAGATGACTCTAAGCTGGGGGGAGTGTGGATCAGCTGGAAGGCAGGAGGGCTCTGCAGAGGGACCTGGACAGACTGGAGAGTTGGGCTGATCCCAACGGGATGAGGTTCAACACAACAACCCCATGGGGAGCTCCAGGCTGGGCACAGAGTGGCAGAAAGGGACCTGGGAGTCTGGATTGCCAGGAAGCTGAAGAGGAGCCAGCAGTGTGCCCAGGTGGCCAAGAAGGCCAATGGCATCCTGGGCTGGCTCAGGAACAGCGTGGCCAGCAGGTCCAGGGAAGGGATTCTGCCCCTGTGCTCAGCCCTGGGGAGGCCACAGCTTGAGTCCTGTGTCCAGTTCTGGGCCCCTCAGCTCAGGAAGGAGCTTGAGGTGCTGGAGCAGGTCCAGAGAAGAGCAAGGAGGCTGGGAAGGGATCCAGCACAAGTCCTGTGAGGAAGGGCTGAGGGAGCTGGGGGTGTTGAGGCTGGAGAAGAGGAGGCTCAGGGGAGACCTCATCACTCTCTCCAACTCCCTGAAAGGAGGTTGGAGCCAGGGGGGGGTTGGGCTCTTTTCCCAGGCAACTCTCAGCAAGACAAGAGGGCACAAGAGGTCTCAAGTTGTGCCAGGGGAGGTTTAGGTTGGACATTAGAAAGAATTTCTTTCTGGAGAGGGTGATCAGCCATTGGAATGGGCTGCCCAGGGAAGGGGTGGATTCTCCATCCCTGGAGATATTTCAAAAGAGCCTGGATGTGGCACTCAGTGCCATGGGCTGGGAACTGCAGCGGGAGTGGATCAAGGGTTGGACTTGATGAGCTCTGAGGTCCCTTCCAACCCAGCCAGTTCTATGGTTCTATGATTCAAAGTCAGCCTGTGGGATCCATAAACAGAAAGTGGTATTACCCTGCCCATACCAGACATGAGTGGAGCTCAGAAATGAGCTTCTCTCCAGCACTGAATTTGAGCAGTGAGCTCCTAAGCCACCCACAGACACTGCAACATGGATAAATATCAGACCTGAGAAGAAATCAACTTAGATTTGAAAATGCTCCATCACGAGGCTGCCAGTACTATCAGCTCCCAAGTAGCACATTATTTTCCTAAGGTTCAGAGCTAAACACAGTTCCAGGAATTAGGAAGTTTGTTCAGCTTGCAAAAATGCAAGTTCACTGTTAATTTACCTTGACCAACTTCTACTTGAACTCTGGACTGTCTCCTAGTCCCTGAAATTGCTGAAGGTACAGTCAGCTGCCTTGTCTGAGAAAGGCCAGGGACACTTCTAGATGGTGGAGATTGCTCTTGAAGTTATCTGAAGCACAGAGCAGTACAGCAAGTACAGTGGGAAGGGGAAAAAAATAAAAGAAAAATTAAGAAAGGAAAAAATCAGAGGCACCGGGTAGCAGCAGGGAAAGAGGAACAATGCTGGATCACAGGAGATCACCTCAGAGCAAAGCCCAACAATGAGCAAAGACCTTGACATTGAAAAGAAGTGTGACCTTCAATTCATGCAGGAATTGAAAGAGGAGAAATTAAAAGGCCACACGGGAGGAAAGCTCAGCTTTGCTGTGTATCCTCTGGACTGGAGGGAGTTTTTGTGTGTACTGGGGTGCAAGAGGGAAAGAGGCTGCAGCAGCCTACACAGGAGATGTTGAAAGAGAACTTGAGGAAGAAGGAGACCCAAGAAACATGAGTGCAATAGGTGTTAAGTGACCTCTTCTGAAGAGCTGGTAAGGAAGCTGGCAAGGAAAGCCCTCTGCTGGGTTTGTCACAGCAGCTCTGTGTCACCAGGGGGAAAGATCTGGGAGGTCATTTCCCATCTCTGGCTTTCCTTGTTTCCCTCTGTGAGCAGCTCCCATTTAGATGCTGAGATAAGGCAGGTTCCTCGTTTGCATTTTGCAGAACAGGTTGGTTTGCTTTTTAAAAATTCTTTCCTCTGGCCTTGGCTGGAGAAAGCCCACAGCCTGCTCCTGCTATTTGACTTGACTGCTGGGAAGAAGCAGAGAGGAACCTTTCAAGAGTTCTTAATCCATGTGTGTCAGTGGGAGCTGCCCAGTGGCTCTCAGGTTTCAGCTCCAAGAACTCAGCCTCTAAGCAAGCCAGTTTGGTTAAAAAAAACCCCACAGTATGGCTAGAAAACAGAGCATTTTGTGTCTGATTACCATTCCCCTGCTGCCCTGACAATGAAGAGCAATGCTGAGCAGTCTGCAGGCTGTCACCCTTGTGCCCTGCCTAAGGGGGGTGGAGGGGACATGGCACACAAGAAGACAAACACCCTGATTTTTTTTCCAAGGCAGTGACAGCTCCTGAAAGGCTTTGCAGCAGTTTGCCACAGCCCGGGTCACTGCAAATGCTGCCAAGCCTTCAAAAGAGACAAGCAAAGGTCTGAAAGATCTGGAGAAAAGAAAGGCAGTCACCAGGGCTGGGATTTCTCCAAAGGAAATTATGTGGGACAGCCTTATTGAACTGGAAGAGCAGGACCTAAAATCCTGTGAATAGTGCTGTCTTGCTGTGACCAAATTAGCTTTTGTGTGCCTTAAAACAGACCTGGCAACTCCAGGTGTGATCCCAAAGAGCTTCAGACAATGCAAGGCACTCTGGTTTGCTTCCATTAGGATGGTTTCTGCCTTAAACAGCCCAAACAGAGGCAAGGAACAAGGCTGCCAAGAGAGGGTCTTGGGGAAGGGCTGAGGCTCCCAAGCATGGAGAGGAGACATGAAAATCCAAGCTGGGTGCAGGAGGATGTTCTAGGTGTATTTTCTATTGAAAAGCCTCTTTGTTCAGGGAAACCTAAACAGCTTAATTTCTCTGCTGCAAACAATTCGTTTCCTCCTCCTTGTAGCAGAAGGGATTTTTGGCAGGAGGGGAACATTAACCCCAGAGAGAAGCCACCTCTGAAACACACCCACATACACCAGACACTGCTGCCTTCAGAAAGGCTGGTTTGCTGCCTGACCTATTTCTGGCTTCAACAAAAGGAGGGGAAGAGAAACAACCCACCACTGGTTTTGCAAGCAGCTGTTCTGCAGCAGAAATCAGACCAAACCTATTGTTTATTTTGCTTCCTGGGGATCTGGCAGGGATGTCACTTGAGAAGCTGCAGAGAACGGGAGAAAAGAGAATGGGTTTTTCAGTTCAAGTGGTTGAGCCTTGCTAAACCTACCCACCTTGCCCTACATTTCCTTTTCCTACAAGAGTTTGGTAGAAGAATAAACCTTATGCAGGCCAAAAGCTGTGAATGCTGAAGTGGCTTTGATTCTGTAAAAGAAGGGCTTAGAGAAGGCTCTTAAAGACTGATGCTAAATGGTTATTTTTCCACACAGGACCAATGATAAATAATTATCCTGCCACACAGGGTCCTAGCTTAAAACGTGGCCAGTAGCATCCTAAACCCCTGAATAGGTGGCTGCAAGCTGTGGTTTCCAGGCAGGTGCAGCTTTGCTGGGGGTTGTGTTTGCATCAAGTCACCTGGCTTAGCAACAGGGGAAAGATTTTGGGTCTTGTGTATTATCTGGGAATCACAGCACCCATTGGGGTCACTTTAGGAAGAAGGGGCTGTAAGGGCATCTTCCCACACAAAGTGAAATGGGAAGCAGGAGGCAACACTGATAAGATCCTTTTTCTACTCTGATCTTGTCAATCCCCACCTGGAGTGCTGTGTCCAGTTCTGGAGTCCCCAGCATAAGAAGGACCCAGAGCTCCTGGAACATGTCCAGAGAAGAGCCACTAAAATGATCAGAGGGCTGGAGCACCTTCCCTATAGAACCAGGCTGAGAAAGTTGGATTTTTTTAGCCTGGAGGGACCTTAGAACAATCTTCCTATACCTGAAGGGGGCTACAGGAAAGCTGGAGTAGGGATTTTTGCATGGGTGAGAGGACAAGGGGAAATGGTTTCAAAGTTGAAGAGGGGAGATTTAGGTTAGACATCAGGAAGAAATTCTTCACTATGAGGGTTGGTAAGACACTGGCACAGGTTGTCCAGGGAAGTAGTGGAAGCCTCATCCCTGGCAGAATCCATGTGCAGGTTGGAGGGGACTTGGAGCAGCCTGGTCTGATGGCAGGGGCTTGGATCTAGATGAGCTTTAAGGTCCCAACCAACCCAAACCATTCTAAATGCAGGAGCAGCCAGGCTGGGTGAGAGGAGAGGTCTTTACAGTGCTGTTCCCTGACAGTAGCCACTGAGAAAGCACAGAGCAAAACTTCCCCAGGATATTTTATCCAAAGATTTGAGGAACTGAAGCCTTCTCCTGAGAGGTATGGAAGGGGCCTGGAAAAGCCCATGTGCCCACACAAATTCTGTGCTAGGATGTATGGAAGTCAAACACCCCTCTGAGGGCCACCAGGGAGGACAGACTGAGGTTTTACTGCTCCAAGTGAGGGTAATTTTGACAGAGGCTTGTTTTAGGCTTTACTGCTTCCTTTTGCTACCACCATTTTCTCTTTGGATCCACTGAAGAAAACAACCATGCTGTAGTACCTGGGGAAACCAAGCAGGTTATCTGATTCTAGTGGAATAGAGACAGAGAGATGTGGCCCTGAAAATATTCCTGCACATGAGCCTCCTCCTCCAAGAATACAAGTCAGTATTTGGAGAAATTTTACACACATCATGATCACATCATGTGGATCCTTTCCTTTCCTTTCCTTTCCTTTCCTTTCCTTTCCTTTCCTTTCCTTTCCTTTCCTTTCCTTTCCTTTCCTTTCCTTTCCTTTCCTTTCCTTTCCTTTCCTTTCCTTTCCTTTCCTTTCCTTTCCTTTCCTTTCCTTTTTCCCTTCCTTTTTCCCTTCCTTTTTCCCTTCCTTTTCCTTTCCTTTCCTTTTCTTTTTCCTTTCCTTTTTCCTTTCCTTTTTCCTTTCCTTTCCTTTTTCCCTTCCTTTTTCCTTTCCTTTCCTTTTTCCCTTCCTTTTCCTTTCCTTTCCTTTTTCCTTTCCTTTTTCCTTTCCTTTCCTTTTTCCTTTCCTTTCCTTTTTCCTTTCCTTTTTCCTTTCCTTTCTCTTCACCCCTCTCCTAAACACCCATTTGACTATTGTAGGGTGAAATCTGAGGCTTGAAGCCTATGCAGCTGGTGAGTGGTTAAATCTGCTCCTTTCTTGGCTCTTCATGCCACAGTGGCCAGTGTGAGCAGACTGCCACGGGGTGATGCACGTTCCAGTCTGGATAGAGAAACGAGTCACAAAGCTGATTAAAACTTCTGCTTGGGGCCTGGACACACCTTCTGGGCTCAGCCCTACACCATGGAGAAGTTTGGGATCACCAGAGATGTGACCCATGGGCCAGGGATAGGAGTAAAACCCAGACACACCTGGGTGTGCCTGGAGATGAGCAACTCCTCAAGCTGTGCCAGGGCTGTTGTTAAGTCTTCCCACGTAGGGCAGAGAGACCCTACAGGCTCTGCCATGTCTGCATCCTGTAGCAGAGACCTATCTGGGATGTGATAAGATGAGAAAGTCTTTATCAGTTGTTTCCATGGTGGCAGATACTGCCTGCCCAGCAGTGTGGTTGCTTTTCCTCCAGTGCTTGCAAAGGCTCTGGGGCTAATTTTTTTTTTTTTTTTTTTTTTTTCCTTTAGGAATGAAAATAAATCACTCCAATCAGCTCCTTTTCTCGAGGTGCTACAAAACAATCTACAGTGGAAACGTTATCACTGGTAACAGATTTAGCCTCCAGAACCAGCTGCTCATTTACATTCTAACATTTAAAAAAGGTTTCCTGTGGCATGGTGTAAACACAAGGTATGCCCAGCACCAGCAGATGCAAACTGGGGGAAGCTGTATGGCTTGGAATTATTTATATTTATTTATTTAATATATATGCTATATATATTTAATATAATATATATTATATATTATTTATCTATTCATATATAAATATATATGTATAATATAAACAATATTAATATATCATATGTTAATATATTATAAATTAATATATTTATTAAATATATATTTAATATATATATTTATTAATATTGTTATTTATTTCTGCATTTGACAGCTGCTGACAAAGCCCTCCTTACTCCTATGTGCCCTGCATTCAGGACACTGGAGTTGACAGAAAGAAGGAAGAGCACGAGGGAGACCTGAGCATCTTAATAATTACACTTTGGTCCCACCTACCTGCCACCCAAAATATCTGGGAGGAATTAGACATTTACTACCTTGACAAAACAGCTGTGCCCAATCCATAGCACTGCCAGACCATCTAAGTCCCTAAGAGCCCAGAAGTGCCATCATTGCCCTCCTGCTTACCAGGCTGGTACTGGTTTGATGGGACATCAAAATGGGGTTTACATCCACTCTTTTCTCAAATAAATAATTTTTTTTTTTTTTTCTGGAAGGAGGAACCTGGAAGTATTTTGTATGCTTGCCCAAAATGCTCAGCTTTAGTCCTATCTACATGGTGAGAGTTTGCTGAAGTGACAGCAGAATCCAGCAAGTAGCAGCTGAACAAGTTGCCTGCTTGAGACAGAGCCACTGAACAGCAAAACCAAAGGACAAGCAGGAAAAGCACAGCAGAGATGCTGGGTCCTACTTTGTGGAAGCTTAGAAAGCAAAGGAGGGAGTTGGAGAGGCCAGGAGTTGTCTTTTCAAGATAAAAAAAGACTTCAGTGCACAAAGCATGGTGTACTCAGAAATACAGGGATTTCTACCCCACTTCCAGGGTCACACGTGGGTGCCTCACTAAGGAAAACAGAAGCAAATCCATCCTAGAGTTTCCCAGCTTTGTACAAGGGCACATAGGACAAGGGGAAATGGTTTCATACTGAAAAAAGGGAGATTTAGATTGGATGTCAGGAAGAAAATCTTTCCTGTGAGGGTGGTGAGCCCCTGGCCCAGGGAAGCTGTGGCTGCCCCATCCCTGGAAATGTTCAAGGCCAGGCTGGATGGGGCTTGGAGCAACCTGGGCTGGTGGGAGGTGTCCCTGCAACCCAAACCATTTTGTAAATCTAACTACACCTTGTTGGATAAGTGTTCCTCTTGACAGGGATTTATTTGCCCATGTTGTGTCTTCTCTACCAATCACACTGACCACAGCCTACCCAGTGTACTCTGACTGATGCCCAAGGGCTGCAGCCCTGTAACAGCATCATCCAGAGGGAGAAAATCACATGGGAAGAGGAAAGGAGAGAAGCAGCAACATGAAAGAGCAACCATGAGAGCCCAGAAGAAGTTTTCAGAGTTGCTGTTTGGGAAAATGTTGCTTTTGATGCAAAGTCAACTAGATCTAGAAATAAAGGTGCAAAAAGAAGAGGTATAGAAGCCCCTCATCAATCTTAAGGGGCTTTTAGGGTCCAGGTAGCACATCCTTTTCAACTGAATCCTTACCACAGCTGGGCTTTTAGCTAAATTAGTTAAAAAAAAAAAAAAAAATCACCAGAAAAATATCCAAACCATGCAGTCTTCATATGCATACATGCCAGAATAGCTGTCTCAAGGGTCAGAGGTTTGTCATTTCATATCTACCTTAAAATAAAGGTTCTTTTACAATCCTCTAAGAATAAGCAATCAGAGATTCAATAGGTCTGTACTAGAAAAGAGGTTTCTGTTCATTTGCTTGCCTGTTTCAGTGAAGCAGAGTGGCTGCTGAGAAACAGACAAGATATTTGCTCCTGAAGATCCTACACTGAGAGAATCAACAGCACCAATAGAGCATCAAGAGCCAGTATTGATCATGATAGTTCCAGTTCTATAACATCATCCCAAATATTCCCTGGAAGTTGCATTTTTTTTTTGCTCAATGTATAATTGCTTGTTTACCATTTAACAAAAGACAGTACTGTAAAAGCTAGAGGTGAAGAGAGGTGGGTCACAGCCCCCTTTCCAGGCTGTTCCTGTTATCTGCAGAGAATTGTCACACTTACCTCTGTCTTTATTTAACATTTGAGTCATTCTTCACACTCCTTTGCAGGGGACACCAGGGCTGTGTGACAGGTCTACCAGCAGGTACACTGGAATTCAAGCATGCTGTGAAGGAATAAAAAAAAAAGCAGCTAATTAAATGGAATATTTAAAAAAAAAATATATATATTAAAAAAGTTGCTTCTTGCTGGGGCTGAGTCACAGGGAAGATGTTTGCAGGAGACAGGTTTCATTTCTGAGGACAGACTGCCCTCTTCCCTCAGGAACTCCTCACTTCTCTTGTTTCCAGCTCCCAGGCACAGCTCAGCCACAGGGAAAGGCTTTGTATTGAAATAACAATAAAATAAAAAGCCAAAACTCTGAACTCTCCTTGAGAAAGAGGAAAACCCCACAGTCTGGCAAGGCAGCACAAGCTCCTAGGAGCTTTGTGAGCTCCGAGCTCTGCAGCACTGGAATCACAAGTGTCTATTTCTGAGGAGCACCTGTCCCCAAGAGGGCACTGTGATATTAGAGATACATCATGATATTAAAGAAAAAAACCCTCAATGGCTTGCAAACAGGCTTGTCCCTTGGTCCTGGCCTGCCCAGCCTCCCTGCTCAGCAATCTCCAGCTGTAAATGGAGGGGAATGCCTGGATTCTGCTTTTTGATGGATTGTTTTCCCTTTGCTGGCAACACACAAAGGGGAAAGAAGCAAGAAAAGGGCAGTTTTCTGGGAAGCAAAGTGACAAATGCAAGTCCTGCTGCTGCCCCTGTGAGCAGATCCATATTCACTGCTTGCCCAGATAACTCTCCCTTTGTCCCTACATCTGATAAGCCTCACTTTGCTGTTTTCCTCTCAGGGCCACAGCTGGTTTTTTGCTTGGTTTCTCCAGCAGCATCTTAAAATCCCACAGAACCCTGTCAGGATGGATGCTGGATGGAGCAGACCTCAGCAAAAGGACTTTCAGGATGGTCCTTGCAGCCTTGTTCCCAAAGTGCCTGCCTGCCTCCCCCTTGAATACAGCCATCCCTACACCAACCATTTGGTCCAAGACTGCCTTCCCCTCCTCAGAGATTGTCTAGACTGATTTTCCAAGTCTCAGCCTAAACTTCCTCATCAGTCTTGACAACCCTGAAGCTTTCTGGTTTTCATGTCCAGCCCATTTCCTCCTTTTACTCCAGCCCTGGCAGACTCGTGTACAGAACTGGGGCAAACCAGACCAGATGCCATCTCATGGGCAACCTGAGCACCTTCAGCACTGATTTCAGAGCAACTCCTGAAATCAGGCTCTGACAACTCCCATTTAATCATTTGCTTCCCAGCCATAGCACTAAGCCATTCACTTCCCAGCTCTGTGTACCCTGGGCTGTCACATCCTGACTAGAGGCCAAATTCTGCAGTCCTTAACTGGCCACTTTTAATTACAGTAGGTGCCAGACAACTAAATCTCTTTCTGAATGCTAAGTGCTCCATGATGAGGCTCTCCTCAGGCAGGTTTGTAAATCAGTGTGAGTAAGAACCTTAAGCATCATTCACTGGGGATGGTTGGCAGCCAAACACTGCTTTGCTTTTCTAACTTGATTATATTTGGTCCTAACTTGATGTGGTAAGAAAAGCTTCTCATTTCCCCACTTGATCTTTGGACCCACCCAACTCCAACCCCATTTCCACCAGCCCAAAATGCTCTTGCCACAGCTTCTGAAACCTCTGCCTTGCTTATAGCCTCACCTGAGACCCTTTCTGTCCCCTCTGACAGCCAGGAGCAGAGGAGGAAAGTCACCACCATGGCAGGAATTTAATCCTTCAGCTACAAAAAGACATTGGTTGATGCTGAAACAACAAGGAGAGCAGAGAAATGCTCCTGGTGAGGGGAGATGGGCAGCACCTTACCTCTTCCTTGCCAGCCCTTTCTTGCTAAAGTCCCTTGCCAGCTGATGAGGGGGATCTCAGCAGGCTTGCCAGGCTCTTTTCCAGCAGGAAAACCAACCTTAAACACTTCTCTTGACACAGCCCTTCCCTTTGGCTCAAGAGAGAGCTTAGGGGATCTCCCTGGTCAGTGTGCAGGAATCAGCCACTTGAAGGCCAAGCCAAGCATCTGCAGCACTGGCCAAGGCAGAATCATAGAATCATAGAATTGGCTGGGTTGGAAGGGACCTCAGAGCTCATCAAATCCAACCCTTGATCCACTCCCGCTGCAGTTCCCAGCCCATGGCACTGAGTGCCACATCCAGGCTCTTTGGAAATATCTCCAGGGATGGAGGATCCACCCCTTCCCTGGGCAGCCCATTCCAATGCCTGATCACCCTCTCCAGAAAGAAATTCTTTCTAATGTCCAACCTAAACCTCCCCTGGCACAACTTGAGACCTCTTGTGCCCTCTTGTCTTGCTGAGAGTTGCCTGGGAAAAGAGCCCAACCCCCCCCTGGCTCCAACCTCCTTTCAGGGAGTTGGAGAGAGTGATGAGGTCTCCCCTGAGCCTCCTCTTCTCCAGCCTCAACACCCCCAGCTCCCTCAGCCCTTCCTCACAGGACTTGTGCTGGATCCCTTCCCAGCCTCCTTGCTCTTCTCTGGACCTGCTCCAGCACCTCAATCTCCTTCCTGAGCTGAGGGGCCCAGAACTGGACACAGGACTCAAGCTGTGGCCTCCCCAGGGCTGAGCACAGGGGCAGAATCCCTTCCCTGGACCTGCTGGCCACGCTGTTCCTGAGCCAGCCCAGGATGCCATTGGCCTTTTCTCTCTCACTCCACTCCAGCTGATTGCCTTCAGGTTTGAGATCCTTGCCAGGTGCAGCCTGGTGATGCCAGCTGCAAAATCCTGTTTGCAGCCCAGCCCAGCAGCCCTTTCCATGCTTCATCTCCTTTGGCACCTACTGAGGCACTCACAAGCTGCCCAGGAGGGGGTGGTGGGGCCCATTGCCATGGATCCGTTCCCTCTGATGCTTTACAAGCCCATTTTATGTCTCTCACACTCTTTAACTTCTCATTTACATGAAGAGATATTTCTGGCACACTCACCAGCCTCAAGTGTCTCTTTGGTGTCTGAACAACCTTGGTTAATCAAATGGACATCTGCAGAACTTTCTGTTTGCTGGTCCTGTCACCCCACTGAATTTCCAGGAAACCTCTGTTTCCACAACCAGCTTCACTACTTTGTTCTCTTTGAACAAGAGGCTGAGGGCAAGATCTGATGGCAAACAGATCCTCACAGGATCACAGCTGCAGTTTGCCAACACCAAGGTTTTCTGTTTTGATATAAAAAATGCACTGAGCATCAGCCTAGAGAGAGCTACATCCACATCTTTCTAATTGTCAGAGAGTGCCATGATGGCATTTTCCAGGGATGCTCTGGGTTGTGGTCAGTTCATCACCCATGGTCTCTACCACCCCTTCCTTCTCACTGTCTTCCCCTGCTCCAGCATGGAATCTCTCCCGTGGGGACACTCTTCCATGAACTTCTCCAACATCCTTCCCCCAGGCTGAAGTTCACAAACTGCTCCTGGGTCCCTTTCCATGGGGTGCAGCCCTTCAGGACTTCTTGGCTTTGACCTGCAACTTCCACAGCAGAAACAACTTGAGGTGTCCATCACTTGGCCTCAGGAGTCAGGGCAAAGCAGCACAGCAGCAGATCAAGAACTATGCTTGGAGTTTTTAATTAATGTAATTTTTCCTCATGAGTTCAAAACACTGAGAAGATGGACTCATGGGGAAGATTTTCTTGAGTCTTTGGCTGAGCCTTATTCCTCTTTAGAACTGGTTTGTGGAATGAAACACATATTCAAAAATTCAGAACAGCTTTTGTGCTGGTAGTGAGGGAGATGGGGATCTGGGAATGTGGGCTCCACGGGGAGGACAGAACCCCTGACCTACTTTAAAAAAAACAGCACAAACTCGAAAACAACTGCTGGTGACAGCCAAGGACTCAGCTCATGGAGCAAGGCTCTGAGATGAGTGTGTAATGCTTTGCTCTGGCATGGATGGTGCCATCTGCTCCTTCCTGTGCTTACCTTCAGACAACTAAAGCAGGTTGAAACCGTTTAAAATCTAAATTGCAGAAGCTCTCCAAAGGACCTCTGCTCTCACTTCTTCTCCATAGCCTCCAGAATATAATTCTGAAAAAAATAGGAGAGCAATCCCAAGTTCAAGAAAATTTCTTCATTGAAAAGTCTCCACCCACTCAAAGTCAGAGAGCCAACCTGGAAATGCAAGTCCCTGCATCATTGTAATGAAAAAAAGCTGAGAATTAACTGCTAGCCAAGGTGATCTGTAGTTAGGGATTAACTACAGAAATTACAGAAATTAGCTACAGGTGTAGGAATTACACCTTTGCACAGCACTCTGTGTGGTTCTGATTTTAATACAAATACTCTGCAGGAAATAGGTGTAAGGCCCCAAATGATATCTCAGCCCAGAAAGCTGATGTTTAAGCCCAAATTTTGAAAATTCAAATGAAGATAACAACAACAACAACAACAAGAAAGATTAAAACCCCACAATATTCACCCCTGGAAGTTCTTGCCCCACGTGGGCCACGCCTGCAACACCTTCGTCATCTCCCACCCTGGAGAGGACCCACCGGACACCCTCATCTCCAAAAGGAATTGCCACAGAACTCTCCACCCCATCACAATGCCAGGGTGGGCCTTGGAGTCCCTGGGAGCACCCATGGGCTGCCAGGCATCACACGTGAAGGCTTTCAAACCCTGGAGCAGAGCACCAGCTTTGATGAAGCCCGCTGAGATCCCCCATCATGTCGAAAACCAACACGGGTGAGAAATTCCTTGGCGATCTGGGCTACAAGCTGGGTCCCACCCTAGGGGAGGGCAGATTTTCCAAGGTGAAAGCAGCCACCTCGGACAAATACAAGGTTCCCTTGGCCATCAAACTGATGGACAGGCGCCGAGTCACCCCAGATTTCTTGTACAAATTCCTGCCCCGGGAACTCTCCATCATCCGCAAGATCCGGCACCCCAACATCGTGCACATCTTTGAGCTCATCGAAGGCTGCGATGGGCTGGTCTGCATCGTGATGGAGGCCTTAGCCACTGACCTGCTGAAGCTGGTGCAGCATCTGGGCAAGCTGCCCTGTGTCCCCAAGGCCAGGGACATCTTCGGGCAGGTGGTGGCGGCCCTGCGTTACCTGCACGACCGTGACTTGGTGCACCGGGACCTCAAGTGTGAGAACGTGCTGCTGACCGCCGACGGCCACCGGGCCAAGCTCAGTGACTTCAGTTTCAGCAAAGAGGCCAACAGCTACTCCGACCTCAGCACCACCTTCTGTGGGTCAGCAGCTTACTCTGCCCCCGAGGTGCTGATGGGCATCCCCTACAACGCCAAAATGGCCGATGTGTGGAGCCTGGGGGTGGTTCTCTACGTGATGGTGACCGGCTTCATGCCCTTCGATGACACCAGCGTCCGCCGCATGCCCCAGCAGCAGAAGAAAGGGGTGAAGTACCCAGAGGAGCTGCCCCCACTCCCCGAGCCCTGCCAAGCCCTCATTGCCCAGTTGCTCCAGTTCAGCCCAGCTGCCAGACCCACCGTGGGGCAGGTGGCCAAGAACAAATGGGTGAAAAAGGAGGTTTGTGTGACGAAGCCCTCCCCGGAGATCTCGGGAGAGCAGTAATAGTGTAGTACAAGCAGTGCTGTGGAGGAAAAGTGTTTCTGTGGTTTATTGGTCATTGTCAGCCCACAGCTTGGACAGGGGCACTCTGTGCTGGGTTAGGAACTGGCTGGAGGGCCGGGCCCAGAGAGTGGTGCTGAACGGGGCTGCATCAAAATGGCGGCTGTGGTGTCCCCCAGGGATCAGTGTTGGGCCCAGTTCGGTTTAATATCTTTAGTGAGGATTTAGATGAGGGGATTGAGTCCATCATCAGCAAATTTGCAGATGACACTAAGCTGGGGGGAGTGTGGATCAGCTGGAAGGCAGGAGGGCTCTGCAGAGGGACCTGGACAGCCTGGAGAGTTGGGCTGATTCCAACGGGCTGAGGTTCAACACAACAACCCCATGGGGAGCTATAGGCTGGGCACAGAGTGGCTGGACAGCAGCCAGACAGAAAGGGACCTGGGAGTCTGGATTGCCAGGAAGCTGAACATGAGCCAGCAGTGTGCCCAGGTAGCCAAGAAGGCCAATGGCATCCTGGGCTGGCTCAGGAACAGCGTGAGAGAGCCTGGATGTGGCACTCAGTGCCATGGGCTGGGAACTGCAGCGGGAGTGGATCAAGGGTTGGACTTGAAGATCTCTGAGGTCCCTTCCAACCCAGGCAATTCTGTGATTCTATGATTCTATGATTTCTGAGCCCTGGGATGGCTGAGTGTGGAGCTGATGGAGCTTCTAGCACCACCAGGCCATGTAGTCTCAGAAGGTGGTGAGATCTCTCCACAGAGAGGTGAGAGGTAGCAGTACCAGCAAAGCCTGGGGATGCTGCCACCAGCCTGGCTTCAGACAGGGGGACAGATCAGGGCCAGGTCAAGTTGGTGAAGTGCCACCTCCAGCAGCACTATCCTTACCACTACCTGCTCCCTAGGACATGTCATGGACTCTGGACCCCCTCTCCAGCTCCCCTTCTGCAGCTCCCCACCTCCCTGCCCTGGGCTAAGGGAGGAAAGATGTTTCCACACCCTCCTTGGCTTGTCCTCAGCCTTGTTTGCCACCAAACTGTGCTCGAGCTGGCAGGAGGGGAGAAGTTGTGGTCCTGCAAATCACCACCGCAGGGAAATTGCCACTTTTAAAAAATTATTTTTACCCCCATTTAGCTCTCACAGTGATATTCACAGCCCAAATTCAGAGCAGAATCTTTGCAGGCAGCTGGAAAGCATCACCAAGCCACAGGATTTGGTGTGGGTTTGAGATCCACACTTTGTATTCAACTGCATCTTCCAGGTATTGACTCTGGCCAGGACTTGAAATCTCTGTCAAAAGGGGTTTAATGAGAGAGAAATGCCACTGGCCATGGAGAACCTGAGACAGGAGACAAAAATGTAAAGGAAAACTGCTTTGCTAGCCCCTGCTGCCCACCTTCAAGGTAGAAAAATAACCAACTACTCAATGCAATCCCCAAAATCTACCCCAGATCTCTACAGGCAAGTCCCTTTTCCAAAGGGTTAAAAAAAGGCAGGGGGTGATTTCTGAAAGGTGCTTTCACTTCTGATCCCCTCTCAACGACTGCCAATCAAACTTCCACCAAAACTGAAGTCAAAAGAAGGTTTCCATCTTTTAGAAAGTAGAAAATAACCAACTACCCAATGCAGTCCCCAAAATCTACCTCAGATCCTTACAGGCAAGTCCCTTTTCCAAAGAGTAAAAAAAGATGATTTCTGAAAGGTGCTTTCACTTCTAATCCCCTGTAAACGTTCTCCAGTCCAACTTCCACCAAAACTGAAGTCAAAAGAGGGTTTCCACCTGGTTTCCACCAGCCCTGGTGCTGCTGGTGCCCTGTGAGCTGGCACAAGGCAGTGGTGGTGGCCACTCTTGCAACCAATGAGCAAACCAACATGGTTCTGCTGGAAAGCAAACATTTGGTAAAGCAGACATTTGGGGTCTGTTTAAAGCAGCAGTTTAAGCAGAACAAGATGTGGCAGTAGGGGCAGCCCAAGGATTTTGCAGCCACCCCAAGGATGAAGAGTGGGTTCCCCTTGCAGCTGCAGCATGAACATTCATGGCAACAGGAGACTCCAAGGTTAGGGTTAGGGACAGCAAGGGACCATCCATGGCTGGGGAAACAGGCTTGGGAGGATCAGAAGAATTCTGGGGAGGGAAAAGAAGAAGTCATAAGGACGTGGGAAGTGAGGAGATGGATTGCAGAGCAGTGTGGCTTTCAGCAGGCCTCAACTCCCCTTTTTTCCTACTTGTCTTCCAACCACCCTGCCAGCTTTATCCCTCTCCAAAGCCACTGCCTTCCTTGGGGAGACCATGTCCCCAGGTACCTTCTCGTCCCCATTCCCTGCTTCCCTCCAGCCCCTGCTTACCCCTGATTACCTCCCCACAAACCTGGAACCCAGTACCAGACCTGGTGCTTCTCCTTTTCTCCTTCTCTCCTTAAAGACAAAGGGAATATAAAATGAGTTGTTCTAAAACCCCAAACCCTGTTCATCTCCCTTCAGCACCACTTCCTCCTAAACAATTGCATCTATTGAGGACAGGAGCTGGGACACATGACTGATGTTTTGCAGGGCTGTGACCCTTTGAGTGGCTTGGGAAAGCAGCTGGGGTTGAAGTGACAAGAGAGTGGAATGAGCCCCAAGAGGCTTGGGGAGACAGCCCACAGCCCTGCCTCCTCCACCAGTCCCATTGGCCATTCCATATCTAATTATGCAGATTAAAAAAAAAAAATTAAATCATAATTAATGATTGCAGACCAATTCTTCTCTCGTTTACACCGAAGGGAAATCAGTTCTGAAGGAGAGCAGACCCAGAGGTGGTCCTAAATCACAGTGCCCTGCATTGGTGGGGGAACTCTGGAATGTGCCACCCATGGGAGGGTGGGTTAACCATGCTGGGTTATCAATATCCCAATCAGTCCCACCTGCAACATGACTCTGTCCTCCCCAGGCTGTCTGTAACATGCTGGTGTGGTACATCTGGAAGTAAAAGGTCCTCTCCAGTGTCAGCATGGAGCTGATCACCATGCAAGATACTTAAATCCTTCTTCAAGGACAAGGACAATGTTCAGAGACCCTATAAAGCAACCCTATAAAGCAGAATGCCACCCCCTTGTTGCTCTGGGCTCACTGCATGGGCTCACATTGCCCCATCCATGCCCTGTGCAACCTGGAGGGCTTGGAGCACCTTCCAGATTTTTAGAGACTGACATCCTGAAATCAATCAGAGGGACTCTCAGAATGGTACTCAGCAGAACAGCATGTTCAGGGTTTTCTGAAGATATTTTCTGAGCACCTTGAAGCAATTTTCCCCCATTTAACCTGAGTGAAGCCGTAATAATTCCAAAGACATCTTCCAGACTTTTAGGTCAGCTTTCCTCTTGTGGCTCCTTTGTCCACATTCTGCATCATCTTGCCTGAAATACAGTCCTTTTATTTCAGGCAAATGAAAGGAGGGGAGATAATTCACTGCACATTGACATTAAAGCTCCCTTTTCAGCCAAGCAAAATTTGCTTTCAAGACTTTAGAGGTCAGAGCTAATGTGGCTGATAAGCTTTAGGATTCAGCTGTTTAAAAATCTTCATGCTGTGAAGAGAAGTTTATTCATGAACTGAGGGAAAAGGCTGCTGGCTACTCAAACACCTGGTGTACTCTTTTTTTCATACTCCATTGCTCTGCTGGTCCCTACACTTCCCTGCCTGTTGGAAGAACAGGGAGAAGGAAAAGGGGAAAAATAGTTTCCTTTTTGAGGCATTTGATTATGTTAAGGATAATAGCAATAGTTTTAAAAAAGCTAACAAGAGGTTCTCACCAAAGGACAGGATCCTGAGGCTCTTTGGGCACTTAATTTTCCTTGAAGACAAAAGTAATAATTACATTTTCACAGCAGCCAACAAGCATTAATCCTTGCACCAGCACCAAGTGGTAAATATTGTTCTCCCTGTGTTTTAGGGAGCAGGCTAAGTGGCTTAACTCAAGCCAAGAGGTTTTTATTTCACATTACAAAGTTCCCCTGGTCTCCAGTCTTCTGGTCAGATCATGACTCTTGTCTTGAAGCAGTCATAAATTTGATGACCTAGGAAAAACATCTGAATTCCCTCTCCCCAGACTGCTTTCAAACCAATCTCATTTTTTCTGGTAAACGAGGGAAAGTGAATATCCTACAAAAACAGATGGCTGGAGCATCTTTTCCATGCTCTGAATAAAGCATCCCAACTTCTTAGCTGCATTTAACACCACTTTTCAGCTGTCCAGAAGACACCCACACCACAGGACACACCATGCTGCCAGGTTGCCAACACAGATTGTACAATCTCCATCCTTGGTGACTGCTAGAAACTGACCAGACAAAGTCCTGAGCAGCCTGGTCTGATCCCAGACCTGACTATGACTGAGCAAGAGGTTGGGCTTCCTTTCTTATTTCCTACCTTGCTTCCTTCCTTCCTTTCCATCCTTTCCTTCATTCATTCCTTATTTCTTCCCTCTCCTCTCCTCTCCTCTCCTCTCCTCTCCTCTCCTCTCCTCTCCTCTCCTCTCCTCTCCTCTCCTCTCCTCTCCTCTCCTCTCCTTCCTTCCTTCCTTCCTTCCTTCCTTCCTTCCTTCCTTCCTTCCTTCCTTCCTTCCTTCCTTCCCTTCTTTCCTTCGTTCTCACCTTATTATCAGCCACAGCAGCAACCACCAAATTCCTTCAAAGACAGATGTGGTTTTATTTCTCTCTCTCTGCTGCTGGATGTTTTTTATATTCAGTCAGCACCTCAATACCAGAGGAGCCCTGCTGGGAGAGGTGCTGTGCCCAGGTGCTGTTATTGATCATCCCCTCCTCAGATCTCACCTCTTCAATCATTGCCACATTGGCCACAGGAGAGAACCTTCTCTTGGATGATGCAAACTGTAGGTACCCTCACAAGGAGCAGATGGGAGGACACCACGGTGATGTCTTTGCCTCAGCTATTACCCAGCATCAGAGAAGAACTTCTGGGCAGCAGGGCTCACAGTGTGCTGTACAGAATGAGTGATTTCCTCCTAACAAATAGGAAACTAATTAAATACCTCTTAGCAAACACCAATAATGAGATAAAGTCTCTAGCAGCAGAGCTGGCAGGGTAGCTGACGCTTCCCAGACCACCTTACATCCTCTTAGGAGGGTTTTTACAAAGGGGCTGGATCCCACCAGGTGCTGAGAGCTCTCAAGTCCCACCAAAGGTTTTCAAAGTAAATGGTCTTAAGAAATCCCTGAGCACTCCTCCTCCATAGGGTCACTTGGCTTATTCTCCATGGATCATTCTGATCTGCTGAAAGCACAACTGCCAACATCTCTTTCATAATGGCATTTCATAATGCATTTCCAGTGGCATCCTGGGCTGGCTCAGGAACAGCGTGGCCAGCAGGTCCAGGGAAGGGATTCTGCCCCTGTGCTCAGCCCTGGGGAGGCCACAGCTTGAGTCCTGTGTCCAGTTCTGGGCCCCTCAGCTCAGGAAGGAGATTGAGGTGCTGGAGCAGGTCCAGAGAAGAGCAAGGAGGCTGGGAAGGGATCCAGCACAAGTCCTGTGAGGAAGGGCTGAGGGAGCTGGGGGTGTTGAGGCTGGAGAAGAGGAGGCTCAGGGGAGACCTCATCACTCTCTCCAACTCCCTGAAAGGAGGTTGGAGCCAGGGGGGGGTTGGGCTCTTTTCCCAGGCAACTCTCAGCAAGACAAGAGGGCACAAGAGGTCTCAAGTTGTGCCAGGGGAGGTTTAGGTTGGACATGAGAAAGAATTTCTTTCCGGAGAGGGTGATCAGCCATTGGAATGGGCTGCCCAGGGAAGGGGTGGATTCTCCATCCCTGGAGATATTTCAAAAGAGCCTGGATGTGGCACTCAGTGCCATGGGCTGGGAACTGCAGCGGGAGTGGATCAAGGGTTGGACTTGATGATCTCTGGGGTCCCTTCCCACCCAGCCAATTCTAGGATTCTATAATTCTATGATAATATCCTACACAGTATGTTCTCCAAACAAGTGTGCCATTTCCATCAAAACCCTCATTAAAAATGCAGCTTGAGAACTCCCTGCAGCTGATTTAGCTTTAGTTTTATCTCTGATGACATTGGAGCTCCACCACAAGGACATGGTAGGGCTCAGCAGGTGGAGGCAAAAGGGGTTTGGAAAAAGAAGAGGCAAAATTCATTCTCCCAGCAGAGCACAGCAACCCCCCAGGGAACACCAAGGACCCAGACAACACTCTCATTAATTACAAGCCAAAAAAAACCCAAACCCAACAACTGACATTGTCTCAAATAAAATGATAATCTGTGGCTCCTCATTTCCATGTTCATTAGCTTGTAAATAGGATACCTGCTCTGAAACACCTAAAAGACACAGCCACATGTACACCCAGGTGTTGGTTGCAATAGCTGCTTTTTCTCTTGCTCCTTGACAGATTTCTCCCATCCAGAAAAATGGTTCAAACTGTGCCATCCAGGCCAAACCATAACTGCTGAATAAATCTCAGGGCAAGCAATTCTGCTTTCTGTGCATTGCCCAGCCAATTATCTTTTCTGAGACCCAGATCTGTGTTTATTTACTGGCGATGGATCCGGGGAGTTGCTGGAGTGAGGACCCATGGGAGGGCTGAACCTACCAGCAGCCTTCAAATAAATCCACAGCCATATTCTTTGTAAAGAGGGGGAGGAATTATCAAAAGCAAGTCCTCATAAACAACGGGTCCTCAAGCCACGGTGTCAAGACTAGAAGGGAACTGCTACAGGAAATGGCCAGCGTGCAAAGTGAGAGTGAGAGCCATTAACTCAGGGCAGAAAAAAATCTAGGACATCCCCTGGGGGGAAATTCAGGGTGGTGACAGTCGCTGTTCTTGTACCTACCACATATTTCATTTCATCTTCAAGGCAGAAAAAAGCAACTTTGCTTTTCTATCTTTTTCTTAGGGTCTGTTTCAAGCAGCGCCTGGCAGCAAGATGCTCATGAAGACAGCTGTGCTGGTGGGTTGGGGAGAGAACACCCATCTGCCAGTAGATCTATTAAATCTATTAAAAATCTATGCTCAAAACATTCACAGGAGATCTAAACCTTGACCCAGAAGCTCAGCACAAACTCTGCTTCATTGTGAAACCAGAGCCTTTCTGCATTTCTTCTGCAAGGCTTCGTGTTCCTCATTGCACCCTTCCCCGTTCCACTGCTTTCACTCAACCCCTAAATTTACTGCCTGCCTCAGATTTTTAAGCAGGCAAAGAACAGCAGCTGCACATCAGATGCTTTGTTAGCCAAACTCTCCAGCCCCACAGCCACTGTGAAGGACACAAAAATGGGCACCACCTGATGATCTTCCAGAGGTTTTCATAAGGGGGATGGTGGGGGTGTGGAATTCCCCCTCGAGCAAAAAGCATCAGAGGAAACTCTGGCTTGTAGGACTGGGACCTGAAGTTCATGTGTTAAAATCCTGACTACCTTGCTGATTAACTCTGCTGAATGAACAATGGGATAAAACAAGGCAATTAGATAAAGTAAAGCACATGCTGGCTCACTCTGGGCACACCAAACATTTCCATGGCTATGCCACCACATTTTACAATATATAATTGCACCAGAAGCTGACAGTAGGAAACTTCAAAACCCAACTTCCACTCATGAAACAACAAAGTTCTCAAGCAGGACCTGACCTCACCAAGTGCTGCTGTGGAGAAGAGTCCTGGGCCACTTGCTGATCTCCATCCTTGCCTGGTGGTTTCCCCCATGCACTGAGGAATGGTGAACAGCACTGAGCCTTGCAGGGCTGTAAGAAAGACAAGGATGGAAAATAAATCAATGGTGGAATAGGTTAGGCATGGGCAGTAGAGGACCACTGCTGTCAAGAGTGTTCCATTGAGGTAAAGATCTCTTGGTGTTACCAAGTTTCCCCCACAGTTTTTAAAAAAAATGTTCTCCTAAGAAACACACACCAGCCAGCAACACCAGAGAAGAAATTATGAGGCTCAAAGAGTGCAGGAGATGGTTTTTCACATAGATGGCTGGTGGTCAGTTTTGCTGCTGCTGGGGCTGGTTGCTCAGAGCTGGTAAGAGGAAGAAGGATCATAAGAAAAAAACCCAGGCAGCCACGAAAGGTTGAAGAACACATATACATAAAAAAATAATGAGAGCATGCTGTGGCCAAAGAAAGTTCAACAATTTTCCCAGCTCATTGGATTGTGGGAACTTTGCTTTTCCAGGGAATAACTATACTATTTTTAGTGATTTTATTATACAATTTGTCACAAGCTGCCTCAGGAGACTATCAGCAATCAGTTTCAAGCAGCATCTGACCACAAACACTTCTCCACATGTGATTTAGAACATCTGGAGCAAAGGAGTTGGCTTTCAAAGCATGCCAGCACCATGCTGCTTCCCCACATCTCCTCTTCTTCCTTCCCTCTTCCTCATCCCTTGTCAGACTGGGTGTAGAAAGCCCTGGAGAAGCCAAGCTCCAAGCCCTGACTGTGCTCTCTGTGAGCTGTGAGGACATGGGGAGAACGTGCATGGCCCTGCCCTGAGGAGGGAAAGGGAAGATGGGGAAAAGGAATCCAGGCAAATAGCAAAGGAATTGACATCATGACCCTGGCTGGGAACTCTGTAAAAACCTTTTTGGTGTCTGTGCAGGAACCTGCATGAGAACAGGGAGATGTTCTGTCCCCCCATGGAGGGGATGGGAACTCTATCAGCCAGGGGGGTGTATGTGAAGGCTTCGGGCATTTATTAATTTTTACCTTCATCTTTAATCTCTCTGGCTAATCCACAGGCCAGGGGGCTGCCCTCTCACCACCTCACCTGGCTGGCTGCTCCAGGGGACCCCCAAATGTTGTGCTCACCAGGACCTACACTGTGGTGCTACCAGAGCTCCCCAGCCACATCCCACGCAAATCCTGGTTTGTGGCAGTGAAGTCAGCACCAGGGGAGAGAGAAGTCCCCAGCTGAGCTTTGTAAAGAGCTGGGGACATTGCAACAGGATGACATTGCATTGCATCTGTACCTACTGCTTGCTCTGCCTTGCATCTTCTCAAAGAAGAGCTGGGAAAACTCAAGAGCTGGGAAAACTCAGAGACATTTGTCCAAATTAGAAAAAGTGAAGTTTTGGCACACAGTGTCTTCTAAGAGATCTCATAGACTGGTTTGGGTTGGAAAGGACCTGAAAGCTCATCACCCTATGCAGGGGGACATCTCCCACCAGCCCAGGCTGCTCCCAGCCCCATCCCACCCAACACTGCCAGGGATGGGGCAGCCTGGGATGGGGCTCAGCACCCTCACAGCAAAGAATTTCTTCCTAACATCCAATTCAAGCAGAAAGCACAACTGCTATCCCAGCCCCTGGCTCCTCAGGCAGGGGACAAAGGACAGCTGTGGGGTGGGCTGGTTCGGCTCAAGCTGAAACATGGAACCACAGTCAGGGTTTTACTTTTCCCGCCATTTTTTGGAGAGAAATGGTTACAAACGGAGGCCTCCTCCTCCTCAGCTGCCGGGAGCCATTTTGTTTCTGGTATTTTCCACCGCAGGCAGCTTTTTTTCAACTGTTAAAACACTCGATTCACTCTAAAAAATAAAAAAATTAAGGAGGAAATTCATCCCTCTGTGTAAAACGACATGAGGGAAAAGGCACGTCCTTAAAGCCACCTTTATTGTCACACTGCAAGAGCAACAAGCCAAAAAGACAGGAAGACAACTGAATGAAGGTTCCCACAAGAGACCAGGCACTATCTCCAGGGATCAAAATAGCCAAATACTTCCCACAAGGAGGAATTGCAGCCAGGGGATGTGCCAGGCCCCAGCTCTTCACACCCCACCTGCAGCTGTGTTTCCTTGGAGCACCTATGCCCACACTCACCCTGGTAGAGGAGGCTGAGAAGAACTTTCCAGAAGTTTCCAGGTCCTCACAAACACGTTTCCCACCACCTGAAGTGGCTAAGTCTTGAAGACTTAGGCTCAAATAGCAGAGTATTGGTGAAAATGGCACCTTGTTTGTGCTCCAGGGGTAGCCTGAGAGGCTCAGCAGGCAGCTTGAGGAGTTGGCAGTCGCCGCACTTGGTCTCAGTGGCAAAGACTTTGAAGACCTTTACTCTGCTCTTGTGAGACCCCACCTGGAGTACTGTGTCCAATTCTGGAGCCCTCATCACAAGAAAGACATGGAAGTGCTGGAGTGTGTCCAGAGGAGAGCCAGGAGGATGCTCAGAGGGCTGGAGCAGCTCTGCTGTGAGGACAGACTGAGAGAGTTGGGGTTGTTCAGTCTGGAGAGGAGAAGGCTCTGAGGAGACCTTGTTGTGGCCTTCCAGTATCTGAAGGGGCTACAAAGAAGCTGGAGAGGGACTTTTTAGGATGTTTTTAGGAGAAGGGGGAATGGACTGAAACTAGAGGAGAGGAGATTTAGGCTGGAAGTTAGGAAGAAGTTCCTCACCATGAGGGTGGTGAGACCCTGGCACAGGTTGCCCAGAGAGGGGGTGGAAGCCCCATCCCTGGAAGTTTTTAAGGCCTGGACAGGGCTCTGAGCAACCTGAGCTGGTGGGAGGTTCTGATCCATGGCAGGGAGCTTGGAACTGGATGATCTTAAAGGTCCCTTCAAACCCTGAAAATTCTACAGTTCTATGAAGACTGAAGAGGCAAAGCAGCCAAACCCTGAGGTAAGTGCTTGGGGTTCAGCTGCCACTGACAAACTCCTGGTGCCCTTGCAGCTCAAGCACCTTTTCCAGGTGCCCCTTCCCCATCCCCTGCTTTTGCTTTGGTTTCCCTTCAGAAAAGGTGTCCTGTTCCCCCTTTATGTCCCACCAGTTTCTAGAAATTCCCCCCCAAGCATGACCTCAGAGCCCCTTTTTGGGCAGAGAGAGGTCTCAGGCAAAAGGGCTGGGGATGCTGGGGTAATGTGAGAAAAAAAAAGGAAATGCAGGGGTAATGTGAGAAGGGAACACGTGGCAAGACAACTCTGAGCACAAGGTGAAAGCCACACCAAGGGAAGCCCAGACCAGAATTAGCACAGTGGAAACCACCTCCAGAACAGTAAAACAAAACCAGATCAAATCTCCAACAGGCTTTGCTCCACCCTGCCTGGAGGAAGACACAGGTCCCCACCCATGACATCCTGGGGTCTGGCACCTGGAGTAGATGCCCTTCTTTGGAAAGAATTTCCTCTCCCCTTTGGCACAGGAAAGCCTGAAATTGTGACTGAAAGGTACAGAAAAGCCTGAAATTGAGACTGAAACTTCAAGCGTAAATCTGGCTCAGAGTCTCCCTTTTCTTTGCCAGGTTGTTCTTTTTGTTTATTTGTTTTACACTAAAAAAATCCTACACCCACCCCAACAGGAGGGAGAAAACCAGCCAGGTAAGATGCAAACCCACATCCCAGGACCAGGTGGTGCTTGGGAGCCAGGAATGTGCAGGGCATCACCTGATGTCAATACAACAAAGCTTTCTAAATATAGCTTTCAAATAAAGGATGGTGAGGGAAAACATCTTTGTGCCAGGAACAGGCTGACTCTGAGCTGGAAACAATCACACCTTTATGTTGCAAGGAGTTTGCTGTTGGTTTAAAACAAACGTCTTATCGGAAATGGCTGAAATTTTTTATTCCTTATATTTTTTGCATTATTCCCAGAACAGAAAGCCCATGAATCTGCTGTCACGAGGCCACAATCACCACGTAGTATATCAAGAAATCTGGGATGCAAGCAGCGTTTAGAAGCCTCCACTGTAAGCTCATGCACAATTTTTAGGATTTTACTATTCAAAATTAAATGTTCATCAACAGCCTGTGGTGATTTTGATCAGACAAGCAGTGCTTTGAGCCACTTGGATTGGAATTCCCTGGCTCAACTTAGCTAAAGTCCTTTTTCCATAGCCATAGCAGCATAGAGGCAAGGAAAAGTACATAAAAGTCTATTTGGAGGTATTAATGCTCCTTGCATCTGAATATAAATGAGTCCACTCCTTTTGGCAACACAGTTAGGAACTCCCTATTTCATATTCTGATAAAGTATTATATTTTTTCCCCCCCCCTTTTTTTTCAGGCTACAAGAAGCACGTCCAGGGACCTGGAAGGCTGCGTGCTGTGAATCAAGGCAGCAGGGACTTTATCACAACATCAAGTGGATTTTATCTTCTAACAGGAAGAGACAGGGTACATAGCAACAGCAGCTTTTCATGTGCCAGGCTTCAGTTTTGCTTTTTGTCAAGAGTTTTGGGAAACACTGGTGATAGGGATAAAGCTAGCAAGTTAACTCAAAGGGGAACAAAGCAGCTTTCATTTAAAACAGCTCTTGGTTAGGAGGGAAATAAAACATTTCCTGTATGTTCAGCTGAAACGAAGGTGCCAAGATGCAGTGTTAGATAATGGAAGAAAATAACCTAAAAGAATACATTGCTGCTTTACCCTGGGGACAAACTTTATCACTGCAGAGAGGAGGCAGGAGGGAGGGAGGAAATCAGAAGCTGATGAGAGCCAGGGTGGGAAACGACACCCAGCATCTCCCAGAGCCCTCAGCACCAAGATACTGCTGGGAAATGGATTTGTAACATCCAGAAGGGACATTGCCAGGCCAGCAAAAATCACCAGTTTTTGTAGCAAAAAGCATTACCTCCCACTTACAGAATATCTCAAAGGCATTTGATGTTTCAGAGAGTGGAAGTGAGATGGGGCAGTAAAGACCCAGGGGTCTAGGCAGGGACTCCCTACAGATACCCAGCACATTTCCATGTTTCCAGGAAAGATTCCCTGGCTAAAGGAGTACTTAGGTTTTATCTTTTCTGTAATTATTAAAGACCACAAACAGTAGAATGTTATTCAGCAAAGAGATCCTTACCTTGTGCTAAATGCAGGGGGCAGCCTTGGAAATTAGTTGAATTATTAAGATTAAAGACTGAGATTCTTCAGGTTTTCTTCTCATTCATGCATAAAGCCTTCTGTGCTTCATACTTTAAAATTCCACACAGTCAGTTCACCATCAGATGCCAAGATGAAGGCAAGAGGGAATCTTGCTCAAAATAATTCAGGTCTCAGTATCATCACTTGATCATCACCCAAACTAACTGCAGTGACCTCAGATGGTCCTAAAATTAAATCCTGAATACCCATATGCACAAGGGAAAAGGAGCAGAACTGGTTCTAGCTGATAAATAGATTAAGCTGATATTCCTCTCACAGCCTGCATCTTTAAATAGCACTAGTTTACTGTAGCCACCTACAGAAACACTGATGTGTTGCCTTAAAACAAATTCATAGGAGGGTTTGGTTTTTTTTTTTTTTTTCCTTCTTTGCATTGCAGCTCATTTTTCAAGACTGAACAATGCCAATCTGCCCCAATCTATATGAATATATTTTTACAAGACTTATTACCAGCACAATCCTCCATCCTCTGTATACTCCAGAAGGGCTGAGGGATGTTGAATGAAGTGAGTGCTGCTGTCAGTGTTATCCTGCAAGAAAAAGAAGGTGGCTTTTGCTTGCAGTTTATATTAGTGTGTGCTGAAAGGAGTGCTCTCTCCTACACACAATGTCTCAGCAGAAGCAATTGCTGCTTTGCCAAGAAACTCTGGAAGGTTTTTACAAGTCACACAATTTCAGGCAGACAGGTCAGTAGCACCAGTGTGCAAACACTGTGCTGGAATGGCCTCAAGATCCCACTGCAAGCCAACAGCCTCCAGTTAAGGTTTAACTGGAAGGTCATGGGACAGTGCCACGACATGTAATTAATTTTAAACTCCACGATTAAAAGCAGCATCCAGAGAATTTTAATCACTTTGAGAGGTTTTACAAACATTGGTAAGGAACAGTCCCTCCCACTCACCTCAAACGTCTGTGTAAGCAACAAAATATTCCAAAATAAGGATGGAAGGAGGAGGAAAGGCAGAACTCATCTGTTGGTGATGCTACTGACTACTTAAAATTCACACTTGTCTTTATTGCTGTATTTATTGACAAGGTGAAACGTCCAAAGCAGCTCAGACATGTGCATCTCCCTCCTGCACACCCTTGTCACACTATAGTGTGATCATCTAAAAAAAACCCACAACCATTTCCTTTCCAACCAAGATTAAAGGTCTGAAAGCTTAAGGATTAACCATGCAAGTTATTAACCATTTCATATCAAAATCTTCAGCTAATCCATCAGCCTTATTCCAAAACTCTTTAGGAAAATACTCTCATTTTGGCAATGGAAACAAACCTGGATTAAACATGAAGCTGCTTTTTCTGACATTGTAATTTCTTCCTTCCATAATTAGTACATTGAACAAAAAATACTTAAACCAGGATAAAATTGTTAAGGAACGAAAGGAAGAAAAAGATCACCAGACAAAACATGTGAAATATGATGGGTTTGGGGCTCAAAGCCATTTTCTGGAAAAATCAAGCTCATCTGGCTGTTTTTAGGGAATCTACCCATATCCCAACAATTGGAAAGTGGAATTTGCAGCCTTTTCAGAGAAAAAAATGTCCAGGAAAGGACTTCCCCTGAAGAAGGGGGTTGTGAAAAAGGTTATTGTGAAGCAGTGAAAAAGACATGTTTCCTCTTAGGGAGTCATATACCAAACAAAAATCTTTTCTGTCTCCAAGTCAGATACCAGTGCTGTGTATATCTAACCTAAAAACCACTTGCCTGCAGTTATTAGATTTAATAGCAGTAAGGAAGATACAGATATAGAGAAAGTGTAAGTCTAGGAACAGAATTTTATTTGATTCTGGAAAGTATCATGCAACAAATCCCATTTTTTTAAATGATCCTTGCCCAGCTTTCAAGTGACAAATTAAAATTTACAAGTAAAAGTATGTGTAAGGTTAGCACCAGAGGAATGAAGAGTAGCCTCTTTACAACTTTGTTTGAAAGAAGAGCTGTTATAAATTTATAAAAGAAAACAGAGGAAAGGGGAAAAAAAAATCCAAGCTGACCTTGCATTTTAATTTTCAACATCCTAGATACTTAAATCTAAACATCAAGATACCAAGACTAACCCAAGCATGTCTAAATACTTCACATTCAGCAAAACTTACATGCTTTTTAATGTACAGAGCAAGTGTCAAAGGGCAACTATCACAAAGTGCCAACTAATACACCAGGTGAAAATTGGGAAGGTCCAGAAAAAGAAATGAAACAACAGGAATCAAAGTGAGGAATTTTCCCCCTCTTCTAGGCTTATGGTAGTGTAGCTGTCGTGAATGGTTGCAAAGATGAAAAAATGAAATATATGCATAAAAGGCCTGCCTGGGATAGGTCAAATATCCCAATAGTATGCAGTAATACTCTAATTTCATGGGCCAGATAGCTAGGAATGCTTAAACTAAACTCACATTTTCTTCTTGTAAGAAACTAGAGGATTGCATGAGACTTCAGATGTGAATTTTCCTTCTTTTGAATTTTTTTTAAATTTTTTTAAATTTTTTTTTTAATGTTTTAAACATTTGCCCTGTGATTTTTACAGTGAGCTTTACAAGATACTGAACTGTTTTACAAACTCTCCAATCTTTACTAAGCAGCAATTCTAACACAGGACTTAGGAGTTTTAAGTACCACGTGCTGTTTTCTTCAGTAATGAAATAAATGCTTTGCAGCATCCTAATTTTGCATTATAAACTGACACTATGATTTTTTTGTAAGCATCTCTGATTACAAACCATTTAAAATGATGTAAATTTTGCTAAACCATTCACCTGGTTCTGTTATTAAAAGAAGGGTTCAGCCTAAGATCATGAGGAAGAGGCAACTTTTGGTCACAGTTTGGAATCTTTTCATTCTCCCCCCATTCAAAGCCACGGGAGTGGACTTTTAACACCAAGTTAAGCAACCAGTTAAAGCCACCATTTTGCATCCAGATCAGAAGAAAACCATTTACTTTCATCCCAAAGCAAAATGTGGGACAACCCAAAGCAGCTCTGTTTTTTTTTTTTTTTTTTCTCAGACCAAGAACCACCAGCACTAAAACATCTATTGCAGAAAAGGCCATTTTAGGGCAGAGAAAAAACATTAACACTGAACCACCCTGAGGAGCCTCTGCAGCCACGAGAGCTTCAAAACTTTACTACTAGGAGAGTAACAAGACTCTGAACTTTTCTTTATCTTTCCTTTATTTAGGCTTGGACTTCCAGCACTTCACATCAGACACCCAGGGTCTTAATCATGCCCTATATAAGCCTGCAATAAAATAAAATAAAATAAAATACAATGCTTTCTCAACTGTCCTTACATCAACAAATCACACAGGCACATCCAACAAACCCTTCACTTGAGCAGTTAACTTCTGTCTTCAAAATGCATCTCTCCTCTTCAGGATTTCAACTAACACTGCTGGCTTAAGGAAAGATTAAGTGCAATCAGTTACACTGAAAAGTTTACAATGCAGCTCTTGATTGTGTTTTCTGTGCACACATTTACATCAGGCACACGAGAGTTATATAAAATAGTTTGGAGTACAAAAATATGGTTATAACATAGGAGTACCAAACAGCACAGAATCAGAACAGTTTTATTACCATACTACCAATTTATATACAGACCCCCAGATTAAGGATTTTCCTTTTTTTTTTTTTTTTTTTTTAAATTCTAAGTATTCTGCCCAAATTGACAACTGTAGTGTACACTCTAAACAGCTGCAAATTAACAACACAAATCTACTTTAACCCCTACATTGTCTATGCAGTCTGCACCAATCTGCTCTCTTGCACACAAAAAATGTATTATAAATAATTTTTCACAAAATGTCATGGATGCTTTATTGCACATTGTACATGCTGATATCTAAAAGAAAGGTTCAAACCCTTCACTTGACAACTAACCATTTAAATACCTGGTGGTTACTCGTGTTATGAATACTATTGCATTTTTTCAGGCTCTAACCTTAACTGAGAATTTAAAAGAAAATAAGCAGAACAGAAATTATGCCTCAAACTCTATATATCTGTGAGAGAAACAAGCTTCTTTACCTTGACTGATTTCTACTGTCTAGCTGTTAAAAACATCTGACCCGATTAAAAATCCTGTTTCCAAATTTCTGCTTTTTTTTTTTTTTCTTTTTCTCTTCACTACAAAATTATGCACGTAGCTGCTTGTATGCTCAGATATTCCTTCTTCTGTTTTGCAGAACTAGATGTTCCTGTGCTGTATGGCTAAAAAAGGATGAAGTTACAGAGGTTCTGGGGTTAGTGTGTTGGTCTCCCCAGTGGTGGCAGGCAGGAAGCCCATCAGAACACCAGACTGGGTCAGGAGAAAAAGACACTGGGCACAAGTGGCCATCAAGCACCGAGGCCATGTCTAGCTCCTGTCAAGCAGATCTCTAGATTAATATGAGTAATTTAACCCTAATATGTGGGTTTATGGTATGCTGAGCTAAAGTATGCCTGCTAAACACATGGTTCCTGGATATGACAGGTACATGCCAGCTGGTAAAAATGCCTCACTTGGTAAAAAAATCTGCATTTTGAGGGTTAAAATTCTGGCATAGAACAAAAAAGGTTAAAAAGGTCGATTGAGCAAACGTTTTGCCAAGGGTTTCTAAAGCTCTCAGCCACCAACAGCTCCAGAAAGGGGTAAAACTGGAAAAACCAAACAACTAAAATTGCACTATTACAAAGAAACAAGTCCATGAAGAGTCACCAGCTGCAGTTAAGGAACAGCCACTTCCAGGAGCCGATTGTTTTTTCGCTTGCAAGTTGGGATGTTGCCGTTTTTCTGGCTGCCTTGGATGAACTTCACACACACTTTGTCTTGTCTGAACTGGACCAGAAACCTAGGAGAGGGAATATATTATTTAGTTAAAGGTGGAAATAAAAACCACGTGGGGAGCAGGGCTCTTTTCAGGTTGAGCATCACTCCAAGAAGTCTCATTTTCTGGTCTGTATTAATAATAAATCTTCAGGAATAACAACAAAGCCATAGGTTATGGTATGGCTTGAGCCTCCTTCAAGTAGTACCTCTTCATTATTGCCTTTTTGCCTGTGACTCTGGACCTCTTCCAATAGTTAGGTTGCAATTCCTTCAGAAAAAAGGCAGTTTAAAGTCTAATTTCTAATTTAGAATTTGAATTTCTAATACACCAGAACTGAGGCAAAGACTTCCAACTGCTTCACCAAAGGGGCTCGACTGCTTTTATGGAAGGAAGCTAAATACTTCTGTAGCAACATTGGGAGTGCTCTTTTTCTGATTTATGCTTAATTTAATGTATCTGGTATTTTAGCAGCTCTAATTCTTCATTAGCCATTGCAGTCCACGGCTCAACAATTGGGAAAATTCAATTCATCCCCAGCAATCTCCAAATGTAGATATTTCCTACAGTCCAGGATAAATCATTCTGCATTTGACTCTTCACTTTTTACTGGAAATTTCACTGAATGCAGAGAAATGCTTAAAAAAAAAAAAAACCCAACAAAACAAACCCACAAAACCCATCAGGCTCCCGTGGAGCTTCAAACTTCTCCCTGATCTGGAGAGCAAGATTAAAAGTAATAAACAGGGCAGAGCTGCCTTTTGGCAGCTCACATGCAGTGGTTGCTGACCTAAAAAGTCCTTTTGTAGTAGAGCAGCTTTTCCCTTTTAGCATCCTTAAAAAGTCCTCCAGCAGAGTCCAAAAACTTCAAAGAATTTGTTCTCCAGCCGGAAACCACAAATCAAGCTGACTGCAGAGCTCAGGGGAGGAAGTGGCCTCTCCTGTGCTGAGCTGCTCTTCACTCCCCCTTTCCTGCTCCACAGCCCAAGTTGTGCAGTGGTCCCAGGCACAAAAGCACCCAGAAAACGTGAGAATATCTCATAGGCAATCATCTCCTGTCACCAACACTGCACCTCCCTGGACCCATCGTTCCAATATTATATATAAATGGTGTCTCTTCCTCAGCAGACCCCTTGCTCAACAGTATTTTTGGTTATGTCAGTTTTCTCCCCTAAATGCAGACAAAATAAGGCCACATTTGCTCCTGAATCCCTAATTGTGCTGTTATCTAAGCTCCAGCAGGGAGAAGAGGCTTCTGCTTCCCCATCAACAGAGATGGAACTGAAAACAGCTTAAAATTATTTAGTCTGGATGAACTCACAAATGCCTGTTGCTAGCATGGTTTTAATCTGCAAGACAAGAAGCAAAACCACATTCCCAAATGCAGGACTCCCAGAAAGGAGACTGCTTCCCAGATCCAAGGCAAGCAGGCAGGCCAGTGCAATGCATGCTTGTACTTTGTTTTAGTGGTTGATTTATTTGCAGCCATCATTAAACTAGAAACTTGGGACAGCCACGCTCTTTTAGAGGCTAAAACACACACCCTTGAGCAAATTAAATCCCATCTGGAAACACAGGAAAATGACAAATATAATTTTTAAGGAAAGAGGAAAATATAAGCCACCAAATCTGACCAGACAGACACTGTACTTGCCAGCAGGACTCTACAGTACAAGCAGTGCTGTGGAGCCAAAGGAACAGGTTTCAAGTTTTGCCTTCAGAAATTTGAGTTCACTCTCATTGTATTTTCTTCTTTAATTCAAAATCAATGAACCCCCAAAGCAATACTAATGAAATCAGGGGGCACTTCACACAGCAAGCTGAGCACATAAGGACGGGGGGTAAGTGAGGGACCCTTAGCAGGCTTGAGGAGTTCACACACACACACACAAACATTTTTATTCCATGGCTATGAGCACTTCAAGTGTATTCCTTACTGAAGGCCAAATATGAAACTGCACTGAGAAGAAAGAACTATTTGAGATGAAAGCTTTTTACCAAGCAAAGCTTTTTAGCAACCAAAAGACTCAAACTGACAACAGGTGGTTCAAACATCAGGAATTTTAAGAACATGTTTTTCACCTTCAGAGAAGACAAGGGTGAGCTCTATAGACCCACATTACCAGCACCATCATTGCTGCATGTGTTTGGGGGGAGCTTTTTGTTCTGTTTTAGTTGTTTTCACTAGAACTTGGCACCTAGTGTCCACTCTAATAAATATCTCATGGGAATACGTGAACTTTTCAGTCACACGCAAAATGATTCTTTCAAATGTGGGATCTCTTAATTATTTCCACAGCAGGAATTCTGTTTCATAGCCCTGCTTGAAACTACCTTAAGAAAACCACTTTTTCTCACAGACTTTCAAGGAAATAAGAGCCAAAACATGTATTAGAAATGAGTACACGCTGAAAATTGGATCCTTATTTATAAATATTCTCTCAAAATAAGATCAGTACTAGGTACATAGCAGTGTTTTTTTGGTTTTTTTTTGTAGCTTTAGATACTTTTTTGGAATGTTGCATCAAGGAAATGGACTTTTAAGCCAACAAGAAACTCACTCATCAGATATCTCAATGTTGAGCTTCTGTTTGGTTTGGCTGAGAGTCGTGCGGTAAAGTTTCGTGGCCATCTCGATAAGGTGATCACTGCTGAGCAGGAAATCTCCTTTCCCAGCTGCTTCTGAACCCTGCAACAGAAAGGAAAGTTGTTAGGGACTCCCAAAACCTAGGATATGAAAAATGTAAAACCTCCTGATCAGCTGCCATTTCATAAGGAAATGCTCCTCCCCGTGCAATGGAACAAGTCTTTTGGCTTTGAAGTGAAATAGGGTTGCAGTGCAGTGTACAGGATCACACCACAAACTTTTGAGGAGGTTAGAAAGCCCTTCTGACCCTAAAGAAGAATCACCTTTATTTGTCCTACAAAACTGTAGGGTTTCTCTGTCCCTCTTCTGGCTCCATGGCATTTCAGAAAGGAAGAGAAACCAATTCCTGACACCAGGAGTAGGATGAAGGTGGTCGGTGTGAAAAGACACCCTACAGGACATTCTTCAAATCCATTTTAATCTAGAATACAAATACCAATTTAATGGTTTTAGCAGAGCAATGCTAGCACTGCAAAGAACCAAATATAGCACTGAGCTGAGTTCTTCACAACTGAGTAACTAAATTACAGCTGGGCTGTGATGTGGATTTCCTGGCATCCCATAAAGGGGAGAGAACTATTCTGCCAGTGTGTCAGGAAGAATTATATGAGCAGCTAAAAAGGAAAACACTGCCACAAGGTATCCAGACCAGATTAAAGGCCCATATTACAAATGCAAAACTCCCATCCTGAAAAGGCTGCAGTGAAAAATGAAGTCTGAGTTTCACAAGTCAGTGATCATCCATAACATCATGACTGCTCTCATTTGGCTTCAGTAGCTTTAAATCAAAGTTTTTCCAGATATGGCAAAGTTCAATGCAATTCTAAACCTCCAGGCTAACCACTTGAATGCTTTAAGATAATTAAAAAACAAATTTTTACATCACTGCATGTAAACCAGTCATATTGTCATAATGTTGTAACAAACCTCCTTGAGGTGCACGGCAAAGAAACCATCATTTTGGGAGCTCATGGACACTTTGGTAACATCTCCCAGTGGAACCTCTGACTTGATATTCCCAGATTTTTGATCAGCAAGAAGGACGTTGTTTTTGGTTAACAAGAAAATCCTGGATGTAGCCTGGGAAAATACAAACACCATAATCTACACAAAGAGAGAACTGGTCTTCACTGAGCACCTACAAAGACCCCAAGCAGTTCATGGAGTTCCTAAGCTTGGCCCACACCACTAAACACAAACTCTTGCTGTGTAGTAAAATCTGCAGATCAGTTAAAATCAGGTCAAATTTATTTGTGTCTAATTATAGACTGAGAAGCTTAGCTCATTTTGGCAGCACATGTCCTTAAATACCAGCAGTCCCTTTAATTGCCAGCTTAAGAGTTATAAAATTCAGAAACTGAAACTCAGAAACTATGCAAATCAAGATAACCTCATTTTTCATGCTCTATCAGGCCCCAGGAAAACAAATGTACCATATCAGTGACAGCTAATTCAGGGCTAAGCCTCACTATTTGCTGTTATTCACCAAACCTGTGTTGCAGAACAACAGAAATAATGTAGGTATTCTCAGTTTTATGTTCTGCTTCCTTTATCTATTGGAATTATTCTTTAAGAGGATACATATTCATACTTTCAACTATTTTAAAAGCCTGAATAAATTCATCTTTGAAGGTAATGAGAAATGAGAGCTTAAGCTACATACAGCTTTTTCACCTGTAGAGGTTTAAATAATGAAATCTTAACTATTATAATTAAGAAGTAGCTGTCTTAAGCATATAGAACCATAGCTCATTATGAATTTTTTTTCTCTCTCTCTTTTTTTTTTTTTTTTTAATACTCTTGAGAGTTGTAGACTATGCAAGTACAGGAAAGATATTGTCTTCATTTAATTAGTTTCCCTTAAACTGGAAAATTAACTTGGCATCAACAACAGGCAACCTAATTTCACTCCTACAAATGCATAAGTGACATCTCCATCTACAAAGCTGAGATTTACTATTTTTTTATATTTAGACAGATATGGTGAAAACAATTACATGTACTAAGGGAAATAATACATCCTGCTTTAATAAGTATCATTTAAATGCAAAACAAGTTCTGCGTTGGCAGAATAAGAAAGTACCTGACATATTTAACAGCTTTATTCAAATGATACAAGAACTTGCCTCTTCATTCCAAAAAGCTTTTAATACCAATCAGGAGATGGGCAAAACTAGCAAAATCTGCCACTCACAATTTTAAAACCTAACCAGATGTGATAATGAGGAGCTTGAACGACAGCGTGAACTTGAATGGTTGAGATTTCTAAATAGTTGAACAAAACCAATATCCTTTAAATTTTTTATTTTCTCCAAACAGCAAAAAGAAGATCTAAGTTTGGCACAGAGGCTACCTCAGTTGTGAAACAATTCAGCCTGCAACCAGTTGATGAGATGTCTTTTTTTATACGTCGCTGAAACCAAAAACCCAAACAAGATTTTTATAATCTTTATGCAAATTTTAAATGGGTGCTTAAAATCACCATAGAATCATAGAATCCTAGAATCCTAGGGGTTGGAAGGGACCTGGAAAGATCATCTAGTCCAACCCCCCCTGCCAGAGCAGGGCCCCCTAGAGTACATCCCCTAGGAACGTGTCCAGGTGGGTTTTGAATGTCTCCAGTGAAGGAGACTCCACAACCCCCCTGGGCAGCCTGTTCCAGGGCTCTGTCACCCTTACAGTAAAAAAATGTTTTCTGATATTCAACTTGAACCTCCTATGCTCCAATTTACACCCATTACCCCTTGTCCTATCACTGGTCACCACTGAGAAAAGCCTAACTCCATCTTCCTGACACTCACCCCTTACATATTTGAAAACATTGATGAGGTCACCCCTCAGCCTCCTTTTCTCCAAACTAAAGAGACCCAGCTCCCTCAGCCTTTCCTCATAAGGGAGATGTTCCACTCCCTTAATCATCTCAGTAGCTCTGCGCTGGACTCTTTCAAGCACTTCCCTGTCCTTCTTGAACTGAGGGGCCCAGAACTGGACACAATACTCCAGGTGTGGCCTCACCAATGCAGAATAGAGGGGGAGGAGAACCTCTCTTGACCTACTAACCACACCCTTTCTAATGCACCCCAGGATGCCATTGGCCTTCTTGGCCACAAGGGCACATTGCTGGCTCATGGGCATCTTCTTGTCTACCAGGACCCCCAGGTCTCTTTCACCTCCACTGCTCTCCAGCAGCTCAGCCCCCAACCTATACTGGGACATCGTGTTGTTAGTTTATATACACCAGTTTATATACATCCAACATTCCAGTCCTGCCCTTAAAAAATGGCATTTCTTAAACCCTCAGACTATTCCACAACAGTAATAAAGTCTCCTCAGTTTATTTATAACAAAAATTATCTTCTCCTCTGGCTGAGCCAATGCCACTTTATTACCTTCCCATTAGCTCTGTTGATCTTATTCACAACTTCTGCAATAATGATCTTTTCATCCACAGCATCTTTAAGTTTTTTGTACTTGGGGTTCTTGCTGATTTCCAAGTAGGCCCCTTGGAATGGCTGCCCAACGCTGCCAAGCAAAAAGAGAAACTTGAAATTAACAGAAATCATGGGAAAAAAAGTAAACCTCTTGAAACCCTCAGTGTACCAAAGCTTGAGGAAACTTCTGGCAGTGAAGACTCCTTGAAAAGGAGGTTTTTGGTGCATCTCCTGGCTCCATACAACCTGCAGCAGAACCTCTCTTCCGAGGGAAGTAATTGCTGCTTTTTTTTTTTTTTTTATTATTATTTTTATTTTTTTATTTTTTTTCAAAGACCACTTTGTTCAGTTGATCCAGAAACCTCTCTTCTCACCATTCCTACCTGATTTTAGCTACAGCAGCACAAAATAATCCATCTAGGTGAACACACTATATAACTGAATGCACACAGGGCTCTAAATGTTGTCCTTGAGCTCTGCTCCAAACCTTTTGAGGTTGGTACCTCTGTCCCCTCACTGTGGTGGTGTTGGCATCAATGTGGATCTATGAAAATAACTGGGGAATTGCTTCAAAGTAGTGTGGATATACCCCCCAGCACAATATCCCAGGGGAAAAAGAAAGGAGAAAGAGTTGTTCTGTGTTAGACACAGAATCTTGTATAAATTAACAGCACAATGATGGTGAAAAAAGGGAAATTTATCACCCAAGGCAGTAATGGGATTTTGGTTTTCCTTGCTCTGGAAACATTTTCTAATTAAATGGGCCAAATTGCTATGGGTATCAGACACAGCCTTGCATGTGAAATCAATTTTGCTTTAAAATCACCCCCTAACAGAGGAAATGAAGCTTCAGTAGGACTGACACCTCTGCTCTGCTGCAGTGTTTCAGGGGGACAGGGGAGACCTTGGCTTCAGGATGTGCTGGTTTTTTGTTAAACCTGTGACAGCTCTTCAAGACTTTGCTCTTGCAAATCACTGCATCTGTAACCACCTCAGGGTTGTGCAGTCACTTGAACCAATCACTGTGATTAAATTACTGCCAAAGTACTAAGTGCAAGGCTTTGCCCAAGAGGAACCAACGTGTTACAGCACAACCTTTGTAATTTCACCTCTTCAGGCAGGGAGATGGGAGAGGAAAGGAAGGGTAGTGGTATTTTTGAACACACAAGTCCCTCTCAATAGTGTTATTATACACAGAAAATTAGCTACACCCTATGAACCATTATCACACCAAATAATCAGAAACTTTTGACAGTGATTTCCTTCACCTTTAAGCTCATCGGCTCTGAATAAAAGAAAAAAAAAGATGGAATTACTTCCAAATGACTGCAGGGTGGGGAAAGCATTCTAACTTTCTACCACACAGGAGCTCTGGGGGCTTTTTTGTTTTATGAATCAGCATTATGAAGCCAGAGTCACCAAAACTGTAGATTCCCTGTGGGGACTTTTTTTGTCCCTTGTCAAATGATGGCGAAGTGCAACCTAAAAATCAAGTTACCCTCTATCAAATATGCCACTTGACTGAGATAAATAAAATTCCTTCCTTCCCTAGGAGCTGTATGCTGATCAGATTTATACTGATTCACAGCTAAAAAACCTGCCTGCTCTTAGTAAAGTCCAAAGGCAGCATCTTTCCCTTTTCCCAGCAACATAAAAAAGACATCCCAAAGCAAATAAGGAACAAACCACAAGCTGACATCTACAGCCATTAACTAAGTGATCTACTGAAGGGGAGAGAAACATACTGAGCCCACCATGGGAAAAAAGGAAACGTCTCAATACAAAAATGAAAGAAAACAAAACCAATAAAACACACAAAGAACCAAACAGAGCTCATCCATGCACGGAACTTCCCTCTTCAACCTGTAGATTCCTGTTCCTCCCTCTGCTGAGCCTTGCCTCTTGCTTTATAGTGCCTTATTTCTGCTCACCTCAAAGAAAACTCTCCTGAGATGGACAAGAACTTTGTTTTCAAGTAGCTTTTTATGTGAACAGGAGCTTAGAAATTATATTTTAAGTTCAACTTCTTTTAAGGACATGGGAGCTCTATTTTGTTTCATTACATGCCAAGAAAAACCAACAAAAAGGGGCATTCCTTAAGTAAAATCTGATACTAGTACACTTTCTTGAGCAAAGTTAGCTCTGCAGAAAGTAATGACAAGAATTTACTGGGTTTTAAGAACTCAGTGATCTGAGAAACCATAAAACCTTTTAGGAGATTTACAAAAATCTCCAAAGAAAACCGAGAAAAAAATTAATTCTAAAGTGGAAATTAAATTCAAAGCACATTCTGGGGGGGGCAAGGAACCTCTCAAAAAGATACATACCAATGTATCAAACTCCTAAATCACCCAGATTTCACACTGGAGCATTTTGCAGGATGTATTAAGTTTGAACATTAAGTTTGATCCCTGGGTGCCAGTGGCACCTGGAGCCATTCAGTTCACTCTGCAGGTCCTGGCTGCAGGAACCAACGTGCTGGAAACTAAGGGAAAGGGTGAGATTTATGCCTTTCTACAAGGTCTCCAAATTTTTATGATGTGAGCAGGTTCTGGGGGCTAGAACCACAAAATGTCAGTGGCATCACAGCATTAGTGAGATGCAATGTGTAAGATGGAGGCAAACAGAGGTCAGTTGGCCAGGACTGTAAAGTGAAATGATGGAGAGACATTGTCAAACAAGCAAAATGCACTTTGCTGCCTAAGACAAGCAGCAAAATTAATTTCTCAGTTCTAGGTAAGACTATTGAATTTACTGTATACTCTAAGCAGCAGAACAAACCATTACCTGGCTGGATATAAAGCCTTCTTGTCCTTGAAAAGTTCACTGGCTTCCAGTTTTTCTTCATATATGAGCTTCTGCTGATCTGTGAACTGGTCTCTGTACTTTTTACACTACAAAACATGATTATGTTAAACATATCCCCCCCCCAAAAAAATAATTATCCCTCCCAATCTGATTTGAAGCAGCAGCACCACAGCCTCATGTTTGCTTATTGCTCAAGATGCAAATTCTTTGTGTGCTTCTGAAATGATTCAGTTCCACCCCACATGCCACTGGAGCACAAGTAGCAAACAGCAGAGGTGGTTTTCTCCTCACTTATTCTAGAGGTTTCTGAATTACACCAAACCCAGCCTTCTAAAACCTCTCATTTTAAGCACATTTGAAGATGATCTTAATCTATCAGACCCCAGACACTGGAAGATTGTACTCAAAAACTGCACAGAAACATATATAATTCCATGATTCTGGAAGTTTGTGTGAGTAAAGAACAAATCTCAGATGAGAGGATGAATTTTGCAGGCTCAGAAGGAAAAATTGTTCCTTGAGAACTCACAGAAAATAGAGCCCAAAGGCTCACTAAAACATTTCATCAACACTTTTGCAGCTTCTTGCCCTTCTCTCCATCCAAAGGTCCAAAATAAATTACACTTAGACCAACACTGGAAGAACCAGGTGGAATTTTTTACTTTTTGAACTGTGGTTAAGAGCTTGTCCCAGTCCTGGCCATGCACACAAGTATTAGAAGCCAATTAATTATTAAAATTACCAATTAATGGGCAACAGGCAGACTGCTTTACTATGAAGTTAAAAGCTGATGGCAGGAAGCAATCTTCTTTCCCTAGCCCCAGAAAGGAGCAGGCAGGATAGTTATACTCCTTGCAGGCCAAAAAAAAAGGAATAAAAGACATTTCTTCCAAAGAAATAAAACCATTCTGGCTGGAAGAGGAAGAAATACACCCTAAAAATAGATTCTTCATGAACAAAGCTACTGGAAATCATGTGATGGGGTTCTGTGCAAACCAGACCAGAATGTGTCCTACCCTCCACAAATGGAAAATCCTCTTAAGTTCCTTGTGAGTTGAATCCAAGAAAAGGTAAGGTCTTGCTGGCCAGTTTTTGTCTATTGGTGATAAAGAAGGCATCTTGTTCTTCATTTCCAGGAAGTATTTCTGCATCTGTGATAAAATTGAAGCAAGATGTTCTATTAATGTTGAAGCACCAGAGTTATTGAAACAAGCAAGGAAAAGCAGATGTTCTGTGATTAAAAGCACAGGTACCAGACTGCAACCACTCAGTTTCAATAACCCTGAAAATGGATTGAAAAAGCCAGGCTGAGAAATGCAGATTTAGATGTCATACAAGTGTGGCAAATGCTTAATTAGTGTCATTCTCCCACCTTCAAAACACTATTTCTATCTTGTCTTTGCAACACCCAAATATTTGCCATTTCTCTATATGCTTAGCATAGACTTTTCCTTACAAAGACCATAATGCAGCTGCTACTTTTCTTAGAAAACAAAAACTTTAAATACCAAAAATTATCCAAATATATATATCAAATATACATCCAAATATAATATACCAAATATATCCATGTGCTTTGTATGGTTATATACATACAAGTCTCTGGAGGGTAAATTCATAAATTTTTCTTCCAGCATTGGCTCTGAAGAATTTCCTGTACTCTCTACGGACCTGAAAAGTAAAAAAAAAAACAACCTAAAGTGAATACAAAGAATAAATTTATTTCCACAGGTTCTCTTTTATAAACTTCATGTCAGAAAATACTAATAAAAAGCACACAAACATGCAAAGTGTTCCCTGAAATAGGAATACTAACTGGTTATATTCAAAATATATGAACCAAGAGTTACCTTGGGTGACCTGAGAACAGTAATTTGCAAATCTAACAGAAATTTTAATACTCTCTTCTGAAAAGGCAAGATATTCAAATATTCTTGAATTCACAGCATGAATCCATTTGCTTAGGCTTTTGCATACAACTGGACTGGAAAAGGTCACAGAGCATCAGAAATACAGATTTTATTTTGTCTGAAGCAACAGTGACACTGAACTGATACTAATTACATAGCTAACTCATTAACTGTTTCTGATTTTTCTCCTTTAAGACTCTTACTACACAGTTTCCTGTAATTAAAAAAGTGATTATTTTTGTTCAGAGCAGACTTATACTGTCTTTTCAGTCTTCATTCCAAAAGGAAGTTTTTAAGCACTTGCAAACAGCAGAGAGCCAGCACAAAGATGGTATAAATTCACCTTGAGATGTGCTCCTGAGACTTAATTAAAAACAAAAAAACAAACCAAAAAAAACCTGCAAAAAAGTGATCATTGAGAATGATTTCTGCAAGTGCTACTATTTTATATGTGCTTATTAATGCAGGTTTCAGAGTACTTGTTTTGCCCTTGGTATTTCTCAGTCCTGATTAGCATGGGACCTAAATTCTCCCTGTCAGAAAACCCAGTTTGGGAGAGCACACAACTGGTTTGCAGGTTTTTTTTCCTGCAGCCCATGCTGACATTAAGTGAGCTGATACATCCTCCAACAGTTCTCTAACTTTGGCACAGCCTGCAACACACCTGTTGGAAGTTTTGAGCAAAAACCAGGGAAAACATTGTGGCTTTGCATAATTTACCCCAGAGCAAATTTAGTGGTTTTTAGCTAAATCCCTCTCTGTTGCTGAGTTCACCCTAACCTGAAAATAAAGAAAAAACCATGGAGGAAAAACCCACATCGACTTAGAAGGAAGAGTTTGCTTGGCTTATCCTGGTGCATTTTCAGCCCCATACTGAGTGCCCTGCATGTTAAGATAAAGCAGTTTTGAAAGCAAAAATCTGTCACCTATGTGGGATTTAAAAAAAAACAACCCACAGATAAATGGGGTTTGCTTAATTACACATCAAAATGCACCAAATTGGGCAACATTCAGCTGTCTTCATTCTCTGCGAATACAACACAGGATTTTTTTTTCCTCTTTGCTTTCCCAGAAAAATTGTTCTAGTTCTCATTCCCTGATTTTCTCCAAGGTTTAGTACATTCTTTATTTATTATTCAGGGATGGAAATTAACACACTCAAAGCCACTCCAGCCACAGTCATTCCAAATCTCACCCTCTTCTCCTTGGCTCTCTTTAATGATGTTGCTTTGTATTATTCTTCCTGAGCTGGAAGGTGTGCAAATTAATTTGGAATAAAGGGACTATTATATATATATCTACCCACTCTTTTTTATTGGAGCTGCAGGGAAGCTGCAAAGCAAGCACTGAGAAATGCAAGCCATTCCAGAAAAGCCTAAGTCTGGAAATTAGCATAAATGCTATTAAAATATTATAATAATAATAATAATGACTCAAGAATTGATGAGCACCTGTATCAACTTTAAATTTTCACCTCTATGTGTCATGGGTGAAAAAACTTTTGCCATCAGACAAATGAGAAATATCTGTGGTAATAGTGATCTATTGTTCTTATGCAGAGAAATCTTTATGTTTTAGGTGAGACAGAAGTGCTGCTTGGACTACTTAAAAAAGAAAAAAAAAAATTAAAAAAACCACAGCACAGACAGGTAGAAACATATCCCTGCTGTAATGTGCCTTAAAGCTTTTGGATTCACCAGTTTTCATTTAAATGCTGCTGTTTGATATAAAACAGCCTCCAAGTTCTCAGGAGGGACATATTCTTGTTTGAAAATCATAAAACCAGACCCACTTTGGCAGTAGTTCTTAAAGTGTGATTCTGGTCTGCAAAACAACTTCTTAAAATGGCTCCTTTGTATTTCCAGCTCTGGTTTCCACGTGGGTAAGGGAATTCTTCTATAGATACAGATGGATATATAGATACAACCTATTTAATTTTATGTTTTTTAGCTCTTTTGCCCATTTCATCATTCACAGAGTAAGTGTAAGAATGTGAGAGCTGGGTTTTACTTTGCATTATCAAGGGAATTGTTCCCTTTTATACTTCTGCAGAATAACAATATTCCTGTTAGGAAAAGTGACACCCAGCCAAACCAAAGTGCTCCAGGTTCCCACAGCTCTTCAGGACTGCACCTGCACGTCTGAAAACTGTGTTCATTTGGGCACAGACCTGAAACATCTCAAGGTGCCATTTTCACAGTCTATTTACAGAGCAGAATGACATTTTCCCAGATTACAAATGTGTTTTCTTTCGCCAACCAGTCCTTGAAAGCGAGAGACGGAAAATAAAAATAAAAAACCCCACTCTTGTAGGTCTCAATTTTTCTGGGAATTCTCAGCTGCCACCAAGCAGTAGGTAATTGCATGCAATGCCATGCCCTGAAAAGTCTTGATGGGAGTGCCAAGACATGATTTGACACCGTGCCCTTGGCTCTGGGGTCAGGGGTCTGATGCTGAGCAGCAGTGAGAGTCAACCAGCTCCACCCCATTTCCCATTCCAACAAGGAGAGGTCACAAAAAGAAAAGACATCCTTGTAATCTCTGACAACGCAGGTCAGGTTTTTAATTCAACACTCACAATCCCTTTTAGTCTGGTCTTTGTCTTTCAGCTGAAAACTGAAGTGACAAAACCCACTGATGCCCAAACACGAGGCATTTTCCAGCTTACGGATTTTTCGGTTAAGCCCGCGACGAAGTTCAGCAGCGTTAATTCTGTGCAAAAACCATCCCACCAAACTGCTTATTTAGTGTTAGTAAGGTGCCACGCTTTACTGAGTTCATGTTGACAGACAGGAGTGTTTGAGAAAATACCTTCAGTCCAAGCCAGTAAGCCCAAATGACTGCAACAGCATGCTTACGCCTAGCCTCCTCCTTCAAGCGTTTCAATTCCCTTCGAGCCTAAAAGGTTCAGATAGTGAACAAAAGAGACAGCCCGATGCAGACAGCACAACCATCAGGGAAAAGCTTCTCCCAAGAACAGCCAACTTACAATCAAGGTACAGCAAGATGGAAGGAACAGCATTTGAACCTTTAAAACCCTAGGTGTCGGTGGGACTTGGGGGTGAAGGTCAAAAAAGCCTCCACTGCTGCCTCAGGGGCACGTACAGAGGAGAATTTTGGGTGCCCTGTTATTGGGTATCAGTGATTCCACCTCCTGTGCACACCTTGCAATCAGTGGCAAGTATCTTGTCACTCAGTTCTAGAGGAGAACTTTGCCCACAGCTGCAGGATCAAAATGATGCACAGGAAAACCAAGACTTGGTAAAATTCCACTCGCTCCTTCCACTGCCAAATGCTTGGACAGAAGAGAATCAGCTCTGAAGCTACTTATGCAATGATGAATTACCAGCACTGCACTGAGGGCTTTTGTCCTGTTTGTTGTGGGGTTTTTCATATTTTCATTTTTAAAAATTTTCCAGCCTGGTAAATTATGTCTGTCTTTACAGAAAGCAGACAAACACCAAACCTACTGCCTTCCCCAGGTACCAAAGATAGGCACCTACCTACACCTCATCAATCCCTGCCACTTTAGTGTTTTGCAAAGTGTTCTAAACACAAAGGCCTGTGTGGGTAACTGAACAGCAGCTCCCATTTTCAGAGACACCCTTTATCCAGTTATCTGATGACAAAAAGTCAAGGAAAACCCAGAATTCCAGTATTTTAGGATCAGCAGCTGTAGCAATATATCTGCAGGTGTCAGGTTATACATTGCCAGACAGACTTGTGCAGCAGCAGCTCCAGCCTGGGCCAGTTATGCTTTTCTGATGGATCCAGAAAGGTTAATTTGCATTAGATGTAGGCTCTGAGAGAGAATATTTTTTCACTCATCTGCTTGGGATAAAAAGCAAGGACAAGCAACAGGGACTCTGCAAAGCAAAGGATTTGTCTGTCTTGTGAAAAGGAAGGAAACTGAGTACTTGAGGTCTACAGCTTGGGAGTTTTGTTGCTGTTTGATTTGGTTTTGGTTTTGATTTTGGGTAAAGAATTGATCCCTCAGTATAACTTGAAGAAATTTGTGTTCCAAATATTCCCTTAGAAAAAGATAAAACATCCTACCAATAACAAGTTTTATTTTTTATCAGATTCTGCAAATAATTTTCTGATCTTAACCCATTTTGATTATTACCTTCAGAAATATATACGTGTTATATTTAGATTATTTATATTTAAAGAGTAAGGAGGCACTTCATCAAATATCTGTGAGCCAGTTGATCAAAATGACTACTAAACATATTAAAAATTATCCAAACCTACTAAATAGTTAAATGAGGAGCTCTAACACAGTTAACATTATTATATGTATTGCATTGCTTTCTGGATGTGTCCTTTTTAATTGGAAATTTAAGCCTAGGAAAGTAAGCATCACTTCTGCAGTACTGCACCAGTTTTGGGGGGAAAGAAAATCTAATTAAAAATAAAACAAATTGTCAATGGGATTTGAAAATTCAAATAAATGTAGAGAAACGAGGGGTCTTTATTTACCTAAATAGCAAGCTAGAACTGAAAAGATGCAAAGATCCCTCTTTAGTATGAGGGAAATTCTGTGCATGTTTTTTTTTTTTATTCCCAGGGTTGCCATTTCATTACAAACCTCAGAGATTTTAACAAAACAGCAAAGGTCAAGCTCAGTGTTACACTCCAGATGTAATTTGAGCACGTTTCTCTCTGGCTGGCAAGATGTCCTGACATTACCCCCACACACACACCTTAAATAATAACTGGGAAATGTTTTAAACAATGTATTTAACTGTGGTTTTCAACTAAGGTATGAATTCATTAATTGAAACCAATACATTTTTGACCTCTGGTGAGCAGCATTTCCAATGTTCACATAACCCACAATTGCAGGCTGTGGATTAGCAAGAATCTTTCAGTGGGACTTTGCTTCTGAAAACAAACAGCTGATGCTGAGATTCCTGGGATTTTTCTAGGGCTGTAAGTTTAGAATTGCAAACTAACATCATTTTCAGCTAAAAGATCAGGTCGTAAAACTTTGCTTTTCTTGTATCTACTGATTTTTCCTTACTGGCTCAAAATCACAGCCAGGGAATCAATCATACCAATTAAAACTAAAATTTAGCAAACTTAATAGTGTTGTTTTGACTTGGAAATGAACATTGCCCAGGGTGCAGAATACACAGCCTGGGGAAAATCTCAACTGTTTTACTCAGACAGTGTCACTGAAAGCACTTGTTGGAGGAGGGGGGGAAACCACACCAAAAAAACCCAACCTCCTTTTCCCCTGCAAACCATGCTTTGCATATTCACACATCATTAAATGCAGTTCCTAATTTGAGAATCCTGTAGTCTAGTAATTTTTAATCTAGCCTTGTGGCTCGTTAGTGCAAATCACTACTTGGCTGCCATGCAAAGAATTCCCTACTGTGTAAAAAACCCATGATGCACAGAATGTTTTCAGATGTATTAAGTGTGGCATGAATGGAAATGGAAGGAATCAACGACCATGCTCTATTATTTCAAAGTCAATGGGATTAGTCAATAACTCTCACTATTAACTACTGATTAAGTATTGATATTGTTGGGTAATGAAGGAGGGGGGGCATGTGATAGGTGCATGAAGTACCTTATATCCAAGCCAGTAAGCCCAAATAACAGCAATAGCATGTTTATTCCTAGCCTCCTCCTTCAGTCGTCTCAGTTCCCTTCGTGCCTGTGGTGCATTTGGAAAGGGGATATAGAAAAGCTTAGGAAAGAAAAGGTTACTGCAAGTTCCCAATGGTGCAAGGAAGGAAGGAAGAAACCATTCCCTGCAAACAGCAATTATCAAAGCGTGGCCCAGCTTCCCAGACTGCACCAGCTAAAACATGTTAGCAGCAAAGAGAAATATAAAAACCAGTCTTTTAAGCCACTGAAAAGATTCCCAGCTAGCTTTAGCCTGAAGGGCCTTCCTCATTCTATGCAGAGACAATCATGGGCCAAAGATTTTTGCCATTTTCTTACCTGGGTACCATGCCAATAAGCTGCAATTATTGTGGCAGCCTCGTTACAACGCTTCTGGTGCTTAAGTTCCCAAAGAAGCTTCCGGGCCTGCAAAAAAAAAAAAAAAAAAAAAAAAAAGGAAAGCATTATTTTATTCAAATAAATAATCAGCATCCCTTAACCATTTTACACTCAGGCACTGCAACCTGTAAACCTAGGCAAATCCAAACCACAGTCCACAAATCCCCACACAAATACACTCAATAAATGCTCCATGCCTAAGTTCCCTGTTCCAGGGAGGATTCTGGGCACGTCTGAGAGCTTGGAACTGGCAGTTCAGGGGGTTTCAGTTCAAAGCTGAGTTTTTCCCCCAGTTTTCCTGCATCACCTGAAACAACTGTGTGTCTGGGTGTACAATGGCACCAGTACTTTTCCTCCACACAGGATGTGTCTTACCCCTTTATTACTAAAGAATAAAGCACAAGCAGATTGCCTGGCTTTAGCTCAGACTTCAGGCTGCTGTCACACCAGGCTTTTATCCATGGCAGTGCTACTGCAAAAGTTGTTCTCCAATGACCAACAGAAGACCACAACTCAAGATGAGATGATGTTTTGATCCAGTTTTCTTCAAATAATGTTCATGGGAAAAGACAGGACACCCAGAGTTAGACTGAAAGGGTATCTTTAACTCATTTAAACAGAATAGTAAAGACAAAAAAAAAAAAAAAAGACAAAAAATCAAGCAAAATAGTAAAATCAAATTATTCTAGCTTCTTGCTGACAAATCTCAAAACTGTCTGGGTAGGAGAGGGCTTTTTACACCTATAGTTAGTAAATGCAGCCTCTTCCTTCCCTGTCTGACAGGAAGGGAACTGACTCCAGAAATAAAGGCACTTCTCCCTTCCCTAAATAGAGAAGAAAGCCACATTGAGTGGGGTGAAGAAAGGTTAATAAGAAAACAGAGGAGCCTGGGGACATTTTTTTCTGAAGCTGGACAGCACGAGTTCCTTTAAGCATTGTGGCTCCTTTCATCAGAGCTCTTAGCCTCATTTTTACTTCTTATTACAGCATCACTCCTGAAGTCTCTCCTTTAGCTGCAGGATTATTCTTTCACAAAGTACAAACCTCTCAGAGAAGAAGCAAATTGAGGAAAAACAGAGATAAAGTACTTGCTCAGTACCAGAGCAACATGATTTCACCCCCTCCACTCAGCACACAGGGGAGAATTGAAAACTTAACCCAAGTGACCTACTGCCCAGGTGAACCAAACTTTTTCTTTTAAGACTGAGAGAATGAACAAAATTGAAAGCAGAGTCCTGGCATCTGTAAAATAACTGCCAGCCACAACTTATTTGTTCCAAATCAGTCTAACACTGAAGTTTTCATAAACCTGGTGGCTGAGTCCTGGACCATCCAGCCCTGCCTGGTGAGCACGTACCAACCTTTGCTCTGAACATCAGCCTCCCTCATTCACACTCCAGCCCATGTAAAGAGGGAACCTCTCTCCAAACCATAGAATCACAGAATTGCCTGGGTTGGAAGGGACCTCAGAGCTCATCAAGTCCAACCCTTGATCCACTCCCGCTGCAGTTCCCAGCCCATGGCACTGAGTGCCACATCCAGGCTCTTTTGAAATATCTCCAGGGATGGAGAATCCACCCCTTCCCTGGGCAGCCCATTCCAATGCCTGATCACCCTCTCCAGAAAGAAATTCTTTCTAATGTCCAACCTAAACCTCCCCTGGCACAACTTGAGACCTCTTGTGCCCTCTTGTCTTGCTGAGAGTTGCCTGGGAAAAGAGCCCAACCCCCCCCTGGCTCCAACCTCCTTTCAGGGAGTTGGAGAGAGTGATGAGGTCTCCCCTGAGCCTCCTCTTCTCCAGCCTCAACACCCCCAGCTCCCTCAGCCCTTCCTCACAGGACTTGTGCTGGATCCCTTCCCAGCCTCCTTGCTCTTCTCTGGACCTGCTCCAGCACCTCAATCTCCTTCCTGAGCTGAGGGGCCCAGAACTGGACACAGGACTCAAGCTGTGGCCTCCCCAGGGCTGAGCACAGGGGCAGAATCCCTTCCCTGGACCTGCTGGCCACGCTGTTCCTGAGCCAGCCCAGGATGCCATTGGCCTTCTTGGCCACCTGGGCACACTGCTGGCTCCTCTTCAGCTTCCTGGCAATCCAGACTCCCAGCTCCCTTTCTGTCTGGCTGCTCTCAGCCACTGTGTGCCCAGCCTGACCCAGTAGTAGAACATGGTCCCAGCCTTCCATTTGCACTGTCTGCAGTGACTGGGAGCCCAGGTACAAGCACACATCCCAGACTCACCTCTCCTATGGCAAACAGGGGTGATTGACAGCTCCAGCTCCATGGGCAGATGGAAATGAAAAGCAGGAGGCTCAGGGCACTTGGAATGAGTTTTCTGACCTGCTCCTTACCTGTGACCATGCAGACATAGCCCCAGGAACAGAAAACTCACCTTCCATCCTCTGATGTAGGACTGCACTATAATAGCTGAACTCTTTATCTTCTGATACTTTTTTTGTTGCTGTGTGGGAAAGAAACATCTGATGCTTAGAAAGTACTATTGCAATATTGTATAATAAAACTGTCATTAAGAACCTTTGAAAAGATTATTAAGGATGGAAGGAACTCAATGTAAAAAGTGACCAAATTTTGGCCAAGGAGATCTATCTGAGTGTAGATTCTGTGTTCAGCTCGAGGGGAAACAAAGCACCCCAACAATGCTGCATGGACACTGCCACTCTGTTTACAGAAACACCAAGCTCATGCTCAGCAGCACAACAGTGACACAGATTAAATACTACACAATAACAGCTTTATTTCTCTTTCCCACCAACAGAGCAGCACACAAACCATCACAAATGCTCGGGTTTGTTGGCTAAGCTTTTTTGCCATCTTTTTATCCTATTACCCACAGTCCTATAATAACAAATGATGGTAACTTGGGGATAGGGGAAAAAAAACCCCACAGATTCCTGAATGACATGCTGGAGTGTTATCCAAGTTGGCCAGTTTGAACAATAAACTCTCTGGACAGCATTTTCCCTCTATTTTCAGTTCTCCAGTAAACCAGTGGTTAGCTTAATACTGAGCCAACCAGAGCTGACAGACTTTGCAAGAAAGCTTTGAGACTTTATCCTCAGCCCACAGGGGATGTCTCTGAGGGTGAGCTAGAGAGAATCCCCCCCTAGGACACACCAAGGGTACATTTGTGCCATGACTGATGCTTGCTGTGCCTTGTGAGGGGACAGACAGAATATCTGCAGCTTCTCCAGCCTTGAGCACAAGCTGTTGTCAAAAAGCTTTGCTCCTGGAAGAGATTCCTTATGAAACCTTCCAAATCATAGTGCCTGGCAGTCAGGTTGGGTTGGGAGCATCCCATCTACATGAGGAAATATCTCTAGCATCACACTCAGGGTTTTGCTATGCCTGCATCCTGCCTTCACAGACAGTTGTTGCTGTTTCACCAGTGGAACAATAAAGGTCTTAGAGCTAAGAAATCAACAGTGATGTGAGCTTGGTCACGTATTTGTTTTCATTTCTTTATTCTAGAAGTTGTGCCAGTCAAGCTGTGGCAAACTACATGGGGTTGTGTGAGCTCAGAAGGAAGCCACATGGGCACCCTGCAATTCTGTAACGATGCTGCTTGTAGAACTTCAGCCACAGAAGTTCAGAGAGAAGAGTTTTTACAGCACCTATTAACACTTCTTCCAAATTGCTCCTACTTCTAATTATCCCAGAAAGCTGAACCAAACTCTAACAGCTTCCAGGATGAGAAACATCAGCTAAAAACCACTGATGGTCAATCCTGTAACTTTAAGAAACAGTTTTCTACCCATATGATAAAGTGTTTCAAACTTCCTGATATGCACACAATAACAAAGATGTTTAAGAATTGTTTTACAGCTTAAACCCAACATTTTAAAAATCCTATAAATCAATGTTATTTACTAACTGAGGAAAATACAGGAAAGCATCATGCAACAGCAGTGTTTGGTTCGTGACAAATAACAATACCCCATCTACAAGAAGATTTTAAACTGGTTTAGAACTGTATCAATAACAGCTACTAAACCAGAAATCTTATGAGCTATAATTAAATTAAATCCCTGGGTTCCTCCCAAGCAGCATTCTTGAGCTCAAATGCAAAGGTTCCAAATAAGGCAAAACTACAAACAGCCTTAGGAATGACTGAATTCCACAGAATTGCACATGTATATTACTGAACATTTTTAATGCATTAACCATATGTTTTGAGAGTACTCCAAGTGCCAGGCAGCCCAGCATTTTAGCTGAATGGAAGAGACTTCCTAGCTGGGCCACAAAATCCTGCTCTCCTAAAGCTTTTTCAGGTGAGCTTTTTCATTCCAGCACAAAGTAAATCCTTAATAGCAATGTCTAGAAACAAAATTTTCTTATATTCCCATTTTCAGTACTGAGATACTGACATAAAATTGAATTTTTTCAACACTTCTCCATCCAGATCAAGGAAAAACATCACGAGGCTTCTATGAAATGTCATATCAAGGTTCTATGAAGTAGATAATTAGACAATAAAAGGAAATTTAGGAAGGGAATTATCTTACTGAGTATCTCCTGTACCAGGAAGCAATCACAATCTGGCTTTTTTTCATTAACAAGAAGCGTGTGCGACACTTCCAACCTCTATAAATCTTCTCAATGAGAGTGGCCAAGTCCTCCAGCCTCTGCTTCCTCAGGTCTTCCAGTTTGAAGAGCTGGACGTGAGGTTTTTGAGGGTTTTGTTTGACGGTGGAAGAAAAACAGGAGGAGAGAAAAGACCAAAAAACCCATAAGCACAGCTATTGTAAGAGAAATCCCTTCTTTATTTAAGCCCCCCTTCAGACACCCTCTGGTTTATTCCTCTTCAGAGCTGCAGGCAGATAAATCAACAGGGTTTGTGGCAGACACATTGCCACAAGTCAATGCAGGGAAATTACATGAAATTCAGGTTGACAGATACTGCAAAGTCTTGATTCACACCCATTTTAATGGCTCTAAGCTTAAGAAATGGATTTTTTAATGCTGCATTCCACAGCAATAAATTAAATCCCTGTCTCTAAACCAACCTGCAGTAACCAGCAAGTGAATTCTGCAGTTCCTGCCAGGCTGTCTTGGTGAAAGGTGCCTTGATTTTGCAAGGAAAGAAGTTTTTCACTTACTGTTCTTGGGTTGCGGATGAATATCTTTGATCTGCCAAATGAAAATTCCTCTTCAGGGATTTCCAATTCATTAAACAGCACCTCTACTCCATCCCTAATAAGAAGTAAATGAGCTTATGAAACATGACCCCCAGCTCCTAAGACTTCTTCGTTTACATATTCACAGTTTAATTTATGGAAAGCATATGAAAGCATATTTTAAATTCTTAAATAGTGCTTGACATAAGAAGATTGAAAACCTAACTCATTTACTCACTGCTTATTTAGCTAAAGGCAAGAGTAGTCACTGTTAAAATTCAGAATAATTTGATGAAAAAGGAGCAAACTTATTTAATATCATCAGCAATGACCTATTTTTTTTTTCTTTGACATCTATAATTTTTTTTACTTTAATAAAAAAAGAAGAGGAAAAAAGGAAGGGCTCTCACACTTAACATCAAAATGTGAAACAAAAACTGACAAGTCTGACAAATGCTAATGTTCCACACTCTGCATTTTATAGAGGCCAACAATAGAGAAAAGAGGGGAATTGCAGAGGACTTGGTGAGGATTATAAAAATACTATTGTTAGCAATACTCCACTTCTACTGTTACCTTGACAACCTAAAGATTTAAATGGTACCTAATGATATTTCCATATTATGAAAGAAATTTAAATCATGCTGCTGGTGGTCAAGTGTGAAAAGAATTGAGCAGCTCATTTGCCTACCCAAGACATCATCTGTAAAAATATATGTGAATACTACACAATAAATGTATGTATTTAATGCAACTGATTTGCATTCTTGAAAGATTTTTTTTTTCTTGAAAGGCCAGAGGACAGCTGCATGATTGTCTTCAAAGAAATGATTGTTGCTACACTTTGGTAGCTGTTTATTAAAAATAAGTGTTCTGCTCACAATTTTAAACCTAATTTTGATTCCACTGCAGTCTCTATCTCTCCCCATTTCTTCCAAATCAGGAAAAGCTACAATGTATTCTAAAAACCAAGTGCTCTGCTTGCTCACATGCAAAACCCTTTTCATTAGTGATTAGTTCATCACTCAGATCACCTCCTTTGCCAAGGAACTGCAATTTTTAGCCTATTGAGCAGAAATTTCCCAGTGAATGAACCCACCCAACAGCTGGAACAAGACCTTGAGGAACAACATGCAAGTAGAACACTTGAGCCACGGGTGCTTACTTTTAAATTTCCTTTAAAAATACTTGAGAGTACATTGGATTAAAACCAAAACAACAAAAACCCAACATGGGGGAGACAGTCAAGGTTCAATCATTCAATCAGTCGTCGATGACTGAAGATTTCAGCCATTGGAACAGGACAAGGAAGATGACTGATGTTTTCCTACCTGGCTGGCCCTCTCCAGTGGGGCCATGTCTGCTTACACAACATTTTGTACCTTTCCAGGCAAGGCTCATATGCCTGTCTGAAGGCATAACCTGCCCTTCTGACCCGGACATTCTCCAGAAGACCCAGGTAGCGGATCTGGTGGCACACCAGGGCATCATTGAAGATGTGAGCAGCCTTCTTGTCGTTGGGTTTGATGCACCTGGAGAGGGAAATCAATGGGAACTCTTGTTTGCAGCACCAGGCATGGCAACAGCTACTGCTGTGAGCTTAAATCATACACTGAGAACAGGTTTAGGTTGGATGCTAGGAAGAAGTTCTTCAGTACGAGGGTGGTGAGAACCTGGAATAGGCTGCCCAGGGAAGCTGTGGATTCCCCCACCCTGGAGGTGTCTGTGGATTCCCCCTCTCTGGAGGTGTCTGGAATAGGTTGCCCAGGGAAGAGGGGACTTCCCTTCCCTGGAGGTGTCTGGAATAGGCTGCACAGGGAAGCTGTGGATTTCCCCTCTCTGGAGGTGTCTGGAATAGGTTGCCCAGGGAACCTGTGGATTTCCCCTCTCTGGAGGTGTCTGGAATAGGTTGCCCAGGGAAGCTGTGGATTTCCCCTCTCTGGAGGTGCCTGGAATAGGCTGCACAGGGAAGCTGTGGATTTGCCTTCCCTGGAGGTGCCTGGAATAGGCTGCACAGGGAAGTTGTGGATTTGCCTTCCCTGGAGGTGTCTGGAATAGGTTGTCCAGGGAAGCTGTGGATTTCCCCTCTCTGGAGGTGTCTGGAATAGGCTGCCCAGGCAAATTGTGGATTCTCCCTCTCTGGAGGTGTCTGGAATAGGCTGCCCAGGGAAGTTGTGGAATCCCCCTCCCTGGAGGTGTCTGGAATAGGCTGCCCAGGGAAGCTGTGGATTTCCCCTCTCTGGAGGTGTCTGGAATAGGCTGCCCAGGGAAGTTGTGGATTCTCCCTCCCTGGAGGTGTTCAAGGTCAAGATGGATGAAGCTTTGAGCAACCTTGTCTAGATAAGAAGTGACCCTGCCCACAGCAGGGAGGTTGGAGTGGATGATCTCTAAGGTCCCTTCCAACCTCTGCCATTCTATGATAATTTCAATAGTTTATCCTTAAGTATCAAAATTTTAATTTTTTTTTTTTTTAAGAAAAAAAACTTCAACCATAAATTCAACAAAGCTCGGCCAGAGGTGAACTTACCTAATGTAGTTTGGATTTTTTGTCTGAAGATTTTTCATTAGGGTAGCAACTGAAGCCTTGAACTGTGACCCTGCTGTTGGTGGCCTCTTCAGATTGATCTTAGCAGGGTTCCCTTCTGGGAACAGTGCTTTGATAAGAGAGTGACTGGCCTTCCACATGGCCTGGGAGAGGTCACGGTACAGAAGATCATTGTTTTTGTCAACAAATCCTTCCACCTGGTACATAACCTGGACAATACAGAAGAGTCTCATCAGAGCATGCTTTGAACTATAAACAAGGACCAGTTCAAAACTGAACAGAGAAATTGGTTTCTTTCTCCCTATCCAAAACAAATGAAGGACATTTAAGTCCTTTCTTTTCTTTTTAAGTCCTTTTTTTTCTTTTTTCTTTTTTTTTTTTCTTTCTTTTTTTTCTTTTTTTTTTTTTTTTTTTCTATTTGACATTTGGAAGACTTCTTGTTGGATGAAATTTCAGTGGACACACTTCCTGAGGAAGATGGATTTTCTCACGCTGCTAACAGCTCCTTCTGCTGATCAGTTCTGGCTTCTGAAATGGAAGGAAAAAAACCCTTCTTCCACGATAACTCTGACACCCCACCACCTGCCATACTCCAAACCCAACCTTTTTGGCTGACAACAAGCTTTTCTCCTTCTCTTTTGAACCACAACAGCAAAAGATATTTTTTCCTATCAAAGTACTAATGCTTACATTATTTGCCTAACTAAAACAAATCATGAAAGATCACTTCTTGGTATGGCAACAGCACACAGCTATCTCTGCAGATCTCAGGGGACTGCTATTTTAAAGGATTTTTACCAGGAAAACATTCCAATGACAACGAGCATGGATGCAGAGCTCTGACCTGCAGCTGGAGACCCAGGAGGCACCCAGAGGAACTTCTACACGAAGTTCTCAGCTTGCTACTGGCTTTTTAATTTATTGAGGGGAGGGAATTAAATTTGATTAATTGTGACAAGTAATCTGGCTGGGAATAGAGATTCTCCAGCTTCAGGATTTCTCAGTTTTGTGTAGATATGTAGACAGAACACTGAATAAAACTCATGCTGCCATAGCCATATTTTACACAGCAGCAAGGGACTGGGAACTCAGGTGGCATTTTCCTGACAACCTTTTCATGTGAACTTGCTTGCACATCACCAAAGGAGAGTCAGACTTTTGCTGTCCAGTGACTAGATCAAAGTGTTCTCAGCTGAAAATGGGAAAATAATATTCCTCCCAAAATAGGAGGAACTCACTGGTTTCTCTACTGGGTAAGAGAAAAGCCAGGAACAACTGAAGGCCCTCACTGCCTGCTAAGATTCAGGTTGTTTGCAGCCTTTCTCAAAACACTGGGGGATTTTCAATTTACCAAAGAAGCATCTAAGTATTAAGCCAAGACTACAAACTATTCTTAGCAAAATAAAGTTCATCAATGGCTCAGAAGGCAGAAGTGTGACATTTCCAGCAATATTTTGAATGAGCAAATTATGAAGCTATTCAAAATTGCAAGATTGGGAAAATACTAAAAAACCAAGGAAGTATTATATGGACCTAGCAAAAAGAAACACTTTCCAAATAGTCATTACTCTGTGAAACTGACAGAGAAATTAACATACATTTAACTGACATATATTTAATCAGCAGATTCAGTAATGAGGTATACCTTAAACCCCTATGCTTACTTATAATTTTTAAAAAACTTTTTCTCTCCTTCTTACAGATTTAATTTCTTTGTTAATTAATAAGAAGTCATACTGAATTAAACATCAAAAACTACCAGGTTTGCATTTGTTTATGCTGCTTATGTTGCAAAAAGCAAACACATTTGCAAGCCCACTGTGGAGCTTTCTCTTTCACCTGACAGCACAGGCTGTCCAAATAAACTCAGTTTCTTCAAATGTACAAAAATTCCACTTCCTCACCAACACAGCTCCAGCTGTGACAAAGAACATGACTCCCAAAATACCTTCCCTACAAATGGGGGTGATTTTTTTTTTGGTCACTCTAAACACCATGTTTATTTCCAGAGAGCCAGCAGCTCACCACCAAAGCACCCAGAACATCTTTCTCCTTTGCTCCAAGGAGCACTGCCCTTGGTTTCAAGCAGAGCAGCAGCATCTCTGAATACCTCCAAGCCCAAATTCACCAGCCCTGGGTTTAAGACAGCAAAGATTAAGACAGGTCTGGACTTTTTTCATCAACTATTGACCCAAGCAATTCTCCTCCATTACTGTAACATCATCTCATGGATGAAGAGCCTCTCCAGGACCTTCACAGAGGTTCAGCACCCTCCAGACAGTTCCAAACCCCCCTGAGCAGGTACCTTGCCAGCATAATGCTGGATCCTGAAGCAGCTGTGAGGCAAGGAGGTGTCGTTGAGGAACCGGGAGCACTTGCTCATCCTGCTCTCAAAATGCTGGTGAGTGGCACAGACTTGGTTCAGCTTTTCCAAAAAGGTCTCATCAGTGACAGTTCCTGGTCTCAGGCATTCCTCATCTAGCATGGCCAGGATTCCAGTTTGGTTCTGAAGTTTTAAGACAAGAGATTTAGTGTTGGTCCCCATCACATTACCAGCAAGGCTCAGAGAGGAGACTGCTCTCCCCTCTTTGGCTCCTGCTACCCAAATGGTCTTCAAGACACCTCAAAGTCTGGCTCTTTTCCTTAACCCCAGTTTCAACAGATTTTCAGCATCTGCAATTTTGAAAGACTCCAGCTAAACTGAAAGCCAGTTTACAGGCAAAACCAGCATACATTTAAGTTAATTTAGGTTTAAAACTCTTTTCCAATTCCAAGGAATTGTATGCTACTATGCTGTGCTGAAGCCCATAGGAAGTCCTCTTATTAGATACAAGTACTTCCTATATCTAAAGCCCTCAGCAACAAGTCATGTCAGTTATACTGCAGCAATTGATATCTGATTTTAGTGAACTAAACTTCTTCCATGCAAAAGAAGAGGACTAATAAAATGTGTGGCTTGTTTTATAAAACCACAGTGAGTGAGAATGCATACAGACCATACAGCTGAATTCAATCCATGTGCTAAAAAATTATTCAGAGAGATCCTTGAATAGAACTCACATTTTCTATTAGGTCACAAATAATAGCGTTGTTGAAATACTCAATATGAGTCCATTCAATCCCCTATTATAAAAAAAAAAATTAAAATAAATGCATTAGCAAGACAACAATGCAGGCAGCTTCTCCTCTTGGCCATTTAAATTATATTCCAGTTAACTACTTTCCAATTTCAATTCCACGTGCTCACCAACATTTCATTTACTAAAAAAGAAATGCAATCACCTCCCACTAACATTATCTGTCCCTGGGCAGCTGCCAGACCCACTCTCTCCATTCCTTTCCCCCACCCCGTGTCAGCTTCCCATGCACTCCCCTGGCTTCCAGCCCATTTCACTCCAAGCATCCCAGCTCAACATGCATCCCAAATCAACATTTCTAAGTTCTTAGCTGTTTTGTTTTATTTTTTTCCCCCTCTTTTAATGAGAGGAAAAAATAAAAGGGCTAAATTTAGATGAGACCAGAGTCTGGCTGTTGTTCAAATACTCTTAATATCCTTGGATTTTTTTTTTTTTTTTTTTTCAAATATCAAATATTTCAATAAAATTTCCAGGATGAGATTCCATTGTCTCAGGAGGTACCACTGGCTGGGCAAAGGACTGGGAAAAGAAAATATTAACTTCATTATTAATCTGCATTCTGTGGTCCATCTTACAGTTTAATATTTTTCAGGGTGTTTGAAATGTTGTTGAGGAAGCAAATCCCAGCAGTGAGGTCTCAAGAGTTTCATTGCTGAACACAAAAAGGACAAAAAAAAAAAAAAGATGCCCAAACTTCATATTATCCTCAGGATTATAAGGTGGGAACTTCATTCAATTTTTAGAAATGTTTACCCAGCAAAATGGCATCATGTAATTTGAGCACAGACAGAGTATGGCAATTCCTACAGCTGTAAGCTTGTATTTTGAGTTCTGTATGTGATGGAGAGGGGTGCTAAACCCATTAAAACTTTCACTTGATGTACCCTGACAGAATAACATCAAACATTGGTATCCAGGCTCCAAAACAGGTCTTTAAATTTACCTGCAAAGCTTACACAGCTCCTTCAAGACTTAACTGAAAGAAAATGAGGACCAAAGCCTACGTGCAGTTTCTTGCCTGCTCTTGTTCCACCCACCCAGTTCCCTTTTGAAACAGCATCAGCTGTGGAAACTGCAGTGTAATGGCACTAATACCAGAAAGCAGTATTGGTCTTCTAGTAACTTAATAAATTAATAAATTGCACTAATGAATAACCCACTTAGGTTTGGGTTAGGCCAGGGACAACGCGAGGAGGTGTGAATAAGGAAAGATTTTTTAAGTGTTACCTCTCGGATGTATTCCTCCTGCTCCTCTTTGAGGGTAAGTTCAATGAAGATCTGCTGCAACTTCTCATTGCAGTAGTTGATAATAAACTGCTCAAAGCTGTTGTCCTGTCAGATAAAACACATTTGAATTTGTGGGAACACCTGGAACTCAGCTGGCATAAGTTCCAGCAGCAGCTGCAAGTCCACAAGCCCTTTTATTAACTACTCCTTTCCAGCTTTGCCATGGGATGGTTTGAGTAATATCTTATTGAGAGTGAGATTAGTTTGGAAATTTTAGACCAAATCCTTCCCTGAAGCTTTCTTCAAAATCTCTGTAGGTTTATATTCTTGATGCCTCTCTATTGATTCCTTGGGATAAGTCACGAGGAGGTTGGTGATAAAGGGGAATAAACAACAGAAGTTTTGCTTGCACTTTTGTGTCCCCATGTGTGAAACTGTTCTGAGAAATAAAATTATGAAGGCAGCTTCACCTCTTCTCCAGCCAGGATCACCCAGAAGCCAATAAAACATCCTAATTCACTACAGACTGAGGCTCAAGCTGCTATTCTGGTCGCAGCAGAGCCTGAGTTGAGAGATTAGTGATTCCAGAGGTCAACCCACCTCCTCCCTGCCAATAAAATCCTCATCTAATTGCCCCCTGAAGTGATGGGAATCGAAAGAATTTTATCAACCAAAAATCCTTTAAAAGGCTAAACTGTATAAAACTGGGGTAGGGAGCAAGCAGGCGTGTGACCCTTTGCAAAGGGACCAGAGCAGAGCCCAGGGGGAGGGATGGGCAGTGGGAAGGAGCAAACTCCTCCATCACAGCTGCAGGACAGAAGCAGGGTTGGGACATCACAGCAAAACACTTCCAGAAGGACACAGAATTCAGCCTGGGAATGACAGCCACTACCACCCCCTGAACAGCACGGGTAAAGCTCTGGCTCCCAAGCCAACTCCAGTTTCACTGCTGACATCTCCCAGGGCCAGGACTGCAGCACAGAAGCTTCACCACTTCATCTCCATTATTTTAAATGAGTGCAGTTTGCAGGCCAGATGCCCCTTCTGAGGATGGGGTTAAAAAGCCTCTCTTAAAAAAAAAAAAAAAAAAAAAAAAAAAGGAACAGCAGCTTCATTGCTTTTCCTTTAGTGCTATAAGAATCTCACATCTGGAGAAATAACTTCAGGCAGGAATAATTTTGCATATTTACTGATGGTCATCTTCTTGGTTCTGTGGTTATTGGGTTCCCTTCCCCTCACCCTCTATTTTTTCTTAATTACTAATAATCAAAAACATTTTGGATACTTAGGAAGACTGAAAACTCGCAGAATAAACCACTCTGCCTTTTGGTACTATCAAATAAATCTGCTGTCCACCACCTTTTGAGGCTCAAACGGTGATGATAGATTTTTTTTTTGTTGTTGTTGTTTTTTTTTTATGATGAAAGGCAACTGCAATCATTTAAATGTTTAAATTAAGGATCTGGTTGCTAAATGAGATTAAGAACACACAAGCAGATTAGAAAACATCGAGGTAGCACAGATTACTTTTATCATTTTAGTTTTAAGTAAAGCAAAATCACAGCTTGTCACCAAACTTCCTCAGCCACATCAAACTTTGCCCCTCACACCAACTGCAAGGATCAATCAGAGGCTGCAGAATTTGCATAAAAAAGTGAACATTTGGCATGCATCAAAATCAGCACTGCAAACAAGTCATACTTACTGCATTCTGTTGCAAAGAAAAAATTACAGGAAATGCAGTCAGTACTTATTCTACTTCCACAGCAACACAAAATATATCTCAGCATTTATTCAGTGTACAAAGTAGCTCAGTCTTTCTGCCAGGCTCATCAAATGGAAGTACCACAGGACTGTTGTGCATTACTTCTTTTTAAATTACTATATCTTTAGGTGCCATCCAAAGGCTATAAAATAAACCTAAGGAGTGAGACACATTCTTGCACTGTCACACCCCTAAATCAAAGCCAGAAAGATATCCCCCAGCAGACAAAACTCAGTAAATAGAGGGAAGAACAGGGAAGGGAAGAGAGAGCCCTGGAGGAAGAACGAGTAAATGTTTATTTGACACATTCAGATAAGGTCATCACTTCAGATATGTTGAGTTTGAAGTACAAGGACCCCAACTGACACGTCAGCTTGGAGAAGAGGAAGGGTAAAAAAATACATTTTGCATCCTCTTGCCAGGCACGTGCCAGCCTGCAGACAAAGAGCATTTCTCCAGAGGACCAGGTTATTCCAGCTTCAAGGGCTTTTCACTCACATATTATCCAGTCTTCATCTTCCAAAGAGGATGGAAACTGAACTGCAAATCCAGCTAAACCATCTAACTAAAAGGTCATTAAGAATACATTTCAGTAATTGCTAGATGCTTTCCTGATTATCTGTCATCCTCACATTTGCCAAAGAAAGGCAGCCCAAAATCCACAGAGTTCTTGACAATTCACTCACTTCGAGCTATGAAATTCTATCTGGCATTGCCAAGCCACTGAAAATGGTTATTCCAGGAAAAAAAGTCACTGAAGAGCTGTGGAGACTTTGTTCTTTGTGTATGACACAGAACAAAAGGCAAACAGTTAATTACAGCAAAGGAAAGGAGGGAAATGTCTGGAATTATTGGAAATCCCAAAAGGCTTAACTCTGAGCAGACCAGAAGACATTCAGCAAATTAAACACACTTCACAAAGCAGCATTTCCTTTCACAGGTTTTAAGAAACACTCCAGCAAAAAACAAAACCAAACCAACAATTAGGGTGTTCATCTCTCAGCAAATCTGAGCCAGGCAGCACAGACTGGGAATTTATTCTCCATTACTGTATAGCTACAATTTCTATTTAATTATGTGAGGGCTTCACAGAGCTCAGAGAAATGCTTGCAAATTCATTGTCCCCTGATATTTAATGAAAGTTCCTAGAAATCCCTATGACAGAATGAGGAGGGATGTAAAAGACTTTTTTCTTTTTTTTTTTTTTAGAGGCAATAAAGAATGAATAATACCTGTGACAGCAAATCCCTAAAAAGAAGGACCCAGCTACCAAGAAACTACTTGCTCCTGATGGTGACCCTTTACATGCATCCACAGAAAGGATTTTGACCAACACAGAAGCAGCTTGGTCAACCCAAAATTTCAGGAAGAGTTCTAAAATTCAAATATCATTGGGAAATTCTAGGAAGAAAAATATTTGAGACCAGCAGTTCTCAAAGTGTCTGAAATAATTCTGCCACTTTCACGTTGAGAACATCACTTCCTTCCCTACTTTTTTATAGCAGCATTTCAAACCATCCATTGGAATCACTGTGGAATACAAAATAGAACCTTCAGGGAAGAAAAAACCCCACTCAGTCTCTCAAAATAAATTAAAGGTGCTGGAAAACAGAATGTCACCTGAGATAGGCTTAAAGTCATGTTGAATTCCTAGATACACAACAACCAACCACCCCCAGCTTTTTTTCTCAATCTTTTATCAGTTGCAGCAATAAATTTAGACAAGTAGACAAATTCACTGACAAAAATCAAAGCCTACTTCACTGTGTTTCCCACTTCTCAAATAATGGTGTCTTGCTCATACAGTTTTATCCTTTATCAGCCTTCAAACTACTGGGCACCATGGTTGCAATTCATGAATAACAAGTTTTTGAACACTAAAAAATTCTGTGCCATGCAAAAACACAGAGCTTAGATAAATAAGCAGATTATGATGCTCTCCTCACTGAGGATGTCAGAGTCAACCACGAAAAGATAAAAGGTTTTAGTTTAGAACCACTGCTATTACATGAATTGTGCACAGGTGCTTGTTAGTCTAAGGATAATATTTTTTGTTCTTTAATATTTTGCCTAATTTCCCCTTTGGATGAAACCACAGATTGTGAGAAATGGACCTGGTTTTCCTCCTGGCTGGCTGGCTTGGCTTTTTCTTGGGTTTATTTTTGTTTAGTGAGAGGTTCCATGCAGAACAAGTTTTAACATGCAGAACATGCCATGTTCTGGTGTATCTGGAGCTTAGAAGGAGGTGATCAGATGCTGCCTCCAAGACAAGGCCATCAGATCACCTCAGGTGAACCCTCAGCACACATCTGAGAGACAAATGGGAAGAGTCTCTTTCTGCAGCTTCCATTTTTGCAGCTATATCCCCAGCTTCCCATCAGGTTGAAATACATGGAACCCAATACAAGGAACCAACTGCTCTGCCAAGGGATGGAGCAGAAAGTGTTCCTACTCTCAAACTGTCTTCTCAGGGCCTGGCAAGTTTCAAGAATAACCCTTCTTTAGCAGCCTGAACTTTCATAAAACTGCTTCAGATCATTAGCCTCAGACTAAAAAACCTGAAAATTCAGAATAAACCTTTAAGGCAGCTAGCACAGACAGACATTTGTATCTCTGCTGTCTAGGCAGGAGGAAATATTCACACTGAGCTTATTTTTTCCATCTGTCCTGGTTTGGGCCAGGATAGAGTGAACTTCTGCCTTGTGGTTTTGCTTTCAGCTAAGTCTCTCCTAAGCAGCTGCACTTGCTGAAATGAACAGCAAGTTTCTCAGTGTCTGTTTCTAGGACTGATGATGCTTGATGCTTAGAGTCACAGCTGGAGAATGGTCTGCAGAACCAAGGCCATTGCTCACTTCTGAGGAACATCTGATGCTCTGGAAAGACAAAAGCAGTAAGGAGGTCACACCTGCAACCCTCCTTTAGGGAGAAGTGGACAAGACAAAGGACCAAAACTGAGCAAACAGAGTATTCCATCCCATACATGTCACACTCGGTATAAAATTGAGGGATTAGGAGGGTCAATTCCTTCCTCTTCACCCTTTGCTCTTCCCTTTGCCCTTCTTCTTCACCTGGTTACTGTTTGCTTTGGCATCCTGGGAGGATTCCATCCATTCATCTCCCTGTGGTCCTGATCCAGGCCAGCCTGAGCCTGTGTGTTCCTGCCTCCAGCTCCTGACTGCTGCTGACTCCAGGAGAGTGCTATTGTTTTCCTGTATATTTCTCTATATTTAATAATATTTCCCCTTTATCATTACTGCTCCATTAAAGCTGTGTAGTTTAGTTTCCAACCCCTAAGTCTCTCTCCCTTGTTCTCTCTCCTTTCTTTATCAGGAAGGGGATTAATAGAGAGCATCTGGCATTCAGTTAATTGCCAGCCCAGCATTAAACGTGACAACATCCCCCAGCCCTCATCTACATGGGAAAAATACACAACAGAAAATTAAATATTCAAGATGAACAGGATGGATTGAAACCTCAGCTGAAACTTGCCAGGCCATCAGTCATCTGCCTTCTACAACCTTCAGGTCTTTCCCATGAAGTCCAACCCTGGAATTTTTCAGAGATGCAGAAACTGCTTCAGCCCCCAAAAAATCAAACGTGGAATCAAAAACCTCCCCCAGGACATCCTCAGTCGAGCTGGGTCTGAAATTCTTAGTGCCACCAACCATCATCCCTGCTCCATCTCAAACCCCAGGCTAGACTGCAGGCAGAATCCACATGATGCTCAAAAATGGGGATAAACATCCCCAGAGCAACTGGTGCCAGGCTTCAACCACTGCTCAAGCTCAGCAGAATTACACAACCAACCTGGTCCTATTACCTTGCACACTAATCCTAGTCCCTAAATCCTTGCCCATCCACAATCCACCTGGAGACACCCAAATTTTCAGCATTTTGCTGTCAAAACATTCAGCCCCAGCATCCAGTTTGCCCCAAAGGGCATGGAAGGACTCAGAAATAAACACAGCTTTACAGCAGCACCTATTTTGTGGGTTATTTAACCAGGCTTGCTGTTGACATCCAGCAAACCCACACAGGCTGAGGATTATTGATAGATTTAAATTCCCTAATCTACATTTTTGGACAGCTAAATCCTTAAATCTGCTTTCTTAGATAGCTTTTGGGTTTGTCTGAAAAGCAGAGTTTGTGCTTGATAAAAATACCAGTGGAAATCCAACCCCAAAGAGTACATACCAGCACTGTCAATGCCTCACTATCTTCCCTTTTGAAGTTTCAAGAAACCTCCACTTAATTTGTAAATTAACTTCATCTTAATGAACAGAAAACCGTAGAGATTACAGTGGACAGTAAATAAAATATTCCTTCAAAAGCAGATGAAAAAAAAAATCCATTTATATAAGCAATTTGCATATAATAGAACAAGATTAGAGTCACCAATAGAAAGTGAAGTGTAGGATTTTTCAGAATTAATCTGGATTTCTTTACTCTTTTCATAGGGGGAATTGTATGATCCAAGGAATCATACTAAACAGGAGTAAGGCCCAAGACATTTTGTCTGCCTTGCCTATTGTGAAGAAATCCAAAACCTGTAGCAAATTAATGGTTTTGGAGTGGAAGCAGACTCCTCCATAATGTATTCCAGAAATTTTAAGAAGTTTGGGATGAAACAGCTAAACTAGAATATCATTTAGGGGCTTTTTTTTTTTTTTTCAGCAGTCCTGAAGGATATGTGTAATATTAAAGGGAAAACAAAAAAGCAAAACCAACAGCAAAACCAGCAAACCAAAGAGAAAAACAAACCCAAAACATCCTTCAGTAAGCAGGTATCTTGCTACTTATTTCAATGGTATTACACTCTTCCTGTGCAAATATTTAACATGTATAAAAACCTCCTACTACACTTTCTGTATTTTTTGAGCTGTTCTGTCTCCAAGGTACAAGGACACTTCACACCAAAAAACATGCACTAGTGATAAACCCACCTGCTTCCTGAGTGGAAACATAATTCAAGTGGCCCTTTTTACCTTCAGTGTAGCAAATAACTTGCAAGTTTTAAATGCACAAGTTGGCAGATAAAGAGCTCTTTCAAATATATTCTTGCTGGAAAAAACCCAGCTCTGACATTGAAGAACAGACATGAAAAATCAGAATTTGATTTGGGAGTTGGGTTCAAAAGGCAACTGCACATTTTTAGTCAGAGGTTTTAAGTAATTTATAATTAGATGGATATGGGTCCTGCCATTAGTTACACCTCAGAAAGTCTTTGGAATGTTTGGCCATCATGTTTACAAATGTACCACAAAGAGTAACAACACTCCAAGTTCCACTATGCTTTAATGCCACAAATCTTTCTTTTTCCCTGAGTTAGGGTATATACAGTGCTAAAATGTCATTCATTTCTTGACTGGCTTAATGGAATTAACTTGAAATAATATGTTTTCTGTGAAGTGGCTACATACATTCTCAATGATTTGTTTTGTGCAAGCATTTTCTGAACATCTTTAATGATTTTTGTGAGATTTAATCATTTGAAACAAATCTTGACATAAAAACATTTGGCAATGACTCTTCATTGACCTCACTACCTGACATCCATCCAAGTGACCACCAGCCCAGTTATACTTTGGTGTTGCAGTGCTCAGAATAAAATTATTTTATTTAATTTATGGATTATAACATAACATCATCTTTTCTTCCAGCGAGGGCTGCATGGAAAACTAATTGTGTTTTGCTTTGAAAGAAGATCTTTGCTTTTGGTTTGATCCCAAAGAGCAGGTCACCAGTTTCTGATTATAAAATTAACCTGTTTGGAAATACAGGGATGAGCAAGTGGGCAGTACTAGAAATACAGCTAATATATTTTCTAATATATTGTTTTCCTATCATTCATCCTTTGAATGACAGTCCTGCCACACAGTCCCAATACCAGTAACTCTATTGGTTATCTCTAGAAACCTAAATCAACCAGTTTGCTTTCCCAAACATCTTCAAATGAAAATATGGTTTAGTACAAGCCCTGAATGTTTCTGGCACACTACTTGAATCCCATTTTGAACGTTCAGAACTAAATCCATTAATTATTCAGAAATAATTCCATTAATCTTGTGATGCTGAACCAAGCTGTTCTGCTCTCACCACAGATCTTAACTCATGAGAGGAAGAATCCCATCCTGTATGAATGTACTGATGAATTTGATCCTTGAGTCACAAGACAAACCTTTTCCACCAGAGCTGATATTCATCACTTTAAGGAGTGAACAATACCTGCATTATTTTAAAGTTTTTGAGTCTGTATGAGTAGAGCAAGCTGTATTATACTCCAGTATGTAAGTGAAAAGGGACTTGTGTTTTCATTTTTCTTCTGCAGAGCCACATCTCCTCTAGTAAATTACTTACTTACCACTTTCTGTGATGTTGAACTCCTCCAAAAATGAAGATTACATGTGAGAAACAACCTGGCTGCTACAGCACCGTCCCCCAGACACAATTATTTGGCTGGCTCATGTGCTAGTGCAACCTTCTGCCAGCTCACCCAACATGTTTATCCTTAATCAAACATAAAAGAAAGAGGAGGGAAAACAGGAATCCTGCCTGAAGACCCCAGCTGTACCATCCCAGTACCCAGCTTCCTAAAGGAGACCCAGCTCCAAAGAGACCTGGCACAGAGATGTCCATTCAGCCACCTGACCATTTCCAATATATTTTCATAAATATGCTCTTATGTTTAATGCAAACAGCACAGCCCAGCTCAGCAAACCCTCCAAGCCAGTATCAGCTTTGTTTTTCCTTTTTTTTTCTTTTTTCCTTTGTTTTTTCCCCTTCACAGGGCTATTTTTATTTGCACACACTCTGATGTTTTGTTTCTGAAATAAAACCCACACCACCCTCCCATATATAAATACTCCTGTCTGGATTACTCCCATCTTCTATAGTTCAAACATGCTCCCTGGATTTTCAAGAAGGATGTAGGCAAGTGGGTAAGGATTGCAGGTTTTGTACTGACTTTTCCCCCCAGATGAGTTTTTAGTTTCAATCCTACATACAGGTTCCAACAGAGACCTATAAATCTTTTGAAATAAACTACCAGATTAATGAAAACTCACTCTCTGTGCTGTTCTCTACCCCAATTAAAAATTCCTCGTTGATTGTTTTCATTTCAGATACCACGAGTCTAAAAATAATAGTCTAAAAATATCATAAACAACCAGCAGTGAGCCACAAATCATTAGCAAGGGATCAGTATAGAATATTTATCTAAGTGAACTCATTTGAAGTAGAACAGAATTCCTTGTTAAATTTGACAGGAAAAAATGTATCATTTTTGTTGTGTTTTATGCAGGATATAAAGTTTGTTCATCCACAAAATGTCTCAGGGCAGAACTGTCAGAGTTTCTCCTACCTCCAGAACCAATGTCACAGCAAAATAGATTCAGATTACCCATCATAAATATTTTGTTATCTATGATGTAAAAATACAAGTTGGGCTTTCATAAATTTTTGTTTCCTTTGCCCAAGATGCTCAGACATTTCTCAGACAAACTGGCTATTTTTCTAAACACACTTGATTCAAATTACATGCATCCTGATGACACATTCAAGAACTATTCTATGAAGCTTTAATAACAGCTCTTACATTAAATGTTTACCTTTATAGAGGTCTTACCTCAAAAATCTCAAAGCCATAAATGTCCAGCACCCCCATCACCTTCTTTCTCACTTTTGTTTGTGCCTTTGAAAAAAAAAAAAATCAAAGAAAAAATCAAACATTGAGTCAGTAATATCTACATTTTATACTTGAGAGTGAAGAAAACTTATGCATCTCATAAACATGCTGTAAAGTTTGTAAACTAAAATATCAAGGCTTCCCAAACATACACTTAACATGATTATTTTCATAAGCTTAAAAAGAGAGCAGCAGCAATTTGTTGAGCTGGGATACAGTTATCCACCTGTACCACTGTGTCACACTGTACAACCATGAAAAATGCAATTGGCAAATGCAGCTTTATTGTCCATTTAATTCAAAGGATTCCTATTGATTATTTTTGTATTTTTTTAAACTTTTTTACAGGCAGAAAACAACAATACCTTGATGCTCTCATTGATTCTGGTGACAAGCCAAGAAAACAATCGACTGTACAAGTTCTTTGCCAGAGCATCACGGGCATAATAAGCCTAAAAAGAAGAAAGAAGAATAGTTTGCCATGATGCTTCCAACACATGTTTTGTGCACAACTGTTTCAATTTTTAAGTCTCTGCAACATTTTCCTATCTCTCAATCTTTTTGAAGCAATTCACACCTAAAACCCAAACATCCAGTATATTTGAACACTGCTGAAAACACACTTAGCCAGTGATATCTTTAACTCAGCACAGCTTATTGTAGATTGATTTGGGGAGTTACAGTTTAGTCACATAAATTGCCACTTTAAAATACTATTTCCCTTTGAAAATCCCAATATTTTTTTTACCTGAGCCACATTTAGTGTTGTTGAAACTTTTTCTTGCTTGGCTTCAACTGTCCGGAAGCTGAAAGCTCTTTCCAACACGGACTGGTCTATCCCTGTCAACTCACAGATTTCCTTGACTTCTAGCATGAAAAAGAAGAGTGTAAATCTAATTAAACCTATCATATCTTCACTTTTTCTCCTCCAAAACTATCAGCTTTTAAGGTGTTGAGTATGAAAATAAATGGACTTGCATAATGGCAAAACCATGACCAAAGAAATATGTGATAGACAGAATTCCCCTACTACAAAAAAATCTAAAAAGCCTCCACTGCAGAATAACCAAGCAGTTACAGAAATGCATAGCACCACTTAGCATTTCAGAAGAAAATGATAATAAAGGTAGGGAAAAAAGAAAGTTACCACTTTTGGAATTTCAAACAGAGTGACTGGAATTGCCCAGAATTCAATCCATATTCATCTGCGGGTGACTTTTGGAAATATTCTCATTTAATTCAACTGCAAGGATATTGTATGTCTACAGAAATTACAAAATTAATAATGACCTCAGACAAATCAGTGGTTTTCCTCCCACTGTGAGTCTCATCTTACCATTTTTATCTTTGATTTTACTTTCATCTAAGCCATTCACACGAGATTCAGGCTTAAATTCAATATTTCCCAGTTTCAGGACGGCTGCCACCACTTCAAAAACAGACTGTGTTTCATGATCCATAAACCCAACAATCTGCATTGCATTCTGTAAAAGATAAAATTATGAGACAAAACCATCTACATTTAAACAGATCATAATTGCAAAATTTACCATTTATCTGTATTAGCACCAGTTACAAATGTTTGATGAACACTTTCACTACAAAAAGAAGCTGATATAATTAATACACTTGGATAAGTAAGTTTTTTTAGTATAAAAGACAGGTTAAAGAAGAGCTGGCAGTCATGCTGGCTTTCAGTCCAGCCCATTTGTAGAATTAATTCACTTCATGGTTTTCTACAATGCTGTAGCTTTTTTTTTATCCACTTAATTTAATTCATAGCCTGACCCAATTTTCTACAGCCAAGTGGACAGGTATTGTTGTTTTCTCAGCCCATGCTGTTGCTCTGAAGCCAGTAACTTTTAGAATCTAAATTTGCACACACTTGGTACAAGGGCCATGTATTCTTGAGTTCAAACAAGCAAAACCATCCTTGTGAATAAACTTGAGAACCATCCCTGTTTTTCTTTTGACTGGGTCAGCATCAGCTGGCTGGTGATGCTCAGTCACTGTCATCATAAGCAACAACACAAAATAACCTTTTCCGTGATCTGATTAATGGGTCTGTGCTTTTTTTTTTTTCCCCCTCCTTTTTTCCTTTTAATCTTTTTTATATTCCCACCAGAAAAAAATCCATAAGCTTGATTCTTTGTATTTTCTAGTTGTAGCTAAGTTTCCCTCTGCAAACACACTACACCCTTACAGGCTGGGTGCGTCGTGACTGAGAAAAGATGAACAGCCAGACAGAGGGCAGAAGAACTTTGCACCAGAACTTTTTGCAATTTACACTTAACCCCTGTTACTTCTACTACTAAGATGATTAAGGGAGTGGAACATCTCCCTTATGAGGAAAGGCTGAGGGAGCTGGGTCTCTTTAGTTTGGAGAAAAGGAGACTGAGGGGTGACCTCATCAATGTTTTCAAATATGTAAGGGGTGAGTGTCAGGGAGATGGAGTTAGGCTTTTCTCAGTGGTGACCAGTGATAGGACAAGGGGTAATGGGTGTAAATTGGAGCATAGGAGGTTCAAGTTGAATATCAGAAAAAATTTTTTTACTGTAAGGGTGACGGAGCCCTGGAACAGGCTCCCCAGGGGGGTTGTGGAGTCTCCTTCACTGGAGACATTCAAAACCCACCTGGACACGTTCCTAGGGGATGTACTCTAGGGGGCCCTGCTCTGGCAGGGGGGGTTGGACTAGATGATCTTTCCAGGTCCCTTCCAACCCCTAGGATTCTATGATTCTATGATTCTATGATTCTCACCCTGACTGTTCTGAAGTTTGCAGCATCATCCACTCCATTCACTTTGGCAGAATCCAGGCCCAGGTAGTTGTATCGACTGAAGTCCCTTTCCAGCTTGAGCTTGCCTGATAAATCAAATAAAAATGTCAGCACTTGACATGCATCCTGTTAGCAGCTCTTTTATCCCAGAACCAGCAGTGTCAAGAATTGTTGTTATTAGGAGGATTAACTTTTCTTTAAGGGCCTTTTAATTACAAGACTTCTGAATAAGAACAGGCTTGCTTTGTTTTTAATACACCCCAAAGCCAATTATGACTTGGATACCAGGACAGTATCAAACTATGCATTTAATTCAAGTATTACCATTGAATATTCAAGTATTACTACCACCAATAATTTGAAAAATTAATCACTTATCACCACAAGGTGTGCATGGAACAGCACATTAAATATAAAGACTGCTCATAGCTGAAAATGGCATAAAACTTACAGAGGAAATCTTCTGAGGCACCAGACAGTATCTGATAGAAAATGTGAAAGTTTCTTTCACCTCTTGGCTGCTTAACAACACGAGACTTCTCAAGCAGATCTAAAAAAAAAAAACAGACAAAATCTCACAGGTCAGGGAAAAATTGCTGGAGCAAAACACTTGAGCATGAAGGTAATCCCCCATCCTTTTCTGTTTCACTGCTTTGTCTCAGCAGCAGCAAATTGGAGGATGATAAATGGCAGACCCAACCCTTAGCACAACGTATCAGATTACTCCATATTTACAAAATATGTTATTTGAACAAGCTGTGAGCCCAGCACACTTGTATTTAGCAAACAGTCTATGAGGTGCAAAGGAAACTCAGGTCAGGCAGTCGATGGGCTCAAAAGACATCAACCAGTTTAAAAAATGAAGAATTGGATGAGAGTGACTGTATGAGCAAAGTATTGAAGAGAACAGTTAAATGGCTGAGCACAGGGAAGATGAGGAAATAAAAGGGAGAAGCCAAATAAAGAAAGAATTTCAACTGAATAATTATGTAGAACTTTGTCATCCTCATCATGTGCATCAGACTACAAAATAATTCCCAGTGGGATGGGCAGAAGCTCCATCTTAAGAGATGGGAAGTGAAATGGCAAAGCAGGACTTTGAAAAGCATCACTGATGGAGTAGCTGGACAAGAAGACTGGCAGGGCACCTTTCCTTTTCCTTACCCAAAAGGGCAGGAATCTGGGCCTGATTTGTACCCTGCTGCAGCACTTCAGCCCCTACAGCCTTCTGGAGGTGACAGCCCAAAAATCCACACACACAGAGAGGCTGTGGTGCCCAGCATGCCATGAGAGGGGAAGGGGATGCAGTAAGAGAACCACTGGACAGGAATCAGTGTCACTCACTGCTTTGGTAATAAAAAAAAAAAATGGTTTTCCTTCTTTTCTCAGTGGCTTCCCAGATAGTAAGCTCACTGTTCCACCATGCTCATGTTGGGTTTCATGAGGACAGAGACATTCAGTGTTGCACATTCCAAGTGCTCAGTAATGGAGCTCCTTGTGTCCCTTCCACCACACTCTGCCTGGGGCTCAGTTCTCTCTGAGCTGCTCCCAAGCAAGAAGAAACCCCAAAAGGGAAATTACCACAGTCCTGTTTCAGAGGAGATGCTGCAAAGCTGAGATCAAACTTTTAGGAAGGTAAAAGGCAGGGAACACCAACCCATTTATGATCATGTGGGGTTGATGAACATTTTCCCTGCCAGGCTCCTATAATATCTGATGATTTTTCTTCCTATACCTTAAATACTCATTTCTGCTCAGTGCAGCCCCCTCAGAGTGGGTGCCCCTGTGCCAGGATGCAACCCTGAGCTCCACCAGCTTTCTGGCACACCAGGGCTTGGATATTCTAAGGTGGCACCTCTGCCCAGTGATTTGCCCCATCAATGAGGAGCAAGGAAGAGGGCAATGGAGTTTATTCATATTTTTGCCACTACAGGCAGCATGCTGTGCCTGTATTGCCCACTATACCTAAGCTATACCCTCAGCTTCAACCTACAAAATTATACAAATTTTAGGAGGCCCTCTGAATGCACAACAGTGAGACAGAGTCAAAAATTAATTTCTGCTCTAATAATTAGCCACTGACAACAGTGAAAAAATTCAGCCAGCATTTTTCATCTCCTGGCTGGCTTAGAGTAGTACAAGTCTGAAGGATTTTCCAGCCCAGGTGACCAGTGTTATTCCACAAACAAGCACTTGCCTGAGAGCTGCACCCAAAGCAGCAGCTGAGGGTGAAGAGGGCTCCCAGTGCCTGAAGCACCTGACTGCACCAAGACAAATAACTTTTCATGCTTGGATGCCTTGTGCTGTGTGACCAGCTCAGAACTTCAGCTTTGTTTGAATAGACATTTGTGGTTTTAAACCTCAGTGACCCCACAGTCTCCTTCCTTCCCCAAGTGGCCCCGTTTCACCACCTCCAAGTTTTTGCGCATCCTGATGACAAAGTACACCCAAGTACACTCTAGGTTTTCCCATTTTTTGGCAATTCCTTTCCCCTTTCCTTTCCTTTTTTCCTTTCCTTTCCTTTTTTCTTTTCCTCTCCTTTTTTCTTTTTCCTTTCCTTTTTTCCTTTCCTTTCCTTTCCTTTTTTCTTTTCCTCTCCTTTCCTTTTTTCCTTTCCTTTCCTTTTTTCTTTTCCTCTCCTTTCCTTTTTTCCTTTCCTTTCCTTTTTCTCCCTTTCCTTTCCCTTTTTTCCTTTCCTTTTTTCTTTTCCTTTCCTTTTTTCTTTTCCTTTCCTTTTTCCTTTCCTTTTTTCTTTTCCTTTCCTTTTTTCTTTTCCTTTCCTTTTTTCTTTTCCTTTCCTTTTTTTTTCCTTTCCTTTTTTCTTTTCCTTTCCTTTTTTCCTTTCCTCTTTTCCTTTCCTTTCCTTCCCTTCCCTTCCCTTTTTCCTTTCCTTTCCCTTTCCTTTTTCCTTTGCTTTCCCTTCCCTTTCTCCTTTCCCTTCCCTTTTCCCTGTCCTTTCCCTTTTTCCTTCCCTTCCTTTCCCTTCCCCCTTCCTTTTCCCCTCTCCCCTTCCTTTTCCCCTTTCCTCTCTTTTTTTTTTTTTAAATCCCAGATGACTTCACAGCTGATGGGTGACACCATGGGTGTCAGGCCCAGCTCAGAAGGGTGCAGCCCTCACCAGCAGCCTCATACCCAAACTCTCTACCTCTCTGACTTCACATCAAGTTGGTTCTCCCCTCCTTGAACCGTGGTTTAAACCCTGTTTAAACCCAATTACTGAGCCTAACTCTCACACACCTGATACTCTTTAATTCCTAACTGAGAGGAAGAGGCTGGTCCCACCATCCAACTGCCAGTACTTGGGCTGAGAAAGCCAAGGTGAGCCCCAAGTCCCACTGCCTCTTCCAGAATCTCAAGTGAAGTGTTGGAATGAAGCACAGCCAAATTTCATCCCCAAAAAATAAACAACTTCAGCTCCCCTGGTGCCTACAAACACTTCAGGAAGCAGCTGGATTTCCAAAGGATGTTGAAGCAATGCAGTGTGTGTGTGCAAAGCAAACCAGTTTGGCTTATTTGGGTTTCAAATGCTCTCTCTATAAATTTAAAGCTGCCAGAGAAGCTTTGCTGCATATCCTGGCAAAATATTATATGGAAGCTGCCTTCTATTTACATGCAGATTTAACAGTTTCTTGAACACACGTTGAATGATTTATGTTAGAAGGATGATTGACTTGGATTTTTCAGGGCAGTTTATCTTATTTATATATTCTTAGAAGCAAGGAGGTTAAATAATTAACAGTCATCTAGCTCAAGTCTCAATATTCTGTATTGTCAGCCTTTGTAATTGAAGGAAAAGACTTCAGAAAGCAGTTCCTGACAAAAAAATCAGGCATTTCCCTTAACAAAGCTCATGTTACTAATGCTCTTTAAATCTTTATTAGTTTTCTGGTTTTTTTGTTTGCTTGTTTTATTATTTTTTCCCCCTTTTCTTTGGTAGAAAAGACCCAGACCATCTGCCCTACTCTTAGGAAACTTCTTCCCTTTGTTTGCCCTGATTAGCATTTCAATCCATCACCAATCCATACATTTTCCTTAAAGCAGCTACTGCACTCCCAGGAACTTTTTGGGGCAGCTCTCACATAGATTACAAATTCTGGAGATGGAACAGTCAAAAGAGAAGACAAAAAGATGCTCATCAGCTTTCTGCATGGACTCACTTGGTATTTTTCTCTGTACAGATGGAGTTTATCTACATGAGAACACATGCTAGCAAAAAACCCCAATTTCTACACATATTGCACTTTGTTATATATTCTATATAAATTATGACTAAGGACCATACAGAATTATCTAGAGAGAACACACATGGTGTATTTATGGTATTCTTTCTGCATTATTTAACAATACTGCTTGAAGTGAAACTTCTAACATATTGTGTGTATCACAGCAAGTGTCAAAATTCAATTGCTTTAGAAAAGTCCACCCTGAAAACATTTCTTAAGTAATTTTTTTTTTAAATCTATTGATTCAGATGACTCAGAATCCAACTACATCCCTCTGAAGGTTACTTGTGATTCCTAGGTAACACTTCTTTAAATGCAAGAGGGCTGAGTAAGTATCCTGCCAGACCATCCAAGTGAACTCAAGAGGAAAAAAAAAATTAAAAATTGATGCTGAATACTTCTGCAAGCTCCAATGTACAAATTTACATTACTTCTTTTTGGTTACTTGACCCATGAACTTGACTGATAGAGAAAAATGTGGGATATTTGTATTTCTCTAAATATACTGGAAACTGTATCAACATCCAAGAAAGGAAGAAGTAAACTATACAAATAAAAAATGGACACTACCTTGGGAGGGTTCTCAATAATCCAGGAAAGGTTTATTTTAGTCAGCCTGTTCAGCTCTCTGTGCCCAAGGAGCTTTTTAGCAATTCAGCCCAAGATACAGCACATTTTCTGGTCACAGAAGTTTATCTCTACCCACACCATGTTAAATTAGGTTTGCTGCTTTCCTACCTTGACTCTTCATCTGCCAGCAAAAAAAGTCACCAGTAAAAAAGAAAATACAGAAGTGGTTTCTCAGGAACTTTCTCCCATTTTCCCACCAAATGTATAAAAATGTTCTCTTGAATTAAATGATCCATAATTGTATAAGAAAAAAAATTACTATCTGGGCAGCACGTGCAGTGAAAAGATGATGACTGCACAATTTTTTTTTGTTAAATCCTGAGTCCTTAGGTGGTAAATGATTTTTAAAAGGAAGCTAATAAAAATGTTTGTTGTTGTTTTTTTTAAAAAAAAACACTTTCTCATTTAAGCAAGACAATTGCCTAAACAGAGGCAACCGTGCTGACTGAAGCACCAAGGGAGCTGTTGAAATAAGATTAAAGCCAAAATAAAAATCAACAAGAATGAGTATCTCTTGACATATTGTCCAACTGTAAAACTTGGGTAATATTTCCCTGAGCAAAGGAGATGGCTAAGAGCAATCACAACTAAAATCAGCACTGAGTTGTTGATTTCTCTAGATGTTCATAACTATTTTGGCCTTTTAAAATGACCAAACAGGCTGTAAAGAAGACCAAGCTGTAAAGTTATCAGTCACTTTGTTAATTTAAAAATTTGTTGCATCATAGGTTTCTTTCATGTTGTCACTGCTAAAAAAAAAAAAAAAGGGGATAAAACAGGGCCCTTTCTTCATCATCACTTGTTTGGGCTTTAAATACAGTGCTGGTTAAAAGTGGCTTTTAAAAAGCAGGCAGTAGATACACTGCACTTCACCTGCACCACTGTTGTCTTCTGGTTAATCATTAAAGCACTGAAAATTAGAAAGATCACCTCAACCCAGGAAACTTGACATCTTTTCAGAAGGAAATCCCAGGTGGAACACGAAAATTTAAGACTCTGGGAAAGAAATGGTAAGAGCCCTAAAAAGGTCCCTAAAAAGATGCTTTAAAAAGGGCTAAACAACTCCAGGTGTGAAACACTTTGGGCTGCCTTGTGCTAAAATACTTCAGCCATAAAATTTAGTGTACACAAAACCAGGCAGAAAACTAACAAACCAAGTGCATACATGAACATCACCTGGAGTGCAAAACAGGCACAGCATCTGGGGACAAAAAGTCATATTTGAGAGCTGTACAAGCTTCTGCAATTAGCACCCATCACTCTGAAAACACACATCCCCATTTTTCCATAAAACAGGTATTAATTTGTATTTACAGAAGAATAGTAGTAGGATTTTCACCTTTCTCCTGCTCCTACACTGGGAGTTAGTTATGATAAATGGAAAAGTAAGAATAGTATTGGTTGCTGTAATTGATTTCCACAATATCACACCCAGGTGAAGCAAACAAGCTGATTACCTAACACCCCACCTGCCCTCCCTCACCTGTGCTCTGGGAAAAAAAAAAAAAAAAAAAAAAAAAGACCTCTGAGCAATTAAATGCTGAGAAGTGTTCAGTGAAACAGCAGCAACCAAAACCTCTCTGTGAGAGGCCAGGAAGACCAAATACACCTTGGCCTCAGTTCAGTGAGAGAAAATGCAGATCCCACTCCCCTGCCTTTTGGAGCAGCTTTAAGCAGGGACTGGTGTTGATGACAAAGCAGCAATGAGTTATCTACACTCAGAGGTGAGCAGTGATGACAAAACAGCACTGGGATACCTGCACTCAGAGGTGAGCATTGCAGAAGGGTTTATTTAGGGTTAGCTCACCAGAGGCATTTGGACTTCCCAAGCCCCTGCAGAGGTCAGGAGGTGAATGGCTGGGGTGGTTGTTACCCAGCTCTAGGGCTGGGTGCCTCACCCCACACTGCTTCCAGCATCTCCCACCCATCAGGAAAACCAGCTGGGACCTTCACAGAAAACTAACAGCAGGAAGGAGTTAAACCAACTCAGGCTTACTTACTTTACTCAGCTTCAAACAAGTCCAGCCCATGCTGCCTGAAGTAATTTTTCTTTTGTAGTCTAAGGGGAAAAAAATCCCTGACTGAAGTAACAGACTCAAAGACTGCATAAATCAGACCCATCTCATTTTTTTTGCCACTCTCAGTTTCTTTTTATGACCATGCAGCATGACACAGCAATGTGCCAGATGCTTCACACCCAGGCACTCAGCAGCTCTGAGCAGCCACGCCATGGATGTGGAATGAGTCTCCAGGTATTTTGCACTGTTGAAACATGAAATTATCTTCTGTTGGGCAACACATCAGTTCTGACTTAAGAGATGTTACAAACCTCTCCCATTACAATCCCTTCCGTTGGGTTATTCCCATTTTTACCCAAAAGATTTACCCCTTCCATTTTATTCTGTCAACATCACGGATCTGTCAGCCCCTGGATATTTCCATTCACCTCTCCCAAGCAGGACAGAGATGCAGAATTCATTGTCCTGATGATTTCACCCTCTGGGCTCCTCTCCCTGCAAGGTTCACTTCTAGGGAACCCTTGTCATTAAGAGCTCATTGAAGGGCACCAGGAGAATGGCCCAAGGGAAGGTGACAACATCAGCAACTCCAGGAAGGCTGGGTCAGACTAACCAGCCTTTTACAGAGCTCCCCAGCATCTCAGAGCAGGACAAACCAGACTATTTCAAAGAGTCTAATGGCTCTCTGCTTATCTTTACCACTCTGATAACATTAGGAGCTTATTTTCATTACCCTTCTTGCCATCAAAAGAAATGAGATGCTCCCCGTGTCTGCTTCCAGCCACTGACATTAGGAAACACAGCTTGGTGACACAGGCTGATCCAAAAAGGCCACCAAACTCTGTTAGTGTTTGGAAAGCAAGCTCATCAGATACAATTATTAACACTTAATTTATATCATCTTCACACCATGCTGGGAGGTGACCAACAGAGGTGGTCAGAAAGCAAGGAATATTTAGGAACAAATAAACCTTTCCCTTTTAAGGACGGGGAATTTGAGCACTGCTTGAGGAAGACAGACAACAGAACCTAAATTTGACTAAAACCACAGTAAATTCTAAGTGGTCTGGAAGGATTTCAGCCCTTGATATCCCCAGAATAGATTGATAACCCACAACAGAACTCTTTCTCATCCAAACAAAGGCAATTCTGCAAACATATGGGAAAATGTAAGGCAGGAACTGCACCAAATTCAAACCTGTTTTTTGAAGAGAGATGGATGGACTACCAAATTTTTTGTGAGCATTAAATCAGAGATGAGTGATGTTAACATGCAGCTACAGGACCTCAGTACTTGTCTGTGAAATACCCTGTCAGTGTGGGGTGTTTCCTAGTTCAACAAGTAACACCTTTTCCACAACAGGGCTTGCACATAAAGCCTTTATTTTTTAAATTTATATTCATTGTCTTGCTATTAGATCTCTGCTAAATGTGAGGAGACAGGGAGAATGTCTAAAGATAGGCATCTTTTAGGAAGATCTAAAAATATGTCTGCCCTTGATTACACATCATCACATCACTTAATTACATGTAATGCTATGATTACAACAGGCAAAGATTTATAGGGCAGATAAACTAAAGAGGAACTATTTCAAGTGCCTTCTGATATGACACAATATTTTAATTAAATGATTCAGCACAGAACTATCAAAAGACAAACTGCTGAACTCCACTCTGCAGTGAAGAGTTCATTTTTAGGTGTCTGTTCTGAATGTGAAATAAAAGGAAACAAACACAGCTAGCCTGCTAGGACCTTTTTGCCCACATTTAATTATTGATGAATACACTGGGTATGTTTGGCCTCTGGTTTTGTTGACTGCCAAATGTCAAAGTTAACAGATAGCAGCAAACACTTAACCAGTGACTGCTTTGAGCCTCAAGGTGTACTCTGTCACCAAAATGATGCTCTTTCTCAGGCACAGGTCCAAAAGCTGTCCTGGCCCAGAAAAAAATGTTTGACCTGTAAAAAATCAAACCAAAAGCTGTACTTAAGAGTAAAATTCTTCAGTGTTTCAAAAGGCTTGTATTATATATGGACAGCTCAGCTGACCTTGGACAGATTCTCATTATTTCACAACCAGTACAATGGCAATGGAGTCAAAAGTCAGTGTCTAGAAACAGGACTGGATTTGGCTGAGTGGGAAGGGAGGTCAAGGCAAGGGCAGTGACACCTCGTCCAGTCACTCACTGCCCTCCTCCATCCCCTTTTTAAAAATAAGCAAACCAAACAAACACAGCTTTATATAGCCCAGGAGAGCAATTTCTTTTAAAAACTGCCTTTAAACTCTGAAAAGAAAAGCAGGTCAGAGTCTCCTGGGCTGGCATTAAGTTCCCAGCCTCTTTCTTCCTGGCAGAAAGCTCATTAAAATTTCTGAATTGTTTCATAGCAGCATCCTCACATCAAGCAGCAAAACCTGAAGCCACCTTTCTCTCCCTAAACTCAACAGCTGTTGGTCCTCCTTCAGCATGAGCCTTTCCCTAAACTGTGAGGTGTGTGAAAACTGGCACAGAAAGCTTTGATTTCAAATAAGCAAACCCACCTCGTGGTGATATCCAACACATTTGGTGCCATTCTTAAGAATTACAGACAAGCATCTATCTCAGGCATCATTTGTCATAAATACACAACCTATCAAACCAAGTGCCACAACTGACCCCAGGGATGCCAGCAGTAAAATAGCCTCAAATACACTTTATCTGTCTGCTGCCAGCTTCAGAGACAATATATGGACCTGTGCACCTTATTCATTACTTTTTGAAAGTGCATTCACACCTTATGCTTGCTTCTTCAAGTCTGCTTTCACTTACTCTAAGGCATTCTTTTCAGTACTGAGCCAACAAAATTAAAAAACAGAATTTATAACCTAATGGAGAGCTTAATTTAGACAAATGCAGCTGATTTTTGTAATAATTAAACCACCTTCCCTTTTGAGCAAAACATTTTAAGCTGCTAAGATGCTGATAGCAAGAGTGATACTCACAGTTGCTTATAACACCTCCAAGTGGGTCACCCTTGAAATCAAACTCAATATCCATGTATTTTCCCTGCAAAAAACAACATATTTTAAGACTGTAAGTTCTATTTAAGAAAAACATGGCCAAGGCATTTTTAAAGAAGTTAGCTGGTCGTTTTTACAGGCTGAAAGAGCAATCTGGTAACCTCTTCTGCACTCAGATTTTGAAAACCAGAAATGATTCAAAGCTTCCAGGACAACAGTGTTATCATCAGCCAGAGATTTCCATGCAAATAGCTTTAATCAGGGTTGTAATGCAACCCAGCCATTTGCTGGGTTTCTGAGGTTATATGGAGAAAAAGCACACTGTACAGATTTTGATGGAGGAGATCTCTCTGGTTTTTACAGCATTTTAATTTATATGACAAGTGTTTAATGCAGTAGCAGCTGTGTCCCAAACAGACCCATGGCTGTGTTGAAAAGGCAAAAAAAAAAAAAAAAAAAAAAAATGCTGCACACATTGGCAAGGACTGATAGAAACTTTAGAATGATAAAAACTGCTGGTAATATTTCAAACAAATTCCACAAACCATGCAGAGGAATGATCTCACCATCCTCTAGTGCTTGCTTACAGAGGACCAAACCATCCCACTGAAAAGAAAAGCCCTGTGTTTATACTCCCTTTTCAGGATGAGTCCTTTTTCTCCCTTCTTTTTTAGTTTTAATTACAGAATATAAAACCCAAGCACTTTACACTGGCTCCCTCAAAAGCTCTTTTATAATTTCCTGGGTATTTTGTCAAGATTGGTTTGACTCTGTTTAAACTCTGTTCTTCTCCTTGGTGGCAGCTGAGTCAAGCTGGACAGGACAATACTTGTACTTTCTTGTTTGAAGTGAATTCTGAGCTGATTCAAATTTTCTGAGATAAAGAATTAAATCAGATAATGAAATTTTAATTTCCCAAGGATTGGGCCAGCTGGATGCTTCCAAAACTATTTTTAGCTTTGTGTTTATAAGCAAGGACTTAAAAGGCAAAATTGAAGTTGGTTGCACTTTGTCCTGGAAAGACTTCAGTTTGCAAATGGCAAAATGAGCAAATTACAAAGTTGCATTTATTTGAGCAGGAGAAACTATGATGAGTACTCTCACTTTTGCATCTCCCAGCTCTGTCATCAGTGTTTTTTTTCAGCCAGTTGTCAGCTCCAGTTTCACATTCAGTTTTGTGCTAAAAAAGCCTGAATTCAACCAGTTGATTCTAAAGAATGGGTGCAAAAGAAGTAATGTGGCAAATGTTTTATTATAACTGAAGTTGTAGACACAGTTTGCAACATCACAGAAAGAAAATGAGAATCTGAACTAGCAACTGTAATAAAAAAAATAATAATAATTAAAAAAAAAAGGTATAAATATGGATGGAAAATGAGATGATGCAGAAAGATTGAATGCTAAGCAGATCATGCCAGGCACAAGGTCACTGACATTAAAGCAACCAGTGCCAAAAAAATTAAAGAACTCAGCTGCACTGTAATTAGGTTTTCATTCAGTCACAGACTAATTTTTTATTTTTTTTTTAAACCTCTACATTGATTCTCAATAGCACTCCATGTCTACATCAGAACCCAACAAGATCACTGACAAGGAGGTGAAACATCTTTTAAAAAGGAGGGTGACTGCTACTAATGCACTTGTAAAGCCCTGGAGAAGGAGAACACACTCCCCTAAAAGGAATTCCAATCCAGCCTTGAAGAAAATACTTACAAATCTAGAGGAGTTGTCATTCCTCACAGTTTTGGCATTTCCAAAAGCTGGAGAAAGAGAAAAACAAATATGAGAAACAATTCTATCAGAAAAAAAATTAAAAAAAAAATAAATTGAAATGTTAAAACATCTCTGACTGTTTAAATATTAAAGGAATTATAGACTTCTAAGGAACAATATCCTGGTGAGTTTATCCCCAGACATTGGGGACAGCCAGAGTGTGGCATCCATGGTCACAAATGAGAATACACCTAAGGAAATCCAAAGTTTTGTCTCAACACATCCCTTGCTTAAAATAAAGTGACAGACATACAGTAAATGGTCCCAAGACATACATTAAGCACATATCCTTGGGGTCTGAATCATCAAACTTAGAATTTTGTTATCCAAATAACTTTTAATATAGGAGATACTTCTTCCTCTTTAATGCAGAGAAAGAATTTAATCTTAGTTCCCAGAACTGAAAGTGGTAAGAGATGGCAGCCAGAACTGAAGAAACTACAGAGTGACATTTAAATATTGTTTGTTTGGGACACTTTAATCAATGTTTTGAAACTGATTTTTTTACACTATTCCAACACATTCATCCTACCTCAAGCTGAACATGAATCAGCTGCAGAAAGGTTGAGGGGAAAATGCAAGTTTCACACACTCTTCAGCTTGACCCAAACCAGCTTTTTTTAATAGCCTGGTTTTAATTCCTTTAACTCAAGTTTTATGGCAATGAAAACTCCCCAAAAAAGGACTTCCCAGAGCTAGAGTCAGATGGGCAGCTTAGAACATTGGCAAGATAAGGATTCAGATGGGAGGACAAACCAAGCTCTACACATCACACATTGCCAAAGCACTCTGATTCTAACAGGACTGTCCCCCACATTACTAAATACAGCAGTCCTGCTCCAACAGGAGGCTTTATTTATACCAGCATTTATTTATATACACATCTATATTTTCAAAGATCAAGTCAATGTTTTTTTGGACAGAAATAAAGCCATGCTTTTAGGCTTCAACAAACTCGCATGAGTAGACTTATTCTTGATCAAAGAACTGAAGCCAAAAAGGAAAAGTTTGTTGCTCCTGAAGGCCAAGGATAAGTGAAAGAATTGTTTTAAAAATCTTTATGCCCTGCAATAAATCATCTTTTCAACAACCACATCTTTGAGCTGCATTTTCTTAAGTGGAGTGCTGAACAGTGGAGTCATTTATAACTGCACAGAATCAAGCACAAGAGTCCCATTATAAAGCAGGAGACATATTTCTCAGTTTTCCCTTAAGTTCATTGTTTCTAAAAGTTAAATCTACAGTAGCAACTGTAGTTAAAAAGTTCCCCTAGGATCAATTATGCATATGTAACATTTATGTCATCTTCTTGCACTGCAACTCGACTGCAGCAGAACTACATAACCAAAGAAAAACAAATCTAACCACAAATACTTAATTCCTGTGAAAAAAAAAAAAAATATATATATATAAGCAGCCACGCTTGCTGAGCAATCTTGTGGCTGAGTGGGAAGGTGCCTTTACCTTCCAAAAAAGCTAAATAGGCACTTACCAGCACACCAAGAAGAGCAAATAATACCTTGAAATGAGAAGACAGTGTTCTGTAAGCTTACTCTATTCCTCTTGTATGAAAAAACAAAGATTCACAAACCAAGAAAAAGTCCAATAAATTTGGCAGTCCCTTAGGAGAAACCCACCTTTGGCAAGAAAAACCTCTCTAGTCCTTCCTATCCTACTTCTAAATCTGAAAATCTGCCTTCCAGGAGAGTGAGAAAGCCACACAGCTCTTCTCTAGAAATCAGCACTGTGGATGATTGCATTCAGCTTGAAGTGGAACATATCTGATCATCAAACAAAGACTCATCCAAAAAGTTTATTTTTCTTACATTTTAACACTTCATCCTTTCTTCACTGGTCTTTGCTAACAATTTTTGACTGGTGCACTGTGGAGGACCAAGTTTTACATATTCAGTTCACCACTGCTCTCAGCTGACTTTACATTCCCTTTTTTTTGGATTTTTCCCTCCCCTATCCTCATGACTATAATGGGTCAGTACTGCAGACTCCAAATCCTTGCAGGTAGCCCAGCAATAAATAAAATGTTGATACTCAACAGTCCTACAGGCACTGCACATGATCTGGCCCTAATGATTGTACTAATGACTGACTGCTGATTGTACAGCAGTCATCAGAGCCTGTCTGCACATCACACCAGCTTGGAGAAATGCAGGAAAGACAGAGCCAGGAATCAACACAATAGACCTAAAAACCAACTCAGAATTAACCAAAGCACTTCTGAAAGCAATTAGTAGACAATGGGACCAAGCTTCAAGCTCTGGGGATACCATATCCTATCTCCAGGAAAAATGAAGATCCTGTGTCTGGCAGCCAACAACTTTAAATTAAAATGAGTAATTTAAAAGTCAAACATCTTTGATGGCAGAGCAGGAAAGGCAGTTGTCAGGAAGGCAGGGCAACAAAGTCACCAGACCCAGGGAACAATATGTCTCAGGGAAGAACAGGCATGCATATGGATTGGCTTAGTTTATTCCAAGATTCATTTCTTCACTTTTTTTTTTTTTTTTTTTTTTTTTTTTTCTAAAAGAAAAATAATGCTTTACAGAGCTTGTTTGTTTACTAGGGACTATAATAATATAATTTGGAAGGAAATGAATCAGAGGGACTGAAGTGTTTTGATCCAGCCAAGCAGCATCAAGGCAGGGTTAGGAAAGGGTACACCCTCAGAGAGCAGCAGGAGGAGGCTGGGAAATCTGACATAACTTCCCAAGCTCTTGCTGCACAAGGGAAACAGTTTTCTTCTCATAGAATCCTTTCAGTTGAAAAAAAGACCTTGATGATCATCAAGTCCAGCTGCCAAGTCTAAACCCACGTCCCTTAGCACCACATCTACACAGCTTTTAAATCCCTCCACGGATGGGGACTCCACCACTGCCCTGGGAAGCCTGGGCCAGGGCCTGACAACAGTTTCAATTAAAAAAAATAAAATGTTCCCAATATCCAAATTAAACCTCCCTGGATCCAACTTACACCTCTCTGGCACAACTTGAGGCTGTTTCCTCTTGTTCCACCACTTCTTTCTTGGGAGAAGAATCTGACCCCTGCCTGGCTCCAACCTCTCCTCAGGTAGCTGTAGGGTGTGAGGTCTCCTCTCAGCCTCCTTTTCTTTCACCCCCAGGTTCCCTCAGCTGCCCCTCACCAGACTTATGTTCCAGACCCTTCACCAGCTTATCTGGACACACTCCAACCCCTCAATGTCCTTTTTGTAGTCAAGAGCCCAAAATTGAACATAATATTCCAAGTGCAGCCTCACCAGTGCCAGGGGAACAACCACTGCCCTGGGCCTGATGGCCACACTGTGGCTGATACAGGCCAGGATGCCATTGGCTTTCTTGGCCACCTGGGCACACTGCTGGCTCGTGTTCAGCTGGCTGATGATATTGGGAGCATTTCCAGGTCCTTTTCCTCTGGGCAGCTTTCCAAGCTGTAGAGGTGCCTGGGAATGTTGGGACTCAAGTGCAGGACCCAAGGTTTGGCTTTGCTGAACAATTGGCCTTGGCCCATTGATCCAGGCTGTCCAGGCCCCTCTGGAGAATGTTTTTCAGGTGGCCAACAAGTGCCACCCAATTTGGTGTCATCTGCAAATTTACTGAGGGTGCATTCTATCCCCTGGTCCAGAACATTGATAAAAATATTAAGCAGAAAATATTAAGCAGTCTTGATCCCTGGGGAACACCCCTTGTGACACCCTACCAACTGGATTTAACCCCGTGCACCACAGCTCTTTGGACCCAACCATCCATTTTTTTGCCCCAAAATAGACCCCACCCAATAGACCCACAAGCAGCCAGTTTCTCCAGGAGAATGCTGTGAGAAACTGTGCCAAAGGCTTTCCTGAAGTCCAGGTAGGCAACATCCACAACTCTTCCCTCATCCCCTAAGCAAGTCCTTGTCACAGGAGGGGATCAGGTTCCTCCAGCAGGACCTGTCCATCACAAACCCATTCTGACTGGGCATGATCACCAGGTTGTCCTTTAAATGCTGCACTGTGGCACTCAAGTCATCTGCTCCACAACCTTCCCTGGCACCAAGGTCAAGCTGGAGTTCCCTGGATGCTCAAGAAAACCTCTCCATAACTCAATAAAATCTTGTAGGCATCTTCACACAAAGCATCTCCTACAGTTCTGGACACCAAGTATGAAACAACACAAGATGCAGTTTTGCAAACCTGCTGACACACAGGTAACACACTCAACACATCCTCCATGAGCTTCTTACCTTCTAGAACTGGATTTGACTGCAAAAGCTGTTCTTTTACTTGGTTAACTTCTGCCCCTTTTCCACACACAGCAGCTACATAAGACATGACCAGCTTGCTCGCCTCTGTGGGGGGAGAGCACAAGGAAACAATGCTGAGTATAGGCAAAAATTATAAAAATTATTTGCAGATTTGATGCCCGACCCATTTTCACCATGCAGACAGGATCTGCAGGCACATTTGGTGTCAATATTCTGCATTGTTGTACCACCTGGAAATGAAGAAGGAACACATGGAGCTATGAGACCCAACACCCAGAGCCCTCCCAAGCTACAGAAGCCACCAAGGGGATTTGGCACATCACCTGCTACTTCTTTATTTAGCCTCACTTAGAATTATTCAGGAGGGAAAGAACATCATCCCTAGCTGGCAGGTTGGAAATGTTTTAATCAAGCCTGAAAAAAAATTGGCCCCAGCAGTTTCAAGGTGTAAAATTCCATGAGTTTGATATCAGCAGATATCAGAATAACAGAATAACACAGGGGTAAACTTACAACACTACACACGTGTTACTGCAGCTCTACAGCACACTACAAGTAAATGAAAAACTGCAACACCACAAAATGTTGGACAGTCTGTTTCAAAGCAGAATGAAGAGAGTGAAGCATTCATCTAAGCAGGGAAACTCATTTGAAAGTCCACAAAGTCTGGAACAATTTTTGGACTCTCAAAGACAGGCTGGTATGGATGTCAATCATTCAGACAGAAAAAAAAATTAAACAATCCATCCAACCCTTATGTTTTTCCTGGTAAGGAAAAAGAGCAGCTGAAAGAGTAATATTCTTATCAATAGAGTCTGTATAATGCAAAATAGTGAAATGTGAGGCAATGGCAGCTGATATATAACATCATTACTGCAGCTGGAAACCCTGTCAACCCAACACAGTGGTCAGTAAGAAACCAACCACTTGTTTATCAGTTCCTTCCTGAATTAGAACCCTTTAATCTGTAAGAGATCTCTGAAAAACAAGAAGTTATCCCTTGGATTTTTATTCTTTCTTATTTAATCAAATTTGCCTGCTAATATTAATTTACCATCCCATATTGTAAAGAAAGCTGAGCAAACCTGTAATTGAAGCAAGAAAGCAAGTAGCAAGAGCCATAGGAGTGTCCATAAGGCCTCCCATCTTCTGTAATCACAACTCTGATTTTTAAGAATTTATTCCCTTCAGAGCCTTGAATTATCAAATTATTTGATTTAAATAGTTCCTAAAACAGTGAACATCTTGAAGTAGAGTTACTCAAGTCACTGATAGAAGAAAGAACTGAAGCAGCATCCAAGGTATAAAATAATATTCATCAAAACACAATGGCTTCAAGATAGCCATAAATGAAAGAAATGTTTTTGGTTTTTTTATTAGGGACTCTGTTTGGTCCAATAAAGACACCAGAAATGGAAAATCAACACCTTAATATCTCACCATGTCTTCCTGTACATTGTTACTATCAATTAGCAATATAAACCTACAGTGAGACAAGAACAAAATTGGAAATAAATAAAAAACCCAACTGGTGACAGTTCTGTTGCAGTTCTTCTAGACCAAACATGTCAAATGTTCTGGCTCCAAAAATCTCAACACCAGTCACACAGCTTCTGTAATAATAAGTTTGTTCCTCCAACTCCAGAAATTTTCTTCTCCCCTACCCCTCCTTTTTTATTTATTCAGTGGAAACCTGAATTTTCATCTAACAACTCCATTTCAGCAGCAGTAGTCTCATCATATGTTAGAGATCATCCCTAATTCAGAGTTGATTTTTGACTTGAATTTCAAACCCTTTATAACTCTATACTTTTACCTTTATAAAGGAGTAATTGATATTGTGTACCACATGGCTATAAGAACAGCCAAAATCTCTATACAAATCTGAATCTACCAGAATATTCTCTACAATTAGACGAGTTCAGAAACTCAACCACTGCTACACCTCTTGACTGAATAAATAAATGAATAAAAGGTGATTTATGATGTGCTTGATAATTCGTTGTTCCTAAGGAAATCAAGACATCAAACACCAGCACAGAATTTCTTTGAAAGCTTCTACTCCTCCACAGAATCTCTAACAATTATATTAATAAGAACTTGATTATTTTAATATAGACTTTTACTCAACACATCCATGGTTTTGTGTTATTCAGCTGAAAAAAAAAAGGATTTTATTACAAGATTTCAAGACTTCTCAATTGGATGCCACTAAGCAAAGAACACAAAGCTGAAGGCTACAATGCAAATTTTCACAAAAAAGGCTTGAAAAATGACTTCTTGCTAGGATTTGCTCAGGATAAGCACAAAAAGCTCCACGTTTTCTCTGATTCAAGAAAGAATCTCTTAAATTACATGGGAACAGAATGGAATGTATGGATTCCTCCCCGCTGTCTCTTCTGCAAGCTACCTCCATCTAAAATTGTTATTTCAGAAAATAACTGCCTTCTTTCTTTTTTAAGGCCTACCTAAAATCTTCTGCAGTTATACAGCCCTCACTTTTGACCATTTCAGTTTAAAAATTAGCAGTCATTTTCTAGGCAATTTCAGCTCTGCCTGAGAAACCCAAAGTTCTGACGCAGGAGCCAATCTTAGAACTGCAGCTGAGCACAGCAGGCAAGGGACTGATGAACTTTCCAAAGCCATCAGCTCCTTACTATTATTTATTTTCCTTGGACAAAAGGTATAATCCAGTTTAAGTGTATCTTCTAATTGATATGCACAAGTATCATAAGATTTTTTTCCAGTTTGGAAGACCAAGCTTCGTGTTTCCCCCAGGGAGAGCCCTAAAGTTTTGCAATACCCCATCAAAAATCAACACTATTTTAGTATGATTTTGCATCCTGATGAGGTTCCTGTCTTAACACAAGACTGCATCATGGTGATAACAGTAAAAAAAAATAAAAAATCCAGCCTGGTTTATATGAGCTTCCACCTACAACAATAAACATTCACTTCTTGCAATCACCACCCAGAAAAATAAACCAATAACTCCCTGCCCTCACAGACTTGAGCATCATTTTGCAAGACTCTGGATAACACTGGAGGTTTTCCAATGAGATGAAAACTGCTGATTACCTGTTTTTCCAGCTCCACTCTCTCCTGTAATGAGGATGCACTGGTCTTTGTCCTGGTCCCTTAAAGATCTGTATGCTTCATCTGACAGAGCAAAGCTGCAAAGTGAGAAAGAGTCTAATGAGAACCAGAGAAAACACCAACTATAACCTGTCCTTCAATCCAGGCAGGAAGAACAAAACCAATAATAATTATTAAAACAAAAAACAAAACACAAACCCCCAAAACACCAAAAAAACCACCAAACAAAACCCCAACATCAAAACAAAACACAAAAAACCCAAAACCAAACAAAAAGAAATCCAAGTGCTAATGTTCTGCAAATGGCTTTTCAGAACACAGAGACCCACAGAAGCAAAATGGATGCTTTTTTTTTTTCTTCAGTGATTTATTTAGACTCGTTCCAGGAACAGGCAAGCATAATCTCTGAGTTTTTCTAAGGATAACAAGCTCAAAACAAAATCACTAAATTTCAGGGAAATTTAGGTAGTGTTTTTCGTTGAAAAAAAGGTCTCATTTTTCATTAAACAAAAAGTCAAGTGCACGAACAGGGCTTGTTCAGTGTGAAAAGATTTATGAAAAAGGAAATAGGAGAATCCTGAGCACTAACAATACCATAAGCTGCAATTTCTAGCCTGAAAAGTATGAAGAAATCTCAGAACCTTACAAAATATTAAGCTTCTTAAGTATCTAGGATATTGCTAGACTTTTGCATAAATGTGTATAAAATATTTGCCAGTAAGGGTGATGTAACAAAATTAAAGAATATAGGAAGAATCAACAGCTTTCTGCACCAAAAATGTCTTTCCATGGAGCTCAGACCACCAAGACTCTCAAACTTCTGCAGTTTGAAGCCAGTTGTGCTTGGTTGCCATGCAGCCACATATAAATTTTGGAGAAATGCAGAAGTGCCACTTCTATTTAGTTTTCTTTAGTGGTAATTTTGAAACAGAGGAAGAGTAATATTGATTTTGTTTCAACTACGTTTTTTAGTTTGTGGAATAAAAGACTCTGGAAACAGCATTAGAACTCCTTGGAAAAACTTAGGTAGTATCTGAAAAAGGAAATGAGAGCAAAATCCAAATTAAAATATAGACTTGCATCACACAACTTAAAGAAAAAAAAAATCTGACAGCCAAACATGGCATATTTTTACACGAAATAAACATCCTATTCAACAGACCAAGAGCTTTGTTAGGCTACTGAACCTAAAATATTTAGTAAAAAAGTGAAATACTTAGTGTTTGCATGTACTTGAAAGTAGATATTTTTTATTAATTACAGCAAACAAACCATGTATAAAAATAGAAACAAATTCAACATAAAATCCATAATTGTTGCAGGTACAATGCACCTCCCAGAAATGTGATTTTTTATTCTGTGACAGTTCAGGAACTTTGCTTTCAACTTGTAAGTAGAAATTAGTTTTTAATCAGGTAAGGGTAAGGGTTATCAGGTAAGAGCCACAGCCCATGTACAGATTAGCAAGTTCTTTGTCATGGAACTACTTAGGGGCAGCATGGCCAACACAAAAGAAAATACTGAGAGCCACATAGAGTTCTTTCCAGAGGCTCCTATTTCTGCAAACTGAAAGATTAAACTATTAAACCTACATACACTCAAATTAGTTCATGCTTACTGCTACCACCATCCCATAGCTCAGTCTGTTCTCTCCCAAAACATTTATGGAGAACATAGAATCATAGAATCCTAGAACTGGCTGGGTTGGAAGGGACCTCAGAGCTCATCAAGTCCAACCCTTGATCCACTCCCGCTGCAGTTCCCAGCCCATGGCACTGAGTGCCACATCCAGGCTCTTTTGAAATATCTCCAGGGATGGAGAATCCACCCCTTCCCTGGGCAGCCCATTCCAATGCCTGAGCACCCTCTCCAGAAAGAAATTCTTTCTAATGTCCAACCTAAACCTCCCCTGGCACAACTTGAGACCTCTTGTGCCCTCTTGTCTTGCTGAGAGTTGCCTGGGAAAAGAGCCCAACCCCCCCCTGGCTCCAACCTCCTTTCAGGGAGTTGGAGAGAGTGATGAGGTCTCCCCTGAGCCTCCTCTTCTCCAGCCTCAACACCCCCAGCTCCCTCAGCCCTTCCTCACAGGACTTGTGCTGGATCCCTTCCCAGCCTCCTTGCTCTTCTCTGGACCTGCTCCAGCACCTCAAGCTCCTTCCTGAGCTGAGGGGCCCAGAACTGGACACAGGACTCAAGCTGTGGCCTCCCCAGGGCTGAGCACAGGGGCAGAATCCCTTCCCTGGACCTGCTGGCCACGCTCTTCCTGAGCCAGCCCAGGATGCCATTGGCCTTCTTGGCCACCTGGGCACACTGCTGGCTCCTCTTCAGCTTCCTGGCAATCCAGACTCCCAGCTCCCTTTCTGACACTCTGTGCCCAGCCTGGAGCTCCCCATGGGGTTGTTGTGTTGAACCTCATCCCGTTGGGATCAGCCCAACTCTCCAGTCTGTCCAGGTCCCTCTGCAGAGCCCTCCTGCCTTCCAGCTGATCCACACTCCCCCCAGCTTAGTGTCCTATGTGAATTTGCTGATGATGGACTCAATCCCCTCATCTAAATCATCAATGAAGATATTAAACAGAACCAGGCCCAACACTGATCCCTGGGGGATGTAATATTTCCCCCAATTTAACCATCATTGGGAAACACCACTGATATTTCCTCATCAGCATTTGGCCCATCTCCTAGTTGGGTTTTGGTGCTGTTTGCATGTCTGGTTACACCATCAGCATGCAAGAGTCCAGCATACCAAAAACCAGGTAAATTAAACACTTTACAGCACGTTGGCTGCCAAATAATCAGACCTTCCCCTCCTTCCCAGCTCGCTGCCAAGGATGCTTGTGCCATTGATGCCTTCCCTGTCACTGATGATGACACTGGTGATGACACTGATGTCTCTGTGTCCCTCCTGTCCCTTCTTGTCCCCCAGCTGCCTGGTTAATGTGACCAACCCAGAGCTCTGCCTCCCTTGCTGCTTTTTTTTTAGTCCAAGGCACTAAATTACAGCTCTTGTCTCAGCACAGATGGTTGGGCCATCCCCAAGCAAAGGTTACTGCCTCCTTTTGGTACATATCTCACTGAACCCAAATTCAGAGTGATGTCCCAAAAGTTCATAGTTCCACAGGGATGGAAGTGTTGGAACTCAGTAGTTCAGCTGGAGGTGAAAATGTGTTTACGAGACAGCAGCAGGCTCGAATGTTTTAAGCATTACAACAAAATCAACTTGTGATGTGGCCAACATGCTGGAGAACTAGGAAAAAAAAAAAAATAAATGCTGCTGCTGCTGAGAGACCATGACACAATTTCTGGCATCCACTTTCCTGTCCGGAATCCAAACTACAGTAGCAATAACACTTTACCAGACTCTCTTACAGGACATATTTAGGAAATGAATAATATTTGTTGAACACTGCTGCAGATAGACTTGTAAATTGAAGAGTGCAATGTGTGGCACTCAGAAAAACTTATTCCAGCATGTTACATTCTTTTTTGCAGAGAAGAAAATGCAACAACAACAAAAAAAAAGGATAAATAATATTAAAAGAAAAAAAGAAAGAAGCGGGATGGAGAGGGAAGAAATAAAACTGCACTCATAAGCCATATGGGAAAATCCTAAGCATAACTCTCTGGTTCTAAAGCTGTGGTTTCCATGGGTTTCCTTCAGGAAAGTGGCTTTCAGCAGGAAGGTCCAACTCAGCTGCTTTGAAACTCCCAGACTGGATGGCTCAATCTGTCTCTGCTGCCCTTCAAACAATCTCAATCATCAGCTGGTACTTCACTGCTGAAACAACTTTCTTGGCAGGGTTTTCACACTGGGAAATGAAGTCAGCATCCAGCACAGAGAGAGTATTCTCTCTGGTGATAGACTGAGTTAGGAGTTAATCAGCTTAGTAACCATTCAGCTTTCCTCAGACACTAAACTTTGAGTTTGTTTCCCAACAGCCTCTGCCAAAATGTATTTCAGTGCCTGATATCAAGAGTTACAAACACCAAATCATGCTTTTTCTCCTCCCTCAGCAGAGAACCTGAGAATCTAATTCTGCAATGAGAGCTCTGAAGTTGGACAAGAGAGGGGGATTTCTGGTTTTATCCATCCACACTTGGCATACCCTATCTTTTCTTTCAATCTTCTCCACAACCCAGCAAAGTTAAGTTATTATCTACTCCAGACAGAAGACAAAATAAATTGACTCATCTCAAAAGGAGTTTTCTCCATGTACTTTTAAAATTTCCCTGTAGAAGTGTTCTCAGCTTTACCTCTGGCATTTCAAGCAGTGCTCCAGCAAGTTAATGGGATGAGGCTCAATCAAGACTGCATTTAAATAACTGAGATTTCTTTGTCTTTCTGGCACTGCATAAACAGCATTAGACACTTTTATGTCAAAGTCTGAACAAAGATCTTCATCTCAAAGACAAGACAGATCTATTCATCTGTCATGTCAATTTTCATGGCACACCAGTAGACCTCTCAGTCTTTCCTATCAGTTACTGTGGTTTATTTTTGCAATAAAACCCTCCCAAAACTATGAGTCCTGTGGTTCAAACTCTACTTTTTCCCCCCTGCAAATATAATTTCCTGCTATTCCACTTTTGTCACAAACTTAGAAAACAACTTCATTTAGGATCCTTCTAGTTTGACACAGTTTAATGATCCGTGGACCCCAAAGAAACCTTCTATTCTTTTTCTTTTGGAAACATGAAGGAACACCGCCCTGCAAAGCCAACATTTGTAACTATAGGTTTAAACCACATACCACTTTTTGAGCCACCTCACAATTACAGAGCTTAAGTAAAATTTTAGAATGGCTTGTAGCTTAAAAAGCAGTTAGAAACCATGTGTTTTGAATTAGCTGGTGAGTGTGTCAGCAGTGTCATTTACCATACCTTATAATAAACTCTCCTTTGATTTTTAGGTTTTAATGAAAGAAGACGACATCTTCCTACCACAACAAACACAGAAATATTTACTGGAGTTCTCTTTTAGCTAAGGCTTAAGTATAGAAGCAATTTGAAACTGAAACACTACCCACACCTAGCTCAGTAAGGAGGCTCTGCTTTTTTTATAGCACAGCTTTTTCAGCCACACATCTCCAGATGGTCAGACCCATCCGTCACAAGATCCTAACCCCAAAAATTTCAACAAAGGCAAACAGCAAAGAGGCCTCCAAGGGGGATTTCCAAAGGGCTCCAGCAATTTTCAGCAGCACAACAGCATCTCTGTGCTCTTAACAAAACACCAGGGGCAGGAAGAGCCAAGACACAAGGCTCCCTCCCACCCACTCACCCCAAAAGGAGCATCATCTGCTGGTGTTTTATTTGAATGCTTGAGATTGCACCCACAATCACACCAGGGCTTGTAAAAACATTCCTCTTGTTGTCATAAATTCAGCTGAAGGGAGCAGCTCTTCTCTTCTACCATCTTCTTCCTCTAAGGGACAATCACAAGGATCAGTATTTGCCAGCTATCAGGGCTTCTTTCCTCCTCTCATTTCCCTCAGCATTCTCAATTATCAGTAATTAATATTACCTTAAAACTCCCTCCAAATTCTTTTGTCCTGCTCCAACAGAGCCAATTCCCTTCATCCCATCTTCCTGGGCTGTTGCTTTGATTCCAAGAGTATCCATCCACGTTTTAAAACTTCTGTGGCTTCATTTTGGCTTGTAACTGCCAGCTCAGTTGCTCCTTTGAAAGGAAATTAAAAAAAAATCCCCTCACTTCTTCTCTGTGCCCTTTTCCTCAGGAAGCAGAACCCTGGTACCACTTTGGTTCTGCTCAACTCTTGTCTAAATGCACTGGGCAGGGTGCTAGAAGTCAGTGCTTATCACAGATTATAGACCATGCTAGACTAAAAAGAGCAGCAGCAAAATGGAAAATGTACATACTTTTTAATGTAAGCTCTACCTAAAGAGGGATCCTTTTCCTTCTGAATGCACAGAAGTGCTCTGTGACAGGGGAAGAGCAAACAAATTATTCCTTCTTCTCCCAGCCTGCAGTGGGAAAACATCAGAATCACAGTTTGTTTGGGGATAAAAATTCCTACCAACCTGAGCTAGCAACAGCAGAAGCACATTTGACAAAGTGCTTTGTAAATCAGCACTGTTTGCTGTAGATGTTCCCCACACACCCCTCCCCTGCCCATGAAGCTCAGTGGAAAATTCACCATTCAGGAAAAACAACAGCAAGAGATTAGTTATAGTATTAGCTCCTAGTGCAGAATCATTTCATCTAATTGCCCTAAGGATAAAAAGGGTACTCCCATAATTACAAACTGTCTCCTGTTCAGCAGTACTTTGAGAGACTTGGAAAAAAAACAAAAAAAGGTTGATTATCCCTCTGTTGGAGTGAATAAAGCCACAGCTCCATTGATGGAGCATCAGCCAGGGTGGACCCTCACAGGCAAGCAGATGCCCTTTGAAAAATCAGGAAAAAAAATACAATACGTTTAAAGACCAGGAGAAAGTGGTGTGCTAAGACAGATGGAAAGGCTTTTCTCCTCTTTATACTCAATTTTATTTTCCTGGTGGGCAGAAAAACCTGTTTTATCCACAATACTATGTGGCTAATACAGCAGACGGGTACCTCCCGTGGACACTTCCCCTCTTTGCTCTTCACCTTGGCAACTCTGACATTAAGTGCTCAATTAAGCCTAAAGCTCTGGGAATGAGCCCATTCCATTTGTAAGAAGCAGCTGTAATTTCTGGAAGGAAAGGGAGAGATGGGAAGGGAGGAAGGAAGAGGACAGACAAAGCCACTCTTGATTTTCAAGAGGAAAACCACTTTAAAGCCCAGGCTAATGTTAAGCCAGGGAGATTTATTTTCTCTTCCAGTAGACTGGGAATATAATATACCCTCCAATATTCATAACCACACTTCAGGTTTAGCAAAAGAGTTGATTCAGACCAGTATTCTGAGGTCTGGACAAAAAAAAGAAGAAAATGGAAATCTTCTCTTTCTCAGGATGAAGCAGATTTCAGATGCATCCAATGGGCTTTGGCCCAGAACATCCCTAACAGAGGAGCCCAGCCCAAATCCTTTTCCCTCTCTCAGGATGTCACACATTTCCACTCCAAGCAAACAGGAGGTGTTATCACTCTGGACTAACTTCTTTTTTTTACTGACTGACAGCCCAAAGCAACTTAATCTTTGGAAAACCAAACGGGCTTTTTCTCCAGCACTGTACAGAAAAGCCAAAAATGCAGCCTGTGATTTTCTGCCTATTTCAACAACATCTAAAGCATCTCTCCAGAGCTGCACATTAGTAGGATGAAAAACAAGCAATGCCTTTTACCAGGAGCCTGTGCCCCAGCTGTTGCACTATTTTCCTTCAAGTGGTGGTAAACAGGATCCCTGAAGCTGAGGATGAACCTGGCCACGTTCTCATCCAGACTGCAAAATAAATTCTCCCTCTCATTTTTAGCAAACTACCAAACCAGTAAGGGGAGGCTCCACATCATGTTCAACAGCTCCACCCTGCAAGCTTCTACCTAGAAGAATACCAGGAGATTTACCTGCACCGTGGGTCCAAAGTTGGTTCCTTTAAAGAAATGTAGGATTGTGCAGAGAGGAGCAGTGGGCAGAGCTTTATTGGTGCAGAGAATCAAGCCAAGAGGTCCTGGCACCTTGTATGAACATGGAAAGCCCATCTGGATGTACCAAACTAAACTGGGAGCACCAAAGGGCACTACTGAGGACCAGCATCAGCTGTAGACACCATAAAGCCCTGGAGCTGCAGGCACACAGGTGTAACTCCTGACCTGCTTTGCCTAAAGAGAGGAATGATAACAGTGACCTCTATTTGGAGCAGCTGAAATAAATGTATACATAAACCAAGAGGGAAAAATAAAAAAAAAAAGTGCAAATATTTCCATGTTATGAGTTTTCAGAGGAGCAGTTTGGCTTGGATTCCTCCTTGACATGACACCAGCCACGTATCCATCACCTCCTAATAATACTCAGCCCCATGGGTAATTCCCATTTCCAAGGCACAGCTCAAAGCAGCTGAGTTTGGAACCCAAACAGCCTCTCACCCCACATCCTGGGCTGCATCACCCAAGGACCCAGCCAGCTCCCATGGGGTCACACAGGAGGACTTAGAAAGACACAGGAGAGCTTAGAAACCTGCAGCAAATCACTGCTGTAACCTGCACTGCAAGGATTTTTAGTTTCTTGAGGGGAAAAGGCATTTCCCCTCTTATTTGGAGCAGCTGAAATAAATGTATACATAAACCAAGAGGAAAAAGCAAACGAAAAAAAAAGTGCAAATATTTCCATGTTATGAGCTTTTCAGGGGAGCAGTTTGGCTTGGATTCCTCCTTCAGATGACACCAGCCAGCTGGATGCCACATAACCATCACCTCCTCACCCATACTAAACCTCAGCCCCATGGGTAATTCCCATTTCCAAGGCACAGCACAAAGAACCCAAACAGCCTCTCACCCCACATCCTGGGCTGCATCACCCAAGGACCCAGCCAGCTCCCATGGGGTCACACAGGAGGACTTAGAAAGACACAGAAGAGCTTAGAAACCTGCAGCAAATCACTGCTGTAACCTGCACTGCAAGGATTTTTAGTTTCTTGAGGGGAAAAGGCATTTCCCCTCTTATTTGGAGCAGCTGAAATAAATGTATACATAAACCAAGAGGGGAAAGCAAACAAAAAAAAAGTGCAAATATTTCCATGTTATGAGCTTTTCAGAGGAGCAGTTTGGCTTGGATTCCTCCTTGACATGACAGCAGCCAGCTGGATGCCACATAACCATCACCTCCTCACCCATACTAAACCTCAGCCCTATGGGTAATTCCCATTTCCAAGGCACAGCTCAAAGCAGCTGAGTTTGGAACCCAAACAGCCTCTCACCCCACATCCTGGGCTGCATCACCCAAGGACCCCAACCAGCTCCCATGGGGTCACACAGGAGGACAGAGCTTAGAAACCTGCAGCAAATCACTGCTGTAACCTGCACTGCAAGGATTTTTAGTTTTTTGAGGGGAAAAGGCATTTCTGCTTCTAAAAAAAATAATTTTACTGGGCTATGATGTCCTCGAAGGGACATACAAGAAGTGTTCTCTATTGTTTTATTAAAAACCATATTTAAGTAGATGGAGTTCATTTCCTAAGAGAAATCTGCACTTGTGTGCTTGGCTTAACAACTGCCCAAAGCAGCCAGCCCTTTACATTCAGTGATTTTACTGCAAAAGCAGACATTGAACCTTTTTTTTGTAGCCATACTTTGAGTCAGAAGCTCCATACTTTTCCTTGGACTGGGGCCACCTGCAAGGGATGGAGCTTCATGGCACAGCAGAAATGCTGGTGGCAAGAGGCTTGTGTTTCTCTTGGGGACCTTCTGAAGCTTTGCAACCCCTGGGGATTAGCATTTATTCCATTAAAATGAGCATTTATTCCATTAAAATGAGCATTTATTCCATTAAGAACCACATTCCCCAGTTCAAACGGAGTAGGCAGGGGTCAGACAGCTGAACGGGGCAGTGAGGGAAAAGAGGAATAAACTCATTCTCCCTGCTTGCTTTCTGCCAGATTTTTTTTTAAGTCCTAGTTTACTATTTCATCTAGGCATCAGCACATTTGAATTGCACCTCTGAGCTCCTGCATGGATTTGGAAGTGAAGGGCTGGTGGGACAGGCAGGAAAAGGGGGAGGAAGGGGAAAACAGTCGTTCCCTTTCTGCTCCGAAATATCCAGACTCTCAAATGCTTTCCAGAAAATTGAATTAGTTTCTGTAGCTGGTACTGCATGTGCCTGAAAATTATGGAAGTCAGACACATGTGTTCAGCTCATGTCAGCTTGGACTAAAAAATTTGACATGAAAAAAAAATCTTTTTCTGCAGAACAAGCTATGCTTTGAGTAAGCTGCTGCACCCTGTGAACAGCACACTGAAAGTCAGCTCCTCCAATAAAACTGTAACTCATCCTAAGTGGCTAAGCAGAACACATTGCATAAAAATGAGACACTGAGAAACAAGTATTCCTCCTTTTTAAAAGGCTAAACACAGATCCTTACAATTAACCATAGCCACTTCTAAAAAAAACAGACCCAGAGTACAGGTTAAGTGAAATACTTAGAACAAGTTAATACTATATATATAATATATATCTATAATACTCTATATAGCTATTTTTATTACATAAAAATGAGACAGTGAAAAACAAGTTTTCCTCCTTTTTAAAAGGCTAAACACAGATCCTTACAATTAACCATAGCTACATCTGAAAAAAACTGACCTAGAGTACAGGTTAAGTGAAATACTTAGAACAAGTTAATACTATAATACTATATATATAATATATATCTATAATACTCTATATAGCTATTTTTATTACATAAAAATGAGACAGTGAAAAACAAGTTTTCCTCCTTTTTAAAAGGCTAAACACAGATCCTTACAATTAACCATAGCTACTTCTAAAAAAAACAGACCCAGAGTACAGGTTAAGTGAAATACTTAGAACAAGTTAATACTATATATATAATATATATCTATAATAGTCTATATAGCTATTTTTATTACATAAAAATGGGACACTGAGAAACAAGTATTCCTCCTTTTTAAAAGGCTAAACACAGATCCTTACAATTAACCATAGCTACTTCTGAAAAAAACTGACCCAGAGTACAGGTTAAGTGAAATACTTAGAACAAGTTAATACTATAATACTATATATATAATATATATCTATAATACTCTATATAGCTATACATCTATATATCTCTATAATACTTATAAATCTAACACTTAAACTCTATGACCCTGGTAGAAGAACAATGATTATTACAGCTTGGCTTTTCCTGTGCAGATGGAAATTCACTGTTAGACAATTGTTGTTGTTTTTTTTTTAAACAGGACATATTTTGGGGTCTTACAGTTTGAGCTTGGCCAAATCAGTGGCAGAGCACAGATGCTCCACCATGTAAAAATGCCAGCAGCTTCTTCATCTCCCAAAAAAAAAACCACAATAGAGCTGGACTGGTTGGGGGCTCTCCTGAGGCAAAGGAGAGTCCTGCTTTTTGGTTTTCACATGGAAAAATGTTCAGCTAACAAGCAGTGTTCCATGTTGCTGCTTAAAAGCAATGTATTTCTGCTTAGGAACCCCCAATTTTAGGTAAAGCCCTAAGAAGCATCACCCTGAATCATAGAATTGGCTGGGTTGGAAGGGATCTCAGAGATCATCAAGTCCAACCCTGAAGAGTGATGCATGCAGAGGTCTCTCTCACCCAGCATAATTCCATTGCAAAAGTAGTACTGTAGCTTGCTCTCCACTCTGCCAGCTGGAGGATGGAAAATAAGCTTATTCCTTAATTCTAAAGTAATTGTCTTACAGTACTCAAGGGAAGAGGGGCAGTAAAGTGTCCAGCTTCACTTACCCTATAAAAAAGGGAGATGCTTTCAAAGGTCTCCTCTAGCAGGACAGCAGTGCCCAGTATCTACCTAAGAGAGAGCATCCCCCATAAAAAGATGAATCTTGGAGTGGGGAAAGAAACATCAGCCACGTGTTAGTGCAAGAGGCTGCACTGGAAGGCAACACAATCAGAAAAAAGGCCAAGCACTCCATTAAGGTCATATTGCAACACTGGAGAAATTGGGAGTACACTACCACCTGGTCACAGGTATTTGTGAGCTGAAATAAGCTGCTCTCCATCAAACCTGAAACGTAGGCTCTGTGACACAAAAACTACCATGCAGCTGCCTACAGGTTTATCAGAGAGAACAGTGGCAAAATCACAAATAAAATTCAATTATCTGGAAAACACCTGATGGGCAACACCAGCACCAGGAAATTCCATAGGCATGTGGCTGCTTCACTCAGAGGAGTAACAGAATTTTTTACTTTTGAGTGTAACTCTTAAGCACTCTTAAGAAAAACAAAGCAGTTTGTTAGGAAGTTTAGAAGCCTTACACAGCTTGTTTTTTCCTTCCCTGCTTTCTAAAGTACCACTCCTGAATCTCTGGACAAAGTAGGCACACTAAAGCTTATCTGAGCTTCTGAGAGGTTGTTAGCTCAGGTACAACATCAAGTTAACAACCCAATTCAAGCCTAGAAAAAGGCATTTCCTCAAATCTGAAGGGGAGTGTGTGTGTGTGTGTTGTGGATGCTTACCCAAATTTTTTCTTTCTGAGTGGCCCAAGCAAGAAAAATGAAAAGCTGCTTTCAGGTTGCTCAAACACCAGGCTTCAGGCCAGCCCAAGGGGACTAAACCCAATGTATTTCACCCACTACTGGGTCTGCTGATGCTCAAGGATGATGTCAGCTGCTCACTTCTTTTTTGTGAGCATCCTAAGAATCACCTTGGAGTCATTATGTCCAGTTGCAGTTTGAACTCCACAGAGTTCAGCAACTAAAAAGAATTTTTGTAGTATTTTCAAGGAGACTGGGTATACAAGAAAAAAAAAAATGCAAATTTGAACTAATTTACTGAAATGGCCATGATTAAACTGTCTCTGTAGTTCAGACCTTTGTTTGTAAACCCCAGCCCCAGCTCTCTTATCTATTCAAAACATAAGTAAAAGATTATTCAGTGTGCTAGACAGTAAATATTAGGACTGTGTATTTCCTGATTCATGACATAAAAAAGTTTATCTTTAATAACCCAAACTACATTAACCATAATGTACCCTGAGCTGAAGAAATTGGAGCCTTTTGCATAAAGTTGCCAGTAAAAAGAGACTGAATGGAAAACGTTCTGCCTTTAACAGCTGCACAAGAGCTGGAGTTTTATGAAGTTTCTTTAAAGCTTTAAACATTAACCTTGTTTATGCTGTACCTAAAATCATGACAAAGACTCCTAGCATGGCAGATGGGCATTTCCTGGAGGTTTATAAATGGATAAAAAAAAAAAAAAAAAGAGAGAGGGAAAAAAAGAAATAAAAGGCAACCATTAAACACAATGAGACACTTGCAATGAAAGGATGACAGCTGCTCTTAAATGCAATTTGAAATCCCTAATCTTAAGAGAGCACCATGCTGGCAGGACAGAAAAGGCAGAATAAAAATTTTGGTCCACGTACCCCAGTGGAAAAAGTCCCAAAATTCTAATCCAAAGAAAAATTCTGCAATTGGTTCCTTTTGAAACAAATCAAGTTATGTTTAATACTGGGTGAAGCATTAAAAAATGGCTTTATTGCCAAGTCTGTCCATAACATCAGTGTTTTAATAGGAAGAACTAACCTAGATGTACAAATGAGGAGCTGGAAGGAGAGCTACTCCAGTTGTTGAGAAGAGACAATTAGCAGTTACATATTGACAAAAGCAAAGAACTGTATTAAACTGAAAAATTACAGCAAGTCCTCTCCTTTCCTTTATTTAATGAAGCACCCACTTCATTGACAAAAAATTAGAGTCACACTGATTTCCCAAAGCCTGTTGTGTGAGTTAGAGGGATTCTACTTTATGCAACAATGAGAATTGAAGTGTTTTTTTTAAAAATCTAACCATTTTATGGCCTAAAAATATCTATGGCATAATATGAACATTAGCCAGAGTGTTCCAGTTCCAGGAAAATGAGAGAAATGGGATCTGGCAAAAAAGTTCCCACTAGTTTAGACTGCTGAAGTATTAACATACATCTCTAACTACCCAACATATAGGAATGCTTTTTAAAAAAATTATCTTAACTCTAAGAATCTAGCCAAACCCCAAACCTATTTATGCTTGCAATTAAACACAGACTATAACCAATACACTCACATGCCAAAAAAAAAAAAAAAAAAAAAAGAGATTGTCACAGATAACTAAAAACATTTGACTCTCAATCCCCAACATGACTGAAGCCAAACGTGAAAGTATGCTGTGTACAGAGGTATGAGTAAATATTTGAAAACAGTTTTGAAAACAAAGTTATTTTGCTGAGGCTCCAAGCCAGCACTTAATTCACCAAGCCTGCCCCGAGATTATTTTCCTTCAGCCACCATGAGGACAATTATTGAGTTACAGAAGCATCTGGAAGAGATCTGGAGTTAAATGTTCCTCTTACAGGCTCACTCCGTTTTAAAGTTACCCAATCCTTGCATTTTTTGACAAAGCTTCTTCAAAAACTCCACCAGATACCTGAATATTGGCTGGGACCACCCACACCTCTCCAAATGAGAACCTGATGGATGAGAAGGCTCTGCTGGAGCCAGGTGGCTTCTGCTCCTGGCACGGGGACTGGGAGTGACAGTATTGCCAACTGGGGTGACTTGAAATTGTTTGTGAGCCAGTGATCTGGTGCTTTCTGATGACTTTGTCAGGGCCCTGCATCCTGCTGTAGCTTCTGAGGGATGGAGGAGGGAGAGTCCAGAGGCATGGAGTCATTGAGTCCATCATCAGCAAATCTGCAGATGACACTAAGCTGGGGGGGTGTGTGGATCAGCTGGAAGGCAGGAGGGCTCTGCAGAGGGACCTGGACAGGCTGGAGAGTTGGGCTGATCCCAACGGGATGAGGTTCAACACAACAACCCCATGGGGAGCTCCAGGCTGGGCACAGAGTGGCAGAAAGGGAGCTGGGAGTCTGGATTGCCAGGAAGCTGAAGAGGAGCCAGCAGTGTGCCCAGGTGGCCAAGAAGGCCAATGGCATCCTGGGCTGGCTCAGGAACAGCGTGGCCAGCAGGTCCAGGGAAGGGATTCTGCCCCTGTGCTCAGCCCTGGGGAGGCCACAGCTTGAGTCCTGTGTCCAGTTCTGGGCCCCTCAGCTCAGCTCAGGAAGGAGCTTGAGGTGCTGGAGCAGGTCCAGAGAAGAGCAAGGAGGCTGGGAAGGGATCCAGCACAAGTCCTGTGAGGAAGGGCTGAGGGAGCTGGGGGTGTTGAGGCTGGAGAAGAGGAGGCTCAGGGGAGACCTCATCACTCTCTCCAACTCCCTGAAAGGAGGTTGGAGCCAGGGGGGGGTTGGGCTCTTTTCCCAGGCAACTCTCAGCAAGACAAGAGGGCACAAGAGGTCTCAAGTTGTGCCAGGGGAGGTTTAGGTTGGACATTAGAAAGAATTTCTTTCTGGAGAGGGTGCTCAGCCATTGGAATGGGCTGCCCAGGGAAGGGGTGGATTCTCCATCCCTGGAGATATTTCAAAAGAGCCTGGATGTGGCACTCAGTGCCATGGGCTGGGAACTGCAGCGGGAGTGGATCAAGGGTTGGACTTGATGAGCTCTGAGGTCCCTTCCAACCCAGCCAATTCTAGGATTCTATGATGGGGTATTTTGAGAGACAGTTTTGTCCTGGTGCTTTTCATGTCCCCGGGAATCTATATATATACTCCTTCCTAGCCTAGGAAGTGTTTAAATGCCACAAAAGCACAAAAATCCACCTGGGCTCCAGACTGGCTGATGTCTGGGAGAGCAGCTCTGGCAGCTCCACCTCACCTGTGCTACAGCTCTGCAGCTACACACAGCATCTCACACCTTCTCATGATGGAAATCTCATGTCCTGGACACTTAGAGAAGAATGACAGCACCCAAGGGATTTAAAGGGCCTTTTCATTTCTTAATTTAGGCAGCACTACTTGGTGGTCCGACAGACGGGCTCGTTCCAGTGAACTTTGGAATCCAGTTTAAATGTCACTTCAGACTATTTTAAAAATTAAAACAAAGCACAATATTCATCTATAAGCTGCTTTTCTGGGCTGTTTATATCTTTTGGATGTTGGGGGCATTTTCTGAGCCTCCTTCCAGCCCTATGTCCTGCTAGAAGTCAGTCCCTCTATTATTAAGCATTATTACAAGACTTCATGCACTGTAACACTGGTGGCAAACAAGCAACCACTTGTTCTTGTCACTAAGACTATATTCACCTCCAGAGTCCTGGGACAAGATGTCTGCATTCTGTGCTACCCAAACCAACTCAGCTCAAATTTCAGGAAAAAAAGCTCTGGTTATTGCTGCACGAGAGACCCTTTGCTCCGTAGCCTTCAGGTTCACAAATCACTTCCAAAATGCTCCTCAGAGAACCAGGCAGCCATTTCAACGTGGCCACACCACAACAGCCTTCCTCTAAATTGTGTTTTCTCAGGATTTCTGAGGTCTCCTACCAAGTGTGAGCCTCAGGGACCTTTGCATCCCATGGCTGGAGTGCCAGAATCCTGCAACAGGAGCTTTTCCCAGGCATGAAATCCTTCTGACTCTTGAAGCAAGTGGGAGGCCCCTTTTATCCCTACACTTGAGGGATTTATGCTCATGGATACACCATACCCAGCACTTAGTATAGAGGTTATGAGATTAAGAAGCCTGACTCCTTCCAAAATTCAACATTCATTTGTTTTTTTTTTAATTCTCCCTTCTTCTTTCAACTCATTCCTAGCATGGGCTTAACAATTAGGCACTGGCAGTCATCCCTGATTGCTATTTATTATTTCTGTCAGACATGGATGTTCCCTACCTGCCCAGTGGTTAATTTTGCCAACTGAGCCCTGGAGTGATCCCCTTCCCTTGGCTGTAATAAATCTCTGCTGCAAGAGGAACTCTGCTGAGCCACATGAACACCTCCAAAGACTGAGTGTCTGGAGAAGCCAGGGATTATTAGGAATAAGAACAAAAAGGGATGCTTCAAAGTGACCAAAAACATGGGGGATTTTTTTTTATTTAAAAAAACAAACAACCCGAAGAAACTCCCAACCCTTCCCCTCCTCCAAAGGAAAGCAAGTAAAGATGAGGAAAGGGACAAAGAGAAAAGGAAATATTAAAATAAACATACTGGGGCAATAAAGGACATTAAAGTGCAGCACTAGATCCCACCTCACTATCCTCTTCTTCAACAAATAAAGATAATTATTGTGAATCTTAAAACTATGGGGAAAAACTTAGCCTTACATATAGAAAATCACAGTCCCTCACAGCTGGGCTTTATCATGCCCTTCAGAAAAAAATATTTGTTTTAAATCAACAAGGAAAAAGAGTTAAAATAACCTTGGTGTTTTCACAGACATGTAAGCCTGGAATACCAGCAAAAAAAAAAAAAAAAAAAAAAAAAAAAAAGGGTGCCAGAAACAAAAATCTAACTTCTGTAGTCATAGATTTTTTCTTATATTGGCTCCAAACTTGAAAAGGAAAGAGCAAATTGCATCTATTGTCAGAGTAATGGAAGATTTGATCATTATTTGCCCAAATCCTTATTAACATGATGGTCATTGAGATGGGGAACATAAGCTCCTTCTTGCATTCTAACAGGTATCAGGTTTGATTTCTCTATGAAGGCAAGCTCAGTTTTCATTGTTGCCTGTTGACAGCTTTTAGTGCAAAACTATTGCTTCTTCAGAAATAGTGGACTTTAAAGAAATAAAAATGACCAAATAAAATATACAGCAAACTTGTCTAGGTGGGATGCAATAGATCAATGGTGAAAGCCTTCTTCATCGATCTTCTTCTCTCCCAGGTATCTACCATGAGTAACTCAGTGAAGAGCTCAAAAAAAAAAAAAAGCATGTTGATTCTGACCCCTTCTTGGCTTGTAGCTTGCCATTAGCAGTGAGGCTGCCACTTTTTGTTTTATCCCTCATCAACTTAAACCAACCTGGACTGCTTGAAAGCAAGCAGCTGAGATGCTCCAGAACTTGAAGAGGAGCCAAAATCCTCTGTGCCACACTCAGACCTCCCAGAACCAGAGAGCTGCAAGGTGCCAAGACAGGGAATGCAAGGAAGCACCTGCCCTGCAATCCCTTAAAACAAATCTGTTACTGGGAGAGAAGTTCTGTGGCATGACAGCTACAAATAAATGGTACAATAACTGATTTATTTCCTATTGCCTTCGCCCCAGAGATGCCAGCAGCTGCCCTTGTCACCCCTGGGAGTTGATGTAAACCAGCAAGATGGACAGCTTGGTTCTCCCTCCTGTCTGGTTTAGCCACAAGGTAAGCAAAACAGCAATTACAGCAACTGAAAGAGCAATTACAGCAACTGCAAGAGCAGAACAGGAGGGTAATGACTGCACAAATCAAGCAGCAAACTGCTCAGCACTGATATGGCATCCTCTGCCCTGTCAAGTCAGAGGCAAGCTTGATCCTGCCTTGCAGATAAAGACAAAAGCAGCAAGATTAACAAAACATTTTTTAAAAGAAATAAATAAATTAAAAGCTTGGAAAACTTCCTACTAAAGCTATGCAAATAGTCACTGACTATGAGAACAAGCATAGAAGGAGACCTAGCAAAGGAACACTTCATTACATGGTGCCACCACAGCAGAAGTGTAGTTAAGAGACTATTAAACTAAACTAAACTAAAACTATTAAAATAAAATGTCTTGGATAAAATTATAGCAGGTATAACACTGCCCCAAAACCACCTCACCAGGAACTTTCTCACAGAAATTGGCTTTGGCTGCCCATCCAAACCCTGCTCGTGGCCTCACTCTCTGGGTTTCCATAGAACATAAAAAATAAAAAAATGTCCAAAGGCTGCAATTAAGTAGGAGCTGGCATCACCAAAGCCTCAGCCACTCTCAGCCACTCCTGAGGAAACACAGAGCAGATGCTGAGGGGTTCACTCCCTCATTTTCAGCTCAAAGAAAACACCTGAATAGATTTTTCACTCCCATGGGAATACATTCCCCTAATGACCCTCCATAAGGAAAAAAGGTCTCAAGGTATGGATTTCCTTTAGGTCCTTGAACATCTCTCTTTTTCCTTGTTTTTCTTTGCTCACCAAGCCTGATATTTTACTGGGACAGTTGGGATTCCCAGACACATCCTCCCTGTGCCCATGCAGCACACTGAAACACTTCCATGTACCTTGAGCAGAGGCAGAAAATCATACAAATGGCTGGAAAATAACTAAATCATGATTCCTCAGTTACTACACGGAGCTGGAGCTCTGGCAATGTCAGCTCCAGAGATCCTGACACTTAAAACCTGGGATTCCCAAGAGGTTCTCTCCAAAATAACAGAGCTTGGGGAATATGAGCCATCATGCCAAGAAGGTGACAGAATTCCAGTGCCATTCAGGCCTGGTTTCTATAGGAATCTCCAACCAAACCACTGCTAGAGGGTTTTGTGCAATTGCTTGCATTTTTCTAGTAACAAAATTAGATTTTATCTGTACAAAGGAGATGCTGAAATCAGAAACACACAACTTCCAGACACACTTTCTAGGTCATATGCATTTAGTTTCCTCATAAATGGCTCTGCACACAATAGGAATCAGAAATCTTTTCCCAAAAGACACTTTAATGGTGCAGTGGGTTTACCCACAATCAATTCCTCTGAAGAGGTCATGGCTCAGTGGAAATTTACACATCAAATAAAGACAGTGCCTACATCCCCACAAATCAATGGGGATTTTTTTCTGCCCCCACATCAGAAGAAACACCACAAACTGCAATTTGTCTCATAGCCTCATTAGAGTTCCTGAGCAGCTAAAAAAAAAATAAAATATATACCTTGATGACTTCACAGCCTCTGTGGAAGTGTAGCAACCTCCCCAGATATGCCTGAACCCAGCTTTTAAGAGTGGCTACTCCCCAAATCATTCAAACCTAGAATTAGCTGCCAGCTCCAGGGCTGAGATGATGCCAGCTCTGTCCCAAACCCAGTTCCTGGCCTGTATGGACCAGTATGGCAGACAAGCACCCAGCTGGTGATCAGGCTGGGTTTGGCTGCAGTAAAACTGTGGTCACACTATTAAACATCACTCAGGTACCAGCTTTGTGTTCACAGAGTGAGCAACTGGACTGGAATGAATCCTTAGGCTACAGCACAAGGGACCAGATATTAAAGGGGATGAGAAGTCATTCAGGCTTGTCAGAGATGGCATAAAGCAGCCTATGCAGCCCTTGTTTTAAACACCTACAATGTTTTAAAATATCTTTCCAGGGTGGTTTATCTATTTCAGCAAAGAAAAAAAATTACTCTCTTGATTCTGCCATTCTCACAAGCATCTACAGGGAGGTGGGAAGGAAAGTGAGGTCACAATAAGGTAAGATCATTTTGTATTTCCAGAGTTTGAAAACAAACACTGTATCTGTAAAAGAAACCATAAAGATTATAACATAATTCTGTATGCTTCAAGATATGTAGTCTACTTTGCAGGTGTCAAAAGACAAAATTTTCATACAGAAGCAATAGCAAATAAAGCAAATTTGTGGAGAGATCATAACTGCCCCAAACAAATTGGTTTTACACTTTTCATGACTTGGCATTCTATCCAGGCTTGCAAGGAAAATTTCTTAGTGTCAAGCAGTTGAGATCTCCCTGCATTAGTTTAAATTCAGCATTTTCTCACTTCAAATTACTATTCCTAAATAGGATTTCTAGTGTCTGGACTCCAGAAGTTCTTGCTCTGAGATGGCAGCCTGACCATACAATTATTGTCATTAGGGATGAATGATGTTTATGAAGCAGTTTTCTACCAAGTTCAAGCTCTCATAACACATGCAGGAATGGCTGCTGACCATTTCTCTTCTGGAAAACCATCCCTCAAGAGAGATGGAAACATTTTGAGATCAATCTATTACTGTGTGCTTGATTCAACATGTAACCAAGTACCTAGCCCTGACGTTCAGAATGTCAGAACTGGAACTCCCAGATTTTATTTTTAAAATCCTCCATCATTTGACAGTAAATTTGATTCAGCTGAACCCAGTTAGCAGAGCAGAAAGTTCTTCTAGCCAGCAACTGTGTTAATTTAGCAAGCAATTGTGCTTGCTAAACTAAACCATGAAAAAAGAAAATCTGAGCACAGCCACAGATCAGATCCAAGAGGGCCAAGAACTCCAAGGAGCTTATTTGATGTGATGAATTGGCTGTCTGCATTTCAGTCAATGTCTCTGGAAAAGTTACAGATGAAGTGTGAAGGCAAGAAATTAATCAGAACAAAATAACTTCCAGAACTCTTTCCACACATCATTTGCTTTCAGCCTAAAAGTGAACACTGAAGGAAGCTGCACAAAGTTCTGGTCATCTTTAGACACTTCAATTGCTGATCACCCAAGTCAGACTCCTGAATATGTGGCTGCAAAGTCAGGTGGCAACCTCCCAACACCCTGCAAACATTTTTCTATCCCAGCATCCTGCCCAGGATCCAGCTGCCTTCAATCTCTCCACTGGGATGTCTGACAAGATAAAACCATTACTTCAACACGAAGACCTTGAAGATAAGTTGCCTCATTTTCAGCATGGGTTTATTTTTTATTTTATTTTATTTCCACCTGGCCCAGGGATGACCAAGATTTTTTTTTCCTGCAGTTACCATTCAGACATATCCAATGCATTTTTTGCATTCATCATGAGGGGTTTGGGTTTTTTTTCAATTTTTGCATTGTGCAAAGAGAAAGGAAGAGTTTTGGGTATCAAAAAGTAACACGATATGAGTCAACCTTTTTTAACACCTAGAAGCTTTCCACAAAGCCATCTGGGCTTTGAAAGAAACAGATTTCCTCAAAACCAGACTACTTATTTACAATACAGTTATTCTAACAAGTACAGGCAAATATTCTGAAATGCACCTAAATATATGAAACAGAAAGAGGAACTGATCTTGACTTCTCTTCAAAATGAGGATGAACTGATAAAAATTCGTGTCAGGGGAGTGGTGGTGTGAGTTTTGTTTTGTTTGCTCTGATCAACACAGATTTTTTGATAGAGAGAGACAGCTGGTACCATCTGAAACCAAAAAACTTCTTGACTGTACTTACATGTGAGGACTGAGCTCATAGAAGTTTCTGTTTCTGTATTCTTCCACTTTCTCTGGAGTATAAATGGGGAGAGAACTGTAGGGGTTTATTGATATCACCACGCTGCCAATGTATGTCTGTGAAGGAGAACAGAGAAATTATTGGGGATTTTTCTTTTAATGTCAATTTGCTGCTTATACATTATTCTTCCAGTTAATACTTATGCAAAAAAACCCCCCCAAAAAAAGCCTACTGGTAGCAATAAGTAGTTACAGACACTCTGAAACACCTTTTAGATCTCACTTGATCACTGTGGGATATCAAGTGGCAATTTCTGCGTGAGTGAAAGCCTCTTAGGAACATTTATTTTTTTATAAGAAAGCCCAAAGGTACAATATTTCTGTGACTAATTCACATGGGGGAGGGAAAGGGAAAAGGACTCATGAAGAACCAACTCAGCACCTGAAGGAGCTGGGATTGTTCATTTTAAAAAAAAAGCTACAGAGGGACCTTTCAGCTGCCTCCCAACACCTGAAGGGAACCTACAGGATGGCTGGAGAGACACTTTTCAGAAGAGTGTCCAGGGACACAAGAAGAAATGGACTTAAACTGAAGGACAGTGGGTTTAGACTGAATTATATTAGGAAGAAATTCTTTAGTATGAGGGTGGTGAGACTCTGGAACAGGTTGGCCAGAGAAGTTGTGGATGCCCTCTCCCTGGAGGTGTTCAAGGCAAGGCTGGATGTGGCTTTGAGCATCCTGGTCTGGATGAGAGGTGTCCCTGCCCATGGCAGATGATCTCTAAGGTCCCTTCCAACCTCAGCCATCCTACTATTCTGTGATCCATGGCAAGTGTCACACGAGCTTTGCTGCACCCTTGGATACCCCCACAAAACCAGAGAAAGGAAAAGCAAGAGTTGTAACCCACTGCTTCACCCAAGGGGGAGTTTCATGACATCTCATCAAAGCCTTGGGCACAGAACTGCTTCCCAGGGGAGGAACCTGAGGGCTGATAACCCCTGAGAGGTTTCTGTCAAAGGAGAGATGTACTGCCAGGATTCACAGCAAAGTTCTGCCATGGTTCTTTGGCAGACACGAGGTGGAATTTTTATTTCCAAATTCTGAGCCTTGGAAAAGCAGAAGGAGTGATGTGTTCAGTAGGTCCCATTCACTCCTGAGCTGGCTACAGGCTGATGTAGCACCCCACAAATACCAGGTCAGCCCCTGACATAATCAAGCTGCCTTCATCAAGCCTCCTGCCACGTGCCCTACAGCTCTCCATCACCAGCATCCAAATACACCCAAGCAGCAAAAAAGCACCAAAAACCCCATTCCACCCTCCCTGCTGATCCAAGATTAATTTAAACCCCAACTGTTAGAGATAGTAATACCTCTTTTCACAACGATGAATAAATAACACCTGGTGAAATGCAGTTTGCCAATAACCAGGGACTCCCTGGGGGGTGTAAAGGATGTACAGGGAAGCCACAGGCTCCTGGTACTTGGATTGCACTTGCTGGTGACAGCGAGGAGAAAAACTGTATGTTTTATCACAGATCACACAAATTTAGGGGTTGGACGGGACCTCAAAATATCATTGAGTCCAACCCCCCCCTGGCAGAGCAGGGTCACCTACAGGAGGTCACACAGCAAGGTGTCCAGGTGGGATTTGGATATCTCCAGGGAAGGAGACTCCACAACCTCCCTGGGCAGCCTGGGCCAGGTCTCCCTCACCCTCACAGTGAAAAAGCTTTACCTTGATATAAATCTATATTTTTTTGTATATACATTTATATTTATTTTTACTTATTTATTTATGTTGAACCTCCTATGCTCAAACTTGCACCCATTGCCCCTTGTCCCATCATTGGACATCACTGAGGGGAGCCTGGCTCCATCCTCCTGCCACTCACCCTTTACATATTTATAAAAATTAACAAGGTCACCCCTCATACTCCTCCAAGCTGAAGAGACCCAGCTCCCAAAGTCTTTCCTCATAGAGATCTAGGTCTAGGATTTTAAATGGCTTATTTGCACTGACACCTTAGCACCTCACAGTCACCACTGGGATCTCTCCCCACAGTTTTTCTTACAGAGAAGTGCTAGAATCATAGAATCATAGAATCCTAGAACTGGCTGGGTTGGAAGGGACCTCAGAGCTCATCAAGTCCAACCCTTGATCCACTCCCGCTGCAGTTCCCAGCCCATGGCACTGAGTGCCACATCCAGGCTCTTTTGAAATATCTCCAGGGATGGAGAATCCACCCCTTCCCTGGGCAGCCCATTCCAATGGCTGATCACCCTCTCCAGAAAGAAATTCTTTCTAATGTCCAACCTAAACCTCCCCTGGCACAACTTGAGACCTCTTGTGCCCTCTTGTCTTGCTGAGAGTTGCCTGGGAAAAGAGCCCAACCCCCCCCTGGCTCCAACCTCCTTTCAGGGAGTTGTAGAGAGTGATGAGGTCTCCCCTGAGCCTCCTCTTCTCCAGCCTCAACACCCCCAGCTCCCTCAGCCCTTCCTCACAGGACTTGTGCTGGATCCCTTCCCAGCCTCCTTGCTCTTCTCTGGACCTGCTCCAGCACCTCAATCTCCTTCCTGAGCTGAGGGGCCCAGAACTGGACACAGGACTCAAGCTGTGGCCTCCCCAGGGCTGAGCACAGGGGCAGAATCACTTCCTTATCACTTCCTTTATCACTAATGTGCATTTTTTAATGGGAACAGAGAGGCCAGCAGGTTTATCAGAGCCCTGAATTACCTCCAGAGCTGCAGTCACCAAAATGTTCATTGCTGCAATCCTTCCCTATCTAAATTTCATGTCCATAGCAATTTTCTGCTAAATGGTAACCAAATGTGGTCCTGAGCAGAAAGATAGAAGAGCAAGATTTCCCATTTTACACAGCACACCTATGCACAGGCAAGCTGGGAACTCACATATTTTTGTCTTCCACTTAAAACAGAGTTAAAGAAACTAACATGAGGCTTCCAAAGACTCTCCAAAGTTCACCTCTGTAGTGTTTCCTACCCACTGGATGAAACAGAAGCAGCCAGTTCATCATAAAACTGCTGCTACAACAAAACACAGGACTTAAATTAATGAGGCTGAAGGCTCACCATTTCTAAACAACCCATATTTACTCCTCTCCTTTGGCACTGACCTAAAACTTCCACAGAACATTTCTCCCCACCATCCACCTGAGCCCAGAACAGCTCAGATGCCCTGGGACCAGGCTGGTTTCACCCCCAGAGCCCACGCAGAGCGCTCAGAGGGGAGGAAGCCTGGAGGTGCCTCACAGCCATTTGGGGCAGGATGTCTCCAAAAAAGGGACAACTCCAACCTGCCACCCAGGAGGGAAACACCCCCAAAGGCATTCAGATCCAGCCTGCTGAGAAAATCCTTCAAAAAGTAAGATTTCTGCTTCTTTCCAAACCACGCCACGGTGCGCGCTCGTATATATTTTACTCAAATTGTAAAGAATTCTTCTGGTTTTGTGGTCATCCTCCCCCTAAGGAGGAAAGTGGTTTTTATCTGTGTCTAATCTCTTTGGCTGAACAAGAAGAAAATGTAAAAATTGCCTTTCTAGAGTGTTTACTTTGCTCTCTCAACACATGCTGCTTTGGCGAGTTGTAAGCTTACAGATTCTTGGCAAGAAAAACAGAAGCTCAGGAGTAAGTAGCTTTGTGCATGGACACCCCAGTTAGGACTATTTCATGATAAAACATTAATAAATCAACTTGTTTCCTCCTTAATCTTAAGATTTTGTGAATTCAGCCTGTTGTGAAACCAGTGCTGGAAAGTATCAGCAGAAGACAGATGAAGGTCAGATCTAGAAGATCATATTTTGAAGCAGGAATTTTCTTTGGAACTCAAAGACTTGCCCTTTTCAGCTATTCTGCTACCATAATAGCACACAATTTAATTGCTGAGTTCCTTGAAGTACTCTGAAGTGCCAAGGAAAAGGAAGATGAGTGAAAGGGAAAACCTTGATTTTTAATTTTGAATACAAGCATTTGAATGAGATTTATTTAGAACCATCTCTTCATAGCTAAGTAGTGCTTAGACAGTGTATTTTGGGATTTCAAGTCAGCTGTTTACTCTCAGACATGAACAACTACAGAACATTCCCTAAAATACCAATATTTCAAAAGGCTACATAGAAACAAAGACACACTCACGTTCATTTTAAACACCAATGCCAAAGCATGCCAATAAATCAGAGTTCTTGTGAGCAGCTTTGCAGCAAAATCAAATAATTTTCCTCTTCTGAAAATGCCAATATCTCAAAGCTGATGCCTAAGAGCTGCTTGCTACTGGTGGTCTGTGAGATTCCACAAAACAGGGATAAACAGACCCGGAAAATAGCTTTCCCACATAACATCTGCCTTCCCACCAGAACTCTATTATAAACAAACAAAATAAATGGCTTAAATCCTTGAGCAAGTGACAAGCAGAGAAAGACAAGCACAGAAACATTCCTGTGCTGAAAGCAGAAAGCCTAAGAGTAGTGGGAGACCATACCATGGAACCCCAGGGACCACAGAAAGCCTTCATTTTCCCTCTTTAAGGAAAAAAATGAAACCCCAGAGGAATGGCCTCGTGGTGATGAAGGCACAGAATGCAGTCAGGAGATTTGATTTCCTTCTTGGCTTTGACACACTCTTGTTCTGCACGTTTGGACAAGATCTGCCTCCTCAAGTTTTGCTAACTAGAGACTCCTGAGAATTCTCCTTCCTCCAAATTTTGACTTTATTGCTCACAAAGGTAGGTTCTACCTCCTTGGTGTGTTTGTCCAGAACCCAAACCAAAAGGACTCTCCCCCAGTGACTATCAGTGCATCTGGCACGTGGCACAACAACTCACGTTTCATCCCTGGAAAAGGGCATTCAAACATCAATACATCCTGCACTCTCCACCCACAAACAAGGCAGGCAACTCACTCCTGTGTTAAGTGAAGGGTTTAAGACCCAGAGTATGGAGAAAACTCTGGAAAAGCTGGGAGTATTTGTTATATCATGTCTAAGTCCTGTTGGAGATGTGACATCGACATCCAAGATACTTGGACACCTCATTTTCTCCACTTAGGACTGAAAGTAAACACAACCACTTGGGGCAAGATGTTGCTACTACTTCAAGCTTGTACCTGCCTTCTAAGGCCTTCTGGGCCTTTCTAATCCCAGAAGCTTTAAGGATGGTTTAGGAAAAGGCTTGGAATAGAAAGACAGCACAAGGCTCCCATTGTTCAGGAGAAACCTTCAGGCAGCAGCAGCCTCTTCCCAGCCAAGGGCTGGGGAAGCTCTTGCTAGAAAGTGGCAAAATGCCAACCTGGACCTTTTCAGCTGAGAGAGAGGTTGGAAAAACCTTCCAGAGAGCCCAGCTGAGATCCCCAAACACCTCTGCAGCCAGGACACACAAGCAGTGCCATGGAATGGGATACACAGGGAAGAGGCAGCACAGTCCAGCCCAAGGAGGGAGCCTTTAGAAGGGCACTCATGGAACATAAAGGAGAATATTTCACCCTCTGGGATAGAGCATATTCATGAAGTTATCTTTCCTCTTGGCAAAATTATTCTTGCAATACCCCTAGGGCCCAGATCATGGCTGGAGCAGGAATTTTATCAACTCTATCAATAGCATTATCATTAAAAGTATCATTAAAAGCTTCCTGGATCTGTGGAAAACCTTTCTGCAGAATTAAAAATCACGAAGCAGCTCTACACAGATTTGCTGCAGACCTCCTGGAAATGTGCTCTACATCACTTCTGGAAGCTCTGCTCAAAAAATAAAAATAAAACACCACTTTTTACCCAGGGTAGCCTGCAACAGTCCAGAAAAAATTGCTGCTACACACAGGTGCCTCCTGCTGTAAAATGTCCAGTTGCCTTGCAAATATGCTGAACTCCCAGGGCTCAGGAAGGTTGCCCTATTTACTTAACTTTTAAACACTGGAGCATAAAGATAGAAAATAATTTCTAGAAAAAAAAAAAAAAAGAAAAAAGATTGGTTGTGTGGATACCAAATCTTTCTTTTATGCAGACCAATTTTAAGACTCCAGACTTGTGTAATTCACATTTCTTGGGTTCCTATCATTTTGAACAGTTTGTGATCACACCACACTGAAACAATTAGTCAAAACGAGACCCACTGAAGCAGGATCAAAGTCTAAAGGAGATTTTTTGGGAACAAACCCAGAACCAAGGCTTGGGCAGCACTGTTTCGGGGGAGCGTGGGAGGGGGTATACGGGCTGTATTTTGGTTTTATGTTGGTTTTTTTTTTTTTAACGTGATGCATGCAAGATTATCTTTCTCATATAATCTCATTTTCATCTGCCTTTGCCTGAATTACTGTGGTTCTGGCCCTTGCCAGCTCACAAGCACACGTGCCACTGCATGCTCAGAACAGCTGAGGCCAAGGGGATGGCAGCCACAGAGGGAGCCTGTACTTACACGTTCCCAGTTTGCTGAACTGTCTCAAACTTTAAGACAGCATTCAGACTTTAAGACAGCAGTGTTACTCCATAACAACATTTTAATACACATTAGCAGCTAGATTAATGCACTATTAAAAATCTCACCTCTTATTTCAACAATCACGCTGTGGGCTCCAATTTGTTTTTCACTGTGGTTGGCCACAGGAAAATGCCTAAATGCACCCTGCTTCTGCACTGGGTTTTTTTTTTTTCAGGTCAGAAACAACATCAGCAAAGTTGCAAGGCTGTCAGAAACGAGTAAGTACAAGACTAAAAGCAAAACCACCCTAAACCTTTTTTTTTTTTTTTTTTAACTGTTTCTGTGGCTTTGATTCCCTGTGTTATTGTGCATTGCAATGTAGGTGTTTGCTGGGTTTGGTGGAGAGGGATGGGCTGGGTTACTGAAAAACACACAAACAAACAAACTGGGATCTCACCCTGCAATACTCCAGGGGTTGTTGGAGTGTGGCCTGTGCTGTTTCATGACAGCACAGAAAAAAATTCACTCTACCTGTGATCCAAACCATGCAGCTGCACTTTGCCTTGAGCCCAGGCCTTGGGCTTCAGTGAGAAGGGAGAAGGGGCAGAGCCTCCAGGTACCACCAGCAAAGCAACCCCAAAGAGCAATGATCAAGTGGAAACAACAGGAACTGACAATTTTTTATTTCCTCAGACAGGAGCTTCTGGGGGGATTTTGCCCATATCCAGCCCTGCAGCATCACACAGCACTGATCCTCAGTTAGCTGAAGAAACTTCTGTGCTTTGAGACCTCTCATCAGCATCTCCCAGCAAACACAGCATCTTTCCAAAGGTCCTGATCAGCTCTGGAGAAACCCCAAGTAATCCATGACATCCTTTAGATAAGAAAGCCAATTTCCACCTCCCTCACTGGAAGGGAAGCCAATGCTAAAAATCTCCTTTTCCAAACTCTAGTCTGCAGCAAACTAGAAATACAATCCAGATTCAGCTTTACTCTGAAGAAACCTTCCATTCCCCTGGATATTACTGAATATTTTTTACTGTAATTTGGCTGGAATCCTCTCTAATTATGTTTGTACAAGTGAAGAAATGTAATACTGGGTTTCTGAACAAACACAGCCTATTGCCCATAATGACTACCATCCCTCCTTAGTGGACATTGCATTTTTACCTCTAAAGTGTAGCAAAGTCCCCTTAAAAAAAATCGAAAATAATAACAAAAATGAAACAAAAAAACCCCACGAACCTTGGTAAAATATTCATGTACTAAATGAAGTTATTAATCATAATAGGCAGCCCTGTAAAACCTGGACAGGGCAATAAAGGCTGAATAGGAGAAAATTACATAGAAAACCCCAGGATAAGTTGCTGAAATTTGGAAGAAGGGAAGAAAAAAAAATCAAGCAAAAGAAAGTGAGGCAACAGCATCCACAATTCAAGCAAAACCACCTTGCTAGAGAGAAAATTCATCAGGAGTATGTAACCAGGGTCATGTACCAAATATGCTGATGGCTGATTAAAAAGACTCAAGAAAAAAAGCTCAATGGGGTCACACCAAGGCTGAAGAACACCTACACCCTCCCAAACCATCCCCACAGAGACCACCTGTGTTAGAAAAAAAGCAACAACAACAACCCTGCTAAAACACCCCTTGAGAAGGGCTGGATCCTGCGAGTCAGGATGCAAAGAGCAGCAGCCTGCGGGTGACCTGCACCAACCAGGATCAAACCCTTCCATGGAGCTGGAAGCTGGTGGAGATCCCAACCCTGGAGTCAGGGCAGAGCTTTTTGGCAGAGACAGAGACCCAGAGAGCAAGTTGGGGCAGGCACTTGGAGGGGAAGGATGAGCACGGGCTGCCAGGTTTCTCTGCCGAGTTTCTCGAGGGCACAGAAATCTCCCCAGTGCTGAGTGAATGGTGCTGCCAACCTCACCGTCATTATGACTGCCTCTAATGTTATTAATTAATGAAGCAGATTAATCAGCTCAGCCACCCGCCTCTCTGGCTGCAGAGGGATGTTTTTGTACAAACAGAAATTCCTCCCACAGGATGCAGTCGCAGATGAAACCCGCAAAGCAAGCAGGGAGGAGGTCGGCCCAAAGCAGGGATGAGAAAAGGTAAGGAAAGCTTTTCAAAAACCATCAGTGGTTACTCAGGAGTGAAGCAATAACAGAGACACACACAGTGGGGTGAAGTCAAGTGAGAAACAAAAAGGCTGCCCCCAAAATATCACTGCAACAGAGCTGAACACGAAGGAGCTCAAACAGTGAGGTGCTAAGGGGTCAGTGCAAATAAGCCATCTAAAATCCTACACCTACATCTCTATGAGGAAAGGCTTTGGGAGCTGGGTCTCTTCAGCTTGGAGGAGTATGAAGGTTTATAAAAATTGTTAATTTTTATAAATATGTACAGGGTGAGTGGCAGGAGGATGGAGCCAGGCTCCCCTCAGGGACGTCTAATGATAGGACAAGGGGCAACGGGTGCAAGCTTGAGCACAGGAGGTTCCACATAAATAAATAAAAATAAATATATATATATAAATAAATATATATACAAAAATTATATATCCCACAGGATGCAGTCGCAGATGAAACCCACAAAGCAAGCAGAGAGGAGGTCGGCCCAAAGCAGGGATGAGAAAAGGTAAGGAAAGTTTTTCAAGAACCATCAGTGCTTACTCAGGAGTGAAGCAATAACACAGACACACACAGTGGGGTGAAGTCAAGTGAGAAACAAAAAGGCTGCCCCCAAAATATCACTGCAATAGAACAAGAACAGGAAGGAGCTCAAACAAGTGAGGTGCTAAGGGGTCAGTGCAAGTAAGCCATCTAAAATCCTACACCTACATCTCTCCTTTATGAGGAAAAGCTTAGGGAGCTGGGTCTCTTCAGCTTGGAGGAGTGTGAGGGTTTATAAAAATTGTTAATTTTTATAAATGTTTAAAGGGTGAGTGGCAGGAGGATGGAGCCAGGCTCCCCTCAGGGACGTCTAATGATAGGACAAGGGGCAACGGGTGCAAGCTTGAGCACAGGAGGTTCCACACAAATAAATAAAAATAAATATATATATATAAATAAATATATATACAAAAATTATATATCCCACAGGATGCAGTCGCAGATGAAACCCACAAAGCAAGCAGGGAGGAGGTCGGCCCAAAGCAGGGATGAGAAAAGGTAAGGAGAGCTTTTCAAGAACCATCAGTGGTTACTCAAGAGTGAAGCAATAACACAGACACACACAGTGGGGTGAAGTCAAGTGAGAAACAAAAAGGCTGCCCCCAAAATATCACTGCAATAGAACAGGAACAGGAAGGAGCTCAAACAGTGAGGTGCTAAGGGGTCAGTGCAAGTAAGCCATCTAAAATCCTACACCTACATCTCTATGAGGAAAAGCTTTGGGAGCTGGGTCTCTTCAGCTTGGAGGTGTGAGGGTTTATAAAAATTGTTAATTTTTATAAATATGTACAGGGTGAGTGGCAGGAGGATGGAGCCAGGCTCCCCTCAGTGATGTCCAATGATGGGACTACAGGTAACGGGTGCAAGCTTGAGCACAGGAGGTTCCACATAAATAAATAAATAAAAATAAATATATATACAAAAATTATATATCCCACAGGATGCAGTCGCAGATGAAACCCACAAAGCAAGCAGGGAGGAGGTCGGCCCAAAGCAGGGATGAGAAAAGGTAAGGAAAGCTTTTCAAGAACCATCAGTGGTTACTCAGGAGTGAAGCAATAACACAGACACACAGAGTGGGGTGAAGTCAAGTGAGAAACAAAAAGGCTGCCCCCAAAATATCACTGCAATAGAACAGGAACAGGAAGGAGCTCAAACAAGTGAGGTGCTAAGGGGTCAGTGCAAGTAAGCCATCTAAAATCCTACACCTACATCTCTATGAGGAAAGGCTTTGGGAGCTGGGTCTCTTCAGCTTGGAGGAGTGTGAGGGTTTATAAAAATTGTTAATTTTTATAAATATGTACAGGGTGAGTGGCAGGAGGATGGAGCCAGGCTCCCCTCAGTGATGTCCAATGATAGGACAACAGGTAACGGGTGCAAGCTTGAGCACAGGAGGTTCCACATAAATAAATAAATAAGAATAAATATATATACAAAAATTATATATCCCACAGGATGCAGTCGCAGATGAAGCCCACAAAGCAAGCAGGGAGGAGGTTGGCCCAAAGCAGGGATGAGAAAAGGTAAGGAAAGCTTTTCAAGAACCATCAGTGGTTACTCAAGAGTGAAGCAATAACACAGACACACACAGTGGGGTGAAGTCAAGTGAGAAAAAAAAAGGCTGCCCCCAAAATATCACTGCAATAGAACAGGAACAGGAAGGAGCTCAAACAAGTGAGGTGCTAAGGGGTCAGTGCAAGTAAGCCATCTAAAATCCTACACCTACATCTCTCCTTTATGAGGAAAAGCTTAGGGAGCTGGGTCTGTTCAGCTTGGAGGAGTGTGAGGGTTTATAAAAATTGTTAATTTTTATAAATATGTACAGGGTGAGTGGCAGGAGGATGGAGCCAGGCTCCCCTCAGTGACATCCAATGATAGGACAACAGGTAACGGGTGCAAGCTTGAGCACAGGAGGTTCCACATAAATAAATAAAAATAAATATATATATATAAATAAATATATATACAAAAATTATATATCCCACAGGATGCAGTCGCAGATGAAACCCACAAAGCAAGCAGGGAGGAGGTCGGCCCAAAGCAGGGATGAGAAAATGTAAGGAAAGTTTTTCAAGAACCATCAGTGGTTACTCAGGAGTGAAGCAATAACACAGACACACACAGTGGGGTGAAGTCAAGTGAGAAACAAAAAGGCTGCCCCCAAAATATCACTGCAATAGAACAAGAACAGGAAGGAGCTCAAACAGTGAGGTGCTAAGGGGTCAGTGCAAGTAAGCCATCTAAAATCCTACACCTACATCTCTATGAGGAAAGGCTTTGGGAGCTGGGTCTCTTCAGCTTGGAGGAGTATGAGGGTTTATAAAAATTGTTAATTTTTATAAATATGTACAGGGTGAGTGGCAGGAGGATGGAGCCAGGCTCCCCTCAGTGACATCTAATGATAGGACAACAGGTAACGGGTGCAAGCTTGAGCACAGGAGGTTCCACATAAATAAATAAAAATAAATATATATATATAAATAAATATATATACAAAAATTATATATCCCACAGGATGCAGTTGCAGATGAAACCCACAAAGCAAGCAGGGAGGAGGTCAGCCCAAAGCAGGGATGAGAAAATGTAAGGAAAGTTTTTCAAGAACCATCAGTGGTTACTCAGGAGTGAAGCAATAACACAGACACACACAGCGGGGTGAAGTCAAGTGAGAAACAAAAAGGCTGCCCCCAAAATATCACTGCAATAGAGCTGAACAGGAAGGAGCTCAAACAAGTGAGGTGCTAAGGGGTCAGTGCAAGTAAGCCATCTAAAATCCTACACCTACATCTCTCCTTTATGAGGAAAAGCTTTGGGAGCTGGGTCTCTTCAGCTTGGAGGAGTGTGAGGGTTTATAAAAATTGTTAATTTTTATAAATATGTACAGGGTGAGTGGCAGGAGGATGGAGCCAGGCTCCCCTCAGTGATGTCCAATGATAGGACAAGGGGCAATGGGTGCAAGCTTGAGCACAGGAGGTTCCACACAAATAAATAAATAAAAATACAAATATATACAAAAATTATATATCCCACAGGATGCAGTCGCAGATGAAACCCACAAAGCAAGCAGCAAAGCAGGGATCAGAAAATGTAAGGAAAGCTTTTCAAGAACCATCAGTGCTTACTCCCTTTGGAAAAGATGAACACTTGTTTTTCCTAAGCAAAGAGCAGGCTGGAGATGGGATAATAAAGCCAATAAAGCACTGGTGCCAATAAAGCACTGGTGAAAAGCTAAGAGACAGCACTCATTCCAAAATATTTTATTATTTCTCTGTGGATAAACTGGGGTGGGGCAGGCTGGGAAAAATCTCCTGCCGTGCTGCAGCCAATCCTAATCTACGTTCTTCAGGGTGAAAATCATGTTTTTACAGTACTTGGATGCTTCTGCACCCATTTCTGTTATTTGCCAATCTTTTGTTAATCTTTCTGCTGTGTTTTTATTGCTTGTGAAGTGCACGGAAACCACCAGTAAATGCTCATATGTCATCATCACCTTCATGAAGAACTACACAACATTTTGGGGCAGAGCCACCAGAATAACAGTCCCTGAGGCCCTAGGGGAGGCATTTCCCACACCACCTCCTCTCTTTTTAATAAGCATCACATCAGAGGTAAAAAAAAAAAAGAGTGTGCAGGGGAGGAGAAGACCCCTATACACAGCTCACAGTACACCCCTAGTTTTCTGTGATCCTTATTCATGTTTTTTTACTCCTTTCTGCAGATGCTGCACACAAACAAGTGCTTCAAGCACAGCACCCAGCATCGTGGGAGCTGTACAAAAGGAAAGGAAACAAAGCAGTGTCTTGAGATCCTCCTCCCACGAAGCACTTGAAGGCAAAAAGCACCCAACCTGCTGGCTGTGAAAATCTTCCCTCCTGACTCCAAGCAAGTTATAAAGTTTGTTTTGCCAGAGCAGGCTGATGCAGAGGAGCAACAGGATTTCTGCCTGGATAACAAGGAAAGCAAGATTTAGAGGGAGGCAGAATACTTCTTCTTAGCCTCAAAGCTATCACAGGAAATGATGTGTGCCTTGGGCATCCAAACTCTTCTTCACATCTGAAGGAGAAGCAGCAGGCTTCAAGGTCCTAGCCCGTGGCAGCTGCAACAATATTATTACTACAGCTCAGTAGCTTCCCTCAAAGGAGGAAATTGTTGAGGCACTGCTGGGAAAAAGCACTCAAAACGATGCAGGCATCCCCCAAGGGAGGAAGAGAAGGAGATCTGAGGAAACTCAGGTCCCCTGGGCTCCCTTCACAGGAGGATGGATGGATGGATGGATGGATGGGTGGAAGGATGCTCTGCTCCAGCTCTCAAACCCACCCTGCCTTCAAGAAACCACTCAGTCACCACACCTACCACTTCTCAAACTCCCAAAGGAGTTCAGCCTGGACTCATTGGATAAACACAAATAAAAACATTGAGGGAGAAGAGAGCAGGGCCAGGTCTGGCAGTGGGACAGACTCCTCTGCATGTTGCAGACACTGACCTGCTACCAACAGGCATGCACACACACACAGGAGGTACCCAACACCCCAGGGAAGAACCCTCCCAAACCCAAAAAAACCCAACCAGGGACCCCAGCTGGCCACAAAAACAACCTAGGAAAGCCCAGCAGGGTAATGCTGCCATGAGAAGGTAACAAAATGCAGAATAAAACTGAAGTTCAGCAATCACTGTTATCATATCAGGATGAGGGTTTTCCCAGCAAGTTGAGTTTATGTTTCCCAGGACCACAAAACTTTGTTCCTCAGAGTGATGGTGTCACAAGGCCAATACAGACCAAGACAATTGGGTCTCATTCACATAATTCTGTTCTCCACTCTCTTCCTCCAAATACAGCATCCAGAATCCCAGGTAATACCATCTCAGTAAACTCCTAAATACTGTAAGGCAGCTGAAAAAGGAGTGAAGCAACAACACAGACAGACACAGTGGGGTAAAGTCAAGTGAGAAACAAAAAGGCTGCCCCAAAAATATGACAGAGATGAACAGGAAAAAGGTCAAAGAAGCCCACTGCAATAGCAACACCACCAGAAGGCAGCCACAAAGATGCTACCTCAAGCAGCCAGCACTGAGTTATTACACTGGAATGCCAAATATTTAATATTTCAGTGATAAAAAAAAAAACATGTGTTCAGTACCCTAAGAGTGTTCCTGCCCAAAGCAGCCCACAGACTCCACGCACAGAAAACACAAATTAAACACTGACATCAGAGAAAGATTCTTGTTTTGTTGGAAAGAGCAAAAAGCCAACAAACATTTTGTTGTAAGGAACAAAATGTTGACCTCTGCAAATTTGGGAAGGCTTCAAGAAACAACAAAACTGTGGGGAAAAATGCGCCGGGCAGCAGAATAAAACACTCTCTGGCTTCTAAAGACCTACACAGCACCACTCCCATCCAGACCCTTTCCTTCTCCCTTGCCACTTGTACATGCCTAACAAAAATCCAGAAAAAAATAATATCCTGAACCTCTACCACTCCTGAGTGGACATACACATATTGACAGATGCCCCCCTCCCATTTGACAGCACCCCAGAACACAAAGAAAAAAATAATTGCTGAGCTGGATTGGCTGAGAGTGTTTTTTGTCAACTTTAAAAAAAAAAAAATCAAAATAAAAAGTTGAGGGAGGGAGTTCAAACAAAGGAGTCAAAATTCATGGGTGACACACAAACTGAACTTGATGCCTGAAGTTTCCCACACGGGCTCCAGGTCACAGATTTTAACCACAGAAACTGCTCCCTGGAACCTTCAAATAATCAACACTTAATATATAATCAACAAAAGCCACTGCCCACCAGCTCTGTGAAGTTAAAGCAAAACTCAACCAGGTTTTTGTTACCCAGATTTACAGAAAAGGAACTTCTGCTAAAAAAAAAAAAGCGATGCAAATTTTACCAGTGAAAAGCCTGAAGAGTTGCAAAACCACTGTAATAAATAATTACAGGTTTTTAATGAGACTTTTCTTGGTCAGACACACACCAGGCACTTTCAGACTCCGAGATTTCCATTTCCAATCACCACCTGTGTTACCCAACGAGCCCTTTCCCCCCAAGCCACTCAACGTGAGATTACTCCAGAATCTGAGGCTTTTTAGCAGAATTTTTGGCCAAATTCCAGCCCCACCAGCCTTCATGCTTATTTTTATAGGCCCAGCCTCCAGCTTTGTGCCCTGCTATGCAACCTAACACCCAAGGCCATTAAACTTTCCCTGAAAAACACATAAAATTGAACAACAGGTAATAAAGTTGTATTCTGGTCTTTAACTGTGAGTTCTTACAGCCCTGATTGCATCAAACTTTAATTAGAAACATTAAAATTAGAAAATTAAGTTTATTCATTTGTTTTAATTAAATTAAGTTAATTTTAAATTAAATTTTCTTCTCATTTTAATTCTTTATTTTTTCTAAGGGCTTAAAGTGACCATGCCCAGGAGAACTCTCAGAGTCCAGATCTGCTCCTGCCAGGGGAGCTCTTATGGATGAGATCTGGAATTTCCAAGGGGTAAACTGAGCTGGAATAGGATCTCCAACATCCAACATACAGCACAGGACATTCCTACTGTGAAAGAGACTAGAAAGGACCAAAATTGTATTTTCTTCCAGAGGAATGAGCCTATTTGTCTTGTCATTTTTGGCTGCAGGGAGAGATTTGCCACTGCTCACTGATGGCTCAATCTGCCTCCCTCATTTACCTCCCAAGGCTGGCTAAGAGATATCCCTGGAAAGGCTGTAAAATGACCCAGAATTTTCAGGATTCTGTGTTACAGGTCTCAGGCCTCACAACAAACCCCTCTGAAGGTTATTAGCTGCCACTCTGTTTTAAAACTAATATCTGTAGCCATCAGGCTAGAGAAAAGTGCTCAGAAACTGGTGTTAAGTCCTGCTTTACTGCTGTAAAATATTTCAGCTCATCCATACAGCTTCAGTTTGACTTAAATTTTTTTTTTTTACACTTGGATGCAATTTTTAGTGATGCTACAACAAGGTGCTGAGGTGAGGAACAAGCTTAACTCCACAAGAAAGTCATGAAAGGATAAATCCATTGAATTTATCATGATCAGAAAGGATCCTGAGGGTTTTTTGAGGTGTTTTACAGAGCTGAGGAGCTCTGGAGCCTTTGTCAAGCACCAAGAGCAGCTCTGTCACAGCCCCCAGATTTTACATGGTAAAATCCACATCACTTCCAGGTGTAAGAGAGGCTTCCTTGTGCTCAGCTGAGGCTAAAAACAGAAATGCAAAGTGTTTTCAGGAGTGGGGTTTGGGGAGAGGAGAGCAGGTGGGAATAAGGAGAGGAGCTGGCACTTGAAAATGAATGTGCAGCTGCTGCTGTGAGCACTGCTCTGGCTTTAAAAGGTCCCTAAAATACATCCACGGGGGCATGAAATCTGCAGGGGAGCAGGACTGAAGGGGGGGAAAGGGGGGGAAAAGGGGAAAAAGGGGAAAGGGCGGAAAAGGGGGGGAGAGGGGGGAGAAAGGGGGAGAAAAACTGGAGGAAAAAACGGGGGAAGAAACGGGGGAAAAGGGGGGGAAAAAGGGGGGGGGAAGGGGGGGAAAAGGGAGGAAAAGGGGGGGAAAAAGGGGAGGAAAAGGGGGGGAAAGAGGGGGGAAAAGGGGAGGAAAAGGGGGGGAAAAGGGGGGGAAGGGGGAGGAAAAAGGGGGGGAAGGGGAGGAAAAGGGGGGAGAAAAGGGGGGGGAAAGGGGAGAGGGGGGACAAAGGGGTTGGAAGGGGGGGAAAAAGGGAGGAAAAAGGAGGAAAAAGGTGGGAAAAAGGGGAAAAAAAGGGGGAAAAGGGGAAAAAAGGGGGAAAAGGGGGAAAAGGGGGAAAAGGAGAAAAAGGGAAAGGGGGAAAGGGGGAAAGGGAGAAAAGGAGAAAGGTAGAAAGGAGAAAAGGGGAAAAAGGGAAAAAGGGAAAGGAGGAAAGGGGGAAAGGGGGAAAGGGGGCAGGGGAAAGGGGAAAAGGGAAATAGGAAAAAAAGGAAAAGAGGAAGAATAAAGAAAAAAAAAGGAAAAAATGAAAAAAAAAAAAAAAAAAGGAAAAAAGGGGAAAAAAAAGGAAAAAAGGAAAAAAAGGGGAAAAGGAAGGAAAAAAGGAAAAAGGACACCCCCCCCCCAAATATCCCACATTAAACAAAACAAAAAAACACCCCAATCCCAAAACAAAAAAAACCCAACCCAAAAATACAAAAACCAAACCAAAACCTGAGATGCTAACGACAAAAAAAAAATCCTTTGTTTTTGGCAGCAGTTCCCCCTTCTCAGCAGAGCGTGTTTCAGTATTGGGCTTTCCCAGCTGTAATCAAAAAGGCTCCTACACTGCTAGAAGTGCCACCTTGGTGTCACCTTGCCAGCTGATGACACTGCATGGCAGTGCCAGCCCCACGAACTGGGGAAACAGAGGATTTTCTGTCACTGTCCCAAAGAACTGAGTGGCTCAACGTGCTTGTCAGCTGGCATGGAACAGCAGATAAAAATCAAACAGATTGCCCATTTCTCATTCACATGGATTTCCCCTCAGTTCAGGAAGGATATCGAGGTCCTGGGGCAGGTCCAGAGAAGAGCAAGGAGGCTGGTGAAGGGACTCCAGCACAAGTCCTGTGAGGAAGGGCTGAGGGAGCTGGGGGTGTTGAGGCTGGAGAAGAGGAGGCTCAGGGGAGACCTCATCACTCTCTCCAACTCCCTGAAAGGAGGTTGGAGCCAGGGGGGGTTGGGCTCTTTTCCCAGGCAACTCTCAGCAAGACAAGAGGGCACAAGAGGTCTCAAGTTGTGCCAGGGGAGGTTTAGGTTGGACATGAGAAAGAATTTCTTTCTGGAGAGGGTGATCAGCCATTGGAATGGGCTGCCCAGGGAAGGGGTGGATTCTCCATCCCTGGAGATATTTCAAAAGAGCCTGGATGTGGCACTCAGTGCCATGGGCTGGGAACTGCAGCGGGAGTGGATCAAGGGTTGGACTTGGTGATCTCTGAGGTCCCTTCCAACCCAGCCAGTTCTGTGGTTCTGTGGTTCTTTCAAGGAAAAAGCTCTCTGGTCTAAATTAAGGAGGAATATGCAATTAAATACTTTGCAACCCATAGTAGCTGACATTAAAAATAAATAAAAGCTTGACAAATTCACTCCCACATGACTTAAAGCAATCCTGAAGAGACTGGGTAGGCTCACAGAGGCTTCTGTCCTCAGTGCTCCAAATAAAACTTGGAAATATGACACAAGGATTAGGGAAGGCAATCCCCAGTCTCCTGAATCTCTAGACAAATAACTCCTTTTTCTTCTCTTCTCCTTCAGATTTTCTTGAGGGGAAGTGGAATGAGATGATTCAGCATCACCCATTTTTACTGGAGGGATTAGGACTACAGAGCTAACCCCAAAACTGATGTGTACAGGTTAATTATAGAATCCCAGACTGGAAAGCCCTCTGAATGTATCTACCTGCCTCTATTAACATCTAAGGGTTATTATCAAGAGGGAACAGACTATTTTTCTAGCAAGAAAAATTTAAGAGGCTTTTTTTAATTTTTTTTTTTTTTTAATCTAACTCTCAAAGATGTCAGGAAGATGGTTTTAACCAGTAAAATCTCTCTACAAATGTAGATCATTTTGGCTTCTTCTCCAGTGAGGCTTTAATGGAGACTGAGAACCCTCATCTTACTTTTCTTTTTTGCTTCATTTAAAGTGTTGGTCCAAATTTAAAGAGGTGACACAACAGGAGAAAGGTGCAACTGGGTATTGCCAAGCTAAAAGGGAGCAGGTGAGTAGAAAAATTACTCTGGATGAAAGACAAGGGGTACAAAAATAGCAGAGGTACAAAAGCACAGGGAAATATATCCCCAACTGAGGGGGAGAAATGGGAAAAAAAAAAAAAAAATAGATCCTCCCATACTGGAAGATGCAGAGGAAAAACTATAATGAAACCATGGAGGTTCAAATGCTTAGAAAGAAGGAAAAAAATAGTCACACTTTAAAGTATAAAGGGAAGGAGCTAAGTCATAATTAAGTACAGAACACAGCAGTTTGGTTGAAATAAGCTGCAGACACAATTGCTTGCAGATCACAGCCATACTTTGGCCTAAATATTTCAGCTTTACTCCAAAAAAACTTTATCTTTCATAAGCAGCCTTGGGGAGTCTCTGCAAATCATGAAGTTCACACAGCCTCAGCAGGACAAAAGATAAAATCCTGTGCATGTTTTAACAAAAATGGGCAAAAAAAAAAAAAAAAAAAAAAAGAGATGAAGCAGGAAATGGGAGGCTTAACTGGAACCATAATTTGTCTCCTCATTCCCAGGCTGTGTTTCAGCTGTCAGCTCCCAGCATCTCTCCTACTGATCATCACTCAGAGATTAACACCCCTGAAGAGTTTTATTGCTTCCACTTATATCCAATATATATATCATTGTTTTAGCTAAAAATTCAACCATTCTGACAAGAAAAACTTTTTTAGCAAATCAAAGACAGCAGGCAACATTTCAGCAAGCCCCAGCATATTTCAGGTTTCTCCCTCAACCTGCTTTAACATCCTGGAAGTGAATTATTTATCACAGCCATATATCGTAGTTTATACAATTTATTTATCACATTGAGTATCAAAATCAAAGTTTTTCATACTCCTCACCAGTTCTGCAGCTGGTTTTTTTAATGAAAATCAGAGCTTCCACCACTCTGTGCAACAGGAAAAAAGGAAAAATACCCCGGACGAAAAGATCAAATGCAAACAATGCACTCCAGGAAAGGTTCAAAATATCCTTAATACAATAGATGGTGTTTAGGCATTCAGGCTATGTGTATCCTTATAAATAAACACATATTTGAAGAATGACAGCATAGCTGCTCAGGGATGCCATTTGTTAGTGCATACTCACATATACTTCGTTGTGATCAAAGCGTTTTTTCAGGTTGTTGATGAAGGAATCTTCATTAAGTGGCTCTAAAAGAACCATATCTCCCACCCCTATCATGTCATCTAAGAGTGATGTCTTGACCTCCATTTTGGCCATTTTCTCCTGCCAAAAAAAGAAAAAAAAAAAAAAAAAAAAAAAAAAAATTAGCTCAAAATTATTCCGATTTTTCACAGGTGTTATTCAGTAGCACTACTTAAGGAATAAAAGTTTAAAGCCAAATCAGCCTATGATTTTTTTAAGTATTATTTCCAAATAACATTCTCAAACAATTCCTATCCACCCAGGTAGCCCACACAGTTCCAAACAACTCATTTCTAGCAGTCAGCTCTGCCTTCTGGTCCACTGTGCATTACACGTGAAACTGCAAGAAATGGGAATGAAAATTCCCGTGGGCACCACATCCAGATATTTTGGCTGACTTCACCACGGAGTCCAAATGTCCACAGACCCAAAGTTTTATCAAAAGCTTCACCAGCATCTCCAGTGCATCCTGTTAGGGTTTAAATTTGGCAATACCCCAGCCTGAACTCCTTTCTCACCTTGCATTTCTCATCATTGTTTAATATTTAATATTTCCCATCAATATTTAAATGGAAATAAACTCCTACAGAGACAAAACCCACAAAATTGTGGCTTGATCCATAAACCCTGTTGTCTTGAGTGCCTATATTCCAGTGCAGTGCTGCTCTTGGTTACAGGAACCTACCAAATTATTTCACCTCCTAACCAGTTTTCTTTGGATTTATTTGTAATTTTATTGCTTGAGAGAGCATTTTTGGGGGGTAGCAGCAACCCAGCTGACAAGGTTTCAACAGGGAACCAAAGTAACCAACTCTGATTAAAAAATTCAGACAAAGAAGCCAAGGTCAGCCCAAATCTCAGCACCTATTTGGGTGGCCCAGCCTTTTACCCTTCCAACCTAAAAATTCCAGAGGATGAACTGAGCTCCTCGTGGACTCCAGGCACACAGTCACTGCTTTCAGGATGAGGCTAAAAATTCAAGTTTTGCCAACAACACACATCAAAAACCAAGAGACACCAAGTTGGCAGCAACCTCTCAGCTATGAGACCTTTCCCAGGTTGTCCTTGTCCCCTCTGCCACTGCAGGGTGTTTAATTCTCAACATCTTGTCTTGTTTTTCAAAACACCTCCAGGACACCATAACTACCACTAAAATGTGGACAAGAAACTTGTCTACAAACACTCATTTCCCAATATATTTTCCAAACACCTCTTACACAAGCAGCCTTCACTTGCCATCACAGTTATCCATCAGATAACTAATTTTTAAAAAGCACAACCTTTTATCTCTTGCTTCTGTCCACTGCATTACTACATGTTGAATTTTTTTTAATTATTATTATTATTATTTTTTTTTTTTATTTTTGGAGCAGTGAGTGGCATTTGAGGGATATTAGATCAAAACTTAGGTCGTGTTTGATGTTTTTCCAGATTCAAGGGAGAGAAGCAAAGCTCCCCAGGCAGCAAAGGGAAGTGATGCAGCAAGATGCCCAAAACCTGAACCCAGCCTGGGAATTACTTGAAATTCACATGGAAATGCAAAAACACTGCTGAACTATGCTAACCAACCAAAGCTGAGTCAACTCTGCTAAACAAACAAAAGAGCACTTCTTTTAAACAAAAACACTGCACAAATATTTTTGGAGAGGGAAACACATTTATTCCAAAAAAAGTTCACCTCTCAGAATCACCAAGAAAATTTTAAACATTCAGAGAATTTTTTCAGAGGTATCACTTCAACTTCTGGCTCCCATTAAGGCAAATTCTTTGAACTACCAGGCTCGTTTCCATGACCTAATCACTTCCCATCCACCAGGTAAAGCCCAAACAAATTGTTCTTTTTGAAAAGAAAATTCTCAAGTATGGAACTTATTAAATATTGAGTTTGTAGTTTAAAAAAAAAAAAAAAAAAAGTCAACATAAAAATCCTAATATGGGCAATTTCAACTTATAATTTAAGTTCTAAGTAGCATACCTCATCTAATATTGGGGAATTACATCCCAACTACCACACTCCTTGCATCACTGCTGGGGAATTTCAAGCCCAAGGGCAGCCAAACCCCTCAAGGACACCCATGGATTCTCCAGCTCAGAGGCACATTTTGCAGGAGAGATGCACAAAGACACCACATCTACTACAAAAAGCTGGATCAGAAAGTTGTGCTCAAATGCCAGTTGATCAATATATATTTGAAAAGTTCTATTTTATGGTCAATGGTTAATTTTTATCTTGTTTTTGTCCATGGTAATTTGACTTTCATGCTCTGGTTAAAATATTTCCATTAATGTGAGAGCAAGAAAATATTTGAAACACAGGTGATGAAAAAAAATGGACATTATGTCTAGACTGACTTTGAATTCTCTAAATCATTTGCAAAAATTCAGCTTTTGCAAAACACCCACTAAAGATGACTTTATGCACTGATGTATGATTCAGGAGCATCCTGCCATAGCAAGGTTCTTATCCTCCACTTTAATGGGATCCAGGCATTAATCCCTGCTCTGCTTTAGCTAAAAACACAGGAATATCTGGCAAGCTTGGGGGGTAATTTGGTTGCCTATTTGAAGCAACAGGTGGGGGTAAAAACTACTGTTAGGGGTTGGGGGCTGACCTGCTGGAGAGCAGTGTAGGTGAAAGAGACCTGGGGGTCCTGGTAGACAAGAAGATGCCCATGAGCCAGCAATGTGCCCTTGTGGCCAAGAAGGCCAATGGCATCCTGGGGTGCATTAGAAAGGGTGTGGTTAGTAGGTCAAGAGAGGTTCTCCTCCCCCTCTATTCTGCATTGGTGAGGCCTCACCTGGAGTACTGTGTCCAGTTCTGGGCCCCTCAGTTCAAGAAGGACAGGGAAGTGCTTGAAAGAGTCCAGCGCAGAGCTACTGAGATGATTAAGGGAGTGGAACATCTCCCTTATGAGGAAAGGCTGAGGGAGCTGGGGCTCTTTAGTTTGGAGAAAAGGAGACTGAGGGGTGACCTCATCAATGTTTTCAAATATGTAAGGGGTGAGTGTCAGGGAGATGGAGTTAGGCTTTTCTCAGTGGTGACCAGTGATAGGACAAGGGGTAATGGGTGTAAATTGGAGCATAGGAGGTTCAAGTTGAATATCAGAAAAAATTTTTTTACTGTAAGGGTGACAGAGCCCTGGAACAGGCTGCCCAGGGGGGTTGTGGAGTCTCCTTCACTGGAGACATTCAAAACCCACCTGGACACGTTCCTAGGGGATGTACTCTAGGGGGCCCTGCTCTGGCAGGGGGGGTTGGACTAGATGATCTTTCCAGGTCCCTTCCAACCCCTAGGATTCTATGATTCTATGATTTAACCCACTAGAAGAATGTCATAGGAGATCTACAGACAGAGCTTTCAGACCAAAAAAACCAAAACCAAACCAACCTGAAAAATCAGCACACTGCACAGAAATAAAAAATAAAAGCAATCAAATCTTTGCTACGTTGCAAGATTAAACTTCAGTCAAGGTTTGTGGCAATAATGTCTAAGAAGCTCAGAAACTCAATCTGGACCCACGTCCAAGGCTTTATATTTGCCAGATATTCAAAGTGGAGAACACTACATAAAAACAAGCAGCTTCTCTAAAAAGATCTCTAAACAGATTAAAATTTCTCAAGAACCATTTGGATGAACCAGAACCATCAGAAGGATGGGACCCAAGTGTATTTCCAGTGTCAGAGAGCTCAGCCAGGACCTAAACCACAGCTGTGCTGAGGAGAGAGCCCCAGGAATTAGGGGGGAACCTAATGAACCAGATGGGCTGTGTCCTTTAAACCAAGGGCACATCCAGTTGCTTTCAAATGAAGATTGCTGGAAATTGCTGGAAATAGTGGAAATTCAATAAGAAGTAACCTAAAAATGGAAGTGGGACTCCCTCAGTTTATCTAAAACGTTGCTTTTGGGACTGTAAGATTTCCTTCTGTTGACACGAAGAAAAAGGACAGCACTGTAAAAAAATCACAGCTGCAAATTATTAGAAGTCTCATATAGCAACAAATTAACTGAGGAAAAAAAAAAAAAAATCTTCTTGCAGCCTGCAAATTCGATTCTTTCTCAGACATTTTCTGATCTCTCCCACACTCACTGACCACTTGGGTTCTCCCAAATTTACCTTCCTTATCCCTAAAGCAAACAGTTGTAGCAGTTCAGAACTCTCCAGTCAGCTGCCAAATCTGCTCCTTCTCACTTTGGTCCCACAGCCAGGCCTTAATTCAATGGAGTGAGAGCACTTTCAACAAGTTTCCACTCTCAGAAGAATAAAAAGGACTCTTCAGTGATGCTTCACAGCTTGAGCTGTTTTATGTTGGACAAGATGCTCAGCAGGAGGAGAAGGGCTGGGCACGCTACATCTGTGAGATGCTTTTATCCACATGCTCCCAAGTTCCTTTTAAAACCCAGAGTGCTGCACCTTGCAGTGCCTGGGATTGCCATCCAGCTAGGACCTGAAACCTTCCCTGGTCCTTGGATGGATGGCAAATTCAAAAGCACCCTAATTCTGCACCCTAATGTCAGCCCCTCTGAGAGAAGAGCTAAACTGTAAGTAGAAGGTGATAGAGAGAACAGGCAAAACCCCAAAAGTTTTGTACCACTGAGTGCACACATTCTCTAAGGGGAAACCTCTGATAACCACTTTGTTATCAGCACACAGCATGTTATGGAATTATCCAAGGTTTTCCAACATCACCCTCATCCTGTAAAACAGCAGCAACTCTCAGCAGCTGCCTCCAGATGTGCACACATCTGCATCTCCCTACCACAAGAAAGACATGGAGGTGCTGGAGCATGGCCAGAGAAGGGCCAGGAGGATGCTCAGAGGGCTGGAGCACCCTTGGGAATGGACTTCCCAGGATGTCAGGAAGTGATAGGAGCAAGGGGAATGGATTCAAACTAGAGGAGGGGAGATTTAGGCTGAAAGTTAGGAAGAAGTTCCTCACCATGAGGGTGGTGAGACCCTGGCACAGGTTGCCCAGAGAGGGGGTGGAAGCCCCAGCCCTGGAAGTTTTTAAGGCCTGGACAGGGCTCTGAGCAACCTGAGCTGGTGGGAGGTTCTATCCATGGCAGGGGGCTTGGAACTGGATGATATTAAAGGTCCCTTCAAACCCTGAAAATTCTATGATTTGCTGCACTGGAATTATCACTGGCTGAAGAGGTGGGAGATGGCTTGGGTTTTTTTTTGTGGCATTGTAGCTAAAGGCCAATCCCCACCCTCAAAGCTGTGACAACAGAAGTACCCACATATGCTTCAAGCTCTGGTTATTAAAAAAAAAACCCCACTCAAAACCCACTTTGGTTTCACTACCACCAACTCACTGTAGGAAGAAGCATCTTTTTCTTCTATAAAAGCTACCAGGGACAACCTGCAGCATCAGTAATTCAGCATGAGAGTTCAGACTGATTTCATGTTCCAGGTCTGATCCTGAGCTGTAATTACATTCACCCACTCATTCCCTTTTTTTTTCCTCTCTCAGGGAGCAATCAGCCCACACAGCACAGGGACAATGAGAGGCCACTGCTGCAAAAAGCAGTGAGGGACACAGGGTCATTTCTTGAACAAAACAAACCCAAAAGGGACTCCAGCCCTCTTGCACTACTCCTGACAAGCAATTTAGCAAGAGGGGGGATTTAAATTTGTCCTGTTCTGCTGCCTAATTAAACCCTACAGATCCCTGCCTTCTGACTGATCCCCAGAAGGCTCAAGTCCAGTGGAAACACCTTGTGCTGGTTCACCCTGAACTATTCTACTGCCCTTCCCACTCACAGCTACATTTCCTGCTAGCAGAATGTACAGAAAACATTGGTATCATCCAGAGAAAATATTTACTTTGCCTCCCCTAAGTTTTTTCATTCTCTGGATGCTCCAGTGCACCCAATATTCCCTGTCCATTGCCACCAGCACCTTCCAGCCCAGCTGGGGATGCTCACAGATGTTGCTCTGCCACCATCAAGGTGATGCTGAAACCAGCATGACAGTGCAGCCCAGGATTTCTTCCAGCAAGGAAATGGACTTGAGAATCCTGGCAGCCAGATTGCAGGCTGGGATGTGAACAGATATTGCAATAAAAGCACTCCTGGAAAACTAAAATGCTTCCTCTTGACTCTCCACGGTTCCTTTTGGTTTGGCCAATGTCTGAGTATCTCCTGAATTCCCTTCTCTCCCAGTCCTCCTGAACAAATCAGGGTTTCCCAAAGTGAAAAAGCTTATTAAAAAAAACAAAAAAGCTCATCTATGGGAAATGTCAGCTAATTCAAAAGCCCCATCTCACCTACCAAGCCAGAGCTGTGATTTGAAAGCCTTGTGCAACTCCTCTTTATTTTCCGTGGGCACTGAGCATTACACATGCATACCAGATTCCTTGAGCAGTTCCCAACAAACAGCTCTGGTAAGCTGCAAAAGGAAGAAAATGTGGCATTACAGGGGCATATTTGTATTAGGACTGGAGGAATGTTTGCATTCAGCAGCAGCTCAATGGGAAGGGCTCTTTGGCAACATCAGATTAGGAGAGAGTTGCGCCCCACTGCCTGCAATTTAGATGAGAGATTTGTCCAGCAGAATTCCAGAGGAGGGACCAATGCTCTGCTGGCTCCTACCACCTGGATGCCAGGCATTCACCTAAAGGTTGGGCAACTTTCCTTCAGGAAGGAAAAAGGCCACTCGAAGCACTGCTGAACAAGCTGCTGCAACCAGGTGAAACGGTGGCAGCTTGGAGCACCTGAGCAACAAGAGGCTGAGCTGGAGTTTAGGGAAAAAAACCAGTTTAATAACTGGAGTTCATTGGGAAGTGTCAAAAATGTTCCTTAGGACATTGTCTCCAAATGGTATCAACAGTGGTTGAAGTTTTCTTCATTAGCAGGCCTCAAGCCCTTCCTGAACACAGAGGTTTGGTTGCTGTTGCTCGAGTTCTCTGGCAGCTCCTGTGGGGGTACTGTTGGGTTTTGTGTTTTGTTTGGATCTTTTTTTTTTTTTTTACATTATTTTATTTTACATTATTTTTTGTTTGGTTACCAGCAACATTAAGCAGTAATTAGTTATCATCAGTCCCCCAAAAACGAGATGCCCCTTTTACACCTCTGTCCATCACAAGCCTAAGAGACCCTGGGGTCTCTACTCTATTGCTTGTCCTCATGCTCCCAGCATACAGGTTTTTCTGATAATTATTTTGCAACCACACCACCATAACAGCCACCAGGAATTGCAGTCAGAGGTTAATCTATTTCCCAAGGTAACTTCCAGACTTTAACTCACCTGGGTTGGTCATACAGTCATGCTAGGTTTTGGAAAAACATTGGAACATTGCTAGGATACCCTTCTTTAGCTCCTGCTAAAATACAGCCTTAAAAAAATAAAAATAAATCAATGAAATGTGTAAAAATATCCATTTTTACTCTGCAAAAGTTCCTTCACATTTTTTAATTACACTGACAGGCCTCAAAATTCCAGGTATGGAGTAGCCTTTTCTGTAAACGGTTGTTCTGGAGCCTGAATGTTATTTAGTTATTTATTTAGTAATTATTTCTGTTTAATGGGGAGAACAACCTTGGCCATTTTCAATGCATCTGGAAATAGGTCTTCACAAGCAAGGCTGTTTGCAGTCCAAAATTCTGGTTAAATTCCCACTGACTTCAGCAGAAACAATATTCAGGGTGGTTTCTTACATTTAGGCTTTCTTTAGTCATTGTCTAACCACAAAGTTTTATGATCATTCCAGGTCCACATCTACAGAAAGGGATGAGATATTCAGGGATAAAGGGGACCTCTTTTTAGCACATACCTTGCTAAGATTCTCTTGAATCTTTTCCAAAATGTGGCTGCAAAAACCAGAAGTTGTCAAGGGTCCTGCCTGCCTCCAACAACTGGATTTCAAACTGACAAAGCTCTTGGGACAACATGAATTTTAAAAAGTTGTAACATGAATTTTAAAAAGTTGTCTGTACAGAACGTGAACACAAAGAAAATGTCTTCATTCTTTAAAATAAAATAAAATAATAATAATAATGCCCACAAAAATTAGCCTTTACTACTGGATAGTCCAACTCCACTAAGCAGGGAGCTTTTAAGCTGATTATCTCCATCTTTAAAGCTGCCGTTTGAAGTTTTCTGCCCTTTTTTTTTTTTTTTTTTTTGGGATCCAGCCCAATCCAAAGGTTATGTTTGCATAGCTGTTGCAGAACAGGGGGAACAAAACCCAAGGTAGCACTTATTTATTTTGGGGGATCTTCTTTGTTTGTTGTGTGTCACACGCCAGCGGTTTGGCTGCCACACCAGAGCTCGCATTCAAAAGATCCCTCACAAAATTCCCCTACAAAACAAAGTGAAAACACTTCTTCCAACCAAGGTTTCCCTCCTTTTGGAAGGATCAAGCAATCGAGTTTGATTGAGATATTTTATTTTTACTTTTATCATAATGGGGTTTTTATTTCCCCTTGCCACAAGCATCCGGGCACAGAGCCAGCCTTGCCCTGCTCAGTCAGCACATCCCTGGTACAGGCAACAGAAATCTACTCCTGGTGGGGCAACTGGGGTAAATACCAAGTAATATCATGTCAGTAAGGTGGGTATTAAGAGATGACTTAATATTAAGGGTTAAATAGCAGAGTACACCCTAATCTTCTCCTCAAACACTTGTGTGAGTTGCCTGCTAAGCAGTCAGTGATGAGCTGGGAGATATGCAGAATGTGAAATAACAGAACAGGTAAGACCACAGCTTCACTCAGCTGCCAACAGCAGGAGGAAAAGCAGCTACAGAAAGCTGTCAGAGCAGTCACTGAGCCAGATTTAAAACTGGGAATAGCCAAACACAAAGCTAACCAGGAGAGTCAAGAAATCTGTGCCTGAGAAGCAGCTCTGGTGCCACCCAGATGTCCCCAAGCTGCTGGCAGACACTGTCCTGCCCACAAAGCTCCAAGTTTCCAAGTTCCCTTCCAAGCAGTAAAAGTCTGGGTAAGGCTAAAATTTGCATGGCTGATATTTCCTTACCAATGACTTTCCTTTTCCATTTCAAGCAGAAGGAAAAGAAGTCACCTAAGCACAACCTCAGAGATCTTATTCCTGCCCATTGCAATTTTTTCATCTTGGAAACCTCACCTGATGGGCTCTTTGTAAACAATATTTGGAATGGTTTTAGGCTGAGATTTGACGTAGATCAAGACATGTAGAGCTAGCAAGGTTTTTTGTTTTTTTTTTATTTATGTGTCCACTCCCTCACATTGAATTTCATTCAAAAGGCAGAGGAGTTAAGGACAACATAATAGCTGATTTTTCACCCATCTGTAGGAGCAGGCAGGAGAGGAGATGGAAGCATAAGGGCTTCATCAAACACTGCAAGGAGAACAAACACCTGATGAAGAACCCCAGGGCCACAGCAGGAGAAAAACTTCAAATGGAAATGATGGCTTCTTTGTAACTCAGCCCATCTCCCTCCTCAGGAGAAAAACCCACAGGAAGTCAGACTTGATTAGTCCCATTTCTCCCAGGACTAGCTGCCAAGGTAACAGAGCAGGGCAACATTTCACCTTCCAATCTGCCATCCCTGTCTATTCTGTGCATCAGCTTCTCTTCAGGAGAACTGTTATTTTTAATGAAAAGCACAGAGGGGGAAGGAAGAAAATAAAATAAAACAAATCTGGATGCAGGTGTTGCAGGAAGAGGAAGCAATGTCTGCCCTCACCCAGGCTAAAAAAAAAAAGACTCTATTTAAGGGCAAGGGAGGCTTAGATAAATTACATATGCTGTTTAGACATGTTTGGTTGTCTCAGGTGTTGAACTAAACCCACAGTTTTGTCATTTTCATTCTCAGCAGTCGTTTTCAGCAGGGCACCTCAAATCACAGGATAAAAGTCACGCATTTTTAAATCAAGATATCTCCAGCTCTTCCTGTGTGTCTCTTATCAAGAGATATCTCAGACAATGAGGGTGATTGAACACACAGTAATCCCTCTTGTCCAGATGTCTGTGAAGCAAGAAGGCAGCAGACTGGTTTTATTAACATCTAGCATGATAAAAAAAGGCATTTCCAAACGAAACGTAACACTTAACAGATTTAAGAGAGGGACACCTCCTAAAACATCAATAGAAAGCACCTCCCTTCAGTAGGAAAACAGCTGGCCTCATGGCTGTTTCCAGGTATACTCACAACTACAAAACCCCATGTTGTTTTTTTTTTTCCACCTGGTAGTTTCAGGAAGCAAAAAGTTCCATTCCCATGAGACAGGAGTCAGAAATCTCTTACGGGGTACAAGGAGCTCCAGCTCTACCCCTGCTTGCCAGAAGATTTCACAGGGCTTCTCCTGGAGTGAACTTTGCCTCTTACCACAGCCTTGCTCTCTTTGATCACTGGAGTCATCTCCAGGAGGTAATCTCCAGGAGGTAATCTCCAGAGCCCTTTTAACTCCAGCAGCCTGACAGGCTGTGATCTGAACAGTGGCAGCAGCTCCTCTATCAGGTCTGCAAGTTCTGAGCCTGGTGCCAAAAACCTCTGTATCCCAGAATCAGGACTACTACACACTGCTCTACTCCAGAGGCTTGAGTTTTTTTCAGCCTTCTCATGTGTCATGAGAAATCTTTCCTCCAGAGTGCCTGATTTCCAGGCTGAATTAATTCCTGGTCAGCAAATCACCACCTCCCCTTCTTGTCATTCAAATTCTACTGGGCTCTGGTTTTGTTGTTAACTTTCCATGTGTTTTCCCCTCCACAGGAAAATAATTAGAGGGGATCTTCCTACAGCCCTCATTCTGAATAAGGCACAGCCAGACTGCTTATTTTCCTCTTGGTGGCTTCCCTGTCCCCAAGAGCATCCTGACAGCCCCTTTCTGCTCCCACTCCCATTTGAGCCCATGGTTGCTGAGCAGAGTTAACCAAGGCTGGACAGAGGATTCCTGGTACCTGGTGGCAGAAATATTTCCTCACCACAACTAGGAATATACCTTCAGAGAGTCAGGGATTCATTGTTTAGTTTTCACCCCCTCCACTATCCCTTCCCTCCCCCAAAAGCTTCACCTGGAATCAGCACTTCCTGAGCTTTCCCTGGACTCAGCTCTCCATCAGTCACAGACTTAGTCTCCCAGGTAAAAACAAGAAAAGTTCTCCACACACTCAGTAACCACCTGGTTCAGCTATTCCCCAGAATAATCTGCCTTTCATCCCCCCACCATCTCCCTTCTGCCCTCTCTCCCAGCCTCTCTTGATGAGAAGGTAAAGCAGCTGCTACTCCTACAGCAAATAAGACCTCCCAGGTATTCCTTCCTTCCCAGTGGATAAGCACTAGAAAAAGCTTTTTTTTCCTTCCCAGTGGATAAGCACCAGAAAAAGCTATTTTTTTTCTCCACCCTCAAACATGAAGCTCTAGGAAAGCTGCTTGGGGGTGGTTAACTGGTCCCCAGGGTGCCAAAAGAAATGGCATCTCTTCATCTCTCAGCAAGCATCACCAGTGCCTCTCTGTTAAGCTGCTCATTTATTTGGGCAGTGGAACACTGAAGAGGATGAAAACCAACCCCACTCCCTTTTCCACAGCTCTCCAGAAGCAGAACTTCTCATTGCAGTGCCATCCAAAAAGTCCTTGTTGCATTAAGGATCCTTCTCTGAGCTCAAAGGCCACCCTTACCTTTCCTGCAAATTGTTTTAACACAAAGACATTAAAATACAAAGAGCAAGGGCAACTTCCTCTGCTTGAGCTTTCTCAAGGTACAGAATTCAACACACCATCACCCAGTGGTTTCCTCATTTCTGAGGTGCAGGTTTGCAAAGGTCAGTGGAAAATATTAAAGTGCAGTATCAGGATATTACATATGTTCCATTGTGCATAAAAACCTGGTTACCTTAAGAGTAAATCTTTACAAAGATATTCAAATATCAGCATGGTCTTTTAATCATGAGGGAGAACAGATCCCTACAGAACACACACACAAAAGAGTAGAAGGATACATTTCAGGATGTAACTGCTCTGTACCTGGTTTTCCTTCCCTTGTAGTAAATCCTGCAGTTTAATTATTCTTATTCCTAATTCAAAGTAACCCCCAGTAGCACTTTAGAGCATACAAACTATGAAATTATGAAAAACTACAGAAAAAGAAGCAGAGACTAAAAAGGAAGAGAGCTTGCATAAAGAGCATATTTGTGGGCCTAGGAAACTTGTACCAATGCTCACCAGAATGTGGTCACAAACTTTTTAAAACTGCTTTCTGCTGACAGTAGGGAAAATTGAGTCTGCCCTTGCTGCCTTTATTTAGCAAATAAATAAATCAAACAGCAAACACTTGTGATAGTACAACCACCACCAATTTCTGGTACTCAGCACCTATTCCTCATCATTATCCCCACTTTTTCTACTCCCACCTCTGCAAAGGAGAAGATGTTTGTGACAGTAACTGCTTCCCACCCTCACTCCTGGGGATATTTGGATTCCTGAGCTTGGGCTTTCATCTCCTTTGGTAAAATGTTTAATCTGGCTGCTCAGGCTGGAGGCCACCTCTCCAATTGCTATCATCTCAAAGGTGGAAACATTGGTGTGGCTGGGTACAGGACTTTTCCACTGGGAAGAAAAGATGCAGCTTTTGCCTCTGGGGTAAATTACTCCTTCTATTTTGTCTGCACAAAAGGATTCCCCAACCATTTGCATCTGAAAGGGACACTTGGTAAGTTTTTTTTGCCTCTGAAATTTTGAAATTTCCCTCTTTTCCACAGTGACTTTGGTAGCAGACTTCGAATGTATCAAGAAATGGACACAAGTTTACTTCCCAAATGCAAATTCCCAGTAGGTGGGAGAAACAAAAAAAATCAAGTTTGTGAATGGTTTTCTCCAAAACCTAAACCACTACCTCTTTGCATTGAAAAAGACAAATTGGATGGTTCTAGCCCTGAGGGTTGATGATAGATCAGTCTAAAAATCTTTGCAAGGAACTGCAAAGACTCTACAGCAAGTTAAAAAAAAGGTAAGCAAAAGGTATGAGAAACTGCTTTGGTCTTACCCATTTTTTCAAACACAGGGAAATGGACTAAAAATGTCAGGAATCACTGAAAATGGCCATGCATACTCTTACAAAAGCTCTACTCCAGCTCTACTCAAAGGAGAGCCTGTGGCAGGCCAGGCTGGTCCAGGAGGGTCCCACAGATACAGGGTGTGAGTGCAATAAACACATTATCCCAATGGCTTCTGGAGGATGGGGACAGGTACCAGAGGTCAGGGAAGACACCAAGTTAGAGAAAAAACAGCTTGACAGGGCACTAAGGGCAAAAATTATGAGGAACTGTTGAAAAGAACTGATGTGCCTAGTGAGGGCTGGAAGATGGGAACCCCAGGCAGGGTCACAGGAAAACTTCCTTTATTTGCTTGGTGAGCAGAGGTGCTTCTCTGGTTCAAAGGGAAAAACACCTACTGTGCTTCTTTTATGTATTTTTATGTATGTGAAAAGGACATGGAAAATTTTTTCCCTGCTCTCCACCTTTTGTTCAGACACCAAAATCTGGAATCCTATAAACTAAGCAAGCAAAGCTTTCACAATACAAGCAAACTGGGACACAGCTGTAAAGAGCACACATCTGGAAGCTAATGCTCAAAACCACCAGGATGAAAGAAAAAAGACCCTTGAAGAAAAAGATGAAGAAAAAAAGACCCTTGTTGCAGTTCCAGTAGCTGCTATAGCACAGAGCTGCAGCCTTCCCACTACCCCATCAGTGCAAAAAATCCAAATCCTTGTTTTTTTCTCTTCATTCTAGGAACTGCAAAGCAGGAGAACAGCCATGTTTACTATTTGCTGTTTCTTTATGACAAGGCCTGCCTTGATGTTAGCTTCTACATCAGAAATTCAGCTCTGGTTTCCTTCTTTTTGGAGGATATGAGCGCAGAGGTTACAGAAGGGTGTAATTGGAGCTGTTACTTCCTTTCCCCGTTGAAGAGAAAAAGCTGTGGATCAAGTTACAAACTCAAGGGCTGGCCATCAGGGCTGCAGCCTTCCCAATTTTTTTTCACCCGTAGGTCCCCCCAACAAACCGGAGAAGCTATTTAAATGGCTCAGAGAATTCTAAAGGACTTAAGTTCACAGGCTACTAAGAGGGGGGGAAAAACCTTTATTTTTTTGTCTCGCAGCAAACTCAGGAAATTCCCCAAGCTTGACGCCTGCAGTCACTCAAATCACCATTTTCCATGTAGGTTTGTTCTTTTGCACAATAAAAAGGATGAATGAAATATAAGTGAAGATTTATGGGATGGTCTGACACGTGAGGAAGCTGGGGATGGGTAACATTTGTCCCAGAACACATTGGGAAGCAAAAGGAGGGGACTGAGCATCCAGCTTGGCCCACACGAGCACCGGGATGTTCTCCAAACTCTCCCACTTGGGCTTTCTTCACCTTCCTCTCTGATTCCCAAGCCACTGCTACTACAGCCACAGAACAAAGATGAGATCAGACTCCAGCATGAGGAATTTCTGTTCCCACAGAGCTCAGAGAAACCGGATGATCTCAGAGGATCATGTGAAGAAAGTCCATGACACTTCCATGAGGCAGAGTCTCTCCAGTGTCTTGCCAGCAGTTTCTTAAGAGTGCACAGTGGGAAAAATTAATGGCTTTGCTTATGTTTCCAATTTCTCTCTCCCACTTCCTCCTCTCATTTGCCAGGCTTTTATTTTCCCTCCCCCCAGTGCCACTAGTAGGCTTGCAATGTACATTTGCCCTTCCAAAGGGAGCTACATCAAGTCTTGCACAACGTTTGAAAGGGCTAACACACACAGATAAATTAAATTATTGTGCCCTGGCATTGGTTCCTCATGGAGTTCCTCCCCACAGATGTGATTTAACATGGTCTCATAAAAAAAAAAAAAAAAAAAAAAAAAAAGAAAAGAAAAAGAAAAGAAAAAAAGTCAAGTTTCTGTGATGCTTCCATGAGTCCTTTCCCCTTTTGCTTTGTGGAGCACTCAGTCTGTTCGTGGTACCCTTAGGGAGCCAGAAGCTTTGGAGATGTCCAACCTGTGTGGGGTGTTAGGTGGCATATTTGATGGACAAGTTCCCCCCTGTCCTTAGGAAAGAGGATGCTTCTGGAAAAAACCATCATGCCAGGAATTACTACACCGTGGTAGATGGAGGTGAGTGGTGAGCACTCCATGCTGCTCTGGGAGTAACAGGAATGCTCCAACCTCGACACAAAATTGACACAAAATCAAGCCACTCAGCACTGAATTAGAGGCGTTTTTAAAGTAAGGTCTGGCACAACTGGCAACAAAAGTATAAGAAGAACACCATTACCTCGAAGATATTTCAAACCAGCCAAGCACTGAATTGTACTTTAACAGATGGGTCAGGCTATTTCTGTTCCCTACCACTGCCCGTTTTGGGGGAAAGCCTTGTTTTTTGACCCTGGGCTTGACAAAGTGCTGATTCATGCAGGGAAGGATGGGCAGCTTGTTGCCAGCCTTAATTCACAAATAACAATAGGACAGACGGATATGGGAAACTCATGATTCAACACAAAAAATTGCAGTGTCAGCCCTTTTACCTGACTTTTACTTTTTTTTTTTTTTTTTTTTTTTTTTTCGGTGGCGATTTCTAACCTGGAGAAATTTTAATTCCTTTCTCCAAAGTACGTTTTAAGAGTACTTGGCTTTTTTTTTTTTTTTTTTTTTTTGTTAGTTTTTTCATCCCTGTTAGGTTTCTCCTTTGGGATAGTGGTTCTGTTATGTAGCAACCGACTCAATCGCAGTGCTTGGAAATTCCAAAGGTTTCCAAACGACTCGGAAAAAAAGCAAATAGCATGCAGGGCACTACCTATACCCATCCCTACTTTGCACAGGTACTGCGGGCAAGACAAACGAGTGCTGCACCAAGACACTCGGTGGCCGTATCCCTGCCGGGATGGCCATTGTCCTGCCCATTTCAAGGAACAAAGAGATGCCCTTCCCAAAACACGGCGGCACCAGATGTCCTACTCCCCGCAGCCTCTCCAGGCGCAGGCAGACTGCCCTAGCTGGGAGGTTTCACCAAACTATCCCCGCCGGGAAGAAGCTCTTTGGGACAACGACCCTGCCCTTCCAAGCCCTTTCTCCAAAGTCTCTTGCTCCGAAAGTTGCCCGGCGGCAGAACTCATCGTCCTGCTCCAAGTCACCGACACCCTCCCTTCCCACGGTCCTGCCTTCTCTCTCCCTGTACTTTTGTCAGTGAAGCGAAGCCGCGCACACACGGGAATTATTTTAGATTTAAAAAAAAAAAAAAAAAGCAACAAAAAACAAACAAACAAAAAACCCAACATCCACCCCCCCCCCCCCAAAAAAAAAAAAAAAAAAAAACCAAAACAAAACAACAACAACAAAAAAACAACCCAAAAACGCAATCACACACAAAAACCCCACAGATGCTACGGTCCCTTTCCACAAAAGCACATGCACACATATTCTTATTTTAAAGAGTAAGATCCGGACCATCTCCTCGTGTCCCCACACCAGCATTCACGCCTCAATTTCAGTCCCCTAACCCCCCAAAACCACCCACCAGATGCCAACGAAAGCCCGAAAGCCTCAACTCCCCCCTAAATCGTCCCGAAGCCGCAGTTCAGCTCCGGGAAAGGGACGCCCGGGAGTGCCCGGGGATCCCCGAGTTCGGACCCCGGCACCGCCGCTCCCCTCTCCCGCAGCACCCAGCGCCGAGACCCCGCACCCCGCAGCCCCATCCGGGTGCGGGGAACGGCGGGTCCCGTCCCATCCCACCGGGCTGCCCATGCGGGAGCCCCCTCCTCACAACAAAGGGGTCCGGCCGTGCGGATGCCGGGAGGGAAGCCCTTACCTCTGCCTTACCGAAGGGCGATGCCCGCCGTCCCGCGGCAGCCCGACGCCTCTCGCCCCGAACCGCCCCGCCGGAGCTCAGCGGAACAGAACCGAACCGAACCGAACCGAACCGAACGGAGCGGGGCGCGGCGCGGTCCTCCCCGCCCGATCCTCCGAGGGGCGGAGGCGCCGCCGCCCGCCGGCCCCCGGCAGCGCCCGCCCGGCCTCGCAGCGCCCTCCGGCGGGCACCGACCCGGCCCGGGACCCGGCCTTCTGTGACTCCGAACCGGGGGTTTCCTCACCTGCCTCCCTCCTCCCCCCTCATCTCCACCTTCGTGGGCTGCAAAGGGGGGACCGAGGGTGTTTCAGCCGTCCTGTGGGTTGTAGCGTGGTGACCTGAAACCTGTGAGCATCCACAGTTCGTGGAATGGTTCTGGTTGGAAAAGGCTCCTAAAAAACCATCGAGGCCAACAGCTAACCCAGCAATGCCAAGGCCACCGCTAAACCACATCCCTCAGCTTTTAAAGCCCTCCGGGGATGGGGACTCCACCACTTCCCTAGACCAAGAAATATTCCCTAATATCCAACCTAAACCTCCCCTGGCATAACTCGGGGTCGTTTCCTTTTATTCTGTCACCCAGTCCTTTGGAGAAGAGGCTGAGCCCACCTCGCTACAACCCCCTTCCAGGAGGCAAGAAGGTCCCTCCTCAGCCTCCTCCTCTCCAGACTGAACAACCCCAGTTCCCCCAGCCCCTCCAGTTCTCCGGTTGCACCCTGGTATTCTTTAGTTTTCTGTATACCTCACCTTAAGTCTCCAAAACTTAAACAAAATAGAGAAACTGACCTGGTTTGGGCATGAAATTGAGCATCCCCGGTGAGATTTCTGCAAGAATGTTTTCAGCACCTCCTCAGAACATTTTAAATGTAAGCATTTGAAAGGATTTACATCAAGCTTTGGCAGAACCTGTCTTATCTGCCCAATTCTGCCCTGATAAGCACATAAGCCACCAGCAATGTAGGATGACTCCTCCTTTGTGTGCAAAGAGGGGGGGGGAAAGGACAGAAACCCCCCTAAGGGCTGTATTCTTACTTTATCTCAGCCATTCCCTGGCCTGAATCTGGGTCTGAGGACAAGTAAGAAGCCATTTGTCCCCAAGCCCATAAAACCTGCCCAGATGAGGCAGGGGAGTTCTTAGATCCCACTTCTTACACTCACACATTTCCTGACGAAGCACCCGAGGTGCAAAGTTTCACTACATGTGCTTTTTTTTTTCCTAAGAAACCACCCACCAAATTAGACTTCTGTTACTTTTTTTTTTTTTTTCATCACTGCAAGTAGGCTTTTTCCAAGCTGGGTTGTCCTTAAATAGCAACAAGCTCCAATTCATCTGCAGGCAAACCCCACGTTTGCTAATTAAGAGTGAAGAGGACCTGAACTGCAGGCACAGGGCCAAAACTCTTCAGGATGTGCCAGAAATCCAGTTTACATCACCAGATTCAATAGGATCAGAACCATACAGCAAAGATGCAAAATGCATTTTTAAAACCTTCCCTATTAAAACACTCCTGTTATTTCAAATAATGTGTTTTCAGCTAACTATCATATTCCTTGGTAGCTTTTCTGCATATATAAAGAGATTTTATTCTCAATTTTTCCAACCTGTTACAATACAGATGTTGCAGAGAGCTTCTGGATAAATCCCAGGACCTGGAGCCCTCCAGCCCTGCTGATGCATAGATTCATCACTTTTATTATCTTTATTTCAGAGCAGATGTTTAGCTTTTAAAAATCTGCCCCATCCTTAAGTTTTTACTACCTGTAAAAATGATGATTGTTTTCATCAGAAGTGGCCAGAACTGGTCCAACAAAATATTTTTCCAGCTGAAAAACTGAGGGCTTGGTCAAAACTCAGTTCTGTGGTAGCAGTGACAGTCTGAGGCAGATTTCTCAGGAAGGTTAAGGTAGGTTTGGGGTAGTCTGAAAGAGACACAGACAAAAACCATCCCCAAGCAGCACCAGGACCCATTCCTTTTGCCCAGGTCTCCATTGAGGTCTCAGCTTGCTGTTCTGGGACATAACTATTGCATTCCTTCCCAATTAATGAACTGGGCCAGGGAGGGGGCTAAGTAATTGCCTTTTACCCCAAATCTAAATGAAAACAAAGCTCAAGTTTTTGGAAGGCAAGCAGTTACTGTCCAGCCAACACTATTTCTCAACAACACAGCCAATAAGTAGCATCACCACAGAGGAACTGCAAACATTTCACAGGGAAAGTCTCTATTTCAACTTTACACATTAAAATTACCCTCAGTCATTGCAGAGCCATGAAAATACAAAATTTCCTACCTCAGAGGTTAAAATTCTCCAAAGAGCAGTGTCAGCCCAGGAGAAAAGCAATATGGGTTTCCAGTCAAGGTCCTGTCACTGGGCTTCAAAAGGGTTGGTGGGGGCTACTCCTCAGATCCTTTCTTTTTGCCCATTTGATGCTTGGATTCCTGCAAATAAGAATGTCCATCTGTAACAGCTGGTGATGTTTGGTAGCATTTATAAGATAGATAATATGATGCATTGTTTTGAGACTTTTCCTCCAGGGAACAAATCAAAAATACCCAGATTTTCCCCCTAGCCTTTCAGCACTCCATTCCCCCCTTGTTTCAGATCTGTGTGAAAGAAGGGATCTCATTATCCATCCTTATTCTGGGGCAGTTTTCTATTCTCAGGCTTTATAAAATGGGAATTAGCAGCCCATCACTGTATCTTACACTCTTATTTATCTTGGCTTAATAAGAAACAATTGATCCAGAAACCTGTGTTCTTTCCCTAAAGCAAGCTAGTTCAATACAAAAGGTATCACAACTCTATTTAGATTTTTTTTTTTCCCTTTTTATTACACCTGCTGGACTACCATAATTACCACTGACACCATCTGCAGTAAATAACAATAAAAAAAAATCTAAAATAAGCTAAAAGACATGCGTGGCCACAGATAGATACCTAGAATAATTTTTTTTAAGAAATTGCTCTTTTCTTACAGCCAAGAGATGCATCCTACACCAGATGAGATAGCAGGTATTAGTATTCTGCCTACATTCAAATCTCTTTTGAAAGTTAGATAGAACCTAGAGGATATTTAAAGGGCATTTCCAAGTAGTGAATGATTCCATGTGCTTTCCTTAGCACACAGATGTCATTCTGGGATGGCAGAGGCTTTGTTTGGCAGCAGCCTGCAGCAATTTCAGACAGAAAAGGGGAATGTGGTTGCATCCCTGCTTTGCAGCTCTGGATTCAGGGACTCACCAGAAGCTGTGGCAGGAATCCATCAGAGCACTTTAGGAGCTGCTTATTTACATATGACCCTTTTTTTTTTTTTTTTCCCTCTTTTCTTTTTGTGGACTTTTCCATAGGGTGGATTAGAGCCTCTTGATGACAGCCCTAAGGCCTTCAGCTTCACAAGCCAAGCACATAAACTCTCTCTAAAAGCTGCTAAGATTGCCAGGGCAAAACTGGGGAGAATCAGGGACCCCTTTTGACTGACAAACCACAAATCAAACACACAACAAGTCCTCAGATCTGCCTAGGACAATCCCTGGCAATTAGGAGAGCACTGGTTAATGACTGGAAGTACCTCCCAGCCATCCTTGCTGAGAAAAGGAGTCAAAGAATAGCTGAATCAGCCACTTTGGGCAACAAAACCAGAACTGCAGTGAAGCATAAATTTGTACTGTCTGGCAGGATTTGCAGCAAAACAGGACAGTAATTTAGTCTCAGTTGTGTCCACTGCTCCAGGATGAGGTTTGTTCACTAGAAATACAGAAGCATCTGACATTATTAAATAAAATTGGGTGGGAGGTTAAAGTGCTCTTAAAGAAATTTCATTGGTTGAACCATGCATTCAGATGTCATAATTAATATCATAATAAATAAAAGGAGAACACAAAAGCAGTCATTGTTTTTCTTAATCTTTCTTTCAGACATCAAGAGTAGCTATTGATTGACATGATTTTTTATTTCCTATTTGTTTGGCAGTTTCCATAATGGAGAGATTAAATTATGTGAGATCAAATTATTCCTATTCATCCATTGAGCCAGCAAGAATAACACAACCAAAAAACCCAAACCAACCCAAAACTATTCCTTGACAGAGCTGAAAGTACAATTTAGATGTCCATCTAAATCTCATGCTTATCCACTAGAACAGGTTCAGCCATTTTTCCTGCACTGAGAGAGGAAATTCTGCACCCTCAGAAGATGCTGCAGCTATAGTTCTGTTCTAAATCTGTGGGACTGAGTATAATATCAGTAGGTTTTGGAAATACACCCTACAGCAGTTATAATACTTCTCCACTTTGAGAAAAAAAGAAAAGAAAAAGAAAAAGAAAAAGAAAAGAAAAGAAAAGAAAAGAAAAGAAAAGAAAAGAAAAGAAAAGAAAAGAAAAGAAAAGAAAAGAAGAGAAGAGAAGAGAAGAGAAGAGAAGAGAAGAGAAGAGAAGAGAAGAGAAGAGAAGAGAAGAAAAAAGAAAAGAAAAGAAAAGAAGAGAAGAGAAAAAAAAGAAAAGAAAAGAAAAGAAAAGAAAAGAAAAGAAAAGAAAAGAAAAGAAAAGAAAAGAAAAGAAAAGAAAAGAAAGAAAAGAAAAGAAAAGAAAAGAAAAGAAAAGAAAAGAAAAGAAAAGAAAAGAAAAGAAAAGAAAAGAAAAGAAAAGAAAAGAAAAGAAAAGAAAAGAAAAGAAAAGAAAAGAAAAGAAAAGAAAAGAAAAAGCAGTGTTTCTAAGATAATGACAGGAAATCTTGCTCTAAGTTTGAACACAGGGGTTGGACAAGAATAGTCTCTGGCTTCTTTTTTGTGGAAAATGGACAGAAATGAATGATTCAACAGAAAATCTGCCAGTGGTCCAGAGATCCCAGTTCTGTGACCAGAAAACCAGAGAGCAAAGACTGGACAGGAACAGAGTTCCTCCTTCACCCCCCCCTGGCAAATGAAATTCCCTGCAGGTCAGAATGAAGGAGGAGAGGCTCTGTACAGCCACGTTCTGGAATGTTCCTCAGGTGTTTTGGGAAGCATTGGTTAAGTCCCTGCTGGGATAGACCATCTTGCCTTCCCAAACTGTGGATCTTATACAGGATTTGTATTCCCATCTGTCAAAACAGATTATAACAGATTATTATATTATAATAAAATAAGTTTTTGCCATAATGTCCCCACATTTTGCCAAACAGGGACTTCCCTGTGTGCCTTCAGGTAGCAGGGAAGTTTTCTCCTTTCCAGCCAAGGCCTGTGGGAGACATCCCAAGGGTCTAGACTTAAAATTCAGGAGGAGCTGTAGCCCAGTGGGATGGCATTAAGCACAGGGAGAGGCAACACTTTTATTTCTGGCTCATTCAGGCTGGAAATCAGTTTGGTACCAAAGTCCCCAACCCTACCTGGTACATCTCATGGAAATGTTCTTGTGATAGCCAAAAATCCTCAGTATGGAGGTGGCTCAGCCCCCACCTCTGCAGCTGGGAAGTTCTGGAGGTCTCTACTTTTTATAGTTATGTAGAGTTTTTCACCTTTGGGATTTTCTTAGAGAAATTAAAGAGGAACTGACTCTACAAGTTTTAGGCTACGGATTCAAAACCTTTTTTGACTCCAAGCAGAAGTGCAGACAGATGGATGATTGAGCCCAACTCTTTTTGGCTTTCCTCCCAGCCTGGGAATGGCAGCAACAAGGAGAGCAGTATAAATATTAAAGAGAAGTGCAGCACGGAAAAAAATCAATGGCTCAAGAGCTCAGAAACAAGATGTTTCTGGAAGTCCCATCTTAATAACTTTGCAAGCCTGAAGGCCTCCCACTTCCCCTGCTAGCTAAAGAGAAGAGATCAGTTTATCTACAGCACATATGGACAATTTTTATTTCCAGCTTCACTGCAAGAAAAGCCAGAGGAAGGCAACCCAGTTGTGAAGGATGTGGCTGCACGTGCCAGACAGATGCTGCTGGCACCAGATTTCTCTGTTCCTCAAATGTTAACTACTCAGTGGGGATTCTGCACCTCTTGTATGCAGGGAAATAGCAATTTCTTTGTTCCCCAGCTTTATTACAACACTCTGAGCTCTTTAGGGGTGCAAATTGTTGCCAACAAGGAGCAAATTCATAGTGTATGCACATGATGTGCTTCTGCATCCATCATAGGTGAATGCAGTGCTTGGAAGAGATGCCATCTGCAGCCTTCCTGAAGCAAGGATCTTGAATCCAGCTCCAACTATGCAATCCTGCTGGAAGAAGTAAGGCAGCAGTGATGTAAGTGATGGCTCAGCCAAACCATTAACTGGATTTCCAAAGAGAAACAGAGCAAACATCAGTGCAGCTTCCCTCTACATTGCCCCAATAACTCCTCACCAATGCACTTACTCAAGCTGCTCCTCTACCTGTCTGAATCCAAGAATACACTTTATTAAATGTCACCAGATTAATCACTAGTCTGTCAAAATGCAGCTTAAATACTTTCAGCATTCACTTAGTGTGTATGGGTGGCCAAGAAGGCCAATGGCATCCTGGCATGTATCAGAAACAGCGTGGCCAGCAGGTCCAGGGAAGGGATTCTGCCCCTGTGCTCAGCCCTGGTGAGGCCACAGCTTGAGTCCTGTGTCCAGTTCTGGGCCCCTCAGTTCAAGAAGGAGATTGAGGTCCTCGAACAGGTCCAAAGGAGGGCAACTGGGCTGGTGAAGGGACTCGAACACAGATCCTATGAGGAGAGGCTGAGGGAGCTGGGGGTGTTGAGGCTGGAGAAGAGGAGGCTCAGGGGAGACCTCATTGCTCTCTCCAACTCCCTGAAAGGAGGTTGGAGCCAGGGGGGGGTTGGGCTCTTTTCCCAGGCAACTCTCAGTAAGACAAGAGGGCATGGTCTTAAATTGTGCCGGGGGAAGTTCAGATTGGATATTAGAAAGAATTTTTTCACGGAAAGGGTGATCAGATATTGGAACGGGCTGCCTGGGGAGGTGGTGGACTCTTCGTCCCTGGAGACATTTAAAAAGTGACTCGATATGGCACTCAGTGCCATGGTCTGGTGACTGTGGCGGTAGTTGTTCAAGGGTTGGACTCGATGATCTCTGAGGTCCCTTCCAACCCAGCCTATTCTATGATTCTATGATTCTATGACTTGGTGATCTCTGAAGTCCCTTCCAACCCAGCCAATTCTCTGATCCTCTGATTGAGCTGTTATCTGTCATTATTACTGTGTGTGATATATACAATCTCATTTTTATTAAAAAAAAAAAGAGGACATATTATAATCAAATTCTCTATATTTACAGTGTTCTGTCCCATGCATGGTACAGGATAACATGCATTAGAAACCATTTGCTTTCACAGATCTCAAAGCTGCTCTGTTATTTTATGTTCACTAAGGAGCACTCTTACTGTGTGTTTCTTAACCATCCTTCTCTCCAATACCAGTTGACCCAAAAAGATCCAGCTCCTTTTTGAAGGACTGCAGCCAAGTGAAGTCCAAAAACCACGTTCATGTTTAAGTACTATTCCTGAATTTGTGCTCCTTTGAAGTGGAAGAGCTGGGCTGAGCCAGGCTTTGAGCACTGAAAATACATTCTGTAAAATTTAGAATGACTGCTTGAAAATATTCTTTTTTTTTTTGTTTGTTCCTCAAACAGATGCTCAGGCTGAGGACTGAGCTTCTCACAAGCCCTGGCTCTTGTGCCCACTGCCAACATGGGGCAAACTAGAAAAAGGGTTTTAATTTCTGTCCTTCTCTCTTTTACCTGTGCCAAGCATTATGGGGGTATTACCAGAGCTGAAAGTCTCATTTCACATAGATAAATAAATATATTTCTACCTGACACTCACTAAGCAAGCAGTCTGGCTACTTGTTTTAGCCAGCCCTGAATAAATAATAATTGAAGGCATTTGTGGGACACATTATCTCTGAAGTAATTAAAGATGTTCAGTTGACTTTGGACTAAATTACCCAACAACTTCCACACAGAAAAAGCACATTTGTAAAAGAAACAGATTTATTGTTTTAATGTAACACACAACTAGGGCTCACACATGACCCTGTGGTTTCTGTGATTATTCTCTTTAGGAAAACACAACTGAGAGAGAGAAAAAAAGCAAGAAACCTGCTTTTTCATCTCTATAATTTGTCTTCGAGATCTGAAAAACCAGCTTGGGGGATGATTTGCTCTTTTTGCCTTAAAAAATTGATGAGAGAGTGGTCCTGAGGAAAGAGAGAAAAAAAGGAGCCTTCTCTCCAGCACATCATCCATCCCAGGAGGGAGTTAGACCCATTGTACTTAGCAGATTGTTCCTGCCACACATCTTATAAATTCTGGGAAGCAGATGAGGGAAAATCCTTCCTCCCCTTCCTCCCCATCTCATTTGCTTCAAGAATGAGAAGAGCCCAGGGTGGGGAATGGTACTTGCTGTGCACAGGCTGAAGGAGCACAGGAAAATCCACGTGAAAAGGTAACACTGAGGATGCCATTGCTGTTCAAACACTTGAGAAGAACCCACGTGGCAAGGAAATCTCTGTGATCCAGTGAAAGGATGGATAAAACTCACTTGTCCTGGTGCAAGAATGAGGGTGGGTCACTTGTTTAACACAGCAGACCAGAAAAGATAAAACAGTCTCTAAAAAGGCTGGGTTCTTTATTGCAAACAAAGCTGGTGGACTTCAAGCAAAACTACGTAGGCTGTAATGGATGTTTCTGACTGTAGGGAGAAAAATGAATGGCTTGAGGCCAGAAACTGGCTCTGCCCACATACAGAAGTGGGTCTGTAGGAGCCCCTTATTCAGCATGTTTCCTACAAAAGACATCCATTTACATCTTCTTCTTTGAAGAACAGACCCCTTTCTCCATGTGAGAAATCCCAGCAGGAATGGGGCTGAGAGGAACGAGCAATCACTGCAGGGACCATTGCACTTTTCACACAAGCACTCACCAACTCTTGCTATGTAGAAACCTCAGCCCTCATGAGGAAAAACCATTGCAAGTTGGGTTGTTTTGCTGGTTTTTTTTTGTTTTTTTTTTTTTTTTTTCCAGAGCAGAAACCAGGCTATAAGTCTGGAGCTGCTCACCTCCTGCCAGTGCAGTTTGAGAGGCAAGAGGCCATAATCAAACTTAGATTGAGGAAAAACCATTGCAAGTTGGGTTGTTTTGTTGGTTTTTTTTTTTTTTTTTCCCAGGACAGAAACCAGGCTATAAGTCTGGAGCTGCTCACCTCCTGCCAATGCAGTTTGAGAGGCAAGAGGCCATAATCAAACTTAGACATAAGAAGGATTTTTTTTTAAAGGTTATCAGTGTTAATGAACAACTTGGTCTTGTTTAAACACCCAGACCACGACGTGGGCAAGTATCTGAGTTTATCAAGTCCTCAATCTTTTGAACAGCCAGATTTAATTTGCTAAGCATTGATCAGGCTCAAAGGAGTGAGTTTATCCCCAGTGGCTGTGGCTGAACTTGAAGTCTGGACTTCAGAGAGCAAAAAAAATGAGGGTTTGATGCAATTTTGGCCTCAGCCACCTATGCTGAGGTGTGGGCTGTCCTTGTGAAGCCAGGGACTAAAGGAAACTGTCCTGGAGCCTTACTGGAAAACAGAAAAGGCCACCCTAAAAGGCTTTTAGGTTCTGCTTCTGTATCTGAAAGCTGAAATGAGATGCTGAAGCTTTGTGCCAAAGGTAAAATACAAACACAACTGGATGTGCTAATGTTAGCTGGGGTTTAGCTATCCCTTGGGCATGTCAGGAGCAGAGGATCCCAAATAAAAAGCCTGCTGAAAGCCAGAAATTAAATATCATGTGAGTTTGAAAAACAAGGCTTTCAGAAAACTACTTTTTTTCACCTCATTTAATTATTTTATTTAAGTTCATTTCATCCTTCGATTACTCATTTATTGTTATTTTTTTTGTACCAGTGGTGTATAGATATAATATTGCTGCAAAAAAGCCATAGAGGTGTTTAAAAAAAATGAGTCTTTTGTGCAATTTTTTCAATCATGAAACTCTTCCTGCTAATACCAAGTTTTTTATGAAGTCTTTTGAACTCCAACTTTTCAGATCACAAAGGAAAATCTCTCTTGTGAAATTAGAATAGCCCTGCACAATCCCTAAATCTGCTAAAACTGGGCTTTTCAGTGCATCCTCACTGATCTGCTCTCTGTACTGTTGGACAAGAGCTTCTCATTAATTTATTAATCATGGGCACATCACTGTTGAAATATTCAACATTTTACACTGGGCCTTCCCACTCCTTCCCTGAGGGTAAAACCCTTTCCTATTGCTCTGTGTTATTGACTTTTTCTGTAATACTCGAGTTTTTTGTCTTTGAAGTTTTTGCAGGAAAAAGTTGCAACAGAAAAAACATAGGAAGGGGGATGAAATACCAATTAATTTATTCAGCCACCTGCAGAAACAAAGCTCTATCCTCTGCAAGCAAGGTTCAACTAATTAAGGGGCAAATGCACTCTTAATTGCCAGTCAGACTCATGGAGTCCTCCAGATCCTTCCCAATGGGATAATTAGAAAAAAATTAGGAATGGGGGGAAAAAAAATAGAGCATGATTTTCAGAGAAGTTTATTTGCCAGATAGGAATTTCACTGAATTTCCTAAGACTGGACTCCTGCAGGTATTGGGTGGTGAAGGACTTCACCTTTTCAGCTTAATCCAACTCTTTCCCAGGAAAGCCTGGTTTCTTCACCTTTTTAACTTAATCCCACTCTTTCCCAGGAAAGCCTGGTTTATTTCCAAAGCCCTTATCTGCCACCACTCCAAACCCAACCCATCATGAAGCTCAGCTTCAGAGCTCCTTCCAGAAAGAGGTGATGAAATGTCACTGTCAACAGAATCTCTCCTTGTCCACACTCCATGGGTCTTCCAAACCAGACACCCATCTCAGGGAATTTTGTTTAGAATAATTTTATCTCTGTGGTTTAGGCAAAGCAGAGGGCAAACCAATCTCCCTGAAGCCCAAGCAGAGAGCAGGGTGGTTTCCACAGGGTTATCCCTCATCCACCAGAGATGAGCACACCCAATTATCACTGAAATGTCCATTTTTTCCATCAGCAGAAACAGCTGCCTGTCCTCTGGGGCAGAAGAAAACTGAGGAAACTTCTCCCCTCAGCTTAGACTTTTCTAAAAGACCCACAGAAAAGGAAAGAGTAAAGGTCTGCTCCCAGACTTTTTAAACTTAAATTATCTACAGAAGCTGGGAGCCACTGGAATACTTCTGGACCACCCTTGATGTGCTAAGAGATGGCAAAAAGGAGAGTAAGAGGGGCTGCTTGCAAGAGCTGAAGTCTTCACCCCAGGTTTTCCCTTAGCATTGGTGTTTTGAGGCATAATCACTCCTTAATTTAATATTAAGCAGTTTGTCATTCCAACTGGAGACTATGCAGACCTAGAGCCTTGTCCTAAAAAAGAGAGAATCACTCACCTTCCACTTCATTTTTTTTTTTCAGTTGGCATTTAAAGAGTAAAGAAACAAACAAAAAAAAAAAAGAGAGAGAAATGCTGCTCAACTATTTGTGTCCTTCCTTTATCTGTGCTAAGAAATCCTGAGCAGCACCTCCTTGGATTTTTTTCCCCCCCCCTTTCCTTATTAACCACTTAGATGGAGCTAATTTCAAACAAGTCACCTGTGGTAACTCATCCTATTTTTCACAAGGGATGTGCTGAATATTTATTCTCTTTCTTCAGTGTTGTCTAAAAAAGAAGAAAATTTTACATATTCTATCCCCACAGGATGCCTGACAGACATCTCCTGAGCAAACAAGAATAAGTTACTCAGTATAATAACTCTAAAACAAGAATAAGATTACAGGAAAACATCCTTTAAAGCTACAAACATGAGCTGCAAGGCTTAATATTCATAACTCCAACATTTTCATGCTGGGCCTGTTCTGATCTCATTGCTACAGCAAACAGATTTTTTTCCCCATTATTATGGAACTCCTATGCACTTTTTTTTTGCATAGGGACATGTTGATAAATTAATCTGCAAGCCAATCAAAAATTAATCAATAAATTAATCAATAAATTAATCTGCAAGCCAATCAAAAAATTAATCAATAAATTAATCAATAAATTACTCTGCAAGCCAATCAAAACAAAAACATTGACACGCCCCCCCAAAATGAAATAAAAAATAAAATTTAAAAATCAGAAGTGAATAGCCAGATTTTTTATTATTTATTGCTTATAATAATAATTTTATTACTTATTGCTGTTGTCAACGAATCTTGGAAATTTTAAGCCAGCAAAATCATAACTTGCTTCAGTATAATTAAAGCAGATGCTCAGAGGGGGCACTGTAAGGCTCAGCAAAGAAATCACACCAAATATATTTTAATAATCAAAACATCTTGAGCAATCACAAGAGGGAGGAAATGGTATTTCTGTGCTTTGAAGCTAAATCAAACTGAAAAAAAAAAGCATAGTAGTTAATTAGATGTAAATTTCCCCCTATGCATTAAAACAGTAATTTTGCACTAGAGTCCTGTGTATTAAATCTTGTATTCTTAATTCTAAAGATTCTAAATTCTAAATTTAATTCTAAATTCTTAATTTTTGCAAGCCTTGCATCTTTTGAAACTTGTAATTCTTTTACCAAGGATTATAAGCCACCGACCAGGGTCTGCTTAAATGGATGTATTTCCATCTTCTCTATCTCTATTCTATCTGTATTAAATATTCCTTACATTATTATTATATGAAATAAAGGCCCAGCAGTACAGAGGACCTGCAAGGAATGGTGTGGAACTCAGCCTGACCAAGGTGCATTGGCAATGCCAGGATGAAGTAAAAGGGGTCACATTAAAAAAGGGAAAAGTTGGGCTCCCAAGAAAGAAAATAAAGAAAATAAAAGAGGGTGTTAAAGAAATAAAAGAAAATAAAGAAAATAAAAAAGAAAATAAAAGAGGGTTAAAGAAAATAAAAAAGGGTGTTCCAAGCCATTGAAACTCACCCTATGTTCTTCATAGGTGGCACTGACCCATATGGTAACACTTCATCCATGAATTCTGTATTTTTTGCAGTATTAAGTAGTAACTATCTAGTCAGATATTTCAAATTGGTGCATTCTGTGCTCAAAACTTGTGGGAGGGAAGTTAAAAATCCCTTCCAAGGTTTAGGCATTGGTAATTTAGGGACAGAATGAGCATAACCCAGATCACAGTGGTTTTTGCCATGTGGATAAGATAAAGGGACTGCCTACAAAATCCAGGATAAACAAAACCCCCTTTTTATGCAGCCTGAGTCCTGCAGCCCTCAAGATCACCAGGAGAAGCAGCTTCTAATAAATTATCTTTAACATATTGAAATAGTTGAAGCTAGCCCTCAAATTTCTCTAAAGCTGGTAAGAGAATGAACATAAAACCTTCCTTCAAATCCAGGATATTCTAACTTGTTTTACTGAATTAATTCCCTTGGCTGCAGACTGAGCTCTGCTCTGATGGTCACAGAACCCAGAGCACCAAAAACAACTCAGAGGGAAGACCAACCACTACTACAAACTTTCATCCATCTTCCAAGTCACAGTTTCAGTGAACTGGGCAGTCTGCTTTCTGGACATGACACAAAGTGACTGTTCCACTTGCTAAGGGACTTCCTACATCTTAACTTTGAATAAACAGATGATTAAAAAAAAAAACAAAAAACATCATACTAAAATAACGTATTTGTAGGAGAGTTATCACTTTTTTATCACTATTTTGGAATCAGTGTGAAACTACTGAGTGTATTATGTGCATTGCAAAATGACATTCTAGAGGGCTTCAGCTTTTCAGCAACAGAAGACACAGAAGGCAAAGGATTGGCTTTATGATTTCAGTTCTCTATTTGTCAAACTTATTTTCAGAAAAGGTATCGTGCATCTTGTACAATATAACAACACAATGCAGAAAATAAACCCACCATTCATTCACCAGGTAATTCTTCACCTGGATAGAATCCTAGAATCCTAGAACTGGCTGGGTTGGAAGGGACCTCAGAGCTCATCAAGTCCAACCCTTGATCCACTCCCGCTGCAGTTCCCAGCCCATGGCACTGAGTGCCACATCCAGGCTCTTTTGAAATATCTCCAGGGATGGAGAATCCACCCCTTCCCTGGGCAGCCCATTCCAGTGTCTGATCACCCTCTCCAGAAAGAAATTCTTTCTAATGTCCAACCTAAACCTCCCCTGGCACAACTTGAGACCTCTTGTGCCCTCTTGTCTTGCTGAGAGTTGCCTGGGAAAAGAGCCCAACCCCCCCCTGGCTCCAACCTCCTTTCAGGGAGTTGGAGAGAGTGATGAGGTCTCCCCTGAGCCTCCTCTTCTCCAGCCTCAACACCCCCAGCTCCCTCAGCCCTTCCTCACAGGACTTGTGCTGGATCCCTTCCCAGCCTCCTTGCTCTTCTCTGGACCTGCTCCAGCACCTCAATCTCCTTCCTGAGCTGAGGGGCCCAGAACTGGACACAGGACTCAAGCTGTGGCCTCCCCAGGGCTGAGCACAGGGGCAGAATCCCTTCCCTGGACCTGCTGGCCACGCTGTTCCTGAGCCAGCCCAGGATGCCATTGGCCTTCTTGGCCACCTGGGCACACTGCTGGCTCCTCTTCAGCTTCCTGGCAATCCAGACTCCCAGCTCTCTTTCTGCCACTCTGTGCCCAGCCTGGAGCTCCCCATGGGGTTGTACACTTGATATAAAGGGTAACACCACCCCATCTGAAAATCTGGTAGTCAGACTCAGATCTTTAGTGATCTCCTGGCTCTGCTATGATTCATGAATACAGAAACCCATTAAAATGCTTTCATTAATCCCTGGTGCTTTTACTGAACGTGAAACGCAGCTTAAATACTGAATAAAACAAAAGGCTTTAACCTTCTACCATGACTCCCTCCTGAGTCCCATTGGCTTTGGGAGGGAAATGAGTGATGAAACTGAACTATGACAAGGACAAATTTGGAGGCAAGTCGAAGCAAAATGTTTTTCAAGGCATGAGTACCATGGCCAGAACATCTGAGTGAATAAAGGGCATTCTGAAGGCCAAGCTTCATCACCTTTTTATATCAATAGGAAAGTACTTAGCTTTACCTTGCTGAAATCAAGTTTTGCACTGGCACAGACAGGAGCTGTGGAACAAAAGTAAAAAAAAGGGTGTTAGGGGAAAGTGACATTTTATTAAAATTGAACAATTTGTCTGTATTCCCCATCACTGATGTTCATTTACATGCAATGCTACAGGGCTGCTCTTCTTGTTGCTGCTCTGAAGGCAACCATGTAAAAATCAGGTTCCATTCCTTGTGCTTTTATTCAGCTAGGAGTTAACACAAATAGAAAATAAAAAAAATGAAGAGAAATCTCACAAGCAGAGAACACAGGTACCCATTGGTTCATAAGCTCCATCTTCCCACTGGAAATCCAGTGCTTCCCACTGCTTCCAGAGCTGTTGGAACTGGTTCTACGGACAGGAATCAAGAAAAATAATTAAAACAGACTCTTAAAAATTAAACATTTCTCTGAGCTTAAGGTTTTCCACCTCCTAAGTCCTTTTGGTGACTGCAGATGCCATAGAGCTGCCCCAGTCACAAGGCAACTGCCCCCATTTCCAGGCTGTTGGAAAATGGGTCCTTGTTTCCAGCTTTTACACCCCAAAATTATTCACTCTTAACCTGATGAAGCATTCCATGGGTGTTCCCAAAGGAGGATGGAGAGGAGGACAAAAAGGGAAAGGGGAAAAGGGGGGGGAAAAAGGGGGCAAAAAAAAGGGGGAAAAAAAAGGGGGGGGGGGGAAGAGGAGGGGAAAAGGGGGAGGAAAAAAAGGGGGAGAAAAAAGGGGGTGGAAAAAAGCAGTGGCAAAAAAGGGGAGGCAAAAAGGGGAGGCAAAAAAGGGGGGAAAAAAGGCGGGGAAAGGGGGGGAAAGAAAGGGGGGGGAAAAAAGGGGGGGGGGAAGAGGGGGAGAAAAGGGGGAGGAAAAAAAGGGGGAGAAAAAAGGGGGCAGAAAAAAAGCGGTGGCAAAAAAGGGGAGGCAAAAAAGGGGGGAAAAAGGGGGGGGGAAAGGGGGGGGAAGAAAGGGGGGGGAAGAAAGGGAGGAAGAAAAGGGGGAAGAAAGGGGGGAAGAAAGGGGGGGAAAAAGGGGGAGGGAAAAAAAGGGAGGGAAAAAAGGGAGGGGAAAAAGGGAGGGGAAAAAGGAGGGAAGGGGGGGAAAAAGGGGGGGAAAAAGGGGGAGGAAAAATGGAGGGGAAAAAGAGGGGGGAAGAAGGGGGGAAAAAGGGGGGGAAAGGGGAGGGAAAAAGGGGAGGGGAAAAAGGAGGGGAAAAAAGAGGGGAGAAAAAAGGAGGGAAGAAAAAAGGAGGGGGGAAGAGGGGGAAAAAGGGGAAAAGGGGGAAAAAGGGGGGAAAAGGGGGAAAAAGGGGGAAAAAGGGGAAAAAGGGGAAAAAGGGGGAAAAGGGGGAAAAGGGGAAAAAAGGGGGGAAAAGGGGGAAAAAGGGGAAAAAGGGGGAAAAGGGGAAAAGGGGGAAAAAGGGGAAAAAGGGGGAAAAGGGGGAAAAGGGAGGGAAGAAGGGGCAAAACCCCTACATTGGTAGCTGCCACCTTGGTTCTCTCCAACACTGCCAAAGTGTTTCCAAGCTCTCCTGAACTTTTCCACCAGCAGGATCAGAGCAGTGAGTTCTGTAGCATTCAGTCACAAATGTTTGCCAGACCAGAGACAACAGACACCTATAAATTTAAAAAGCAAACATTAAAAATGATTTTTCAGGTCTCCTTTTTCAATAGAAAATGAAAACGGTCACTTTTTTTTTTTTTTTTTTCTTTCTTTCTTATTTTTTAGGATAATTTAGAAAACTGACTGCATAGGGGGAGGGATTAATTCTTCTCCTTCAGATTTGAAACTTTAACTCTTCAATTATTAAATTCCTGCTGTGAAGCCTATTTCTAAAAGTACACCAGAGATGAGTGGAACCAGGATATCTGGAATGAGAACATTTAGAAAAAATCTGCTATGTAGAAAGCTGAAATCAGTGTTTGCTACAAAAAAACGTGCAGACCTCTGATATCAATTTACAGTAAAACCCAGGCTTGTTCTCAGGGGGGCTCAGGTCACTTTTTAATGGCCTTTAACAGCTGCACAGACACAAACCTTCCCTCCTCAGCCCACAAGTGTTGTTGCCATCTGTGGTGATGATCCAAAGCCTCAGTGAAAAGATTTGATGCCTGCTTTACGTTTTAACTCACATAGTAATTTACAAGAGGAAGCATATCCTGTGTTTAACAATAAAAATCTGTGTTTAACAAGAAAAAACGAGTAGGGTGGGAGTGGGCAGGTTCAATATTTCTCTAGAGCTACCAGTGGGTCCCTTTGCAGAGCACAAATCCCCTGGAATACAGAGACCAGGAGCTCAGGAGGATCTCAGAGTGCTCAGCAAAACAGGAGGAAATAGACACCTCCTCAAAGCATCACTCTCTGGGGCTGCTCTTTGTCCCTCTGGCAGAGTCAGCATTCCCCCAGGGACCACAGGGGTTTAAATCACACATTTTAAAAATCATACATTAATTTACACAAAGGAAGCATATGACAAATATGTGTTTTACAAGAAAAAATGAATAGGGGGGGAGTGAGCAGGTTCAATATTTCTCTAGACCTGCCCTTTGCAGAGCACAAATCCCTTGGAATACAGAGACCAGGAGCTCAGCAGAAGAGGAGGAAATAGAAACCTTCCCAAAACATCACTCTCTGGGGCTGCTCTTTGTCCCTCTGACAGAGTCAGCATTCCCCCAGGGACCACAGGGGTTTAAATCACACATTTTTAAATCATACATTAATTTACACAAAGGAAGCATATCACAAATCTGTGTTTTACAAGAAAAAATGAGTAGGGTGGGACTAGGCAGGTTCAATATTTCTCTAGAGCTGCCCTTTACAGAGTACAAATCCCCTGGAATACAGAGACCAGGAGCTCAGCAGAACAGGAGGAAATAGAAACCTCCCCAAAACATCACTCTCTGGGGTTCTTCTTTGTCCCTCTGACAGAGTCAGCATTCCCCCAGGGACCACAGGGATTTAAATCACACATTAATTTACACAAAGGAAGCATATCAGAAATCTGTGTTTTACAATAAAAAATTAGTAGGGTGGGAGTGGGCAGGTTCAATATTTCTCTAGAGCTACCAGTGGGTCCCTTTGCAGAGCACAAATCCCCTGGAATACAGAGACCAGGAGCTCAGGAGGATCTCAGAGGGCTCAGCAGAACAGGAGGAAATAAAAACCTCCTCAAAACATCACTCTCTGGGGCTGCTCTTTGTCCCTCTGACAGAGTCAGCATCCCCCCAGGGACCACAGGGATTTAAATCACACATTTTTAAATCATACATTAATTTACACAAAGGAAGCATATCACAAATCTGTGTTTTACAAGAAAAAGTGAGTAGGGTGGGAGTGGGCAGGTGCAGTATTTCTCTAGATCTGCCCTTTGCAGAGTACAGACCCCCTGGAATACAGAGACCAGGAGCTCAGCAGAACAGGAGGAAATAGAAACCTCCCCAAAACATCACTCTCTGGGGCTGTTCTTTGTCCCTCTGACAGAGTCAGCATTTCCCCAGGGACCACAGGGAAACAAACATGCAGGTCACCATCCCCCTGAGGGGCTCCTGAACACCTCACCCTGCCTGTGAAATTCAGAGATTTCTGTCAGGGGACTCTCAGCATCTGTTTCCTGAAGAAATTCTGGATGTCTGGAGCACAGGTCTCTGATTTTACCTCATTTTGCAAGCCCCAAAGTCAAGTAGAGGTTGCCCCCCCTGAATGACATCTGATGATGCCTTTCAGAATCCCTCTCAAAAATGACAGGCCAGTAATGTAGGTTAATTAGTTAAATTAGGAACTTGGTTAAACATTAAATGTAGATATCTTGACTTCCTCTTGACCTGGAGCCTGTAGCTCCAGGCTACAAGGACCTGGTGTAAGATTCTAAGCCAAATGACCTAATTTTAAAAAGAAATCCTTAAAAAAAGCACCACCTCAGGACTCACTCCACAGAGCTGACTGAGCTGAGACATAAAGCACATGAAATAAAATAAGTGCCAATAAAATTATGTGACCCCTTGAGCATTAAGCTTCATTTGGGTGATTTCTGTTACTGCATCTGCCAGATTACACCTGATATTCACTTGTTGGTGTTATCCCACCAGTATTTCCTTGGTTTGTGTTGCACTACATCCCCACAAGTGAATTTAAAAAAAAAAACAGTGGATGTTTGAAACCCACATGTCAGGGGGCACAGGCTCTGACCCATAACCCCCCAGCAAAAAGCAGGGTAACAAGGAAACAAACAGCAAAATGAAGAAGCAAAGAACAAAAAAAACCTGACAGATAATGACTGAGCTGATATTTAAAGTGACATACACTGTGCTTGAATATCCCTGTGAGGGTTAGGGCCAGCAAAAGTTTTCACTGGTGACTCTGTGGGTTTTTTTTTCCAGGCCCATCGGTGTGGAATTTTGGAGCCGTATTGAGCACCGGTGGGAGAGATGCTGAGGGGTCAAATGGTTGAGGTTTTTGGTACTAAAGCAAAGATGTAGCCCAATTGTTGCTGGTGCTGTGGGTAGGCTTCCATGTGTGGGTTAGGGCCAGCAAAAGTTTTCAGTGGTGACTCTTTGTGGCTTCTTTTTCCAGGTCCATTGGTGTGGAATTTTGGAGCCGTATTGAGCACCGGTGGGAGAGTCGCTGAGGGATCAAATGGTCGAGGTTTTTGGTACTTAAGCAAAGGTGTAGCCTGATTTTCTGGCCCTAACCCTCACATGGAAGTCTAACCATAGCACCAGCAAAAAAGTTTTCAGTGGTGACTTTTTGCATTTTTTTTCCAGGCCCATTGGTGTGGAATTTTGGAGTCGTATTGAGCACCGGTGGGAGAGTCGCCAAGGGGTCAAATGGTCGAGGGTTTTGGTACTAAAGCAAAGGTGTAGCCCAATTGTTGCTGGTGCTGCTTGTAGGGTTCCATGTGAGGGCTAGGACTAGCAAAAGTTTTCAGTGGTGACTCTGCATTTTTTTTCCAGGCCCATTGGTGGGGAATTTTGGAGCCGTATTGAGTAACAGTGGGAGAGCCGCCGAAGGGTCAAATGGTCGAGGGTTTTGGTACTAAAGCAAAGGTGTAGCCCAATTGTTGCTGGTGCTGGTTGTAGGGTTCCATGTGAGGGTTAGGGCCAGCAAAAGTTTTCAGTGGTCACTCTTAGTGGGTTTTTTTGCCAGAGCCCTCGGTGTGGAATTTTGGAACAATATTGAGAAACGGTGGGAGAGATTCTGAGGGCTTGAATGGTTGAGGTTTTTGGTACTAAAGCAAAGGTGTAGCCTGATTGCTGCTGGTGCTTTGGGTAGGCTTCCAGGTAAAGGCTGTGGCCACAAAAAGTTTTTAGTGGTCACTCTTTGTGGGTTTTTTTTTATCCAGGCCTGTTGGTGTGGAATTTTGGAGCCGTATTGAGCAGTGATAGGAGAGCTGCCGAGGGGCTGAGTGGTCGAGGGTTTTGGTACTAAAGCAAACAAAGAGCCCAATTTTTGCTAGTGGTGAGGGTAGGCTTCCATCTGAGGGCTTCCATCTGAGGGCTGGGGCTAGCAAAAGTTTACAGTGGTCACTCTTTGTGGGTTTTTTTTTCCAGGCCTCTTGGTGTGGAATTTTGGAGCTGTATTGAGCACCGGTGGGAGAGATGCCAAGGGGTCAAATGCTTGAGGGTTTTTTGCAGATCAGCAGCCAACAGAGCTGGCACTCCATGGCCAAGCAGTTTGTTTTAGGACAAGTCTCCCAACACCAGCAGGCATCAGCAAAGCATCAGTGCAGCAGGAGTTAAGAGCCTGGGCTGGACTGCACTGCTGAGGATGCCTTGGGAACCAGAAATAGGAGTAAGAGCCTTTACAATGACTTCAGTTTTTATTAACATATTTTTACAGGTTATCCCAGTTAAGCCAGGCAGCTTGTTTACAATAGGGCCCTGTCCAAGGCCAGCTTAAAACTATTACACAGTATATACAGAAGGACAATACAGTCCCAGTACAAGCTACCAGCAGGCAGTAAATCATGTCAAAGCCTCACGTTACACCTGATTAACTGCTTGGCTCCAGTACCACCACCTAGTCCAAGAATGCTTGCTGCACTATAGCTAAGATTTGTCAGAGAATTTATGTCATCATGATGGCAAGTTACAGAAAATAGTCCCCCAGTGTGTCTTTTAAGAAGCATTTCTTGGCATGAGCTGCAAGAGTGTGTGCTTCACACCTGCCACGTCCTCTGATGCTATGGATCCTCCATTTAGATGTCTCATTTACTAGGAGAAATCACATCACCTGTGTCCCAGCTGGATTATAAGTCTATCTGACTTACATTTCATCCAACACAGCCAAAATTTTCTCACTCACAAATCACTCCATCCTTGATACGGCCACTGCAATTAAACTGAAGTTCCCACAACAGTTTGCTTCGTTTTTCAAAATGGCTTCCAAATAAATCTTCTCATTAAACTGAGCTGAAATTTTTCACTAAACACACAAGCCTGCAAGCAGACCAAACAGTGACATCTTTACTCCACCTGAACACAAAGAAACCTTATTTCTGCCAAGCTTAAAATTAACCCAGGCCGCTAAAGGCTTAAATTTCAGAGGCACCCTGAGGTCCATAGATTCCATACCTGTCAAACATGCTCCATACTGCAAAAAACAAGCAATAATTCTTATGAAGTTGGTGTTTATGCAACTGTCAAGCAGCAAGCTGTATGACATTAACTAAGAGGTCATGCATCTTCATCAAGAGGTCCTCTAAGTCAGCAAATGTGTTTAATTGTAAAGTCCATCAGCTTTGACCTGTTCGTGTGCAACTTTTCCCAGAACTGTGCAGAAACTTAGCAGAAATTTGGAGGTCAATTTTAGCAGAAAGCCCTCCCATACACATGAATAAATCCAGCATTTCTTTGGGGTTCTTCACACTTAGCCAGAAGGAAGCTGCTTTATGTTCTCTTACAAGATGAACTGATCATCACCTTTTTTTTTTTTTTTTTAAAGTATGGTCCCCTAACTACTATCTCCTTCGTTAGCCAAGGAAAGTGCTTTTTCAGCTTTCCCCTTGATTTTGAGCACTGGTGAGCTGGTTTGTACTTCAGGGCTCTGCAGGAACCAAACCCAGTAAAGAAGAGAGGTTCTTGCACTATGCATTTTGCAACACACGTGGTGGGCTGAGCACCTGAATTCCTCCTCTGGCTTGCTGCAGCAATTTCTTTTTTTAACAATTATATTGCAGAACACAGTGAAATATTTCCTTCTATCATTGAACAAGGAGCTTAATTAAAATAAGAACATGTCTTCTAAAAATAACAGCACAATGAGCACTCATCTCTGGACTGCAAAGCCATTTATCTCAATTTTTTTCTGCTCTGTCATAACAGCATTTCCACAGCTAACACAAGAAGAGCTTTAACAAGTGGAAAACCTGATATTCAACCACTTTTCCCTGGGAAAGGATATCCCAGTTAAGCCAGATAAAAAATCCTTCTGATTTTAGGGTGAAGTTAAGACCCCAACTAAATACTGAGGCCACAGCAAAACAGATAGGTAAAACCATTTAGAAATCCAGCTATGAAAATGCAGCTCATCCCTGAACTTATAGTGACATTTAAGAGAGAAGAGAGCACCTGAATGACACCACTGTGGTGGAACTGAGAGGCAAGAGAGAAACCAGCACATGTTCCCTGGCAAGGGGTGACTTGAGCCCTGGGGAAGAGCAATCTGAACTGGAAACACAAATAACAGCACCTGGGGGTCAGGGGGGCTTTGGGTAAGCAGTTCATGCTCTGAGAAAAGTTTGAGGATGGGTCAGGTGTGGCCAGCATCACAGGGGACCTCTCTCTGGATCCTGAGAGGCACAGGACTTGTCCCCCTAAATATGCCACAACTCCAAAGGATTTCTGGCAGGACAACTCTGGACACATGATAACAGTTGAGATGCAATCTACAAGTTGTTTTTGTGGATAAAAGTCTTGCTGACTGCAAGGCAGAAAGGGACAGCTGGGTCAGGGAAGGTGCTCACCACTGCCACTATTTAATTGCCATTTGCAGAACCCAGCACCTTGGGCAGCCTTGATCCTTGCAGATTTGTGCTGAAGATTTTAATCAGTTCTGGTTTGGAAAACAACAACAAAAAAAAAAAAATTAAAAATGAGTAAATATGCTTTTACCCAGCTTGTGAATCTCCAAGTGGTTTTATTTAATGGCAAGAAAAATAATTAAAAAAAACCTCAACTAAGGTTTCTGTGAGCTGAGCTCTTCAGAGTTCCAGGAGTGTGCCCAAAGCTCTCAGTGCTCATTCCTTTGCTCAACCACTTGCAAATGCAGTAGGTGGAGGTATTTTGCCTATAGGACTTGGTGACTAAGTGCAGATATTACTTCTGTGTGATTTTCTTTTCCTGGCTGTCAAAGTCTGCACCCAGAGCACCAAATTCCAGAGCCATGATGTGTTGACACCACCTTTCCTGTTGAGCTGTGCCTACCATTCCACACCAGGTTTCCAAGAAACCTCTGGTAACTCAGTCTCCTAGAGCCAGTCATAAGGCAAAATTGAATAGAAGCTGCTTCAGATGGGATCCATGCAATTTTTAAATCCAATTTTAAAAAACACACCCAATATCACCAGTGGGAATCAACTAACACCACGGATTGCTGCCTGAAATCACTATATAGTGATACTATCACTATATAGATAGCTCGAGGCATTCAGTGTTGTGCTGGAAGAAACCAGAAAGAGATTGGCAGGCTTCATGGTTTAATAAATATTTGAACCCTATAACAAGGTTTAATAAAATCCAGCACTTCCCTTTTGCCAAGAAAGTTTGAGACCAGGGAGGTTTCTAAATGCTGTCCTGTATGCTTTGCTTTTCCCAACTTGGAAGTCCCTGCTGATAAGGTCAGCATCACATAGGAAACATTCCTATAGCAGAGGGAATGCTCTCCTACTACTCTCCTTTAGACACAACTGCAGATTTGGGGCATTATTTCCCTGCACTGCTTTGTAAGAAGAAGGAATTTTCCTGGAAATCAGAGCTCCTTCTCAGAAAAAGAGAAGTACATGTACATTCAACTCAAGATTTGCTTTGTCAGAGTGTCAGGCTAGATCAATTCTTGCTGATGAACAAAGACAGGTAATGGACTTCAGGATGTCACCAAGACAGAGCCAGGAGCTGAAGGGTCTGGACTTCAGCAAAGCCTTTGACACCATCTCCCACAACATTCTCCTGAAAAAGCTGTCTGCCTGCAGCTTGGACAGGGGCATCTGTGCTGGGTTAGGAACTGGCTGGAGGGCCGGGCCCAGAGAGTGGTGCTGAACGGGGCTGCATCAAAATGGCGGCCATGGTGTCCCCCAGGGATCAGTGTTGGGCCCAGTTCTGTTTAATATCTTAATCGATGACTTAGATGAAGGGATTGAGTCCATCATCAGCAAATTCGCAGACAACACCAAGCTGGGAGGAAGTGTGGATCAGCTGGAAGGCAGGAGGGCTCTGCAGAGGGACCTGGACAGACTGGAGAGTTGGGCTGATCCCAACGGGATGAGGTTCAACACAACAACCCCATGGGGAGCTCCAGGTTGGGCACAGAGTGGCAGAAAGGGACCTGGGAGTCTGGATTGACAAGAAGCTGAAGAGGAGCCAGCAGTGTGCCCAGGTGGCCAAGAAGGCCAATGGCATCCTGGGCTGGCTCAGGAACAGCGTGGCCAGCAGGTCCAGGGAAGGGATTCTGCCCCTGTGCTCAGCCCTGGGGAGGCCACAGCTTGAGTCCTGTGTCCAGTTCTGGGCCCCTCAGCTCAGGAAGGAGATTGAGGTGCTGGAGCAGGTCCAGAGAAGAGCAAGGAGGCTGGGAAGGGATCCAGCACAAGTCCTGTGAGGAAGGGCTGAGGGAGCTGGGGGTGTTGAGGCTGGAGAAGAGGAGGCTCAGGGGAGACCTCATCACTCTCTCCAACTCCCTGAAAGGAGGTTGGAGCCAGGGGGGGGTTGGGCTCTTTTCCCAGGCAACTCTCAGCAAGACAAGAGGGCACAAGAGGTCTCAAGTTGTGCCAGGGGAGATTTAGGTTGGACATTAGAAAGAATTTCTTTCTGGAGAGGGTGCTCAGCCATTGGAATGGGCTGCCCAGGGAAGGGGTGGATTCTCCATCCCTGGAGACTTTTAAAAAGAGCTTGGATGTGGCACTCAGTGCCATGGTCTAGCAACCGCACCGGTGGGTCAAGGGTTGGACTTGATGATCTCTGAGGTCCCTTCCAACCCGGCTAATTCTATGATTCTATGATTCTATGTTTGAATACATAAAAAGCCTTTAATTCCTGACAGCCTTTCTCTTATTTAACTTCAACAAACCTGCAAGGGAACACAGGCACCGTTTGCAGGTGAGCCCAGATTATGAAGCTCTGAATAATAATCCTTTGGGGGTTTTTAACATTTCCTGCAGCTTCAATATTCATATGATAATAGTTGCACTTAAAGAATACAGTGGCAAGTTTTAGCATGTGCCCTGACATGGTATTTTACTACCTTCAAATAACCAGCAGGATGAGACACAGCAGAAATTAGTCCTGGTTGTATTATTCTTCCACTGAAACTACACCTACAGCAACAATTTACACTTGCATCATCTTTTCCCTTAATAAAGAAAAACAACACATCTTGACCACTGTTTCTACAAGCAACTCTTGCCCAATTCAAATAATATATCCAAACAGGCCCATTCTAAGCCCTGTTTCAGCATGAAAGTTGTTCATAATTCCAGGAGATGAGCAGACGTGGGTGTCTGCTCATGTTTAAAACTCCTGCTTTAAATGTATATTCCAAAGATGCTCTCCATATGGCCAAGCTGAATGGGAAGAAGCAGGGAAAACTGAATTGCTAAAATTTCACACAAGGTATGAAATTTGTACATACAAAAATTGTACCTGACATAGAAAATCATGTACAAGAAAAAATATTTGTTTCAACACTGATCTTAAAAAAACCCAAAACCTAAAAAAAAAAAAAATCTAGGTTTAAATCCTTCTAAGTCTTAAAATTATGGCATTCATGACAGAGAATCACAGAGTAGAAAGTGCCAAAATTACAATAAATATTCTGGAAATTTTTCCCCTACATACGTTAACAAGACACCTGTAAAGATTTCTGTTACTACATCTGCCAAATTACATCTGATATTCACTTGTTGGTGTTATCCCACCAGTATTTCCTTGGTTTGTGTTGCATCACATCCCCACAAGTGAATTTAAAAAAAAAAACAGTGGATGTTTGAAACCCACGTGTCAGGGGGCACAGGCTCTGACCCATAACCCCCCAGCAAAAAGCAGGGTAACAAGGAAACAAACAGCAAAATGAAGAAGCAAAGAACAAAAAAAACCTGATAGATAATGACTGAGCTGATATTTAAAGTGACATGCACTGTGCTTGAATATCCCTGTGAGGGTTAGGGCCAGCAAAAGTTTTCACTGGTGACTCTTTGTGGGTTTTTTTTCCAGGCCCATTGGTGTGGAATTTTGGAGCCGTATTGAGCACCGGTGGGAGAGTCACCAAGGGGTCAAATGGTTGAGGTTTCTGGTACTAAAGCAAAGGTGTAGCCCAATTGTTGCTGGTGCTGGTTGTAGGGTTCCATGTGAGGGCTAGGACTAGCAAAAGTTTTCAGTGGTGACTCTTTGTGGGTTTTTTCCAGGCCTCTTGGTGTGGAATTTGGGAGCCATATTGAGAAACAGTGGGAGAGTCACCAAGGGGTCAAATGGTCGAAGTTTTTGGTACTAAAGCAAAGGCATAGCCCAATTTGCTGGCCCTAACCCCTACATGGAAGTTTAACCACATCACCAGCAAAAAAGTTTTCAGTGGTGACTCTGTGTTTTTTTGCCAGGCCCATTGGTGGGGAATTTTGGAGCCATATTGAGAAACAGTGGGAGAGTCGCCAAGGGGTGGAATGGTTGAGGTTTTTGGTACTAAAGCAAAGGTGTAGCCTGATTCTTGCTGGTGCTGTGCGTAGGCTTCCAGGTAAAGGTTAGGGCCAGCAAAAGTTTTCAATGGTGACTCTTAGTGGATTTTTTTTTCCAGGTCCATTGGTGGAGCCGTATTGAGCACCGGTGGGAGAGTCGCCAAGGGGTCGAATGGTTGAGGTTTTTGGTACTAAAGCAAAGGTGTAGCCCAATTGCTGCTGGTGCTGTGGGTAGGCTTCCAGGTAAAGGTTAGGGCCAGCAAAAGTTTTCAGTGGTGACTCTTTGCATTTTTTTGCCAGAGCCCTTGGTGTGGAATTTTTGAGTTGTATTGAACAACGGTGGCAGAGTCGCCAAGGGGTCAAATGGTTGAGGTTTTTGTTAATAAAGCAAAGGTGTACCCTGATTGTTGCTGGTGGTGTTTGTAGGGTTCCATGTGAGGGTTAGGGCCAGCAATTTTTCATTCCTAGTATCTCAGTAACCACGAATGATAAGAGAGCCTGACTCAAAATAAACTCATGAAAAATAATATTGCGAATTCCATCTCATTTAGGAAGAGGAAGGGTTAAAGCAATCATACATATCAAGCTATGAAAATTGCTCAGAAATCTAGTTAACCGAGGTGAAAGAAGGTAAAGCAGATTTAAAATTATATTTCACATATTAAACTTTTCATTAGCTAAGGGAACTTTCTTTGACAGTTCAAGGCAATGAACACAAAGCTCTCAGAGCTCCTTTCTTCCTCCTTTCTCTTCTAAACAACTTTTTTTTCCCTCACATCTTTCCATGCTTCCTTCATCTGTCCACACCTGTCCTTTCCCTTTATGATGACAGATTTTCAGTCAGGTGGGACTGAGGCCCTTCAGATAATTTCTACCTATGTTCATTTTGTCATGGTGCCTGTAAGATCCCAAGTGGCACTGGCCTTAACTTCTACAGGAGAGATGCACAGGTTTCTGTCTCCCCAGGAAAAACACACACCAGAATATCCAAATATTTTTTCTTGAGAGCAAATCCCTCCAAGTTTCCCCAGGATACACATTAAACTACCCAGAACATTGCAAAATGCAAAACTGCAAACATGACATCAAGAATTAAATTGAGGAATAAGACATGCATCAAAGCAACATACCTGTTGTTCAAATGTAACAGGGAAAGAAGAGAGCTCCTGGTGTCCCAGATGGTCAGAAGAACTTCTCACTTTGATCTTGCTATGAACCAGTGCAGAGCATCCTCTTCCCAGTGGGAGGGGTGGGCATGGACCTTCCATTAGTGCCCAAGTGGTGTGGGCAGAAGCACAAACAAAAAGCCAAAACCAAAATCCCTCTCCCTGCAGGGTGCTCCTTCTGCTCCTGCATTGCTGGGTGGTCCCTCTTCCTGCACCTTCCAAGACAGCAAAGTCAGAGACTGCAGAGGTGAAAGGCCACAGTGCCACAAAAGCAGAGACCTGAGCCAAATCAGTGGGAAAAAGGTTCATGATTTCTCTACAAGTCTAGTTAATTTCCTTTTTACTGGCTGATGTAGTGAATTGGGGTGAGATATGTGTCCTTACTCCATATGGATTTATACATCTGCACATATGGTTCATTCAGTATTGAAAGGGGGAAAATATTAAGTTTTTCAGCAGCTGGAACCAACCAGGTAGCAAAAAAAAAAAACAAACCCCAAAACAAACAAACAAAAAAAACCCAATAATCTTTTCTAAGCATAACAATCTTTCTTTTAGCTACACAGAAATACAGAGCAAAGAGTCCTTTCTAGTATTCATAAACACCTTGTTACAACATGGAACTTCAGGACAACTTTGCTGCTTCTGTCCTTTTTTTTCTTTTTTTTTCTGCAAGTAGAGGACAGCAAGGGATGTGACCTGCACGTACAACTGCTGATTTATGCTGTGTTGACTAGGAGGAACTACATTGTCAGCAAGACAATTTCTGGTGATTACAGTGTTTACCAGTCTTTCTGAGACCAGAAGTCCATGTTCTGAATGTAAGAAAAAAAGTTCTAAAGAGTTCAGATAGAAGACATAAGGCATCCATAGCATGGACAAGCTAAATGTCTGCTTTATGTAAAATATAGATGACACATACCCTAATTAAAGGTTAGTCAAAGAGTATAATGACTAGAGGCCAAACATAAGAGATGATAATCTTGATGACAGGTTGGTTAGAGAGATCAAAGTAAGAAATTCCCTCAGTGCTCCTAGAAACCACTTTGTCAACTTTTGATGAGACGATTACTGCGTCCTCAGTGAACCTTCTCCATCACTTCAGACTTTTCCTTCCCCTTAAAAAGCCCACCCAATTTAGACATTTGCTTCTTATCCTCCTGTTGTGACCAGTGCTGAAACCCTGGTGAAATTTAATGAAATGTTACCCAGTGAGGACTAACCCTGACCTGCCAGAGGCTTTAACCTTCCCTGGCCTCTGACTATCCATACTTTCCAGGGCTGCAACCCACACCTTCACCACCCTTCTGTGACTCAGTGCAGCTGAACAAACTTCTCCTTCTCCTCCATGGGCTGTCCCTTGGCTTTTTCCTTCCTTGCCCTCTGCTTTGCAAGCATCATTTCTGTCTTCCCTTCCCACTGTGCCTCACTGACCTCCTCCACTGAGGGTGAGACACAGCTCCTTGCTCCTCAGCTTCTCCTCTCAGCCCATAGAGCTTTCTCCTCCAGGATCCTCTCCATGTAGCCCTCTTCCAGAGCTTCTCTGGGCTGATCTAGACCACCTCTTTCTTCTCATCTCAGTCCTGCTCCAAAGCAGTTTCCCCTCACATACGGAACATCATCACATCCTTCAGGGTTGTGCTAACAAACCCCAGTTACCATTCCTCTAAGGGCACAGAGATGGATCCACCCCTTAAGGAAAGGAACCTCTTAATCTCACCACCCTGCCAGCATCCTCTACCTGTGCTCCTCAAAAATCCCTTCTACTCAGGCTCCCTTAGCTCCCCATGGAAACTTCAGGCCTTTTCTCACTCATCCATACCTCAACCCTGCCATGAAAGTGGGGGGAGAAATAGGGGGGAAATAGGGGAATAGGAGAAACCATGGCTTCAAGAAACCAACCTCAGATGAAGAAGGGCCTCAGATTACCCCAGGTTTCAGGAATGACATCTAATTGAGCTTTTTTCTCATGACTTCTTAAAGGAAGTTTGAATAGCTACTTCAGGTCTTTTCCCACTCATCCATACCTCAACCCTGCCATGAAAGTGGGGGGAGAAATAGGGGGGAAATAGGGGAATAGGAGAAACCATGGCTTCAAGAAACCAACCTCAGATGAAGAAGGGCCTCAGATTACCCCAGGTTTCAGGAATGACATCTAATTGAGCTTTTTTTCTCATGGCTTCTTAAAGCAAGTTTGAATGGCTATTTGCATCAGATAATAGGAAGCAAGGTACCCTCTGAATAGCAACCACATAGCTTCCTTCCTAGGCTAAGCAGAGGAACAGCAAACAAAAGAGGACACTGAAAACATGTTAGTTTTATTTTATTGGGGTGGTATGCACTACCTGTCTTATCATTATGGATAACAGTAAGGTAAAAATGCTCAGAGAATGACTACCTAACCTAAAAAAATATATATATATATATATATATATAAATGAAGCTATGAATATTTATTTAAAAGCTGGAGAACAAAGTACAGTACAATAGTTCCCCCTGCTGACAGCACAAAATCAAATTACTCAGCAATGGTATTTCCTGGGTGTCCCCAAATTACTAATCCCATGTCCCTGCACTGGTAGGCAGTAAACACAGTGAAAATCAGCTGCCTTGGAAACACAGAGGACTTACCAAATGGTACAGAAAAAAATCTGACCAAATTCCAGTTAATCCCTATGATTATTTACTCCATTTGCAGCATGCAGTCCTGGGTAAGGATTCCAAATTGTGTGGGGGTTCTGAATGAAATGCCAGGATATCCATCAGCAAAACCAGAGCTGGAAGTGCAGCTCTGTAGCTTCCCATGCTTGCTGAAATCTAAAGGACAGACAGCAGGTCTGAGCTTGCCAAACTCCAGCTCTCTCTGGGGAATTACCTCTTCAGACAAAGAGCAAGCCTGACATTCAGGCTGCTCCCCAGCTGCCAAAAAAAGGCAGTGAAAATACTGTCATTCTGCTCTCTTGTGAGCCAGTGGCAGCCGAGTTGGATCAGAACCAAGAGCAGCCACTTTCAGAAGTCAAAATGTAATTTGGGGCTAGAGAATGCATCTGGTCATGAACAGGAGCATCCTCCAACCTTTTGTACCCAACTTTCATTTCTGGGTTGTAAAGCTAAGGTGGTTTTGCACTCTGGTCATTTAACAAAAAAAAAAAACAAAAAACAACAACAAAACCCAAGCAGCTGAAGAATATCCTCTAGTACATCATAGCCTCATCTTACTTGAAAAAGGTAATGAAAATTATGCATTAATACAACATAAAAGAAAAAAAAAAAGAAAAAGAGACAGAGATCCTACTGTAATAGGAGCACTCAACTCTGTAAATCAGAATTTTGCAGACTTGTTATGATCCTGACTCTGTAAAAAAAATGCCCTTGAAAAATGGTTAAATGCTGCTGAAAATAATGCCAAATCTCATTTCAAGCATGCATCCAGTGAATATTACAGATAACCAGTGGGGATTCAGACACGGGTCAGTTGCTGACACTTGCATAGGATCATCTCAAAGTTTCCTGTGTATCAAAGGCCCTCACCTCACTTTCAGTTCTCCCTCTGCTCTATCTGGAAAAAAATAATTACATGTCAAAAGGGATAGAAACCTTCCTCTTAACTGCATCTCCAGCACTTTTTCCACTTGTAAAAGCACCCTGTAGGTTCTCTGGCATGTTCTGGGAGCATCCTTCTTAGTCCTGGTATGCACAGCCTGGTGCAGAAAAGCCTTGCTCATGAGTGGGGTTTTTGTAGGACAAATAAAACAATAGTCACTCCATAGGATTTTTTTTTAAGATGTGTTTGAAAGAGTCATAATAAAACCAGAAGAAATGGCCAGGGGTGTTTAGGTTGTATATTAAGGAAAATTTCTTCACTCAAAGGGTTATCAGGCCCTGACCCAGGCTGCCCAGGACAGGGTTGGATTCTCCATCCCTGGAGGGTTTGAAAAGCTATGGAATTGTGGTGCTGAGGGACAAGGGTCAGTGGTGGCCTTGGCAGTGCTGGGTTAAGGGTTGGACTCCATGACCTTAAGGGTTTTCTCCAAACCAAACTGCTCCCCCATTTTGTGATTTAGCACTGTCCACTCACTCTGGTTTTAGCAGCACTGCACCTGCAGAAATTCTCTCCCCAGTAGGATGCTTCTTTGGGGAAGAAACACTTGGATCAGGGCTCTGTTACCAACCCCTTGTCAGGGCAGGCACCTGACAGGCTGTGCCCTCCATCCCTCTGGGAAGCAATGGGAATGGGCACTGCCCAGTGCACTGCCTGGCCCTGCAGCACGGGAAAGGGAGCAGGGAAAGGGGAGAGGGAAAAGGGGGAGAGGGAAAAGGGGGAGAGGGAAAAGGGGAGCAGGGGGTGAAAGGGAGGGAAAAGGGGGAGCAGGGGGGAGAAAGGGGGTGAAAGGGAGGGAAAGGGGGGCAAAAAAAGAGGGAGAAAGAGGGGGAAAGGGGGGACAAAAGGGGGGACAAGGGGGGGAAAGGGGGGGAAAGGGGGGGAAAGGGGGGGAAAGAGGAAAAGGGGGGGAAGGGGGAGCAGAGGGTGAAAGGGAGGGAAAAGGGGGGGAAGGGGGGGAAAAGGGGGGGAAAGGAGGGAAAAGGGGGGGAAGGGGGAGCAGAGGGTGAAAGGGAGGGAAAAGGGGGGGAAGGGGGGGAAAAGGGGGGGAAAGGGGGGGAAGGCAGGGAAAGGAGGGGAAAGGGGAGGAAAGGGGGGGAAAAAGGGGGAAAGGGGGGGAAAGGGGGAGCAGAGGGTGAAAGGGAGGGAAAGGGGGGTAAGGAGGGGGAAAGGAGGGGAAAGGGGGGGAAAGGGGGAGCAGAGGGTGAAAGGGAGGGAAAAGGGGGGGAAAGGGGGGGAAAGGGGGGGAAAGGAGGGGAAAGGCGGGGAAAGGGGGAGCAGAAGGAGAAAGGGAGGGAAAAGGGGGGGAAAAGGGGGGAAAAGGGGGGGAAAGAGGGGGAAAGGGGGAGCAGGGGATAGGGGAAGCAGGGGAAAGGGGGAGAAGGGGAAATGGGGAGCAAGGGAAAGGGGGGAAGGGGGAGCAGGGAAAAAGGGAAGCAGGGGGAAGGGGGAGCAGAGGGAAGGGGGAGCAGAGGGAGCTGGGGAAGCAGGGAAAAGGGGGAGCAGGGGGAAAGGGGGAGGAGGGAAAAGGGGGAGAAGGGGGAAGGGGCATCAGGGGAAGCCCCGGTGCCGCCTGACACGCCGGAAAGCCGCTGCCGTCGGGGCTGGGGGCGGGCGCTTGAAAAACCCCAAAAAAAGCGGCGACGGGGAGGGAGGGACAAGGGACGCGGCGGCGGCAGCATCGGGGCTGGACCGGAGCCCCTGGAGCAGGCAAGTGGGGAGGCCGGGGGGTGGGCTGGGAGCAAGTGAGAGCTCTCGGACACCCGAAAAGGGAGGTGGGGATGCTCAGGATGCTGAGGGGAGACCTGGCTCCATAGAGCTGCCCAAAAGGAGATGGTAGCCAGGTGGGGGTCAGCCTCTTCTCCCGAGGAATAAGAGATAAGATGGGAGGAAACGACCCCAAGTTGTGCCCAGGGAGGTTTAGGTTGGGTATTCGGGAAAATTTCTTCACCCAAATGGTTGCCAGACCCTGGCCCAAGCTGCCCAGGGCAGCAGGGGAGTCTCCATCCCCGGAGAGATTTTAAAGCCATGGAGTTTTGGTGCTGAGATGCACTTTGCCTGCACTTTGGCCACAACAACCCCATGAAGTGCTACAGGCTGGGGAGCTGAGAGCAGCCAGACAGAGAGGGACCTGGGAGTCTGGATTGCCAGGAAGCTGAAGAGGAGCCAGCAGTGTGCCCAGGTGGCCAAGAAGGCCAATGGCATCCTGGGCTGGCTCAGGAACAGCGTGGCCAGCAGGTCCAGGGAAGGGATTCTGCCCCTCTGCTCAGCCCTGGGGAGGCCACAGCTTGAGTCCTGTGTCCAGTTCTGGGCCCCTCAGCTCAGGAAGGAGATTGAGGTGCTGGAGCAGGTCCAGAGAAGAGCAAGGAGGCTGGGAAGGGATCCAGCACAAGTGCTGTGAGGAAGGGCTGAGGGAGCTGGGGGTGTTGAGGCTGGAGAAGAGGAGGCTCAGGGGAGACCTCATCACTCTCTCCAACTCCCTGAAAGGAGGTTGGAGCCAGGGGGGGGTTGGGCTCTTTTCCCAGGCAACTCTCAGCAAGACAAGAGGGCACAAGAGGTCTCAAGTTGTGCCAGGGGAGGTTTAGGTTGGACATTAGAAAGAATTTCTTTCTGGAGAGGGTGATCAGCCATTGGAATGGGCTGCCCAGGGAAGGGGTGGATTCTCCATCCCTGGAGATATTTCAAAAGAGCCTGGATGTGGCACTCAGTGCCATGGGCTGGGAACTGCAGTGGGAGTGGATCAAGGGTTGGACTTGATGAGCTCTGAGGTCCCTTCCAACCCAGCCAATTCTAGGATTCTTTGATTCAGTTGGACTCTGTGATCTTCAAGGTCTTTTCCAACCAAAACCATTCCCTGAGTCTATAACCCTGGCAGTCAGGCACCTGCACTGTTGCTTCATCCTGGCTGTGACATGTCACCTCCTCCTGCCAGCTGCCATCAGGGGCCACCCAGAATAAACCCAAACTCTCCAGGCTTTTAAACTGATTGTGCAGCCTCCTTTGCACTGAGGAACAACAGCTGCAAGGCTGTCTTGTGCCAAGAATGTCACAAAATCCCATCCACAACCCACACCCTTGCATGGGAGCATCCCTGCACCATACACAGGCAGGAGTCAGAGCCTGGACAAAAATCTTTTTTTTTTTTTTCCTTTTTACTTTAGATAATATTAATTTTTATTTTTTTTTTGCTAATCTTTACAGGGTATCCTTTCACCAGCAACTGCAATTTTAAAGTCCCACTAAAGTGAACAAGCTTACAAATTTTGATTTTTTTTCCTGAGCATGAGTAATTAGTGCACCATTTGTTTCCTTGTATATATCTCAGGAAATAAAGTCTGTGATTTTTTGGTGCCTATCTGGGTAGAAACAAGTGCAGTGAAACTCTCCCAACCAATTCAAAGAAATAAAGTCAACTTTTGTGCAGTATTTTTGGTTTTTGTCCTCTCTGAATGGAAGTAATAAAGAGGAGGGAATCATAACTGAGCACATTTCCACTGATGTGCTGCACACAAAAATCATCCCATCCAGCCTTTAAGTAGAAATTAAGTCACTTTTATTTTTGCATGACTTATGTATTCAGGGCTCTGTTACACCTTGAGACACTTCATCTTTTTTTTTTCTTTGTCCCCTTGGACACAAGAGTGTGCAAAATGAAAGACCACGACATGAAAATGATGTATTCTCTACTCCCCACTGTTGGCATTCTGAAACTATGATTCAGAATTGGAAGTAGAAAAGCTGGTTGTAAAAAGGTCAACTTTCTATATCAACATCAGTTTTGATGAAATCTCTTTTTTCAGTAAAAATTCCTACCAGAAATATTCATGCAGGTGTAATACCATCACCTACTGCAGGGCAAGCTTTAGTCCATGGCTGGATTTTATGGAACTTTTTAACATGAACAAACATCCTGACAAAAGGGAAGACACTTCCCTGTGGGACAGGGACACTTGAGGACCAGAATCCCTTTTCTCTGCTCATCCACCACAGCCTCTTCACAACCCTCCTGCTGACTTGTTACCCACATGCCCACCCAAAATCTGGAACAACCAAGCTTCTGACTCCTGTATCTCAGTAAACAAAAAACAACTTACTTGGATTAATTATTTGAGTAATAATTAATATTATGGAGCCTGTCAATTGGGTGCTGCTACTCTTGCTCATAATGTCCATATGCCTTAATGATTCCTGATTTTTTTTTTTTCTTTCTGCAATGTGAAATCTCAGAATTCTTGGCAATTAAAAATGGGAAAGATTTATTAGATAAACCATTTAGACTGTAAAGCAAACAGTACTATCCAAACAGAGGCTGAGGGGTTTGGGAACAGCACACTAAACACACAGCTCTTACTGCTTTAGGAGAAATTTAAGTGCTACCAATTCACTAAGAAATTCATTGCTTTCTACCACACTTCCATAAGAACAGGTTTTTGCACACTGGAAAAAATAATTTGCACTAAAGGAAGCAAATTGGCTGAGGTGTCCATTCAAGTGTAAGAGTTAGAACTTTTTTTAATGGGTTTCCTTGCTGTTCCCTCTCTTCCCTTTAGCTGAGCAGCTGTAGCCAAGTACTCTCCATTTTGGCAGAGAGAACAGACAGGAATATTAAGTCTATAATAAGGACTACAATGAAACTAAGTGATTTATGCACTCTGGATGATGAATTTATATTCACCTTTCAATGACAAACCTGTTTCAACTTTTCTTTTGCAGTATGTCCCAATGGAGTCAAGTTCAGCAGCTGGAAATAAAGTTTTTGGAGCAGGTAGACCAGTTCTATGATGACAACTTCCCCATGGAAATCAGACATCTACTGGCACAGTGGATAGAAGGCCAAGACTGGTAGGATTATATTTACCCCCTCCTTTATTATTTCAGTCATGAGCATTTTTTTTTTATTTATCTGACAGATTTTAGGGTGGTTATTCATGAACTAAGCACTCCAAGAATAGTATTCTACTAGTTGTGGATTTATCCCATTGAACTGTCAGGCTTTACATTTAAGAAAAGTCTGGAGGTGATGTGTCATTTAAACTGCTTCCTAAACAAAATCCTAAAAAAAAATATGTCTAGAAAATTAATGGTATTACAGGTTTTTCATAGGAAAAAAAATATAATGGAAATGTTAGACATTTACCTCTTGCAGACAAAAGTATTCAACTGTCCAACACTGCACTTAAAGCTTGCTATTAATTTTGAGGAACAAGCCAGCTGTTTGCAGGAGCTGCACTCCAAAAGGTGAATTTATTCACAAATTTAGATCAAATTCACTGGAACTGGATCACTAAAGAAGTTTAAATTAGTTGTACCAGAAAGATACATCTCAATTTTTCAAGCTAAATCCACAGACCATTTAAAAAAAAAATAATCACCAGCTAAGGGGTATAATCTTTCCTTATAGTTCGTAGCCTGGTGTTTGTGAGGCTACAGGAACCTGGGAAAGATTAAAATCTCCTTTTTGCAAGAATTTTCAAGGATATCTCAGCCAGGCATCTGCCATTTGGGTAATAAATCTCAAGGACAAGGGTGCCATGCACTCCCTAGCCCTTCTTCCTCTATTTGTCTTGCTAATGTTATTGCCCTTCAAGTACCAAACTGATCCATGAACAGCAGAACCAGTAAAGCCCAGTTCTGTGTGGTTTTGGGTCCTTTGTCCCCTACATCCCCTTCACCAGTAGCTCCAGAGACTTTCTGCATCTCCAAATAGTTTCATAGAATCATAGAACTGGCTGGGTTGGAAGGGACCTCAGAGATCATCAAGTCCAACCCTTGATCCACTCCCGCTGCAGTTCCCAGCCCATGGCACTGAGTGCCACATCCAGGCTCTTTTGAAATATCTCCAGGGATGGAGAATCCACCCCTTCCCTGGGCAGCCCATTCCAATGGCTGAGCACCCTCTCCAGAAAGAAATTCTTTCTAATGTCCAACCTAAACCTCCCCTGGCACAACTTGAGACCTCTTGTGCCCTCTTGTCTTGCTGAGAGTTGCCTGGGAAAAGAGCCCAACCCCGCCCTGGCTCCAACCTCCTTTCAGGGAGTTGGAGAGAGTGATGAGGTCTCCCCTGAGCCTCCTCTTCTCCAGCCTCAACACCCCCAGCTCCCTCAGCCCTTCCTCACAGGACTTGTGCTGGATCCCTTCCCAGCCTCCTTGCTCTTCTCTGGACCTGCTCCAGCACCTCAATCTCCTTCCTGAGCTGAGGGGCCCAGAACTGGACACAGGACTCAAGCTGTGGCCTCCCCAGGGCTGAGCACAGGGGCAGAATCCCTTCCCTGGACCTGCTGGCCACGCTGTTCCTGAGCCAGCCCAGGATGCCATTGGCCTTCTTGGCCACCTGGGCACACTGCTGCCTCCTCTTCAGCTTCCTGGCAATCCAGACTCCCAGCTCCCTTTCTGACACTCTGTGCCCAGCCTGGAGCTCCCCATGGGGTTGTTGTGTTGAACCTCATCCCGTTGGGATCAGCCCAACTCTCCAGTCTGTCCAGGTCCCTCTGCATTTGGCCAAGGCAAAGGGTCATCTGGTGCCTGGTGTGAAGATCCTTATCTGCTGAGTGATCATTGCCATTTTCCTCTCCCCTCCCAACCTGCCAGTTTTCTGGGAAATGTATAAGAACACAGTATCTTCTGGACCTCAAGCCCAGTGTCAACAACTTTGTCTGAAAATAGGCAGCAAATTCTGAAATGCTATCTGACAGTAGGAAAGAATGCATCAGCTCTATTTCCTCTGAGAAGGGAGCTAAAAATATATTTAAGTATTCACCAGAGCAAAGACCAGAAAATCCTGATTGCCTCCCCTCTGGCTGTGCCAAGAACACCCTCACCCTGCCTTTAAACCTGCACATCTATGAAAATATACATAAAAATATCACAAAATCAGTTATTCACAGATCTTTAAACTATATGCAAGCCACCATGTATTTAAAACTTTTTTTTGCTGCCTAGATTGCTGAATGGAAATATCTAATTTCCTGCACAGACCTTCTTATGACTTTTTTAACATGGTTTTCTCATTCCCTGATCCTGCAGGGAGGCTGCATCCAACAATGAAGCCATGGCCATGATCCTGCTCCAGAATTTGCTGGTACAAGTGGAGGAGCAGCTGGACCGGGTGTCACAGGAGAAAAATCTTCTCTTGATTCACAACCTGAAAAGGATCAGGAAGCTGCTGCAGGTGTGTTCTTTCTTCAGGTGCCTAATCCCAAATTCCCACTGGATCCTAAAGGTAGTGCCCATGCCCTGATGAACACAATTTGTCCCTGTGCACATCCCAGAGCTGCCTGGGGTGCTACAGACTCCAAGCAGCTCTGGGAAGACCAAACCTTCAGCATCATAATTCAAAAATAATAATTCCACTGTTTCTTTGTGGAACAGTAATTCCCATTTTATTGCATGCTGCCGAGAGACAAGTGCTGGGAACTCCTTAGCCCTGCATTTATCTGTTTCACTGAGCTCTTAAAAATAAAACTATCATGCTTATGGATGTTCATGTTTATTACAAATGTAACTACAGCCTTTCAGGCACACTCAGATATTTAACTAGGGGATAAAAATGCATATTTAGGGCTTAAAGCAGCACCCTGAAAAAACCCCACCCTGTATATCACTGGCATGTTTGCTATTTTATGCTTAGCTGGGGTTATTTGTTATGAATGGCTTAAAGGGTTTTCCCTTAGGCTTCCTCAGAATTATATTTATTTTTACTGGCTGAATGTTTCTCCAATGATTGTTCATCTAAGATTAAAAATTAAATCTTAAATCTAAGATTATACTCAGAGTTCCACTTCATTAGTCACTGACTTCCTGACATCTCTCTGTCTTCTGCATAAAACAGAAAGGCAGCTGAGTTTAATGAAAGTTTGGGGTTTTTTTCTCTTCTTTGATGGTGTAAGTACTTAAATGACAATTTTGTTGCTGGCAAAACATTTTTTTATTTTTCTACATTTTTTCTATTTTTCTAAAAACACACACACACCTCAGCCTGGAAAATCTTAGCAACCTTGCCAACTAATTTTTTTGTCTTCATGTCTGTGTTCTATACTTCTAATGGTATAGAAATCTCTTTAAACAGTGACAGTACTTTTATAGGAATCTCTTTAAGCAGTGACACTATTTTTTTGTCTTTATGTCTGTGTTCTATAATTCTAATGGTATAGAAATCTCTTTAAACAGTGACAGTACTTTTATAGGAATCTCTTTAAGCAGTGACACTATTTTTTTGTCTTTATGTCTGTGTTCTATAATTCTAATGGTATAGAAATCTCTTTAAACAGTAACAGTACTTTTATAGGAATCTCTTTAAGCAGTGACACTATTTTTTTGTCTTTATGTCTGTGTTCTATAATTCTAATGGTATAGAAATCTCTTTAAACAGTGACAGTACTTTTATAGGAATCTCTTTAAGCAGTGACACTTTTTTTTGTCTTTATGTCTGTGTTCTATAATTCTAATGGTATAGAAATCTCTTTAAACAGTAACAGTACTTTTATAGGAATCTCTTTAAGCAGCCACACTATTTTTTTGTCTTTATGTCTGTGTTCTATACCTCTAATGGTATAGGAATCTCTTTAAACAGTAACAGTACTTTTATAGGAATCTCTTTAAGCAGTGACACTATTTTTTTTGTCTTTATGTCTATGTTCTATCCCTCTAATGGCACAGAAATCTCTTTAAACAGTGACAATATTTCCAACTCTACCACTTTTCCTCCAGGTGCTACACAAGCAGCCTCACGTAGCTTAAAACTAAATTGCTTTTTTTTTTTCTTTCCTGGGTTGTTTAGCATCACAATCCATAATTCCAGTACTGCTCAGACTCCAAATTTACCTGACTACAAAAAGCTTCATCCTGTTATTCCTGTCATGTTCTTGGCACACAGTAGAGCTGAGACAAAGCTGTGGCATCCTAGTAAAGGTATTCCCTCTCATAGCATATTTCTGGAATATTCCAGCAGCAAATTTCAGGGAACTGAACCAAGTATCCCTATATTCCTAGCTCCCAGGATTATGCATTTACAGCTATACCACAGCAGTGTGCAAATGCAGAAGGCCTGCTGTGTATTTACAGCCAGGCTCTATAAAATTCATGTCTTTTGCTGCTCCTTCTTCTCTTCACTCCATTTATTTTATCCTAAAATTTTTACCCAAGCTTGGAGTGTGAACTCTGGCACACCAAGTTTTCATAATAGCCAGTGTGGCAATGGCCAGAAGGAAAAGCATTTCCCCAAGTCCTGGTGTGTCTGGGAATTGTATAAAGATGTGTTTCTGGAAGAGCACAAAGCAAAGAAGGTTTCTCCCAGAAAAGCCAAAGAAGGGGAGTTTAAAGTGATTTTTTAAGTGATTTCTGATTAGTGGTTTCTCAGGTGCATGGATCTGAGTCACCATTCCAGAGGAAGCCCAAAGTGCTCAAATTCATAATGCTGGAATTATACCACTTGTTCAAAAAATAATGGCAGTCTTGAGCTTTGCAGTAAAATGTTTACAGCTGAGAAAAAAAAAAAATAACTACAGAACTCTCCATCACTAATAATGCTGGCCTTTTAATAATAATGCTGGCCATTTAATACTTCATCCACTATCTCAAGACAGCAGATAACCTGCATTTAGATAAAAAACTACTCCAAATACACATGGCAAACCACCAGGTACTGAGCAGCACATTCACTATCAGTGCTTTTCCTGATTTCTTATGACTACCACCTGCAGTTTACTCTGATTTCCAAAAGAGTTTCTACAGGCAGGAGTAGGACCAGGCTCTTGCAGCTGAGTTTTCTTTATTATTTTGGATAAGGCAAATAGCTTAAGCTATGTCTTAAGACATCTGTGACAGAGGAAGTTTGGATTTCTTTGTAAAATATTATGTGACAATTTCCATTTTTTAGCACACAGACAATAAATGCATTTTCAGCCAAAGTATAGGCTGCATTTTCTATAGAGCTGCACAGGCTGACCCCTGAGCTTCAACTGTTAAAATTATTTTTTTTATTGGTTAAGTAAGTACATCAGCAAAAAAAAAAAAAAAAAAAATTCAGTACTTGTAATCAGCTGTCATCCTCTCCTTGTTATTAAATGTCAAGTAATGGACTGGGAATTGTACATGAGATAGGGACAGAATCTGCTTACATTTCAATATGCAAATCATGTAATTAGGGGTTTAACTTTTTCAATGCATAACTGCTTGTATTTTATTGCTGAGTGTATGAGAAGTTTGGAACTGGGTGCTGGGTTTCCCACCCCCAGCTGCTCCATTTGCAGCTCCCTAACTGCTGCCCTTCCAGCTTGTTTGGTTCCTAAATAAGAGAGGAAACTGTGCTTGGGTTTTTTCTGGTGGTTCTGTGAGCAGGGTTAGATACTGGGAGCCCACCTTGATCTCTGATGTGCTCAAGCACTTCTTGGAAATTTCCCTCCTCTTCCTTCCCCTCTCTAACCACAGACACAGATACAGGCACACACAAAGATGTTCAGCCCCAAAACATGATCCCAGAGCAATGTCTGCTCTTTATTTTGAGCCAAACTCTGTTAAAATATGAAATAATTCTTGTTAAACTAGATAATACTGGCAAGCAGCATTTATCACTGAGAATGGAGTTTGGTATTTTGAGCTATGCCACAGGTGCCTAAATTCTGTGACAATAAAAATAATAAAATTCAAACCAGAGGACACACAAAAAAAAATCTGTAAATATTTGACAAAAGGCAAAATGAGGGACTAATTAAAAATTAATTACTATTTAATTTAATTAGAAATACGACTAGATTGTTACTAAGAGCAGCCTTAGGAGAGGAAACCACAAACACTTTGCCAAGGGCTTGTGACAGTCAAAGATTCATTAGGATCAAGATTCCTGGTGCTGCTTGGACAGAATTATCCCTACAAGTTACCAGCACCACATCCAAGCACCCCCCAATTTGAAAGACCTCCCTGGGATTAATTTTTGGTATAAAACATGAGAAAATGTTCTGTTCTAAGCTTGAACATCCAGAAAGATGTTCAACCCCAATACGTGATCCCAGAGCAAAGCCTTCTGATTACTTTGAGCCAAACTCTGTTAAAATATGAAATAATTCTTGTCAAACTAGATAATACTGGCAAGCAGCATTTATCACTGAGAATGGAGATTAGTATTTTGAGCTATGCCACAGGTGCCTAAATTCTGTGAGAATAAAAATAATAAAATTCAAACCAGAGGACACACACAAAAAAATCTGTAAATATTTGACAAAAGGCAAAATGAGGGACTAATTAAAAATTAATTTCTATTTAATTTAATTAGAATTACGACTAGATTGTTACTAAGAGCAGCCTTAGGAGAGGAAACCACAAACACTTTGCAAAGGGCTTGTGACAGTCAAAGATTCATTAGGATCAAGATTCCTGGTGCTGCTTGGACAGAATTATCCCCACAAGTTACCAGCACCACATCCAAGCACCCACCCATTTGAAAGACCTCCCTTAATTTTTTGGTATAAAACATGAGAAAATGTTCTGTTCTGGGCTTGAACATCCACAAAGATGTTCAACCCCAATACATGATCCCAGAGCAAAGTCTTCTGATTCCTTTGAGCCAAACTCTGTTAAAATATGAAATAATTCTTGTCAAACTAGATAATACTGGCAAGCAGCATTTATCACTGAGAATGGAGTTTAGTATTTTGAGCTATGCCACAGGTGCCTAAATTCTGTGAGAATAAAAATAATAAAATTAAAACCAGAGGACACACACAAAAAAATCTGTAAATATTTGACAAAAGGCAAAATGAGGGACTAATTAAAAATTAATTTCTATTTAATTTAATTAGAATTACAACTAGATTGTTACTAAGAGCAACCTTAGGAGAGGAAACCACAAACACTTTGCAAAGGGCTTGTGACAGCCAAAGATTCATTAGGATCAAGATTCCTGGTGCTGCTTGGACAGAATTATCCCCACAAGTTACCAGCACCACATCCAAGCACCCACCCATTTGAAAGACCTCCCTTAATTTTTTGGTATAAAACATGACAAAATGTTCTGTTCTGGGCTTGAACATCCACAAAGATGTTCAACCCCAATACATGATCCCAGAGCAAAGTCTTCTGATTCCTTTGAGCCAAACTCTGTTAAAATATGAAATAATTCTTGTCAAACTAGATAATACTGGCAAGCAGCATTTATCACTGAGAATGGAGTTTAGTATTTTGAGCTATGCCACAGGTGCCTAAATTCTGTGACAATAAAAATAATAAAATTAAAACCAGAGGACACACACAAAAAAAAAAATCTGTAAATATTTGACAAAAGGCAAAATGAGGGACTTACATTTAATTAGAAATACAACTAGATTGCTACTAAGAGCAGCCTTAGGAGAGGCCTTTTTTTTGGCCATAGGGACCATCCCTATGCTCTCTCTGTTAGAGTCAGAGCTAAGGAACGTGGCATTTCTGCTCAGACTGCTGACATTTCCAAAATTATCTGGAGGAAAAAAGCAACATTGACCAGGAAACATGCAAAATTTTAAGTACTTGAAAAAGTGCTGAAAAATTTAGCAGCAGAGGTTACTGCTAACTCTCAGTAACTTGCTTTTTTTACCTATTCATTTCTTTCACTGAAACATCACTCCTTGACATCACTCAAAAATGTACATGTTATATTAAAATCAGTGTTTTAGGTTAAAATCCTGCATATTTACTTACATTATTACTTCCCTAGTGAGGAAATTGGGTTCATTGTTATAGCAGAGCAGACTTTTGGTGCTTCAGAAGGAGGCAGGATGGCAAAATCACCTTAAACCTCTGCCCACCTTCCTCCAGAATTCTCCCTCCCCCCAGAACAGTTCTGGAAAGGGATGGGGAGACAAAACATTTGGAGGCAGCAGGGAAAAGAAGGGTGGGAAATTCTGTCTGTGGTCCTTTGCCCTGCTTAAAATCTAGATGGAGAAAAAGAAAATAGTCCCAAGGAGCTGGTTTGTGCTGTTGCCATGACAACCAAAACCTTAAGGGCAGATGCTAAGCCCCAAATGAGCTGCCAAGCACTTCTAGGAACCAAACTGCAGATGCACCACTCCACACAGCCTTAGCCCAGGAACAATTACATTTTATCTCTTTAAAATATCCCTGCTGGAAGCTCCTGGACAATCCATGAATGCAGAGAGAAGTGGTGAATTACAGGGACACTCATCAATAACTCGTGTCCCAAAATCTTTGAGCATTCAGGAGGTACCTGCTGGATGAGGTGGAGCTCTATGGGATTCAGTCTGGCCCCATGCATGGGTTCAGGTGAGGTCCCAGTAACTGTGCTGGGTGCATGACAACATCAGGAAGAAAGCAGAAAGTCCCAGAAATATCTTACTTAAAATTGAAACTCTCACTTATGCTCTGTTTTCAAGATAACTCCTGAAAGCCATCCCTTCTCATTCCTGGCAGGATGCATGTGTGTCACATCACTGTTTCAGGGAAAACAGGATTCATGGAAACATCTTTCAGGACTGAGGGAAAAATCTGATTCCATAAATCTTCCTTTATTAAAGTGAAATAACAGATTTCAGGAAGAAGAAGGGCTGCTTTGCACGTTTACCACTGAAGCCTGATTTAATCAGTGTACTGTGTGCTCTGGGGAACAATTATAAAAATATATATAAAAAATATGTATATTTATGACAGTCATTTAATACTCACAGCAGATTCTCAGGTATTTGTCAGCTTTACCCCCACACCAGCCCTGCTAGAGCCTAAGATGAGGGGAAGGAGGGCAACAGGGATTCTGCTGAAGGAGCAAGGGTGTGCACACCATGAACCTGTAGCAGTGCTTACAAAGGGAGAGGACAGGCAGAATCACCAGGTCTGCAAATTCACAGCAGCCAGTGATAATTAAATGAGCTTTTGGAAGCACTCTGGAGCTGGGAAATAATGGGGTTTTTTTTCTCCCTGCTTTTTTGTGGGAAGATCTGGGATAGCATCTGAAAGTATCTTGTGTCATCTGCATAAACACATATAAAGACATCGTGGCACTACACTTAAAATTCACCCTGTTTTTAGGTAGCACAAACAAATAGCATCTTGCTTTACATGATCCTACTTAAAACATCAGCACAGTTCCTGATCCTGGTTCAGGTTCATGATTATAGTGCCCAGCTTCTTTCCATAAGAACTGAACGTGTTTGTGCTTTTCCAGATAGAACCCAAATGAACATTTAAAAGTGTTTTTTTAGTTCAGGATGCATGTGACTGTACCAGAAAGGTAGATGAAGAGATCTTAAGATCCCAGAATCATTCTTGTTGAAAAAGACCTTTAAGATGGTTGAATCCAACCATAAATCTGAGTCCAGTGCTAAGCCATGTCCCTAAGCACCACACCTACATGATTCTTAAGTGCCTCCAGATTATTTATTTCAGTACAAAGGAAATGGACAAAATCACCCTAGATCTGAGAGGTCGTTCCAGTTGGTACTCAACAAACAGTTCTGATAAGCACTGTGCTGAGAAACAGTTCCAAAGGATGGAAATGCAGCCATTGATGGTTTAAGTTGCAGTTTCCTGTTAAAGCTCACAACAGGGTGAGAATGGAACAAACCAAAAAGTTTCCAACACACCACAGAAGAGCCATTTCAGAAGGTTAATTACATGTATTTAGCACTCCTGTAACTTGCCAGATCAACAGAACAACCAAATTATGGTAGGAAGTGTGTTTTGAGCCAGTGTGTCCTGCTGTCTAACACAATTCAGGTTGATTTTTTCCTATTACTGCCTTGTCCCTTGTACTACGGAATGATTGGTTTAATCTCCAACCCTGTGAAATTTCCAAAGAACAAGATCTGATTCCAGCTCAGCAATGCCATTCTTTCTGCTGGAGTTGGAATTCAAACTAATCAGGCAAAATTTAAATTGGACTCGAGCCAATTAGCTCTTGCCCCACGTTGGGCGCCAATAAATCTGTCACGGTTTAACACTGGCCCGGCGATTAAACCGGGTGACAGATGCTCTCTATTAATCTCTCTCTCCTCCTTGATAAGAAAGAAGAGAGAATAAGGGAGAGAGACTTATGGGTTGGAGGCTAAACCAATCAACTTTAATGAAACAAGGCAGTCCAATCGTGTATCAAAGCTGTTTATAAAAAATGTTGGTGCATGAATAAAAAACCCCAGACAGAAGGCTGGATGGTGAAGCAGGTGTCTGCTCTTAGTGATCACTAAACCTGTTACCAGTGATAACATTTCCTTTGTAGATTGTTTTGTAGCACCCCGAGAAAAGGAGCTGATTGGAGTGATTTATTTTCACTCCTAGGGGGAAAAAAAAAAATTAGCCCCAGAGCCTTTGCAAATGCTAGAAAAAAACCAACCAGAGCACTGGCTGGTGACTGCATATCAGCTAAGAAAATTTTTAAAAATTATTGATAAAAGAATAAAAAAAACACTACTTATTAGAAGTAAAATATTTTTTTCTCAGTTGTTATGTAAAGAATGCAACTTGAAGAGTTTATAAGTGTTTGGGTTTGTAGAATGAATAAGGGTTCACTTGCAAACAAGAAGTGAAAACCCACTAAATGAAGTGAACTGCCTCCTGTGGGCTTTGTTCATTCTGCAGTATTAAGGGCTCAGTTGCAGGCAAACAATTATATAAAATATAATGTGTATATATATATATATAAAATATTCAGATCTTTGCATCCAGAAGATGGAGGGAAGAATAAAAAAATTGGGGAAAAAAAAATCCACCCTCTCTCTCTCCTGCTGTGTTACCTTTTTTCATAGGAAACACTCATTTTATTTATTCTGAAATAAATCTCATTTAAGTACAAAGCATCACTGCATTATTCCACCCCCCTGGCAGCACAGCTCTGCTGTCTGATGATGAAATCTACAGACATTTCTTTTCTGTAGCTTTTTATCTGCCTGCTTAGAAATCTGCTGTTTCTCTAGAGCATTCCTTGCTGGGACTTCAAGTGTGGAATCTGGGAGCAAACTGGGGGATGGAAAAAAAAATAAAAAATCTCTGCCTTCATAGTTTATTTCTGTGCTTTTACAGCTTTGCCTATTGCTATTTGGGTGGCCTGAAAGTTGTACAGACTTTTGGTTGTTATAAGATAGCAGAAAACCAGAATTCCAGCTCACCAGACTTATGTGTTACAACTTCCCACACATCACAGGAGCTGCCTGAAACAATGAGGTTACCTTGAAATTCTCCTGTATTTTGAGAGGGGAAAGGGGAAATCTAAAAATAAAAGTCTAAATAGTGTTGTCCCAGGTACTTCCTCTGACAGACCTAGATAAAACACAGCCATCTTTCTAGGAGAAAAAGATTTCTCAGTAAAATTATTGCCTGTTTAAATACAGGCAACTTTTTTCCAAAAAGTTCCTAGCACTTCACCTTAATCCAGGTAACACAAAGACCATCTCTTTCTTTGTAGTCTAGTACTGTCTTCTTAAGAGTTTCTGCCATAAATAAAGGTAGAAAACAAATCAATACAAAACATTGTTTCCATATTTGAAGGTGAAAATGGGAAATAAGCACCTATGGTTCTATGGCTTCCCACCCACACGTTTCCTTGAGAAACACAACTATACCAAAATTGTTTCAGCTTTCAAAAATAAAGTGATATATGAAAGGAAAATTTTCTCCCTGCTTTTTGATTGCATGAAAAATAGAATATCTTTTCATCTAGAAAAACACTGAGTATCAGGCCTGGCCAAATAAGCACATCACAAGTGAGCAACAGGGAAGGAAATGTATTTTTGCTTGACTTTGTAATCCTGTTCCTATCTCTCTTTGTCCCTTCCATCAGCTTCTTTAAATATACATTTAATTTCAACAAATACATCAACAGCCACACTAGCTAAAGGTTCCATACCTCCAGTAAAGCTCTTGTTGTATACAAATAAAACAAACAGAGTTCTTCTAGCAAAAGCAAGAAAAAAAATACAGCTGGTGTTATGGGTAGGTTAGGGGGAAAAAAAAATTAAAACAGGGGAAAGAACAACCAAATTCAGAAGCACTTTTGTCAGAATTAGAAAGCACTAGAACCTACTCAAGTCCTCTTTAGGTCACCTTGAAAACCAGGAGATAACCAAGTGAAACCCTGGCTGACTTTACAACTATAGAGCAAAAGTTACTAATACTTAATTCTCTACTTCAGTCCCTAAAAATCTGAGTCAGGATACTCAAATAATGCCCATATTCACTTAAAGATGTGTGCACTGTGTGGAGACCTTTGACACAGGAAAAGAAAGCTTTTCCAAGCCAATATTACTGTGGTTGGGACTCATCCACTTTGTGATGGAGCTGCCACAGGAAAACGTGCTGAATTTTGGAAAATTAAAAGAAATAGGGAGAAAAGAATAGTAAAAGAATGGATCTCTGGTCTAGATTTCCTCATATATCTCAGGAAATTTCAGATACTCAGGTTGTTAATAAACATGAGCTTATAAAAACCACACTGAAGTGTCAGAATATGTATTTTAAAATTCTTTCATTATATTCCAATTCACAGAAGCAAACTTTCCATTTTCCCAGCCACTGTTTCATGCATCTTAACGTATCCCAAATACTTTAAGCTTTTAAAAAATTGGCTAAATTGTCCAAAACTCCACACATTCCAATGTATAAAAAGTTATTTCAGAAATGTCTTTTTGTTTTTCATCCTCATCTATTAAGATGCCAGCAGAGCAGATGTCTCTGGAGTAGAGAGGGTAGATGTTGCGTGGTAGGAGGGAGGTTTTCTCCTGAGGAAATGTCATCAGCAGTCAGAGAAAATTTTCACCTCTTCAGAACAAAAGTTTTATTCCCTTGTTTGCTTCAATTTAGCACCAATGCTGGTGGCTGTAAAAACCAAATAAGATCATTTGATGTAACTCATTATATGGGAGAGGGAGAGGGAGAGGGAGAAGGAGAGGGAAAAGGAGAGGGAGAGGGAGAGGGAGAGGGAGAGGGAGAGGGAGAGGGAGAGGGAGAGGGAGAGGGAGAGGGAGAGGGAGAGGAGAGGAGAGGAGAGGAGAGGAGAGGAGAGGAGAGGAGAGGAGAGGAGAGGAGAGGAGAGGAGAGGAGAGGAGAGGAGAGGAGAGGAGAGGAGAGGAGAGGAGAGGAGAGGAGAGAAGAGAAGAGAAGAGAAGAGAAGAGAAGAGAAGAGAAGAGAAGAGAAGAGAAGAGAAGAGAAGAGAAGAGAAGAGAAGAGAAGAGAAGAGAAGAGAAGAGAAGAGAAGAGAAGAGAAGAGAAGGAGAAGGAGAAGGAGAAGGAGAAGGAGAAGGAGAAGGAGAAGGAGAAGGAGAAGGAGAAGGAGAAGGAGAAGGAGAAGGAGAAGGAGAAGGAGAAGGAGAAGGAGAAGGAGGAAGGGGAAGGGGGAGGGGAAGGGGAAGGGGAAGGAGAAGGAGGAGAAGGAGAAGGAGAAGGAGAAGGAGAAGGAGAAGGAGAAGAAGGAGAACAGAGAGAAGGAGAACAGAAAGAAGGAGAAGAGGAAGAGAGGAGAACAGAATTACAGCAACATTGGCAGATAAGACTCAAGTTTCCATTTGAAACCTAAGATTAAAACTGAATCCTCAGTTACCCTTTGTTGGTATTTATTATGTTGGTATTTTATTATATTTATTATGTCAAGTATGAATTTTCTTTATCAATATCTGAACTAAATGATGCAGTTTTGCATAAGTAGAGAATCCATACCCTTCCTCCTGTCCTGGCTGCCAATGCTCACATCACACTAAGTTAGAATCCCCTCATCTCAAGCCTTTTTTTGTTAAATTTCCTTTATTTTCCAACTGATACAACTATTTCAATGATAGGAAACAGTTCTCTCTTAGTCAGTCAGAATCATCTTGGGCAAATTTGCCCTCAACCAAAGATAAAATGGGAGTTTACAGCAGCAAGAGCTGGCAGATATTAAGGAAATACTGAGTGGAATGTCTGGGACTGGGATTACCTCTGAGGAGTATAAAACATGGATGAAAAAAAAAAAAAATCCAGTGTTATTATTTTGACAGAGCAAATCACACTGGCTTCAAGTAATTATTTGCTAGGTTACAGGTATTGAGATATTTAATATTATAACTTATTTATCATGCAACAATTATTGTCTAGTTGCAATCCCTCTGCTACGTGGCTGCAAAAGAGTTGAAGAAGACAAAATGAAAGGAACCACTGCAGGCCAAGCTTATTACTACAGCTTTAGGAGTTAGAGAAGAAAGGAAGAAAAAGAAAGTGCATTTCCTCTTCATCTCTTGATTCAGATCTCTCAATGAAACAATGAAAAAATTTGCATCTAGAAATGCCAGGAAAGTTCCTAATGCCTTGCATTTTTTTTGTGGGGGATTTTAAAACATCCCACAGAAGATTTTTTTTTTTTTAAGTGCCTCTTCTACAAAAACACATTTTCCAGCTCCAAGAGAAGATGTTTATTTCTTCTTGACTTTGCTAAATGGTTTTGCTTTGACTCCTTTTTGCCACAGGGCAACCATCAGTCCCTAAAATGTTCACATTCTGATGGGCAGAGGTAAAACCCAACACTCCTCAAGCTCTGTAGTTTCAGAGACCCTGTTGTTACCAGCATCCCATATGAACCCCATGTGGTACCCATTTCTGTGGGAGGTGGGACCCTGTTTCATCAGCAAAAAAATCACAGCAGCCAGCAGAAATTAACAGATATTAACTGAGGAATTAATATGCATTTCAGTGGATTTACACCTCTCACAGATCTCACCACAGCTTTCACCCCAAGCCTTATAAAAAGCAGGACTTTTTTTGCCAAGAGCACAACTTTTCTTTGCAGCAATCAACTTGCTCTGAGTGTTGCTGTGGGACCCTACTGATACCTCAGCTGGTCATGAAGCTCCACTCCATTCTTTATTCTTTGTAGGAAGATCATAACCATTTCCTATGTTCCTGGATTCCCTTCCCAGATTTTTGACACTATGCAGCAATAAAAGCTCCCAAAATCACAGCCTAGCCCAGAGCTCCCATTCCTCAGGGTGATTGATCCAGATGGATGCTGGAGAAAAGCATCAGCCTGAGCTGCTTTTAGGGAGATTAAAGGAGAGAGAGGATATTTTCTATGTTCCTGGATTCCCTTCCCAAATTTTTGACACTGTGCAGCAATAAAAGCTCCCAAAATCACAGCCTAGCTCAGAGCTCCCATTCCTCAGGGTGATTGATCCAGATGGATGCTGGAGAAAAGCATCAGCCTGAGCTGCTTTTAGGGAGATTAAAGGAGAGAGAGAATATTTTCTATGTTCCTGGATTCCCTTCCCAAATTTTTGACACTATGCAGCAATAAAAGCTCCCAAAATCACAGCCTAGCCCAGAGCTCCCCTTCCTCAGGGTGATTGATCCAGATGGATGCTAGAGAAAAGCATCAGCCTGAGCTGCTTTTAGGGAGATTAAAGGAGAGAGAGAACATCTTCTATGTTCCTGGATTCCCTTCCCAAATTTTTGACACTGTGCAGCAATAAAAACTCCCAAAATCACAGCCTAGGCCAGAGCTCCCATTCCTCAGGGTGACTGATCCAGATGGATGCTGGAGAAAAGCATCAGCCTGAGCTGCTTTTAGGGAGATTAAAGGAGAGGCAGCACTGGGTGTTCACTGTGGGGCACATGTTTTATTTGTTCTGAGAAGACTTCAGGAACCCTTTAAAGCTTAGTTCCACAGCCAGCAATGCCATGGCAGTCACAGCTTCTCTAAAAGGGAACATTTTGTACATTATTTTGTGTAAGAGTCCTGTGTCCTTTCCTTTAGTCTCTACCTGGAACCACAGCATAACCAGCAGCAGGGCATTTGATACCAAGCAGCTCAAACCAAGTCTCCATGAATATAAAATTACCATTTTTAATATAATATTTCTTCACCTGGTGACTGAAGTCAAAAGATATTACAAAAATGTCCTTACTACTACTTACTACTACTACTTACTACTTAGATTTGATGCAAAAGCACCCAGGGAATGATCCTGGTTTGTCTAACCAGTAAAAAAAGTGTTAGAAATATATGTTCAGTCATAGTAGTAGAAGCACACAGAAGCATTGTGCTCACTTTCCTGTCATCAGGTGTCTTCACCCCCTTGTTTCTAATGCAGCAATTGGTGTGATGCAGCAGAGGAAAATACAGCACCCATTTCAGGATGTACAAATTGGTTGTGCCACATTCAGACAAACCAAGAATAACTGAAGTTCTGAGTGGCAGCAAAAACTAATCAGAAAGAGGAGAAAATAGAACAAGTCCAAAACCAGAAATCACATAAGAAAATAAATTAACTGGACTAATTGTAATGAATGGCTGGAAAATGTTTGAGCACTGAATAAAGGGCATCTGAATGAATTTACTGAAGAGAAGGGATGAAGGATATTGAGAAGCACTGAACAAATAAAAGAAGCTGCTTGATACCCCTCAATCTTTCCAGTTGGACAAATACAGCACAAACCAACAGCTGTTCAAATTGTGCCCACTCCTCAGTCACACAGCAGCAATTCTGCACTTTAGTTCTGGGGGTGTGAAAATAAAGGTATTTTTTTTGTTCTGTAGCTTGGGAGGAGAGTTACTTCTTCCTTCATCCTAAGCACATTTCTTGAAGGAGAAAAAATTTCACTGACATTAAAATTTAAGTTTTCTTGCTGAGAAAGTGTAAAAATTGGTTAGGAATATTTTATGACAATGACACAAAGTGATGCAGCTCTCCAAGGCTGAACCCCCACTAACAGGGGAGCTCATGGCCCCAGTGCTTGTGACACCCAGAGGGACATTCCCTGAGTTCTGAATTTTTAAAAGCATTTACTTGTTCTTGCAGGGCAAATATCATGGTAATCCCATGCATATAGCAGTCATCATCTCAAACTGTTTAAGGGAAGAAAGAAGAATCCTGGCTGCAGCTAGCATGCCTGTACAGGTAATCAATTTTATTTTTTTAATCCACTCCTGCTTTTAGGACTAAATCCAAATCCTGTCCTCTCATTGTATTCCAGTGTTTTATGTACACCAGGGCTTGCCAAATTTTGCCCTTTAAAGTCATGTTTGTACTTCATTAGTGGCTCTGCTGCTGCAAGTATTGCTATAGGTGACTTCTATGTCACAATGAGTCTTCAAAGACTTTAATCTGTGGGAAAGGCACTAAAAAGATAATTTTTTTGCATAACAGATGGGTGTATTTTATGTGATGCAATGCAGTAATTCAGATTAATAAATGCAAAAGACATTCCAGCTGATGTGTTTTAAAGGCATTGATAGTTTTAATGTTGTTTAAAGAAAAACTTTAAAACTGCACACAAAACCTTTTTGGAGGGGAAATTAAAGGCTTAAAACCCAGATATAATTTTTGAGTGGGATCTTTTTAGCCACCTGTGGATGCAGTACATATTCTTCCACAAGTCCTGTGCCATGGGTCTTTTTCAGCAACCTAATCTGTGTTTCACTTTCTTTAATTTACTGGTTCTTTGAGGTTTAATGTTTGCAGTATGCCCACCCTTTCACCTTCTGGAATTTCAAAGATAAAGCAGCATCTTTTCACATCTTTCACATCTGTTTTTCACATTCGTGGAACTAAACAGAATTTTTTGTTTACACCAGTTTCCAGCTGCTTGAAGACCAGCATCAGAACTCCCTCTCTGTGCTGGAATTTACAGCAGAGTTCCTTTTACTCTTTATTATTACTCATCCCCTCCTTCTCTGTTCCCTGTGCTCCAGGGGCCACTGGAAAAGTCTCTGCAGAACTCTGTGGTTTCAGAACGACAACGAAACGTGGAGCACAAAGTGTCAGCCATCAAGAACAGTGCTCAGGTATTTTACTTTTCTCCTCTTTGCCACGAGACACACCTGAACCAGCTTTAAGCTGGGCACCACAGATCCTTTTCCAACCATTTTCCATCATTCTGGGGACATCAGCCCAGATTACCTGATGGTACCTGATCCACCACACAGCTGGATCCCCAGGTGTTTCCAGCTGCTCTGGCTTCAGTGGGAGAGCTTTCTATTTTCAAGGTAGCTCATTCATCCTTATGCAAGTTGCAGGAAGTGTTTCTGAGTGTTTCTGAGAGCAGAAACACAGCCACAGTCCCTAAAAAGGTGTCTGAGGTTCAGTAAACCTATTTCTGCAATATCACCTCCTGTAGCTGGGCCAGCCTTCATCACCTCTAAGTCACCTCCCAAGATCTCTGTAAAGCTGAAATGAAATAATTACATATTTATTGTGATTATGAGAAGATTAAGATTGTGATTAAGTGTGTGTGATTATTGTGATTAAGAGAAGAATATTGGGAGGTGATGGTAACAATTCTCCAGGAGTTTCCCAACCATTGCAGACCTGTAGCAATGTCTCAGAGAGACCTCAAAAGCTCAGAGAGCCTGTGCAGCTCAGAGGAGGAGAAAGATCCAGATGAGCTTTGGTCTTCTGCTCTCCCAGCCCTATTTTCAGCTTTGCAAAGGTCCCAGTGGAGTTTTATTTGAAATATTCTCTCCACGGGGTGTTCAAGAGCAACACTTTTGGTGTATTGCAAAGAGGTCCTAGTAGCATTTTCTCACGAGTGTCTTCCTACTGAGGGAAAAAGGGTTAGAAAGATGAAACCCTGAAAAGGACAAAGCCAGGTTTAGAAAGGTTGAAACCCTTAAAAGGACAAAGCCAGCTTTAAGAGAATGTGATGCTGAATCTCTGTGTGTCAAGTTATGAGATAAGAGGTGTGAAACAAAAGCAGAGAAAGCTGCAACACAGCAGCTCCTGTGCTGCTCCTGCTGCCTTTGTGGGAAAGAGCAGCCACCCCTGAAAGAGCAGTGAAAATAAGAATGATTTCTAGGTAGGGAGGCTCATTTTCTTTTTTTTTTTTTTTTAGTAAGTAATTAAGTTGAACAGAGCACACGTTAAAAAAAAAAAAAAAAAATAAAATAAAAAAAAAATTTAGCCTCCAAAATAAAGAAGAAACCAAAATGGCTGATGCTGTGTGTCTTGCCTTAGCAAAGGGCATCTGTATTTTCACAATATCTGTGTCCTGAGAAACTGAAAAGGATTGTTTATAAGTTGTTGGCAAAATCAAGGATTCCTATAGACAGCATAAAAACAGAGAGAAATAAAGCAGATTGTTTCCTGCAGTTTTCTTTTCCTTCTTCTGGTGTGTCTTTCTTTTTGAATTGTTGTTTTGTTACTGGGAAACACCTTCTAAACTTTTTGCAGCACACATGAAAACAAATCCTGGCAAAAAGATCCCAGGAAAACAAAAGTGAAAATGTTTTATTTCTTTACCCAAGTCCTGAAGTAACGATCTAAAAAAAAAATGTTATAAAAAATGTTATAGTTATAAATATGCATTTATAGTTCAGTTGTCTTTTTGAAAGTTAAATAATAAACCAGAGTTCCCAGAGCTGCTTAGGGATTTTCAAATGGTAGGAAAGAAAATAACACATTAAGCATTTGTCCATCACAAAACAAATTCCTTTTGCCACCATGAATGCCCAAATAATTTTACTTTCTTTTCCCTGGAAAAGCTGACTGACCAAGATGTCAAATACTTGGAAGACTTGCAAGAGGAATTTGACTTCAGGTATAAAACGTTACAAAGTTTAGGTAAGAGGTTTTGTTATCATTTTTAGACTCTCTAAGAAAACGACTGATTCTGACCCCAATATCAGGCTTTTTTGTGAATTACCAGGATTATGGATGTAGCAATAAAAAAATTATTTTTAGTTTATATAAAACTGAATATAACAGTTCTTTTGGGATTAAGAGGGTAATCAGGATGTCATTGAACAAGTAGAGTAGTTTTGTATAGTTAAGTGGGATAATGGCATGAAAAGTGGTACTTTTCTTGATTTAAAGAACCTCTTTTTCATCAACTCCTCATCTTTGAGAGGATGGGGAAAAGCCTCTTATTTCCCAGAGTTGTGCAAAACTTTTTTTTAGCCTCTAACTTGGCTTTCTGTTCTTTTTTGCTGCCAGTGGTGATAACCCACTGGTAAGCACTCTGAATGCTTGTTCGGCCATGATGCTTCAGATCTGCACTGGGCAGCAGCCCCTGCCTGATCTTTCAGAAAAGAAAGTGATGTCACCTCTGTTTGCTCAGATATCTTCCTATTTTCCTTTGAACATGCAAAGATACTGGGCTGGAGATGTCCAAGGTGTTAAACATGGCATTCCTAAAATGCTTAAGGCTGGCTGTGGCCAGATATTTGGCAGAGATCAAGTTGCTGTGGTTTAATGAGTCGGTAACCATCAGGCCAACCAGAAGTATTGACCACACAGAAGATTTTGCCACACTGGCAAAAGAAAATTTGCTTACAGAAATCACTAGCAAGGCTTAAAATGTCCCCAACAGAGCCACCTTGCCCCTCCATCCCATGTCTGTGGGCAACTTCTGTGGCTGAGCTGCCCTGACCATCATCAGGTCCTTGTCTGCCTCTGCTGAAACATCTGAATGTAATGGGAAGAGGTCAATCCAGAGCTAAGAGACAGAGCTGGCACCAGTCTCTTTTTTTGAAGCTAACATGAAAAAAATTTTGCTTGCAAAAAGAGCAAAAGGTGGAGGAAGGCAAGGACAGGGGGAAGAGCTGCACATGGAAAAGCACAGGGCAAGAGCTTGGGAAAACTTGAAACTCACACGTGATCCACAGGAGGCAAAAAATTACTGAGAGGGGGAAATCCCCAGTGATTAACACTTTACCTCCATCCTTTCTGCCAGACATGAAATCCACACCAAGCCCAAAGAGTTTTATCCTAATTGCTGGCATATTTCAGGATGTAGAAAATACAGGAGTGTGCACCTCAACAAGACATTTATGGATTTCTAGGCATCATCCATATGTTTTCTACCTTTTCCTCATCTAAAGAGTGGGGTCATAAACCTCATCTCAAACCAGCCCTAGAGTCAGTCCATGGAGCTGAAGCACTATTACATAACCTGCTGATGTCTGCAGTTTATTTTTTCACAGGTGGTTTTTACCTCTCTCCCCCTGACAAACACAGGCACGTACCCACACGAGCATTTCTACTCATTTTTTCATCTTTTTTTTTTTTTTTTTTTTTTTTTTCTCTCATCCCCCTGCAGAGCAGAACGATAAAAACAGCGTCCTCATTAAGCAGGAAATGTTGGCTTTGCAGGCAATGCTCAACACTTTAGACTACAAGAGAAAGGTTGGTGACAAGTTTTGCCATTTGTGGTTTGTTTGCTTTCTCCCCTTTTTTCCCCACATCTGATACTCAAACATGTGTACGTGCCTGCTATCTCCTCCACCCAAAAAAGCAGAGAATTTACACTGGTTACAAAGCCCCAAGAGGTTTTGGGGTGGGTGTGTGATTTTGAAAAGAAGTTAAGAACTTGGCAAGGAGGGAACAGCTCAAAGATTTGCTTCTTCACTCTTTAGAAGGGAGGTGAGGGCATCACTTCACAGGACTTCTTAGGGATAGATACCTTAGTTGGTAAAAAAAAAAGTATTCAGAGTAAATGTACTAAATAAATAAAATGTAATAAACCCAAAAAGGTGCATATGGTGCCCTGCTGTGTTCAGTGACCAAGCCTTGCAAATATAACAAATATTTTCCTGGCCACTTCTTTGCTGGCACAAAAATTAGTATGTTTAGGCAAGTTGTTTGAGTCCTTGTGCTTTTTATGGATAAAAGCAAGCAAAAAAAACCTGAGTGCACTGGGCATGATACAAAGGGAAGACTTTTTGACCTTGATAGAACTTGTAAATGTCAACTTCCTGGAGGTGTCCTGCCCACAAAGAGTACAACAGCTCACTTTCCCACCCCAAACCAGAAAGTTTTACTGAGGAAGAGTTCAAAGAGATTCAAGACTGATGTCAAGTACAACGAGTGCTGAACCCAGTCACCTGTAAATCAGAGACTAAAGCCATAGGGCCTAAATCTGGTAACTTTCAAAGCAAAAACTTTCAAAGTCAACGTCATCAGCCCTTCTGTGATACCTGCTGAATTTTGTGGCTGTGCTTTGGGGTCAGTTTGTGATACCTTTGGTGTTTTGCAGGAAGTTCTCAGTAAAATAGGGCGTGTGATTCATGAAATTGATCTGCTGCTGAGCAACATGCTGACTGAGGAGCTGCTGGACTGGAAGAGGAGGCAGCAGATTGCCTGCATTGGGGGCCCTCTCCATGGTGGGCTGGATCAGCTTCAGAACTGGTGAGCTTGCCCTGGGCTTCTGTTTCCACTGAAAACCACAGGAAGTCTGCTACACATGAAATGATCTTTCCTTTAGCTGGTTGCAACGGAGGCAAATTCATCAGCAGCTAGGCAAGCAAATACCAAAAATGCAAATTTTTTTTGGTGGACAACGTTTGGTATTTAGAATTAACAGCATTAGAGTGAACTGCTGAGCTTGAGATGGGGCAGTCAGTAATTTTGGGGGTTGATGGTTGGTCCAGATATAGGATAGATGCCCTCTTGGGAGTTTTGCTTGAGTAAAAACTGTGCTGACTGAGCTGAGGACAGGGGGAGTTTTGCCTAGGCAGGAGCTGGGCTGACATTTTATGCTTTGACTCACCAGGTACATTACTCCTCCAGGCTTCAAGCTACACAGGACTTGAATGGCAGCAGTCTCTGTGGTTCTAAAGGTGATTCCAAATTAAAAAACAAATTAAAAAGCATTATATTTAAAAAATGATGCAGCCAGAGAATGTCAGTGTTCTGGTGATTTCTCTCCCAAAGTTCTCTTAAGGAAAAGGTGAAGTAAAAAGATGAATACAGGAAGGAAAACAAAAAAACACTATTTAAGTTTGAAGAAAAAGTCTTTTTTTCTTTTTCTGTGTGCTTTTTTGACTACTAAATATGATAAAAATAGCTAAAAGATGTGATTTTATACAAACATGCCTTATTAAACTACTAGTAAATGTTTGGATTTGATTTTCCTTATTGCTTTCACATTTGAGAAATTCACTTCCTCGGTTTCACAACTTTCTTTTTCCTATAAATATTCTCCCTTTAAAGAGCCCATTTTCCAAAACCACTCAGCTGTAGGAAAGAAAGAAAATTGGCACAAGAGCTCTGCATGTACAATGTCAAAACTGGGCATATATTTCACAGACAGCGTTGCACTGCTGTCGATGGGACCTGTTGCAAAAACACTTCTTTGAAAAAAAAAGTAGGAAATTTTGGCCTGAGGTATTTACAGCCTCCTGTTAAAAAGAAGAAGAAGGAATATGAGCCTGGATAAAGCTAGAAAGCACCAGTTAGTACTGATGGTGATTTCCCTAAGCAAGAATTTCAGCAGCCAAAACGTCTTCAAAATGAAAGTTTGCAAACTCATCTCTGTCTTGCTGTAGCTTTACCCTGCTGGCAGAGAGTCTGTTCCAAGTTAGAAGGCAACTAGAAAAACTGGATGAGCTGCTGACCAGGCTGACTTATGATGGGGACCCTATCCCAGTGCAAAGACCTCAGCTGCTGGAAAAAGTCAACTTTCTGCTCTACAACCTCTTCCGCAAGTACGTAAATCACTGCCAAGGTGTGGGGACTTCACCTGAGCTGAACCCATCTGGTTAAAAACAAAACAACTGGGAAAAAAAAAAAGTTGAGTCCCTGAGGATCTTGAAGGTCTGGTTTCCAATATTGAAAGTATTTACAGCTGTCCTCAAAATTTCTAGAAGCTGAATCATAGAATCATAGAATCCTAGGGGTTGGAAGGGACCTGGAAAGATCATCTAGTCCAACCCCCCTGCCAGAGCAGGGCCCCCTAGAGTACATCCCCTAGGAACGTGTCCAGGGGGGGTTTGAATGTCTCCAGTGAAGGAGACTCCACAACCCCCCTGGGCAGCCTGTTCCAGGGCTCTGTCACCCTTACAGTAAAAAAATTTTTTCGGATATTCAACTTGAACCTCCTATGCTCCAATTTACACCCATTACCCCTTGTCCTATCACTGGTCACCACTGAGAAAAGCCTAACTCCATCTCCCTGACACTCACCCCTTACATATTTGAAAACATTGATGAGGTCACCCCTCAGTCTCCTTTTCTCCAAACTAAAGAGACCCAGCTCCCTCAGCCTTTCCTCATAAGGGAGATGTTCCACTCCCTTAATCATCTCAGTAGCTCTGCGCTGGACTCTTTCAAGCACTTCCCTGTCCTTCTTGAACTGAGGGGCCCAGAACTGGACACAATACTCCAGGTGTGGCCTCACCAATGCAGAATAGAGGGGGAGGAGAACCTCTCTTGACCTACTAACCACACCCTTTCTAATGCACCCCAGGATGCCATTGGCCTTCTTGGCCACAAGGGCACATTGCTGGCTCATGGGCATCTTCTTGTCTACCAGGACCCCCAGGTCTCTTTCACCTACACTGCTCTCCAGCAGCTCAGCCCCCAACCTATACTGGGACATCGTGTTGTTCTTCCCCAAATGCAAAACTCTACACTTCCCCTTGTTGAATTGAAGGTGCCAGGCAGATTCTCCTGTGCAGTAAAGTCAAGTTCTGACTCTAGGTGAACTTAAAACATCAACTTATTTCAGTAGAAAGCACAAACACATGGTAAAAAGGTTGAGGGCTTGCTTGTTTGTCTCTTTTTTAAGTACCTTTTTCAAGTAGGTGCTAATTTTTCCTTGTCTTTATTCTTCCCCACCAAGATATTTTATTAATATATAAAATATCATCCTTCCTCGTGCCTTTTGTAGATGAGAAATATATCACAAGCTACTAACTGAAAGCAAACCATGCTCATTTGCTTTTTAATAATAAAATGAAAAAAGAGAATATGTTTAATTTCACTGGCTCAGTGCATTTTCATATTCTGTTCCATGGTTCTGTTAGAAATCTTGGTCTGCCAGACTTTATCAGCCTGGTATTTTAGGACTGTGGAATTTATTTTGTTTCAAGTTTTAATATAGTCCAAATATCTGTTTCTTAGGGGAAGAATTCAGCTGTTAGAACACATAATCAGTTTGAGAACTGAGGGCTGGAATACATACCTCCAATTCCAGCACCTGTAGAGAAATTAATCTCTAGATAACAGCACTTTTTTTTTTTTTTTCCTTTAATACAGCTGTTTGCTTATGCATATTCCTAACAATCTATCTAATTTCCTTTCACACAGTTCATTTGTGGTTGAAAGGCAGCCCTGCATGCCAACACATCCCCAGAGGCCAATGGTTCTTAAAACCTTAATACAGTTCACTGTTAAATTAAGGTAAGGACGGGCAACCTGATGCAAATCCTTTCATTTCTCTGCTGCATTTTAACCTAGGAGGCTGTTTCAGAGGCTTAGAAAGCAAAGCAAACCAAGCCAGCTTGTGTTGGAGATTTTTTTGACTCCAGGGAGAGTTTCCTGGAATGGGGACACAGAGGCCACAGAATCTGTCACTGGTAATAAGAAGCAATAAAGAGTAAATCAGTGGGAGGAAAAAAAAAAAAAGCAGACTGTGGCCTAAAGCCAGAACCCTCAGGATTCCATTGAATTCTTGTTTTAATGACTCAGCAAACAGGGTAAATAACAATTCACATCATACGAGCCACAATCAGAATACTCAGAACCATTTCTGCACGTAGGAAAGAGAAATTTCTGCATTTTGGGGTGTGAATCAATGACAAGCTTGGTCTCTCCTGATTTTCAAGAAGAGTGAAGATGGGAGTAGGAGCTGGCATTTCATATCCATCTGGCAGCAAAAAAAGGAATTCTGGAAAGGGTAGATGAGGGAAAATACCTGTACAATGCAGTCACAGATTATACATATCCATCTCAAATTTCTCTCTGCCCACTCCCTCAAACACCTAATAACTTTTCCAGGTATTTGCAGGGAAAGTGTAACACCTGCCACTGGAACAGCTCAACCCCTCTGAATATACAACCCTATAAATTTGAATATACTCCTAGATGCCTAATCCATTTTCAGATTATAATTTCAGCTACTTTGGTGTCTAGCTCCTAGTCTCTAATATTATCTGCTGATAATATTAGATATATTATCTGCATTATTATTATTAGATATATTATCTCTAATATTATCTGCTGATAATATATCTGCACTTTCACATTTTCTGTTTTGAAGGTTGCTGATCAAATTGCCAGAGCTCAACTACCAGATCAGAGTGAAAGCAACTATTGACAAGTAAGAAACTTCTCTCTCTTCCTACAGAGACAACACAGGTTTTTCAGATGCTGCCCTATCTGATTTAGAAGTTGCTCTAGAAAGGAAAAAACCCACAACACAAACAACAATAGGAACCCCAAACTGTTAAAACATCAGGGCTAATGCTTTTCTTTTTTTACTGCAGAAGACTTCTCTTTTTATTAAAATTTATTATTATTATTTATTCTCTTTTATTAAATTATCATATTATTCTCTTTTTTATTAAAAAATGTCTAATTATATTTTTAAAGTGTAGGCAAGAAGCCCATTATTTAAGATTTATTTCAAGACTTAGATAAAATTCACCACTCTGAAACAGTGGCATCACACAAAAACTTTAAATCAAAATGTATTGCATGGATAGGATAGATCAGATTAGAAATATCACTTTTCTCTACTTGTAGAGAAAACAGGCCTAGTAGTTCCAATGTAATATATTTATGCTGCTCTGAGTATTATGAGTTTGTGCTTGAAAAGCTGGTTCTGTAATCAGTAACTGGTAAAATTAGGGAGTTTTACCCTTGGCCTAAAGTCAGGACTTCTACAGAAACTTTTTCTTTCCAAGGGTTTTGGTTCCTTGATACCCACTGGCAGAAAAAAAGCCAAAACAAAACTAGGTAAAATCAACTCCTCACATCTGTCCAGATAGAAAAGTTGAACTGGGCAGAACAAATTTTGATTCTTCATTTTTATAATTACAGCTGTATTGGCAACATGAATTAATTTTAATAAGGCTAAATGTCCTCTCTCAAGTTGCTCAGTGCAAGTCTGGCTTAAACACTGATTGATCCATAACCTGTTTCTTCCCCCCACCCTTCTTCTATTGCAGGAATGTTTCAACTGTAAGGTAAGGAAATATCAGATTTCTTTCTTCACCCAATATGAGATTATTTGGGTGTGTAACCATGTTATTTCCTCCCCAGTAATCGTAGGTTTGTTCTGTGTGGCACACACGTGAAAGCAATGAACATGGATGAATCTGCAAATGGGAGCCTCTCAGTAGAATTTAGACATCTGGTAAGTTTGGCTGCTTTTTTTTCCCCTCTCATGCACCTCTGGTAAAAAGAAAAATTAAAAAAATTGTGCAGGGAGAAGTGCATTACAAGTAATTTTCTTCTTACACACAGAATTTACTCCTGGAGTTTCTTTGTCCCACTCCATGCTTAACCCATTCTGAAAAATTAAACCATGTTTTAACAGAAATGACAAAGCAAATCCTAATGGTGCCAGAAAAGGAGAAGTCTGAACATGCTGAACTGAGTTTGAGAAGCTGAGTTTTGTTAAAGAAACCAACCCAAAAAAAAAAACAACAAAAAAATCCCCACACCACCCTTGTCTGGGGGAATTTATAATCGAATGCTTTAGATCTGGTTGAAATTAATGCTGGCAATAACAATCTTTTGAGAGGCTATAGTTGTGCTTCTGTAATTTTTCTATATCCCAGTGAATCCTGCTGACTCTCTCACCCATGTTTGGTTTTTTACCTAAGCACAGGTGCAATGCACCAATGTAGTTTTGCAAAAAAAGATGAAGATCTATGGTCTTCCTTGAGCACCCTGATTAATACTGTGTTACATTAACTTAGTTGCTTTAAAACTTCTTCAAAAATAGCAAAAGATTATTCACTAAATAGACTTTTCAAGGCTTAGTCTCAGAGCCTTCAGTACCATCTGTAAATTGTAAATAAAATCTTATACTAAGAACATCATGGTTACAAATGACAGTTTTTATAGGTGCTTCTATCTCTATTTTCTTTGCCACATAAATGTTGTTTTGCTTTATACAGCAACCCAAAGAAATGAAATCAAGTGCTGGAAGCAAAGGAAATGAGGTTTGTGCCCTTATTTTACATATTTTTGATTACACTCACAAGTATCTCAGATTAGATTTTTATTTCAATCAAAGAGCAATCATATGCTGGTAGATTTTGAAATACCCTGTTCTTACATTAAAATAGGACTAATTATCACATGAAAGCATAAATATGAGAACTTTGCAGAGGTAAGTGCTCAAATTTTAATTACATGCTTCAAGTTTCTCTATAAAAAAGTTAGAATAGAAGATAGGAAGGAGTAAGGCCACCTCTTTAGCCATTTCCATTTTGAAAAAAAAAATAATTTTGGAGTCTTTTGCTGGTCCAATTTTTCCTATAAGAGCAGTATATGTATAAAATATATATATTTTATATATTTACATATATATACTTATAAAATACATATATTTTATACAGCTAAAGCAACAGTATAATGGCATCAGAGGTCTGTCTGCTTGTCTCAGCCAAGGGCAGGGTGTTCATTTCCCCAACAGTCAGACTCCGGTGGTAGGTTCCCCTCTCGTGGTGACACTGGGCTACAACACATTAACCCTACCAAGCCAGCAGGTCCTTTTGCAGCACCCAGACACTCAGATTTCCACATCCCACCTGCCCAGAAGGAGACTGGGTATGGCTGGAGTTTGCTTTCTGGTGGAGGAGCTTAAAACCCAAAAATTCCTGCTTGACAGAGGACAGAAATGCCACAAATTGGCCCACAATAACCCTGGGGTCCTGAATTCATTCACCTCCATCACAGAGCCCTTGCTCCTTTCCAGACCATCTCCCTGTGCTCCTTTCATCACCCTGCTCCTCACCCTCTGCACAGCTCTACCTTTCCTCCTCCTCCTCTTCCTCCTCAGCTCTGAATTCCTACCAAGAAGCATCTTGCAGCCAATGCTACAACCTCCCCCAGCACTACCAGAACACTTCATGTTTCCCAAGGACACTGAAACCATGAGATGCTTCTACAAAACCACCTTCTCACCTAGGAAATAAAATTCCACTCAGAGGTTTCCACATCCCACCTGCCCAGAAGGTGACTGGGTACGGCTGGAGTTTGCTTTCTGGTGGAGGAGCTTAAAACCCAAAAATTCTGGCTTGGCAGAGGAGAAGAAATCCCACAAATTGGCCCACAATAACCCTGGGGTCCTGAATTCATTCACCTCCATCACAGAGCCCTTGCTCCTTTCCAGCACCCCTCACATCCAGACCACCCTCCTGTGCTCCTTTCTTCACCCTGCTCCTCACCCTCTGCACAGCTCTACCCTTCCTCCTCCTTCTCCTCAGCTCTGAATTCCTACCAAGAAGCATCTTGCAGACAATGCTACAGCCACTACCAGAACACTTCATGTCTCCCAAGGACACTGAAGCCATGAGATGCTTCTATGAAACCACCTTCTCACCTAGGAAGTAAAATTCCACTCAGAGGTTTCCACATCCCACCTGCCCAGAAGGTGACTGGGTACGGCTGGAGTTTGCTTTCTGGTGGAGAAGATTAAAACCCCAAAATTCCTGCTTGACAGAGGACAGAAATGCCACAAATTGGCCCACAATAACCCTGGGGTCCTGAATTCATTCACCTCCATCACAGAGCCCTTGCTCCTTTCCAGACCATCTCCCTGTGCTCCTTTCATCACCCTGCTCCTCACCCTCTGCACAGCTCTACCCTTCCTCCTCCTTCTCCTCAGCTCTGAATTCCTACCAAGAAGCATCTTGCAGCCAATGCTACAACCTCCCCCAGCACTACCAGAACACTTCATGTCTCCCAAAGACACTGAAACCATGAGATGCTTCTACAAAACCACCTTCTCACCTAGGAAATAAAATTCCACTCAGAGGTTTCCACATCCCACCTGCCCAGAAGGTGACTGGGTACGGCTGGAGTTTGCTTTCTGGTGGAGGAGCTTAAAACCCAAAAATTCTGGCTTGGCAGAGGAGAAGAAATCCCACAAATTGGCCCACAATAACCCTGGGGTCCTGAATTCATTCACCTCCATCACAGAGCCCTTGCTCCTTTCCAGCACCCCTCACATCCAGACCACCCTCCTGTGCTCCTTTCTTCACCCTGCTCCTCACCATCTGCACAGCTCTACCCTTCCTCCTCCTTCTCCTCAGCTCTGAATTCCTACCAAGAAGCATCTTGCAGACAATGCTACAGCCACTACCAGAACACTTCATGTCTCCCAAGGACACTGAAGCCATGAGATGCTTCTATGAAACCACCTTCTCACCTAGGAAGTAAAATTCCACTCAGAGGTTTCCACATCCCACCTGCCCAGAAGGTGACTGGGTACGGCTGGAGTTTGCTTTCTGGTGGAGAAGATTAAAACCCCAAAATTCCTGCATGGCAGAGGACAGAAATGCCACAAATTGGCCCACAATAAACCTGGGGTCCTGAATTCATTCACCTCCATCACAGAGCCCTTGCTCCTTTCCAGCATCCCTCACATCCAGACCACCCCCCGTGCCCCTTTCATCACCCTGCTCCTCACCCTCTGCACAGCTCTACCCTTCCTCCTCCTTCTCCTCAGCTCTGAATTCCTACCAAGAAGCATCTTGCAGCCAATGCTACAACCTCCCCCAGCACTACCAGAACACTTCATGTCTCCCAAGGACACTGAAACCATGAGATGCTTCTATGAAACCACCTTCTCACCTAGGAAATAAAATTCCACTCAGAGGTTTCCACATCCCACCTGCCCAGAAGGTGACTGGGTACGGCTGGAGTTTGCTTTCTGGTGGAGGAGCTTAAAACCCAAAAATTCCTGCATGGCAGAGGACAGAAATGCCACAAATTGCCCCACAATAAACCTGGGGTCCTGAATTCATTCACCTCCATCACAGAGCCCTTGCTCCTTTCCAGCACCCCTCACATCCAGACCACCCCCCCTTGTGCTCCTTTCATCACCCTGCTCCTCACCCTCTGCACAGCTCTACCCTTCCTCCTCCTCCTCTTCCTCCTCAGCTCTGAATTCCTACCAAGAAGCATCTTGCAGCCAATGCCACAGCCTCCCCCAGCACTACCAGAACACTTCATGTCTCCCAAGGACACTGAAACCATGAGATGCTTCTATGAAATCTCACCTAGGAAATAAAATTCCACTCAGAGGTTTCCACATCCCACCTGCCCAGAAGGTGACTGGGTATGGCTGGAGTTTGCTTTCTGGTGGAGGAGCTTAAAACCCAAAAATTCTGGCTTGGCAGAGGACAGAGATGCCACAAATTGGCCCACAATAACCCTGGGGTCCTGAATTCATTCACCTCCATCACAGAGCCCTTGCTCCTTTCCAGACCACCCCCCCGTGCCCCTTTCATCACCCTGCTCCTCACCCTCTGCACAGCTCTACCCTTCCTCCTCCTCAGCTCTGAATTCCTACCAAGAAGCATCTTGCAGCCAATGCTACAACCTCCCCCAGCACTACCAGAACACTTCATGTTTCCCAAGGACACTGAAACCATGAGATGCTTCTATGAAATCTCACCTAGGAAGTAAAATTCCACTCAGAGGTTTCCACATCCCACCTGCCCAGAAGGTGACTGGGTACGGCTGGAGTTTGCTTTCTGGTGGAGGAGCTTAAAACCCAAAAATTCCTGCTTGGCAGAGGAGAAGAAATCCCATAAATTGGCCCACAATAACCCTGGGGTCCTGAATTCATTCACCTCCATCACAGAGCCCTTGCTCCTTTCCAGACCACCCCCCTGTGCTCCTTTCTTCACCCTGCTCCTCACCATCTGCACAGCTCTACCCTTCCTCCTCCTTCTTCTCAGCTCTGAATCCCTACCAAGAAGCTTCTTGCAGCCAATGCTACAGCCACTACCAGAACACTTCATGCCTCCCAAGGACACTGAAGCCATGAGATGCCTCTATGAAACCATCTTCTCACCTAGGAAGTAAAATTCCACTCAGAGGTTTCCACATCCCACCTGCTCAGAAGGTGACTGGGTACGGCTGGAGTTTGCTTTCTGGTGGAGGAGCTTAAGATCCAAAAATTCTGCTTGGCAGAGGACAGAAATCCTACAAATTGGCCCACAATAACCCTGGGGTCCTGAATTCATTCACCTCCATCACAGAGCCCTTGCTCCTTTCCAGCACACCAAACATCCAGACCACCCCCCCTTGTTCTCCTTTCATCACCCTGCTCCTCCCCATCTGCACAGCTCTACCTTTCCTCCTCCTCCTCTTCCTCCTCAGCTCTGAATTCCTACCAAGAAGCATCTTGCAGCCAATGCTACAACCTCCCCCAGCACTACCAGAACACTTCATGTCTCCCAAGGACACTGAAACCATGAGATGCTTCTATGAAACCACCTTCTCACCTAGGAAATAAAATTCCACTCAGAGGTTTCCACATCCCACCTGCCCAGAAGGTGACTGGGTATGGCTGGAGTTTGCTTTCTGGTGGAGGAGCTTAAAACCCAAAAATTCCTGCATGGCAGAGGACAGAAATCCACAAATTGGCCCACAATAACCCTGGGGTCCTGAATTCATTCACCTTTACCACAGAGCCCTTGCTCCTTTCCAGCACCCCTCACATCCAGACCACCCTCCTGTGCTCCTTTCTTCACCCTGCTCCTCACCCTCTGCACAGCTCTACCCTTCCTCCTCCTCAGCTCCGAATTCCTATCAAAAAGCATCTTGCAGCCAATGCCACAGCCTCCCCCAGCACTACCAGAACACTTCATGTTTCCCAAGGACACTGAAACCATGAGATGCTTCTATGAAACCACCTTCTCACCTAGGAAGTAAAATTCCACTCAGAGGTTTCCACATCCCACCTGCTCAGAAGGTGACTGGGTACGGCTGGAGTTTGCTTTCTGGTGGAGGAGCTTAAAACCCAAAAATTCTGGCTTGGCAGAGGAGAAGAAATCCCACAAATTGGCCCACAATAACCCTGGGGTCCTGAATTCATTCACCTCCATCACAGAGCCCTTGCTCCTTTCCAGCATCCCTCACATCCAGACCACCCCCCGTGCCCCTTTCATCACCCTGCTCCTCACCCTCTGCACAGCTCTACCCTTCCTCCTCCTCATCTCTGAATTCCTACCAAGAAGCATCTTGCAGCCAATGCCACAGCCTCCCCCAGCACTACCAGAACACTTCATGTTTCCCAAGGACACTGAAACCATGAGATGCCTCTATGAAACCACCTTCTCACCTAGGAAATAAAATTCCTTTTCTTGGTTTAAGATAACCCCAACACCAATATAATTTTTTTGCACACCGATGGTTGAAGTTGCCTTGTCCAGTTTCAAAATAAACAATAAAAAAACAACCTCAGTTCAAATAGGTGCAGTTAGACACACACCAAAGTTACTACAAGCAAAGGTATTGATCAGCATGGAAAATTATGACCAAAAACCTAAAGCAGGAGGCACTTGGTGGGTGCTTCACTCAGTGGCTCTGTAACTTGCTGCCTGATTAGCAAGACTGAAACTCAAGGCTCTCCTCCCAGTGACTTTGCTGATGACAAAGCCATTTGCATCAAGACAAGTAAAAGCAGAAATGTAGGTGTCAAACTGTTGGTGTTCTAGTTTTGGTAGCATTTTGTTCATATTTTCACCCATTGTGCCTTGATAACTCTATAAAATATAGGGGTGTGGAGAACTAAGACAGCAGCTGATTTCCTTCTCTATGGTTGAATCCCAGTCTGTGAAATCCTTAGTCCCATGAAAAAGTTATTTTATTAACAGTGACTGTAATAATTTAAATACTCAGTTTGCTTACATGATGTTTGGCAAGCCAAGAGTGTAGTTAAGTACAGTTTTCTTCACTTAAAAAATGGTGCAAACCCTCTGTACTTGAGATCTGTCCTTTCATGTAGATGTCTTTTTGCTTAGATGATTTTTCCATAATAAAACATTGAATATTTGCTAGACCATAACAGGAGGGGGAAGGGAAGTTTCATCAGTCCTTTTCAACTCTAAAACTCTATGTGAGCAGCTCAGGTCGAGCTGGATTTATTCTACCTGTATTATAACATTTGAGATCATTTGATGGTTGAGTATTTCATGCAAAAGTCTTCAGCTCTAGGTTGGATTTGCCCTTTACACATCAGATTTATTATTCAGATGGCTGAGGATCTCTCATTTATACAGCATCTTCTTTTGTAGTGTCCTGGATGAGGCACTTCCCCAAGGAATAATTTTATTTTACGTTGACTGAAAGCAGATTATTTCAGTAAATGGAAATATTCTGATTGGAGACTTTTGATTTTCTTTTTTTAATAATCTGATAATACAAAAATGTGACGGAAGGAAAAAACAAACAAACAAAAAAAAAAAACCCCAAACCAAACCAAAAAAAGGACAAGTAGAGTTTTAGACTTAGACTTCCAGGGATGAAAATGTATTTTAAAAGATCTGTTTCCCAAAGGTCAGAGATTTGGATCTTTTCAGAGCTATTCTCATCTGTAATAAAAATGAAACACTGGTACTACAAACTTTAATCAACTATGACAAAGAGATTTGCTATTTTTTTCCCCTGTCCCAGAAAAATTTGGGATTTTTAATACCAGATTTATTTTGGATTAATGATTTATGCCTCTACTCCTTCAACTAGAGTCATGCACATGAATTTACAACAAATATCTTGTCAGATGAGGCCTGCTCATCATTAAGGCTGTGACTTTTTGGTTTGTTTCTAGTTTGCTTCTCCTTAAAGCTCAACATCCTTAAAGTGGAACCATCAATCAGTAAAGAAACTTCAGGAAAAGCTGAAATAACCTTTATCAAACACAAAGTACCTGCTAACTTCTTGTGTGTGCCACTGTTTAAAAGAAACATTTTAAACAAATTAAAAGCAAATGTTTCACGTTTAAAAGCCTTGCTTTAACAATATGAAGGGCTTTTTTTTTTTTCTTTGAGAGTCATCAGGGAAAAACAAGCCCAAACAGTTTAATGTCAGCATTCAAGCAAATTATTTCATTCACTCCCTCTTTTTACTGCTCTGCTTATCTATTTGATGTGGTTTCTTTCCAAGTTTTATAACCTACTCCTTCCCTCAGGGCCCTCACATGGTGACTGAGGAGCTGCACTCCATCAGCTTTGAAACCCAAGTCTGCCTCTATGGATTGACTATCAATTTGGAAGTGAGTATTCCAGCCAGATTTTCCAGGGCAAGAATAAAAAGTGTTTTTTTTTCAGCAGTTTACATGAGATAAATGGTATGCAGCCAGATCTATCCCAGGTTTTGTCTTCAGCAATGACCAGAAGCAGACAGGAGATTTCCAGGATGTCTGGACAGAAAGTAGTATGCACAGATTTACATAATTTTTTTTTAACCCTTCTCTTCAGAAGCTCAAATACTGCCTCTCACTGTCATTCTGTTACTTTTTGCACTTTTAGTACATTTTTCTAAGCAAAGACTGTAGGATCCATTGAAGCCAGTGACAAAATCCAGCCACAAAACCCGTGTTGCCTGGCAGGCACATCCCTCCACCAAGCACTATAAATTTAAATATTAGAGAAAGTCTATGCTACTACCTCCAAGTCGTAGGCAAAGGACATCCCTGGGTGCCTAAAATGGACCTTTAGAAGCTCTTCTAGTGACAAGGACTGCCACAAATCACACAGTGAGCATCCATGGCTGTGCCTTCTGCCCAGGTCCAGCCAGCCCCAGTCCTGAATCCCCTCTGAGATGCCACTTCTGTGTTCAAATGCAAGTTTGCCATCAGTTACCAAGACCTCCATGAGCTAAAAAACAGTATTTTGAGGGGTGGGAGAACCAAAGAGAAAAGAAGAAAGAAAGCAAAGCACTAATACTTTCCTTAGCATTTATATTCTGTGCTCATTCTTTCTACCAGACCAGCTCTTTGCCTGTGGTGATGATTTCCAATGTCAGCCAACTCCCCAATGCATGGGCTTCTATCATTTGGTACAATCTATCAACCAATGATCCCCAGGTAAGTCCTTAATGTGTAAATATTGACTTCCTGCATGGTCACGTTGCTATTATTTGGTTACCAAACACATTCATTATAAAAAGGCTTTGTTTCCCTCTTAAACTTGCCAAAATTTTCTCACATACACTGCCACTGCCATTAATGTTGTTCACTGTATCTTTTGTTCTCTGCCCAGATATAAAACCATATGCACATTTTAGCCTTCCTTTTTGTAAGCTTTAGTTCTTAAACTAAGGAAACATGATAGCCCCTCTCCACAGCTTTTCTAGTTTGAATTTTTTTTTTTAGATGTAGTTGACCAAAACTGTACATGGTAAAATAATTCTACTTGTACAATTCAGAAGTGTCAAAATAGTTGTAAAGGTGGATCTGGAAAATATCAAAGTGCTGCTTTCCCTCAGCCATTTATAGGAGGTGGTGCTTTCCATGGAGAAGATCCTAAGTGTCAAGTAGCATCTGCAAGTGGCTCTAACCATGAGCAAAAGTAGAATCATCCTTTCTCAGGCTCCTGCTGGCTCAGCAGGTATTTTAGATTTAGTCTCTGCTACTGCATTTGCAGGCTGTTGATATCTCTCAGGCTTTCAGTGGAGATTTAGTGGTAGTTACACAGATGACTGGAGGAAAAAAAGGTGAGATATTTTACCACAGTGAGCCTAAGAATGATGGCAGAGTCCATCCAGACTGCTGGGTCTTCATTCTCACTTGGTGATACTTCAAAGAGTTTTCTGGATGTTTATTACGTGTACAGTCCAGAAAACAAATGAAAAAAATAAGATGAGCCCAACCATTCAACAGTTCATCTCTACACAAGAGATGGTGATGGTTTGGGCTTTCCATGCACCAAATATTATTGTGAGATCATCTACATTTACTGGATAAGTTCTAAGAATATTTTCCCTGCCTTAATACACAGTATGATCAGAAGCACAGGAAGTTATTTCACCATTCAAGGTGCAAACACAGACTCTTGCTCTCTCTAGGAGTTCTGCCCTCCTCCTACAGCTCTGCACAGGGACCCAAATGGACTTTTCTGGGTGGCTGCAGTTGGAAGCACTTACTTACCCCAATGTATCCCCAACACACACACCTCAGAATCACACAGAATCATCTGGGTAGGAAGGGACCTCAGAGATCATCAAGTCCAACCCTTGATCCACTCCCACTGCAGTTCCCAGCCCATGGCACTGAGTGCCACATCCAGGCTCTTTTGAAATATCTCCAGGGATGGAGAATCCACCCCTTCCCTGGGCAGCCCATTCCAATGGCTGATCACCCTCTCCAGAAAGAAATTCTTTCTAATGTCCAACCTAAACCTCCCCTGGCACAACTTGAGACCTCTTGTGCCCTCCTGTCTTGCTGAGAGTTGCCTGGGAAAAGAGCCCAACCCCCCCCTGGCTCCAACCTCCTTTCAGGGAGTTGGAGAGAGTGATGAGGTCTCCCCTGAGCCTCCTCTTCTCCAGCCTCAACACCCCCAGCTCCCTCAGCCCTTCCTCACAGGACTTGTGCTGGATCCCTTCCCAGCCTCCTTGCTCTTCTCTGGACCTGCTCCAGCACCTCAATCTCCTTCCTGAGCTGAGGGGCCCAGAACTGGACACAGGACTCAAGCTGTGGCCTCCCCAGGGCTGAGCACAGGGGCAGAATCCCTTCCCTGGACCTGCTGGCCACGCTGTTCCTGAGCCAGCCCAGGATGCCATTGGCCTTCTTGGCCACCTGGGCACACTGCTGGCTCCTCTTCAGCTTCCTGGCAATCCAGACTCCCAGGTCCCTTTCTGCCACTCTGTGCCCAGCCTGGAGCTCCCCATGGGGTTGTTGTGTTGAACCTCATCCCCTTGGGATCAGCCCAACTCTCCAGTCTGTCCAGGTCCCTCTGCAGAGCCCTCCTGCCTTCCAGCTGATCCACACTTCCTCCCAGCTTAGTGTCCTGTGTGAATTTGCTAATGATGGACTCAATCCCCTCATCTAAATCATCAATAAAGATATTAAACAGAACTGGGCCCAGCACTGATCCCTGGGGGACACCAATTGGATCAGCACCATTCAGCACCACTCTCTGGTGGCCTCCAGCAGTTCCTAACCCAGCACAGAGTGCTCCTGGCTGAGCCCTGGGCTGACAGCTTTCCCAGGAGATGGTGTAAAAGGTTTTGCTGAAGTCCAGGTTGACTCCATCCACAGCCTTCCCCTCATCCCCTGGGTGGGTCACCTGGTGATTAAAGGAGCTCAGGTTGGGCAAACAGGACCTGGGTCCTCCTTTCATCCCTTTTTGTGGACTTCTGGGTTCCGCTGAAGTATTTGCAGCCTTCTTTTAGAGCTTTTAGTGTATTTTATGATTGCAAACTGTCTAAACAAAACACTAATTCTGTTGCAGAATTTGTCTTTCTTCAACAATCCCCCTTCTGCCACTTTAAGTCAGCTGTTAGAAGTACTCAGCTGGCAATTTTCATCATATGTTGGCCGTGGTCTCAATTCTGAGCAGCTCAGCATGCTGGCAGAGAAACTTATGGGTAAGATTGTAGAAATATACAGATTTTACATGCCTTTGGGCTCCTATATTTGACAGCCACAAGTAATGACTTTAAGCATGACCTTCCCTACCAGAGCTGACTTTAAAAATGCCACACTGACTTTTTTTTCTTTGTTTTTTTCTCTAAAGAATTGCACATGTCAGCTCATTCTCACAAAGTGATTCAACTTCTGAACTTTCAGGTTGCTAAACTGAAAAAAAGGAGGGCATCAGTCACACTGAACTGTGATGTTATCTTGTTTCCTTAGCAAGTAATGATCTCCTGCCTCTGAAATCAAAAGGAAGTGTTTTTGCTTTTGGGGTTTGTCTCATTTTAAGTGCTGCTCCTTGTGGGTCTGGTAGTTTGGGCACCCATCCCTGACAGGTGACAGCAGAGCCAAGAGGCCCTGGAACGTGCATGGGATGGACTATTGAACACTGTGGTCCCCAGAAAGGAGAGACCTTAGGGAGACCTGGCAGAAAAAAAAGTATTTTCTGTTGCTGGAGAAGCAAGAATTAAAAAATATATTGTGAGCTGTAAGAAGCTCTGAGCTGTAGGTAATGATACCTCCACTGCCAGGCAAGAAAAAAAAAATCTGTCACAGACTGGGGGCAATTTTTAATTCTATTGCTTCCTAAAGCTGGGAAGCAAGGACTGGTGTCTCTGGATAAGTCACTTTTTTTGGTGGTTTCTTAGAGATTTCTTGCTTGCTGGAGGTAGCAGAGTGGAAAGGTGCCATTGTAATCAGCAAGAATAATAAATTGTCTTAAATAAATTGTCTTAAAATATGGAAGCTCAAGATAGAAGTAACACTGAAGGAAGAACTGAAACTGAACAGAAAAAAACTTGATGGAAATTTGGGAATATTTCCCTAAACAGCTGCTTCAAAAACACACAGAAAAACTGATCTACAGCCCTTTAGCTTGCCCCTCTCAACCCCTCCCCATGTCTGGATATCCTGTACTCCCCCAACTACATAGATGGCAAACTGTAACAATTTCAAAATTTCAGAAAAATAGACTGGTTTTGTGGGTTTGTTGGGTTTGAGTGTTCTGGGTTTTGTTCCATTTTGTGTTTTCTCTCTCAGGACAACAAGTCAGCTACAATGATTACCAACTATCCTGGGCAAAGTTCTGCAAGGTATGGTTGCAAAAGTAAAACTAGACTTTTCTTTCTCTTAATACCAGCATGAGGGCCTAAACCTGTGTCTCTCTGATGCTACTGATAAGATTCCCACTTGTCATCTATGGGACTTGTAGCCCAGCACAATATTTGTTGTAAAAATTTAAATAGGAATTTCAGATTTCCACAAGTTGAAAGCTTGGGCTAAGAGCTCTACTCAGTTATGTTGCTACAGAGATCAGAAACTGTCTTGATAGTTACAGATTTCTGTAAATGATCAATAAATTGTGCTATCAAAGAACACATTTTCCATAAAGCATACTGTACATTTTTTCATACCCTCAGTTGTGACCTAAATTTCAAGCCAATCAATATATTCAGCAACTTTGATGAAGAACAGAGAAGTTCTTGAGAAAAGTCTGAGCCCATTTTACTTGTATTAACTACACCATTTAAACACAAACAACCTTGCAAGAAAGTTGAGTTTTCTCATCACCATTTCTCTCAAAACATAATCTCATAACCAGGAAAAAAAAATAAATGAAATTGTTTGTTTGTTTTCTTGAAAAATGAGGTATTTCCAAAGCTTAAAAATCAATGGATTTTGTTAGGCTGAGAGACTTGTACTCAAAGCAGCAGTTCAAATTTGTCATTCTCATTTCAACAACCAAGATTATTCTCAAGAAACAGATAACTAAATCACATGGATGTTGGGAACACACAATTCTCTTCTTGGGTGTGTTTTGTGTATTGTATTGTTTGGCTTTTTTTTTTTTTTTTTTTTTTTAACCATCAGGAACATTTGCCTGGGAAGTCTTTTACCTTTTGGGTTTGGCTGGAAGCCATCCTGGACTTAATTAAAAAACACATTCTGCCTCTCTGGATTGATGGGTGAGCAATGAGGAAACAGCTTTTTACTGATCCCTCTCTGCTTTGTCTTTTTTCTTTGTTTATCTCTGCTTCAGCTATGCAGAAGAAAATTTCCAAGCTACCCAATACTTCTGTTTCCCTCTTTCTGTGTATAAGTTTTTGAATTTTTTTTAAACCAGAACACCTTTGAATATTAAAAAATGCAGGTTTTGATCTGTTTATCAGTTCTGTCATTATACAGTCAAGCATTGTGAAAAACTTTGAGCTCTAATACTGTACTCCACATGCAACTCACATCAGCTTTTATCATAGTTCAAGATCTTATAAAGCTTTTGTACCCAGGCTTTGAACACCCATATAAAGTTTGCCTAGATGCTTTGCACAGGTTGAATTCTGTATTTTTTTTCCCCAAAAGCAAACCTGTGGTTTTCTGTTACACTCCAGGTACATAATGGGATTTGTAAGCAAGGAGAAAGAACGAATCTTGCTCAGAGACAAAACACCAGGAACATTTTTATTAAGGTTTAGTGAAAGCAATCTGGGTGGAATTACCTTTACGTGGGTGGATCAGTTAGAAAATGGTAAGTGTCATTTTAAAAAAAATAACAAGCCTCAAAACTCTGTAAAAATACAGGAGCCACTTCCTTTGGTTTAGGAGCCACATGTATCCTCTCTTAGTATGGTTTTGGGCAAGATGTAAGAATTCTATTAACTGAAACACAAACCAAAACTCTGAAAGCTTACCCCTTGGTTCTTTATATTAATTATATAACTCCATTAGGAGGAATACCTGCTTACTGCAGGCTTGAAATTTGTTTCCAGATGTGCAGAAAGTAGGAATTGAAAGATATTAACTTTGGGATGAAAAGGTAAAACCTATCCAAGCGTAAACTGCAAAAGAAAGGTGAAAATATGTTCCAATTATGGATGCTGCTCTACTAGTACTGTGTTTTTCCAGGAGATGTAACCTTTCATTCAGTGGAACCCTACAACAAAGGTCGTTTATCTGCACTGCCTTTTGCTGACATCCTGCGTGATTACAAAGTTATTATGGCAGATAATGTTCCTGAAAACCCCCTGAAGTATCTGTATCCAGACATTCCCAAAGATAAGGCCTTTGGCAAACACTACAGCTGTCAGCCCAATGAAGGTCAGGCTCTGTTTGGATTTACCCTTTCTGCAAAGTCCAGAGGGTGGGCATCAGAGGGGGGGGGTGGGAATAGATTAAGGTGCCTTCTTTAATAGGCAGTATTTAAAAGAAAGAGATCTTAGGGCAGAAAGACTCAAAAAAAAAAAAAAAAAAAAAAACAGGATTTTTTTTTTTCCCCTGACACGTTGCAAAATTCTGTGCATAAGCACTCAAAGAAGATGAAACTGAAAAGTCATCCTGCTTACCAGCTTCTTCATTATGGGATGCACAACTAAGCATCCTGCCTCTTTAGTTTCAAGCTGAAAGCTCTATCTGAACAGCTAGAGCTCCACACAAGCATTCACAAAACTAAAATTTGGAAGCTCAGAAGGACCAAGCTTGTAGACTTCATGTAATTTGAAGCCCTGATGAAGCCTCTTTCAACACTTACTGTATTATTTTCTGAGATGATTCATATCAAGGGATCACAGCCAATTATGTAAGACCTGAACTCAAAGATTATGTCAGGTATTCCCCTCATTTTTATGGCTGCTTGTCTAAACATAAGTAAGGAGATTTATTGCTTCATATATTATGGTCTGCAGCACCTAAAGCAGATAGTAAATTTCAAATAAAGTTACTGGGTATGATTTAATTTCTAATATTTTTTTTTTTAGTCTCAAAGCCCTCAGATGGAGGAGTCAAGGGTTATGTGCCCTCTGTATTTATCCCTGTCTCCAAAATGTAAGTATGCTTACAGCTATATTACACCTCAAAAGTGATTTTTATCAAATTTATGTATTGCTTCCAAGTTTTCCATGTCTCCCTTCCCTTATTCAAAAAGTTTGGAATAGCAACAACACTTGGCATGGTTTTGACCAAAGACTACAAGAAAAGGAAGCAAAGAACTGCACTTCTACAGTTCTTCTCCTATCCATGTGGCAAAAATATTTGTTAAAATTGAGCGCAGACTTTGCAGTACTCTGCTCTACTCACCTTTCACTGTCTCCTTTTTCTCTCCAGAGGCTGACAGTACTTTAGGATTTATCCTCTCTTCCCTTGGCCTTCTCTTTTACATTTTTCAAGGTATACCAGGTTGCTGGCATGTGCCTACATGGCCACCAGCAGCCCCAAGCACAGATTTAAGAGGCATTCAGCATATTCCACTGCTATGCATCAAGTTGGAGAGACTTAGGTCACTTTTAAAGATGATTTTTCTGTTTTGTTTTTTGTCTGTTTGTTTGTTTTTTAAGCTTAAATGATTCTACAGATCCACATTCTCCATCAGATCTCCTTCCAATGTCTCCAAGTGTTTATGCAGTGCTGAGAGAACACCTGAGTCCCACAGTGATCGAAACCGCCGTACGTTGCAAACCTTCCACTCACAAGTTAATAATAAGCAAATGGGACACATGGGACACAGATGCTGGTTATAAAAGGGCTGCTTATATAATTAGGGAAAAGTTAGAGCTCTTTCATAACTTGCCATGCCACATTCTGCCATGAAAGTTCAGATATTTCCTAGTCTGAACAGGACAGGATGCTGCAAGTACACTTGAAAGGCAGCACCTTTGTGAAATCGTCTGACGTGCTGGCCAGTGAACTGTGAATTTCATTACTGAAAGATCACAGACATCTTGCACAAACAAAGCTTTTGCACTGGCAAACGTGTATTGATTACACTAATTGTGTAGACAGCACAAAGGACTTGAATTGCTCAGGGAACCTGCACAAAGAACACAAAAAATTCAGATTCTGCAAACTCGCACGACTTTTCTGTGCTGCAAGTTCCTACACAGGGCATGGAAGTGAGAAATTAGAAGTCAGTGAAAACATTTTTAACAAATAAAATATTTACTAAGTATATGGAAAGGTTGGGAAAATACTGTCCCATTAGAAGTATTTTCCTCTTGTAAAAGACAGTGTGTTCTGGCTTAGATTACTTGCAGCACTGATGTATGCCCACTGGTAATTTGTCCAGCAGACTTTTGTCAGGAAACACAGCAGTGGTTGGGCTTTAACAGCTTTAAACAAATCCTCCTTTTTGATGCTAACTCTTAGTTTTCTCTATGACCAATGATTTATGGTCTTAAAATGGTTATGTATTTAAAAGCCTGTCAACTCCCCTTCTCTGTAAATACCCCTCCTCACTCACAAACAGAGCAAAACCAAACGAGGATCCTGGTTGTTTAGCACAGCTAAATTTCATATACAAATAAAGGAGTTAATATTTACCAAGCTGCAGATCTGTTCAAGAGCAAAATAACTTTGCTTCTTCACCTTTTTCTCATAGCACTGGCAAACCAGTGCTTCAGTGTGAAATCCTTAGCCTGAAAACTCTGCATTAAAACCTGCCACATCCAGTCTGAGACATCCACTCCTCTCTTGCTTAGTTTATACATAAAAAAAACCACTTCTGACCTTCTAAACTGCATTTGTTTAGAACTAAAAATGCATTAGCAGTTCCCAAAGTTTTGGCAGGAACAAGAACATTTGGCTTCATTTTTGTTTATCATCAGGCTCCAAAAGGTTTTGGTTTCTTTAGCATCCACAGCAATTCTCAAACCAGATCTGTCCAGAGCTTCCAAGCCAGCTGTGACTATCACCATCTTTTGGGGTCACTGCCCTACAAAAATAATTTGTTCAGTGATGAATTGGAAGAGTCAAATAAAATCATGCTTTTAAGTTTTTAAGGCTGCTTGAGAAGTGGTTGAGTGCTGCTAGATCATAGGTGGATTTCTGGAGGTTCTTGATAGAAATGTTTTCAAGTTCTGTTAGAAATCAGGGGAGAAAATACTTTGGGAAGATTTTTTTATTTCCTTCATTTTTCCACTATATTTAAATTGCTAAATGGAAATGAGAAAAAGACAGAAGCTTTTTTTTTTTCCTTTACATCCCAAATTGTCAGCATATAATCTGCTATGAGGAAGAACCTGCAAATTTCACTAGCAGACAGTCTGCATTATTACAGCAACACTTTTCCTCTATGAGATGCCAAGAAAAATACACAATGGGAGATATGGAGGACAAGAGTGAAACCTGCAGCAGGACAAACTCAAACTTATATCTTAGATATATTTTCTGCAGTCTTGAATTCCCTTGTTTCTCCCTCCAGATTCTCCTGTGCATCAGGAGAAGAGTAAGAAGCCCACTATACTTATCTATAGGTTGCAAAAACCACAAGAGTTGAGAAAAGAACTAGAGAAAAAAAGAACTAGAGAAAAAAAAAAGAAAAGATTTTATCTGCAGGTATTTCTGAATAAAGAACAGTAACAGCCCTGACATTAATCTTTTCTTTCTTTTCTTCCAGCTGAGTTCTCCTTACTCAACTGACTGAAGCTCATATATTGAAAAAATTAGTAAATGTGTGAACCCTGGAGTGGCTAAAGATGCAGTAAACTGGTTTTGCCATCTTTGGAAATCACCAGTTCATAGAATCCTAGAACTGGCTGGGTTGGAAGGGACCTCAGAGCTCATCAAGTCCAACCCTTGATCCACTCCCGCTGCAGTTCCCAGCCCATGGCACTGAGTGCCACATCCAGGCTCTTTTGAAATATCTCCAGGGATGGAGAATCCACCCCTTCCCTGGGCAGCCCATTCCAGTGTCTGATCACCCTCTCCAGAAAGAAATTCTTTCTAATGTCCAACCTAAACCTCCCCTGGCACAACTTGAGACCTCTTGTGCCCTCTTGTCTTGCTGAGAGTTGCCTGGGAAAAGAGCCCAACCCCCCCCTGGCTCCAACCTCCTTTCAGGGAGTTGGAGAGAGTGATGAGGTCTCCCCTGAGCCTCCTCTTCTCCAGCCTCAACACCCCCAGCTCCCTCAGCCCTTCCTCACAGCACTTGTGCTGGATCCCTTCCCAGCCTCCTTGCTCTTCTCTGGACCTGCTCCAGCACCTCAATCTCCTTCCTGAGCTGAGGGGCCCAGAACTGGACACAGGACTCAAGCTGTGGCCTCCCCAGGGCTGAGCACAGGGGCAGAATCCCTTCCCTGGACCTGCTGGCCACGCTGTTCCTGAGCCAGCCCAGGATGCCATTGGCCTTCTTGGCTACCTGGGCACACTGCTGGCTCCTGTTCAGCTTCCTGGCAATCCAGACTCCCAGCTCCCTTTCTGCCACTCTGTGCCCAGCCTGGAGCTCCCCATGGGGTTGTTGTGTTGAACCTCATCCCGTTGGGATCAGCCCAACTCTCCGGTCTGTCCAGGTCCCTCTGCAGAGCCCTCCTGCCTTCCAGCTGATCCACACTCCCCCCAGCTTAGTGTTATCTGCAGATTTGCTGATGGTGGACTCAATCCCTTCAGTTCTTGGAAACCAGTCTGATGCTCCTCTTCAGCCTCTCAACTCAGTACCATGTAAATGGGGAATCTTCTCCTTCGGGGTTACAAAGCCTCCTGCAAGTCAGAGTTGGGTCCTCACTGATAAAAGGCCAAATCCTTTCTGGCTCAGAAGTTGACTTCAGTGAGGTCCGAGCAGGGATAAATTTTACTCACAAAATTAACATCCACAGAACTGCTGTAATGTAAAGAGTTTAACAAGATGTTTTTCTTCTGAGAACAGCATGTGAAGATAACTAAATCCATGAATGTGCTTGGGGAAATTTTAGGATTCATTAGGTTAAATGTTTCTATTTAATCATCATCTTTCATACTGCTGGTTTAGCTTCTATTTTAAAGCCAAGATTCTCATTCCTCTGAGTTCAAGAATCCCACAGGGGTTGTTAGTTTTCCAGATGAATGACCTTCAACATAGATGTTTGTCTGCCACCAGAAGATGTGGGAGAAAGACAGGCAAGGCTGGAAAGGGAATTCCAGAAAAGAAATGGACACAAAACCCAGGGTACCAAAAAGGCTGTTTCTGTTTTGCCACTGGGAGGGTTAGGAAAGAACTTGCCCCTCTCACACAACAGTTGCAGAAGTAAAGCTCTTTGTGTATGAAGCACTTGGAAACTACAGCAAGTTGTATCAGAAATTCTACAAAGAAAAATCCTGATGATGCAAAAGTTGAGAAAGTATCTGATAAATCCAGACTGAGAAGAACAGAATAGTTACTGAAGAGTTGCAGCATTTGCTGATCACTGGGCCATTTGTGCTACATAACAGGATATTGTATGCCAGACAGAGACATTTAATAAGCAGAATAACTAGTTTTATATGTAATAAATTGCCTTTTAAAAATATTTGACCTTTTTTTTTTATTTTCAGGCACTGTTTAGTGTTGGGTTTGGGTCATTTGGTTTTGCTGTTGCTTCCCCTTCTCCTCCCCCACAAATTATCCTCAAGATTAATTTTTTAATAGAATAAACAAGTAACTCCAAGCCCACTGCATTTCATGTATATGCAGGCTTGTTGAAGACCTAATTCTTGTGTGCAGAATATAGGGTAAAAGCACACAAAGGGCCTAAAATACATCTGAACACTTGAGTATCTGCACCTTATACTCAAATATGTATAAATTGTACAGTTGGGTTGAAAACAACCTCCTTGAACCAGCAAGACCTGGATTTTACTTTCATTTCTCCATTTTTACTCACTCCCTTCCCCCTTACCATTGATGGGAGTTGAAAGTAAGTAAATGGAAAGAAAGAATTAGATACTCCTGTGGTGCAGGGGAGTGGATTTTAAATGAACAAACACCTCTCTGTTCATTAACCTGAGTGACACAAAGCAACTCAGCAGAGGTCGAGTTGTTTTCTCTCAGAAAGCATCACAAATAAATCTCCAGAACAACAAGAGCCATGGTTTGGTAACATCTGTAATTTATATAAGGAATGAATAAAACCAGATTTGGGCTGAAAGCTGGATTCCTGAACTTTTCTATGGCGTTTTTTTCAAGATACAATGATAGTCTTGGGGGTTTTTTTGGTTTGTTTTTTTGTTGAGCTCAAGTCTGAACTCCATGCAGTTACACAGAGTTCTAGAGCAGCAAAGGTAACTTCAATAGCATCAGCTCCTGCATTTTCATTCTAATCAGTTCTCAACTTTTAATACAATCACTGTGGGGTGCACCCTATGCTTTTGACCACTACACCTCATGAGAAATCCTGGGAAAGAAGGTCCAGACACAGCATGCAACTCAATTTTCCCTCTTTTCCTCCCTGTGAGATACAACTCTTCAAGATTCTCAAGCTTTGGCTTGAACCCAGTAAATTTTGTTACTCAATAGCATTTCAGCTTCAGCTGTTGTTTCAAAACAGATCCTGCAAGATAGAGGTTTAATATTTAATTAAAAGGCATACGAGTTCAGTTTGCTGCTTTAAAGGAACATTAAAGTAATTTTCTGTGAGATAAGTGTATACAGCCCAAGGCTCCTTCCATAAAAAAGTGAGAACTTTGTCCCTATACCCCTGTCAGCAAAAACAGGATTCTCAGGTAAAATGATAGGGACAGGGGGCAGAGAGTAAAAAATATGTTCAATGGGATGCCAAAGGAAAAAAAACCAAAACATCTGCTTTTATGTATTTTTATTAATGGTGCTTTCACTGCATTTTTCAGCAGTAAAGTCAAAACTAATGGGGGGGGGGGGGGGGGGGGAGGAATCATATTATTTTTCTGTGCTTTTAGTCTTGCCACATCACCAGAATGAGCTAAGTAAATGTAAAACCTGAAAAACTGTCATCTACTGTAGCATTTATTTATAACCATATTTATATCCACTATTCAGCAGCATTTCATGCCACCAAGTTTACCAAACAAACCTTCTATGTACTTGTTTTTTCCACCGACCAAGAATTTTTTTATGAAACACTAAGCCACCTGCAATCTATAAATATTCTTTAAGCTTCCATAACCTTGATGGAATGGGTACAGTTGAGAAAATAACAATTGTGTGTGTACAACTCTTTAAGGTATTTGCATGCCTTTTTTCCACCTATGCAACTCGGGCAGACTTGTCAGACTTTTATACCCCTGCTATTGCTTTCCAGAGCTGTGTCTGCACCAGCTGTGAATTCCATAGAATAGTCTGGGTTGGAAGGGACCTTACAGATGATCTGGTACCAGTGGTCCTGCCATGGACAGGACACATCCCACCAGACCAGGTTGCTCCAAGCCCCATCCACCCTGGGCTGAGACACTGCCAGGGATGGGGCAGCCACAGCTGCTCTGTGTCAAATTGTATCACAGTAAAGAATTTTTTCTTAATATCTAAACTAAACCTCCCTTTTTCCGGTTTAAAGCCATTTCCTCTCATCCTATCACTCCATGCCTTTGTAAAAAGCCCCTTCCCAGCTTTCCTGGAGCCCCTTCAGGTACTGGAAAGCTTTTATGAGGTCTCCCTGGCTGAACAACTCCAGCAGATTTCACTCAGGGGAGTTGAAAACCGGCAGAAATTTCTTCCTCCGAGGAAGTTCTGAGAGAAGCTGAACATGAGCCAGCAGTGTGCCCAGGTGGCCAAGAAGGCCAATGGCATCCTGGGCTGGCTCAGGAACAGCGTGGCCAGCAGGTCCAGGGAAGGGATTCTGCCCCTGTGCTCAGCCCTGGGGAGGCCACAGCTTGAGTCCTGTGTCCAGTTCTGGGCCCCTCAGCTCAGGAAGGAGATTGAGGTGCTGGAGCAGGTCCAGAGAAGAGCAAGGAGGCTGTGAAGGGATCCAGCACAAGTCCTGTGAGGAAGGGCTGAGGGAGCTGGGGGTGTTGAGGCTGGAGAAGAGGAGGCTCAGGGGAGACCTCATCACTCTCTCCAACTCCCTGAAAGGAGGTTGGAGCCAGGGGGGGGTTGGGCTCTTTTCCCAGGCAACTCTCAGCAAGACAAGAGGGCACAAGAGGTCTCAAGTTGTGCCAGGGGAGGTTTAGGTTGGACATGAGAAAGAATTTCTTTCTGGAGAGGGTGCTCAGCCATTGGAATGGGCTGCCCAGGGAAGGGGTGGATTCTCCATCCCTGGAGATATTTCCAAAGAGCCTGGATGTGGCACTCAGTGCCATGGGCTGGGAACTGCAGCGGGAGTGGATCAAGGGTTGGACTTGATGATCTCTGAGGTCCCTTCCAACCCAGCCAGTTCTAGGATTCTATGAAAAAGAGCGACTGCAAAGCAAGTCGCTTCCTACCGCTTCCAGCCCACCGCCTCTTTTCACCCCCGCAAACAGCGAGAGCAAACCACAGCTGCCCGATGAAAGGCAGCAGGACCAGATGCCCTCTGGCTGCGGAGTGGCAGGGAGGCGGGGTCAGGCATTGCGGGGTGGCCGGGCTCCTGCCCCTACTTTCGCTTTCGCTTTCCCCTCAGCTGCTCCTTTCCCAGAAATCAGGTGACGCGGCTCTTCCCTCCCGGGCTCATTCCTCCCGCCGCCGCAGCCTCAGGGACATCCCACGGGCACCGGGGGGTGGGCTCCTCACTTGGCCGAGGCTCCCGGAGGTGAGGGGTGGGGAGGGGGAACAGTAGGGCTGCCCGCTTCCAAGGAAAAGCGGGGAAGGGCATCCCTAGCACCGGGAGCCGCACAGCGGGGCGGGACCGGAGCCTCCAGGAGGCAGAGGGGGGAATGAACATCCAGGAAGCTAAACGTATGGCGGTCTGGGCTGCAGATCGGGGCTTGACGCTTCGTTAATTTGGGGATTGAGGCTTCGTTAATTTGGGGATTGAGGCTTCGTTAATTTGGGGATTGAGGCTTCGTTAATTTGGGGATTGAGGCTTCGTTAATTTTGGGGGGCGGTGGGAATCCGCAGCTAACCGAGCCTCCTCACCTCCCTTCCCTCCTCGGCACCTGCTCACACGTTACACTCCCTGAGGCATCCCCTCTGCTAACTACCGGCTGCTTCCCTCCTGCCCGCAACCCCTGCGCAACTCCCGCGGGTACGGAGGAGGTTGCGGAACGGGGAGGGGGTGGAGTGGGGATATTCCTTTCCACGCGGAAAGCAAGAGGTCGTGGGCGGGGCGAGAGGCGGTGTTGCGCACGCCCATTGGACGGGGTGGCGGAGGGGCTGGGCTCTGATTGGCTGGGCTCTGATGATTGGCAGGGGCTCGGGGGTTATTTCCGCGCACCGGGGGACGGGGGTGCCGCGTGGAGTGGGAGCGCAGCTTCGTCGCGCGAGTAAGTGCGGGCGGGCGCGCGGGGTTAACGGTCGCCAACGGTCGCCCAACGGCCGTTAACGGTCGCGGCGCGAGCGGTGCGGGGCTGACAGAACGAAGGAGAACGGGACGGGATGGGATGGGATATGGGATGGGATATGGGATGAAGGGGGTAAAACAGCCCGGGGTGTCTCCGCCGATCGCCCCGCCACGCAGGGACGGCTGTGCCCTTCCCCGCTTTGCGGCGATCACCCGGGAAGGACGCGGGGAGGGAATGGTGAAGAAGGGTGGAAAGGTCGTGAGAAAGCGGCCGAGAGGATCGCCTGGGAGGAAAGACCTGAGGGGGGGTGGTACCGAGCCTCACAAACCCAAATAAGCCAATTATTAGGGGGCTTCCAGCGTGGTCTGTTCTCCAGAGACACGCGTGGGCTGCCTTGGTTATCACTATTTTGTCCTTACCCCACAGAACAGTCCCACCCTGCATCCCTCCACTTGCTTGTCCACGGCAGGCTGAGCCCTGCATCCCAGGATTGGTCTCTCTGATGCTTTCTCCACAAAAGCTGCTGCTTTCCTGCTTTTTTTTAGTGTTTCCCCGCTCTTAGCCCCAAGAGATCATGTTCTGTATCTGCCTCTTTGGGTGGTTTTCTGTCCCTGCTTCTCGGTCCTTCCCCAGTCTAATTGCTTGAAGACAAAAATTAGTGTTTTTTTCACTGAAGCAGGAAGGGGGAAAACAGACTAACTCCGTGATTTAAGACAAATTCTTCCAGCTTTCCTCACTCACATCATGTTTAACTGTTTGCCTTGGTGCCACTGCAGCAAACTTGCATTCTGCGTTACCTGTGATCCCAACCCTCACACACATCAGGATCCCAAAAGTCCACACTTTAAACATTTTTAACTTCTAACTTCTCAGGCACAGCGTGCAACACGAGCAGCCGAGGGACCTGGCATATAAACAGTATGGATTTGGCAGGAAGCCACCTCTGAGCCCTTCACCACGCTGCCCTCATCCCTGGATAGGTCCTATGACTCTTTTAAAAGCTGCGTATGTGAGGGGACACCCACCTCACCACTTCATTCCTTGTACATGAGGATGCCATTTCCACTACAAGATGCTCATGTGCAGCCCAGCCAGGACACAGCAATGGCCAGAGAACATAAATCACAACAAAGAGCCACTTGGTCAATAGAAATATTAAACTTCTCCATTTAAAGTGACTGGGGTCTAGTCCATTTCCAGAGAAAGTGAGGGCAAAATTAGTGCATGAAAATGGGCTCCTAGAGGTTTGATTTTGACATTTTTTCCACCTCTTGGAGGTAGAGAGTTTGTCTGTACCAGTGAAAAGTGAAACTCCTCATCCAGGATTCTCTAGAGTGCAGGTGTTAAACAGAGATCCTCATTCCCATATCCCTGCTCAACAAGAATAGTCACACTATCAGCATCCTAAATGCTGTGAAAAGACGTTCAAAAGGGGGAAAAAAAAATGCAAGTTTTCATAGGAAAGGGTGATATAGCTGAGTTTTCATACTCCAGTCTCAACTTTGCAATTTTTTTTTTTTTAAACTGAAGCTATAAAGTTTTAATGATTGACCTTTATCAAACAGGTATGGCTGAAAATAAAATGTGTTTGTTTGCTGGAAACTTTTTTCATTCTTGCTATTCTATATGATGTTCTGTTCATTGTCCCTGAAAACTTGCAGTTACTTGTTACCAATTCAACCCAAACACTTCTTAAACATTTACAATGTTGTGTTTTTTTTTTTCTCCTCAGGATGACGCAGTGGTATCAGCTACAGCAACTTGATTCCAAGTTTTTGGAGCAAGTTCACCAGCTGTACGATGACAGCTTCCCTATGGAAGTCAGGCAGTACCTGGCAGAGTGGCTGGAACACCAGGACTGGTAAGCACAGACATTGGCCTTCAGATTGAGTAATAAGTCAAGTTATCATGATGTGTGGTTGTGGGCAGCAGAAGAACACTGGGGAAGCAGCCTGCCAGGTGAATTTCTGCTAGCAGGACACTTCAGGAGCTGTGTGGGTGCTATACCCTGTGCCCCTGCCCTTCTTCAGGGCTTTCAGAGGGGCCTGACACCTTGAGTAACTTGTGTTTCTCTCAGCTGCTCTATAACAAAACCAACTCTTTTAAGACCAGTTACTACTTTGGCAGCTCTCACTCTTTGCAGACTTTGAGTTTTCCCAGGACTTCTAGGGAATGGCTTTTTTTAGAAGAGCAGGGAAACAATCACACGCATCACTTTTAGCTTCTTGATGTCAGTAAAGTCACACAGATTGTGCTAAGAATAAAGAAAAATATTGCTGTATCAAGGAAAATAAAGTCAAAGTTGAATGAATACAACCGGTTTATGTTTGGAAGCAATTCCTACTGCTTGCATAAACTGCAACTGAGCATTAAAAATTAATGTATTCTTAAATGCTGTACTGAAAGCCTATTTAACACAAGCTTGCCTTAAATTATCCCAGGGAACATGCAGCCAACAATGTCTCTTTAGCCACGGTGTTATTCCACGACCTCCTGTCACAACTTGATGATCAATTCAGTAGATTCCTGACAGAAAACAACTTTTTGCTGCAACACAACATAAGGAAAAGCAAACGGAATCTTCAGGTATGCCTGGGGTGGGTTATCTGTGCCTGAATTGCTTCACTGCTGCAAATTGGATGCCTCTAAGCAATCTGCCCTGCCATGAGGAATTTCCCAAGGGAATGCGTGAGGATTCTGATTTAGAAGCCAGAATTCAGTTGTTGTTCCAGTTTTGTTTTAGTTGTCTACAGTTACAAACAAAGTTAGTTGCATTGCCACTACAGTTACTTAGTTGCATTACCAGTAGTTACAGATTCCAAGAACTGTAGAAAAAAAACAAAAAAAAAAACAAAAAAACAAAAAAACAAAACAAAAAAAAAAAAGTTGTCGTTTGTAAGGAATTTATGTATTGGGAGCACTTGACTGCACTTCAACTTACCCCACCCCTTCCCCAGCCACTTTCCTCCCTGTCCTAACAAGCTTCTGATGCAGAAGAAACACAGGGAAAGGAATCCTTCCATGTAGCTGCAGAATCACAGTTAATAGCAAAGAACTTTGGATAGCCCTTGTGTATGGTTTTGTAATGACAAATGGCCAAAGCAATTGCTAGTGAGTGGCAGCAAAGAACATACCCTTAGACTTAATTATCTCTGTTAATCAGTCCCTCCCCCACTCCTCCCTATAGGGCTCTATGTCAGAGGATCTTCCATAGCCACTTTCCCACATATTCAGCATTTCCTCAGGTCAGTCACTCTGGGAGTGTTTCCTGAGCAGAAGGAAACACCACCAGGCTGTACTTAGCCAGCAGTAACTACAGATCAGCAATGAAAGATCAGTCAAACAGGGCTGGTACAGCTCAGCAACCCCAGGCCAGCACCATCCTGGGCAGAGCAGGACACAACTTCCTTCAGGGCACATTTCAGCCAACTTGGTATAGAATCCTAGAACTGGCTGGGTTGGAAGGGACCTCAGAGATCATCAAGTCCAACCCTTGATCCACTCCCACTGCAGTTCCCAGCCCATGGCACTGAGTGCCACATCCAGGCTCTTTTGAAATATCTCCAGGGATGGAGAATCCACCCCTTCCCTGGGCAGCCCATTCCAATGGCTGATCACCCTCTCCAGAAAGAAATTCTTTCTAATGTCCAACCTAAACCTCCCCTGGCACAACTTGAGACCTCTTGTGCCCTCTTGTCTTGCTGAGAGTTGCCTGGGAAAAGAGCCCAACCCCCCCCTGGCTCCAACCTCCTTTCAGGGAGTTGGAGAGAGTGATGAGGTCTCCCCTGAGCCTCCTCTTCTCCAGCCTCAACACCCCCAGCTCCCTCAGCCCTTCCTCACAGGACTTGTGCTGGATCCCTTCCCAGCCTCCTTGCTCTTCTCTGGACCTGCTCCAGCACCTCAATCTCCTTCCTGAGCTGAGGGGCCCAGAACTGGACACAGGACTCAAGCTGTGGCCTCACCAGCACATGTATGCATGCAAATCAGGGTGAATTTGTATCCAGATTTGGCTGTGTGTTCATAAGTGGCAGGTAAAGCACCTCCTTTACATTGGTGAGCAGGAGCTGTGCCTCTCAAACTAAAACAAACCCCTCCGAAACCCCTTCAAGGGTGTGGGAGGGTGCCTCTTGCGGATGAGCTCTAGGACTGCGGGGTAGCACCTCACATCTCCCAGTAACATCTCTGTCCCTTTCCTGTTTTTGCAAAGTCCCCTCTTCCTCAGGCCCTAAGGAACTAAAATAGAAACCGTTCTTGGAGGTGATTGCAGCTGTCACATTGTAGCCTCAGAACATGCCACCACCAACACAGACCCCAGGGCTCACAAACAGCCACACACTCATCTTTTTGCCAACCAGTTTACTGAAGGAAAAGAGATGACCAGTGTGAATTTTAACACTAAGCTCTCTCTGATTGCAGGACAACTTCCAAGAAGACCCAATACACATGGCAATGATCATCTACAGCTGTCTGAAAGAAGAGAGGAAAATACTGAACAGTGCCCAGCTGTCAAGTCAGGTAACAGTCTTGGAATGCTTAGTGGAGCTCTTCCTGCCCTTTCCTGTTATTTGGGACAGAGTGAGTGGAAGACTACTGCAAAAGGAAATGAACTGCCCTCACTCTGACCAAGATCTTTTTTTTTTAAAGACAGAGGAGTGAACATCAGTATGTACCATCAAATCATAGAACAATTTGGGTTCCTTAATGTCCTCCAAGTACAAACCCCCCTGCATGGGCAAACACCTCTTACTTTACCAGCTTGCTCCAAGCCCCGTCCATCCAAACCTTGAACATTTCCAGGGAGGGGGCAGCCACATTCTCTGGGCAACCTCTCCCAGTGGAGACTAAAGAATTTCTTCCTAATATCCAATCTAAATCTAATGCCAGTTGGATAGTGTGGCTTGTTTGTGCTATGTGAGGCATTTAGAGGAGAAATGGCCAGGAGTTCCTTGAGTGATGTAAAAGCTACATTTTTTTTTTTTTTTAATGCTTCTGAGTTATAGCTTGCTGTGCTCAAATTTTATGGAGAATTTATTAATTAGGGCATGGCTTATTTCTGCAACAAGATTTTTTTCTTCTGTGTTTTACTCCTGGATTTACTCTGCAAACAGCTGAGCCTTGGTTCTTCTGCAGACTGTCTCCAGGAGAATGATGCATTATCCTCCTCAAAGTTTTTATTTACTTTTTTTTGTTTTGTTTTGTTTTAAATGAAGCTCATTTCTTTCCTCTGAATCATAGGTAGAGACACCTTTCTCCTTCCTTATCTGCTCTGACTTTTCATCTTTTGGGTTTTTTTTTCTTGGCAAAGATAAATGTTTTGCAATAAAAACATTTCTGCAGTTGGGGAAGACATGGATACTACATACCTGGATGTAATCTACTTTTGTAGTAATACAGTGATGACTGACCAAGTTCTGATACTGAAATACCCCTTTAGAGAGCATGTTGTAGGGTGTAAAAAGAACCCACTCAGGCAAGTGGGTTCAAGAAGGGTTGTACAGCAACCATGTCAAAAATAGCTCCTCCAAAAATATGACTGACAAAGCCATTCCCTGATTACTTGTAGCTGGCTGCAGCACAGCTCTGCAGTTTCTATTCTGGTGTGTGATGTAAAGCACACACACACCCCCCCTACCTTTCCATCACCAGATGGATTGGAGCCAAAAAGGGAAATAAGTCTTTCTGGACTTGTTGGCACTAGATACAGCACAATGTAAAAAAATGTAAAACCTCTGTTTTTTGGTAAAATAGTCTCATTTCCCCAAACTGAGAAGATAGACACTGAGCAAGCACAATTATAAACATAAAAACCAGAGGATCCCAAGCATTAGGCTATGATCAGATTGCCTTAGTCTTAGATCCACAAGGGGGGACCTTTGCCAGGCTGCCAAAATAAATACTTTGGATTCCCTCAGCTTAAGCATTGGTCAGAGCAACAATGCACACCTGACTGTCCCACCTTAGAGGATCAGTGATTTTCTAACACCAACACTACTGCTGGTGAGTGGGACAAGAAGAAAAATCCCATCTTTCACATTACTGCAACTCGTGAGTCGTGTCATCCAATGGGATTGCTGAATTATATTGGGGTGTTTTCAAATAAACTCTATTATAGAGAGGTCTGAAGTGTGCTTGAATGCCCTTTAGGAAACAAATTGCATAGCAAGTTACCCCATTTGCCTGTACCCAATCTTGTTCTTGCTCTCAGCCCATTTCTCTCCATATCCTGTATGAATGAATCTAACATTTAATGGAGATGTCATCAGGATTGCTGATTTCTTGAAATACATTTGGAAGATGCAGGAAAATAAACAGAAGAAATTATTTGTGCAAAGAGAAAATATGTTTATAGCTTTATATTGCTATGATAAGCACACCACCACCATACAGCAGGCATTTTTCATCCTCCCTTGCCTCTTGCAAATCCACTTGATTTTTCTATTACAAAATAGAAAGAATTAGCATGATATAAAAAATAGAAATATATAGAAAAACCTTAGCATGATATAGCAGAACAAGCCATGCTTCATCAAGCTGGTTGCCAACAAGACCCAACAAGTCACATTAAGGAAAAAAAAAAATATTTGCTGTCACAAGTCACAAGGCCTTGACTTGTCTTTCTTTCTTTCTTCTGCTTGACTCCCTCAGATGGATGTGGGGAATGTACAGAACACTATGATTGGGATGCTGGACAGACAGAAGGAGCTTGATGCAAAAGTTATGGATGTGAAAAACAGTGTGGCAGTAAGTACAGTGCAACCACCTGAAGTGGTGTTCTTTTGATTCATTTACATAGAAAAGCTTTCAGTACATCAGACTACAAAATGAGAAGTAAAAGTCAGGTAATGGTTAGGGGTTTAATTCTATCTCCAGTGGCTGTTTGAAAACTCATTATTCTCAGATAATTATTATACATTTTTAATTATACTAATTATTATACAGATATGTACAGATTATTATATATTTTATATATACTATATATTATATTATATATATTATACAGATTTGTAATTATACTAATTATACAGATAGGGATTTGACTGGTTTAGCAAGATCAAATTTCCTCTGCTTGACTTTTAGCAACAAAAACATTGCACCTGACAAACCAGCAGCTGAGGAAAAATTCTTAAGAAATCATATACTGACCATTTGTTGTTAACTAGGTATTTTTATTTAGTTAGCATATATATGTTGGTCTTGAATACCAAGATGACAGAAAGCTTCTCTCCAAGAAGAAGCTGATAATTTAAAATGCTTTGTACCATTCCAACTTTTTCTGCTGTAGCCTAGGTTGCTCTGATTTCTGTGAACTCCTATGGCTAGTTTTTCCATATTTTATAATGAACAGATTTTAGTCAGCTGAGAAGATTAAGAGGGAGGGTGAATAAAAGGTGATTAAATATATTTCCTGTTAGAGAGTTCCAAGAAAAGACACTGCTGTAAAACTGGACTTCATCTCTGCAAATGGCTGGTTCCAGGCAGTTCTTAATCAGAAACCTTGCATTACCTGTGTGTATTTAATTGTGGCCTCTTTAATTTGTACTTTATAGATTGTGGAGCAAGACATCAAGACACTAGAGAACATGCAAGATGAGTATGACTTTAGGCATAAAACCTTGCAGAACAGAGGTGAGTAATTTACCAAGCACATACCTTATTGCATTGAGTTCATGAGAGTGAACTGTTCTGTCTTATGTCAGGAAATTAAACATAAAGTTATGTAGCCAAACTTATTGATATAATGTCCCTTGTCTATAATTTCTGCTTTATGCTGAAACCTAAATTCTCTGCATATGACTATTCTTAGAGGAAGCAAGAGCACCTCTGTTAACCCAGCATTCCTGTACCCATTACATCCCATTCCTAGTAGAAATAGACTCTGACTATTCAACCACACATTTAAGTAGTTAATATTATTTTTCTTTGCCATCACTTGTTTCCCAAATGCCTTTCCTGCTTCGGGTTGTGTAGCCCTTGTGTACTGAGGGAAGCACATGCATCTTCAGTCAGTGCTGGATTCGTGACATAGATGTCTCCCTTTTTGACTTTTTTAAAAAAAAAAAAACATTCACTTTCCAAGACAATTTGGCAGCTGACTGTTCCCAGAAGAGGAACATGTTCAGAAAATACCCAGGAGAGCACTAAGTCAACATCTTGCTCTTTGTACTTCAGGACAAGTAGCACTTCCATGAGGCAGAGGAGAACCTCTGACTTAAGGCCAGCAGGCAGCAGAGGTAGTAGCCAGGGGCAACTATGTAGGATCTGTCCTGGGCTACCCTTAGGTGGCTGTAAACATTCTCCCTTGCAATACTAGTTAGCTTCTGTTGCCAGGTTAAGTAATAAGAGTGATGCATACCCAAAGGCAGCATAAGAACCAATTGCTCTTTGTATATCTTTACACAATGTAATCAGTATTTTAAATGAGGTTCTTACTCTAAGAAGTAAAATTGTGTCTCAATTACTTCCCTGGGATAGTGGCTTTTCCTTGCATTATTTCTGCAAGTGTAAACTCTGTCCTTCCAGAAAGGGGGGGGGGAGAGGAGGAATCACAAAAACATCTGGGAGGCAGTAAATATTTCCCCCCCTTAAGCTTTAAAGATATCCTTCACTCAGCATTAGCCAGGCAGCTCCCATCTTCTCCCCAGTGCTTGCCTGTTCTCAAAAGGCATCAATCACCTGCTGCACTCCCTCAGCCTCACCTTCACAATTTGGACTTATTTTACAGAGTATGATTCCACCAGTGGGTCACAGGAGGAATACAAGAAGGAACAGCTGGCTCTCAGGATGATGCTTGCATCACTTGACCTCAAGAGAAAGGTAGCACTCTGGTTTTCTTTCAGAAGGCAGCAGCATTTCATTTTGAACACGTTCATTTTGGCTGGGTTGACAAATGATGGGACAGAACACTTCACTACTGCTGCCAGTTGGACTCAAAGTTCATTCTTTCCCTCCTGGCAAGAAATCTACAAACTCTGGAAGAAATTCTCTTCTAGCAATCTTTATTTAGAAAGAAGACTGAGCAGGAAAAGTTTCAAAAGGAAAAGTCATGTCAATAATCATGTTCTTGAGGAACAGCTGCTTTAAAAATTTGCAGCTGTACTAGAGTTAAGTGTTCTCCTTCTCCTTCAGTGCTCAAATCTACAGCGAGCACTGGGTGACCCCTGATACACATCTGGGACACGTGCACATGAGACATGGACTCTTTAAAACTCAGTGATACTGAAAATATATTGGTTTTCCACTTCATTTAGCAAACACTCCAGCCAAAAAGAAGCAGGTGCTTTAGGAAGCATCCTCTGGTAATAAACTATTACTCTGAGGTCCTTGCAAAGTTTTACAATACATATAGCATTAGCTAAAACACTACTTAGTTTTCCTGTGTTTTTAATAACAGTGACTTAACATTCTTTGTAGGAAGTGGTGGACAAGATAGTACAGCTGCTGAACACCACAGAGCACACACAGAGTGCACTTATTAATGAGGAGCTGGTGGAGTGGAAACACAGGCAACAGACTGCATGTATTGGTGGCCCACCCAATGCCTGCCTTGACCAGCTACAGAACTGGTAAGTTTCCAGTCAAGGACTGCATTGGCCAGGAACTTGAAGTGTTTGATGTAGGCACACCAGATCTGTAACAAATACTAATTATTTATATTGCAATTTTCATTCTGTCACAGCATAACTACAGCTCATTGATTTTCTTACCTCACTCCAGTTCCAATTAGCAAGAGGTGCTCTCTCTGCACTGCCATGTCCATAGGGACAGTCACCTTGCTGCATCACAACAACAAAAAAACACAGTAAGAGTAATGAGACTCTCATTGTAGGTTCACCATTGTTGCTGAAGGTCTACAGCAAGTTCGTCAGCAGCTCAAAAAACTTGAGGAACTGGAACAGAAGTTCACCTATGACAATGATCCCATCACAAAATACAAACAAGTTCTGCAGGATCGAGCACACAATCTTTTCAGACAGCTCATCCAGAGGTAACAAAGGGTCTTTTCACCTTGGCCTGAATAAATGGATGGAGAGCACCTTCCTTCTTTTCCTTCAATATTTCCTGCGTGCTAACTTGGCATTTTCTGAGTCTTTCCCAAGTTTTTCAGAAATATTAAACTAAATGACTGTTTGAGAGTTAGGCTATTCAGTCTTTCAGGCCTAAGGAGTTTGATTCATGGGGTTAGGTAGCCCTCACCAAATCCCCAGCTAACTTACCTGGCTCTTGGGCACATCTTTCAGAGCAATGTCACCACCAAAATTTAGCAAGCACTGGGAAGTGGCAAATGAAGCAACACTCCTCACTTGGATTGTTCCTGTTACATCAGGGTTATATGTTATTTTTGTTCAAGGAAGCTCAAAGTAGCACTCTCCTTCCTCAAGCCATCAGTCTAAGACAAGCCAGCCCTTATAAAATCACTTTATACTTGCAATATTTCTCCTTTTTCCAGAGGTCTACCCAGACCTCTGTGCAAACTGAAACTGCATCAACAAAGTGTATGGTATCACCATCCTGTAAGTTTACTTTTTATGTTATTACTTGTTCCTTAAAGACAACACTGAGTTTTTAATCTCTTCTTTCTGTAGCTCCTTTGTGGTAGAGAGGCAGCCTTGCATGCCAACACACCCCCAGAGGCCACTAGTTCTGAAGACAGGAGTACAGTTTACTGTAAAGCTGAGGTGAGTTTTCCCCCTCCCAGCCTGTTTTGAGGTAAGCTTTTTGTCATTATTTTCCTACAGCTGAGAGCACACTGTCACTTAAACACTGAGGTCAAGAGGAGGAAAGTGCCTTATGGCAGAGGGAGGTCTCCTACTAAAATTTAGCTTGCATTTAGCTTTTTCCCTTTGCCAGAAGGAGAAAGTATGGAGTGTACAAGAGACAAAACAGAACAGCCACATGCAGAAGCATTACTCATTTGTCCATCTAGTTTCCTCTCTGAATCAGGACCTCAGATCAGTGTCTGCAGAACTCTTAATATGTCCTCTCACTGAAAATATTGCCAAGTAAAATAGGAGCTTAGAGACTATTTGTGCAGCTTAAGTAGAGCTGTGATAAGCAGTGTGATAGAGAAAAAACTGTCTTTTGAAATTGCAGTAATTAGAAAAAAGACAAAACAAAAAACAACCACACCCCCCCCCCAAAAATACCCAACCATAAAAACCCAACCAAACAAAAAAACAAAAGAACAACAAAAAAAAAATCCAACCAAAACCTACTCTTTTTTTCAGATTGCTGGTGAAATTGCAGGAGCTGAACTACAACCTGAAAGTGAGAGCTTTATTTGATAAGTACGTTGCATTTTTCTCATCTGTGTTTATGTTAATGCTAAGCAGTCCCCACACTCAGAAATCCAAAAGGCAGCCCAATTTTAAGTGCTGAGGTGGCCAGGAACAGGCTGGTTCTCCATGGCAACAGGTACCTCCCTCCTTTTTCTTGCCCTCATCCATGCTCTAGATCCCTCTGCCATTAGAGAGATGTCACCAAGGGCTCAGCAGTTGCTTTAAGGTTTGGGAATGTAACATGTTCTCCAAGATTATGACAATGGTCATGAAAGAGGCCAGTGCATTTAAGAAAGCAGGTGGGTTTTTGTCTGTTCACTTGAAACAGCTCTGGGATCCAGAAATTGCATGAAATGAGGAAAAGAAAATTTGTGGATGTGGAAAGCAAGGCTTTGAGAAGTACACCAACTCTAAAATCCTGACCCATTCAAGTGATGCAGCAATTTATTCCAAAGTTGTATGCTTTGAAAGCAGATTTAGAATGACAGTACTACATATTTTTTTCTCAGAGCAAGAGTTAAAGCCTGTGTACTAAAAGAAAGGACTTCCTTTGATTATAAAACATTTTAGCAATTTGTTTTTTGGGTTTTTTTTCTTTGACAGAGACGTAACTGAGAAGAACTCAGTCAAAGGGTATGTACAAGACAGAAAATCACCTTTATCCTGGCCCAAACCAGGACAGTTACAAAGGATATATTACAGTTTGATATATTAATACTGGGTTGTTCCAATCAATGAGACACTTAATTCTTTCCTCTCTTTCTGAAGGTTCAGGAAATTTAATATTTTGGGAACAAACACAAAAGTAATGAACATGGAAGAATGTACTAATGGAAGTCTAGCAGCAGAATTCAGGCACTTGGTAGGAGATTATTTTTTTTTTTTCCTTCTATTCATGCATCCATTTAATTGTGTGGCTAGAGGGTGTGGTGGGAAGGAGAAATTGCATTTGTTCTTGAAGTCACCTTTTATTTTTGTGTAAGGGGAACTGTGGAAATCTTTCTTCATTCTTCCTTTTTTCAAATTTTTGGCCTCTTTCAATTTAAGTGCTTTTGCTTTTGTCACTAAAATAGGTCCAGACAGGCAAACAAGGGTATTTGCTGCCATACAATTTATATAGCTCCCAGTTTTTTAGAGAAGAGAAAGACATCTAGAAATGCTTTGAGTAATTTTAAGAGCTTTGAAACTGGAAAACTTTCTAGAAGGGGTTAGCTAAAAGAATTTCAGTGCCTTCAGTAGACTGGGCCACACTTGATCCTCAGATCAAGTCAGAGAGATAAGTCAGTTTGATTCCATCATCACAACAGGAAAGGAAAACTGCAAGTCCTGAACATAGAAATTTCACCCCCTGTCCAGAACAGACCCCATCTGGAGTTTATTATCCAGTTCAGAAGGTTACTTTGCTAAATCAGAATTTCCTCTGATTCATCCAGACTTCACACTGCTTTTATTCTTATAAGGCATCTTACATAAAGGTGTTACATCAAATATCTGTGTTTACAGATGAATGGTTTATAAAAGAGTCATAGTAACCTATTGTTTGCAACCAAATGCTTGCATCCCCTTAGCACTTTGATTTGTGACTCAGGTAAATGAGTGACAGGGTTATTTGTTTCTTTGCAGCAACTGAAAGAGCAGAAAAATTCAGGAAGCAGAACAAATGAGGTAAGCAGCACTCACCTTGTTCCTAAAGCTTTTGCACATAATTAAAAAGGTAGCCAGGCATTTAACAGTGCTGTGCTCTGTGCCACCAAGAAATACACAGTATGACAGAGCCATAGGAGAGGAGTTTCTGTGACACAGTCCATGCAGGAGGTCCCTCTGGACTCAACCTCACTGAAACTAACAGGACTTAAACAGATTTTTTTGTTGCTTGGGAATAGAATCATAGAATCCTAGAACTGGCTGGGTTGGAAGGGACCTCAGAGCTCATCAAGTCCAACCCTTGATCCACTCCCGCTGCAGTTCCCAGCCCATGGCACTGAGTGCCACATCCAGGCTCTTTTGAAATATCTCCAGGGATGGAGAATCCACCCCTTCCCTGGGCAGCCCATTCCAATGGCTGATCACCCTCTCCAGAAAGAAATTCTCTCATGTCCAACCTAAACCTCCCCTGGCACAACTTGAGACCTCTTGTGCCCTCTTGTCTTGCTGAGAGTTGCCTGGGAAAAGAGCCCAACCCCCCCCTGGCTCCAACCTCCTTTCAGGGAGTTGGAGAGAGTGATGAGGTCTCCCCTGAGCCTCCTCTTCTCCAGCCTCAACACCCCCAGCTCCCTCAGCCCATCCTCACAGGACTTGTGCTGGATCCCTTCCCAGCCTCCTTGCTCTTCTCTGGACCTGCTCCAGCACCTCAATCTCCTTCCTGAGCTGAGGGGCCCAGAACTGGACACAGGACTCAAGCTGTGGCCTCCCCAGGGCTGAGCACAGGGGCAGAATCCCTTCCCTGGACCTGCTGGCCACGCTGTTCCTGAGCCAGCCCAGGATGCCATTGGCCTTCTTGGCCACCTGGGCACACTGCTGGCTCCTGTTCAGCTTCCTGGCAATCCAGACTCCCAGGTCCCTTTCTGCCACTCTGTGCCCAGCCTGGAGCTCCCCATGGGGTTGTTGTGTTGAACCTCATCCCGTTGGGATCAGCCCAACTCTCCAGTCTGTCCAGGTCCCTCTGCAGAGCCCTCCTGCCTTCCAGCTGATCCACACTCCCCCCAGCTTGGTGTCATCTGTGAATTTCCTGATGATGGACTCAATCCCCTCATCTAAATCATCAATAAAGATATTAAACAGAAAAGAGAAAAAAAAAGAGGTGCCTAGCAAGTACCCATTCTAACAGGTGGCTTTAGTTTAGGAAGTTAGCATTTTCACTTGACTTTGACCTCTATATTGTTTCTGAGGTCCAGATCAAGTAACCTTGGGCAGAAACGTTTTCTCCCCCTCATCATAAATGCCTTACATTCCTCCCAAGCAATTTTCAGTCCCCAAGAGGTTCTTTTTTTTTTAATTACTTCTTCTTTTCCTTAAAGGGTCCTCTCATTGTAACAGAAGAACTTCACTCTCTGAGTTTTGAGACACAGCTGTGCCAGCCTGGCTTAGTAATAGACCTAGAGGTATGTTTGGATGAAACAGATGGACTAAAACCTGTGTGTAATTCATGCTGAAAACCTAAACTTCAAGAAAAAACAGTGTTTTGATATTAAACACTATTTCAATATATATGACACTTCACAAGGTCTCTATATACCCATACAGGGAGAATGATGCCAGATCTCTGGGTAAGTAGGAACAGATGTGTTTTGCAAAGTCTATGTAACCAACTTTGTGTTTTTTAAGCTCTCTTGGCAGTTTCCATTTATTTCTTAGCAATATGCTAAGGACTCTGTAACAGTGCTGTCATACCTGACACTAAGTAAAAGTCAGACAAAAGTCACTCAAATCTTTCTAGGACTTCATTATGCTGATACTTTTCCCCCCCCTATGTACAAATTTCAAGTGAAAGAGGAAATTACAGCAGGAAATTACAGTGACACATGTTTGTGGGTCACCTAGAGACGGGCTGCAGCAGGGCTACAGGGCAGTGACACTTGTTTTTGTGTCCCTTTCAGACCACATCCCTGCCCATCATCGTGATCTCAAATGTGAGCCAGCTCCCAAGTGGATGGGCCTCTATTTTATGGTTCAACATGCTGTCTACTGATCCCAAGGTATTTGGGGGTGAGGGGGAGCCACAAACAATCTGAAACTCACACACACAAGCAAAGCAACCAACTCACACACACACACACACAAAACAACCAACTCACACACACAGACACGAGCAAAGCAACCAACTCACACACACACACACACAAGCAAAGCAACCAACTCACACACACACACACAAGCAAAGCAACCAACTCACACACACACACACAAGCAAAGCAACCAACTCACACACACAGACACAAGCAAAGCAACCAACTCACACACACAGACACAAGCAAAGCAACCAACTCACACACACACACGAGCAAAGCAACCAACTCACACACACACACAAGCAAAGCAACCAACTCACACACACACACACGAGCAAAGCAACCAACTCTCACACACACACACACGAGCAAAGCAACCAACTCTCACACACACACACACGAGCAAAGCAACCAACTCACACACACACCCCCACGAGCAAAGCAACCAACTCACACACACACACCCACGAGCAAAGCAACCAACTCACACACACACACCCACGAGCAAAGCAACCAACTCACACACACACACCCACGAGCAAAGCAACCAACTCACACACACACCCCCACGAGCAAAGCAACCAACTCACACACACCCCCACGAGCAAAGCAACCAACTCACACACACCCCCACGAGCAAAGCAACCAACTCACACACACCCCCACGAGCAAAGCAACCAACTCACACACACAGACACAAGCAAAGCAACCAACTCACACACACAGACACAAGCAAAGCAACCAACTCACACACACAGACACAAGCAAAGCAACCAACTCACACACACACACGAGCAAAGCAACCAACTCACACACACACACAAGCAAAGCAACCAACTCACACACACACACACGAGCAAAGCAACCAACTCTCACACACACACACACGAGCAAAGCAACCAACTCACACACACACACACGAGCAAAGCAACCAACTCTCACACACACACACACGAGCAAAGCAACCAACTCACACACACACCCCCACGAGCAAAGCAACCAACTCACACACACACCCCCACGAGCAAAGCAACCAACTCACACACACACCCCCACGAGCAAAGCAACCAACTCACACACACCCCCACGAGCAAAGCAACCAACTCACACACACCCCCACGAGCAAAGCAACCAACTCACACACACCCCCACGAGCAAAGCAACCAACTCACACACACCCCCACGAGCAAAGCAACCAACTCACACACACACCCCCACGAGCAAAGCAACCAACTCACACACACACCCAAGCAAAGCAACCAACTCACACACACACCCAAGCAAAGCAACCAACTCACACACACACCCCCACGAGCAAAGCAACCAACTCACACACACACCCCCACAAGCAAAGCAACCAACTCACACACACACACACAAGCAAAGCAACCAACTCACACACACACACACAAGCAAAGCAACCAACTCACACACACACACAAGCAAAGCAACCAACTCACACACACACACAAGCAAAGCAACCAACTCACACACACACACACAAGCAAAGCAACCAACTCACACACACACACAAGCAAAGCAACCAACTCACACACACACACAAGCAAAGCAACCAACTCACACACACACACACAAGCAAAGCAACCAACTCACACACACACACACAAGCAAAGCAACCAACTCACACACACACACAAGCAAAGCAACCAACTCACACACACACACAAGCAAAGCAACCAACTCTCACACACACACAAACAAAACAACCAACTCACACACACACACAAACAAAACAACCAACTCACACACACACCCAAGCAAAGCAACCAACTCACACACACACACAAGCAAAGCAACCAGCTCTCACACACCCAAAGCAACCAGCTCTCACACACCCAAGCAAAGCAACCAGCTCTCACACACCCAAGCAAAGCAACCAGCTCACACACACAGACACAAGCAAAGCAACCAACTCACACACACACACAAGCAAAGCAACCAACTCACACACACACACAAGCAAAGCAACCAACTCACACACACACACAAACAAAACAACCAACTCACACACACACACAAACAAAACAACCAACTCACACACACACACACAAACAAAACAACCAACTCACACACACACACAAACAAAACAACCAACTCACACACACACACAAACAAAACAACCAACTCACACACACACACAAACAAAACAACCAACTCACACACACACACAAACAAAACAACCAACTCACACACACACACAAACAAAACAACCAACTCACACACACAAGCAAAACAACCAACTCACACACACACCCAAGCAAAGCAACCAACTCTCACACACACACAAACAAAACAACCAACTCACACACACAGACACAAGCAAAGCAACCAGCTCTCACACACACACACACACAAACAAAACAACCAACTCACACACACACTGCATGAAAAGGAGCCTCTACAGTTTCCAAAATTGTATCAGCAATAATTTTCAAGCATGGGCTGTATATATTTGTGGCTGCTGCATTTTTACCACAGTTGACTTGGAGAGAAGCAGTGTCCTACTTACATAGCCTGAACAGAACATTTGAAACCCACATCATCATCCACTGTATTCATTATATACAGGACACAGTGAGAAGCAAAACACAGGTTAAAGAATTCAAACTGTCCACTTGAGAAACCTAGGAATTCTACCCACTGGGAGAAGACATTCCCAAAGCAAAGTCCCAAACATTGCTTTTCATGAGAAATCCTGCCTCTCAGAATGGCAGCCTCCTATCTAGATTTGTCTCAAGCTCACATCCATTCTTAAATCTGCATTTTGTTTTGGCAATACAATTGTGTTCATGTAAAATTAAATTCCAAAAATGTTTATGAACATCAACTGTACTTTTTTCCCTTCCATTCTAGAACTTGTCCTTCTTTCTGAACCCACCCTGTGCAAAGTGGGCTGTACTTTCTGAAGTTCTGAGTTGGCAGTTTTCATCTGTAACAAAGAGAGGACTTAATGCAGATCAGCTGAGCATGCTGGGAGAAAAGCTACTTGGTATGGTCTCCTTCCATCACTTTAGACCTTTGGTTCTACTGAACAAGCAGATGCCTTGTTTGGATTGAAGCTGCTTTACATCTTTGCTGCAATCCCTTTTAATTCTCACTTCCTCTCACACCTTTTCCCTCCGTGCAACATCACTGCAGAGGAGTGGAGTGTTTCCAGTGTAGGAGAGTTTGCAGATAAAGGTCAGGTCATGAAAAAAAAAAAAAAAAAAAAAATCTACATTTCTAACTTAGGAGTTCTATGCACAAGGACAATGCAAATTGGGGCTACTTCAGCCTTTTGAAGAGCTACTGAAGCACATGGCAAGATTTGAGGTGGCTGTTCCTTGCCTTTTTTTGGTTTTGCCTCCATCTCCATCCATTTTAACTTCATGCATACCCCCAACTCAAGGCAATACTCAACTGCAAAGACTAGAAAGCTATTAAAGGGTACCCAATTCAACATATCCCAGGTGAAGTCCTTAGTAAAAAACTAACCAGCTAGGAATATTCCCTTTTCCAAACTCCTTGTCAGTTCTCCTTATAGCCAAGGCACTTGACATGGCTACAGGTTTGCATAGTAGATTATGCAAAATAGTAGGAAAAAAAAAAACCTGTTGAATCAGTGTGTTCCACTAAACTTAAGTTTCAGGAAGCATTTCTATCTAGAGAGATTTAACATTAGTGGGTCTAGGTGGTAATGCCAGTCTCAAATTCCCTTCCTAATTTCCACAGGCTGTGACAAAAAGCTTACTGCTTTATTAGGTTACTTTTCCAGATTCTGCAGGGAGAGTAATTTGTGTTAATCTAATTAGCCATCTGGAAGAAAAAGTGACCACTGACATATTTCTAAGGTCATCTTTTATTTTTTAACTTCAGACAAGCTCCAAATAATAGTAGGGATGCTATTTACATCTTAATTCTACAGCTAAAAGTATTTTCCTACTGAAAAAAATCCAGGTAGCTGAACACTAAATTCAGGATCCCATAGAGCAAGGGGACACAGAACATAACAGGGTGTCAGGATACAACACACCTGCTGCTTGAGATGTGAAAATTGACAGAATCTCCATATCTAGCATCACAAACAAGCTCCCTAACTCAATTTTGAGAGATGAGAGGAAAAAATATCAGATTCCCAATTTTGAAATCCATAGCATGATCTGTTACAGAAAAAAAATTGGCTCCAAATATAGTCAGGGTCTGCAAAGCTTTGGCTTCTGTAGTCAAGTACAGGATTTTCTTTGCTGGTTTGATGTGGTTATGAAACACCATAAGAACAAGGCAGGAGGAAATTATTGCAACAGAAATGAAATTACTCTTTGGTTGGGGAAGGCCTGGGAGTCAACAAAAGCCTTCAAGTCCCCAAAGTTGAGACAGAAAAGCTCTGAATCTCAGAAAAATATTGTGGGGTCTGCCGAGCTCCTACAGAAAACCTTACAGGTTGCAGTTTTCTTCTTTTGCCAGAGAAGAGATGCACAAGATTTTAGTGTTTTTCCTGGAAGTGTTTCTGAAACTGGCAAGTGTTAGGTGTAGCTCAGAGCAGAAATTGTCAGAATAATTTCATTCCCACTACACAAGGTCTGCCCAAATACATTTGGTCATTCTCATGCAGCAAACTTCCCCAGAGAAGTCTGCAAGCCCTCCCTTCACTACCTAGGAAAATACTTTAGGTGTGCACTTTTTTAGTCCAACAGCTCAGATTTGTAAAGAAACACTCAGAATTTAGTAAAGCTGAAAGAAAAGTAGCTGTAGCACCACGTAACTCATGAACATAACTGGAGTCCATTTATTCTGTTCAGGGCCAGCAAATGGAGGCTCCCATGATGGCCTTATTCCTTGGACAAAATTCTGCAAGGTATGAACACAGCTTAAAAATGGAGATGGAACAGGAAGTTTTATCTTGGGATTTTTTGGGTGGGCTGGTTGGTTTTGGTTTATAACTCCTATAGGGTGCTTTTTCAGTAGTGCACCCTAATTATTACTCTTAGGCTCACATAGTTGTGGGAGGTTTTGGTGGGGAGGTTAAAGTGGTGGCAGCAGGAAAAAAGGGGCTTTTGATCAAGGAGTAGATGACTTTTAGATTACTTTTGAGCCATGTAAACCACACAGAAAAATGCATCTTTTAAACACACCATCTTCATCATTATTAATGCAATTGCTATTAATGCAAGAGTTCTTTTTAGCTCTTACAGAAAGCATAAAAGAAACCAGCAAGAAAAAAGAATCAGCAAGACTAGCAGTTCTTCTGTTACAGTGGAAGACATTTCCTAAGCCAGGGGCAACCTGCTTAATATTCAGTATATGCTTCATTCTGTTGTATGTAGTACAAACAGTTTCTGTCCTGGGTAGAGAAACAAAGGTAAAAAAAAAAATCAGAAGAGAATGTAGGAAAGAAAAAGGGAGGAAAAAAAATGCATGAAAAAGCAGGATTAGAAGCTTGCTTCCTTTCCACTAAAACTCACATTACAGTATCCCTGTTCTACCCCCACCCCCCACCTGTGCCTTCCCTTATTCTGCATTTCAGGAAAATATCAATGATAAAACTTTCCCCTTTTGGTTGTGGATTGAGGGAATCCTGGAGCTTATTAAGAAACACCTCCTGTGTCTCTGGAATGATGGGTAAGACCTGAGTGAAGTTAATAAAGATGGGGTCATTGCCTCAGACTTTATTTACTAGTTGCATCCTCATGTTGTGGGGCTCTTTGTGCAGACATTAGGGATCCAATAAACCAAAAACCAGCAAATCTAGGGGAAATTAATGCTAGTAGTGAAGAAGCCCCCAATAAGGCAGCTGCTTTTAATCTAAAATGTCAGCTGACCAAGCTGTGCCATTTCAGTCACAGAGCTTTGAATGTTGGATATTTTTTTCTGCCTCTTCTCTTGCTACAAATGGGTTCTTTCCACACCCTAGAACAGAGCCTCTTCTGTGTTTGGCAGAGAAGACTTAAGCACATGAAGCATAAGTCATAAAATGATCATCCAACTTAAAAAAAAAATACAAACAAAACCAAAAAAAAAACCCCCACAAACAAGAAACTGACCCACAAGCAAACATTAATTCTGAGTCACCTCTGGGTGGCAGCATCCAGACTTAGAATTTCATTGTAATAGCAGTCCAGAAAGTAGTTTTTACTGATTTTAGCAGAGTATTAGTAACTAGTAAGGCAGACAGATAGAAAAAGAGTTTTGTTTACCCCTTTAATACTGGTTTAGTAAACATGTGGTTCCAGTCTTGCCAATTTCAGGAGAAACAGGTTCAGAAACAGGTTCAGCCAAGGTCACAATCTTGACTTTTAGGTTTTAGCCACGTTTTAAACCCTGTCAACCACTCAGGGTGTAGCACCCTACTATCCCCACAAGTCTGCAGCATCTACAACAGCAAGCTTGCTCTGTCCTGCTCAATTCATCATCAGGCTTCAAATTATTACCCCCCAGCTCCAGTTCTGCCAAAGCCCTTTCCAGTATGAGTCTTGTTTCACTGACTGAAGTTTATACACACAGGGAGTCTCAAAAATAAGTATTACAGCTTCAATAACACTTGCATTTCTTCATACTTGATAGGAAGGCTAATTATACACAGTTATTTGCTACTGAACACATTTATTATCCAAAGCATTCCATTGAAAAAAACAAAACAAAAACACCCCCTCACACAACACCCATAAAACTGGACAGCCTACAGCACCTGAAATTTCTAAGCAAAATCACAATTATTTAGCAGGATTTGGGCAAAAAGCTCTTTTCCTAATTTACTGCATGGAAGAGGAGAGGTAGCACTTTTTGAATAGTACTCAGAACTTCATTATTGCTGGATTATTTTGAGGAATAACAAGTAGTACCAAAAAAAAATTGATTTTTTTTTTTTTTTTAAAACAGTTGGAGTTTACCCAGGGTTATGCCACAGCACTGGCTTGTACAGCTCCTTCCAGAGTAACTGTTCAGACCAATCCATGTCTTAAAATGAGCACACTGGCCTCCTTGCCTGCACCATGACATTTGCTGAGCACAGTGTATTTATGGGGGGTGAAGTCACACAGTCTTAACAGCTCATCTTAAAAACATGCACAAGGAATAAAACAAACCCCACAACTTTAGAGATGCAACTGGTAGCTAGCAGAATTTTATTTTTTTTCCCATCAGCTACAGGGGAGAAACACCTTAATACAGTTTTTAAGGTAAAGCTTCTAGCTGGGACCTGACTATATTGCACACATACAACTTTACTGCTGCTTCCACAGGTTTTTTCTGCCCAGTATTGGCAACAAAAGACAATGCCTTATTTAACCTCAGGAAAAAGACTGTATAACCCACCAAGCAAAAAGAGCAGTGCTGAGGGAAACTGTGGCAATCCACAGCCTGTCAAGCCCTGCTCCTAGTTTACCAGGGGTTCTGTGAGGCTTTTTCATGTCCTTTAGCTTCTTAGCTCTCCTAGGTAGCTGAGCACAGCTTGCACTATATGTTGAGGAGATAACTCAGCTTTTTCTTTCCCACATCACAGCTGCATCATGGGCTTCATCAGCAAAGAGAAGGAACGTGCTTTACTGAAGGACCAGCCTCCAGGGACATTTTTACTGAGATTCAGTGAAAGCAGCAGAGAGGGAGCAATCACATTCACTTGGGTGGAAGGTTCTCAAAATGGTAAGTCAGTGAGAGAAAACATTTTTTATCTTCACAATATAAACTCACATCCCAACAAGAAGTCTTCATGCTGTTCCCTTTCACACCAAGGACCAATACAATGCACCCCCCCTGGCAGTTCCCATCCTCACAAGCCATATCACACATATACCATACTTGGTGAAATTCATAAGCCACACAGAGGCTTGGTCAAGGTTCCAGCTGGGATTAGTAATACTTCCCAGGAACTGTTACTGCCTGGCATGTTTGTTGAGGACAAACTGACCAAGCTAGCTCCTTAGGGGGCCTCTAGTACATGAACAACTGCATCTCTCTCTCTTTCCAAACCCTTATTACCTTCCCTATTAAAGACTTCTTTCTCAGGAGAAGTTCATTACATCCACGTGCAGCCCTCTGTACTGTTGTCCTCTCACACTACTTCACCTTGTGCACAACACTCCTTTCTCAAACAGCTTTCTCTAACTTACAGCCCAACACCATTCCTTCCTTCCCAGATAACCACATATTCTCTTACCTCATTTTCCTAGCAGTTCTCCTTCCTTCCATTTCCAGAAGAGCTGGTGGAGAGCTTTCTTCTTCACTTAACTAGATTGCTTCTCTCACATTGTTACAAGGACACAGTGAAACATAAAAGCTACAAAAACCCTACATCCAATCAGGGTTCTCCCCTTATCATCCCACTTACAACAACCCCACCTGCCAGGGTGCTACAGCTGTTGGCACTTCACTTGGATAAGCCCAAGACTTAAAACAGCTGGAAGAGAAACTGCTGAAATATACTCAAATTATTTCTTTCCCTTTGCTGCCTTTGTAGCTGAGGCATCCAAAAATTGAGCAAAGAAGGATTATAGCATTTAGGGCAGCTTTATCTGTCCCTCTTTGTGATTCATGGTGTACTGGGATCACACTGCCTAATAGGGTGTGAAGGGCAGCAGTTGGAAGCAGGTTGAAAAGGTAGCACAACTCTAATTAGTTAATAGAATACTGCAGTTTATTTCCATGGACCAATCACTCCTGTCATTCCAAATACAGAATACCCCAAAAGCCATGTGCTGACCCCCACAGACCTCCCTCCCCCCAAAACATTTCTCCTTTCCCTTTGGCAGTTATTAAATCTTCACCTGCAGCACAGTAGGTGTCATCCAGGTGAGCCTTTTGTTCACGTAGCAGCTGGATTTGTGGAAGTGGCTGGAGATTTTCTGGACAGTTTTAGTAAAAACTCTGCAAACACCCAGCAGAGTTGCTTTTTGTCTCCTCTGCAGAGCCTGAGTTCCACTCAGTAGAACCCTACACCAAGAAGGAGCTCTCTGCTGTCACTTTCCCTGATATCATCCGCAACTACAAAGTGATGGCAGCTGAGAATATTCCTGAAAATCCACTGAAGTTCCTCTACCCAGACATACCCAAAGACAATGCCTTTGGCAAGTACTACTCCAGGCCTAAGGAGGGTGAGTGCTGGAAATGGTTCCTACAGTACAAGGGTGAGGTTTGTTCCTGAGATATGTGGGCACTGGGTGATTTCTGTGGTGTGGAACAGGGTAGCAGGGAGACTGTGTCTTGGCAGCCTAACCCATGCTTGAGTGCTGCTCAGCTGGAAGGTGAGAAGAGGCACCTAAATTTCAGGAGGTTAAGAAAAAGTCTGGTTAGTTGGAAGGTGAGAAGAGGCACCTAAATTTCAGGAGGTTAAGAAAAAGTCTGGTTAGCTGGAAGGTGAGAAGAGGCACCTAAATTTCAGGAGCCTAACAAAAAGTCTGGTTAGCTGGAAGGTGAGAAGAGGCACCTAAATTTCAGGAGCTTAAAAAAAAATCTGGTTAGCTGGAAGGTGAGAAGAGGCACCTAAATTTCAGGAGGTTAAGAAAAAGTCTGGTTAGCTGGAAGGTGAGAAGAGGCACCTAAATTTCAGGAGGTTAAGAAAAAGTCTGGTTAGCTGGAAGGTGAGAAGAGGCACCTAAATTTCAGGAGGTTAAGAAAAAGTCTGGTTAGCTGGAAGGTGAGAAGAGGCACCTAAATTTCAGGAGCTTAAAAAAAAATCTGGTTAGCTGGAAGGTGAGAAGAGGCACCTAAATTTCAGGAGGTTAAGAAAAAGTCTGGTTAGCTGGAAAGTGAGAAGAGGCACCTAAATTTCAGGAGGTTAAGAAAAAGTCTGGTTAGCTGGAAGGTGAGAAGAGACACCTAAATTTCAGGAGGTTAAGAAAAAGTCTGGTTAGCTGGAAGGTGAGAAGAGGCACCTAAATTTCAGGAGGTTAAGAAAAAGTCTGGTTAGTTGGAAGGTGAGAAGAGGCACCTAAATTTCAGGAGGTTAAGAAAAAGTCTGGTTAGCTGGAAGGTGAGAAGAGGCACCTAAATTTCAGGAGGTTAAGAAGAAGTCTGGTTAGTTGGAAAGTGAGAAGAGGCACCTAAATTTCAGGAGGTTAAGAAAAAGTCTGGTTAGCTGGAAGGTGAAAAGAGGCACCTAAATTTCAGGAGGTTAAGAAAAAGTCTGGTTTTAAAGAGGCACAACGTGAGACCTAGTCAGATCCAAAACTGATAATACAATAGTCACTGGTCACCCAGCTCAGCTTTCATGTGAGGGTATCTCAGAGATGCAGGTTCCTGCTAACAGCTGGAACCATGACTCAAATTTGACTATTGGATAGAAGGGTCTCAAAATGGTAAATCAGTGAGAGAGAACATCTTTATCTTCACAATATAAACTCACATCCCAACAAGAAGTCTTGATGCTGTTCCCTTTCACACCAAGGACCAGGATTGATCCTACATCAAACTTTATGGGTGTTTTTATTCCCCAATTTTTTTAGGGCAAAAACAAAAACAGAAAAAAAAAAAAAAGGAAAATCTGTCAAAATATGGATTAAATTAACCTTAGTGCTGTAAAATGCATGAGAAAGACTTGCACATTATCTGGGGCACAGGTTTTATTCTTTGCATAGTAATGATGGCAATTTGCTAAAAAAAAAAAAATATCTCAAGGTTTTCTTTTTTTCTCCTTGAAGCACCAGAGCCTATGGATTTGGATGGTCCCAAGGGAAATGGCTACATCAAGACTGAGTTAATCTCTGTGTCTGAAGTGTAAGTTTCCATAGAAATGCTGGATTTCTAGGATCTGATCATAACTTTTTAGATGCAGTTCATGTCCCTTCATAATATTTAAGGGGTAGGTGCCCCTGTCAAATCTTTCCTCTCTTAGAGGACCTGAGCACAGCACATTCAAGCAGTGCTGTGTTTGAAACACCATTTTTAGGCAGAACCCCTAGAAACTTGCTGGTTGGTCGTACTGGCAAATAATTTCCTGAAAAGGAAGTTCTTGGAGACTTGTTGGACTTGTTTAATTAGAGTGTAGATTACTCTCTAGTCCTAATTTCCATTAAAAGCCAGGCTGGCTTTGCAAAGCATGGAGTGCTTCCCACATACTGGTTCTTACCAAGAGCTCTTCTTGGAACCCAGAGCCAGACATGGCAGCCTGGCTGTGCCTCACTTCTTCAGTAAAGATTCATCCCTGCTTCTTCTCTCCTTCTATCAGCCACCCTTCTAGGCTCCTTTCTCCAGAAAATCTGCTCCCCATGTCTCCTGAAGAGTTTGATGAGGTGTCTCAGATAATGAACCAAGCAGAGATTGACACTGTGGTGTGTATCACAAACAGGAGGCTTGAGCCTTTTTTCCTTTTTTTTTTTGTTTTTTTTCCACTTCAAACATACATCAGACACTTGACCCAAGGTAACACTTGAGAACTCATCACTTCCTCTGCAGAGGAGAAGCTGGGAATCCAGAGTTAGACTGGGATTTCTATCCTTTTTCTTTCTGGTTACTTGTGGGATAGGGGTGGAGAACAGGAGAGCAAAGCTCTGTATCTCATAGGATATCTCATAGCATATCTGTATCTCATAGGGAAGGAGGGAGGGGAGAAGCAACACTGCAGTCCAATGCTGGCAAGGTACCACCTGATAACAGAACAGTGTCAGGGGTGCACACACTTCAGAAAACAAATTCCAAATCAAAGCACAGATACTTCATTTTCTCCATGGTATTTTGGTCCTAAGATGTGTCTGATGCTATTTGGGGGCTGTGCTCTGTGGCTAGCACAGACTGGACTATAACTACTTCTCTGGGTTTGTTTATTGACATTTCTTTTCTTCTTGCAGATGTGTTCAGCATATGGAACTTAAGAGGCTGAGCTTTTTACTGCATCATTAAAGCAGCTGATTAGCTTATGTATGCATCCTGCCCTGCACTCTGACTTGGTGCCACGCTTCACTCTTGATTCTTTGGTTTCTCAACCTACAGGTCCAGTAGCAAAATGCAAATCTAAACAGCAGCCTGGTTTTGTTTAGAAGTTCTTTGTTAAAGAATTTCCAGTTAGCCAGCTCCCGTGCCAGACTGGAGGAAGAGGCAAAGATAGGAATGAGATCTTCAGCAAGAGCATGAGGAAAAGAAAAACATGGCATTTTTTGGTGAAGAGAATTAGTTAAATTTAACATTTAAAACAGTTGGCTCTACATAGAAGGCTTCAAAGGAAAGTTAGGCCTTTTGCAGAGGTTCTGTGCAGAAAGGTCACATCTTCCACATGGTGACTTCTTAACTTCCATAAATTTGAATTTTCACCTGCATCACAGAAAGGAGCAGACTGGGCAGGTATGTGCCACACTGAATCCACAACCTGCTCAAGTTTTTCCTGGTTTTATCTTTTCCAAAGGCATGGCATGCAGAGAGAACAGAAGCCACAAATGCTACCTGCATTTCATTTTTGCCTGTTTCTAAAACCAAGTTCTGTTGTGTAGGGTGTTTAGCACAATCCTCCTCATAAAAAGCACTTCTTAGAACACCACCTGGCATTGGCATGTGCTGAGCTTGCAACTCAACATGTAAAATCAAAATTAAAGCCTCTACAGACATCAGTCATGCTGTCTAGTAGCAGTATCAGGCAAACCAAGAACCTTAAAGAGAGCAAAAGGGGTCAGAGTATGTTTTTACTCACTCTGCTTACTCTACCAAGGTGTGGATCTGGGCACTCTTATCTTTTTACAATAACACTTGCCCCATTGAGGTTATATAGGTGGGATGGAACTTAATTTTTTTTATGCCCTATGAACCAGGGTACCTATTTAACTGTTTGAATAGCCAGAAGATGCTACAGGGTTTAATAATTCAGTGGTTTTGCAACTAGGGATAAAGGAATAGGAAAGCAAAGAAGTCAAATTTATACAGATTAATGGCTGCAGCACGGGCAATCGTTAGTACTTAAAAGGATAAAGCTGTGCTTCCACTGGAGGAGGAACAGGTTTGGTTTTCTGCAAGTTTAAAGATAATTAGCAACTCTTCAGCAGCTGCTTAGAAATGACTGGTTCAATTTGGTGTGTAGTGCTCAGGAAGACTGATGTGCCCCCTGCAAAGCCAGAAAGAAAATCTCAAGGACCTAGAGCACATATTTCAAAGAAAAGCATTGCAGAACACACCTATTTTTGGTGCCTTGGGCCACTGAGGTTTAACAGTGCTACAGAGTATCACAACTGGTGACTTTAATACTTATTATAACTAGCTGAATTATTATCTCTGTTGCAATACAAAAATCAGATACCTGTTTCTTGAGCTAAATACATCTTGTGCTTGTGGTTGATATGCAGCAGTTTGTTTTCATTACTATTATACTTCAATTTCCTCAACCAGTTCTCTTGAGAAAGTCAACACAGTGACCTTATTTGTGGCTTTGTCTTTATGTAGCCAAGAGTTCTAAAAGCAATGGGTTTTCCCCCGTGGAATGTTCTTCTGCCAAGTTCTCCCAGTAGTTTACTGTGCATCTCTTTTAAATTTGTTTGAACATCTAAACAGTTACAGCTCTGAAGCCTAAGGGACTGTAATAGATTCTTTCAATTCACAGCACTGTTGCAGGCCAGTCTGAATTAGAGTTCTTAGAAGGTGACTGCTGGAATAACCTTTATTCATTCTTGTATCACATCATTGATTTTTTTTTTTTTTATTTCTTCCCCAACCAAACTTCAATAAACTCAACTTGAATTTCCAATGGGAGTTGATCAGTGGGGTAACTGACCTAACACTGCCAAACTTTGTGAGCTGTCAAGCTGGCCCACTGCTGCATCATCATTTTTCTCTGGGGCTGTGAAGTGACACAATCCCTCATCTTGTCAGACTTGTAACTACACAGCCATAAAAGCAGTAAAAGGACAGAAACTGCTGGCAAAAGAGCAGCAGTGAAGAGCAGGCAGGCAAAAGCTGCTGAGGACACTTGGCCAATGCACTGAAGAACTGAAGAATATTTTTTAATAAAAAGCATCCAGAGAAAGGACAGGGCTCTAGAAGATACAGATAACCAATAAAACCATCATCACCTTGGTATTTCCATTTATTATGCTGTAAAAAGCAACACTATCTGGATTTTATTTCTTAAAATAAATAACTTTCATTTTCAGAACCAATACAGCTGAAGTTTAGATTCATTGATGGGAAACTGCTAGAAATACATTCATGACTGTCCATTCCCCACAACACAGAATCTAAAAGTCAAGATCAGCCCAGTCAGTTACAATGACCAGAAGTACACTGCCAATAAGTATAGTCACTGATAGTCCAGCTCTGAAGCAAAAAAAAAAAGAAAAAAAAAAAAGAAAAAAAATATCTGGTACAATACATTTTGTTCACAAAGAGAGGCTAATTAATGCTAAGACTATCACAACATTTCTGAGTACAAAGCATTAAGTTAGCTTAACAATTTTAGGTTGTGGTACAGAAGGAACAGATATGACAGAAAAACAAAGGAGTGGAGGGATCTTCTTCTTTGGAGCATAAGGAAGTCGGGGTTTGATAAGATAACCAAAAGCAATTTATGGTAAAATCTACATGTCAGTGTCATGAATGATAAACAGCCAAACCAATGTACTGCATATATTTATATTTATATCTATAAATAATGCCATGGCTAAAGAGCTGCGTTGCTGAATTGGACATTACAAAACAATGCATCTTCTCACAATGAGAAAATACTAAAACTAACCAGCAAAAATGCACTGAAGCTAAGACCAGCTAAAGCATTCAGGATGATCCAGAAAAGCAGCTAGGGACAGATCTTTAATGTTAATTCAGTTAAAATAGCTTCTTTTGGAGTGGGTTGTTTTTTTTTTTTTTGTATATATGTGTATTATATCGTTGACCTATCTTTTAAAACTGCCAGTATGAACAATGCAAATCTCAATTAAAGAAAGCTGAATCAGGTATTTTTCTGAGAAGCCAAAGGAGATGTTTTAATAGGGAAAAAATATGGAAGAAGTCAGATTAGCACTGAGATACAGAACACTAAGAAGCTCGAGTCCATCTGGAAAAATTCCTCAGCACTGAAGTTGACAGATCTGGTGCCAGAGAAAATACATTGGAATTCAGGGTGCAGCAAAGAAGAGGCTCTGTGCTACTCTGTGACCAGTGTGGCTCAATAAAGAGTCAGAGGCCATTCTGTTGAGTTCTTGATCAGAACTAAGGTGGCTGTGACACAGGATGTGAAAAGAACGGGTTAAAAGCCTTCAGAAAAACAGCTGATCCCTACTAAAAGGGAGGAAAAAAAAAAATTAAAATAAAAAGCCACTTAAGAACGGAAAGATTCTTGAGAAAAAGTGTTTGATAACCATGCCAGCCAGATTTGTAATGTGATTCCAGGGCTTTAGACCTTCAGACTCTTCCAAGATTTCATCATCTCTCAGACAGTCACTGCTCGTGATGAGTATCAAGCACTTTTCCCTGCAGTTCCTCCTCCCTCGAGGAGGCAGTATGGCATCTATCAACAAGAGACTGTACAGGGACCCCAGTGGATTTATTCTCAACTCTACTGACCTGCTGGGCCACTCTGGAGAAGTTACTTCTCCCTGTGCCTTCACAGACTCATTTGCTAAAGGAGGATAATGTGGTTCAAATCATCTTTATAAAGTGCTTGGGCCATTCTAAAGAGAATTTGGGTGTTGTTTCAGGTGGATTTTGGTGCCTAAACAGAAAAACTTGAACTCTGAGATCTACTCTGGACTTGTTCACTACATGCTAGGATAAAATCAGCCAGATACACACTTCTCATACAAAACCTTTTCCACGTGCTAAACAATTCTTGCCTAGGATCCTTGTGCTAAAATTCTCGCCTGTGTCTAACAGTTGTGGTGTTTTGTGAGCATCAAACTCCTGACTTCTAAGTGACTGCTCATTTTTTGAGGTTTTAATGCCACAACGTTGCCAGAAGCAATCACACACATCCTAACCCTGCACTTCTGCCAACAAGAAATAACCTGCAGCTACACTTCCCACGACAGGGCAGGTGCCAAGCTGGCTTTAGTGGCAAGACAATCCCACCCTTCACCTTCACAAAAGGCACCACCTAAAACTTGTGCTCCTGTTGCTGAACTCCTGTGCTACACCAGCAGAATCCCACTGATGCAATATCCTGCTCCCTGGTTGATGGTAGTGCAAAAAAAGAGAACACATCCCAAAAAATTTGGCTTATCTCCTGCTCTGCTCATGCTGTGTTTGGCTCTGTGCTCCTTAAAGCTGTTTCACTCCATCCGTGTTCCTCCACACAAGCCTAAATGAAGTCAGACTTCCATGCAATATTTGGTTTGGTGATTTGCCTTATTTCCATTCCCCTGGCTGGTTCCTGGTGCAGCTTGCCAAGAACCCCACAGGTGAGCCCAAAATGGGGTTTTTGCAGCTGCTCAAGGCTTGCTGTAGTGCAAAGAGACCTGCAAGGAACATGGCTGCATAGAGTGGAAGCACCCACTTTCCCCAGGGATGGGGAAGTTCTTTAGCAGCTGAACATGGAGAGAGAGGAGGGAGAAGAGACAAAAGGGACTGAAAGAAACACTTCCAAAACAAACAAACAAACAAACAGAAAAACCCCACTACACATCATCTGATGTTAGAAGTCACGTTCCCCTACACCATTTGGTCAAACAAACCTTAAAGCAGATTCCCTGACAAGACTCTTAAGAACAAACCAAAACCACTGACAAGTGTCACCTAAATATTCTCTTGATATTTATATTATGTAAACAAGGTTGTGTGGAAATTTTTATACACTTTTTTTTTTTTTTGTATTTTTTTTTTTTTCCCAAAGATAAGTGCAGATCCTTTACTTGACACACCCAGCCTAAATCTACATCAGCATCCTCAGCTTTTGAAACACCTCACTGACACTCATACCTGACAGTACTCTGGCTCCTCTTGGCCATACTGAAAACAGAGGGCTACAGAAACAAAAACTCAGCAGAAAAAAAAAAAATTCCTGACCACGGACTAGAAGACACACAGAACACAAAAATAAATTAAAGTAGTGCACGGTAAAGCCAACAACAGCTGAATATTTTTATACATCAATCATATGCAGCATGAGGTAATATTGCTCACATTATGGAGGGAGATTCTTGGTTGGTTTTTGTTTCTTTTTGAGAGAGATGGGATTTGTCCTGTGCGTATAGAAACTCCTGTAACATAACACTGAAGTAACAGAGACTTCTGTAAAATATAGACCACTATCAGATAGAAACACACACGCTCTTCATTACTTATGTATATCACAATTAAATAGGTGATTGGATTCTTAGGATCTAGCTGAAGATTATTATAGTAAGCCATCCAGGTTTTTATGAACCGTTTGGTTCTCCTTTCCATTGTTGGAATCCTCTGATGGGGTGTATTGGACCTGGTATTCTTGAAGAATTTTAAAAACATCATGGTGTCCAAAATGTAAAGCTTCATCCATAGGAGTGTTGTTCCACCTACAGGAAAAGAGCAACAGTGGTCCTGAGATCAGTACAGATCCAAAAGCACCAAAAAATCTGATTATTTGCATTAATAATTAAGCACAGACCATGCTCATTTTGGTAACTGTGGAAATACTCAGTAAGCTGAGCATTTATAGAGATGTTTTAGTGGGTTCACCAATTTTTTTCCCTGCTTGCTCTGCAGAACCTACAGAGAAGCAGCAGATCCTCCTCCTTTTGCTGCAGTGTACTGGCTTAATGCATTCCACTCCTATTTGATGGACACCTCTCCCTGAGGGAGCTAAAAAGGTGCTAGAAAAATCTCCCTCCTCTAAACTGGCTATAAAACCACTCACCTGTCTTTGGGGAAAGGATTCACTTTGCAGGCTTCCAGTAGAAATTTAACAACATCCACGTGTCCTGTAAAAAAAAAAAAAAAAAAAAAAAAAAAAAAAAAAAAGCAGGATTTTGATTATTTATATTCACATATATATATATATATAAAACAAGCAAACAATTTCCCAAAGCAGGTATGATTATATGGAGAGGCAGAATAATATGATTATTATTAAAGATAATTAAAACCAAACCCACATTCCATCAACAGGCAGCAAGTGGCAGATGGGAGGGCATTACCTTCTGCAGCTGCTACATGCAGAGCTGTTCTTGAGTCATAGTCTCTCTGTTCCATGTCCATTCCTGACAGAGCAAATCTAAAAAAACAAAACAAAAAAAACCCAAAAATATTACAGAGCTGTCTTACAACATGAAAACAAGGATGGAACAATACCCCTCTGCCAAAACAATGAAACATCTGCTGCAAGAGGGCAGACAGGATCAATAGCACATTGTATCTTCAGTTCAAATAAATAGAAGAGGTCCTCAATGCTTGGGTTTTAAAATTAAGATATTTTCTAACATTAGATATTCTCTCATTTTTATAAAGGAAAAGAAAATGTCTTTGCAGGGAACCTAACAGCCAACAAATCTTGATTTAAAAGTCTAACGTGGACAAGCTGAGTCATATAAGGGAAAGTAAATTTATGCCAGCTGAGGAAACCCAGGGAGGACTCCTAAATCTGAAAATCCTGAACAGTCTTCCATTATCAAGACATCTTTCATCACACTACACTGTTCCAGGACAGCAGAGTTAAATTATACATATTTTCCAGGCAATAACTTTATTCAGGTGTACTCTAGCCAAATTAACACGTTTGCTGTGTTTCCTATTGTTAATTCAAATGTTGCCAGATCCTGCTCCATATTTAAAAAGCAAAACTGGATTTCCAACAACAAAGTGCATTTTGCAGCCTGATTTTTTGGGGCAGTTTCACAACAGAATTACACACAGCAGGTTGGAGTACACTGAGGATTTTCTGCCATCACTGTAAGGCAGCTGGTTAAGGAAATCATTTCACTACAATCCCAAGAAACAGAAAACAGTGGGATTACAGGACAGTGTGAGGACACAGGATAGGTTTTTAGGGTGTCTGTTTGTTTGTCTGGGTTGGGAGGGTTGTTTGGTTTGTTCCAGGACACAGATTTCTCTCTCCCTACTTGCCCACAGGAATAATTTTCCCAACTTGTTCTTTCCCAAGGCAGCCAAGCGAAGGAGGAGAAATCAGGAAAACATAACTAAAAGGCAATAATGAAGCCTGTGTAACAGAACATGCTGAAGTCTCCAGAGCAGCCTGGATGTCCCCAGCATGGACAGAGTGTCCAAGCAGAGGGAAACAACAGCAGCAGGTACCAAACAAGCAGCTTTTCCAACCCCCAGCCCACCCTGATTTTTACCTCCGGAGTGCAGACACGTCCCCTGTGTAGGCAGCAAACAGCAGATTTATCACAGACTTGACCTACAAAGGCAGATAAAGAGCAGTTTATTCAGCTTCTGTCCTCAAAAACTGAAAACTCACAGTCAGATGCTCCAGTGCTTGTCAACCTGTTCATTTGACCCCCTTCCCTGGCCACATTTTGGTGGTCCAGGGTGAAACTCTGGAAGAATTCACTCCAGCTTGCTTTGCTGCCAGCACTTGTATGTCTAGTTCTCCCAGGGTAAAGCCATAAGGATAGCAAAAGAATCATAAAATGTGCATTTTTATTCTTTTCTAGTAAAAAACATGAGCCTTGCTATACAGATAAACCATTTTTCTCTCTTTGCCCTGTGATACCCAGATTTGAATTACAAACACAGCCCAACTCAGGCATCATAAACACCTCATAAGACAAACTTTCTGGAAAAGTAAGGTTTGGGTTTTGTCATCTGGTGTTTTTCTGGGTTTGTTTTTTTTTAACAGGATAGATTCTTAATGCTAGGAGAAATCCCTGTTGGCAGAAGAGAAGAAATAGCACAGGTTATCCTCTGTAACACTGATTTTCCTTGCATATATCTAATAGGCTTTCTTCAAATAAGCAATTTTAAGCAATTCTATCATATGTAGAATCACTACAAGAAATGCAAAGTTTAAAGGCAAACAAAAGCAGGATCTTTTTAGATCAAATACCACAGGTAAAGTCTGCAGCAAGTCGTGCCCTTCTTAGCTTTATTGCTCTAATAAGAGCCAACACTGTCAGGCTACAAAACCTCATCCCTTGCACATTTTAACATATCCTGGCTGTGCTAACTCCCCAAATTTTAACAAGAGCCAAAACTGACAAGGACAGCTGGATTTCTGCATCTCACATCAGCTTCTTCCAGAAACTGCTATGGACACTTCTGGGCACCACTTCACAGCATTTTCCAGTAAACTTCTCAAATGCTGTGCTGCTTCCTGAGTCCACAAAGCTCTCCCTGCTCCAGCTAAAGGGGAAATCTGATGCTGCACTGACCTTACAAGGAGGAGGAGAAGCAAACAACAACAAACAAGCATCCTTGCCCAGCAGCAAGTCTCCCACAGCTTTCTGCAAAACTCACAAGCATGTTTCACAGGGCCACAGAGGAGACAACATCTGTGCCTCTCCTAAACCAAAGCACTGGAATTGCTTGTTGGGTTTTTTATTTTTTTTTTTTTTTTTTTACACCTCAAATATGCACTGACGCAAAGAGAGACTGAAGCAAAGAGGCAGAGCCAGGATGGAAACAGAGCCACTCTCCTTTCTGAGCTCCCCACAAAGTCCTGCAGCTCCTTTTTGCTCTGCTGAGGACCTCCTGAAGAGAATGTGCAATTTTTTTATAGACACTGGGCTGCAGGCTGTATTTAAAAGCGGGCACAAAAAAAGGGGAAATTGGTTTGATAATCTCTAAATTTCATCAGGATGATTCAGATTTCCTTGCTGAGAGCAAAGCTGAGTGTTGCCCTGCTGCTGGTATCCTGCAGACAGACCAGGATGGCTGCACTCAGACATTCCAGGTTCTGCAGATGCTGAATACTCTCATTTTTCTTAGATCTAGGATGAGAAAAGGGCATTCTGTCTTTAATAAAAACCATCTCAGAGGTAACTGGCCATCCTGGCTGGGTATCTTTGTTTCTGGGAAATGCAAATATATATTATAATAATAAAATAACAAGCATTCCTTCCTTATAAAAAACTCTCAGAATGCAGCTGGGGCCAAGAACCACTCTGGGTTCAGCTGAACATTTTGCTAAGAAGCCATTTTCATTCTCTATCATGATGTGACAAAATATAATTTAGAGATTCCTGAGGCTTTCCAACACAATTATCTTAGGCCATATCTCTCAGCAATCTGGGAGAGGTTAAAGCCTCTTCTTTCTTAAGACAAATAAAGCAAAATCCAAGCTTGCATTGTGGTAAACCCGACCTTGACAGATCATAATAAAAAGAAATACAAGTCCAGACAAAAAGAAAGAAAGAAAAAAAATATAAGCTCTGCTTGTTTAATTCAGAAGAGGGAAATGTGAGAGCAAATATGTCTGCTCCCTGTCCAGCACTAAAGGTAATGAGATACAAAAAGGAGACAAACAAATTCAGCAGGACAATTAGTAGCAGAGTAATTATCCACTCTGATCAGCAATGAACTTAAGCTGGAAAAACAGCAGACAGTGTAACCATCACCACTGAAACAACCCCCCAAAGGGCTACCTGCCCCTGTTCCACATGAGCCTTTCATGACTTCATGGAAAAAAATCAGGTTGCATTTTTCTAGCAGCAAAACCCATCAGCTCCATAACTGCACCCTACTCTATCAGCAGCATAGTCCAGGCCAAAAATTAACTCATATTACAAGGTATGAAATTAAATTCCTCACAAGGCAGCCATGAACAACAAAGATGGACGTAAAAAGTGAATTTAAAAGACATTTTTAATGGCTTCCAGAGCCTTTCAGATTTCAAGGTAATGTTAACCTGAGCAGCACATCTATTAAAGCATCACATAAAAGGTTGTCTTTTACATTAATAAAAAGCTGGGCTGTGAGAGTAACTTCCTGCCAGAGGCTTTTTAACTGCATGAGAGATGCCACTTCTGTTGCCCTAAAAAAACCCAACCAAACAAACCAAGCACAATCAAGACTTGCAAAATGCAAGCAAAAACTCTCTGCCCCCAAACTCACACCTTTACTAATCCTGAGATAACAACTCTGGTGGAAAAATCAAGAGCCCAAGTGGGAGCAGCAAACACATGATTGTGGGGGTTCTAAATGTAGGGGAGAACACCCCAGATGAGCTGAATTCACTGACACTAAGTAGGGCACAAGGGAAAAAACAACTGATTTAAGTGTTCAGAGACTGTGAGTGGCTCATTATTATCCAGACATGGCTTTCACTGCACTGATCAACACAATTTTCCCTCCTCTAGGAGCAGCAAGTTTTACCTTCAACCCAACAGCCATGAAATCTATTTTTTTTTTCTACTGCACAGAATTCCTTAACCATGAAAATGTAACCAAAGGAGAAGGGCTGGGAGCCCCTTCTCCATCTCTGAGTTGGATCAAACATCACCCTACAGCACCTACCATTCCTTAACACACACCATGGACATCTACACACACAGCAGTGCCAAACCCAGAGCAAAAATATATGTTGAATGGGGGATAAAAACTCCTTGAGCTGCACTGGCTTCACTGAACAGCTCTTTTTACTACTCAGAAACACAGAGCACTTCTCACTGAGCTGTGATGAACCCATCTTTGTCTGCTCATGTCCAGAGTGCAGGATAGAATTCTTGTTATTGAAGAGGTGAAAGCAGCAAGGAAGGGCTCCTCAGGAATCTTTGTGTCATCCAGCAGTAAAGATCAGAAGTCCCAGACCACACACTCTCTATTTCCACCTCCAGGTTACCAGGTCTTAGAGGTCTCAGACTGAGCTGGGTGAAGCTACAACTGACTCAGTCCAGAGTCCTGCTTCATATCCCAGGTGTCCAGATGAGCACAACCTCCAGAGATCCTTCCCAACTAAATATTCTGTGAGGAGGTGAGCAGCCCAAGAAAGCAAAAAAACCAAAACAAGACAAGAAAATAACCAAGGCTGTTGTTGCTGAAGAGCTGTGGTGACGTGAAAGGCAGGAAGCCCTTGGAGCAGCAGGAAGTCACATCACTCTGACAGACATTTCTGATAAACATTAATGGTTCTAAGAGAGAAGAAAAAAAAAAAAAAAAAGAGGAAAAAATACCACCCCACACCCCAAAACCCCAGCCCAAGTGAGATGTGGCATTGAGAGTTACAAAGGCACTGCTGTCCCACCACTCCTGGCCTCTGCAACACACTGTGGGAAGACACAGAAACCTTTGGTTTGTTGCTGGGTTTGTTCTTGTTTGAATTTATCAGTTTGCTAAACAAACAGCAAAAGAAAACGATAAAAAAAATAAGTTTAGTTTCAGTATTAAGATCCTGAAGTTATTTATCACAAGTGAAATCTGAACTAGAATTGATCCAGAATGCTGAAGGGGTACATGGGAACAACCTTGATAAGGGTATTTGTATCAAAATTGCCTTCCCAAAGTTTGCCTTTCCTAGCTGAGCTGCACACCCAAATCCAGCCCACATGGGAAGGCTTTATTTAAATTAATTTTACTCTCATGATGTAGATAGAGAACTATCTGTAGTTCTGTAGATGTTTACTCTCATGTTGAGAGAGAATCCCTACACACGACTGAGATGAGAATCACATCTGCACATAGACTGGGCCAGAGGATTTTTTTATTTTACCACTTAGAAAAAGAGCCTGGCTATGACTGCCTAGCTCTGAGTCTTATCAACACATCTCTCTGAACACAAGCTGCTACCCTTATCAGCACCAAGAAGGGAAACTGAGGCCCAGAGATGGAAACAAACTCCTTGTGGTGAGCACAGGCTGGGAGAGAGGAAAGGCAAACAGCTGTGCAGGCAAAGAAAACAAACCCCTTCAGAAAAAAAAAAAAAAAAAATTAATTTAGCTCAGAACTGGATTAATTCCATGAGAAGCTCTTAGCTGAAAAGGTCACTGAAGCTGGATTTTAATTTCCTACTGTGTCCTGCTTCCTGAGAGCATCCCCCCACCCCTCTTCACTCAATTTCTTTGAAAACATCACAGAATTGACAGGCTACAAAAATATTGCTTCCAACTTGACTGTTTCTCCAGGTGGCTGAGGAATACAGTTAAGCCCAAGAATTTCAAAGGCAATACAAACAAGGATGAACAAACAAACTCTCCTCATTTTTTCAGTACTCTTTACCGTGGTTATTTGGGGGCAGGGGCACAAGTCAGCTTTCCAAAAGATGTTCAAAATATTTGGGGGGCTTGAAGGGGGAAAGGTTGAATGCAAATTGTTTCTCAAGGACTTTGCTGTACATGAACTTCAGTGCACACCTTCACTGCAGGAGGATTTAAAATACAATAAAAGGATTGGGGAAGAAGAGAAGATGCAGCCAACTGAGAAAAAATACCAAGAGCCACCACGTTTTTGTCTCGTTTCTCATGCCTAAAATGGGATGTAGAGTTTCCTTTTGGGAACTCCACCCCCCTGGATTGAAGAACGAAGTTTAAAGATTCCCTGGCATGGGATGATGGGAGGGTGGTGATGAATCAGGGGATGAACTTCAGCTCTTGCAGCTCTGGAGTTCTCCCAGGACAAGCACCTGGCACCCAGATGCAGGTCCTGACCCACTGGGACCTCAGAGTGGGTCTCAGGTACACGAGACTCTTGGTACCACCCAGAATCTTGCTCTCCCAGCTGGAAGAGACCTGCAATGAGCAAGGAGTCACCTTCTGCAGCTCTTCAGCAGCTCCAACAAAGACCAAAAAAAAAAAAAAAATCAGATAAAAAAAAAAAATCAGACCAAAAAAAAAGACCAAAAAAAAAAAAGACCAAAAAAAAATCAGACCAGAAAAAAATCAGACCAGAAAAAAATCAGACCAGAAAAAATCAGACCAGAAAAAATCAGACCAGAAAAAATCAGACCAGAAAAAATCAGACCAGAAAAAATCAGACCAGAAAAAATCAGACCAGAAAAAATCAGACCAGAAAAAATCAGACCAGAAAAAATCAGACCAGAAAAATCAGACCAGAAAAATCAGACCAGAAAAAATCAGACCAGAAAAAAATCAGACCAGAAAAAGTCAGACCAGAAAAAATCAGACCAAAAAAAAAAATCAGACCAAAAAAAACAGACCAAGAAAAATCAGACCCCCCAAAAAAAGAAAAAAAACCAGACCAAAAAAAAAAAGATCAGACCAAAAAAAAAAATCAGACCAAGAAAATCACCTGAAGGCACCTCTGCAGCACCAGTCTCAGAGATGTTATTTCAAGACTGTGAATCCTGCTGTGGACCCAAGTGCTGGGCAGTTCCCCCAGCAGTGTCCCAGCTCTCTCCTGAGCCTGTCCCCAGTTGCCAGGGGACGATGCCACCAGGGGACGATGCCACCAGGGGACGATGCCACCAGCCTCCCAGCCTGTGCCCACGAGCTGGCCAGAGGCAGACAATGCAGGGCTGATCCGGCTCAGCCCTGGATTAGCTGAGAAATGCAAAAAATAGATTTCTAAGCTGTCTAAGGTGAGTGTTTGTCTCGCAAGTGAGGATTAACTTCTCATACCAGGAAGAGACCGACTGCTACGAAGTCTTCCTCTTCTCCTGACCTGTGCAAACGACCAAGCACCAACAAGCTGGACATGAGAAAGAATTTCTTTCTGGAGAGGGTGATCAGCCATTGGAATGGGCTGCCCAGGGAAGGGGTGGATTCTCCATCCCTGGAGATATTTCCAAAGAGCCTGGATGTGGCACTCAGTGCCATGGGCTGGGAACTGCAGCGGGAGTGGATCAAGGGTTGGACTTGATGAGCTCTGAGGTCCCTTCCAACCCAGCCAGTTCTAGGATTCTATGATTCTATGATAAGTAAAGGGTTTGCGTGGGCCAAGAGGGAGAGGACAAAGTAATAAATGCTCCCAAATCCACAGAAATTTGACTTGACAGCAACACTGTCCTGCTGCTTTCCCTAACGCTGATCCCTTGATGAGGGTCATCTCAGCACACAGCAAAAAGCAACCATTCCTCCCACTCTTGCAGATTTTCAGGATGCTTGTTTTATCAGTGATGAAAATTTCATTAAGTCTGAAGGTGCCAACAGAAATTCTCAATTAGCAGTAGTGGCCCATTAAAAAAAAAAAAAAAAAAAAAAGGAAAAAAATACATCTCGAGTACAAATTAAACTAATTAGTGATCAAGTTTTATACATGGTACTTGTAAAATTCAACTATCCTGAAGCATAACCCAGAGATTAATTTCTTCCTGCCACTAAGGTTTCAAAATAAAACTGGAATAAAAATGAATTTTGAAGCTTCAACTTTGAAAGGAAACCTGAGATGCAAGTAGTACCTGGAAGGTCAAATATAAACCAGGGCTGAATCTCAGAGAGGAACCCAGGTGCCTGTACATTCCAACACTAGAAAGGACAATTTCTTTTTAAAACTGACCATTTTTCTATTTACAATTATTTTGCAATAAACTGGAACCTGCTCTCCGGGGTCTGCTGACAAGGCTGCTGTTGGGAATAAAAATAATAATAATAATAAAAAAAAGTATCACTGTGTAAATGTGAAAGAGCCAGCCAGAGTTTTCCTTGAATTCTCCAGGTTGGAGGTAAGCTGTGTTGTGCAGGGAAACATCAATCCAAACTCAGTTTGTCTGAAATAAAGTGGAAGTATAAAAAAAAGACCACTTCTCTACATAATGTTCTGAAATCTGCAAAAAGAAGTCTTTGGCCTCTATCAAGAGTGATGCTCAGACTACACCTACACCAACCCAATGCCAACAGAGCCTCTGGCCCCACGGGCATTAAAAGAACACAAAAAGCTCATAAAGCTGGAATTCCTTGGGAAGTCTGTGTTCCCATTATTCCACAACTAATTAGAGGACAGGAATTAAATTAACATCGTTATAAACATGAACAACATGCAGAAATATTTGTCAATAAAGCCAAGACCAACTGCTCCAGAAAAAGTCATTTCTTCTCCAGCTTTCCCCCCCACCTCCTGGACCTATTTTCTGCACTACTGATCTTTGTTCCCTTCAGTAATTTGAAGAAAGTGCAAAAATAACTCTCCAGCCTGCAAATATTTACCCTCTCCTGTGGTCTGCAACTAACAGAGGAAAAAAAAGACTTCATCTTTTTTTTTTTCTCCAGCCCATCTCCCAATGCCCCAGCCATCATTTTCTTTCACTCTGGATGGTGCAAGCTCCAGAGGATGATCCCCAGCTCCATTGCTTTTACACACCATGGGTGAAGCTTTTATTTTTGGAGCCAAAGCTGCAACAGTGAATTTCAGAGCCCCTACTATGGAGTTTATTTTTGGAGGGGAATGAACTTGAAACACTGCTTGCACAGCACTTATTCACATGCCTTGTGCTGCTGATTGAAGCCTAACAGAGCCATCAAATACTTATTTATTCCTCAGCAACTGCCTTGCAGCTTTTAGCACTCATGTTCAAGCACAATACGTGTCTATAATACTGCAATCCTCTTCTCCCAGGAGTTATGTTTCTCCAGGACCAGCCACATTTTCTCTAGGAAACCTCTTCCAGCCTCTTACTACCCTCACAGCAAAGAATTTCTTCCTCATATTTAACCCGAATCTCCCTTTTTTTCAGCTTGAAACCCCCTTGAGATGGCAACCCAGCACCAAGAGGTTGAGGGCTGGAATAATCAGCTGAGTTCATTGCATTTCTGACCACAACCAAGACTTGTCCCAGAATTCTGTAACCTACACACAGACCCTGGACAGTGGAAGTGATTACACAGGATACATTATTTTAGGTAATGTTACTGCTTTATCATGAATTTACACTTTATTAGAAACTATATAAATACGTTGGGTAATTTAAGTAAGCTTAAAGGGGGTTTTTTTTGACCTTTAAATTATTGATCTAATTACTGATCAGGTTGGCAGGGCTGTAGCAGCTGCCAGGAGCAGCCAGGGGAGCTCTGGGGAATGGAGAGGATGGAAAGGAAAATGTCAAGGTCCAAGCATGAAAAGCTGGCACTGCAGCTCCTGCCTTCACCTCTGCACTTGGGACAGAGAGAAGAGGGAGGGATGAGAGTGAGGAGTGATGAGGTGTTGCTGTTTGCTAACAAGAGATCAATTCAGCAGAAAAAAATGATGTAATTTAGAGATCTTTTAATTTATTTGTATATTAAGCAGGGAACGAGTCCCTGTTGAAGTTGAATTCTTGCAATTCAACTGTTAAAAAGGGGGATTTGGTTTGGAAACAATTTTAGAATAAAGCTGGTCATTTCTTCTCCTGATTTCAGGCATTTTTAATTGGCAGGGAGATATGGACAAAACAATTCCATGACCCTAAAAGCATCCCTTTAGAAGGTTCAGTTCAGTTAGAGGAGCACTCAGACACAACCAAGCTTGTGCTGGTGGCTCAGTCCCAGTACCTGTCCCTGAGGTTGTGCAGGCAGCTGAATATAAGAAACATTTAATTAAAAAAATACACTGAAGATTTCTCCTGACACCAAGGAAAAGCAATATAAGCCCCTTCCTTCCCCCTGAGAACAGCCCTCAGTCTCCTTGACTGGGTAACGTGCAGGCTAAAGTCAAAAAAGGAGAAGGAGAGTGACCTTCCTGGAGCTGAAGGCTGAGCAGAGATGGTTTCTCTCTCCCCCTGCTCATCTACTGGATTTGAATGGGTTTCTACCACTCACATTTCCTTCCAATTCAAACCTTTCAGAGGTAAAAAAAAACTCCAAACAAACTCTAGTACTCCAGGTGTGCCTCCCTGAAATGGCAAAGAACAGAATATCAATACTGCATTTTGCAGGAACCTGATTTTCTTTGCCCAGCTTGGCCCCGAGGACTTTTTTTAAAATCAGAATACTTTGAGATAATTTAGGTATTTAAAAGCATCTCAAGTGATATTTGCTCATATATCTCAATTGATATTTGATATTGATATTTGCTGCAAGCTAGCACAATACCATAACAACTTTTTGTCCATTATTGCTGTTCTATTACCATAGCATTTTAAATAAAATCCTAATTTTTGCATAAAATCCTTGCCTAACAAGGACACCAAAAGCAGGAACTGGCAGCAGGTGGTCACCTTTTCTTCAGTTCAAGTTTGGAGCTATGAAAGGCAGAGTAAAGCAGAGTTCACCTCTTCCCAAACCTTGCTCACAAGGTGACCATCAAGTGGACAAGAAGTTCTGCAAAGAGTCTCTCACCAAAACAACCCCTCTCTGCCTGTGAAAAGGCTCACTCATCTTAAATACTAACAGCCAGGAGGTGGAAGCTGCTCAAGGAGTCAAAAAAAAAGTCTTTTAACTAATATGGAGAAAAAGTAAGAGTGACAGACAGACAGAATTGTGCTCAGTTCTACAAGTTCAGGCACTGCATGCTCAGAGATTATTCCATTTACCTTCTCCCAGTTATCCATCAATGCTCAAGCATCAGCAAACTGATTCTGTTTAACTTCCAGATAAGAGTATTGAATTAAGAGTTAGGTAATTAAACAAAAAGTGTTTACTAGATTAAGTGAAACAGCTACTTACCTTCAGGAGGTGAGATGCTTTCAGAAAGACTGTGCCCATCTACTCCACTCAGATGTGGGAATGCCATGGGGTGACCTGGGGCCATTTTCTCCCCAAATCCCACCACCACCTCCAGAGGAGGCAGAGGACTCAATCCTTCAACCAATACCAACTCCAGAGGCAGAGAGTGGGGCAACATAACCTGAAGTTTAGTTTAATCCCTTCCTACAAACCTCTCCCCTCCAACCAGGGCACTCAGACTCATTTTTTATCTAGAAAAGATTATGTAGTATCAAGATGATGTAAAGGAGAGGTGGATGGGGCAGTCTTTCCTTTCCTGGGCCATGGTTTGGGGCAGGCAGGATGGGGGGAAAGGCTGGAGGAGGAGCAGTGCACAACTGGTTGTGTCTTTCCCCTTCTAGCAGAAAAAAAGCCCCCACCATTAAAGATGAACTGGTGCAAGGGGCACACAGAAAAAAAAAAAAAGCACACACAAGTCAGAGCCACCAACTCCATCAGCACTAGGGTACAAGGCCCCAGGGAGAGAAATTTCCCTAGCTGGAAAAAAATTCCTGCAGAAAAGCCTCAGGAGTCCCTTATACACAACTAGAGTGGGAAATAATAGGAGTGGGTACACACCAACCAATATGCATGGACACACCTCTGTCACAGACACCTCTAAACAACTCTGAGATGATCCAAAATTTTTCAACACAGAAGACCCTCAGTAACTAATGCTGAAGCTCTATCAGGCCTTAGATGATCCTCTAGTGACCAGAGAGCTTCCCTCCTGGTGCTTTTCCATCCATCCTTGGACAAATAGGTCTGTCAGGAGAGCTGCTCATCTCAAATCCTACTCACCATTATTTTATTATTATTTTTTTATTATTTAATTATTATTATTTAATTATTTTATTATTTAATTATTAATTACTTATCCTTTGCTTCATACCCATAACCTTTGTTCTGGGGATGATTATGTTGATCTGCAAAGGTGGGGATGTTAAGAAGAGGAGAGAAACTCAAGTACCAAAAGCTGCCTGGTCCACCTGCTGTGTCTGACTTCTTCTGGTATCAACTACTTAAGTTATGACTTTTGAAGACAACAGAACTAAGCACATCACTGACAAAACTCCCAAAATATGAAGAAAAAAAATCTAATCAAATTTCACTAGACCTAGGAGCTAAAGTTGATTGATTCAACATTACTTTAAAAAAGTAAATAAATAAATAAAAAAAGTCATTCACGGACATTCCTAAACTCACACATCAGACCAGTAAGCAAAATTTTTGAAGACCTAATAAGGAAACCCAAGTTTGAGTAAGGATGGAGAATCAGACAGTTCCAGAGAACTGTTCCTTAACAAGAGGAAAGGAACAATAGGAAAACCCAGCCTGGCTCCTAATGCCTAAAGATGTTACTGCTGTGTCCTTTGCCATGAACAGTGTTCCAAGGGAACAGGAGGCAGATAAATTATGTCAGAAAAAAATTACCAGATCAAGTGAAACACCTCAGGCATAAAGACTTTCACTCTTCAAGTCAAAGAGGGAAACCAGGCAAGTTTTCAGTTTTAGGTGGAATCTTGCTATGTCCAAAGCATCCAAGTTACATGGAAAAAAATTAATTCCCTCTCTGAAAGGCTTTGAGATACTTTGCTGTCAAAGTTTTCACAGCATTTCTTTCCAGCCATGAAATAATGATTTGTCAGTAAATTATGATGCCTGGAAATTCTAAAAACTGTAAAATAATACTTCTTGCAGAAAACTATGACAGGAATCTGAGGGTGACAAAACTTTGGTAGTTCCCATAAGTCCTTTTATACGCCCTGCAAGCTCTTCTGCAACAAAAAGCCTACAGAATACATACAGAAACCTTAACCAGGGGAATGAACAGTGAATAATTGACTCTGGATGCAAGAAAAAAAAAAAAAACAAAACCCAGAGCCTTTGAAGTAGTGGGTACAGACATTACTAACACTGCAGGATTTGGCACCAAAGGACTGGGATCAACCACAGCTCCAGGCATAAAGCAGAATGCTGATGGGTGCTGTGGTGATGCAGCTGAATTAAGCAGAGGACAAAAGGATGTCTGCCTTTTTTTTCAAGGACCTACTGACTATGACTAACAGGCACACAACCAAGGAATGCTCCCACTTGCTGGGCTGGAGGTCCCTCACAATCCAGGGAAAACAGTTCCCTCTTATCTACGGGACGTGGAGCTGGAATTATTCCCAAAAGGAAGGAGTTGTGTTCTCAAAAGAGATCTAAGAAAACCTCACAAGCAAGAGGCTGATCATACCCTACAGCTGAAAGCATCACAGAGGAAATCTTACCAGAAATTTGCACTCTTGTAGGGAGGATTGTTTCTAAACTATAAGGAACGAGTTTCTAAAAACCTGATTTTTAAAAGATTTATTCACTACCTGCTTTTCTGAAACCAGAAAGATTTATCAGCACAAATATATCAGCCACCTCCATGGTTTTATCTCCAAACCCTGGGAACAGCTGTATTATTCCTCAGCAGCCTTTGGTACATGGGGACAAAACCATGTACATGGAGGCTGCTTCTCCATGTCCTCAATCATAACTCTTAATCTTTTCCTGCAACACCAGGGGTGAGGTTTGTTGTTTTGTTGTCTTTTTTTAAAAAAAAACACAAACCACATTTGATCAGAAGTTTATCCTCAGAGATTACATTTTAATTACTTGTCTTTTAAAAAAAGACTTCTCAAGGAAGTGTGAAATGCACTTTACCATGCAGAAAGCCACCCAAACCAGGACTACCAGGCCAAAAGAATTGATTCTGAATGAGTAATTCCTGAACAAACAATAAAATTCCCTGCCCCAAGGAAAAAGCTGGACCAGTGAATGACCTCAACAGGAAGCAAGCAACATTATCTCTTCCTATCACTCCACTTGTGTTCTCAGTTCATTGTTTTGATAAGCTCTCTGATCACAAGGGGTCCTAATAGTAACCTGCTGTCCCTCAGCAAATAACACACTTCCCTGCTTGCATTTAGCCTGTTACCCTTCAACAGAAAAATACTGGGCAAAAATACTTCAAATCCTTAATTCACTTTATTCTCAACGATACAGTGAAAAAAAGCCATTTAGAAGCCAGTAGGAAAATACAGCAGGAGGTGAAAATGTTATTGGTGAGCAAGCACCATTTGTAACTATGCCACTTGTAGGATTCCCTAAAGGCCAGATTTGCACATGATGGGCACGTCGTGAGCAGTGAAAGGACAGGAGTCATCATCACAAGCTGCAGAAAGGGAAAATTTCAACTGGAGGTCAGCAAAAATTCTTCAGAGTGGAAGTGATAAAGCATCAGGGTGTTTAGGGCTTGGTTTGTTTGGCTCGGTTTGGGGTTTTTTGTTGGTTTTATTATTTTTTTTTTTTAAAGAAACCCCATGTCTGGAGGTTTTCAACATCTGCCAGGCAAAAGTCCCTGAGCAACATGATCTGATATTAGATCCTGCCTTGAGCAGAAGCTGGATTAGATGAGCTCCAAGCTGCCTTCCAAGTTCTGTGACCTCATTCCTAAATTGCTTACAGTCACTAGAACCTCCCCCACTTCACACAAATGGTTTATGATGATGACACCCAGCTAAGTGAAAGTGCTCAGACCTAAAACCCCCATACATCTGAAGATAAATTTCCAACTTCCAGTGTGCACAAGAATACTTCAGATTCTGTACACCAGCTGTTGGGCAACTCAAGTGAAAAATAGTTAAAAATACCACTTAGCAACCAAAAAGCCTTCCAAAGAAAATAAGGTATTTGTTGACTGTCTTATCAAAACAATGACATCAAATTTCCAGAGTGTTCAGCAATGTAAAAACAGGAATCAAATTCAAGCAATTTCACTGAAAAATCATGAAGCCAAACAGATGAAGAGAAGCACACTCATCAGGGGTGGGGAAGACAGACTTGATTCCAAGTCTGGCCAAATAATACTGAAATTCTCTCTCTAACAGGAGAGGCACCAGCAACGTGCTAAAATTCACAGAACAACAGGAGAAGGTCTGCCCTAACTGAGCAGATCAAGGTGTCAGAGGACAGCTGGAAAGAGGATAAGCAGAAGGCAGCTTTGGCTGTCTGCAAGCTCTCAGAAACCATGCAGATGACACTACAGAAGGTCCCAGCAATGTCCCCACCAGCTCAAAAGCAGAGCAGCAGCTACAAGAGAAACCATCACCCTACAACAGATATGCTCCCCCCCTGTGCCCTCAGCAGCAATGAAATATGGGTTTTTTCTACCTTTTGAAGGTAGAAAAGCATTCTAAAATCCTTCCCTCTTCCCCTTCTCCTTCTTTCAATCCCATTTCCTCCCCAACCCCAAAGTCCTTGCTATGGATCATGCATCCACATCACTCTCATTACTTAAAATTCTGTTTAAACTACTTAAATAATAACTTGCATGAAAAGCACAAGGGAACAGGACATTTCTGCTTCCCACACACACTGTTCTCTGGAAGGAACAGATGGTAAATAGAAAACCATTCAAAGTAGTTTTAATAATTTAGACCACAAGCTATTCAGCAAATCAGGCCATAAATTCCTGATAGAAAAGTGGGCTGTGCATGACCAATCCTTTAAAAGCATGCCATGACACATGCTACTTAGTCATGCATTTTATAGAAAGAACAAGAACTATGGAACAGACAAGATACCAGCATGATGAAATAAGTAAAAAGCCCTTAGCTAAATTGCTACCTGAATTTAAGCCTCTTCCCATCCTGCAACTACTACAGGCATCTGAATTCTTCAAGAAATTCTGCACTAAAACAAATCATCAGGTGTCCAGTAAGAATTCTACTGAAAAGACTGCTCTTGAACTCAAGTAAATGCTTCTGAGCTCCCAGCAGGAAACAACAGAAATATTTAAACAAAACTAACAAAATAAAATACTGTTTAAGATGCTAAAATATTTCTGTAAAAACTATGAAGCTTATTATTAACTACTTTGCTGACAGCTAACTCTGTGCCTCAGTGACTTGTATGTATCAAGACCAAATATGAAAAATGAAGAAACAACCTTATCCATCCCCCCTCCCACCCACCCTCTTCTGACTCCATCACCCTTTTAGTCACCTACCCACCCCCTGGCCTCCTGACACAAAACACACAATAAAAACCAAAATATAAGAGCCAAACTAATTCAACACTAAATCACCTGGGGTTCTCTCCTTTCCTATTCTTTGTGTCTTCAAGAGTCACAGATTTTTCCTTTTGATACCTGGTATTTTATGTACAATGAACATACAGCTAATTAAAAATCCAGAGCACAACTAGCTGTGGTTTATAAATCAATCACCAAAAAAGCTAAATTAATAATTACAGCCATCCTCAGTATGGGCATCCCTCTAGGGTCAACATCTTGCCTGGGAATCATCACTTCATGAATGCATCTACTATTTATTATCTTGAATAAAGTTTTCACAGGGAAAAAAACCAAAACAAACCAAGCAAGCCTGTGACAAGGGACAAGTGCTTTGCCAGGAACCCAGATCCAAATAACTGCTGTGCAGCCCCTGCTGCTGCTGCTACAAGGATGTGGGTTTTAGGCCACCTTCCTTGCTACACGTGATTTATTACAAGCTGCATTTTTTATTTCATCATCCTCAGGGATCTACTTTTACTACCCTGGCACTGGCACCATGAACCACATCTTTTCCAAGTGCCTGATTCAGTCCCTTCAAAACCACACAAACATGCAGTGACATTAATATCCTGCTGCTCCATGACATTTCTATTAGAGAAGTCACGGTGAGAAAGTTTTGCTACTTTGATTTTTGCTTTCAGCTTTCCAAGATAACAGTTCAAAGAGAATAATAATTAGATTATTGCAGAGAACGCCCATGAAATCTTAGGAAGGTTTTTCAGTGTCTGGGTTTAACTAAATCTGCTTAGTCCACCTACTTTTCCAGAACTTTATCTCCTTTTGAATGGAGAGCTCACTATCTTGCTTCAAATCTCAAAAATGTGTTGGAACAAATCTGTTCTCCATTGAGAGAAAAAAAATACAATAAAATGAGCTTAAAATAAATTTATTAAACAATACAAAAATAAGCATGCTGGAAATCAAGATACATAAATAACATACAATGCAAATGAAAAATGGAAAACGAGACAGGTAACTTAACAACTGAGCCAAAAAGTACAAACACAAATGCTAAAATTCTTTAAAAGCATTTACATTTCTAATGAAATGTTAATGATGCTGACAAAGAAAAACAAACAAACAGCTAAAATGCTTGAATATCAAGAACTGCTATTACTGTAGCACAGGTGAGCACTAAAACCATTGCAGACTTCAAACATTCAGTGCCTTGCCTCTAGCACCCCTTTCCTTCTGACCCCCTCACCCCACATAAAGCAGGCAGGGGTAAGGCTGTCACAGCAGACCTAAAAAACTGGGGTCCCAACTACTCAGGCACCCTGCTATGAACATGAGCCATCCACAGACACAGCAGGCCAAAAAAAGAAAAAAAAAAAAAAAAAAAAACCAAGAAAAAGGAACTGTGAGCACAGGCAAGTTACAAAATAATTGGCCCAAAGCAGTCTTCTCCTGACCCCTCCTAACCAGAGGCTGCTTGATTCTGAGACAGGCTACAAAAGCATGTATTACAGAACTGGAATATACATACCTAAAGTAAAGGCTGTGTAAGCTGTACCCTAAGTATTCTTATTATGCATATTAAAGACCTAGTAGTTGCCTTAACTGTTTATTTCCCATGCAGGACTTGCCTCTACCACCAGTTTTGTATCTGACTGACATACATAAATGAGGTGAAGATTCTTGATTTTCAGGTTGAAGCCCAGATGGAACAATTTTTCCATCTTCATGTTATCAGAATCAGCTAAAAATCAGAAAATAATGCGTGTAGAACTAGATCTGGCAAATCCTGCATCATCCATTTTCCTCCTTGAGTTAAATCAGTAATGTGACCTGCAACATGTCAGCACTGTGAATACTTTTCCTTAACAGCCCAGACACATTATGTTCCCTCTTGCAATTGAGGGTGTTTCAGGTAAAATCCCATAATTTTGCATGATCTCAACACGTGTTATGTCTCTGTAAAATCCTCAAGCAGGAGAGAGATTTATACTTGAAAGCTTTGTCTTTATTTCCAAGATAATCACTGACAAACCTAACCTTATCATCAGTGATAAGATCATAAAAGTCCTGTTACTGAACAATTTATAACTGACATTTATTACTAACATGTGCACCAGAGATTTACCTCTTCATCCCAGCAGGACTTCAGACTCACCAAAATGTGATGGTTTGTATTGTTTTGCTTAATCATTTTAATCCCAGGCTTCCAAAGACAGGAAGCCCATCCTTTCACAATACACTTCTAGTTGAAGATAATTCAGGGTTTAGTCAGAGCTTCTTTCAAAAGTTTATGCAAAACTAACAATACCTAAAACAGAGCAATTAGGAAAGGTTTGCTTTTTGTCACAGAATATCAGGACAAAAAGGAGGAGGACAAACCAAACAACTCTCTCCTTATGGAAAACTCCAGAGTAAATGAATTTTAGATACAGGGATTGGGGGAGAGGGCCAGGAGAAAGGGTGGAGGCCTCCACTGTCTTTGTCTCTTAAAATACTGCCCCAGCTAATACCATTTATTACTGCTTGGATAAGTTTTTGACAGTTTTATAAACATAGTTCTGCTTGATGTGTTCAGGGACTGGGATGGATCAATTTATCTGCAAGCTTTTAAAGTGGAAAACTATAAAAATAGAGAGTAATTTTCAAAGATTCCTGGGATCACAAAGAATCTAAGAGCTACAAGGGTCAAGAATTTAGCAAGTTTGTGCCCTCTGTCCAGCACTGCCCACTGAGCCTACCTGAAGCTTTGCATGCCCCATTTCAAGATGTACTCTACTCAAAATAAACTAAAAATGATTAAATTGTGCAGATGAACAGATGCAGTTGCCTGGAAAAGAATGCAAGTCCTGTTTCTCAGCAAGCTGACAGAGGTGCAAACTATCACTTTAAAAAGCTGCAGTTAGTGATAACTTTTTTAAAATTTGCTCCTACTTTTGTAAAGAAAACCTCTGCTTTTAGGTATGAAGATGCACACAAACTAGCAGTTAAAACTGAACACTTTTAGAGATCTACCTATACACTTTGAATATATTTTCTGCTCACTCCTTGCCTGGTAACCACTCCAAAGCCCAGATTGCTCACATTCCTCTCCAGGGTGGAGCAAACCTTACTGGTGAGGCAGACTTCCCAGTCAGAACTCCCAGCTGGCAGCACAAGCAGCCAGCAAGGCACTCAACACAAGTTTGGCAAGAAATCTTTCTGCTGCATTAGTTCACTTGCAAACAGGCAAGTTTCCCCCACACCCTTTCTCCCTGTCATTTTTGCTCTTTTTATCTATATGTTAGCATTAATAATTATTAAAGGCCTGATAAAAAAAATATATATATCTAATCTTCACTAGTATGGCATATCTGGAGGATGCATTTCTGCTCAAAGCAATTTGAAAGCTCATATTTAACAAAAGGATACAGTAATAACATGAAACAGAAACTCTCTCCACTTAATATACAACTATTTAGAGATACAGGAATTGGCTGTATTCTGCTGACATTATTTTACTTTATATTTTAATTCAGATTCTTCTACCTTTACATGCTGACCCTGATCAGAGGATATATTTTTACTTCTCGCTTAGCTCTACAACTTAATTTAAAATTCTCAGATATAAACAAACAGATATCCACAAAAGTGGTATATCTTTGAAAAAATTCAGATCTACCTTCTTTGTAAAAAAAAAAAACAAAACAAAAAAAAGTAAACATGTTTTAAGTAAAAGTCAGTTAACAGGTTTGGGCTTTGTTGTTTGCATGTGCTTTTGCTCCCCCACCTTGAACTTTGACAGTCTTTTTGGTATAGCATACAGAACTTACACAAAATGTATATAGAAATGAAACACCAGGCAAACAATATTCAAATCCAAGTTCAATCTAGAGATGCTTGAGGGTTTTTAAAATGAAGAACTTAATGGAGCTAGAACCCATCTGCTTAGTTTTGCTCTCCCCGACCTTCCATTCTATACACTACGGTTCTGGAGATGTCCTCGTTTGATTCAGGTGACACTTTTTTCCATACTGTCTCTTTTAAAGCAAGTTCTTGCTGGAGATTCTCATAGTCCATTGGTCCAAAGGAATGCTAGTTGTTCAAGCAACATACATTATTTATTAGTGTATTTGAAGGAAAAAAAAAAAAAAAATAATCCATACTTGCAGTCAATGCTAACAGACTCATGTTTTTCACCTCTTCGCATAAACTGTTTTGGGGTTGTTTTTTTTTTTTCTTCTCTCTTTTTCAGTTATAAAAAAAAATTCAAATTTCAAATTGGGGTTTTTTAGATGCATACGTGCAAATGGAAGCACTTGGAAAAAAATCATTCTACTGCAGCTTCTCCTGTTCAAATCTAAACATCAGCAGTAACAGAAGCAAAGACCTTTTCCTTATCTCAAGCACCCACATATTTTTATCTTTTGTAAATGAAGCTGAAGTGGATTCAGTTCATTCCCAGAAATTGCTTATGCTGCTACCTTAGTAACAAGCTCTTGCCTACAGCACTCCAGCACCTCAATTTGCTGCCTGTGCAACTCACAGACACATCACCTAGGAAAAAAATGCTAAATATACATCTCCTTAGCACAGAAGGGAAAGGCTGAGCCCACCAGCTGGCCAAATCTTTATTAAAGACAACCAGGCGAGTAAAAATCCTTGCAACTTCCATCAGATACCACATTCTTACTCTATCAAGGGAGATGAACTGGATGAAATGGAGTTCAAACCCAATAGGAATAATAAATCTCATCAGAACAACAAATCCCCTACACAAAACCCTGTGGCAGCGTGGTCCACCCAAGCGAGCGTCCACTAACGATGTGAGCTAGCTAATTAATCTGCAAGCTTTGATTGCAACACATGGCATTGAGCAGTTCTGCATTTAGAGAGGAACTTTGTGTTTCCCTCCTGGTGCCTCCAAGCAGTACCCACTGCACACACACAGGAACTTACCCGTTGGTCACCACCTTCTCTGCGAGGATCGAGCTTTTTGGCAAAGTGTCTCAAATTATCGTAGTTATGGAAATTGCACAAAGAAACCAGATCCTGCAAATATTTAGTGAACAGCCATTATTATTTGCACGTGGTACTGAAATGCATTTGAGGTTCTGCTAATGCTTCCACTTTACATCATGCCCACAAAACTCTTCCAGAAGCAAAAGACAAAGCTGGGAAGAGCCTGCCCAGCAACTGGGTCTGATCTTAAAGGCATTCTAATTCAGACTGTTTTCAAAGATCTGTTTAAAAATACTTTGTTAAAGCATTTTTCTTCAATTGAGATGAAATACAAGATGCATTTCCCATGTTTCTGAAATTCTTTACTTTGACTGGAGAGGAAAAGAACTCCAGAAATAGAGCTCTTCAGCTTCTAATGCAGTACACAAGAGAAGAGCTCTTCCATTACTCCATGAAGTGTTTCTTTTCAAAGCTGTTCCACAATATATTTCTCCAGTATTTCTGGCATGGTGTTTTCTTACTCCTCACTGAATTCTAGTGTTATTTATTACTAAATGCATATTTTTGGACTTTCACCCTTGGATCAGATGAAACTTGCCATGTATATAAGAGTAACAAGATCTCAGCTATACTAACAAAGCTCAGTAAACATCACCTGCAAAAGGAGAGGAAAACAACCCAACAAAAAAAAAACCCAACAAACAAGAAAGTCAATGCTGCTTACATGACAAAAGTGAATTCCTTTAACACTGTTGCCCATCTTGTCCAAAGGAGGTGACCAGCACATCAAACCCATGACATTAGGAACAACCAGAAGAATCCCACCAGCAACTCCAGATTTTGCAGGAAGCCCAACCTATACAATAATTAGAGAATTAGTGTTCCCTGCAAGCATTCTTCACTTCTGTAACACAATGCATGAGCATCTTACTGACTATTATTATGCAAGATTTACAAAATGTAGGTCTGGATAGCATTTTAAGCTGGGAAAGCATTATTACTCTTTTTAATGGACAATAATCTGAAGAACAATTCATGGCAATCTGAGGCACGTCATCATCAAGTTATTTGCTCTCAGTAAAAAAGAAAGTCAGTAATACAGTGTAAAAGATAATTTAGATCTATTATTAAAAAGCAATTATGACTAAGCAGTAATACAAAAGTCTGTCAGGAACAGTTTGCAACAAGGCAGCAGGACAAAACCAAGTGTCTAAAAAGCACCTTGACTGGAAAAAGTGAAAAACAAACCTATGAAAACAAAGGAGTCTGTTCAAAAAAGGAAACATACTCTGTTACAAATTGCTTTTTTCCAACAGGAACTAACATGTCACATATCCCAGCAGCTCTGTGAGCAGTTAACTTTTAGATGCCACAAAGCATCAGAATTGATTTTACATGAGCCATGAGGAAAACCAAAAAAACACTCAAAACAAGATGCTGAAAAACACAGGTGAGAGATTCAGTAAGTCTTGAAATACTTATATATGAAAAACACACTGCTGGAAAAGAGAAGCATGGTACACATGATGTGTATGAGAGCTCTTTTTATAACATCTCAGAGCAATCAATGGAAGAACCCAAGTCTATGAAGAAAAAGTAATTGTCTGCCAAGATTTTCTGCTTTCCTTTACTAACCTACAGCAGGATTTCTTGAGTTATGCTGTTTCAAGTTACACCTGCATCAATCACCTATGTCTCTCCTTTGCTTAGAGGACAGTATTCTCCTTTTCTAAGGGACAGTATTCTCCTTTTCTCAAAGGACAGCATCTCTGCTTCAACACGAAAAGGATTCCCAAGTGGGAAGTGACAGAGAATACAAAGTCCTATGGTGTAGGAGTATTTCTTGAATTATGTTTCAAGTTACTCCTGCATCAACCACCTATTTCTCTCCTTTTCTTAAAGGACAGTATTCTCCTTTACTTAAAGGACAGTATTCTCCTTTTCTAAGGGACAGTATTTTCCTTTTCTAAGGGACAGTCTTCTCCTTTTCTCAAAGGACAGCATCTCTGCTTCAACACGAAAAGGATTCCCAAATGTGAAGTGACAGAGAATAGAAAGTCCTATGGTGTAGGAGTATTTCTTGAGTTGTTTCAAGTTACACCTGCATCAACCACCTATTTCTCTCCTTTTCTTAAAGGACAGTATTCTCCTTTGCTTAAAGGACAGTATTCTCCTTTGCTTAAAGGACAATATTCTCCTTAGCTTAAAGGACAATATTCTCCTTTTCTAAGGGACAGTATTTTCCTTTTCTAAGGGACAGCATTCTCCTTTTCTCAAAGGAGAGTATTCTCCTTTTCTCAAAGGAGAGTATTCTCCTTTTCTCAAAGGACAGCATCAATGCTTCAACACGAAAAGGATTCCCAAATGGGAAGTGACAGAGGATACAAAGTCCTATGGTGTAGGAGTATTTCTTGAGTTGTTTCAAGTTACACCTGCATCAACCACCTATTTCTCTCCTTTTCTTAAAGGACAGTATTCTTCTTTGCTTAAAGGACAGTATTCTCCTTTTCTAAGGGACAGTATTTTCCTTTTCTAAGGGACAGTATTCTCCTTTTCTTAAAGGACAGTATTCTCCTTTTCTCAAAGGACAGCATCTCTGCTTCAACACGAAAAGGATTCCCAAATGGGAAGTGACAGAGGATACAAAGTCCTATGGTGTAGGAGTATTTCTTGAGTTGTTTCAAGTTACACCTGCATCAACCACCTATTTCTCTCCTTTTCTTAAAGGACAGTATTCTTCTTTGCTTAAAGGACAGTATTCTCCTTTTCTAAGGGACAGTATTTTCCTTTTCTAAGGGACAGTATTCTCCTTTTCTCAAAGGACAGCATCAATGCTTCAACACAAAAAGGATTCCCAAATGGGAAGTGACAGAGAACAGAAAGTCCTATGGTGTAGGAGTATTTCTTGAGTTATGTTTCAAGTTACACCTGCATCAACCACCTATTTCTCTCCTTTTCTTAAAGGACAGTACTCTCCTTTTCTCAAAGGACAGTACTCTCCTTTGCTTAGAGGACAGTATTTTCCTTTTCTAAGGGACAGTACTCTCCTTTTCTCAAAGGACAGCATCAATGCTTCAACACGAAAAGGATTCCCAAATGTGAAGTGACAGAGAATAGAAAGTCCTATGGTGTAGGAGTATTTCTTGAGTTGTTTCAAGTTCCACCTACATCAACCACCTATTTCTCTCCTTTTCTCAAAGGACAGTATTCTCCTTTTCTAAGGGACAGTATTTTCCTTTTCTAAGGGACAGTATTTTCCTTTTCTAAGGGACAGTACTCTCCTTTTCTCAAAGGACAGCATCTCTGCTTCAACACGAAAAGGATTCCCAAATGGGAAGTGACAGAGAATACAAAGTCCTATGGTATAGAAGCAGTGCCATGGAAACGTGGCACATGGAAAACAACAGCACAGCTTCCATCTTCCTGGTCAGCTCTAATAAATAACTGAAAACAACTTACATGGAAGGCAAACTGCCCTGAGAAGTCATACATGCCACAGGAGTGCATTAAACTCAGGGTGTTCCGGACTGCTTCAGGACTCAGGACTCTTTCACCAGTGATTGGGCAAAAGCCCCCATTAGCCAGAGTTGCTGCCATCACACTTGCTGATTCACAGGTTACTTCTATTGAGCAGAGCTTGTGAAAAAGAAATGGGGATTATGAAAACTGATCCCTGTCACACAACAAGGCCAACTATACAGCAGGATCAACAACAGAGAGTAACATCTCACAAAATAACCTGAAGTGTGACATTCATTACAGGTGACGCTAGGAGCATCAAGCAATCTGGCCTGGATCTGCCTGCTACAAAGAGCCCAGCAATAGTGTTTGCAAAGCCCTCTTCTTATAATTTGGGTTAATATTTTACATTCATTTATATCTCAGCTAAATTCCTCCCTCCACCGCCCCCACCCCCCCTTAAGTTCCTTTGAGAGGAAGAGGTCTGAAAAACAATCTCAGTATTTTGCATCCGCTTAAATGGCAAAACCACAGACTGACTTTTTTCATTTATTTTTTCAATGACTTTGTTTTTGTGTGGTTTGTAGGTTTTTTGGGTTGTTTTTTTTTTTTTTTTTTTTTTTAAGCCTTAGGAGACCACACACTTCTATTACAAGTACATTTTAAAGCTGCAAACTCTAGCACATGCAAGTCTTAATGCCAACCCTTCCTGCTGATGCAGCCTTCTTTCATCTTTCTCTCACAGATGCTTTTTTGATATATTAATGATAAGGACCACATGATAGTTTCTCCCAGGATCCCTGCTTCAGTTCAGACTATACATACTTTGGTGACACATCAGGAAATGTGATATGATGCCATCACCTGATGCTGCCTCATTTCTGCAGAAACCAAAAGATAAGCTGGTTTCAACCTGCAATGCTACTCTGAAAGAACAAACAAACTACTGCTTGTAATCTCGTTGGGTTTTTTTTTGTTTCTTTCTCTGCTTTTTTTTTTTTTTTTTTTTTTTTTCTTGCCAAACAATCATTACATGATACTTCATGAAGTTACCTAAGCCAAGTTTGCATGAGTAGTTACTACCTGGAATTCTTATTTTCCGGGTGCCAAACTCAATACATCCTAGTCCAATCAACTGGAGTTGCAAATCAAGAGATTGTCAGAGACGCATCTAAAATAGCAACTGTGTTTTAAACATATGAAGGATTACATAGTATCACCTAATTTGAAAAGAAAAAAAAAAAAAAGAAAAGAAAAAAGAAAAAAAAAAAAAGGCTTTCTAGGTTCTCAGTTTTAGCACCTGCATTTTCTACCTCTCTCTTCCCTAAAATCAGAATAATCCATCCTCACTTTACAGAGACAACAGAAAAATAAGTTTATTCCTGTTCTGAAAGTTCCCAATTACACAAGGGAGGAAGGAGCATTACAGAAAACCCAAAGCAAAGAAGTCACTGGCTTTTGGAGTAGAATTGGAGTAAAGACAGTGCAAAGAAAATAGAATTACCTCCCATGCATGAGCTGCCTTTTTTCTGAGCATGGAGTGATTAGGGGATTTTGCAAGGGAAAAGAAAAAATGACTCATAGTTGTGAAATTAAGAGAGAATGCATGAAACTGAGGCCAAATTAAAACAGATCAGAAAAGTTAAGTTTTGGCTGCTTCTTAACCTCTGAATACCTTGGCATTCAGAAGCACACCAGGACTTGAGGCAGTGGGATAGAAGCATTTAAAAAGTATGTTTAAACTGTAAATTCAAATAAATTATTTGGCTTGTTTTGCAGTAACAGAAGTTCAGAGTTCACTATTGGCTTGTGCCTGGTTTCCAACTCAGCAAAACTTCAACTAAAACATCAAATTATCACCTGTACCCTACTCCACAGCCATTCAATTTAAATATTAGAGCAGGTGCATCCCCATACAGAACACTCAGATCAAATTTGCATTAAAAAAAAAAAATTAAAATCTATAATTTGCAATAGTAAAAGCAAACCTCATGAATCAAAAAGCAGATTCAAATTTGAAAACTGGAGATTTTTTTTAAAACTATCCCAGACAGACTGAATCAGTAAGACAACTTGAACTGCCTCTTGAGAACTACCTGTGAGCTGACCTGTGAATGCTTCAACATTTGGGAACCTTTACTGAGGAAATGCCTCACACTTGCCAAGTTTTTATTTAGTGACAGTTGCAAATAACTTGATAAAAATGGGGGGGGAAGAAATGGGGGAGGGGAGAATACATATGACTAGATTCTTTGTCTTACCCATAAGCATTTAATTAAACAAAAAGGAAAAAATATTCATATTATTTCATTTATCACACCACCCCTGAGCTTACAATAGAACATGCATGTACTATTCTACACAGTTTCACACTAGATACTATTTTACTTACACCCAGCATAATAAAGGGCAGCAACCCAAAGAAACAGAAATATTTTGTCAAACTCAGCTAAAGTAATACAAGACATCATTGCTAATTTGCATTAGAAATAAAGACACCTCCGTGCATCACTTAAACAAAAGAAAATCCAAATGTATGCAATTTATTTCCAGAGTTTGACAGAAGGTGACAACTATAAGCCATCAAAACCTTCATATATATGAACTAAATCCACTTCTACTGCTTATAATAGTAATTCAAAGGCTTTAATGAGCCTCAATTTTCAAGGTAATTACCTGAAAATAGAAGTCTAGTATAGCAACCATATCCGTGCCTTCAGGAAAGCACTGAGGAAGAAAAATAGAGTCTCTTTAGATAAAACTGTGACTGTTTTTTTTTAAACACCACTTTTAGAAACACATAAATAAAGCTACATTCTTGCCAGCATACTAAGCATGAGGCAGATTTAAAATTAACTATTTATTTAAATGCAGCAAGTGGAAATACTGAATCACATCAGATCTGAAAACAGCACAGTGCAGTCAGGTCAAAGATAAGTATTAAAATATTTATCTTCACATCAGCAAACAGCAAAATGCATCTGTGCTTTTTATAAAGTCATCTGTACAGCACAGATTATGCACATTATGACAAACAAAACAAATTATCATGGCTCTGATAGAGAAGAAAAGATTATTCTGTTAGGATGACACCTATCACACTTTTTAAATTACAGCAATTGAGTAATGGTATGGACAGATACTGCCATACTTGACATAAAACAAATAAAAACTGTTCAGAAAAGACAAAAAAACCCACCACCCACACAACAAACAGAAGATATTCACCTTTTTTTCTTTCAAGTAATAGCCAATTGCAAAGTTTCTATCACCACTCTCTCTTTCAGACTGGAACCTTAAAACAAATGTTAAGAGAACAACAAAACAAGTCAAACTTTCACAGAACACTGAGCTTCAGAAAGCCATAAATTTCAAATAATTTCAATAAAATTGCAGGTAAAGACTCTCTTACTTCTAGCATATTCTACTGATGTTGCCAGGGCTCTCCCAAAGGCCCTGGGAGTGAGTAACACAACTGGGTAGCTACAGATTCAGGAGCTGACTTGGAGATAAGGCCAAAGCTCCAAGATGATAAGATCCAAGCCCACAGTGGAATGAAAGACCCCAAAACAATCTCCAGTGAAGGGGGTAATTCACTTTCAGCATGGACCAAACCAGAGAGGCACCTGAGGTCCAACAAATGAATCACAGAATCATAGAATCATAGAATCCTAGGGGTTGGAAGGGACCTCGAAAGATCATCTAGTCCAACCCCCCCTGCCAGAGCAGGGCCCCCTAGAGTACATCCCCTAGGAACGTGTCCAGGTGGGTTTTGAATGTCTCCAGTGAAGGAGACTCCACAACCCCCCTGGGCAGCCTGTTCCAGGGCTCTGTCACCCTTACAGTAAAAAAATTTTTTCTGATATTCAACTTGAACCTCCTATGCTCCAATTTACACCCATTACCCCTTGTCCTATCACTGGTCACCACTGAGAAAAGCCTAACTCCATCTCCCTGACACCCACCCCTTACATATTTGAAGACATTGATGAGGTCACCCCTCAGTCTCCTTTTCTCCAAACTAAAGAGACCCAGCTCCCTCAGCCTTTCCTCATAAGGGAGATGTTCCACTCCCTTAATCATCTCAGTAGCTCTGCACTGGACTCTTTCAAGCACTTCCCTGTCCTTCTTGAACTGAGGGGCCCAGAACTGGACACAATACTCCAGGTGCGGCCTCACACTCACCTGACACTCACCCCTTACATATTTGAAGACATTGATGAGGTCACCTCTCAGTCTCCTTTTCTCCAAACTAAAGAGACCCAGCTCCCTCAGCCTTTCCTCATAAGGGAGATGTTCCACTCCCTTAATCATCTCAGTAGCTCTGCGCTGGACTCTTTCAAGCACTTCCCTGTCCTTCTTGAACTGAGGGGCCCAGAACTGGACACAATACTCCAGGTGTGGCCTCACCAATGCAGAATAGAGGGGGAGGAGAACCTCTCTTGACCTACTAACCACACCCTTTCTAATGCACCCCAGGATGCCATTGGCCTTCTTGGCCACAAGGGCACATTGCTGGCTCATGGGCATCTTCTTGTCTACCAGGACCCCCAGGTCTCTTTCACCTCCACTGCTCTCCAGCAGCTCAGCCCCCAACCTATACTGGGACATCGTGTTGTTCTTCCCCAAATGCAAAACTCTACACTTCCCCTTATTGAATTTCATCATGTTTCTCCCTGCCCAACTCTCCAGCCTGTCTAAGTCTCTCTGAATGGCAGCACAGCCTTCACTCTTCATCGTGATGATTAAATTCCAGGTGAAAACTCAAAGGAGGAATCTTTATGGATACAAGGATAGATAATTCTTGTCTGCCTGGTTCTTTCCACTGTGAACACCTTTGCCTTCTCAAAGCTCAGGAAAAACACTATTTATCTCCTCCCTCTCTGCATGCACAAGCCAACTACCAACCTGGAACCCACTCTGCTAGGTGAAAACTTGATGATTTTCCCAGTCAGATGATTTGCCTCAAAAAGCTTTCAAAGCTTTATACAAAAAGCAGGGAGTCCCAGCTGTGCAAAGCACACTTTCTGCACACCTGATACACAGCCATGAATAGGCAGAGTTTAATTTTTAGTAAGAATTCCAGGAAAATAGGAGTTCCACTGAAAGTTCTCACTGGTGTAGCACCAACAGAGCACCAAGAATAATGACATTTCAAAGAAGTTCATAACAATTCTGTGAGATTTAGCCACACTGATGTCAGAAACATGCACAATTTCCTGTAAATTAAGCCAAAGACATGAAACAATGGTTTCTATAATAACTAAATAATAACTAAACTTTGCCATAAGCCAAATTTATCAATACCAATTGCAGCATTTTCCACCCAACTTGATTAAGTAAATAAAAAATACTTACGTAGCATTACTGAATCCAACATACTCATTACCAGCCATTTTATTCATGAATTGCATCACCTGAGAGAGACAGAGAGGAGGGGGGAAAAACCATGCTAACATTTTCAGACATAAAAAAAAAAAGTTGTAACTGATGAACTTTCAGCCCAGCCTTACCTCACCCTAAACCCTGAAACACAATCTTACAAATGCAGCCCAAAACACTCTTTAAACAACCAAGCATATAAAAAAGATAAATAGAAAAAACATTTTTAAGTGACTAAAATTTCACTTTCAATTCCTCTGCCATCTCAAGACTTTTACCACTGAATTTAGTTAAAAAAAAAAAAAATAAATGTTGTAACATTAACTTACGTAGTCAAATTTTTCTGCATTATTTGCTCCTTGCTGCAAGAAAAGAAAAAATAATTTACAAAAATTGTTAACATAAGAAAGAAGTTAGTTCACTTAACAGTATTAGGATTTTTAATGCATATAACTAAGACATGGGACTAATTAACAATAAGGTACTAAAATAATTTCATATATTAACAAAAACTAGTGTTAGATAACTAGATATTTAATTATTATTTAAACTACAAAATCCTCTAAGAGACTTATCAAACACCTGCATGTTGGGAATTAATTAAAGCTGGAAAAGGTATGCTTTATTTTAAGCAATCTCTATTCAACCTTTTGGGATTAGCTTAAGGTAGTAGTTTGGCATAATGTAGCAAATGTAGTTAAAGTAGAAAAAAATAAAAATACAAAAGTAGCTACCATCAGGATAATCATTATGAAAACACTAACTTTTTATAGATTAGCAACCCAAAGGCATTCTTATATTACCAACAGAGCTGAGCACAGGAAAGTTCAGGCTACTGAAATTAAAATATTCCCATGGCTAGAGAACACACTAAGAATTTAGACTGAAGACTTTAAAAAAAAGTGTTATCCCTCACTATGAAAGCAATTACATTTAATAAAAAAATTTCATTTGATATCTGACTGATGTCCTATCTATTAAGAATTAAACAGTTAGAAAAATAAAATTTCACATCATAGAGCACATCACTGTCCCAAAACATGAGGAAAAATCTCAATACAACTTAATAAGGATGTGAGTGAAACTTGATCCTTAGGGTTGGTTGGTTTGGTTTTGGGGGGAGGAAGAGGAACTTTAGGGCTTCTTTTTTTTTTTTTCTTTTAGTAGCTGTCAGTTATAGATGTAATAATTTTTTACAGGTGTCTGACAGGCAACCTTTCACAAATTCCTCCAGCAAAACCCCAAAAGAGGGGTGGGATGTAAAAAAATAGCACGTGGCCCTCTGGGGGGGACTCTTTGAGAAATTTTCTTAAGTTAGCCAGGTAGAATTTTGTGAGGAAGTTTAAAAGACAATGGCATCACATACACAAGTGGCAACAATGTCTCTGGAGAAGATAATTGTGCAAATAATTTTGGTATTAAAGCTACTCCATTCATATAACAAAACTCTGCTTAACAGAAACAAGTCAAGACACTACTTGCACTGGTGCTTTGTATGGGAATGGGGAAGGAACTGGAAAAAACCTGAATTTTTGTGTCAAGCAGTATTTTATTTAATGAAATACATAAAGCCAGCCTCATTCCCACTCTCTATGTGGATTAGGGTGCTGCAGATTATCTCTGAAGCCCATGCATCAGCTCATCTACAAGAGGATGTGCAGTCACACACGTAGGATCACTGGCTGAAAGGAACATCACAGTTTTGCCAAAACTCTGCATCAGTGGTTAGCTGCTTATTTAAAGGCTAACAACCTCTCTCTTAAAGGCAGTAATCTCTAGCTAATTTGCAATAAGATTTAAAAAAAAAAAAAAAAAAAAAAAAAATACATTTCAGCAAAATGTTCCTGTATAATATACCAGAACACAAGTCTTAAAAATTTAACTCCAAATCTGTTCAATGAAAAATAATTAAAAGAAGAAATTACCAACTTCATTGAACTGTTGCAGTTGTCAAAATATTCCATAGATCCTAATGCTGTAAAATATGTAACAACATTTAAACCACAAAAACCTTTTCAACCTTTCAAATGCACAATGAACATCGTTTTCTGGGAAAGTGGGTCAGCATTAGTTATGGGATGCTGCATTGATAATTGTATGGTTAGACATGTATAATAAATTGAAACAAGTTCTTTTGTTAAAAAAAGAAAGAGGGAGAAAGGGATCATGCTTTCTGCAAAAATATAAATACATAATACTTCACTTTTTCTCTTCGGTTGGGGTTTTTTCACAGTTAAAAAAAAAAAATATCCCTTCAACAAAAGCCTGGCATGTAAAATTGGTGGGCAAAAGACTCAGTGGAAAATTTTGCCACACCAACTTGTTGTAAAAAAGGTTTCTCTAAAATTTACATCTAATCTCATCAAGAAAATCTTCTGTATTCTAAACTCAGATGATGCATTTTTAGTCCTTGCTGTACCAGCCACTTGAACAGGTAAATTACCTCAAGCACAAAAGCACTGTCATGAAACTGGAATGCTTGCATACCTAAAATATTTCCCTAAGTACTGGAAGGACCAAGCCCTCAGTAGGGACTTAACACACAACTAAAAGAGAAAACTTTGCTTCCAGACACAAGATGATGGCTAAAAAACTCAAGATAGGTTTCCCTCTTTCAGCAGCTCCTAAAAAGCTGAGGAGACAGAGAGGCAACACACATTCTCTGATTAAGATCCAATTGCAAATCCAAAATCCTAACATGAAGAGCACTGAGAAACTTTTTCATAATAATTTAAAATACAAGATAAAACTCCTTGCACAAGGGCTTATTTTTAGCTTGACTGGATAAGCTTATGAGGTAAGGAGCAATGGGAAAATATTTCTTAAATATTTCTTAAATTCAGAATGCAATTCAACTGCCTGGGATGCCAAAGGAAAAGGTCCATGCACTAACTTCACAAACACTTAGTACATGTACATATGTTGATATACACACCTGGTGTATACATGCTGGTGTGTATATACATATGAAAACAAAAAGAAAATAAAAAAAACAAACCCCAAACTTCTAAATGAACACAAAATGAAATTGAAAATGTTCAGATCGAAGTAGTTTGATCGGCAGAAAATTCAAACTTGCAGAAGACAGCTCAATGCAATTTTGTAAATAATTAAAACAAAAATTTGGCTGTCAATCATCAATTTGAATTTTTTTGACTGTGGCAGGGTTTAGTGATCTTCCCTTTTTTTAAACAAGGTGCTTTTTTATTTCTATTTCCACTAGAAAAAAAAAAAAAATAAATCTAAGTGGCTGCCATACCTGCACATACATAGGAAAGGTGAGACCCATGGATACTTACCAGACCTTGCAACAACAAAAATAGGCAGTATTTATTAGAAAAGTAGTTAATATTGGCCACTTTCCACTGCTCAACATTATGTTTATATTATTAAACCACATAAACTCTTATCTTGTGTCTCTTTTCAATTTTGAGTCTAGGCCAAGCTAACAGAAACATGAGAGAAGTTTATCATCTTTCAATAAGAGAAGACTGGTTTAAAAATTAATCTCCAGAATTCTTAAGCCAAATTTATAACTTAACACAACACTGTCATGAAAACACCCAGGGGGAAAAAAAAAAAAAACCAAAAACCCAACCCTACAGAGTGTAAGAAAGCATTGCTTATATTTGTGCATTTTACTATGAATGTCTTTATTGCAGTTTTCTGTACTTACACAGGTTTTTCAATTTATTTGTTAATCTGGGACTGTTTTGTGAGAACTGGTGTCTTGACTGCTTAGCTTGCCATGTTCAGCTCTGAAATACTTGAGATCACACTTTCACAGACAGCATTTGACCCTCTAAGACCAACACTATTTCTGTTCCAAACAGGCAAAAAATTGTGTCCTTCAGGTGTTAAAAAAAACATGCATGTGCCCACTAAATAAGTCAGGTATCACTATGACATTTCCTATGTCAAACAACATCCCACATCCTTCAGTTATAATAAAAAAGTCCAGAATATGAAGGTTATGTTCTGTTCAAAATGAGTTGTGACAAGAAAATTAATAATCCAGAAGAGAGGAAACTTCACCAGAATAAAGACAAGTGTCTTCCAGAGAAGATGACAACACCAACACACATTTTAGGGGTAAGTTATTTACATTTATACATCAGTCTGGCAGGAGAGGGAACTGGAGTAGGCAGCATGGTGCAATTAAGCTAAATCTGTACAATTTATTGTAACAATCCTGTCAAATAAACCATGGATTTTCCCACTCCTCAAGTATCAGGCTGTGTGTATGTTTCCAATTTAGTTGGATCCTGTTGGAGCCTTGGGCACAACAGGACAGGTTTTTTACACCACTCTTCCCCCTCATTTATTTTATGGCCTCTCAGCATATTTGGAAAGCTTCGAGTGTACCAGATGGACCAGGAAATAAAAAAAAAAAAAACAAAACCAAAAAAACCCTCACACCTTTCAATTAATTATTTTTAGGGTCAGTAAGATCAGCCCTTTTATTTTCTTATACACCACACTTTGTACAAGGATTGTGCCTCCTCTAGGTGTCTAAATGCTTCCCACATCAGTTCATTAGCACTGAGGATGCTTCTTTGGGCATTCCAGTCCCTTGTCACCACCTGTGTGACAAGCTCCTGCTTGTGGCTGCCAGCACTCAGGAGGGTTTTTATATCCCCTGTAAAATCTCTGATGTTACACTAGCAAAGCTTTTTCCTGCAGATGGAATCTTGAAGCATGCAGTAAAAATGACTAAGATTAATCCCTTGTGATTTTTTTTTTTTTTCCACGGCCATCTGGTGCCTTCTCCATCTTTTACTCTGGGTCCTCCCAGCTCATCTCACCCCTCACCCCAGGCAGCACAAGTGGGCAACTTCTGGCACACCCTTAGAGCTCACAAGCTTGGAAAATGGGGTTTAAAGTTTTAAAAAACACCAGATTGAAGCACTAGAACCTAAGAGGAATAGAGGTTCCCCCCAGCCAGTGTGATGTGCAGAGAAGCTGCATGGTTACAGAACACTCAATCTGTACTAAATTTGTACAGGAGCTGAGTCATCTTTCAAGCACCTGTATTTTCTTGGAGACAGGAAAGAATTTCCCATTTTATCTGTTCAGAGGGTCTTGTTAATTGCCACTACAGCTTTTTTTGGTAGCTGTTATTTGTTATAACTATGTGATTTATGTAACTAGTAATAAAGGCAAATGGCTGTACAATCACAAACAAGAGAAAAGGTTCTTGGTGGTTTTCAAAAAATGTTATTGCATTACAAGATGTCCTTTTGCAAAAGCCTTTTTATTGTAGATACAGGCTTTAAATTGCTGGAACTGTGGAGTGTAGCACAAGTACAGTTAGGACAGAGCCATTAGAACCTAAACACATCCTGGTTCCAAGCAAATGACTCTGGGATTATCACTGAAGCTGGTAAAAACATGACACAGGAAGCCAAACATACAACTTAACATGCACATATCCTTAATTATTTATTAGTATGAATAGCAAGGACTAAACAGAACAGTTTAAGTCTCTGCTGAGTTCTAAGGTGCATATACCAAATTCTCAGGGCAGTCAGAACTGGGTATGTGATGATAAGAACCTGATTTTCCCCTAAAATATTAACCCATCACATACTCTGACAAAAAAATTACAAGTAATCATAATTTAGTCAGATTCTAAGGGCAGTTGTGTGCAAGATGCTGCTTACTAACAGCTGCTAAATGCAGTACAACGTGTAAATTCTGATAGAATTCTTGTATCAGTTTCTCAGAGAGGGATAAAATAATGAATTCTCCAATAGATAAAAGCATTCTTCACACTGAAATACAGCAACAAGCTCTCCATAGCTATTAGCACACAATTCCATCTAAAATTTGCCATGTTTAACAATCCCTGAATTTTTGGGACTCCAGGAGCCACACACAATCTTCAGGATATTTAAGTAACACCTTAAATAAAGAGAATTAATGCAGAGGAACTGAGGGCAAAACAGGAGTTAATGAAGCCACCTTTTCCAGAAAAAAAAAAGAAGAGTAAGTCTTAGATAAGATCAAATATAAATTACTTTAATCACTGAGTAGTTAGTAGGAATATTAAGTTGCAGATGGTAAAGAAGTTATTTCACAAAGAACTACAACTAGGGAGTAACTTTGTACCTGTGCCCCTCTACGTAATTTCCTTCAGGATATGTCTAGTGTGGTTAAAGTGATTAAAAATGATATATAGCAACTTAGAGAAAGCAGTACAGAAAATAATGTACATTTCAGTCACAGCAAAACCAACTGATGGGGTGTGGTGAGTATGATGTGTGTCCAACAGACGTGCAGCTACCACATGCAAAATGTCAGTGCAATGCAGGACCCTTCATGAGAACATGACAGCAAATACAGAAATAAAGAGAATTAAAAAAAAAAAACCAAAAAAAAAACCAACCCACCCAGCAAAAACAATTCCCCAACCTTCTAAATTGCATGCAGTAAACAAATCCATGTTATCTATTAAAAGTACATCACTTATCAAGAACTATGTGCCTTCTGCAAGAGGCACAGGTTTGTGTTTTGCCTTCTGGCCAGGAGGACATGTTGGAGCAGGGCTACCCTTCTGACATTTCAGACAAATGTGTTCAGTCAGATTTTAAAATTCACTGTTACCCAAGTGAATTTCAATGCTCAGTCAACCTTTGAAAATATAATTAAATGTGAATAAATTTACCTGTCACACTTAAGGCCATTTTCTTTCACCTACAGCTATTAAAGATAAATGTCTTTAAGCAGGAGTTCTTACACCTTATTTAAATATAAAATAACAGAAAATAATGGTCTAAGTCATTTTTAAATCAACAATTTGGAAATAGGAGGTAGGAGACAGAGGACTTCAAAACATAACCAAGACAAAGCCTATAAGAAAGATTTTTAGACCTCTGAAGTAGCATCATTAAGTTTTCTACTTCAGAACTCCAGGGGACTGACATGGTAACCCCAAACCTAAGGTAGCCTTAAAAAAAAAAAAGTTTTTTTTAGCAGTGGCTACCAACAAAAGGCAGAAAATACAAGTAAAGTATCTGACAAACACCAGCATTACATGGAATTTATGTCATTCAAAACTTTGATAGACAGAGCTATTCTAAGGAAAAATAAAAATACAGCATTCCAAAAACCACAGATCATAAAGACATTAAGTCATTATTTAGCTATGATTTACTCAGCAAAATATGAGTGACTGTTTCCAAAGGCACTTGTCTCAGAAAGCACATTTAACATCCCAACAGAAACTACATAAGACAGAAGTTAAACATTATTTAGTTGCACAGCATGTTAATAATGGGGGGAAAAAAATCAATATTAAGACTGAGGTGCAAATACAGCTGCATTGCTCCTGTACAAAGCACAGCATCTTCAATTTCTTCTGCTCCCTATGAAAAACTATTGTAACTTTATGCTTAGACAATCAGAAACATATTTCTGAGTGCTATAAAATATTTTCCTAAAGGGGATATACTCTTAGCATTTAAATATGGGGCAGTTCTTTCAAGAGAATACCAAGTGTTGTGCAGTTAAGGAAGGAAACATAAGTAAAAACTAAGGAAAAAGAGACTTTCAGCTGCATTATTACATTTTAAACTTGCTAGTCTGACACTGCACTTGTTTGGCAGTGTTATTATTTCCAAAACATCAAATCCTGTCTACCTGCTAATGGGTAAACTGCCAGCAGATGTTGCAGACATAAAATGAAAGCAGTTCAGAATCTGCACAAGTTAATTTTTCTACATTCTAGTAAAATACTCTCGAGAGAAACTGAAAATGAACTTTTTACCTTGATTAAAGATGTGATCACAATTGCTCCAGCATTCACCATAGGGTTATGGGGCCTGTCTGTGAAATAAAGTTTTCAGTTACAAAAATATTCCAAGACACATTTGTCAGACTGATATACACTGAGGTATTTGAGTGAAAAATTAAGCATATTAATGTATGACTTCAAGATATGACTATGGAATATAAACCTACACCACAAATACTGTAATCCAACATGATACACATTTTTTTTTGTAATTCTGAGCAAATTAGAACACTCAGACCAATGCTGTTTGGCAGCCCAGTAAAGTCATCAGTTTGACACCATTACTTTCCTTGAGAATTCTGAAGCCTCTCCAGTATTCCAAGATTTGGACCAAGGCAACATTTGTGAGGGGAACAACCCCTAAGGACCCCCCCAGTTTTTCCTCCAAATCTCAGTGATTTTAAGCCTTCACACAGGTCTTTTAAATTAAAATAGCAAAAAATCCAGTTCTTGAACTTCATTATTGGTGTACATAACTACAAAATCCTGATTCTTTTTAAGAATCAGAGGTTCTGGCAGCTTCCAAAATACAGTAACACTTTAGTCACTAGAATTTAATTTACTTTACAATGGATTTGCATGTACACACAACATTCAAGTATTTTATCACTCATCTCCATATTAAGAATATTTTTGCATTCTCAGTCATTCCTGGCTGCTCATGTGCATTAATCACCTTCTTTCTTCTTTTTTCCAAAAAAGTTCTCCTTACCAGCTGCCTTACTTTTCCCAAATACAAATTTTTATCAACATCTTCCCTTTTTTATTATTTATTTATTACTTAACTAACATTTTTGCTGTGCCTTCTAGCCAGGATGTTGAATTTTGATGGTTCTGGTGTTTAAAAACCTCAACCAATTCTCAATACATCAATATTGTGACAAGTTTAAATTCTTTTTATTTGCTGGTATTTTACTTATCTCCAAATTTCACAGAATCACAGAATATCAGGGGTTAGAATGGACCTTGAGAAATCATTGAGTCCAATCCCCTCTGTCAGGGCAGGATAAATTTGAAAAAAAAATTTAAAAAAAGAAAGAAAAACCACAAAGGGTTCACTATTTTATACATGTTACACACAGGCACAGGAGGAGGAACCTTTTGGAGATCAGTCTGATATTCACACTATATAAACACATTATTTTCCCAGTAGTATCACACTGGGCAGGATCAATGCCATTCAGCCATCTATTACTACCAGACAATCTCCATCCTGATCATCTCAAATTCCTTTTAATGTTCTTCAGAAAGCCAGTATTAAAAAGATACTTTTATGTGTGAAAAGGAAGTTATTCTATTAGTGAACAAGTAAAAGCAGCATTTTCTGTCCAAAAAGAGTGAAACTCTCCTGAAATACAAACTCAGTGCCTAACAACCATTTTTAAATGTTAGTCCCAGTCTGAATCAGACTGCCAAATTATCCTAATTTAATCTGCTTGCACTTAAAATCCACCTATATTGAGCATAAATTCTGCTAATGTGTCAATAACACAAGCAACGTGGGTCAGATAGATTTGATTTTTTTTATGAAATCCAGATTCTGAGTAGGAAGAAAGCAGCACTTCCATAGCTTGGCAATCCTGCCTCTCCTCAGGGACCAAAAACCTGGACACCCATCTAAGATGCTCCATGGCAAGTGACTAATCCCAGCATCACAGTTTGTCAGAAGGGACATCTGGAGGTCACCTCCTCCACCCTCCCACCCAAAGCAAAGCTATTGCCAAGGCTGGATCAGCTCAGTCATCCCTTGATCAAGCCCAGCCTTAAAAAAAAAAACCCCAAACACGACAAATCCTCTGTCTCTCCAGCAATCCTGTTCCTCCTAGAGGACACCTCCCCCAACATCCAACCTGCACCTCCCAACCCACACCACGAGCTCCTTGTTGTATCATATACCAGTAGCAAAATGAGGCACAGAAATCTTCATCTTTCCAACTGCTCCTTGGGAATCAGGTGCCAGGACCCTCAGCACTTTGGCAGCCACTGGAACACTCTCCAGTTTTTCAGTATTCTCCTTCAACTGGGAATCCCAACTCCAGAGATGTAGCCCAACCCAAACTGGTCTTGTGCATGGCAACTCTGATTTTTTTTTCTCTACACTTTTTTACAGCTTCCTCTTATCAACATCAGGCATCATTTCAGTCCCTAAATACGTTAGGGACTTAAATCATGTCATGATTTAAAAGTATAAACATGTTTTGCTCTAGATTCTTTTGCACATCTCTATGGTTTCAACCTGCCACACAGCACAAAGAAAAAAAAAAATTAAAATATTCCAAAGCTCACGACATGTTTATTTCAATAAAAAGGATGTGTAATGTTTATTTAGCATTCAGCAGCTCAAGGCTTTGTTAGTGTGGTAAATCCACACACACAGACTACACCCTCAGAAACTCTATTGCATCTCCTTTCCTTCAAGATGTCACCACTTCCCTTCCATGTCACAAGGCACACTTGGCCACCTTTTTGCCCTGAAGGTTCCTGCCTCTCACTGCTTAATATCTCAAACTACATCTACCAGTTCTGGCCACTCCACAGCCAACACCCCTCCACCTGATGCTCTCAGATGAAGCATGGCAAGAAAGATTTTGTTCCCCCACCCCTTGGCAATCACTGTGGGAGCCATAACAGCTAAAGGGGGGGGTACAGCATTCCAAATCACCACATCTCAAAAGAAAAAAAAAATAAAAATCTCCTCTTTGAGGGCTGCCCAACACCACCACACCACAGAGCTGGAGTAGGACACTGAGCAGGACACTTCCCACTCACCCACTGCCTCCTCTTTTAAGCAGAATAAACCTGTCAGGGTATTCAGATTGCAGGAAAGCAATTTTCAACAGATAATATTGCCCAAACACTTCCCAAACAGAGATACCTGTAGCTGACAACCCCTCTACCTTGCCACAATAGCTTCCATCTAAAGAATTGGGCAATGTCTCAAGCCTGTCAGTGTTTAAGAGGCACTTGGACAACACCCTTAGCAACATGCTTTAACTTTTGGTCATCCTGTAACACTTCATATAATCAAATAAGAAAAGCAATTATTTGCTCAGACTGAAGAAAAAAAAATAAAAAAAAATAAAAAATCAAAGTCTTTCATATTGCTTTATCATCTTGTTAGACTTGGAGGATAAAAATTTGAATTTACTCCAATGAAAAACACAAGTCAAAACAACCCTTTGACTTCAAGTGGGGTGCCCTGATTAAGTCAATTCAAAGAGTTGTCTCTTGCATAAAAAACCCACCTAACAGCCTCTGAATTGTAAATATATTCTTCACTCTAGGACTCTGCTTTTCCTGGGGGAAGGAGGCATTTGTCTGCAACAGCCTTTTACAGGGAACTGCAATATATTTAACAGGTTTGTCTAAATGAAAAAATGAAAGAAAATATAATTGAGTCACCTGAAAAATCTCCCCACTGGACAGCACTGTGGAATGGTGAAAAATGTGTGTTTTTTTCATTGCCTCAAAACTAGCTACAATTAGCATGATTGCTCCAGTAACCTGCCATGTAATTATGCCATATGCAAGCTGGACATTTTTCCTTAATAATCTCAAATTAGTTTTTTATCTCTGCAAGTTGCTCTACCCTTTTTTGCCCATCATTGGCCTTGGGTCTTTTGCTGTACAACTGGCCTGGAGCCTTTGAGCACAGAAAGCAGAGGCTGCCACACATCCACAGTCCAGGCATTTTAATATACAGAAGTTAAAAAAAAAAAAATCCAAGCTTGGTTAACAAATCCTTCAGCAGAATAAATGATTTCCTGGCAATCCCTCATTCAATTACAAGGCAATATTTTTAACTGAGCTAATTCTACAAATAATTCTCCTTTGGCAGTCCCATGTATGGGTAGGAGACAGGAACCATCCATAGATACAGGGTTTGCATCATGAACTCAATAGACATGAAAAAAAAAACCTGCAAACTGCTCAACAGCCACCAAAATCATCCCCAGTGATGCCTATTTACAGACACTTTTTACTATGGGAAACTGTTGATCAACTTCATTAAATAGAATAATCTGGTTTGCATTAACACAGCCCTCCAGAAATCTGAATTGTCTGATGGGCCATATGTTCCCTTTGACAAAAAGAAAAAAAAAGAAAAGAAATAAAATAAAAAAGTTTCAAAATAGAATGTTCACAAGGCTGCCAAAGTCTCCAAATTTGCACAGCACAGCACAGATCTTACTCAAAACATAAATGATTTTTAGCAACACTTTTCTGTTACAAACTGGCATTTTTAGCTCCAATTTAAAGCTGTCTTGTGATCTCCATTCTTTCCAGCTTGAATCTGAATATTAGTCAACAAATAAATGAAAGAACACCCTGGCTTAGGATTCTTTAGGGTAGTAACTATTAAAAAAAAAAAAAATAACCTTCAGATGACTACAGAATAAAATCTTCAGATCCATGTCTAACCAGGTTTCAAATACTTGCATATACTTGATAAAATGCTGCCTAGAAACATGAAATTCCCTTATACTGGGTTAATTAGAAAGCAAAAAGATGAAATATCTGTATTCTATTTATTTATTTTCAAATCTGTCCTTCCAAGTATGAACAAAGTCTGCTCAGACTGCCAAATCCATATCCAAGCTTCATGTTTCAATTCAAAACTAAAATTCAGTGTAATCCCTTCTTTCCTCCCCCTCCTTCACTCTCTGAAAATTCAACTTCCTTTTCTCTCCCTGTAACTGAAATGCTCCTATTTATTACACTGCAACCTTATGTTTCAGCCCTTTGTTTAAGGAACAGATAAAATGTTAGTTCTGGCTAACATTAGAAATACTAACTAATAAAGATTAGTCCTGACACATTTTTCTGATGTCAGCTCTATCAGCCACACACACACATGCTTAAAAATTAAAATTTCTATCTTGTGAATCAGTGAATTCTTCACTGTTGATTTCATGCATTTCAAGCTTTCAATAATCCCAATTCTCTTATTGCACAGCAGGCTTAGAAACAGGTAAATTCTAACTATAATAGATTAAAAAAACACAACCTAACAATTCCCTCGTGGAATTAGTTATTCCCACTAACATAATAAAAAAAGAATAAATAAATTGCTAAGCCCTATTTTATTTGTAATTTCTGAAAGACTATTTTAAGGTGTGTACTAAACACAGTTTTGTATTATTTATATATTAATAACATAAATATTTAAGTAAAAATTGAATACAGCCCTTGACAAAAAATATCATCTTAAGTCTTATGCTGCTAATTAAATATTCATCACAAAACTATGGCAACAGAAACATTGTCTGTTCTCTTACTGAGAGAGATCTGCTAGAAGAAACATTTCTGTTTCAGAGACAGCATCCAGAATCTCCTCTAAGGGCTCCCATGACTCATCCTCCCCTGATTTTTACCATAATGTTTTTTAAAATAAGATTTTCACACCACAGAATTAATATCATATGAAAAAGAAGAAGAAACACTTGCTAAAGCAGTCCCACCACAGGAAACAAAACCCAGCACTCTTTTGATTTAATAGCCAAATTCAGTTTTGAATAAACTGTAGGAAGGTGTGCTCAGTGTCACCTTCTGGACCCCAGCCAGGGCTGGCCCTTGGCACCAGCATCTGCTTCTCAGGGATGAGAAAGGAAGTGATACACATTTTTCTTAAAATCAGTTTAGTATCTTTGTTTTAAAAGTGAGCAACAAGGGGGAAGTGTAGCTTGCTGATGACAAAGTATTTTGTGTAAAGTGAAAAGACAAAAAAAAAAAACAAAACAAAACAAAACAAAACAAAACAAAACAAAACAAAAAAAAAAAAAAAAAAAAAAAAACAACTTTGTATTTGCATTGTTAAGCATTATATATCTCTTACCATCTTCATTCAGGAACAATTTGTTGAATCTTAATCCACTGGGCTCCTTCCCAACATATCTGTGCACATACTCTGTGCCCAGATCATTAACAGCAATAGCATATTTCAAAGGTTTTACACAGGACTGAAGACAAAATGGAACTTTGGTATCACCAACAGAGTGCCTGGGAAAAACACAGAGGGAGAGGTTTGAAAGTCTCATATTAAAATACAGAACACCAAAAAAAAAAAAAAAAACACCACCAAAAAACAAAAAATTGAACAAACACAAAAAACCAACCAAACAAAAAAGGATTTAAAGGTTTTAACAAATAAGCTAAACCTAACCAAATCACTTGCAGGTGATTACTGCAGATATAACAATTTTAAAAAGTTCAGAAAGGGGTTAGTACCAGAGAAAAAAAATCACCTTGAGCTGTAGTATCAAACCCTGTTCAATTAATTGCAAGCCAAACACTCTGAGTAATGCTGCCCTGAGATCAGCCACTGTACATATTTCTGTCAATATAAACTGAGATCCAATTCAGTTTTGGAATTTGAGAGCAATCATTAGATAACTGTATTTACATCCCCTTTGATAATGGCAGAGGCATTTTATTACAACTATTATCTGCTGTCTTTTGGGAAGTTTACTTTCAATATCTAAATCAGACTGCACTGAAGACTGACTCACACCAGCAGCATATGCTCCAGCTAGAGCAGAAGGCTCCAAGCAACCTCTTATTTAATGGCAAAATCAGAAATCTATTTGCTGCTTTTCCCTTGGGAGAAAATGTGAGGTTTCAGAAAAACTCAAAAAAACATTTTGGCAGTATAAAAACCAACATTACAGAACATTAAACAATACAAAAATTAGCACTTTCATTGGTACGTGTGGTAATACCCAAAAAAAGCAAAAAGCCCATTTAAAATATTCAAAAAGGAGAGCCTTTTTTACCTTTAAAAGCTGTTTTACTATGAATAGGTAATAATTCTGACACTACAGCAGGGAGCTGAAAAATACTTCAACTCCCTTGAGCAGCTCCTCCCCCAAAAATTCAGGGAGCACGTGGCTGGGAAGAAACTAACACCCAGATCAAAACAGATGATATTAAAATAAACCCCAGTCCACAGACAGCATCAGCAGTTCTAGGGCACTCTCAAGAATGCCCCACTCACATCTGGGACCTAAGCAAACACCTGTGTGTTCCTATCTGATATTCTGGTATTATCTAGGGCACAGAATATTTCACCCCAATTCTCAGCTAAATGGTGTGAGCTCCTCTTTCATAGAATCATAGAATCCTAGAACTGGCTGGGTTGGAAGGGACCTCAGAGATCATCAAGTCCAACCCTTGATCCACTCCCGCTGCAGTTCCCAGACCATGGCACTGAGTGCCACATCCAGGCTCTTTTAAAATATCTCCAGGGATGGAGAATCCACCCCTTCCCTGGGCAGCCCATTCCAATGCCTGATCACCCTCTCCAGAAAGAAATTCTTTCTCATGTCCAACCTAAACCTCCCCTGGCACAACTTGAGACCTCTTGTGCCCTCTTGTCTTGCTGAGAGTTGCCTGGGAAAAGAGCCCAACCCCCCCCTGGCTCCAACCTCCTTTCAGGGAGTTGGAGAGAGTGATGAGGTCTCCCCTGAGCCTCCTCTTCTCCAGCCTCAACACCCCCAGCTCCCTCAGCCCTTCCTCACAGGACTTGTGCTGGATCCCTTCCCAGCCTCCTTGCTCTTCTCTGGACCTGCTCCAGCACCTCAATCTCCTTCCTGAGCTGAGCTGAGGGGCCCAGAACTGGACACAGGACTCAAGCTGTGGCCTCCCCAGGGCTGAGCACAGGGGCAGAATCCCTTCCCTGGACCTGCTGGCCACACTGTTCCTGAGCCAGCCCAGGATGCCATTGGCCTTCTTGGCCACCTGGGCACACTGCTGGCTCCTCTTCAGCTTCCTGGCAATCCAGACTCCCAGCTCCCTTTCTGCCACTCTGTGCCCAGCCTGGAGCTCCCCATGGGGTTGTTGTGTTGAACCTCATCCCGTTGGGATCAGCCCAACTCTCCAGTCTGTCCAGGTCCCTCTGCAGAGCCCTCCTGCCTTCCAGCTGATCCACACTCCCCCCAGCTTAGTGTCATCTGCAGATTTGCTGATGATGGACTCAATCCCCTCATCTAAATGATCTATAAAGATATTAAACAGAACTGGGCCCAACACTGATCCCTGGGGGACACCACGGCCGCCATTTTGATGCAGCCCCGTTCAGCACCACTCTCTGGGCCCGGCCCTCCAGCCAGTTCCTAACCCAGCAGCTTGGGCTCATAACTGTCTCTGCCACACTGACTCACTGTTCAAGAAAAAGTAAAAATAACACCACTTTAGCTCTAAGACCTGTATACACCCTTCTAGAAGTAAGCTTAATAAAACTGAAAGGCAAAAATCAGTTCTGTGAAGTTTCCACGTCTTCATTTTTTTTCTAAATGATTACACATCTGAAATTTTTCAGTGATGTACAGTGATCTTATAATAATGTTACAGGAAAAGCATTAAAATGCAAAAAAAAGAAACTGACTTTTAAGTATACCATGACCTACAGACAAAATAGCACAGCTCAAGGCATGGGTACTGTTAGACAAAGCTCTGGAACTTCTGAAGATTAATGTGGCATAAGCACAATCTGTCTACTGCTTTGGTAACCACTGAAATTACCTCCAGTTTCATTACTGTTTGGATCATACATGCAATATAATCCAGCTCTAAGTACAGTGTTTACAAATACTATTTAAATATTTTCTAAAAATAGCAAAATAAGTCAGCCTAACCAGTAAATTGAAAAAATGTTAAGATGACCACGTGGGTTTCACTTGTTGACTCCACTAAAGCTTTTTGCTTATCAAACCATGATATATTATGAAGTTTATATAACTTAGACAGTTTAAATAACAGAAATAGCAAAAAATCTAGGAGTTAGAATATACCTCTGTCCATCCACTGTGCAAAGTGACACACCCCACAAATCAGGGCTGAACTTGGCCAGTTGTGGAATGTAGTCAGCAACCTACCATGATGTAAAATAAAAACAGAGACATTACAACATCCCAAATACTGCATTATATACTAAGCTAATTAAATAAATGCCAAAGGAAAGGAAAATAATTAGTATTACTCCACTAATAATACACTCAGTATATCTCAAACTTCATTACAAGTTATTATACTCACTAGATCATTATCAAAAGAAACATTTTTATAAAGTCCAAATTTCAGCCCATTCTAAGAATCTCTCTTGTATGTTACAGCATGTTGAGCTTGTTCAAATCATAGAAAGTCTTGGCTTGCAACAAAGTTTGAGGTTTTTCAATTAATTTCTTGAATAATAAGCACTACATTAAGGTTTAATTACTAATAAATGCTGGTGTTGACAATTATTTCTGTCACACAACCCAGCTGTGTAGAGTAGCATAATTCTTTTTATTAAGCTCAGTCTGTCAGACTCTACAGCAGCTCTAGGGTTTAAGCAAAATAAGGAAAGAACAACATTAATTTCTCATTCTAACCTCAAAACTGTACAAGATGGTTAAAAGGAGCTTCTTTCTAACAGCTTACAACTTGCAGACATTCCTGAACTTCCAGAACTATTTTACCATCTTATCAGTTTAACATTAAAAAGTTAAGAAAAATCTGTCTGCTTAACAAACAACGTGTTTGGCCAATATCAAGAAAACTACAGAAGCCTGAAACTGGATGTACAAACCTTTCCTCCAGATTGTTTTTTAGCACTTTCATAGAGCTCATCAATATGTGAAGTAAACGACATAAAATCTGGAATGACAAACTTCCTCCTGAAAGCTTGAGTAAGCAACACAATATTACTTTGTACACACCTGCAAAAAAAAAAAAAAAGTTTAAAAAGTTTTAGTATAAAATTACTGCCAAAAAGCCTTCTTAAGCAGCAATTCACCACTATTTAAATAAGTTCTGTCAATCCCTTGAAGACATATGCTAAAAAAGTCTGTGTTAGAAAGGCTTTTAAATTTCCACTCCATGAGTTATAAATAATTTTTAAATGTATTTAAATATTTTTTCACTGCGTTTGCTGTTATGCATTTTTATTTAAAGCCCTTATTTGAAGTTTCAGCTTTGAGGCTGAACTACTGGAGTGTCATCTAAGGCTACAAGAGCCACCCATTCCTTAAGTTCAAGACATCCATCTGACCCAGCCCTTGTCCAAAGACAAGGTGCTCATTTCTGGGTTAGATCCTCAGGCTGAGGTTCAGAGTTGATTTCTCTCTCTTCCATCTGGTTTCACCACAAACAGGCCAAACTGGAATGAGCTTCTACTCCAAAACCAACAAAAACTCTGCAGAAATAATCAATAATGTCTTCTAAACTAAACAGAAATTAACAGTGCTGCCCTGTCTCTTGTTCCAAACTCACCAGTCAAAAAAAATCTTCGCTGCCTGTTCAGCCTGGGTACATTTTCACCCACACCCTCCCAGCTGGCACATTTTAAAAAACTGATGAGGTGAAAAGGAAAGGACTTATCTTGGAGAAGCAGAAGGAAGGAAGGTTCCAAAGACAAGCTGGGACAGGCTGCTGGATGTGGTGTGGTCTCTGGGTGGAGGGGGAGCAGGAGTGGGAACTGGGAGCCATTATCAGTCACTGGGAATATGACCTGATAAAGGGTATTAACAGCCCTATCCCAGAGCAAGGAAGAGAAAGGGAGGTTTATCACCAAATAAACACTGCCATTAACACGTTCACACTATGCAGAAACAAAACTGTCACTTCAGACCCTCCCAATGAAGACTTTTTTTTTTTTTTTTAATTATTTCTTAGGGAAATACTGCCACTTGGAATAGCTACTTCCAACAACACTATTACTGCAAGTCAGAATCAGTTCAAAATGAATTTGCATGAATCATAGAATCATAGAATTGGCTGGGTTGGAAGGGACCTCAGAGATCATGAAGGTCAGTGAACAGACAGAATTATCTTCCCTTTAAATCCCTCTCTTTTCTTAAAGCTTCAATTTGAACTCCTTTGTATTCAGGGATTTTAACCCAAATTCAACTATCAGGTCTGTTCTCCAAGAGTGAAAACAAAATGGTAGAGAAGCTTCCATTGCACACATTGGTATCTTAAAATTTGCTGTCTGTAATAAGCTCCTTTGTTAGGTTATGGTAAAATAGAATTGCATTGGGTTTGGTTTAATTTTTCATGCTTACCCACTCCTTTTTTACCCATCTGGCAAAAAAACCCTGCTCCTCTTTGTTCCCAGCCTCCAATTTATCTCCTCCAGGTGCAATAATCTCCCTTCAAAAGTAATTAAGGAGTTATGGCAGCTCTGTGTGCAGAAGGAGTAACAACCTTCAGATGCACTCCTACAGTGTCTGAATCATCTGGGCAGCACTAAGCTCTACTGTAAGAAAAAATAATAACAATAATAATACATTTTAAGCTCAATGAAACCTAAATACAAAGTGTGGAAACCAAGAAGGCAGCATCCACACAGAGTCCTCTGACACCACATGGTGTTTGTGAAACAGGAAGGACATTTAAACACTTAAAAAGTGACAGCAAGTTTAGGATGCTCACTTCAACAATTCAATCACTTTAAAATAGAGATGAAAGCCAAGTGCAGAGCCAGCTGTGCTGCTCAAGGGCATTTCCTATCTCTGCAAGAAGCTGTTCCCAGACTGCTGCTGAGGTCAGTGTCTGAGTATTTATCCTGCTGCTCTCAATCCAGGCAAATCATACAAATTCACAGCCATTAAATACAGAGTGCCAATTAATCTAGATGGGTATTCAGAATAATTACTGCATGGATAAAACAACAGGGGTCTAAGGAAGCTCCAGTACCCAGGGTAACAGAGTACCTTATATTACAGCCTGTAATATTCTGCAACTGGGATCTCCCCCCCATCAGCTTCTGACTGGTTTATGCCTCAGGTAACCCTTTTGAGACCAGTCTGAGGCTCAAAAGCAGTGGAACCATTAGGAAAAGATCACAGGGAAGAATTTAAGTAAATTGACACATTGATTAATAAAAACCTTTCTATCTACTTGACAGCAGTCAAATTTAGCCCTTATATCTCAGAGACTTCAGCAGTGTTAAGGACAGGTACACTAAAAACACCCTACCTCAAGTTCTTCCATTTCTCCAAACTTTGCAATCTCACCATTAAAAAAAAACATAAATTACCTGTCTTGCTAAATCACAGTCCAAGCAAGTTCTTCCCCCATTTGAAAACACATTTTCAAACTCCAGAACTTCTCTGATAGATTCAGGTCAGAAAGGTTAAAGTGCAAGTCTCAGAACTTTCAGTGACTTATGTACCTTGAAAGCAACACTTGGGAATTTTGGGTTTTTTGGGGGCAACTGAATCAATGGTCCCTGAACATAAAAGTCAGGGTTACACAAAGCACACAACTGAATAAAAAAAAAAAAGTCTGAACTCCTACCAACTCTGAAGAACTGTCAGGTTATCCATGGAGCTGAATGGACTGTAAAAAGGTACAGTACTGTAAAAAATATAAAACTGGAATTGCAAAAACTGGACTGTAAAGAGGTACATTATGAATATGAATTATGAATACATGAAACTCCATTTCCAGCTAGCACAACTAGATCTGTAAAAGTGTTCAATATATTTAGACATTCTAGGGTGAAAAAAAAGTACCTTTATTCTGAAGTGAGGTAATTAATTATTATAACATAATCAAAAGCTCTCCAACAGGATGAAAACTTTTATTAATACCTGGGGTTAAGCATATCTAAAATGGAAGTTTCCCTGGGGATTTGCTACCTAGATGAGGAGCACAGAAGCCAGCAGATAACCCTGCTTAAGAGCCAGCACCAGATTATCAGGTTTATGCTTGGAACAAAACATACCCAGATGGCTGCTTCCTACCCACAGATCAGAGGAGAACCTGCTAGCAAAACCACACTTTTAGGCCAATAAAGCAGGACAGACAGCAGCCCTGTGACAAAGACTTAAGTCTACTTGGCCAAAAAAAGTTATTCTGAAAAAGAACAGAGTTTAAATCTCAGTTGTAACTGTTACTGTCAAGTGCACACCATTTTCCAGCTAACTCCAATTTTCTCATGCTTTTCCACCTCCTCCTCAACAACCAAAAAAATGTCAGTTAAGAAACAGGGCTTTTTGCAAGTTTTTTCATGGTTTTCTGTTAGAACAAGCCATGAGTTAAAGGAAAACCTAAAGAGGAGTAGGAAGATTTCTTACAAAGAGTATCAGGAATTTTTCTACAAGGTAGCCACAGTGACATAGAGAGACCTAAAGAGGGGTTATCTTAAAATATGCACATTTCATGAGGAATATTAAGAGTATACAACCTTTTATATTTGTGTAGCTGCCTAAGTTTCATCCAGCTACAGTTATACAGTACTACTACAACTTATTAAGTAGTACCATTACCCAGGGTACCAAAAAAAAAGAAAAAAACAAGAAAAGAAAGGAAAAACTCCACAGAACCAGCTGACTAGTCTGCTGTGCTGCTTTCAGCATGTAGGCTGTTGCCAGCAAGGCAGGAATTCATGCTGCAAAAACCACATATATCAATGCAAAATGAACAGCTAGTTCAAAAAATATGTCAAGCATTCCCTGACATGCACACCAGTGAATCATTCAATTCAAGAAGCTCTGGAGAGGAGGAAGGCTTAAAAACCCAAGCTCTTTTGTCTGCATTCCAAATTTTTCTTGAAGTGGAGAGCAAAGTAAAGCTAAAAACTTCAAAAGTAAAGCAAGCTTAGTCAAATGGGAATCTAATGTTTAGAAGCACTAAAAAGGTGTTGAAAGTTGTCTTACAAAGATAGACAGTAAAGATGCAGGAGCTAAAATGTGTTATGGGTAATTTCTGAGACTTAATTGATTTAGTCAAGCTTATGCTACCACTACTCCACCTCAATTACCTTTGCTGCTTGACTTGATGGAGCACATTTGGATTCAAACTGAACAGGAGAATGACACCACTGTCATTGTGGCTGAGGAATCCAAGCTTAAACATCCTGAGGCAAGTGCAGCTGAGTAGATACATTACTCTATTTCACACCTGAAAACCTTGGACAAGAACACAGAAGATGGGAACCTTGCAGGAGTGACCACACAGCAAATGCAGTGTGCCCAGGAGGAACAGAAAGCTGAAACTTGGAGGGGTGCTCATTTTTCTAACCTGCTGCTACAAAGGAAAATCTGCTGTGTGAAAAAAGATTGACCTCTCCACTCTCTCTGTAGTCTTTGTGTTCCAAACTCTTCCTACACAAGAAGCCACCATGTAAGCTTTCTGAAAGTTATCACAGCAACAACCACTTCCCTAACACAGAGGATCATATCCTAGAGATGGCACAACACAGGCTAATCTTCAGCTCTCTAATTAACAATCTTTTTTTATTTTTTTTTTAAATATAGAGTATAATTCATAGTTCACTATTACAAACAAGCCATATAATATTACTGTAATGCATAACAGCAAAAGCATTTTCTTTTCAGACCAAACATACACTCAGAAAGGTTGCTGACTGATATTTTTTACCACAGTGAAAACTAAATTGTAATCAGTGAAGACCCTGAAGACTCTTGATTTTAAAAGACAGGAATAAGGTTGTTCCATACTGTACCTTTAAGAAGCTTCCCACATTTAATTATAGAGTTGATTGGTTTGTTATTTTTTCACACACACATTCCTACTTTTTTAACACTATTTTCAAAAATGTTTATATATATAAATATACATGATTATATTTACATAAACTATGTGTATACTGTATACTATGTATTTTATATACTTATAATATATATGTAATTATGTAACTTTTTTTATATGCACATATTTGAGGTTGTAACTGAGGGGGAACAGCACTAAACAGCATTAGTTCATTAATTCAAAAAAAAGCTACAGAACAACAAAAAAGTACAAATTTTGACAAAAGTATACTGAATGAAAAAGCCAAGCTTTAGTTATTATGTCATTTACCCTGTAAATGGAGTAAGATACAGACTCAAAAATACTCTGCAAATTTCAAGATTTAAGAGCCCCTGAACTACCAATCTTTTAGCACAAAAACCTGTGAAGCAGGGGAGAAAAGGAGTTTGGAATGAACTGAAGACCACCTGAACAGTGCTTATATTGTTCAGCCAACTGACAACAGCCTTTTTTTAAGAAAAACATCACAAAAATCTGGCATGTAAATCTTTTCCAAAACTGACCAGTGCCTAGAATTAGGACAGTAACTTCACTCTGGTGTACTCACTTTTAGAATTAATAACATAAATGCTCCAAACATCTCAGTACAGAGAAGCTGCACCCTGCACTTCAGAGTAAAAACTGATGGAGCGAGAGAGAAAGTTTTAGGTTTTTTGGCATCTAACTGAGGGTGGCAGCATGGGGTCAGATAGAGATGCAAACCCCACTGGCATGTTAGATGCTTGTGGAGATGAAACAATCTGCAGGAAACCAGAGAACAAACTTGTAAGCAAAGAGCACCAGCAGGGGGGTGTGTGTGAGACTCCCTTCCGAATTACACAGAGATTTATACACCTCGTGTCCCTCCCAACACACTCACTAACACATCCCATGCAGTCAGGATTATATAGTTATATTATTGACAGAAAGTTTACTTTTTAAAAAGGTCTTTGTCCAGCATAACACCATCTGAAGTGGTTTGAAGGGTCAGTCTTAGCATATCCATGCACTCCTTCAGTCGGGGATCAGATGTACGTAATCCTGTAGACTTGAGTGCCTGTTACAACAAAACAGCAATTAATAAAATGAAAAAAAAAAAAGATATGCTATTACAATAAAGTTCTCTACTGCTCAGCCTTAAAGAGAAGAGACATTTGCCACTGCATTATCAGCACAGGCATTCTGACACCTTATTGATTCTCTTGCCATTTTGGCTGCACCTGATGTCAAAGATTAATGGAATGTGAAATCCAGAGTGGTCCCACTACAAATTTACACAAGTTCCACCCAGCCCTGCCATAGACACAGATGCTTTCAAGCAATGAAAATAATAACATTAGGAGTACAATAATTCCCTTAGTTAATTACAGAACCAACGTTGAGGCTGGGTGGGGGACTGCAGTTATATTCATTGCTGTAGCTAACCACGTGTGACAGAAATGCTTTGCTTTGTATTCCTGCTTTCAGAATGTTAAAAAAAAAACCCTTGTAGCTGCTTTTCATCCAGCACAGAAGAAGAGTGAACTTACAGTTATGAACTTATGAACTGGTATTTTTTCTTGTCCTTCTGCAATCGTATAGAAAAGGAGATCTTCTAAGCTAGGAAGGAGACCTTGCTTTATTTTACTGAAAAAAAAATAAAATTATAGATTAATTCAGTGCATATTTTAATTTATAAATATTTTTGCATTGTTCACAAGAAAAAACATCTTCAGTACTAACATAACTGCAAGCATTAGCTTCAAAGAAAGCTTTTATTAGTGAATACAAAGCTTAATTCAGCTAAAAATTGTTAATCTGACTTGACAAAGCAAACCTTTTTAATCGTGACACAGTCATGTTTTTTCTGACATATATTTATTACTAAGGTGATACCTAGGGATTTTTTTGGAGCAGATTCATCACGTTTCTCTCTTGCTGTTACAGAGGACAGACACATTACTTGCAGAGAGGATAAATTATTTATAAGACTCAGAGACCTACGTGCCTCATAACAATGCTGTAAGAGCACTGTTCCAGAGGTGATGAATGTGTATTATTTTCTTCAAAATATTCCTGGTTTTAGGAACTCCTAGGAGGAGTCCTGAAGCCCTTGTCTTTTTAGAAGCTTATCTAAGCCACAGTGGTTCCAGTGAAAGGCATCTGCAGCTCAGGACAGTAATCCCAACCAGCTCAGGCACCAGAAGCTGCACCTCTCACCAGGTAAATTAGCAGGGTAAATTAATGTGCAGTGTAGGTACATCTTTAATGCTCTCTATATTTATCAATGCCTAAGTATTCCATGTGTTAAATACTTTATTCTCAGGTGTGCTTCCTGTAGCTTTTTGCACCATCCCCATTTCACATGAGATGTGTAGCAAACCTCCCAGATTAATCATCAAGAGTCCTCCTAAGAGAGAAAGCTATAACCCTGACAGCTTTCCTTCAAAGCCTTTGGAAGGTCTCTGAAGCTTTATCCTCAGAGTTTCTCCTCTCCTTGATATTCCAAAGCACCCAGCAGCACAAATTTATACCCAGTTCTTTGTGCTTCCCCTGCCAGGACAGAATTGTTGCACATCTCTGGCACACACACTTCCCAAATGTCAAGTGTGCTGCCTCTGTCTGTATTCCTGGATTCAGGATCCATTCCTGTGGATCAATTCCTGTAGTCCCCTGAGGTTTTGCTTCTGGTCAGTTCAGAAAAAGTCCACGTCCAGCTGCTTGGCATTAATAATAAATTGAAACCAGTTCAAGTGTAGACAGAAACTAACTAAAATGCAGTCTTACATGATTTTCACCAGCAGTTTTAAAGTTTAATATTAATTAATATTAATAATTATATATATTTATATAATAATTTATTAATATTAGTCTAATAATTATTGGCAATACTTTGTTGCTATATTGTAATACATAGAAGTTACTGCCTGAAACTGGAATATTCAGTGGCAATTTACTTATTTTTATACATCTATGTACAGGTGTGCAAAAACCAGGTCTTAATTCCAGTCATGACAGTTTCAACTTTAGAAATTCTCTGAGTATCAGTACTCAGAGTTGTAAACACTGAAATAAATACTGCAAAGAAGCACAGAACCTAGGAAGGCCAATGCAATCTTCCAAGCCCCCTCCCCTCCCAATCCTGAGCTTACTCCAGCCCAAAACCAGGTCAGATTTATGATAATTTTTCATAAAAAGCTGATTATATCCAAATACCCTTTTAAATTTAAGACGACCTTCTCTCTCCTTCTCTGCTTTCCTCACAACCAGCAGGGAAAACCAGTAGTAAAAAATTTTGCTATTTATTTATAACATTCACATACTCAGAACAGAAGACAGCTTTGTAAGCCAACAGAACTTTCCTTGTCTTCCAGTCTGTATTTTTTTTTTAATTTTTTTTTTCAAATGATGCTGGCTGACTAATGCACAGACAGGCTGGCAATTCAACCAAGACAAATGCTTGCAAATACCTCAAGCAAATTGCTGAACACCCTTTTTTTTTTTTTTGTAAAGAAAATTCAAGTTTTCCATTCTAATCTTTGGAGCACGGTGTGTCCAGACAAGCCAACAAAACCAAAATTACCAGCATATCAATTATAGGATAATTAACAGATCAACTACAGCTTCATCCTTTACCTGCATCCTAACTCTCTACAGCTAAGCAGTTTTTCAGGGTTTTTTTTTCAGGTTTTCTTAAGCTATGCTGAGCTAGGTAGTAAACACCCCTACATTTGCCCCATTTTACACTGAATATTTAACCAAGCTTCCCAAAGCATTGAAATGTTATGTTTTAAGGAATGCCTCTGCTATCAGACTCTTTACTGGATTGCAGAAGGTCTGACAGAGGAAACTCCCGGATTTCAGACAAAACAAGCCCAGAAACACACCTAGAAAATTTAACTGATAGGCTACATATCTAAAAGCCTCTGAGCTATAACTCAGAATTTTACAGCTGTTCCAAATGGAGAATTTCTATCTGGAACAGTGCAGGAAAAAAACTTCAGACATCTGACATTTTTACCAATGCCTCTCTGTAAGATTTTTCACCTATTAGCAGGGATGTGCACCTTTCACACTATGAATATTCTGTCTTGACACAGTTTCTGCATCTTTCACATCTGCTGATTTTCAATACTGGGGCTGTCAGCCTAATTTAACAAAGGCTCTGCACTGGCTGCCAAAGCAAAGAGGATGGCATTCAATATATTTACAGAAAATTGCTCTGTGTCAAACAGGCCATCTTTTGATAAAGTTTATCAGCTAAATAGAGGTGGAAAGGCTTGCTCTGCAGTTTAAGAGGTCAGTGATGTCAGTAGCTAATGTTTGCTTAACCTAAAAGGTATGTTTTGGCACCATGAGCACACTTAGCAAGATAGTGCTGTTCAGCACATGCTGTAAAAGCTGTTTTTCAAGCCAGAGAAACTCAAGTTTCCATAGTGGAATTAAAGTGGAAAATCTAGTTTATTCCATTTCACGAATAACGACACTTATTTCCTTAAAAAAAAAAATAAGAATATAGAGAAAAAAATTAACCACCAGACTATTACACAACCAGACTTCTTCAGTGGCAGTCTAACCTCTGGACTGGCATCCTGGCAGATGCTCCAGACTGCTCTTTTTATTTAAAGAAAAAGAGAATGCAGAAATTTCAAGCACAAGGACTTTGCAGTTCCCATCATTCCTTCTTTCAGCTCTTCTTTTGCCATCAGGACACTGCTTATGCCAGATTCCACGGAGGATTTCATGGTAACAAAAGATGATTTGTCATTTCTCCAACATAAGAGAGATTAAATTCCAAATCCAGTGAAATATTCCTGCTTTGTGCTGAGAGATGCAACTGGCAGAAGGCAGAAGAGGATTTTCAGAGAAACAAAAGACTACTAATAATAGTACCAGGATCACTGTTAACCATAGCACACCAGTTACAAAAATAGGAGGTCACAACTAAGGGCTGCAAACCACAGTCTGTAACTGCTCTAAGAGGCATCTTGAAGAAGTTGTCACCATACTGCAGATAACTGATCTCCAACTGAGAGACAGAAACACCCCTCAAGTCACCACCTAACTCCACTTGCCTGATCAGACACTGATCTCATCACCAGTGCTATGTAACCAAAGCTTGACAGCTTCCCCAGATTCAGACAAAACTACATATTTATCTACATATTTACATATTTTATGTATTTATATACTTAAACCAAAAATGGACACAGGAGATGTCAAAGCACCTATGGTAAAAAGAACTGGTGCTTCAAAGCCTCAGAGGAAGTTCAGTCCAGTCAAAGCACACTTCTAACAGGTTCTTGCCTCTCTGAGTAGGATATCCACACTTTGACAGAAGTTTAAATTATCTGAGAAATTTAAAATTAATTTTAAAAGGTATCTCCAGAATCTGTAACCTGCCCTTAAAAAGGAATGCTACCAACTCCTTGCCATTTTAATGAAAAAAAATAATAAACAAAACACTTCTATTAGCCATGTTGGTATATCCCATATACTAGCACTCATCACTATTGCAATTTAGATAGACTTTAAAAATCAATTTCTCAAATTTTGCTCCTCCCCCTCACTTTAAGCAAGGTTTTTGTAATTTAGAAATAGCTAACAGTGAGAGAAACTGTTTGATCCTGCTATTTGCCAGCATAAGACATAAGAACAATGTGCACTTACACTGGAAGTAAAAGTAAACAATACACAGTTACATTAAAAGTATAAGTAAATACTATTAAATATTATCCAAGTCTATAATTCAGGACTATACTAGGTTATTGTGCTTTAACTATTTGGGCATGAAGACAGGGATGACTGCATTTTAATCCAAAGCCTTCATTAAACAAAATTAGCAGTCTCTGAGTACTCTCAGTTTAGGCTCAATTTTTTCTTTTTCCTTTCCAAAATACAGTAAGTTTCAGGTGGATACCCAGAGGAAAGGCTGGAGAGCAGGGGTAAGGAGGTGGTGGAAGATAAGGAAGGTAAGGAGGTTTAGGAAAAAAAACACACAAGGGGATCTGGTTAAGCAGCAGGAGAATAGGTATTCCATCAGCTACAAGACCTCATAATTTATCCCCTTTATGAAGAACTGAACTGTCCCAAATTCCAGTAGAGTCTTTGCATGGAACATCTCAGGTTTTCACTTGCAACTCCTGCTCTCTGTACCCCAGGACTTCTAAGGAAGAAAACAAGCAAGAAAACAGAGCTCTTTCAACACCAGAGGCTACTCCAGTATCCCAGAACCGCCACCTCACAACCAAACTGGAAAAAAAAAAATAACAACCACCCCAAAACAAACAAACAAATAAAACTTAAAAAAATAAAACAAACTATTGCCTTGCCAGTTGGGTCCACAAGGCATCTGCCAAAGACAATTGAAACATTATATAGTGCTGGATGGCAAGGGGCTGGCACCAGAGGAACACAGTCTGAGCCCAGCTGTCAGTGTAGCCCAGAAACCTCTTTTGAAGAACTCCCCCCTTTTCTTCCAAATCCTACACTCTGCCTTCCTGTAGCAAGGATTTCCAGATGTACCATACGATTTACAAAGGCTTAAGGAAGACTTTCCTGATTCTGCATGAAGAAAAGTAAGAAGCAAAGTATCCAGCTAAGGTGCCCCAGGAATTCCTGCACTGGAAAGAAACATTTCCAGCTTCTTCCTTCTTCCTGACTGTATGCTCTATGGTTTATATAATTGCTCCTTGTTCATCTTGCAGCAAGGCTCAAAGAACAAGCATCTGACTTTCAAATACATCCTTTCATCAGAAGCTAAAAATGATTAAAAGCACACAACTGGTTTGTGACTACACTGCTTTAGCAGACATGATGGAAATTACAGGATTTACCTAACTGGTGCTAGCTGCAGGAAGCTGTGATAAGAGCTGAGTTTCAGCAAATGCTACCTCTTTAATAAATCACCTTTTCCACATTCTCAAAACCCCTTCACAGTCAGCATTCTGGTTTTACTAAGTTTTTTTTTTTTGTGTGCTACTGTCCGTATTTCTCGTTGAAAATGGAAGTGTGACCTTTATAAACCACACCTGCTTGAGTCACAGCTGAATAATTTTTGGGTTGTAAAAAACCCTGTAGAGAGCTAACTCAAACCAGAAGACTTCATTTCTGTTGAACAATCAGATAAAAATAATAGCACACATGTGAGTGTGCATTATATTGCAATCGTTACATAACTTTTCATACGTTTTTTTTTTTTTTTTTTAAAGTTTGGCAGGAGAAATTACAAGTGATGCCTTTAAAGAAGATCAGATCCTATTGGAACAAAAGGCTTGAACCAAGCTGAGCAGCCAAAGCAGTTGGTGGGAGATAGGGAAGCAGAACAAGATAACTACTTTTCCCAAACTGCCCTGTTGAAGGAGTACTTCATGCTTAAAAAAAAAAAAAAAAACAACACAACAACCAGCAAATTAAAAAACACAACTCAAAAGCAGAACTATTAAGAAGCTAAGGGCTGAGGCCTTCCAGAGTGGCCTTGTGGAATCTTTTCCATACTTCCTCTCAGCATTAAGCTAACAGAGGCTTTGCTCAGGGTTAAAACAAGGTACTCTTTTATTGGCCTCATTTCCTCTGTCTTTTGCTTCTTTTTTTTTTTCATCTAGGTAACAAGCAAAGTGCAAGCTGGATTGGTTTCAGATTTTAATTATGTTGTCCCATAAAAAGTGCAAAGAAGACACATGGGCTTTCCCCTCCAGGAAAGCCAAGGGGCATGTTCCAAACACACCCAAAGGAACTTCGTGGGTCTTCATGGGTTTGCCAAACTTCCTCTAAAATGCTCTCAGAGATACTGAGCCCAGCCAGGTCCAAACAAGCAATGGACAAAGTGTCAGATGGAGGGATGGGAAAGGAAGAAGACTCTTCCAAGACCTGCATAACAGTAAGAGAGCAGAGTGCTAAGGAAAACCACCCATTTATCCCAACTTTCTGCTCTGTCCCTGGTGTCCACTCCTGATCGTTACCAGGGGACACACACTGGAGCAGATACACATGTCCTGACCCACAGGTCAGGACAGAATTGGCTGGGTTGGAAGGGACCTCAGAGATCATCAAGTCCAACCCTTGATCCACTCCCGCTGCAGTTCCCAGCCCATGGCACTGAGTGCCACATCCAGGCTCTTTGGAAATATCTCCAGGGATGGAGAATCCACCCCTTCCCTGGGCAGCCCATTCCAATGGCTGAGCACCCTCTCCAGAAAGAAATTCTTTCTAATGTCCAACCTAAACCTCCCCTGGCACAACTTGAGACCTCTTGTGCCCTCTTGTCTTGCTGAGAGCTGCCTGGGAAAAGAGCCCAACCCCCCCCTGGCTCCAACCTCCTTTCAGGGAGTTGGAGAGAGTGATGAGGTCTCCCCTGAGCCTCCTCTTCTCCAGCCTCAACACCCCCAGCTCCCTCAGCCTCTCCTCATAGGATCTGTGCTGGATCCCTTCACCATCCCAGTTGCCTCCTTTGGACCTGCTCCAGCACCTCCATCTCCTTCCTGATCTGAGGGGCCCAGAACTGGACACAGGACTCGAGGTGTGGCCTCCCCAGGGCTGAGCACAGGGGCAGAATTTTAGGAATAGTTCAGTTTCTTAGTGCAGGCACACAAATACAAAAATATAAAGCAGTTTTCTTGCTCTATTACCTGCATGTCAGGTCACCCCGGGACAAATCGGAACCTTTTGACACCGGGACAGGTTCTATAGCACCTATAAACATTTGTCCACCCCACCAGCTGGTGCTACCACCTATCCCTACCAGCTCTGCACACAGACACAGAGAAGCAAGGGCTACAAAACTTCCGAGGCAGAACCATACACCTGGTCCCTCCATCCATCACCTTTAATAATTCACGCACCATGACGCAGGTTTCGCTTCTCCTGGAAAATATTCCGCGCAGGTAACAGGCTTGGGAACAACACCGCACCGAGGCTGGATGATCCCAACTAACACCTCACCCACAGCCCTCACACTTCCAGGGAAAAGCCCCGGGGGCGCGGAAACGACCTCGGCGGTATTTCCACCCGTGGACAGGCGGACCCGAAGGAAAAGCGATGCCTGAATCCCGCAGCTCCCTGCCCGCCCTCCGGCCCTCACACCTGCCGGAGGAAGCTGCCCCCCTCCCTTGCAGCCTGCCCGACCCGGCCCGGTTCGTCCCGGTCCGTCCCCCTTCCGCAAGCAAGAGGCTTGCGGGAGGAAGGCGGCGCTCACATGGCGCCTCCGCATCCCCGGCCCGGCCCCGCCGCCCCCCTCGCACTCACTTCTCCCCCCCGCCGCCTCCTCCTCCTCCTCCTCCTCCTCCTCCGGCCAGCTCCTTGCCGCCGCCGCTGAGGTTATTGTTGTGGGCTCCCTCGGCGGGGGTCTCTCCGGGGGTCGTCGCCTGCGCCCCTTTCCCCGGTTCCTCCAAGGCTCCCTCTGAGCGAGTGCACAAGCCCCGCGTGGGAAGCGGCAACCCCGGGCCGCGGCGAGAAGCGGGCGGGCTGGCCCGCCTTAAAGCGGCGGCCAAAGGCGGCGGGAAGCGCCTGGAACCGACACCGGAGCTCGGCGTGCCGCCGATGCCCGCTCCCGGCGAGCCGAGCAGCAGCAGCTCCCGCAGCAGCGCCGAGCGCCAGAGCCGCATCATGCTGCGCCACTTCCCTCCGCCGACTGCCGGGGCCGCCGGCCCTGCCGCGACGATCGCGCCCCGCCGCGCCCGCCCCCTCCCTCATCCCATTGGCGGCGGCCGCGTAACTGTCAGGCACTCCGCGTTCTCATTGGTCGGCCGCCACGTCAATCCCGGTGGGCCACGCCCACCCCCTCGGCCGGCGGCCAAACGCCCGCGGGCCGCTGGGGTCCGGGCGCGGGAGGCAGCGGCGGAGGGGGTGGAAGGGGCACCCGGGGAAGCGGGGCCTGGGGCGGGGATCCGGGATGGGGATCCGGGGGGGGGGGGATCCGGAGGGGCGGAGCGGAGCAGCGGGTCCGCCGCAGGGCCGGGCGGTGACGGGGATCGTCGGCGCGTAGCGGGCCGGGGCCGCCGCCCCGCACCGAGGTCACCCCGCCCTTCCCGCAGCCTCCATTTTCTGTCCGCCCCGGTTCTTCACGGGGATGTTTGAGTAACCACCGCACCCCCCCCCACCAGGAGGCCGGCACCTGAGGGATGGGTGCTCCGGGGGTGTGCGGAACGCTCTTGATCTCATAGTGCGGCTTGCGCGGGGTTGGACGCGGGATGGGCTGGGGTTTAGGTTGCCATGGATACGGGCGGGTTTGAGCCAAATTGTAGGGTTTGAAGTAGCACCGGCAGAGAGGTGGGGAGGGGCCACGGGCTGGATGCTCCCACCCAGCAGCCCTGGGCGTGCAGAAGCCACCCGTGGAGGCCAGGAAGGGCCATGAAGGGCTTGGAAGACAAAAGCGTGTCAGGAATTCCCAGGGAGTGCAGAAAAATCCCCAAAATCTTCGCTGCTGTTCATGTCCTGGTCTCCTGGGGGCTTCCACAGGGTTGCAGTGAAGGGGCCGCTGCGTATCGTAGAATCCTAGAGTTGTCTGGGTTGGAAGGGACCTCTGAGATGATCAAGTCCAACCCTTGCTCACCTCCAGGACATGCTGTGGGCCCAAGCCTGAAAAAACAGGCAAAAAATAAAGCACCTCGAGGTCTAAATGCTTTGGGTGAGGCTTTTCTTCACGTTCACACCTCCAAACGTGGAATCAGAGCCTGAAAATGCTGCTGCAGCTCACATCCTGAGCGTGGGAGCCACCGACCCGTGGAAACGCGATGCCAAGGGCCACACTGGGAATGGCAGAATTCCCTTGGTTGGAAAAAGACCTTCAGGATCATAGAATCATAGAATAGGCTGGGTTGGAAGGGACCTCAGAGATCATCGAGTCCAACCCTTGAACAACTACCGCCACAGTCACTAGACCATGGCACTGAGTGCCATATCGAGTCGCTTTTTAAATGTCTCCAGGGACGACGAGTCCACCACCTCCCCAGGCAGCCCGTTCCAATATCTGATCACCCTTTCCGTGAAAAAATTCTTTCTAATATCCAATCTGAACTTCCCCCGGCACAATTTAAGACCATGCCCTCTTGTCTTACTGAGAGTTGCCTGGGAAAAGAGCCCAACCCCCGCCTGGCTCCATCCTCCTTTCAGGGAGTTGTAGAGAGCAATGAGGTCTCCCCTGAGCCTCCTCTTCTCCAGCCTCAACACCCCCAGCTCCCTCAGCCCTTCCTCACAGGACTTGTGCTGGATCCCTTCCCAGCCTCCTTGCTCTTCTCTGGACCTGCTCCAGCACCTCAATCTCCTTCCTGAGCTGAGGGGCCCAGAACTGGACACAGGACTCAAGCTGTGGCCTCCCCAGGGCTGAGCACAGGGGCAGAATCCCTTCCCTGGACCTGCTGGCCACGCTGTTCCTGAGCCAGCCCAGGATGCCATTGGCCTTCTTGGCCACCTGGGCACACTGCTGGCTCCTCTTCAGCTTCCTGGCAATCCAGACTCCCAGGTCCCTTTCTGCCTGGCTACTCTCCAACCACTCTGTGCCCAGCCTGTAGCGCTGCATGGGGTTGTTGTGGCCAAAGTGCAGGACCCGGCACTTGGCCTTGTTGAAGCTCATCCCATTGGAGTCAGCCCATCTCTCCAGTCTGTCCAGGTCCCTCTCCAGAATCAGATCGTGGAGTCCAAGCCTGAGGAGCACTGGAGAATGGATGCAGGGCTTCAGCACAAGTTAGAAACCTCACTCCCTGCAGGTGCTGAAGCTTCTGGTGCAGTTGCCAGCGTGTGTGAAGCATCTTGGAAGTCGGGGATTTCGCAGTTCCTCAGTGAAACTTTTTCCTCATGTAACCCAAGTGCTAAATTTGTCCTGGAGGAGTACAAAGCTACACCAGTAAATTGTATCCCTTATGGGATAGGGGATGAGATATGTTGTCATCCCAGCACATCAGTAATGCCAGCGTGGAAACTGATATTTAAACTTCCACTAACATTCTCACTTTAGAAACCATCCTTTTCTGATCCCTCTGGTGTTGTATTACTGCTAAATTTCCCTGTGAAGAATTTACCCCTGCACTGAGGTTTATTTCTTCTGGTATATTTATCACACTGAGAGGAAGAGAAGTTGTAGTTGTGGATTAAAATGTGCTTGCTGCACGCTTTATTGGAACTGTTTTACTCTGAAAATACCAATATTTTCTTTCCCACCACCTCCTAAATGGAAAGTTTCAGCTGCCCAGGTGTAGTAAACTGCTCTTAAAGACCCCTGGAAAACACAGAGGGGTTTTTGTTACCTGTTTGAGATAATCCCTACAAACAAGATATTCAGAATAGCCCTTGCTTATTCTTACACCACAGCACAATTGCCCTCAGGTGTTCCCTCTGCTAAGAAATTGCTAATAAATTGCTAATAAATTGCCACAGCAGCCAGGAGAGTTTTTGGGAGGCTGTTTGGAGCCAGTTGATAAGCTGTGCCTCAGCACACCAATGGTTTTCCTTCCCACTGAACAAGAAAGCTTGAAATATCAGTGTGGGATGTGTAATCCTGGCCCACAGTTACTTCACATAAAAAAAAATAAATAAAAAAAAAAAAATGCAAAGCACCTACAGTTCTCACAGACTTATTACCTTACCTATTACATTTCCTGGAACTAATTCTGGATTGCCATTTGCTAAATCTTTTTGGCAAGCAAATTACTGACTCTTTCATCCTGCCACCCAACAATAATATTTCTCCTCGGGTTTAATACCATTATGTAAAAATACTCTAAAGATAGAAGTCCCTTAAGAAGCATCTTTTCCCTTCTCTGCTGCTGTAAGACCAGAGACAACAAGCAGACTCCCAATGTGTGCATTTGGTTGCTAATTGAACACACAGTTCTTCAGGTACTTACAAGGCTCCCTGCTGATTTTTAGGTGATATTTTTGGTGTTACAGATGTGATCTTTCACGAGCCAGCTGTTTAGTGACTGACTTGGTCCAAAAACTTGTCTAATTCTGGTATAAGGGGGGGGAAGAAGAATGCAAAATGTAACCCTCTCTTGCAGTGCTCTGGTTTCTGTTGTGGGATGGAAAGAAAAAAGAAAGAAAGAAAAAAGAAAGAAAAGAAAAGAATAAAGAATAAAGAAAATAAAAGAATAAAGAAAATAAAAGAATAAAGAAAGAAAAAAAAACAATTCATTAACAAAGATATCTGCCTTTCTTGAGAGTACCCCATGTTACACATCCTCGACCCTACACGAACTCTTTCATTTTACTCATTTCCTTTTTTTTTTTTTTTTTTTCCTAGCCTCATGTGCTATTGCTCTCTTCCTTTATTTAACTTTTCAGTATCACTCTCACATCAGCAACCTCACAACAATTCTTCAATAAAGCTTCTCCAAAAACCCACTTCAAGACATGAAACCTCATTTTTTTACTCCCTGGAAATTCCCTCGTGTGTGGTTTAGCTCCTCGGGGCAGAAAAAAAAAAAAAAAAACAAGTTGCTCTGTGTGTGGAACTGCAAATACACAGCTGAGGAACAATGCAAAATGATAAATATAGTTTCAGATTCACAAAGTTCAAGGGCAGCAGTGACTCATCCCCTATTCTGAGAACTTTTGCTGCATATTTCAGGCCAGCACTCCTTGCTCCTACTATGACTAAGCCTGAGATGTCTCACCCAGTGATTCTCTCCTCCCAAAGGCAGAAGTGTAACAGGGAATTTAAATTAAAGATGGATTATTTTTGGTTTAAACTTTTAAAATAAGCCGTAAGAAATGTAGCAAATACATCCATTTGCTTGTTAAAAATATCATATACCAAACCAACTGATTTTTGGTTTGATCCAGGGGTTAAACTGGGTTTTCCCATACCTCAGAGAAACCCCCTCTAGATTTCCCTCTTGAACTGAGTGGTATTGCTCAGTTCTGTGTAAAAAGAAGCCATCTGCTCAGCCATTCTGGGTTTCAGGTGGTATCCCAAGAGAAACAAAGAAATAAATTAAATAAAAAAAAGAAACCCAACCAAAAACCAAGCCAACAAAAAAAAAAAAAAAAAACAAACCAAAAAAAAACAAACCACACTATAAAAAAATTGGTTTCCAACGGAGTGCAATTTGAAATTGAAATTCCCTGTAGCTTTTTGTTTTGAGCTGGTTACACAACAGGCAGCAAGCAGAAGCCCATGGTTATCTTTTTCATTTCCAGAACTATCCATGGACCTTTGTAAGATGGAAATCATAAGAATTTAAGCCAGCGTGGTCCTTCTGTAAAGAAAAAGCAAAAAAATAATGCCTAGTTACTCACTTTTTAAGTATTTCCCTTAAGCTTTATTGTAGTAAAGTATTCCTACTATATCCCTCTACAAGTAATCCATATTTGAGAGGTTTTTCTTTCTAAAAGGAGGCATAGCAGTGTTAATCTTCTAGGAGAAAGGGCTCTGAAATGGAAAGAGGTCTTCCCAGTTCAAGCACATCCACTGATAACAGCTTTCAGGGGGGTTAAATCCTCCCATCAGATCAGCAGAGCAGATCTCAGATAAGCAGCAGAAAATTAAGGATTATCTTGACTACGACATGAACTGTTTACTTTGCTATTTTAAATGGTTATGGTGGCTCCATTTCATTTTCCTGCTGGGTGACGCTTTCCAAAAGAGACCTGAGGAGCAGACACTGCAGTTTTGTCCCTGTTTGATATTCCCACCACTTTTAGCAGCCATTCCTTAAAATTTTATTTATTTCTTTTGTGGGGCTGACTCCCTGCACATTTGGGTAGCACTGAGATACCAATCCAAATGGTGGCTCCATTTCATTTTCCTGCTGGGTGATGCTTTCCAAAAGAGACCTGAGGAGCAGACACTGCAGTTTTGTCCCTGTTTGATATTCCCACCACTTTTAGCAGCCATTCCTTAAAATTTTATTTATTTATTCTGTGGGGCTGACTCCCTGCAATTTTGGGTAGCACTGAGATCCCAATCCAAATGGTGGCTCCATTTCATTTTCCTGCTGGGTGATGCTTTCCAAAAGAGACCTGAGGAGCAGACACTGCAATTCTGTCCCTGTTTGAATATTCCCACCACTTTTAGCAGCCATTCCTTAAAATTTTATTTATTTCTTTTGTGGGGCTGACTCCCTGCACATTTGGGTAGCACTGAGATCCCAATCCAAATGGTGGCTCCATTTCATTTTCCTGCTGGGTGATGCTTTCCAAAAGAGACCTGAGGAGCAGACACTGCAATTCTGTCCCTGTTTGAGTATTCCCACCACTTCTAGCAGTCATTCCTAAAATTTTATTTATTTATTCTGTGGGGCTGACTCCCTGCAATTTTGGGTAGCACTGAGATACCAATTCAAATGGTGGCTCCATTTCATTTTCCTGCTGGGTGATGCTTTCCAAAAGAGACCTGAGGAGCAGACACTGCACTTCTGTCCCTGTTTGAGTATCCCTACCACTTTTAGCAGCCATTCCTTAAAATTTTATTTATTTCTTTTGTGGGGCTGACTCCCTGCACATTTGGGTAGCACTGAGATACCAATTCAAATGGTGGCTCCATTTCATTTTCCTGCTGGGTGATGCTTTCCAAAAGAGACCTGAGGAGCAGACACTGCAGTTTTGTCCCTGTTTGATATTCCCACCACTTTTAGCAGCCATTCCTTAAAATTTTATTTATTTATTCTGTGGGGCTGACTCCCTGCACATTTGGGTAGCACTGAGATACCAATTCAAATGGTGGCTCCATTTCATTTTCCTGCTGGGTGATGCTTTCCAAAAGAGACCTGAGGAACAGACACTGCAGTTTTGACCCTGTTTGATATTCCCACCACTTTTAGCAGCCATTCCTTAAAATTTTATTTATTTATTCTGTGGGACTGACTCCCTGCACCTTTGGGTAGCACTGAGATACCAATTCAAATGGTAGCTCCTTTTAATTTTCCTGCTGGGTGATGCTTTCCAAAAGAGACCTGAGGAGCAGACACTGCAGTTTTGTCCCTGTTTGATATTCTCACCACTTTTAGCAGCCATTCCTTAAAATTTTATTTATTTCTTTTGTGGGGCTGACTCTCTGCACGTTTGGGTAGCACTGAGATACCAATTCAAATGGTGGCTCCATTTCATCTTCCTGCTGGGTGATGCTTTCCAAAAGAGACCTGAGGAGCAGACACTGCAGTTTTGTCCCTGTTTGATATTCTCACCACTTTTAGCAGCCATTCCTTAAAATTTTATTTATTTCTTTTGTGGGGCTGACTCTCTGCACATTTGGGTAGCACTGAGATACCAATTCAAATGAAACATTCCCAGCTGGATTATCCAAACAGGTTTCTCTGAGCACAGAGGCACAACCTGTAAAGCCAAGTTACTATTTAGTCTAAGAAAATGAAGGTTGAAATGTTTGGGTGTAATAGCTCAGAAAGGCAACAAGGAGGAAAAGATTCAGAGGAATGATTTTCCTGTAAGGCAACACTTGAGGGAGTGACCTCAAGTGACAATGAAGAGAAAAAAAATTCAAGATCATCTTCCCCATGTCCTGCATCAACGAGAACAAAGCTCACTACTTGTCAGTCTTATTCCAGGTGAATATGGGCAGTGAAGGTGTAGTACAAAAGAAAACAACAAAAACTTCTGGGGGATTTGCTGAAGCTGGCATGAGGAAAGACTACAAAGGCCTGAGTCATTCTCGTTCATGATTAAAAGACAAAGTATGATTTATTTTCTTTTTAGTGGACGTGGTGGAGTAAGCAAATAATGGAAGGAGGGTTACTGAGGATGAGACTGACAGAAAGTCAGGGGATGAAATCAAACAAATGCATAGAAGGCACAGCCCTGCTGTTTGATTTCAAAGAAACAGAAAATAAGACAATTAAAATAAAACCCCAAGTGTTTGCAGAATGATATTAGACAAAATGCTCCTTTTTTCACTCATTTCCTAACCTGACTTTGGGGGAAGATGGTGTGCTATGGAAAGACAAGGAGCAGGAACAGTGAGTGTCTCAGGGCACAGTTTATTCCTCACTCTGATGGGGTGTCAAACAAAACCCTATGGCTTGGTTATCAGTGTTGACCTCCTTTTTTAACTAACTGGAAATTAAATCATGAATTAATAAATTGATGGGTATTAAAGGAGATAAAAAAGGAACTAGATTGATTTAAAATACAAACAAGCAGTGCTTCTATGTTCTACAGGCTACAATTACCCACCAACTGTGCACTAAACCCATCCACTGTTAGGTCTTTTCTGTCTCTAACTTCCAAAAGGGAAACCAGGTGAATATGAGCATTCTCTGTGCCCAAATAATAAACTGAGTTTAGCTCTAATGTTAAAATTTGACCTACAGGTAACCTTGATTTTTTTCTCCATTTGCTTGTTGCATCCATGGCAGCAAACAGATGGGGCCCAAAACCTTTTTCACAACTGCATGGACAAATTGCTTTGCAACTTCTGAAGTCTGGCCTTAATTGTTCAGTCCATTAACCACAATTTTTTCCTGCTAGTCTATTTCTTAGCACCTTTCCTTTTTGCCAGTGAGAAGCTGGGCATCCTCCCTCTTGTGCCTGATCAGTTCTAGTGCTTTCCAGATGGAAAAATCTTCAGATATCAGAACATTCACCTTCAGGAGCCAACAACTTACCCTCCTGAGAAGTATTCCCTGCTGCATCCAGCACTCTGCATATTATTTGTGCCACGAGATTCCTAAATCATGGTCTTGGAAATGAGTGGTGGCTGTGCAGAAGCTTCAGCTTACAAGGACACCCAGGCTGAGGAGCAGGGCTACCCATCCTCTGGGAAAACACAACAAATTAAAATCAAGCAAGCAAAACAAGCTGTCATGGAAACTGCCTCCTCCTAAGCAGTAATCCAAACACTTCTAAAGTCTCTGATCTCCAGAAGGCTCCTCTGGGGCCCACAGAAACCACTCTGACCAAGGGCAGGGAAGAACAGCAGCACCAACCCAAACCCTGCTACCCTTGAAATGGCAAAGAAGCAGCAGTTTCTTTCTGCCCTGATTTTTTTGGCACCTTCTCCTATCTGTTCCTGCACTGAGGAAAGAGGAATGGGCTTTTAGGGGATTTTATTTATGGGATTTTAGCCTTCCTTTCCCATCACCATGAGCTGCAAGCCTCCTTGCAAGCTGCAAGACTGGTGACCTCCAAACAAGCTGTCCCATAGGGACTCAGGGAACAAAACCCAGTGGTATTTTTTTTTTAATTCTTGAAGGGTAAAACCTTGAAGGAAGGTTGTTTTGGTTTGTTTCACCTAATTCTCTCTTTATGGGAAACACCTGACTTTCTCCAGGAGGTGAAAAGCAGGAGGCAGGGAATGATGCACCAGGGTGTTGCTGGTGACTGGGGACACACTGCCAGCAGCACACAAGGAACCACCACACTCCAAGGGTATTTAATTTTTAGACAAGGCCTTTTCAACAGTTCTGCAACAGCAGGGGCTGAAGATTTGGAAAACTGAATTCAAAGTATTAAAAAAAAAATAAAATAAATTGGAGCAATCGAGGTTGGGAATTAATCTAAACGCAGAATAAGCAGTTATTTGCCAATAATTAGTCTAGTGCTTAAATGAGTCTATGTTCACCCTAACTTCCAGGGAAAAAAGTAAATTAAAAAATATTATATTTTTGGTACATTTGGAACATTTGTGAAGGTGTGAGATTTGTGTTTCTTTTGAGAAAAAAATTACTGCTGTCAGAGAGCATCTTCACATCATCTCTAGCTGCTCCACAATGTGGCTTTTTTGTTGGTTTTTTTTTTTTTCTTTTCAAACAGGGCTTGAAACAACTCTCACTGAAGTGAGGACCTGATGAAAAAAACACACCAAAACAGATTCTCTACTTTTCAAACACTATTTTTAGCCTCCTGCATAGCTTCCATAGCAGTGTTAGACCCGATTATGTGGGCTTCTCCCTCCACTGACTGGGTTGAGCTGCTGGAATTTGGAGCATTTACAGGATCTCTGGTGGCAAAATCACTCATTCCCACACACCTCCCAAGGCTTGGCACCCCCCACCTCTCCTGAGACAGCTGTTGAGCTGGGTCATGCTGTAATCCATGGTATTGAAACAACCTGGGCTGAAAAATCTGGTAAGCAAGAGTTGTCCTCTTGGAGAAAGAGACATTTGATATCATTAAATCTGGGAAAGGTGGCTGGGGGAGCTTTGAATGAGCTGTGCCAGAGGGTGGCTCAAAGGAAGAGCAGGAGGCAAGAAATTTGGGTGATTTTGTTTCTCACTGTCTACTTGGCCTTGTTGTTAGAGATCATAGAATCATAGAATCACAGAACTGGCTGGGTTGGAAGGGACCTCAGAGATCATCAAGTCCAACCCTTGATCCACTCCCGCTGCAGTTCCCAGCCCATGGCACTGAGTGCCACATCCAGGCTCTTCTGAAATATCTCCAGGGATGGAGAATCCACCCCTTCCCTGGGCAGCCCATTCCAATGGCTGAGCACCCTCTCCAGAAAGAAATTCTTTCTAATGTCCAACCTAAACCTCCCCTGGCACAACTTGAGACCTCTTGTGCCCTCTTGTCTTGCTGAGAGTTGCCTGGGAAAAGAGCCCAACCCCCCCCTGGCTCCAACCTCCTTTCAGGGAGTTGGAGAGAGTGATGAGGTCTCCCCTGAGCCTCCTCTTCTCCAGCCTCAACACCCCCAGCTCCCTCAGCCCTTCCTCACAGGACTTGTGCTGGATCCCTTCCCAGCCTCCTTGCTCTTCTCTGGACCTGCTCCAGCACCTCAATCTCCTTCCTGAGCTGAGGGGCCCAGAACTGGACACAGGACTCAAGCTGTGGCCTCCCCAGGGCTGAGCACAGGGGCAGAATCCCTTCCCTGGACCTGCTGGCCACGCTGTTCCTGAGCCAGCCCAGGATGCCATTGGCCTTCTTGGCCACCTGGGCAATGCTGTCAGGCATCAAGCTTCACAACCTCCTCCCTACCCCTCCCACCAGGCAATTTTTAAATGATGCCCAAGCTCCCAGGTGTTTTGAATATTTAGATAAAGTTCCATTTGGTAGCTCGAAGGCCAAGCAGAGCTTCAGGCAATTGGATGTCCTTATAACAAAGCATGAAGCCAAACCAATGGTCAGGCTGGATAATAGGGTTATAGTGATATCTGGAGGGAATGCAAGCAGTTCTGGTATTGGTAGAGCATCCCTTACTCTGTCACATACTTGGACACAAAATAACCTTGTAAAACCCTCTGGTAATCACCCAAGACTTCATGGGCCTAATTTGAAGACAAATCTCATAAAGGCCCATTGGATATGATTTTTTTTTTTGTCTTCAGGCTCTCTGCATGAGGCTACACTTGCACTGGGTACTTGAGCATTGGATCTGCTGAAACAAAGCCTGAGCAACAAGACAAGAACCAAGCTGGGTTAGGGGGGTGTTGGGGGCTAAAAGGACTTGAAGAAAACAAAAGAAAAATGAAATATATCAAATATTTGGGGCCAGGAGGCAGGCAGGACAGACACATGTGACTATTCACCTATCTGTGGTTAGGAAAAGACATTTTTCTGGTTCCTCCCCAGCTTTGATTTACTGCACCATGTCCACAGCAGACTTACAAACTCTCACAATAGGATCCTATTAATCCTGTTTAATCAATAGATTAATTTGCTTTATTTTCCTGGACATCATGTGCATTCCAACACAGTTCTACTTAGCTTCACTTTATCTCACCTTGTACATATCTATAAGTTTTTCCCCAGGTTATCTCTATCTCCTAAGTTGTATCTCATTGTCTCTCAGCTGATACACTTCCCCAGAGAAACCATGATGTGAAAAAAGCTTTGATTAAATACTAACTCATTGCCTTCTAATTGCCAGTTAGTTACATTGTTTGAGATGTCAACATATTTTATTACTGTTAAAGGTGAAATTCAGAGCTGAAAAAAAAGAAAAAGCACAAGCAGTAAAACATGTTGTCTCTTTCCCCAGCATTATGATTGAAGGGAAAGGCAATAACTGCTCAGTGTGGCTCATTTAATCTGCCCTGATATACCCTGATATAAATACCTTGATAGAGCACACTGCCAAATAAATTCTACCCTTTGAAATAAAAGGTAAATCTTAAACTACTAGCAGTTGTTAATGATTACTAGAACTGGAAATAATCAATCAAAACCCACATGCTACCGAGTAAGAATCTTCTACAAACATCCTGAATGCAGAGATTATACTCTTTATTTTAACAGCTAACAGGGAAAAGGTTAATTTATGTCTCATTACTAATCTACATAACAAGAACCATTAACTTATGAAGTTAATGAACTGAGACATCCACCAGCTCAGCCCAGTGGCTTCAGGAAAAACCTGAGGGATGTGAGCAGTGGAATGTTGCTGCTCAGTTCCCAAGGATTAGGAAGAACTTCAGTCCCAGGGTGCTGAGACCCTGACCCAGGGTGCCCCATCCCTGGCAGTGTTGGGTGGGATGGGGCTGGGAGCAGCCTGGGCTGGTGGGAGATGTCCCTGACCATGGCAGAGGGTTTGGAAGATGAGTTTAAAGTCCCTTCCAACCCAGCCCAGGCCATGGTTCTATGATGTGCAGCCTGGATTCATCCAGCTCTGCTCAGGATTGCCATCAGCTTAAGCAGTGGTTTTGAAAAAGAGAACCAGGAGGAACTCTGCTCTCCTCACAGAGTAGTTGTTCTGAAAAAAAAAAAAAATTTAAAATATTGCTGGGGGTTTTGTTTTTGGTGGTGTTTTGTTTTTTGTTTTTGTTTTTTGTTTTTTTTTTGTTGTTGTTGTTGTTGTTGTTGTTAGCTTTTTTTTTTTAATGTCTTTTGGGTTGGTTTTTTTGGATTTTTTTATCCCTGAACAGACTGCACACAATTGGCTCCAGCACCACCTTCTAAACGTGGCAGGGAGGAGAAAAGGAAGGAGCACCTTCCACTGTGTGTTCCCACCCACTTATTTTTCTGCCCCTTGTGCACTCCTAACGTCGAGGCAACATCCACTGGGATGTTGGGATTCACATCCTTAAAACTGGGAGAGCATGGTGGGCATGGGATGAGGATGGGGGGAAGCCTTGCAGCCACTGCATTGCTGTCACCCAGGCCTGTGGGAACCCCATCCTGGGAAGTTTCTGCTCCAAAAAGAGCAGCAGTGGAGCAGACTGGCTTCAGCTCAGCAGGAGCAGGATTGAAGCAGTTCCTCTGTACCTCTGTAACCTGCCCAAGGGCATGGGTAATGGGGCAGCTGTGCTGCAAAAAAGGAGGGAGGAACCTTTGAATGCAGACTGCAGAGTTCATGTTGTGAAGCCAACCTGCCTGTTCCAGCTGGAACTCCAACCACTTCACCTTCACCTCCTTTCAGGTGAAGGCTTTCAGGGCAAATGGATGGATGTCCTGGTTTGGGCCAGGATAAAGGTGATTTTCTGTCTGGTACTTTTGCTTTCAGCTCAGTCTCCTGTAAGTAGCTGCACTTGCTGAAATGAACAGCAAGTTTCTCAGATGGTGTCTGCTTCTGGGACTGATAACACTGATGTTTATAGTTACAGCCAGAGCCTGGTGTGCAGAGCCAAGGCCACTGCTCAGCTCTGAGGAACATTTTACCCTCCAGAAGGAATAAAGAGGTCCCACCTGCAGCCTCCTTTGGGGAGGAAGGGACAAGACAGATGCCAGAACTGACCAAACAGAGGATTCCATCCCCTACACCTCATACTCAGGATAAATTGGAGGGATCACGAGGGTCAAGCTTCCAGTTTCCAGCTTCCTGCCCTTCCTGCTTCCCTTTCTTTACCCGTTCCCTGTTTCTTTCAGCATCCTGGGAGGATTCCATCCACTCCTCTGCCTGTGACTCTGATCTGTGCCAGCCTGAATCTCTGTGTTCCTCCCTCCAGCTCCCAACTGCTGCTGACCTCAGGATTCCAGCCTGGACTTTCCCAGGGCTGCCCTGCAGCCTCAGGGGTGACCTGAGAGTTACTGGGGGAAAAGGGGGGAAGGGACATGGGATCAATTTTCCTGTATATTTGTATATATTTGGTAATTTTTCCTATTTATCATTACTGTTTCATTAAAGTTGTGTAGTTTAGTTTCCAACCCATAAGTCTCTCTCCTTTCTTTATCAGGGAGGGGAGAGAGATTAATAGAGAGCATCTGTTATTGGATTTAATTGCCAGGCCAGTGTTAAACCCTGAAAATGGAGAAGATCATTGCTGAACAGCCTGGCAGCCTGTTACACATTATCTGGAAGCAGCGTGGGCAGAGGGGTGGCCTGAGCCTGTCCCTGTCCCTGCTCTTCCTGCTCCATCTCAAGGAGAAAGGGATGACCCAGGAAAGAGGCAGTCCTCTGGGTTACAGCTTGTATCTGTGCAAAAGTCCAGGCAAGTTTGTTCCAGGGCCAAAAAGAGAGGTCATTTGGATAAATCCCTTCCTCAAAGGTGTAGGAAGCTGCAGGAGATGCTGGGCTTCCACTGAAGAGAGCTCAGAGAGGGGAATTATTCCTGGGCTGCATGAGAAGGAAATTATTCTTAACCACTTCTCCTCCCTAAAGAGCTACATCCCTTTTAACCATATCCTAATGATGATGAGAGCAGAAAAGCAATGGGGAATGATGTTACTGGTAGCCATGCAGCACACATAATAATTAACAAAGCTAATTAGATTAGGTTTGAAGCAAAAAAACCTCTCTGATCCACGTTCCACAAGTGATCCTATAGGATTAACTACAAAAAAAGAAAAGAAAGATAAAATCCAGGCCTTGCAGTGCCATCTTACACAGCAGAATGGCCGTTTAAAGAGGTGTATTTTACACCTCTTATTAATAATCTGTTTCCTTTCCCTGTGACAAACCTTTTTGGGTTTTTTGGTTTTGGGTTTCACTCAGCACAACTCAGTACAACAGCTTGTACACATATCTGAGAGGAAGGACCCTCTTCCCATGGCATTTTATGGGATCAGCCACCCTGCTGCAGGTAGGTTTCCACCCCCCCACTGATCTGTTTTTTTAGGGGGTTCTTTTGGGTTTTTGTGGGGGTTCTTTGGGGGTTTTGTGCAGCAGGAGGCAGGGGGTGGAAGCACAGCTCCTGGCACAGACACAGTGAGGGGTGCTCTGAGTGCTACCCTGAGCATCCAGGCTGGTGCCATGAGCAAACAGGAGCAGAAATTATTTAGCAAACAGCCAAAGGCAAAGGCTTATCATTTTTATATTTGCCTTTCAGAGATAAACCTTGTTTAAAGCAGATAAACCTTGCTTAAGCAACAGTTCTGAGAAATAAAAAAGAAAGGGGAAAAAAAAAAACCAACACCTTTTTTCTGCTGCGGGGAAGTTCATCTTTTGTAAAGCCTGGAGGAGCAGATGCTACTGTGTTCCCAGGAGAGGAAAATCAGGAAGGAAGTGAAGACCATTATCCAGGAACTGGGAATGATTGGAAGCAGCTGGAGCTGGGAATGATTGTCCTGTGGCTGCTGCCTGTCCCTGCAGAGCTGGGCTTTGGTTTCCCTTTAACTCCTTTTACACCCTGAGGGACACCCAGGCCAAGGCTGGCTGCCAGCAGGCTGGCAGATTAGTTTAGGGAATGGGCAGATGCTGCCCTAATCCCACCTGGAACCCATGCCAGAACCCAAACCCTGCATTACATAACAGGGTGGAAAGGATTTCCTAGCTACCCACAGCAGGGTTTGGATGGACACAAGGGAGGATTTGCAAGCAGGAGTGGGGCCCAGTCAGTTACAACCCAGATGGGAAGAGGGAAAGAGCCCCTGGAATGTTTCCAGGTGTCCTGCACCCAGGACCCACATGCTCATTGCAAACCCTTGGCACAAACCCCAAGAATTCAACCAGACCCACGAGAGGTTTTCCCTTTTGCTTTCTCAGGTGTGCAATGCCATCAACCACATACCTAGGCCTGGCTTCTCCTCACCCCAAAAAAACATCCAGCAAGGAGCATCACTGCTGCTCTCACCCTACAGACATCTTCTGCAGCCTCTGGATGCCAGCAGCATCTCCAAGGAGCTGAAAATAAATGAAGGGAGGGGGGGGATTTCAGCAGCCTGGTAGTACCCACACCACACAAAGCAAGCTTTCCCTGGCCCTAAACTGTTAACTAAAGAAATGGCCCTGTCCTGCTTTTGTTAAACTGAACAGTTACCTGGGGATGATGTTATTCGCTTGCATTTTGGGGTCTGCTCAGTCGTCCCAAGAGCCCCAACACAGGGTGAGTTAAAAAGAGATCATTTCCTGTTGATTTGGAGGTTAAAACAAAACAAACCCCTTATTTATGTCACTGCTCAAGCCCTGCTGAGATGACAGCTACCTTCAGCTGCTTTGGGACACGCAGGCACCATCAGCCATGGCACTAAAGAGAGCACCAGGGATGAGATGAAAACCAGGAGCTACAGCCAGGAGCATTTCCTAAATCAAGAGAAGGAGCCCTTTCCATTCAGCTGCAAGTGCCTGGAAGTCCAGAATATATTTATAACTTCCAGCTGAGGAGAAGTCAGCTAAAGCCCCAGCCTGCAGCAGAGATTCTCTGCCCTGCCTGTGACAACAGGGCCAAACCTGCAGATGTTTCTTTGCTGCAGCTCTTCAGAAGGAAGGTGGTGGCCTCCTTCATGCCAAAGTTTTGCAAAGGTATTAAAAGGAGTTTTGTGTTGTCTGGCCATCCCTGCAGCCTCCTTTCTGACACCTCACCCCTTTGCTTTATGGATTTCTTGCCCAGAGAAGGGCTCTTGCTGGCAGCTCCCTTATAAGGCAAAGCTTGGGGCTCAGCTACTCCTTTAGTTTTTAGTCTTAACTGGAAAAAAATAAACCTGTGCTCTGGTAAGCCATTGCACCAGTGTCAAACTGGACAGAAGAAAACAGAATTCCTCTTTTTTCCACCCATACCACTTTGCAAACCTTTAGCACAGGTTCCTGCAAGGCTTAACTCAGAGCTCTGCTCCCTGGGCATGGCAGTCATGCAAACAATACAAAAACTAAGGAAAAAAAACCCCATCAAACAATCTCTTGCCATCACCTGAGTTCTCAGGAGGCTGGGAACTGACCCATCCCTCCCAGGAGGTCTCTCACAAACAGTACCAGAAAATGGGCAATGACACACACAGCAGCCCAACCCATTTCCTTTCGAGCCTTTGGCTAAAAAACAACTTTTGTCCCAAACCCAGGGACTGCAAAGCTCTTTGAAGACCACAGGCACTTCAGTCACTGCAGCAAGAGTCCTGAGAAGCTAAAGGGAGGGATCATAAAATCATAGAATCCTAGAATTGGCTGGGTTGGAAGGAACCTCAGAGATCATCAAGTCCAACCCTTGATCCACTCCCGCTGCAGTTCCCAGCCCATGGCACTGAGTGCCACATCCAGGCTCTTTTGAAATATCTCCAGGGATGGAGAATCCACCCCTTCCCTGGGCAGCCCATTCCAATGGCTGATCACCCTCTCCAGAAAGAAATTCTTTCTAATGTCCAACCTAAACCTCCCCTGGCACAACTTGAGACCTCTTGTGCCCTCTTGTCTTGCTGAGAGTTGCCTGGGAAAAGAGCCCAACCCCCCCCTGGCTCCAACCTCCTTTCAGGGAGTTGGAGAGAGTGATGAGGTCTCCCCTGAGCCTCCTCTTCTCCAGCCTCAACACCCCCAGCTCCCTCAGCCCTTCCTCACAGGACTTGTGCTGGATCCCTTCCCAGCCTCCTTGCTCTTCTCTGGACCTGCTCCAGCACCTCAATCTCCTTCCTGAGCTGAGGGGCCCAGAACTGGACACAGGACTCAAGCTGTGGCCTCAAGTGTGGAAGAATATTCAGGCAGTGGGTACATATATAAGACACAAATATATTTATAAGACACTTGAGCTGGAAGCCAGGTTTAAGCCCAAGCATCTTCATGCTTCATGCTCAGCCCAGGCCTCCCAATTCCTAAATTGTCACAGGTGAGTTTGGACTTAATTCTGAACACCACTGTGACATCCTGGGGAAAGCTACTCAGTTGTCCAACCATCCTACCCCCAAATCTCCACAACGAACACTTCACTGCTGTGTAAAGCAGAATAAACATTTGCCCAAAACAAAAAGCCCAGATCCAGGCACAGATTCCATGAACTATTGAAGCAAGGTGACAGGGATGATGATAATCTGCTGCAGACAGGGCAGGCAAGGACAGCAAAGCCAGCATCAGCCTTCTCTGCCAAAGCAGCAGCAATTGCCTTGGCACAGTGAAACAGTAGAATTTATCATCTCTTTGTCCATGGTTAGTAACATCCCCATTGATTTTTCTATCTGTCTGACTTGCTCAGAGGCTGAAAACTGGAGCTACAAGTCACCCTGCTCTGCCAGGCAACCCAAAGGAGGTGACTCCCTTCCAAACCTGCCATGCCCTCACTTCTGTGGTGGCTTCTCAAGAGCATTCAGCTGGAGTCACGTCATGGGGAGGAGTTAAAAAAAAAAAAATAAATAAAAAAAGTCATGCTAGCTGAAGGGACAAGCTGAAAAATGGCAAAATGTCATCTTAGAAATACTGTTGAGGTGATCAGAAGGAAGAACAGGAAGTCATAAAAGCTACTGGAGGACCACAAAAATATTTTTGACTGGGAGGTTGGTAGCATGAGGAGAAGAGCTGTGGTTCCTTTTTTTTTTTGTTTTGTTTTTTTTTTGGGTTGTTTATTTCCTTGAGTAGCACCTCCACATGTACCACAGTGATGGCTTAGCCCAAAATACCATTTTGTTTGTGTGCTGGAAAGGGAGGAGGAGAGAACTGAAGAAAGAACAACGCAGACTGGGTATGCAGGAACGAGGGATATTTTTGTTTCTTTTACAAAGTCTTTAAGCCCCACAAAACAAAGCGTGTTGGAGCAAATTCAGCTGCTTCTGAGCCAATCTCCCTGTTTCCTCCATACCCAAGTTACTTCTCCTTTTAGCAGCATGAAGAAGAAGTGGTTGGAAATAATTCTGCTGCAGCAGCAGCATCAGCCCAGGCTTTTCCGCTGCATTTTACAAAGTTTGAGAAGGGGCCTGGGAGGGAGCTATCAGCATGAATAAAGCAACCAACGGGAAAAAACCCTCAAACATTAAAAAAAATAAAACAAATTAAAAAAAAGCATCCATCCCCAGCATTTTCCTCATACCACTGACATGAATTATGCAAGCATTGACACTGCTGCTCAAACATCCCGGCTCCATCCCGAGCTTCCTTGCTGCCTCTTTTACTTTGGAAGATCTCCAGGGCAAAGATCTTTCTTCCAAGGCTTTCAAGTGCTTAGCACACTGCTGGCATCCTAAAAAATCTTGTAAAACCCCCAGGAGTGTGTGTCCATCCCGGGTTGCTACCAGTAAGGCTGGGTTTGGGGGTTATTTATTTCACCGTGCAGGGGAAATAAATCAGATATCCCCCTGATCCATTCTAAGCTCCTTATAAATTTATAGAAAACTCAAAGGTGATCCAGCAAACTCAAGCTACCCAGAATTTCCCCGACGGAGGAAAAAGTTGAGACAGAAATTGCGTCATTTTGCGGGAGGGGTCTGGGAGAGGGATTGGAGCTGCAGGGAAAAAGCTGTGCAGAGGCACAACCTGCAGGGCTGAGCTGATACTGCACTTCCAGGGCTGGAGCCAAACCAGTTTGTTGCTGAAGGGAAAGCTGGATCTGGATAAAAAGGGGTGATGGAGGTGAAGGGGATAAAATAGTCCTGGGGGCTGAGCATCCAAATGCACCTTTGGCGGGAGTGGGGGAAGTGTTCTGGGTCAGGAACTGGCTGTAGGGCCAGGCCCAGAGAGTGGTGCTGAACGGGGCTGATCCAGTTGGCGGCTGTGGTGTCCCCCAGGGATCAGGTTTGGGCCCAGTTCTGTTTAATATCTTTATTGATGATTTAGATGGGGGGATTGAGTCCATCATCAGCAAATCTGCAGATGACACTAAGCTGGGAGGAAGTGTGGATCAGCTGGAAGGCAGGAGGGCTCTGCAGAGGGACCTGGACAGACTGGAGAGTTGGGCTGATCCCAACGGGATGAGGTTCAACACAACAACCCCATGGGGAGCTCCAGGCTGGGCACAGAGTGTCAGAAAGGGACCTGGGAGTCTGGATTGCCAGGAAGCTGAAGAGGAGCCAGCAGTGTGCCCAGGTGGCCAAGAAGGCCAATGGCATCCTGGGCTGGCTCAGGAACAGCGTGGCCAGCAGGTCCAGGGAAGGGATTCTGCCCCTGTGCTCAGCCCTGGGGAGGCCACAGCTTGAGTCCTGTGTCCAGTTCTGGGCCCCTCAGCTCAGGAAGGAGATTGAGGTGCTGGAGCAGGTCCAGAGAAGAGCAAGGAGGCTGGGAAGGGATCCAGCACAAGTCCTGTGAGGAAGGGCTGAGGGAGCTGGGGGTGTTGAGGCTGGAGAAGAGGAGGCTCAGGGGAGACCTCATCACTCTCTCCAACTCCCTGAAAGGAGGTTGGAGCCAGGGGGGGGTTGGGCTCTTTTCCCAGGCAACTCTCAGCAAGACAAGAGGGCACAAGAGGTCTCAAGTTGTGCCAGGGGAGGTTTAGGTTGGACATTAGAAAGAATTTCTTTCTGGAGAGGGTGATCAGGCATTGGAATGGGCTGCCCAGGGAAGGGGTGGATTCTCCATCCCTGGAGATATTTCAAAAGAGCCTGGATGTGGCACTCAGTGCCATGGGCTGGGAACTGCAGCGGGAGTGGATCAAGGGTTGGACTTGATGAGCTCTGAGGTCCCTTCCAACCCAGCCAGTTCTAGGATTCTATGAAGTTTCTAAAGAGTTTCTAAACCAGTTATGAACAGAAGCATCAGAAAAAAAAGGGGGAAAGAATGTTGAATTATCATATTAATAATGATTTTTTTTTTCCCACCTTGAAGTTCTTTTCCAATGAGAAGGAATTAGACACCCTAATTTGTAACACCACCTCCTTCTCCACCAAGTCCAGAAGACTTGGAGTCCACCCAAGCATTTTCTACACTGAACACAGGGGGGGGGATAAATGGCCAGAGGAAAACATTCCTTACCTCTAGGTGAGATTCCTGGTCGTCGGGGAGCTTCCTGAGCTGCTCTGCACCCAGCCTGCCTGCCTGCCCCTTCCTCCTCCATCTCCTTTCTCACTGCAGTTTCCCAAACTCCACATCCCTTCCTCCTTGGCACATCACTTGGACGCTCACGCAACACCAAGAACATCCCAATGCAATTCCCAGTGTATTCAAAAGAGCATGGATATCACCCCAGCAGGCTGCTAGAGCCAGAGGAGCCTAGGGCTGAAGGACACCCACTTATCAAGGGCAGGGCAAGGCACCAGTTTGCCCTGGTTATCCCAATCATGAGGAGGGGAGGAGGAACCTGGCTGGGTGCTCCCAGCTGTGCACACATCAGAAAGAACGGGGTCCTTTCAGTTCCCCCCTCCCCAGGCATCTCCATCAGGCTTGTTGACTGCTCAACCACTCCAGAGCCAATGAACAAGAAAATCTCTGCCCTGATGTCTCTCAAAAAGCTTCACTTCCACCTGCAGAGCAATTTTTCAAAATTGGCTCCACTTGAGGAGTTTCAAAGGGGCCGCCCGACAACTGCCTACAAAATGTCAGCCTTAAAATATCAAAATAGCCTCAAAATATCAAAATAGCCTCAAAAATATCAGCCTTAATATCTGCCCTGGGAAGGCCAGGTACAGCTTGAAGACACTGATTGCTCCAGGTAATTCAGTCACTGTGCTTTGGTCACAGTTTTCTGGGTGCAAATCGACTGGAATAAACTATTTCAAATCACTGCAGACATTCATATATTCTTTTTTTTTTTTTTGGTGGTGGAAAGTCATATGGAGGCAATCATCACATGGGCATCTGGGAGGCATTCCAGAGTAGAATCAAAGAACTGTTTTGTTTTGTTTTTTTCCTCTTTGTTGCTATTCCATAGTTTTCTTCATGTGGAAAAAACCTGAAAACAGTCAAGCTTGCATTGTTTCTTCCCTTTCTTAGGGCATGGAGAGGTGTCACATCCAACCTGCTTTAGATCTCACCTGCACACAGGACAGATAAATGGCAGGCACACAGCTCTGGGAGGGAGATTTCCTGAAGCTTTGGGATTTATTGCTGGAGTCTTCAGGGTCAGGAGACCTCTTGCAGACCCCTCCTTGCTGCTGCATCCCTGCTTGTGTTTTCAGGAAAGAAAACCAAGAGAGATACCATGGAAAAAAAGATTAATGTGGATCATCAAGAGACAGGAAAGCTGCCTTTCTGTGAAGTATATGTGTATATTTATATATCTATATTTCCTTTGCACTCTCCCTACAAGCCAGCAGGGTGTGCCTGCAGACCAGCTTTCCTATACAGCCACAGCTCCTTTTTTTTTTTTTTTTTTAAATTTAAATGATGCAAATTCCCTTCTTTATGCATCATAGCTTGCTTCAGACCAAGGAAAAAAAAAAAAAAAGAAAAAAAAAAGAAAAAAAAAAGAAAAAAAAAAAAAAAGAGGCCATGCACCCAATTAAACAAACAAAAAAAGGCTCTTTCTTGCTGACACCACCCTGACACCTTCCTGCAGTTTCTCCCTAAGAATGCAGCTGATCTTGGGCCAGCCCTAAGCTGAGGAAGAGGAGTCACTTCTGCTTTTCTAATCACCCCAAAATAACTCTCCTACTCCTCTTCAGGCTGCCTGCTCTTAGGCAGGTCCTGTTGGCAGCCTGCCCACCAGGAACCTCTCAAACTGGGTTGCCTGGGAAGGCAAAACCAGGACACAGATTTTGAAGCCATTTAGGAGCACTTTGTGCTGCAAATCTGAATGCTTGCCATCTTTTATTTTATTATTTTTATTTTTTTTTTTCCACGTTGCAAGATTGGGTGCAGCACTCTGGGAATTCACCTCTGCTGACCCAAAAGAGCTACAGCTGGCATCTGAGCTATTTTTTGACACTAATGCAAAAAAAGCTGTTCTGGATCACTCCTGAGGACCATCTGCTCTTTGTGACTGGAAAGCCATGAATTCACAAGCCAGGGAGTTTCAGAAATAGCCCAGTTCTAGCCCAAAGTGAGATGGCTCCATCCATCCTTAGGCACCTGCCTGACTTTCAGGGAGAGCTGAGGATGCTTCACCTCCCCTTAACCTGAACCCAGATCCAGAATCAAATTCACTGCAGCCTTGGCCCTGTCCCCTCTGGGTTTCTCCAGCCTGGGAACTGGCAAAAAAGGATTGGTTTGAGGTTTAGGTGAGATATTAGGGAAAATGTCTTTACTGCAAGAGTGGTGAGGCACTGGAAAGGGGGGTGGTGGAGTCAACATCCCTGGAGGTGTTTAAGAGGTGGCACTTCAGGAGATGGTTTGGTGATTGTGGGAGCTGGGTTATGGTTGGACTTGATGATCTTGAAGGTCTTTTCCAACCTTAATCACTCTATGATTCTATAAATATTGATTTAACAGCCTCCCAGGTGAGTGAAATTCTCTAAGGCATTCAGATAACCAAAATATGAAATAACCAGATCCCTACTGTCTTTCCATGTCTTAAGCCAGGACTGCCTTTTAGCTCAGTTACTTTAAAAAACAAATCAAAAGAAGTTAGAAGAATAATTTTCACCTTGCAGAGGTCATAAAAGCCAAACTCTAGTTTTAGTGTTTACAAAGTCTGAAAAACAGTTTGCAGAAATTATGGGAAAGCTAAATTTGCAGCTATTAGGTTCAATTTACATAAAGGGCTTTCAGGAGTGTCCTTGTTCCTACCAGACTGATATTCCATGTTAATTCTCATCTGAAGGAGACCAGAAAAATGCAATCTCTTCACCACCATTCAGGTCCAGAAAGATATTTTTGTGTGCTGGTGGCAATCTGGCACTTATGCAATGCCACATAAACCCCCTGAAAGTTATAAAAGATGTTTTTGCTTTATCAGTGACTATCATTTTGATGTGAAACCCACTTTAATGAATGCCTGACAACTAAACCTTTTACAGGAATGATTTCACTTGACATGAATGCATTCAGCTCCTGTTTGTTGAATGATATTCTGCTTAAACAGAGGAATTAAGTGGAATTCCTTGGGAATTCCCAAGGAATTAAGTGTCACTGTAAATCAAGGGTTTGCAACCTTTGCAGCACTCAGGACCGTGCTCCAAACCTCCCAGTGCACCCAGGACAATACTGGATTTAAGAGGGAGCTTAGGGGGATTTGCATGAGCAGAGAGTCAGTATATGCTATTTCAGAGCTGTTCTCATCACAAGCACCATCCAGCATTGGACAGAGAATATTTTTTTCAATATTTGTTTCTTTTTCCCACTGAACACAGGCAGACACAAAGCCAGACCCCCTGGACCAGGTGCTCACCACGTTCGGGTCAGGTTTGGCAGGCTGTGATTTTCCAGCTGGAGCAGAAACCTGACAGGTGAATATGCCTTGGGATATGCTCTGTGGCTCTTCCAGGCCCTGCAAAACATCCCTCAAACACATCTTGACTCATCCACTGGAGCATTGCATCTGATTTTTTTTGGGGACCCAAGGAGATGAGCAAGCTCCCAGCCATGGGGGTCTCCTACTCTCCATCACTTCTGCCTTCCTCCCAGAAATACAACAGGCTGCTAAGGTAGATCAGAGGGCAGAGGTTGTGTGGAGCTGATGACATCTCTGCAGCAAAAGGATAAAGCATTAAAAAAAATCTGGAGCTCTGTTTTGGTGTGAAAATCCCACCACCTTTCTTTACAGTCATGGAGTTAAGCAACGTGGCTTAATGGGGTTCACATCCAGAGGAACTTCTGCTGCCACTGAAATAATCTGAAGTAGTTCAGGGGTGGATTTTTTTTTTAAAGCTCCTCTTCTGCAGAATGAAAGAAGTCTAATATCTAGAGGGATAACTACAGAGATATCTATCTAGATAGATAATGCCCAGGTTTGAGCCTGGGACAAGTACTTTCCAACCTGCCAGAATGACTCAGAGTACTGAGAACACTGATTTGGAGCACTGAGAGACCCTGCAGGAGCAAGCAGTGAGAGCCACAGGCTTTCTGGAAAAATGAAAAACCCACAAAGCAGATTTTAGGTCTGAAGGGCAGCCTTGCCTTTTTTTCACCAGCAGGTGTCATGTGGAAATAAGATGTGGCCTCTCTCATCCTGCATCCCCTGCTTAAGGGCAGCAAGCCTGTCCCTGTCCTCAGATGGAGGTGTCTGGGGCACAGATTCCTGAGGAGGAGATAAATGGAGTTATTTTCCACCTGTGGTCCCTCAAAGGTGAATTACATCCCACTCAGGGGACCTGGATAACACTGCAGGAAGCACCTCTCACAGAGGAGTTCTCTGGTGGGACCTGCCACCCTTCCTTCTCATCTGTCCCTTTCCAAAAGTTGTGAACAGAAAATAAATGCAGTTAAATAACAAATTCTCATCTCACGATTTCTTAGCCACCAGTAAAAACTATCTAGGTCATTTTTTAAAACCCTTCAAGAGGGTTCTGCTCTCATTCAGTGGGATCCTCTATAGCCCAAATCTCTGGGTAAGCAGCCACTAGACCATGAAATCTTTTTATCTTCTGAGCAACAGGGACTGGAGTAAATAAAGTTGTAACTCTACTATGAACATTGGTTACTACAGTTTGTACAGTCAGGAGTTCTCTTTAATTTTGCTATGCTCTCTTCTTTTGGAGATAGGTTTTGCTTCTAACTCTGCTGCCAGGCAAGTGAGCATCCCTTCTAGAATCCACACAGCCTTCAATTTTCCTCTCCTCCTGGAACAAAACATGCTAAGGGAAAGATGGATGGTTCACAGAAATCAATTTTCACCAGCTCTGTGACAGTGTGGGAGAAGGAATTTCTGACATCCCCTGCAAAGCTTCAAGCATCCCCAGACCCACCTACAGCTTACAGGCTCCAGCAGCCCAAGCTGACGTTGAAACAGAAATGATTCATTCATAAAAATTGGTGGCTAATGTTTCTTCCATCAACCTGCTTTGAGCAAGAAAAGAGACTTAAAATTAAATTTTAAAAGGCCAAGAAAAGCAGCATCTCCTACTGAAATGAAAAGAGCTCTGGCAAAGCTGTAAAACTTCAGGGTAAGATGATGAGGTGAGCATCAGACTCACTACAGCTGGAGGGAAGGGAAAGATGATAAAAAAGAGATATAAATTTCTGGCCAATGCTCTACTGGTTGGTCAAAGGATTTGTTTTTCTTTCATAGTCTCTGTTGGACACAGCCAGTGCTTCACCTGGACTTGCCAAGGCATTTTTCTTTGCTGGTTTTTACCACCACGAAGGTGACTTCCATTGTGATCTTGCTGCTTTTCTGGCAAAAAGGAGAATGGGTGAGAATGGGTCATTTCAGACATGGAAGTCACCATCCTGCCTTGGAGGAATCCCAGCTCCAAGCACTGTGGTATTTTCCAGGCCAAAACCCAAGTGTTCCCATCTTGCTCTCCAGGAGATAACCAAGCTCAGTACCCCAACATCTATCAGTGGTCAAGTAAGGGGAAAATTTAAAAAAAATGGTTCAAGTAAACAAATCCACTCTGTAAATGTTTTATGTGGCCAAACTGGATCTTGCAAGGTGTATGGAGCTGCTCCTCAGCTGGTGCAAAGGGTATCAGTAAAGGATATTTACTCAGATATTTACTCAGCCATAACAGCCCTGGGGAGTGAAAGCCAAACCTTGTGACAGGGCAGAGAGAAATTTAATGGGGAAAAAAAAAAAAAAAAAAGAAAAAAGAAAAGAAGAAAAAAACAAAAACAGAAGAGAATTCAGTGTCATTTTTCAATCACTTATTCACAGGCAGGGCAGGGGGGCTGATGCTGCAGAAAGCAAACCAGGTTTTACCTTGGAGCTGTCACTTATGCTGAACTCTTGACATATTTTTTCACCAGCTGAGTATTTCCCTGCACTTTTTCCACCATCAGTGAAGGGATTGGCACTGAGCTCTTCACAGGGCCTATATTTTCTCCATAGGAGCCTCTCCTGACCAAAGCCCAGATTGCCAAACAAGTGGCCCTGGCTGCTACATCACTTACCCCTTTTACAGGAGGGAAGAGAATTACAATTTTTTATACATTACAATTATACTTATGATAATTAAAAAGCAGTTTTAATATACTGTGGGGGCAAAAAAGTGTTATTCTTATAGTTTTAGCTGCACATGTCAGAGCTTTGCCTCTGCCTTGAGCTAACCCTCCCATGGCCACTTTGCTTCCAGAGCTGCTTAGGTCCCAGAGCAGCAAATCCCCTGGGCATTAAACACATTTATTTACATTATTTACAACCTCCTCACACACTCAGCATTTGCTGCCAGCCTGGGGCAGCCACAACTAAATCACTTGCATGTCTTGGACCTCTGGTGGGATAGGGATGGTGTCTGGGGGGAAGAAATCAGCCTCCTGTACCCCTCACCCATCCTGTTTCTTCTCTTCTTCCCTTCATCTCAATGTTCCCTTCAAATAAAAATGAGTACATTGGAAATGTTTGGTTTTTGGTTTTTTTTTTCCAGGTCCTTCTGTTCCACGGACACCCCAGCAGGAGACCCTTCCATCTAGGAAAACAGGAAAGGTTTAGTCTCAATGATTTGACATTAAAAGTCAAATACTTCAACAATTATGCAATTATGACATTTAGCAGGAGCAGCATCCAAACAATGCTTGTTTGCATTTTCTGAAAGAGTAGACTTAAAAATATGATTTAAAAAAAAAAAAAAATCAGTGTAATTTTTAATGGAAAATAATTTGTATGTGTTCACAGAGCACTCTCATTCCTCCCTGGTCACTGACCACATCTGGTCCTCCACTACCAGACAAATAAAAAACAAACAAAAATACCCAAACCCAAAAAAAAAAATCAACAAAGTATAAAACCTTCCTTCCACAGCCATCTTCTTGGAGTAAGAAATCCCCACTGTACCCTTGTAGGGTAGAGCTAGGGGAGAGGTGCAGGGCAAGCATAGGTATTTACCAAGAAATATCTTAACCAGGATCCATGGGATTTATTAAAATACCACTAATAAACACACAGTTCTCACCAAAACTTAGGAGGTTTTCTGGAGCACACAGCAGGAACATGCAGGAACCTTCTTTCAGACCCAGCAGGACCCCCCTCTCTGTTTCATCATGATATCCTCTTGGTTCATGGGATGCTCCACCCATTTGCCTTTGTTGGCAGCAAATCCAATTGCAATTCCTTGTTAAATGTGGCAGGAAAATACGTAGGAAAAAATATTTCCCTCTCATCTCCATCTTGTAGAATGGCAAAGCTGGCCTTGGAGGATGAATTTAATTCCAACTCCCCAAAAAAACCAAAATCCCACAGAAAAATTTATACTATCAAGTAAGTCAGTGGCACTGCTATGTGGAAATGAAACTTAAAAGATGACAAGCTCAGATGGCAGTCCCAAACCTGTCAAGCTCTTACCCAAATCAGGTGCAGAGATTTAGTTGAATATACAGGTTTCTGGCTGCTGAGATTTGTGTTTCCTTTCTCACTTACTGAATAAGGGGTTTGTGGATTGATTAATTTTAATCAGGTTTCTCTCTGTCTGTCATGCAGACTTGTCAGATCTGATTGGCAGGGCATGAAAAAGGAATAAAACCCAAACAGAGCAGTGGAGAAGGGAGTCTCAGGCTCCTTCCCCCCCAAAGCTCCCACGTGGGGCTGGCAAGAGGTGAATCCTGCAGGGGGGGAGCTGGCAAGCTGGGCTGAGACAGCCAACCCAGGGACATGGATCCAACAGCAAAGGAGCCAAATCCTTGGAAACAGAGTCATGGAATCCTTTAGGTTGGAAAAGACCTTTAAGGCCATCAAATCCAACAATTAACTCAGCAGTGCCAAGGCCACCCTGTCCCTCAGCTCCACATCTACACAGCTTTTAAATCCCTCCTGGGATGGAGACTCCACCACTGCCCTGGGCAGGCTGGGCCAGGGCCTGACAACCCTTTGGGGGAAGAAATTTTCCCAAATACCCAACCTAAACACTCCCTGGCACAACAGGAGGCTGTTTTCATAGAATCACAGAACTGGCTGGGTTGGAAGGGACCTCAGAGATCATCAAGTCCAACCCTTGATCCACTCCTGCTGCAGTTCCCAGCCCATGGCACTGAGTGCCACATCCAGGCTCTTTTGAAATATCTCCAGGGATGGAGAATCCACCCCTTCCCTGGGCAGCCCATTCCAATGTCTGATCACCCTCTCCAGAAAGAAATTCTTTCTAATGTCCAACCTAAACCTCCCCTGGCACAACTTGAGACCTCTTGTGCCCTCTTGTCTTGCTGAGAGTTGCCTGGGAAAAGAGCCCAACCCCCCCCTGGCTCCAACCTCCTTTCAGGGAGTTGGAGAGAGTGATGAGGTCTCCCCTGAGCCTCCTCTTCTCCAGCCTCAACACCCCCAGCTCCCTCAGCCCTTCCTCACAGCACTTGTGCTGGATCCCTTCCCAGCCTCCTTGCTCTTCTCTGGACCTGCTCCAGCACCTCAATCTCCTTCCTGAGCTGAGGGGCCCAGAACTGGACACAGGACTCAAGCTGTGGCCTCCCCAGGGCTGAGCACAGGGGCAGAATCCCTTCCCTGGACCTGCTGGCCACGCTGTTCCTGATTTTCTCTTGTCCTGTTTCCCAATTTTCTCTTGTTCTACCACTTCTTTCTTGGGAGACAGCACCCGCCTCACTACAACCTCCTTTAGGTAGCTGGAGGGAGCTGGAAGGTTTTCCCTCAGCCTTCTTTTTCTCCAGCTGAACATCCCCAGGTTCCCTCAGCTGCTCCTCATCAGATTTCTGCTGCAGATTTCAGCTTCATTGCCCTTCTCTGGCCATGCTCCAGCCCCTCCATGTCCTTCTCGTGGTGAAGAGCCCCGGATAAAATAGAAGCTGTTAGCAAGAGAATTCCCTGCACTTCCTTCCAAGTCTTTGTGCAAGGAAACTGCCATTCTGCCTGCCTATTTTCTCATGAAGTAAAGGACTGAAACAGAACTAAGGCTTCAAAAGCAGGTTGCAAAAAAATGCCCTTCCCCCTTTGCTGCCCTGGGACAAGGTGGTCTTTAGGGCCTCATCCAACCCAAACCTTTCCCTGGTTCTATGAGCTGACCCCAGGATTTGAGGGGTGGCCTCAGCAGTGCCCATCCCACATTATTCCTGACGTTTTCCAGGATGCTGTTGGCCTTCTTGGCCACTGCTAGCACAGTGGGCACTGGGCACACTGCTAGCTGGCCAAACAGCACTTCCAGGTCCTTTTCCCAGTGGTTTGCATGTGCTGGGAAGGCAGAGGGCATTGCTTTGGGATGGGAGTGCCACCACGTAGCACCCAGTACCCACCCTCTGACACCCTAAGGATGGGCACCAGGGAAAAAACAACAAGAAAACCAAACAACCCCAACAACTTGAGCTTCTCCCTGAGCACAACCCGAGTCCCCCAGCAGCGTGCGGGTGTTCCGTGACCATTCCCAGCAAATCCAGAGCTCTTCTCCCCTCTTTGTTCCCTCACCGGCTCCGCTCGCCATCCCTCCCTTCCCTCCTGCCTCCTGCCGGGATTTCTCCCGGGCTCAGCACCCACATCCCGGGCAGGGCTTCACCATCCACCCCGGGGCCTCCTCGGGCTGTGGGAGCAGCGGGGATCCAGCGGGGATCCAGCGGGGATCCAGCCGGGATCCAGCCGGGATCCAGCCGGGAAGCTCCCGGGCTGCCTCCCACGGCTCAGGGAGCGGAGCATCCCAAGGGAAACGCCCCGAGCTGCCGGGAAGGAGCCGGCTGGGAACGAGGCCTTGGCAACTTGCGCCTTTAAATCCATTTTACTATTGCTGTCGTTTGGGTTTTTTCTTTTTTTTTTTTTTCTTTTTTTTCTCGCTAACTGCTTAATTGCAGCCATTTATCCGCGTCTGTCTCGGCCCCACACCCACAGATGCAGCCGCCCACGCCGGCCCACGCTCTGAGTCACACTCCCAGCTGCTGTCAAAAATTAAAAAAAATGAAATGAAATCTTAAAAATAAAAATAAAAAAATTTAATATTAAATAACATAACATAAAATAACATAAAATTAAAAAATAATATAAAATAAAATAATAAAAATAAAATAAATAAAAATAATAAAAATAAGAAGAATAATTAAAAATAGTAAGATAATAAAATAAAATAATATAAAATAAATTAAAATAAATTAAAATAAAATGATAAAATAAGATGAAATAAAATAAAATAAAAAAAACAAAATTAAATAAAATAATGTAAAATAAAATAAAATAATAAAAAAATAAAATAGCATGGCAAAGTAGCATAAAATAAAATAATAAAATAAAATAAATTAAAATAAATTAAAATAAAATGATAAAAAAAATGAAATAAAATAATAAAATAAATAAAGCAAAATTAAATAAAATAATGTAAAATAGAATAAAATAATAAAAAAATAAAATAGCATGACAAAGTAGCATAAAACAAAGTAATAAACTAACAAGATAAAATAAACTAACAAAATTAACAAGAAAATAACAAAGTAAAAATAAAATACAAATTTTAAAATAGAATAAAAATAAAAAATAAAATAACATAAAATAAAAATTAAATTAAAACTAAACTAAAAATTTTAAAATAAAATAAAACATAATAATAATAATAATAATAATAATAATAATAAATAATAATAATAATAAATCCCCCCCCACTCCCTCACAACCCCCAAACCTCTCCCTTCACACACGTGCTGCTCCTTAGCTCTATTTCCACAGATCCCTGGGAGCCAGCTGATCCCTCTCAGACCCGCACCCAGCAGGCTGCAGCCCTCACATTCCCGCGTTTTGCATCGAGTTGACTTCCATGGGGGAGCTGACCCTGGTGTGAAATTCTTGGAAATTTGGCTGGATCACTCAGCCAAAAATCAAGAAAAAAAAAAAAAAAAAAAGCGCCTTTATTTCCAATTAAAAACTCCTATCGTGCTCTTAAAAAGAATACAGATATAATATTAAAAATATAATTTAGAATAACAAGCACACTGGGGACAGCATCACCCTGATGTGTAGCCTCAGCCACCCCCTGCCCTTGACCTGGCAGACATCCCCCCTGCCGGATCCCCGGGTTTTGTTCTCCCGGGCACAGCATCCCTGCTCCCGGCAGCTTAGGAAGGATATCGAGGAGATCGAGGTGCTGGAGCAGGTCCAAAAGAGGCAACTGGGCTGGTGAAGGGATCCAGCACAAGTCCTGTGAGGAAGGGCTGAGGGAGCTGGGGGTGTTGAGGCTGGAGAAGAGGAGGCTCAGGGGAGACCTCATCACTCTCTCCAACTCCCTGAAAGGAAGTTGGAGCCAGGGGGGGGGGTTGGGCTCTTTTCCCAGGCAACTCTCAGCAAGACAAGAGGGCACAAGAGGGCTCAAGTTGTGCCAGGGGAGGTTTAGGTTGGACATTAGAAAGAATTTCTTTCTGGAGAGGGTGATCAGCCATTGGAATGGGCTGCCCAGGGAAGGGGTGGATTCTCCATCCCTGGAGATATTTCCAAAGAGCCTGGATGTGGCACTCAGTGCCATGGGCTGGGAACTGCAGCGGGAGTGGATCAAGGGTTGGACTTGATGAGCTCTGAGGTCCCTTCCAACCCAGCCAATTCTAGGATTCTATGATTCTATGATCCCTGCTCCCGGCAGGATCCCGGCAGCATCCCCGCTCCCCGCAGGATCCCGGTTCCCCGCAGGATCCCGGCTCCCGGCAGCATCCCTGCTCCCGGCAGGATCCCTGCTCCCCGCAGGATCCCGGATCCCGGCAGGATCCCTTCCCGCAGCCGCGCAGCAGCAGATGGTGGCTGTCGCTGGCAGCAAACCGGAGCCTCGGGGCCCTGATTTATGGGCACAAACACCGCCTGAATTGCTGAGAAACAGCTCGCTCGGTGGCCACAGGCACCCCGAGTTCAGGCTGCTGCAGGGTGGGTGGTGTGGGACTTCTTTGGGTTTGCTGGGAAGCAGCTGAAACGTAAAAAAATAAAAAAATAAATAAATAAAAAAAGAGAGGGCAGATGGGTTTCATGAAGTTGCCACAAGGATCGTTCCATGACGTGCCTAAGCTGCTAAATATTAAGAAAAAAAAAAAAAAAAAAAATTAAACTCAGGCCCTCCTCCTGAGCTTCCTAAAGCTGGTGGCAGAGCTCTCATCACCTCCCTGGGAGCAGAGGGATGTAGGAATTGGAGACCCAGGGACAAATTGTTTCCTTTTGCTCCTTGGATGTAACTCCACATGAAGTCCCTTCAGCACAGCAGGTCAGGGACTGAAAGCCACATCTTGCTGCTGGATTCAGAGTTTCCCAGTGACTGAGACTTGAGGTCACCCTTTTATTTTCTCCATCCATCCACCCATCCATCCATCATTTTATCCATCCATCCATCCATCCATCCATCCATCATTTTCTCCATCCATCTATCCATCCATCCATCCATCCTTTTTTCTCCATCCACCCATCCATCCATCCATCCATCCATCCATCCATCCATCCATCCTTTTTACCCATCCATCCATCATTTTCTCCATCCATCCATCCATCCATCCATCCATCCATCCATCCATCCATTCATCTTTTTATTTTCTCCATCCTTATATTTTCTCCATCTATCCATCCATCCATCACTTTCTCCATCCATCCTTCCATCTATCCATCCATCCTTTTTTCTCCATCCACCCATCCATTCACCTTTTTATTTTCTCCATCCTTATATTTTCTCAATCTAATCATCCATCCTTTTATTTTCTCCTTCACCCATCCATCCATCCATCCATCCATCCATCATTTTCTCCATCTATCCATCCATCCTTTTTTCTCCATCCACCCATCCATCCATCTTTTTATTTTCTCCATCCATCCCTTTATTTTCTCCATCCACCCATCCATCAATCCATCCATCCATCCATCCATGGGAGGAGGCATTACCCAAGCACATCCATCTCCTCCTGTTGTAAAGGAGCTCCAGGAGCTGGAGCCTGGTCGGATGGGGCTTGGAGCAACCTGGGCTGCTGGGAGGTGTCCCTGCCCATCCAGGGGGGTTGGACTAGATGAGCTTTAAGGTCCCTTCCAACCCAAACCAGTCTATCAGAGGATCAGGAGGGTGACCAGCCCTTACCACTCCCCCCCCAGACACCCCAAAAAGTGCCCAAAATAGGCTGAGTGACCCAGGGAGCATGGCAGGGTTCAGTAGCCAGGGATAACACCCCACCAGGCTTTTTTTTTTTTTTTCCAGGAAACAAATAAGTCCATAGCACTGCAGTACTGAGCAACCCCTTCTCCCTCTTTTTTTTTTTTTTTTTTTCCCCTGCTTGTTTTTGTTCATTTTCTTTCGTTTTGTTTTTGTTTGTTTTCAGGAGAAGCGGGGGAGGAGGGAGAGAAAGGGGTAGAAAAAACATTTCGTGATTTGGTTTCAACTGCATTGCACTTTCCCCGTGCTTTTCTTCTGCTCGCTGGGAGCCACACGTGCAAGTAGGAGAGAACAGCACATTTCACCAGCCTGAAAAACACTGCCTTGGGCCTCACCCAAATAAACCTTCCCCAGCTTCACTTCAACTTAAATCAAGTCTTTTCAACCAGACCTGCGACCCGGGGTAGCGAGGGGGTTTGAAGAAAAAAAGGTGTCAGATGGCACCTTGAGTTTCAACAACAGCCTCAAATATTTTTAGGTTGTTGATGGCCTCAGGAAGCAGCACAGAGCCCTGGCAAGTCCATTGCTTCCAAGCAGGAAGCAGTAAAGCAGTCGAGGCTCAAGGAGGAGACTTTCTGTCTTCCTTCTATAAATGACACGAAATACGTCAGGAGGAGAAGCGAAAAGAATCACAAAACCAGATGGAAACTGCCCCTTCTCCCTTCTTCCTCCTAACATAGCAGCTCTAAACGACACACACCTCAGAGGAGCTGCAGTTTCAAACGTGGTTGTTTATCCAATTATTTCCATACGTGTCTTATTTATTTAAGATCAAGACAAATACTCCTGGCACGCCTGCTCTCCCAGCATTAATCATCTCCCACAGCCCGGGCTGCCGGGGATGCAGGAGGTGGAAGGAACGTGACAGCCGTGTGTGGGTGGGCACGGAGGTGGGTGTTTGCCTGGTGGAGCAGATGTTTGCAGCAAGCCAGCCTGAATGTTAAAATTTAGAGCCTTCCTGGGGTCTTGCACAAGGTTCCTCGGTTGTTTTTCAGTTTAGTTTTGGAAAAAAAATTGATGGTTTTCTTTTGCCGTCAGGATAGGGCTGGTTGGGGCTTGGGGGCTGAGCCTCTCTTGGGGTGAGATGGGGAATTTGTTGCCCTTTGGGGTGGTCTCTCCACACCTCTTCTCATTGCCTCTGTGCCATGGCTGCTTGGCTGCTTTCCCCTTCCAACTTGGTTAATGCCATTTCTAACCAAAGGAAGGCTTTTGGCACCAGGAAACCTGATTACAATAATCCTGATTAAACACTCCTCAATTAAACACCCCATTAAATCTGTCCACAGCCAGAGTCAGTCCTGGAGATTAAAGCCCAGTGGCAGTGAACACCTCATGGGGGATTATGCCAGCTCTTTAGTAGCTGAACACTGATTTGTCTTGATCATAGAATGACTTAGGTTGGAAAAGACCTTTAAGACCATCGAATCCAAGTGTAAAATACTTCCAAATCCACCAAAGAGCCAGGTATCTTCTTACTTCCCATCTTCCAATAACAAGGAGACCCATAGGAGGAGATGCTGTGACCCAGCTGTGCCCACAATGAGGGTTTTTTTCCTTGACCAGCAGCATGACCCCATCCTTGTTGGGTACCCACTGCCTCAGCAGAGCCTGAGCTGGTATGACTGAACTGGTGGAAGGTCAGGCTAGCACAGAACAAGCTGAGAACAGGCAAATTTCACTCAAAAAGCAAAGCAAAAGCCAACCTCACCCACCTTTACCTTCTGCTGATGACTGCAGTAACACCAGAGAAGGCTTTAATGTCAGCAAAGCCTTCAGCAGTGTGATAGCATCCATCCTCTCCCATCCTTCCTGCTCCATCCTTCCCAAGCAAAGACCTCAACACAAGAAAAAAAGAGGCCAGCCCAGCAACTGCTTAAATACTCTTCTGCCTTTTTTTTTTTTTTTTTTTTGCTTCTTTTTTTAAAGAGAAACTTTAACCAAAGTTAAAGTTTAACCCACCCAGAGGAAATGTAATCAGCAAAGCCCTTGGAGAATGGGGCCAGCTGGGTCAGCACCACTGCTTTGGTTACAGCTGGGGAGCTAAATGTAAAAAAGAAAACCAAAAAACAAACAAAAATAAAACAGAAAAAAAAAGATTAAAAATTAATTCCTGTATTTGGTTCCATTCAGGAAGCAATAAAAGGGTGTGGGGGGGGGAGTATTGCAAATAGGAATCCAAGGTGACCTGCAGATCTGTCTCCCTTCTTTGAAATACATATAAAGAATTTTTAAAGGCTGGTTCTTCTGTTTTCTAGATAACAATAGAAAGAAAAATCTAAATGCAGTGGGTTTGCCTTCAGCCACAAAAACTCCAGGTTTACTTTGGGAGGAAGCAAAATGGCATCTCAAGGCCTAATACATTCAAGACTCCGGGTTCTCCAAAAATAAACCCGAGCATCACAAGGCAGGCAGCACTGCCAGCAGTCCCTGAGGGATCACCTGCCCTTGTCACAGCAGATTTCATGAGGATTTACAGAAAAATCACCTAGTGAGGACTCTGCTGTCTAACCCACCAGCCTGACACTGTAGGAAGAAATCTTGGGTGTACTCAACATTCTCATCCGCAGGCTGGGGCTGCAAGTGGCAGCATCTGGAGCTCTTTCTGAAGAGGTTATGATAAAGGGAGTGATGGAGGAAAGAAGAACAAAAAGGGGACTAAAATACAGGGTGACATGTAGGTAGATGTAGTGGCTAACAAGTTGCTTACTCACACCTGGGGAAAACCACTGGCTCAGGTGTCTCCCAGTATCAGAAGTCCTACTGGACACCTTGTTCTTGTATGGAGCACAGGGTAAACAGGGTCCTTACAGAGGAAAATGGGTGAGGGTTTATTCCCATGATGGAAAAGGATTGGTTTTGGGATGAACACTCAAATTTAACATCATGCTGTATTAGAGTATAAAATCCACACTGGCTTTCCTGATTAAATCAGCGTTTTCCGAGCAAAGGGGGAAAATTCTCTTAAGCACCACTGAGGGATGAGCTGCTTGGAAGGGCCCTGTTTCACAGAGTGAATTTGTCACCATCAAGTGAGCCTTGTTAGAAGCTCTTTGATGTGTTTCCTGCATGCCTGGAGGTCACCAGCACTGCACAAGGCAGCAGCAAGGCCTCAAGGGAAGAATCAGAGCATCCCACTCCCTCCCCCTCCTCCTCTTCCTCCTCCTCCTCCTCCCAGCAGCCTTTGTCGTAGTGTCTTCCTCTGCTTATTTCTCTGTTGATGCATATTGGTTGAGAAATGATGATGCTGTTGTTATGGGTGGATGTTAAGAGCCCTGCCTAGACAAGCAGAATGATTTCAGATGCTGTGTTAAGGCAGCATCCCACGAGCATCCCCACTCCTGAGGAGGGGAATTAAAACCCCATACATCTCAGTGGGACCACTTCCCTGCCTCATTTTTTACCCTGGTGAAACAAAAGGAACTGTCACCTCCACTTCAACACAGTATTTAGGTTTTGGAGAGGGAAAAAAAAACCCAACAAAACAAACCCAACACATCTTTCAGTTCAGCAGAAGGGCTTGGGAGGGTGTCATCCAGCATCCCCCAGCCCTAGGTACAGCCTCAGTTCCCAGCAGTGTGATGGGTTGGGATGTGTTTAGGCTTGGGGGAGGGCTGGGGGAGAAAGAGCAGCTTGGTGTGATGCAGCTTTGCACAGGTGTCTCCATCTCTCCCCCCCTCTGCTCTGCTGGAAAACAAGAGCAGCCTTGACAAGGGTGGGAGCAGCATCGCCTGCACCCACTCACCTGGGGAAGCAAACAGCCCCTGCTCTCCCAGCTTGGTTTCCAGCAGCTTGCCAGGCTCCCAGCCAGGTAGGAAAGTCCTGTCAGGTGAGCAGAGCACCTCTAGATACCTAAGGAGGTCATGGATTAACCAGCTTACTGACTCAGGACAGGGGTGTTTGAAGGGGTTGCAAAATGTCATCCTTATGGGGTGAAGCTCAGTAATAAGGAGAGACCAGCCAGGATTTGTCTGAGTCACCTGTTTGCTATTTATTTCTCTGGATTTCCAGGATGCTAAGGTGGTGCCCACCCAAAAAACTCTGGGCTCAGCATCATGATTTAAAACCCTCACGGCCAAAGTCATCCATCACACCCCCTGCTGCAAGGTTCAAGGCAAAGGGGAAGGGGGGGGAAGAAAAGGCAAACAAAATAAATTTTAAAAAGGAAAATTAAAAAAAAAAAAAAGGAAAAATAAAAAAAAAAAAAAAGGAAGACCCAAAAAAAATGGTGACCCTCAGCCACCACAACCTTCTCTGGGAGGAGCAGGACCTCCAGCTGGACCCAGCCAAAGCCTCCTCGTGTGCCTGCAGGTCCCAGGGATGTGGGGGGTGATGGCAAGGATCAGGGTTACTGAGTCCCAGTTTCTGAGCAGTGAAACCAGGACAAGAAGCTGTCTGCAAGCTTCTAGAGCCAGGAAAGGGAACGGTGCCTCTTAATTTAGCAAGGGGAGTAATATAAAAAGAGCTTTCCCTATCTCCCACCTCCCAGCCCTCCTACAGACTGACTTATTTTAGTGCCTGGCTACACCCCGGCATGCAGAAAACCATTAGGGTTGCCAAACGCCTGTTTCAGGAGACAATTTACAGAGACAAAATAATTGTGTTTTATTCACTGCTCCTCACCAGAGCACCCGAGGCTGAGGCTGGCCAGAAACCTCGCTGCCAGCTCCTGAAGTTGGAGCTCATTTCACTGCCTGCTTTGGAGCAGGCTGTGACTTTGGGGCTTTTTCCCCAAATTCCAGAAAGTTTGTCTGCTCCTGGCCATGCCCCCCAGGCTGCAAGGGCAGCAGGAAGGACCAGGCTGGGTCCTGCTGGTTGTTCCAGGGGGGAGGATGCTGGAGGGAAGGTGGCCACACGATGTCACAGCTGCCAGCAACCTGGGGACTTGGAGTTTGGAGAGTGAGGAACAGAGGCTCCCAGCTCTGGTGGGCTAAGAAAAACCTCCCCTCCCACACCACCTTTCATCAACACGGAGAGAATCAGCCCGAGCCATAAATTAAGACCACAAAGTCCTATATTAAGACCACAAAGTCCTAAATTAAGAGCCAAGAGGATGGCTGAGTGCACTGTAGGAAGATGCCTGAGGAAAGAAGTCTCTTTTGGGAAGAAATCCTGCAGTTTCCTCACTTTTTCATGGACATCAGCATCTCCCTCCTGCTCCCAGCAGAGCCAAGCTCTTAGGTTGTGCCCTGACACAGGGTCCAACTGCACGAGCATCTCAGCATCCCAGGTGGCTGTGCTAACCAGACCCTTTTCTTAACTTCTGACCAAGTTAAGTCTTTCCCATGACAAAGGCCCTTGCAACAGAACTCAGTTGCTGATGAAACATTGATAAAAATTTCCACTTTAAAAATAAAGGATTCTCTGTTAAAAAAAAAAAAAAACCAACAAAAAAAAAAACCCAAACCAAAACGAAAACCATTCTTACTTTATGGAGTTTCCTTCTAATAATATTATTTTTACCTATTAAATTCCATGTCAGAAGTAGTTATTGTATCATGTCATATTATGACAAGAATAATAGTTGAAATCTGCTCATTTTATTTTGCATTAGAATCACAAAGAGCAGCTGTTATCTGGTACTGCTGGAGACATCTTTCCTTTGTTCCAGATCAAAGTGGCTCCGGTCTGTGCCCCAGTGAAGCTGTCAAACCATTTTGTTACAACATGAACAAGAGACACTTTGATCTGGGAAACAAAGGCAAGGTAGTTTAATCAGTACCAAGCCCAAACCACTCCTGATTTTAGCAAAAGGAGAAGAAGAATTGCTGAAGCTCTTGTGCCATGTTGTGCTTGGGAACTGCAAGGCACGTAATGAGCTGCTGCAAAAGTTGGGATGGCAAAACATCCCCGGGCACTGACCACGTTTTGAGATACCCCAGAAGCTTTTCCTCAAAATTCTAAAAAAAAAAAATAAATCCAAAATTCCAGTTTATGGAACACTGAAAATACCTGGTTTGGCTCTAATAACCAAACAGGTTATTTCCCTTTGTGGCATTTCACAAGCATCTGGAAAATCTGATCGACTTTATGCCTCTGTCACTTACTGGTTTTCTAAAGCATCAACTTCAAGTGGTTTCTGCTAATTTGTTGAGCAGGCTTCCACACAGATGTGCTGAATTCTTTCTGCTGATTCTTTCAGATCTCCTTGAAAAAAAAAAAAGAAAAAAGGCAGATTGAGTCTATCCAGAATATTTCAGAAGCACATTTCAGTTTCATAAAAGTCTCAGGATAAATAACCTAGGACTTTTCCTTTCATTTATGACACATCTATAGATTAAAATATTAAATTAAATAAATAGCCCAAGGTTTTTTTTCCTTATATTGATGATACATTTGCAGATTAAAATATCAAAACAAACAAATAGCCTAAGATTTTTTCCTTATACCGACAACACATTCGTAGACGAAAATATCAAAATAAAGCCAAAGTATTGAGAGAAAATATCAAAATAAGGTCTTATTCTATGAGTTGCACAAAATGAAGGTTGGAGATGGTGGAAAGCCATTTCAGACTCCTTCCTTCCACAGAAGATTACAAATTCAGGGATGCAGGACTATTCCTTTTCTCACCCTACCCCTGAACTGCAGAGCATCTCTGCTCTCTGTTTTCTTTGCTGCCCTCCAGCCTTGATCATTGCTTTTATTTAGGCAAACTTAAAGCCAGATTTTTTTTTTTTAAAGGGCTGTTTGAACAGATGCAAAGCACAACAGCTGGATATTAATGCTACTTGGCAACACAACAATTTTAGGGCTTGGTTGTTTTTTTTTTTTTCTCCTCCTTTTTAATTAACGCCCTACCATATTACAACAAGGAAACAGTTTCCCTTCTTTTATTACCATCCTGAGCCAAGTATTAAATAAGATTTCATTTAATTAGCTCTTACATTCTCCTCTCTTGCAGGTTTATTCAGTAACACAAGGTTCTTACCCAGCTCTTTTTCTGGCAGGCAGATAAAAATCCTGCTGATGGTGGTGGGAACACATCAGACACCTCATTTACATGCAAGATGTGCTGCTGGGCTGTGAAAAGAGAGATATTTTCAGCCAGTCCTGAGGTTCACCTTTTGCTCTGCCTGCCAGCTGCTCTGCTCCCTGTCCTCTTTCTCCAGCACCTGGGGACATCACCAGCACCGTGGGGCTCATCCCACCTTTGGGTCACTCCTAAAACTGAAGCTTCAAGCTGGAGGTGCAAGGTTTGTGTGCTGGCACCCCCTGGTCCTGCTGGCATCACTCCTCTCCCCCATCCCCAGCTTTTTTCTGCAGACCAGAGGAGCCAGTTTGCCTTGCCCTGGTGTCTTGGATTGGTGGTCCTTGGCAGTGCTCCTGCTCTCCTCTTTAAGTTCACTCCCTAAGGTGTGGATCCTCTGGCCTTTCCACCCAGAGGGCAGCTTCTCAGCTCACTCGTGAGCCTGCCAGCAGCCTTGTTGACCTCTGAAGATGTGTGCCCAGGTAGCCAAGAAGGCCAATGGCATCCTGGGCTGGCTCAGGAACAGCGTGGCCAGCAGGTCCAGGGAAGGGATTCTGCCCCTGTGCTCAGCCCTGGGGAGGCCACAGCTTGAGTCCTGTGTCCAGTTCTGGGCCCCTCAGCTCAGGAAGGAGATTGAGGTGCTGGAGCAGGTCCAGAGAAGAGCAAGGAGGCTGGGAAGGGATCCAGCACAAGTCCTGTGAGGAAGGGCTGAGGGAGCTGGGGGTGTTGAGGCTGGAGAAGAGGAGGCTCAGGGGAGACCTCATCACTCTCTCCAACTCCCTGAAAGGAGGTTGGAGCCAGGGGGGGGTTGGGCTCTTTTCCCAGGCAACTCTCAGCAAGACAAGAGGGCACAAGAGGTCTCAAGTTGTGCCAGGGGAGGTTTAGGTTGGACATGAGAAAGAATTTCTTTCTGGAGAGGGTGATCAGCCATTGGAATGGGCTGCCCAGGGAAGGGGTGGATTCTCCATCCCTGGAGATATTTCCAAAGAGCCTGGATGTGGCACTCAGTGCCATGGGCTGGGAACTGCAGCGGGAGTGGATCAAGGGTTGGACTTGATGAGCTCTGAGGTCCCTTCCAACCCAGCCAGTTCTAGGATTCTATGATTCTATGTGGAGTCACTGCTGCACATGCCCAAGGTACAAACCCCCTGGGCACGACCTTAAGGGATGAGGCTGCTGGGACAGCACTTGTGTGAACACAGATGGGAGCAGAAGCAGCTCTGAGTCTCACCCCAAGCTGGATCAGCTGGGGAAACTGATGCTGCTGGAGGATTTGACACCACTGATGTCTTGCTAACGTGGCTTGTCACCTCAGTCTGTCCCCTGGGAGCAGCAACACGAGCTGGCAGCCCAGCCCAGCCTCAACTTGAGAAATCTTGCGGAGGTTTTTTTCTTTGGAGTGGGCACCTCATCCTTTTGAGGCAGCAATAATAACCTAAATCATGGCATTAGTCACTTAAAATCAGTTGGCATTTGCAAGGAGCCCTTGGGAAGGGAGACACAGCATCACATCACACAGATAAAATTTAGGGAGTGAAAAAAACCTCTGCCCTAAACTCATCAGCCAGGCACAGAGCACAAAGATCCATCCAAAACTGAGAGCATCACCTTGAAGCAACAAATCACAGCAAACCCCAGAGCCTTGGGACAAAGTCCCCTAAGAGGATGAGCTCCCAAAGTTTTATCCAGTCCAGCAGAACCCCCCCAAGCTGAGTCAGGTTGAGTCACATCCACCCAGATCAGGATAATCCTGCTGGCAGGTCCAGCTGGACCCTTTGCATCCAGAACCTCCAAGCACCTCCAGAGCTGTGCCCCAAAAGTGGAGCAAGGAGAAGTTTTGGGCAGGAGGAGGAGGAGGAGACCTTGAGCAGCAGCAGCAGCTCTGAGAAGGGAGGGGAGAGATTGATGGGGAGAGGAGGAAAAAAAAAAAAAAGTGGAGGAGAAAGAAGCCAGGGCAGGAGTGGGCGTCTGGTCCAGGTACTGGTGACAGCATGCCAGGAGGCTTTCCAGTCTGTGAAAAGTGCTCTGTGAAAGAAAAAAAAATAAAAAAAAATAAAAAAAAAAGGAAAAAAAGACATTCGAGCAGCGAGGTGAAAGGTCTGGAAAAAGCGAGGAGCGAGAGAGGGAAGGAGGAGGAGGAAACGTGGGCACAGAAGTAGGTGGTGCCACATAGCAAGTTTCTGATGTAGCCGGGAAAGGCATCCAGAGCTCCCGATTCCCAGTCCCACGCCTTCACCAGGAGACCATCTGTCCTCTCCCTGGGGGAAGGAGCCCCCGGGTCAGGCGAGAGCACTTCCCTCATCCCGTGAAAAACAGGAGGCGGTGCCGAGCCTCAGCATCACTCCTTGGGCTTCCTGTTCCAGCAGCTCTGATCCAAACTGGGGCTGTGCCTGCTGGTACCAGCTCTGGAGAGAGCATCATCCCTCCTCTGGGACCTGCCAGGCTCACCTGCCTCCCAGGATGGCTATAAAAGCATCAGATTTTATAATCTGATTTTATAATCTTATAATTTTATATATATATATATTTTATAATTTTATAAAAGCTCTGCGTTGGGTTTTTTATTTTTTTCCACCCTAGTGCACAGCCATAGCTAATCCAATTCCTCCCTCTGGAAAATGGTAAAGGTGGGTTTGGGGTGGGCTCTTGCCTGATGAAAGGTTGTCTTGCAGGACAACAGACACTCCCCCAGATTCTGCTGGGAGCAGGCTGTGGAGCAAAGCAGCCACATGGAATGGTTTGGTCTCTGTTTTCCCTTCTTTCCCTCCTCCAGCCTTAATTTGAAGGAGAATTTTAAGAATTTGTAGCATCACAGAATGGTTTGGCTTGGAAGGGACCTTAAAGGTCATCAAGATGCAACCCCCTGCGTGGGTAGGGTCATCCCCCACTAGACCAGGTTGCACTGAATTAATTTCTGGATAGTGACTCCTTTTTCCTGGCATCATTTGTGGATATGAGAGCAGGCACAACATTCCCATTCCATAGAATCATAGAATCCTAGAACTGGCTGGGTTGGAAGGGACCTCAGAGCTCATCAAGTCCAACCCTTGATCCACTCCCGCTGCAGTTCCCAGCCCATGGCACTGAGTGCCACATCCAGGCTCTTTTGAAATATCTCCAGGGATGGAGAATCCACCCCTTCCCTGGGCAGCCCATTCCAATGCCTGAGCACCCTCTCCAGAAAGAAATTCTTTCTAATGTCCAACCTAAACCTCCCCTGGCACAACTTGAGACCTCTTGTGCCCTCTTGTCTTGCTGAGAGTTGCCTGGGAAAAGAGCCCAACCCCCCCCTGGCTCCAACCTCCTTTCAGGGAGTTGGAGAGAGTGATGAGGTCTCCCCTGAGCCTCCTCTTCTCCAGCCTCAACACCCCCAGCTCCCTCAGCCTCAAGTCCTGGATGAAGGCTCACAAGCAGTGCTGGGAATGCCTTCAGGACACATCCCCAGGGCACTGCCTGCATCCCCTGGAGCTGCCAGCACCTGAGGAGCACCCAGCCTCACCTTGTCATGCCAGGTACCACCGGGGTGACCCACAGCATCTTCAGGTCTGGATGGGCCCTTCAGGAGGGTGCCAACCCACTGGCATGATGCTGGTGGCCTGGGTGTCTGTTGTTATGTTGCCCAGCACGATCCAGACCTGTCATCTTGAGCTTTAAAAAGGACCAAGCTATAGGGGATGTTGGAAGATGGGATCATCTTCATCTCCCTCAGGGTTAAGTGTCCACGCTCAGGAGGCTGAAACAGTGCTCAACACATCTGAAAAAAATCCACGGGCAGCTCATCCACAAAGAACAAGGCACCTGGAAACTTCAGAGAGCTTCACACTGAGGTAACAACCAGGTGGCCCCACGTCCCCTGGCAGCCCCAGCCCCGGGGGCAGAGCGGGGCTGGCAGCTCCTGCCAGCCAGGAGCAAACCAACCCAACCTCTTCCCATCCCATGGGAATGCAAACTTTTGACACCACTGGAGAGGCCCCGTGGCTGGAAGGTGTGTATTTACATCTCTGCTTTCTCCCCAGGAGGGGTGGGTGCCAATCCTGCCCCAGTCCTTTGAATGCTGCCAGTGCAGGATCCCTCCTTTGCCCTCTAGAAAGTTCCTCTCCCTGCATCAGACTCAGAGAACAAAGCACGGGGCTGTTTAGCCTCAGGATTTAACCACCTGCTGTAATACTTACTTGATCTAATCTTTTGTTTTAATTAAAAGCCTTTCAGTTTGGTTGGCAGGGTGGTTTTTTTGTTGGTTTCTTTCCCCCCCCCCCCCTCCCTGCACCCAACACAGACTTGCCACCTGCTTCACCAGCTCCCTCTCAGCCATGAAGTTCAAACTGAGCCTCTTTAATTGCCTCCAAATGTGTGGAAAAGGCTGGAAAAAAGCCACCAAAGTCACCCCAATAAGTAGGTGTTCAACCTCAGGTCCAGCCCCATCTGGGTGCTGCTTGGGGGATTGTCCCAACAGGACTGTTATGGACACCAAGAGAAAAATGGTTTGTGTGAGATGAGATTTAAACTTGGTTTCAAGCACTGACATGAATTCTTTTCTGTCTCATCATTAAAACCCCTGCAGTCACACCAGAGATCTCCTGCAATGGATGCCTTACCTTAAAATGGCTGCTTTGAATACCATTCCAACTTTTTTTTTTTTTTCCCCCTCTACAAATTTGAATAAAACCCAGACTTCACCAGCCAGCAGAAGCCTTTTGAGTAGGTCACTCTAGACGTGGAAGATCAGCAAACAGAAAAAAAAAAAAAAAAAAGAAAAAAAAGAAGATTCCTGTAGGTGCAACCAAGCCTCAGAGATGCCAGCCCCTCACCACAGCTCCTTGGCAAGGTTATGATCCACTCTCCTTCCATTTGTGATCCCTCCAAGCTTTAAAGGCTTTTCTTATCTTTTTTAGGAAGCAGAGCTCTAGCCCTTTAAGCCTGGCCACATGCTTCCCACACCAAAATAACTGGAAAACTCCCTATTTGTGCTATTCCTGGCATCCCACCTTTCAGGGCTAGCAATAGAGCAGGGAATCCCATACAACCAGCCCTATGGAGACACCTTCAGCTAACATGACCACCACCACCCAGGAGAAAGAAAAGCCAAAATATAGATAATATTCTTCTATATACAAAGATAAAGAAGACAACAGCAAAGCCTTGGGCACACCCAGCCAGCTGGGGACTTCCACACCTTTCTCCCTGCTTTGGGGGAGAGGGATGTGACAAAAGCCAAGCTGCCTTTGGGTCCATCAGCATCCTCAGCATCTGAAGCTCTGCTCTGCTTCCCTGCAGGCATCTGGGGAGCAGGGGAGATGTCTGTGTGCCACCCTGTGCCAGTGAGAGCCACCAGGATGTGTCACAACAGGCGGCGTGTCGTGCCTCACTGCTCTGCAGAGCAGTCAGCCAAGAGGATTAAAAAAAGAAAAAAAAAAGAAAAAAAAAAAGAAAGAAGGAAAAAAAAAAAAAAAAAAAAAAAAAGGAAAAAGAAAAGATTCAGATCTAATATGTGAGTGGGCCGGTATGTGCAAAAGAGATGAATATGAAGTAAAACATGCTGGATGCTACAGTAATAACTGGGGAGAGGCTGGAAGGCAGCCAGGGATGGGGGGGGATAAGGGTGGGATGCTGCTGGGATCAGGGTGGTGAGGATGAAGCTCCTGAATGAGCAATGAGGTGGATCCCAAGGGTGAGTCCTCTCCTCTGCAACCAGCACAGCTCTCTGCCCCAGATACAAGTGGTTTGGACCAGCTCTTGGGACACACAAGCTCCTGCCCCCCAAGATTTCTGGGTGATCAGAGCACTCTTCTGAAGATGCTGAACATAAAATGCCTCTTTGGGCACCCAGGATGCAAATTGATGGGTGCAAACCCCTAAATTCATGTTTATGGAGGAGGATGGGGAAGGGCTGAGGGGCTGAGCAACCTCCAGTGCCCACATCCCCCAGCCCATGGGGAAGAAGAGCTGGGTCTCCCCCTGGTCCCCTGGGTTCTCACTGTCTGCAGTCAAACACCCGTTTCCAAAGTGCTTTTGGTGGCACCAAGATGACTCATTACAGGGTTTCAAAATGTGTAAATATGATCACATCCTAATTCAGTGTCACCAATGAGCTACCCTGATGCTGGGGGGGTGGTGGGGGTGGTGACTTGGCTCTGCAGAAACCTTGGAAATTCCTGCCCAAACTGGTGAGGAAAAAAAAAAATTCATTTGCTTTTGAGTCACTGCAGGCAAAGAGTTAATTTTTTTTATTTTTTTTTTCTTTCCTCCTTATTTTGGCACCAGATTTCAATGGAGACTTCTGTGCAGTTTTACAACCCAGCACTGCTATATTTTGCACCACCAATTTACAACTGAGTAATAAGTAAACAGAAGATTTTTTGGCTACACGGGATTTTCCAAGGTGATTAAATAATTTTCTAAATAGCTCTGAGAACGAGGCTGTCTGAAATCCCCAAGGTAATAGGAAATTAATTGCATCCACACATGCTCTGATGCTATAGGAGGGATTCAAATTTACTGAGGAGGAATCTAAAATACTTAAGAAAGCAAACAAAACTGAACAAGGAGCCTTGCAATGTAAATTAAACAGTGAGCACAGAGGCTACAGAGGATTTCCTCCCCAAAAAGGCTCTGCCCAGCCAGGGACCATCACTGATGGTGCCACCTCTCAGGTGCACACGTTGGAGGGACCTCCCAACATTTTGTGACATGGACAAAAAAGGGTTCATGGAGCCCTTTAGCACCTCAAACTGCAGCCCCCAAGGGTGGTACTGACCCGAGGCAGGACTTACCTGAAGGACCAGGGGTCTGGAGCATCAAAGACTGGGCTGGGGGTGATGGTTTTGGGGGTGAACCTTTATCTGGGGCTACACTGGGGCTTCCTTCCCAAGCTTTTTGAAAGTGGGAGCCCTCTCCACCAGCTTCCTCAGCCCTGGGGTTGCTGCAGGCTGGAGCTGCCTCTTCCCAGCTCCTGGGGTGGGAAGGGCAGCCCAAACCCCATGTGAGAAAGGGGCTGGTCCTTCCCAAGGGCTGCAGGTGCAAGGCACAGGGCAGGATGAGCAGCCGTGCCTGGGAGCTTCCCAGGGCAGGGATAGCCCTCCATCCCAGCAGAGGTGGGCAGGGGGAGCACAGAGCCCTGGAGGAAGGGCTCTGGAAAGCCACCCCTCTTCAGCAGCTCGAGGAAATTCATATTTCATGTTCTGCTCCTTCCCTGCCCACGGAGTTCTTTCTCGTGGTGCTGTGTAGGTGTGTGTGAGGGATTTATCCTTTCCCCACTGAATCACTGCAGCACAACATCTTTTCAACCCTCCTGCACAGCAGAAAAGAACCTCGTGGCATTTTCTCCTCCTTTCCCTGCTTAAGGAGGCAGCCAGGGAGCTCCTCAGCATCACCCAAGGGCTCCCAGGCACCACCACCCCTCCCACCCCCCTCCATGTGGCCAGCACGGGGGTGCCAAGGATGCTGATGATTGAAAGAGGATGGACCCAGGGAAGGGCCAGGAGGATGCTCAGAGGGCTGGAGCAGCTCTGCTGTGAGGACAGACTGAGAGAGTTGGGGTTGTTCAGTCTGGAGAGGAGAAGGCTCTGAGGAGACCTTGTTGTGGCCTTCCAGTATCTGAAGGGGCTACAAGGAAGCTGGGGAGGGACTTTTTAGGATGTCAGGGAGTGATAGGAGCAGGGGAAATGGATTCAAACTAGGGGAGAGCAGATTCAGATTAGATGTTAGGAAGAAGTTCCTCACCATGAGGATGGTGAGACACTGGCACAGGTTGCCCAGGGAGCTGGTTGAAGCCCCATCCCTGGAAGTTTTTAAGGCCAGGCTGGACAGGGCTCTGAGCAACCTGATCTCAGTGGTGTCTCTGCCCATGGCAGAGGGGGTTGGAACTGGACGATCTTAAAGGTCCCTTCCAACCCTGAAAATTCTGTGATTCTGTGATAATTTTTCAACTACAAGATCTCTGTGTGCAGAGCAGGATGTCCTGAGCATGGTGTGCTCTCCTCTCTGCCCCAGCAGCCCAGATCCAAGCCCAAGTGTGACCAAAGCCCCAGACCCAGCAGGAAGGAGCATTCATGCTTTAAATAGGGTCCTCTGGAAGATTTCCCATTGCCCCATCTGCACCTGGGGCTTGTGGACAAGTCCTCTGCATTTCAAGAAAACAAGAAGGAAACCAGTTCTGCAGCCACGGCCATGGGCAGAGGGAAGGCCCTCAGTGGATGCTTTCCCTGCTGGAAGAGTTGTTGGAACAGCTTAACCCAACAGTGCTTTCCAACAGAGGACTTCAGAACATTAATTTGATGGGCCAGACACAAGGCTGCAGGACCATGCTGGTCCAACATCACTGTGATTTTATTGAACTTCTGTCAGTCACAGCTCAGCCCAGATCAAGGTGAAAAAAAAAAACCAAACCAAAAAAACCCCCACAAAAACCATACAACTAAGTTTTTCCAGTTATATTGGTCATAGAAAGATCACTAAATTACTCCTAGCATATTCTGTCTCATCCTTGAACCTCCAAGACAACAGTGCCTGGCTCCTTCCTTCTCCCGTTGCTGCTCCCAGAACAGGGCAAGATCACAGTGGATGTGCAGACAGAAAAACAGCAAACATAAAGCCACCAGTTTGGGTTTCCCACATTTAATCCCCTCTGGGCTGGGATGAGAGGAGGGACACTGCTTGCCCCCAGCTCTGACCCCACCAGCCCAAGCAGTTTGTCCCCTCTGCTCCAAAATACACAAGACCTCTGGGCCACCTCAGCAACACAGATATTTCTGAAGGTTTCTGATGGAGTTCCTCCCTCCCAGTTCTAGTTATTTTTGCTTTCTCTTCCTGTTTTTTATTCCCCACCTCCTGTTCTGTCTCTGTCCCCCAGTGACACTTGAGAAGTGACCATGAAGATGTGGATTGATATGGGGGTGGGGGGTCACCAGGACAACTTCTGAGGGCAGGGATGCTTTGAATCATAGAACCATAGAACTGGCTGGGTTGGAAGGGACCTCAGAGATCACCAAGTCCAACCCTTGCTCCACTCCCACTGCAGTTCCCAGCCCATGGCACTGAGTGCCACATCCAGGCTCTTTTGAAATATCTCCAGGGATGGAGAATCCACCCCTTCCCTGGGCAGCCCATTCCAGTGTCTGATCACCCTCTCCAGAAAGAAATTCTTTCTCATGTCCAACCTAAACCTCCCCTGGCACAACTTGAGACCTCTTGTGCCCTCTTGTCTTGCTGAGAGTTGCCTGGGAAAAGAGCCCAACCCCCCCCTGGCTCCAACCTCCTTTCAGGGACTTGGAGAGAGTGATGAGGTCTCCCCTGAGCCTCCTCTTCTCCAGCCTCAACACCCCCAGCTCCCTCAGCCCTTCCTCACAGCACTTGTGCTGGATCCCTTCCCAGCCTCCTTGCTCTTCTCTGGACCTGCTCCAGCACCTCAATCTCCTTCCTGAGCTGAGGGGCCCAGAACTGGACACAGGACTCAAGCTGTGGCCTCCCCAGGGCTGAGCACAGGGGCAGAATCCCTTCCCTGGACCTGCTGGCCACGCTGTTCCTGAGCCAGCCCAGGATGCCATTGGCCTTCTTGGCCACCTGGGCACACTGCTGCCTCCTCTTCAGCTTCCTGGCAATCCAGACTCCCAGCTCCCTTTCTGCCACTCTGTGCCCAGCCTGGAGCTCCCCATGGGGTTGTTGTGTTGAACCTCATCCCGTTGGGATCAGCCCAACTCTCCAGTCTGTCCAGGTCCCTCTGCAGAGCCCTCCTGCCTTCCAGCTGATCCACACTTCCCCCCAGCTTAGTGTCATCTGCAGATTTGCTGATGATGGACTCAATCCCCCCATCTAAATCATCAATAAAGGTATTTTTTGTCTCCTTTGTCTCCTGAATTCCCAAAGACCACTTAAAAACTGCCAGTTCCCACCTCCAGGAATCTCCAGGCAGCTCTGCTTCATCAAATCCTCAAGCAAACATAAGCAGGAGGGGGAAAAGGACATTAAAAAAAAGGCTGGATGCTGCAGACCCTTCCTGGGGTGTAGTTGGGGTTCAGTTCCTCCCTCTTTGCCTTGGCCCACGGAAGGGCTCTGGATTCAAAGCAGGATTGAATCCACAAACAGGGATTCAACCACAAGAGCAGGAAAAAAGCTTCCTCCAGTGAGAGCTGCAGCTCAAGCTCCTCCCTTCCTCTAGCCCCAGAAAATTATCAGCTTTTAGAAAACAACTAAAAAAAAAAACAACCAATGAAAAAAAAAAAAAAAAAAAAAAAGAAAAAAACCCTGGGGAAAGCAGAGAGTTCTCACGGTGAATTTTATTTTTTAAGCAACAATATAAACATGTGAATAAGAACAGGCATCATTTGCAGGGATGGCCTTTGATCCAGAGTACCCTGAATCCAGCAACCTTTTCAAGAGCAGGTGAGGGCAAAGCCTCACCTGTGACTCCAGAGGTTGCCCAAGTTGCAGTCCACCAAGACCTTTGTCATGGAAAGACCAATACTTGAATAATTGCTATTACCAAATGCATGTGCAATTGTGGAATGTACCCCTCCCCTTCCCACCCCTCAGTTAAAAAAAAAAAAAAAAAAAAAATTACAGCTGCAAACCAGTAAAAAAAATTGCTTCTGGCTTATTGAGACTGAAATGGCCTGTTGGACTATAAACTGAAATATTCTAGAGATAACCAACTGGTCGTGACACAAAGTACTGTATTTACAACTCAAAAATATAACTGTTATATACTTTTAATTTATAGCAAATTTAATACATTAGTGTTTACAAAATAAATTCTGGACTCAACTGAAAGAGCGTGCTGCTTTAGCAACTTCTTTTTCCTTCCTCTCACTTTAGTTGAAGAGACCAGCAAGCTCATGAGCTTCTTCTGTGATCCATGCACACCTTTTAATGATGCAAACCCAAAACATTTCCTGCATCTCTGTTTTTTGGTACCTTCTACCCCTCCAGCTGCACAGCACAAACCTGAAGCTGTCCTTAGCTCCACACACATCTTGTGAAAGCTGCTCAGATACAAACCAGGGCACTGGCTCATGTTACAGACTTGAAGAAAATATCTTTATGCCTACTACTAGCTCACACAACAGGAAAAAAGGGAATATCACTACACATCCAATCTCTTATATCTCTAACAGCAAAGCTGCAAATCCCATTGCTTAAAGTAAGATACTTCAGTAAGTGAAACAGTACCATACAGTTCAAAAAACAGCTTTTTTTTTTTTTAAAGAAAAAAAAAAAAAACCCAAACGTTTTAATAAGTATAAAAAAGTTGTTTACTGGTGTTTCTACTAAAAAGCTTTGTTCCACAAATCAAAAGTGATAAAATATGTTTTACAGTGATAAGAGACTGCAGTGTAGACATTTCAGCTCACGTTTTGCTGACAGTAGAACCCAGACTGGGACTGACTCCTTGGGACACACCTGGGACATGGAGCAAAATGCAGACATGAAGTGCACACCTGAAATATGGGAATTTTACCCACTGGCATGGGAACTGCACTTTCTTCCCCCTCCAGAACATGTTGTAGAAAAAAAAACTGTCTTGAGAAACTAAGGCATGTAACTATTTTTGACTGCAGGAAAGCAACTCTTCCACTGAGGGAGCTGCACAGAGGAAAAATGGATGCACACAAAGACACCAAAAAAAAAAAAAAAAAAAATCCCAAAGCCATATGCCAACTGTTTCTCCTGGATGTAAAATGACATCTGCCAAAGTGAAAACGTACAAAAAATAAAAACTGTCAAATAAATAAAGAATACAGCTGTTAATTAATCACATAGATAAAGAAACTTATTGGCATACTGTATGCAGTATACGGTATATTCATAGAATCATGTGGGCTGGACAGCACTTAATAAGGAGTCACATGCTAACTCCAAAAGATCTGATGGATTCTGGCTATCAAGTGCAACCTTTTACACTGATGCATAAATCCTGCATCAAATTTCAGCTTTGCCACACCTAGGATGCATTATTATTTTTGTTGTTGTTGTCTTTTTTTTTTTTAAAGATCCACAGAGAAGTCCAAGAAGTTCCAACGCTCTGAGTCACCATCCCTGCAGCCCTGCCCATGCTACTTGGTCTCTTGGGTTTCCTACCAGGTGAGGTTCAAGTCATTGTACAGTACACGAAAACCACAGTTTTTTTCCCAACAAAATGGGACTCTTCCACCCTCCTAACTGGCATTTCCCCCACTCCTGAACTGTAGGTAGGTAGTAGATGCTGTAAGTGTGTTACACAAAGGCTGCTGAAACCATTGCAAGTGATGTGAAGATAGTTAAGTGTCAAGTACATCTGCTATAATACAGAACCAGGGTCTAGGTCTATCAAGTGCTATATCCACATAACATTTTAAACCATGAAATATTTGATGCATTTTCTTTTTTTTTTTTTTTTTTTTTTTACTTTTTTTCTCTTTTTCTCTACAAATATTGTCGCAAACTTGCTGTTAACTGTGTCACGAGGTTTGCATTCCTAATTCCCCAAGGATATTTTTTTTTTTTTTTTTAATTCAAATGTTTAACAACCATATCTATGCTAGGTACACTGAAAAGTAGACATTGAAATTTCAAGTAAAATGAACTGTAGCCACATCTACTGGACTCAATACACGTCCCGACATCTAGATTTACTTTGATAAGTTATACAAATACATAATACATTCTTAAATAATGAAGACCCACAATATTAACTTGTGAATCTTCCCACGTTATAAAACCACCTTTACAGGAATGTTTATCCACCTGTATTACTGTTTTAGTTTGCAGTGTCTCTTGTTTCCACAGATTACTGTACCAGTTCTTAGGCTTTGGCTATTGAAATCTCTTATTTGAATGAGGCAACACTGGTTATTAAGGCTGGTTTGTTTTTTGTTTTGCTTTTTTTTTTTTTTTTTTGTTCTCTCTCTCCTGTGAAGTTTCATTCTTTACAATGACACCGTTTTCCAGAGCAGAGTGACTATCTTGTGTCTTCAGGTTCTGTTTTTATAACCTTCCTTTCTATGTTGTTAAAAGCCGAATGAGGAAAATCCTTTAAAATACCAAGGCCTTCTGCATTAAGGAAAAAAAAAACAAAACAAAGAAAAAAAGGTGTTAAAAACACTACTTGGAAACAAAATATATTCTGTTCTCAATTCAAGAATAAGGTCTAGGAATCATATGGATACTAAGAGTTGAAGAAATAAATTCTACCCCACTGGGTCAGAACCACCTGAGTGATGACAGCTTAATCCCCCCAGATTTACTTCCCATTCTCTGAGGAAGAAGGGCTCAGTGGAGGTGCAATCTGCACTTTCTTTTTGAAAAGGAACTGGGAAAAATCCCCAACTAGAAATTTCACCAAGTGAATTATCACTGGGACAAACTGGTGAGCTAAGACTGCAATATACCCAACTGGAAGATGCAAGATTCTGCCAAGCCTTCAAAACAACTGCTTTTGCATCCTGTCTTTTAAATAACTGCTTCCCCATTGCATTTTCCAAACTCAGATGGAATTTTATCTTTACTCCTCAAGCTGCGGGTGTCTCAGAAATTCCTGGCTTGATCTCAGTGTGTTGAACACCAAACTGAAACCACCCATGTAGATTTCACTAGAGATTCTTGCTGTCTTCTATCCAACCAGATGCAAACAACAATATTGCCAGTGAGCCAAAGCCAGTGAACAGGGAAAAACCCAGTTCAGAAGACTTGCTGAATTATTTGGCTGACAGGACAGATACAGTGCTGGGCCCTTATAAATAAAATGTCTTTTTTATCAAAAGTCTGGTTCCTTTACACACTGAGAAGCCATGGTACAATCCAACAAACAGCACGACAGCAACACACAGCAGTGGTTTGCTTCAGTGCCACTCTCTGAGGACAGACACATGCCAGAACCTGCTTATCTGAACCAACTTACTGCCTTCTCTAAGCTTTTCCCAAAAAATCCTCAATCTGATTCCAGATTAGCCAGCAATACCCCTCTAGAAGCTCTGTCCAAAGCCTTGATTAACAGGTTACCCACAAAGCTGAGCCACTTGCTTCTTCACTCAGAGACACTGTGCACGAGCACCTTCATCCCAGGCTTTTTAAGGAATGGTGGGGAATTTTACAAGGGACAGCACTTACCTGAGGACTGGGATTTTGCCTCAGCACCAGGGTAAAGCCTGATCAAATCACTGCACAGAGGTTTCCCCAGGTGCTGCTCTCCATCAAGTGAAATGTGCTGCAGCTGCCTGCTGGGCAGGTTTGGCATCCGGAGATTCAGAGGTCTCTCACCTGCAGGTTGTTGACAGGGACAAGTTGGAGAATTACAGGCAAAGCATTATTAAAAATAACAGGCAGAGATTTAAAGACCTATCTGATTCAATCAGCAAAAGTGCATCCTTAATTCCAGCTGCTCAGGAAAGATCCACAGCAACACAAGGATTATGTCAGTATGCTGCTTTGCAGACTATTCCACAGGCACTGCTAGAGAGGGACACTCACCCATACCAAAAAAAAAAACCAAACAAACCCACAACAACCCAAAACAAAACCAAGAACCCCCCCAAATCTCTTTTATTCTGCTCAAAAACCCCTTTGAGATTCTAAAACTTCCTGGCTCCCACTGCACAGTCCCTTAAGGCCCTAAAACTTCCCCGCTCTCCCTGCACAATGGACGTGTGGCATAAAGAAATTTCCACTGTCAAGACCTGAATCCACACATCTCATTTTTCCTGTACACTTGTGCACTGTGTTGCTTTATCAGTACACACAAAGGGAAACTTCTGTTTTAATGATTATATATATTGGTTCCCTTATTTCCTCTCTATTGCTTTCTTCCTTCCCTACCCTTGAACAAACGAGCTCTTACAAAAACAGATACAAGAACTTCTGGTTGTATTTCTTGTTTTTATAATGTTTTCTCTCATTTCACAACAGAAAAACAAGAGGGGAGAGGGGAGAGAGGGGAGAGAGGGGAGAGGGGGGAGAGGGGGGAGAGGGGGGAGAGGGGGGAGAGGGGGGAGAGGGGGGAGAGGGGGGAGAGGGGGGAGAGGGGGGAGAGGGGGGAGAGGGGGGAGAGGGGGGAGGGGAGAGGGGAGAGGGGAGAGGGGAGAGGGGAGAGAGGGGAGAGAGGGGAGAGAGGGGAGAGAGGGGAGAGAGAGGAGAGAGAGGAGAGAGAGGAGAGAGAGGAGAGATGCAAACAGAAAACATTCAAATGAAACAAAATCTCCTAAAATTAATTCAAGCTACAAAATAGCCAGTTGGTAAATCAAAGTGAAAACCACAAAACTGCAAGCTTTTTGAAGAATAACAAGCTACTAAGAACATCATTAGAATCTGCTTAGTTCTAAAAGTCATTTACATAGTGAGCTCCTCAGGTTTTGTTCCTAGACTGCACAAACAGGTAAACAAAAAGGAGTACCAGCTCCATTACCTGCTTTGCATTATTCCATCTCCACAAAGCAAGAACAAAAAAGAAATGCTACATTCTGCTCTATTTTCACAACTCAGGACAGACTCAAGCTCTGCCTGCAATAACAGCAGTGTGCCCTTTCCCTCCCCACCTTATCCACAGGGAAAGCAGTTTATCCAGACACATCAGAGCAACAGAGCAGAACCTGTGCATCTGATTCCATGACTGAGAGCACTTCAGGGTAGAGATTCTGGCTTGTCCATTCAGCTGGTGCTGTACAAGATGAAATAACAGCACTGACATGGGGTGCATCATGCCTGGAAGGTCCCATACCTTGTCCATCAGCATTATCTAGTGACATGCCATTGGGGCTGTGCTCTTCTGAGTTTTGTCTGTAACACCCAGTGGAAAGACGTCTCTCTAATGCAGCCTGGTTGCAAAGAAACTCCATCTGTTTTGCCATCACCTTTTCTGACTGCAAAATAAAGCACACACACACAAAAAATATCAATCTCTCTATATACATACATACAGCGAGTCAAAACACAGGGGGGGGGAAAAAAAAAAAGTATCAGACGATAAGACTAACAGCCTAGATACAGGTTTTTGTTGACTCACATGTACAGATGTGTGCTTTACAGTTTCTTCAAAACTAGCAAGCAAACAAAATATTTTTGCACCCATAAAGATTTGCATATTCTACATCTGAGTCACTGGGGAACACTTGAAATTCAAGTTCTTGCAGCTCATCCCTGCAGAAATGCAGTGTTGAATTCTGTTCTTCGAAAACACCCAAAAATCACTTTCTGCACTTGAGGTTACGTGAAGAGAATCTCAAGAGCAGCAAAAAAAAAAAAAAAAAAAAAAAAAAAGTGTCTTAATTATCCAGTTAGCTCTGTTCAAATGTCTGTCTTCACAAAGTATTCCAAGAGCAATGGCAACATCTGCTAAAAACTTATGCCAAGATTTCACCAGACATCTTGGAATCTTTATTTTAGGAAACAGCACTACACAAGCTGAAAAATCTGCCATTCTGAAAGTGTAGGATGACAGTATGTTTGTGGGGGATAAAGGTGTGAAATGTCTGTCTAGAAGAAGAACAAGACCTATACACCTCTAGAGAGTGAAATTAAAACAATGCAGCACAACGTGGGAGGAAATGGCGTCTGAGCGTTTGTCATTGACTTTAATGCCAAGAGAATTCTAACTTTCAATATAATCTTGTCCTCCAGAATGTAAATAAGCAGCTTGCAAAAAATAAAAAAAGCAAATTACAAGTCGAGAGAGTCGATGGAGAAGAGCCACAATGAACTTGAAAGAGCAGAAAGCACACCAACATCTACAACCAAAAAACGGGAAAAATAGGGGGAAAAAAAAAATAATTTCTCTTTCAGGTAATGCTGTAATTGTTTCCACTAGTACAGAGACCTATTAACTGTAAAGTGCTTAACATCAGAGATGATGAAAGCCCAGACTTCCCATGAAAGTCTCTTAACTCAGCATAGCTCAACACTTTCCAAATACAATGAGAGAACAACGGAGCAGCAAAATCCCAGCTTCTCCAGCACTCTGATGACCCTGACAGCAGGGTAATGACATGATCAATATTCACTTTCTCTGGCTTAGAGCTCATCAGTTTCTGTAGAATAACAATGATAGCTCCATCTCAGTTTTGGGAGGTAGTTTAGAAAAGAAAACCAAACCAAAAACCAACCTATTTTCAAACAGTTTACTTCAAGTGTGCTTTAACTTTACTATTCTGTCATTCCTGTTAAAAACTCTGATCTTAAAACTTTTTAAGAGAATAAACCAGCTCTCACTCATGCCATCTTTGTTGTTTGATTGGGATAAAGAACTATTTTAAACAGCAATAATGGCTTTGATCAAGAACCTGTAGAGCTGCAAATACATTTAAGCTTAAACTGAATCCCTATCCATTGTTATGCAGCAGTGACCAATGAAATAATTTAAAACACATATAAGATGAAAATAAGCTTACCAAAACCAGGTTAATTTAATCATATGAGATCAGAACATGTAGCATAATTGCTTGTTGATGTATCACAACAATCAGATTTGTGTGACTGTACACTGCCTTGCAACAGGAGAAGGTAAAAGACAGGGTAACACACCTAGTCCCAGAAAGCAGGAGTGTTAACACCTAAATGTAACCTCATGTGAAAATTTGGTGATTATATTTGCCCAAATCACTTCTACAAAATAAATCTGTTGCAACTTAGCATGAAATCCTTCCTTGTGAACAACTGGCAGTAGGAGAGAAGTATTTTGCTTCAAGGCTGGGATACACTACAGAAAAGACAGAGAAAAAAAATTGGAAATCTGTCTTCTATTATAAAAAAACTTTCTAGATACTTGAACCCACTGCACTTCCACCAGGCTAGATGTTATTTAGAAAGGCAATTTATCCTCTCGGATCCAGAGGTCACTTTTTTCTAAATACACTGGCATTTCTTCTTACAAGAAATGTCAGCACTGAGGACTCCAAGATTGCCTACTCTATTCTCCAGGCTCAGTAACTTAAATTTTCCATTTATAGCTCATCATGCAAGTAACACAGCATGTACTGTACCAGTATTACCCTACTTGCTCCCAACAGGCAATCACATATTTTCAAGCCTACTACACTAGACCTTACCTCCTGGGAATGAGCAAGGGTAAAGCTGCAGCACTGTGTCAGAACATTCTCAGAAGGTAAACCCAAATTAAGAGTGATGCAACCACAGCTGAGCCATCCAGCCTTTGAAAGCTGAGGGTTGTTACTTTAGTCATCAAAAAAGAAACCAACAAAAAAACCCATCAAAATCAGTCTACAAAGTGCATTACTCAGTGCTGTGCAGTTGGTTTACCTGGGAATTTAGAGCTGCTGAATCTTCACTCTTTCCTTTAGCCAAAGCAAGTGGCATTTTGTCTTGCTGATAGAGTGTCTGGACTGTGTCCTGGAAATCAGGATAACCATCCTGTTGGGCACAAGAAGAAAAAAAACACCAAGAGGGACATATTAGTGATTGTGCTTCACCCTCTCCTTATACTCAAAAGAAAAAAAAAACAACAAATCAAACCAAACCCCAAATCAAACATATTCCTAAAATTCGGCAAAAAATTCAGGACTGGGATTCACATGTTTGTGCTATCTATTTCTTTTAAGTTCACATTTAAAACACACACATCCCCTCCAGAAGAACTGCTACCTATCTAAAATGGCATACACCATAGAATCACAGAATCATCCAGGTTGGAAAGGACCTCTGAGATCATCAAGTCCAACCCTTAATCCACCACCACTGTGGTTCCCAGCCCATGGCACTGAGTGCCACATCCAGGCTCTTTTGAAATATCTCCAGGGATGGAGAATCCACCCCCTTCCTGGGCAGCCCATCCCAATGCCTGATCACCCTCTCTGCTAGCTCATGTTCCATGATCCAGGCCTATGGCTTCTGCCACAGAGCATCCTCAGAAATTCTTAAGAAAGTTTCTAAGTAGTCAAGACTAAGGCAGAGCAGCTGGATACCTTGAGAAACTGAGTTAAGCCTTCAAAAATTCAAAGTATTTCACAAGGAACCCATACTGGGACCACAAAATGAAATACCACCATTTTAAAAGCAGGACAGCAAAGACTTCTTTCAGTCTCAAATGATTATGACATGCAAATCTCTTCTGCATCTTGCATATGTACCAAAATAAAGCAAATAAAGTTCCTGTGAAAGCCTGCCAGACTCCATTAAAATAAATTAATCATCGAAACAAAGGTGCAAGATGAGAAATTTCTCCTGCTCAGTGCTATAAAAGCAAAGCTCATGTTAAATACAGGACCATCCAGCAATGTTTACAAAAAGCATGGTACAGACAACTCTGTTAGAATGTGAGAGGAGGCCAGAAATCCTGTGACAGACCCAAACCTGTCACATCTGTCACCATGGATCTGCGGGTACCCAAAGCAGGCCAAAGTAGGTTGGTTTTCCTTGGGGATTAGGTAAATAACACCAAAACAGACCAAAGTAGGTTGGTTTTCCTTGAGGATTAGGTAAATAACACCAAAACAGGCCAAAGTAGGTTGGTTTTCCTTGAGGATTAGGTAAATAACACCAAAGCAGGCCAAAGTAGGTTGGTTTTCCTTGAGGATCAGGTAAATAACACCAAAGCAGGCCAAAGTAGGTTGGTTTTCCTTGAGGATTAGGTAAATAACACCAAAGCAGGCCAAAGTAGGTTGGTTTTCCTTGAGGATCAGGTAAATAACACCAAAGCAGGCCAAAGTAGGTTGGTTTTCCTTGAGGATCAGGTAAATAACACCAAAGCAGGCCAAAGTAGGTTGGTTTTCCTTGGGGATTAGGTAAATAACACCAAAGCAGGCCTAAGTAGGTTGGTTTCCTTGGGGATTAGGTATATAACAATGTTTTTGACAACAGCTGAGCACATGGGTTATAACCCAAGAAGAAGAGGAACCCTCTTTCACAACAACCACAGGGGAAGGACAACAAGGCCCATGCTGTTGGTGGTCAGACCCTGAGCACAACGCAACGCCACTAAAGCTGTTCTTTATGCTCAGGGAAAAAAAGAACAAAAAACCCTAAAGCTGCCTGAACATTGCATATCACTTTTATCCACCCAACATATTCCCTCAGGGAAAAAATCAACACGATAGGTATGCAAAATTCCATAACCCAAGTCGACTGCCACAAAGCCCCATCCTTTAGAAACAAAGGCTCGGCGTTTCCATGAGCACTGACCATTTTCATAGCCAGACTGGAATTTGTTTGGGAGTGGAGAACGATTCCGTGTAGGCAGATGAAAAACTGCACACACAAAAGCCTACCACTCAAGATCCTTTTTTTTTTTTAATTATTTGTTTTGGGTTTTTTTTAACAAAACAGGTAACACAGCTCTTTCAGGTCACCTTCCCTACTGCTGGCTGTTCGCCTTCCCACCACCCCAGAGGGAAGGACTGACAAGAAGGATGGACCAGGGCAGGACCTGCTCTGCACCCCAGCTGCCAGCAGCTCCTTTTCCTCCTGTGGTCAGGATGCAGAGCATCAGTTTTGTTTTGCCATGCTGCTGCTGCTGCTGCTGCTGCTCAGTTGTTTTTTTTCAGGCATCTTTGTGCAGCAGATGTTCTCAGTCCCACATGTGCTTTTGTGCTCCCCCTAATGACATTTTCCCTGTGCAAACAGTAGCTTCTACTGCTTTTGCTGGTTTTGTGGGGAAAAAAAAAACCAACACACCACCACACCAATCCCACACTTTGACTTGTTTTTTTGGTTTTTTTTTTTTTCTTTTCAACCTTCTCAGCAAGAGTGGAGGTGGGCCTTTTCTCTCCTCCCTCTTCAACCCTACCAGCACCTCTACTCTGCTGTTTTCCATCCCTATTTGCCTGTCTAGAGTAGATGGAGGATCTACAACCCCTTTTTTTACAATCTGCTTCCAAATCCCAATTTGCTCCCACTCCTTCTTTCACTCCCTCTGCACCTTTAGTCTGTCATTTGCCTGGAATTTTTTCCCTTCTCCTCTCTAGGCTTCACTCCCACAGCTCGCCCACCCACTCCACAAATAAGAGGGGGAGAGCTGGCAGGGGGAGAGAAAAGGCTTTTACAGGTAATTTGATGTAATTCAGGGCATATTGTTTCTTTGTAATGCTTGTGTGAGCTCTGTGTTCATCAAGAGGATAAATCTACAGTGGTGGCTGTGAACCAGCAGTGCAGCAGCTTGAACAGGCAGCTCTGCTCCAGGATGACCTTCAGAGCCTCTCTGGAGGTTTGGGGTTTTTTTTTTGTTTTATTATTTCAAGTGTTATTAAATTTCAGGAAATTAACTCATCTCTTATTTTTTTAAGTGATCTTTTACACTCCAAGTCTTTCCAAATTCAAGCACCAGTGTTTTAGACCACGCTTTGCGGAGACATCGATGACTAATGGGTGAAGGAATGGTGAATCAAAATACAGAGTTCAGCCTTCAAAAAGCCAAAAATTACCTTTACCAAAAAAAAAACAAAAAAACAAACAAACCACCACCAAAAAAATTAAAAATAAAAAAAAAAAAATCAATGTTAGAGACAGTTAAAACAACAGAATCACCCACGTTCAAATCCTTTGCATGGTGTTGGCACCATGCAACATTACAACTTTAAAAACAGGATAAGGAATTCTTATCCAGAAAAAAATCTGCAGCATATGCTACCATTTTTATTTTTACCTCTACCATTCCAAAACCCAAATGAACCCCTCCCTCAAGTTCCCCAAAATACTAATAAAAAAGGGAAATCTTTTTTTGCAAAATGTAAAAAAAACCTAAAATACCATACGTAAAACTTCTCTACCAAGTTCTCTGCAAATTTTCAAAATTTCTTTGAAGAACAGTCCATGATTTTCAGCATAACTCAGAACTGTAATGCCCTGAAGTAACAGTTTACTCCTTAGAAGTCTCCCAAAACTCATTTCTTAATTATAAATGCTATGGGATCAAGTGAGATATTATTTAGTTTCATTTTCAATTTCTTATTTTTGAAAAATGTCCTGTTTCTGAAATAGGACTTTGTACAGCCAGGACACGAAATTTTCACAAGCATTTTAAAACCTGACTGGGAATTTCAGATAAGAAGAAAACCAAGTAAACATAATTTCCCAGAATTACTGAGCTAGAGAAAGCAGGCCTGCCAGACTCTTGGGATTTCACCATGCAGAAAATAAGATAATGCATGTCTCCTAAGGCTGTCCAAATTTCCTATTCTCCAAAACCCCTAAAGCTTCAGCCTGGATTTTTCAGGATTTTAATTTTAACTTTTTCTTTCAATGAAGATCCATGCACCTCCCTTGCAGTGTGTCACTTTAGATACTTACTCATCATCAGTTATTACTGAATGAAAAAAAAAACCCACCTCATTATGCTAAAATCTAATACTGAAACACTACTTCAAGCACTGGAGCAGCAGCTCCCCACCACCTCTACAAATTTTGACTGGACAAAAAAGTGCAGAGACTCAAAGGAACCACCCTGCAATGAGCTGGTCAGGCAGATAATGGTGAAGGTGGATAAAATATTTTTAATGCAGCTTTTCTCTTTCTGGATGGAGGAACAAGCATGGGACAAAGCCATTCCAAACTCATCTAAATGACATTACTGGTTTATCATCTAAGTAAACACTCAATGCACATGTAGGTTTTCTATCATAAAAACTCAAACATACTGAGGGAATGTAAATAAATAAGATTAACTCCTCTATGCCTAACTGCCTTTTCAGAACTAACTGCCTTGCCCTTATATAAAAAAAAAAAAAAAAGCCCTTATATAGGTAACAAAGCTGAAACTACTGAAAAGGCTTCTATTTGGTGCCTCATTTATCACAGACTGAGCTACATATGAGGAACACATTTCACAATCTGCTGCAACTTCCCTTTACAGCTCAAGAACACGTCACCTATCTGTGTCACACAGAAATCCAGCTCAGACCTAACTTACATTTTAATGTGCATTTAACCTCCAGCTTTTGGGTTAGACAGGACAGCAAGGCATCTCACAACACTAAGGATTCATTAGACACCCAGGTAACAGTGAAATTTATTTTCAGTTCATTCAAAAAGAAATTGAAAAGATACTCTGCTCTTCTCATGAGGTATGTAGGCATACATATGTACAATGTTTTTTGGGTTTTTTTTAATTAAAAGTCATTTTTTAAAAGGCCTCAAATTTGCTTTCCAGCAGTGGTAACTGAAGAGACAGGTAAACTATACATATGTTGCTCCTGCACTCCTCACAAAAAACTCCTACCATCTCCCTAAAAAACATCTTGTGCAGGTAAGGTACATTAACCAGGTGTACATATGACTTTTACAAACCCCTGAAAATTAATATCCACAGGCACAACGATTTTCCTTGGCACATATACCTTTTAGTTTGCTTTTGACTTTCAGTATGACCAGCTTTACACACTACAGCATGGTCAGAGATGGCTAGAATTCTGCCACGAATCCTGACCCAGAACTCTGAATTCTAGACATCATCAAAAGCTGACTCAAGCAAATCAAGAAAACCCCACCTCACAGTGACTTAAAAGCAGAAGGCCTTATGGAAAGACATTTCCTATAATGCTTAAGCTCACTGCACCACAGGAAGTCTCATTGCTCCCCCTCCTACTTACTCATGAGTGAAAACACTGCCAGTAACTTTACCATTAAGCAAATCCTGCTCTTTACCCCTGCTCCTACAGGTTTCTCCATCAAACATTCCTATTTGCCAAAACAGTGGTGATGTTTCCCCTGCTCTCTCTCTCTCTCTCACACCCATCAGCTGGACTGCCAACTCTTTTTTCTGACAAATTACTTTAAGACAGATCCCTTCAAAAGAGAAATTAATTTTAGCATGCAAAGGTCAAAATGCAGGAGCCACAACACAGTACCTCTATTTTGATTCTCTTTGGTGACAGCTCATCCCTTTCTCCACATTTAGATCTAGAAGAGAAGACATATGCACCATCAGTAAGCAGCACATCAACCCTGATCATCAGAAATAATGAAGAAAAACAAAATCAAGGCAAAAAAAAACCCAACAGGCAAGAAGAAGTGATACACACAGAGAAAGCCTCCAATTCACTTGGATACAGCCCATGACACTGAAGAGAAATACAAGCTCCCTGTGTTGTTTTCCAAAGTGTCAAGAGACTCTTCCTCTGAACAGAAGGGAAAGCTACCTGAGCACTGAGAATTACAGAAAACACCTTTGGCACTGCTTACCCAGAATGGGTGTGTATTTGTACAAGCCACTATGGAAGAAAAAGGAGCAAAGAAAAACCATAGAAAGCTCCTACAAGCGTTGGAGAATGTGATTTGAAAGATACTACATGAGGGAGTTAACCTTTAAAAACAAGATACATAGGGAGCACCAAGGCTTCCAATCATATTAATTAATTCTAAAGTTTTATGTTAAACCATTGTTACTGCTTCAAAACAGCAGTTCATTTAACAGAGCAGTAACAACTCTTACTGGACTTGGGTTTCTTTAAAGCAAAAGCTGCTCCCTGTGACCTTCTCATCATTCCCCAGACACTAACAAGCCAAATCTGTATATGGAAAAAAAATTATTGATATATTAAGCAGTATTGGCTACTCTGCCAATGTACATTAACCTTGAAACATACAAATGCCTCACATACTTGAAATGCCTGCCTCTCAGATGCCTCATGCACTTATCAGGGCAAAATCTGGAAAACTAGAGAGGAACAGAAAATGTAACCCCAGAGAGCCGAATCTTCCCAGTTTGAAGGCTTCACAACTTCAGCAGCATTTTGCTACCTCAGAAGAGGACAAAAAAAGTCTCCCTGGAAGTGCTTTAGGAGAAATGCTGTCAGACTGAGGAGCTCCCTGGAAGTTAAGGTCCTCTGAGTTAATGAAAACCTTACTTGGTGGTCCTGTAGGTGTACTTGTACGTAACCTCCCGAGAGATTTGCCGAGCTAGGGCGAAGAGTTCATCTCTCCTGGTCAACAAGGCATTATCTTTAACACACAGCTGAGCGGCTGCTTCGTTAACTGTTAGCTGGAAATTAAACACAAAAAAAAAAAAAAAAAATAGGGATTCATGATTTTCCACACTTTCCCTCCTTGTGCTTCGTAAGAAAAAAAATAAATAAAATAAACCCGTTCTTCTGAAATAATAATAAATTTCAGTTGCGAGTAAAATTACCTATAATGGTACACTAGACCCTGGAGGGTTTCTTTGAGTTTATTTATACCCTTACTAAGCAAGGTAAAGTCCTGGGAAGGAAAAAAAAAAAAAGATTTAAATGTAGCTGGTGAATTTCATGTCCTTTAAAGTAAAACACCATTGTAGGACTCTCTCAATGTGCACTGCTCCTCATTCCAGCATTAATTAAATCTCAGTATAAAACAGTAGCTCTGAATGTTCACAGTGTTTGGCTCCCAAAGCTTGATTTATAGGGAATACTATTTTTATAAACGCAATATGCCTAGGACTTGGGAAAAAAAAAAAAGGAAAAAAAAAAAAAACCACGACCAAACCCTGACAGTGTGGGTACAGATGGCTTTCCCTGGTGAATACAGCATAAATTCTGCAGAAGGTGATGGTTTAAGAAACGATTACACTTTTTTTAGCTTTGTTTCTCACCCTCGTGTTTGTGAAGAGTATCTTCAGACATGAATCAAATGTAACTCGTTTCAAGGATGTTTTCCTCAGCCTGCTGGGACACATTTCTATGGCAAGTTTTGTGAAGAGGGGGGGGGGGGGGGGCGAAAAAAAGGCACCTTAAGTTGAGGCTCAAAATGGTTTCTCAATGGTCGTTATAAGCCCAAGAGAAGTGGTTATACTGTTGTGCATTACACCAGCTTAAAAACCTGCTGCCTGAAAAGCCTATGATCAACAGCACAAACAGCAAAATTATCAGTGTAACAGGAGATGCTGAAACTGAGATGCTAAAGAGGAGGTTCCCTGCTCCTTTCCACAGTAAGCAGGGGCTGAAGAGACAGCTTGACTTCTTCCTCAGCTAAAGAACAGCCAGCACTTGCAAGATGCCATAGCCAAGAGGTAAAGAAAATATTACAGGTGTTTTGTTGTTTTTTTTTTAACAAAGTGCCTGCAACTCTTCTACTAGAAACAAAGGTGCTTTGAATGGGCTTGGCTTCTCCCAGATGAGCACAGCTGCTCTGCTGCTCCTGGCAGCAATATGTTCTGCATGTCTCAGGGTAGTGAGTATTGCCAAGCAGCCAGGGTACCCCACATCCCAAATCAGCACATTCATGACAGACTGAGATGTGCCAGCCCCAGCCCCAGCTCTGGCTGTAGGAAAAGGCAGGACCACACAGGTGTGACCTCAGGCTCCCAAAACCCCAAAAGAGGAGCTCTGCATGGCATTTTGCCTAATGTGGCACTTGTTTCCCAGGGAGGCTGAAAAAAACCAAACCAAACCAACAAACCCAAAAAAGATGTGAAAGGAGCAGAGATCTTTTCTCAGGAGCTTGTGCCCATGCAGTATTTCCAGTAAAACCTCTCACGGAACTGCTGTTCCTAATATTTCATAAGCACTTTTTCCTGTGTTTAACAGAAAAACCTTTGATACTAATAGGGTATTCCCTGCAATACCTGAATAGAAACATGTCTTTACCAGGCAAAATAGGTACATGCCTATCCCTTGGTATCTGTACAGAAAAAGAAAAAAAAAATCTCATGGAGATCAGACATAGAAGGTGGGAAGTTTAGGTTTAACCTGTGAAACATCTTCAGGTTACAAACCAATATACTGAAATAACAAATGATTACTCCATAGGCAGAACAACTGTTCTACAGTGTCTATTTTTTCAGAAAAAAAAAACAAAAAACACAGGGAGAAATAAAAAAGATACAAAAGCAAAAGATTAATACAACACTGATGAAAAGAATTACCATCCAAAGTAGGCATTAATTTCTTTAAGAGTGATAGATTAATGCTTACAAAGTAATTTGAGATGATTTTTTATCCCTCGATAAAGCACTGAATGACCAAAAATGCTTTGGGTGATTGTAGGCACAATGGTGTTCACCCCAACACATGAGAAAAGGCAAATGCTTGATTGTTTTTCCTTGCTTCTTCTTTCAGTTCACATCCAGAGTTTCTGAACATCATGGCTTCCTGCCTTTTCAGGAAGCATAATACTGCAGACAGAAAGTGTTACAAGCCTAAAAATAAAGATTTGTTTTCTGGAAGCCCTTATGATCTGGAGCAGCATACAGCATCCAGGTGCTATGGAGAGGGATGGGTATGTTCCCATTTGATGAGGTTATAGATTCCCCCACTAAAAAAACACATAATTAAATACCAAACCTTAGTGTTTTGGTGAGTCAGCAAACGAAGAGACTTGAGCTGGACGAAATTTAGAACTTGCATTTGTTATTCCTGTCTCTCAAACTATCAAACAGGGATTTTATTTTTTTTTTTTTCAGTTTTACAGGTACCTAAAGAAGTACCAAGATGGTAACAGGCAAATTACAGATCTGACTCAAACAGACAGGGGTCACCCAGTTCAAGAGCATGCCTTGCACTCATCCCTTCTCCAGTCCAACTTCAAACATGAGGTGCTCACCTTATGTGAGCTGTGTAATACCAAGACAAGGGGATGGATCACAGCCAGTGTGTTTATTAGTTTTGGAATCCCTTTGTGTAAAAGACCCTGCCTCAGACTGCATGCCAGATCAGTGCCTTATGCAGATTATCCTACCAAGAGCTTCCAAACCAGTTTGGCATTTAGATCTCACTGGCCCCAAATGGCTGCTGAAGCCCCCTGAGACACTCCAGGGTTCACACTGAAACACAGAACATCCTCAGTAATTCACCACTAATAATTCCATCAAGTTGGGAGTTAAATTTGCACACAATTCCACTCAGGGGTACCCAGATCTATACATTAAGAAGCTAACCACTACTTAAGCTTTTTAAGTTCTTAGTGAAGTTTATTCAGCTGTTCCTTGCCAGCTGCAAAGAGAAACCTTGAACTGTGAGGCAGAATGACAGCCTTGGAATGTATTAACATGTGCAGAAACAGAGAGTCTCTGGACAAGCAGAAACTTACCTCCCTGGTTGTTAAACATCCTTCCTTCTGAGCAGCAAATGGTTTGAGCCATCGAAAACAAACAAAAAAAAAATCCAATGAAGTCGAGTTTACGAAAGGCAAACTCCGGTTTAGCAGATTTCAAACAAGCAAAAAAAAAAAAAAAAATTCTCTCATTGCTGCTATTTGTATATTTTCCGCTTTCAAATGGAAATGGAGAGAAAACTGCTCAGGACAAAAATTTGTGAAATCCGGCCTCTTTAAGCAAACAGCACACCAATTATGAGCAAATTTTTCTTGCTTGCATGTATGCAGTTCCCATCAAGCTGAGTGAGGCCCCACATGCGTAAGTGAGGCATAAGTCAACCACACACTCCTTTGATCTTGTGCCCTTAATCATAAGAGCGATAGAAATATTTCCTACAGCCAAACCATGCTCTCATTTCATTTTTAAACATGGTTTTATAAGGATGTAGTAAAGATCTCTAGTGCAGTACTTAACAAAAAAAAAATAGTAACCAATCGACAGGGCAGAGCAGAGTCATCCTTTCTTCAAGCTGCTACCCTGCTCCTTCAAACCACCACCACCCCACTATCAGCCTACCACACCTTGGCTGAACTTTGGAGAACCCCCTTTCCCTGAATCCTGACTCTGCAGCAATGTACACGTGGCATCTACACAATTCATCCTTTCAAACCCTGCCTCCATCTCACAAGCAACTCCTTCTCTTATGGGAAAGACTTCCCCAAGTCCCGGGAAGTAAGTAAGGAGGGATCTGTTCTTGCACACGGGGTGAGTTCACAGATTTGTGTTCAACATAAAGCTACAGAACGTGTAGCTGAAAGCTGCACGAGCAAGACTGGGTGGCAGAAACAGGGCTGACAAGCTCCCTCAGAAGTGTCTCCCCAGTTTGCAGTAAAAGCCCCAGTGAAGTCACTGCTGGTGTTGTGCAGCTGCCTTATAAATGTAAATACACAAACAAAAAATGTAAAGAAATACACCTTGTTGTCTTCTGCCCTTCTACTCAGAAGCATAGAGACAACCTAGTCTTGTGCTATGGATCACACACCTACCAAACTTCTCAAAGCCAAAAAAAAAAAAAAAAAAAAAAAGAAAAGAAAAAAAGGCTAAAGCCAGCACAGTTTTTTTGGCACTCCTGTAACATAAACATTGCCTTTCCTTTTGGGAGCTAAGCCTTACATGCCAAATTTTAAATCCAACTGAAATTTTGCAATCGCTGTTAACCGTGAAAATGCTGAGGCAGCATTCATATCAGCAGCATTCTGGCACTGCTTTCAGTTAATGTTTGTTCTCCTCTTCTACTCTACTTTGGCACTAGGAAACCCTTCCCCACACAGACACACCTTGTGTGTTACAACAGATGCAGAGGGAGCCTCAAGAACAGCAGAAGACAAGCAAAGGAGGCTCGCTCGGACTTTTAAGGACAGGAGGGCAGAGATGCTGTGTTAAAGGACAAACCTCCAAACTGCAGCCACCCATCAATACTGGAGATGATCCTTTCCCTTCCTCCTCAGACTCTGCACTTCACCTCACTGACTTAAGACCCCTCCCAAAATCCCTACGGATTGTATCATTAAACTTCATCCCAGTTCAGACACAAAAAAAATCCCACCCCACAGGGTCAGAGGACCTCAGCAGCAGAATCTTTTTCACCTCGAGGGCACAACCTACAGGGCAGGGTCTCAAGGTGAAGGAACACAGCAGAGGGCAGCCACCAAGCCAGGTGACCTGTTACCAGACACCAGCAATTTTATTTACCATTCTTCCAACCAACCACTCTACTCTCAAAGCTGCAAGGGAAATACCAAGACAGGGCTGCTTCAAAAATGTGCTGAATGCCTAGAAACCCAAGCTCAGTGCCCAACAGCCAGGCTCAGTGCAATACTGGTTTGCTATTTCCGTGCCAAAAATCTTTACACCCTCTGTCTCCCAGGCCCTGACAGGGATGGGGCAGACTGGTGACACCAAGCTGAAGCCATCACCGCACACACCCACCCAAGAAAGGGCACTTCTACTGCATCCAAGGTTTTTATCCCAGGGTAGGACTGCCTACAGCTCTGTAAGACACACGTGGTGAGAAGAGCCCATACAAAAGGTGTACTCTGTGAGTGGTAAGTACAAGGTGTAGGAAGAAGGGAGGAAGCCCGCTGTCACCCAAGGTGTTTTACCTCGTGGAGGGTGAGATGCTTGCCATCCTTCCTTTTCGAGTCAAATCTGCCATATATTGCACTGTACTTCCTGATCTCCTCCTCTTTGTGAGGGTCCTCGTCACTCATCTCAAAGATGTGACCAATCATTTTTGCCAGTTTCTTATTTGTTTTCAGCAGCTCCTTGACTTCGTTGGAGTCACTTTTGGGCAGGGAGGGGACCATCCGCTCCACGCACTCCGCAACCGAGAGAGCGGCGGCGGCATCCAGGGTCTCGCTGTTCTCCTTTGGTGAAGCCGGAGAGCCCAGGTCAGCTGGGGAAAGGCTGTGCTCACTCTCTGTGGTGTGGTGTCCTTGCCAGAGCCTGGGCTCACTGCCACTCTGCAGGGATAAGTTCCCCACCACCTCGGATTTGCTGGCGCCCACGCTCTGCACGCAGGTGGTGGCGGCGCATTTGGGAATCTTCAGGTGAGGCTCTCTGCTGCTGCTGGTCCTTTCGTAACTGCTGCAGGATATCCCCAGCCACGCAGGAGAACCTTCTGGTAACTTATATATGGGAATGCTGCTGACAGGTAAGGAGGTGAGAGGCTGGTTAAAAAGGCCGGGGTTTGTCACCCAGTCCCTCAAGGCCTTCTGCAGCCTTCGGACGTGAAGAGGTTTGCTGGCCATGCCTACGAGAGCCATGATCTCCAAAAACTCCTCTTCACCCGCTTCACAGAGCTGCTGGACATCATCCCCACCCTGCTGAATGAAGGCATCGAAGTAGAATAAGAGATTTGCTTTTTGTAGTATTCGATACAGCTGCAATTCCCCAAGGGTTCTGGGCAGAGCTGACGCCATCACGGATGACAGAACCTGCAAAGAGGAAAAACAGGGAGAAGATGAGCACCCGAACGCCGACGTCCAGACACGTTCCCTCCACCAACCACCATTCCACAAGGCTGTCAACTCAGAAAACAGGATTTCCTTTTCTCATTGTAAGAACACTTGTGGAAATGGAAAAAAAAACAACCAAAAAAAAAAAAAAAAAAAAAAAAAAAAAGCAGGGTACCACAGCTCTTTTTGAGAACGCAGTGGAAACATTTGTGAACAAGCAAATCAGCAGAGAGTTGTGATGCACCTACAAAAAAAAAAAAAATAAAAAAAAAATAGATGATTCAAACGTGAAGCCAGTTTTGTTTTCAGCATTCCCAAGAATGTGTTTGTTCCCAAGAATGTCACTCAATATTGCTCACTGCTCCTACTTGATTCTCTTTTACATCTTATCAAAATGATCACAAAACACTGCAAAGAATTACCGAATACTTGATCTCCTGAAATAAAAAGGAGCTCATCTGCTTTGATTAACAGATTATTTTTCCCCATAGCACTGTGGAGGGCTGTAAAAGGACAGCAAAGAAGAAAAGTGCTTCACAGAACACCAGAGGATTAATGAAGCTGGATCAGTAAAAGGGTGTTTCAGAACTAAGTACCCCCAAGGTTTTCTGCATTTTACATACAAAGGACCTGATGCCTCTGCTCATCTTAATTAGGGAGGTAACACCTGCAGACAAAGCAAAAAAAAAAACCAACAAAAACCAAACCAAACACTGAGGGATTCCAACATGTATTGCTTATAAATGTTATTTTGAATTCACCTGCCCATTCCATTTGCTATCAGGCCTGCAGGTCATTGACACTTTAGGACAAAAAAATCACACCCTAAGGGCTCCCAACAGACCAACTATTCTACCCTGCAGAAAAACCATTTGCACAGGTTTCAGCTCTATAAAACCCGTTATCCACAGTTATCCCACAAATAATAAACTCTTCAGAGAATTGTAAGATCTCACACACACCTCTCCACTCCACAATGGCTTTCACAACTACAAGTAGATCATTTCCAGAATTACTGCACTCAGCTAAACCACCAATCAATAAGGTCTAAAGCACATAATTTATAGGTGGTAGGGAAAGTAACAGAACTAAAGGCATAGAGCTGCTCTGCTACCACATTGCACTTTGAAAAAAAAAGAAAAAAAGACAAAAACACAGCAGTAACCTAAAAATCACAACTTACAGAACACACTGGGAGGATACTATTTTAATAAGGTGCACCCTGCTCCCCTCAGAACTCTGATGCAAGAATATATATATATGGATGCTTAGGGGCACTGGGAGACTGGCAAATCAAAAGTAAAACTAAGACAGAAATTATTTTTATGATATGCACTTCTGCATACTGCTGTTTCATTTTTCACAGTGCCTGCTTTTTCTTCAGCAAACTCAAAATAAACATAGAGACGTAATAAACAGAACTCAGCTTCTATTCAGGAGGCCTCTAAAAGATCAGGCTTCTGCCACAAAACTTTGATTAAACTCTGCTAGAGAAAAATAAAATGAGGAAGCCAATACAAACTTTACAAAAATGTATGTGGCAGCAAAATGACACCAACAAACAACCTCTTCAGGAAGAAAAGCCCTAGAAAAAAAAAATTTAAAAAAAAAACCAAACAAACAAAACCCCAAAACAAAACTAAAAAAAACCCCACCAGCTGTACATATAATTCTTTGTATGCTGCTATTTGTAAAGAGCAGTAGCTGTTTACATCTGAGCAGCAGGCTGGAGGAGCTGCTGGTGAGCTCAAGAGTTAATAAACTGCACAGTCTGGAACCCAGGGTGAAACTGGAAACATGTAAGAGCTATGTGTTCTAAAAATACAATTTAGTTTTCAAAAATAATAGTTAATTGCAGAAAAACAATTGAGTACTGTCTACACAGTCCCAAAGATGCAAGCAACAACAAGGAAAATCACTTAAGGTAATCCTTTCAGCAGTACATAATTCAGTATTTTTTAAATTGCCATTACTTCACAGTTCTCAGAAAATTCCTCCCATTCCATACAAATTTTGAGAAGACAGACAAACCCAGCATCTTCTGGTCTAGAGGCATTTCAGCAAACTGTTCCTCCCCTCCCATTTCAATTGATGTCTACCATCAATACCCCAAATTAACTTTATTTAATTGCTGCAAGGCCACCCATCTTAGGATAAAAATCTCCCTGAATCTACATAAATGGACTTTTTGGGCAGAGAGCTAAATCGAATCCCTGAAGGACGGTGGCAGTGAAATTACACACAGCCCAAAAGCTCCAGGCAAGGCATGGAGCTCATTTTTCCAGCCCACAGGCTGGAAGAGTCCAGGAGCAGCCCTCACCTGGAGGCTTCTAATCAACAACCCTCCTCATGGCAGATAAAACTGGATTAATATGTACTCTGGAGGTGTCAGGAGCAAGTCCACAGTTCAGACGGTCTTGAGAGTTGCATTTAAACCGAGACTGAAATCCCTTTGTTTTGTGCTTTAAAAGACCAATTCTGTTTTCCAAATTTAGTACAGTAACTCCTGAGAGAGCCAAGCAAATTTTCCACTTGGGACAGCTACCAATTTCTGCAGGGAGGACTTTTTCAAGCACTCCTCCTTTTTGCCTCTTTCCTCCTCTCACTCCACCGAGTCCCTTCTGCACTCACCTCAACGACACCCCAAGAATTCCTGAACTTTTACCAGGGGAAGGCTCCAACCCTCCCCCTTCCAAGACATCCTCCCCATGCCACGCTGCTCTTCCAGACATCACCAGTCGGTTCCACTGGTTCAGCTCTGCTCACAGCCTACAAAAAGCCTGGAAAGCAGGTAATCCAGTCAGCCTGGAGGAGTAAGACAAAGCTTAGGAGGAGGAGAAGCAGCAAACGAGAGAGGAAAGCAGCACAGAGGTCCTGGTATCAGAAGCCTGGCCCTGCTTATCACAAAGTCCTAGCACACCTACTGAAGTCTCAGTGTCACAATGTCTTTCAGGTGACCTTCAAATTGCATTTCAGAGCCCTGAAGTACTGCTTTTCCACCACTGTTCTCATTTCTTGGTGCAGCAGGGACTGTGCTTTTGGGGCAAAGGGTGAGCACGAGAAGAGGTTACACAACAAGAAGACACGGGGTGAGGTCCCAGCCAAGGAGATGATTGATGTATGCTCCTCACCAAGGGAGGACACACTGGTAAGACCCCAGGGCACTGTGCACATTGCCCCTCTTCTACAGCCTGCTCCCTAAGTCTTAGGCTTTCTCATCTATGATCCCAAACAGGTAACAGCCTGGTAAAGTCCTGGGGCAAACCCCAAGAAGCTGTCGGGAATCATCTGCTGCCCCAGGAGCAAGCAAGTAGATCTTCTAGGATATGGCCAGCTGCAAACTGATCAGTGGAAAAAGGTGGGAATGTGAAGCTGGCATGGGAAGGTCTGCAGGAATAAATGAGTGTGGTGATGGCTGCTGAGATGCTGCTTCTCCCCCTTCTCTGCTCATCATCCATACCAGTAAGAAGTGTGGGAACACACAGGGAAGAGCAGCTTTTACATTTGCCACATCCAGAACAAACAAAGAAGCTGGGAAGTTCATACCAGCAGACAAAACTGTTTCAAACACATGCAAGGTTCCATACTGTTACACAGCCAGGGACAAACCAGGAAATCCCAAGTTAGAATTTTCACTCAACCCACAGCCAGGCCTTCTTGTTTCCCACATTGCCTTATTCACACACACATCCCCAGACTATCACTCACAAGCCATGCCCTCCTCCTCTCCAAAAGATGTCACCTGAACTCTGACCACAAACATAACTCCTAGGAAAAAAAAAACAAAAAACAAAAAAAAACCAAAAAAAAAAAAAAAAAAAAAAAAAAAAAACACAAAACAAAAAAAAAAAAAAACCCACAACCAACCAAACCAACCGACCAACAAGCAAAAAGAACCAAACAAACCACAAGAGATGCCACTTTGCCTCTACTAAACATTGGTGAACAATCAGTCCAGGAGTCATCACAACCCATTCCTGCAACCTGCTGCCTCCACCGAGGCAACACTGGTGGCACCAGCCCTGCTCAGCATCTTCAGCCAGGGCAGAACACCCATTTCTTCCCATTCTGCCCAGTCCCAGCCCAAAACTTCCCATTTCCCGGAGGTGGCAGGAAGATGTGAGGCTGCAGCAAGCAGGTGGTGGATGTGGGGGAAGTCTTGGGAGAACTCGGGAGCTGTGGGGCAAGCACTTCAGTGGCACAGTGCTTGAAGGCTGCGTTCAGAAGTTAAGAGCAATCGAGCAACCCCACCCGGCTCCGAGAGGTTTTTGTTTCAGGTGAATTAAGACTGGAGCTGTCACCCACTAACTCAGGAATACGCACGAGGAGAAAGTGCCAAACATCGCATTCCAGTATTTTAGGCAAAAGTGATTATTTCATAATGTATCTTGATCACTTTGGGCGTTTTGAAAAGTCTCTGAAGACAAACCGGATTTGGATTTGAGAGCTGGCTGCTTTGCATATTCATTACATTTTTGCAGCGTTTCCAAAGGACTTTTTAGCAGAAGAAAATTACATGTAGCTGCAGAAGAGAGACTTAGCAAATTAAATAGTCTTGTCTAGCTCCGAGATGTGCCAAAATACAACCTATTAAGTGAGCTTCACATTCAAATACAGATGCGTATCTCGTCTCCAACTAATAAGAAACTTGAAACGTGCGAAAAAAAAAAAAAAAGAAAGAAAAAAACCAAAACAAAATAAAATCGCGGAAGGATTAAGAACAGAGATCAAACACCTTACGACCCCCCCTGGGTCGATCCGATGGGCACCGACACCGAGTTCGTAGCCGCCGAGCCGGGTCCCGGTACCCCCCGGGAGGTGGTGGCCGCCCACGGGAAGCCCCCCCGGGGCCGCTTCTCGATATGGGGTGCACCCAGCAGGGTGCGGGTACCGGGTCGGCACCACCCGGAACCGCCGGGCCCGGACTCCCCGTCATGTCCCGCCGACGTCCGGGGTGAAGCCCTCCCTGTACGGGGGGCACGGCAGCAGAGTGTCGGGGGGGAGGGAAGGGGGGTGCGGCCGGTACCACAGCACCGCTCCCCTTCCCGGTATCCCTCCCCCGTACCCCCGCCGCCGGGGAGCCGCCCCCGCCGGTCCCGTCCCGTCCCGCCCCGCCGCCCCCGCTCCGCGGCAGCAGACACGGCAGGGACGTCTCCGTACTTTCCGCCCACTCCCCCCGCTCCACCCCCCCTCACCCCCCCCCCGCTTCGGATTTCTCCGGGAATCACCCACGCACGACCCACCCGCGCTCTTTCCGGCCGTTCTCCCCCTCGGAACCGGGGTTGCCCCCCACGCTCCCTTCCCCGCACCTACCCTGCCGTAAGCCGCCGCCGCTGCCGCCGGCTGCCCGGGGCTCCTTTCTCTGCCGTCCCGGCGCCTCAGACTCAACCCCACCGAAGTTCCTGCCGCTGCCCCCCCCGCCTGCGCGCCGCCGGCCCAGGCTCCTCCTTTCCCATCGACGGGGCGGGTGGGCGAGTCGGTCCCCGCCACCGCCTCGCTGCCGACGGGGATGGAGGGGCGGGGGAGGGGGGGGGGGGGGGCGAAACGGGGCACACCGAGAGGCCGCCCCGCCGCCCCTCTCAGCTCGCCTCGTCGACGGCCGCGCCTGCCGTGCGGGCGGGAGAGAAGGAGGGAGGGAAGGAGAGAGGGAGGGAGGGAAGGAGAGAGGGAGCGGCCTACGGCGCCCCCGCCCCCCCCTCTTTCCTTCCTTCCCCCCCCCTCCCCTCCCCTCCACACACTCACGCACACACCGCCCCCTCCCGCCCGGTCACGTGGGGAGATCCCGCGCTCCGCCGCCCGCCCACGCGTGGCCGCCGCGTGACGCAGGGCCCGGCGGGGGCGGGCACCGGCAGCGCGCGCCGCCCACACGGGACCCGCGGGGAAAAGGGAGAGAAGAAGGGGGAGGCATGTGGGGGGGGAGGAAAGTGATACCCCCCCCCTGACCCACCATGCGCACCCTCACCCACCCACCCACCCACCCGTGTCCAAATCACGGCGGGGGGCTCAACCCTGCTGCCTCTCCCCGGCGGAGCGCAGGGTGGTGGAGGGGCTTCCGTGACAGCCCGGTGGGGCGGGGAAGCGGGGCTGTGGTACCGCCGCCCCAGGGAAACACGTGCTCGGTACCGTAACCACCCCGGCCGGGCCACCACCAGTCGCTTCTTTACCCACCCCCTCCCCCCAGCTGCCCGGTTCGGCCGTGAGGGTGGTACCGGTGACCAGGAGCCCCCTTCCATCACCCGCTGGCTGGTTCGTCTTCATACAAACTCGAGGTGACACAAGGATGGGGGTTCTGCTCCTCATGGGGGGTTCGGTGGGGCCAGGAGCAAGGCTCGGTCCCTTTCGTGTAGATGCCGGGAATTCATCAGAATGTTTTACTTCAGTTTTTTGGGTGTTTTTTTGTTTTTTTGTTTTTTTTTTTTTTTAAGCAGCGAAACACCAATTCTCCAACGCAGAGGGGACAAACGACACCGTGGGCTGATCTGGGAGCCTGGCTCTGTGGGGACCACCGAGTTCCTCCTTCAGCGGGTCAAGCGAGAGGCTGTGCAACACCCGTGGCGAGCCACTGTCCTCAAGACGTCTGAAAATTTACCCCCGAGCCCAGAAAAAAGTTTTAAAAAGTTTCCCAAAGATGCAGAATGCATCTTTAGACACCACGAGGGGCCGTCCGGGTTTCGTAACCCCCGAACCCTGTGCAGAGGTTGCGTCGGCACCGCGCAGCCGGGCCGAGGAGCGGGCAGATCGATGCCAAAAAAAAAAAAAAATTAAAAAAGAAATCAGAGGTTGCCCAATGCTAAAATCCCACCCGGGGCCAAAGTGCTGCTGCTGCTGCTGTAGGGAAGGGATGGTGGCCCCGGGGAAAATGCCTGCCCCCGGCAGAACCCCGCACCGGGAGCCCCGCTGCAAAGTAATGCGGGGTTGGGTTGAAATGAGAGTGACGGGGGTTGTCTCCCCGCCTCCAAGGTGGGATCTGGTCTGGGCTTGGAGGTAGAGGAAGCTCCTGTGCCTGGCACGCTGCGGTTCCCATGAGAAAACTCAATTGCACGCTGCCCAGCATAACCACAAAAATGTTCACAGCGCTGCCTTCCCTCCTCCCACTCAAAGTGTTTTTGCATACGCCTCTAGGCACTACAATCGTGGTAATTAAAGCTGTAAAATATTATTAGTACCACGCTCGTATAGGCTTCTCATCCTGAATGCTCTATCAGAGGATGGTTTGGAGTGGAAGGGTCCTTAAAGGGCATCCGGTCCTAACCTCGCTGCTGGGAACAGGGACACTTCCCACCAGACCAGGTTGCTCCAAGCCCCATCCAACCTGGCCTTCAACGCTTCCAGGGATGGGGCAGCCACAGCTACTCTGGGCCAGTGTCTCACCAACCCTCAGAGTGAAGAATTTCTTCCTAATATCTAACCTAAATCTTCCCACTTTCAGTTTAAACCCATTCCTCCTTGTCCTATCACTCCGTGCCCTCACAAGAAGCCCCTTCCCAGCTTTCCTGTAGCCCCTTCCAGGTACTGGAAGGCCTCTCTAAGATCTCCCCAGAGCCTTCTCCAGGCTGAACAACCCCAATGTCCTCCTAACAGAGATGCTTTATACACCATGCACACAGTGCAGCAGAAATGCAGCCACTTGTAGGGGAAAAGGGGGCAGGAATGGTGCACATCAAGACCAGGGAAAGAAATTATCACCAGGGATGCTCAATGCAACCCCCTTCTCTTGCAAGAAATTCCCAGGACACCTATGAATCCAATGAGCCACCAATGAGACAAATCAAGACTCCTACAGTGAAAAGCAGGGAAGTGTTTTCACAGAATTTTAGTGTTTGGTTTTTTTTTTTTTTTTCTTTTAGTGCTGTCCTATCATTAACATTCAAATACTTTCTCACCCCGCTCCAAATGTCCTGACAACAGGGCATAAGTCTCTTTCAGCATATGTCTGCCCTGCACAAATAGGAAGGGTGGGATGGCAAAAGTCCTTTTTTATAATTTTATTGAAATTATAAATTTTATAATTTTATAATTAATTTTATAGCAGTTTTCATGCTGAGCAGTGTGGGGAGGTGAAGCATGGGGTGAAGCAATGGTTGTGCTGCCACCTCTACAGAGCTGGGAGCTCCTTTCTTCCTGGCTCAGCACACAGACCTCTGTGGCACAGCTTGACTCTCTGATGAAACACACACAAAAAAAAAAGATTGGAGTCACACATGGCACAGGGACACTTTCATAATATGCAGAAGAAATCTGCAGATGATCAGTTCTCCCATTTCCTCGGGCTCTCCAGGCTGCAAGATTTGAGACGTGGAATCCGAGGAGGATACGAGTGCCACAGACTCAAAGGGAAAGGGAGAAAAAAAAAAAAAAACCAAAACAAAACACAACAAAAAAGACCAGCAGTGAGCAATTATATTCAAGGAGACAAGTCAGACCCAGAGGCAGCTCCAAGGCTGCCAAGACAGCAGCTGGTACAGCTCCCCCAGGAGCCCCACGCAGAATATCTCCGTGGTTGGTCCCCAGTGGAGGAGGAGCAGAGGGCAGGGGTGTAGGGGCCACCTCTCCCCCTCTCCTTTGTCTGCCTCCTTCCAGCAGGTCCCAGCTGCTGGCTGGGTCATGGCACATGCTGGAACACTGCTGAAATTGCACGTTGGAACAGATTTCTCTGGGTTGGTTATTAATGCCTGTGAAGAAAAGGCTCAAATTGTTCCCTGTTGATGGGGAAGAGGAAAAAAATGCACTCCACAAACATGGATTTCGTGAGCTGTCATTGAGGAGGCTGCAAGGTCTTGTAGCTGGGGCCAGAGATGGCTGCACTCCCCTCCCAGCTCTCCCCTTCCAACACCAAACAAGTTATTTCACCTTCCAGCACCTCCGTTTCCCCACATCTGGAAATCAGGATGCTAATGATTTGACTGCCCCCTCAGTAAACCAATTCTAGATCTGCTGAAGAAAAAATGCTGGGTCAGAGGCCAGGATTGTTATTTACTGTCATAAATATTCAGGCCCTGGTGGAAGAGGCAGAACTCACTGAACAGATGACAGCACTTGTCAGAGACCAAGCCCCAGAAGGGTTGCAGTCTCTGAAACCCTGCACCTATAAATCCATCCAATCCAGTGCAGAATATGGATCAGGCTGTCTTTTTGGCAAATACAACACCCAAATGAATGCATGGCTGGGAAGAGAGTTTTTGGAGAAGAGTGTGTACCAGGTGCCCTTAAATCAGAAAGTCAAAGAAAGAAATAAAAACAAAAGAAAAAAGGAAAAGAAATCAAATTAAAAGGAGAGTACTCACACACACATGGGTAGCTATGCAGGGTGGGGTGGAGAAGAGCTTCCAGGAAAAAAAAAAACCAAAACCAAAAACCCAACAAAACCAATATTTAAAGTTGATAGGAGGGTGAAAACCAGGAGAACAGGGTCAGGGCTGAGTAGCAGAGGAAATTATCTCATCAACGCTGCAAGTGATATCTTCCTATTGATTTTCAAATGAACAGATTTTATGGCCAGGAGCAACTGTTTAAAGTCATCACAATCTCACCTCTTGTACCCCGAAGATCAAAGAATTTCATCTTGTCATCTGATTCACATTAATCCTATGTAAATAAAACAGAGTGCTAATTAGAATCAGTTTGAGGATGCAGATTCATCACAAAGACCTGTGCAAGCAGATAGGTCATAAAACAAGACTTGGCTGAAACTTCTCATTTAGTCTTCCTCAAAACAAGCACGAACCTGGAAACTTGTTCCATTTTAGAGCTGTGCCTGTGGGGAATTTTAGCTGTGCCCATTCCAGTCCCTTGGGAAACACAGGTCCTGCAGCCATCCTCCCTTAAGGCACAGACTCAAATGATGTGTGGTTCTACAGCCAAAGATGAAGAAAGGCTGCACACTGGGCCCATGCCAGTCAAAACTATCAACTGGTTGTCTGGCCACCATCCTGTTTCCCTGCATGGGTGACAAGGTATGGGTGCTCCTTCCACTCTGGTGTCACCTCAGCACTTGGGGGAAGAGCATCCCGAAACTTAAGAACAACAGCAACAAACAAAAAAATTGGGGAAAAACTACTTTGGAGAGCTCAGTGCACTGAATATTAAATGGAATCATCATCTTGGCTCAGATTCACTGCTTAGGCCTAATAAAAATAATTTAATTTCATTATGTGTCATACCTACAGGCACTTCAATGGCACTGTGGGTTGGGACATGGTTTTACTTCTGTGACTTCCAGGCCATTCTTTGCCCAGTCCTACTGAAAATACAGAGGGAGAAAAAAAAAGTGAGGAAATACACTAAAAAGCAGTAGAAACCATTCTAAAACTGGGCATATCTAGTGATGGGTTTGATAGAGTGAGGCTTCTACGAGACCTCTCTGGAAGGAAGGCCCTGAAAGCATCAGAGGATTTGGGACCCTCCCTGTGTCATTCCACCCATCAGTGGCTCCAGATTGCCACAGCAGCTCCAGCAAGAATGAAACCAGCAGGATCTGGAGCTGGGCTCTGAAGCCAGCTGCACAGATCCCATCAGCAGCCCCAAGGGGTTTTCAGTTGGTAACTTTAATCTTTTAATCTGGCTCTCCCCTTGAAGGCGTGGGTGAGGAGCAGGAGGAGGTGGGTTAAGCTCCTGCTGGCTCCTCCTCCCTTGCTGCCAGCAGGGCAGGGGACCCACTTTTAGGTCACCAGGTGAAAACCAAGACCATGAGGATGAGGAATGATCAGAGTAAAAGGGCTTTCAGCAAAGGAGGAGACAAGGCATCTCAGATTTCCCCAAGACAAGGCAAGTCGGGGCCAGCAAGAGAAGCTTCCATTATGTGAAGGTGGAGACTTGAGCACCAGACAATAATCCAAAACATGGTTACTTGGCAATAAAAATACATTACTGCAAATTGTGGTGTGTGTGTGTGCTTGCAGCTGAGACCAGGATGGTCCAGATAATGCAGGTAGCTAGCAGTGGCCTCCAAACCCTAACCCTAACCCCCCCCACCCTGCTAAGCAGCATCCCAAACTCTTTGCTGGAGATGGGGTCTCCATCATCACTCTGCAGCCTCAGACAAGCCTCTTGCTCCTGACACTTAAAGCCTCAGGGCAAAATCTTGACCTTGCAAAAATCAAGGAGCTAACAACCCCTTATTTGCTGTGCTTAAGCAGACATCTGAAGCCATGCTGAAGTCCCTTAAAAAAAGAAAAAAAAGAAATATCTGGCTTTCAAATACACTGTGCACTTCTCTTGTGCTCCCAGTGGCTTTTTATGGACCCAAGTGCCCAGATGTGAGGTGCATTAATTGAAATGCTCAATGCCTCCATTTATTCCATGTCTCCACGATGGCTGAGGGCTCTTCCCATCCCAGCATTTTGGGAAACCAAGTTCTTGCAAAGAAGCCTGCAGCCTACAGGTGAAAGCCTGCAGGAGAGAGGAGGGATGATTATCCTCCAGGCCCTTTTTTCCAAGTAAGGAGAAGGCTTCTGTGCCTTCCAGCTCCTCTCTTGGCAATGATCAGTGTGTAGGCAGTGGTCATAATCAGGAAGTGCCTCCTCCAGTTTACAGCTGGTGGTGCCACCTGTGCCTCTCCAATTCCAGCCAAAACAACCACCTCCTCAAACCCACTTGTAAGGAAGGGCAGAGGATCCAGCAATGACTACTCAGAGGGAAAAGCAAGACTCAGGTTTAAGTGCTGACATTTTCCCTAGACATACACCACTGTTTATCAGTCATTTCTTTCTTCTTCTTAAGGCAATCACAGTGTCTGTGCAGAGAAGACCTTGCCATACCACAACTGGGATTGACCTGGAAGTGATAGGGCAGAAATGGGACAACAAGAAAAGGTTAAGATGGTCACATTTGCTGGACCAACAAGGGACCAGCACTATGTACTTGTGTGGCAGCTGGAGTGGAAGAAAGTGGAGATGTTACTCATCGCTTTGAGTCTGTCAAGGATTTTCTTTCTGGAAGGAAAACAGTGAGTTGGGAACTGCTGGCAAGGCAGGGAATGGTTCAGTATAACTGAGAGATAGCTGTACAGCTGGGTGTACAAGTAGACATGTACCTCATTTCTATTAACCTTTGGTCCTCTGCATTGGTTTTAATTGCCAGGTCCTCCCTGGTCATTCACCCCATCGTGGTTGAAGCCACCTCCCTACTCATGAAGCATCCCAAGAACCAGTTTTGGATTAGCAGTCATTGCTTTCATAGAATCATAGAATCATAGAACTGGCTGGGTTGGAAGGGACCTCAGAGATCATCAAGTCCAACCCTTGATCCACTCCCGCTGCAGTTCCCAGCCCATGGCACTGAGTGCCACATCCAGGCTCTTTTGAAATATCTCCAGGGATGGAGAATCCACCCCTTCCCTGGGCAGCCCATTCCAATGGCTGAGCACCCTCTCCAGAAAGAAATTCTTTCTAATGTCCAACCTAAACCTCCCCTGGCACAACTTGAGACCTCTTGTGCCCTCTTGTCTTGCTGAGAGTTGCCTGGGAAAAGAGCCCAACCCCCCCCTGGCTCCAACCTCCTTTCAGGGAGTTGGAGAGAGTGATGAGGTCTCCCCTGAGCCTCCTCTTCTCCAGCCTCAACACCCCCAGCTCCCTCAGCCCTTCCTCACAGGACTTGTGCTGGATCCCTTCCCAGCCTCCTTGCTCTTCTCTGGACCTGCTCCAGCACCTCAATCTCCTTCCTGAGCTGAGGGGCCCAGAACTGGACACAGGACTCAAGCTGTGGCCTCCCCAGGGCTGAGCACAGGGGCAGAATCCCTTCCCTGGACCTGCTGGCCATGCTGTTCCTGAGCCAGCCCAGGATGCCATTGGCCTTCTTGGCCACCTGGGCACACTGCTGGCTCATGTTCAGCTTTAATCTACTCCAGACCTTGAATGGAGCTCTTTTACTTTGGGAACCAGAAACCTGAAGTGATTTTTAAAGTACAGAAATTGTTAAGCACTACATCTCCAGTCAGCCAAAGCCAATACCAGAAAGGGAGGTCTTGCTGTTCCCATTGGTGCAACCAACAGTAGGGCTTCCCTGATTTCCACAGATGAGGTGGTCTGGACAAAAAGAATAAAGGCCACCACTAAGCTGGCATTCATTCTAGATGCCTTAATTTTTCCAGATATAGGTCCTATATATTGTGATCCTGCTCTGGTCCTTACTCACAAAACTTCTGTTGGCTTCTCTGGAGCACGCAGAGCCAAGAGGAACTGATTTTCAGATTTACTAAATGCCTGCATTCCCAGTCAATCTGGAGATGTGGGTGCTAAAACCTCAAGAGAGTCACTTACCCTCACTGCAAATATCATTTCAGCCTTTCTAATGCCACTGGAAAAGTAATAACCTTTGACAACAACTTAAGGGCCCACTAAAAGCTATCTACAAAAAAACACAAGAGGGTCAGAATGAAAGCCAACCTTTTCTGACATCAGATAAAACACTTCCTTTCATGAGGATTTTCTCCTTCTCATTAGATATTTCTTTTCATCCATTTTCCATAGCCTCAGAAAGTTGTTTTTTTTTTAATGACCTGTTTTGCTGCAGCTTTCCTGAGGAGACCCAACCATCTACTACTCATCTTTGAGAGAGCATCTTGCTGTTGCTTGGTCCTATAATTACTTGTAGAGGAACCCAAAGCAGGCAGGTTTAGGTCTAAATCTTCTGTTTAGGTCTTTTTTTTCATGGATGATTAAAGCAGAACCATTTCAGCCATACAGCTCCCTGAAGCTTTTGATCTGCAGCTTTCCCAGGCCAGTGCCATGGTGACAAGGCAGCTTGGGGACAATCCAGTGTGCAATAACCAATGCATTTTGCATTTCAGAGAGTCCTCTTCACCTGGCAGAACATCTGCCCAAAGGCATAAGGCAGTCACAAACCTTACAAATCATGCTCCTCAGGAAAGGAGGATTTTATTTTTTTTTTTCTGCTGAACTCTGTAGCTGCTCATCAAAGAGATCTCCAGCACCTCTGCCAGCTGAATCCACTCTGCATATTCTTAGCTCCAAAAATCTCCCCTTGGCTTGTCAATGGGATCCAACACAACTGGGTCTGGACCCATGCTTGGGATGTCCCAGAGCTACAGACACACAAACAGAGCACAACTTTTCTCCCTGTGATGTACCACTATGTGCTGCCCTCTGTGCAGGTTTGACATCAGTGAGAAAGGTTTTGTACAGGTACTGAACACAACTGGAAGAGGCAGGACCTCTTCCAAGGAGTTTGCCAAGCAAGAAGGCAGGAAAACATCATCACTTTGGAGTGATCCATGGATAGCAGTGAGGTTGACTCCAATAATTGCTGTAGAGGCCTTTTTGTTTTCAAAATTAGCTGCCAGCTTTTCAAAGACTGAAGATATGATCTTCTTAAGGTGCTGATCCATCTTAAGGTGGCAAGTGCTAGCAGGGCTGGGAGCTTCATCACTTACCTAACATTTCCTGTAATGAAATTCTGTTTTGTGATGCTTTGATCTGGCTAAACTTCAATTATCTGGGCTAAAATTTTCCATGCTAGGTGTTGACCTTGAGTTGATTTTGTTAGAAATCAGTATCTCTTCATATCTACTTCCAGCATCCTCACTACACAAGACATTACAGTCACTCACTAGACCTGCAAGAGCAGGATGAAGTAGGCCTGGTGTTACTCCACAAAAAATGGAGAGTTAGAGATGTGACATGGTTAGACATTTTTGACAACAGATGACTTTTTTTGGTGGGAATGAGCAATTTTAATCCTATCATCCTTTTCTATATTGAGACTTACTTTTAGCATTGCCAAGGCCTGGCTCAGGAAGTTAACCTGCCCCAAAGATATTTTACAATAAATTAGTATCTCAGTTTATTACAAGTGTGGAATTTTGCAGCCACCTGAAGGCAGGACCCATGGAATTTCACATGGAATGATGCTTCAGGATTGTTTTTGACCTTTCCCATCAGAGAATATCAGATGACAGATCCTCCACAGTGGTGGGGAAAGAGGAAGAAGCTGAATGCCCAAAGGTTGCTGCTGACCATCCCCCCTTTATCTGCACAGAAAGGTGGCTCAGGATCTGGATCAACCACCACAAGATGCCAGGAGAGGACATGCTTGGTGAGCACTGCTGTCTGCATAGCTGAGGACCAGGGTTTTGGTGGCATTGCTGGTGGCAATGATCTAGCTCTGAGGGATGTCATCAAAAGAATGGTGTGAAGTTCTAACTTATGGTGATTTGGGTTTCTTTTATTATTTTTTTTTTTTTTCTCCAGCAGGAACTGCTTAGAGAGAAGATGAAGTGACTGTGGGAAAGAAAAAAATGTGTGGAAATGGAAAACTGAAGAAAGTAGCAAGGGGAAGTCATCAGAAATCTATTTAATGGGAAGAACGTTTCAGGTTTGTTGAGAAGCAGAACTGTTCCTCTCTGTGCCACAAGCCAAGACCCTGAACTACAGGATTTTTCCTCAGCTAAAAACCAGTTCAATCCAGATTTCAACAAAAATAAGTGTTTCCCTCTTCATTTTACCACAAAATACTGGCAAAATTGGCACTGTTTTTTCCTATTGTTTGACTTTACTTTTATTCATGCCAAAAGCAATTTCTGCCTTCCAATATGTGCTCCAAAAATGGTGACTGAAATAGAAATTTCCCTATGATTATGGTTTATGGTCAGGTAAGACCCTTTCCTGCCTAGTGCTTGCCTTCAGTTCCTCCTCAGTCTTTAAAAATTCCTGGCCAACATGAACACAGCATCTGGGAAATCTCACCATAGCATTTCAGGGAAAAAAAAAAAACTAAAAGAGAAGGGTTCCAACAATGACAGTGGCATAAGATGGCAAAAAGAATGTCTGAAAGGCCAGCCCAGCCCTTATCCATCCCAGCAGCAGTTCCAGGCAGGTTTTATTCTAGTAATAAAAATATCTAGAGGATACAGGTATCCTAACCCTACAGAAGCAGCAGCACAGGTAGAGATAAGGACCTGCTGTCACCTCTTACCTGCCTTCCCAGGGTGATCTGGGTGCAGAGCAGGTTCTGTGGGATCACAAATGGGCAATTTTTGTTCACCGAGGACTTGGGAGCAGATGAAAGCTCAGGTCCACCATCCCCCAACACACCAGCCAGAGAAGTTGAGCTGGTACAGGGTGGGGAAATTAACTGTGCTAGATAAAGGAGTGGTATTAAAATCTCTCTTTGCCTGGAGCAGTGAAGAAACCAAGAGAAGGAATAGCGACTCTCCAAGGGATCCAGCTGCACGCCACTCCTTTTTGAGGGTGAGCTGCAATGCCTCACTCTTACCTGCCAAATTCATGCCCAGGGAATTATAAACCAGCAGAAAAACCAGGGGGTTTTATTTATTTATTATTACCAACCCATCATGCAGCATTCCTTATCAGTGATTTAATAGCTCTTTCTACCATTCGTAACTTCTGTGATTTCAAGCAGAGGGAGAAACGCGATGGGATTTTGCATGACTCACAAGTCTTGTGAAACACTTAAAAATGGCTCATCCTGCAGCCTTTTTCACCAGACTGGAAACCTGAATTCTGTAAAACAACCTGGCCACTGTGCTTCCACCAAGTTTCCTTTGTGCTCTTTTAATGGTCATCTTTTTTTTTTTCTGAATTAACAAAGTGCTCTGGAAAATTTGGCAGATGTTCAGCTGATTAAGCCAACCAAGGTGTGTTTCTACATTCTTGGGTGCATTCTTACATACCTCCACAGAGCTTCAGGCTCTTTCTTTTTTTCATCCAGGCCAAATTTCCAATTGGGAAAGTAGATCTGCAGATATGGGATTCCTAAACCAGTAAGAAATATTTCCCAAAGCTTGCCTGTGCAGTTACTTTGTTCTCCGAGCCCTGCTCTCAGTTTCTGGAGCCAGATTCTCAGATGGTGTGAATCCACATGGGGCCATCAGAGAGCTGATTGCCAGAGATCCCTCACCCTTATTTTTAGTAAGCATTTGCCATATGGGTTTCCCCTTCTACTTAGCTTCAATCCTTGTATCCTTTTCTCCCACTCCTTTACCTCATTATCACTTGGGACATCAAGGCAGGTAATATCTGATAACTGGCAAGAGGCAGACCAAGCAGAGCTGCAAGCTCCACGTGCCCTTCTCTTTGCATTTTTGAGGCAGATATTCAATGGTTTGCAAGAGCAATGCCCTGTACATCCCAGGCACCCAGCCCATCTCCCTGAAAAACCACAGCCCACTTTGCCCTCTCAAACTGTGCGTCATTATTTTTCTTTTTTCTTTCTTTCTTTCTTTCTTTTTGATCTTTCCATTATCTCTTTGGTCACAGGACCACGAGTTTGGGGCTTTCCAGCTTTCAAATGCCTGCATTGTTCACTGCAGTGCCAACCTCAGCCAAGGGCTCAGCTGCTTCCCCTAGGACAGAGGGGCTTTGTGAGGAGGGGATGGAGTAAAGAGAAAGCAGGAGAAAGCAGAGACACAGCCCTGGAAATTGTCCTTCACTGAGCCTTTTTCTAAAAAAAAAACCAAAAACCTGGAACCAACACAGACAGCAATAGGCTACAGGCAATGGGGGCATCCAGAAATCCTGACCTTTCCCTTGGCAAGGAGAATTGTGTTCCCTGGTGTTCCCTGTAACTCCTCTACAAGGCTTGCTAATAACAACAATTAGTAGTAGCAGCAGTAATAATAGTAATAATAGGTTACAAAACAGATTTTGGGTTCTGACTGTCATTCATCAGGGAATGAAACATCAGAAATGTCTCTTTTAGAAGTGCTGGGAAAACTCTTGTCATGGTTAAGAATGAAAGCATTAGGCAGATGTGACATTTAATATCTTAACTGCCATCAGGCAGAAAATGGCACTTAAATTGCATTGTATTGTTACCCCAGCTAATAATAATAATAATAATAATAATAATAAAAAAAAAAAAATTAGAAACTGAGACTGAGCACTGGCAGCTTTACCCTTGTGTGAAGTGCAGCACTGTTGGTGGTTCCCATACTTCCCATCCTGCAGCATCCCATGCTGGGAACGTGAGCAGGCTTCACGTGGGGCTCCTCAAACACCCTGCAAGTTTCTAGGCCAGACTCTGTGGGCAGACAAACCAACAAAACCCAAGAAACTTTCCAAACCAAACAAAAAGTCATCTCTTCACACACCACCCCCACCCCCCACCACCCCTCAAGACTCTTGTCTCTGATATGTCTGCTCCAACCTTTCAGGATGCAGCACAAAAGGAGCAAACTGCAGAGGGATGGATTTGGTTGGATGGAGCAGGAAGGAAGTGAGTGGGGAAAAAAAAAAAAAAAAAGTTTTGCTTTTCAGCAGACAGTGACCAGCATCTCTCTGTAATAAGGCAAAGGGATTTGACAGAATTCCTTGTGTTTTTAAGCTCTGCATGCCTTTTTTTAAAAAAACAAGCTCCCTTTTTCTCCCTCCAACACAGTGCATCGTGCCTCAGATAAAATCCTTTTGAATAACAGCAGGCACACACAATATAAGCTGACACTACTCCAGGGCTACAGGGAACATCTTGAACATAATTGCACCACATGGAAGTTGACTTGCTACGAGAAAAACACACAAAAAAGCTTTCACAACAAATCTGTAAACACATTTATGCTCCCAATAGCCATGATAAATCCAATTAAACAGCCAGGATTTGTGCTACAGTCACTAAAGGAGTTAAAGCAGCTCCTGTGGCAGGGGATATACCAGATTTAAGCAAGAGATGACAGCTCTGAGCTGCCAGAGGTTCACAAGGGTGGAGTCAAACCTCACTTGAGAGGACTGGAAGCCAAAGCAAGACTCCTTAGGCCCAGCTCACCCTCCCTCTGCCTGGCCTTGCCATCACCTTCCCTCTGCCCCAGCTGCCTTCTTCAGGACACTCCAAGGATTCTTCCAGCAGAGGTGGTGAAAGGACTGAGGGCAGCAGGATGAGGTGTGCCCAGCTTTGTGACAAGCATCAGCTCACTGCAGGTATGAGCCTGACACTGGCAGTAACAAAAAGCACCCAAAGTCAAATGTGGTCCTGGAGAGGCACCTGCCATGCCCCACACCCCACCACTGAGCCCAAATTTTGAGGTGTGACACTCCAGAGAACTGGTTGTAGAAGCACAAGTCGTGAATGTGAAATAACAAGTTTGCCAGGGTGTTGTTTCTCTTCCCCCATGGCTGTTAAAAAACGTGGTGAGTGATTATAACCACACTTTTAAAACTGATTAAGCAGAAGGCTGGCTCTAGTCTGATGATGAGCTGCTCCAAATACACCAAAAGCATAGAGATACCATAGAAAAGGAATTATTTCACCCTAGAAGGAAAGATTTTCTTTCCTGCAGATGCCAGTAGAGAACAAAGGAGGAATGCTGCTTTTGCACTGGGAAGAGCCTGGGGTGTTACAGCATCAGGGAGCAAGAGACTGCCCAGAGAACCTCTGCTTCTGAGGAGCATCAAGTGAGGTTTGCACTGACCACCCATTAACCATGCTGACAATAACTACTACTGAATCAATAACAGCACAGTATCTGTAACACTATTGCTCCACATCAAAAAATATTTAAATGTCATCAGTATCACAGAATCCTTTAGGTGGGAAAAGGTCTTTAAGACCATGGAGTCCAACCATTAAGCCAGCACTGCCCTGTCCACCACTAAACCTTGTCCCTCAGCAGCTACACGGCTTTAAAATCCCTCCAGGGATGCTGGCAAGGGCTAGAGAGACATGGATGCAAACAAATTAAGAGATGGACAAGCTTCAGCTGCATGATTTTAGCCTGCTGAATTTCCTGGGCCATCCAGGCTGCTGAAGCCACACCTGTCTGGTTCACACATCATTTTGAATGCTGCTGGACACCTTGAGCAACAGTGATGAGGCTCCAGTGCTTTATGAGTATTTCCAGGTGTGTCTAGGTTGTTTCTGACCTCCTTAGACTGCAGTCTGTTTGGCTGACAGAGCTGGCAGGGCATCCTGGTGTGTTTGGTACTGGAAACTCCTTTGAAGCAGGGAAAGGTGTTTGCCAGCATACCAGTTCTGTGGTGCACCAGAGGTGGGAAGGGCCAAAGGTCCAAATCTGCTGGCAAATGGCACCTGCCCAGGGATGCTTTCCTTTGGAAATAGAGTTCTGGGAATTCAGACTTGAGGTTCAATGACACAGAAGAAAAGCTGCTGCTTCCAGACTATGCTGCTTTTGAGATTAAAAGCTTTAAAAGTTGTTTGGTTTGGTTTTTTGTTTTTTTTTTGGGGGGGGGGTGGGAGTCAAAGAGAACATGCAAGACAGAAGCTCGCTGACACACTTAAACATTTGGCATAAAAATGGACAGACATAAAATATCCCTTTGCTTTAATATCTGTGTAATACGGTGGGAAAGGCTAGAAGAGCACTGTGCAGTTAAAAAAAAAACCTGGCATGGCATGAAAACAAAGAGTTTGGGCTTCCAACCTGGAGTCATTCTTCTGTTTCCATCTCTTGTGCATTTTCTGCAGAAAATCCATAGGTAGTTCAGCAGGGCTAATCCTGAGGTGGGACTGTCCAGACTCACATGTGACAGAGCAGCATGGTACTCATGTCCCAGCCTTTAGCAGATTTATAATCAGACACACAATGAGAAAATGGCAGTGCCATGCAAAGTTGGTCATAAGCAGCTGGTAGGAGCCACAGGGCCATGCTGAGCATCTACTCTGACTTTCAGGAGGAGGTCTCAGTCCAGGGGTGGCTGTGACAAATGACACAGCAGTGTGGGACAGGCTGTTTTACCCATGCAGCATCCATCTTTCCCCAGTCTCAGTTAGCCAAGAAGAAATCATGCTTTTAATCATACTGGACAGGGCCCTCTGGCTGGGTCCTGCATGCTTTGGAGCCACAGGGATTTTTGCACAGGCTGGGCTGTGGTCTCAGCATCAGAGAGACCCCCTGACTGCAGCAGAAAGAGGCAGTGAGGTGAAATGCTGTAAAGCCCTAGGACAAGTCTCATCAGAAGGGCATTTGGCAAGTGCCTTTGTTGCATTTGGCACCGGATCAGAACACTAAACCCTGTGAGTACTTTGAAGAGAAGCCCTCTCGCCCTCTCTCCTCGCCTCACCACCCCATTTCTTGAAGTTATTCTTTCTTATTTTAGAATGGATGCCAGAGCTGGAAACACTCACTTTGCACAGAAGATGGAGTGGAGAAAAGTATTTATGTTTTGTTTTGTTCTTTGAGTCTCTCAAACCTTCTCTGCCCACTGCCAGAGACAGGAGCCCAGGCTCCTTCAACCTTTCACCCGAGGCACTCCAGTGAATCTTTACCTTCACTTTCCAGATGGTGTGAGAGGGGAAATCAAGACTTTGTACCCCCCCTGCTCTCACCATCACAGAGATCCTATTGCTGTCAGCTGACAGGAATGCTGGGAAAGGCTGAAATGACTCCAGCAGGGAATATTTGCAAAGACCTATTAGGGGCACATCCTGCATTCTGCAAGTGCCTGCAGGAGTGGCTGTGACTAGCAGGGCAAAATGACTGTACAGCCTGGCTCCTCCTTACACACACACACCAAGCACCTCTTGCTTATCAGCATTTTACAAAAGGCAGCCCTTTGAGCAGGTGACCTTGTTTTAGGGAAAGGCACTGGAAAGCTGCCTGTGGGTAATGGACAATGTAAACCCATTAATCAAGCATAGCCACGGGTGTATCTCTCCTTAATCACTCACTTTCTCCATCTCTCCCGTGTTTGCTTGTAGACAGGGAAGTGTAGCAGTCAAAAAATCCTGAGTTGATGAGGGGGGAAACAAAACAAAACACTAAGCAGCCTGTTTGGAGATTCATAGCAACCTTCTGAAAGCAGGAGAAGCAGAAATTCCCAAGTGCCAGGCGTGCTGGGAAGGGAGGGGATGTGTGCCAACCTGGCAGGCTTTGCTGGCAACAGGAATTCCACACCAGTGGATTTCACCTGGGTGTGGGGTGAAGGGGTACAGTGGCAAGCAGTGAGAGGAAACAGGCTCTGGGAGACTAAGGAGAAGTTTTGGGTGGCTTGGAAGTGCTGGGTATGAGTGAGCCAACAGCCACCAGCCCAAGCTGGACCAGAACACACAGATAGAAGAAACCAGGATGGGGCAAGATGCCCAAAAAAGACTTTTGAAGGTTTGAAGAGCAGCAAGCTACCTTTGTGTTGTACCTGAGAGGGACCTGACTGCCCCTCTTTAAAATTTCTGGGGAGCAGTGTCACACGAGAAGCCCCACAAGAAGGCTTCCAGCAAGCAAGTGGGGGTTAACAAAGGATGCTCAGAGCACCAACATCAAGGACTGGATGTGGAGCCCCTGGAGCTCTGCCACTGGCTTGTGGAGAGGCCCAGTTCAGAAGAGGAGGCTACAAAACATGCACCTGGCTGAGCAAAAGTCCTCAATTTTCCCTGGTTAGGCTATTGGCACACCAGCAATGGGCTTCAGGCAGAAGTGTGACAGCAAAGTAATTGGAAAACGTGGCCACAATCTTGATACAAAACAGCATCTCTCCACCTAAAAGAGAGGAACAGCCTCCTCTGACAAGACAGAGATTAATAATGAAGGTGGTTGAAGACATCAGGGCGAAAATTTCATTTCAAGAACCACTGGAAAGAGAATAATTCTTTTCACACTTGTTTAACACTGTTAGCAGTTCATTTTTCCTGGAGTGCTTCATCAAATCCCAGAACAATTCAACTGGAGGCAATCCATAAAATGGAGTAACAAGCAACAATAGTGGATATGAAGGCAAAGCTGAAAGCATGAGACAGTCAGACACACACTTACTGCTCCTGTGACCTCTTTACAAGCCTGTACCACCTCCTGTGACTTCTCAGCACAAACACAGGGGTTGCTGACTTTATCCCTTACTCCTCTTCCCTCCCCAGGCTATCAACATTTGTTTTTTTTCAAATCAAATATGGAATAAGGTTTTAAAGTTCATGGCAGCAGGTAAGTCCTTTGTTTCTCCAAGGAAGGGATGCAGGAAGACAAAAGTGATGTCCTGCCTGTGGTGGGGACTGTTCAGCTGCTGGTGAAGTCCTGGGTACATGCCTGAGACAACCAAAAACCAGGCTGGGATCACCAAACCATTGGTAATGAAAAGAAAAAAAATGGATTTGGTAACTCTGAAGCTGAGCCACAGAACACTGAGCAGCCTAAGAGCCAAAAGGGCTGATTTCTGAGCCACCATCTGCAACCACACTCTATTTCCTAGCCTCTCCATCCACCAGCCTAGTTTATCCTTCCTTTATTTCAGAAGGAATGCCATTCCCTTCCATGCTGGCATGGAGCTGGGCTCATTCCAATCAGCACCACCATCTGCCCATCCTACATCCAGCAAAAGCCTCTCACAGGAGACTGTATTTTATTCTCTGATTTTATTATTAAGCAAATAACCAACCACAAACATGGTTTTTCTTTTGAACTAAAGAGTAATGGCTTCTTTCAAATTGCTCTACAGGGGAGCCTCCTTACAATTTTGGGACCTTTCCCCAGGGATATATCCATGTAAGGCACAAATGACTGCACAGCACTGCAAAGCAATCTCACAGCTGCTCTTAGGCTGCACCCATGCTCCTTCAGATAAGTAACAAGATCCCTTATTAAAAGCCATGATTAAGAGGCCCTTGAAAAAAAAATGAAGCCTGTAACAGATTAATCAAGAGTAAATTTAACATAATAAATAAGAGCTTGTGGTAAAAACAAAACAAAACAAACAAACAATAAACAAAATATTGCCTCTCCGTTGCAGATTCAAAGCAAAGGAGGAATCCAGTAAGATTTGTATCCCTGCTACATAAATAGCTGCAATCAGCATGCTAAAAATAAAGCAGATAAATATTTAAGGCCCACTGCTGCCTCACTTACTGTTGTGCTTACTTACTTATTGTTGCATAAATCAGGAGCCATGTCAATGAGAGATCAATGAATTTACACCAGAACACCTTGCTGAAGCCAGGGTGTTATCTCCTGCTGGCAACACCTCCTGTGAACACCTCACCAGCAGCTGATTCCTTCCTCCTGACCTGCAGGTCCCTTGGACAGCAGTGGGAAAACAAGTGTGGGGTCCAATGCCAAGGAAGCTGCCTAAATAGGAAGCCATACAAGAAGGAAAAAAAAAGAAAAAAAAAAGCTGTTTTACTCAGAGGGTTTTATCTAACAACAGGGAGATAATGGGAAAACGTGTTAGGGCACATGGATTTTTCAAGAGACAGCTGGAAAAAACTTCTTGCACTTAGATTACGTAGGCAAAGATTTAAGAAAAAAAACAGCATAAAGGAAAAACACAGTCCTTTTGCTTAATCCACAGGTAGCCTCTAAAGAAATAATTTCTGTTGTTAATTTCCAAGCTTAGCCTGAATAAGGACTGCAGAAGATCTCTATTACCTAGAGCAGGTTAGGAGAAAGAAATATTCCTAGTAGAGCAGTCTCTAGCTCAGTATCTACAGAGGTAAAATAAAACAGCAATTACCATAAAACTACTGTAAAATAAGTAGCTATTCTTTTCATTTGTAGATCAGTTTTTCTCCCCCCAAAATAACTCAGTATTTTGCCTGTGAAATAATTCAGACTAATGCACTCTTGAAAAAAAGCACTTGGAGATGAACAAGATAGTCTCAAATGGCTCTTCTAATTTTAACTTTAAGAGACCATTTTACATCAAATAAAAAGATAACATAATGTACCTGATAACAAATCATGTTATTTGTGAAGGCACTTACAGAACAGGAATTATTTGTATTGCTGGAATAAACATTCAACAGAATCCACCAAAACATGTGAAACTATTTAAAGGGAAACACATTAGTTCTCCATCCTGAGCAAACCAAGGGGAAAAAAAGAACAAACAAACCTTAAAAAAAAAAACAAAAAAAAAAACAGCAAAAAAACCCCCAAACCATAAAGCAAAAACCAAACCCAAACCCATGCTTAAGCACTTACAGTATTGTGTTATTCTGATTACATGGGAAAATGAAAGTCACAAAAGCTGCCTGTTTTGCTAATTTTTTTTTTCCTTGCTTTTCCAGGAAACCAAATATTAAGTACCTGGCTTGCAAACCTCCTCCAGCACTTGATCCCACTTCCTTTGACGTTCACCTCCTACAAATGACACAATCCAACACCCACCTGCCAGCTCTAAGAAAGCAAGAATTCTGGGGCTTCAGCTATACCCCCCCACCCCTCCCCAGGGCTGGCCAAAGAAAGATAAACCACTCTGTAACTCCACAAACACATTACACTTATTGCTGACATAAGGAGGGCAAAGGAGAGAAAAGAAGAATGGGGGGAAAGAAATAAAAAAAAGCAGAGGAAGCATCCTCAGGAGCATGCATGGAGATGGTAATGGCACCCATGGAAATTAAAAGCCTCCATTAGCTCTAATTAAAAAATCAAACAGGAGGCTGCAAGTGGGTGATGAGCATCTCACCTGGCAAGGTGGGAACTGGGACCCCAAGTGCCTTGTCCCCAGCTTGGGGTTGCAGATGCTGCAGTAGGGCCATAGCAGGTAAGGCTTTGAGGAGCAGAGGACTCCCCTACCACCTCCTCACACAGCTGTAACCTATTTCCAGGCCAAAGAAATCACCATCAGGGAGTAGCTGAGGTCTCTGTGGCACAAGGAGGGTTTGGTGTGACATCTGACATCACATTTGGCTTTGAAGCAGCTAGACAAAAGGATTTTGGATGATATTTTTTAAGGAGTGTTTCAGGGGCCGCCAGTGGTGGCATAACTCAGAGCTCCAAAAACCTGAGAGGAAAGGATGTGCCAGGACATGTTCTGCACTGATCACCTGCTGCCTTCCCAATTACTTGAGTCAATTTGTGCAAAGCATGGAACTGGAGAGCCCTGCACCTTGGGAATGTGACCCATTCCCAGTGCCACCAGCAATGCTGCCTGCTACAGGTCTTCCCCTAAGCTCTCCCACCCCAAAGCTGGTCTCACTCCTCCCCCCCCAGCTCTTAAGACCTGGGAAGGGCAGAGCTGTACCTGTAAGTGACCTTCCCCTGCTCCTCCATTTCCAATCACATTTGTGAGCAAAGAGTTAAAAATTCCACCTTTAAACTCAGAACTCAAGCTTTGGCCTAAGCAACACCACCACTTAGGAAGCCAGACAAACAATCAGAAAGCAAGGAAAATGCAACATAATGAATCAGAGCTGCTCTGGAAGGAGGGCTGTAAAGAAAGCACTGAGTCTCTGTTATTAAGGACTTCTTACTGGGGTAGAATGCCTGCTAATAGCTGCTCTATCCTGCTTGAGCGAGTACGTTCTCCTTAGAAATCAAGCAAAGGTTTCTAATAGTTTTTGACAGAGTGTGGTCCCCTAAAGCTACATTTTGTCTGGTTCATGCTGACTGACTGCAACCCTATGACAGTTATTGAAAGTTAATTAGCAGTGAAATGCAAAGAGCTCTAGGAATGAAAATACGAGCGAGAACTGAACGTGGAGTGTCTCCTTTCCAAGAAAAAACAGTGTCAAGAAGGTTAACATAACAGCAAAAATATGACAAATTGAAAACGTGAAAGGGATTCCTCTAGTAACTTGGCTGTGGTTGTCCTTTGCTGTTCAGACACAGAACCAAGGGGCACCATATTTTTAAAGGTTTACTAGGGAAGCTGGTAAACACAAAACCCAGCACTTATTTTTCCACCTCGTTTGCTAGAGGAAGACATTTATGAAGACAATACCTAGCTCACCCCAAGGCAAATAAAAGACAGAAATCAGCGGCTGCTTCCTTTGGAAGACCGAACTTTGTCAGATGTTGCTTTCAAATCCCAACTATTTTTTGCCCTGGCTCTCCACTTCCTCAGAACTGGCAAGGAACACTCCACAGTTACGTGCCAGCCCAGCCAGTGCCGAGCGGGTGTAGGAGGCGAGGAGAGGCTCAGCCCTACACCACCCACTCCCCGCAGATGTAAGCGCTGAGACAAGGTGCAAGGCAGTGGGCAGCCCCCTTCAGGTGTTAAAAAAAAAAAAAAAAAAAAGCCCCTCCTGACACCCCCGGGGGGAATTGGATCCAGCCCTAAGCGCTCAGAAATAAAACCCCAAGGAAACGGCATCCTGAGGCAGAGAAACGGCGGAGTTTTAAGAGCGACGAAGGGAACGCGTGGCAGCGAAGCGAGGAGGTTGGGAAGGCCGAGTTGGGTAAAAATAGACATTGGTGATGCCAGAATGCCTTGGTAAAATGGCGTTTATTGATTTTCAGAGAGCAGGGGAAAAGCTCCAGCCCTTCCATCCTTGACAAGTGACTGACAAGCAACCTAAAACCACCACAGTGAGCAAGAGGAAATGGGCCCGGGTGGACCCCGCCTGCGTCTTCGCGGCGCCGAAGGGGGAATGGCGCATCCGGCTCCAGACCCTTCTTGTGGAGGCTGAGGAAACACCAAAAAAGCTGTGGATGCTCCTGTCATCCAAGCACTGACTGAAGGGTGACTCAGGGAGCTCCTCTGGGCGGGCAGATGATCTGAAGAACCCCTGGGGTTGGATGGGTGACACAGCCACAGCGGGGTGATGGTGGCCTTGAGTTGGGATTCCCCTCGGGCTGGGAGGGGAAAGGTCTGGGGCACAGGGTGGGAAATATGGACTCCTTCGGCCCAGGGGAGCTCTCTGCCTCAGCTTGTCAAGTGTCCCAAGCTGCCCACAGGCTCCTTCATTTCTGTCACCATTTATACCTGGGTTGATAGGGGCAGCCGAGATTCCCACTCAGCCATGCACCGACCACCCAAGGGCACGCCCCGGCTGACCTTTTCCATCATTTTTCCTTTCTCTTTTCCCCATTTTCCCTTTCCAAGCGCACACTCTTGAGCCTCCAGGGAATCCCTGGAACCAACCAGCTGGAGGAACACACCGGCATGGGCTGTCACACACCCTCCGAGCTGCATCCCACCCTCCGCCGCGCCCAGGACCCGGGGCTCTCCCTTTTCGGGGCTCTCACCTGCTCCCCGCAAATCCACAGGGATAAACCGGGGCGAATCCCCCCCTACCCGTGCCCTCCCGACCCATCCCGCCGCGGGGTCAGGAAGCGAGCGGCGGGGATCGCTGGGCCGCACCTCCCCTTCTTCCCCGCCTTCCCCGCGGCCGTCAGGGGCGAGGCCGAACCCGGCGGCCGCCACATGAGTCCCGAGGGGCTGTCCCGGTGCCGGCAGCGCCCCGGGGCCCGGACAGGGCTGGGAACCGGGCTGGGGCTGCTCGTCTTGGCGCTGTGCGGGGTGGACGGGGGCAGCGGGCAAGCGCTGGCAGCAGGTACCAGGATACCCCCCCCTCCCCATCCCCATCCCGGTTCCCGGGGAGCTGCGCGGGGCAGGGCGGGCGGGGGTCCCTTTCCCCTGTCCCGGTGCTCGCAGGATGGGTTCGGGGGTGTTCTCTCCCTTGAGAGCAGGGAGCGGGGGCACCACGCTGTCCTCCCTCCGGTCTCCCCTCAGCCTCCATCGCCCCCGGGACAACGCGACCTCCGTGCTGCCCAAAATGGCGCTGCCCGGGCGGAAGGGCCGCGGCCGCCGCATCCTCCCCCGCCGCGGCCGAGGCTGAGAGGGGGTTTGGCACTTGGGTTTTATCTCCTGCTGATCGATACCACCTCAGTCCAGTTCCCACAGGAATAACGTGCGGGGCACCTCGGGGCGGGGGGGGGGGGGAGCGGGCACTGGGAAAACCTGCAGGAACCATTGGAGGGGAAAGGCGGCCTGGAGCGTGTGACGCTCCCTCCGGATGCTTCGGGAGGTTGGTTCGGGAAAATTGGGTGCAGAACGGATCTTCTGTCGATGAAGGCAGAAAATAACCCTAAAGGGCATTCTTAGGAACGATCTTAACTCACTAAACTCCACCCCCTTCCTCCTTGCCTTGGTGTTCCCCAGGCCCGGGCATCCTCTAGATCCTGCAGCAGGTGCTGGCTCATCAGGAATAGGGGGATAGGGTTAGGATGAGATTGGATTTGATGATCTTTTAAGACTTTTTCCAGCCTCAGCGATTCTTTGCTCTCCACTGCTCTCCACTGCTCACAGCCTCAAAACTCGGGAGCTGGCACTTTCTGTGTGTACTCACAGTAGGTAAAATCTTCCTCCATCCCACACATTCAGAAGCATCTTTCCTTTTGGAATGTATTTTGCACTCTGGAGCTGATGTTATGATTGAAACACACATATTTTTCTAGAGAAAATGCCTTGAAAGTGCCTTTGGAAAAAAAAAAAAAAAAACCAAACTACTTGCTAACGTTGGGTATGGAGGACATTCATGGGGATCCATCATTTAGTGCCTGAAAATCCTGGAACACCTTGGAGGGGAGGTGTGGCTGCTGGGCTGTGTTTTGGTCCTCATGACATGTTGCCATTTCCTATCACTGGATTATCTCTGCTTTAGCCCCGGGTCGTGCCCAGCTTCACCTGCTCTTCTCAGAGACAAATTAATCCTTTCGCAACTTCATCTGATGACTTTTACAGAAACGCCTGTCAAGAGGTACAGGCAAGGGTTGTGCTCCCTCCTCTTCAGTTTGCCATGGATGAAAATTAATCAGGTGGTTAATTTTTCACAGCAAAAATGCTCAGATGTTAAGTTTACATCAGTTCACTTTACCAGGATCATCTGTGGATGCTTTAATTCTGGAATGACTTAATAAACTTAGGTATTCCAGACTGGTGTTTTTCCTTGGCTTAATTACATTGGTTAAAAATTATTTAGCCTAAGTTCAGCTTCCTTACAGGGACAGGGCAGGTTTTTACCTGCTACCAGTATCTCCTAGTCCAGAGTGAGACTATTCTGCACATCCTCATTTTGCTGTTCTGAGTGTCTGACAGTGTTTTAGCACTTATTACTGAGCTTGGCTTAGACCTACCTTTTCTATTCAGTGAGCCAGATGATTCCCTCTCTTCAGATCTGTAATTATTTCCTTTATTCTTCTCTTTAATTACATTCCTGGAACACTGTGGTAATGCACTGCAGGGTATATTTTACACCTGTACATACTTTGGAATGTATGTTATTCTTTCAAAGTTTGCTCCATACATCTTTTAGGTGCATTTCTGCTCAAAAGCACCATCCTCATCCTGAAGATTGTAGAGGCTCACTAACACTTTAGCAGAATGAGACCAATTAGCATCCTTAAATGACTTCTGGCAAGGTAGCAGTGCAGTTGCCTCAGCAGCTGGACTGGATCAGGAAAAAATGGCTTTGAAGAGCTCTGTTATTTAATGTTTGCAACATTTCTGAGGGAGAGGAGCACACTTTCTGCCATCAGCAGCCATGTCATGTGCTGAATGACTATTTTAATATGCAAGGCTGTTTACCTGCTCAGACTCCCACAGTTGCCATCACCATTGGTGTAAGCATCCACTCTGGTGGAGTTACACCCACTCGTGCCAGCAGTGAATTTGGCCCAGAAGCCCCTTTCCAGCACCATCAAAACACTGATGCCAAAGCTAAGCTTTTATGGATTACATTTTTTTTTAAAATGCCACCTTAATTTTTTTTATTTTATATTATATTTTTCCAACAGCGTTGCAGTTTATTGTGGAGCCTAAATGGCTTGACTTCTTGAAGCCTTAATTTGAATTTTTGTCTGAATCATACTGAACGTGCTGCCCTGCAGCATGGTTTTTGATTATCTACAAATTGCTTGTGACTCCCTCAGCACATGTAACAAGGAAATGGAGGAAAATTGTACATTTGCATTTGATACAAACTTAAAATGAACTTCTCTGCTCCTCCCCCAGGTAGAAACTGTAGATTTTTGCAGGACATGGATGTCATCCAGAAACAGGGTGAGAACTGTTTCTGCTATGTCCACAACAGAACCATTGACTTGAAGTACCTTTGGTCCACTCTTCAGGTAAGAGGCTGTTTTGGGGATCATTCAGATATGGGATCCATCTCATGTGAACTCCTGCCAGCAGAATCTGTGCTCAGTTAGCACAATCAGAACAATACCCCTGTGTAACTTGCACCTTGAACAATGGTAGGACCATGGTAAAAATGCAGCACTGTGATCCTCCAGGTCAGCTGCAGGGAAGTTTGGCTTCTCTTCATTAAAAGGAGATCAGCCAGGCTCATATTGTGGGGCCACACAGACATGAACCTAGGCTGGCATATTATTTTGTTGCACACTTTTCCTCCTGACAGATCACTGTTAACCTCTGCAGCAAATGCTGTTGTTTATCTCCAAAAATCTTTATAAAAACTTCAAATTTTGAGGATAAAATGCAGTTCTGTGACTCACTCATTGCAGCATACCAGGCCACAATATAGGAACCAAAGGTGCATTAAACTGTGACCAATGAAAGCAGCAGTAGCAGTGTTTTTCTGTTTTTTTTTCTGAGTAAGAGGGTCATCTTACAAGAAACAGATTTAAAGATTAGCTCAAAACACTATAAAAATATCTGCATGGTTCCTTTTTTTTTTTTTTTTTTTTAATCCTGGGAAGCATGTCCCTAACCAAGGGAAGGAAACAGTTGCACTTCATCACTGTTGGAGGGAATTCACTCTCATATATAAAGGAAGGGGAAACCCTCTTTCTTCCCAGGACTGTTTTCCTCAGGAATATGGTGCAGATGTTTCTGTGAATGGTAGAAGACCTCAGGTGGTGAAACCCTCCAGCTGTGACATGAGCCTTCCTGAAGTAAATGTTTTAAACCAGGAAATTCAGATTTTTCTCACAGGGAGTTGCTTTTTGACATGGGAGAAGTCTGTTTTATTACCTATTGCATCACTTTTTTTGTAGATGGGTCTTTGTTGTCTCATAGGCCCTGGTCAAGAGCTCACATTGAGTCACAGTCTTCAGGAAGATCTTTCCATCTTCTGAGATGGACAAGATCTCTTAGTTTGACAGGAGAGGGTGCTGGGAACTAGCAAGAAACCCTGAAATACCCCATGGGAGTATGCTTATATTTAAATTTCTGGTTATGAGAACTTTAATTGCCCTTATTCCTCTTCTGTCCCTAACATGAACATTGCATTCTGAACTACAAGAACATCAAGTCCAACTTCATATGGTTCAGTAGAGGAATGGAGAAGTGTATGGATATAAAAAAAAAAGCCCACCTGTGGGTAGTCACATGTTACAGGTTTTTGTTAGAAATCTGTGTGTGAACAAGAGTCATGGTGAAACCAAACCCATCAAGTTTTTGGATGGACTTGAGGCCCCTCCATAGAACTTTGCTCACGTTGAGTTCTCTGAATCCCTTTGTAAGGCCTGAGCAAGCAAACTTTGCCTGATATTAATAACCAGTATTAATTCAGAATTGTTCTTTTATTCTCAAGCTCTCAGTACTGATACTCATTCTCACATGGAGGCTGACAGGCTGTAGAGTTCAGGAAAGCAACCCTGACTGTGAGCTCCTTCTCTGTGTCTTGTGTGTCTTTAGGTAAAAATTACCAGCAGAGAAATGTTCAGGTTTGAGCCCATTTCAGAAAAAAGCAACTGTCGTAATGCAGAAACTGTGTTTGAGTTTGCTGCATGTGCTCTTAGAATCTTCTGGAAACCAGAGACAACTACAGAAACTTCCATCAGCATCAAAGCATATGGAGCTTACACTTGTTTCAAGATACAGCCCCTCAAAGCCCAACCCTACACCCTGAGTGTGAAACAAGAAAGTGAGTAAAAAAGCTTCCAGAGAGCTTTGCCAGTGGTACTGAAGGGACCATCTCTTCTGTAAGAAGCCTGGGACTTTTCTGCTGATATTTTTTTATATATTCAACATGTCAGATTGAATTAAAGTCCATTTCTATTTTTCTCCTCCTTTTTTTAGTGCTAGATGGAAAGCTCTTGTTTTTGTTTGTAGCTGGAATTTTTCTGTTCCATTTTGCAAACAGCCTGAGCAGGTGAGTACTAGCTGCTGGTTCTTGACCTTTTTTCCCACAGCCTGTGCATTTTTGGTCTGTTTTCTAAGCTGAAGAGGCTTTTGTTTGGGAAAGTGAAACAACAAAACACATACTTAAAACTTTTTCATACTGTTTGTGTTTGGACAGATTGACTCTTCCTGAGTCACTTAGCTGAGTTAGGGATCTTGTATCCAAGCCTCCAGCACTGGCCAACTCCAAGAAAATCCTCAGCAAGCAGGAGTGTGGATTCAGAGGATATTCTCCCTCCCAGAGAGATTTGCTGAATATTAAATAATGCTGCATGCATTATTTAAATATATATTTTTAATATATATATATATTTAAAGATATAAATGATACCTTCCTGCAGCAGGAAGCACTTAAGATGAGGTCATCTGGGGCCTCATCTCCACCTTTATGCCAACCTTTGTCCATCATTTTTTTAATGCACATTTTGCATAGCATGTAAGGTGGGACACTGGGAGCAAAAAGTGGATCCTGTGACTTCAAAGTGAGTCACAAATTACTTTTCAGGAGGCACCTCTAAAACAAGCAGAGCAGCCACAGGTTTTATAGAGTTAACTCTGCATTTAAAAGCCAGAATTGATAAATGCTTAAGCTGCTGAAAAAAAAAAACCAAACAACTTGTGGGTTTGTGGGGCTTTTTTTGAACAGTACAGAACTGTATCAGTACATAGAAGAAAATAAGGTTACTAGAAACTAGAAGGTCCAATGAAATCAGAAAAAATGTGAGCTTTAAAAAAAAAACAATACAATTTCCTAGCCTGTAACAACTTTGGTGACCTTGAGTATCTGTTAGGAATTTTTCCATACATGGATTTAACACCTACACAGGGCCTGTTAACCACTAATTCTAACTTACAGCTTTGTTAAGTTCTTATTGAAGACCACTGCTGTTTTTATAAATATTGGCATCTTAACCAATTACAAATTATACTTCTCACCATATTCTCTGTTCTTCTTTTGCAGGAGTACCAAGTTCTTTTACCTTTCTGGAGTAATGCTGGGGGTTCTTGCTCTGCTAGTCTTTGTCCTCTTGACATGTAAAAGATTTATTCCAAGGGTAAATCTGCATTTATAAAACAAAATAATCATCACAGGAAGTTAATCATAGTATAATCAATCACAGCATAGGAAGTGAATGTCTATTTTTGTGGCCAAGCAACTCCACTGCAATGACTGCAGGATTCCTTGTGTCAAGTACAGTTGGGTCAGAGAAAAGTTCTAATTAGCTTGCTCCTAAATTTGAAGTAAACAGGAGATTGCTGATGTACAGGAAGAGTTTATTCTGAAGCATAAATTATTTTTGTTGGCCTGGAGCTAAGCTTGCTTTTGAATTTATGAATCAACCTAAATCAGAATATAGTTTTAGTGGCAGATTCTCCTCCATTTACCAAACACAACTCATTGCAAAGCAGATGTGCATTTTTCCTTCAGTTTTACAAAGTCTGTGCATTCCCACAGTATTGCTGAGATGTTTTAATTGGAAATACACTGCAACATGGCTTGTACCATGACACTGGGACATGATGCACAAATACAGAGGTGCAGTTGCTACCCCTTAGAACTGACATGGTTTAGCTGAAGTGTGCAGAGCACAGCCCACTGGAACTCTTACACAGATGCTAAACCCTTTAAACCTAGCAGATATCACACCTGGTTTTGCCTGTGAGTTACCTTGCACACACAGTGGTGCTGATTCTGACTTGGATTATTTTATTTTTTAAGTTTTGCTTTGTGTTAAGATTTATTTATTTATTTATTTTTCATTTCCAGCACAGTACCTTCTGGATCTTAATGAGTGGCTGCTGGATGTCCTCTCTCTATTTTATTTACTGCTTCAAAGAGAATATGCAGTGGTTGTGGTCTGAGCACAGATACTACTTATTGGGTAAGAAAATGATCAAGAAATGTACTGCAGATTTTTGGTTTTAATTTAGTGGTTAGGTGAATAACTGCCCATAAAAAAAAGCAAAATCAAGTGACTCATTTATGGAGTACTTTTTCTCCTAAGCCATAGACAGTGCAGTATTCCCAAGGCTGCTGTACTTTGCAGCTGTTGAACACTGTGAACCAAACTGAGGCAGTTTACAGGGGTGGTGTGCATCTGTGTCATAGAATCACAGAATTTTCAGGGTTGGAAGGGACCTTAAAGCTCATCCAGTTCCAAGCCCCCTGCCATGGGTCAGAACCTCCCACCAGCTCAGGTTGCTCAGAGCCCTGTCCAGGCCTTAAAAACTTCCAGGGCTGGGGCTTCCACCCCCTCTCTGGGCAACCTGTGCCAGGGTCTCACCACCCTCATGGTGAGGAACTTCTTCCTAACTTCCAGCCTAAATCTCCCCTCTTCTAGTTTGAATCCATTCCTCCTGCTCCTATCACTCCCTGACATCCTAAAAAGTCCCTCCCCATCTTGTAGCCCCTTCAGATACTGGAAGGCCACAACAAGGTCTCCTCAGAGCCTTCTCCTCTCCAGACTGAACAACCCCAACTCTCTCAGTCTGTCCTCACAGCAGAGCTGCTCCAGCCCTCTGAGCATCCTCCTGGCTCTCCTCTGGACACACTCCAGCACTTCCATGTCTTTCTTGTAATAGGGGCTCCAGAACTGGACACAGTCCTCCAGGTGGGGTCTCACAAGAGCAGAGTAGAGGGGGAAAATCCCCTCCCTTGACCTGCTGGCCACACTTCTCTTGATGCAGCCCAGGATGAGCTTGGCTTTCTGGGCTGCAAGTGTCCTCCATGTCCTCCTTTTCTGTTTCTGCAGGGTATTTTCTGGCTGTTGGAACAACCAGCTTTGCCACTTGCTACCAGCATGGCCCACTTACCACAGACCTGAGCATAACCTTGTTCACCTGGACACTGCAATTAACAGCCTTTGTCTTGATTTATTGTGGTGTCACCATACCTCAAGTGGCATATGCAGTCATAGCTCTCTGCCTTGGTTCCAAAGGCCTCTGGTACCCCCTGGGTGCTGCTTGTCACCTGGGCAGGTTTGTATGGCAGTTGTGAACATCCAAGTCCCTGGGATCACCAGGAAACACTGGGAGGCTGATTATGGAAAAAAACCCAACCAAACAACCCTTCAGTGCTGATTGATGAATTTCTAATGCTGGTTCATATTTTTAATCAGAGGTAGAACTCTTGTAGAGGAGGTTTAAATCCCCAAAACACAGGAATTTAATTATTTCACAGGTTTAAGCATGAGTTTAGTTCTGTGGAGAGTGGAGAAAGGAAACTTAATGTAGCACCTTGTGGGTGTGCAGCATGTGAAAACATTTCTGGTTTAATGATCTGACTGCATCAACACTGCCTTGGTTTCCTGGGTAGTGAGAGAATCTGCAGGTAACTTGTACTGAATCTTAGGGACAAAACAGCACTAGGGAGCAGATGTTAAAAAGTGACAGTCCTTGCAGGTTAGATAGTGTTGAGTTCAGAGCCTTCAAACCCACAAAAAAGAATGGTTTCCATTAATTTTAGTTTTCCAGGGTTGTGACCCTAGGTGTACATCTCTGTCTTTAATTCATGGGAATAATCTGCTACCAGGACTTCCCCCTGTATTCCCAGAGCCCCATTTATATTGTAGGACTGGAATATATTTATATATATCCCATTTATATTCAGAACTGCTTGCAGTATGTAGAGCTTAGTTTGCTAAGCATTTTTATTAGGAATATGGGACTGTGTTTGCTAATCCCTCAATTTGTAGCATGTTTTATCACAAACATAGCACTCAAATGAAGATTTTAAGAAGTCCTTCCAATTTTCATCTGGTTTTTACCTTCAGTGGTGGCATCCAGATAAGAAACTTTAGTGCAGACTGTTCTCTAGCTGTGGACTTCTGATGAACTGCAGAGAACCAGGAAGAGGCAAAGGCTAGAAGTGGCACAAGCAAAAGAATAAAAAGCAAATAATTTCTTTTTTTTTAGCCTTTTACACATGTTTAGTTTTTAAGAACATACTGCTTTGCCCTTCTGATCTTTTTAAAGGTTTGGACTGGCTTGTAGCTGTTTCTAGGTGGAATTTTTCATTTGTTGAAGATTTTTTTTTTCCTGCAGCTGAGAAGCACTGTTTCAAAAGCAATATTATAGGATCAGTATGTAAGGATCACTGATGTAAGCAGGTTCACTCTAAAATCAGTAGGATTTGGCTACAAATTCACAGAAGTCATAACATACCTGTTTTACCCTCAAGCCCTGTAGTTTGTTCTCCATGAGGACTTCTTTATGTTTTGTTCATGAACCAAAAAAAGCACTGAAATACAGCTCTACAGATTTCTCTTGGGAGAATATGAGGGGTTTTTTTCTGCTTCAGAACACTAAGCAGTAGCACCAATCTGTGAGGCCATGATACATAGTTCAGTGCTTCAGATGTACCAAAATAACTAAGAATCCCCCTTTATTTGTTGTTAAGATCAGTGCAAATCCCACTGAGCCAGCAAGGCCTTTACTATTTGACCTCTGAATAAGAGCTGCAGTTCATTCTTGCTTTACAGGGAAATAAGGAGGAGGGTGAATGCTGCTGGTTGGAGCAGGTGTTTTTATACAGAGCTGAAAGTTGTATGGGCATCCAGCCCTTGCTTATCTTAACTCATCACAACATTTAAATCAAAAGCAGTTGACAGAAGGGAACAGAACATGGCACACTTTCTAATTGATAGCTAATTATATTATACATTGCTGTGCAGCAGCTAAAAAAACATCAGATTGTAAACATTTTGGCCTCAAGACTACTCAGTTTTGTAATTTAAAGCAAGATTTAAGGGAAGTGATCTAGTAAACAACATGAACAACTCATCACAGGCTTATCTGCAAAGTTACACATGCAGGCTGGGTTTTGATTCAGGCTGTGTCTCTGCACAGACACATTTTGCATATTGCACCTAAAAATGGCTGAGCAAAGCAGCCATTGATTTCATTCTCTGAGCTCCTAGCCCATGCACACACAGAAAGAACATGATCCAAGGCTCATTTGAAGCTCCTGGTGAATTCTACAGCTTCAGCTAAGACCTAGGGCAAGCAGAAACATCAGACACCTTGTCCTAAAATTTTAATTCAAGAATGTAGCTTGTCCTCTTAGAAATGATGAATGCGTGCCAATAGCAGGAAGTAGAGAAGCATGACAATAATCCTGACTTGTAAAAAGACTGGTTTCATTTCATTCTAGAAAACTGAAGAACCACTTCAGATCCCAAAAGTTGGTGTTGAAATGCCTTACTGAAGAGGAGTATGGAGAACAAGGGGAGGCAGAAACTGCCAGAGCTCTGGAGGAGTTACGTGCATCCTGCAGGAACCCTGACTTCCCCTCATGGTTAGCTGTCTCCAGACTCCAGTCCCCACAGAGGTAGGAAAACCTGGCTCCTCTAAAACAGGAGACACATTGTACAGGCACTGTTGCAGAGCCCAAAGCTACTTCAGGCTCTGTTCCTGGTGTATTTCTCTTGCTCTTCTCCAACCACAAATTCCTCTTGAGGGTTTGCAGATGTTCAGAGATGGTAAAGGCAAGCTGCATGGTAATGGCAGCTTTCCCTAAAGCCTGCAGGCTTCCTGCAGTGCCTCTGCAGCCTCCTACACAGTGACTCAGGTGGCCATCTCACCAGGGAAATGCCCATCACTTCTGGTTTTAGAGCAGAGCACTTTGTCATTGCAGAAAACTGGGGCACTCTGAAGATACATGAGCAAATCCTACCAGTATTAAACTCTCCAACTGCAAGCCTGCACAGCCAAGAAATCTTGTTACTTGGAATCAATCAATAGCTAAGACTAAGAATACATAGGAAAAAAAGTCAGTGCCTGCACCTGGGAAGTGTAACAGATAAAAGAGCTACTCCAGATTTAGATTAAGAGACAAACTTCAGACACATGTGGGTTAGGAAGGGAACGGTCAGGTAAATGCAGCCAGAAAATATTGCAGAATATAAAATTATTCATAATAGCAGTCTGTTTCCATCAAAACTGAAACTTCAAGGTATCAGGAGCAGAGTTTTGCATAATGCCCAGCAACAAAGACTTGGCCCTTGCCTCAGAACCAAGTATCACAATTTCCAAGGAGCCCCAGTCAGCTCAAGTTTGATCAATAAAAACTTAAAACTCGTTTCAAGAACCTTCATCCTCCTTGGATGAGCATGCAGACAGCCCCTCTGCCATGTGTTAGAGGTCTAACCTGAATTTTTTAATCTTTTTTTTCTAAGATACTTGCATTCTGTAGCGTGATTGAAAGATACAAAAAGTGAAAACTCCCAGCAGTGTTGCCAAACAAATTACTGCCAAATGCACAAATGAGACAGTTGCATTTTCTAGATACCACTGAGTTCTTATAAATTATTTACTACAAAACCACAGAAATAAAAAGAACCAACAGAACTCTGATGTGAAGTGAGGTTCCCCTCCAAGCTTCCATTAAGCATTCGAGGGCAGATAGTTCAGCACAAGGCAAACCTGTAAAAGGCAGCCAGCCCAACTCTGTTCCCCATTTAAACTAAAAAGTGCTTCCAAGAAGAGCAAGGGGACGACGTTCATCTCACAGAAACAGTAAGTCTCAAATGTAAATTATTGATCAGTTTACCAGAACTCCAGAATGTGGCTGCATTTCCTTTTTCTTACATTTCTGTGATGCTGTCGACACGTACCCAGGTGTCAGAACTGCCGTCTGTTTCCATGTGCTTGCCAGAAACCTCCAGCTCTTCCAACATAGTTGTCCACTGAGAGCCAGGGTTGTGGCCATTTGAAAGCTGAGGAGTTCATGCTTTGTTCCTCCACTTTGGAATTTACTTGAAGGAGCTCCAGAATTCCCAGTCTGCAGCTCCAAGCTCACCAGAAGCAGGAATTCTTTGCCGAGACTTGAGCTCTGCTCGCCCAGCGTGTGCGTGCAGCACCAGAAGCAAGGTGATAGCACAGCAGTGTAGGAAGGTGAAGTTCTCTCCATTTTTCCTTTAATTAGGAGTGACAACTTACCTGAATTCTTGCAACCTTTGTTCTCAAACATGCTACAGCTCTGATTTATTTTTAGAAGCAAAAGTACCATCTATCCAAGTCTACAAACGCTTACTCTGGATTACCCCTTGAGTGCTGACAAGATGTGAAAATGAAGTTAGATCATCTTGCTTAGTCACAAGACCTTGCAGATGGCCTCCAGAAGAGCCAAAGTTACCTAAATAGGAAAGGCTGAAGACTGAAAAGAAAAATGAGGCAGGGAAAAAAATAAAACTGTTCAGGGTTATTGCCATTTGCTCCCTGTTGTTCAGGTCTCCCTAGCTCACGCTGCAACTTCCCCACTGCTCGTGGGCATGTCCTTCCAACACTCCTGGCAGTATCCCTGCATTTACAGAACTTTTTTCATTCCTCAACTGATGGCTTTTCTCCCTTTAAAAATCTGGCAGGTTTGCAGACTTTGTCCTGGGATCTCCCCACATCTCAGCTGCAGAAATAAAGGCACACGAGGAGGAGTACGGCATCGGGAGCTCCTTCCTGGAGGAGCAGCTCTTTGAGACAAGGGCAGGAGCTGAGCAAGATGATCCCACCAGCTCCATCCATGAAGGAGATAAGGAGGAGGAAGATGAAATGCATGAACAAATTCCTTTTCCATATGCTACAGAGTTGCTCTGAGCTTTGGGAAATATCCAAAAAAAAACCAGAGAGGGAAAACAACGCGTTTGTCCTGGGAAGGGAAGGAAAGGTGCAGACTGCAAACTCAGGCTTGGGGATTTCTTCTGCCTGCTGGTGGACAAAAAGGGATTTTGGAAAAAAAAAACAAACACAAAACTGTTTACTGCATCACTGATGTTGCCTGATTGAAGCAACAGAAGGAAACCATAGGTGCTGTTCAGGTGAAGAGGATTCAGATGCTGTTGGTACTTTAACTAGGGAAGTAAATGTTGCTTATTTCCAAAGAGAGTTCTGGCAGCAGCTCATCCCACCAGGGTGCCTTGTTTTTCCAAGAGTGCTACCTCTAGAGAACAGAGAATCTCCTTTGGCCCTTTTGATAGTCAGGCCCTCTGTGCTGAGCACTAGAGGGAGGAGAAGCCATTATTAAAACTCTCCTAATTAACTTGTGTGTGAGTTTAACCTGTGCTACAGTTTTAGTAGTGCTATTAGTGTGGTGATAAAGCATTTGTAGTGTTTGTGAGACTTTTCAGTGCTAAAGATACCTAGAGAGTTAACACAGTTGAATGAGGTTTGTTTGCTCTTCTCCTTAGGGTTGCTGTCTGTTGGCTTCATTTTGCCTCTCCAGGTTTGTTTTAAGCTCCTCTTAACTCTTCAGAACCTTGCCTGACTTTTCACCCTCTGTTTGTGCTGTTCTTGGTCTGCACTCAAGTTAAACTGCACTTTGCTCTTTCCATGTCTTTGGTTCTTCACATACTCTCTCCCTCTTCTACAGGTCCCTTGCTGCTGAACCTTTTCCTTCAGTCCTCTGCTTCCCCATCTCTGACAACTGCAGATGATTTGGGAGAGGATTTAAATCCCCAATTTTTTTAAAAAATATTGCTTTTAATTTTACTGTCACTTAATTTCAGGTGGGTGCTGCCCTCCATTCCAGGCCTCAGCAGCCCAGAAAAGGTGAGAAAGGCTGAGGCTGGTTCAAGCTGCTTGGAGGAACTGGTTGTCAGCAGAGCTGGAGTGATGCTGTAACCATGTAACTGGGAACACAGACAACCCACATACAGCTCCACTGTCCTCAGAGAACTCTGTAGTTCTCCCATTCAGTAAGAAGTAAAAAGTAATCCCTGGCAAAACAAGGAGGGGGGGCTACCTGGCTCCTTCCTCCCCTTCTTTTGCCCTCTTTGAGTCTTATCACAGCAAGTGCACAGGGCAGAAAGTATCAGGGAGGGAAATTTAGACACTGGAATGTCTTTCAGCTTAGGTATTACACTAATTAGGGAGTAGATGCTGTCCCCTCAGTTTATCCACCTGCAGAGGTCATTTCTTTTCCTGTGTTCTTCAGAATATGCCTATATTCTTCTATCCTTTTTCCTTTACTGTCTCCAGACTGCAGAAAACAAGAGACCATTAATTCTGTCACATTTGATCTTACAGACTCAGCAGTGTGGGTGGTAGGAAGAAGACAGCTCTGCCAGAAGGGCATTTCAGACCAGAATATCTTTGTTTTAGGAGGGATTTATTTTCTTTGTATCACACTCAGTGATGCAGCTCGACTTCAGCAGTGCCTGCAGCACTGTCAGGGTTTCTCATTGTCCAGCAGTGAACAAAAGAGAAAATTTGTTACCTCTGCCAGTGCTAAGAACTGTTTCTGTAGCACATTTCAAGAGTCTTCTGAAGAAAAGAGGACTTGGTGCTTGAAAGCCTTACTTACCTGCTCCTTCAGGTGGCTTCAACATTGCTTCACTTTAAAACAAATTCTTCCATTTCAGAGTCAGAAGACACTTATCACCCTTCTGTGCCATAAATTTATAAATACATCTTCAGAATCTGCATGTTTAGCAGAAAGCAGCCTTCAGGCAGGTGATCCAAAACACACTCACTAGGAAGTCCAGAACATGGAAAAAAATAGACCAGGAGAGTTCTGTTCAGGAAGGCCACTGGCAGCAAGAGTCACCTCTAAAAAAAGAGGCTGCTGCTACCAAATCCAGTTAAATTGCCACCCACTCTCCAAAGCCAGCCCTGGGTTGGGGACTTCTCTCACCAGCAAGAAACTAAAACATTAGTGAAGGCTGAGGACAGCCCCATGACCTCTGATGGTTTGGGAGAAGGATGGAAACTTTCCCCCAAATAATGATCTTAGTAGACTGAAGATTTTGCCTTTACCTGTGTTGTGAAAATGAAGTACTTGGAGTTATTCCAGATTAATCAAAAAAGGATACTTAAAAAGATGTCTTACTGTTAAATGGTTTTTTACTTGTTTTAGCATACACAGGGTTTTTTCAGTGTCCTTTATAGGTAGCTAAGAACTCCCATCCATGTGGTTTGAGGCCAAGGGGAGAATGAGCTCAAACCCACTTGGTTTCTGAATTTTTATTTTTACTGCTGAGTATCCTTCCTTAAGTACATACTGTATTTATATACAGCATACAGTGTATATATATATATACATATATATATATATATACACAGTATGTATTTATATACACATTGTATTTATATACAATAGCCCAGGTAACACCTTAACATGATAATTTACCTAAGCAATATGTTAAATGAAAATGCCCCCCCCAAAATAGGCAATTACCATTTTCAGGCACTGATCCTTTTTCTGAATCATTTAGAATGATACCAGGCACACCTATGCCAACAAGGAAAAAAAAAATTTAAAAAATCAACCCACATTGTATGTAGGTGTGAAGTCCAAGGGTGGGTAAGAAAACTAAGTACATCCAAACCAGAAGTGCAGCAAGATGTGAGAAGGATCAAGACCACTCCAGTGGATAGCTGATAATTACCTTAAAATTCCTCACAAGCTCCTTCCAACATTGGAAGCATCTGATAAGCAAAACTTACCCAAACCAATTGCTGTCATTTGAGCCCTTTGCCAGCAGTGACTTTACCCACACAGGGCTCCTGCAGTCTCTCCAGATTTCTTGGGTTTACTGAGACACAGTTGTTAGGTACTGCCCAGTACAGTAGAAAACTGTACTGGGCCAGTACAGAAAATTTCAGCCAGAAAATCTCAGAACAGAATCCAGGTGTTAGAACAACACCTTCACCACTGCAAAAGCCTTTCTTCCTTAGTGATGAGTTACAGTTATCTCTTGTGTCATGGCACTTAAAAAAAGTGAGAGTTTCCTATTTATTTTGTATTCATGCTACTGTCTTGTACTTTCAAGATTTTTTTAAAATAAATGTATTTTTCAAGCATGTGGTTCTTCTCCCTGTTGTATTCACTCTCTTCAGAACAGGAGGACACAGGACAAGGAGGAGGGAGGAAAACTGGGTCTGTTTATGTCCCCATGTTTCCTCCCTTGTTGCAGATTCAAGGCACAGTGACTGAGCATTTTCTGGGATTGCTCCAGAAGAGTTTCCCCTCTGCCTGGAATGCCTCTCCCTGAAGGAACTTGTCATTCCCATTCTCCACTCAGGAGAGAGCCAAACCACCACGAAGCAGACTTGTGAGTGACAGCTGAGGTCTGGCAGGCACACACATGCAAACAGCAAAACTTCTCTCCCTGTCATTCCTTTTGTATGGATAAAAGTTTGTATGGATATCCTTTTGTATGGATAAAAGTTAGAACAGCTGGAAAAATAAAAGCTGAGCTGTCCTACACCTAAGATAAAAATAAATCCCAGGCAGATGTGACACTGGATAGGGCAGATGCAACAGTGCAAATAAGTTCAGAAATAGGAATTTACAAGACCTGCACTTGGCAGCCTCTCTCAAATATAATATAATAAAATATTAAATAAATAAATAAATAATATAATATAAATAAATAAATAAAATAAAATATAATCCAGTTCTTTCACTGATGTCCTGCACACTCCCCTGTTACCCTCTGCATTCTGCACCCTGATGAGCATCCCTGACATCCTCCTTGCCCCACACAAGGAAATTTGTGCCTCCTGTCAGATTTTACCAGGAAACAGATTTTAACATTACACCAGAGTGGTTCCCAGGCTCTGGGTTCACTGTCCTCCAGGCAGGGAACCTAGCAAAAGGTTGAATTCTTTTCAGTGATTAAGTTTAGTGCTGGCACTGAAGTAGGAGCAAATGTAACAGAAGCTGAGATGGATACTATTAAGTACATTATGGATATTTTATATTTCTTACCACAGTTTTTACAGTTTCACAAATATCAAAACCCAGGTGTACATGTCCATTTTGCAACACAGACTGACTATACAATTCCAAAAAGAGCAGGCATCTCAAATACACAATTCTGAAGTGTAAACACAGTGTACAAGCTCTTCACCTCACAATCCAGGTGCTATGCAGTAGCAGCTGAGGTAACACCATACAGCATGAACTCAACAAATGGTTGGTTTGCCTCAAGATGATTTTTAGCATCCTTCTGTCCTGTCACCTGTTCAGTCTCTACCTCCCCCGCCCCCCGAGTTATACAAACATACAATAAATACATTTCTGATTTAAAAGGACACTTAGACAAGTCATGAGGGTTTATGTGAGTACAGTACATTTAAGTTCAAGTGCAAAAAAAGTAACTAGTGGCTCGTCATCGATGTTTCTTGTTACTGTCTATGGTGTTGGTCCCAGGCACCACCGGAGCATGGGTTGTTCTAAAAGCACAGCTAAAGCACAGCTATGGGACACCCCTTCAGTCAAGAAAACTGCATTTCCTGCTTAGCTGCTGCCACCTTCCTCTTCCCTACCCCTTTGCTCTTCTTCATCTTGCCTCGGGGTGGCTGCACAAGTCCCAGAGCTCACCCCTTCCCACGGGAGGCCGGACACTTCATCCACATCTGATTTCAGGCCTGTAGGAGCTGAGCACTCAGTCTCCCAGGAACAAGCTGTTAACAGGAGCAAATGGGCCAAAACACAATCCTGGCTGAACCCCCAGGCTCCTCCTGGAGCCCAAGGATACCCCTCCAGCAGCAGCACCAGCAGGCGAGTTGGCTGCGGCCAATACTGGGAAGCGTAACAAAACGGAACACCAAATCCTCCAGTGTCTGCACAATGGGCAAAGCCATTTCCTAAGCATCCTGCAATTTAAATACACCTGCTTCCTCCTGAGAATCTCTCACTCTTCTTGATTTCTGCATCAGCAGCTTTGCCCCGAGAATCCTAATCTTTAAAGATTTTCTGTGATTCTTCCCTATCCCCCCCCACCTTCCCTAGGCACTTAAAGCTTACCGTTTTCTCAATAAATAACTACATTAACTACACTGCATTAAATAAACCATTCTATAGATGAGGAAATAAAAACCCAAAAAAAGACAGTGTGTCCACTGAAAACTCCTGATCACTCTCAGGTTGTGCAATCTTGATCAGACACTTGTCTCAATACAGCATCAAACCTAAAATTACCCAAACGCACACAACCTACGCCCAACTGAAGGGCTGCAAGCACAGAGGTTAACTTCTTCAGAAGCCTTCCTCCAGCTTTTTTATGGTTTTTTTTCGACTAAAACACCAGCTCAAAACCTTTTCTGTGCAGAACTAAACCTTTATCTCAAACAAGATAACATTAGCTTCAAAAACATATTCTTTGAATATGTATTTTACTTAATCCATTGCCATAACATGAAGGTAGGCTTGCTAAAGTGAATCTGTTTCTGAGAAATCTTTACAGAGACAGTTTCATGCTGTTCCTATATTTATTGGATCTGGTATTTTCTAATACACTATGCGGGGAAACTCAGCTTTTCTCCTAAAAAGTCTTTTCCTTTCGCCTAAGGAACAAACTCAAAGCAGAAAATTCTCCTATTGAGTCAGACACTCTGTGCCTCAACAAGTGAAGAGCAAACTCCCTTCTTCTACAGATTGCAAAGAAATCTCATAGCACTTGACTCAGCTTTAGCAGAGCAGCCAAGAACTTCTCCTACCCTTAGATCCGGCCTCATAATTTTCTTCCAGAATTCCAGACTTTTGGCTTCCCTGCTCATGCTGTTCCGCGAAGTCACACGAATATTCTTTATATAGTTAAAAGCTTGCACTGCATTGCATTATGATCATTAAGATGAAGAAAGTCCTACTTTTGAGCTCCTACTCCAGCATCTCCCAGGTGAGAAGCAGAATTCCATGCACTGGGTTTGTTAAGATGAAGGCATCTCAGGGCCTGGCTGCAGCAGGCTGAGCATCGTGATCCGACACAACGCGGTCGCCGTCTACTTGGGAATCTGGTGTTGCTGGAGGTGGTGGTGCTGAACAACTTCTGGGCTGCCCACAGTCTGTCAGATTTTGGGGTGGACTTGCTGAGCTGGCTGATGAAGCACTGCAGTTCTCACTGGTTTTCTAAAGAGAGGGGGGGAAAAAGATTGAGAGCAAACAGTAAATAAAAAGGCTCCTGAGGCTCTCTCCCCACTGGCACAACCCCCCGGATGCATTCAGGCACCTCTGGAAATTCACAAAGCACTTGCTTTGAATGCCCCCAACATAACAAACCAAACGTAAAGAAGCCAAGCAAAAAAGAGTACATGGAAATTCAGATGACACCAAGAGCAGGCAGACAGGAGCTTACCTTCCATCTCTTTTCCTAACTGCACTTTCCCAAGAAGCATGCAAAAAACAAACTCGTTGTGTTTCAAGGGGTAGAAATAAACAATTAACTGGACTTCAGAGTGTTCAGATCAGAGCATTCGTTGACAAAACAATCCTCTAAAGTTGTTTTTTTTTCATGCAGATTAAATATACCTTTCCTCAAGTTCCCTCCCTCCTCAAGTCACTGCTCACCTTCTGAATGGCACAATGAGAGAAAATGTCCCTTTTCTTCAAGGAGTTATAAGCAAGCAGTAGCAAACCCAAGCCAAAATCTTAATGAAATAAGGAATCATTTTGTCATTAATTCCATTAGGAGGGTGCACTGACCCTCCTTTCAAGTGAGCTATTTTCATTTTAAGGAGGCTATTTAACAAATTTAGTAGGAGAGCTGGGAAGCCTTTTCTAGTTTCAGCACCCTAAAATAACTGACTGAGCACAAAACCTAAAATGTTTTGGAAAAAGGAGATAAGGTTCTGTATTCTACCAGTAGTTGTTCATCCTTTTGGGAGAGTAACACAGGGTTAAGAGATTTTGGAGAACAGAGGTGATGACAAAAATAACATAGTGGGGTGAACTGAATTTTGGCACATCTACAAGAACTACCTTTTATAGCAGCACTGCATTTTAGCAGGAAGGGAATAATAATGAAGAGATCATGTGCTATAGAGGTGCCACCAGGCATGGAGCCTTTCTGGCCTCTTCACAGTTCTCAGTGAAGCATCTGGGTTGTGTCCAGTAGTGCTGGACAAGTCTCTCTCAGATGCTACACAACTGCTAAATATTCTTTCCTTGCATGAATTGTGTGCTTTTTCTCTGATTTCTCTTTTTAAAAGGGGAGAGCTTCTATGAACCAAGACTTTGAGGACATTTACCAGTGGGAAAGTCAGCAGTTTGTCTGGACAAATTGCTTTGATGGCAGGGACCCAGTGACATCTTTGGTGTCACTAAAAAAAAAATAAAAAATAACAGGTTCTCTGACTCAGGGAAGTTAAAAAAGAAGCAAAAAACCTAACCAAGCCAAATCAGACCTGCCTGTAAATACACTTCAAAGAAGATAAATAAGGCAAGAGATCACTGACCAGGTGAAATTCCTGCACACTCTGCTCTGCTGATTCACACTTGTATCCCAAATTACCCATTTCTAAAGACAGCAGCTGTGGAAAAAGCATTTCTGTGTTTACACCTCCTGGGAACCTCACCCACGCCTTCCAGCCAGGTAAACACAGAGGTTTTGACATGAACCATGCTGTTCTAAATGCACTGACAGCATTTCCCTACTTGGCTTCAGCCCTCTGCTTCAGTTCCATTCTGAAGCTGGTCAGAGGGAAAATGGTGTAAAACAGCCAGCAGCAACCAGAGATTTTAAGTCAGGAAATGGCTCTCATCTGGTATGAGACTCAATAAAAAAAGAGATATGGTTCTGTATCCTACCAGTAGTTGTCTGGAACACCTATTGCTGCAACAAAGCAGACATCTGACAGCATCATTCAAGGGAGCTAAACTCAGCAAGAACCATTTTACATTCTGTTAAGCAGCTGTGAATCTTCACACTCAATTATCAGCTTGCAAAATGGACAGCCCCTGTATTCCAGTTAGTATGAAACCAAATGTAAACTTAAAGGGAATTTGAGTATTAACAAGCCTGTAAAACAGTCTCTGTCTCCTTCTCCCATCCTCAGGAAGGTAATACTTGAAAAAGTAGTTAATCCTCCTGTACTATACGTAGAAATCAACTATTTCATGCAGTATTTCAACTACTGTTTCACAGCTCTACATTTATAACAAGCTGATGGAGAATCCCTGCTAGGTACTAACAGATTTACACAGCTATGAAGGTTTCCAAGCACCCAGCAAATCCATAAGAACTTCTTGTGCATTAAAAGATTACCTGCAAAGGCTGATTCTCAGGAATTGGATGGGTTTTGGATAGCTTAACCATCTCTTTTATCTGGTAGACAGCATATGCTAGGGTGACCCAAGGAGAAGAGCTGATGCCCCAGGCAGGCTTGTTGACATCCTCTTGCTCTTCTTGGTGTTTAGTTTTCTTCAGAGGGAGTCTGGGCTCAGTCCGAGGCATGACATCCTCTGATTGCTGCTGCACAAGGTCAATAGTTGCTATGGGAACAGGACTGGAAGGCACTGGGATCCTTTCTGCCAGCATCGTCTTTTCTGAAGTTTAAAACACAACCATCAGTGGCACAGCCCAGGAAGCTCACACAGATGTGAGGCTGGTAATGAAGACAAAGTGTTTCTTGCTTTGATATTATGGTTATGACTCTGCTGAAAGCACAGCCAGGAATGAAACACACCACAGCCTGGGTAGGGAAACATGAGGTGGATGTTGTCCCTCCAGGCAAGGCTGTCCTGGTATTTCAGGAGGGTATTTGTCAGATGGCTACAGCAAGAGGAGGGGCTGATGAGTATGAAGAAATCCAGTTGATCCCAGCTGGCCTTTAGAAATATCTGGTTTTACCTTACAGGAAAATTCAGGTTACTTTGATGTCAGATGCACACTGAAGGGTTTTAGACCTGCAGCAAACTCCTTGCCTGCACCATGCAACTCATTCACTCCTCCTCCTATCAAGGCTTCAAACTGGAGCCATTCAGAAATCCTCATCCTCAGGACAGCCATTTCTCAAAGTTTTTAAACCTACTGATCTGCCTGAAAGAAGTTGCTCTACATCTCCACCACTTTTTTATGGGATAAATTCCCATCAGAATTACTGAAATGAAGTCATGCACCTGGTGTGAAAAGGTTCATGAGACACAGTATCTGCTGCAGAGTTTGAAAAAAAGGAAGAAATCCTCCCAACAGATATTTACATCTAAGGTCTTCTCATAAGCTGAAGCAGTTTGCTTAACTGTCTTGAAACATCAGACATAAAATGACTGCCATGACCCAACACGATGTGCCTGGCAGTCTTGAAGAGACAGAGCATTTGTACTTGAAAAGTAATTAAACAGACACTTAGAAACTGTTGGATATTTTAAGTAATAGCTGCATTGTCTAGGAGTATAGCTAGAACACACACTAAAGCTTAATTATTTTTTTTTTCTGAGTACAAGTATTTTACCAATTAAAATTATCTTTTTTTTTCCGCTTTGTTTCCCAAATTATAAAATCATATTTTCTTTACAGACTCTCAGACAGTGCTGGGTATTCTAAGAAATTATCTTCTCTAGTAATGAAGAAATGAAGAGATTCATCCTGCACACACCTGACCACATGCTTTGTTTTACTCATCCAACTGGTCTGGTCGAAAGCAAACTAATTACTGCCATGCTTTAAAATTAAGAGACACACTGTTGAGTGGTGTGTATGAAATGAAAATCAGAGACTAAACAGAGTAAGGTCACTAAGAACAAACTACTTTTCTGTAGGGTCATGTGTACTTAACCAAAAGTTGATGGGAAAGTGAAGATGTAAACATTCTTTTCACCTTTCCATTTTTTGCCAGTATCAGGAGAGGTGAATTCTAGCAAAATAAATATTTGAACACTTCAGTACAGGCAACTTGATAACTAGTCAAGGACAATTAATTTAATAATCCAGCTAAAAAAAATAGTTTTCATTTCACACTCAAAGCATGGGAAAAAAGCAAAAAAATTAATGACTTTTCCCAATCTGCCACAATTTTATTTTCTTTGTGAGAATTAGATTTATGCTAAACCCTTAAGTTTGCACCAAGTGTTTAATTCTCATTAGCCTTAATAAGGGTGGAGATTAAAAAGTTCAGGTTCCACCTGAGGGGAGATTTCTCCTGTGCTAGGACAGAACAGAACTGGAGCAGCTGTAATAGTTTGTGTCCTCTGAAGCCATCTATACAATTTCTGGCTGGTACAATTGGCCTGGCAGAATCTGAGAACATACAGTGGTCAAGGTGACCTTAAAGAACTGATGCAATTGAAATGATTCACTGTGGCTGTCAACACTAATCCAAGGGATTCCCAGACTCAAAAGACAAACAGGTAGCAAAATATCTAATGCTTTCCTCCTGCTGACACCCAAACCTCACAGCTGCCCTTCTTCAAGCAGCAGCACAACACTGCAATTCCTGGAAAAAAACTTCCTCACTTGAACTGCTTTGTCAAAATCTGAGTACAAAGAGTGCAGAACAAAATTAAAGCTGCCAGGAGCAGCTTCAGGGGTACCTTTTTTTTCCACTAGCTCTAATTTTGTAGTGTCTCAGGATACATGTGGATTTACCTTCTTCTTCATCAGGAACCAACAGCCACTGGATGAGTGCAAACAGAAGGAGGATCACTAAACAAGCCATCCCTATTCCTCTGAATGTGGCAGCAGGACCTGTAATGAGATTTATGTTATTTTTCTAAATTGAGAATCTACTTACTTAATAAAATGAGTCAGCATTATGTGCTTCTCGGGTACATGTTTTCCCATGCAGACTTTTATTAACTTATTTCATTACATCTTCCTCCCCCACTTCTTCAACAGGCTTTACAAAGGTTGTTTTAACCAAGTAATTAGATTCTCAGCTGCTCATCAAGAGGCTCCATAGTATCGACCTGTTCTCTCACAAAGGATTCATTCATCTTATTTACAGATCAGGTTGGAGATTTGCTCACACAATACTAAAAATATCTGGGCAGAATATATTTAATCCCTCTGCAATGCTGGCAGGACAAAGACAGAATCAACCTGGTCTGAATTCAGTGTTGACCTTGCTTTGATTAGGGGCCTGGACTGGAAATCTCTTCAAGAGATTTCTTCTTCTCCTTCAAGAGAGAAGGAGTTCTGTGATTCCATGATTTATACATTCCTTAAACAGATCTATGGTTCCATGATTTATACATCCCTGAGCAGATCTATGTTCCATGATTTATACATTCCCTGAGCAGATCTATGTTCCATGATTTATACACTCCCTGAGCAGATCTATGGTTCTATCTTTTATACATCCGTTGAGCAGATCTATGGTTCCATGTTTTATACATTCCTTGAACAGATCTATGATTCCATGATTTATACATTCCCTGAGCAGATCTCTGATTCCATGATTTATGCATTCCCTGAACAGATCTCTGGTTCCATGATTTATACATCCCTGAGCAGATCTCTGGTTCCATGTTTTATACATTCCTTGAACAGATCTATGATTCCATGATTTATATATTCCTTGAACAGATCTATGGTTCCATGTTCTATACATTCCTTGAACATATCTATGATTCCATGATTTATACATTCCTTGAACAGATCTCTGGTTCCATGATTTACACATTCCCTGAGCAGATCTCTGATTCCATGATTTACACATTCCCTGAGCAGATCTCTGATTCCATGATTTATACATTCCTTGAGCAGCTCTCTGATTCCATGATTCATCCAAAGCGTATTCCTCTTTAATTACCTTAAGCATAAATAACCTTAAACCCAGTAACTTCAAAACTTCAAGAAACAAAATCAAATCCCTCAATACAATTTTTACTTACCAAAATAATTGACCAAAACCCCTCCAACCATAGCTCCACATCCTCTGCCCAGACCCAAGTGGAGACCTTGGAGGATTCCCTGGGCTGACGTCCTCAGCTCCGGAGGCACCGCAGCGCTGAGGTACGAAATGCAAGCTGCCCATATAGCTGCATGTGTGACACCTGGGGAGAGGGAACAGTGTGAGGAGCACAGGGTTCAGAGACACCAACACACACCAGCAGAGCAACCCCTGCACTCCTGGCTTGGTGCATGCCTTGGAGAACAACAACCAAACCCCTCCAAGCACCAGTGGGCTGCAAATTTGGGAACGGCGATGCTGGCAACAAAGCCCTGGGGAGCCAGGATGACTCCTTCTGCAGAACCTTCTCCCTCTGAGATGACTTCACTTCTCTTCTTGAGATATTGTCCTGATTTCATCAGCTGCAGGCAATTAAAGCACTGCTGCCTCTCACTGCCACCACGACAGCAAAGGTCATCACACCCCAGTGACACCAAGAGACATCCACTGGCACCTGAGAGGCAAGAATTCATCCCTCCTGCCCTTCTCACTCCTCTCCCAGAACAGCCACCTAAAAGCAAACTCCTGAATTCAACACCAAAATGTTCTTCAAACAAGAAAAGGGGCAGCTCCTCAGGGTAAGGCACAGTGGGGAGTTTTTTAGTGGAGTGGGGAAGAGCAGGACAGGAAAAGGCAGGGTCGTAGAGAAATTGGGAAAACAAAAAGAGTTTTGCAGCTCACCATACCTTAAATAAGCCTGAACTATTTTGCCACCCTCAGCTTGAGTGGGAATATTTTTTTCCCTTATTTCAGTGGCTATTAAAAATAGTCATTGCAGCCTAGCAAAGCCTAAGGTCTATTCAATTAAAAAAAAAAAAAATGCTGGCACAACTGATGATTCAGTCAACATGTTTCTGTCCTGTACACTTGACTGATTAATGCACAGTTGGACACTCAGTAATTACTTCAGCATTTAGGCTGAAGACTCATAAGAGCAAAAAAACACAGGATTTTGTAACATACAGTTGGAGTTGGCTTAGCTGTAAAATGGTAAACAGGACTGTATTCAGGTATAGACACGTCCATAAAGCTGCACAGTTAATTTTCATTCAAGTATAAACAAAAATTTTTCAAGCCCCAGGTTTTTAAAGGCTACCTCTATACATCACAGAGCTGGGGTTGGTAGTAGCACATCATCTTGTTGAAAAATAAAAGGCTTACATTAGGACAAGGGTATTTTGCCTTACCACTGACAGCTTAGGGCTTTATAACTCAGCCTTTCCATCCAAAAAGTTTAGTTTTAAAGCTCACTGAATGCCTTTTTTAAAATGCAGACCCACGTATGCATTGAAAAAGCAACCAAGAACTGTCCCAATGACAAAGCAAAGCTCATAAAAATAACGTGGGTTTTGTTTTAGAGAGGATATCAATTCATGTAAAACATTCAGCTTTATCAGTTATTAAAGAGTAAGTCAAGTTTTAAAGCCAGGCAAATCAAAAACACATCAAGAATTACTTGAGCCATGAAGCACAATAACCTTGTATTTGTTTGGAAACAAAAGGCCCCAACTTAGCCAACAGGTTCTTGGATGTTTTCACCTTTACTAAGCAATCCAGATAGGACATAATGTTCCCAGATCCTCTGAAAACAAATCCATACCTTTAAATCAGCTTATTCCACTTGCCTTTAGAAGTACAGGGCAGATTGTTGATGGCTTTTTAATATGTTTATATTACTAATGTGATTTTTATTATAATTATTCATACAACAGTAACTTTCTGGAAGTTTTTACAACCACTTCTACAAGAAGTCTGGTCTGGATTACTGCTAACCACAGCTCTTTTTAAAAGGAACTGTTCACTACAGACATATATATAGTGATATTATTTGCTAAAACCACTAACCACCATCTGGACTGTAGTTCCAAGATGTTGTAAAAAACCCTAGCATTATGCTTAGAATAATCCTGTTTAGCAAAATCATGCTAATTTACTTACAAACCAAGAACTGAATATTTGGGGATTTATTTTAAGAGAGATATATATCCTGTTCAAGCTTTTTTTGATCTCCAGACATAACTCTGCTGCTGAAGCATCAGCAGGCATTCACTATTAAGGAACTCCTTGGTTTGGAGTTGGTTGGATAACTTCCAAGTGAAATTTTCAGGTTATCTATATGGAAAAGTCAACTTTGAAAATTCCAGTGTGACAAATTGGTGAGCAGAGAACTTGAGCATTTCTTTGGATTGATCATTGCTTTGGAAGAGTAAGCTGTAGCTAACTGGCATATCAAAACTTGAACCTGCTGAGTGCAAAGCCAACAAGTTTGCCTGTGTGTTTGCAAATGAGGACATATATCTATATTTATATCTATATCTATATGTATAGATATACACACACTAAAAGGATGCCTTGAAATTTTCAGTTATTAAAGATTCAGCCTCTTACCTTCCCCAATTACACGTGCAAGCCACCACAGCATGCAGATTCAAAGCTCTAAATTCAGAAATGAGTTTAAATCTCACTCCTTTGAGGGTGCAATGCACTTGAAGAGCCCTCCCCACCCCAGGCACAGCCAGCAACTGAGACAGGGCATGGTTCTGACTGCAAGCAAGAGGTGCACTTGGCAGAGCCACCTGCCAGAAATCTCTCCTTGCCCTTCAGCACATCACCTGAGGAGAACCCTTCTTGTGTTGAAGAAATGAATTAAAAAGAAACCCAAATTCTTTACAGAAGTCAGCTGAAATTGCTGTTGACCTTAACACCCCCTCTAGCTGATGGAAATGGAATTAACATAGGATTTGACAGCTTCCTGGAAAAAGGCTTTAAAGGAATTTAAAAGAGCTGATGGAGTCACATGGCCCAAATGGCATGATTTACTCTTTTTTTTTTTTTTCTTCTTGTTTTTAAAATACTCCTAACCTTACATGTGCCAAGAGGCTACAACTCTGTCAGCAAACTCACTTAACAAAAAAATGGAGCTTCCACATCAGGGAATTTCATTAAGGTGTCACCTCTGATCCCTAGCTACAGACTTGGTGGGTGAGTAGCAAAGAAAGCAGAGCCCCCAAAAAATAGGATTTGGTGATTGCTGCAAAAGAAATAACCTAGGAGAGATTAAAACTGGTAAGAGCAAGAAGGGGAAAATATAAAGAAGGAGAAAAAAAGCCAACAGGACTTCCATGAAGATAAACTTGGTCTTCTTATTTAGCAACACTGAATGAGCTCACTGGAACATAACAAAAGTAGCAGTAATTAGATAGAAATAGTGCCTAAAAAATACCAACAAACCATGTCAGATGAGGCTGAAAAGTGCATGTACAATGCAAAGAAGCCTTCAGGGGATGGTCTCTGTGTTTGGTTGGTTTCCAACTTTCTCATTTGCTGACTAAGAACTGCAGATAGCAAGATCACCCCAAGTGTTTGTGCTTCAGCAGTGCCAGAGAACACCAAGCAGGTTCATTTATAAGAAAGTATTATTTTGAAGATCCTGAATCTTTAAATCTCTATTACAGAAGATGACACCACACAAAAACCCCACCAAAGCAGCCCCCTCACAGCCTTGCTGTGAAAGCAAACCCACCTATTAAGCAATTCATGCTGAAACTTCAGCACAATAAAAGGAAGATTCAAAGAATAAGAAACTTCTTTTTCAATCATGCCTGCAGGATGCTTCTGGGCACAAGCTTATGGCTGTGTTGTTAAGACAAATTTTTTTTCCTGTATTGAGGTGCCTTTGAAACTGGTTTTACTGGTATTTACTGGTATCACCTAGAATGTAATACCCCACAGCTTTGTATCAATCATTTCTTCACCCTAGATGGATAAGCAGTGTAACACACATGCATTCTACAGGTTCTTTGGAACATTTTGCTATCAATTCAAGAGTTGTGGTTTGGGATTTTTTTTAATAACAAAATTCAGAAGTTTGCTGCTTTGGCAGTTTTAACCCAATAAATTGTTTTTGTTAGCAGGGAGGGCAGGAGGAGCCAGGACACAAACTGATTTCTTTCTATGTATATGTAGAGACCTACACAGTGCTCTCCAATGGCATGATATGACTCAAGTTAAAGATTTACCTTACAAAGATTTCTGGAAACATAACAGAAGAAGTTAACACAAACTTAATTTATGTTGGACATAGAACAATAGAACTTCTAATAAAACTTTACACAGTATGTGGAAAACTTTCTAAGTAGTATTGTATAAAGCCAAAACACTGGCTTTAACAAAGATGGTGCAATTACTTTTAAAGGCAGGGTAAACATTTTCTGCATTTAAATTAGCCATTCTCTTTTAAGCTTGCAAAGCAAAAATAAGAAACAGGAGTAAAATTGTTTAGATTTTTCCTGCTTTTGACAAGTGGTATCTTCAGCAAAGACAAGGAAAAAAAAAAGTAAGCTCTAAGTTAGAACAATGTCTGCTTTCACATTGCAATGAAGTCTTACAGATTTCTTTGACAGCATGACTTGAAAATGAGGCTCGAATTATTTTTCACAGACCACACCTCTGTCCTTCTAAATAAAGGACAAGTATCTTAAAGAACCTGTATGAACACCAAGCTATTCAATGAAACCCCTCAATAGATATTAAAGAAAGAAAAATTTATAGGCTAAGGGTGTTGATCAAACGATACCACTGAAAAACTACAAAATGTTTTAACAGAGAGAGAATGACTCGACTACGTTTTTTTCTTTTTTTTTTTTTTTTTTTTAAATGAAGTTCACATTTACCACCAAACAGGATCTGCAGGAGGTGTGTACCCTGTCCCTCTGTTTGGTTAAAGGGTGCGTTGGTCTCGTACTTTGCTGTTTGAATAAACAGAGCTGTGCACAACCAAACACAAATCCGCCCTTTTGACGTCAAATATTTTCCAAGATAATCAGCAAAGCTTTCTGCACCTCCCTATCCTCAGACATTTGTGGTCAAAAAAAAAAAAAAAAAAAAAAGAAAAAAAATCAGATTTATACTTAATCACAGTTCATGTGAGAACAAGCTAAATGTAAGCACTTTACCTTATACTGTACAGCCTTACCTTGCAGTACCTCCATGGGAAGAACAGTCCAGGCATTTTCCAGGTAAGAGATGTAAATATATCGAGCTGTATTACAGGCAAGACCAATATAAAGCACTCTAAAGGAAGTAAGGAGAAAGAGAAGTCAGGAGAGTTTGCACCTTCCCTTTTTACATCCATTACAAGTGACCTTGCTGCTTCAGAAATCATTTGCACACTTTGCCCAACACAAAATAGGTTTCTTCAGGCCCTCCACCCAGACCTCGACTCTCCTCTTGCCCATTCCAAACACATATCCTCAAACTGAGGCTAAAGTCAGGATTCTTTTCAAAATCTAAGTGGAAAAAGAAACCCAAAAGCTCAGTGGATCAGCTGTTCCTTTAACTCTAATGCTGTGCCACACTCTATGTATTTCAGAGACCATTTCCAAGCACATTCAGCATCAGCCCTTCCCAACATCATCCTTATCTTTCAGAGATTCATTCTGCCCATTAAATGTGAGCCTGGTGCAGGTTTGCATCAGATTGATTAGTTTTACCCCAATTAAAATAAGTTTGTAGTCCCAGTATCTGCAAACTGCTCAGAACTGCTCTAAACACACATCCCACAGAAGCAATATGGTTTATAGCAACATGCCTCAGGATAAAACTTCACCATCCTGTTGATAAGCAGCAGATGCTGCATCTCAGAATGAAGAGGGAAAAAAGCTCTTAAAACAGTTTTTAAACAATGAACCACAAAGACTATTTCTGCAGTGCATTTCCCAGCACAAGTTTAACCTGATGCCTTTTCCAGATTTCTGACTGAGCTTAGTTTAGCTCCAGGGTGCTCACCCAGTTATCTTGCTCTTATTTTTAAACAATCTTAGTGAACAAAGACTTAATTTCAATCATGTTTTTAGCTTGAGGAAAGATGTCACTGTAACCTTTACAGATCTTTCTCAGGGACAAGGAATATTGTCCAAACATGGTTTCTTGGTTGGCTCCCAGTCTGCCACAAGTGAAATAAATGCAATTTTCAATTAAGGTGTAAGTACAGACAGTGTGTAAGGGTTTGTTATTCTCAGTGCTGCTTATTTAGTTATTCTACACAGTCACACAGAGATTTAAATTGCACACAACACTGAAAAAGCCAGAGATGCAATCATAAAAAGGCAGCATCCTGTTAGCATCTGAGGTCTCCAGATCTCCATGTTGATGGCTAAAACGTCAGCACCACAGTTTTCAGCACATCTACCAAGAAAAAATTCAAAATTATCACCACAGGTCTCTGCTTCTCACAACAGCATTGATTTACAGAAATCTTCTACTTTCAGTAAATTTGATAAACTTGCAGGGACCTCCCCCCTCCAAAACACACATCAGACCAAGCTGTGCTGCTTCTAGGTACATGTAACATCCATCACCAGCTGGTTTAAGCTGCCTTGAGGCAACACAAGCTGAAGCATTCATTGAAGAAAACAAGGGAAGCCATGAAAAAGTTTGGTATTACACAATAAACAGCACAAACTTGTTCTTTGAGCCACGCATCATAAATTACCTCTCTCCCTTTAATTAATGCCTTCTGTTCCAAACAAATAAATTAGATCCTTCCACAGCCACAACTTAAAGTAATTCTTATCTACAATTACATTTCTGAAGTGTATTCAAAGGCATCTGCCACAACAGGAAAACAAACACAAGGTCTGCAGGCTCCTTTCTTCCTTCCCTCTCCTGCCAGTGAGGACCAGAGGGATGCACACCCAGGGAGACACCAAGGAATCACCTCACCATATACTTGTTTTTCCTCATCACCCAGTGCTCTGTTCAGGATCAGTTCTTGCCATCTTAATTTCATTTCTGTCAAGCAAAAACTTTGCCTGTACACCAAGAACCCTATCCCACCCAGACCAGAGATGTGAAGAGGTCTCCTCCTGCTTCCTAGTTTTTCCCTTGCTGCTAACACACTTGGCTACCTGTGCTTTTCTGCCACTTTTCACTTGCAGAAAGATTTGGATTCAGGGTTTAAGAGCAGAAATTTGGTCAGGTTCTCCCTTCTTTTAGAATACATACAGACTTTGAGGTAAACTGCAGCTTTTGGAGATTTCTCTACTGGTGTTTTTGGAGGGGCGAGTCACACAGGAACTTATATTTCAGAATTTTCTCAAAAAATGTATCTCTAATAATCATTCAGGCTTTTTAACACTAACAGGTTAATGTTAACTGATGATCTTTATGTTGATCTATATGCAGTACCCACAGAGACACCATACAGTGTGCCCAGGTGGCCAAGAAGGCCAATGGCATCCTGGGCTGGCTCAGGAACAGCGTGGCCAGCAGGTCCAGGGAAGGGATTCTGCCCCTGTGCTCAGCCCTGGGGAGGCCACAGCTTGAGTCCTGTGTCCAGTTCTGGGCCCCTCAGCTCAGGAAGGAGATTGAGGTGCTGGAGCAGGTCCAGAGAAGAGCAAGGAGGCTGGGAAGGGATCCAGCACAAGTCCTGTGAGGAAGGGCTGAGGGAGCTGGGGGTGTTGAGGCTGGAGAAGAGGAGGCTCAGGGGAGACCTCATCACTCTCTCCAACTCCCTGAAAGGAGGTTGGAGCCAGGGGGGGGTTGGGCTCTTTTCCCAGGCAACTCTCAGCAAGACAAGAGGGCACAAGAGGTCTCAAGTTGTGCCAGGGGAGGTTTAGGTTGGACATTAGAAAGAATTTCTTTCTGGAGAGGGTGATCAGCCATTGGAATGGGCTGCCCAGGGAAGTGGTGGATTCTCCATCCCTGGAGATATTTCAAAAGAGCCTGGATGTGGCACTCAGTGCCATGGGCTGGGAACTGCAGTGGGAGTGGATCAAGGGTTGGACTTGATGAGCTCTGAGGTCCCTTCCAACCCAGCCAGTTCTATGAATCTATGATATTCAGCTTTTGGTTAAACACTGGAAGCACTGAATCCCCATTTCCCTTAAGGAGAGTCCAGCCATGCTCTCAGCTTCCTATGGAAACTCCCAGGCTGGAACTGGGGTCAGAGAACACATTCAAGCTTATCCTCAAGTGGGAGGTTATTTTGGGGGATTAACATCATCTTCCTCAATTCAGTGGCAGTTCCAGCAAAATGTCTGAGTATTTTACAGCCAGTTTTCTACCCTTTCCCACTGCAGTATCTTCCCAGAGAACTTCTGCCTTTCACCACACTTCCTGATGACTTGGATCTTTTCAACTCTTCAGTTTTCTTCTGAATGAAAATCTCTCCTGCCAGCTGTCAGAAGATGATGTCACATACATGTGATGAGCAGCAAAGCTAATGAATTCAGAAATCAGGCATTTAAATCAGCAGCTTAAAATGCTTGGACAATAATTGGAGTATTAGTTTAAAAAGTGTGAAAACAGAATGGGTTTCAGCTTGTTGTAAGGATCTTATATGCCAACACATACAGTGGTAGACACAGAAACCCTTAGAGAAACCTTTTTTTCTCTACAAGAGAAAAAAACCAAGCATGATAAGGCTAGAAAGCCTGTTTTCTTGTAGCTCTACCAAGGACAGCAAATAGAATTTTTTCCTGCTATTGTGAAGGTGCATGCATTTCTGGTACTCCTGCCTGTCTTCAAAGAATCAGGACAGGAAGGAAAGATTTAATTATAATGTTCAAATAAACACTGCAGAGAGACTGTCTACATCTAGGAATGTGACAACCCAGAAGAGTGAAAATACCTTTTCCAATTTTATTTTTAATTTTAATTTCAAGAAGTCAATGGGAAGTGTGATAGCCTGAAGTCATGCCACTAAAAAGAAATGTCAAGTCACCTTCCCTGTGAAATACCCCTGTGAAATATTCTCAGCTAGCTGTGGATTAAGAGGTACTTTTTTCTTGTTTCACAGAAGACCTTACAGCAGAGTTCCCATAAATATATAACTTTTATGCTTTTATGCCAAAATGGGAAACAAAGAATTTTAAGCTATTAAAAAAAAAATAAATATATATTCTCAAAATGCTGATCCCAAATAAGATGGTTACAAAAAAAATATATAGTTGGGGGCTACCTGTTCTTATTAATGGGAGAAAGGATATCTCTACTGCAAGGCAGCAGACACGTACAGAACTATCAAGGAATATGAGCTCTGAGCTCCTGTAAATTCCTGTTCCAAAAAGTTTGCCTCCTCTTGAACAAACCATGCATAAAAAGTACAGTACAAGAAGAAAGGCAAACAGGAGACATCTCATTAACTGTGATGACTAAATACAGGCAAGCATTAGATAACACTAAAGCATGACTAATAGGCATTTCCCAGGTGCAGTTATAGTGTTGTTCCATTGCAAAGAGGAGTTAGCCTTTTAACAACTTAATCTCATTTCAGTCCTGGCTTCATAGACTTAACAGTACCAAGAAAAAATAAAGGAGAAAAAGAAGTTAATCCTGTACATCATCTTTCTTTTTACTGGCCTATCCTATTCTCTTTCATCTTATTCACAAGCCTACCACCTTCTTTGGTTTTTTTCTCTTTTTGGTTTGTTTTTTTTTCTTCATTCTTTTGGTTTTTTTCTCTAGTTGAAGTCTAAGCCTGAATTTTGTACTAGAACAATAAGCATTGAAAGAGCATACCCAGGCTATCTTTAGCTACCAAGATTGTGATCTGTTCTCACCACTCCTCCATCATCATATCCTTCCTCCAGTCTTTGCATGCAAGGTGGCAGATTTTCTCATACTAAATACTGTCAAACTCAAGAGATTAAAAGCCTCACCCAAAATAAAGAGATATTCCTCAGTTTAAAGGAAGACACAAAAAACCCCCATATTTTAAGGAATCTCTTAAACCGCTGTGCTAAGCATCTCTAAACTTTTTTAGTAGAGGTCAAATAAATTTTAAAAATCACCCTAATATAAGCAAAAACCCCCACCCAAAACCACAGAGCAGAATGCAGACCAGACAGCCTAAAAATTACTTAAATATCTCAGTGACTGTTTATATACAGTGACTGATTATATACAGGGCATTAGCAAAAGACATGATGCTAGCAGCACACTGAGCTCTGTGCTCACTTGCACAAAGTACCTAGTAAATAATAAAAGAAAAAAAATAATCAACAAATAACTTCACATAATCATTAACCCAAATTTCCCCCCCCCCCCGAGCTTTCTTAAAGAAGAGTGAAGGGATTTAGAATATGCAGAAATTAAGTAGATTGTGAATTTAGAGGACAGCAACATTCACCAACAGGCTGGAGGTATCAGTTTCACTTGCACAAGGTAACAACACCCTGCACAGCCATCTCACCTTGTAGCTACACACAGTGGTAAAGAAAGGAAGAGAACAAGGACCTGAACTGGAAAGCAGCACAACCAGGCTGCCACCTCATTCTGCCAGCACCCAGAGGCTGATGCTGAAGGCATGTGCAGAGGAGGTGCTCACCTTGCTTCTCCATCTCCTTCTCCTCCCTCCTCAGTGTGCAAGTGACACCTTTCCAGGCTACTGAAAGGGCAAAGAACTGCCTGGAAGGAGAGGAAGGCTATAAAGCAGGTTTCCCTGTGCTCAGCCCTGGGGAGGCCACACCTCGAGTCCTGTGTCCAGTTCTGGGCCCCTCAGCTCAGGAAGGAGATTGAGGTGCTGGAGCAGGTCCAGAGAAGAGCAAGGAGGCTGGGAAGGGATCCAGCACAAGTCCTGTGAGGAAGGGCTGAGGGAGCTGGGGGTGTTGAGGCTGGAGAAGAGGAGGCTCAGGGGAGACCTCATCACTCTCTCCAACTCCCTGAAAGGAGGTTGGAGCCAGGGGGGGGTTGGGCTCTTTTCCCAGGCAACTCTCAGCAAGACAAGAGGGCACAAGAGGTCTCAAGTTGTGCCAGGGGAGGTTTAGGTTGGACATGAGAAAGAATTTCTTTCTGGAGAGGGTGATCAGCCATTGGAATGGGCTGCCCAGGGAAGGGGTGGATTCTCCATCCCTGGAGATATTTCAAAAGAGCCTGGATGTGGCACTCAGTGCCATGGGCTGGGAACTGCAGCAGGAGTGGATCAAGGGTTGGACTTGATGAGCTCTGAGGTCCCTTCCAACCCAGCCAATTCTAGGATTCTATGATTCCTGAATGCTGCTACTCAGCAGGGAAAAAAATCTAAAATTAGTGGTATTTATAAGGGAAAAGAGAGAATCCTTGAGGGGGTGGTGATGTGTAAAGATCTCTAGCAGAGCTTTGCATCAGTGAATTAGGATGTCTTATGGAACTGTCTGCAAAAGGTGATGGTGCCAGGCATAATGCATGCACTGACACAACTAAAATGCAAAGGAAGCATTTCAGAGCATTTTCAACTCCTAAGATATTAATAACTAAAAAAATCCAATGGGCAAGCTACATAACTGAGTGGGACTTGAAATTTTAAAATAAAAGAATTAGCTTGAATTTTACTTCCAGAGTTACAAATTCAGCGTTTTTTGTATAGCCAACCATCTTACCTGATATGACCAACCAGTTCAATCAATTTGTGGCTGAAGAAGTAGGCAGTCAGCTCAGACACGTGACTGAGCACAGAACAAACTCCAAAGAGAGTGGTGGTGCCATTCAGGTCTTCCAAGTGCCAGTAGAGAAAGGTGAACACAAAGCCATACCCAAACCCCATGAACCAAGCCACGAAGAGCACTGAGCCATACTGGATGCTACACAGCAGTTTTATTAGGTCCCAAAAACTGAAGGACTGTGACTGGCTCATGCTGGTAGGAGTGTTATCAGAGGATTCACTGGAGGCCCCTCTGTCCACCTGTGAGATTTCAGCCTCTTTTCTCTTGTTTTCATCTTGCTTGAAGTGCGCGTAATGGAACCGAAACTGCGTGGCCACGATTAATGCCATTGTCATCAGGACACCAAAAACGATGAAAACTATCCTGTAGTTCTTGTACTCAGGAGCTTTACATCCCTGACCTTCAACACCAACTTCTGTATGGGTATAGTCAATGCCAATCCCCACAGAGAGCATGGCCAGCCCCCAGCCCAGAGACCCCCACATCCGCTGCAATCCATACCGGTCCCTATGCTTGCCAAGGTACTGCAGTGTCACCGTGTCCACAATAGTAACAGAGGAAGCACTGAAAAATTCTCCTATTATGACTACCAGCAGAATGAGTAGAAAGATGGCTTCTACTTCTTCTTGATCATAAACCAGGACAGCTTGGTCAGAAGGCATTGGCTTCGTGGTGACAGCGGCTGGAGTGGTACTCGGTGTCACGTTCCCTGCTGAGGCTGGGCTAGTGGTGGTGTTTTTCAAAACCAAATGGGTGCTGTTTTCCAAGACAAACTCCACAAGGCTGCTCTGCGTAGGTAACAGGAATGCTGTTTCAGGATTAGCTGTCCCTGTTGCTTCCAAAGGGACTGGACTGGATGGCAACAGATCTCTCTTCCCGCGAGCTTTCGGGGGCGCAGCGCTCGCCGTGGTCAGCGGAAGAGACGTGGAGGAGTTTTGCAAAACTGTTGTTAAAAGGCTGCTTGCATTGGTGGGATGTGCTGGGGGAAGGCCCTTTGGTACACATCTTAAGGTGGCTGGTCTAATAAACCCAATCCCCAGGTTAAATAAAACCCAGCATAAAAGAGAGAAGAGGAGGACGATCTTCCCTTTCTTGAAGCGATCGGCCACCACTCCCCAGAAGGGAGCACTGCAAAACTCAATAAAGTACCTGATGCCCACCAGAAGTCCACTCTGACTGGGGGTCATACCCAGCTGCTTGTAATACACAGGCAGCAAGGGGTAGAGAGAGCCATATGCAGAATAGAAGAAAAAATAAAAGACCTTTGAGATGAGAAGGTCGTTGTTTATTTTGACGCAGTGCTTCTCCAACCAATCCAGCTCTTCCTCTGGGACTGTGGTGGTCTCTGTTGAAGGGGATTCATTCTGGGGTGGCAACTCTTGATCCTTGGAAATGCCATTGAAAGGATCAGCAAGCACATACTTCCTCTTCTGTTCTTCTTCATCGTCAGTGAGGATGGCAACCTTATCATCAGCTGCCATGGTTTACCACAAGCAGCCAATATCTGGGGAGATCTCAAGGAACCAGGGCTACCCTGCAAACAAATAAAATAAACCATGGTGAAGGTACCACGTGGGAACAGACCTGCAGTAACAGCAAGGACAAAGCTTCCTTTCCTAAGCTCCACTCCTGAGCAATAAATGCAGTATTGAGGTGGAGAAGGACATTTGTCTAGACTACAGGTACATGGCAGCATGGATAAAAATGCATTTTATAACCAATTCTGTGAAGTTCTTCCACAAGCAGCTTTTGTTCTGTGCAATAAAATATCTTCCCTGCTTAGGACTAAGAATAATTCATATATTCATAGTTACAGTGGCAATTAAGTGCTAGCATTTGCAAGTTGCCTTTTTTCCCCCAAAGCTAACAGCTTTATTTCCAGTATTCCCTACTATGCCAAAGAATATCCATGATTTTGAAATTAAATAATGCAGCCACACACACACACACACACATATATATATATATATATATAAAGCCTCATGATGGCCTTCAAAAGGTTTACCAGTCTTTGGAAATGTGATTTTCTAAATACTCCACAAGCACAGCAGAAACTGATGGGAGGCTTCAGCTTCTCAGTTGAATAGGAAGAGAGCTGGGAATTAGGATGGAGCTTTAAGATTAAAACAAGAAACCCTCAAAACTGGGATAATAAATTCAAAGGCATCAAAGACCTAGGAGCAGAGAAATACAGGGAGAGAAGGTAAATAGGGGCCCTACACTGTTCTCTTCAAGTCAAATTCTGAAATTGAAGAGAGGTGGATTGGGAGATAAATGTAATGCTGCAGCTCATGCTTATCCTTTCCAGAAGTAAATGATTGCAAAACTGGCAAACACCACTTAAAAATAAATTCACCACTAGTAGACCTTGGTTTGACCAATCAGCTTTCAGATTTGAAAAAAACCAAAAAAACCCAGAAACCATTCTAATAAGCTAGCTAAGAGCAGCATGCCTTTAAGGAAATAAAAAAGGCTCTACCAGCAGGCTATCAGCTGAAAATCATTCTATTAGGCAACAATTTTTCCTATATTATTATCTGTAGATTCAACCTAGGAAGATGAGTTCATGATCATTAAGAGAAGGTTGAACATTCAATATATTTTGGTTTTGCCATCATTTTGGTGTTTGGATTAGTGTTACTATCACACAAGAACCTTTTGAAGGACCAGTATTTGAAAAGAGCATTTTATTTCAGAAGAACCTGAAACTCCTCTAAGAACACTCAGTGTATGATCAGGAATATCTCCTCTAGGATTTTGAAGTATTTTTTTGCCCATTTGTACTTTAATCCCCACTTGAGGAGTTCCAATGAAATCACAGCCTTCCAAAACTTAACAGAAAGCCCAAATGCCACCCTCTAAAAATTATTCATGCATTGACAGTCCCAGTGCTTTTCAATGATTTAATTGTAATTCAGAATTTATTTAAATATTGACAATGGATTTGCAAACTGATGCAAGGCCAGTAACAGAAAAGAGAAAACAACATTCACAAGTATTTTCACTTAAATGTTTCCTCCTGGTCCAGCATACACACCAGCCATGGATACCTCTAAAAACAGCAGTCCATTAAAATAATCTAAACAGGTCAGTGACAGTTGAGTCTAAAAATATCATAATTAAAATCCTAAACACTCCTGAGGTTTGTGTGTGTTTTTTGCTCTCAAATGTCATTTCTATGGGATACTATCTACAAGGATCTTTGGTTTCATTTAGGGAGAATTGGTTGCATAAACATCTTGGGACCTTAACTATGCAAGTATTCAAGGTCAGAAGTTAATCCAAAGAATGCCAGCACGTACACACAGCTTTCTTCTCCAGAGACAATCCAATTTAAAAAAGTATTTTAAATGTCAAAAGATTAGAAAAAGTCCTAATTAAGTTGTTAGGACAAAGATGAAAACAGTTTCCTGCTCTTACCTAGCACCACCAAAAGCCACATGAGCCAAAAACCAGCAGCTCCTGCACTTTTCTGTTCTGTCAGCCACCTGACAGCTGGAAGGACTGTGGCTTTTTTCCTCATGCATCTCCTCATTTTTGGCTCCTATATGCAGAAAAGAAGTCCCTTGGATAAGTAAATCAGATCAGTCATCATCTGTGCTTTTTATTTTCTTTATGCCTCCCCTTGCCTTGAGAACAAGACTCCAGAAGCCCTGCTTATGGCAAGGGGATGCAACTGAGGTTTCACTTCTGCTCCTGTGTCCTTTGCTCAGCTCTTTACAGCAATCTATTTACCAGTAAATATATTGGAGTAAATTTCCTTCCCTGTCCCCATGACAAGACAGAACTAATATTTTAAACACCTGGGGATTAGGACAATCTTTCTGGAAGTATAAATGGATGTGACTGTGACTTAAACAATGCACTCAGTCCTTAGACCCACAGACAAGCTCTGTTTTTGTATAAATTTTATAATTTCCTAAAATTCATGTCATATAAATTATATCAAAGGCTGCTACAGCAATTCAATCTTTTTTAATTTGGTTTCTTTTCTCAATTTTCTGTGCTGTAGGAACAGTGGCTCTATTAAAAATTATTCCATGGTTCATCTTTAAAACACTTGAGTTGCTGCATCTTCTTCCCTCCTCCATAACTCTTATCTGCCCCTGTGAGGATTAATCCAAAAAATACACTCTTAATATTTTGACTAGAACATCTTGGGTAAGAATGCTATGAAAAGTATATTTAACAATAATGCCAGTAAATATTTTCCCACCCTGAGAGTGTTTCACTGAATCTTATTAATAACACAGAATATACTCTTCAGAAATACAACAGCATCAAGACTGGTAGGAGCCATATGGCATTCTTTAATGTTTTGATCACTTGAGTTTGTTTAGGAGTCAGGTTTTTGAAACTTATTTTATTTAGCAATTTTTTAAATTCTAAAAGTAAATGACTGAAAGTGAGAAAACCATCGAAGTGGCATGGTTACTGAAAAAATCTACAAAAAACATAATAATCTATATATTTTTTATTCTACTGACAAAAAAGCCATGCCAGTCAGCTATTGAATGTGCAGCTAATCAAACAGATGGAAAAACAACACAGTTTTAAGTGAGAAGAGGTTAGTTATTTACTGACTATTTCAACCACAGCTTTCAAATACTGTCTCTTCACTTTGCAAAAACTTTTTCTGCTCCACAAGACAGGAGGAGGACAGGGGACAACACTACTGGGAAGTTTAAACAGAACAACAGATTACAGGAGGGGGGAAAAAAGGGGGAATAAAGGTAAACAGAATGGATTGAGTCTTCACCCCTGAATGTGCTTAAAAATTGTCTGGATGTGGTGCCTGGGGACATGGTTTAGTGGTGGGACATCAGAAATAGGGTAATATAGTTAGGATGAAGTTGGACTCTATGATCTTGAAGGTTTTTTCCAGCCTGAGCAATTCTATAATTCTCAATTTTAACTTGTTTGGGGCAGAATGTGAGCATGAGGGTTTGTTAGAAGATTGTTGAATCCCTTCAGTCCAGCTATGGCAAGTGAGACCAGAGAGGGTGCAGAGTGGTAACATCACTCAGAAAACCAGGAGGAACAGTTTTGAAGTTATCATCCCTAAACTTTAAGTGCACAAAGAGAAAGCAAAATCCTCAACGACCAAAGTGGAAGAAACTTCTGCAAAGGTCCTGAGGAGGCCCTGCAAAGGGAAGCAGAATCTATTACTATTTTCCAAGTTTCCTGATACAGATGGCTCTCACCTGATTTCCATCTATTCTTCCAGCAAGTCAAACCCCACTTTCAAACCCTTGGAACAAATCTTTTATCCAGTCATCTTCTGCAAACAGCTACAGAAACTTTTCCAGATTTGTGCTTCTGAGCAACTAGTTGAAGAACAGAGGAAAAAACCTTTGTCCCAAGGAATTCAGGGATGACAATGGTCATTTTCATGCCTGTAATGAGGCCATTTGGCAAATAGGGATATTCTACATTTAGTTAAGTATCTTCTTGGCATTCCTGCATCTTTTCTTTCTGAAATTGATCCTCATTTACTCCAGCTCTCCTAATGATTAAGAGGATTTCAAGATCAGAAAGGATAAAAAGCTAATCTATTCAAGACAACCCAGCATTACAAGTTCCAAAACAAAGGGGAAAATAAGAATAAGGGCAATAATAACAATAGTATACTAAAAACTCAGCAGTCCCTTTGGAGTCACTCTTCCCAAAGCCTTGGGAAAAACACCTTACCTCACCTCACAAAACCTGCTCTGCACTGTCTCACAGAGGGAAAAAAAAACAAACCAAAAAAGCCACTCAACAGATCAGACTAGGGCAGCAAATCCCTAAACCTCTCAGGGCAAATACAAATGTCACTTACAGCAAGCACAAGGCATTAAAATTTCACTTGCTGACCAACAAAGTCAGATTTGGAGAGAAGGAGTACAGCTGCTCCTAAATAAAGTTTAATGGAGCATATGTATTCCACTCACTGGGCTTTGAGAATTAAAGTGTAATTAAGAATCACAAGGCAGAGCACCAAAGTCAGGCTTTGGGTGTCTACTGAAAGCAAAAAACCAAACAAACCCCACAGGATAGCTCATCAGCAGACAGTGCAAATGATCAAGAGTAGTTTGACCAGTTCAATACCTAGAAATATCCCTGTAGATGATTTGGATTTATGCAGTCTCAGAAAACATACACTAAGAGGAGAATTTCAAAAGAGGAATCATTACTTAGTCTCTCAAGCAATGTCCAGCTGTAAGAACAGCCTGGCTTGCTGTTTGCATGCTGTGGGTAACTCAGAGGCAGCCAAGGTGGCATCACATCTTATTTGACCCCTTTCAGACCTTCACTGACTCACCAACAGACTTGTGTAGCAAACACATGAAATTCCACCTCCAGTTTTCATAGGAACATTTTTTAAAATCTGCTAATAGAAAAAAAAGAAAACAAAAACACAACCAAAAGAACCCCAACAAACGTTGCTTGAATAAACCTCTGAGTCACTAATTACTCTTTGGTTCAGAAGAGGTCTGTGGTGGAGAAGCAGCCTTCAAAACTAAGTATCTTCCCAAGAAAGCTCCTCACTCATCCCTGGCTGATCAAACTGCCACCCATCCCACTACCTCCTCCTCAGCCCCCTTGGTGCCCCTGATCTACACTACAAAACCTCTGGATCAAAGGCTTTCTGCTATTTCTGGGCAGCATCTCTCAGGATGAACCCCCACATCCAGCATCACACTTACTTGACCCCTTTCAGACCTTCACTGACTTTCCAACTTTTTGTAGCAAACACATGAAATTCCACCTCCAGTTTTCATAGGAACATTTTTCAAATCTGCTAATAGAAAAAAAAAAACCCAACCAAAAAACAATACAACCAAAAGAATCCCAACAAACGTTTCTTAGTAAACCTTTAAGTCACTAATTACTCTTTGCTTCAGAAGAGGTCTGTGGTGGAGATGCAGCCTTCAAAACCATGCATCTTCCCATAAAGCTCACCAAACTCATCCCTGGCTGATCAAACTGCCACCCATCCCACTACCTCCTCCTCAGCCCCCTTGGTGCCCCTGATCTACGCTACAAAACCTCTGGATCAAAAGCTTTCTGCTATTTCTGGGCAGCATCTCTCAGAATTAAACCCCACATCCAGCAGGCCCACAAGGCATGGCTGCAATAAACATCAATAACAGACCATGCTTTCCATTTCCAAGCAAGTTTCACCCCGAAGGAACAGCCTGGTGCTGCTGCCTGCATCCATGCCAAAAAGGAGGAGAATGCTATGCAAACAACTTACACCATGGCAGAGGAGTGCACAGACTTCATTTATTCTTGCATCATGCTCCCAAACCTCTCTCAGGTGTGCCAACCTCCAGACAGAACCCTTAGAGGGGCTCTCCCCTGCCAAACCATGCAGATCAACCATGCCCAGAGTTTATAAAATCAGGAATAAATGGTGTTTAGGGAATTAACTGGCTGTTGGGAAATGTAATTGTTTCAAGCCTGAAGCAAGACATTAGTGTTGTAACATTAACCACCAGAATTCAGGTTTCCATGAGGTGATACCACCTCTTCCTAAAAATTTTAACTCTTAAAATGACTTTATTTTCTGTTGCTTGGTATGCACGTACTTTAATGTGTGGATCTATAGGTTTTTCTGCTTAATTCAATATCCTCATAAAACGTCCCATACTTTGAGACATTTCATCAATTAGATTGAGATACTCCAGTATGGCAAAATCAGGTTTACTATAGGTTTAATGCACTTCATAACAGGTCTGAAGTCACTAAGCTGATATAGCAGTGGTAGGATTAACATTAAAGAAGACAAGAACCCTATCAGATCCTCATCTGTTTAAGAAAAAACATCCTAGGATTCTTGCTTTCCAATCAAACTTCCCTTTTCATATGGGCAAATTAAGCTGTAGCTAAAGATAAAGATGAATTTCAGGTTGAATTTAAGCTGTGCCCCAATAACCAACCCCAGCTTCCTCACCTCAGCTCCTCACATCATCAGCTTTTGCTCTCATCTTCTCCCTCCACCTGTATGAATATATTTTTTTAAGCCTGCTTAGGGTTTTTACAAGGTTCAGGACTGCTGACACAAACACCACCCTGAAAAAGAGGATTGTTTGCTTTTCCCCTGCTACTCAGTGGGTCTTCAGAAAATACAAACAATAACATAAATGTTGCCTTTGTCCACTATTTATATCCAGAGAAACAAATAAATAAAAAAAACCCAAAAAACCAGCCAAGACAGAAAACTAGTGTTTTACAGTCCTTTTTGTTGGACATGACTAACACAGTGGACAATTAGACCCTATTATCTCAGTAATGTGATAATGTCTCTGGTGAGTTTTTATTGCAATACTTCAGTGTTGTGCTCAGACATCCACGCTCCTCTCTGCTAAACTCCAAATTTATCACTCTTCAACACTGCATTTTTCAGTAAGGTGACACTTACAAAGAGCCTGCTGTTGAAACTTCAGAGCTGCTGACCAAACATGGGGGCTGCACTCCAGCTATCTTAACACAGGTTTTTAAACTCTATCTTAACAAGCATCCTGGTACCTGTGGTACCTCCAGCACTGATTAAACAAGCATCTGATCCTCTGCTTGTTTCCACAGAAATCACAGAATATTAAGGGTTGGGAGGGACTTGGATCATCCAGTCCTACCCCCCTGCCAGGGCAGAACCACCCAGTGTAGGTCACACAGGAACATGTCCAGGTGGATTTTTGGATGTCTCCAGAGGAGACTCCACAACCTCCCTGGGCAGCCTGTGCCAATGTTTTGCCACCTGCAGAGTGAAAAAGCTTTTTCTTATGTTTACAAAGAACCTCCTGTGCTCCAGCTTGCACCCATTACCCCTTGTCCTATCCCTGGAGAAGAGCCCGGCTCCATCCTCCTGATGTAACAAATATTATTTAATAAATAAAGAGGCACCTGACCGCCTGCTTACTAAAATTATCCTATTTTAAGGACTCAAGGATACACACAGTGAATGACAGCTACACGTAACACCGGGCTGGGACACGGGCAGCAAGAAAAAACACCGGGATGGCTGGGCAGGAATTCCCATGTCCAGGGACACGGAGAACTGTGTCCGGCGGTCCCTGTCCCCAGAGGAGGGCAGGATGGGTGGCACTGGGTGGCTGGGTCACACGCAGGGTGGTTCCAACCTCAACCACACCGGCATTCTAAACCGGGTCACCGCTTCTTCGCCTGGTCCTGTCAGGGGACCTCGACCACAGCCAAACCAGCTGAGGAGCAGCTGACCGACTCCCGCAGGCAGGAGACACCGAGGAGGAGGAGGAGGAAAAAACATAACAGAGAGGCCCTTGAGAAGGGAAACACCGAGACAAGGGCCCAGCAGCAGAATCCCAGCCGGCCGCGGGAACAAGGCCCACGGCTCCGCTTGGGGAAGGAGCCGGAACCGGTGCCGGTCCGAGATGGGGGGGGGATTGCGGCCTCCCCTGGGGTGCTCACAGCCGGCAGCCCCGCAGCCCTTCCCCCGGCTCGGCTCCCCGCGGCAGCCCCCAAACGAACCGGGCGGGCCCGGTTGCCGGCCCGGCCCCTCCGCGTACCGTGGGGCCGCGCTGACTCACCTCGCCCGGGGGCGGCTCCGGGGGGGTTGCTCAGCCGGCAGCATCGCAGCCCCCCTGCCGCCACCTCCCGCTCCTCCTGCTCCTGCTGATGCGGGTTCCGCGCACTCTCGCTCCGCCGGGTTCCGCGCACCCTCGCCCTGCCGGGCCCCGCTGCCGCGCAGAGGCGCTGCGGGGAGGGACGGAGCCGCCCCTAGAACCGAGGAGGGGGGGGGGGAAAGGGGGGAGTGCCCGACAGGCACCGGCACCGCCTCCGCGGGTCCCGCAGCCCGGATGGGGTTGGTGTCGCCTCGGGTACCTGGCAGGGTGGGGGTGGGATGGAGGTCGGACCCCTCGTCTGGGGTTAAAAACAGCGTTTGGGGAGCGCTCCTGGGCCCTGAGCTGCCGAATGAGGCTCATGGTGCTTCCTGGTGCTCAGAAGTTTCCAAGAGGCATCGCAGCATCAAGAAATTGTTAACCTGTAGTGCCTGCCGCAGCCACTGGGCATCAGCCCTTCAGCGGTTCCAGAATTATATCCACATAAAATCGGATAAATGCTTTAAAACAACGTAACACACACACACTGGGCATCAACCCTTTAGTAGTTCCAGAATTATACCACATAAAATCGGATAAATGCTTTAAAACAACACAACACACACGCTGGGCATCAGCCCTTCAACAGCAGCAGCAGTTCGAGAATTATATCCAAATAAAATCGGAGTAAATGCTTAAAACAACGTAGCACACTCAGACACACACACTGGGCATCAGCCCTTCAGCAGCAGCGGTTCTGGAATTATATCCAAATAAAATCGGAGTAAATGCTTAAAACAATGTAACACACACACACTGGGCATCGACCCTTTAGCAGTTCTAGAATTATATCCACATAAAATCGGGTAAATGCTTTAAAACAACGTAACACACACACACACTCAGTAATTAGGGAGGCAGAAAAGCCGAGGCAGGGAGGGTAACTCCCTGAGAGCTGAACTCATCAAAAGGTCAGCAGGGTTAAGCTAAAGAAAGGGACACAGCAGGCTGGAAAGTCCAAGGCCAGCAGGAGATTCGGGGTGCTGATCAGCCCTGAACGGAACCGGAGGCAGTGAAGCTGCCTGAGGGCTCAGCTCAAGCTTTTGGTGTTCTGAGAGCAAGAGACAAGAACCGAGACTGGATCGTGGTCCAAACGGAGTCACTGAAGCCAAACAGACCCAGCTGGCTGCCACCCCTCTCGTGGTGGCATAGGACAAGGACCAGAGTGCAAACAGATACCAGGGGGTTATGCAGTTCTACTGGTATCTTGTTATTGGTACCTCCTTTTTCTCAGAGAAAGGATCCTCCTTTCCTCAAGGAAGCAAACAACAAAAAATTGCACTATTTTGCCCAGGGGAAGAAGCTGAAAGAAAACTACAAGTTTGAATAATTGAGGCAGAGGGAGAAGAACGGGGGCACCAGGGGGGTTCAACCTGTTTTGAGTCCTCAGCAGTGCCAAGGGAAAGCAGTGCTGCCTCTGGGTGGTTCCCCTGCTGTGCTACCATCAGATGGGGTGTGATCTTTTCATTTGGGTACATTGAGGACACCATCTGATTTAAAACTTGTCTGCTCCAACAGGAAAGGCCTCTCCTGAATGAAGGAGGTGGGAGACAAAAGCTGAATTTCATAGGAAGATGACCTGGGGGAGGAGAAGGTTTGTTTATCATCTGTCTCTGGAAGGATTTTTCAAGACTCTTCATCTATGAGAAGCTCCCCCACAGCTAACTAACCACAGGGAGAATCCAGGAGTGCAGGCCTCTTGTAAGCTTGCAGAACTCTCAGAGAGAAACAGCTATCAGCTCAGAGAAGGGGGGGGGTTTATTACAAAACATCACTGTAATAAACCAGAAGTTGGCTCCAGCCACAATGATTTAATCTTGATGGAGACTTTTTGGCAAGTTACTACAAATGCTTTTAGGGAGAACATGGATTTCAAATAATTTCCAGTCATTGCTTGTGAACAGGAAAGGAAAAGCTGTCATCACAGGCTGCACTTATTGGAGCCACAAAAGTCATCTTTCTTTAAATCCCAGTAACTCTACATTGCACGCACAGGGACCCCACTACCACCACACACTAAGAATGTGACCAACTCCTGCAGCTTTGCTTGTGTTACCTTTTCTAGGAGCTGTGTTAAAAGCCACATTACACCCTGATCATCCCCCTTCCTTCTGCTTGATTTCTGAAGGGCCATGGATATCATTAAACACTTTTTTTTTTTTTTTTTTTTTTTCTGAATGGAGGAAATTACAGCAAAACGTGTAACGCTTCTTTGGGGGCTGTTGTGTAACTTGGGATGTGAACAAGAAGTTACAGCTGCTCACCAGAATATGAGCCATACAAAGTCATTTACAATGTTTTCTTCATATATATCTATATCTAAAACATATCAATGGTTTCTTATTTAATTTAAAAGCCCAACTTGGTACCGAGTCAGGTCACAAAGCTCAGACTGGGGTCTGCTGCCTCCTTGCAGTAAGAACCACAAGGCAAGCACTGCCCAAAGCCTTTGCTCTCAACAGCCTCAGCCCAGCCTGACAAGTTAGTCCAGAATGAGCAGAACTGAACATAACAGGGCTCTGCACAGTTATTTCTTTCTGTCTAAAAGGCCTGGATTACAGCCTGTTAGAAATTATGACACTTGCTCAGAGGGTTCTTCCTCTGTTCTTGCAGCTATGAAAATAAGGAGGAGTAAAAATGGAGAAACTGCTGCACTACACAAGCAGTGTTTTGATCACAAAAGGCTATGTGTTTCCAGCCAAAGCAGCATTCAGAGAAGAGGCAATGTAGTTGTGAGATACTTAAAGTTCATAGTTTTCTATTAAAACACTTGCTAGTTTAAAAAAAATAAAAATAAAATGGTATAAAACCTTTTCAATTAATTGCAAGATCTTTTTCAAAGACTTCTGGATTAAGCTCTGAATGACAGTAAAATGTGATATATGGAGAAACTCCCAAATAACAATCTTTTTGTCTTAGCTAATAGGTGGAGTGACACATTTAATAAAAATGTACTTGACTGCTGGATAGAACAATATTCAGAAATAAATCTTGATAAAATAAATACCACTCATACATACACATGCCATAAACTCTGTACTGTAAGCCCACACCTGGGTTAAACTTGTCCATGAAATGGAGAGAATGCCTGTGGATTTCTGGGGGCTTTTTATTCAGGACATGTGTTACTTCATAAAGATTTCAATTCAAAATAGTTACAAATGCTTCACTGCTTAAACAACAAACCAAACCTTAAATGTCTCGAAGAAAACCACAAATAAACTCAAAATTTAAAGCTTTTTTTTTTTTTAAATAAACAAACTTGCATGCAAATACCTGTTGGAACTGCACATTGATAGTAGATTTTGCTTGCAGAGGACTCAGGGGTGTCTGCTGATTCAGTGACTTCTTCCTGAGTTTATGGGAAAAAAAAAAGCAAATAATGCATAACACACAAAACTTTAATGCAAAAACATTTGGTTTATGTATAAGCACCTTGTGCTTCTGGTATTTTCTAGTAATGGCAAAAGTAAAGTAACTGAGCCCCACCTTATGGAAACAGTTTCTAGGAGCTTAGACTTTAATGTACAGAAAAACTTCCTGTCTTCTTTCAAAAGTTGGAGTTCTTCTTTGAAATCAAGAATTCCTGCAGGACACAAAATATTCTGCTGTCCTGTAGCAGCTTTTAATTCTGAGACAAAAAAGAAAGAAAGAAAAAAAAAACAACTCCTTTATGTGAGAGTCAGATTAGAAAGATAAACTGAAGGTGAGATTTGTGCTGCTAGAACTTGCTCCAGACTACGATGCAGACAACAGAAAAGCTTTCCATCAGATTTTTAATATAGTTTGCATTTAATATAGTTTGCATAACATGAACAAAATTGCTTTTTTAGTCAACCCTTTACTAGGAGAGGCCCTGCATTAAGGCAAATATGCATTAATTTCTTCCTCTTTAGGAAGCTCTTCCTAACACACCAGTTTATACACATCCCAGCATAAACCTGGGAAGAAATGAAGTCATTGTGAGGAATAAACTGGCTTCTCCCTATTTTTTCAAAGACTCAAAGCAACCATATTACCAGCAAAAGAAAACTCCCACCAGAGGAACTGAGAAATAGTCACCCAGTGAATCAGCAAGTGATGCACAGCTGCATGCAATGGTAATTTAATGGTAACCAAGGACAAAATATTCACAGCTGGTAAAATACCAAGCTGCCACTGCAGTGGTCTGTCTGGTTTGGCAGGAACTAGAGGATTCTCTTCCTCTGATTTTTAATCTTAACACTTTTACATTAATTAAAAAGTTTTACATTTTTTTATATTCGTTAATAAAGAGAGGGCAAAGCAATGCACAAACCCAAATAATTACAAGAACTGCAGTGCATAGAATCATGGAATGGTTTGGGTTGGAAGTGACAATCCAGCTCCAACCCCCCTGCATGGGCAGGGACACTTCCCACCAGACCAGGGTGCTCAAGGCCCCATCCAACCTGACCCTGAACACTTCCAGGGAAAGTCACATTTACTGTGACTGTGTTTTTTCTGAGCATATAAATGTACTTCTTCCTACTGGATAGGCCTTCTTGGGTTTTTACTACCCTCAAAATTCTGGATTGCCAGGAAGCTGAAGAGGAGCCAGCAGTGTGCCCAGGTGGCCAAGAAGGCCAATGGCATCCTGGGCTGGCTCAGGAACAGCGTGGCCAGCAGGTCCAGGGAAGGGATTCTGCCCCTGTGCTCAGCCCTGGGGAGGCCACAGCTTGAGTCGTGTGTCCAGTTCTGGGCCCCTCAGCTCAGGAAGGAGATTGAGGTGCTGGAGCAGGTCCAGAGAAGAGCAAGGAGGCTGGGAAGGGATCCAGCACAAGTCCTGTGAGGAAGGGCTGAGGGAGCTGGGGGTGTTGAGGCTGGAGAAGAGGAGGCTCAGGGGAGACCTCATCACTCTCTCCAACTCCCTGAAAGGAGGTTGGAGCCAGGGGGGGGTTGGGCTCTTTTCCCAGGCAACTCTTAGCAAGACAAGAGGGCACAAGAGGTCTCAAGTTGTGCCAGGGGAGGTTTAGGTTGGACATTAGAAAGAATTTCTTTCTGGAGAGGGTGATCAGCCATTGGAATGGGCTGCCCAGGGAAGGGGTGGATTCTCCATCCCTGGAGATATTTCAAAAGAGCCTGGATGTGGCACTCAGTGCCATGGGCTGGGAACTGCAGCGGGAGTGGAGCAAGGGTTGGACTTGATGAGCTCTGAGGTCCCTTCCAACCCAGCCAGTTCTAGGATTCTATGAAAGTAGCTTTGTTTTTGCATGGTACCTGCTTATACACTTGTCCCTGTTTCCTCACTCCAAGGACCTCTGAACCCACTGGCAGGTATCAACTTTGATGTGTGGTGGTAGCCTCAGAAATCCTAAATTCCTACCAGGTTGTGGCTGGTTTTGCTGTCCACAGAGCAGATTGTTTCTGTTGGGCTGCTGCTAACATTCATGTCATTGAAAATGTGTGAAAAGAGATTATCTTGAGACTGTCATAATCTCCAGTGCTATCAACTAGAATGTGTAAAGCCTTGGTCCAGGCAGGAGCTGCAGCCAATTTATGCAGTTTTAGCCACTAAACCTGCAATGAATTCTGCATGGGCCTCTCTGTGTCCAGAGCTTGGAGATGAGTCTGCTTAGAGCTTCTCTTACAGTGGGGTCCCCAGAAAAGACCAAACTCATAAACAGCCCCCTCACGCATCCAGATTTTATTAGAATAATAATAATAGAATAGATTAATAAAACCTAGAAGTGTTAAATAACAATTCAATACACTAGGGCAGACAGAATGGTTAAAATTTGACACACACACCCACATCCTATGCCCACTGTATCCTAGCAGGATGGGTCCTTGCTTCCACCCTTGGCTCCAGTGCCTTCCACACTTATTCTGAGTGTACTAAATAAAATTGACTTTACTGTACTAAAGAACTATTGACTTTAATATATTAACATTTTAATAACTGCAGGTATATGACCAAGGGACAGCAAACTGACCAGTTCTCTCTGATCCTTAGGAAGTTCCTTCTACCCCTTCTGAGAGCAAGGGGGGGTCAGCAAATACTGGCATTCAAGCAAGGCATATTCTCCTGTCATTGTTCTTTACATCCACAAACAAAAAATTGATATAGGGTCAGATATCCCCATTTTCCTAATTACCAGTCATGACTTGAGGTCAATGGGAATTTGAGTTCTCAGCTTCTGACTAAATTAAGTTTCTGAGAATAGCTTTTAAAGGAAACACAATACTGCTGCACAGCAAAATGTTCCCTGACCAAAAGACATTTTAATTGGGTATTCTGCATATTGAAAGACTATTCAAGAAAATTACTTCTGATTTTACACAGCATTATTTATTCTTCTCCTTTAACCCAAGGACTAGCTCTTTCCATTTACATGGCTAAAAAAAAATGGCAATAGCTCAAAGTAGTTTTTAACTGAACTGGGGTGTTTTTTTTGTTCTTTTTTTCTGGTTTGGTTTTTCATTGTTGTTTTTTTTTGTTTGTTTGTTTTTTTAATTGTCATAGTCATATCACCTTATCTCCCTGATTAAATTTGGGTCTTCTGCAATGTAGCTTTGTAAACCTAAACCAAGAGCAAGGCAGGCATTTTTATTTAGTAGAGGCAAATATGATTTTTGGTGAAAGCTACTGGAGTGACACAAGAGATGAAATAATCTTTTGTACCAAGTGCAGGCTGAGACTTCTGCAGCCTCAGGTCCCACTGTCTCTAGGGCTGAACTTGCCTCCTTATAAATGGGAGCAGTAAATGTCATTTGTCATGCAGAAGGGAGTCCTGGTGTTAGCTAAGCCATCTAACCTCTTTCTCCAGAAAGCAGACTGAGCTTTTCTATTTTTTATTTTCTATTTTCTATTTTCTATTTCCTATTTTCTATTTTCTATTTTTTATTTTCTATTTACTTTCTATTTTCTATTTATTTTCTATTTTATCTCAGGATCTCCATCAGAACAAGTTGGTTAATCTGTTTTAACTTGCTGGTTAATATGACAACATCCAAGTGACACTGGTAGCTGAATTCACCAATCCATGGTGAATTTCAAACAATCAGTAGGAGGATTGCCACAGACTTCAGTTACATTGAGATTCAAAGCAATAACTCTGATCAAAAATTATTGTAGAATAAATGGATCCTTTCTAGACAAAGAGAAGCAGTCATCTACTGAAAATACATTTAGGACACCTAAACTGTGTTGTCCTGCCTGCCATGGATCAGTAATAACAGGTTTAATGTTCTCTGATAATATTAGAGAAGAAAGAAATGTTTCCATTCTTGTCTTCAGATTTCTGGCTGGAAATAAAAATGCTTAGTAACATATAAGAAGTGTTTTAGATGTTTGCTTTTTAGGCCTATCAGTGCAGAGTCAGATAAAGGCTTCATGTGATGGTACAAATTGTTTCAGAAATATTTTACACAGCTCTTCACTTGTTTCCTGCAATATCCTGATAATCACAATGTGTTTAAGATAAGACTCACCATACTGCAGTGTTCTCAGTGGGAGGCTTCAGAACATCTGTTTATTTCAGCATCTGAAGATAAAAATAAGACAAACAAAATCTCAGAAGATATTAATAGTTCCATAGTTATCGAGCTCATTAATAAATTCATTGGAACCTTCCCCAGCAATGTTTCTTTTCCAAACCTTGAAATTAAATTGTTGACAGTGAAAAAACAACAACATACGTTTGGTTTTCAACAGAATCTTAATTTAAGTTTGAAGAGCCTGATTCTGCAGTGTGTAGTGGCCTAAGCCTCTTTTAAAACCAGGGATGGTTAGAGGCACAGGCACCAAATCAAGCAAAGATTAGAGGTACAACATTGGATTTGGTAATGATGGAAAACGTGTAGCTGATGTGGATCAGGAACTGGTTGAAAGGAAGGAGTCAGAGAGTTGTAGTCAATGGGGCAGAATCTGGTTGGAGGTGCGTGACTAGTGGAGTCCCTCAGGGGTCGGTACTGGGACCGGTGTTGTTCAATATCTTCATCAACGACTTGGATGAGGGTATAGAATGTACCCTCAGCAAGTTTGCTGATGACACTAAGCTGGGAGGAGTGGCTGACACACCAGAAGGCTGTGCTGCCATTCAGAGAGACTTAGACAGGCTGGAGAGTTGGGCAGGGAGAAACATGATGAAATTCAACAAGGGGAAGTGTAGAGTTTTGCATTTGGGGAAGAACAACACGATGTCCCAGTATAGGTTGGGGGCTGAGCTGCTGGAGAGCAGTGTAGGTGAAAGAGACCTGGGGGTCCTGGTAGACAAGAAGATGACCATGAGCCAGCAATGTGCCCTTGTGGCCAAGAAGGCCAATGGCATCCTGGGGTGCATTAGAAAGGGTGTGGTTAGGAGGTCAAGAGAGGTTCTCCTCCCCCTCTATTCTGCATTGGTGAGGCCACACCTGGAGTATTGTGTCCAGTTCTGGGCCCCTCAGTTCAAGAAGGACAGGGAAGTGCTTGAAAGAGTCCAGCGCAGAGCTACTGAGATGATTAAGGGAGTGGAGCATCTCCCTTATGAGGAAAGGCTGAGGGAGCTGGGTCTCTTTAGTTTGGAGAAAAGGAGACTGAGGGGTGACCTCATCAATGTTTTCAAATATGTAAGGGGTGAGTGTCAGGGAGATGGAGTTAGGCTTTTCTCAGTGGTGACCAGTGATAGGACAAGGGGTAATGGGTGTAAATTGGAGCATAGGAGGTTCAAGTTGAATATCAGAAAAAATTTTTTTACTGTAAGGGTGACAGAGCCCTGGAACAGGCTGCCCAGGGGGGTTGTGGAGTCTCCTTCACTGGAGACATTCAAAACCCACCTGGACACGTTCCTAGGCGATGTACTCTAGGGGGCCCTGCTCTGGCAGGGGGGGTTGGACTAGATGATCTTTCCAGGTCCCTTCCAACCCCTAGGATTCTATGATTCTATGATTCTATGATTCTATGTCAAGCTACTTGCTGTGGCACAGCCTGGTTTCCAGAAGCAGCTTCTCTTCAAAACAGGACCACATTGGAGAGCAAGTTTGCCCCTTCCATTTAATGTCTAATTTTACCTACAGTCACTCGACCAGAATTAGATAGGCAGATAAGAAGATGGACCTCAGCTGTATGTGTGTAGGGATCAGGTTGCAGTGCAGAAACTTTGGAAGCCTCAGAAGGATCTAAAATTACCTTACAAAGGGAGCACTCAGACAGGAACAAAAAGATACCAGACCACTTCCCACTTTGGATTTTTTCCCTTGGCTTGTTGGATAAGGACAAGATTTCAACCATATGCTAAGCACCTCACTACAGTTAAAACATTTTGGAGGCCAAGTGGAAAAGGGAAGCAAACTTGGTGAACCCCACCAATTCAGAGCACTGCCAGAAAAAGTTAGACATTCTGATTTGGTGTTTCTAATGTGTCTAAAAGAGGAATTGTGTTTTAGTTTCACAGCAAGGAGCATTCTGCTCATGTCCAGGAACTGAGTTCCTGAGACAGGGCTGGATGTCACTCTCTTTTTGGCACTGATGCCACCTGGCTGTTCCCCAGTGCTGCACAAGGAGCAGGGAGGGTTCCTCTGCTGCATCTAATAAAGAATTTCAAGCTATTTCCACTCTGGGAGACACCTGAAATCTCAATCCACGTCTGGATTTTGCAGCTAACCTTTCACAATATTTCCACTCCCTTTGTCTCTTGCAGACTGTGATCTATTTATAACAGCTCAGCTATTTCTAAACCTCAAGCAGACAGCAAATTGATGTGTCACTGGAAGGATATGCCTTTGAAAGGGCTGGGTGGGAAAAGAAAAAAAAACAACACAAGGAGGTGACAAGAGCAGAAAAATAGTCTTTGTTTATGCAGCACTAAAAATTTCTTACCTTTTTTTCCTCTACACTTCAAATTTCTTACCTTTTTTTCCTTTACCTTATCTCATAGCTTCCTAAATCAGCACATCAACTGTGGATTCCAAGTACCTGATCTTTTAAAAGTAATTTACCAATTCCTTCTCTTCTTTCCACTCTCTCTCCCCTGTTAATAGCTGAGAAAAGGTCTGTTGCCTGCAGGGTTGGACAATTTTAACTGCTTTTAGGATGTACAGCCTGATCTCTGAGGATTTCTTACATGGCTCAACTATTTATTACCAGAAGGTGCAAAGCTGTCACAGGACTTATTTATAAAGGGGTGAAAAAAAGAAAAAAGAAAAAAAAGAATGTAAGTGCAAAACCAATTGAAAAGTAAGAAAGAATTCTATTTTAGCATAATATATGGATTTTTTTTTTCACACAGAAATTCAGACACGGATCCCATATGAATTATAAGAAAAAAAGGCAGTATAGTCTCCTCATTTAAAAAAGAATACATTAGAGTTGGAAAAGGTTCAGGAAAGGATGCTCAAAAGTTTGGAATGACTCCTCTGCCTGGAACAGCTGAGCAGTTTAGTATTTACCAGTCAGGAAAAGAGGCCTTTTAGCAGGGATATAGCAGATTTACTAAAGTAGAGACCTCAAAGTGCAACATACCTTAAATTTCAACCCAACTGCACCCAAGTTTTATCTGAATGAAGTATCACTAAACTGAAATCCAGCAACTGGTTTACAAAACCAGCCTGATCCTACCCATCTTTAAATTTATTAGCTAAACAAAACTGGTAAAAATTTGGACTCTGAGCTGGGTGGGGGTGATCTTGCAACAACAGTGGCTGAACAAACACATGGTTTATACACAAAAGGCTCAAAAGGAGGAAACAAATATTGGAAGGGTGGCTACTGATTAACTCAGCCCCATCTGGGAAACAGAAAGTGAAGGACATTACTGTTTCAGCTCTGTAGAGTTGAGCTTTCATATGTTTTATTTTATTTCATTTTATTTTATTTCCTCAGCTGAAGCACTTTAAAACCATGGCTGAGCTACAGCTTTTTCTGAGCTGGGTAAATACTGCCCACATGCTATAGGTTAGATACCTGTGGAAGAAACACTGGGCTCCCCACAGCTCCTCTTCTGGGACAAGAAAGCTGAAGGTTACCCTGGAAAAGCTTTGGCAAAAAGTTTCCAGGTATGTAAGATGAAGTGATATCTTCCAGGGAGGATGTTTTTCCTAAAAATAACTCCACACATTCCTGAGAGAGCTGCTTCTGGTGGTGCCTCTGCAGTGACAAAGTCACAACCCCTTCCTGCAGTCATTTTGTAGTGAGTAATGATGTTCCCTACAAGAATGATGGCTGCTTATTGTAATTAAAATCAGCAAATGAGTTGCTGTGAAACAATGAGCTGACTGCTGGTGCAAATGCCCTACAAACCTCCCAAAATCACACATGGGAGGACCTGGAATAAAATTTGGGATTTTTATTTCTGTAAGCATAAGGTTTTTTTTAGTGATGAAGCTAGGAAGTTCTCAGATAGGTAGGAAATTTCCTCAGAAGAAAAGGTAACTGAATTACCCCAAGGGAAAGGAGTGTGTGCATTTTAATACCATGTGGATTTGTTTGTCCTCTAATGAAAAAAAAAAAAAAAAATCCTTGTTTCCTTCTCTAGAGGTGAGGAACAGCTGATAGATGGCAGCATTACAGGCCTGCATGTGAAGCAGTGGTCAGATTATTTTAGAAGGGAAAAGCATGCACCCCTTCTAAAATAAACAGAAGACCCTGGGTGGATCTCTTTTTATAACAGTTTACACAACAGCTTTTATTTTTTTTTGTTATTTTTATATTTTTTAAAGAAGCAGAAAATATATTCCACATGTTGACTTGTAAAGCAACCCAGAAATTCAAAGAATTCAGAAATTCAATCCTTCTCCTCTGGATCCCACAGCCCTCTGTTGTGCTATGTGGCATTTTCTGCTACATGCACTGCAAATATATAGATAATGTTAATTATTTAGCTTCTTAGACTTAGCTTTTTGTGCAGTGAGAAGATGCCATTTGTTATCACCAGTGTATGACATCTTACTACTTCAACTATGAAGCTGATCTAACAATGGGAGGGGAAAGGTTAATTTCTTTCTTGCTCAAAAGTGAAAAAGCTACAAAATTATTTCTCAGGGTCTGCTTCTCCTATTTAAAGGATGTTGAAAATTGCATGTTGCTACTGTAATGAAGATTACAGACAGTTTTACCTGCAAGGTTCAGCTGTCTCATACTAGGAAGAAACTGGACAATGGTGAATATTCCAAAAGGCTCACAAAAACTACAGGGATACCTATGGTGGCACCAGAAAAGGAAGGCTCAGTCCAAATATTTTTCATGATTCTCCTGCTGAGTTGTGGGGGAAGAAAAAAAAAAAGAAAAAGAAAAATATTTCCATTAACATTTCAAACAAGATGATTTTTTCTTCATTTATTTTTCCTTTTCCTTAACATAAAGGCTCTGCTTGCTTAGAAGATTAACTTTAACATAAACCAAACAAAACATATTTCTTCTTGGTGCTGGCCAAAGCTCTCTCTAGATTTTTTAGGCTACAAACATCAAGAAAATCACTTTCCAAAGCATCTTAAATTTCTGAAATCACATCCCAGGCTAATCCTACGTGGTGCTATGTCTCTTAGGCAGAAGCATGGCCTTTAATTCAAGCAACAGATTTGTGTGCTTGAGTATCTTGGCAGGTCCCAGATTGAAACCCTGCTGTTAACTCCTGCAGCTCACCATACAATAAAGCATCTTCTCACTCCCAGAGCCTGAAGAAGTGCTCTTAGCAACAGTTCTCTAAGGTAGTGCCTGCTTTTTTTCTTGGCAGACAGAGGTGTGTCAAAGCATGACTAAAATCACACTGTGTTGCATGTTATTTCTGAAATAATTATATATTCCTATGTACTGCTCCAGCTTGCCAGAGCAGAGACAGAGAAGGAGGGACTCTCCAGGTCTGGACAGGAGAACTTGTGGCATCACGAAACCTGTGGGGCTGAGGGAAAACTGAGATTATAGACAGGAATTAACTATACCAGAGACCACATATTTCCTTGTTAACAACTTAGATCTCTCTTCTGCCTTGCCATGGCACTCTGCAATACATCCCTGGGGAAGTATAGGCAATGAATGATGGCTCTGGGGACCAAGGACCCTGTCACTCTCCTTGAAAGTTTGTTTATGAATCAGGATGACTATATTTTAAAACAAAAAACCAAACACACTTCCCTCCTGATTTGCCACACAACCTTTCCACCAGGTTAATAATTCCACACAGAGCTGGTAAATTCAGTACCACTGAAGCTAGCATTTGCTCACCATTATCCCATGCTGGAGGCTGGTAATTTATACTTCCAAACAGAATATATCTGTAGGAATGAATGACACATGCTTATTTTTTTTAATGGCTTAAAGGCCTCTATTTATTTTCTGCTGACCTCTTTTTCTCCCTTGTTTTTGAGTTCTCCAATCTGCTCTGCTGTCCTTTGCATCTTTTGTGGCATTAAATGAGGTGTCTTGCCCTGTGCAATGTTCTTAAAGGACATTATTTTATGAACACTTTTAGCTGCACTCCAGAATTAAATAAAATAGAAAGAAAATTTGGAACATATGCTTAATGTTGACTTTAAAAATCAAATGTAAATCTCTTCGTGTGAAAATTAATACCCACAGGAGGTGTCAGATGAGTTAAATGGAAAGGTTTGACACACACATCCATTTAGTAAGGTACTGACTGCCACACTGTCAGCCAAACTGCCCTGATGGAAAGCCCCACTTAAATTTAGAGCAAGAAATTCTTAAAATAAAAATCTGAGATGCACTCTGTACTTATCAAGTCCCTGGACTGTCAGAAACCCACTAATTAGCATCAGAGGCTTTTGTGCTTAATTCACTCTGGTTTTGACTAAACCAAAATGAGCCAACAAGGTGCTCACTACCATCACATAGAAGGAAAAGTTCACTGCCAGATGGCCCAAGACCCAAACCTGTGACCTTCCAGCTGCCCAACAGATAAAACAGGGAGGAGGGAGAGCAACAGAAACATTACACACATCACTGAGCTCATAAAATAGATCTTTAATGATGCTAAATGGCTGCTGTGCAGGCAGAGATGCTTTAGGAACCTCAGCACTGGGCTGCATGGAGGCCAAAGAGGCCTCAGCACACCAAGGAGCTACACGGGTGGCCAAGGGACAAATGGCCCAGCCCTACACAATGTCCTTACCCCCCTGAGGCAAACACAGACCCTCTACAGGTGGTCTTGACCCCTGATGGCCCTCCTGACCCTTCCCCAGGCAGGTTCTGCTCCCCTGGGCAGGAAAGGAGCTAAATGGGGACCACAGGGCTGGCCAAAGCACTTCATTGGGTACTCCTGGCACCTGGGAAAAGGACAACTCTGGGGCCACAGGAAAAAGCCCCAAAGGGCCAGGCATGCCTTAGGATGCAGCCCCAAAGAAGGGGAGATCCTCTTTCCCAGGAGTTCCTTTCTCTCACCCCTTGCCTTGCACTTCAACACACAATGGATGCTGCTGCTTTCTTCTCCAGCAGCAGCTTGGATGCAGGCACAGGATGCCTTTTCCTCCTTCTGGGACAGCAGCTGCCAAGGAAGGAGGACACAGTTAGGTTTGAGAAGCACCAGGAATCAGGGACCCCTGCTTACAGGGATTGTCCCTGCTGTCCTGGCTCTGTGAAACGGGTCTGGCAAACTGCTGTGTCTGGACTGGAGGGTAAGTTACCTTGCACACTGCAGCACACCCCCCTTTTCCTTGAAGAAAACCACCCCACAGGGCTAAAACCATCCCAATATCAGGTCAGAGTTTTCTGCTCATTAAGAGAGGGCTGCAGGCCTTTTGCAATATTTTGTTTTAATATCACCTCTATTTTGAGAGCCAAAATTAATGAATTGTCTGTCATTGCATCTCTTTGAATCATTACAGACTCACTTCCTGGGACAAGATCCTGCATCACTGTATATGTATTTATATGTATGTAAAGTCTGTTGTTTGTGAGAAATCTAATCAAAATTAATTTATGGCTAGAGTTTTGGATTGAGAAGAACACATGCAACTAACTCCAGTCAGGACAATTTTAATTCTGATTACATTTTGTAAAATCTGTCTGCCAGATAAGCCAAACCAAGTCAGAACCTGAAAACTGTTCATAGAATCACAGAACTGGCTGGGTTGGAAGGGACCTCAGAGCTCATCAAGTCCAACCCTTGATCCACTCCCGCTGCAGTTCCCAGCCCATGGCACTGAGTGCCACATCCAGGCTCTTTTGAAATATCTCCAGGGATGGAGAATCCACCCCTTCCCTGGGCAGCCCATTCCAATGGCTGATCACCCTCTCCAGAAAGAAATTCTTTCTAATGTCCAACCTAAACCTCCCCTGGCACAACTTGAGACCTCTTGTGCCCTCTTGTCTTGCTGAGAGTTGCCTGGGAAAAGAGCCCAACCCCCCCTGGCTCCAACCTCCTTTCAGGGAGTTGGAGAGAGTGATGAGGTCTCCCCTGAGCCTTCTCTTCTCCAGCCTCAACACCCCCAGCTCCCTCAGCCCTTCCTCACAGGACTTGTGCTGGATCCCTTCCCAGCCTCCTTGCTCTTCTCTGGACCTGCTCCAGCACCTCAATCTCCTTCCTGAGCTGAGGGGCCCAGAACTGGACACACGACTCAAGCTGTGGCCTCCCCAGGGCTGAGCACAGGGGCAGAATCCCTTCCCTGGACCTGCTGGCCACGCTGTTCCTGATCCAGCCCAGGATGCCATTGGCCTTCTTGGCCACCTGGGCACACTGCTGGCTCCTCTTCAGCTTCCTGGCAATCCAGACTCCCAGGTCCCTTTCTGCCACTCTGTGCCCAGCCTGGAGCTCCCCATGGGGTTGTTGTGACCAAAGTGCAGGACCCGGCACTTGGCCTTGTTGAAGCTGGGAATCAGCCCAGTTCTGTACCCTTGGCTCCTGGATTCTACCAGAGATAGTTCTAAAGAAACAGCAATAGCCCTCTGCACTCTGTACCACCAGTCTTACCTGTTTTGTTTTCCTATATTAGCTCCACTGCTATTTTCATGTAATACAAGCAAAGCACCTCAAAGAACTCCCTGTTAACATAATTAAGCTTGACTTTAATCCTCTCAGAAGCACAAATTTAGAGGAAATTGTGAATTGATATTCTGGGACAGTGCTGTTTCAAGAGGTTGTATGGGGATGGTATTTTGAAATACAGAGCCACACTGTGTGCAAACAACATTCCCTTCTCTCTTCCTTCACACAGGCAGCTCTGATACTCCCAGCACCAAGCACATCCCTTGTGAGCAGAGCCAGAGACATGAGGATGACAGAATGGGATGCAATACAAATATTATTTGCTGAGTGGACTTCTGAAGCTTCCCCCAGTGAGCAGTGCTGGCTGCCACTGTGCCATCACTTGCATTAGCAGGGGGAAAAAAAAACCAAACCTAAACCAAACCCAAACAAACCAAACCCTGATTCATTCTTTTCAGATCTGAGAAGCTCAACCTTAAAAACTAGTTATCCACTCAAAGATATCCTTGGGGGATGATTTCTTTTCTTTTTTTTTTTTTTTTTTTTTTTTTTTTGGGGCCACTGGAACTGTCCTACCAACAGAAAACTCACTTTCACTTTCCTCTGGCCCCATTCCCACACACACTCCCTACATCTATTCCCACCCACGCTACAGCTCTTTTTAACTGTGTTGAAAAAGCTGAGAGAAAGAGAGAGAAATGTGCTGCCGGTAGTGCTACTCCCCCTCAGGTGGGAGGGTTGGTAGCTGGTCAGTTTTTTTTTTTTCTGCAGCATTTTTCCTTGCTGGATGCGTGGGAAGGAAGGCGAGAGCAGGAGGGGAAGGAGAGGGTGCTCCGAGGAGGGGTGGAACATGTGCAATTACATGCAAATAAAAACCGAACACAATAACAAAAGCTTTTCCAAGCTGCCGTCCTAAAAAAAGGTGTCAAGCAGCTTGGGTCTCCAAGACAAATTCAGGGGTGACCTCCGAGAGGCCGAGGAGAAGAAGAAGACACCCGTGGAGAGGGGAGGAAAGGAGGGAGAAGGGAAGAGGGCGTTCCGTACCGTTCTGGTTCTGTACGTAGGTGGAGGGTGGTTCGACCAGAGGAGTGACAGCTTGCCTGTGGCAGCAGGGAAGAAAGATGTAGGAGGGTGTTTGCCCAGGGTCCTGTCTAACCTCGGGGGTACTGGCAGGGTGGATGCTGAGCCCGTGGATTGTCTAAGCCAGGGTGGGTGGGAGGAACCCACGGGTGGATGGAGCTCGGCTCTGATCCACCCAAGCCACCCCCACGCTCTCCCTGCTGCTGCCCTGCGAGGCTGAAAGAAAATGGAAAGTGCTTCATTCACACAGCACGGGTATGGGGTGGCTTTCATCCTTTTCCAAACACTGCTGCTTCCCCACTGAGGAGATGCAAAGTAATCATGGAAGGAAAAAAAAAAAAAAAAAAAAAAAAAGAAAAAAATCCCCCACCAAAGCAGGGGGGTGGGAAGCAGAAAAACAGAGTAATGTGGGTTTTATGTGGGTTTTCTTTTTTTTTTTTTTCCCTCTATTGGACACTTCCTTGTTAAAGGAGAAACTCCTGCATGCCATTAGCTGTGCCCTCACCCCAAATCTAAGATTTGAGGTGTTCTTATGGATGAATTAATCTGAAAAGTCTCAGCCTGACTGAGTCCTGGGGCAGGCCCTCTGTTCCCATGGGCTTACTCACATTAAAAAGCAAAAAAATTTGCTTCTTCACATTATGTAGGTTTTTCCTGTGTCTTGGTCAGACAGTGGAGAAGCAGATGAGTTTTCCACTTAAGTCCACATCCACTCTGAGTGATGCCAGCAGAAGGCTCTCCACTGCAATATTAGGTTGGAGCAAGGAAATTTGAACCCGTGTCATTTGTGGAGGTTTTCCAGGCTGCTGTTAACTGAGACTGGAGTAAGAAAAAACATTCTGAGGGTTGCTTGTCAGTGTAGATGAGCTGGGCATTGCTTCATTCTGTTCCTTAAGCCTTCACACACTGGTTTTTCCTCATCTTCATACACTGTAAGGATGCATTCTGTAGCCACACATAAAGAATTAAGATGCTCGTTCTTATAGCAACAAAAGGAAAGGTAAAATCTGTAGCAGGGTTGGGTGATGTGATGTGATGAAGTGATGATGTGATGAAGTACTTGTACCACTTATTATCAGGTCTTGGGAGCTCTCAAGGCAAGTGTGTGAGAGGTGCAATTAATGATCAGGGGGATCTGGGAAGCATGAACACAGCTGAGATGCTCTTGGAATCTTTCTTGTGCACAAGAGCTCCCACGTCCTCAACTTTCATGTTTTTGTGGAAAAGAAACCAAAAAACCCCAGAAACAAAACCCCAAAACATCTGCTCAACTCTCGAGCCCTCCTACAGTCTGCAGTTTGTTTTCTCTTGCCAAACTTGCTGAGCAGAGTGCCAGGAGATTTCTTTGAGGGGAGGAATTACAACCTGTCTATCCTTCTGCCTATTGCACTTACACTCCCCAAGTCCCTGGCTGGGTTATTCAGTCTCCTGAGGCCCTTTTTTTCCTATAATAGTATAATTATCCATATACTCCCAGGTTAAAGGTCATGTCATTCTTCTTATTCCCATGTGACTCCACTATTTTCACTCTTTTTTTTTTTCTTTCTACTTAGATAAGTCTTCTATCTACTGTATAGAAAATATTTTCAATTTGATATTCCACTCTGCAGAAAATATGTGCAGGAGAACTATTAAAAACCAGGATGATATCCAAGTTACTGTTTGGACTGGCTTTCAGTCACTAAATGGTTGTCTGTGAGAAAAATCACAATTTCTAATGCCTGCCACTCCCCCACCTCCAAAAAAACCCTGCAAGTTAATTTAAACCATCACCACCACGTTTTAAAATTAAATAGAATGTTAGGCTCAAGAAAGATGGCTCTTCTGTCATCACCTCTTCTTCTTGAAGAAAAAATTGAAAAAAAAAAAAGAGGAATTTAAACATTAAGCATAAATTCAGTGTCAACACTGTGGAAAGAAATCAGGAGCTGTTGCAAGACAATGCTTGCTGTTACTTGTTTACAAGTGAGTAGGCTCCACTCCAGCTCTAAATCAGACATACACAGCTGGAAGACAACAAAGAAAGGGTCTCCACTGTTATTTATATTGAAGGTTTGGGGGCAGTATAGGGGGAGGAGGGAACAGATTAAAATCAGCACAAGTAAAAGATGAATCAGACCACTGACTTATTTTTAACTCTAGAAACAGGCATCCTATGTAATGGTGTCCTGATCACCACCTTGGCCATGTGCACCGTGTGCAGGTGGCATTTATTAAGAGATTTCCAAGGGTTTCAAACAGCCTCCTTACCCAAAGTTAGCTTCCACACTCTGATTTCTTACTTTCCATAAATAAAAAATTACTCCACAGAAAGGATCTCCTCATGTACATCTGAAAGCTGTTGGACATGAAGTTGAAAAATTTTATCAGTTTGATAAACTCCCCGTAACTTGGTTATGGCTGGATGAGAGATGCAGAGTTGTCCTCAAAAATAATTTAAAAATGCCAAACAAGTAAGGCAGCTTGTAAGAAGCAGCAAGCTTCAGATCTGGCAGCTGTGATAATTTGGTGTCGTTTAGACTGGTTTAGATTTAATTGCATGGTACTTCCTGTAAAACAGCATATATGGCTGTATATACTCGAGATGACACTAATAGGCTGAATCTTTTATGATCACATAATCTGCAGGTAAAAGTTTGAATAGTCTGGATAAATTCTGCAATTAATTAGTTTGCAGCAGGCAGTTTCTCAGTGCCCACAAGAGCACCTCATATCCCATTCTCAGTTACTTTTTTGGTCACAGTTTACAAGACTGAAAAGAGAGACTGCCTAATTCTGAAATATTCTGTCTTTTCTTACGCCTATGTAGTCTGAATAAGATTTTTACAACCACATTAAAATACCCTGAGAGCTGCTGCTTATAAGCAGAGGCTGAATCATTGCTTGAAATGAAGAGCAAGGTTGCCCTCTGGGGACTTCTCTAAAAGTGCTTCCAAGAGCTGGGAATTTATTTTTTTTTTCTCCAGCAAAATACTTTTTCTATAAGGTTTTAAGAGATTTTTTTTAAAAATACAAATGTGGTTCAAGCCAGGCAGTGCTAAGAATTAGCTACATGGAAAAGATGGAGCTACATTTCTAATACACTACTGCTATTTGCTGCATGGTTCATCACACTTTGTGCTCTCAGCCTCATGCTTGTGTCGAGCTGAAATGAAAATAATAATAATTAAAAAATCGATTTGGTTTGACATAAGTACTGAAATTAGAGTGAATTCAGCATTTTTGACTCTTACTATCGTGCCCATAAATTCCCAGAGCAGCTCCTTAGCCCTGCCCTGCGCCTCAGGTGTGGAGGATGAGGAGAAATAGGGAGGTCGGGAATTAAACACGTTTTACTGCTGGTAAACAACCAACCAACCACACACCTGGTCAAAACATTAAGTTTCATTCCCCAGAGATCAGAAAGCGAAGTCACAAGGATGTTTGCTACATTTGCTCCAGCCTTACCAAGCCCAAACCTCACCTCATGCCCTCACAACCCCCTCATCAGGCCGGCGGGCAGCTCCCCTTCAACCGGGAGCACAGGTAAGGAAAACCCTTCGGGAAACCACCGAGAAAGAGACCTACAGCTTTATTCACAACCTTCAAGTCGTTTTTAGGCGCTATTTTGACCGAAAAAGGGGTTATTCGGGGTGGGGACCGGGCAGCCCACCACCTCCGGGATCCCCCCTTCGCCCTCCCGCCCGAGAGCGCGGGAAGGCGAGGGAGGGATCCCGGAGGCAACCGGCTGCGAGGGTCCCCTAGGAACCCCCCAGCTTCTTGGTACTACCCCCAACAACGCGATATTGGGGTGAAGATTAAGAAATCCCCCTTGTCCCCCCTCTTTTCCCCTCCGCACGGCGCATGCGGCCTCCCCAACCCTCCCCTCCTTCTTTTCCTCCTCCTCCTCCTCACAGCCCGACCCACCCGGTGACGGCGATCGACCGCGCCGGTCCTCGCCATGGCAGCCCGGGTGCTGAAGCCGCTACCCAGGTAATAGGGCAGAGGCTGTGGCCGCCGAAGCTTCTCTCCCGTTCCCCAACCCTTCCCTGAGGGGCTTGAAATGGTGCCGGCAGCTCCGCCATGAGCCCGCGCAGGCCTCAGGCCGAGGGGTTTGCCTCCCAGCTCCCTCCCCCCCCCCCCCCCCCGCCTTCGAACTGGTATAAATTAATAATTTAGGCCTAGATTAGCTTTCCAGCTGGTTAAAACTGATCTTCGGACGTGTTAATTGTGTTTTGTGTTCTGGTGCAGGCGAAAGAGGAAAAAAATTCCCTCAAAAAGTTCTGTCAAAAAATTCCCTCAGGTTGAGGCGAGCCAGGCATCGGAATGCCTTAACAAACGCTGTTGTTAACTGTGCTTCCGAACGAAACACTGTGACAACTGATAAAATAACAACAAAAAAATAACAACTAATAAATGACAACAAAAAAGTAACAACCAGTAAATAACAGCCGCACTGATGGAGGAAGGGGCTCATAAAATGTCGCAGACACAAACCCACCCTGACTGCACATGCACAACGCTCACAAGTGTTTTTTTTAAAAAAAATAGACCAAATTGCTACTATTTAATGTCCAGAAAAGAGGCTGTGGATCTTTTAAAAGACACACACTTCCAAGTGGCAAGTATATTCCCCAAACTATTATTTCCAGGTTCTCCTAAACTTAAGCCAAACACAGTAGAAGTTGGCAGTGGTATCTGCTGCCTGTTTGACAGAGAGCAAGGAAGTTTCCAACTGTTTTGATACCAAAATTGTATTCTAATGCCATTTGATTAAAAAAAAAAAAAAATTAAAACAATTACATCCAGGAATTTTTCTCACAAAACTTTGCTCATAGAATGGCTGGGGTTGGAAGGGACCCTGAAGATTATCTGGGACTATGTAGCTGGCTTACAGTTTTAGCTATCTTTTTTTTTTTTTTTTTTTTTTTTTTTTTTTTTCAGGCTGAAACCATTCAACAGACTGCAAGTAATACTGCAACATTTGGTAAGAACAGTGTTTTGTGTGACTTGGAAGCTTTTGGGACTCTTTCACTCCCCTGAGACAGTACATGCAGCTTCAGGCATAAAATTGCCCACAAATTTGAGTAGTTGGTTAAGTTTCTATTACACTGTAAATTAAATCATTCTGGCCTAACCTACTTTTACAGTTAATTTTTTTATCTTAGCTTCCATGTAGTCCTTAAGTATCATTCAACTGCTGGTTTGAAATCAATTGTGAAAATAATGATTTGCTCTCCACAATTAAAAGTTATTGACAGACAAAGCCAGGGGTACACTGGGTTTTGCAGTGTGAAACTGCCAGCAGGGACACCTGGAGATATCATTTTTATTTTTGCAGGTATTTTCAGAATATGAGAATCAGAATTTTTCAGAGTATGAGATCTTAAAGAACCACGGTTTGGTGTTTTATGGTTTTTTGTTTTTTGGTGTTTTCCTTTAAATGATCCCAAATGTCACTGTCAAAAATGTGACAGAAAAACTGGCCTGAACATTTTTGCTCTGAAGGATGCAAACATAAAGTGATTTCAAAAGAACTACCCAGGAAATGCAAATAAATCTAAAAGTACAGTGGGAAATCAATCATACAGTTCCAAAATACAAGTTTCATGACCTTAAGCAGTGTGTTCTGAGAATATATTTCCATAAACACTCTTGTAAGTATCTTACTCAAGGTATCTAACTGATCACAGTTGCTTTATTTTTTTTATTTTTGCATTTACAGAAAATGTCCAAGCATACAGACTCGACAGCTGAAGTGCTCTTGGAAAAGAGAGGGGGTGCAGGAGTAATAACTTTGAATAGGCCCAAGGCTCTCAATGCACTAAATATTTCTATGACCAAGCAAATTTATTCACAGCTAAAGGTTAGTAGCTCTGCTTCTACCAATCTGCCAGACATATCATCCAAAACAAGTTTCAGACATCACTTCAGGCATCACAGTCTGACACTTCTTAGTATATTGATTTAAAGAATTAAATTACATACATTAGCCAATGAGCTCACATACATAGAATGGGTTAAAACCAGACAGTTTCAAGCAAGTTTAATGTGTTTTCTCCTTTCTATGAAAAAAATGACAAAGTTAAATTCAGCATCTGGATACATAGGAGACACATATTAAGCACAGGACTGAATTAGATAAAAGCAAGCAGCACTCAGAGTTTAAAAGTTCCTTTTGGCAGTACCCATCTGGTCAGTCAGCACACACAAATTCCAACCTTTACAGTGGTGGTGGCTCTTGATTTGATAAACCTTTTGTGGAAAGGCTGCAAGTCTGAAATAAACCATACAAATCACTAAGAAACAAGGTGTTGTCAACATTATTCCTCAAAGAAATGCTGCTTGGGTTAAGAAATGCTGTTTCTACCAGCTAGTGAAGTAATGGGAAATGTTAAGACTATAAATAGATTTAAATAGATTTAATTTATTAAAATGTAATTAAATTATTTTCATGATATTATTTTCATAGGCAGGAAGTCAGGCTTATCAAATACCAGTACTTGTGGGTTGTTTGCCTGCCTTTGGTATTTTTATAGATGGCTGTGCTGCAAATTCATGCATTCTTTGAAGAACATCTAAAGAAAAAAAAAATACTTAATCTATGGTGAGGAGTGCTGGGCTTTATTTGAAGCACAACCTTAAAAGCTGGCATAATTTTAAACACAGCTGCTGTTCTACAGAAATGTCTTCTCTCTCTTAGATCTGGGTACACTTTCTTGAAAAAGGGATATAGAAGCATAATTTATGGGTGTGAAAGGCATCTTTTTTCTCAATGTGGCTGCACCACTGCTGAAACTTTGTACCAGTCTATTTAATTCAGCTCCCACCCCCCCCCAGACTTTGTACCTAGCAAAATACCTGTGCAGAGTTTGATTTGGTCCTGATTGCAGTCATTTTAACAAAATCCATCCACAATTTAAATGCTGTTTTCCTTGCCATGTATCTCAGATTTACACAGCTTCCATGATTTAGCCTAAAACATTATTATTACATCTTCCACATTCCCAGCTTTCTGCCCCAGTGGCAGAAAGACATTTGGCTCTCACATTTCAGTTTAGGACAAACTATTTTAAAGTGTGGTTTGCTTTTTGAAAAAGTAAAATAACAGAGACAGCGTGGGGGGTTTTTTTTGCAGATTTTACTCTTATGTGGAAACATTTCCTTCTTTTTAGACTTGGGAGCAAGATCCTCAGACTTTTCTAATAATTATAAAGGGATCTGGAGGAAAAGCTTTCTGTGCTGGGGGTGACATCAAAGGTAAGGACTGTAGTTAAACATCTGATGTACCTTTGGCAGTTACATTGATTTCCTTTATTTACTGTGACTCAGGTCAACAGAGGCTTCTACACAACAGTGAGAAATTGTGCTGACTTCTTCTAAAACCTTGATGTGCAGGTGCTATTGATTTGTCAGGAGATAGCTGTTGGAAAATTATATGAGACTAAAAATTGGGGGTTTTATTATAATAATATAATAATAACTGGTAATACCAGCCACTCAACCCAAACAGAGGGTTCTTTACCACATCCTTCTCAGAATTTCATGACTGACAACTTCTTTACAAGAAAAATTAAGGTTTTTTTGTGTCTGATTGAACTGGAGAAGGCTAGATACACAGCTGATAAGGGGGATATATCTTCCTTTTTCTTACTTTGTAACTATCACCTGTAGGAGATCTCCAAACTGTCAAAATTTGCAGCTGTTTTAAATTTTGGGTAAACAAGCAGCACAGGTTCTTGTTGAACAATGCTTTGCTCTAATTGACTTCTCATTTTTTAGTGTTCAGAGTCTTCAGTATAATCAGCTTTAAGTGGCTGCTCTAAACAGTACAAAATATCACAAACAAGACTACCAGACAAAGGGTTGCAGAGTATAGAAAATGGACTGCACTTTCATGAGAAGCACAAAGTCTCCAGCATAATAGAATTTATTCAAATTTGAAACCTTGCATTCATATTCAAAGTTTGAGCACATCCTCTCAACTAAAATAAAGCAGGATGAAGCTGCTGTTGGGTTACTGAAGGAAAGAAAAAACCACCTTATGACATGATATTATTTCTTTTTTTACTTGTTATGGTATTTTCTCTTCAACTTATAGTTATCTGTAAAATTTTTACTTCTCTTAAGCTGTCTCAGATGCAGGGAAAGCTGGAGACAGACTGGCACAAGACTTCTTCAGAGAAGAATATGCCCTGAACAATGCCATTGGTATGTTTGATAGCAAATTCTGAAGGCAGGAGTTTTATAATAGTAGCTTTGAATGTAAATTCCTCTCCTTGCTAATCTGTGGCAGTGATAACATAATAATAATAGTAACTATTGTTTTTTTACCAAATTTGATACCAGTAGTGTAACATACCCAATCTTTATTTTATTTATTTTTATTATTTATCTTGCACGTAGAATTTGTTTCTTTTGTTTAAGCTAATATGAGATCTACCTTACTCCACCCCATTGTTCTGGGGAGTTACATTTGCATTATGGATCTTTGTAGGACCCATTCTGCACCAAATAATCATTGGTCTACTTCAAAGAAGACCTGAGATAGAAATAGATGCACACAAAATGATTAATATTCAGTCAGAAAGCAGATCAAGTTATGCTAAAGATTTCCACTGAAATGAGCTGCAAAAATGAATACTCAAGCTAGGACTTAACTGGTTTTTTGAAAAGAACCTAGGAGGATGCATTCTTGTAATGACTAACAGCAAAGACAGGGTAAAGGATGTCAAGAAAGGATATTCTATAGGGTGAAAGTCAAATCTTGAGTGTTTTGGTGAGAAGAAAATTCCCTAAAACTACTTTATTTTAAATACTTTAATTCTAAACGTTTTAGCCAGCATTAATCACTACAGGAGAGGTGAACATGTTGCATATCAACTTAGGTTGACAGAAGAGCATAATTACCAGGGTAAGAGTCATTTCTGCAAAGTTATTTTTACATGGTTTTACAGTTTCCAGTTTTAGCATGTTTGTCTTACACCTTTCTGGCCTTCATCAAGAAAAATAGTTTTAAGGTTTCAGATACTTGGGGGGAAAAAAAAAAATGGTATTACAGTGGCAGTTGGAGAAGGTGATTATTGTAGGTCCTTTCCATCTAACTTATTCTAGTCTAGCCAGATCATTCAAGGGTACATATTTTAAAAGTTTGAGCTTTTTTTATTTATTTATTTTAAAATAAGTACTCTGTGTATAATGCATGTAATTACAAAACCTGGAATATTGATAAGTTTGGTCTTTCAAGACTGAGTCTGTCTTTCTACCTTGTATTTTACAACTTGAAAATAAATGCACAGGGCAGCTGTTTTCCCAGCATTTGCTACTGGAAAGGATTCCATAGAAAAAATTCAAAAGATTAGCACCTAGAGCCCATTCATTAGCTTCTGTGTTCATGTAAGAACAAAACTAAAACTGCAGTTCTGTTATAGTGTCAGGCTACTAATACAGAGGATTGAAGTGCCCATTAAAATAGTTCTTTTTTTTTAAACAAGGACCTATATTTATGCAGAAAAGTTTGCACCATTGGTGCAGCAAATGCACTTATCAGCTCTCTGATTCAACTTTGACCTCACTGACTATGAGGCAGGGGTTTAATTCACAGTGAACTTCTGCATCCTTCCATGAATATTAATTGAAAGCATCAGCTCTTTATTTTCATGCCTCCTAGAGGCCCCTGATGCCTGTGCTTTTTTCACCACAACTGTGCTACTTAAGGACATTATCATCTCAACCTGCCTGCACCCCCTTCAGGGCTGGAACACTCAGCAGAGTTGGCAAGACAGAACCTGTTTGCACTGCAGTAGTTTGTAGTCACACTTTGGCTGAAACCTCCCAATGCACCTGGCTTTGTAGCCAAGTTCTGGAGTGCTGTACACACTGCTGGGTGTGAGATGGGGTGAAAGGGAACCTGTTGTGTCCTACAAAGGTGACTGGAATAGCCAGGTGTGGCTCCAGTGTCAGGTAATCCCCTGGCCACCAACCTGACATGATGGTTTTACAGTGTTCTCTTACAACACTCAATGCAGTAAGTCAGTAACTGGTGTTCCTTTTAGCTGCTTAAGAACTTCATGAAGCCCCTTCCTTGTCAGTTGTTATTTTACTGCTTAACCCATTTATTTTCTGTTGCTTTTGCTGAAGTAAGACTTGAGGAAATGTCATGTATACAGTTAGTCACAGATCCAGTCTTTTGAAATAAAAATTAGGTGCAATTCTTATTTTTTACAGGCACTTACAGGAAGCCCTATGTGGCACTTATTGATGGCATTACAATGGGAGGGGTAAGTTACCTTGCTGTGTTACCTGATTTGTTTTGTAGTAATGTTCTGTACTTGAGTTAAATGAAGTGCACACAACTTCTCAAATATTTCAGGAGCAGCTAAGGTGATCTGCACCTTTTTCTCTTGCTTTCTGCTGCTCTTTTATAGCTAGTGCAGTTTCTTTCTCTGAGGATCTGGCAGTTGTGTTGGGAAACTGAGCAGAATCATGTCCATGTGGGAAATAACCCCTCACAAAGGTTTTCTAAACAGCAGAGTGGGGGTTTGTAGATCATACAAGAGCTGAGAATTTTTCACTCAAATTGTATTAAAAAGTAGAACTGTATAAAAATTCAAAAGACAACTCCTTGAAAAAATAGAAAAATGTCATCCTAAGCTGTACTTCAACAGACACACATAAGACCAGCTTTGTATTTTTAAAAAAATACTCTGGAAATGCATCTACTTTCTCACCTCTGCAGTACTCCTAAAACATGAATAAAAAAGTCCTGGCTCTCCCCACCCCTCAAGGTTGCTCCTTACTGCTAAAACAACCTGGAGAAGACTCCATCACATTGCTGGTTATACTTAGTGCTAACACTTGTTTCAGCAGTTGTTGGCTCTAAATTAAAATGGCAGTACCATGCTTTTCTAGCCACTAAAATGCTGTTCTCTTCAGCTTGACATCTGATGGACACATTTGCATGATAGCAGGGAATGGCATACAATAATCTTAAGTCATTTTGAACAAGGAGTTTGACACTCAAGTCCCTCTGTCAGGTTGTCACTTAGATTTATATTGTTTTCTCACCCAGGGATGATATGAGCTTACAGTCTATTTAAATTAAGCTTGTCAAAGAGAAGCTGCAAGAAATGGAATGCTACATGATCCATCATCTCTCATGACTCTTCCCTTCCCATCTGATTACATTTCATCTGTTTTGGTTGTGGTCTTTCCAGCTTGAGATCTGAACATGCCATAGCTCTCTTCCTCTTGGCTTCTCTGCTACCAAGCCCCATAGATCTCAGCTAGGTAAAGGGCTTAAAAAAAAAAATAAATTAAATTCTTTGGCTTTAGGAGGACTTGGGTTTTGCTTGGACTTAAATACACCTCTATATTTCACTATAAACCATTTACCTATGAATAAAAATTTAAGCAAGTCAATCTCAACCTTGCTCAAAAAACCAGCACTATGCACAGAGGGCTCCATCATTCTCCTGTAAAACTAATTTAAATCCAAAAGCATATTAGAAACACAGTTGTTATAGGTGGTGAAAGTTGCTACTGATGAACAGATATCACAGAAATGCAATGGTAAAAACTTGGAACTGGATGAAAAAGACAAAACCCTTCAGCATTGCTGGCTGGTTGGTGCCTTTCTGGAGCTTAATTAGCCAACAGATGGGGCTGTGGAGCTTGTGTTCTGCTATTCACAACTTGGTACTCAGTATAAAGGCATCTTTTTGTACATAGAGCAGTGGGTTCAAGTTAAAAGTATGTTTGATGAACAGAAGTTGACTGAATTTTACTAAAAACAGTGAAACAAGTTATAAATACCACGTTTACTGCTAAGGAGTGTAGATTGTTGAAGGGAGCACTGGGCAGCTCCTCTCAATGTTGCTAAAAACTACTGTTCAGATTATTTTAGTTGAAATCTATCACAGCTTTTTACTTCCTTGAAATTAAATGTCTAGAACAATAGACAAGAAATGCAGAGTATTTAAACACACTTAAAAAAAATAAATCTATTTTTAATATTGTCTGCAGATGAGATCCTGAACTTGGGCTTCTTGGTTCTAGGCAAGTCCCAATCTTTTCCCTACTTTTTTGTAGATAAATAGAGATGTGCTTTATAAACTCAGTCCAACATATGGTTCAAGCAGGGCTTTGGCACAAAATATATTACTGTGTCACATAATTTAACAGATTAAAGTGATTAATAAACCTGGTTAATGATTAATAAATGCTTCAGGGCCTAATAATGTACACCAGGCAGATTTGATTGGTGGCTTTTAAATGATTTGGCTTAGAATTCAAGTGGAATTTTTGACAGAAGGGAAAAAAAAATTAATAATAATAATGGGCACAGACTTTAGAAGTTAATTATGTGGTCCAGGTTGGTGGGCTAACTTTATATGAATCATACTTAAAACTTTGGTGCCAAAACAAAAGTACATTGTTTCCAGGAGCCAAGGGCCATTGCTTTTTAGTTTAGGGAAGAATCTGCAACTCCATCTACAAAGTATCCCCTTCCTAGTATCATATTTTCTAGAGCATGCATGATTTAGAAGCTTCCTGTTCTAGGTTTTATTTCAGAACCACTGTGCCAAACAACCATCAGTAATCATGCTCACCTTTCTATTAACCCAGTCTTTTTTGACATGAAGTAGCCTTGTGGCTATCAGTTTCAGTGTTCAATTTTGTCTTTTGTGAAAAGCAATTTGTTGCTATTTCAGGTCTATTGTCCAATATTATTGAAGGCTTAGCTGTTTAATTGTTAATAAAGCCAAAAGAAGCTCTAAAATATTTGGGGTTTTACTGATGAGTAAAGACTGTTGCTCTTATGTATCAATCCCTGCCTTTGGATAATTAAATACAGGATTTAATCCTTTTAGTCCAACCTTTTACACAGTGTATTTGCTGACTTTCTTTTAGCAGGTTATGGATTTATAAAAATTAATGCATTGTGTTATGCTTCTTGCTTTAACAATCAATGCTTTGAGTTTTAGGATGAGAAAAAAAGAATTGCCTGTGGGGCAAGTAGATGATAATGTCACATAGGAAGATTTTAACTTAATTTAGCAACTGCCAGTATGAAAAAACAACCAGCTGACTAGGTCCTTGGGTTCATGAGTGGCTTTCCATTAGTTTTGCCATTGTACCAAGGTTCTGATTGGACCTTGTGAGAGGTTTTTGTAGGCAAGGACTTTTACTTAAATTTAGAGTCTGCATCTAAGTTACTTACACAGTATCTTTAAAAAATTCTATTTTCTAATAGTCACCTTAAAGTACTGTTTAAGTCTATGTCAGTCACTCAGGTTGTAATGTTAAATATGTGAAATTTTAAACTGTACAGGAGTAAAGAGCTGAAAGGAGCCTCAGGATTATTCTTTAGCACTTGAAATAGGATTAAATACAGGTAGATGATTGCTGAGCAGATTTTGCATTATGCTTTTAGAACTCTAACAGCAGGAATTCTGGTTTTGCTTGATCTCCCACCTGAGTGCTTATTTCAAGTTAAGATTCCCTAGTGTCCAACTTAAGTCTTTAGTGTATGTAATCAATATATTCCTGTCTTACTCACAGCTAAGAATATTCTGAGATTCTTGCATTCCTTGCTCCCAACCCTCTCTCTTTAATAGGGATTAGGACAGCTACTCAGCCTTTTCTATAGATTAAGTCTCTTGGTCTACTTGCAGTCCTCTGGAATCTCTCCAGTTTATTTACTTTACAGTTCATTACCAGGGACCAGACAACATTTCAGCTGGAGGACTCATCAGCACCAAGTAGAGCAGAATAATTCTCCTCCATATATTACAGAGAGTCTGTGTCACAAGGAGGTCATGTAAGCAGCAGCCTCTCAAAGCATCAGGAGGACACCACTCCAGTTGTTCTTAAAGATTTACTCTTCAGCCTTTCCTCCCTGTATGACACGAGTTCTATCACAGCACATTTCTTATCACTTACCTTTCACCACTTTCAAAACCTTCCTCAAACAGAACTTGTTTGTCAAGAGTCAGGCTTGCAGAGCTCCTCTTTTCCTCAAAGACCACACAGAAAAAAACCACCAACCCAGTCCTTACTTCATCCCTCAAGAAACCTGAGTGCTGTCTTACCTGGCTTGGCCTTTTATAGCTCCACCACATGAAGCTGCTGAGGCTTCCCAGGTGTATTCAATGTGGGCTGGGTGGGAACCCTCAGCCCTCATACCTTTTTTTTTTTTTTTCTTTTTCAACATCATTGCATTATTTATTTGTATTAAGTTGGTGGTTTCTATAACCCCCTGATAAATGCATGGAAAACATACTTATAGCCTTCATTTGATTTTGCTTTCTGAAGTGTAGTTCATTTTGTTAATTACTGTCTAAACCCCAAACTCAGCCCTCATACCTTTTTTTTTTTTTTTCTTTTTCAACATCATTGCATTATTTATTTGTATTAAATTCATGGTTTCTATAACCCCCTGATAAATGCATGGAAAACATACTTATAACCTTCATTTGATTTTGCTTTCTGAATTTTCTGCTTTTCTGTGCTTCATTTTGTTAATTACTGTCTAAGCTCCAAAGGGAGATGGTTTTGAATTTGGGTCTTGCCCTTCAAAGTGTTTACCTTCCTCCAAAGTAATCTGCCAATTACAGAAATCATTATTTCATCATCCAATGTGAACTCTTTATAATAATGTTCTGAGACCTTGCTAGAGATCTACATCAAATGTGTAATTTTTCTTGGTAGCAAAGTTCTTCAGCAGGTTCAAGTAAATGCCTGACATGAAAAGTTCTAAATTAAGTGCCAGTGAAATCAATCAGCAGTTTTTTCAAGTAGTTGTTTTGTGATCTTTGTCTTTTGTTTTTGTTTAAATATCCCCTGTGCTTCTGTGTGTCTTTAGAGATGTACATTGCCAAAAAGAGCTTGTTGGCACATCACAGCAGGAGTTGGATTACTTCCCATGCTTGCCCTGAATGGAAAAAAAATCCTTGTTTTTGCTTATTTCTTAGCTGTTTGAGGTTCTGACACAAGAAGTAGCTGCAAGCTGTGGAGGAGTTTGCTCCAAAGGTTATCTTATGAAGTTGTGATATCTTTTCAGGAATTAGTACCTAAGAGCAGTAATTCTCAATCATAGAAATAAATAGAATTATGTGAAAAGAAGGCCAGCTTCTACCGTAAAGGAATTATTTACAAGGAGAGCTGAAGTCACTTTTCAGCAGTATTTTTAGGAGTTATTTTTGCAGTCCTTGCATGTCATTTCAGCTGTAACTTTTTTTTTCTTTTTTTCTTTTTGTTTTATTTTTTCTTCTCATGCTTACTCTGCTAGAAAAATAGTATTTCTTTTTAATAGGAAAAATACCTTTAAAATTTCCTAATTCAGTATTCAAAACACCAGCTGCATCTTGTATTTTTCTAAACTGCTTAAACTGGAATGTTATCAAGGGGAAGATGTTCAGTCAGAATTTTGTTTACATAATATTTTGGTTATTATCATGTCTGTGTATTACCTTGTGTAACATTGCCTATGTATGAGTTTTCTGACAGATTTGGACCACATTCATCAAAGAAAATGAGTTTTTAGGTATATAGCAATGGTTGAAGAGAGTTTACTGAGACCAGAAACTTGGTGAACATTTTCCAGCAGCTAAATTCACATGGGGTTTTCTTCAACATTTTTATTAGAGGCTTGCTATAGGTACCATGGGGATTCTACCACTATAGATCCAAATATCTAAACTTACATTTTAGCAGGATTTGGTCAGCAGATTTTATTAACATGAGTAGTTCTTATCAAATAAATCAGTAGTGATGTCACATGCACCTTGTAGGTTTGCATTTTAATCAATCAAATCCCAACACTCAAAGGAGCTGGAGCTGAGCAATAGCTGTCCCATTTTTACCCAGATTGTGTGGCTGGAACTCTTTAGGAATGTTCTTTTCACTACCAACATGTATGTAGAATTCCTGGCATATGTTTGCAAATAACATTTTTGTCCTTTTTTCTTCCCAGATGTCTTTTAAAAAGTGAACATCAATGCTGAATTTAAAGCACGTGCTTGTAAAATGGAATTATTTGGGTTCTCTGATTGCCTGATGTTATGTGGTCAGGAGCAAAGCAGCATAAGGAATAAAAAACCTTTCTTATTGCTGCAGATTTAAAAAAAAAACAAGTTAAATTAATAAATAAGGCTTTGTGAGTTAGCCTCTGAGTTAGAACCAGCTGGACTGCAGTAGGTGGGAGGAGGAAACAAGGGGAAGGGATCTGCTCTTGCTCTCTGGGCCATTTACAGAAAGAAATTTTTCTTTGAGCCACTTGCCTGGCTCTGCAGACTGGTGAAAAAAAATCATTGAAATCATGAAAAAAATCATCAGGTGTGGTTACCACACCTGATGTTTGCCTGCTCTTTTTTCCATAAAAAGTACTTAAATAAAAGTTGTGAGCCAGTTTCTAAAACCCAAGTTAAAATCATCTAAATGACTGAATAGTGACATTTCAATATGTGTAGCTGGAGGGACTGAAGCCTGGAAGAAGAAGGTGGGAAGTGTAAAGACAACCAACTGCTTTACTTCATGATGGTATCAACTTGAACTGTGAGATGTTATTAGACAATCTCCAGGGAAAAGAAGTAAAATTATGACATGCTGCAATAATTTTAGCTGCTACATTAATCTGTAAGTTAGGTGTCTTCTGATTCTCCTGAGGCACAGAAAATAAAATGGCAGGGGGAAGGCTCCCTATTTCCTCCCACATTGTAATATGTATTTCCATCATGTTTGGTTTTTTTTGGTTTTTTTTTTAATTTATTGGCTTTTAGGGTGTGCTGGTTTAAGTTTAGCACATAGCTTTTATACAGAGTTGCAGATGGCAGCATTTGAGGCTAACATTCAAAAAGTGGGAAATGTTACAATTAACCACAGCAGTAAAATCTCACATTTTTGCCCACTTGGGATACAACTTTTAATTAGAGAAATGTGCACGAGTGGATTTTGCTCACAGAACCAACAGCTTTTCATTTATTGCTTCACGTGTGGTACAAAGTTTACTGCAAACCACAGAATTTCTCCTTATTAGTTATTAATATAAATATATACATATTGTGCACTTCGAGTGACTAACTGGAGCATATGAAAGGCCATGAAAAATTATTATTTTACAGGGCATAGTTGTTCTGTACTATAATGGACATAATTATCCCTTTCTCCCTTTTACAGCTAGGAAACTGGAGCTTAGAAATGTCAGTGCTTGATGACACTTCCCCTGAATTCTTCTTTTTCCCCTTTTTACAAAGGGGAATGCTCCTTGTCAGTCATCAGGCTCTGAAATTTGGACATCTTTGGTTTTATTTTAATTTATGCTCTAAAATCTGCCCTGAAGTAAAAGTAATTGTCACACTAAATCTAGATAAGCTGCTTTCCAATTCTCTCTCTTCCTCTCCCCCTCTCTCCCTCCCTGTTGCCAGTGAATGCTTCAAAGCTGACAGCATTCTGTAAAACAGAATACAGATTTTTCCAACTGTTGCAACCCAATCTGCAGGAGGGGGACTTGTGTACCACTTTAGCTTTTTGTATTACAGGCTCTTGGAAACACTGCAGAGGGAAAGGATTCTCTCTTTGCTGCTGTTACAGTGTATTTACCATCTGGCCCCTTGGTCTGCCTGCTAAGCTCTTGGGTGGGAGCCTGGGGACAAATGGTGCATTTCATTTTGTAGCTAATCGGCCTAGAACATCAGCAGCTCCTGACACAGGCAGGAAAATCACCACAGAATCACAGGATTTGTGTGTGGTGTTACTCAGGGCTTATCACCAAGCACTGTCTGGAAAACAAGTGTTTTGAATGATGGGTCAGTATCACTGCAGGAAGTTAAACTCCTCCTTGCTCCCTCTCCCAAATCTACAGTGACTGAGTTGTTTTTTGGTGGTTGTTTTTTATTATTATTATTACTATTATTACTATTATTAATAATATTACTAATATTATTATTTATTTTGGGGGGTTTGTTGGTTTTTTTTTTTTTTTTTGCTTTGTTGTTTTTTTGGGGTTTTTTTGTGTGTGGTTTTTTGTTTTGGTTTGGGTTTTTTTTGTTCGTTTGGTTTTTGAATCACAGAATGGTTTGGATTGGAAGGGCCCTTAAACCTCATCCAGTTTCAACCCCCCCCTGCATGGGCAGGGACACCTCCCACCCACCCAGGATGCTCCAAGCCCCATCCAACCTCACCTTCAGCACTTCCAGACAGGGGGCAGCCACACCTCCCATGGGCAACCTGGGCCAGGGGCTCAGCACCCTCACAGGAAAGAATTTTTTTCCTAAATCTCCCCTTTTCAAATCTGAAACCATTTCCCCTTCCACACCCATGTAAAAAGCCCTACCCCAGCCCCCTTCAGATCTTGGAAAGTTGCTACAAGGTCACCTTGGAGCTGCTTCTTCTCTAAGCTGAAGAACCCCAACTTCTTCAGGCTGGCTTCTTAGGGGAGAATCCACACTCTGTAGGAGTTTAATCTACATTATGTGCAGGAATGGGTGCCACCATTTTATACCCAGAAAAGGCAGATTTCATACAATCATGCTGCAAGTAGTATTTTAGAATGGCAGAGTTTGTGTTCCTGCTCAGTGCAATGACATTTAGACCAAACAGAATTTGTCTTCTCTGAGACCAAAGCTGAAGTTTTAAGCTGCATTTTCTAGATTATTTGTCCCCTGAAGCTTGTGTATGTTTGAAGGAGGTTTTATTTGTGGCTTCAAGGAAAGCTTTCCTACCCCTGCACTGTTGACTGTAATTGCAGGGATTTCTGCAGGCTTCTGGACAGATTTTTTTTAACACCAGACTCTTTCATTTTAAAAATTCCACTGTTTTCCTCTAATTCTAAGCCTTCATGGAGATGCCTCTTCTAAAATTGGGAGTTCTCATTATTCCCCCCTCTTCTCCTTTATTATAGATGAAGGACAAAAAGTTCTGAAGTTAATTATCTTTGCCTGCTTCTCCATCTTTTCATATTTCTACTAATTTATCTCAATTCCAGAAGAATTTGAATGCTCATTTTCTCCTTGAGTTACTTCTTATCTCTGATACTTTTAAAGCACTTTTTTCCAAGAAACAGGCCATCATTACAAAATCCCCTCAGTTCAGTCCTGTCACCCCAAATAGCTGTGCCCCTGCTTAAATAAAGTTCTGTTGCAGGTGCCTGGCTTTAAGAACAAGAAGAATTTCTGCAGTTTTAAGATGAAACCCAAAAGCTTAGTTACATGTTGATGCAAGCAGCTGAAACACCTTCCCTCCCACCTGCTGCCCTCTGCAGACAGTAAGATGGTGATGTGGGCATCCAGATTTCTTGATGTGGCTCCAGTTTTAGGTGGTAGAGAAGGACAAAGGGACTTTTTCTTGTCTTCCAGAATGTTAGAAATAATAAAACCCCAAATTTGCTCTTTTTTCCTGAACATAGATGGCCAGTTATACATAGGGAAACACTGGGGAGGAGAAAAAGAATGGGATGTAACACTGGACAAAGTTTCCCTCTTCACTCATTACTTTTCCTATAGGATTTTCAGATCTTCTTAAATCTTCTCTTTCTGTTCCAGCAGAAATCTTGTGTCCATAAAAAGTTCTACTTCCTCTGACATAAAAGAGTATTTTTAACATATAGCTGTTGATGCCAGAAAGTTTGGTAGGTTCTAAATATAAGTCTTGGAAAGTAATAAATACATGGTAGTGAAAAAGGAACAAGGAGAATGAACATTCCTAATTCTGGAAATGAGTTATTTCAGAAAATTCTGAGTAATCAGAAGTAACTCTTAGTAGAAGTTTTAGTTTGCTGATGGTGGTTGACTGGACCATGAGAGCAAGCTGTTCAACCTCCTGTGTATGTAGTTATTGCTCATAACTACCCTCATAAAACCAGTTTGGGAACATTGAGAATATTTTCCTGGTAGTAAATAAATCAAAACAAAACAATTCAACCTAAATTCTGTTGGTAAAAGGCACTCATTGTAGCAAGTGCCCAAGAACATCCTAATATTTTTTTTCCAAGTTTCACTGTAGGAAGAACCTGACCTAAATGATCATGGAATCACAGCATTCTTTGGGTTGGAAAAGATCATACTTAACCTATCATGCCCCTGTGCTCAGCCCTGGGGAGGCCACAGCTTGAGTCCTGTGTCCAGTTCTGGGCCCCTCAGCTCAGGAAGGAGCTTGAGGTGCTGGAGCAGGTCCAGAGAAGAGCAAGGAGGCTGGGAAGGGATCCAGCACAAGTGCTGTGAGGAAGGGCTGAGGGAGCTGGGGGTGTTGAGGCTGGAGAAGAGGAGGCTCAGGGGAGACCTCATCACTCTCTCCAACTCCCTGAAAGGAGGTTGGAGCCAGGGGGGGGTTGGGCTCTTTTCCCAGGCAACTCTCAGCAAGACAAGAGGGCACAAGAGGTCTCAAGTTGTGCCAGGGGAGGTTTAGGTTGGACATTAGAAAGAATTTCTTTCTGGAGAGGGGGATCAGGCATTGGAATGGGCTGCCCAGGGAAGGGGTGGATTCTCCATCCCTGGAGATATTTCAAAAGAGCCTGGATGTGGCACTCAGTGCCATGGGCTGGGAACTGCAGCGGGAGTGGATCAAGGGTTGGACTTGATGAGCTCTGAGGTCCCTTCCAACCCAGCCAGTTCTAGGATTCTATGATTCTGTGATTCTATGATTAGCAAAAGGATCTCAGCTCCCTCAGTAGGCTGATGTAGAAAGTGGGGCCACTTGTTTCTGTTGTTGCTGTCACTCCTGGGGGTTTGAGGTTAATCTCTGTATATCTCTCATCAATCTTTCAAAGCACAGAACCCCATTTCATCCCCATCCCAAAGGTAATAGGATGCTTCAGTAGTGTTTGAAGCACAGAACTCCTTCCAATATTCTGTTGAGTTGAGCATGGTGAATATTCTGTAGCAGGAGAGCACAGCAAGAGGTGTGTTGCATAAAATTATGGTCTGATTGTTTTTACTGATGGATTTATAGCTGTGTTCTTTGCTTGCTCTCCATGCACAGGGAGTTGGCCTCTCAGTCCATGGGCATTTCAGAGTTGCTACAGAGAAGACACTTTTTGCAATGCCAGAAACAGCAATAGGTAAGTACTTCATCAGCTGCTCACTTGCTAACATGTTCAAAGTTACACTGTTTGTGTCATCAGGATGAAATGGCTCTGACTGAAAGCAGTGGCAGTAGTGAAAGAATTTTAAAGAGGAATCAGAGGTGGCCATGCAGGAAAAAATATTAAATTCATAGAAACTTAATCTGTATTCTGGGATCAGGTTGATCATTCAGGCTCTTAACCTGGGGTTTACTGTTTAGACTGACACAAGGCAGTCAGGATGCAATTTTTTAAATAATGGAAGCAGATCGGAGGAACTTAAGTCCTTGCTACAGATGTAGGTAAATAAAGCTATGGATCACAGTGCAAGTGTGTCAGCTTTACATTTGGATCTGTGTCAGTCAGACTGGCTGTACTACAGGCTGTACAATGCTCATGAGACAGATCTTGAAATCCCAGCTTGTAGATTTATTATTATAGACCCATTACAGTTGTTTACACATTGTGTGCAGGCAAGATCACAGTGCTGTAGTCTTTTTTTTTTTTAATATATATGTATATTATATATACAATATATATGTTACACAAATATATAAATATATATCTATATATCTACATGTGCTTTAAGTTTTCTAATGTCTGATACTACAGCTTCTTTCTCAGCTCTGAGTTAAAAAAATGCTGTGTCTCAGAGCTGCATGAAGATGGTGACGTGGTTGAAGAAAAGTCAGATTAAAGTGAACCCTCATGTGAAAATATTCACCCTCCTGCAGAATTTCTACTTGGTTTTGTTGTTCTTTTTTGCAATTCTTCTTATCTTTATGACCTCAAGCAGGAGAATGAGGTTTGTCTGTAGTATGTGGTCTTGCTGAATACATTTATTTAGACAAGGAAACCTTTTCTGGTGGTGAAACAGCTTATATAATACTGGACATGGTGCTACAAGGTTCAATCTTAGTTTCAGCTCAGAGAATTTGCTAGGAATAGTGACCATTCTTTTCTTAAAAGTATTTCCAAACAGCTGCATGATGTTAGAACAAAGAGATAATGTAAAAAGAATCAGGAATCAGTTCTGAAGAGAGAAATACTCAGCTTTTGTTGAGAATATTTTAAGGACAATTGTGTCATTGCAACTAAAGTTAAAATGCACACTTAGGTAAGGATTGAGATTCTGTAGTGCCCCACCTATTAATAATGTTTTTTCATATTTTTAGAGGGTGTCTTACACACATTATCTATTGTTTATTGCTATCCAGCCTGTATGAAACATTTCCCAAGGCTAATTCTGAAGTTCTTGAAATATTAAATGAGCTTTGTCAAATAAAACATAATAACCCCCATATATAAGCAAGCTGATTTTAACACCTGAACAAACAGAGCAATTCCTGCTAGGTGAGAAATGCCATCTGATTTTCCTGAATAAGTTTGGGATGAGAAAAAAAACAAACTGTTGCAGCCCTCCAAATATTTTTCTCTGCTGCAGGAAAACTTAGGAAAGTAAATACAGTGTTTAATTAACATTAATACAGTGAATCTGCTCAGCTCCTGAAGTTCATAATCAAGTGTAGTACAAGATGACCATTTGAAGGAAATTATTTTGTGTTCTCTTTGAAAACTAAAGAGGGGTAATAAAATTATTCTAATTATAAAAATACCTTCTTTGCTTTCTTCTTGGGAAGTAAAGATATGAGAAGTCATGTTAAAAAAAAAAAAAACAACTATGTACTTTACATAGATTCCTTGTGTTGACAAGGACTTATTTAAGTAAAAATAGTCTGGGAAGATGTGTAAAGGAAAAGCTTAGAACTTGCATAGGAAAGAAAGTAATTAAAACCCTTTTAGGATCAGTTTGAAGCAAAACCACTCAAATCTGTTTGGATTTAAGGGATTAGCTCTGTGATGCATGTTTAAAATGTCTAGCTATCTAGACATTGTATTAATTGATTTTTTTCATATGTTTGTTTATTTCAGTGGGCATTGCACCTTTTCTGTGAAAGGAAAACACAGCTCTCACTCAGCTGCTACATTTTCAGACAATCATTCTGCCTTTATACAGCATCATAAATAAAAATAGGTAGATGTGTTGCTTTACAAGCAAATAAAAGGCAGTTCTAGCTTATAGGAGTTTGAAGCATGGATAAAATAAAGCCCTGCAAAGCAGCTTAGGTGCAGGAGGGTGTGGAACACACACTGATGGTCAGAACAAGAGATAAAAATATATTTATTGTAAGAAGGGGGCTTTAAAGGTGATGTTATAGTGGGCACTTTCTTGTGTCTCCCTCTAGGGTTTTAAGTAGGGATTTGACAAGTAATTGGTAAGTGCTATCAAATGGAAAAAAAGAATGTACATGGAATATGTTTAGAGAATCCCAGCAGGAAGCATAAGCACATGGGAATAATTATTGAATTAAAATTAATATGTAGAAAGGGGGCAAGAGGAGTAAAATTATAAGATGACAGGAAAACAAGGACCTTGAAAAAGAGACAGTAGAAGCCATAGCAGGCTACATTTATGCAACCAAGTAAGTTTAAAGTGGATTAGCTACACCCTCACTAATCCTGTTTGTAAATTTAATTTTATAACAAAGAATTCTTCATTCAGTTTAGTTTCATTTGTCTCTAGAGCAACTTCAGTTTATCAGCTTCAGGGTTTGTTCAGAACTAAATTTCCCTGTGTATGGCCATGTGGAACAGCCTTGTAGATCCCAATAGGAAGATGGTTTTTCCTCTAGAAACTTGCTGTAACAGAGTTGCAGCATTTTAATTACAGCAAAGAGGGAAAAATTGTTGCTCTTTTAGTAGATGAGGAGAATAACACATTTTTGTGTTTTTTTCTTTGGAAGCTTTTGTAAGACAAGTTTCATTTTGAAATGAGGGAATTTTTTTTGTATCCAAGGGGAGACAAATGACCAGAAATGTAAAACTAAATGACAGCAGGGTAGACAATTCAGAATGTGAGTGAAGATGAAAAAGAATGTAAGGGATGAAATGATGAAGATCCAGCTTGGGGCTTTTAAAGGGTGCCAACCATTCAGCATTTTAGGAGAGGAGCTGCCTGTCTCAGGAGCTTGTGGGATGAGGAATAAATCAGATAATGGCAGCTTGCACATCAGTGGAAAGGGGAATAGAATGCTACAACTAAAGTGGCTCCTAAAAATCAACTCAGTGATGCATTAGAGGCTCCAGAACTGAGGGGGGACCAGGAGGGAACCAGAAAAGAAGCTGAGAGATGGTTGAGAACATAAAGACTGAAGTGCAACTGTCCAAAAGAAACTCCCCTTGATTCTCTGCAAGGGGAAGGAATATTCAGGGACCACTGATTTCCCACTTCTTGAAACAGGGTCTATAACACATACATTGACTCTTTTGTGACCAAAAGTAATTACTTGTCAGTGAGAAACTACCAACTCATTTAAACATCTTAATTTTTGCAGTGAATGTCTTTGCTTTGTCAAGTATTTTCTGAATTTCTTATTGCTCATTTGCATTTTTTGTGTTTCATTTATTCTCTCAAAGTGAATAAAAACCAACACCACAAGTTTAATTTCTTCAGAACACTTGAAGTTTCACTAATGCACCATTAGTGGTTATTTTGAAGTAGTAGCTGGACAGTGCTTCTTTCCATTTCAGTTTGAGATTGATACAGCTAATCTTTTCTTAAATTTGTTAAAAGCTACAAAAAGTCCTTGAATTTATTTTGTGGGTAGTTAATGTATAGATGTTAAAGAAGTGATGGTTGGACTTGATGATCCCTGAGTTCCCTTCCAACCCAGCCAATTCTATGATTCTGTGATTGTATGATTTTAAATATTTCACTTTGATAAAAGTAATCTTTTTCTATTGCAACTCCTAGAAGTTTTTTTTTTATTTTAAAAATCTTTTTAAAGTCTTCTAAATCTTATTATCAGATCTGAATTTTTTAAAATTTCCCTTCTCTGTAGGTTTAAAATTTGAAAATTTTTAAGTGCAGGTTAGTCACAGGTCAGCATCTTATGCCTCCACCTTCAGGAAGATCCTGGCAGTATTGTTGATCCATTCCTGAATACTCAACCCTCAGATCTCTTAAAACTCATCTGTGCAATTCATCATTGTTTGATATTGTTATATTTTGATAATTAAATTGACTTATTTTGATATTTTTATCATAATAAAAGCTTTCAGAGAAAAAGCAGCACCCAGTTTGACTTTGCACCCATTGTTTCACAATTCTTTGTGTTACTCCCATTTTTTTGCACTTGATTCTTCAGCTGCCTAAAGATCCCTCAAGCTGTTGGCAAACAGAGTGAGCACCATGGTCTGGTTTATGTCTGCAAATCATGTGCAGGTTAAGGGATACATTTGGGAGGTGCTCAAGAGTTTGCTTTAGGGAAGGGTTTTGTCATCAAACCTAGAAAGTTGGGTGAGAAATGTGTGACAATGAAAGTGAGACAAGAAGAAACAGCAACTGAATCACATGCAGTATTAGGACCACTTCTTTTCCCTTCATGTGTTGTTTTTTTTTTTAAATCTATTTTGTTCTGTTTATCACAGGCCTTTTTCCTGATGTAGGTGGGGGATATTTCTTGCCAAGGCTCTCAGGAAAGATTGGCTCTTACCTTGGACTGACAGGGGCCAGGCTGAAAGGAAGAGATGTCCTAAAAGCTGGAATTGCTACACATTTTGTAGAATCTGAGAAGGTAAGGGCACACCACACCAGCAAGGGCACAGCTCTTGGATTTACACACACCTGTGAATTTTTACAAATCTGAGTGTGTGCAGAAGTGAGTTACAAGGCTGTGCACTGTGAAGCAGGATCAGAAGATAACTCTCAAGCTGTTTTTGGAACCCTTGCCAGCCAGTGATAGCTTTGATGAAGGAGCAAATACTGCTGGCTTCCTGAGTCTGCTGTTGAAGGGTTTGAAGGATTTACTGAGCATACTTCAAGTTGCTTGAAAAAATTGTCCACTTTAGACAACAATCCCTGAAAGTAGAGAGCATTTATACACCTGCAAATTTTTTAATCTAGGTAACACCCCTTAACATGTTTAATTCTTTACCAGTCTCATTAAACTATAGAAAATCCAATTTTTTCTTACAGTGGCTGTATGAAAGTGTAAGAATTAGTATATTTGATAAAACCAGAGTCACACTGCCCCAGTAATTTTCATGGCTGTAAGTGAAACAATAATTTGCTTTCTTTCTCAGTGTGAAGACTCATGAGCTGGTTAGATGCAATTTTGAGCACAAGATGAGTGCCAGGCTCCTGTTCTCCCCTCTTGGACTTCTGTTTGCTGCCTTTACCTGCTGCAGCTGGAGGTTCTTTTCTTATGTCTGATCTATCTTTTTTTGTATCTGATCCCTGTGATCACTGCAGACATAAATTTAAATTTAAATCCAGATGATTCAACCCTGAAAAGTGAAGTCTGGCTCCTTTTATTGTTGACTTGGTTCCCCTTTGAGATCTGAGAGTTAGGAGATGGGGGGATGTTTATACACATATTTATTCTATCACCATAGCAGGAATAATCCAAAAATTGCATTTTATTCTACTTGCTTTTAATTAAATCTTATTTTAATAGCTACCTGCCTTAGAGAAGGACCTGATAGCACTGAAGTCTCCTTCAAAAGAAAATATTGCAGACTTACTGAACTCTTACCATGTGAAGGTAATTTAATCAGTTACTGAAATCAAGTAAAATTGTTACATATGTGTAAACACAAATTATTCTTTATCCATTCTACTGATTATTGGTTTTATGGTTAAAAAATAATGGGTTTCCAGACTCTGCACTCTGTGAAGTAGTAATCTGTAGCCTGTAGTGGAAAAAATAAAATTTAGAAGTCTTTCTTCACTTTTTATTAATTTTGGATAACCCTCTAATTCCTCTAATTCCTACACTTCTGTTTATGTAATTTTTTCAGCCAGTACCATGATGATGCAGAAAATCTATTGCTGCTTACTTTCCCCCCTGTTATTCTTAGGTTGTTCCCTTCACTTTTCAAATATTATCTATGTTGTATATGGGGAGGGAAGCTGTGTATTTTTAGTTATCAGAGCTGAAATGACAGAGAACCTTTCTCAGCATCAGCTGCTCTTACTGAAACATCTGCTTATGTCCTAAACCCCTTAATGCCAGAAAATCTGAAACATTTGACAGCCTATCCACATGAGGCTGAGAGATCTTTCACACTTTTTAGTTGTCTAAATATTTTTTAAATGACAGGGAAAATATAAAAAAGAAAAATAGTGTTGTTTTTTAATATTTTTAATGTAATTTAAAAAAATATATATATGTATATTAGTTTAAGAAAAACTGTTTTTAAAAAAAAAAATTCTTAGGGTTTTGAGTAGATTCATCTGCACTGGCTTTCTGAGTGTATTTGATAGATGTGCATGGGTAAAATAATCCTGATTATTTGTACACCAGATAACCACCCAGTGAAATAGGCACACACAGAGTAGCTCAGAGCAAGCACTGAATTATGAGGTGACATCTTTAACATTCACAAGATGCAGTGACAAGTTCATTACACATCCTGCCAAACTGCAAGTCATTAAAATTGTCTGTCTTAGGAATATTAAATGTTCATTCATGATACTGTATTTCTGTAACACAAATCACTGAAATTTTACAGTACCAATCAGCTTTTCACTTTAAAATAACCAATTAAAGTATGTGTTTGCTTTTTAAACAGAGCAAAGCTGATCAAGAAAAGGAGTTTGTACTTGATGAACATATGGAGAAGATTAACAGGTATTCAGCAATCTTTCTTTTTTGTTATCCTCTTGGACAGAGAACATGAAATTAGATCCAGTAAGCATCAGTGTTCCACAGATAAGGTAATAGAAATGACATTCAAGTTAGTAATGTAAAGCTTTTTTGTCTTTAGGGAGATTTATCTGAAGCTCATTAAATATTTTACTCAGTACATTAAGTACTCAAGCACTACTTGCCTGATTTATGCAACATTCTGTAAATCAACTACCCTGTGGCACATTAAAATAAACTTTTCCAATAGAAATTGGATGGGGATCTGTGAGAGTAATTGTTGAGCTGGACAGGAAATGTTACTTATCACATTTATATTTGTTGGTATCAGGACATTTCTATTATTGTTTGGAACTTCTGTGTGTCAGAAAGGGAAAGAGAAATCAGTGAGAGTGAAAAGAAGCAGCTAAAAATCTTGGAAGAAGGATGGCAGTAACTAAATTTAGAGACAAAAGATGTTGATACCAAACCCATGAAAGGGAGCTGATGTGTGTTACAAAAAACACAGATAAGACTGATGGTAGTAAATAAAATTTCTGGATACATATAAGAGTTTATAAATGAGATTTTTAAAGGAAGAAGTGATGCCCAACAACTGGGTAACTTAAAACTGAACCACAGGGTACACACTGATAAGAAAATAAAAATCACCCAGTTATGTGCTGGGTTTCCAAGTTGTCTTAATGGCACTTCATAGGGAAGAGGAATGCTGAAGCATTTCCTTCATTTATCTGTTTTTTGTCTTTTAGCATTTTTTCAGCAAATAGCATGGAAGAAATTTTTAAAAGATTGAAGCAAGATGGGTCTCCTTTTGCCACTAAGCAGCTAGAGGTAATGTCTTCTGTGTTATTTTTGTTAGAAATCTGAACTCTGGTTCTGTACTTTATCATGGGGCAAACTTCAGTCACTTTATTAATATAATTAATGCTACAGAACTTCAGTAGGACACTAAGCTGAGATCCTCAGGTTCTCACATAAATTGTCCTGTGGGATTGTCAGAAGTTCTACTCAGACAAGAACAGTCCTCTGTAAAACCACACAATATGGTACCATCAGATGTTGCATGAAATTGTCATCTAGTAAAAAAACCCAACCAACCAACCAAAAACCCAAAATCCCTTTGTTTTCCCCTCTGCAGGTTCAGGGGGTTCTGGGTGACAAAGGTTCCTTGGGTTGAGGTAGAACAGTGCCAGAAAAGTGTTGTTCATTTTTTTCTGTTCCAGATATCTCACTTGGGTAAACAGATCATCACAGAGTATTTTTTTAATCTTTTTAATGTCTTTCTGAATGCTGATTGTAGTCCCTACTCAAAAAATACACAGTAATACCACACACTTAACACACACTTCAGCCTCCAAAGCAAGAAGCAACTTACACTCATAAGCAATATGTGCAATTGCTCTTTTTCCTTTGAATTATCTGTATTCAGGTGCCTTGTAAAAGTTTGTCTTAGAGCTATTAAAATACTGCCTACAATTGGATGGAAAACAGCATTTCTCCAACCAAAGCTTCATTTTCACTTTGGTTACAGCTCACAGAAGAAATCCTGCTCTTGTAATAAAATAAAGCATCCATTGTCTTTGGACATTGATTTGAGCAGAAATGTCATTATCATTATGCACCCTGTCTCAGAGAGATACATTTTTGGTTTATTTTTTTAATTAAAAAGATTTAACAACTTGCCACTGGAACACTCAAAACAGTCTGTGAGAAAGGAAGTTTTAATATTTGTTTTTTGCCAACCAGTGCTCTTCAAGAAATGCAGTGTATGTATTACAAAAGCAAAACTGAATGGAAGTGAAAGGTAGGGATTTGGGTTTCTTTCACCCACTTTTAGTCAAATTTCATTGTATAAAGTAGTTAAATGAGCAGAATAATTATGTCATGTGTTTGTGGAGCTGAATTCTGCCATGGGCTAGCACCATGGTTTTCCCCCAAACTATACAGGCTCTATGATTCAGTTAATTACTGAATAATTAGTTATAAATAGTTATTAATAGCAAGAAAATTAATTACAGTAAGGTATGTTGAGACAGTTTGATAGCATGTTAGCAGCAGTCACCTTTGGTGGCTCATGTATTTATAGGATTTGAATTTCAAAACATTTGTATTTTCTTTGTAGATTTTGTAAAATTAATATAATTCCATAGGGATATTACATTGATTAGCTTCAGTGGAAGTTGAAAAAATAAAACTATTATATATAGCTTTTCCTAAGTGAATTACACCCAACTTTTTGATACTTTAAAGCATAATCAGACCTTGTGGAACTTTTAAAAACAGCATGTAGGCTTTAAGGGGTGCTTTGGTCAAAATAATTTCTACCAGAAAAGATGCAAGAAGTCTGGAAGTGCCTTGGTACTAAAAGATGAGAACCAGATAGTTTGTTCTGCCACACTTGGTCTGGTTACCCAGACCTGTTCAACTTGCTTCCTTCATCTATAGCCTCAGATATCCCCATTTTCTAAAGAGTATATAAAAAAAATCAAAACTCATTTCTTTTTGTTTAAGGGAATACATTTGTTTCATATTTTAAATTTAGAATTTAATACTACATAATATATTTAAAAGTTACAATTTTGTGTAACTTTTTTTTTTAATGTCTGAAACAAAATTCTTATGTTGCTGCCTCTTTGATTTTCTTATTTCATGTCTTTAATAGGACTTTGTAGCAGCTTTTTTCTTTCTTATGATCAGTGAATGAAAGACCATCCTTGAGGGTTACAGATGTCCCTGAACAATTTTCCATTGTGATCAAGAGATGTTAATGAGTTCCTTCTGTCCATACATAAACTTATGGGGGAAGAAATCCCAAACACTCCACATTTTTTAGTAGGTGTAAGGCTTATTACTGTGAATGGCATGTAAGTTTCAGACATGTTTGCACACATTCTGTGCAAAGCAGTAGGATCAGATATGTTCATGATCAGCTGAACAGGAGCCAGCAGTGTGCCCAGGTGGCCAAGAAGGCCAATGGCATCCTGGGCTGGCTCAGGAACAGCGTGGCCAGCAGGTCCAGGGAAGGGATTCTGCCCCTGTGCTCAGCCCTGGGGAGGCCACAGCTTGAGTCCTGTGTCCAGTTCTGGGCCCCTCAGCTCAGGAAGGAGATTGAGGTGCTGGAGCAGGTCCAGAGAAGAGCAAGGAGGCTGGGAAGGGATCCAGCACAAGTCCTGTGAGGAAGGGCTGAGGGAGCTGGGGGTGTTGAGGCTGGAGGAGGCTCAGGGGAGACCTCATCACTCTCTCCAACTCCCTGAAAGGAGGTTGGAGCCAGGGGGGGGTTGGGCTCTTTTCCCAGGCAACTCTCAGCAAGACAAGAGGGCACAAGAGGTCTCAAGTTGTGCCAGGGGAGGTTTAGGTTGGACATTAGAAAGAATTTCTTTGTGGAGAGGGTGCTCAGCCATTGGAATGGGCTGCCCAGGGAAGGGGTGGATTCTCCATCCCTGGAGATATTTCAAAAGAGCCTGGATGTGGCACTCAGTGCCATGGGCTGGGAACTGCAGCAGGAGTGGATCAAGGGTTGGACTTGATAATCTCTGAGGTCCCTTCCAACCCAGCCAGTTCTAGGATTCTATGTAATTTCTCCTCTGAGAAGTTCCACAGAACTAAAGACAGTAAATGCATTTGTGAGAGAAAAAAATCCAAAAGGGATTCAGGTATAAATCTGGCTTTCATGCCAGTTTTAGTGGAGGTTTTGTTTTACTAGGGAGGCAGAACTGTAATTAAATTGTAGCTGGAGGAAGAGTGACAGCTTGCCCCCTGGCAGCTGAGGATTTTAAGAGCCCTACAGAGCACCCAAGCAACTGCTGTCACATTGCTTGATGGAGCAGAGCTCAGAGAACTGGCCAGAGCAAAAGTGTGAAGGTCTGAGATGATCAGGCATTATCCTTGACAGCAGCTTGGTGACTTGTGTGGAGCAAATCATTTTCCTCATCAATGGTACCACAGTACCAAGACTGTGTCCCTGGGTGACATTTTCCTGTCCCTGTGTGTAGTGTGCAGGTACAGGCACAACAACAGCACATTCAACTGATGCATACATTACATGATACAAACCAGAAAGGGGTCAGTAGCACCAATGTTTGTATTTATTTTCTTTGTTCTCTGTATTATATCATGTACCAGGAAGCTCATGGAATAAGCCCTGGCAAAGGCAAAGACTTGGGGGAACACCTTGGATGTACCAGTTCCTTTTAATGTTAATAAAATGGAACCACTCCATCTGCTTCAACCCCTCTGTGCTGTGAGCTATGCAGTCCAAGGCATCCTGTTCCATTCTATCTATTGCTGCTTTTCAGTTTCAAACATGCTTCCTTGGCAGGCTGTCCCATTATCTGATATTAATGTGATTTGCATTAATAAGAATAATTTAAAGTCATCAAAATTCTACTTGAGAATGGCTCCGTGATTTAAATCACATTTTGAATCCACTTACAAACAGATAAAAAGATAGAATACCAGCACACTATTTGAACTCAGTAAAATAGTTTCTAAACCTTTTACTTTATAGCATTACTTTGTTTACTTTTTGCTTTGATTTACACGAGCCAGAAAGCTTTAATCTGAGTGACAGAAGTACCACTTCTAATTGGATAAAATAAGCATGTGGGGTCAAAACCTGAAAAGCCTTCAGTGTTTCACTTTGTTCTCACATGGTGCTTTCTTACAGCTTTTTTATGGCAGGACAGTGCCTCTTCTGAGCACTGACACTTCATGATTTAATAGCCTTCATTTTTACTGAATGACATCCAGTGTAGCATGCAGGACACTGCAGAGACTGAGATTTACAAGGCACCTCCTCCAGATCTGCTGGATCCTGAAATATTAAATGGATGTGCAGCAAGTGGGGAAGAGAAATTACAGGAATGAAGCTGGATGGTGTCTGGCTCATGTGGAATTCAAGTAAAGATGCTTTCTGACCAGTAAGAGAGTGATACATCTGTCCTTGAGCATCTTCCCTGGGATGATTGGCTTGGATACTCATATTTTGTCAAAGCTCACCCAGCACCCTTGCTTGCTGCAGACAAACACACACTTGGGTACTTTAGAAAGTAAAGTGATGGGTGGTTTCATCTCCTGCAAGGGAAGTGGAACTCTGGACCTCTGGGAAGGTTTTTTGGTTGTTTTAACTCAAGGACCCTAAACAGCTCAGGTCAGAAACCTCAATGGGCCTTGGAGACAAAAGGCAGCCACTATTCCAGCAGTTAGCTGTGTAAGGAACTCCACTGAGTGCCAATTAATGTGGTCACCTTCTAATAGTAGCTTACTGGAATTTGGGTTTATTGCAAGTTCATCTTGTAGTTTTTAGGATCATTATGTTGAAATCAAGATGATCTCAAAGTTAATGGAATGGATATAAAATACTTCTATGAAGACTTCTTTGCATTTTAGTACTCCCCACTTCAGCCTATCCTATAGCTCCTCTGAATTCAGGCTCGTTCCCTCACACTCATCCTTTCCTCCTCTTTGTACAGAGAATTTATTTCTAGATCCACCAGTGACTCATTTTTCTGTAACTACACCTACCCATTTTCTTTCCTAGCTCCTTTTCCTTCAGCTTGATTTATGGCAGTGCCTCCTCCACCTTCAGCTTCACTGATATGCCAAGATAAAGCAGCTGCTGGCTGCACTAGGCTGGTTAAGTACTGTTTCCAGATCTGCCCTGTTTCAGTGCTTCCTTTGGCCAGAAGGAGCTTGCCATGGCCATCTCATCCAGGGAAACATCTGGCAATATTGTGCCAGACACCATTTAACCTGCTTTGAGCAAAGACTTTTTTTCATCTAGATGACAAACTGTGAAACTCAAAGGAGAAAAAGCCCAGTTCAAAGGTAAAGCCAGCAAAAGAAATAAGAGATATAAGGGCTGCACTCAAGAGTTGCCACCCAAACCCTACATAGGGATGTAATTAGAGGCACAGTTGGTTTCTTTATCTGCTGAAAGGCAGCTCCTTGCTGGAGAGCTTTATCAGAACTCAGGAAACCCTGAAAGTCTGAGCCAGCATTAGCTTTCTAAATGAACTTCTCTCTCAAGCAAAGTGGTCAACATGCAAGTAACAGAATGACAGACCCAGTGCCTTTAAGGTACTGTGGAACAGCCTCTTCCTTGCAGAGCAACTTGGTGTTTTCCAGCTTAACTGGGCAAAATGGGTCACTGCTGTATCAGCTGGTGTCTAGAGGGGGATGAAGAGTAATTGGGAGCCAGAAAAACACATTAATGTTGATGACTGGAAACCTGCCATTTCAGTCTGTGGGTAAGGAATCAAATGTCTGCAATGAAAATAATATTAAGAGGCAAAGCTCACCATCTGCCACTCTTCAGTAGTGGGAAAAATGTCCTAATTACCAGGAAATGCCTATTGGGCTGGGAATAATAGAGCTTTTAGTTGGGTTTACAGGGAAGAAAAAGTCTTGGTTAGAGAAAAAAAAAAAGATCAGCAACAGTGAGATTTTGCTCCTTTCCCCCACAACCCTGAAAGCTTTAAAGTTGTCTTAAGTTGGTATTTGTCTTTCTCCCCACTTCTCCCTGCTGGTTACAGACATGCTGTTAAGTGAAGGATAGTCACAAGAGCCAGATTTTCAGCATTTGTTTGTGTGCCTTAAACAGATCCTGTCCATTGCATAATATTTATAGCCTGTAGGTCCAAGAGGAAGAGGAAGACAAGACCTTCAGGCTTCCTGCCAGCAGAAAGCTGAATTAATGCAGGATCCCAGACAAGAAGCCTGGCCAAATGTACTTTCATGCTACAATTCTTTTAATAAGTTTTTTTTTAATTAAGTTTTTCTTTCACAGTTTTCTTCTTGGTGTATTTTGCACTCTTTGTGGATGACCATAAAGCAGCTACTTAAAGTTTGTGGCTAATCTCACCATTCTTGCCATCATGCCAAATAAAACTAAAATGCTGCCCAGCACTAATATCAGCAACAATATCAGTGCATCCCAGAACCATTCAGGCTACAGAAGTGATATTTAAAAATGGAGTGTAAGAGCTTGTAACACGTGGGTTCACTTCTCACAAGAATGTTTGGAAGGGGATTTCAAGCTGCATTAGATTCTCTGGCTAGTAATTTGATCATAGATGGTGTGACCTTTGAAGTTCTAGGCTTTCTGAAGGTGATGGCACAGGTCCCAGAGGTCTTGCTGGTAAAAGTTTATGCAGGCAACTTCACTAAATGACAGCCTGGTGGGAGGGAGCAGGAGAAGGGGGTATCACATGATGAGCTTGGGGGGAAGAATTTACCTTACAAAGAATCATTTTACCTTACAAAGTTTAAAATGCAAAAAAGACAGACATACAAATGTACCTAAACTGAAGAACAATAATTGTGAATATCTTCTCCAGACCCTTAATAAGATGTCACCCACATCCTTGAAGATAACTCTCAGACAGCTCAGAGAAGGAGCCTCCATGAGCTTACAAGAGGTTCTCACCATGGAGTACAGGCTGAGCCAAGCATGCATGGTGAGTAAGCAGCTGAGCCCTTTGTCTCTTTGCAGCCACAGAGGGGCAGCAAGTCTGCCAGAGGTTAAATTTTAAACAGATCACACCCAGGGCTCACAATTTATAGATTGTCATTTTTCAATCATCTTCTCCCTGTTTGTTAGGCTGTCACTTTCTTTGTTCCACTTCCATGTGCTTACATGCAGCTTGGAGACTACATTTATGTGAGTCAGATGGGAGTGGCAGAGGACTTTCATAAAGAAAACTGTTATCATGTTATAATGTGGAAAGTTTTGTATCTGGACCATAATTTTTAAGCTGGCATTCTTGAACAAGGTCCCCATTTAAATTCTGTAGTTCTCAGTTGCCATCAGCAAGATGGGAACAGTTGTGTATCATTGCCTCTCGGGACTGATGGGATGCATTTTTTGAAGAAAAAGAGGTATTTTAGGGTCATTTGTAGTCAGGGCTGAATACTCAGGTAATATCTGACAAAGTGATCAGAGTTACTGACTGAATTATCTGTACAAACACCTCATAAAACTCCCCCATGGCATCCTCATTACCAGTTTTGGTACATTTTATCTTCTGATTAAATGATTTGTGCTAAAGTAAATGCTTTTAAAAAAAAGCATGAGTGAAAATATATGTAATGTATATAACTCATGTTGTAGTGCCTGACAGTATCCTTGCCACAGCTTTCCTGAAAATAATGTTGTTGCTCCATTGTTAGTGAAGCATCCTTAGGGCTTTAAATATTATATTTACATCTATAAAATATAGTTGTATGTTTCCAGCATTCATAGTACTTCAAGTGAGCAGAATACATTGCAGTTCCCTAAAACTGACCTCTTGGACATTTTCTGATCCCACACATCTCAGTCTCCATCATTCAAAACTCCTAAGAAAAATCTGAAAGGGTTTGCACTGGATAAAAGTTGGCTGATCAGTGAAGACCTTTGCCTGAATTTATGAGGATATAGATGAGAACAGGACAAGTGGGATTTCAGCAGATCTTGTATTTCAAGCAGAAGAGGGATAGGGGAAGTTGGGTTCAATAGAATCACTCATGTCACAGCTTGGGGTTTTTGTTTTGCAGCAAGGCCATGACTTCTATGAAGGGGTCCGAGCAGGTAAGCATGCACACAGCAGCTTTTCTCAAAATTAATAACATGCAAACTCACTCCTGTTTTACTGCTCTGGAGGTTAAGAGAACTACATACAGCAGCAGCCCTGAGAACACTTCCCAGCTTGCTACAATCTTAGTTTATTGGACTCCAGCACAGACAAAACTCAGTATTTACTCCAGCCTGTAACAGCCAGGTTGTTTCCTTTGTGTAATCTCATTCTCCTAATGTTATTTTTCTACTTGGTAAGGCAGAAAAATGTTTCTGAAATATTTTTCACCACCTCGTTGAGAAAGTTCAAAACATGTTTCATGCTGACAGTAGTGAGTAGCCAGGTCATTTTTTACATCCAGATGTAGTGTTACCACCAGATAAAAAGTGATTTAAGACTCAAAAAGCACAACTATTTATATAGAAAATTGTTATAACAGAGACTACTTTCACCCGTGTCCAAAATACCTTGGTACACAGGTGTCTTGCTATTAAAAACCTGTATCTGTAAATGTAATATTAAAGAATTCAGCATTTTAAGGCAATGCTCTAGATACACAATGGCAAAAGAGCAGCAGCTCAGCAAATTCATCTTGGGGACAGACTTAGATTTTGTCCTTGATTCTACTGCTGATTCACTATGCAGTTTGTCAAGCTCAATGTCACATCTGTTAGAAACTGCAATGATTATTTATTTACTATTCCATCCAAGATGAAGCAAAGCAGAGGCATTTCCTTTTCCAAGGAGCTTCCAGTACAAGAGATTTGGATGAATAACACTTTGAGGTTGAGGGATCCTTTTAATTCACACAGTTCTGTACTCTAGTATGTGCTCTCACCTCCTCCTCACTTTTTTATATCTGCCTTTTTAAAGCAGTTTGGAATCCATTTCAGTATCAGTCTGAGGGTTCACTATTAGTAACACTGTGTTAAAGAGAGCCTGAGGTAAGAGATGCAAAGTTTCCATGTACAGTCTGGAGAATTTTCTGGGCTTAATTAATCAAATCTTTAGCACTTATTAGCAGAGATTCCTTTGAAGCATTTACCACACATGGAGAAGCACATGGTTTTCATTGTGGTGCTAATGAGGACAGAGATAAAAAGAATATTCCTAGGATAAATTCTATATCACCACATGAGCTGCTGAGATGTAGCAAGTCAGGAAGGGACAAACTCAAAAATTCTCAGGGTCAGATGAACACCAAAGCAGATTCTCACTTGTAGTGCACAAAATCATGGAACCAGCTGGGGATGCAGCAGAGGGCAAAAGCAAAGCACTGGTCAGGATGTGACCCACACAAGCTGCTGGTAAAGAAAAGCTGCAAGAGCAGCAGTTGGGAAGCTTCTTTCACACAGGATGATGCAGCAAAGGCTTAGCTGTATCAGGGGAAGGAAAAAAAGCAACCCCAAACACCAGACATCCAGCTGCACTAAGGGGATTGCTAAGAAGAATAATTTGCTCTTGAAGCACTTTTGCTGGATAAATCATGTTAGCAGATTTGTCTTCTCAGAATTGTTTCTCTTGTTTAAGTGGTACAGAATCTAACTCAAGATCATTTCTGTAGCTGGGTCTAATCTCAAAAAAATTATCCAGCAATTTGATGAGCATCCTCTCTAATAGCAAGTAAGATTATTAAGTACTTCACAGGATCAACCAGAGTGAATAAAGATTTAAATTATAAAATTGTTGATTTAAGTATTAGCTTTCTGTTTATTAAAACATTACATTCCAAGCATTTAAGAGCCAGCTGTTGACCCTGTCTACCAGAAGAGGATCTACCACAAAGTAAAGTTATAATAATCAGATTTTAGTTTTTGAAGATGGTTTTTCAGCAGCAGTGGCTATAGTTGGGGTTTTCATAACAGCTTTTATCTGCTCCAAGCCATAACTTTAATAGGCATGCTGGGGAAGTAGTTTGTTTAAAAGCTTTGTAAACCTGCTTTGACCTGAGGGTCAAAATTTTATCTCACTTTTAGCCAGTTTTCTTTCAACCAAATGAAAAAGCTGCTGGTGAAGAGTCTTGCCCATTTATAATACTTGTGATTTGAGCTACTAAAGAGAAAACCAAAACTGCTAAAGCATGAAATACACAGATCATATTTCATCAGCATTTTCCCATATAGTGGTAAATGTGGTCTTTGCAACACTTTAAGATACCCATTTTTCACCTTAATTTACAGAATAATCCATAAAATAAGAAATTCATAAATTCTGGCTAATTTTTGGAGTCGTGCTCAAACACATCCAGGTAGGCTACAACCTCAGCTGCCTGGGGGAACAAAAGTCTCTTCAATTAACCTCCTATTTGTGCAGGAATTTGCACTTCAGATGGAATTGCAAAGGCTTTCTGCATATTGCTGATCCTGCAAGGGTCTGATTTCTGTGGGGCTTCTGTCTTTGCTCCTGCAGTGCAAGCAGCTGGCAGGTGTGAGACACAACCCCCTGCTGCCAGGGAGGAGGGGGAGAGGTTTCATTGCTCCTAACAGAATTCCAGGTGCTTGGAAATACCAGTGCTGAGTGGAGCTGAGCAGTAGAACACGACCTGAAGTTCAGTCAGGTCACAGATTTTGTTTTAAAAACCTCATAAGAACAAACCCTTACACCACAACATCTTCTGTTACATTTATCTTAATTAATTTTCCTTTATCCTACCTTAGAAGCCTTCAGAATTTTGGTTCTCTTTGTGCAGTGATTGATATCTCAAGCTGGAGAGACACAGAATGCAGGGAAGTTAATGCAGAAAGGGAATATTTTTCACATTTTAATTAGGAAAAAAAAATATTTTAACTCCTAAGGTTAAATATTTCACTGGAGAGATCCCTATGATCACCCACCAGAATAAAACTGGTCCCAGACCCAGATCCAAAGAAGGAATAACTCAGTTACACAGCAATTATTGCTGTATTTCAGAGCTGAAGCTGCTGTAGTATACACATGGACTTTCTGGTTTTTCCTCTAATTTAAAGCCTCTCTAGTCAGTGTTGTCTTTTGGGGATAACAGTTAAGATTATTTTGGCCTGATTGTGAACTACAACTAAAGTTGAAGAAAATCATTAGGTAAGTACAATGGAATAAATATAGTTGATTTGGGACATTTATATGTTTTAATCCAAACCAATCAATGACTTCATTCACCTCACAATGTGCAATTAACACAATGTTTAAAATTAACTTGGAGGATCATAACTTTTCAGTTAATTACCCAGCTGAATGACCTAATAAATTCAGTTTTACAGCACGTTTCTTTTAAGGAGTTGCCCACATGGATTCTGTTCTCTGTGGCACTGCAGTTTCTATCTATATAGTGGGCTTCTTTTTAAAATGAATGTTTATTTATTGCAAGGAGTCCTTAGTCCTCTATTTGCAGGTAAATGTTGCAGGGCTCTGCTTCTCCTTTCTCTTTGGAGACAGAAGCCAAGGAGCTGTGATGCCCACATGTTCAGCTACAGAAATATTTAGTGAAGTTATAATTTGTTATTTATTTTTCTAGGCATTTTCTAATGTTAATTGTAGAGGAAAAAGTTAAAAAGAAGTTCTCAAGTCACATTTCTGACCAGAAACTTCCCTAATGCTTAACTTTTGATGAGACAATTTTTAGGGAGGCATTTTTTCCCTTGAACTTAAAACTCCTTTGCACATTTCCCATGCTGGGTGGGTTTAGTTAAGTCACCCACAATGATTGCTGTTTAGAAAGGCATTACAACTTACCAAAAAAACCCCAGCAGCAGTTGTCCTTCCAAATGTCTGATCTCATTGAGCAGCTTCTTTCCACCTGCCTTTAGAACCAGCCTGCTTTGGACTTTTTGTACAAAAATCCCAAATAAATCATATACTCAGCAGAGGAGCAGGAGAAGGGTGCTCTGTGCCCACCCTCCCTTCTGTGCTGTGGGCTGTGCTGTCAGGAGCTGTCCCAGCCCCCAGGTGCCTCTGCAGGTCAGGGGCTGGTGTCACACACCTGAGGGGACTCTGTGTCCTTTTCACAGCCAAATAAACTCCCTCACCTCATTACTGTTTGCTGCCTCACCTTCAGCATTGCTGTGACACAAGAGGTGCTTTTGGAAAGGGGGTGTTTTCTTTCTCACACTCTGCTCTTTCCTCATCGGTTCTTTCTTTATGAGTTTATGTGATGTTGTTTAACTGAGCTTTAGGCATTTAACAGCTACTCAAATCATCTCTTGCACCAAGGTGTAAAAGCCCTTGTCCAGAAAGGAGCATCATGCATCCTGTTCCCAGTTTCACATCAAAAAACAGTAGGAGGTCTAACAGAAAGCACTAATTTCAGGTCTGTTCAAAGCCTGGGCTGCTTCTGAAGTCATCCCCTGTTGCTTGTATCATCAGGCACCTCAGATACTTTCCTAGGCAGGCCACAAAGCAAGAATTTTTATTAAATGTGACCAAGCAGAGCTCTCTGATTTTTCTCCCCCATGTTTTCACTGCCATTGTCTGCCTTGATGCCATCTGAAGTCAACTCAGTTAGAGTTTACAAGTAACTTTTGTGTGTTTTTACACTCCACCTGACAGTGCTGATTGACAAAGACCATTCTCCCAGATGGAAGCCAGCTGCTCTAGAAGAAGTCAGTGATGAATTTGTGGACAATTGTTTTAAGCCACTGGGAAGCAACGATTTCAAGTTGTAAAGATGAAGCCTATTGACCTGCTTCTACACCTGATTAATTCCATGATATAAAAATTTATAGTAGCAGGGCACAGTTTGACAAGACTCTCAGCTAGCCTGAGACTTTTAAGTTCTTGCATTCAGGAACATTCTCTTTTGTTATACTGCCATAGTGACAAAATAATTGTATCTCTCATTAATAAGGGGAAAAATTACTTCAAGGCAAATTGTTATTTTTACTGCTTTTTATTTTTTGCATCAGCTCTTAGTTGAGGAGGAGCCTTTGGGGGAGGCAGCATACTGAAGGGATGACCTAGTAAGTAAGACATCAGGAGACCTCTGTGTTCTGGGCTCCCTCTCTGAGCTCTTAAATTGACATCGTGCCTTGGATTCTTCTCTGCACAATGCAAACAAAATATACTTGAAGCTTTCAAACAGTCAAAGCTGCAAAGGGAAATGCAAGATGTGCTGGTGTTAAGTAGTTTTTAAATAAAAGGTCAGCCTGACACATTATTAGTCTGAGAGCAAGAAATTGTTCTATTGATTTAACATTTGGTCCGTGTTCAGTGTCACTGATGTAGATGTTGCTGAAAATGCCAGAAGATTGCCAGAGCCTAGAGCACATTTTTATTTGTTTGTAAAGCCATTATTTTTTTTAAATGCCATTAAGTTTGATCAGACTGCATAATTGGTTTCCCATGGTTTCAGACATTGCAAGTTTCTCTTCATCTTACCCTTGTGAGGGAAAAAACAACCTCAGCCCTTCTCAGCAGCACATTTTCTGTTGAAGTGATTATCAAATTATTTTGGTGGGAGAGAGCAGCCTGGCTCTAACACTGCCCCTGGCTGGAGTTATCTGTACCCATTAGTCTGGGTGCCCACTTTTCCTTTCTTTTTTGGGTGGAAAATTTGTGGGAAGTAAGGGAAATGCAACACTATGCACTGAAGATAATGAAGAGAGGAAACCATGAAATATCTGCTGCTGCATGGATTGTAGAATTTAACAACATATCCACAAATGGATTTGTTGGGATCAAAATTCAAATATACATCAAAACCCCCTCGTTTTGTTTTGCTGGGTTCTGATGCTAATAATAATTGAAGTTATATGACATAACCCTTGATGAAAGGATAATTTTTTTTTGGGAGGGGGGGGATAAAATTAATTTTTCTATTATGAACACAATGCTTAACTTTCTCCCCCATTAAGTTTGCTTACTTCTTTATGGTTAATCAATATAATATCAATATAATAATCAAATATCATTCTCTCTTCATTCTGGTTCCTACAGTTACAGGCAGGTCACAGATAGAAATTTTGGCTTCTTTAAAGATGAACCACTGAGAGTAAAGGAAGAAAAGTTTAGTTCATATTACAGAGTCAGTAATCAGCACCTGAACATCAGAAAGTCAGAGCTACAGCAGAACCCTCACAGAGTTTTCTGGGCAGTTTTTATGAGCAACAGGAATGGGCTACACTGGTTTAAGGCTCCTTCCTTCCTAGAAGCTGCTGCCTGGAAACAAAGCCCAGGCACTTCAGGCACCAAGGTGATCTGCTAGAGGGGCTTTCCAAGGATTGGGTGAGTAAAATACAGAGAAAAATCAAGAACAAATAGCACCTGGTTTTGTCACTGGAATCTTGGAGATGAAATTGTTAAAATTTCATCCAGGAGTTAATGTTGGTGTGTATATATTTGTTAGGAGGCAGTCACTGAGTTTATTTTCAAAAGAATTTGGAAGTTTTAATTAATATATTTAGGCTAAGTTCTTAAAGTGGGGCTTGATTTCTACTTTGTGCTTGTTCAGTAAAAAATTAAAGGTCTCTCATTATTTGTTAAAATTTTTTGTTATTTTTCAGATTCTTAAACAATGTCTGGTTTTAATTTTTTTTTTAATTGTTCATTCCATTGTTTTTGTACAAAAGGAACAATCTTTAGAGATTACATTTATTGAAAAACACAATAATTCCCAGGGAGTAGGGATCATGGCTCTCTGACTGAATGTTTTAGCAAGAATTTACTTCTCTATCAACCAACTTCAACTTGTGTGTTCAGTTCCTTCCAATATTTATGTGTCTGGGAATTATCCCAAGCTCCTGGTAAGATGACCCTGTCCAGTCTGTGCATTTTTACCAAATAAAAGTCTTAACAAAACAGATGGTAAGTTTAATTTTATTTTGGTCCAGAAGAAAATATATTCCACAAAAAAATATTGTAAAAAATATATCGTAGCATGTTTTATTTGGGAATACTGATGTGTCACACTCCAGAAATGTCAGTTTTACAAAGTGCTGAAGTTAGTATGTGTTGAGCCATTATTAGGATATCAAGTCAGTCACACAGTACCCACTCAGACTATTACTTACATTTCCTGGAGAAAATACAAAGCAAACATATTTTTAACTCCTAAATAGAAGTAAATGGTTTTGCAGAGCATGCCAGTCCCATACTGGAGTGCCTTTATTCCACAAAATCAAGTCAAACAATTAGTGACCACGTAGCTGGAAAGCAACTGGTAGGGGTTTTATAAGACTAATGCCCAATTTAGAGTAATCTCATGATAAGTAAACAGATGAAATTTTATTTAGGTAAAGAAGTCTTCATGTTTTTTATCATGTATTACTATTGTGCCTATTAAAAATACAGCAGAGCTCTGGGATGAGATCTCCTTTGATCTGCCACCACTTTGTAGTATTGAACGGGTTTGGGTTTTTTAAGGGCAGGTGCATTATTTATTAAGGACAGCACCTTGTAAAAGAGATTATTTGCCTGGTGAGAAGCTGTCTCCCTGTTGCATGTCTCCTTGTTTGCAAGCTCCTTTGCTTCCCACTTGCTTCACACTTTTCCTGAAGTGCCAGTGCCACAGGAAGCACCATCAAGCAGCTGGAATGACACTTCAGGCTCTGCTGAAGGTTTCATGAGGGAAGAGCAGCTTTGTGGCTGCAGGTAAGTGACAGCAGCAGGCAAGGGGGTGGCTGTCACATTCTGGGTGGCTCCCTCCTTCCTGCAGCAAGGGCTCCAAAGAGAAGTTTAATTATACCTGGGTAACCTTCTTGGGTGGGAATTCCAAGTGTGGAGCAGTACAGGATTTCACCTGAGGCTGTTTTCTGTCATTTTTCTGTTCCTGCCTGCTGTTGGGCCACGCAGAGGCAGCCTGCCAGAGGAGAAGCTGCTTTCCAAAAGCTCAGTTCTGACTCCAGGAGTGCCAGAGGCTTAAGGCTGCACCCAAAGGCAGGACCTGAGACACTGCAAGAGTGAGCACTGCAGCACCCAGCTCCCCACAGCACCCACCAAGGTACCTGCAGGCAGATGCACCTCAAAGAACTCTTGAAGTGAGTCCTCTTTTCTGTCCTGTTCACCCAGCTGGCAAATAACCTGGGGGTCTTAGGCAGTGTTAACATTTTTAAACCTTTTTTTTTTTTTTTTTTTTTTTTTTGGTCCTAAAGCTTGATTTTAGCTATCCTAGGAATACTTTAATACTGTGGTTAAGCAATATCCAAATTAATATGTAATGATCTGATCAGTGGTTTGCTTTTTACTTCACCCTCATACTTGGCATGGGGGGTTTTCAGAGCAAATGCAGGGTATGAGTGGATGTTTAACACACTTCACAACTTCAAGGAACATCACTCTTAGCAGCAGAATTTAAATGGCCATAATACCTTAGTCCCACAGGACTTCAAGAAGACTACATTACTTCAAAGAAGACATTACAACATAAACAGATACTTTTTTTTTTTTCCCCTTTTTCAGCAAAAGCCTGAGAACAGTCTCAACAGAAGGGTCTGGGCAGTGTGAATTAATAGTAATCTTGTGCTGTGTTACAAAGAAGTTTTTCTCACCTTTGATGCTCTTGATACAGCCACTTCTCCACCCATACAGGTGAATTTCAAATAGCTGAGTTTGTGTCACAAAGTTTGCAAAACAGCTCAATTCCGAGACTGTCTTATGTCTAAGAAAACACTAAAAATAACCCTTTGCATGGTCCTCTTTCTTGCCATGGCTTGGAAAAATCATACTTTGTATCAGTCCTGGAACTGTGTGTACCTTTTAAAAATAGTAACAGTGTTTGCCAGCGTGGAAAGCATTTTCCCATAAAATAAAAAAAATGGAAAGCACTTTGATTTAGGAAAACAGCAACACCACCACTAACAGAAAAAGGAACAAACAGGTGCTAAGAGCCCCAGCTTCTGCAGGGCCATCACTTAAGATGCCTGTAATTAATTCACCTCAAATGCTAGGCAGGAGCAGGGCAGGTCAGGCTGCAAGCCCTGGAGAAGCAGGGTGCAGTGTGTGGGTGCAAGCTGGATAAAATGGGTCAGGATTTAGCCCTTTAGCTTTGGGCCTAAGGCTCATTCACTAACTCAGTGCTCAGGCTCCAGGTTTCTGTAGCACTGAGGCTGCAGGAGCTGCAGGAAAATGCAGTGGCCCAAGTCTAATGCAGCCATAGCTCCCCCAGGGTAAGGAATAACCTCCTTGCATTTCCAGAAGCCAGAGCAGCTGTTAATTATAATGCACTGCTTAACAACAGTGTCGTGTTTCTCACTGGTTCACTTAAAAGTGGAGGCTGAAATAATAAAATAATCCATCTGGTTCCCTGAATGCTGCTTGGGTTTGTGAAATGCTCCTCACTGATGGAATTATTTTGGTTTAGTCAGGTCAAGGGAACAAAGGAAAATTTGGGGCAGCAGTTATCTTTGCTGCCTGTAGGCCTTGGCTTCACTCTAGCAAAACATGGACAATTTTACCAAGTGCAGGGAGATCTTCTCTTTTCACCTCCAAACAGACCCCTGATTTTTTATGTGGTCTGTAAAAATAATCCACTCTTCATTCTTGAGCATCTCTGGAGCCTCCCTGGCAGTGCTCGGACAGGTGCATGGCAGCCACATTCTTCTCCTCCTCTTCTTTAATTCCTGATGACATTCAACACACACAAAGACAGAATACAACCAGCACACTCCTGATTAACAAGTGACACCTGATTTAGCTCCTACTGTAATCCCATTACTTTCTTAGCCATATAGATTAAAAGGCAATTATTATTATTATTTTTTTTTTTCAGCATCTCCTTGCAAACACACTCACACAGGTGGCATTATGCTTAAATCACTGGTGATTTTACTTCACGTGCACTCCCACCACCACAGAGCTCAGCAGACAGGACACAGTGTGCAGGCAGTCCCTGGGCTCAGGGCACATCACTCTCAATGTAAGGGATGTCACTGTATTTGCTTTCAGTCACTGCCAGCTGCTTCAGGGCCTGATCCAGGATCTCCCGGGAGAAACGGTCGGCGTAGTCTTGAACTATAATGCTGGGTGGACCTTTTCCATCCCCCCCTGCCAGCAGTGAGGATTTTTCCCCAGTGCATCCTTCCCCAACAACCTCATCCTGCAGAGCACTGCTGTGTGGGAAGGCATACTTGGATTTGAAGCATCCCATGGTACGTTTGGAAACGCAGCTCTCAAATTCAGTTCACCAGCATCTTTTGGTACACCTGGAAGTGGCTGATGCACAATGTTGCTGCTGCTGCTGCTTGCCAGTGGTCCCAGTTATATTCCAAGCAGGAATTGTCTCCTTTTGTGCTTCTTTTCCTTCTGAAGGAATCTGTCAAAACAGCGTTTCATGTAAGGGCAATAAGTAGCTTGCCATTCTCAGTGAGCTCAAAAGGAAAGCTAAATTCACTCAGACCCAGCTCAAAAGGAAAGCTAAATTCACTCAGACCCTGGCAGAAGCAACTTCAAGAAATCTCCACATGGTGTGCATTAAATGTTTTTATCAGTAACATCCACCCACTGCAAGCAGGCAAAGCTTGACCTGAATTCAAGCTGCCTTTGAATGCGATTCCCAGCACATGTCAGCCATCCAGGAATGTAAAGATCTTAGGAAAAAAAAAAAATAATCTGTTTCCTCCAGAATGACAATGCAGTTCTGGTTTCCCAGATCTGTAAACAAATACTGTTTTACTCCAGTGGCTGCTGCTAAAAAAGAAAAAAAAAAAAAAAAAAGAAAAAAAGCAATAAACCCCAAACCAGCCCCACAGAAGCAGCACCTAACAAGAGCCTTGTGTCAGGGCTGTTGTGCAGCCTTTGGGCAGGGGTGACACTAATTCTCAGTGACATTCTGCTGCTGTTGAAGGAGCCTTGAACATGCAGCAATGAGAAACAAGAGCTGCCTTTTGTGTTTTTCCCCGGGGGGGTGGAGAGGGTAGGGAAGGCAGCTGCAGGTCTGGCAGAGCTGGAGCAGCATTCAACCAAAGGAGAGTGAGGAACTGAACACCTGAGGGGGTCCTTTTTGTCAAACTCCTCAAGAACCAGGATTGGTCAGCCTCAAATTCTCAGATGTGTTTTTTTGTTTACTGGCCCAACAGAGCTGTTTCTCTGTAGATACAAAGCAGAAGCAAAGGAGATATGCCTGGCTTGCTTGGCATGAGCTTCCCCACTTATCAGAGTTAATAGACTGCCAGCCAAAATAAAGACTGTGCTACACAGGAACCAACTGTTCCCTGCAGCTTCACCCGATGACGTTGTACTAAGGTCAGCCAAAGTTAAAGATTTTTTTGTAAATAGCCTTTGAAAACATAATCATGGCAAGGATATTAAGCCTTATTTACTTGCTTGATATACTGGGGGGAAATGGGGCTCCAATCCAGTAACCTGACCACAGGCAAATATTTCCAGGGGAAATTAATCCCATTTGCAGGCAGATGGTGCTCAGCAGGTAGGATGGGACTTCCCCAGTCCAGCAGCTGACTTGTAAGAACCAGGTTCACAGTGACAACCTTCTCTCCTCTTTCTGATGCTTCAGAAAAACATCACTACCTGTTCAGAAAGCAGCTTGATGGGCTGAAGTGCCAGCACTCCAAAGTTGGTGTTCCTGGCAGGAAGTCAGGCCTAAAGAGCTTCAGAAACCACCAAGGACTTCCAAACGTTTTCTGTAGCTTCAGATCAGAACATTTCAGCATTTTAGAAGAATGTTTGTAAGGCACTTTAAAAAAATTTCATGAAGTTTCTTTAGTGTGTGGTGACACACTGCAGAGGAGGCAGTGTGGATACCAAGCCTGTAACATAAACCCTGCTGCTACCATTTGTACTCAGCACAGAGGAGAGCTAAGCTATCAGTGAGATTTTTATTGTAATAACTTGTTATTAATTGAGTTAAAAGAAAGGATTTCCTTCACTGCACAAGAAACCCCATTTTTTTCTATGGAGCTTTATAAAAACCCCATGAACTTGATGCTCAGGTCTACCAACTGCATACACTGATGAAATCTAAAATGCTTCCAGAACATGGTTACAGACCAGAGGCCAAGGAGATGCCTGAAAGCAATTCAGACAGCTAAATAATTCAGAACTTTCAAAGAGCAATATCTTATGCATGCCTAATTTCAATATTTACCAGTAATAATACATTAATAAAAAGAATTGCTCTTCTGGACTAACACTGCCCCTGTACTCAGCGCTGGTGAGGCCACACCTCGAGTCCTGTGTCCAGTTCTGGGCCCCTCAGCTCAGGAAGGAGATTGAGGTGCTGGAGCAGGTCCAGAGAAGAGCAAGGAGGCTGGGAAGGGATCCAGCACAAGTCCTGTGAGGAAGGGCTGAGGGAGCTGGGGGTGTTGAGGCTGGAGAAGAGGAGGCTCAGGGGAGACCTCATCACTCTCTCCAACTCCCTGAAAGGAGGTTGGAGCCAGGGGGGGGTTGGGCTCTTTTCCCAGGCAACTCTCAGCAAGACAAGAGGGCACAAGAGGTCTCAAGTTGTGCCAGGGGAGGTTTAGGTTGGACATGAGAAAGAATTTCTTTCTGGAGAGGGTGCTCAGGCATTGGAATGGGCTGCCCAGGGAAGGGGTGGATTCTCCATCCCTGGAGATATTTCAAAAGAGCCTGGATGTGGCACTCAGTGCCATGGGCTGGGAACTGCAGCGGGAGTGGATCAAGGGTTGGACTTGATGATCCCTGAGGTCCCTTCCAACCCAGCCAGTTCTAGGATTCTATAGCTTGAATGTGGCAAAGAATCACCAACAGCATCTGGAACCCAGCACTGCTGATACCTGGAAGTTGCAGCTGAGGTATTTCAGGAGCTTCCCTGAGAGGTACACAGGAGTGCTGTCCAATAATCCCTTCTCATTCTGCTGCTGGGAACAGTTGGAAATTTTGGATTAGATATCATGCCCTCCTTAGGCTTGGAACTGTGAATATTGCAGATTTAAGCCTCAGAGTCCCCAAGCATTTATTTCATCACTTTCATCCCTGACACTTTTATTTCGTGACTATTCAGATTTGCATTTTTTAATCTACTTTTGGAGACATATTCTTTTATAGGTTATCCTTTTTTGGTGCTTTTTTAAAGGAGGTCTGTTAAATGGTAGCCAGTTTTGGTGAGTGTTTTATCATAGTTTCAAGATGTTTTTGTCCTACAACTGGAGATTTCCCCTCCTGTTAGGGGGCACCAGCAGATGAGTCAGTGTCTAGCAGAAAGAAGGAGGGAATGTGAGTGGAGGGAGGACAAACATCTCCTGAAGTATGTGGGGAGAAATTCCCTAAGTCAGCATCTTTATCTGCAGGATTTTCTTCTGTCCCCACCTTCTTTCCTCTGCCCTTTCATTTGGGCTAAACCAAATGTTTGTGTGACTGCCCTACACAGAGGGAGGGGCAGGCTATCAAACTCCTGGACAGCAAAACATGCAAGACAACTAAATTGTTCCAAAGTCATTACTAGATGAGCTTAAAAGCAAAGTTACAGACCCCAGTTTGAATTCTTGGCTGTTGCTCATTTCATTATTTACAGAGCATGGTATTTTCCAAGTTGCTGCAGTGAGTTTTATAGTTTGCCCACTCAAGTTAATAATTGTTGGGACATAAATGATGGCAAAGGAAGCTGCCCTCAGCCTTCTGACTACTTTCCTGTTTTTCTGACAAGCCTGGCTTGCACACATACATCAAAGTGCTCTTTAAATCCTCTCCACCCAACTCGTCTTCAGAGTGTAAAGTTCTGAAAGGGATTTTAACATTAAAAAAAAAAAAAAATAAAATAAAAGGCAGCTCATTTAACTTCCATGACATTTCAGTAACAGCAACCAAAATGTTTTGACAGGGGTCTGCTTCTTTCCAGCTCTAATTTGCTGCCAGTTGTGGCTCAGAAACCTCTGCATACATGGTTGGAGGCTCAGGGCAAAACCTCAGCAGATGCAGTTCCTGAACTGCTGTGCTTAGCTCTGGGCAGAGGTCAGGGAGCTGCAATCTGCTGTGTTACACAGGCAGCCAGGAGCTAGAGCAGCAAACCAGAACATAGCTCCTCTTTTTAGATTTTAAAATAAGTGAAATGTTGATTTAATTCACCTGGAAAACACAGGTTCCTGGCTGTGCTCAGTTGCAGTGGACATGCAGTCAATATGCTTTTAAATACCTACTTTAACTCCTGAAAACAATCAGTCCCCTTCCATATCCCTGGAACTGGAAGTTCCCATGAAAAAAGTTGCAGTGTCATGGCACTTGTTAGGTTATTTACTACATAAATAGTAGGTTATTTACTTTAGTAGGTTATTTAGGTTATTTACTACATAAATACAACCCAGCCAATTCTATGATTCTCTACATGTGTGCCCTCTGGTAATACCAGGGGAGGGGAGGTATTGAGGGAGCTGTACCTTGCATGAGAGGGCCAAGCAAGTCTCTTGGCCAAGCTGGCTTAGTGTTTTCTGCCCTTTTCTGCCAAATTAATTTCTAACCACTGAAGGAAACAAACAATGAACACACCTTGTCAGGAAACACTTTGCCAGCCTGGCCAAGAGGCTGCTTGGCCCTCTGGCACCTGCCTCTCTGGAATGCCCCTCATGGTGATGAAGCATCAGAACCAGAGTTTTGCTGTTACACCTCTCAAGCTATCACATGCAAGTAAGTTCCCTGTTACCATTTAAATGGTTTCCATTCATAAGACCTCTGAAAAAAAATCTCCTTGAAGTTCAAAGCCTTACTGCCTGGAATCTCTTTTTTTCAGGCTGTGTTTTAGCAGTCATTGAATTGAAAACAAGTCACATTTTGCAGAATAGCTTAGGGCAGCTGTGCCCAACTGAACACAGCCAGTAATTTCTCCTGTGACAGAACCAGGCTCCTCACTTTCCAAACTTTTAGGTTCAAACATGACTCCTTGTAACCTTCCTCCAGCCAGGGAGCCTTCTAATTTTTCCCCTTGGTATCCACAAGAGAATCTCAGTGTGCTACTCACCAAAAATGAGGCTGCTTTTAACACGTTGTCTGACTTGTCCCCACGACAGTGCAGACAGCTTCACACCTGGGACTCTGCAAAGGGAGCCAATAAACAATCCTCAGCACTCAGGAAATTTCAGAATCACACATTACCAGAGTTAGATGCCTCTCTGCAGTGCTGGCCTCCCAGAAGTCTGCTTGCTTGTGCACCCACAGTACTTGCCTTTGGTCAAAGGTAAAAGGATGATGCAGCACTTCAGAAATCAGATTAAATGGCAGCCTTGCAGCCATTTGGAGACTGCACCTGATCCTGGGGATGCAGTGGGGCCACTGCTCAGGGAAGTGGCTCCTGTGCAACGTGCAGGATGCCAACCTCCTTCCACAGCAAAGTCCAGAGAATGGTGATTTCAGCAAAGACACACCAAGGGAAAAACACCAGCATCTGGAGTACCTCATCTTTTGCCTAGGCTTAAAAGTTCTCTCCTGTTTTCCCTTCTTTTCAGAGCTTCTGCTGAGACCTGGACCTTTATGACCCAGGTGCACAGGGACAAAAGGCAGATAACCACAGTGCTGTCATTATCACAGGAACAATAGGCAGGACTCTCTGCAACAAAGGTATTCAAACTAAAGGCAGGTGACCCAGCTGAGGTGCCAGCTCAGCTTTGGTAAACCAAACAGCACCCAGACCTGCCAATTACACCACGTTAAATATTTACATCCTTCATGTAATGCTGGAAAGAAAAAGAAGCCCAGAACATCCTGTGCCTGCCTTTCCTCTCCCTAACAAGGTGGGATTTTGCTCAGGAGGATACCTGATATTATGCCTCTGGGTAGTCTGCAGCTTTGAAGAGGGGAGAGGCACAAAAATGGCAGAGGGCTGAATCATTCCCTTGGAGCACAGCATCTCCTCCACCCCTGCAGGACTCAGGGGCTCCCCAAGCCACCAATTTTCATTTCTGCCTCCCCCCAGCACCCAGCATTCTGCAAACCCAACCACAGGACGTGCTGCACTGGCAACAAAGATTCCTCCTAAAAGCTGGAAGTTTTAAAAAGCTGCCCTTATCTCCAGATAAGGCTTCAGCTACCTCAGGCCATGACTGAAATACCTAAATACCCTGGAACAACTCTGCAACCAAGAGCAAAACTGAAGCCCTCGTTCCTCCCAGGGCCGTCCTCTGCCTCTCCGCCGCTTGCTGCCAACAGGAGATAAGAGTCAGGGGCTGGAAGGGCTGAATGCAGGAGCCACAAACAACTGCTGGGCAGGATTAGCACATCCCTGGAAGTCTCCTGGATATCTGTCTCGGGGTACACGATGGAATTTCAAAGGCTTGAGTTCTTCCCCCCCCCTCTTCCCCTGCCTCCCGGGCCAGAACTGAAAAAATTTTGCAGGTTTCAAAGGCAGTTTGGAACTGAATGTGGAAACAAAGAGGCTCACTTTTCAGAATGGGGCATCACCTCTAACTTTAAAAGGCTTTTCAGTAAGGGGACAGCTGATGTAGCAAGAAAAGGTGAAGTACAGCAAGGAGCCTTTAGGTGAAACTATCAAAAATCCAGAAAACAGCAATGCCTGCAGGTGCAGTTCTCAGCAGCCACAAAGTTAGTTTTCATTTTGGGGGAAAACAGTCTTGTTAAAAGTAAAGAACTTGGTGTGCTTGGTGGCTAATTTCATGAAAATAAAATTGTACCCAGTCAGCCAGTCCTGAAATCCTCCCTCCTTCCTCCAGCACAGAGGTTTATTTACCAGAGCTGCATGCAGCTGAGAGAGCAGCCTAAAGGCAAGAAGATGCTAAAAATTCCCATTTAACCTTGCTGCTTTTCCAGCAGCTGTACAAAGAATCACAGACTCACAGAATGGTTTGAGTTGGAAGGGATCTTACAGATCATCTGGTTCCAACCCCCCTGCAATCCTACTGTTTTGGAGAAAAGATGTACAACATATTAACTGTATGTGATTTTTCAATGCCTGGTGTTTCCACCCCCCTAAATGTCTCCAATGTCTGTGAATGCCTATTTTCTGGATGAGTAAGAGCAGATCAGAGGAGTTTCCTTAGCAGGTGAGGCCTCAGAGTGAGGCTGCAGGGCATGAAGAAGATGCAGAGCTTCCCAAAAGCTTCCCAAAACTCCATCTGCAGAGAGTTAAGCCAAAACTGAAGGAACTCAACAACAGAAATTACAGACAAATGCCTTGGTTCAGAGGTAGGAAAAGCTAATGGTTGTGGAGGAGAGCTGAAACTCTCTAAGAGTTCCCAGACCCAAAACCAAAATAATGCTCAGAACAGGACATCAGAGACCAACCACACTAAATGGATATGAAGTTTGTAAATCAGACATACAGCTGTTTCCTTGCCCATGGAAATCCACTTCCAGCAAAGCCCTCTCCCTCCCCACAACCTGTCAGCTGCAAATGTAAGGCCTGGACTACACCCCCACAAACTCTCTCCCCACAGCAGGGGAAAACGTGAGGTTTACCACCAAAGTGTGTCAGAGAGGCCAAGTGAGCCCCACACTGATGTTGGGTGTCCCCAAAGCACAGTGCTGGGTTGACACGAAGCTGCCTGTTGGGTTTGTTACAGTGCTCTGACACTGTTTTGAATGATCAGGAGGAGAAACGGGTATATTCCTATATATACACCAAAACTTTCATCCCAACAAGTTAATTGTGGAGCTGCAGCCCACCTCCTGGAACAGAGGAAAACATCAAGCTACTTATATTTTGTGCTAAAAGTTAGGGTCTAGCCTTGTTTAAAGGCACATCACTTCATAAAGGTATAGTACTGTCCCCAACAGATGCCACCCAAAGACAGACTGCTGCAGAGCACAAATAGGGATGCACAAATCTTTCCAAGCTGGAAAACTCCTTCTGTCTTTGCTGGCTGCTGCCCAGCCTGGGGATCCTGCCAGTGAGAACTGATGAGCAGCAGGTAAAGCAGTGGATCAGCACCTCAGTCTGACAGGGTCATGTTCTGTTGTAGTATCTGTCACAAGGCTCAGCTGCAACCATATGGAGCTGCAGATCATAAGGTACAAATGAGGAACCTCAGTTTCCTTCCTGATGCTCTTCCAGAGGCTGGAGCAGCACAAATCAAAGTCAGGGGGAAGGAGATGGCCAGGAGCTGCCCAAGATCAGCCAGAGGGGAGCACAAGGAAAGCAGCACACAACCCCATTCTGTTCTTGCATCTTCCTGTGCAGAAGACAACTGTAAAACTAGGAATTGGAATCGGGAACACAACCAAAGACCCATTTTTTTTCCACAGCTTCCCCGTGTTTTAAAATCACAACCGTGTCACCAGTGCTTGGCAGAAATCAGCTGAGGAGTAAGGCAGCCAAGCCAGGAGTTAATAACCTGATGCTCCAGCTCAACAAAAGCTGCCCAGAATTGCAATGAAGACCGATGTCAGCCTTAAAAATCCCTCTGCCTCATGGCTCCCCCCCAGGATTTGTTTTCTTTGATTTCACCACTCCTCAGGCACCACCTTCTGCTGCTCCAGGAGCTGCCACCTCACACCCAGCACACAGAGCAGCCAGGTGGCCGTGCCCCCTGCAGCACTGCTGGACCCCCTGCCCCCTGAAACAACGTGTCCCCAGAGCCAGGAGTGTCACCAGGCTCTACCCAACCCTTCGTGTGACTCAAAACAAACCCAAGTGACTTCTAAGAAAGAATTTTCTGAGGAGAACATCATGTTCTGAAGAAAACTAACGTGTTGGTGGAAAACACCACTTTGTTAAGACTATACTACAAATCCCTGCATTTTTTATTTTTTTAATGACTATATTTAGAAACCCTATCTGGACTGCTGCTTCCTCAACTCTGAGAAAGCATGAGATGTTTCCAAATATTTTACAATTTCTGCCACGGCTGATCAGAAGCACCCAAACCTGTATTTTACAGCCTGGATCCAAGTCACCTCCCCAGTGCTGCCTTGGGGAAGGCACCCAGGGCAGAGCAGCAGCAGCAGCAGCCCAGAAACCCTCCTGCCACCAAACCCCCTGGTCTGGCAGCTTTACAGAGGTGGCCACGCCGTGTCCCTTCCCACCCCGGCTCTGCTCCTGCTGCTTTAGGCAGCACTTCACAAGACATCCCCAACCCAACCGGAGCAGCACCTCGGATCTGAGGACTTTATTGCCAGCACCCTCAGGGGGAGACGATGGGAGGAGTGGAGGCGTCACGACCTCCTGTCCGAAGAAACCCCACCTCGCAGCTCTTCCACCGCACAACCTGAGGATGCTGAAGGTCAGTCCTGCCCCACGGCCACTGCTGGCCCCATGGCTCGCCCAGCCCATCCCCAGAACCCTTTCGCAGCTCCTCAGACAGATAAGAAAACCCTCTCGGACATACCAGCGCGGTGGGGGTGGGTTCAGCGCTCGGAGCATCTCGGAGCCGTGATGCCACCCGCACGCTTCCCTCCATGGAGCGGCGGAGACTCCCGGAGAGGCGGGGGGGCAGCTCCTTCCTCCGCACGATCCGGGCCCTCGTCCCACCAACGCTGCCTCCACCCGAATCCTGCCCGGGAACGACAAGGACGCGAAAACATCCTCAAAAGTCTACGGTGACAACACTTGGAAGGGAAGGGGGAGATAGGATGATGGGGGGGGAACCGCGCAGCCGCCCTGCCCAGACCCCCGCAGGCCCCTCCCTCACACCGGGAGCGGCTCCCGCATCCACGCTCCCGCATCCACACTCCCGCATCCACGCTTCAGCTGCGGGAAGGGGCAGGGGCTCCCCGGGGCCGTGGGAGAGGGCGAGGGCTGCACCTCTGCAGGGGCTGCGGGGTGAGAGGAGGGGGGGGACGGGGACGGACCCCGCACTTCAGCGGCATCGCGGCCACAACCACCCCGCCCCGCCACCCCCCCACCTCCCACCCGGCGCGGTAAGGCCTGGGATTTGAAATAAATAAGAGAATTGGAAAAGAATAGTAATAATAAAAATAGGAAGAGGGAAAGGAAATAATTACCCGGCCCAGGGAAATCGCCTCTCGTCAGCTTCTCCTTCGTTTAAAGGTGGGGAAGCGCTGTTCAAGGGTGGAGTCACTCCGGGAAAGGTTCTGGTAATGGGAGTCGGACTCGGTCCTCCTGTGAGACCGCCCCGGCACGGTGAGGATGAGGGGAAGGAAACGGAGGGGCTTGCCTGAGGGGTGTAGCGCCCGGCTGAGCCTGCCCCACGGCAGCACAGCAGAAAAAAATATGAATGACACCAAAGCTCGGCTTTAAAATAAAATAAAAAAAAAAATTAAAATAATAATAATAATAATTAAAAAAAAAAATTTTAAAAAAGGGCCCCCGCAGCTCATGGGAAAGCTTCCTGAATGGAGCTGAGCAAAGCAAAGTAACATTTGTAGGTTTTCTAAAATATAACAAGAGAGGCTGTGGAGAGAAAGTAGGTTGGGCATTAGGAAGAAATAGGGTGGTGAGCCCAGGCTGCCCAGAGCAGCTGTGGCTGCCCCATCCCTGGCAGTGCTGGGTGGGATGGGGCTGGGAGCAACCTGGGCTGGTGGGGACTGGATGAGTTTGAAGGTCCCTTCCAACCCAAACCACTCCATAAACTGTTGCTGCCTTTGGCATCAAGGCCACTACCCGACCCCTAAAAACATGCTCTGGGCTTCTCCTGGGAAAAGCCCCATGGAGCTCACCCCTGGCCAGGGCTGGAAAACAGCATCCCAGGACTAGCAGCATCCCCAGGGTGCCAGCAGTGATGGGCTCCATGCTTGGGGACCCGAGGCTGGTGCAGGGCCCTGGTTTCTCTGGCAGGTTTTCTCCTGAAAGCTCCTGCCCTGCAGCTGAGGCAGCAGATGCTTTAAAAACACCTGCACAGAGCCACAGTTAAAAGCCTTCTGCTGTGTTTAGCCAGCAGTTTTATGGTCAGCTTTCATCAGCCAGCCAAGGAATTTATGGGGAAGGTATCAAAGCCAAAGAATGATCCAGGTAAAGCCACAGGATGCATCCCCCTGAGAGCAGGGGGGCTGGCACCTTCTGCAGCTCCACAAACACAGCCCAGCAGCTGATGCAAAGGCTCCATAGAGCCCAGGCAGGAAAATCCCCCCTGCAAGTGTTTGCAGGAGCAGGTTTGAGGAGCTTGGCCCCAAGCATATTAAAGCTGGTGGCACAATATCCTTTGATTTCCAGAAGCTGTGACTTGGGACCCACTGACCCAGGTAGGTTTTGGTGAGATGTTTTTATTTCTGATTTACTTCACCTCCAAGCATGTGGAGGAGCAAATAAAATAAAACCAGGGAACTAAAATAAGATAGATTATGGGAAAGGCACTGTTACTTTGCATTAACACCATGGTATTATCACACCAGGGATTTTTAAACTGTAGATAATATATATTTTAAATGCTATATACACTATATATTTTAATTATAATATGTTTTAATAAGAATTTCATAACTAATTTCTGAATTGTCTTCACAGGGACTTGTGCACTCTTTTTTTTTTTTTTTCACTCTAGCCTGGTTCCTACCATGAGACTCTACTTTTCAGCTTTTCAGCCAGTGTAGTTGGCACTGAGCAACTTGGAAGAGGTGTGGCAGACAGGTCCCAGGCTGCCAGCACAGCAACAGCACCAGATTTGGACCCGTCCTTGCATCCCAACAACAGATAAGAACCAGACTGCACTTCTGCCCTGCCTGCCCCCCATAGCACCACCCAGCTACAAACCATTCACCACCTCAGCCCGAAGCAGGGGGAAACAGGGAGAGGGAGATCAGCCTGATGGGAATTTTGAGCTGGCATTTAGTTCTGGGTGCCAAAAGGTATTTAATATTTCATTAGCTGTGGAGCATGAAAGGCACAGCTTATTATTAGGTTTGGCTGAAGCCAAGCAGTCAGTCTGCTTAAATGCAGAGCATCCGTTTGAAATGACTCCCACCAGGCACAGACCAGGCAGTGGATGAAATATTTAATTCATAAAGCATTTCAAAGGGAAAGGCTGGGGCCAAACGTGGGTGCTGGGATGTTGCAAACAACAGTGTCAGGTAGCCCAGCACAGAGGCCTCAGAGGTGCACACTGACCCTTTGGGGAGGACACAGGAACCAAAGTGGGACTCAGTTTCCCAGACCCTGCTGCCTCTGACACCCCTTCCCCCAGTTTAAGGGGCTGAAAGCACTGTCCAGCAGGGGTAAGGAAGGCACTCTTCCTCCAGAAGAAATTATCTTTGGTGACATTTTGGTGTCACCTGATACTTAACTTTATTAGCTATCTTTATTAGTTATTAAGACAGTTTCCTAGATCTTATTATGGTACAGCCCAAGCCCTCCAAACACTGAGTGTGCCCTGCTGTGTGTGCTCGTGGCCACCCCAGCAGGGAACAACCCCTTGGATGTCCCCAGGGTGACACAAGCACTTTCCAATAATGAGGTACATGCAGCATAAATACTGTTTTTTCACAGTTCCTGTCCACCCCAACCATCACAGCTTCTCCCTGCGTGCAAACCCTTCCTCCTCCAAACCATCAGCTCCTCCTCTGTCCAAATCCAACCAGCAACCCAGGCCCTACTCATCAGTTGCTTGCTCTGTTCTTAATTATTATTTTTTCTTTACAGTCATGCATGGCTGAGGCTGTTCCTGAGGCACAGATTTGTGATTCAGTTGAAGAGTTAAAGAAGGGAAAATGTGCCAAGTCTCCTCTGCCCCAGTATCTCCCCTCCCCACGTGCCCATGGTCATGTGGTGACTTTATAAAATCTATTTATATGTGCAGCAATCCACTAACTGTACAGGCTGGAAAATGTTACACAGGCTGAAAAGAATCAATACAGAGTCTGAAGAGCTAAAAATCCCCCAAGTTTTCTCATTGACTAAAATCTCCTAATAATCCAAAAGCCTCCAAATTTTACCCAACGTGCTCTGACCACCTTGCAATGAGGTGTTTTGAGTCACAAAATCAAAACCATGATGCAGAGGTCTTCCTCACTGCAACCACCTGCTCTGCAGAGTAAGTAAATCCCTTTTAAATAATTCTTGTATTTTCAAAAAACTTTGTTGATAGGAAAGATGTTCCTTTCCTCAGCTATGAATTTTTTTCTCTTTTTTTTTTTTTACCTCATACTTATCTTCTTATGCCTCACTCTCATAGTCTGCACAACTGAGGTCACCCAAAGCCTGTTCTCAGAGCTTATATTTCCTTAAAACATTTTCTTGATGTTTGCAATCACTTTGATGAAAATGAAGGACAAGTGTGACCAGAGTGCCCATGCACGGACCACAGAAATCACTCATCACTGCCCTAGTTTTCAACTCTGTTACTACAAAAGCACATGATGGTGGCAACTGCACATTTGCTCCAAACCTCAGGGCACAACATTGATTCCTAGAGCAAAATTATTTTTTGGAACCTCCCATCCTGCTTTTAAAAAGGGTTTGGTCGCTTTCAACTTCCAAGTGTAGAATATAAATCCTCTTCATCTGCAGGTATCTTGGATATTTAAAATATAAGTGTATAATGCATTGGTATTCATTTGATTTTTTTGGTGTTACCTGGCTGTGCATAAACTGCTCTAGTTTAAAGAAAACAGCATGAACCAGCTGAATATTCACTAAACTTTGTGCACATGGTTGAATCCTCAGCACTACATGAAGCAAGCTTACTGTTCCCACCAGTCTTCATCATGATGAAATATTTGGGGAAAGAAGTGTTGGTTTTCTGCCAAACAAATGGGTCAAACACCCCATTTAGCACAGGACTTTCAGCAGTGTTATACATGTACTTACACTTCAGCACGGGCTCCAGTGTTTCAGCAGAAAGGGGCCAAGTTGCAGAAATTCCTTTAATCCAGTCACCAACACCTGTGCAAAGACATTGTGCAACTTTTTAAGCCACCAAATTTACAAACTTCCCTGTGAAGAAACAACAGTTCACCTAAAACTTCTCTAGATAATTGCAGATGTGCTAAAAAGTTAATTACAACAATAAATTACACTATAGAGGCAGTCTGCCCAAACAAAAAAGAGATATAAAATGTGCATTAATTCTTTTTTCACAAAGAACAATTATACTTGGAAGTAATAAAAAAGAAGGAACCAGAATAGGATTCTTAAAATAAATCACACGTTTCTATGCAGCATAGATTTTTTTTTTAACACAACTGAATGTAATACTCAATAGTTTCTTTTGTTTCAACACTTTAGCCATTAATCTAGAAATTAGAAATCAATAAAAAGTTTGTAGTGGAAGCCTATTCAGGCAATTCTTTGTATTCTTAAAACAAAAGTCTCCAAATGGGTCTTGGTTGTTTGATAAAACCTGCAATATTTTCAGAAACTTGCATCATCCTGCATCTCATTGAAATATTGTTAAAAGGATCCCATTAAGAAAATGTGCTGTGGTTTTTTGTTTGTTTGTTTGTTTTTGTAGAACAGAGAAGACAAAGTATACAAAAAAGTCAGAGAAAGCCCATGGGGCCTTTTGTCCTCTGCTTTCTGCAAGACAAGGCCTGAAAATGCTTTCCATATTCCTGCTTTTCAGTCAGAAACCTGATCCTGCTTGGAATAGATCTCCCTCTTGCCCATTCTCCATCAGCTTTGTATGTGTCCCATTTTGTACCTTTTTTCAGCAGATTTCTCAAGAAACATTAATAAGACAGAGTGAATATTAAACACTGAAAAACCCAGCTATTTAACCTAGGGAACATCTGGGACATAACACAAACACACTTTGATCATAGCCTATAGGTAGTGAGGTAAAAGCAGGACCAGGTCTAGCCTAAGGATATGGAAGAAAAAGAGTTTAGTACTGAAAGAGGCACCGTGCAGAATGTTCCTGCTGTGAGAGAAAGAATGGGAATAATGGACATTTGGATTATTAGTCCCACCAGACACAAGCACATCTTCCTTACTTTCAAAAACTGAGACACTTTTGTAATGTAAAGCCTCATTTTATAGATACCATACTCTCTCTAGAAGTGTAGCTCAAAGAAAAACTGTTTTAAGCCCCAAAACCAAATTTTTAGCTAGCTGGTGGCTGATGTGAAGCAGCTTCAGCAACCTGGCTTCTCTCTGAATCTCAAAGATGTTATATTATGTTATATTATGTTATATTATATCTTATCACATCATATTATATTATTATATTTTATTATATTATTATATTTTATTATATTATTAAACTATATTATATATGATTTACAGTATATTATATTACATTACATATTATGATTTATATTACATATTATGATTTATATTACATATTATGATTTATATTATATTATTTTATTATATTATTAAATTATATTATATATGATTTACAGTATATTATATTACATATTATGATTTATATTATATATTATGATTTATATTATATTATATTATATTATATTATATTATATTATATTATATTATATTATATTATATTATATTATATTATATTATGAAAGCCTAATGCTTTACTTAGGCTCTTGGGCCTTTTCAGGTGGTTTATTTTACAACAGGGAGCAATGCTGACTCCCTGGCATTCCTTAAACCTGGCAGTGCAGTCAGTGTTTCCAAGTAAAAGCAGAGCAAAACCACCTGAGGAATTCAGAAGCAATCAGGGCATTTTAAAAAAACCCATTAACTTATATTAATGAATATAATATTAATTCTCATTGGAGATGAGAGCTCTTCAGAACTCCTCCAGCAGGAGGAGGATGACCACTTCAGTGGTCCCAGGGCTTCCTGCTGATGGCTCATGGTGTTGCCCTGGCAAGGACCAGGAGTTCTTTTTAAGAAACCTTTCTAAACGATGGCTCCTTCTGTGGTGCCTACAGAAGCAGAGCACTAAATCACCAAAGCAGCACTGCACGTTCACCAGGAAGGAAAAAAGCAGCAATAAAAACTCCTGAGGAGCTCTGGGGAGAGAGGCAGCTGTACCTTCAGTCTGGATAAGAACGTGGGGATCCTGCTTGGCAGAGGGTTTGCAGGGGGGCTGAACACAAGTTGTCTGCAACGTGGACACGTGGGTTCTGCTGGCAGCAGCTCAGGGATGGTTTGCACACAGTCAGGTACTGCCCATCCTTACCCTGTGGCTCAGTACTAGAGAACATCAACCAGGAAAAAAAAAATTAGTATTATTTATATTTTTGCTAATAAAACCAGAAAGTTTCCTAATTTATATGCAAGTGCTTTTTTTCTTTTCTTTTTTTTTTTTTTTTTTTAAACCTGTATCTAGGAGCAGCAAGACAAGAAGCAAGGGAGGACATGCAAACCACAGCCCTGAAAACACCAGGCAGGGAAGGGATTAACCAAACATGAGGCATTAGAATATTGCAAAGAGGATCAGAAGAGATTTGCTACTGAAAAGCCACCCACCAGAATGACAGTCAGCTGAGAAGCAGGGCAGACAGAGAGTGGGTAAGTCTTTTAAATTGAGATCTCTCCAAGAATAAACTCAGACTTTGGGAAATGGCACTGCAGTGCATCACATCAGGCTACAAACACCATCTCCTTTCTGTGCTGAGAATAATAGCTTTGTGGTAGTCAAATAGTAACAGGCAAGAAAAAATGTTAAATAAAAAATTATATTGTCTATTTACTGATATGCCAAAAAGTGAGAGCCCCAAGGCCACGCAAGGGGAAACATTACAGAGGAATAACAGGAATTTAAGGACCTAATGTTCCCATGACATTCCCTTCTCCAAAGTCAAAATCACTCCCGGGTTCCCAATCCCCAAAATACTAAAATAAAATATTAGATGGGACGTTGCTTCTCAGTGGGGATAAAGACACACATTGCTGTGGATAAAGCCATGGGTCAGCAGAGCAGTCACAGACCAAGCCCAGGCTCCTCCCAGTCTTGTGACATCCCTGGGCATTTAATGTCCTTAAAACAAAGTAAAATGCTTGGGAGGAATGTTGTACCAACACCTGTACCTTCACCTTTTCATGCTAAGATCAACATGGTTACATGCAACAACTGAAGAGGTTCATAAATGTGGAACAAGAGTAAGAGGCTTTGCCCTGGGTCTGGTGGGGATGGAGTTGATTTTTCTCCACAGAGGCTTTTAGGGTGCTGGGATTTGGGTTTTTTGGGGTGTCAGCTGGGGTCAACCCATTTCAACTTCATTTGATTCCAGCTTTGGTCAGCCTGCCTCTAAGAACTTGTCTGGTCCCCAAAATGCACCCTTTGTGTGTTTTTATGGGCAAGGCTAGAGATGCTTAAAGGGTGTGGAATGGGGAGGTTTTCCCTCATACTTGGAGCAACCCCCAAAACCACCTTTGATCAGTGGCAAGCTGGAAAACCTCAGCCATACAGACAAACTTGTGAAAGGGTCAACTCTTGATGCCATGAGAGCAGCTGTAATGTCTCCTGCTATTTTAAGAACCCATCCTACTCCTCTTCTTTTTTTCCTGAGGGCAGGCATGGATCCCTCCTCATTTTCAGTGATCTCTTTTATTTCATTTGTTGTTCATCCTCCCAGGGTGGGCAGCCCAGGAGGAGACCACCAGAGGACTCCAGGCTGAACTGGTGAGGACATTAAATAAAACAGGCAGAAAAACTGCCTCCTCCTGAGCAGAGAGCAAATGGATTTTCAGATAGGAAAGAAGGGTGAATTAGGGCAAAGACAGAGGAGTGAGGGGTAGGGATGCTGTGGATATGCATCCCCTGGGGAGATTTATGGGTGACTGACTCTGAGCTACTGCTGCTGAAGGTGGTTTCATTCCCCTGGATTGCCTTGCTGGCAGAGATCAAACCCTGGGCACACAGACACCAACATTACCAACATTAAAATCCTTTATAAAGTCACAAAATTAGCTCAACTCTTGCTGAAATGAGGGGATAAATTTAAAATTCTAATTAACTGACAAAAAACCTGTCATGATGATTACTGCACATAATAAATATGGTGATAGCCTCAGCTATTATCCAATACCCTGAACTTTACAGTTTGATTTCAGGAGGAACAAATTTTCTCTGCTGTGTAATTTATCTTTGGGGGGAAAAAAGCTCTTTTCAGGGCATTGTGAGCATCACAGAAGAATTCAGTTGAAATAAATACCAGTTCTGTGTGGTCTCTGTGACATTTGCTCTATACTGAGAGACTCAGCAGAGTGTGAGTGTGTTTCAGGAGCCTTTTTTTAGGGTATGGCCTGGTGTTCTCATTTCAGGTCTCAGTTTTCCCAGTTTCTAGTTAATTTTATGATACTTGCTCCTACTGTAAATATAACAATGGAAAGAATATTTTAGTTGCAAAACCAAGTTAGACAGCTTGCTACAGGTTTATTTCATTAAAGCAGAGCTTTGAAGAAAAGCTAATTTTGATTGCATGTGTTTATGCTTGAAAAGACTCAAACTGATAACATGCATGATTCTAAACAAACCACTGGAGCTCATGATCAGTGCTTCAAAAAACTAAAAACTGAGCTGGAATGCCACTAGTCTGTGATTTGAACTAGTAAAGGGTTTGTGGAATAAGCTTTGGTATAGGATAAAGCCAGGGTTAAACCTGGGTTTGAGTGGAGAGTTAATTGGGATGTTTGGCTCACCTTGGACAGGTGGTGGGTACTTTTAGGTTTGGAACTGGCAGGGGCTGAGTCAGGGCTTAAGCAAAAATTGCTGCCAAAAAGCACACACCAAAGGGCACTGAGAAGGGATGCTCAAGCACTGGACTACAAATAGGGTTTAGGCTAGGAAATAAACAGCCAAAAATCAAGTTTATATGGTCCTGACCAGAAAAAAAATAAAAATCCCAAAGTTACAGCTTTTGTCACTGGAAGTTTGATGGTGGTATTTCCAGTTTCCCTCCATTTTCCTCCAAGTTTTGGTGTACAAAGACACATATCCCAGTTGGTGTTAACTGATGCTGCCTTTGCTCACTGAGCAGAAACATACACAAGAAAAATGTCATAAAGTAGTGTATAAGAATTAAATCCACCTGGTTCAGTCTTTGGCTCTTACAGAGCACATTTTTTTGAGCAGCATCATATGCCTGGCATCACACCAGTTTGGGAGGCAGTCCTAAGTTTCAGCAAGGTAACACACACAAATACACAGTTTTCTACATGTATTTATACAAATAGTTTTCTACACAAATAATCTGCAGTGATCCTATAGCTCATCAACCTAAGAGCTGTCTGGCACTCTGGTTTCAGCTCGGCCTGATATGGTCAAGTTTTCTGGTTTATTTGATTAAGTAATAAATATAGGAAATGCAATATGATCTCAGAGACACAAAGGGATCACCAAAAATCCTGCCAAGGCCTTCTGATCCCAGTTAGTCTGCCAACAATCCTACATCTTAATATTGGAAATTCAGTCCTACTACACTTGAGTAACTTCTCACACTCCTTCTGTCTCTCCTTCCCTCCCCTCACCCCCAAGCCTGCTTTTTGATGTCTGAATTAAACATTGTTCATCTCACAGAGCTCAAAGTTCAAGACCCTACTTGTGTCATGTCTGACATCTTACTAGCTGGAAAAATTTAGTCAAATACAGATTCTGTGATGGGAAGCCAGCAACTGGATGCAATTCCCACAGCAAAACTTGTGTCACTTAGCTCCAAAACAAGCCTGCATTTAGGGAGCTAAAGGAGCCCCTCAGTGCCTCTGCCAAGAGCTTTCAAACACCACTGGTCTGACAGATTCTTTTCAGCAAGTGTCACAGGGCATCCATTTCAAGCCTCAGTTCTTCTGAATCAGAGAGGATGAATGGAGAGGAATAGTTTCAGCCAAACAAGAATATTGAGTATTTTTACCCATCTCATCTCATCTCTGAACATCATCACCTCAGATCAGTAATTAATTAACTGCTTTGCAACCTCTACCACTTATCCTCTCCTTTCCCAGCTGCCCGTAGGCTTCCAGAGGTCCCACCTTGGAACAGCACACGTTTTGTTCTCACAACTCTTCCAAGTGGGAGACACTATTTGCTTTTTAACAGTGGGGGACAGGAGGGACAAGGAGGGGAAGTTTGGAAACTGTGTAGGCTTAAGGTGTGGAGGCAGCAAAGGGCAGTGCAGGGAGGTGTGAGCTGGCTCTGCCCCAAGGGGCTCCAGCACTGGGACTGTCCCATTATCCCTGCTCTGGTTTGGGTCAACTCACGTGGAGTTGGCTCCAGTGTCTTAACACTGGGACTGTTTTGTGGGGTGCTTTATGGCCAGCAGCTGGGCAGGCAGAGAGCTGCTTGTATCCACAGAAAGAATAAAGTTTCTCTCTAACAATGAGTCCTCTCCCTGCTGCTAAATTGATTTGCCCAAGGTCACCCAAACTACCTGGAGAACAGACCCAGAAAATTGCCCTTCAGTTTGTCACGGCCACTCCTTAGAGCAAGAGCTCCTACTAACAAAGAGATGAATCTGTATTTCTGTGAGTTGAGTGACAAAATTATCAGTGATTTCAGTGGGGCCAAGCCCTGAGTTTTAAGATTTTGAAAGCAAATAATCTTTCTTTATTTCCCAAACCAATGCTTTCAGCTTTGCCAGTCATGTTTTTCTATTCTCAAAACAAGATCTCAGGCCACTAAATTAAGTTATAGCTGCAACCAACTTATTACCCAACTTCCTCTTGGTGCTATTTTAATTAATTAGGTTTTATGGTTGGTTTTTTTTTTTTTTTCAAGTCTTCTGACAGAATTGATTTAAAATAATCTAGATATAAGCCTGCCATAAACAGAAATACCTTTGAATGAAGACAGATCTGTTGAATTGGCTTCTGAGATTCCCTCTGCACTTACAATATGCAGTAACTCAAACATAATGACACTGATAATAAATTAATGGCTTGTATTACTGAAAAGAACATTATTTCACAGATATACTGTTAGCACATCCTGTTCTCATGATATTTGTTTGATGTTCACATAATGCCACAGTTCAGAAGAGAATCTTTACTACCTTTTTATTAAGGTGAGGAAAAAAATGAGAGAAACATCTCTTGCTTGGAAGATGCTTGTTTGGAAATAATTTTGAAACATTAGACCTCTCAGGAGAGGCAGCAAAAATATCTCTTCTATCATCTTACAAGAGTAGCCTGTGAGCCATGTTAATCATCTGGGGCTGAAATTTATAACAACATATGGAAGACTTGCTTCACTATTATTAGAAGTTGCAAGTTTCATGTGTGTTCTTCAACTAATTTAAGGTTCACTTCTGCTTCTAACATTATACCCCAAGGAATAAGTGCTATAACAGGTCATTTGCATTTAGGAAATTATTTTTGGAAGAAGCTTCTGCTTGATGCAAAAGGGCAAAGGCCATTGGAATTTAAAGTCAAGAATTGACTTCTCTTCAGGCTTCATCCACACAGCTTTTAGAAGTCCATAGGATCCCTTAATTCATTTTCAAAGGATTTTGATAACCTTACCTTTGGAATGTTTTGTCTTTGGTGATACATTTTGCCAGGTTTTTATTTACTAATGGCTTTGTGTATGTTCTTGTTAGAGAATGATATTACAAGATTTTGTCCCTTCAGCTTGCACTGTGCCTTTTTGCAATCTTTACTATGCTTTAAATTTAGTATTTTCATTTCATCCTTTGAAAGTGACTTCAAGCTATAAAAATCTCTGCATTTGCCTGTCAGAATTCTAGACATGAACAAAGAATTTTGTCAGAAACCATTTGCATCTCTTTGGATACTGACACAGCTTCTCTGTAGAAAGGAAGAAAAACCTTTGTAGAAAATCAGAAGCAAGACTTAGTGCTTCCTGGTTGGAATTCATGGAAGAAAGAAAGGAAGAAAGGAAGAAAAACCTTCCTGTAGAAAGGAAGAAAAACCTTTGTATAAAATCAGAAGTAAGACTTAGTGCTTCCTGGTTGGAATTCATGGAAGAAAGAAAGGAAGAAAAACCTTCCTGTAGAAAGGAAGAAAAACCTTTGTAGAAAACCAGAAGTAAGACTTGGTGCTTCTTGGTTGGAATTGATGGTGTTAGAGATGTTTACATGGGTGTGGTGATGAATTTGGGAGAGCACCCAGACCCCACCCTCATCCCCAAAAACAAGACCCCAAAAGGCTCAGCTCTACAGCAGGAAGGAGAAGACATTTTGGGAGATTCCCAGCCACTTGTCAGAGTTGTCACTGAGTGTTAGCCAAGTGCTCAAGGTCTGTTTGTTTAGGCTCTGACACTTCATTCCTCTTTTCCTTTGAATAGACTTCTGCCACTCCCACACTCCTGCATAGAGCAGATGGAAAGTTAATTTATTCTGACTTAGTTACTGAAGTCTTAGCTGTGCTGCAGGAAGTATCATAGGCAATTAACTATAAACACCACAGGAGAGGAGTAAAAATATTAAATTCTACTGATTTTTGCTTTGTAAGGAAAGGTAAGTTTAAGATCTCCTTCAGAAAATCAAAATGCATGGGATACAATCTCCCCTTTGAGAAATGTTGGGTTCTTACTCACTGTTAAATTACACTTGAGGGACTCCACAGGTACAATATTTAGTGTTGGAATTACCACCTCTGTGCCCCTGATGTGCACTGTTCAAACCTGCTACATGATTTTTAATCTAATATTCCAACTCATTGTTTAGGCAAATTTAAACTGTGAACATTTCTTTTCACACATAAGAACCTTCTGTGTCATGGAAGTAGCCAGGAGCACCCAAAGTGGAACAATTCAGCCTTGCTCTTATGAGCTGCAGTTCTCAGGAGGTTTGACCAGGACTAAACTGGAAGCACTCTTGGAAAATTAATTTCATTCTGCTTTCCAGTCAAACTGACCTGGGGAGCAAACTGTTCAGTTGGGATTCCTGAGTATCCAGTCAGCCAGGAGGAAGATCTGAAATATTTGCAAAACTTATAGTGTTTTCTGTGTATTACACTTTAAAAAATTAAGTATTACTTCAAGAGAGTACCCCAGGGAATAGCTCAATTCAAGACTTCTGTTCAACCTTCAGGTGTTTTCTATAACTTACAAATAACTTACAAATAACTTACAAATAACTTACAAATAACTTACAAATAACTTACAAATAACTTACAAATAACTTACAAATAACTTACAAATAACTCACTTTTTTATAACTTACAAATACTGGTGTGGAGAATGGGTAAATGCAAGGCAACTATAGTTTCCTGCAGCTGTATAATCTGTATGTTACCTTGCCTGAAATTTTTTAGACATTTGCAGGATATTGTTGATTACTGCATCTTAAACTCCTCACAAGGAAATCCCAGAGAAGGGGAAACAAAAATGACAGAGGGCTCAAAGACTAATGTTGGGAAGTGGAGTTATTTACTAAAGAAAAGAAAGAATGTGACAAATATTTAAAGTTATGCATGGAATAGTGGAGGCAAACAAGAAATGGCCATTTTCTATTTCTTACAGAAAAAGTACAATGGATTGTGGAAAGGAGAGGGGGAAAAGAAAAGGGGGAAAAAAAGAGGAAAAAAAAGGGGGAAAAGAAAGGGGGGGAAAAGAAATAGGGGGGAAAAAAGAGGGGAAAAGAAAGGGGGGAGAGGAAGAGGGGGGAGAGGAAAAGGGGGGAGAGGAAAAGGGGGAGAGGAAGAGGGGGGAGAGGAAGAGGGGGGAGAGGAAGAGGGGGGAGAGGAAGAGGGGGGAGAGGAAGAGGGGGGAGAGGAAAAGGGGGAGAGATAGAGGGGGGGAGAGATAGAGGGGGGAGAGAAAGAGGGGGGAGAGAAAGAGGGGGGAGAGAAAGAGGGGGGAGAGAAAGAGGGGGGAGAGAAAGAGGGGGGAGAGAAAGAGGGGGGAGAGAAAGAGGGGGGAGAGAAAGAGGGGGGAGAGAAAGAGGGGGGAGAGAAAGAGGGGGGAGAGAAAGAGGGGGGAGAGAAAGAGGGGGGAGAGAAAGAGGGGGAGAGAAAGAGGGGGAGAGAAAGAGGGGGAAGGAAAGAGGGGGAAGGAAAGAGGGGGAAGGAAAGAGGGGGAAGGAAAGAGGGGGAAGGAAAGAGGGGGAAGGAAAGAGGGGGAAGGGAATCCCAGAGATAATCCCAGATAATAAGAAAAACATCTTTACCTAATTCATAGTCAGTCCCCAGGAGATGCTGCCCCTCTAATGGATGCAGAAGGCCTGGGTTTGCTGCACTGCACCTCTTCAGGCTTAGAGAAGGATTCTTGATGGGTGAAGCCAGCCCCCAGCAGGGCTCAAGGTGAGGAGCTGTGAGGTGGCAGATTATTTTGCAGGCTTAATGTCATTCCTTGAGGATCATACAACTTCCAAGAGCCCAGAATCATGGTAAAGAAAAAGAACTTCACAGGAGATTTGAAGGACCTGGTAATATATTAAAAACATGAATATTATGTCTGATATCACTGCTAAAGCAGTGGATTATTAGTTAACCAGCAGAAAAGGACATTCTTTATTATTATACAATTAACAGAAAAGGACATATTTCACAGAACATGCAGCTTATTGCCAGTTTCACCAGAAAACAAAAAAAATTGGAGAAAACCAGAGAGAATGCAAAGACAAGTGGGGTAACAAGGATTCAAGAAGCAGAGTTTGCATTCCCTAGAGCCACATTTCCCCTTACACCTCTGGGTAAAGCCACATGAATGTGATGAAAAAAGATGCCCATAAATGTAAAGGAACTGCCTAACAGTAAGCACAGAAACACAAAGTGACTGCATGTTAATGCTTAGGATGCTGAATGGCTGGATTTGGATCCAAGAATATAACCCCAAGAGTCACCATTGAGATATTTAAAATATATTTGCATAGTATCTTTACAAATGCAGAGAAAGCTGTTAAATTAGAAGGAAAATAACCTGGATAATTGGGCTGTGGCTGATTTTGTTCCAGGGATGCAAAACTCTGGAGGTGTGCAGCTCCTCTGGCATAAGCATTGTCCCAAGCCCCATTAGCATCTTTATTGATTACTACTTATTAACCCAATTCATGTTTTCTTGTGGCTCTCTGTTGCAACACCTGCTTTGTTTCTGATCATTTGCAGAACTCCAAAAGAGGTTTTTTCCCCAAAACCCCTGAGCCAGGCCCTCAAACCTGCACTATTTTATCTATGGGAATTTGTGAACATAAAATTTGGATGCCAGCTGTGCTGGACATTTCAACTTTGCTGCAGGAAGGAACCCAACCAGTGCAGGTAACATAACCCCAAAGAAATTCCTTAGCCAAGTCTCCAAACTCACCTTCAACACCAGGAGAAATGAGGCAGTGTCAGAACACTGGGGCAAACTGGTTCCAGCTCCTCACCCCCTTCCCTGCCTTCACCATCACTTTGTGGTTCTGGGGAAGGAAAAAAAAGCAAAGGTGAGGAAAGCTGCTCCCAAGGTGTGCATCTTGTCCCAGGAGGAACTCTGACCTCCTCCTCCAAATTAAATTAAATTAATTTAACATGCCTCAGGCACAGTGCTTTGCTGGAAGATTGAGAAATATGTGTTCACCATCACCAGGATTTGTGGCTGGGAGAAGAGGAGCCACTGTTCTCCCAGACTTACCTGTAGGTCTCTCCATAGACTCCTGACAGTAGGGATGCTCCTGTTGTGTGTTCCTCTGTGCTGTCTACTTTTCTTATTGGATTAAAACCAAAACTCCACAGGGACCATGCTGTGAGAAAGCTGAAGAGAAAGAAAAACAAACCCCAGGCCACCAGATGATTTTTTTTTTTATGAAAAAGGGGGAAAGTTTTGCCAGGCCACCACAATCCTAAATCAGATGTTCCTCCTTGTGTCAGGAGTTCCATCAGTCCCAGTGACCAATGCCAGGAAGCTACCTTCCTAACAGAGGAGATCAGATTCTCTCCAGAAAATAAAAATAAAATCCTTTGCTGAGCAGTTGCTGGTACTATAGAGATCCCCTGAGTTTGTATTTGTGCTGCATTGCCCACTCTGGGCTCACACATCTTGAGACAGTCCAAAGAGCTTCTTAAAACACAGAGCATCTTCCTGGCCTGGCAGGGCTTTCTAAGGTGTTACCAAATAATATCCTTTCAAAAGCTGCTTATTTATGTGTTTAATATCACTCTCAGGACAGGCTACAAAACTATCAGGGTTCTATTTTTTATTACACTTCAGTAGTGCTGAGACAGAAAATTAATTTAAGCCTGTGTAATAAGACTCAGAGAATGAGCTGTTAATTTGATGGCTGATTCCTAGATTCAATTATTAATTTAAATCAATATCAGCTGAGACTAAATCTTCACCCAAAGTACAAGAAGCTGCATCTGTCACTAAATAATTAGTATTTCCAAGTGCAACACTCTTTTTTGATGAACAGCAAATACACATTTCATACAATTCCAAATCCCTGCTGAAATAATTAATTCCTTCTCATTATTTTGACACACCTTATCTCTTATAAGAAATGGATAGCACAGTTCTGGAATGAGGGTCCTCCTAGCTACTGCCTGATGAAAGGGAAGGTCTGTGCCCTCATAGCAAAGAATAATGAGCAAGCTTTTGAGCAGAGAACCTGCTCTTTTGGTTAAATGTCTGCTTACAACCTATATATATGTGCATACACACTGTAACTACATATACACAGAGTATTTTAAACAGTTTAGGACCTACTGAAGCAATTTCTTTCTAACAGGTTCCTAATGGGATGCTAAAATTTACCACTCTGCTTTCTTAGAGTTGGTGCCATAAATCAGTAGAGACATCAGGCATCCTTTAGAATTAGCAGAGCAGGTAACTGCAGAGTTCAGTAGCTATTCATTCATTTTTCTTTGTTCTAGAAGCTTTGCACAAAATTACAAAATGCTTAATTCCTTAATGTTGAGATACTTGGATAATTTCTAGAAAGTATAACAAAGTAATTTGAAATGGTCAGTTTTACTTCCATTTATATTGTATTATCCATTTCTTTTAATCAGTATTAAGAAAGCCTTAAAGGTTTGGTCAAACTGCCATATTTTTAATTGATCATAAGCTTGGCTGTTGCATGCAGCAAACCCCCTTTTTTCTTACTTTTAAAGGCTTCAGAATCAGTCATGAACCACTGCTTGAAGCTCTTTAGATTTGTTGCAGGATATTTTGAGTCCCTAAAGCTCACTTGACATAAAAAAAGGCTTTGTGTAGTTACCACAACACCAGTAGCATACAAATAACTCTCTATCTATTAATCTGTGTATCCTAGCAATATTTTTTTCTATTAATCTTTCAGACCCACTCACTAAAAGCCATTCTCTTGTCTTCATTAATAGGAATGTGCCTACTCCAACTTTCATTATGCCAGAACAACTTAAAGCAAAACTCTGAAATAAACCCCACTGTAATATTTCAGGTTTGAATTAGGTTTTGCAAATTATTTCAATTATTTGCAGAGTCAATAAAGAACACAAAATCTTTACATCATTTCCATGAGGATAGGGCAGTGGATACAACATCAGGCTCTGCTACAAGAGTTAATTCCTAAGTGGTTTTATGTATTTGCAGCATGATAGAGGGAGTTTGAAAAGCTGTTGATGAAGGAAAAAAAAAAACAACACCCCAAAGGGTCAATTCTTTTATGATTTATCCTTGTTTCACAGGAATTAGTTAGTGTGGTGTTGGGAAAGAAAAGCTTGCAAGCCCCAAGAAAGCAATGAAAAAACCAACCAAACCAACCACACAGCAAACCAAAGGCAAACTTGTCAATTTTTAAAGGATCAGCCTTTAAATTGTGAAAAACTGGAACTGCAGACCATTCTCAAGAGGAAAGGGCAGCAGAGCTGATGCTGCAGCCAGTCCAGGCCCCTTGGCTACAGCTGATGCTCTTATGGGATGCTTCCTAATGGAGCTCATAAATCCAAAACATCTTCACTACAGCAGCAGGGATTGATCAACAAATAAAAAAAAATTAAAAAATTAACCCTCCCCCCCAAGAAGCCCCCCCATATAAATATATAAAAGGAGAGGGAGTATAAGCTGTGTTTCTTCTTCCCTTGGATGCCCCAACACCTTTGAGCAGTTACATCAATTATGTGACAACCCTCCAAAGGTACCTCATTTATTACAAATGTTTTTGCTCCTCCAAATGAGGATCAAAATCAGCAACAAGTTTTACTCAGTCTCAGGTCTGCTCCTTGTTCTCTAAAAAGCCTAAAGCAGCTTATGTGATTTTCTGTCTCTGTGTTACCCTGTACCAGTTTTTTCACAGATGTCACCTGGTTCTTTGGTGTCTATAATAGAAGCAGCTTCATCAAAACCTGCAGCCTTTTGTGCCAGCTTTTTGCCATTATACACAGGTGTTACTAAATTACATTGGAAGCTTTAAGATGTTGATCAGCCATAAAACCAGCACATTAGTTCTATTTTATTTTTTCCTACCTGGTTCATGAAAATTTACATTACCAGCACTTTTAACCCCAGGGTTAAATCAGGTAACCCAGCTCTAAGCTTGATTAAACAACTCCTTTGCTGAGGAGGCACTGGATTCAAAGACCTTCTGGGTGACTGTGGATCTGAATTTGACTTCTTTGAGAATGTTTCATTCTCTTGCTTCAAATTAGCCTAAAACTGACCCTAGATCAGCACATGGCAGAAAGGAGAAGCTGTCCCATGATTTTTTTTTATTCCTTCTGCTTGCTTGGACCAATGACAGGAGATCTGCTACATGAACACCACTGCAATCCATGTGTTCCCAAACTGGCTCTGCAAATAGGAAAAATCATTACACCCCTCCATCAGTTCTGTGCTGCTATGATGTAGGAAACTACCACCTTGTAAAGGGAAAACTGCTCTTTACTGTCTCTTCATTAGTGAACATTTTTGAAAAGTTTTTTGCATGGACAAAACCACCTTGTTACATTTCTCTCCCTTCTCACAGAATGGATTTGCAACACTCTGCCCCTCCCAGTCTGAAAAATAATCCTTTAAGTTTCAAGTAGCTTCCTAAAAATGTTAACAGAATTTAACAAAATGTTAATTTAACAAAATGTTAACTGAATTTAACAAGATATTAATTTAACAAAATGTTAACTGAATTTAACAAAATGTTAACAGAACTTAACAAAAGATTAATTTAACAAAATGTTAATTGAATTTAACACACCTAAAAATTCTTACAGTCATCCTGAGTAGACAGTCCTTAAAGTATTCCACAAGAAGTGGCTGACAACCTCTGGAGCTGTCTTGACTTTTTTTGAATTATTTGTGGTTATAACACTTACATATGGTTCTGAACACTACATAAAAACCTGAGAACAACACCTTTGGAGTGTTTGCAGAAATCAGTGCACAGTGTATGACTGCCTGATCCCAGGAGGTGCAGGAGCAGCCAGGACATAGCACTGCTATCTGGTTTTAATCTCTTTTGTTGTGAAATAATGACACTAAGCTATTAGCAGAAATCCTACAGTGTGACTGATGATGTCCTACACTAAAAAAGGAGTTCAGTGAATGCTTTGTCATTGCACACCCTGCTGGAATGGTTTGCTGGGCTTGCAGTCCCAACCTGGTTTATTTTAATCATTGGAGTTCAATGCATTGTCCCAAATTCTGAGTTTCACAAAACTGCACTTCTGAGCCAGCCACTTCTCTGCCTGCAAGAATCAGAAGTAGAAAGGGCAGGGGAAGCTATTCCTACCCCTCTATATCATGATATTACTGTGCTTTTACTCACAGCCAAGCTGGGAGAAGCTATTACAGGCTGTTCCCATCCAGCCTGGGTCTGTATTCAGTAGAAACAAAACCATGGAGTAGGAGCAAAGCAAAGGAAGCACAGAGGCCACAGGGAGAGCAGCAAAGGGATAATTCCAGGTGAAGAGAGAAACCTGTCCCACGTAGAGCTACCTTCTGATCAGAAAAGTTAATTAATTCAGTCCATTATGGCACTGGGCGAGATCAAGAGGAGGCACATTCACTGCATTTTGCAAAATTGAGCTTTTCTGGATCTGTCAGAATAGCTTTTAACTTTTACCCCATCATTCATAAAATAAAATAAAATAAAATAAAATAAAATAAAATAAAATAAAATAAAATAAAATAAAATAAAATAAAATAAAATAAAATAAAATAAAATAAAAATAAAACGAAAGTAAAGAAAGGAAAACCAAGGAAAAATACCCTCCCAAGCTCTGGCCAGCCCCTGTCATTTCCCAGCAGATGCCATTCCCCGACAACCCAGCAGAGGACAGGCCACTCATACCAAATCAGAAACCTTCAGAGCAGAAAATCCCTCTGGAAAAGAATTGGGCCTTAGAGAAAAAAAAAAAAAAAAAGTAATCTCGTACCTAGTAATATTTTTTTCTTTTTTTTTTTTCTTTTTTTTTTTTTTTTTAAATGCTTTGGTTGTGCCAATGCAGAAATGAAAGCTGTCCATGTATGGTAGCAGCTCCTGAGGGGAATTCCAGGTTTCTCATCCATGATGCAGCAGCTCATGTCTGTTTTAAAAGACATTGAAGATTAATGTCAGGAATTCTGGGTAAAAGTATACAAGCTACAAGTCTAAGAAAAGAGCATCCTGTAACAAGGGTCGAGCCTTGAGAATTAAAGAGGTATTTAACAGTAAGATTTATTATAAGATCAGTAATTAGATGCCATAGTGAAGGCTGCAGAATGGAATCCTGAACACAGGAGAACTCAGAACAACTGGCAGCTTTTACTATAATTACATCCTTCCTTAAATGTTTTTAATGAGCCTAATGGGAATATAATTCCCTGTCTGTTTCTAAAGTTCATTTCCAGTAGTGGATCTGGAGCAACATGAATTAACAGGTACTGGAATATGTAGGAGGGACAAAAGTGCCTGTGCAGTTGCAGAGGGCAGCACAAGAGGTGTGGGCAGAAAGGAGATGACTGGAAGGGCAAGGTTCAGGCAGAAGCTGATGGGAAGGAACCCTCTCTGAATTCTCTACATTCTACCTCCCCAAAACCTACATCCAGCAGCATCTGGATTGCCAGGAAGCTGAACATGAGCCAGCAGTGTGCCCAGGTGGCCAAGAAGGCCAATGGCATCCTGGGCTGGCTCAGGAACAGCGTGGCCAGCAGGTCCAGGGAAGGGATTCTGACCCTGTGCTCAGCTCTGGGGAGGCCACAGCTTGAGTCCTGTGTCCAGTTCTGGGCCCCTCAGCTCAGGAAGGAGATTGAGGTGCTGGAGCAGGTCCAGAGAAGAGCAAGGAGGCTGGGAAGGGATCCAGCACAAGTCCTGTGAGGAAGGGCTGAGGGAGCTGGGGGTGTTGAGGCTGGAGAAGAGGAGGCTCAGGGGAGACCTCATCACTCTCTACAACTCCCTGAAAGGAGGTTGGAGCCAGGGGGGGGTTGGGCTCTTTTCCCAGGCAACTCTCAGCAAGACAAGAGGGCACAAGAGGTCTCAAGTTGTGCCAGGGGAGGTTTAGGTTGGACACGAGAAAGAATTTCTTTCTGGAGAGGGTGATCAGCCATTGGAATGGGCTGCCCAGGGAAGGGGTGGATTCTCCATCCCTGGAGACATTTAAAAAGAGCCTGGATGTGGCACTCAGTGCCATGGGCTGGGAACTGCAGCGGGAGTGGATCAAGGGTTGGACTTGATGAGCTCTGAGGTCCCTTCCAACCCAGCCAATTCTATGATCTCTTGGCCAAGCTGAGAGGTGCAGCAAGGGCTGGGATGGCTGCAGCACCAGTTTGCCACCAGTATTTCCTGTTTCTCCCAGTTTATGCCTTGCATGCTCCCAGGCTTTGGGAAGCTCCTTACCAGGTAGGACTCACCACTGTCTCCTGTAGCTCCTGGGTTGAAGAAATCATCTGCCAGCCAGGGTGATGCTTTGTCCTGGCATTCAAACTGCAGACACTAAACCCAACTACACCGTGGGGGAGCTCTCCAATACCTGCAACTCAAAGCTGGTGAAAACAAGATGAACTTATTTCTCTTTTTTTCATTTGGTAATCAAAGGATTTGAATGTCCACACCATCAAAATGAAGAAATAAATTTTCCAGTAGCTGGAATGAACAATGATTAGAAAGTTATAGCTAATTACTTCTGTAGGAAAAAAGGAAGCAATGGACAAACTGGGTTAGGGTGTTGCTTACAGAGCAAAAATTCGTATTAGTTACAGTTTTCATAGTTCCTGGTAATAAGTTTGATTTAAAATGTGGTTACTTTTGCCTTGCTGCAGGTTGAGTTTACATAATGTTATGGTGGCAATGATTCCATGGAATTATTGTTATTGCAGGATTACTTTCTAAGAAATGTCCTTATGTTTGCTTTGGGGTTCAAAGTAATGTATTTTATCTTGAATTCAGGGGTCTAGCAGCAAGCACCTGGTGTGTGTCAAGACAGCAGAGCTCATAGTTAAGCACTTAAAAAACCAAACTCTACTGCATTTTAATTATATAACTTAATTTTTCCCTTCAAGTTTAACTGTTCCAACTAAAATGACTTGACAAACATTATTCCCAGCATTACTGCAGCTAAGTGAGAGATGAATCCAGCCCCCCAAAATATTTTAAATGGAATTTTCTATCCGTTCCAACATGCTCTTCTGGAAAGTGGGCTTTATGCTGATAAGAGTGTGAGAAAAGATGACTCAAAGAGTATCTTCCTCAGCAGCTCCAGGGGAATGTGCTGTCTTCCTGACAGCACAAACCAGGGAAAGAAGCCAGCTGGTTCTGAGGTGGGACCTGACCTGACAGCAGTGTAAACAGCAAACCCAGATGTTCAGTGCATTTCACAGCACCTGATTCTTTCTTCAAGTTCTGCCTTCTGAGGTGAGTCAATTCTAGGAACCATTTCACAGGAAAAGAAAAAAAAAAAAAAGGAAAAAAACCCCAAAGGGAAGCTCCTGGTTCTCCAGGCTGTAAGGGAGCAGTTGAAAAGCTACCTTAGAATTCTGGCAGGGTTATAACCCCTCTCCCTCTCCTTCCCTGCCTCCTTCATACTCCTGTAGCTCTCTCCCTTTTCTCAGAAATGTCCTGGTTCCCTTCCATCTCCACTTGGTCCACCCCCAAAACAAGCTCAAATCCCACCCTGCTCCCTATCTGTTTTTCCTGGGCTGCTGGCCCAGTGAGGGATGACAAACTCTAGATGGTCCAGAGCTATCAGCATGCTGACTAATGGTGGAGAAGAACAAGCCAGTTGGCTGATCAGAGGCTGCCAAAAAGGATGGGTAATGGTTGGGCTCCATTTGCCTTCTCCTCAGGGAGAAGTAATCTCCTTTCCCTCTTCACAGTCACTGTTTTCCCCTAAAACTGGCAGTAACACAGTGTCTTTGAAATCTCTCCATATGTCAGATTTTTGGGGGTGGTTTGGGGTTTTCTTCCATTTTTTTGGGTTGGGTTTTTCTTTTTTTTTTTTTTTTTTTTTTTTTTTTAGGTTTTCCAGTGAGTATAAAAACTCCTGGTGGCAGGGGAAAAGGAGAAGAGAATTTGACAGGTAGACAGATGTCTGCCTTTTTCCTTTAGAAAGGAACATTCCTGCAGTGCTTGATTTTGGGGGCCTGAGCCATGATCTTTGAGTAGTTAGGATTGGGAATACTATTCACTATTGGCAGGCATGGTGGGTAGGATGACACAAATCCCAAAGATAATATTAAAATGCCATAAAGTTCAGCAAGATATGCATTTTATTTTTAACTCTTCTTTAGTTTTGCTGGTTTGGGGGTTGTTGTTGTTTGTTTGGTTTTTAATTATTGTTTGCCAAATTTTTTAAACAACTTTTACCTGGTCACTTTATCACTTCCTTTTCTCACCTCTGTCACCTACTTCTGTAGGCATCACCTTCCAAAAACACTACAGTGAAAGTCAGACAAGACAAAAAATTGCATGTTGTAGGATTATTATCAAGGAAATTAGGCCCTTCAATAGCTCCTGATCAAGTGCAACTGTTTACATTTTCTTCCCAATTCCTGCAGTTTCACAAAAAAGAAAAAGCTGGCAACAACAAAAGATGAAGAGATACCCCACCAGCAGCCTGGAGTTTTTTTAGAGTACACGGATCTCATGTGGGTTTTCTGCTGGAAATGGAAAATTATTTTTCTTGCTGGTGAATTCTGGGGGCACTTTTGTCACCTGTGGTTGGTTGGTAGTCCCTGTGTCACCACCCCAGCTGCTCTTGCTGCCTCCTACTTCTAAATAGCAAGGAGCAGAGGCACGGTGCTCAGATCTGTTTGCCACCACGTGTCACCTTGGTGGCCAAGAAGCAGCTCAGCTTTCACTCAGAGCTCACTGGGGCTTCAAGGCTCACAGGAGAGGGGAATAAAGAAGGGGAGCAAAGAAAGGGGAGCAAAGAAAGGGGAGCAAAGAAAGGGGAGCAAAGAAAGGGGAGCAAAGAAAGGGGAGCAAAGAAAGGGGAGCAAAGAAAGGGGAGCAAAGAAAGGGGAGCAAAGAAAGGGGAGCAAAGAAAGGGGAGCAAAGAAAGGGGAGCAAAGAAAGGGGAGCAAAGAAAGGGGAGCAAAGAAAGGGGAGCAAAGAAAGGGGAGCAAAGAAAGGGGAGCAAAGAAAGGGGAGCAAAGAAAGGGGAGCAAAGAAAGGGGAGCAAAGAAAGGGGAGCAAAGAAAGGGGAGCAAAGAAAGGGGAGCAAAGAAAGGGGAGCAAAGAAAGGGGAGCAAAGAAAGGGGAGCAAAGAAAGGGAGTAAAGAAAGGGGAGTGAAGAAGGGGAGCGAAGAAGGGGAGCAAAGAAAGGGAGCAGAGAAAGGGAGTAAAGAAAGGGGAGCAAAGAAAGGGGAGCAAAGAAAGGGGAGCAAAGAAAGGGGAGCAAAGAAAGGGGAGCAAAGAAAGGGGAGCAAAGAAAGGGGAGCAAAGAAAGGGGAGCAAAGAAAGGGGAGCAAAGAAAGGGGAGCAAAGAAAGGGGAGCAAAGAAAGGGGAGCAAAGAAAGGGGAGCAAAGAAAGGGGAGCAAAGAAAGGGGAGCAAAGAAAGGGGAGCAAAGAAAGGGGAGCAAAGAAGGGGGAGCAAAGAAGGGGGAGCAAAGAAGGGGGAGCAAAGAAGGGGGAGCAAAGAAAGGGGAGCAAAGAAAGGGGAGCAAAGAAAGGGGAGCAAAGAAAGGGGAGCAAAGAAAGGGGAGCAAAGAAAGGGGAGCAAAGAAAGGGGAGCAAAGAAAGGGAGTAAAGAAAGGGGAGCAAAGAAGGGGAGCGAAGAAGGGGAGCAAAGAAAGGGAGCAGAGAAAGGGAGTAAAGAAAGGGGAGCAAAGAAAGGGAGCAAAGAAGGGGAATAAAGGGGCCCTCTTTTTCAGATTAATGGGATCGCTGCAAAACAGTGGGAAAAAATAATTATGGAATTTCTTGCCTGCTCATGGGGAGCCACAGAGAGAGCTGGGAACCCTTGGAGGAGAAGGTGGAGGTCAGGTACCAGCTGAGCACCGGGTAAGCTGCTGCAGAGCACGTGCAAAGAGGAGCCCCAGAGCTGGAGGCATTGCTTTGCTGACTGCTTCTCTTGTCTCCTCTCCAACACAAGTGGCTCACAGCCATGGCCTGCCAGAGCATTTAATTACTCTGATATTAATGACTGCATCATTATTTCCACCTGTTTACTGAGGGAGCATTCTTCTCTTTAAAACTGTTTCTAATGTGAAACCTGGTAACTGTCATGATTCCCATCTGGGGATAAGATTCCCTTTTGTGCCTAACTGGTTAAGTCATTCTGGTTCAAAATAAAAAATAGTTAAAATGAGTTCCATTATGACATTTGCTGGCATAACAGTAAATAATACAAACACCAGAAAAAACAACCCAGACACCCCCATGAACTCACAACAGAGGTCAGTGTGTTTCAGAAAGACCCTTAGTGTGAATCACCCCGTCCATCTTCTATAAATATACATTTCCAACAATTGAAATGCACTAAAAACTTGTTGCAGCTCTGTTATAAACATGCAGGCAGCCTCTATCCTGACTTTAGTTCCAGTGAACCACGAGCCCCATTCATGTAACCACATCTTTAGAACACCAGCATTTGCTTTGAAGACAAGAAGTCAAACTGCTTGCCTTAAACATGGATTTTGAGCTGAAATCAAAGTCTCAGGGTCTGACCCTAAAGCCAGAGGCAGGGACTGTGCCAGGGTGATTTATCTATTGCTTGCAACAACTTTACACCAGGGTAGGAAAATCAATTTCAATTGAATACTCAGGATTTACGTCACTGGTCATGAGCTGAGTCTTAGGCTCAGTTCAGTGCCACGCAGTGAATTTGCATGCCCTGCAGAGGGGATAAAAAAATAATAAGAATGGCCAGGCAGAAAAAAAAAAATCTCTTTGAAAGTCCTGTCCCACATCTGTCTATATACCAGTATTTTTCCTGCACAAACAGTGCAAAAAAACCCCAACCTAAACAATCCTTTTGCTATATTTTTAGGTGTAATCAGGAAAAAGAAGAGAAAGTCAGTGAGAAAATGACAATTCAGTCCTAACTTAGACAGGCAAACTTTGGCATATTGCAGGAAACACCAGGATTTCTATTTACTGTAACATACAGATTGCAAATAGACACAACACAGGCAATTTCCAGGATTTCTGCTTTGCTCTAATACACTGAACAGTGCCCTCCCCCCCATCCTCTCATCTCCCCAGCTGAGTGTGAATTCCATAATTGTGGCTCAGAGCACATCAAATGTGAACCACAGTGCTGTAAGATTTTTTTATAAGTCAACCTCTAAGCATGAAATCATGCCTAGATGTATCTCTTTTATGCAGAAAATGTATTAAAACTGTAATTTATGTAGAGAACTTACAAATATTTTAACAGAAAGGTATCAAACTGACACAATACAGAGACGTTTTCAACAGAAATAAATATGACATGGAAAAAGGAAAATACACTCACAGTTATTTAAGTGTTTTAATTCTGTTAGTACTTTAACTAATGATGGGGAAAAGCAAGCTTTATGCTGTCTGTATATTTTTAAAGCTAGTAGCTGAAGACATTCCTTAAAAACCCCTTTGCTACTAAAGATCTCTCAATATTTATTCTCCTGCCCAGGACTCTGCTGACCTAGCAATAGCATGAAGAGGGCACAGACTCATTTTTCATATTGTTAATTCAGCAAAGGATTTGTTCTTTTGATTTTGTTATAGACTAAAGTGTCTAACAGTTAAGATGTGCATTTACACTGAGTCAATAAATATTGTGTCAAACATGACACAAAATCTTTATTAGTGCTTTAGCTGGTCTCTAGCAGGAAAACCCATTAAAGTTTTCTGAAATATGAACTGCTCAATATATCTTATGTTGAAGAACATAAGTTAGCACTGTTTGCAATGCATTTCTGAAGTATTTCTCCCCTGCCTGCTAACAGTAATCCCCAGGGATTTTCTTTTAAATAGCACAAACTTTCAACTGCAAAAAAAAAAAAAAAAACAAAAAAAAAAAACCCCAAACCAAAACAAAACTGGTAGAAGCTTAAAGGAAGTTTAGAGAGAGGTCTGTCTTGGTTCACAGTACATGGTTGGTATATATTTAAGAATGACAGTGCTGTCTTTCAGTCCTGCTGCCCACAATACTTGGAAATATCTCCTTTCAGTATGCAAAGGCATATCCTCAGCAAAGCACCCTGATAAATCAGTTCACCCTTGGCTGTAACTAAATGCTGTCTAGTGACTTGTGATTGACAGGGCTTTACCCTCTGACAGCCAGATTCATTGTTGGGACAGCAACCAATCGTTGGGTTTGACGACATGAGCCTAATCAAAGTTGGAGTATAAAAAGCCCCCTTGGAATATATAAGGTAGACCAGTGTGGCAAGCTGTCTCTCTGATTGCATTTGCTTTCACGGATCTGTTTAGTGCTAAAAGGAAAAGGGGAAGGGGAAAAAAAAGGAAGAAAAAGGAAGAAAAAAAAAAAAAAAAAAAGGGAAAAAAAAAAAAAGAAAAAGGAAGGGAAAAAAAAAAGGGAAAATAAGCTGCACTGAATGTGAGATCATGCAAAAGCTAGCAATCTATGTTTATATTTACCTGTTCATGCTGATTTCAGTTGATCCAGTGGCTCTGGATGACAGCAGTCAGCCCACAGAGAACGCTGAGAAGGATGGACTGTGCAACGCTTGTACGTGGAGACAGAATACAAAATCATCCCGAATAGAAGCCATCAAAATTCAGATCCTCAGCAAACTGCGGCTGGAACACGCTCCCAACATCAGCAGGGATGTTATCAGACAACTTTTACCCAAAGCCCCTCCGTTGCAGGAACTGATTGATCAGTATGATGTCCAGAGGGACGACAGCAGCGATGGCTCTTTGGAAGATGATGACTACCACGCCACCACCGAAACGATTATCACGATGCCTACCGAGTGTAAGTAACAACCCTGCTGCTGCTTTCACCTCCTTCTGCTCCTCCGAGAGAGTTGTCTCTCTGCTGTAGGACAGCCACACAACTCCTCCTCGGGCTCTCCCACCAGGCTGCTGGCTGAAGTCTGCTAGAGGGAGGGAGAGGAGCGTTATTTCTAAAGAATTTGAGCCAGGTTCAGATGACCGCCGGGCGATCCTTTGTTTTACTGCTCCCTTTTCTGCTCCTCGTAACTCCTTTGCCTTAGAAAGCAAAGGGAGACCTGCAGCTCGGTTGGCTTCGTTATCTGAGGTGCTCAGGGCACTCCCCACCACAACTAGAAAGTCCAAGTACAGATAATTTTTCTGTTTTTTTTCTGTGGGAGGTTTCCCCGGGCGGTGCTTTTAGAGGCGGTAGAAATCAGCAGAAACACAGCTGAGAGCACCTACCTAGCTGCACCGTGTTACAGCAAGTGCAAGCAGAGAGTTAAATCCTTGCTCCTTTGCTGAATTCCCATAAACTAGCACCACCCACTTCTCCCTTAAAACTGTATGTTTAAAGCAAATATGTGTGCAGGAGATTTAAGTGGGAAAATATCCACGCCGGAGCAATCGGCTCCAGTAGTCGTGCCAAGGAAGAATGAAGGCATTTACTGAATGAGCAGATTCTGAGTTATCTTCTGAGTGCTAAACATCTGCTATAGCTCCTATCAAGTATCTTTTGCACAGCTAATACTATAGTATCTTGTGTTCTTCATCAGCTGAAGTATTTGACTCTGGCAGCTGGTTTTTTTTTTTTTAAATAACTCTTATGAATATTGTGTCAAAAAGGAAAAAAGATGACAGGGCATATAAGGCATGGCAGCAGTTACAGATATCATTACAATGCACACAGAGGAATAATGTACCAGCTGCTCTAACAGGCTGAAAATGCAGGCATCGACCAAAAAGGCACTTTCCCTGAATAATTCTTTAATTTTTTAATTAAGAAGTGCATTTACTAGCAATACATAACTGCAGCCTCATCACAAAGTTGTGGTCTGCCAGCAGTTTTATTCCAGCCTGCTGATATCCAAGGGTTTATAACAGGTTTTAATTAAACTGTTACGTAATTACAGTGGCTGAACTTCATCCTCTGAGTTGCATTTGCTACTTTTTGATAAAAAGCCCTTGAACTATTTTAAATGCACTAAAGAGACAGTTCCCTTAAGTGGGGAGATTTATGAATGTCAAAGCCCTGCACCATTTCAGATTAGTATTACCCATTTTATCCTGGCAGGGAAAGATATTGCAGTGAGTTGGTATGACAGCTGCATCATAGGCTACAGGAAGGGGGAACACAGCACTAGACATGACTTTCTTATAATATTCTTCAAATGAAAACAAAATGATCCTTAGATTATCATTCTTAATTATTTTTTTTCCCCCGCTGAGGACAGAAATTATAAATTTCATGTAGTTTGCCCATGGTTGCCTCTGTTTGTGTGGTTTTGCAGCACACTGAGGCAATTTTAATAAATTAAAGGTAGAATTGAGTCAGCTTATGCAGAGTTGCTGCTCTTCATGCTTTAGGAAGGTCCTCAGGAGATGGCCAGCAGGAGTGAGTTGGTGGTAGTCACTGTGAAGTGCAATAGGCTGTGTCCCCTACCCCAGGTAGTTTTTGTTTGGGAAGAAGGGTTTTTTGCAGCTGTGCAGGTCAGCCCAGAGCAGTGGTGCCAGTATCATGGGTTCCTTGACACGTGATGGTACTTTTTAGGTGATTAGCTTAATGATTTTGTTGACATCCATTAAATTTGCTGTAGAGCATGAACCACAGTAAATGAATTAAGTTAAATCCACTTGGCTACTGATACTGTTTAGATTATATTGTGAGACTTCCTATGTGGAAGAAAAATAAATTTGGTTTATATATGCGTATTTCTTTTTGTTCCCTGTTCAGTAATCTATTCTTTCCATTCATTTATAGCTGATTTTCTTGTACAAATGGAGGGAAAACCAAAATGTTGCTTCTTTAAATTTAGCTCTAAAATACAATATAACAAAGTAGTAAAGGCACAATTGTGGATATACTTGAGGCAAGTCCAAAAACCTACAACGGTGTTTGTGCAGATCCTGAGACTTATTAAGCCCATGAAAGACGGTACAAGATACACTGGAATTCGATCTCTGAAACTTGACATGAACCCAGGCACTGGTATTTGGCAGAGTATTGATGTGAAGACAGTGTTGCAAAATTGGCTCAAACAGCCTGAATCCAATTTGGGCATCGAAATCAAAGCTTTTGATGAGAACGGACGAGATCTTGCTGTAACCTTCCCAGGACCTGGTGAGGATGGATTGGTAAGTTCATTTTTTTTTTTTTTTTTTTTTTTTTAAATCGCATTTAAATGTTTTGCGTTTTATTGGGAAAACATTTAAGTTGTGTTGAAGCACTGTTTAGGGAACAGAAAAGTTCTGTATACCCAATTCTTCTGTTCTTTGCTCTCCGATCATGGCAAAATCAAGAGCATTCCTCTGCTTCTGTTTCCCTCCTTGGAAAACTGAGACAAACTGCAGTGCTTCAGAGGGATGCTGAAAGGCATTAATAACTAGAAAATATTCTGGTGATTACTGGTGGATGTTACTAGCAAAGAAACATTTCAAATCTGAGGGCAAATACTGCTTCCTCAGCAGTTGTTCTATATAAAACTAAAAGAACAGAGATTAGATCCTTTCACTGATAGGAAAGTTGCCTCCAATAGTGCTGAGAAAGTGAGGGAATTTCTCCCTGCTCTGTGTGCATGTGTTTTATATTAACAGCAGCAAGAGTTACCTATGTTTAGGAAGGTGGGACCAGATCTTCATAACACTGAGCTCTGTACCTCTGAGCATGTGATAAACTGCATCAGGCCATCTATTAGAGATGTTTGCATAGAGAAATTCTGCCTCATACAATAAATGAGATGTAATAATGAGAAAGAACATAAAGTAATTAATTTTGTAAGTAGAGATGAACAAATTAAACCTGAAGCTTACCAAGTAAACTACCAAATTTTGCTTGTTATTTGTTTCTGCACTCATCATTTCCAACCTATAAAGATCCTGAACCTATCACAGCCCAAAAAAAAAATCACAACCACAAAGGTCCTCCTTTTAAATAAAGAGTAGGATTTACTTTTACTTATATGCAGTGGATCAGTCTGTTTATTCCAGGATCATAGATTTAGGTTGGAAAAGACCTTTAAGATCACCTCCAACTGTATTTAGGTAGCTGGGTAACATTTAACTTTATAAGTTAAATAAGGGTATATAAGGGTATAAGGGTATATAAGGGTATAATAGGATTAAGAACTTAAAGGAAACCTAAAGGCAAAACTTAACTTAAAGGGAAAAGGATGTGATATCTTAACTGTAGATCCATTATAGATGTGGATCTCCTGTTAACAGGAGAGGAAATTTCCCCACAGCTCCTCCCTGGCCCTGCCCATATCATTTACCTTTGGGAGGAGTGTCTGCAGCAGCAGGACACCTTGCAGCAGGAATTTCAGAGGGGACAGAGCTGGGTGACAAAGCTCTTAACTCCTGAGGAAGGGTCCACCTTCATGGGACACCCTGGTCAGTGTCACACCAACAGATGGGGCTGAAATCAGTGCCTGGGAGGGAAGAACCATCAGGAATTTTTTTTTAAATTCATGATTGTAAAAGGGTTGCACCATCCTTCTGTTCTCAGGTGTTGTGGGCTGAAATGCACCTTCCCTGGGAAGCACAGGGCTTGGAGATCTCCCCAAATCTCATCCCTGGCCACAGGGCTCTTTTAGGAGTCAAAATATTGGCTCTCCCTCCAAATTCAGCTGTTGTTGAGTGCAAATTTGTATTTAGCCCTCTGGCAGAGGGGAAAACTGTGAAGTAGCCTGTACCAGCAGGGCAAACACTCACTCCTACTGCCACTGCAGTAGCAACCACGGAGTAATTTTTCTCCTCGGTCTGGTCAAGGAGCCTTCCTTGATGCCCAGAAAGCCTGAACTGAAGAGGGATTCAGTGGGGGGAATTTCAGAAGGACTTGCAAAAGGGAGAGTAACACCGAGAAGGCCTCCCTTTGAAATGCTTTTGGAGTTCTTAATTTTTTATCTGGAGTTCTAATGCAAGGGAAGGGGGGGAAAAAAAAAAAAAAAAAAAAAGGAAAAAAAAAAGGAAAAAAAAAAGGAAAAAAAAAAGGAAAAAAAAAAAGGGAAAAAAAAAAGGAAAAAAAAAAGGAAAAAAAAAGGAAAAAAAAAGGAAAAAAAAAAGGAAAAAAAAAAAGGAAAAAAAAAGGAAAGAAAAAAGGGGAAGAAAAGGGGAAAAATGAAAAAAAAGGAAAAAAAAGAAAAAAGGGGGAGAAAAGGGGGAGAAAAGGGGGGAGAAAAGGGGGAGAAAAGGGGGAGAAAAGGGGGAGAAAAGGGGGAGAAAAGGGGGAGAAAAGGGGGAGAAAAGGGGGAGAAAAGGGGGAGAAAAGGGGGAGAAAAGGGGGAGAAAAGGGGGAGAAAAGGGGGAGAAAAGGGGGAGAAAAGGGGGAGAAAAGGGGGAGAAAAGGGGGAGAAAAGGGGGAGAAAAGGGGGAGAAAAGGGGGAGAAAAGGGGGAGAAAAGGGGGAGAAAAGGGGGAGAAAAGGGGGAGAAAAGGGGGAGAAAAGGGGGAGAAAAGGGGGAGAAAAGGGGGAGAAAAGGGGGAGAAAAGGGGGAGAAAAGGGGGAGAAAAGGGGGAGAAAAGGAAAAAAGGGAAAAAAGGGAAAAAAGGGAAAAAAGGGAAAAAAGGGAAAAAAGGGAAAAAAGGGAAAAAAGGGAAAAAAGGGAAAAAAGGGAAAAAAGGGAAAAAAGGGAAAAAAGGGAAAAAAGGGAAAAAAGGGAAAAAAGGGAAAAAAGGGAAAAAAGGGAAAAAAAGGAAAAAAGGAAAAAAGGAAAAAAGGAAAAAAGGAAAAAAAGGAAAAAAAGGAAAAAAAGGAAAAAAAGGAAAAAAAGGAAAAAAAGGAGCTCTTATGATGGGGTTTAAAACAAAAAAAAAAAAAACCTCACAGCAAAATTAGAAATCCTCAAAATTTCTGAAAGCTTTTAGCATTCAATAGAAGTGATGCTGGTACTGAGGTGATGGTGATTTTCAGGGGAAGAACCTCAGAAACTAAAGCTCTTTCTAGAGAAACAGCAGGGAAATGGTGGTGCTCAGCATGCAGGAGAGAAACAATCCTTGAGCAGAGCTCTGCAGGAGAAAGGTTTTTTTTGCCAAAAGGCTTTTATCCGCGGGTGATAACTTGCTACACTTATTCTGAAACGTGCTAGGTTTGCATGGTTTTCCTGTGCTTAACTCAGCAACGCTTCTGGTTTCTTCTCAGAACCCATTTTTAGAGGTCAGAGTCACAGACACCCCAAAAAGGTCCCGCAGAGATTTCGGCCTCGACTGCGACGAGCACTCGACGGAGTCGCGGTGCTGCCGCTACCCCCTGACGGTGGATTTTGAAGCTTTTGGATGGGACTGGATTATCGCCCCGAAAAGATACAAAGCCAATTACTGCTCTGGAGAGTGTGAATTTGTCTTTTTACAAAAATACCCCCACACTCACCTGGTGCACCAAGCCAACCCCAGAGGCTCGGCGGGCCCTTGCTGCACGCCCACCAAGATGTCCCCCATAAACATGCTGTACTTCAACGGGAAGGAACAAATAATTTATGGGAAGATCCCAGCCATGGTGGTAGATCGCTGCGGGTGCTCCTGAGGTGGTTGGGAGAGCCACGTCTTCATGAAGTTGTGGGAGCTATCAAGAGAAGAAAAAAAAAAAAAAAAAAAAAAAAAAAAAGAAAAAAAAAAAGAGAGAGAGAAAAAAAAAAAATAAAGTTATACCCCCTCAGCAAGTCTTTGAAACTGTGAAGTTACGTACGCTCTGCATTGCCAACATCCTCCCTGCTGCACGAGAGGTTATGGTACAGGTGGGGTGCAGCAGAACCAGAAATGTGAACTAAAAAGGACGAGACAGTTACCTTTGAGCCAGCAAAGAAGAAAAGCTCCAATCAAAATCAGGATTTTACCGGGTTGAAGATGTTACATTGCGAGGGAATCAATGCTCAGTCGTTCAGCCACGAGTTTATACGCAGGTTTTGCTACAGGTTGGTAAGCAAATCAAGCTCCTTCTCACCTGAAGGAGCAGGCTTTTAAGTCCATTTCTTCACAGCTTCACTTCATGTTGTATTTACAGGAAAATATATACTGGTTAACACATACACCACTCCACAATACCACCAGAATCATCCTTAAACACTTGAACACGTAGTGCAGAATCAGGAAATGTGTCAGATGAAATTCCACATCCAGGGACAAATCCTGAAATGAGGGATGGCATAGTGTATTTTAGTGTGTTTCCATTCCTTTTCCTCATTAGTGTGTTAGTAACCAATGGCAATGGTGCTACGTAAGCAGGCTGAGTAAATAGATAGTTAAATAAGTGAAAGAATTTAGACTACCAACGAATTTGCCCTATCCTCAGGTACACTACTCAACATTCGCAAGAAATAGATATTTTTTAAGTGAAAGAGAATAGTTTTCTAGATGTAGTGAAACTAAAAGGCAGCAGAGAAGTCTGACATCCAAACCCTGACCCCACATGGTAACCTGCCTTTGCAACATTACCGTTTGCACTATGAGAAACCAATGCAAATAGTTGGTTGCTACAGATACTGTTTAAAGAAAAAAAAAAAAAAAAAAAAACCAACCAAACCACTTTGATATAACTGACTTGTGTAATATGTATGCCTCAATATTTTGTAAATAAATGTTTATTTTTTAATCACTGTTGGTATATGTTCATGGCAAGAAAGGAATTACTTTAACCTGTACTTTAGTTTAATAAACAAACAAACAAAAAAAAAACCCAACCCAATATTCTCTTCGTAATAGAATTTCCTGGATTTTAACACAAAGAACATGTAGGAACAATACAGCAAAGTAAACCATATGTTGAGTATACTACTACATTTTATATGTTTTTTACATTGGTATGAGCCATCTGTGATAAATGATGGGCATTGACATGTTTATAAGGTTCTTTGAGTTACTGTTTTTATGGTCATTTTGATCCACAACTGAATTTCCATACTTTGAATCTTATGTCCATATTGACAATACCACACAAGATTGCTATTAAATGCATTTTATTATATTTAAAAGTCTGCAGCAAAGTATTATCTTTTTTGAGTAAACAGAGTACCTGGATTTCCACACAAATTCTGTACATTTTCTTTATGATGAAAAAATGTTAATTGAAATTAAAAAAATCTATTTACTATTAAGTCCATTTCATTTCACACGTGAAATACAAACTAAAAACCAGGCATTTGTTAAGCCAGTAAAATCACTGTTAAAATATCATGTTAGTAAGATACACATTCTTGTTAAATTCCAGAATCTGGTTTCCTTTCTGTAAAAGCCACTCTAAAATATGCAAAAGTGCTCAATTTTCTTTTCCTTCTACACATTTCCTCCTCCTTTTATACATTTTCTGCCCGGGTGGTAAATATTTTGTATCGAGCTTTCTACATTTTTTATTTGTATGTAAGGACATTAAAATTTAAAGGTGAGCAATGAGGTTTGAAACTTAAAAGTAAACAGATTTCCTACAATTTCTTTTGAATGATTTGGAGTCCTGCTAAAGCTGTGTCTGTGCATCAAGCAGATGTTTAACTTCCCCTGATGTGGTTCATCAGAGCAGGTCTCTGGGGCTCTAAAATACACTTTCTATTTAGTTTCCCACAAAACTCAATCAGAGAAAAAAAAAAAAAAAAAAAGATAATTTAAAACCTCTTATAATACAGTGAAGCTGCAAGAAGTTAAAGCACCACCTAATTCCTTCTTCTCCAGAAACCAAGCTTACAGGATTCAAGGAGAACACTCAGATTTCTTGAAGTGAACAGCAAAACTTCTGCTGGCTTTAAGGCAGACCAAAATTTTGCCCTTTGCCTTTGAACTCGTGACATTCAGGCACCAGACAGTCCCTGCTCTTTTGAGCTATCAATAGTAATGTCTCTGCACATACCAAAAGCCTCATTGACTGCTGGGAGGCTGGAGCTGAGCATTCATTGTGCACCAGGTGGTTAACTTGAGCCTACCAGGTAATTAACATCAGTTTACCAGGTAGTTAGTTTTAGTGCACCTGGAATTGGGTCACTTCACACAGCAACAGCCCAGAGTTGTGGCAGTGTGGATTTTGGGGCTGAAAGCAAAGAGAACACCTCTCCCAAAGAGAACACCTCCCCACCAAAGTGCTGGCAGGACACCTGTATGATTATTTTTACTCATGTCAGCTAAACTAAAGCTAATGCCAAACCAGTTATCTCCACCCCAGTGGCATCACTGGCTGCCCAGTAACAACTCGACCCTGCACAACTGCAGCACACAAGTGATGGAAATGTTATTTGCTGGTAGCAGAGAAAACACAAATAAACCCAGGAAATAAATCAAGGAAGGAAACTTCCTAAAAACATTCACTCTAACCAGCATTCCATCTTGAATGGAATGAATTCTGAGCATTCATTGTGCACCAGGTGGTTAACTTGAGCCTACCAGGTAATTAACTTCAATTTACCAGGTAGTTAGTTTTAGTGCACCTGGAATCGGGTCACTTCATACAGCAACAGCCCAGAGTTGTGGCAGTGTGGATTTTGGGGCTGAAAGCAAAGAGAACACCTCCCCAGTCTGCACCAAAGTGCTAGCAGGACACCTGTATGATTATTTTTATTCATGTCAGCTAAACTAAAGCTAATGCAAAACCAGTTATCTCCACACCAGTGGCATCACTGGCTGCCCAGTAACAACTCGACCCTGCACAACTGCAGCACACAAGTGATGGAAAATTATTTGCTGGTAGTAGAGAAAACACAAATAAACCAAGGAAATAAATCAAGGAAGGAAACTTCCTAAAAGCATCTACCTAACCAGCATTCCATCTTGAATGGAATGAATTCTGAGCATTCATTGTGCACCAGGTGGTTAACTTGAGCCTACCAGGTAATTAACTTCAATTTACCAGGTAGTTAGTTTTAGTGCACCTGGAATCGGGTCACTTCATACAGCAAGAGCCCAGAGTTGTGGCAGTGTGGATTTTGGGGCTGAAAGCAAAGAGAACACCTCCCCAGTCTGCACCAAAGTGCTGGCAGGACACCTGTATGATTATTTTTATTCATGTCAGCTAAACTAAAGCTAATGCCAAACCAGTTATCTCCACACCAGTGGCATCACTGGCTGCCCAGTAACAACTCGACCCTGCACAACTGCAGCACGCAAGTGATGGAAATGTTATTTGCTGGTAGCAGAGAAAACACAAATAAACCAAGGAAATAAGTCAAGGAAGGAAACTTCCTAAAAGCATCCACTATAACCAGCATTCCATCTTGAATGGAATGAATTCTGAGCATTCATTGTGCACCAGGTGGTTAACTTGAGCCTACCAGGTAATTAACTTCAATTTACCAGGTAGTTAGTTTTAGTGCACCTGGAATCGGGTCACTTCGTAGAGCAACAGCCCGGAGTTGTGGCAGTGTGGATTTTGGGGCTGAAAGCAAAGAGAACACCTCCCCAGTCTGCACCAAAGTGCTGGCAGGACACCTGTATGATTATTTTTATTCATGTCAGCTAAACTAAAGCTAATGCCAAACCAGTTATCTCCACACCAGTGGCATCACTGGCTGCCCAGTAACAACTCGACCCTGCACAACTGCAGCACACAAGTGATGGAAATGTTATTTGCTGGTAGCAGAGAAAACACAAATAAACCAAGGAAATAAGTCAAGGAAGGAAACTTCCTAAAAACATCCACTCTAACCAGCATTCCATCTTGAATGGAATGAATTCTGAGCATTCATTGTGCACCAGGTGGTTAACTTGAGTCTACCAGGTAATTAACATCAGTTTACCAGGTAGTTAGTTTTAGTGCACCTGGAATTGGGTCACTTCATACAGCAAGAGCCCAGAGTTGTGGCAGTGTGGATTTTGGGGCTGAAAGCAAAGAGAACACCTCCCCAGTCTGCACCAAAGTGCTAGCAGGACACCTGTATGATTATTTTTATTCATGTCAGCTAAACTAAAGCTCCAGCTATCTCCACACCAGTGGCATCACTGGCTGCCCAGTAACAACTCGACCCTGCACAACTGCAGCACACAAGTGATGGAAATGTTATTTGCTGGTAGCAGAGAAAACACAAATAAACCAAGGAAATAAATCAAGGAGGGAAACTTCCTAAAAGCATCCACTCTAACCAGCATTCCATCTTGACATCCAGGTAAATCTCATTCCATGGAAATTTTAGGCAGTGTGTGTCCTTCCTATTCTACCAAACTTGAAATAGTCATAGAGCAGTCCTGGCTCCCATGTTTTTAATATTTCCCTCACATCCAAGTGACTACCCAAGGTTTGCTTGTTGATTTTAACTGCTGAATGATTCATAATTAAGGTGTTTATTGACAATCAGTTTGAGATTCCAAGGATTCATTCAGTTCTCCTGGTTACATCGTTCTATTCCCAAGGCTCTGGTCCTACAGACATGAGCAGCACCTGTGGGTGCTTTTTGTGTGTCAGCAGCAAAAATCTGATTATTCTGCTGGGCACCCAGAAACACCCAACCAGGGATAAACTCTGAGAAAAACCCAGCCTGATTTCCCTTGCCTGGCATCTCAAGAACCCCTCTCTGCAGCTCTCCCCCATCCCACGTCCATCCCCATCTCCATCTCACTTCATGCTCTGCCCTGTGGCCTCTTCCACAGGGGGAAAAGCCCCCCTGCCCCTCTCCATCAGGTCCAAAGCATCCTGCTTCTGCTAAGCCCTGGGGGGATTTTGGGGAAAAAAACCTTCCAAAATGCTCCACTGGAGCCTTGGGGAAATTTAACAGCTGTCATCTCCACTAAGCAAATGGGAACTGCAATTCCTCACAGATGCAAAGGTTTGGTAAATGGGAGCACATCTCAAAGGAGCTGCTACAGGTCAAATCCATGCTGAGCTTTAGGTACCTCTCCTCAATTCTGTAGAGTTGGCTTTTGGGTTGTTCATTGATGTTCTGGGTTTTGGTTTGGGTTTTTTTTTTTGGGGGGTATTTTTTTTTTTTTTTTTTTTTTAGGTTTTTTGGGGTGGTTTCTTTTTTAATCAAGGAGATTATTGAATTGACTCATTCTTGGATGTGAATGAGCTCTTTTGGCTTAGTCTCTTAAAAAATATGATCAGCCTGGGACTAGGCTTGGACAGTTCAGTCCAGGCAGTCACATTTTGTTAAAGTTGCAGCAAGACAAAGCAGGGTATTATAATGTGAAGTACTAGATAAAATTAACCAAAGAGTTCCAGAATTCAGTGAATAATAATTTTGAGAAGTTAGGAAAGAGTAGGTTATGGAAGGCACTAGCTAGGAGCTTTACTCAACAAGTTTATTTTGAAACAACACTGTACTTGAGTAATTCAGCAAAAATGGCATGAAAAACCTTTATTACCTGCTTTGACTGCCCCAGGTTTGCCATGTGCTTGTGCTGTAGTTTCTTCCCAACAATGTTATCTAAATAAATTGGTATCTTTACACTGATTTAATACCAAGACACATGGCAAAGAGCACTCAGTAAATTACAAATGCATCTGCTTCTCTATTCAACCTTTTCCTGCTGTAACTCACCCTGGAAAAGCCAGGGCAGCATGTTTGAATCTATAAAAATAAGATGCTAAAAGCTCTGGAATTCTCTCTGTTTAGTTTATAAAAGCCCTGATGAAAAGTTAGGGCTACAGGCCAACTGCTGAATTTGAATAGGCAAGAAGCACAGCTCTGTTCTCTTGGCTATTTCTAAAAGATAAAAAAAAATAAGTGATAGTGCCAGCATCTGATGAAGCAGTCTTGGGGGAAAAGGGCAAATATACTTTTCATTCACCAGTAAAATACTGCTATTAATTACTGGGGGTACTGATAAATTAACTACAATCACCCTCTTTGCTGGCTGGACAGGGTGAATTTGATGTACAAACTATTAGAAGGTATTCTGCTGTTTGTTTTTCAGGACTCCAGAAGTCCAGATGGCACAACTAGCCTTGAATCCCTGTGTAGATGAGGTTTTAAGATGAGCAATGAGCTTCACAGTATTTTTGGGTGTTAATCTGGCTGACTTTCACCAGCTTTGGCCACTAAGGCTTTCTGAGGCTACAGGAAATACTGCTCCTTTTCTTCAGAAGTGGCACAGTTCACACTTAGCATGCTTTCAAAATTGTCATTTCCAGAGAAAATAATATGCCTTATTGTCCTTGAATCAAATAATTCTTTCATCTAGATGCTATTTGGGCTATAAATTTAATTATGCCCAGAGTAACCCATGAAGCCAAGATCTGCTACCCCTTCTCCTCACACAAATGGCTTCCACTAGAAATCACAAACTAAATTTCCTTTCAAACCTTTTCCACTCTATTTCCCAGACTACCTTGAGTCCTTATCAGTAAAGTTGCAAGAGCTGAAGGGATTCTGCTCCAATGATGCTGCCTGTGGAAAGGCAAATGGACAAACCCTGGCTCAGCACTGCCTTTTCTGTTCCTCCTGATGAAAGCTGCATGGCCCCTGGGTGAGATCTGCTTAGCACCTCTGGTTAGAAAAGCATAATAATGCCTGGATGTGGCAGAAAAGGCACTTTTATGTTCCAGGACCCATCAGTCTAATTAACAAGAGCCCTTAGAGATGATGATGGTAAGGGAAGAGTAGCTGGGAAAGCATTATGGAGGCATTACTTGGTGGGCAGCTTCCACAAAACTTTAAAAAGGCAGTTTGGGAGACAGCTGCCAGACAAACAGGATGAGACACTGAAATATGGAAGGTGTGAGATGCCCATTGCAGAGAAGCCATGTGCAAAGAATTGTCTGCTTCCATGTATTTCAAAGAATTCAGCATAATATATATAAAAATATAGATTTAAAAGCTGAAATGTAAAGGAGTCAAACAGTTGTAGTCAAGACTGCAGAAAACACTTTATCTTCCCAAAGCCAGGATGAAGCTGGAGACCTTTGCCAAGCTTTGACTTCTTTTGCCATAACAATGCTTAAGTGTTAAATCTTTGCCAAGATTAAAAGAAGTTTTAAAGCAAATCTAATGTAACCATAACCTGTTGCATCATAATTGGACTGTGTAGCAATGCAAAACATCATTACTCAGGTCTCAGCTTGCAGCTGAGATTATTCAATTCATGAGCCCTTCCTATAGAAATACAGTCAAATTTTAATTTTTCTCAGTAGTTTTTCACCTAGGAGAGAAGCAATTACCTTCCACTAGGAAGACAGCACTGCACATTCAGAGCCACCAAACACCCTGCAGTAAGACTCTTAAGCATAGAATCATAGAATCCTAGAACTGGCTGGGTTGGAAGGGACCTCAGAGCTCATCAAGTCCAACCCTTGATCCACTCCCGCTGCAGTTCCCAGCCCATGGCACTGAGTGCCACATCCAGGCTCTTTTGAAATATCTCCAGGGATGGAGAATCCACCCCTTCCCTGGGCAGCCCATTCCAATGGCTGATCACCCTCTCCAGAAAGAAATTCTTTCTCATGTCCAACCTAAACCTCCCCTGGCACAACTTGAGACCTCTTGTGCCCTCTTGTCTTGCTGAGAGTTGCCTGGGAACAGAGCCCAACCCCCCCCTGGCTCCAACCTCCTTTCAGGGAGTTGGAGAGAGTGATGAGGTCTCCCCTGAGCCTCCTCTTCTCCAGCCTCAACACCCCCAGCTCCCTCAGCCCTTCCTCACAGGACTTGTGCTGGATCCCTTCCCAGCCTCCTTGCTCTTCTCTGGACCTGCTCCAGCACCTCAAGCTCCTTCCTGAGCTGAGGGGCCCAGAACTGGACACAGGACTCAAGCTGTGGCCTCCCCAGGGCTGAGCACAGGGGTACAGGTATGTACAGGTACGTACACAACCTACAGTTTCTGCATGGTTCTAGGAGTGACACCAACATACACATAGTTTATTAAAAAAAAAAAACCAGCATGAAAGTTTAAATGAAGCTTTTAAAGACAACTGCATTGGTATGAGGCTTATATAGGTAGAACAGGAAGAAGCAGCAGATGCTAAAGACCCAGTAGCCCAAAAAGGGACTTTTTGTAAGGGCATGGAGTGATAGGCCAAGGGGGAATGGCTTTAAACTGGAAGAGGAGAGATTTAAATTAGACATTAGGATGAAATTCTACCCTGTGAGGGTGGTGAGACCCCGGCCCATGTTGCCCAGAGAAGCTGTGGCTGCTCCATCCCTGAAAATGTTGAAGGGAAAGTTGGATGGGGCTTGGAGCAACCTGGGCTGGCAAGGGGGGTGGCACTGGATGGTTACTGGAGGTTTGTAGCATCTATAGCCAGGGCCACATTTTCTCCTGCATAAGCCAAATATTTCTCATAAGAAAAGGAAAAACCAAAAAACCAATCACCAAATTCCACCCCAAAGCAGAGCACACCTTCATCAACCCTGGCTTTCCTAAAAGCTTGTGAAACTTCAGCAAAAATCAAGATTGGTGTTTGATTATTACTGAAAAAGTGATAGGGAAAAAAAAAATAAATATTTGCTGGATCAGAGAATCTCCTGTTCTACTGGATCCTCTTGATGGTGATGATGATCCTCTAAGGCATCAGCCTTTAAAATTCTGGTGTTCAATGGAGTAAAGCATCTGACATTCTACACAAAATGGAAGTTTTCAAATGTCTAACAGACAAGATCCAGATAAGATCCACACGAAAAAATTAAATAAATTAATAACTGATCTCCATCTTAAACCTAAAATTATTGATTCTCCAAATTCTCAAACTGGATGTTCTTTTGGAAAATAAGTATTTTGGTTTACTCTTCCTCTGTGACTTGAAAAGGTGAAAAAGTCATTCATGTTCTCTCTGTACTGTAAATTACAGGAGAGGGATAGAATAGATTAATATGTTCCAAAAGACATCCCTGAAAATCTCCTTTTCAACCCAAACCTTGACAACCTAACAGCATTTAAAGAGTAGTTCCAAACCCTTTACCCTCTGAGCTGTAAAGACTGGTTTGTGCCTTTTATTTATTTTTTTAAAAGAATAGTTTTGAAAGACTATCAGTATCTTTTCTAAGTCTAATTATGATCTTGGATGATATTTTTATTTTTTTAATATTTGACCTTTTCCAATGATTCTTGGCCAACATGAATAACTGGAAGTGTTACTGGCACTAGATATATTTAAAAGATCCTTTCTTTTGTCTGTCCAGCTGGTCATATTTAAGCAAACAAACAGTAAAACAATTAATAAACCCTCCTTGGACTCAATGGCAAAAATCACACACTGGAACCTGAATTTCATGACCATTATTTCATAAGTGAGATGAAAGTCTTCAATTCCAGATTTCAGTTGTGCTAAAAGAGTCAGATTTTTTTTCTAAAAATGTGGAAAGAATGCAAGAGAAAATTGCTATTATAGTGGTTTGCTTTAGCATACGACAGAGATTACTCTGAATAAATGTATTTTATCTCAGGAATTTAGTTGGGAATGCCAATAAAGCCACATGGGCAATGGGATGCAAATAAACAAACATTTATTTGACTGCTATTCAGAAACCAGGATTCTGGGTTTCTGGGTTGAGTGTTTTGTGCACCCATTTTTATCCAGTTTTCTTTGACTTTGGGTATATCTAAAAAAGTTACACCCACTCTTACTGTAAGAAAGTGGAACTTGGCTGTTCAAATTTGAAATTTCTAGTTGGACATTTTTAATGTTTTCTTTGTTATTTCAGATATTTGGACTGAAAGGGAACCCTGACTGCACAGAATTTGGGTGAGGAAGTGGTTTTAGCAGGAAACTTCAACTTCATTCTTATTCCATAGTCTTATTCCTGCCTAAGAGTTCAACCCAGGACAGGCTAATATTTATAATAAATTCTCCTCAGAGTGCAAAACTGTTGGTTTTCCTCTTGTGTTGTTCAATATACTGTGACACTACTCAGAGATTACTGACCAAGCACCTCTGGAGAACTACAAAAGATTTTTCTCAGCCTCACTCATCAGTGAGCTCCAAAAAATGGAAGAATAATGACCTTGTGTTTCCATTCCACTGAACAGTGCCCCACAAATGAAAAATATCAAAAAGACTCATCTCACAGTTAAGTGTTGCAAGAAAATCCTCTTTACCAATCATTGATTTAATAATTTCCCTGTTGAAAATCAAAACCACTAGATTTTGATTCACAAGTAGAATATTTGTGTAGTCCAACAGATAAGATCCAGAAGGTCACATGAAAAAAAAGTTAAATAAATTAATAAGATAACTGATCTCCATCTTATTTACTTATTTAGAGAGTCCATCCCACCCAATTGTGTCATGGAGATATAGACAGGTTATCATCACAAGATGGCACTAATGGAAATAACCTCAAGTATCAAAGACCCTCTCTTGCCAACTGAAGACTTCACAACAAAATTCTGACAATCCTAAAGCAATGGCACAGGCACTGCAAAAGTCTTACAGAAAATTTTCCATTCCTCTTCTGAGGACATCCTGGATGAAATGGTGAGGTTTGGAAATGTACCTCTGGCTCTGGAAGCTGTTTTTAACCTCATCAGTAGCATCAAGAACTTAGAAGCAGCATCCTTTGCATTACTCTGATTCAGACCTCTGATCCCCAGCTCACGTTTAAAACAAAATTATGCAGAAGACCTTCAAGATTAAATCACAAAAAGATTCAAAACTATCATGATGAAGGGTTGCTTTAAAGCTAATACATCCTCCAGACTAGATTTTTGGGGGGTCACATGATCTTTTTGGCTGGGAATGATTTTTTGGGGAGGGGAGGGACACACATACAGACAGCCTCTTGCCTTCCTGAAGTTTCTGGTGATACAATCAATAGATCTCCTAGGATAACTCTATCTCCTCTGCAAGAGGCAAATCAGAAATCATGCCTCAATTTCAAGTACTTGTGCATACAGAACATTTGATACTAATTAACTACACCTCAAACCATTCCCATTCCTGTTGGCACACAGTACAATGCAGAAACAATATAAAAGAAGACAGAAAAGCTGCAGTCAGCAGATCTGATAACCACTAAGCAGCATCAGCAGTCCCAAGTACTGGTGAGCCTTATCTTCAAGACAGTGGAGGACAGGCAACAACAACAAAATCATAAAAAATTAAAAAAAAAAAAAAAATAAAAAAAAAATAAAAAAAAAATAAAAAAAAAATAAAAAAATCACAGAAGAATACAACTCTTGGAGCCTGTATGACAGCAGATATGTGCACATTTGTGAAAGTTTCAGAGCAAAGAAGTTATAAAAACAGCATTCTGACCACATCATAGGATCATAGAATAGGCTGGGTTGGAAGGGACCTCAGAGCTCATCAAGTCCAACCCTTGATCCACTCCCGCTGCAGTTCCCAGCCCATGGCACTGAGTGCCACATCCAGGCTCTTTTGAAATATCTCCAGGGATGGAGAATCCACCCCTTCCCTGGGCAGCCCATTCCAGTGTCTGATCACCCTCTCCAGAAAGAAATTCTTTCTAATGTCCAACCTAAACCTCCCCTGGCACAACTTGAGACCTCTTGTGCCCTCTTGTCTTGCTGAGAGTTGCCTGGGAAAAGAGCCCAACCCCCCCCTGGCTCCAACCTCCTTTCAGGGAGTTGGAGAGAGTGATGAGGTCTCCCCTGAGCCTCCTCTTCTCCAGCCTCAACACCCCCAGCTCCCTCAGCCCTTCCTCACAGGACTTGTGCTGGATCCCTTCCCAGCCTCCTTGCTCTTCTCTGGACCTGCTCCAGCACCTCAATCTCCTTCCTGAGCTGAGGGGCCCAGAACTGGACACAGGACTCAAGCTGTGGCCTCCCCAGGGCTGAGCACAGGGGCAGAATCCCTTCCCTGGACCTGCTGGCCACGCTGTTCCTGAGCCAGCCCAGGATGCCATTGGCCTTCTTGGCCACCTGGGCACACTGCTGGCTCCTGTTCAGCTTCCTGGCAATCCAGACTCCCAGGTCCCTCTCTGGCTGCTCTCAGCCACTCTGTGCCCAGCCTGTAGCGCTGCATCTCAGGAACATATCTGCAATACCACTTGATATGTAACAAAACATCACAAAAGGATGAAAACTCTAAAGAAATAAAAATTAAATAACTTTCCCAACTTTTAATGTGCAGTCTACAGTGTATTTAAGATCCTCTGATTTGACAAGCTCTATACTCCTTGACTCTCTCAGATTCCCTGCTGCATGTGCACACCACTATGCCAGAAGGATCCCACACCCTGGATGCCTTGGGGAAAAAAGGAATTCCCTGCCATAGAAGTGAAGGAGAGAAACTTAGGATATCTTAGGCATTTCAGGAGGATATCACTGAGGATGCACCAATAATGGAAATAAAATATTTGCTTTTCAAGTACTATTCCAGAAGGTGAACTGGCTCCAGGAGCAATAAGAAACTTCAACACCCTGTCTAAAACATTTTTTCCCTTCCTTCCTCCCCATCAATACAATTTACAAGGGTTTACCTATCCTGGGACTTCATCTGGGGAAGTGCAATTTCAAATGAAGTAAAACCTGACCCAAGTCATGACTGGGGCAAGCCCAACACTTCACCTTGAAGCAGTCCAGCTACTCTGAGCACATCAGTGCAAAGCTGCAAAGCCAGAATTTTCACTGTCTCCAAAAGCTCCTTTGCAATTCAGATAAAAACCTGCCAGGGTGTTTCCTCCAAGATTTCACATCACCCCAAAGGAATGCTGTTGACACTTAATCTCATAGCATGGAGTGCCAAACATTTTACAATCTGCCCATTTTTCTGAAGCTCTTTGTCACCAAGTGATCACCATCCTATGTTCAATTGGAAATCCAGTTCCATCCCTCCAGCTAACTCTCAAGTGACAGAAAAACTCCACTGCTTCAAGAATATTGTTGCAAAGTGGATTTACTAACAGCAGAGCTTTAGTGCTAATTGTCAAGACAACAAATTGCAACCACTCCTTCCAAATAAAATATTACCACAGGGCTACTGCAGGATGACCCCTGCAGGCAGACTCCTGTTTCTAAGACAAAATGCACTTTAATTCTGCAGTAATTACCCCTCTCATGTGTAACAGACAGAAAGGAGGGGAAAATAGCTAGGAAATATGAAACATGCCTTGATGGGACAGGGATGGATAACATCATCATCCTCACCCCCACAAAAAGAAGCAATATAGCATAAGGTTCAGTAATTCTTGTCTTTTCATAAAGCCCCATTTGTTTTATGGGCTCTCAGCACTGACCTGATGCTTTTAGCTCTTCTCCATTCACCTTCTACCATGGTTGGTCTGGGAGAGCCACAACCCAGGGAATTCAGCTTTTGGGCAGTGCAGGGCTGGGAAACTGAGAGACTCTGACAGCTTCCCCCCCTTCCAGGCTTTCTGGACTGGAGAGATAAGGAATTAATTAAGTTACATTAAATGTATTAAACCTGGAAGTAATTTGCATGTTTTTATCACCATGCCTTGGTGCATTAATGAAGAAACGAGAGTAAAAAAAAAAACCCACAACACATGGATTTTCAAATTATCATCAAAAAGTTGCAGTCTTCCAAGATTACTTGAAAGAAATTGAAAGAGTTTTGCTATTTAAGGACAAAAACCTCAAGTAAACATGAATTTGCCTCATCTTGCCAAAAGGTTGTTGTAAAGGATGTAGAGTAGCAGGAAGCAGAAATTTTTAGGATCCTGAAGGCATCCATGTGTTGCTCTAAATCCTGTTCCTGTAATGGAAAGCCTTCCTAGTGAAAGGAGACACCTGCTTTTCCCTGTGGGCCATGAATAATCTGATACATTTCAGCAGTGGTTTTCATCCTTCTGAATCCAGCAGTAATCCAATTTAAAATCCAGAATGGAATTTCCAAGGTAATAAATTATATCTATTATATATTTGGGGGTTTGGACACATTTGTCTTTACAAAATGAACTAGAGTTTTCTAAATGCCTGGATAATTGGTTAGTACTGTCTGCTTTGGTATCCTGCTTTCTCAGTATTGACATTCTATTATTCAAGTTGAAATACTTGAAAATAGCTCAGCAACCACACAACATTATTCCACATTAAAGAGATTAATATATTCACGTTGCTCTATGTTGAATCAAAAAAAAATATCAACTAAAAAAAATCAACTAAAAATATTGCTGAAAAGCTAAACCACATTTATGTTTAAAATGTGCATATTAATATATTTCTCAAGTCCAGAAGTCCAAGGCTAGAAGAAATATTTCTTATTAAGACCTGATCAAGTTTGTTTATGCATGCTATACCAAATTAAAAAATAACAATCCTCAGTTGGCTAGTGATGCTTTTGCTTCCTTACTCCTCTTCCAGCCTTAGGACTATTATATCCCTTGCTGTGAAGGTTTTTAGAAGACATATAAGTGTCTTAAAAGACATAGAGATGCATAAGAATATTTAAAAATTATTATAAGGCAATGACAGCCAGAAGCTAAGTAAATGTTATGGTTGCATTAAAATTGAACAGGTTTGCAGGCACCTGCAGTGTGAATGTAGTGAATCCAAGAAATGCAGCCTGGAAACAAATTACTGATGATTTTCTAATTAGCATTAGTCTGGCAACCATCACTAATTGTCCTAGATTAGGGTCTGCAGTTCTGCTGCCAGTTTATGCAGCACCTCCAAGAGAGTTCTCATACTGGAAAAGAACCAGGAGCTGATCTTGGACTGTCCTGGGGAGTGCTTCATCTTCCAGGGCCACTTGTCACATCAGAGAGCAGCAGCAATGACAAGTTCAGGGGTAAGGCCTTTTATAGCTGTAGCTCAGGACTTCAAGTGGTAAGGGTTTAAAAAAAAAAAAAAAAATTTACCTGAAAACTGAATGAGCAGCCCAGAGTTCTTCTACAGGGTTTCACATAGGTACATTCATTTATGAGAAAAAAAAAAATCCTTGTTTTTTGTTTAGCTTCTTGCAAATTCTATTTGATGAGTTTATTTTAGTATCAGCTTACATGGTGTGTTCATTTCAGCAGCACAGAATGGATAATGAAAATCATTCAATATCATTGCCTTTCCAGCTGTAGTTCTAGCTGAAATATTAAGCTATCATATAACAGTGGCAGCTCTCCAGGCAGGGAAAAAAAATGTTTTGCACCTGTTTACAAATGGCTTTAGTCATTATTCATCATTACCTTGACTCTACATCTGATTAAATAAATTCATGCCACACTTTTTTTCCTTTACAACTCCTCCAAATGCCCTCTTTATACCCAAGCCTAAAGTCTTTCAGAATGACAGAACCCCAAATGAACTTCCCAATTTATTTTCCTCCATTAGTCCAATCTTCTGTGATTTAAAGAAATCCTGATGTGTTTCTTCATTCAACATTTTCTTGAAGATCTTCAAAGCTACACATCTGCCACCCAATATCAAATGTACTTGAAAAACCTTCTCTTAGATGCCCCTTTCCTACAGAAATCACATCACTGCAGATCATCACTTGCTATTCCAGCTGGAGTAGCTTTCACAACACCCTTCCAAGTGCAAGCATGGAGATGAAGGGCATTTTTATTTCCACAAACACTCACCAGTCCCTCTTCCCCTTTTCAGTATTTGGAGCTGGGATCAGGCTTGAGTGATTTTGAACGAGTTGCACAACTTGGGAATTGAAATGAAAAGCTCAAACCAAACATGATGACAACATTTAGTTGTTTTGGAGCCATAATATGATGTCAGGAACTACTGGGAAAGTTTAAAACTAATACAGTTCCTTTGCTGAAGTTTGGCCAAGACACTGACATCACTGCTAAAACCAAACAATATAGGAGGTTATTTAAGTAGCAAATAGTTTAGTAAGGAAAATGTACCCTTTTCAGCATTCCAAGGCTCTGATTCATTCCAGTCACCCTTTACCAGCTAAGGCCAATGTCAGACTGTCTCATGGTCTTAAGGAATGTAATGTAAAAAATTATACTTACAGAAGAATAAAATTGAAAGTGTTTTGCCCACACAGATCTGGGCAAGCCTGGAACCACATTTTCTGGAATAATAATCCTTTAGGTGTGACTATACCTTGTTTGCCCTCCTTATTACTTTATAAGGGTAGCAGAGCTTTAACTGAACTTAAGAAGGGTTTGGGTTTTTTTTTGGAGGAATTGTATTCTAGACTGTAGGGTTTTGAGTCAGTATTCCTTCAGCTAATTGAATTATAACTTTCCTGTGTGAGGATTTTTAGGATCCTGAAGGCATCCATGTGTTGCTCTAAATCTGTGTGAGGTAGAGCTGAGTGTTGGAATGAGGAGCATTGCAACTCCACACAGATTTATTTTGAAGGTGTAAATATGTTTCAACATAAATGAAATTTATTCCCCAAGTCAGTGCCCATGAAGGCTTTCATCAGGGTGAACCAAAGGTGTTCTACATGGAGCTTCAAGACAGAAAAGTGCTCTTGTTTGAAGAGTGAGAACAGCAAACTACCAATCCTCTCTACACCTCTGCATCTACAGGTAAAGGAAATGAAGTCATGGATCAAACTCTATGCAGCAATACCTGGGAAAAAACCCAACAAAAATGAACTTCTGTAGTTTCTAGGGAAGCAGCTGGGACTTCCTGAGCCTCAGAGAGGAACAGGGCTTTAATACATTCCTTGTTATTTGATAGCTAGTCTTAATATAGTTAAGAAGAGGCTGAAACAGATCCAGGCTGACTTTATCAAGAAAGGATTGACAAAACATATTACTTTCATGAAGAGGGCACAAAGACATGGAAGGTGTGAGAATGGTCTTGGAAATGATGAAAAAAAAAATAATTTTACTCTATGTTGAACCACAAAAACTGTGTCACACAGACAACATGAAATTTAGCATGGCTGAGAACAAACCACAGGCTTTGAGAGGGAAAACAAATAAATCACTTGGATACACAAAAAGTCCAAAACTCCCTTTTACAGAAACTTGAGGACATACCTAGACCTTAAACCTAAAACCTAAACCTTAAACCTAAACTGTTCTTATGGGACAGAGCCAAGAGAGATAACAGGAGTGCTAAAAAGGGATTTGGTGGCAGAGCAGCTCATGAAAGCAACAACAGGGCCATCAGGGAGATGATCAGAGTTCAGGGCAAGGCAGCCCACAATATTCTTTCCAGCAGGAAATATAAAATACTGTAAATGTGGCTTGGAGGAGAAGATGATATGGTTGAAGTTACTTCTCTTCAGTCCTTCAAACACAAAAAGCAAAGAGAGCATCCCCAGGCAGGTGGTGGCAGCAGTGTTTGATATAAAAAAAAACCTGTAGGATACAGTTAAAAAAATCTGTAGGACTCACACAGGAAAGTTATATTAGCACATGCACTAAGACAAGAAATTTCATATTTTCAGAATGAAGTGTGCATGGCTAAACATTTATCAATCAGTTGTCCTCATTTTACTTATTTCAAATTACCCCTTCATCTCTTTGTGTCCAAGAACATCACCATAATCTCTTCATTAGTCACACTGGTTTTCCACAAGGTCTTGAGGCCCTATGTGAGCCGGAAGCCCAAGCAGATGCAAGGAAGAGGGTGGTCTTATCCTTCAGATAACACTCCTCAAGAGCAAAACCACTGCTGTGTTTCAGGAACAAAGCAGCACACAGGGAACACTTCAGTAGCCAAGTGATCCACGACACATCTATAATGTAAGCTAAGTCAGAACAGACAATTGAGGCATCTGAGAGGAGTGAGTAGAGGATAAATTCCAATGTATTGATGCCTTAAAAAGAAAAAAAAAAAAAAAAAAAAAAAGAGGATAAATTTGGAACAGTGGGTCATCAGTGAAGGAAAAAAGATAGGTACTGTAAAGGAGGTAAAGTGGTGGAGTAACTTCTGAACAAGATGATGAAAGTGTAGGCAAATTTTACTTGCTGTCACTAATTTGTGGTGAGGCCTGAAGAGTGTGGATTCTCTGCAAGAAAAGGCAAAGGATGGGGCTAAGGGAACCCACAAACACAAGCTAAAGAGGAGAACATTCTAAGGAAGTCACATACAGCTCATCCTCTTTACAAACAACTAAAAGGAGGAACAAAACCCCCAGACTGACAACACCTTCAAGTGTAAGAAGCAAATGGGAAAACACCATCAGTTAACCCTGAATGGCAACATCTCTAGATTAGGAATTATTATTAATTGAGGTGATTTCCTCAAGCAGGGATGGTGGCACAACACAAAACAGTGGCAGGTTCAAGGCACATGGCTGCAGCTGACATCCCCATCACCTTTCATATCCTTCACTTGATGTCAGAGATTGTCTTGGGCTTGGCAAAGTGGGAAGAAAAACCTCTCCCAAACTCCTGCTCCACCATGAATCAGGCAGCACAAGAGCCAAAGAGCTGCAGCAGGGAGGAGGAGGAGGCTGTGGGCTCAGCCATCCAAGAAGCCCTGGCCAAGCTGCTGCTCCCTCCTCTGCTGTTGAGGTCCTGTGGCTGCTGCTTGCCCTTGGGGGGAAAGTTAGCAGAGTGGGAAGGAACAGGAAGGTTTTGCATTATGCTGTTATTTGCACTGCCAGCAACAGCCAAAACAGATTAGTCAGTGTCCAAATTCATGAGCACGTGCTTCAGAGCCAGCTTCCCAGTTGTTCACCATTTATCTACCCCTCATCTCCTCCAAAGAGAGCATTAACTGTTTCAAAACTCGAGTAAGTCACCCTCAAATTCTTTAACTGGGTTTCAGCTAGAGTGAGGATTCCTGCTATAGCTGGTTCCCCCAAGAGGACACCATCATTTTTTGGTGTAAAAAGCCACCTAATCAGGTTAACAGAATAATTGTTAAAAAAAAAAAAAAAAAAAAAAAAAAAAAGGGAATTGAATCATCAAAAGGCAAACTCCCACAATACTGAAACATTTTTGGAGTGTGCATGGGTAGTGCTACAGCTTCACTGCAAGGAAGGGCAAATAAATCTCTTCTGGATAGACTAAGAGACCTCCTGCACATGAGGAGGCTGGGGCTCTGAGAAAAAAAATGCTTTAGTGCTTTTTTTGTGATTTTGAAAGCATGTTTTCCACCTTGAGTAGAAGACCAGTACTAAATTGTTGGTTTTTTGTTCCAAAAATAGCTCAATGAGATTGGAGAGTTAAAGAGACAGGTTGAGACTGAAGAAAAGTGGTATCAATTATGAATAAATGAAGAAATAGGTAGAAAACTGTAGAACAGGGGAACAAAAATTTCTTCCAATCAAATATAAAACTTTCCACAGGGCCCTATGAAACTGAGTTGAAAGTGCAACAACAAAAAAGTTTTTATTAAAGTTGTTCATGAGACCAGTGAGTGCTGGGGAGGGGGGGGAGGAGGAAGCTGTAGATTGAGAGTTTAAAAAATACCCTAACATATAGTTGTGGGTAAAAAAACAAAAAAAGAGAAGGCAGTAAACAAGCTATGCATGAGTAGAAGAAAAGAGCCTATTCCTCTTTTCAAGAGAAAGGCTGCAAGAAGCAGCAAAAAACCCCAAAACAATGAAAGAGAAAATCTGGTGGAGAAGAATGAAGCCTGATTGTTGGGGTTGGGGGGGAAGAGGAACACAAAAAGCAGAGACTATTTGCTGAAAGAATAGAAAAACCAGTATGTGAAAGAATTAAAAAATTTAGATAAATTTAACACTGTTCTTTGATATTAATTGCAGAAAAATAAAATTTGATACTTTCTTTAATGAAAACCAGGGACTTAAGAGGTTATATCAGAGTGTAAGGTAAAGAAAAGAAGACAAATAAAGAAAAGCTCAAGATGTACAAGTTAATGGGCTATGGACCTCCAAAATACCTTGCTGTGAATCATCTTCCATTTAAATAAATATTTTGCTGCTTCTTCTATCAGAATACCTTTACCTAAAAATGCTGTATTGAATAAATGCTCCTGTTGTATGAAACCACACAGGGTTTTTTTTTTTCTGCATGCAAGATTCCAGGAATCTGTGTCTCACCTTGGAAACAACAGCTTGTACAACAGAGGATGCTGATTTGCCAGAGCTCAAACAAAAAATATAAACATTTACAGGTGCTGAGAAAACATAAGTGCTTGTAAGATTTGATGGTAAGAGAGTACATTGCTCTTGTGCCTGTTAGGAGACCCATCAGTATGAATAAAGCCATTTACACTTATTTACAAATAAACTAATTTACCCTCCCCTCCATTTCCCTCTATAATAGAATTATACAACATGTATTTTTAGACTGCACTGGTAATGCTAACTATAAATGACTGCAAGATAAATGTTTCATGGCACAGATGGATGTTATACAAATATTTACTCTTACATATTGCAACAACAAAAGCCCATTTTTAATGGTTACAGTGCTAAAACTGCATAAATGGCTTATTTCAATTCTAAGTGGGAAATTTTTAAAGAAAGAATCTGAATTGATGGCATGCAAGAGACCCAAGTTAAAACCCACTGAAGCCATACTGAGCAGGATTACACAGGTATAACACCTGGCTGTGTAGTCAGCACAGACTCCTTTCTAAGCAACAAGAAGTAGAGCACAGAGAGCTAAATTTGGTGTCAGATATTTAGGGACATTTATTTCAGCTTTCATCACAGGGCAAGGAGGAAGATATCCCATGTTCACCATAGTGTAGTTTTTCACTGAAACACAATGAAAGACCTTGCAAGGACATTTTAAGCTTCGAGCTTTCGGTTGCTGTATCATAATAGATGGATTTTTATTTTTTTTGCCAACAGAAAGGTTTTTTTCAGCTTGCTGATTGCTTCCTCAGCATCACCAGAGAGTGGCTGACTAATGAAGGGGTCGAGACACTTGGAGCTCTGCACTGACTTGGAAAATACCAGGAAGAATCCCCTCAGGAGCTGAGGTAGTGCATCATGCTCACTTGCATGGGATCATGCATTGATGATTGCCATCTGAGACTGGAAATACACTTCTTTTGCTGCCTCACAAGGCACCTGCAAAACCCTCAATTTGCTCTGAGTGGGGAGTAGTTCACCTATTCCCATCACCCTGAAAGATCTCACCTCACAAGTGAGGAGGACATCATGGCACAGATGAACAGCAGTCCTTAGATTCTGTATGGAATTTGTATCAGTGGCTTTGTATGAGTCTCTCCAGGAGTGAAGAGAGAAACTTTGCATTAAATTCAACAGGAAGATGTCCCCCAGCCTCACTTCATCCTATTTGTGTTGCAGAGACATGATAGCAAATCCCATGGCTAGAGACTATTGTATTTGAAGCCCCTGGATATTTGGCACATACAGATATTCCCTTACTATCTTGTTAAGCAATGAGTACTAACTCTGTCTCTTTATGGGCAACATTAAAATGTATTTATAATTTTTCTATTTCTAAGTATGCAATATCTTTAAGAAAAAAATAGTAATTTCTAGTATAAGAAGTGGTAGAAAAATAGTAAGTTTTAGATCATGGATGTTCAGATGTTGCTTTTGAGGTTACAGAATTCCTAAGCAGAGGGAACATTATATTTATGTGTGTGTTTGTATATGTGCACACACACACACAGAATCACTAAGTTAGGGGTTGGAAGGGACCTCAAAATACCATTGAGTCCAACCCTCCCTGCCAGAGCAGGGTCACCTGCAGGAGGTCACACAGGAACACATCCAGGTGGGTTTTGGATGTCTCCAGAGAAGGAGCCTCCACAACCTCCCTGGGCAGCCTGTGCCAGTGCTGTCACTTTCACAGTAAAAATTTTTTTCTTCATGTTTATGAAGAAAAAATCACACACACATATCAATATGTCCTTCAACTGAGGCAAAAATAAATCTAAATGGTTCGTAATATGTTTTGTAATGAACCCTTTAGAAAAGCCTTTGTTATATTTTTAGTTTTATTTAAACTGAAGCTTTATAAAGTTTCTATACCTGTTAACTCTGCTGTTCAAAAAACCCCTGGGGAGAAGTTCAATGAGGAAGGACAGCAGTTGCTGATCCCATTTTCTTCCAGATTAACCTGGATTTAAGCAGCAGATAACTAAAAAAAATAAGTAAAATAATAAAATTAAGGGTCATAAATTACGTTTTGTCCGAAAGGGCTCTTAAAATGCTTTATAGACTCTACACACAGATCACTCCATCAGTCACCAAAAGCAAGTACCTCTGGGATGAAAAGCAACAACTGTTGCACGGGGCACGGCAGAGGAGAGGAAGTGAGGAATACCAGCACATCGAATTGCAATTGCAGGGGGAATTTAGGTAGGAAGAATGTAATTACCCCGTTTGGAGCCTGGCCAGACCACGAAGGTTAACATCTTATAAAGAGCCCTATGAGAATTTTAACAACCCCTTGTGCTCAGGACCTTTAATTTATATGAGCCCTGAAGGAGCAAGGCTAACAGCTCTGCCCAACTGGTTTCGTATGCCACTAGAGGAAGGAGGGGGGAAAAAAAAAATAATAAATAAAATCAAGTTCTTGTTGTTCTCTGTGGTTTCCACCAAATTATTAAGCTGATTAATACTGCTTGGTCTGAGATATCTGATGAAAATGAAGTAGAAAGCAATGGGATTGAAAGCTGCAGTCAAGAGCAGTTCTTACTGATCCTTCAAAAGTCCCAAGTCCCCATAAAGAAAGCATTCAGGATTATCCCAGCAGGTATAGCAAAAAATACTATAAAGAGACACAGATAGGAAGATAGTATCAGAAATACTTATTCCCCCTCCAAAAGCAACCTCTGAGAAAGAGCAAGAAACTGAAGCACATATATACCTATAAAGACATTGAAATAACCAATTTTCACCAATTGCACTTTTGAATATATCATATGTGTGCATTTTCTTCCTTTTTGCTCAAATAATACTAAGTTAAAAGCCACAATGAAATAAGAAAGATAAGCAGGTAGGAAGAATCATAAGAATGCAGCTCATCTTACTTTTTTTACTGAGACCTTTAAGCAATAATTGAAAAAAAAAAAAGTAGACTTGCTTCCAAGTTTCCTTCCTTTTCCTCACTATCAAGTGAGGCTATAATGGAGCATAATTTTCACTCTCATTGAACCAAAAGCACTCAGAGCAAATTCCAAGAGCCAAATACTCTGATTTTGTTTACATTATGGATCCATACCCCAACAGAAGTATCTTATTTCTTCAACCAGGTTACACACAATTTAGAGCCACTGAACTTTTTTACCCCAGTAGCGTCATGTGATGCACCACAGATATTTTAACTTCACTGTTCTTAAACCCACAGGGTTGCATTTTATTTGCTTTTGGTTAGCTCAAGTTTGCACCAGGTATGTGTAATCATAAAAGCATCTATAAGATTTTTCTCTTCAAGACCCATGTTTGCTCCATCTTACAACCAGAATTACTCCTTAGGATGCAAGAAGCTGGGATAGAAGGAACAATGAGTGGTTTCTCCAAACCAAGCCACTTGGGGTTGTAAATATTCCTTGGGTGCAGCAGAGATGCTGTATATCACATGGCCAATGCTACTGCTGCAGAAGGGTTGTGATTTATGCTAATGAGAAAAGCCACCTTGACCAAGGGAAAACAAAGGACACAATAGTTCAGTGCTGATGCAGATTTTGAACATTAGGGTTAAGTTTCACAGGAAATACCAAAGACCAGTGGTTCCAGGAATCTCACCATGCTGGTACAGAGCTGGGAGTCTTGACTGGAGAGATGTCAGGCAGAGGCACAAATCACTTACGAGTGATTTGTACCATGCAGTTTTATCCCAGGTCTTAGCAGCTCTCCCGTGTTCTCTGGGGAAGAGGGGACCATCCCCACTTAGAATCACAGAATCCTAGAACTGGCTGGGTTGGAAGGGACCTCAGAGCTCATCAAGTCCAACCCTTGATCCACTCCCGCTGCAGTTCCCAGCCCATGGCACTGAGTGCCACATCCAGGCTCTTTTGAAATATCTCCAGGGATGGAGAATCCACCCCTTCCCTGGGCAGCCCATTCCAATGGCTGATCACCCTCTCCAGAAAGAAATTCTTTCTCATGTCCAACCTAAACCTCCCCTGGCACAACTTGAGACCTCTTGTGCCCTCTTGTCTTGCTGAGAGTTGCCTGGGAAAAGAGCCCAACCCCCCCTGGCTCCAACCTCCTTTCAGGGAGTTGGAGAGAGTGATGAGGTCTCCCCTGAGCCTCCTCTTCTCCAGCCTCAACACCCCCAGCTCCCTCAGCCCTTCCTCACAGCACTTGTGCTGGATCCCTTCACAGCCTCCTTGCTCTTCTCTGGACCTGCTCCAGCACCTCAGTCTCCTTCCTGAGCTGAGGGGCCCAGAACTGGACACAGGACTCAAGCTGTGGCCTCCCCAGGGCTGAGCACAGGGGCAGAATCCCTTCCCTGGACCTGCTGGCCACGCTGTTCCTGAGCCAGCCCAGGATGCCATTGGCCTTCTTGGCTACCTGGGCACACTGCTGGCTCATGTTCAGCTTCCTACAGAGGATCCACAGACCACCATAATAGCAGGAACACCCTTGGAAAAGCACATCAGTCAGGTTTCTATGGAAGGTCACCACACAGGAGTGCTCCTTGGTGGTGCATGGGAGCTGTAAGGGATGAGTTATCTTGCTAAAAGTTCATGTTTTAGGAAGGCTTAGCACTGAACTGGTGGGATCCTCTCCTCCCCAAACAGCTCTGGGACATACTTCAGATGTTTAGGAACCTCATTTTTTACTGACTTTCAAGATTAAATGAGCTTTTCTGAGTCCCTAAGAACTAGATTTTGAAAAGCATTGAGGCACATACAACATTTTCACCCATGCACATCCCTCCTGACTGCTGAACATTTAGGAAAACCCGCCCCACCTGTGGGTCCTTGCTATGTTCAAAGATGACCAAATCCAACACTGCAAGTTCTTTGAAAGGCCACAAAAGGCAGAAAAATTCATTCTTTATGAACTCAGAACTCGGTACAGAAGACACAGAACTGCTCTGGTTGAAGGTCTGAGTTCAGTCCATGGAAACTAATGAAAATAGGTAGATAAGTTTAAGGGATAATGTGTCCTTTTGAACATAAAAAAAATCACTGGTCTAAGTTACAAACTCATTTCTTGTCCTTGTCTACTACCTAGAGGTCATGTCAGCTTGTTGGCAACAGCAGTGACTGGAGAAGTGGATTTATTTCTTCAATCACACTCTGGAAATTATCATGTCTGTAAGTTAAGCTGATGCTTTCAACTTTTTGACTAAACAGGGTTCAAAAACCACGATACTAACTCTGTTTTCATACTTACTAAGTGCTCTCCCCCTCCAAGGAGGAAACCTGTGCTTGTATGTGTTGCTTTCAAGCCATTCATGCCTCACCTTGCAAATGCTACTGAAGAACTAAAGAAAATGCTACACAGGTAAAGATAAAACATAAACCCCCCTACAGTCAGACAGCTCCAGGCTGGATTTAGGAGTTGCCATCAGGCTCCCATGCAGAAGTTCCATGATGAAACAAGCAAGGTATTAGTTGTTTGGAGGTTTGGATTTTTTTCATAAAATGTGATTTTATAGATTTTGTGGGTTCAAAGGCTTTTAGAAAGTAGGCTGGTTGTTAACATCTGTGTCATGAGCATTTTCTGACTAGAAAATATAGCCAAAGGCATTCTGGCTAAAGACTCTTGGAGAAACATCTATGGTATCAAAACGTAAGTAAAATATTTTTCAAATAAACAACATGAAAAGAGTATTTGTGTGATTTGAAGGGTCACATGGCACACCAAGGAGCCTTTTTTGTATTTCTCTAATACAGATGCAGCACACTCTCCCACAGGCACAATAATTAAACCCCACCACCTACTTGTTTGCTTTGAGGTATCGAAAATAACAAAAACCCAGGGGGGAAAAAAAAAAAAGAAAAAAGAAAAAGAGTGTATTTTGCCCCATTGGTTAAAGTGAACAAAAGTGGCCATGTATCTTAACACCTGGGAAAAGTCAGGGCATGCACAGCTGGCTGCGAGCTGGTCACACATTCCTGAGGTTACAATTACCAGCAGTGTTCTCAACCCAGGCTCACTGACAAGCAGTTGCAGATGGCCAAAATACTTCTGTATGGAAATAGCTTTACTCAGCAAAATCTTAGAAAAATAACGTATCAATAGGAGCACTTGTATATGTAGATATAGCACTTTCTCAGTGATGTTTTCTTCAGCTAGCCCCCAGGTCATGTCACACAAACTGAAAACAGGAAATCTTTTGTGTTGCACATCATGTGTATCTGTCATTTGGTACCAGCGTATCATTTACCCCAACAAGTCGCCTTCCAACGTAGTTAAAGTAGGGAAACACTATCAGCATGTCAGGTTCTGTTCCCAGCTCTGCCAACAGCCAGCCCTCTTCTCAATACCCCACTTTAATGAGGGGACAAACAGCCATGAGAGGGCTCTCATTTGGGTACAAATAACTTAAAAAACCACAGTCGGGTTTTCTCCGGTGATGGCTTTAAAAAAAAAAAAATAAAATGCCCGAGATCAAAATAAAATCTTCCCTGGTGTTTACTGAAACAATCAAAATTCAAGCTGATAAACTTCCTGTTTAGATATGAGAATATCAAATGAAGTTTACAAGGTTTTGTTTGCAAAGAACTAAAGTACTTCTTCAGTAAGGTGATGGGGTGATATTTTTTGTGAGGCTGAAAGCATGGACACTTACTATAGGGGAAAGGAAAGCATCTGTCAAGGGTATTAAGATACAGAAGGAAAATAATATTTTAGTGCAACACAGAATATATTTTCAATTAATTTTTTTCAAATTTCTGTTTAGCAAAATCAATACGAGAAACCCCACTGTAAAAATTATCAGACTTTACCAAGTCTTCATCAGTCACACCAAGACCACCAGAGCCAGCAGCAGGGTAAGAAAAATCAACTGAAATTTAAATTAGGGGACTGAGGTCTATCTGCACCTTATTCTAACTTTATTCTTATAGAAAAAGAACTCTTGTTATTTTCCCAATGGAAAATATGCTGAAATTGCATCAAGGTGGGACTATAAACATTTAAAAAAATTCTCTCAATAAGAGGCACTGTAGAAGAACAAATAGAGAAGAGTCTTGCTCCTGTCTGCTGTGATTAGTACAGACCAACAGAGGAACATCTTTATGCACATGACCAGCAAGACCAAAAGGTCACTCTGGTGTTCCCTTACTATTTGCTATAAAACTTGCATCTTTAAACTGGTTTTGCATATGTTTTTCAGGTATTATGCATACCTTGAAGTCAACAAACCACTAATTAGACTTTGAATCACTCAGTATAAACTCCCATTTTTTTGACCCAAAGCAGCCCAAAGTAGGGAAGACTTCTCCCAAACTTCTGGCTTTCCATTTTACTGGGCCTTACACTGCAGTCCTGGAGACAGAGAAATCTTCCTTGGGGAAGATGAGGGAATTTTGCCATAGTAAAGTGTGAAAGGTCAGACCTATTGTACAGCAACAATCCTGACACTGTCTTAGAATTATAAAAGTTTGCACATATTTCAACTCATTATTAAAAATATCTGGAAATAAAATACTAAATGTGATTCCCAGTTTTGCAGGTTAGCAGCAGTGAATATGCCAATGCCTCTTGAAAGAGAATTAGTTGTGAGGCAAATCTGAACTTGCATATTCCCTTCTGTATATTCAGCTTTTTAAAGATTATTTTATTCAGCTTGTAACTACCAGCACAAATGCTGATTCTAAATATATCTGCTGAACTCTAAATGACTTCTGTTTATAGAAATAGGACACAACAAGCTATTAAATCTTCCTTACAACAAACTGTGCTATGCCAAAATACTTGCTTCAGATTTTTAAGCCAGAGTTAAAAGACTTAGACTGACAAGCAGAAAAAACCTGGTTAAGACACCTATTATAGAAATGTATTTTATCAGTTAAATCCTTCCTTACCTGCACTTGATTTTAGCTGTATTTATTCTGCATACACACAAATTAAAAAACAAAATTAAAAAATCTAGTGGTGCTGGAAACCTTCATTACTTCAAATGATCTGAGAAAACAACACAGCACTTTCTTGCTATATGTAGCATGCAAATAAATTCAGAAGAAACAGAACTTACAACAGTAATAAACAAAACCTGTACAACTTTCAGCAACTTGAAGCAGTGGAGAGTCATACATTACAGTCCTGAGGACAAAAAGTTCATAATTAGGCAAAAATCCACCCATTAACCATTAGGGTCATGATCATTACAGGAAAAATGCAACAGAGGGAGCAGAGCTTTGGGTTCCAGCCCCCTCTTAATCTCTGCATCTGGCCCCAGGTTGATTGAGCTGTTTCTTCAGTTTCCATAATCCACAAGTGGTTGGTGTAATATCAACTGTTTTCAGGTTCCACAGAAAAGCCCACTGAGAGTGTAAAATACAACAATTCTAAAAGTCCAGCACCCATTTTTATTGCTGTTCTAGTTGGTGCATAACCACATTTACTCATTTGCAAGCATAGACCAAAACTGGAGCTTCAAATCTACATTTCCTAAAGCAGTTGGCAGAATTCTCAGTTCCTCAAATGCTATTGTAAATAAAAGCATAGAAGTTACAGCTCTCATAAATGGCAACAGGATCTTGGGCAGGCAGTTCTGAAAAAGATTATTTTGAAGCTGAATGTGAAGTTTAAATTGCAGGAATCAAGGAAATGGAGGCAACTACCTAGTGGGAGAACTATGAATTTTTCTGATGAAGGAACATTTTGGCAGAACCATGTCTACACAGTTTCACATGTCTCAGTCAGTTAACAGGTTCTAAATTATATACACCTAAGCTGTCAGGGAAATCAAGGATTTTTACTGACTAACCAGTAATCAAACTGCCTGCTTAAACTGAAGAAGAGAAATCTGACAGCAGGTTGTTTGAAACAATCTATTTATTACAAGTCAGTTTTGGCCAAGACTTACAAGAATCAAACCTAGATCTGTTCTACTCGGCTGAAAACATTTGCCCATCAACAACTATTCTATAGGAAATAAACTCAAATTATTTCCAAAAGACTCTTCCTTCCTTTCCACTCTTTTGAAGTGAGATGACAGGACTCTTTTAAAGGTACTTAAAATACAAGAGGGTTCCTCCCTTTTTCAACTGAGATATTCTCCTACCCTTCATCAAGAGCACTATCATTTAACTAACATAAACAGTAGAAGGCTAACAAGGAAAATAATAAAGAGGTAACATCTTTATGTTAACTTAAATAATTTTTCCTAAGTATTTTTTAAATGATCCAAAAATAGGCTCTGCTGGCATTAGAAATAAGGTAGAACCTCAGTTTTACCACTGGAATTTTATTACTGGGATGACCTGACAAGTGAAAGTTCATACAAAAATGCTTCATGCAGTGTTCCTCTACCAAAACGCCTGCTCCTTGGGAGTATTTTAATTTGAACAGGCATTTTAAGTGCCGAAGCAAAAATATGGGTGATCTAAAATATCTAAAAAATGCAATGATTCAATTAATGGTGAGTAACTCCATGCATGAATGAACAATTTGACCTGGACTCGAATACAGGATTTTAATAACGCAGCTGCCATGTTCACCGGTCTCTACATTTCCTGAAAACTAATCTGCCAAAAAAGTCATACAGTATTAATCTTCTACACTTCCGTTCTTGGAGGGCTGAGTTAGTAATGCTCCACCATCACATGTTATTTCATTGAAAAGCCACATTTTTAAGAATATTTACAGATACTGTAATTCTAAGACAGATTGCCAGTTGAAGAACTACTGTTATCACCTTGGAGCAGCTGAATGGCAGGTCCAGGTTTCTAGGTCAGTTCAGGCACCAAATATTTTTAAATACTTGGTGGGTTTTTTCTAGGTATATATGGTGTTGCATCTGCAGTTTTCAAGTTTTTCCAAGTTTTATTTTTTCCAAGAGGCTGTCAGAATGGTAGCTTTTCTGCCTTTCCAACCCTCAGTAGCACACTGCATTTGTCATAAGACATAGGTAAAATAAAGGAACTAATATTAAAATTATTTTCACATAAAACAACTAATTCTATTCACTCAACAAGAACCTCTCCTGCACCACCTGTCTAGTACTATCCCAGTGGCACTGATGGACCAAACTAAATATGCTCTGGAAAAGCTTCACCTATACCAACCAACTTCATTTGGAGTTCATATGAAATGTGCCCGGGCCCTTCAGCAGTTTTTTTCTGTAGAGATACAAATAGAGAAATAACCTTTGAGCAAAACCAAAGTGAAGCTTTCCTTGCCCGAGTAGTTCAGCCCAATGAAATAATAAAGAAAATTACTGATGTGCAAAAACACAGCGGGTTGATGAAAGACCACAGCAATGTCAGATAAACGTTTACAACTTCAGAGAAAAAAGTGATTTAAAAAATAAGTAAGAATTCTGGAACTGCAGATGACAGCAGCATCAACAGTTAATATTTAATCATGCTATTGTGAGAATGTTCAGTAGTGGAAGACAGGATTAACATATTGCTTTAAAACATTCCATTACTTTCTGCATCTGTTTACTGATAATAAAAGAAACAGCTGTTCTAAATGTAACATTAACAGGTGTACACCGTTCATTTGAGATTTTTAAACAATAATTCTCCCCCGTTTCCTCCTCCACTAGTTTGAAATGACATTACCAACACCCCTCCTATTAGCTTACACAATTAACTCGTAATTGTTTAACCTCTCTGCATGTCCAACAAAACGTATACATGTGGAGTTAGCTTCCTTCTCATTTTGTGCAAAAGGCTCTGTTCCTCTGCAGTGCACATCCTGAACTAATGCACCAGATGTGTCCCATAAAATGGTTGGTCACACTATTCAGCAGCTTTCCTTTAGCAACTGTTCTATATCAAATTTACTGTAAAAAAAGCATCGTAATTATGAAGTAACACTGTATCAAATTCACAGACGTAATATCTCGCTACGTTTAGTTAAACTATGAATGATAATTGAGCTTGAAATTGTATATTTACTTTAAATAAGTCCTCCAAATCATCTGCAACAATGTGTGCTTAATTCGAAGCCATTAACAAAAGATTTAACATTTCCACATTTATACTCTCCATAGTTTCAGATATGATACTCCATACTTTGAGAGAGAGAGAGAGAGAATGAGAAAAGAAAAGCAATTTCTGATAGCTCTCATTTTTGTAAAATTAAATGATACACCTTAATTTTCTTAAAATTGTGAACCCAGGCTGTTAAATGCTGAGCACAAAAGAAACAAAAAATTCAAAATCCTTCAATGCTGTTGCAACAAAAAAATATCAGTTTATAGGTTTAATAAAAAAAACCCTTAAAATCCCACCAGCCCAAAACCAGACTTGCTTTATGCAAGATAAAACAAGCTCTGAAGGCTAAATATGAGGAAAAAAACAAAACCAAACCAAAAAGCTGGTCTTTGATGGTTACTTTCATGAAAGAAATACTGATACCTCTGTAGAAAAAATACTGGAAGGATACTATTCGCATAAATTGAGACCAAAGACTGGGTGCTTGTATAACTAAACAGTGTGTTGCTTGGGATTGTTGATTCTGTTGCTAGACAGTTTAATTACTCCATATTAGCATATGGAAATACAGAAAAGACCATTTTAACAAGTCACAAAATATACAGATTTTACTGTTGCCAATACCTTCCTAAGTGCTCCTAAAATAAGCATTCCTCTGTTTTTGCTATTATATGAACAGCTAGTTACCATACAAAGTGAAGAAGAAAATCCACAGAAATATTCCAAATCTTTTCACACATAGTCCTTACCTGAGAGAAAGCAGAAAATCTTAATCATTAAGATCCCTAATCCATTCCAAAAAGTAACACGTAAAAGACACTACCTCCATTTCACACTTATATTCACATGGAAGGAAAACTAATTCTGTTTTTCATGAGAATTTCCTGTATTTAGAAGAAAATTTCTGTTGACTAAACATGAAGCCATAGGAATGGTTTCCTATGCCAAGGATAAGCAACTTCTCAGAACCGAGGCGAGATGGACGCTTGAGCTGCAAACACACCCTCAGAACTTAAGCTTCTTAAGCCAACCATACACATGATCATCTGAAATATTAAAAGCTGTGTACAACAAAAAGTGGGTTTTTTCAATTTTTTATCATAAGAGCAGGCTTTAGCCCAATTATGAGCCAGAGAGCACTGCTACGTGCATGATTTGGGAAGACAAACATGCACACCAGAGCGAGCAGCAACACTTTGGCCTCTGGTGACTGAAAGCAAAAAAGGAGCCATGGTTGCTCGTGGACAACCTCAGACCCCTCCTTTCAAGCGGTCGGAATTGTACAAAAAAAAAAAAAACGCCAGCAGAGGGCAGTGCAAATACTAAAAGTTCCCTGAAATGCCCTGCTCCAGAGGAACACTCAGGGTTGGAAGGCAGTGCCGGGGTAGGGCCATGGGCAGCCTCTGTGCTTGCTGCCCACCTGAGGCGGGAGGTCAAAGACAACTCCAACTCTCCTCATTTTTGTTACACGTTTTAGGTTTTCGTTTCAAACAGCCCCCACACATCTGGGACTGACTGACTGTGGGGACAGGCCTGGTGACCCAAGAGCTTTGTGGGGTTCGTGGCTTGAGGAAATCTCTGAGAAACACCCGAGCGGCACCCGCTGCCCATACAGCCAGCGACATTTTTTTCCAGAAGCATTAAATCACATTTGATTCCTCTTAAACTTGCAAATCTAGAACTGAGGTACTTGTCTGGTTTAGGTAAGGAACAAAGAATGGATGAGTCACCAGAAATATCAGTAAGATCACCTCTAGAAACAGAGAATCCCATTCCTCTGTGCCCATGCTGGATACAGCCAGGAAAGGCCCACCCCACCTCAAGCCACCTCACACCAGCACAGCACAGGAACAACTCACACTTTCAGCTTGCACCCCAACCCCCAGCAAGGAGACAGCCCCAAAACTATGCTCAGCACCCAACAACACCCCAATAACCCCCAGAGACACAAAACAAACCGTACAGATGTGCACCTAAGCCATGGATCCCCAGGAGCCCTCTGAGGTAGGAGGCAGCAAAATGGAGCCGGGGGGAAGAAGAGAGGCGCCAGCTCCCTGCTGCACCCACACCTGGCACCAGTTTGCTCCCAGGGCCCCTCAGCTTGTTACCGCTTGTTACCTCAGCTTTGTTACCCACCACTTGTTACCTCAGCTCAGGGTCTGAATCCCTATTAAAAAACTCGTCCTCTACTAAGCAACACTACTGTGGCATGAAAGCACTCAAATATTGATGCCAGTCTTACCAAAGATACTTGCATTTGCACCAGTACCTATAAGAAACAGCTCTTTTATCTTTCAGAAAAAAATACTAATTATTAATCTCTTTATATTCCAAACTAAGTAAAAGCAGTGCACATATTCATTTAAGTTCCAACAAACCTCATTTGGCCACCAGTTTCTGCTCTACAGCTTGCCTGGGGCTTTTCTCACTGCAACTAAACCACTCTCTAAACTCTCACAGTTTGCATCCAAACAAGAATAAAAATAAACAAACTATAACCTTCTGAATCCACCTCAAGGCTGGGATCCTGTTTCCCCCTCAGAGCCAAAAGTCACGTCTCCTTCCTGTGTCTCCATCCACCTTCTCACTTCCATTCTAAAAATTCACATCTTCTGCACCGAGTGACATTTACAGCCAAGGAGTGCCCAGCTTCCCAGTGACATTCTCATCTTGTGCCTTGCTTACTGGTTAGGTTTGCAAAGAGCCAGCTTGTGTCCTCTGATCATCCCTCCTCTCTACCCCCATCCGTCCCCATCTCACCCTTCTTTAATCAGAGTTATTTATTTATGCTCACCTCTTCAGGCTTCCTTCATGTAGCAGTCAATATCAAACTTTCTCCTCCTCCAGAAGGAGACATTTCTCTCCCAGTTTACACTTAAATACCCCCACCTGGCATTCACTTGATGTCCTCCAGCTGTTGCCAACCTGACCATTCACACCTGCATGGCAGAGGTGGGGAACAGCAACAGAGGAGTTTGCACTTTCCTCTTTGGTTTTGCTCCTTGAGCAGCTGTGAAGGTTTCACATCTAAATGTGAAGCAAGCACCTTGTTTGCCACCTACATCTTAGCTCAGGCCTTTGCACCACTCTTCCACCTGCCAGAAGGGATAAGAAACAAAACTGCTTCCATTCTTCGTCCTCTAAGCCTTCTTTTTTGTGCCTCCTGGGCAAAACCTGCTTTTATGTGCTGAAGTTCAGGCTGCCTTTCAGCTATCTGGGGCACAAGGTACACCCAGCTTGCTGTCAAGAACATCCCCCCTGAGCAGTTCACTCCAAATGTGCACGTAGATGAACTCACCCTAAAACTAACAGAGCTACTTTGAGGCAAACACACTATAATTAATGGTGGCAGCTGCTTAAAATGAGCACTGTGAGTAAATATGACTGCAACAGAGTGTAGTTAGGTTTCCTAAACCGACTTTTCTTTTCTCCAGTTTGAAGTTATAAACCTCCTTTCTATCTGAAAAGATAAAAGATCCCTTAAGGCACAAAATAATCACCTTTCAGTGTGGAATTTACACGTTGTCATGGATTGCTGTGATGCACTTAGTGCACCAGTTCAGCACTGTTTGATACAGAGCAACAGATGAGTAATTTTCATTTTTTGAATTGTACATTTGCTTGTCTGGTCTTCTCCTCCTCCTGTCCACCAACTTTCAGCAACCTTCAGCCACTTACCTTGCAGCCAGAGAAACACTGCAGAGCTGGGGCCCACCACATTTTCATAGTGCCAAAATTTGCCAACAACTGGAAATGGACAGGAATTTTCAGGTGACCTTTCTTGAAACTTTGAAAGCACAGTCTTCCAGAGACATTTTATCACTGGATACAGATTTTTTTTTACAGAAAAAGGCTACTGCTTGAAGTAAGGGAGTAAACATTATGTTCTGGTAGAAAGAGAATGAACAAGTTTCCCACAATCAGTAGCTCTCTCTGTAGCAGACTTTGTCCAAGCCACATTCTCCTGTTTGGAGGATTGCTTCTGTTTCCCACCCCCAGTTTGTGTATAGCATGGCACCAACACACATGTATTGGCATCTGCTTTCAGTGCCAACTTCTGCTCCTCTGATTCTAATCCTTTTATCTTACAAGTCACTGGTCAATTTTTGCTGATCTGAAATTTTAATAGTGTATTACAAAGTCACTTTTGTAAGATAAGATTAAAAATTCTCTGAATTATATGCATAAAGAAAAGCTTTTTGGAGACTGGACACCAGGCCTTCACTAGTTCAATATAAGAGCTAGAAAATTTCAAACAGAAATACAACACCATGAAAGTATAACTATAATAACTGCATATGGCAATGCCACATTTAAATACCTACAGCTCTCTGGCACTTAACTTGTGTCTTTAGTACAATCAGCTTTGCCAGGTTCTGTTGAAAGCAACTTCAAATCATTTAACACCTAAAACATTTTGACATACTGGTATCTTCTAAACATGCAGCACTAAGAAAAACAACAAATCAATTGAGAATATTTCTTTAATAAATTCTTTTCAAAAATAGTAACAAGTTGTTTCTCTACAGTATTTATTTCCAGTTTTCAAATAGTATTTGAATTTAAATAATAATAGTGTCTAGGAGGTGAACATACAGGAGTGAAAAGTTATTATACAACAGCTTTGCACAAAACATACTGAAATTATAGAGTAATGATCAAAATTAAGCAAGAGAAATATGATTCCAAACAAAATGTTCCATTTACTGAATAATTTCCATGGAGTTGTTCTTGTCAGCCTCTGGAATATCTGTTAAGTGATGAAAAAAAGGACGGCCATGAACACAGCCTTTAGTTTCCTTTCCAAGCTGTTGCTTCATCCTGTAAATTGTGTTTTGTACATCTTCTTTTGACAAATGTAAGGGCAGCTGCCGAGCTAAACGCACTGCTTCTCCCTGTGGAAAGGGAAAACAAAAACAAAACCCAAAATTGTTTTAAGTACCACTTTTTAACACATTAACCTGGGGCTACCAGAAAGCAGGAATCAAACACTGACTGTTTAAAGGTCACTTCTTCTCTTTTCTGATGATAAATAGTCCAAATCCCAGAACCCCAATTGTAAGTCTAAACATATGTTATTGGTCATTTCACACACAGTCAGTCTCCTGGTCATGTCTGCATTCTCTTTTCTTTTGGGGTTCACATTTGCAAGATGCTTTGTGTTTCTGAATATCTTGCTTCCTGTTGGCACCAGCATCAGTTGAAGATGTTTACTGGTTGACAAGACACATTCTTCACCATAAACTTCAGAACTAGCATAAATGAAGTCACATGGTCAGCTAAACAAAGTTTTAAAAATCCTATGGTGAAATTTTAGACTAATGTGGTATTAACTATTATTGTCTATCCAGTTATTCTTGCATCCAGTTATCTCAGAGTACTAGAAAGCAGACATCACTGCTGAACATAATTACAGAATCACTGAATGTTAGGGTTGGAGCTCATCTAGTCCAAGCCCCCTGCTAGGGCAGATTGAACAGGATGGCATCCAGGTGGGTTTTGAATGTCTCCAGAGATGGAGACCCCACCACCTCCCCAGGCAGCCTGTGCCAGTGATCTGCTACCCTGAAAGTAAAGAAGTTCCCCCTTGTGTTCCTATGTTCACATCTGTGCACCTTACCTCTTGTTCTGTCACTGGGCACCACTGAAAAAAAAAATGGGCCCTATTGTTCTGACACCCATTTTTTAGGTATTATTTATAAGCATTGATAAGATCCCCCCCTCAGTCTTCTCCAGTCTAAAGAAGGCCTGAGTCCTTCTGCCCTTCCTCAGGAGAGTTGTCTTAGTCCCCTAATCAGCTTTGTAGCACCAAAGAAATCAAGAAACTTCAAAACCAAGTGGTCAGCTTTTCTGTTTCCTCCTCCAAGATGGACTTTCCTGCCACCACTTTCTCTCCTTTACTTCAGTAATGTTGCCCAGACAAAAATACATTTGGCCTATATCTGAATCCTCTCATTTTCTATCTCTGGGGTTTTCTCACACCCTTCCAAGTGGAAAAAAGGACTATTCTCCACCTAGGAAGGCTGCTTCTTTAAGCATTACCAAGTTCTTTCTTCTGGGTCTACCAAAAGACAACAAGAGCAGCAGACATGCTGCCTGTTCAAACATGAAATTTAAAATAAAAGTTGCAATTCTGAACATGGCAGTGAATGGCATTTCCAGTGTTTACCCCCACAGAATGGTGAAAAAATTCAGTGTTTATTTTCACAGCATTTTTTTTCCACTATGTCAGCCATAACTTTCTAGTTATTATGCATTTCCAGCTACTGTCACTGCTGCCCAAACATCATCTTTTTAACAGTTCCTAACAGAAAAAACATTGCTCCTAATAAGCCTTCTCTTGATGGTATCTTCATATATACCTTTAGATGTATGTATATGTGGGTATCTATATTTGTCTGTATATAGGCATATGCATCTCTCTCTCTCTCTCTCTGTGTATATATAAATATATATACACACACATATATATATAAACCAACTTCATCTCACTCAATCTGACTCATAGGTATTTTTAACTAGAAATAAAGCATCTGCCTCCAAACCAAGTGGCAAATCATTCCTGTCTCAATACTTATTTCATCTCTTCTTTAAGCTTTTTTCACAAATACATGGGATTGGTTCAGTACAGTTCACAACAGAATCACTTGCCCCAAAGGTAGCTTTAAATTTATTGCCCCAAAAAGACAGGGAAAGATTTATAAAATTGATGTTTAAATGATAAACCACGCATTCTGCATAAATGCCTAAGTCCCATTTTGAAGTAGGCCAGTTCAAGAAAGAATGTTAGCAAATGTAAGAAGAGACTTAACATATATTTCAGTAACCTTTTTGAGAGAGAAATCTTAAGAATTGGGATTAAAGACAGCATTAACCATTTGGTGATTCTATGATTGGTGAAGCATCTATACAAGAAGTGATAGAAAACTACTATTGTAGTTTTAACTAGAAACAGCTTTAAGCAGTAACATGTACATTAATTGTCTCTGAAACTTCACACTCATGGTTGTCTCTGGATGGACAATTTTATTCTATATGAATAGCAAATATTAATAAGACATTCCAATTCCAACAGCTCCATAATAACTTGTGTGAAAAAACAGAGGCATATGGAGTTCACTGTATATAAGACTTCATTTCTTTAATTCAATGTCAATTTCAGTGACAGCTTTTCTGACAAAAGTATCCATTTGTCTTCCTCTACCTTTTATTCAAATGAATCATAGGAATTTTTCTTCTTTAAGTGGAAATGATGATTCTCCTTTCCAAAGTAACTTCTATTTAGAAGAGAACTGCATTAATTAAAACAGAAAGCTGAAGGAAGATTTTCAGGCTGTTTAAGGATTTATTAAAAATTTAGCTGGCCAATACTTAAAAGTAAACTTCTGTCTTACCTCCAAATAATTTATCACTTTGAGAGGTCTACATTCATATACTTCCTTTGCATTTCCAATAACTACTGCAGTCAAAATTTCTTTCAAATCAGAAATACCATAATATGGCACACACTGTGCCATCCCTTCTATTTCCAGATGACTTTCTGCCACGGAAGCACCTGAAAATACAAAACCAAACCAGTAATTATGATTTCTATGCTGGAGCAATTCAGAGAAAATTGAACTGATGTAAAATCACTTAGTAAATTGGTCTCACAAATCCAATGCAATTAGAAAACTTTCTTTGCTCTTTCTGTGGAGCATAAAGCATAAAGAATGTATTTGTTCAGTGCTTCACTGTGATCACGTGTGCTTACTCATATCAAAAATGCCTCAGCTGAATTTAATCCAAATCCTAGCTGGCACTGTTTAAATGCTTACAACATTCTGGAGCATTCCCACTTTTAAGCATTGCTTTAATTAAAGCTTCTATGGTTTAATTAAACATATGAAATAAAAAGCTAATAATAAAATACAATTTTGTTTGAAAAAATTGAGACTGAGTGTTGGCACTATTTTCTGTATTTAAACTTCTGTAGAGTGCAAATGTTATCATAACAACTTTAGCTTCTACTGAAATAAAAAGCAGTTTTTTCTCCTACAACAGCAAAGGAAGAACTCAAGGCCATATTATTAAAGGTTCTGTGACAGACTTCATGCTATGATTCACATGGTACCACTGCTGCAGGAGGTACCACTCTGAATAGAAATGCTGAATAAAACATTTAAGCAACCTTCCCAACAAAATACCCTTTCAGTCTTTGAGATTTCACTTCTTATTCCTGCTGCTTGCAAAAACATTTAATGAAATTGCTACTGTAGAGCTGACTTGACTTCTCCCTGTCAGAAGCCAGAAGTAGGGGTTGGTCTCATGGATCCTCTTCCTCATCCAGAGCTCCTCTTCTCCCTCATGTTGGGTGCACAGAAATCTCAACCCAACCCACATGGCTACCTTCCCTTTTCCTCCATTCCAAGTACAAGACGTCCACAAGGAGAGCATGGAAGAATATAATTCATAATTAAAATAAACCCATCCTTGGGTAATGGCCTCAGGTAGGACAAATTGCATTCATCCTGGGTCACAAATGGTTTTGGCAAAGTAAAAAAAATGGTGACAAATAAAGTTGCTACAAAGTGGATTAAACTGAAAAAAAAACCAAACCCAACCATGATGAGGGATCATTCATCAGAAGGGAGGGAAAAAAAAATATATATGCAATATAAGTCTTCACAGTGTACTGGCAAAGGAGATCCATGAGCAGGCACTGTTCAACAACCATTAAATAAGAGCACAGATGAACAGGATATTATTTTCATTTTCATAATGAAAATAAACCCATCCTTGGGTAATGGCCTCAGGTAGGACAAATTGCATTCATCCTGGGTCACAAATGGTTTTGGCAAGGTCAAAAAAATGGTGACAAATAAAGTTGCTACAAAGTGGATTAAACTGAAAAAAAAAACCCCAACCATGATGAGGGATCATTCATCAGAAGGGAGAGAAAAAATATAAATGCAATACAATTCTTCACAATGTACTGGCAAAGGAGATCCATGAGCAGGCACTGTTCGACAACCATTAAATAAGAGCACAGATGAACAGGATATTATTTTCATTTTCATAATGAAAATAAACCCATCCTTGGGTAATGGCCTCAGGTAGGACAAATTGCATTCATCCTGGGTCACAAATGGTTTTGGCAAGGTCAAAAAAATGGTGACAAATAAAGTTGCTACAAAGTGGATTAAACTGAAAAAAAAAACCCCAACCATGATGAGAGATCATTCGTCAGAAGGGAGAGAAAAAAATATAAATGCAATATAAGTCTTCACAATATACTGGCAAAGGAGATCCATGAGCAGGCACTGTTTGACAACCATTAAATAAGAGCACAGATGAACAGGATATTATTTTCATAATGAAAATAAACCCATCCTTGGGTAATGGCCTCAGGCAGGACAAATTGCATTCATCCTGGGTCACAAATGGTTTTGGCAAAGTCAAAAAAATGGTGACAAATAAGGTTTTCAGTATTAAACTGAAAAAAAACCCCAACCATGATGAGGGATCATTCATCAGAAGGGAGAGAAAAAAAATATAAATGCAATATAAGTCTTCACAATGTACTGGCAAAGGAGATCCATGAGCAGGCACTGTTTGACAGCCATTAAGTAAGAGCACAGATGAGCAGGATGACTGTGAAGATTGAATTTTTGTCTAAATATCTGTGTGTCACCAGGCAAATAATTCTGTTGGGCCTTCTTAAGCTTCATGGCAAGAGATACTTTGACTAGACTGGAAATTTGATATAGGGAACAAACCTCTCAGCTCCCCCCCAAAAAATCACATAGCCTCCTTCCAGCTAAGTATTTAACACTCCTTTAAAATAGAAATTTTATTTCCTTTTTCACCCAGCATTGCCTTCCTTCTCCTTTTTAAGCTGTCTTTCCCTAATCATGGACAGGAGAAAAAGACATATTTTTAATATATTGCTGTAAGCCTAGGATCAGATTCAGTTTAAAGCAAAATGTTAAACTATTTGATAGTTCACCAGTCATTAAAGGTGAGAAAAGATGATGTACTATGGCAGTATTTCCCCACAGAAAAACCTGCCAGTAAAACAAATGAGCAAAAGTCTGCTTTTAATCTCCTTCAGCTCTTTTCCCTTCATTTTTCTCCCATTTTTACTTTAATGAAAGGCTAGATTTTAGTAACTGACCCAGTCTATTTGATGTGCTTTCTTCCTAAAATGAGAACTTAGTTAACTTGACAACCTTTCTGTAATTACCTCTCTGAAGCTACCAAAGACAGGACAGAAAAAAAGGTTTAAAAGGAAATTTGTATTTCTTGAGCTTCTTCCTCTTAAAAAATTCATGGCAGTGAGTTTCTAGATTTGTAAAAAGTGCTTACTAATGAGACTGCTGATGCCTGACACCCTTTAGTTTTACCAACTGCAATTCTATTCTCTGTAGATTTTGACACCCAGATTTGACTTCACCATATTTCTCATTAACCTGAAAATCAAAGAAGGCTTTAAAGAGCAGAATATAAGAACCAGCAGTACAAGAGAAATTTTATTCTTCAGTATTTTTGTGTCATTCTCCTTTTCTGCTTGCATTCTTTAGACTGAAAAGGAGCCTACTGCATGCTCATTGACATCTACTTATCTGCAAGTCTTTGCTTGGGATTTGCTGGAATTCCAATATTGGCAACATTTGATGGTTTAAGCAGACATCTGAGCCTCAGTGTACTTGTAAATTTTTGATGAAATATACGTTAAGTTTTTTGAGAATTCAAACAGCAGTCTTCAAGCAGTTTCCATGATAGTTTCTATGACATGCTTTGCAACTTCCAAGGAAAATATTTCTGTGAACAAATACACTGGCTTTCAACTGACTGAAAATGTGAATTTCTCATTGCTACAAATTTCCCCTTTCTCTTTCCAAACAAAGCATTCACAATCATCTTTGGATAGTTCCTTCTTGATGGCAAGGAAAAACTGTTCTCTTCCCAGCTGCCACCTAGATTAGGTGACACTGTAAGACTATCTATCTTCCAGCCCAGGGTCAAAATCAAACTGAAATTCAGTAGCAGTATGATTTTTCCACTGTTTGGTAACGAGAGCTGAGGCATCTTATATTACCAAGGAAGATGTGGTTTTTTTACCTATTACTACTCCTTCAGGCCTTGTAAACACATTCTTTGTAAATCCATATGTTGGGTGCACATATTCTATCAGGAAAACAACTCCAGGCTAAAAGCTTGCTTGGGAGCATGGCCTGAGGCCCCAGCAGGTAAGAGTTGATCCTTGCTCTCAGTTCCTTCCCAGACAAGAATTCCCATCTTATTCTCTTGGATTGTCACAGAGGGTAAGAGACAGATGTGCTGGGAAAGCACACATAACAAACACATCTTAAGGAGAACTGGATGGAAAGCAATCCATCTTACTTCTTGAAATGCTTGTAGGGGTCATTGCAAGCTGTACCCAGCAAACAAAAGCCTGGCAGATCCCAGAATACTGAGTTAAGTAAAAGCAAACATGCTGCTCTCCCCAAGGTAGCATCACTTGAAGGCTCAGCAAGGCTTCCAGAACATGAGGGGGTGGGAGGGCAGTGGAAGAAGGGCTGGAGCTCAGAGTCACAGCTTTGCAAATCACAACAACTGGCACGTTCCACAAAGAAACCATTGATTTTGCCTAACAGACAGAGTGACAGCAAGAAGCTTTTTCTGAGCTATTTCACAACATGTTTTTCACTGTCAGCTATCCAGAGAAAAATCTTAGTCAAAAAGCCCTTAGACTGCTGAGCAGTCAATCTAAAGAGGAAAAAAAAAAAAAAAAAAAGGAGACATTTAAAAAGATCTTAGTCTATAAAAACATGAAGGTAGGGAATGTCCAAGATCTAGGATACTGAGAACAACTCTGGCTGAAATCATACAGAGCCTTCATACCACATGGAACAAAGGTAAATTGCATTCTTGTCTTAAAACAAGAGAACATTCAAAGGACTGAGAGCCCCTCAAGTGAAACAATGGCAAATAAGGCCTGAAACTCACACTCCTGGCAAAGTAACTATCCAAGAGCTGCATTTGTGCAAAAGGAAAACACTGACAGAAGTTCAAACTGCTTGCCCATCAAAATGACAGAACAAGAACAAAACTTCACATGAAACTGTGTCCCTGTTAGGAAGGAAAAAAAAAAAAACCACCACCTTTCAAAAAACCACTAAGAGTAGTCTAAGAAAAACATCCTAGAGATATAAAGCTAACATAATTGAAAATTTTACCATTTAAGCAATTAAATCTAATAAATAGTTGATACTTTTTTATTATTAAGAAAGATCAAGATACCATCTCTGATTAAAAAAAGACAGCCCAATTCTAACTCAAGGTTGGGGTGTTGAACTGCTCTTGAATATGTTAGGAGCTGCCCATGGCAGAAGATTTGTAAATAAGGTTCTGGGTTTCCAAACAGAAAACACAACATCCTGCAATTAAAACTGCCTGGATGATTGATCAACTAACAGTCCTGGAAATGCTCAAGTTGAGGTCAAACACATCAGTTTTGGTGTGTGTAGGATCAGAATCAGCAGAATAAGTGTCTGCAATTAGGCAAGTGGACCACAAGAGGGAGGAGACTGAGAAAGGGAACAAAGTGGCATTACTACACAGATGTTATTTAGCACCTACCAGAATAAGAACAGAAGACATGACTTAGGACAGATATTTTTCAACTCAGTATTGGGAAGTCAGCCCAATCTGTCAGAAAGAGGTGAATTTCTGGCTGCTTGTGCATCACACGGTGCCATGGGGTTCAGAGTGAGGCTTGTCCAGGTCACACCTGTGAGAAAGATTCCTGGTAGGAAACTCAAGTAACTCAAGTTCAGAACCACCCCACTAGCTAAAAGGTCTTGGACATTAACTCCTGTAGTTTTACTTTTGTGAATTCCAAGCACTGTGGGGGAATAAGATTCAATTGCCAAGCATTAATCCTGACCTAACCAACTCAGTGCAAGAATAATGATTTTTTTTTTTTATCCTCTGAGAAGTTGTCCCTTACAGACTGTATGTCCTTACACATAAGGAAGAAACAATATTTGTGGTGGTTTTGTGGTTTCTTTTTCAAGTAAAAAACTATCAGAATCAAAATGTTTATAAAAAGTTCCTCAGTGCCATCATTTACCACAAGGTAGGAAGTTAAAGAGTGAAGAAGCATCTTAAAGCACAGCTGAGCTGCAAGCCCAACACAGCAAGGGATTAACCAACATCACCTTTCAAATTAGGGCAGCTGTTCAGATTTTCTTGTTATTAAATAAATAGTCAGCTCTGCAAAACAACTCTTATACCAAGAGGAAATAAAGCAAGGAATTGAAGTCACTGTAGTTTCACTGAGGAAACAGCCCTTGTGAGGCCTTGTATTTGAAATTAGTCTCTGCATAGTATGAGTAGACTAAATATATGATACTGGACAGCACTACTCAGGGTTCTTCTCTCCTCTTTTGGCAGAATGTGTGAAGATCTAAATAAATAACTCATGCCACCTACTAGACTGACAGTCCTCTTCAGAGATCACCATGGGTCAAGGAAAGCCTCTTCTTCCATGGTCAAAACTGCCAAACATCAAATTGGAGCCCCTCAACTTAATTTCTTCTTTTTATGGAAGGTATCTTAGAGCTACTGATGGCATGATGGACTAATCCATATGATCAACAAAAAAGCTTGTTATTTTGCATGAAGAAATTATCAGAAATACCACTTTCACATTCAAATTTAAAAGTAAACACATGAGCCCTTCGCATGTGACATGAAAGAGGATGCCTCTTCAAGAACAAAAGATATTTTCTAACACAGAAAGTAAAACTCTTAGCCCAGGATGAAAAGGGAAGCCGTGCACTAGAGGCTTTTAATAAGAAATCAACCAGCAGTCAGAAAGGGCCATCTAATATGTGATGTCAAGGCTTGAATCTCAAAGTACAGACCTTCAAATATACCAGAGTGGACCCTGAGAGCAAGAAGGAGTTGATAGCAGAGACAGCAAATAGTAGGACTGACCCAATTCACCCAAAAAGTTGGGAAAAATGTGCTATAAACGTGTTATGAAGAGAATGGGGTTCAGGTATGCTCCTGTGGATGCTGATAAGGTGAAATTCTTTAGTATCTGTGAGTTAAGGGCATTCTAGACACTTCTCTACAGCCAGCTGACTTTAGCATCCATCATAAAAAGTGGCAGCCCCTGTCCTAAAAAATTAACAATATATCTTGAAGGAACAAAACCGAAGAAACAAACCTATGACACTGAGTTAACTTCTAGTTCAACAATATCTGAATGCTCCCCTTTCAGGCTGTGCCTGAGTTTCAAAAGACCACAAAAATAGACACTGAATTCAGACAGTGAACAAAAAAAAACCCCCAAACTTCTATAAGACAGTGAAGAATGCTTTGTGAGACAAACTTGTTCCCTAAAAGCTGAGAAAGCCTATAGGATACCCAGGTGTAAGTGGGACAAATCACTCCTGGTCTGCAAGTCACTTTCTGTAAAGATTATACAACAAGGATCCATAAATTAAAGGACCTCAGACTGCACGGTGGAATTCCCAGACACATAAGGAGTGTTAATTATTAATACCTGTGTATCTAAAAATCAGCATTAATAACCATGTGGAGAAGAGAGCATATTTAGGAATGTGTTTATGGAAAAAAAAGGAAGGCCTGATGAAGTATTAAGTAAAAATCCTTAGGTCAGTTGGGAGAAATTCCACTTGTTTGCTGGTATTTCCCCCATCATCTGCAATGGTATGCTCTTTTAATAACAGGGGCTGCAACTGGTATAATGTCATCAGCAGAAGCTTATAAACATGACTGACAAGACTCAGATGTTATTAACATTTCACTCAAGTAGTTAAAATACATTCAGAGAACTGAATTAGATTCCCATTCTTCATATGGAATAGCCATATGATACTGATCAAGTCCACGACCAGGGTGTGTTGACCTGAACAGTGCACATAAAGTTCTACTATTTCACTAATTACTTTCACTAACTCTAAACTAAATGAGGTTTTCCTCAAAAGATATAATTTCCTTAACTTCACCTGCTTAGGAAGATAGGATTGGAAGACAGCTCCTACTTCCTGCCTACTGTGTCAAGCCTCTTGCTGGTTTATTGTACAATTCCCTGAAAATAATCAAGCTATCTTAAAAGTAGTTTCCCATGTCCACTACCACAAGACTGGTCAGCCATTCTCTTCTGTTGTTGCCTAGGAACTAACTTCAAATTTTCACACTCAGGGCATTCACACACAGTTTATACTCATTAAATTTTAAGCAAATTTAGGCTATCGAGTGAAAAAAAAAATGGATGTGAGCAGAAGGCTAAGTAACAATCCCTCCCTCCCACATTTGCTTAGAGACATATAGACCTCCTCAGCTTTTGATTTCTAGACTGAATAAACCTTTCCAGAGCTCCCTCTTATCACATGCACTTTGCTCCCCTAATCATTCAAGGATTATCACCACGAACACCCCTTCTGCACAGTTTTTGTTATTTTCCCAGCAATTTAGCCAGTCACAAAGAAGTTTCCTTGGATTTGCTGTGCTTGATTCAGTAAAGAAAACAGCTCAGTCTCCCTTCTTCCCATGAGCCAGCCCCTGAGTGAACAAGTTGCTCTGCATCCTTTTTTTGTATCTACCCTTAAAAGATCCCATATGTTACAGTGGATCTGTCATCACCGTACATATGTGCAGATCTGCAACACATGAAGCTATAGCATTTCTAACAGCTCTTATAGTGAATCTTTTCTCTGAGCTGTCAGCTAGGTACTGCCCCCAAAGATGTTTGCTTTCCTTGGAATTCTGCTGAAGAAACCCTGGCCTGCAGAACCGACCCCGGGTGAGTTGCTCCTGGGTTTCCAGCAGCATCTCTATCAATCATTATTCAGGAAAATGTGTAAATGTTTGATCTCTTTAGTTAAGGTAAAAGAATTGTTTATGAAGCAGCTTTACTCTGTGATGCTCCCCTTTACTCTTTACACAGAGGCACTGAAATGTAGGCTGTCACAAAGAAAAGTTGAGATCAAACTCTACCAGAAGGTGTGGTGATGATCCTGCCACTCTCTGCTGGACACTTTGGGCTCTGTGGTACAATCCTGATAGGAAAGTTAGTCCATAACCAGGTCCAGCTCCTTACTGGACCTCCTCAACTGCTCAACGACAGAAAATCAGCTGAAGCACACGCTTACAGAAGCTTCTGCAAGGAAGTATCACCTTGGAAGAAGCTGCCAGGACTAAGGAAGTCTCATCAGTTTAATCTAAATTTTGTCAGAATGGTAATTAAGGATAGTGACACCCAACATTCTGAGAAAAAACAAGTCAGGAAAATGTGAATTTCAGAGCATTCTTAGAACCAGTATTAAGGCTTCCTGTTCAGCTAGTGGTTACCATTACTCAGTGCTCTATGTAGACAACATTCTTTGCCACATAATAAAATCTCAGTATCAAGGAGATACTTTAAATGCTAAAGTGATGTTCTCTCCTGGAAGTTTATGATTCATCAGTAATCTTCTATGTAGGAGGATTTTTTCCAATCTTTATGGATTCAGCAACATTAGCTTTTTTCTACTGGAAATATCCAGAGATGATCTACATTAACAGCCAGGTAAATCATTACACCATAAAACCCAAGATCTAATATAACTAAAAGATTTTAAAACCATCATACCTTCTATCACTTTTATCTGGAATCCATTTGCTACAAGCCTTGGATCTGACAAATAACCTGATCCATTAAAACCCTGGTAATCCTTCTGCATTGTATAAAGAGCAGCCATAAATTGAGAACCACCAAGAAGACTGGAAAAAAAAAAAATCAATAAAGGGTTAAGAGCTAAAAGGCTTCATTTGAAAATTAAAACTGAGAAACATGCAGAAAAAATAAGTGATAAAAAGTTATTAGATTTTTAGAAATATTCATAAACATTAATTTATATAAAGAAGAAAAATAGCAACTATTCATTTATCTCAGAGAGTGACCAAATTTAGAGATATAGTAGTAATAACATAATTAATAGCAGAAATGAGATAGAGCAAAGTTGTGAAAATGTGAAGCATTTTATTTTCCTCTGGGGGAAGAAATTTTTCTTCACTGCCTCACTGATGAAACTGGTCAAAATTCATTCTTATCTCAACTGCAGTATGATCAGGTATGCTCATTACTATAATGTAAAAGAACATAAAATATAAAAATCTGTTCTTATAGATAAAAAAAACATATAAAATGATCACAGAATTAGCAAATAGGGCCTTACCAGAGTTTTCTGAAAATAATTATCAAATGATGCCTGAAATAATGTACAAATTTTTGCTCAAGTGTTCTGTACCTGTCTGTTAACACAACTGGCTCGTCCAATTTCTCTACTGGAAGCTTATGATTCATCAGTAACCTTTTATGGAGGAGGATTTCTTCCAATCTATATGGATTCAGCAACATTAGCTTCTTTTCTGTTGCAAATATCCAGACATCAGGAAAACTCTGACGACGGATCAGGAAAAGCTTGTGTTCATCTGAACAATTCCTCTCTTGTCTCTGAAGGTGATGTCTACAGGAACTCAGAGAAAAAGGCACTGTCACAGTTTTTGTAGGCTGTTCATGTTTGCTCTTCTTTTCATTTTGATTATGAAATATTTTGTCAAGCTTCAGCTGGTCGGACAGGGAAGTCTTCAGCTTGGGTTTATGTTTTTCTGCCTCCTTTGTTGGGCGGTGCACTGTCTGTCCCATGGCCTTCTTCACCTCTCTGTTGTACCTTTCCAGGTCCTTAGCAGCTTTTCTTTCATAACTTAAAAAACCAAAAAAAAAACAAACAGCATAATCAGATAAAACACCCTAAACCCCAACTCCTAACATAACAACTCATTCGAGTGGCCACATCAATGTTATTTTGACTGTAACTGGACAACAGGAAAAAAATATTCACAGAAAGAGTGGTCAGACACTGGAATGGGCTTCCCAGGGAGATGGCTGCCATCCCTGGATGTGTTTAAGGGTTGTTTATGTGTGGTGTTGGGGGATATGGTTTAGGGCAGAACTGTGTAGAGTAGGGATGATGGTTGGGCTCTATGATCTTGAGTGTCTCTTCCAACCTGAAAGATTCTCTGATAGCAGTGGAAGGTGATCAGGGATTGTGCCCCCATTACATTACCCTATGAAGATGGTAAGCTGGCAAAAAACCTGTGTTACTGAATGGGGGGGAGAAAGATAAGGAGGAGCTCATAAAAAGAGCTCCAGGAGGCTGCTTTTGACCTCAGTCCCAAAGACTGCTTAAGCCTAACTCACAATCAGATGTTTAGTTCTGGAAGGAGTTCTCTCACAGGCACATCCAGCCCAACTCACCCAGTCATTTAGGCTTCAAGGGGAGTCCATGCAGATATCCAAGAGTTTGGAGCCTAAAAACTTTCTATTTAATAAAGTCTGAAGAAGTACATTTGCCTTCAAAAGGCCCCAAATTAACCACAAATAAAAAGCATAAGAATACAACATAGATACAACTACCACAGAATTCTTTGACTAATAAACAGAGATTTTTCAAAGTGCACTCATTACTAAGTTCCTAAATGCTAAGTATTTAAAACTTTACTACACACTGAAGCTCTTCAGCCTTAATGGATTCCTAACGAGGTTGGAAATGTCAGGAAAACAGCTAAGCTTTTAGAGGTGCCAGCTTTGTAATTGCCTACTACATATGAGGCTTACTTTTTTGAAGGCCAAAGGTGCTATTTGCTGAATTCCCTCTTTTTGCCTTTACTTGATATTCTCAGTTCCAGCAGGTAATTCAAAACAGTCCAATACTCAATAAAAAAAAAAGTAGTACTATCACATGGAAGTATTGGAAATAAGTATTTTAGCTGGTCATATTTATTTATTGCTACTTGCTGGAACAGTTTGATTCAATTATGTGTATGCATGCTGGAAAATTAAGGTCAACAAAAGGGTCACCATTTGCAATTAATTATGATGTGCTAGCATTCACATATGGTACCAATATTTAGTTAACTAAAAAAGTCAGCTTAAGTAGTTTCTTGCAATAAATCATGTCCTAGAAAATATGGAGTAAACGTTAAGATAAAAAACATCTGCTCCTTTTAAAATGAATGGATGAAATCACTTGGACAGAATTTTTTTTTATCCCAAATACATTTGTAGCTTTGACCAGATCAAGAAATACTTTGGTTTTGTTTTGGATGGACACAAGTGAGACTAATTGTAAGAGAACTGAGCTTTCAGTGATACACTGGTAATCCAAACCAAAAGCACTTCTAAAGGAAGTCCAACTTGCCTGTCCCAATATGCTACCAGAAAAAATTCTAGCATTTCAGGCTTTGATTGTAAGGCTTTTGCAAATTCAGATGCATCACCAGTTATTTGTTTAGAATTAAAGAAAACAGCAGGTTTACAAACTATGTATGAGGGGAAAGACTTTACCTCTCTAAAACTCCTTCCACAGAGGCAAACACAAATAAATACTACAAGAACTGTTTCTCCCCTGCTTTGTGAATTCTCAAAACTTTTCTCAAGCTACAAAAGCTGAGGAGATTTGCAAAACTGTGTGCAAGAAGAGAAGACTAAAATGAAGTATGATTTCAAAGGCAGCTTTGGTTTAACAACAAAAATTGATCCCAAGAGTCATAATTTTCTCCTTGCTGCTTAAACCTAAATGAAATAATTGGCATACAACAAAAACTTTTTGATCTAAGGTCTCTCAGATCCTTTAAGAAAAAGAAGGCAATCTGAAGTTGAGTATCTGGAGTACACTCTGCCCAGAGATGGCCACTTGTGTAGCCTCATAAATGTTTAGAACAGACTGGAATTCCTTTCTGAGTGTAATACCCTCAGCATCAGCCTCTTCATTTAGTAAAACCAAATCAACTCAATCTATCACCATCGGTTAAAAATTACATTCTACTTACACATTTTTTCCCTTTGAGAAGAGGAGAACAACAATAACAAAAAGTTTTAATTAACCACTTCAGCTTTTTCAGTCTTCTGTAATGCATGGGTTGCAGGTACTAGCACTGTTTCCTAGAAGTGCAGACCATGGACCTAATATTATAACTTTACAGATGCTAGGGATAAGCAACAGATCCCAATTATTAACACCTTTATTCATTATTAATATATAGCAGGAGATGAATGGAGCTGAGTAGAGGTAGAATGGATGGCAAATGGCCAGAGAATGTCACCAAATTACCCCCATCCAAAGGAAAGAGAACCCCACCTGCAGTACTGTGTCTACTTCTGGAGTAGACAAGACAAGAACAACATGGAGCTCTTGGAGTGAGTCCAGAGGAGGTCACAAAGAGGGCTGGAGCACTTCTCCTATGAGGATAGGCTGAGAAAGTTGGGGTTGTTCAGCCTGGTGAAGGTAAGATTCTGGGGAGACCTTATAGCAGCCTTCCAGGACTTGAAGGGGCCTACAGGAAAGCTGGGGGAGATCTTCTTACAAGGGCATGGAGTGATAGGACAAGGGGTAATGGTTCTAAAGGAGATGTAGGTTGGACATTAGGAAGACATTCTTTAGGGTGAGGTGGTAAGACACTGGCCCAGGTTGCCCATGGAGGCTGTGGATGCCCCATCCCTGGAAGCATTCAAGACCAGGCTGGATGAGGCTTGGAGCAACCTGGTATAAGGGGAGGTGCCCCTGCCCATGGAAGGGGGGTTGGAACTAGATGAGCTTTAAGGTCATTTCCAACCCAAACCATTCTATGATTCTATAGTAAGAAGTTAAAATACAGTAAGAAAGATTTTTTTTATAGAATTGTGAAGCAAGCACAAGTGCCCCTATGTAAAAGACTGACAAATAATGCATGCACACACACACAAGCCATGAGGTGCATGGAAAGTTTATCAGGCAATAAAAAGCTATCAGACAATCAAGTTGCTACCAGGCAGCAATGGCTATGTGCATACTTCTGTGCCTGTCAACAAAGTCCATGCTACCTGAAACAAAACCTCTCCCAAGGAACTGATATACTTATGAAGAATTACTGCAGAGCACTGAGAAGGCAATTTGTTAGCCCCCTGATGTGTGTGTGTGTGCCTCTGAACCTTTCCTACATGCTCAAGACAACTTCTGCTGCCACTGTCATGGCACTTAGAGGGATCTCTCACACTCCTACCTTGAGCTTGATGCACCAGAAATATTAAGGCCAGAAACACAGGTAAGCTGTGTTAAGAGCTGAGTGAGTGCAAGAAATTAAATCCTGACTTTGCAAAGCAGGAGGATATACAATACTGCCAGCATGGACATGCATGGGAGCTTTCCTCTTTCATTATATCCTAAACACCATAACATTTTTCATTCTGGTTTAGTAATAAATGCTGACTTGTTTATAAAAAGCTATCCTATGTCACTCTGAGGCATCTGCTGGTTGTACTGCTCACAAAAGGGATTTAAACTCATTTAGACCTGCTGGAGAAGCCACAGAGAGAAAAAAAGATGCTGTAGGCAAGCACATCCATTGCACTGTAAAAACGTGACCTTCTGACAAAAGGATGGAGGAGAAGTGGCCAGGAGAAGTGGTGTGCTTCCAGAAAAGTTGCATCAAGTTGGAGGTACAGCACACTCAGTAACACAGAGGCACTTTGGCTGCCCTGTTGTATATACATTTGTTGTTACCTCTAGGTGGCCCAATTTATCCAGAGTATCTGGTAGGCAAGACTTAGGTTCTCTGCCAGGCACACAACAGTTCTTCTGGATTGTTGCCTTGGAGGGAAAGATGACTGTGTTCTCTCTTCCTACTTGTTGTTTTCAGAGGCAATTTTAAAATATTTCAAGCAGAAAAGTGGAAGAGCAAAGCTGAAACGTATGCATACAACTAGTGGTAAATTTTTCTTTCATGTCAACACCCACTGAACCAGTGAGCAGTCATTCCTACATGTAAGGAAAACTTCATTACCAGAGAAGGCTCCTTCCTGAAGAAATACAAAGCTAATCTGTAAGCACACTCTTAAACACAATAGTGGTGGCAGCAAAGCAACCATGAAGTCACAAAAGCTAAAACATAGCAAAGTAAAATTTTCTGAAACAGCCAGCAGAACCTTTTGTTTCATTTCATTAAAAGCAGGAATATAATTGGAGTAGATTTCTACTAACACATTAATACTTCTACTAATGCAGAAATGGACAAAACACTTTCTAACCATGGCATGTTGCTTACTTAGTGAGCTTTAAAAGAAGCTGGATAAAAAGGTTTTAGATAAGGCTGATATAGGTGGGATTCAGAACGATGCAGATGTTTCAAAAAAAAAGTCAAGACCTCAAGGAAACCCCAGAAATATTAACAGTAACCCAACAGGTAAAGATCCTCTTTTTTGCCACTCTTTGAATCAAATCTCTCATTAGTGTTAAAATTGCACCATTTGGCTGATACACTTCCCTTTTCAGTGATATTACCTCTTCTTGCTTCTGTCACATGAAGACATTTTCACAACACTTCGAACGAGTTTGTTCTTCAACCCCAAAATTTAATTTCCCAAACTTTCTGCTACAAATCACAATATACACTGAAATCAGTACATGTAAAACTGCTAAAGAACTACTTCCATTTTACTCATGTGTGATGCCCTACAGTGCTGTACATTTTCTAAAACTACAAAATGTGGAAGGCTTGGTGTTTCTGTTTTCTTTTTTTTAAAGCATTTTAGATTGTCTTAAAACCTGTTATTTTACCTCATCTTTTCCAATAATATAAGTTCCTCATATACCTACTATTTTAACTCATCAACCCCTGTCCTGGCTAAAATGTTTCCCTTATTTGAAGATGGATTTCAATAACTCAGTGACATTTAGTTTTAGAAGAATATGGAATTTAACTATTCAAATTGTAATCTGAAAAGAAATTTGGCTTAGATTGAAACAGACTAAAATTCCAACTGTACTATATTCTCTGGCCCAGCAATGGAATAGCAGCTGAGGAGAAAAAAAAGAAATTCCTACTGTGATTTGATTGCTTCATAAATACAATTCTGAGGTAGCCTGGGTTGGGATATGAACTAAACTTTGAGGAAAGGAAAAAACCAAACGTTTGAGTACTAAAGATCCTGAAAAAGAATCCTCACTTTGTAGCAATAAAAAAAGAACTGCTTGTTGGGAAAAAAGCTCTGGAGGAACTATACTGTGCCTCATCCATCACTATGCTGCTTTTCACTGACAGTGCATCAGGAGTGACAACATACAGGCAGCCCTTGGGAAACAGAACTCTGTAGGATTCAGACAGTGCATTTTCTCCTCTTTTACCTCAATAACAATTCAGCCAAACTCTCCCTACCAGCTGCTGCATGGCATACTGGCACAAGGAACTCAAATCAGCAGCACACCTATGCACACGGGGCAAGATCACAATATCAGTGAGGATCCTGAAAAGCAAGAAGTACTTTTCTGCTCTATTTTTTCTGGGAAGTTACAGTTTTTTTAATTCACTACAGGCGACTCATTGGTAAGTACCAGATTTAGGAGCAAGACAGCCTGAAAACTTACTTCTTTTTTTCCTCTTCACTCAAATTCTTCCACTGCTCTTCTACATTCTGCAGGATGTCCTCCATGCTGGTCTTTGGATGATCAGCTATCAATTTTGGACGACATTCTTGAGTGAAAAATCCAATTGCAGACTTTGGTTTCTTTATTATTCTACTACTGATTAAGTCATAAGCTGTCACTTGTCCAAATTTATCACTTATCACATTTCTTTTCTTTATGCTTTGATTTGAGGTTTGTGGCTCCTTTTGTTCAACATCATTTTGGTTATCAATTGTTCCTCCAGCCTCAGGAATCAAAATCTTTACAGGTTCCAGGTTGTCTCCTAGATGGCTTTTTAATCCACTTCCCATACTCCAACTATCAGCAGAGATTTCAGGGAAGTCTTTAGGGACTAAGGCTTCTTCATTTTTTTCTAGTTCATCAGTATTATGAGAACTCAAAAGATGTTCATCAGCTTTTTTAGACTTGGGGCCCAGGGGAACACTGTTACTTTCAATATCTGTCATATTCTGTCCATTCTGTTCCTCCTCACACAATAAATTTAAAGAGCTGTCTGGTAAAGCATCACTCTCAGAAACCTCTTTTTTGTCCCGGCGACTGTGTGCATTATCACCAGAAAACATCTGATGATTTAAGCAGATTTCTGTGTTTTTTCCTGCTTGACAGTTTTGCACATCACTGCTGAATGAAAGGAATGAAGTATGAGCATGTAGATCATCGTTTCCAGATGGTCCCATTTCATTAACAACCACATCTGTTTGTTCTGCTCTATAAACAAACATGTCTTCTGAGGTAACATCTGTTTTATTACTTTCACCAGGGACTGTAGCAGGTAGTGGCCCATACAGTGATTTCAACACATTTTCAACAGCAAGTAAGACAGATTCCTGGGGGGAGGGGGGGAAAACCAGAACAGAGAAGTCACACACATAAGCACACCTGAAAATGTAACTGATATCAAGAATTTAGAACAATAACCAAAGTGATTTCATTGAGAATATTCTTTTATTTAGACAAATCTGGCCAGATGATTGCATTTCAGTTGTACACACATGCTCAAGAAGACTCTGAACTGGACACCTTTAGCTTCAAGTATTTTGCAAAAGGTATTGTGCTTCACTTGTTTGCTCTGATATCAAAATGGGTTACCTGCTTTCTTTCTAACAGGGTACTGACTGCTTAAACTAGAATGAGGCAAAGCTATTCCCACCTCAGAGGGAGTTAGAAGCTTACAGTCAAGACAGATGCATCAAAACCATCCCATTTCATCTAAGTGTGTTTCATGTAGGTGCTTTTATGGTGCATGCTTCTCTAGCAGCTTTGCACCAAATTACAGAAATGAAAATAAAAGAAAATAATTAAATTTAAAAGAAAAAAGAAAACCCAAGCCTTTTCCTAATGCCAAAGGAAAATTTTCAACTAGATTAAGTGTGAGAATGCTGGTGAATTCTACAGGCAGTACATTTATAAGGTTAACAGAGAAACTTGCAGTGAAGAGGAGGATTAATACACTCCACAACCCACAACCACTCTAAATAACCACTCTGCCTGTGTAGTCTTCTTTATTTCTGTGGTGCCATTATTAAAACAAAGTGCTACTGAGTGAAGTGGGTTTATAGAAATTTATAACTCCATAGGCTCTGAAACATGGGTATGTATGGTCTGAATTTCAGGTCCTGGTAATACAAAGAGGATACCCTGAAACTTAAGTGATGTCAGCAATAACCTCCACATATAATGACAAAACATTGCTTTGTCCAGATATTAACTTCTCTCACTTTTAGGTATGTGACATTTAAAAAGTTATTAACTCCACATATAATGACAAAACATTGCTTTGTCCAGATATTAACTCCTCTCACTTTTAAGTATGTGACATTTAAAAAGTGATTACTTAGTGTAATTAGGAATTTGCATAAGAATTATGTAGGGACACACATAATGCCATTTAGCTTCATTCAGCATAATCTGAAAAAAAAACCAATACACAAAAGTATCTGACAGGGTGAAAATGATGTTTGAAATCAAGTGGGAAACTAATTCTGAATAATCCTCCACTTAACCTGTTCAATACCTCTCAAACAAAACAGTCTTGTGATAAAGGCAAGCTATCATTTAACTATCAATGTTTATTTTCAAATATTTCAGTAGTCCCAGAAGCCCCTTACTTTGCTCTGTAAGTAAAAGGCTGACAGTTCAAAAGCAGATTAAAACCCGAGTTACCTTATAATGCAGTAAAACTTGAGTTTTATCAGGTGTTAAATTCACATCCACAGCAGAGGCAGGTACAGTAATATTCAAAAAGAAAACAGGATATAAACGAGTGCAGTCCCTGTGCATCACCAGGCTGTAATACTGTCGAATTAACTGCAGATTGATTTAATAAAGAGATGTCAGTAAAGGCAATAAAACTGACACAAGGGCAGAGAAATAAAATTTGACATTATAAAAGCATAACTGGTTTGTTGGGCTGGGGGTTTTTTGAAATTCAGGGAATGCTAAAAAGGTCTCTGTGGGTCTATATGTGTGCTGGAATAATCACCAAATGGGTGGTTAATGGTTGTTTCAACATCTTCACAGCTGAATTAAGAACTCAACCACAACCACAAACCAACAAGCAACCTCTAAGTAGCTACTTCAACCTTCTGCATGAATGTACTGATCACACTTGGAGGAAAAGGTACAATATGCCCAAACTCTAACACCTATTTCCAAATACTACTATTTGTTTGCTTTTTAAAGAAAATTCTACAAAATGCAACTACACTGCTGTCTCTTTCAGCCAAACCAAAGCCTGTTTGACAAAGGAGAACCTGCACCACAGACTTGCTCTTTTCCCAAAACAGCATTAATTTTCTCTTTTAAGTAACACAACTCTAAATGTTTAGCTTTTCTCAAACTCTGTTTGCCCTTACTATTGCCTCTTTGTGTAATCCTCCCAAAAATGCATCCAAAACACTACAATAATTATTTTGTTGTTTCAGAATTTTGGTCTTGTTAACCAGAAGGACTGAATAAAGACCCTTGCACTTCATATCAAGGATCCTTCAGACCCAGAAAAAGAATATATTAAGGAGGGAAAAAAAATTAAAAGCATAAAAAATGAAGAGCTGCCACATACTAATTTTTTTTTCCTTTGATTTTTAATTCCTAAACATTCTTCAAAAAGCATTAAATTTGGGAAGTGGTATTCACCATCCCTGGAGGTATTTAAAAGCCATGTAGATGTGATGCTGAGGCACATGGTTTAGTGGTGGACTTGGAAATGCTGGGTTCACAGTTAGACTTGATGACCTTAAATGGTCTTTTCAAGCCCAAACGATTCTATGACTTCCAAGTTATTTTAACCTTAACCTTCCCACAAACTGTCCTCAGCTGGCACTGAAATGTAATAATATGAAGTCTACCAGCACTTCTTCTCCATACAGAGCACAAACATAAAAGTAAGTTTGTTTTCCAAGCCCATCAAAATGTATTCTTACAGGCATATTGTAATCCTCAGCTGGCCAAAAAAACAGGAGAAAAAAAAAAAAATGTTAGTAGAACACCACCACTTGCATTCCTACAAGAAAAGCCCCAAGTGAAGGGCAACAAATTTTTGCTTTGTATAATAGTACTCTTCATCCTACCTTAAACTAGACCTCTGTGCTCTGGGGTTAAAAAACTGTCTCTGCCATGGCATTCAAGCTCAGCTTTGAACTCCCAGAAGAACCAGGCACACCAAATACTGCTTTGAGATGGAATAGCCTTATTTGTCACTTAATGTACCCCAGGTTGAGGGTTTACATTTACAAAGCTTTGCCTGCCAACTGACTTCACTGTCTCTACTTTAAAACCTACACGTACACTTTGGCATGAACATGATTTTCTTCCCTAGGGAGGGCAAGGACTGGGAGAACAAGCCTGCTCCAAGGTTCAGTAGTGTGAGAAACCCAAGAGTATCAAATTCTGCCTACACAATGCCTAGCTGTAGCCAGTGCTCTTGCACTATCACTTTCATTTTTATCCAATGCATACACAAATTTAAAGGGAAAGCATTGGTTCTTGCTTGATAAGCCCACAGCAACAAGTCAACAAAATCTTTGTTTTCAGAAGAATTCTCTTAGAAGAAACCACATAAAGTTCCCTCATAAAAAAAAAATACAGGTGTATTTCTGCAGGCTAACACAAAGGAAGAATCAACTATTCTGGTCTCTTGCATAGGGCATATGAAATTACATTTTTTTTAAGTCATAAACATAACTTTGAGCTCTGTGGTCATAAGTGACTGCACAAGTGGAACAGAACTGAGGCACCAGGAGCATCTGACTTGTGGAAGAGTTTTCTCTTGTAAAAGCTAGAATCTTCACCTGTAATACTCCAAATATTTCCTGCAGTAAGAGGGCTGTGGACTGCATATATATCTCTGTCCTGAAAGAAGCCACCTTTCTATTTCATGAATAAAAAAGCCAGAGAATGTTACCTTCAGTATTTCCTTCTGATGAACTGGACGACTATTTATAAAAACAAAACTCCTCTCTGAACTTGAAAGGCTTGTCAAAGAACTGTCTGAGTCAGCTTTTGGGAGAAATCCAGAAAGATTTATCTGCAGTGATAAAACAAATACCGTACAAAAGTCTTTAAAAAGAGAACACAGAGAAGGTTTTTATACAGGTGAGATAATAGAATGAAATTTTACAGAAGCCCAGGTCATTCTTAAAAGTTATGACACCAAGAATAAATGTACTTTAAAAAAAAAAAAAAAAAAAAAGAAAAAGAGTTTATGAAGGGTAGATTTGTATCTGTATTCCTTGATCAATTTATCCAGAAATTTCCTATTTAGACTGCCAGTTGCACCATTTGCTGCCTGCCTTAGGCTTGGGGACTGTAGGGTTGCCAACTTAACCCCTGTACAAGCTCAAGGCATGCACAGGGCATTTATTCAGGGCACCTAAATTTACCTATGCCACCTGTACCCAAATCATCTGACTCTCAAGAGTGCTGAGCACCCACGATTCAAAGACTGCAACAGAACCTGTGAGCACACAGCACTGCCAAGGAGCCTCAGAATCTCACACAGTTCCAGTACCTAACATTCACTCCAAGCTTTTAAATTTTTCTGTTGAGATTATTTAGCTTTGTTTATTTAGGTCAAAAGGAGGCAGATGACTTGTGCTGCCTGTCCCATCACCTCTCCCCCCACCAAGCAGCTCTGAAACTGTTGGACTGATTTCAATTCAATCTGACGAAGAAGCAGAAATCCCAAAGGTATTATATTTCCACAATTTCTGTGGTAACTGACAGCTGTTTGGAGAGGACAGCCTCAAGATAATGACCTTACTGAGGAAAAGGCAATTGTAACTTCTCAAAAGACCAGATCCATCAGCACTTAAGCACTGATGTGCCAGCCAGCCCCCATCATGCCCCACACATCACCCAGACTGACTGGTGAAGGAACACGGAGCCATCGTGAGGATGGAGATTTTGGAAAATCAGGAGAATGTTCTGGTAGCAGGGCAGATGACAGAACACAGAAATCAGACCTTGTTAGCTTTGCTTTTGGCAGAACCCACTTGTATTTAATAGAATCCAAATTACCATGCATTTGAAACAGAATTTAAAATCCCTGGGGTTTGGCCTACCCTGCCCATGCATCTACGTCACCCCAGCTCCCTGCTCCCCTATTCCCTCTTGACCTTGTAAGAAGCATTCTGTGCTAAAGCTGGAGTGTTCTGGTCAGCAACGTCCCACAGAACCAAACACCACTGGTCAAGTTAAAGAGGTGTCAAATATCTGTTGGATGATTATCAGAAAACAACATGCAGCACTTCAAGATTTTATTCCGCAACTTTAGCACATCCTCCCTCAACGTTCCTTCTCTGTGCTCCAAGCTCCTTTGCTAATTCCCAGATATTTGTACAAGCCTTTGACTTCAATCAGTATTTTCATATACATTAAAGCAAAATTGAAAGTCTCTAAGTAACTCATTTAAGAGGTTGCCTGATTTAGAAGTGGCTGACTGCTGTTACTATTTAAAGCCATGTAGAATATCAGTATGCTCATTAAAAGTTAGCAACAATTTTCAAACCCTGTCTTAATTATCAGAATTTTCATATCTGAAAGTGTATTACCAGTCTTAAGAATTAGAATTCTCATATATGAAAGTGTATGAGAAATATAGGGCCAAAATTATAGACTGGAATATATGACAAAATTTTTGCTTTTAAATTAGAGCAACTGTTTTCAAAATTAATAACATTACCTATAAATGTATTAAAATATAACTGTGCTGAGTGGACAGTAGAATGCTTTTCTTGAGTACTTATCTTTTTCCCAGTGGCATGACTATCTGCTAAACTTAACCCCTACAGAAAAAGACTGGGGAAATTCACTGTGTGAAAGTTTTCAGCTAAAATAAATCCATCCATTTAGAAGACCAGGAACATGAAAAGCAGAGATACTCTTTTGAAGATGCAAAAAGTTGGGTCTATTTTTATTTTTTTATTTCTTTAGTTTTCTTTCTGTATTACCAGTAATTCCTGATGTTGCATGTTAGCTTGACATCTGTTCTTGTTTCATTCAGTGCTCCTAATGGAGATGTTTTGAAGGAAGCCAGTATCTAAAACCCCTGAATCACTTGTTACAGAAGTTTTAACTCCACAGTTAGTAAGGTATAGCTCACAAAAAGTTGATATAGCAATATTTATTCTGTCTTCAGAGTAGACTTTGCAGCAAAGAAGTATGAAGGTACAGAATGAGCCAGTAGGAAAGGAAAAGAATTAAAGGGCTGCCCTCTGGCCTGTGAACTGAATGAGGCATGCACCTAATGGGAAGGGAAAAAGCAGCATATGCCTTGTCATTAAATACCTATTGCAACACCTGCACTACACAGGGAAGAAAGAAAACATTCCACAGACAACCTTAATTCTGCCATTTCCTTGTGTTTGGCTGCTGAATGTAGAATGTCCATGGTTTCTGAATGTAGATTTGTGCCTGAGCAATATGCATGGGTCACTTGCACACCTACAACTGATGCACGTGGTATTTTACACACTATTTAGAGACAGAGAGAGATGGAATGTTCCCCAACTTCTATTCAAGGAATAGGGATGCCTCATGATATAGCAGAGAGGTAATGTGAGAACCTGAGGGCCTCCTTCAAGCCAGGCTCTTCTAAATACCCCCATGTCTTCCCCTTGGAGTCCCCTGCACTTGCTCTGTGGGGCACATCCAGCCTGTGTTCAGGTAATAACAACTCTGGATGTTCTGTTCAGACATAAGCAACTAAAACTTTGTTAACTACAAGGACAACTTTGCTCTTCCTCCCTTGTTTCACTGCATTTGTATGCTACAAGCATTCTGAAACTCAAGACTGAAGTCTGGACAATGCCATTAAACACAGCTTAGGACACTGACTGGAGTGTGGTAGGTTCTGAGTTCACAGATGGTGATCCATCTCATCTATGTGACTGACCAAGATTTATCACCGTAAGATACAGAAAAAAGCAACTTTGAAGGACCAGCAGTAGCAAGACTCCTTTTTATAACAATGCCTCCAATAAAAATGGACGAAAAGCAAAAAATTTTTGGAAGTATTAAACACAGGAGAATGTCACAGGGAAGTCCCTCATTTTCAAGAGGAGCAGAGAAAGCCAAGTGCACTAATTTTTTGAAAACTACCTAGTATTTCCTTGAAAGAAAATGCTTACATATTAATCAGAGCACAACCTGCCTGTGGGCCAGGAATCCCAACTTAGACAGCTCTGAGCAATCAGCAATTCTGCATTTGTCATCACAACTGTTTTTACTGCCATTTGATCAGTGCCACATGAGTCCTCACTGGATGATTCTTGGAGTGGATTTTCAATCACCAAACCAATTAATTTTGCAGGGAGGCCAGCAATAGCATCATCCCCATTAATCAGATGTCAGCGTGGAGATAACAGTCTCTCAAAAAAGAATCCATATTCTTCTTTTTTGAATATGGATTTTGCTCTCTTGGTTGCCAGGCTTTATGTGGATTTGGAAGAAGGAAGTTTAAACTCACCTCAGGGTCTTCACAGCAGTGTTGAAAAGGTACCATACTGCCCATAATGGCTGTTCCCAGAACTGACATACAGGCCATTTTGTGATCTGACACCCTGGTCTTCTGCCAAATAACTGCCTGAAACAAATGGCACAGAGTCAAATTTTTGACATTATATTTGTTGAACTCAAGTCATGTCTACGAACATGTCTATGCAACTGCACACATACTGTATATGTAACATTCTGTACTTTGACCCTCTTACATTCACAACTTTCAGTGTTAACAGACACGATATGGTCCTTTTGGGCAGGTTGTCTCATACTGTATTGCTTATTTTGACTCCCAGTGCCTGGAAAATTAATCAAAGCTTGTATGTATGGATGCTAGACAGCTAATCCAGCCCTCTGCACCTGGAACAATTGCTAAAAACAAATCAATAAAAATGCTGCTTCTCTTAGATACCTAGCAGCAGACTAGATGCCTTTATGGACCACATAAAATGAGGGGTTATAACACATTTCTGACATGGTGGGCAACATGTGAAGGCAGACACTGCAATGCTCACAGTACTTATACCCAAGAGATAGGCCATTTGTGCAGAAATCAGGCTATTAGATGTTCATTCGTAGCTCTCATCTGGATACCCCAGGTTTGTGACAAACTTGCTAGTTAGAAAGGAAAGCAGTTTCTAAGTATTCATAAGAAAAGGAGTTTTTAGTCTGATGAAAACTTTGTAAAAGAAGGATAAAAGGATATCTGCAGTTAGTTACATTTCTTGCAATGCTATTGCAAAGATTAATTCAGCTGGGCAGTATGAACTACAACTTGCATCAAGAGTTACCTTGCAAGTCCACTTGAGCAGTATCAGCTGCTCTGGGAGGTGAAATTTTGTCTCTCACTAACGCTAAGTCCTGCACTAAACAGACACAAATTTAACTCTGAATCTGCTGACTTATTGCAGTGGATCAACAAAAAAAAAAATATTTTGCTTAGTTAGCTTTCTGCTTCTAGGCAACGGAGACTGCTAGATTCAGATTCACTTTATATCTATTTCTGTCACTGTTAGCTCACAGAGTGTATTTCAGTGTGTGATATTCCAACAGAAAAGGAAAAAAAAATGCAGAAAATTGCACTTTAAATCTGTCTCCAGAGTGCTGGTTAAAATTGATGTATTAAATAGGTGCTAGGTGTCCCACAAATTCAAAATGAGTTCACAGTATTCTAGTACAGGATGTTATGTGAAAGCACGGTGAGAGAGCAAAGAACACATTTGCACCCATCTCAAGAAATGCAATACATAGCCTTAAAATTCCACCTGTCCAGTGGGATATTTGCTGGCCTTGAGGGGTGAATTCCACAGAAGAACACGGTGCTCCTGTAAAATGATCTTCCCTTCCTACAGGACAGGTGGAATAGTAAAGCTTCGAGACTGTCCAACCTAAAACTATTCCCCAAATCTTTAATTCTCCATTTCCATGTACACCCTGCACTATTTGTGAAGCATTTTCAGTCCTTGCCTTCATCTCACTCACCTCTCCCAGCCACCAGCCTGGCCACCCTGTGCTGGAGGATGGAAGCTCAGTCACCCTACAGCGAGCACAAACCCCTCAATCAAAAAGGGCATTTTATGGTGGGAACTGAATTTCCAAAAGGGAGAAATCAGCAAGCAGAGCCACAGGCTGGGTGTCCAAAGCCCTGGCAGGGAGAGTCCCCAGTGTGGCAGTGGCCAAGGACAGCCTGGGGCTGCCCAAAGCAGGCTGTCCCTCAGCCTCCCTCCTCTCCACCTGCTGTAAATCTCCTCAACGACATTTTGGAGTGATGAAAGAATTTGTCCTCTTCTTTTGAGCTCCTCTTATAAAACATATCCTGTACTGCTTCTATTTTAAAACAGATGACTTAAAATGGAAACACAGAGTGCCAAGCAATTTTTTCTTTACTGGCTGTTTTAAATTAAATGCATGTGACCAAACTGAGAAAGACACTTGTTACATGACTAATATATAAACATCATGCTGTTTATTTTAGGTTATACTAGTGTGATGCCTCAGGTACAGATATAAATCTTAGCTGCTGATTAATGCAAGGTTATTACACTGCTTGACCTGCTGAATGGCTGATACTGTGAAAAGATCACTTCAGTAAGGTGGTCCTAAGAAAGCTGTGGCAAATGAGAACTCATTAAATGTAAACTTATTAACAGTATCCACTTCTAGCAAGTTCAGGGCCTGTTTTTTTTATGTAGTCATATATTTGTCAGGTATTAATACTCAGAACTACAGACAAAATTTTAGGAACTAGTTACCTCCAACAGGTTAAATTAAAGCCTACGTACTAAAAAGGCCAGGCAACTCCTAACTTTCTATACTATGTAAACACAAAATAGATTGTGTGTTCATTTTAACTCTGACAGCACATTATGAAGCAACAAGATAGGGAGAGCTGGCAATTAAATTTATTTTTCTAGACTCTCCAGATGTGTCAACAGGCACTGAAAAAAATCCAGAAAGAAACAATGCCTGTTCCATTTCATTTATCCAAAAAAGTGCTTGTTTCCATGAGGTTCCTGCAATAGCCTACTTTTTTAACCTTGCTTATACCCTTTAGTTTAGCTAAAAATACACCAACAACCACCCCCCCTCTATTTTTTTTTCTAGGTCATATAAAGCGGGTGTCCAGGATGAGCCAAGGAAGAATCTGATTCTAGTCAGTATGATGACACTGCAGAAACAGCCTACTCAAAGATATATTATTACATATGGCCCATCTTAGGCTTTGCTAGAGCTAGCCAAATATATCCCACCCCCCTCCTTGTTTCATTGAAGGGGATTACATGATCTGGATCTTACAAAATGTCATAACGTATATAAAATCTACTGCACATAGACAGAAGTACGTGTGGGTCTGTCTTGTGTCTGTATTTCTCCAGCCCTAGGACACAGGCACACCTTCATGGAAGGTGACAACACACATGCACACACACATGGGGAAGGCATCCCTGTTATTTCAGGATGCACACACATGGCACAGAAGAATTGCCTGAAAAGCGTGGAAAAAAAGCGTGCAACCTCTGCCCACTTGGGGTCCCAGAATCAGAGGTGTTCTTTCTCTCTCTCCTCAAAGACACCAAGAGGAGACAGAGGAAACAAATAGACACTCCTCATCCTTAACTATCCTTCATATTTTAGAACTTCTACCAGCAGCCACAATGATTTGCAATCACAGACAAAAGACAAATCTTCATTGGAGCTGGGCACTGGATGCTGTTGCTGACTGTACAGCCATGATGCTTCAACTTAAAGAGATTCATCCCATTTCCCTCATCACTACAGGACAGCACTAACCTAAAGTGGGCTTTTACTACCCAGAAACCATCAATTTTCTTTATTTGTTCTGTGATAGAAGAGGTGCCATTTATCACGTTATACAGTTAAAGGCTGTACAAGCAGAGCAGAGCAAGGACTGCACATGACCTGTATTTTAACATGAGTTAGCTCTGAAAAAGAGAACTGTATTTCACAGTCTTTCCTATTTTGCTTGACATGCTTCAAAAAGCCTGGCAATCCCAGATCTCAATGAAGAGAGTTACCTCTTTGGGCCAGTGTATGGTCCTTAGGTTTCCTGGCTCAAAAACCTAGGAGTTTATTAGCTCAAAACTGAAAACACCCCTGCCTACCTGTTAAGAGAGCATAAAACCAGGAACAAAGCCAGGCAGCAATATCAGAAGTTTGAACTAAGCCAAAGGGAAACAAACAGACATCACCTTGTGCAATGTATATATTCTCTTCCACTTATGATGCACATCTACCTGCAAGGGTTGGCATGTCCTCTGCAGTGGAAGAAAGCCCACCAGCTATGATCAAGATAAAGCCTTAACCACATTCCTTAAATCTCAGCCTTGAGAAGTGAGAGCTCCTGCACAGTCTTCCCTTGAAAAGAGAAAACATTGCAGGTTTTCAATTCAGCCTAAAGAAAAATAATGCAATAATTATTTCCCCCATGTATTTTATACTTGCCCTCAGGGAATCAGTTGTCCCATCCACTTTGGAAGTGCTGGTGGGACACCTACCAGTGGAGGCATGCAACAGAGAAACTCAAGGCACTATTTTTCCCTTCATCAGATGCAGCTGACATACCTGTCTATCCCAGGGGCAACAGCCATTACAGCTATCAAGGGGGACTGTTGAAAGACAGCAATGTTCCACAACATAATTCATCCCACAAATTCCAACACAGCTCCTGCCTGGATTTCCCTTTTGTGATACAAGAGCACCCTCTCAATGAAAAGGCTTTCTTCAGCATCACACAGTGCTTGGAATTAGGAGTTGGGAGGTTAAGTTAGGAGAGAAGCTAACATACTACAAGGAGCCAAAGAATTTCATTTGGTAACACATTTCCAGAGCCTTTCAAGATTTACTTAAAACTGTTGGGAGTAAGTTTTTGTCGATTTTTTTTATGCTTTAACCACACATGTTCAGCTGCTGGTGTTTAGAGAAATTCTAGTTCCACAGCAGGAAAAAAAAACCCAAAACATAAAGCATTCCAACAAATAAACAACTGGCAAAAATCACAGTTTCTACCCCTAAATTGTCATTCAGAGGATGTACATCATCAGAGTAAATTCCATTTAAATAAGGAGAGATTTAAAAGCCTTCCATAAAACAGTGGTCAATGAAACCAGCCCACCTAACTGTGACAAAGTACAATGGCAAGGAAGAGGGGAAACATCCCTTTTTACTAACCTTTAAGTGTACAAAGTGAGTGTGAAGGCCATGCAAGAGCTAAAGATTCAGCAATCTCAGATTCAGCAACATGCACTGCATATGTGAAACAGTAATTGTTTTGAGATTACAGACATATACTGTGCTGTCATTTGAAAAAAGTGATGGATGAGAAACTGGAAACCTCAGGGAATTAGTAATAGGATATAAAGCATTTCACCTCTAGGTCACCAGTTCAAATTCAACCAGGTTGGTAGTGACCAAAAGTAGTTACCATCTGGCAGCTGTTCTCTGGCTGATGTAAATTGAGTTGAGGGTCTCAGCGCATTTCCTAGTGGACAGGTGTCCTCAGCACAAAAAACACCATAATTAACTCTCTGTTTGACTTTCTCAGCAAAGCCACTGAACGAGTGGAAGTAAAGGCTGAGCTAAATTCCAGGTTGGCTGCAGAGCACTGCAGATTCTTAATCATAATTCCTCTTTATATTTTAAGACACATGGATTAGGGAGGGACTTAATTTATCATCGTTACATTAAACAGAGTAACCTTTCCAACTCAAGAAGTGGCTTAAGTGCTGCTGTTTCTGCTCAATGCAGATTTCAACATGAAGCAATGTGGAGGAGAAATGAATGAATGCAAAGCACAATCCCATGATTAAAAATTGTAAATTTTAATATATAAATTAATGCACTTACTCCATCTCAAAACACACTTCTCACAGAGGACACAGACACAGAAACCAATCTGGTTTTGGACTACTGGATACAGACTGTAGGTCAGGATTATCCAACTTTGGAAATAAGAGAAGACTTTCAATAAGGAAAAAAAAAAAATTAAGATGGCATCCTTTAGGTCAATACCTTATCACAATAGGGACCTGGGGAAGAATATCATCCAAACTTATAATAGTAGTTTCAAAATGGATCTCTTGCATCCAGAAGTTCTCACCTGGACCTCTCTCACAAAACAAGAACCCAAGACAGTTCTTGACAGAACTGTGTGTGACCAAGGCTTCAAAATATTATGCATGAAAACCACTGAAAAAATTCCCTTATGCAGATTTTTCCTCAACAGCAACTGGAAAATTTATTGAGTCTACTTACAGCCCACCTGTGCTTTGCACAAGACATGGGACCAGTTGTGTATGGTATGACCTGCTGATAGGCACCATCTAAGCCAGCTGTTGCCATAATTTGTTCAGCCCTATAATATCTGAAATTGTTAAAACAGGTACAGTTACTAAGTGCTCATTTCAGCATTTGTTGAATAAAGGGAACTAGAACAGAATATTCTAGAACTAGATGCATTCCATACCATCAATCAGCCTTTCAGCACACAAAAGCATTTCTTGAACACCAGGGGCTTGTAAGACTGAGTCAAGGGCTACTGGTGTTAACAGTGAAGAGTGTGAAAACTGTTTTTTTTACCCTGTACCACCTCGGGTAAAATACAGCCAGAGCTCATGGGTGACTAGAACATGGCATTTTGTGCTGAAGAGTTTGATGCAGTTTAAGTGGTAGCTGACTTTGGAATGTTCTTAGCACGCCTTCAGATAATGTTAACTTTAAATAAACCTGCTGAATACTCATGTAAATTATTTCCATTTGGCTGTCTCATTATTCAATATGCTTTCAAGGAACATGGTGATGAAAGAAGAAAAATACCTCTTTCTAACATAACCATACTGGCAAGAGGATCAACATTATCAGTATTCAAAGAATGTGTTGGCAGGATAAACCTTCATAAAAAGAAGGAGCACTAGCTAATCCAAGTTGTCAAAATAGCAATAGTACTTCAAAGGTTGATCTGCAAAGTGATTCATTATTTATTGCTAATGCAAACAAAACATTCTGAGCAGAAAGAGCAGTTGAATATTTTCTATCTGGGAAAGACAGATCCAACACAACAAATGGACCCCAGCAGGACTGATACAAGGACAGCTCTTTTCTTACTTCCCAGAAAACAATCCAAAGGCAGGAAGAACTCATTGTGGTTCTTCACAGGAAAGAAATCAGATGCTTAATGGTGATATTTCCTGAACTAGCACAGATACGAACTGTGGCACAGCAGGAAGAAAAAATTTCTGGAATTTTCATCCAGAAGCACGAGACACAGACCACTGGAAAACCCAACAGGGTGGGAGGGAAACACACAATGTGTTGTGCATCCTAAACACAAATCTGCATTCAAGAGCTCAGTAAGATGCCTGAATTTGAAAAATCAGTTTCTGCTAGAACCAATTAGGCAACCATTTCCAGATGTCTGACCTCAGACACTTCTACAAGTGTTTCAGCCTCTTTATATTGTCCCATTGCAAAGCCAGGCTCTGCCTTCTTCCATTCTTTTTAGTTTTTAATAAAATACAGGACTTTAAAGAATTTCTTTTTTTTTTTTTAAAGTCACTTATTTTCAAGAGTTTTGAAACACACTGTATTGCACTACCCCTTCTACCCATCTTTCTTCTTCTCCTTCTGCAATACCTCATCTCTGCTACCTTTTTGCTCTCCTAAGGCTGATCCTGACATCTTCTTCCATTGCAATAGAAAGTACTGGCTCAGCCTCAAGAATCTGAGATTCTAGAAACTCCCCTGAATAATCTGCATATGCAATTAAAAAAAAAATTAACATATACTCTTTGAGATCCATGAAAAATAAAGCCACTCTAAAAAGTTGTGCTCCTGAATTTCAAACAGAAATACAACAGCCACCACAAAAACTAAATAAATCACAATTTAAAAATAAAAAAAATCAGACAGCCCTAATGAGCAGAGTACTAGTCTAACAGAGATACTGGAGTATGACTGTAAGAAAAACACCTGATCTGAATTAATAATTTTAATGACAATACTGCTGAGCCACTGAAGGAAAAGAACCCATGAATATTCCTGATTTGTGATACTATGGTAAAACAGATGCACAAAGACAAGCTGAAAATTGCTAAGCACTGGAATTCCAAAATTTATTAAAAGGTATGATGCAGTGGTAATTTTTTTGTGCCAGCAGCAGAAACGCAGGAATCTGCACTCCCAAGGTTTTTTTTAACGTTTTCACACTATTTTAAAGTATTTCTGTATGCAGAGGCACAGACTACACTTACTCTCCAATTTCAGCCTTTGATTTTCCCAGCTCAGCAGCAGCTACTGAGCGACCCCTCGTGTTGAAACATGACTGAGCAGTTCCTCCCTTCGTTTCCTTTTACTCTTAAATAAATTAAATGAACATAAAGCCAGCACTGCAAAATGGAGATGCTGTCTCTGTCATTCCAGTGGATACAAACTGCCTGCAGACAACATTTCTTTTGGACTGATTTGTTTCACCTACTCCAGTTGTGCACTTGAAGAATGATCACAGCCAACATGCAATGGCTACTGGCAAGCTGCTCTCTTTATTGTAATAAGTATTATGAAACTTGTATGTATTATAAGTAAATAAATATTAATGATTTAATTAGATAAATATTAAATAAATATAGTGAATCTGGTACATTGCTGCCACTGTATTAAAATAAGCATACAATCAAGATAGGTCTAACCAAAGAGGATGGAACCAAAATACCATTGAAAATATATATATATAATTTGCAACTTGTCAGCAGCAATTTCACTGCTGCTCCCCTTCTCCTCTTCCCACTTTTCCCCCAGATCACTGCTGTTTCATGGAGGAGTCACATTCCCATGCCTCTGCCAGCACCCAGGGGCATCAACAGGATTTTCCAAACAGATCAGAGGAGCTCCTGCAAACTCTGTAAGCAACCATGAAACAGGTGTCTAGTTCAGGAAGGTCAATTGTGCAACCATCTTCCAAAATAAATAACATGTTTCCCAACACAGTATATCACACTTAAGATCTGAAATTGAAGGTAAGAAGCTACAGTTGCCACAGAGGGGGGAAAAATAATCCACAGAAGGTACTGGCAACAAACTAAGTCCTTGCAGTGGCCAATAATGATAAATAAAAAACAAGCTTAACCAGAGAAAAATTATATTACAAATACAATTTGGGCAAACCCAAACCTCCAACAAAAGAGGAAATCAGTTTTACTAATCAATATTTAGGACCAATACCATGAAAGCACTATTGGGTATGTCAGGGAGCTTAACATGAAGTAAGAAATCCACAAACCTAAGATTTCTGGTTTCAAACCTTCTCAGGTCCCAGTGAAGTAAGATTTAAAGTAGCTATGCTTACTCAGCTTTGGAATACTTACTCTGTAGCCACAGGGAATGGTTTTGTTCTCTACAGGATCTACACTTTGATATTTAGGAATAAATACATAAATATAACCAGAGCATGCTATACAACTCCAAAATAGGATGAGCAATCTGTTGCCTTTTCAGAGCAACTGAAGTTTCAATGTTTGGTTGATAGAGTAACTCAAACTTGCTCAACAAGCAGGCCAAAAAGTAAGACCAACAAACAAAAACATTTTCTAACAGAAAAAATAAGTGCTGAGGGCTGTGGCCACGAGATGTCACTCTCTACTTTGTGGCAACTTGGAAATTCTTTTGCTTTTCTCTCAGAGGTGCCAAAAATCAGAGTACAGCCAATAAAATCAGCTAATTTTAAACTGGAGTCAGGTAAAGGAGAATTGCTCAGTGTGTCACATTTCTGGTGCTGTGTGTACAGTTTCTGTAGCTGTGTTGCAAAATGACTGCTCAGTAGGCTGTGAAGTCAAAGTAGCCCCCCAAGCAGCCTCTAAATCTTTCTAAACAAAGCACTTTGGCTCAACCAAAGCCTGTACTTACATTACTGTAGTTGCTTCAACTGATGTAGCCTTTTTTCCTTTTTAACTGTTTTGCCTTTTTAAACAAAACCACCATTGAATTGAGATGATGTGACTCAAACACAGGAAGCTAACTATATGTGCCTAAGTGTCCATCCAGAGAAGATAACTTTAATTTTGAGAGTTTCTTCAGTTGGCTCAGGTTAACACTTGATCAGGAGGCCCCATGGCCTGGAAAGGTCTCACTGATTTGCCCTGCAGAACACCACCACCTTTACTAATCCCTACCATGTAAAATAAATCTTATACCAGTACCACATAAAATCACTTTTATTCTTCATATTCTTACCCAGGCATCTGTTAGAACAGACTAAAAGGCAAATCTGAGCCTGAAATGTAGAAGTTTCAGATCAAAATCCATAACCATAATAAATACACATCTTTGAAGGGAAGAAAGAAGTCCAAAAGAAACCTAGAAGAAAATTCCTAGGAATTAAGGATTTGATGTAAGTATTAGATGAACAACATAAATTCATAAGAAACTGATCCTTAAGATAGCTGGCAGAAAACCTCTTTATTACCTCTACATGTGCTAAGGCTGCTCATTATTACCTTATTATGAGTTAAGGTTATTCTCAGGTCTGGTTTTATGATACCATAGGCTATCAGTAGATCTTGGACTTTTTTCAGTTCTTCCTTACACTTTTTATTTGTTGAGTAAAACTGCTTTCTTACAGGAAGATTCTTAAACAACTTCAGGACTGTCACTGTAGTACCTGCAAACAGGTGACAACATAAAGAAGGAGAAATTACACACAACCAACTGGATATTGAGAAAAGTTCATTTTTATTTAAGATACCTGTCTGTATGTAGCTGTTACACAATATAGACCCTAGTGACACCTAGATTATATTAGTATGAGAAGAAATGCACCAAATTAGCAGTCATCCTACCCCAAAAAAAGTACAAATGGAACTCAAGAGCTATAATTCCCTTTCTTTAATGATTAGACTAGTAGCAAGAACTAGCACTAGGATCTAACCAGACACATCTGGAGGCAAAGGAACACTGAGCTCCATTAAGGCCCTTAGGGTTTCACTTGAAGAGCCAGAAACCCCTGGCACAGAACATATGAAGAGGAGGAATATTCATCTCCCAACACAATCACATAAATTTCTAGCCTCTAAGGGCATTATGAAGTGTTAAATGTGTTACAGAATTCAATTATTTAACAATTTTGACAAAAGACAGGGCAATGAAACCCATGGATTTTCCAGCCATGGCAAATGCTACTGTCTAAATCTTAAAAAGCAAGGAGCACATCACTTTTCTTTGGGGAATACACAGTGGTGAGAGTGTGTACAGTTTCTGTAGCTGTGTTGCAAAATGACTGCTCAGTAGGCTGTGAAGTCAAAGTAGCCCCCCAAGCAGCCTCTGAGAGTGACAATGTGGGGACATGGTGTGGTCATAACGGTCCTGCCTGAGTTACAATTAGCTGAGCAGAGAAACAAATTGATAGCACCCCAAACCTCCACCAGGTCTGAACCACCAAAGCTGACCTCTGAGCTGAGGGCAACCTTTAATCTTCCACACAAACAGGGTCACACCCTTCCTGCAGGTTAGAAAGAACTGTGTGGCTTTGCTTCCTGCTACAGCCATGCTGCTTCAGCTCCTTGGTGTGGCAGCAGGGCAACTCTTCCTCCTTTAAGGAAGGATTTTGCTACTTACAGGAACGTTACTTTGGTCTTGAACAAACCTTTCTTACACTTATCTGCTAAGTCTGCCTGGACCTGGGGCATCAAATTTTTATAGCCTCTCTCTCCACTGTCAGCTTGAAGATGTGAATCAGAGAAGGAGAAACTGGTTTACAATTACTATCTAAAGCAATTTCCAAGACATATTATTTGTTAGGATAACAACATGTTCTCAGTTGACACAGGCAAGAAATGTTGACAAGCTGCAAAGATTTCATACTCAGCCTTCAGGTACAGAACAGGTCAACATCAAACTGAGCCTCAAAGAAACATAAAGGACCTCTGTCAGAACACAAAGACATCCTACCTTGTCCAAGATGGGAAGGCTTTTTAGAAGTTACATGCCCATTGCTATCCAAAGCATACTGAGTGCTGAAATCATCAGCAGCTGTCTTGGTTGTGATCAAAACCTGAAAAGAATTATTAAAAAAAAAAAAAAGTTGAAGTATTCACAAAGTTCAGAATGAGCTTAGATAAAGCTTGCTGCCATTATTCCCACTGCATTCTTTGATCTAAAAGAATTAATTAGTTTAGAAAATTCTTCTTCTACAGGTGCTTCTTAGTCACAAAAACATCCTTCATTAATACTGATTTTTTCATCCATTTAAGTAAAAGCCATTAAGATTTCTATCACACTAATACAGAAAATGTAGCAATGCCAACTCCCCACTCCTATCACCTATTCTAACACAGGTTAAATAAGCAACTAAATCAATTGATGATTTTGCATTTTCATCCTCTGTGAAAGGACAACTTAAATTCATGAGAAATTCCACAAATCTAATAAATGCTAACAACCAAACAGCACAGTATCTTTCCACACCCAAACATGGCCAGCAGTAGCATGTTTTGTCAGCTGTTAAGGTGATACAGGGATTGCCTTTAGCAAGCCCAGTCATACACCAGAAGTTCAGTAAAGCCACAATTCCCTGAGCTCAGGTATCAGCACTTTGGACAACAGAACCACTGCACTTCAACCACCTGAAAGGCAAAAAGGTTATCACAGAGAGAGAGCTTCAGGATATCTTGGGTTATTTTAGTGTCTCATATGAATGATTCAGAGTTCAGCCATACCTCTGGAGAATAAACCCCAGTAACTGATTAATTGGAAGCAACAATATCACAGACCTACTTAAGGTCCAATAGTAAAGTACCTCTTAACTGAAACTTCAGGGAGCTGTTTGGGTAGGCAGAATGCAATGAATGCCAGAGTGCTTAATTAACATAATTACTGATCCCAGGATTAAAGCAATACCTATTAAAGTACTTTATGCACTCAGGCCACCTCCCATCTCTTATGAAATGTACCACAGAGCTGATTAAAAGCCCAGGACAGGACAGATGGCATCCTGGCATCCTGCTCTGACCACTGGGAGAAGCACCCAGTGATTGAGGCCTGTCACTCTCTGTCAAAACACCAACACTTCTGAAAGCATCTTTGGAAATTTCCATCCAAACACACAACCCACTCCTGCTTAGGGTGATGTGGATGTAGCCCAAGGTAGCAAGGAATTGAGCTCTGGCACCTCTCCTGACCTCCACAGCTGAGAGTTCTAATCAGACACAGATCCCAGGATCTTCTTGCAGGATCTAATGCTTGGGAGACTTAGAAAAAAGAATCCAACACTTGGCCTTGGCACAGCATGAACACAGAAAGGCAGAGCACAGTGGGAGAGACAGATGCTGAGCCCTTAGCTTCCTGAGCACTTTTCAGATGATTTTTGAACCAAGTGACTCCAGGTAATAAGTTAAATCCTAAGTATCAGTACAGTGTCAATCCTCTAACACAAACACATGGATCAGACTCAGGCCAGGGAGCAGGTTCCTGTTTACTCACACAAACCTGAAAGTTTGAGCAACTGCAGTCATACACATGTCAAGGAGCAACACAGAGCCCAGGAAGATCCCATGACTGCTGATCAACCCAGATAACATCAAGGCAGAAATCATTACTGGAATGGTAGCTATGTGGGCTACCAGTTCCCTGAAATGGTTTCTCCTGCCCACCATCTGTTGTTCCTCTGATTCAAGCTGTAAACTCAGCCATACTCTTTGACATGACATTTGCTGGTAACACTTGAGAGGATAAGCCTAAAAAAATCACTGATCTATACCCTGATACAAAGGAAAACACTGAGCAATCTGTCTCAAACTTATTCTGACATAGGAAATAAATCAAGCACTGCTGTGACCAGTCTGACAGAAAGGCAGGACTGCCACTAACAAGGAAGCCACACTGCTTCCTAACCATTCAACACAACTTCTGGGGAGCAGAAGAAAGGCAGCACACACAAGCCAAAACTCTTCAGAAAACAAAACCCTGGCAGGCTGCTGGAACAAGTTAAAAGCCTCTGAACTGTTATTTTATTAAAACTTACAGCAACACACACACAAATATCCCAACACAGAAGGCCAGAGACATTTATAGCAAGTGCTTACCTCTGATATGCAGCAAATTGACCCCAAAGCCTCCCCACGGAAACCATATGTTGTCAGACTTTCAAGGTCCTCTGAAGAGCTGATTTTTGAGGTGTAGTGTTTTATTGCCATAACTGGAACATCAGACACCTTGATGCCATTGCCATTGTCTCTCACCTCTATTTTGTTAAACCCATAATTCTCCTAAAAAACAACAAAACATAAAGGAGCACTAAATCAGTCAAAATAATTAGGACACAACTTGGAAGCAGCTGGGGTCACAGTCTCTAGCAATCCAGAGAGAAGCGGAAATTCTGCTTATCTGGAGAAACTGAGCAACCATTAAATGTCTGGTTAAAAAAAGGAAAAAAAATGCACCATGTTAGGATAGCAGTGATGGTTTCCCTTGGTTTGGCTATGAATGTAATTCAGTACCTGTGGCTTGGATAAATATACAGTAAATTGAAATAGGAATTAAATATTTCTTTTTACAACAAGTATTCGTTGTAAATTTGGTGAAATCTGAAAAACCTAAACTCAGAAAAAGATCTATAGCTGGAAAGTGAAATATTCTTCACCTCTCTTTCTGTCTAGTATAAATTTTTCCACATCTCCACAAATGCAGCCCTACATCCACTAAAGTCAGTCAGTCCTCACTGAGAATTTTCTTTCAATTTCACTTTTTATTTCTGTGCTTTCACTACTGCAGTCTTTCCAGTCTCTGAATATACAGAAGCTGGGGGCAGGTCATCAATGGCAAGAAGATAGAATTAAGAAAGCTTGTAAAGGGGCACAATGCTTTCTAGAAAAAGAAGTAAAGGTTTGTAGAGGCTCTTTTGAAAACAGCTTTCAAGGAAGAAAAGTTCAGTCTTTGTGATTTAGTTTTACATATATGCAACTCATATTTTACTGAATTCTGATTCAGATGTTATTTCACTAAACAGCATAAACAAACTAAAATTCTGAAAACCCAGAACATGAATGAAATATGGAATTTAGGTTCTATAACACTTCAAGCAGGTGGAGCAAACAAATGCTTCCTTTCAGCTACATTATAATTTGCACATGTAAATCATACCCAAGAAAGAACCAGAAGCCAAGAGCAGAAAGTAGTGAGAGCTGCAGGATCACAAGTAAAATTCTTTTACAGAAGCATGCCTGGCTGGAAAGATTGTGCTGTAACATACAGGAAAATGTACTGCAGTGTGTAATACATCTAGGAGACCTTAAAAGTGACTTTGCTTAGAAAGAGCATCTTGACTGAGTGGCTTCTACCAATGATAATGAACAGAGCACATGATGGCTGCTCAGAGAAAGCTGATTCATTCAGCAGAATTAACTTTGTTGTTCCATCTGGGCATGTACTGAAGAGAGTTCTTATAAAATACAGTGTACTCCCAGGGGTATTTCTTGAAGTAAAAAAAAGGCATTAAAAACAAAAGGAAGTGATCTAAAGATATTATTTGTGTTCACATATAATCTGCATTAGGAAACATCAAAAGCCTCTTAGCTAGGCACAGAACAATAGATATTTAACTACCTGATATACAACAGAAATGTGGGTGCACTTCACTTTCTGTAAAAATGAATGGTGCTAAAACTATCTTGAGGTGAAAAGCAAGGCTTTTACTAATATTTGATTTAACCTCCTACTGCAAAGCAAACAGAAGCTGAGCAATACACCTCAACTGAACAGAAAGACACAAAATGAGACATAAATGGAAAAGCTTCTACCCTGCTGCTGTATGCATGAAAACAAAGGGTTCAAGCATTTTACAGTGAGCCATTATTTTCCACACTAATTTCTACTTCCAGACCACTTAACTGCTCAGGAAAAGCAAAAATTTATCTTTTCAACTTGAATCAGAATTTTACATGAAAGAAAGATGCTCTATTTCTTTTCTAATATAGTTCATTTTTACCTGCACGCTTTTTTTTTTTTTTTTTGTTGCATATTACAGTGCTTAAACTTTTTATTCTGTTACACCAACTCCCACCATCCTACATGACCTAAATACTACTGAGATCATGATCTCATGAGATGTTTAAGTTGCTCTACCAGATCACTGACACCAAACCATGTGGTGCAACTCCCTACTCCTTTACTTACAACTGCACAGTCCCACCTTTGTGTCCGTTCTCTGCTACTCCTGAGAACACTCAAGTCAACCCAACTTATTGAACTGGCAAAAATAATCCAACTTTTCCTGCTGGGTTACTTTTTTGGTGGGTTTTTGTTCATCAAGATGATCACAGGAGGCAGAAATGTTGAGGAGTGCCATGTAGATGGATGCAGGTGGTGAGATGGATCAGGAGTGCAGTGGAACATCACCCAGAGATAACCTTCCCCTGAGAAAATTCCAAGGATTAAAGCTCCCACTTCATCCACTGGGAAAAAAAAAGTGCAGAAACCAGTGTCTACCTTTTACAACAGCCATTTTCTAGACCAGGAGCAAAACTGCAGCTAAGGTTCACCCTTTCTGAATACTGATCCTGCTCCAACTACTTACACACACTGTTGCTAATCTTCTCTGTTAGTTAATCCAGGTCTTGGACTGGGAAGATTATTTTCTTTAGAGGTCAGTAGGGAAACTGACAGCCTGATGCCCATGGAATCTCTTTATCATTACATAAGAAGTTCTGTTGCTGCAGCAGTGGTTTTTAGCATACTTTAACCAAAGGGCAGGACACCACACAAGGAATAAACCCATCATTCTACACATGCTTAATGCACAGCCATGCTGAGAAGGCTCTTGACCCTGCTGGTAACAACAAAACAAGCTCCACCATGTTCATATTTTACTACCCAACACCTTATAGAATCATAGAATCCTAGAACTGGCTGGGTTGGAAGGGACCTCAGAGCTCATCAAGTCCAACCCTTGATCCACTCCCACTGCAGCTCCCAGCCCATGGCACTGAGTGCCACATCCAGGCTCTTTTGAAATATCTCCAGGGATGGAGAATCCACCCCTTCCCTGGGCAGCCCATTCCAATGGCTGATCACCCTCTCCAGAAAGAAATTCTTTCTCATGTCCAACCTAAACCTCCCCTGGCACAACTTGAGACCTCTTGTGCCCTCTTGTCTTGCTGAGAGTTGCCTGGGAAAAGAGCCCAACCCCCCCCTGGCTCCAACCTCCTTTCAGGGAGTTGGAGAGAGTGATGAGGTCTCCCCTGAGCCTCCTCTTCTCCAGCCTCAACACCCCCAGCTCCCTCAGCCCTTCCTCACAGGACTTGTGCTGGATCCCTTCCCAGCCTCCTTGCTCTTCTCTGGACCTGCTCCAGCACCTCAATCTCCTTCCTGAGCTGAGGGGCCCAGAACTGGACACAGGACTCAAGCTGTGGCCTCCCCAGGGCTGAGCACAGGGGCAGAATCCCTTCCCTGGACCTGCTGGCCACGCTGTTCCTGAAAGGCCACAGTTCAGTTTATAATCAAAGAACTGGCTTTTAATTAAAATATGATCACATTATCTAGAACTACAATGAAAGCTGATATTTTTCTCAGTGTTGTATAAAAGCTCATTGATTTTCAGTGCAAACATCACCTATTGGAGTCTGGACAACCAAAAAGCAAACAAGAATTTAACAGTAGCCAAAAGTTCTAAATAAAGCTGACCACTACCAGAGTCTACCTGAGAATCCTTCCACTCACAGGTTAACTCCTGTCTGTCTTCAAGCAACCCATTCCTGCCTTTGTTTAGGCAAACTGGGTAACAAGTCTGAATGAATCAGCTGGCCTTCCTAATCCAGTTGGAAAAAGTTAAAACAAGGAAAATGCTGCAAGTTTCAAGTAAACACCATTAAGCTGTAAAATGAAATTTCAAAGCTTCTCTTCACTGCTATGCTTGTGAACCAACTCAGAGTCAATGTGGTTGTTGAACTCTATTATGTGGTCAACGTTATTTAAATGTTAGGCAATAATATTTACATATATATTTTATATTTTATATAAAATATTTTATTTAATATTTTATATATTTTTGATATTATAAAAATATTATCACAAAAAAAATATTCCCAGAAGAATCCCCAGTTTTACAGTAATATTATGTACAGCTGTGTAAAGTGCAAGCTTTGTCTACTCCAACTAGCACAGAGTAACAAATAGCAAATTTAATTTACTCACTGACTAGCTGTATAAAGCCAGGCTGATTTGTTTGTTTTAGAAATATGGAGATCTTGAACTGACCAAGAATGTAGCAGTAATGCAATGACTCATGCACTGGAAATGGTTGAAAATGTTCTTTTTAATTGATTTGGGATCTCTCATAATGGAAACAGCTGGGTATTGCACTGTGAAACACAGGCTGATTAGAGGGCTTTCTCCTCTGGATATCTTCCTTCCTCTTTATCAGCATCCCAGTAAAAGAGACAAAGTTTGTTCTAATAATTTTTGAAGGCTCCAACACCTTCTGTTGATTGCCTGAGTTACTGATCACCTCACAAGATCTGATTCTAATACTCTTACCCCCAGAACAGTGCACACACTACTCACTCACTTTGGAGTAATTCATAAAGCAAGATAAATATTGAGATGAAGGCCACCAGAGACAATCATGAAGACTGAGCATCTTCAGCTCACTTAAGGCAATTAAATTGTTCCTGGGCATCTGAAGGTATCTGCATACTCAGCTGGAAAGCACTTAAGACTCATCCAGAAAATACAGCAGTGACACAGAGAAAGAAATGAGCAGCAATTTAACTGATCTCCTAATTAGAAGCATTTATCTAACATTTAATTCAAGAATAGCTTATACATTCACTGATTTGCAGGAAAGGAAACTGGGTGTAATTCTAGACAAATCCATTTATATAGACTGTAACAACTCACCTTCTTACTAAGTAGGAGGCAAAGTGGTGCCAAACCAGAAACACTCATGGAAGCAAGAGAAGCTGACATTTAGCCATTTTACCCAATTATGAGGGGAAAAAAAAATAAAGTATGAGTTTCTTATTTTGAAAAGTATTTTATTTTTTCAGAAACTATCTTTAAGTTATGCCAACTTATTTCTCACATCTTATAAAAATAAAATGTTAGAAGTAGCCAGAACACATCATGCTGATGAGGGACCAGGCAGTAATTAGTCCTACCAAAAAATCCAACATGGCCCTCAATGACCTCTTCCATTGTTTCCATTTTCACCTACTTGGTAAGATTTTGAAATGAGAATTAAACATGCCAGCTCAGCACTGCAATCGAACTCCAACATTTTTTTAAAACAAGCTATTAATCAGAAAAAGTAAATTTGTAAGGAGGAAAAGTAGTATTAAAGAAGCTGACAGTTTCTCTTCAAGATACACTCAGGAGCACAAATAAAACTGTTTCAGTGAGGCCTCATAAACCTGAGGGTTTCAGAAAACCTTCCAGCTTGGGGAAAACTGATTTCAGACCATTTTAATTTGAGGTTAAAATATATATGTATAAACACCATTAATATACTCCCATTCCCAGAACAGTGACAAGCCTAAAAGACACATCTGCACTGAAACAACTTTTCTTGCACCTTATCTTAAATCCAGTTCCTTGCAAGAGTAAAGTAAAGAGAACATACCAGTTTAATATCAATATTTGTGGCATTGGCATCCAAGGAATTTTCTATCAGCTCCTTCACCACACTGACAACTGATGTAATCACCTGAGAACTTGAAAGGAGACGAATTGTTTCTGCTGGCAGCTGTTTCATTGTGAAGCAGGATTCAGAGAACCTGCAGAATAAGAAAAAGAATGTAAAAGGTGCATTACAAATGCACATTTCTAAGTAAATGTTTTACAACTTTTAAATATAGGTGAAACACAACATCACAGCTACAAATTCTCAAGATACAGTAAGAACCAGCTTCCTTTGCAGTCAATGGGAGTTTCACCTGTGGAAAGCATTATTTTAAATAGATTAAACTTCTAATTAAGAAGTTTCTGAATTTCAAGATAATGTGAGCAGAACAGTATATTATCTCAAACAGGTATAGTCCTCTCCTTTAAATTACAATAACATGTGGTTGTGATCTTGCAGTTACAACAAAATAGACCATGTGTTAACCCACACTGCTAGTCAGAAACATCTTGAGGTAAAATACTTAACCCAGCACCAGGTCTAATTCCAGCACAGACACAAGTAGAACTTTTGAAATTTTTATTGGGTTTTTTTCCCCCTACACTTGAAATTTCTGTGTTGTGTGTATGATCCCCAATACCCAAATATTCATGGAAAAAACATGACCTGAAGGGATCCTGTTTTGGAGCTGGTAGAGCAGCAGGGAGGAAGCACAATGGTTTGAGGTGATCAGATCCAATAGCAATGTGATCTCCTGGCAATAATGAAAAAAACTCAAAAAAACTTCCAAATTACAACCTTGCCTATCTTATCTCACTTACTCTGTGCCCTCAAGCAGGTCAGTTTATTTCTAAATCTCTTTATCTTCCACTTGAAAAGGGAGATGCCTCAGATTATAAAACAGTTTAATCACAGAAAACACAAAGAGTTCTAAAACTCCTGCTGCATTATATACACTTTACCATTAAGAGACTGCAAGTGGATCTCATCCATTTCTAACTACCCAAGTAGATACCATTTAACCAAACTCCAGGAAAAAATCTTTGTTGATCCCTGTAACCTGACACAAAGAACTCAACCACATTTTTAGCATGAGTAAGAGAAAAGAGGGAGAAAGACCATTGCTAGACAGCTCTTTGCACCTGCAGATTGGTTCAGACTTGGGCTGCTCTCTGTCCTAGGAGGAAGTTGGGTTTTTTTCCCCCTGCAGAGCAGCTCTCTTTACTGGGTTTCATCATGTAATGTTATTTACATTGAAAAATCAAACAATCCCAGCAGCTTCCCCATCCAAGCTGCCTGCTGGAAAACACAGGCCACAAGCTCAGCACCAATCCCAAGGACACGAGCACGTGTGGAGGAATGAAGCAAACCCAGATTTCCCCTGACACAGTGAGGGACTGCAGCCAACAGCCCAGAGCATCACTATCCTGCAGGGATATCCATGCAGCTGATACAACAATTACAGGAGGCTTCTCTGCCTTGATATCCTTCTAAACACTGCCACTCCATAAACATAAAAGACAAAGACAAAACATGGTCACTTGGGGGGAAAAGAAGGTGTAGTGTTTTGAAGAGGAAGCAGGATTGAAACTTCTGAGAACAACTACAAAGAGGTTTTCTCTTTTTACTTATTCCAAAGGGAGTTTGCCTTTCAGATGTAGGAAAAAGATCTAACAAATCAGTCTTCCAACAAACTGGAAAATAAGGGGAACACTGGAAGATGTGTGCTGTTGAAGAAAGACCAGTTATTAATCATGTACATGCAAAGAATCATAAAATGGTTTAGATTGGAAGGGACCTTAAAGATCACCTAGTTTCAACCCCCCTGCATGGATAGGACACTTCCCACCAGACCAGGTTGCTCCAAGCTCCATCCAACCTGGCCTTCAGTACTTCAAGGGATGAGGCATACAAAACCTCCCTGGAGAACCCTCACCCTCACAGTGAAGAATTTCTTCCTTATATCTAACCTTTATCTAACCTATATATTTAACCTTATATCTAACCTAATATACCTTTTCCCAGTGTAAAGCCATTACCCCTTGTCTTATCACTCCATGCCCTTGTAAAAAGCCCTTCTCCATCTTTCCTGTAGACCCTTCAGGTACTGGAAGGCTGTTCTATGGTCTCCACTGAGCTTTCTCTTCTTCAGGCTGAACAACTTCACCTTTCTCATACACCTTTCACCTCTCTTCATACAAGAGTTGCTTCAGCCCTCTGGTCATCTTCATGGCCCTTCTCTGGACTCACTCCAACAGCTCTATGTCCTTATTTTGGGCAGCCCAGAGCCAGATGCAGTACTGCAGGTGGGGTCTCACAAGAGTGGAGTAGAGAGGTACAATCACCAGTCACCTCCCTTGACCCACTGGCCACACTTCTTTTGGTGCAGCCCAGCATCCAGTTGACTTTCTGGGCTCATGGTGAGCCTCTCATCAACCAACATCTCCAAGTCCTTCTCCTCAGGGCTACCATCAATCCATTCTCCACCCATCCTGCACTCAAAGGCAGGTTTGCTCATGCACTCATGTGTTACACATGACTCCTGGGTAAAGTGCTTCATGATTAGCTAATTACAAGTGCCAGACTGAAGCTGGGTATCTTTATCCAAAGACACCAAGACAAGAGAGGGTCTTAAAAAAAAAAGAACTGTTGCAGATCCCCAACACAAATTTTCTACAAGGTGTTACTGATGCAGGCATTTTGGGAGAGGAAGCAGCCCCTATGTGCCCTTCCCTTAGAATGGTTTGGATTGGAAAGAACCTTGAAAAACATCAAATTCCAACCCCCCTGAGTAGGCAGGGAAACCTCCCACTAGACCAGGTTGCTCAAGGCCCCATCCAACCTGGCCCTCAACACTTCCAGAGGTCCCTTCCCTGGACCCAAACCACCCTGGGCAAGGTGGAGGTTAAGGTGTATGTAGTCAACCAGGCAGCTTGCAACATCCCAGGGGCACCTGCTGGGAGAGGGAGGGATGCTTCTCTTATGGTATTTATATTTATGGACGACAATACATCCAACACCCAATTACTTCTAGCTAAAATGTTCATATTTCAGCTCAAAGTGACATCACTACTCTAACTCCTCGCCAACCAGACCCATGGCAACCCCTGCTCTGTGGGAAGGTGTAGGATTTTGTGTGTCTCAACACCATCACTGACACAAACCTCCTACCCCTCTGAAGGAAGCCCCAGGGACCAGGGTCTCCAAACAGCCCCAGTGCTGCATCCCGGAAGGGACACCGTGAGCAAAAACCCCTCAAAATTTCACACTTCCATCCTCACATCCTCCTAGAGCAGCCCCCAAACCCCTCTCCAGCAGCCACATTTCTTGGGGCTCCCCCAGAACAACGCACTCACGGAATTCTTCGGTTTATGGGGTGGGGAAGGGGAAGAAAAGCTGCAGACGAAAACCTGCGGCCATCACCTCAGGGTTTACCCCGAACCGCTCATTCCCGCTTCTGCTTCCCGTGAGGAAAAGCAGCGGGAGGGCAGCGCCGAGACACGGCCGCGCCCCGGGGCGAGGTGAGGGCCGGTGAGGAGCGAACCAAACAGTCCCAGCGGGGAACGGCGGGCTCTACCCCGGCCACCGGGGCCTCGCTCCCCGCCAGGGCCCGGCCCCGCTTCAGAGGCCGCGGCACCAGGCCCGGGCCTAGGCCCAAACCCTCCCCGCGCAGCCCGGGACGGCGCTTCCCGCCGCGGTGCCTTCGGCTGCCCGGGGGAAGCAGCCTCGGCCCCGGGGGAAGCGGCAGCGGTGTTCCCCAGGCCGGACGGCTGCCCCACCACAACGCCCTTCCCGGGCTCCCGGCCCTCGCACGGCTCCGAGCTTGCGCTACCTTCTCATCCACGGCGCCCCCGCTCCCGCCGCTGCTCCCGTGGGCGGTACTGCCGGCCCGGCCCGGCCCCTCCCCGGCAGCCCTGCCCACCGGGCGGCCGGCGGGCTCTACCTGCGGTCGGCGGTCTGCGCTCCGCTCCTGCTCCTCAGCGGACCGGGACACAGCAGGGCCGGCGGGACTCCGGGAAGGTGGGGAGATGGAGGGCGAGCAGGGAAGGAGGGAGGGCCGGGTCCGGCCGGGCCGGGTTGGGCCGCAGCTCCTGCCGGCTGCGCGCCGGTGCTTTTACCACCAGGCCCTGGGGCTGCCGCTGGCCGAGCCGGCCCTGAGGCGAGCGGCGGGGCCTTGGCGGGCCGGGGCGGCGGGAAGGGGCCCGGCGGGGGCATGGCGGGCGGTCCGCAGGGTGCATGGCCCGCAAGGGAGGCGGCTGTGCGGGAAGGCCCCGGTTCCTCTGCGGGCACGGCGTCCCCCGCTGCCCCTGTGCGGCTGGGGAGAGAAACCGGGGGCAGAGAGAGAAGGTGTCCGTGTGGGGAGGTGGGAACCGAGAGGAGCAGAGAGGGAGAAAGGGAAGGGTCTGCCCCAGGGGGTTGCCTGGGGACGGGGTCGCCGCGGTGCTGCGAGCCATGAGGGGGGCAGAGCCTCGGTTCTCCCTCCCCTCTCGTCTCCCTCCCCTCTCGTCTCCCTCCCCTCTCGGGTAAGGGGTCCCCCGCTTCCATGCAGGTTTTGAAAGAGTTTGTAAGAAGTAATGGTGAAAATCGGCATTGCCCAGACTCGGTTTCAGGCTCATCACGTCTGGTTTTCCCCCCACGGTCTGCTTAATAGGGCAAAATAGTTGGGTATTAGCAGAGCTCTGCAGCACGAAGGAAGAAACAAAGTTCTCACTGAAAGCAAACGGGTGGTTAAATACTTTCAGTAATGGTTTAGGAGGAAGTTAGGAAGTCTTCATCCCAGTCCCATGAATTAAATGTCTTAAAAGATCACGTGAGTATGAAGCACGCAATGAGGGTTTTTTAATTATCATTACAAATTTTATTACAACAGGATGCGAGTGTCACCTCCCTTAAGTTCTGTCAGCCTCCTGAATAAATTGATGGTATGAAATTTGTCCCTGTATCTTTGTGTACGCCTGTTACTTAGAAAAGTTTAGAACCCGTTGGCTATTTCCAGCAAGATTTGAAAGGCAAAGGTCGGCCTGAAAACAAACAGGTGGGGAGAGGAGGAAAAGTAGGAACCTGTGCTGCAGGGAAAGCAGGCATAAAATACTACATGTTGGTTCTTCCTAGCAGTAGGTGACAATTGGTCACTGCAGAATTCTTCATTAGCCATTACATGAATGAGAAACATGAGGAAAATTGTCTGGTCTGAAAAAGTAGGAAAGAACTGCAGATATTGTGGATGAAGAAAGGAATTCAGGGGACAAAATTTACAAAGCTTGGTTTCTTACGGGTTTGCATCTCCAGCTTCTTGATTTTTGGTGGGTTTTTTGGTTGGTTTTTTTTTTCAAATGCCCCTTTAGGTTCTATTTGTTGGAAGTTTTTTGTTGTTTATTTAGAAGAGTTCTCAACAGCTCTTTGGATTGACTTTTTTTGTTGTTAGTTTGTTTTTTGTTGTGGGTTTTTTTTCCAAATGTCCCCCTTCTATAGCAGACTTTCAGGTTTTATTTGTTTAGGGTTTTTGTAAACAAACAAACAAAAAAAAAACCTCCAAAAAATCACCTCCTTTGGATTGCCTTCTTTCTGAACCATCCTTTGAAGCTCTTGAGCTACATCTTCGCTTGCGCTGTCTGCTTATTTAAGACTTTTCCCAAACTTTAAGCCTTTTCCCAAACTCAAAAACTACCCCTGCTAAGTACTTCTTTCTAACAGTAGCCTCACTCTTCAAACAGCTCTGTTTTATAGGGTGAAAATGAACGTAGGAGTTGCCCACAGCGAGGTAAATCCCAACACGAGGGTGATGAACAGTCGTGGAATGTGGCTGACATACGCGCTCGGAGTTGGCTTGCTGCACATTGTCCTGCTCAGCATTCCTTTCTTTAGTGTCCCTGTCGCCTGGACTTTAACAAATGTGATTCACAACCTGGTAAGTACCCTGCCTTATCACAGAATTTGAAAAGTTGGTCATACAGATTTATTTTTAGTAGCAGGAGAAGAGGAAAATAGCCAGGCTGTACGGTTAATGATGTCCAGCTAGACCAAACTCCCCCTCTACTTGGCTTATCCACTGTTAAATGAGTTGGGTGTTTCTGGGGAGGGGTGATATGTGATCACTTTAGGTTTAAGCACAAAACAGGCAATCTTCCTCCTATTTTATGTATTCTTTGAAAAGGCATTTAATTAAGCTAGAATTTTGTAAATGTAAAAGTCGGTTGGCACGATTTTTATAACATTTTTAATATTGTTAGAGCTGTGCTGAATCCATGAAATATACTGAATTTGTGGTGCTTGGGTATTATCTAATGTTTCTGCCTAAGTCTGTTGCTATCCCAAAACGTTTCATTTCAGCACTTTCCCTGTTTTCTTAGACAGAAACATTTGTGTTCTTTTTCCTTCTTGCTTTGATTTCTCCTCAAGCTACATAGGTTTTAGTTCAGTAGGACTTGATGACATCAGCTGAAAAATTTGTCACTACATGTGACATAAGAAAAATCTTACTTGAAAGCAGTGGGAAAACTGGACTGCCTTGACCCAGGCCCTGAAACCATTTGTTATTCAGTGGATTGTGGTTTGCATTACTTTTGTGTGCAAATGATTGGGAAGCTGAAGACTTTAAGATTCTTTTCTTCCTCCTCTCAGCAGGATACTGTGATTTTGTTGTAATAATTTTAAGGCCATCATCCAGCAATTTGCATCATGCCTGAGGTTTGCTAACTCAGCTGGTTAAGATAAAGAGCTGAGAAGTTTTGACAAAAAGGTAGCTTCTTTTTTACTTAGGAAAAAGAGAGTTCAGTTCAAAGTCTGAGGTTGGATAATATCCTCTATAGTCCTGTAAAAAATATATTTTTTTTTAATTCAAGGGTTATATTTCTGTAGCTAAGTTGAAAAGGAAAAGTGAGATAGTAAGCATCATTTGAGCATTTTGTGTGTTTGACAGCACCCAGGCATGCCTGACTTTGGAAAATGTTGGCAGAGCCAAGAATTACTAAGTATTTCCTAAATGCCTTACTGAATTAATTGCATGTAGCTATAATGACAACAGGGATGATGAGAACATGCACTGGCAAGTAGTTTTTTTGTGGAACATTAGAAGATGAGTATAAACTGCACTTATGGATGTTTCAGCATTTTAATGGTGCTTTCTTCTTTTGAAAAAAGAAGCACTTCAATGTTAGCAAACAAAAAAATCCTGGTTTTCCACTAATGGAAAACTCTTAGGTGACCTTGAAAGCATTTTTTGTGGTCCCTTCTACAACTGCCAGTGTGAAATAAAATGTGTAGTAGGCATTTGGATCTCTCCAAGAAGTGCTTTTTTGATGAAGTTATTAAAACTAACACACTGCAAGCATCATGAATTAATCAAGCAAATTATTTCTCTTAGGTTAATAGGCCTCTGGTCAAGGGGCTGTTAAAAAAAAAAAAAAAATTAGAAAAAGATGTGAAATTACTCTCTCAACTTTCACCTTCATAAGAATGCAGAAGAAACAAGGGGTTATATAAAGCTCACTCTCTATAATTTATATATATATATAAAATATATGTATTTCTCCATATAAAGCTCTCCATAACAATTTCAGTTTGTGCATAAGATATGAAAACATCTGAAAGAAAGAATATGGATGTTTTCTGCTTGGAGTTGCTGTGTTCTCTTTGATAGAAAACAAATGGTTGTTAAAACTGAGAGGGGGTGGAGTGCCATGTCTGATGGATCTTTGGGCACAAGTTGATTTTTCAGAGCAGATGTGGGATGCCCTCATCAAATAGAAACAACAGTGAAGAACAATTTGGTGTAGATAAGCAAAAGCAGCAATGAGATGGTGTTCAATAGGTTGCTGGTAGTTGGCTTCTAAGTATCTGAAGCTACAGGGTTGGGGGGGACTGAGAAAACTTTCAGAAGTTCTTGAAATTCTGCCAGTATTCATAGATATTTTTTTTTTTTTTCTATATGCAGACTCTACCTCATAACTCATTTAACACTGGCTTAGGCAAGCAGTAATCTAAATTGGTCATCCTGAACTTTGCTAAGAGTGCTTGTTAATTCTGTTGATTTGATGCAGTTTTTGCAGTGTAATGGGGAAGATGAGGCAGTGGATCAGATGCCACTGCCTGCCCAACCTCAGGCAAATCACTTCTTGTCTCTTCCTTCTGCTGTAATTTGTTGTTACAGCCTAACAGCTCTTCTGGGGGAGAATTAATTTATTCTCTTTTTTTTTTTTATTTTCTTTTTTTTTTTTTCACCACAATGCATGGAACAGTGTAAACAGCTTGAAAAAAGCACAGCTGAAAATGCCACTGTTTTCATTTTTTTTTTTTTTTTTCCAGGGAATGTATGTGTTTTTGCATGCTGTAAAGGGGACTCCTTTTGAAACACCTGATCAGGGGAAAGCCAGGCTGCTAACACACTGGGAACAACTGGATTATGGAGTACAATTTACATCTTCAAGAAAATTCTTCACAATCTCTCCTATAATTCTGTGAGTCGAAAAACTGCATTATGGATTAATTGAGTCATAAAACCATAATTTCAAATGCTGCAACAAAGTGGGTTGCAATTTACATTCTAAAAAGCATTTATTTGTTTATTTTTTTTTGCTTATTTGTTTCCACATGACAGAGGTAGGGAGCACATGTTTACAGGCCATGTCATCAGCAATCTCTCTTCCTGCAGCTTTCAACACTGTAATTCACCTACTGAAGTGGAAGTTTGTAAACAGTTATTAATGGGGCAGGTTTTAAAGATTAGGAACACTGGGGAAAACTGAGTTAACTCTTGAAGTTTTTTAACATAGTGTGAAGTCATAAATACTGAAAATACAAACTAAGGATATTGTGAAGTCATAAATACTGAAAATATAAATTAACTGCCTTTCTCACATGCACGTGACAGCATTTATTAATCATTTTGCAACTTTTGGGTTATGAAGAGTGTGGAATGGGCTCCAAGATTTTATATGTTGGTTTTGCTTTGTTCAAATTGTCTTTTGTTTGCACTGGTTATGTAAATACATCAGGAATTCTACACTGCCTGTCTCTGTTGACAACGTGTGGTTGTATAACTGAAGGAAATCGGATATTTATTTAATAACCAACTTTAAAAGTATTTCTATTTTTTCCTTAAGGAAGCTGTCCATTTTCATGGCAGGGCAGGAGGGGAAGGGAATATCTGGATTGTATTAACAAGTTGCTTCACTAATCAGACAAACTGAAAAAAATTATGTGCTGAAAAAAAAAATACTTATTTTCTTCAAAGATAGCTTCACACGTTCCAGTGGGAATTTTGCATTCATGACACTAGTGTATGGTTTTCTTCATGCACTAAAAATGCATAAGCAGCTGAATTTGCTGGGAAAAAAAATCCAATAGCCTCATTTCTGTGACTAGTTCTTGCAAAGAATGGGATTAAATTACTGGCTCAAAGTATAAAGAAGTTAGTATTTTCTGAGTCACATTTTCTTATTCTGTCAGCTGAACAGGTTGTGGACAAGCTTAAAAGAAATATGTGCTGGTAACATCTGCCAGACAGGAAGCATTTTGAAGTCACACCAGTCACAGATGTGCTCAGTGTAAATGATTTTTGCACTGAGAAAATGTCAAATTCCTTGTCACTGAGCTTGCAAGGGTAGCAGAACTGTGAATATTTTGGTAACGGATCTTACAGCATTTAAAACCTGGGTCATAAATCAGGACTTGCAGCTGCAGAAGTTGGGAGACTTGGGGGGGGCAGGGAGAAATGCACCATGAGAAGTGTGGGGAGTCCACTGTTGGACACAGTTGTGTGGACTCACAAAACTGTGAGTCCACAGTTTTGCTGTGGATATTCTAGAACCTCAGGTGGGAGATTTAATAGAGGAACAGGTGGTTTGTTAATCAGTAAAACAGGACTGGTTACTAGAGCACTTTTTTTGACTGTGGTTTTGTTTGCTGCATTTTTTCAGACAAAGGTGTCATCAGCTAAGCTTGCTCCCTTCTCTCTGACAGGTACTTCCTGACGAGTTTCTACACCAAGTATGATCCAACACATTTTATCCTCAACACAACCTCTCTCCTGACCGTGCTTATCCCCAAACTGCCACAGCTGCATGGGGTCCGAATCTTTGGCATCAATAAATACTAAAGCAGAAGGTTTGACACTGACCACCCCTGCCATGGCTACTGGTGCTCCCCAGGTGAAGGAAATGAGTAGTCAGCTGTGCTGTGTATCTGTCATATCCAGTGAGAGATGCTTTTACATCTGAGATACAATTCCTAATCCCTGTCTGGGATGGAAGTCGAGTTTCTAGGAAGATGCCTTCAAATACTTAAATGTGAATTGGAAACCTTGAGATGAAAGATTTCCATGAAGAACTGGGCAGGCCCAGCTCTGAAGTGTCATTTCCACCAGGACTGTGTGTGTCTGGCTGATGCTGGTGACTTGTTAGGAAGGTGCAAATACCAGTTGAAATGAGAGCAACGTTTCACAAATACTCAGTCAACCATAATGCAGGTGGTAACTTTGCATAGAAATCCAGGATGCTCAAGGCCAAGGACTGGTGAGGCCACATCCTCACATTAAGTGAAAGTAGCCAGTTTCTGCTGTATGGATTGTAGGTGGTGGTGCTTGTCATTGCATTGTAAAAGTTTGTCTCACAGTAAGTACTGTGACAGCTAGCATAAACTGATGGTGTAATTCATGCCTTATCTGTTCTTGTGATATTTTTTTTTTTTTAATTTTTTGTGGGTTTTTTGTCATAAATACTGAAGAAAGTCCTTAACTGTCAGCTCAGGGGATTTCTACAACTTGATGGCTCAGTTTATGTATGCTCTTACAAGTTGCTACTCTTGGGTTTATTTCATCTTGCTTACCAAGATAATGACTTTTCCATGTGTAAATGGGACAGCTTGAAAAATGGAAATTTTTTTTAAGGTATAGATTTTTTTTTTTTTTTTTTTTAATTATTTTCTCTGCTACTTGACTGACAGGTTTATTTTTCAGTAGCTGAGGGTAATGATGGGGGAAAAGGGTTTCTGCTGTTGTAGGAGAAGCAGCCAACAATGTCAGATCATGAAAGAGAAACTCTGTGTAGGTCCTAAGAGTAGAAGCTGAACTAGAAGTAGGTGCATAGGCAAATCACATGGACTAACTGTATGTTTTTGTGGAAAAAAAAAAAAATTAAGTAATTTGCATGTCTTGGAAATGTGGAGGAATGCTGTGTTTTAGAGGTACTGTGTAATAAGGAGTAATCTTGTGCATCATCAACTCTGGAAGAAGAGTGACTGGAGGTACAGCTCTTGCTCTGAGCACTTATTACTCTTATCTTGTAAAAAGGATGAATTTTTGAAGCCTGCCATATGTCTGCCAGCCAAAACTGGCTCAGGTTTAACAGAAGACTCTGTTGAATACTTGATTTACATTTTGGTTGTGGTGACAGGAGCAAAAAAAAAAAAAAAAAAAAAAAAAACCAGAGAAAAGCCCTCAGTGGCATAGTTCTTTTCTTGCTGAGAGGATTTTCTGGCTATTTACTGTATCGATAAAGATGCCGTTAAAAAAAAAAAATAAATCATGAGTTACGGATTTTTATTTTTCTTTTTTTCAGCAGTTGGAAATGATGAATTATTTGGGTTATTTGTACAGAGAGCGATTCAGGGGCTAATTTTAAAATAATGGCCACTTGAAAAATTCCCTTTTGTGTCAAAAGGGACGAAGATCTTCAGACAGGACCCGAATTCCTCCACACGGAGCCGGCGGTGGGTGGTGCCGGGACCCCCGGTACCGGCCCAGCGCCGCTTCGGGCTGCGAGTACGAACCTCTTCACAGCACTTTGCCTTCGGACCGCTGCCTCTTCTTACCGGGACCTCCGTAAGAGGGCGCTGGGCTGTTCGGTTCCGCCCGCCCGCTCCTGCCGGACCGGGGGAGCGTCTCGGCCTTACCTCCGGTTTGGGCTGGACGGGCCGGGCCGGGCCGGGTGGAATCGGTTCCCTGCGGGTCGGAAAGGCTGCTGGGAAAAGGGGAGGGCGTGAGGCGGCGATATATCGCGATACCAGTACGTGGGTGTGCGTGAGGGCGAACCGGGGGTTCGGAGGCGGGGGCGACGCGGCCGGAAGGAGGTTTGAGGAGGTTCGGTTCGGTTCGCGGTGTCTGTGTCCCTCCCGCAGCACTGCAGGGAGCGCCTCAGGCTGCGAGGATGGGTGAAGAGGTGTCCTGAGGTAAAACAACGGCGTGAGCTCCCGGCTCTTAAATTATTACATTTTTGTTGTTATTTGATTTGTGTCTTAAATATTATAGAATCACGGAAATGTTTGGGTTGGAAAAGACAAAGATTTTGATTCTACAGTTGTCCAAACCAAGATATCCCTGATTTAGTCTTTTTCAGTATAACGTAAGTATTTTAACATTACTTTCTTTCCTTTATTTCTTTTCCTGCTTTTCCTCCTGCTTTTCCTCCTGCTTTTCCTCCTGCTTTTCCTCCTGCTTTTCCTCCTGCTTTTCCTCCTGCTTTTCCTCCTGCTTTTCTTTTTCATTCTCCCTTCCCTTCCCTTCCCTTCCTTTCCCTTATCTGTTTCTATGAGCCGTTGCCTTAAAAAAGTTTTTTTAAATCCCTTTTTTAATGACAAGGTGGTTTAAATTATCTTGTTTAAAGTTGTAGTGAAAGGTACAGATGAGAGGCAATGCTGCCTTTTCAATTACACTTCAGTAATTTGATTTGCAGCATAAAATTCCCTCTCTGCCTCTTGACAGCAGGAAAATTGTCTATTTTCCACAATAGATGAGAAAAGACCCTTTCCACAGCATGAATTAAAAGCAAACAAATAAATAAACAAATATCTCCTCTTTTGGTACAACCAGGCAGCTTGGGCAACCCTTTGGGTGAAGAATTTTTCCCTAATACCCAACCTAAACATTCCCTGCCACAATTTGGGGCTGTTTAATAGAATCCCAGGATGTTAGTGGTTGGAAGGGACCTCCAGAGATGTTTTGAGTCCAGCCCCCTCCCAAGGCTGGATGACCCAGGGAAGGCCAGACAGTGCATCCAGGTGGGTTTTGGGAATCTCCAGGGAGGGAGGCTCCACACCCTCTTTATGCAGTGGTCATTTGTAACTTTAAAAGCCATGTAAACTTCCAACTAAAATCCAGAAAATCAAACCAGAGCAATTGCTTGAAAAACCCTCCACTAATAATAAACTGTACAATTCTTTCCTAGACATAACTACTGGGTAGGATTTTTGACAATGAGGAGCATTGCCAAAAGCCTTTTGAAGCACGGGCGAGCTGCGTGGCTGAGCAGCAGCTCTGCTTCCTCTGGGAAACAGCATCCTGGGAAATTAGTCCTGGGAATAGAGACAAGCTGTGATGACACCGGTGCTGCTGTGGTGGATGATGCTGGCCATGTTCTGGGAGAAGCACTGCACTGCCAGAGGGAAATCCATTTACAGTAAGGATCAACTTTTCTCGGGGTTTTCACCTTAATAATGAGTTTTTTAGTTACTGGTGATGCCATCTGTATAAAAGCCTTCTTGACAGAAAACTCAGCAAGGAGCAGGTGGGTGTAAAGAACTATCTCTTGGGCAACACCACCTTCTGGTGGAGATACTGCTTAGGGGTGAGGAAAGAAATGCTGTGTTTAGCAAGTTTCCTCCAGTATTTTCTTTAAAAATGAGGCAGATTACTTACCTAGCTTGAGATAAAGATTAAATCCTTACTATTGTGAAAATCACCAAATGTCTTGGTTTTTTTTAGAGGCAAGTTAAGCAAATGTAGGCACTGTTTGCTAAGTACATGAACTGGCAAGTGGATTAAGGCATTGTGAATATTAAGTAACAGGCCTTGTTTTGGAGCAGTGTTCAGGCAGATGTAAGAGATAAATGTGTCCCAAAAAAGGGTCAGTTAAATGCTTTCCTGACCCCCCCCCCCATGATACTCTCTAATGGTGCATAGATGTCTGTTTGAGAATGTACATTCAGGATTGTTAAAAATGACCTGACTCAATATTCTGTTAATGGTTTAATTTATTAATAAAATTGTGATTGATTAATAAGATAGAAATTGCAATGAGCAAAACAGCTGGGCGCATGGGGAGTTTCCAATCCACTCACACACACCCCCTAAAACTGTAGAATTATCTTTTATTGATTATAATTCTATGAATATTCAAAAGGAGGTGTGTTACATACATATTCATAGGGACTACATCATGTCATTATAATATTCATGATAGGTGGAGTCTGGGCAGAGTCCTCTTTTGGGGAGATATCCGGGGGTTTTCAGGGGGTCTTTGGATGAAGTAAGAAGTCTTCCTCAAGCTTGAACTTTTTACCTTTCTTGATTTTGCTGACTTCATTATATTGTTACAGGACGATATCAGACCCTAGCCATAACTTTCCCCTGATCTGTTGGCTGTGACATCTTTATGTTCTCCTTTTGCAGATGTTCACATTCTTTTGGTTCCTAGTTGGCCTTGGCAGTGCCTCCTTTTAAGAACAAGACTTACACTCCTAATTATCTTTGAGACAGAAGTTAGTCTTGTTGGGGCCTTGTTTTGTTCACACTGAAACAGTGGAAAGTTACATGTCTTAACTGCTTTGTCTAGCCCCATGTTCACTTCTTTCTCAGTTTAATTCTGAATTTCACTGGTTAGGAATACAAATTCATGAACATATATTACAAGGATGAATATAACAAGGCAGAGAGGTGGGGTTTTTTTATTCCTTTCTGTTATTCCTTTCTTTCCTTTATTCCTGTCTGTTGTTTTTACTAGAGCAGGTGGAATAATTCCCCTGGTGGCACAGCAGCTTCACAGAGAAAACATCGAGCAAGTCGTGAAAGAGGCGCTGAGAGTCAGTGGGGTTTCTGTCCATGAACTTGCAGCTGTTGCAACAACAGTGAAACCAGGACTTGCCCTGAGCCTTGAGGTGGGGCTGCAGTACAGCTCCAGCTTGGTGAGCAGGTACCAGAAGCCTTTCATCCCCATCCATCACATGGAGGCTCATGCACTGACCATCAGGCTGACACAGCCCGTGGAGTTCCCCTTCCTGGTCCTTTTACTCTCTGGAGGCCATTGCATCTTGGCAGTAGCTCGAGGAGTTTCAGATTTCCTTCTGCTTGGACAGTCCATAGATATAGCCCCAGGTGACATGCTGGATAAGGTAATATTATTTTTAACATAAGTGAATCTCTAGTGTAGGGTTTTTTCTTTTTAATGCAGTTATATTACATAGTGGTAGTGTTATCAGCCCACAAACAGTAGTAAAGCACAATGTGAGCTTTGTTTAACTTTCAAAAATAATTCTTATACTTAATAATATTTTAATATTCCTAATTTTAATATATATATTTATTTTTATATATTTGTTTATATATATTTAAAATATTTAAGACACAAGGGTGTTATAAATCTACACATACCGTCCGTTTAAACGTATGTAAATTAATTGTATTTTTAGCAAGTAGACAACTTAACCAAAACTGGTGTTGGAAATTTCATTGACAACCATTATATTAACAGGCTGTATGAATTTGAGAAGGTTGATGGAGATATTTTAAAAGATGGTGTCAGTTTCAAAACAATACATATTAATTAAAACACTTCTTATAATTTTTCTTTTGAAAAACCTCATTTGGCCTTTAGAATCTTTTCTGTGTCACTGAATTCAGCTTGTAAAAGTGATCAATCACCTACGAGTTTTGTTCTCAAACTCAAGCAGAGTTTTTAAACAGTAGTTGTGCGTATTAATTAAAGGAGTCAGAAAAGGGGATTGTTGAAAGTTGAAATCAGCTTTTTTTTCTGTTTTTACCTGCCTGGTAATGCAGTGTGGTGGTCTGGGTGTGTTGCCTGTAGCATAAAAACGGGTCAGTTAGCCCATCCTGCAAAATTCATTGATCATCATGTTTGCCCAAATTGCTCTAGAATTCCATTTCTTTTTACTCCAGCAAAACCAAAAATACAACAAACAATCCAGCCAGCACAAGTCATCTTATTTTGTCATCTCAGGTTAGATTGGGTTTTTTGATGTCTAATTTTACTCCATGGACAGAAAGGGAGCTGGGAGTCTGGATTGCCAGGAAGCTGAAGAGGAGGCAGCAGTGTGCCCAGGTGGCCAAGAAGGCCAATGGCATCCTGGGCTGGCTCAGGAACAGCGTGGCCAGCAGGTCCAGGGAAGGGATTCTGCCCCTGTGCTCAGCCCTGGTAAGGCCACACCTCGAGTACTGTGTCCAGTTCTGGGCCCCTCAGTTCAGAAAGGATATCGAGGTCCTGGAGCAGGTCCAAAGGAGGGCAACCAGGCTGGTGAAGGGACTCGAGCACAGGCCCTATGAAGAGAGGCTGAGAGAGCTGGGGCTGTTCAGCCTGAAGAAGAGGAGGCTCAGGGGAGACCTCGTCGCTCTCTACAACTCCCTGAAAGGAGGTTGGAGCCAGGTGGGGGTTGGTCTCTTTTCCCAGGCGACTTTCAACAAGACAAGAGGACACAGTCTTAAGTTGTGCCAGGGGAGATTTAGGCTGGATATCAGAAAGAATTTTTTTACGGAGAGGGTGATCAGGCAATGGAATGGACTGCCCGGTGAGGTGGTGGATTCTCCATCCCTAGAGACATTTAAAAAGAGACTGGATGTGGCACTCAGTGCCATGGTCTAGCAACCGCACCGGTGGGTCAAGGGTTGGACTTGATGATCTCTGAGGTCCCTTCCAACCCAGCCAATTCTAGGATTCTATGATTCTATGATTCTATGACTACAACACAGTGATGCAGTTAGAGAAGGAATGAATTTAGCTCTCTTTTCCAAGTCTTTTGCTGATTACCTCCCCAGGTAGCAAGACGCCTGTCTTTAAGAAAGCACCCAGAGTGCCATGGCATGGCTGGGGGGAAGGCAATTGAGCACTTGGCTCAGACTGGGAACCAGAACCAGCACCCCTTCAGACTTCCCCTGCAGCGCTACCGGAACTGCGACTTTTCTTTTTCTGGACTTCAGAGCCTTGTCAATAAAGCCATTGCAGAAAAAGAAAAAGAAGAAGGTATTTTTAAACAAAGTCAGATATAAAGCTTGGGTTTGATGATACTGAGGGAACGACCTGTTTGATGGTACATTTTTATAGGTATTCAAGAAGGGGAGATCCTGTCCTGTGTGGAGGATCTTGCTGCTGCTGTGCAGCACGCAGTGGCTGTTCATATCATCCAGCGGACGTACAGAGCCATCCTGTTCTGCAGAAAACATGGCCTATTGCCATCAAAAAATGCAGCTTTGGTGGGTATTTATTTCTTTTCTTTTCATATTTCACTTGGTAACATCATTGCAGGATAGATGCCGTGTACTTGCTGCCCTAATAGAGAAGGAAGATGTCAGTATGTATGACAGCATTTCATTAATCGTGGTATTTTTGTAGTCATAAATATTTACAGTTTGGTTTTGAGCTAGAAAAGTATTTTCTTACCCTCTAATCTGACCTCCCATAACAATTTAGGCTACATAATTTGACCTACTGTATTTTTGTAGTCATAAATATTTACAGTTTGGTTTTGAGCTAGAAAAGTATTTTCTTACCCTCTAATCTGACCTCCCATAACAATTTAGGCTACATAATTTGACCTATTGCTCCCCAATACGCAGCAGCTGTTTTAGTTAGAAAATGCTTTATTCAGGAATATCTTTTAGCAAAATAAACTGACTTACCATATTCTTACACGTTTTAATCTTCAAATATACCTTTTAACCTTCAAATGGGTTATTTATTGCTGTTTTGAGAACGTAATCTGGTAACTTTTGTAAATAGGATTTTAGTTCAGTGTGACCCTGAATTGTTTGAGTTTGAGTTAATGCCTTTTTTTTTCCTTTTGGAAACTGCTGTCAGGTTGTATCAGGAGGAGTTGCAAGCAATCAGTATATCAGAAAAGGTCTACAGACTTTGGCAGATGTGAATGATTTTGCTTTTCTTTGTCCTCCTCCAAGACTGTGCACTGATAACGGCGTCATGATTGCATGGTAAGTGCCGGTTCTCTTTGTGTTGCTAGGATGTCCCTTAAAGGCTGACACCAGTCACAAACTCCTGCTTTTGGTGGCTGAACCACACACACCTCTTCAGTTAGGACATGTTTGTACCTGATTGCTTTCTCATTTAGGAATGGCATTGAAAGGTTACGTGCAGGACTTGGTGTTTTACAGAGCGCTGAAGGCATCCGCTACGAACCAAAGTAAGTGACTCGGTATAGTTCCAGTTCTCCAGGGTGTAGGGGAGGTGTAGACTAAAAATCACAGCAGAAGCTGATGAGGAGCATCTTTGCAGGACAAAGAAGCTTGGGAAATAGGAATGCTGGTGTCTGGCATTTCTGTTTGGTTTGGATCAGAACCTTCAGTTACCAGGCATCCTGGCAGTTCTGTGTTGTCTTCTTGTGGTGTGAGAAAGCTGGAGCAAGTTAAGCTGTAATACACTCCCTTTAACTTCTCAGTCACTGGAGGCATAAATCACAATCCTCCAAGTCAAATTTTGTATTCCTAATGAGCCATCCATGAGAAAAAAGAATCTGACAAGCACCTGATACTTTTTCTTAAATTAATACTGGGTTTTAAATTACTTGAGGTGAGACTTGCTCCATGGACTTAAGTGGATCTTAGACTTAAGGCTGAAAAAGTTCTAAGTTCATAAGTATGAGCTGGTCTTCTCCAGGGTGTAGGGGAGGTGTAGACTAAAAATCACAGCAGAAGCTGATGAGGAGCATCTTTGCAGGACAAAGAAGCTTGGGAAATAGGAATGCTGGTGTCTGGCATTTCTGTTTGGTTTGGATCAGAACCTTCAGTTACCAGGCATCCTGACAATTCTGTGTCTTATTCTTGTGGTGTGGAAAAGCTGGAGCAAGTTAAGCTGTAATACACTCCCTTTAACTTCTAAGTCACTGGAGACATAAATCACAATCCTCCAAGTCAAATTCTGTATTCCAAATGAGCAATCCATGTGAAAAAAGAATTTGACAGCACCTGATACTTTTTCTTAAATTAATACTGGGTTTTAAATTACTTGAGGTGAGACTTGCTCTATGGATTTAAGTGGATCCTAGACTTAAGGCTGAAAAAGTTCTAAGTTCATAAGTATGAGCTGGTCTTCTCCAGGGTGTAGGGGAGGTGTAGACTAAAAATCACAGCAGAAGCTGATGAGGAGCATCTTTGCAGGACACAGAAGCTTGAGAAATAGGAATGCTGGTGTCTGGCATTTCTGTTTGGTTTGGATCAGGACCTTCAGTTACCAGGCATCCTGACAGTTCTGTGTCTTCTTGGTGTGGGAAAGCTGGAGCAAGTTAAGCTGTAATACACTCCCTTTAACTTCTAAGTCACTGGAGACATAAATCAAAATCCTTCAAGTCAAATTTTGTATTCCTTATGAGCCATCCATATGAAAAAAGAATTTGACAAGCACCTGATACTTTTTTTTTTTCCCCTTCCACTGATAATACTGGGTTTTAAATTACTTTAGGTGAGACTTGCTCCATGGATTTAAGTGGATCCTAGACTTAAGGCTGAAAAAGTTCTAAGTTCATAAGTATGAGCTGGTCTTAAAACTTGAAATGTTTTTTTTTCAGCTTTTTCCCTTTCCACTTCCAGGAAAATGGTTTTTTTCACATGAAAAATGACAAAAATATTCCTCTTCAAAAATCACTTGCCTTATATAGCTCAGTGATTAAAATACTAAATTTTATTTGCCTTAGACTGGCAAATATTATCACCTGGAGAGATAGCTGTGAGTCTCCAGTATGTCTTGCCTTCATCAGTGAGATGTAAAATGAGTTAGCAGCTAAAATCAGAATCTAAGCCCCAAAAGATGGCTTTGAAATAACAGCTGTGTTTGCCTGAGTTGGGAATGGCTACAAATGCAAACATTTCCTTAGTGTAATATTTCTAGGTACAGCTTCAGATGGACCAGTTTGCTGGTCATGCAGACAGACTTACAGTGCAGGGAACCTGCAAAAAAATACTGAGTCCCACACCCTGTAAAAAAAAATAAATAAAAATTGTGAATCTGCAGATGTGTGTGATATGGCAATAAAGTTACTTGTTATTTAAAAATACATAATTTTTATTTTCTAGAGCTCCACTTGGAATTGATATTTCAAAAAGAGTTGAAGAAGATGCCATCAAGCTGCCAAAACTGAAAAAGATACGATGGTTGGCATCTTAAAATGAAACACAGTAAAGTAAATGCCACTATAAATTGTTCACTACTGTTTTATTTTATTTATTGTTACATTTCCTGACAGTAACATGGTGTGTGTTGACAAATCACCTGTCAGAAAAATAAATACTGTGTGGTATCCCAAAATGATTCCAGTTACTGGTCCACAACTGTCTGAGAGTTCTAGGTATTATAACAAAAAAATGCAAAGTGCACTTTTTATTAAAAGTAAATTTATACAAATTAAAATATCTCCATTCTTAAGACTTATAATAAGGCTTCTATATTTATAACCTATGACATGTTATTTAACAGTATAATATATGATGTTCATGATTTACACTACATGTGTAAAAAATAAATCAGAATTTGCATGATTGAGAAGTTATAGAAAGTGAGGGTGAGAGAAGGCAGATTTTCAATAATAATAATTTTCAATAATTTCATCAGTACCTCAATTTCTGCTGGTGTTAGAAGCCTGTCTTTACTTCTATAGAATTAATATTTTGAGGTACAGGACTCGTGCCTTTTCATTTTCTCCTTTATTTTTAACACCTCAGTAAAATTAATCACTATGAAAGTGAGCTGTTAAGATCTAAGTTCCAAGGTTTGATATGAATAAGAGATTTATCTGACCTTGCCTTTTGTTAATCAGTGTGCTTTTACATTATTATTCAGTGCAATGGTATTTAATGGAACAAATACTTTAAATATTAAGCCTTTTAAGTATTATTTCAGTTTTCTAACTCATACTGCATTTTACAATTGCCTCCATTTAAATACCAGTAAATAGAGGGTATTGGTGGAGCAGTTATAAACAACCGAATTGCCTGGTTTTAAAACTATTTAAAAAGTTTTTTTGGGGGATATTGTAACAAATTTACAAGGTTACATGTACCAATACTTACTTTTTTTGGAAGGTGAAGATCCTTTGTTGCACAAAGAGCATTAGAAGATGACAGAGTAGTTACACTTTGTTTCATAGTGTTTCTGGTCTCCTTTTCCTGGGATTTAAACTACAAGTAATTTATCTTTTCATAAAGTAACTTATCTGTATCATTACTCCCCCAAGCAAATATTTTAGAGACCTCTTGAAATATTCAAGTGGGAATATCTTGTAATTAGGAACTGGAAATGCTGTCATGATGATTTGCTGGTCTAGCTCAGTATATCAAAGAAAAAAGACTGCAAAATTTAAAAATCTGTCAGTAGTTCCTCATGGCCTTTGAACAGTGATTATAGAGCACAAGTGTCTTGACAGGTTTACTTCCCTGTTTCATTCTGTAGAGGATTTTTTTAATTTGTGGCTGAAAATTGGAAGCACAAAAAGAGATGAATTCACAGCTCATACACTTTAGAAAGCAGCTGCTAATGCTTCTGAAAAGCTGCTAACAAATAGCTGCTCTTGAGGTTTGTTTATTTTCTTACACTTAAAAGCAAGCAAATACAAAACATCAGCTAGGAATAGTGAGGTAGATTAGTGAGATCAGGGGGGAAGAAGGGTAGAACTTGTTATTTTCAGTCCACAATGGATGCTTTGCAACTTTAGCAGAACAAGTAGCAGGGCTAAAGGTAAAGGAGAAGAAGCAAGCCAGAGGAGCTAATGAGGGATAATCATAGAATCCTAGACTGGCTGGGTTGGAAGGGACCTCAGAGATCACCAAGTCCAACCCTTGATCCACTCCCGCTGCAGTTCCCAGCCCATGGCACTGAGTGCCACATCCAGGCTCTTTGGAAATATCTCCAGGGATGGAGAATCCACCCCTTCCCTGGGCAGCCCATTCCAATGGCTGATCACCCTCTCCAGAAAGAAATTCTTTCTAATGTCCAACCTAAACCTCCCCTGGCACAACTTGAGACCTCTTGTGCCCTCTTGTCTTGCTGAGAGTTGCCTGGGAAAAGAGCCCAACCCCCCCTGGCTCCAACCTCCTTTCAGGGAGTTGGAGAGAGTGATGAGGTCTCCCCTGAGCCTCCTCTTCTCCAGCCTCAACACCCCCAGCTCCCTCAGCCCTTCCTCACAGGACTTGTGCTGGATCCCTTCCCAGCCTCCTTGCTCTTCTCTGGACCTGCTCCAGCACCTCAATCTCCTTCCTGAGCTGAGGGGCCCAGAACTGGACACAGAACTTGAGGTGTGGCCTCACCAGCACTGAGTACAATGCTGTGATGATAACAAGCAGGTAAAAAACCAGAAACAAACATTCTAAGAAAACTTCAAAGATTTATTGAATTTGCACACAGAATAAATGCAGCATGTCAAGACGTAGCTTTATCACTCATCTACTGCCAGTAACCTCAATCTGCTGCATGTGTCAGATGCTTTCTCATTAGTGCTCTCTAATTTTGCAATCCGAGACCCAAACTGAACAGCTCTTTTTGGCAGAACAGCTGAGGCTGTGAGGCCCAGCTCCTTGGCTGCAAGGCGCAGGATCAGTTTCTCACCGACTCCTCGTGGTAAAGTCAGGTCGGCTTTTTCTGAGATGGGCAGAGAATTGAGGAATGAAACCACCTCTTCGTCAAGAAAAGGAAACCTGAAGGAGAGATACACAGAGGGAAGCACCCTTTACAAACTTCACATAAAAACAAACATCAGAACTGTTTGGTTTATATAAAACAAATTATGAAGAAAGTCAGAAAATGCAATGGAAGAGCAAGGCAAATTTTAAAGAACACTTCAACTTCTCAGTATTTAAAAATACTGTATGAAGCTACACTGTGAATTTGAAACAAATATTTACACAACAAATTCTGATGACGTTCCAAATTCCAGGCATTCATAACTAATCACAAGCCTGATCCCTCCAACTGCTAAACTGAAAATGTGCAAGTAAGAACAGATTTATAAAAACACTACCACAAAGACCATGTGAAAAGACCTTTAATGCACCTGGGGAACCTCTGCTACTGGATAACACCTGAGGATTTTTTTTTGCAAGTTGGTGGTAAGGGGGAAGTGAACATAAATAAAAGGATTCCTTAGGTATTCTGACTGAACAAGCAAGAAAATACAGTGAGTATTGATCATGCCTTGCTTGCACAGACAGGAACAGGTGGCTTCTATGTTACGCTGTCATTCTCCAAAGTCACTCCCCAAAACCACACTTCACAGTCGTGCAGAGGACTATTCTACTTAAAATGAAAAAAATCACCTGGTTTTTACTCTCCTGACATCTATTGCTGCTGCTTAAAACTTCTAGATAGAAACGCAATGTTCAAATTGCTAAATTTCCTTAAATAACTCTTCCACAGTACTCTGGACTAGTTTTTGAAGACAAAACAAAAAAATCCCTCAAAATAGTAATGAAACTGCAACAGAACTCAATAAAATGCACAGAAGTGTCAAGGAACTTTCTGTTTGGAGTGTCAAAAGCAGAATCTAAGCAGCAAAATCAGCCTTTCCTCATGTTAAAATAATAATACCTGGCTTCTCTTCCGTGATCACCAATGATCCTGTCATCTCTACCAAGATTTCTAGAAGCAATGCGATCCAGCTCCATTTCAAGTTCCTTATTCAGACCCTCTAAGCCACGTTTGTTGAAGCAAACACGATGTCGAGAATACCCAGCAAGCTGCTCATCTGCTCCAGTTCCTGTAAGCACAACCTCAGAAAGCAAAAGAAATATTTCTTAATACCTAAGCAAGATAATATGTAGCAGATCTTACATTTTCAGAAGCATAACTTTCACACGTCTTCTAAACCTATTACCTATCACCATAGGATGTGCCTTACATATTTACCAATGTAAATACTGAAGCATTTCCAAATAAAGTCTCTAGAAACCTGAAGCAGGTTTACAATCAGACCTAGAAGTACAAAGATTTCTACTGAGGCATGGAAAAAACACTAAAATAATGCTGTGTGTTGAAGAACATCTTTGTTAGTTTCTATGACAATAAACAGCATTTGTTGGGCACCAGCCTTGTTGAAAAAAAGGTTGCTACAGATTACAAGTGTTTTAATTACTAATCTGAATGTACATCTAGATGATTTTTTTAATTAATCTACCACCTACTGGGTTAATAACTGCAGTACAAGAAATAACTATGTGCCAGACTGCTGTCTATTCAATGATAAGCACATTAAAATATTATCAGGAGAAAACCACTTCTACATTACTGCCTTCAGCAGCAATTCACAGTAGAAGTGGCAGTGTTTTTAATTTAACAGTCAGAGGTGTTTTACTAATCTGACAGCAGTTGGTGCTCAACCTGTGCAGAGTAGTAACTGATGGGTGACTGGAACTTTGCTTAATGATTTATTAACACATGACCAATTTCAACATAATCAGAAGCCAAGGTGAATTTGTGTAATTTGCAAACCTGAGGTGCACATCCTTGAGTACATCAGTCAATTAAACCTACTGTGTTCTACAGCTGTAGTTTTTACACAAACTATTGGGTTTCTTGGGGGCTTTGGTGGGGGTGGTTTTTTGGGTTTTAAAAATCTAGCAATTAATAGAAAAATAACAGATGCCTCAAAAAAGCAAAGGCAGCAGCAAACTGCAAACTCCTGAAATTAAACAGCTTTTTCTCTCCCTACAAAAACCATGAGGAATTGGGAGGTGAGAAATAAGAATCAAATTCCCAAGAAAACTTTAAACTACACATCAGTTACAAAAATTAACTACTTTTTGTAATTCTATCAGACTAATTACAGAAGATTCCAAGTAGTAATTTATTCTGCCATTATTAATGATGATTTTCTCACGGCCTAGCAAGCTAATAATTTAATAGCCATTGGGATGCTAGCACAAAATAGTATTACTTAATGCTTCATTAATCTTTATCCCTAAATTGGTTAACCTGTTCTGTTTGGATTGAACAGCAGTTACTACTGGAGTTTAAACACCACAACTGATAGATGATTGCCAGTATTTTTTTCCTAGTGACACTTGCTTATTCAAGCTTAATGAGAAGCCATACACACTACAGGACAAAAGAACTGAGTGTAGCTTTAATTCCAGAATTACACGAAGATTATCAGTGCAGAACTGTTCTCTACTCTACCACTGAATTTCTGAAGCTCTTTTCTGAAGACCCTCCTGATTTCTGAAGCCACAGAACTGTTTTTACATTCACAGGTCAAGCATCAGGCAGCAGACAACCAGTACCTTTGCAGGACTTTTATATGGCTTCAGTTCTCCTTGGTTACTAATTAAACCCTCTCCTCTGGAAGCAAACCAAATTGCACAGCCAATGCTGTCATCCAAGACTGTATCCAGTGGATAGATTAAGTGACTGATGCATTGTTGTCTCTTTTTTTTCAGTTCCTCTAGTGTAACATTAATTTCCACAAAGTTCCAGGTTCTGGAAGGATTAATGACTTCTAATTCTTTCAGTCCTGCCCTACCAGTGATTCTGTCTGGAACATCAAAGCACGATAAACGAGCACCAGTTGCAGCATCAAGATCTTTACAGTTTTCCTGAGGACAAGGCAAACCAAGCTGTGCTTCCCAGGTAGTTTTTTTAGTGGTACCCTTTTGCTTAGCATGTTCTTTGACCATGAAAGCTACATTGAGAAGATCAATTGGTTCCCCTAAAGGCACATGTTTATCAGCAAGGGCTGCAATAACCATTGAATCAATGCCACCAGAAAAGAGCACAGCAATGTGTGCTTTCCTCTTAGACAGGCTGGGAATTTCTCTGCTTTTCTCATCTTCATCTCTAAAGAGAGATAAAACTCGTCTCTTCACTGCTTCACTTAAAACACCAATAAACTGATGGACCAGTTTTTTCCTGTGTTCTTCTGCAAGAAATCCTTGAAGGGTTTCTACAGAAACCATATGGATGGTGTTGGTAACATTGGTGCTTGGACATCCACCTGAAGCTTCAGAAATTGTTTTATTTAAGGGGATAACTGGTGCTGTGAGACATAGTTCTGATGCATTTATCACAAGAGGTATGTCTTTTGGTAAGTCTTTTGAAACTTGGTCCAGAACGTTACTAAATATTGCTTCTGCTGCTTTCTCTGTGCAGCTGTACTTCCATGGAAACAATCTTAAAGACAAAGATTTAGTTGTTGCACAAGCTTTGAGATCAATTTTGAAAAGTCCAGCTGCTGGGACTTCTTGCCACTGATGAGCTGATTCAGATTGAACACTTACAGATGAGAGACAGAAAGCACTGCCAGGCTCTTTACTGAATTGCCAAAGCAAACTACGACGACCAAAATAATCTCTACCAAACCATAAACTGTGATGAGAAGCTTGATAATAAATAAAAGACCAGGGACCCTGGAGTGATGAGAAGAGTGACAAAATGTCTGCTTCACTGCTGCATAATGCAAGATGATGAAACATTACTTCAGTGTCATTCTCTACATCTGCTACGTGCACTCCATTGAAAATCTCTCCATTCCAAAGAAAAACATTGTTATTGGCATCTTCCAGAGGCTGAGGAGTCATCAGTCCCCTCAAGTGAAGTACATGGCCAGAAAATAGACATTCATAAGAGAGATCAGACACGGTTTTTACCAACTGTTGGCTACTGTCAGGTCCTCTTCTCTGGAGATGGCAGAGTATGTCTTTGTTGAAGAAGTCATAAATAGCATGCTGGCTGCACAAGGTAACAACACAACAAATGCCACACATTGTGACTCTGAATTCAGATGACTATTTCTTGACTTTAGTCTTGTCAGAATTTTCCATCTCCTGATGTGCTTTCTTCAACTCATCTAATGTATCTGTGTAAGATGGAAAAAAAAAAATCAGTTTCATACATGTATGAGTGGACAGAAACACAAAATGTTTATGAGTAGGTACCTTTAAGAGAACACCTAAAAAATAGTAACTCCAGTCACTTGTTCAATTAAAGAGATAAACACAAAATTCTGTGTAATACAACTGCTACAGTATTGATGGAACACAAACATAGCCCACTCTAGGTTATTCCTCTTTAATTAAATAAAGACACAATTCTTGGTTTTCTTCCCAAAGTAAACCACACTGCAAGTACAAGAATTAGGGGAATGGGCAGCTATTGCCTCTATAATCAGTATTACTTACATATTTATAATAAGAAAAGTAAATTGTAAGTTTAATGTCAACAGTATTTACTTAAATCAAAGGAAAGAAAACTAGAACAGCAATTATTCATTCCAGAAAATAAATTTATTCATTCCTAATGTTTGTTCAATCAACACTATCATTCTGTCTCCTATCTTCATAATCCCATAGATACAGTCTTTCAACTATCTAAATATTTCTAGCTTAGCCTTCATCTTACCATGTCTTTATTTTCTTCCTACTCATCCCATATATGTTTAAAGACTTTTAAAATTACTAAGGGGCAAAGCACTACACAGCTTCCCAAAAGGCACTAAGCATAATGACTCTTGTGGGGCAGACACCCCTGCCCTTCCAACATCATGCTGTGGGGACACATTCACATTTTTTCAACCCAAAAAAAGAAGCAGGTGTCTGAAGTCAAATTTGCATTTGATGTACACTTTCCAGTTTTCATTTTAATATACCCTTTGAATCACTGACAGCTACAAATACAGCTTTTAAAGAGTTAACCATTTACACAGCAAACTTACTTTTGCATTGAGACAGGGTTTCTGTTCGGTCAACAAGGAAGAATATGTTGCTGTTGGGTTGCTGCCTGTAAACTTTCTGTAAAACAAAACCAACAAGGCATGAAGTCAAAGCAACAAACTGGCAGCCACACTGCAGTAGAAGCTGATACAGATCCTCAGAGATACCCCTTCACTTTTGTGCCACAAGGATAAGTTCTGCCCTTGTGGGCACCAACATTCTGATGTCATACCATCAAAAACATTTTATGATCAGCCCATGAATCTGCATTTCTCTTCTCCTCACATTCTATTTTAAAACACGTATGTATTAAAAGTAGGGATACTTCACTGATTTTCTTAACAACTCAAACATCTTAATGAATTAACTCAGATAAAAAATAAAAAGGTAAAAAACCCCTCCAACAATGTATTGCATTATACTGCATAAGTGTACAGAAATCATTTGGAGAATTATTCTGAGAACAGCAGAACACACCTGTACTAAAACCTGCATTAAAACAAATTAAAGACAGTGTGCTGCAATTTTGTTTCCCCTCCTGTCTCTATGCTTAATTCTCTGATGCTAAAATGAAGCAGCCAAAACCAAATTTGTAAATACTTACTCGGTTCTTCTTTAAATTTGAAAGCTCATCAACTACAACCTTCTGTTCTTTAATCTGAAAGGAAAAAGACACACTTTGATTTAATTTTTAAAAATAAACCATTGTATTATAATCCTGGTGCTGAGCAGGCTTACTGGTATTTTAAGACAGCTGAACAGACCATTGAAGGCAAAGTGGAAGTAGAGACAAAAATGAAATAGTAAATAACCACCCTAGAAATGTGTTATCTTGCATTTCTCCTGCCCTCAAAAGAAAACACTACTGGGAACCCAGAGTGCTTCTAGCTATTTACAGTCAGAAATCACATTTTTCCCCTCACAGAAGAAAAAAATGCAAAAACATAGTAAGACATCAAGTAACTTCAGAAAACAAAATTTAGAATAATATCTACAATACACTTGATAATCAAAGGTACTCTCCAAATTCAAAATGAAATCAATAAAAACCCAACACCCCCTAAAACTGTACTATGAGCCAGGGAAGCCTTTGTATTGCTTTTTGTTAGAAACAATCAATATTGTTTTCTCTGTTCTTCCTTTATGTCTCCTGGAAATGGCAACAGCAGAGAGTTCCCACAGAGGTAGGTCAACCAAACTGCATGTGGCACGCAGAAAACACAACTTTTCCAGCAGTTAGATCAGTAGCTTATATTTAGAAATCCACCAGACAAAACAACAGTGTCCCCTCCTCCGGACTAATGCAGCCACTTAAGTATTACAGAAATTACGACCTGCTATAGTGTTATGTCCTTGCTTTACACCTCCTAGAATATCAAAACACCACTGGCTTTATACAACATAGCCACAGGGGAAGGAATTTTTTGAAGGAAAGAAGTTCCAGAGGATTTGACAGATTTCATACCAAGAAAGCTACTGGCACCACGGAAAAGGCAGCAGGTGAATGCGGAGTGCCGGCCTCTGGGACTGAAATTCCTGGGAGCTTCCTAAGCTCCTAAGGTGAAGGAGATACTGCAGAGGAAAAACTGCGACTCCCCCGACATTTCCAATTCAACTTGGAACCCCAAACAACAACAAATATGGATTTTATAATCCATATATAATCCACGGCAGCCTTTCTCCTCACAGCCCCGTACCAGAGGGGCCCAAATTCCTGACAGGATTCGCTCTCCTCACAGCCCCGTACCAGAGGGGCCCAAATTCCTGACAGGATTCTCTCTCCGTTCCCTCACGCCGATCGCACCCAGCGTCACAGGCTCCACGGGGGCCACCTCCCCTGCAGCAGCAGGGCCTGGGACGTGCCTCAGCCCATCCCACAAACCCGAGATACGACAGGGGGGACACGCGAGGGAAAACGCGGCCTCAAGCCCCTCCTTCCCTCCCAGGCGGCCAGAAGCAGGCCGCCTCCACTCACCCTCCGGCTTAGCTCCTCCTTCTGGCGCAGCTTTGCGCTCTCCCCTTCCTCTTGCCGGGGCGGACAGCCCGACATCCCTCCCGCCGGGACCCGGGATCACACACACAGGGCTGAGGCTGAGGCTGAGGCTGAGGCTGAGGCTGAGGCTGAGGCTGAGGCTGAGGCTGAGGCTGAGGCGGCGGCACCACCTGTGCGCGCGCCAGCCCCCAACGGCCGGCGGGGCTGGGGGTGGAGCAGCGCGTGCGCGGGTGCGGACCAATCGGCTGCCGCCGCTGCGTGGCGTCACGGGGCACGCGCCGCCTGCCGTTAGGCGTTAGCGCGCGGGGCAGCCGTTGGCGGTAACGGCTGAGGGGAACGGACCGAGACCGCAATGCCCCGCACTGTCCGGTCCGGTCCGGTCCGGTCCGGTCCGGTCCGTCACGTCACTGCCCTCACAACCCGGCTGATCCCTGCTGCTGGGGGCTCTGGTGGCAAAGCCAAGGTGAAAAAGCGGTGTAGAGAGAGGGTTGGGAAGCTGGGCTTTGTCAAGGGAGAAAACAAAAAAATGAGGGGGGAAAAAAAAAAAAGTGTTTTGGCCTTGGTTCGGTGTCGTGGCGACTCTGGGTACTTTGCCCTGAAACACCTGTTCAGGAGGAGAGAGAAACTTATGTAATATTGACGCAAATTAAGATCGCATGGTGGTCCATCCGTGCCCTTCCCCGCTCCCCCGACTTCTGTTCTGCTCTAGTGAGAGCCCATCTGGAGTCCTGTGTCCAGGTCAGGGTCCCCCAGCTGAAAAGGGACAGAGATCTACTAGAGAGAGTCCAGGAGAGGGGTATGAGGATGATGAGGGGACTGGAACATCTGTCTTCTGAGGAGAGGCTTAGAGACTTGGGGCTTGGTTAGTATGGAGAAGACAGAGGGCATCTTATTACTGTTTATATATATCTGAAGGGTAGGTGTCCAGAAGAAGAGCCACTGTTTTCAGTGGCACCCTGTGATAGGACACAAACTGGAACACAGGAAGCTCCCCCTCAACATGAAGAAAAACTTTTTTACTATAAGGGTGAAGGAGCACTGGCACAGGGTGCCCAGAGACGTTGTGGAGTCTTCTCTGGAAACTTTAAAGACCACTCTGGACATATTTCTATGTGACCTGCCTTAAGTGATCCTGCTCTGGCAGGGGGTTGGAGTTGATGATCTTCGGAGGTCTCTTCCAGCCCCTACCATTCCATGATGCTATGGTTTTCCTGTTTGGTAGGATGGTCTTAATATTTTTCTGTCACTTCCATTGCATTATAGATATATTGCTGTGATGCATTGTCTTTGTTTTTAAATACATGAGGGGAGAAGCTAAGTGGCAGGATAATGATAGCACAGGGATAGCACATGAGGATCATAAAGAAGTTTAGGCTGAGAAATTGTAAAAGGAGCCAGTTAGTGTGAAAAGAAGGTTCCCAAAATATCCTAGAGTTGCACCAATCAGGTAAAAAATTATTTGAGTTTGATTTACTTGTGAAAGCAGTTCCATGCTCTCATTGATGACTGAATTAATTGGTGAATAAACTGTGAATCACAGGAAATCAGAAATGTGCTGATTTTCATGGAAAACAGATTTTATTTGTTAATGAGCATTAGTGGATATCAGTGCAGAGTTTGAGACTTTTTCAAGGTACTTGATGTAGGAACATCACGGTTACTTTTTGGTCTTGTGTTATCCCTTTCCATATTTTAAAATATCATCCTTTAAATATTCTAAAGACTCAAAAGCCATTCCAAGCTTATAGACTACTACCAATACCTCACAGTTCCAAACAGGCAGTCACTGATGCCAGAAAATATTTGAAATTTCCATCACATGTTAGCAAAAACATACCCAAAGCAGCATCCTCAAGTAAAGAAGTTCAATCTCAGACAGATTGGTAAAAGCATGCTGAAAATGTTAGGTTATCCTTCTGAAAACCACTAACAGCCTTGAAGACCTTTTCCAGATGCTGGCAGGACATTTGTGTCAGATGATTTTATGGATGTGAGAGGTACAAGGTAGCACTGATAATGCCTTTGAGGGTTGGCAGTGCCAATTTCCATGCCTTGCAGTGGGCTGGAGATCTGTGTGTACTCAGTTCTTCATCTAAACTGATGCCTGGTAACATGTTGAGCCATGATAACTTGATTGTGGCTTCAGACTTGAGTTATTTACTGAGTTCAGCTGTGACTGTCATCTGAGGAAACTTACACTTTAGAGCACTCCTGATCAGCAACAAGGGCAATTGTAGCTCTAATGTTGGCCACAAGAGAGCAAGCCAAAGCTGCTGGCTGTTTGGTGAATCCAGAGACAGTCAAAGACAGACTGGAGCCTGGGATATAAGACAGAGAGATGAGGTCTCTAGAGGGGGAGAGCATGGTCAGAGGGTATCTACAAATTTCTGAAATTAATTGGGTGTGCTTTATGGTGATCCTTCTGATAATTTGATTGGGACATTAGGATTTGCAGGGAGTTAGTTTACACAACCAAGGATCTGGATCTATGTACTGAAATTATGTAAAGCTGTGGCTTATTTCCTTAAGTATCTAGATTACTGGTTGCAAAAGAACCCTTGCAAACTAATACTTCTGCTTTTAAAATCCTGTTACTGCAAACAAAATATCTGAGCACTTCTATGAGCTTGAAGTACAGTCAGTATTTACTCAAAATACACTGTTAAAGCCATCTGAAAACTCCTTTGCACAAAACTTCTGCATAGATGCATAAAATTTTCTCATTAAAAGCATGGAAGATTTTAAGGCTGTTGTGAAAATAGCTGAGGATTTGTGTGGCTTCACTCTACCACTATTTTTTACAATCTGATTGCATTCCTTAAAGCTTCTAAAACTGATGGACCAAGCAGCTTGTTTGTAAAATACTTCTTTTTTTTGTAAAGGACTGCTTTTGTCTTTTGATTGAAAGATAGGAGTGTTTTAATATAGACTTTCCAAATTCACTTTGTGTTCTTCAGTGTACAAATGAAGTAGCTCTAGTGAATAGAAGGTCTTCAGGTCTTGTGTTGCTGTAGCTAAGAATACAGTTTGACCTTTAATTGTCAATCTTTCTTTCCTTAGTGCAGAACATCTTGTTGTGTACTTTGCTAAGAATTTAAAAGAGAGCTGAGAAGTTCATGTGAGTTGTAGTTTGACTTGGAAAGGTAGAACTAAAGATTTGATTTTGTCTCTTGTTTATGAACTCTCTCAGCAGCTCCTCACATGCTTTGAGTAATCAACACACAGGTTTACTATAGTAACTATCTAGTTTGAGCAGGGGATCAGATTTCTAGGCAGACATTTTGAGCAGTGAATGTTCAAGGATCTTTAAAAATCAAGAGCTGTGTCTTATAACAAATATTTTGTTTGCAGGATGAAGGTGGAAGCCTGGTGACTGGAAGCCTTTGTGTTGATGCTGCTAAGGAACAGGGGTATGAGTGGCTTTGGACTGCTTGTGAACACTGGATGCACTCATGCCTCATTTATATTGCCTTGGACTGGGGCATCTTGATGCAAAATCAAATCAAATCAGTGCTAACATTTCTCCTAATGAGAAAAGAAAAAAAGAACTGTACCAAATAACTTGGGTAAAGAATCAGCCTGCCCACAGTAGTCTGCTTTTTGTAAGCTGAGCTAGGAAGCCTGGAGAAGACTAGAGGGATGATTACATGCTTGCTTCTGTTTCCTGTTGGGAGTGCCTCCCTGACAGTAAGTACTCTGTTTACTACTACGTACAACTGATATTTTCTTGCAGATAAAACACAGATATTAGATTGCTTTGAAGGAACAGGCAGGTCTGAGCAGGATGGGCTGAGAAGCAGCAGCATGCTTGTGCTACTTTAATATGGGTCTCCTGGAATCAGGGACTTGGTCATTTCAGCTGGGATGGGTTATGGTCCCCTATAGCATGTTCCTGTAGACACAAAATGGGCCTGCATACATCTGAGCTTGGGCAGACCAGAACATGTCTGACTAGACTATAGAAAGGGGTAGATGCCTGATAACTTTGCAAAGCTCTCTGAGGCAAGAGAGAAGGTAAGGCTGTTTGAAGACACCCACCTGGGTTGGGATCTTACCTTTATTAATTTCTTAAATGTGTTGCTTTCAAGTACTTTTGGTTCCTTTGTTCTCATTTTCACAGGTATTTGAACTTAGTGCTTCCTAATCCAACTACTTGGATACCAAGGAGAGAAAATACAGTTTTTCCAGCTTTTGAGAGGGTAGTTATTTGAAAGGAAACTCTTTTTTCAAATTCTAATGTGCCAGGGGCCATGCTATCACAGTTAGTTGGGCCTCACTGATTTTTATACTTGGATCTTTGTGTCTTAGGCTGTGCTGAGGGCTTCCCACTTACCCATTGCCCTTCCTCCTCTTAGCCTTTCCCTACTTGGAGCTTTGGTTCTCATCAGGCTTCATACATGGCAAAATGGGACTGAAATAATAAAAATCTTACTAGAGTTGTCAGTCTTGAGGGTTATACTTGTTCAGCATCATCTAATGATGCATAGGATACTTTGTGCTCTGACTGCTTTAAAAAGATCCTTAGAAGTCAAAAGTGCCTGACATAGGTAAATACAGAGAGGAAATCTAAGCCACAGTTGTGCTAATTGGCAGGAGGAAGGACTTCTAGTTATGCAACAACTACTGAAAGGTCCAAGAACCTTGTCTTTCAGATAGTATAATATCTCTCAGAATGTTTCCTTCCATTCTCAGGCAGAACCATAAGAAGGTAAGAAACCAGCAATGCAATTGTTGGTAGGCTTTGAATGTTAGTAGTATTTACTGTCTGTAAATAGTTACTTGAAATGCAGTAATGTTGACTGAGTTCTTGGTATCAGGGCTGGATTTCAAATGTGACAGCCTGGAGGAGGAATAAACATGAGGGAGAAGCATTGTCAAATGATTCTTCATGTGTTTTAACTGGTGGATAAGTAGCAAAACATGGACTGTGGTTCAGAATTTAACACTCTACTTCAGGGAGTAGAAAAAAGGTCTTTCTGTCAGTAACACACATTAGCACATGTGAGAGAGGTAGCCTAGATAAATGGTTATCTATTCAATGTTATCTTATCAATGTTATTCTGCAACATTGAACATGCAAGTAACAAATAATTTTTAGAAATATTTCAACATTTCTGTAGTGTAAAATACCAGTATTTAGCATTTTTATAATCAAGACAGTAAGATTGCTTTCTGAAAATAGCCCAAAACTAACATTAGATATGCATTGGTTAAAATCTGAGCTTACACACACTGTAAGTTCAGCTAATGCTGTTAGAGCAAACTTTTAAACTTTTTGAAAAGAATATGAGAGTATCAGTGTAACTGGCAGACATTCATTACCAGTGGAAGGCAGAAATAAGACCACTGAATTTAGAATAAACAATCTTTGTCAAATGTTTCTTACAGTCTCAATAGGTTATGGACAGTTATGACAGTATCAGTTTATATGGGCATAAACAAGGACAATTTAGAGTGGCCTGGCAGTAGTAGCATATGAAATTAAACTATATAGTTACCATTTCTTGGTAGAATTGCAAGCAACATGAGCAAGATGTGACAACATTTGATTCTTTTCAGAACACAACAATAAAAAGAGGCATGACAATGAATTGTAATGAAGTCACCTAAATTCCTAGAATTATTCCAATCCTAAGGAGTGAAAGCTCTCAAAAGAATGGGAAACTGGCAATGTTCTTGCACTCTCTTTGTATAATTTTAGCTTTCTCTGCTGGTTTCTATCCTCAGTGAAATGCTGAAAAGTTATCATCAGGGGTATAATGAACTTCAGTCCTTGATATGGAAGCTGAAAAAGGCACTTGAGGAACATTGTGTATTTTTCTGATGTTCACTATGTGTATGGATATGGCTCTTCCTTGTGATGCTCCAAAATAATCAGTAGTATTAACTCAGTCATAAAACTATGTCAGTGTACTTATATCAGAATTACAGGACCAAATTGGTACAATGACAATTCTGCTACTTCTGATACATGGCACTCCTTGGAAGCAGGGGGGAAAGTAGGTTAGAACATAAGATAACACACAAGTGGCTGCATGGGGTCAGATCAAAGGTCCCTCTGACTCTATAGACTATCTCCATCTGTATTTGATAAATGAAGCCCAGGAAAAAACATGCAAAGAATAAACAAGAAAAAAAAATCCAAAACATTTGCTTCAAACATTGATTACACTAAAAAAAGTAACCTGTGTAGCAGTTCTTTTGTTTTTTGAAATCATACTGCCTTCTTTAACAAGATGGGATGGATTTGTCCCATGCTGTCTGACAAGCAAGGAGGATAGGGCGTGTACTTTCTCAGAGAAAGAAAGTGCAGTGTGTAACAAAACCTCCTGGGAACTTGTTTCTCAGTTGTTACAGCTGGACAGCTAAGCATTTGGGTGGAATTTTTAAGGAATAAATGTTTATTTGCTTCTTTTAACTTATTAGACTCGGAGAGGCAGTTTTATAGTGCAAGTGCATAGTAAAAAGGAAAAGCAAGCAAATTTTCTTTCAGTAATAATCTGCAAAACAAGTTATACTGCAGTATGTGTGCTTACAGTATTCAGAAAGTAATAAGCAGTAATTAATCCCCAAAATGGCTGCTGACGACTATTTTAATTTGTGTATAACTTTGGTTAAATTAGGCACTGATAAATGGATCTGCCCCATTCTCACTGTCCATGCATCAGCATTCAGCCTCTGGTTTATAGCTATGTAGAGTGCTCACTGTGCTACTTCCTCCTAAGCAAGCATTCAGGCTTCACTTTTTGTAGACTGTGTGGTCAAAATCCTCTTGTGGAGAGTCCTTGAAGCTCTCAAGGCAATTCAAAATGTAAAGCAATCTGTAGGCATAAAAAATATGGTTAAGATGTTGACAGTAGGACTGCAAGGATTCTTGAGGCATCTGTCCCAGTGGGGAAAAAACCCACACCCAAGCCCCCAAACATACTTGTCACGGGCTGTGTCTGGCTTAATGGTGAGCTGAGTTTAAGTGAATAGCAAAACTGTTAGAGAATTCATCCTGTGTTCAGTTAAAGCAGAACAGGAAGGTTTGGCAAATACCTGCTGAAAATATCAGCCCTCGTAAGTATCAGATTTACTCTATTAATTAAACAGCTACTGCAGAAATCACACAAAGATACCTGATGACCTCCTTCTGATTAATATTATTTGTAATAATTCTTATACAAATCAGAAGATGATTATTACTTTGGGTTTTTTTAATTTTACTTTTTATCCAAAGTGTTAAGCAGAGGTTTAAAAATCAATTAAATAAGCCAAATAGTTTTGCATGGGTTGTCTGCTACTGAAATGGGTGAAACAGCTCCTTAACAGTAGTTTTAGATTCCTTAAAAATATGTTTGGATAAGAAATGAAGACTCCAGCGTGCAGTTACTGCGCATGTAACTGAACACTTCCTTGTTTACTGCCTCCTTAGGCAAAGTGTTGCCAGGAGACTTTTCCACACTTATTTCCAGGCATGCACTAGCCCAGACTCCTGCAGACTGTGTCCTTCCTCCTTTAGTGTTCTACCTTTATTTGTTTAATAAAAGCTGACATCTTGGAGAATACCTATTTGTATGACTGCAAAATTGGAAAATTTTGTTCATACATGATACTGGGAAATAAAAAGCATTTCTTGTTCTGAGCAATAATGGGAAAATAGGTTTATTTTTAGTTTTCTATTACTCAAAATAGTTAACTAATAGAAGTAATTTTATCTTCTAAAATAGGAACTTGGAAATATGGTGTGTATCTTGTTTAAATGAATAATAGTCCACAAAGGCCCATTCTGCTGCCTTCCTCTCGTAGGTATTTAGAATCAAATGACTGTTGATTACAAAGCAAGCTGAGCAGGTTTTATCTGGTAAAGAGCTCTTTGGGTAACTGTATAATTTCTGTAGGGAATATAAGCAACAGTCTTGCTGCTGGAGGATTTCTGTTAACTGTAATGGAACTTCATGTCTCACTTGTATAAATTTAGTGGGTGAACTTATGAGTACATAAATACAGTTTATATATATGCACATAATCATACTGTATTAGATAATAATAATATTATAATCCTTGATATTCCAATTATTTTAGTAGCATATCCTTATATGTTAGAATTCTATGTTTCCTATATATCCATAGTGTCAAATAAGGAATTTGCAGTTAAGCTTTAAAAAAAGTGATTTTGAAGTTAGTGTCATACCTAGGGAACAGTGAAGCAGAGATAAATACTGGAAGTATAAATTAAAAAGCAAACAGAAATCATTAGTGGAAAATCATACAAGAATAACCTGGAAAAATTGGCAAGGTCTGAATCATCTTGAAGAAAGCAGTTCAGAAGTTGAGAAGGGTGTATTTAAAATTCTACATGAAGAAGAGATAGGAGATAAAGTAGAAGACATGGCTGCATCATGCATGTGGCTGATGAAGAAAGCTGAAGATTTGATTCTGTGACTGGACAATTCACTTTCTTACCATTGCAAAGATGTGAGTGTGTCTCATGTTCTGACACTGAGGACAAAGCTGGGGATATTGATAGTCAAGATTCAGATAGGGAAGTGAATTTGGGGAGGGAGTGGGGAAGGAGGTTTGTAGTATTCAGCCTCTTCCTAGCAGAGCTTCTGTTCACAGGTTGCACCATCTAATCTGCCTAAATCTCTGGCCCTGCATACAGCAACAATGAGGAAATACTTGCTAGATGATTGGCAAGATGATTGCTTACGGTGTTGACATTAATTATCTTTCTGATCTAACACTTCACTGGAATTATGTAGTTGACATGTGGGAGAATTTATTTACAAATCTATTAGTTAGAACTGGCAAAATGGTTGAATGAGACATCCATTGGTAGAGTTTGTTGCTGCTTTTAAATTTAATTTTGTAACAGAAAATGCACGAAGGGGCTGTGATATATTTAGAACCAAAACCATTCATGTTGCACACAGCTGGCGAGTGAAATGTAATGCCACAAAAATTCCTAGTTTAAAATGCTGATTTTGTTTTCAATTAACTAATTATATGAACACAACTGATATTTTTTGTCAGAGTGGAGCAGAACAAGGAGAGCCAAATCTCATGGGTGAGAGTATAAGCAGGTGTCAGAAAGGAACTGGTGTACAACTTTCATTCTCATTCTGTGCAATTGTGTGCAAATGCAACAGTGAATTGCATATCTGCTGCTGAGTAGTATTGGCTGTGGGTCAGAGCAAGGCCAGAATGGCAGGCACTTAGATAAATATGATAGATCTTATGCTCAAATGTTGCTTTTAAGAAGTAACAACAAAATGGCACAGTATCTTGCCCTACACCTAACTATTGCTCGCTGTTAAGTAATCAACCAGTTTCACAAATGCCAGTATAGTCTGAGTTGTTTTCCTGTATGGGAAGATAGGGAGTTGACAATGATAGCTCATGGTTACCATCTTCTATTTAGAGGGGTTTTATTACATTTATTATCACAATTAATTAGAAATAATTGGATTCACTGAAGTTTTTGCATTTGTGTTTTAGCATAACAGTTTTTTTGTTTTGCTTTGGTTTTGTTTTTTCAATGAAGCATTTGCTGTGGTTTCTGCTGAGATACACAAAGGGAATTCTGCTTAGGCATTAATATGATTAACTTTCAATCACTTTCTAATAACTTCATATTTTAAAATAAAACTTCATAATATAGCTGTAGATAGGAAATAGGTCTCTTTGCAAGGGTTTATTATATGTCTGTCAATTTCTGAGTAGCAGAACAGATGGCAGTCATTTCCAAATAGTATTTACCTCATGCACAGGAAAATTATTTAGCAACATAACATTTCATTCTTAAAAATTTGTTTCTCTTCAGAGTGTGTGTACTTGGATCAAGTAGTTCTTACTGCCTATGGAGCAGCTTCTGTATCATCTAATAGCAGGCTAAATATTTTTGGTAATCTCAGCAGCTGAGATGAATAGGCTGAGGATATTTCTGTTACCATGTTACTGTGATTTTATGTTTGACTGTACTTTTAGTGCTTCATATTTAAAGTTATTACATAGGCTTCCTGCTTGACTTCGGTGCCATTGCGTCATGTATTTATTTACTTACTGTTTTGTTATAATTTGGCCTCTGAGAATTTTTAAAAATCCTCACCAGCTCTGCATTAGTATGAGGTAATCTCCGTTTCTCGGCCTAAATGATTGCGTAGTACCCGTATGCACAGCAGGGGAACAGCTGCAACATCCTGACTGAAAACTGTGCATTTTGTCTGAGGAGTGTGCTGTAATTGGGCCAATGTTCTGCCCTTGAGCACAGTGTTGTCTCTGCAGATTTATCCAAAAAAGCTATCTTTAAACAGGAAAGATTATTAATTGGAGGAAATTTCCTGGGTACTCCAGCCAGGTTTAGAGTGTTCCTTTTGAAGGGCTCTTGATCTGCAGGAGCTTTATCTAGCAAGCTGTTTTCCTGCAAATAGAGACTTGATGAAAGACTGGAGTGCCACACCTCTGTACATGGGTGTGTGCATTTATCATTGTTTTGTCTGGTTAACAAACCGTGTTGGTGATTTTTGTTTCACTGAGGTGATGACCATCCTGACCCCTGTCTGAGAAGACACATGCACACCTCAGAAAAATCTGTATCAAGAAGTATCTTGCTGTTCTTTATTTCCCTAACTACTACTAACGCAGCTGTTGCTCTCACCGACTCCCTGCAGTTCTCAGGGTGCAAAATATACAGCCACTTTCTCCAGTTACTGTTAGTTACTGTTTTGTTGATTATTTTGGCAGGAATGCTTGCACAGCTGCTTCTCTTTATTCATAAAACATCCTCGGGAACTGAAATCCTTTTACCGATGACAGTGAGAATGTTTTCAGCTTGTATTCAAGTCAGGTGGGAGCTCCTAAAATCACTGCACAGTCTTCTAGCCTACAGAATTTACATATAGGAACTGAGACTGTTCATAACATGGCAGTGCTGAATGACATTAGACTGTAAACCATTAATTTACAATCTTCTGAACAAAGGTGGTTTTTGTTTGGTTTTTTTTAAAGTTTGCAGCACAGAATCAGTTCCAAGTTGCCAGTATCAATGACGATGAAGCAGGAACAGATACAGGAAATATTTGGCAACTGGAAGCATTAATTAATTTCTTGGATGAGATAAAAGAAGATGCAGATGAGGATAGTGAAGCAGTGGAACAGGTTGGCCCGGGAGGTTTTGCAGTCTCCAGCCTTGGAGGTTTTAAGACTAGAGTAGATAATACTTTGAATAACCTGATCTTAGAGCTGACCTTGCTTGGAACAGGAAATTAGACAAGAGACCTTCCAGAGGTCCTTTCCAACCTGAAAGGTCCTGTTATGCAAATCTTTGAGATCAAGAAGAGCTTAAAGGTGTCTTATCATCTCACAAGGCCCATAAAACCTGCCCCAGGATGGCCTGATGCTTACCTACAACATCTTCCTTTGGCTGCCTTTCTTTCCAGTGAGGCTGCTTACATCTTCTGCTTGTGTCAGGTGTCCTTCATCTACATGGACTCCTACCTAAAATCCATTTCCCATACCCACTGATCTGCCCCAGTCTCCAGTACAAAGATTGCACTAACCAGTTGTCCCTAAGGTTGCAACAGAATTTCTGTTTAACTTCCCTAAGTTACACTGGAGTGTGAAGTGACAAGGACAGTGTTTACCATATTCGTTGTATTTTCAGAAAGTCTTTTGTTACTTTCTTTTGTGTACTCAACTACTCAAGTTAATTTCCTGGCCACTTTCACACTGCTAATAGTACTGTATGTGATCAGTTAACCTGTTTTCCTATCTTTCATCCTTTTTTCACACTGTTTGCAATAAAGTAAACTTCTTGATGTGGTCAAGCCACTTTCATCCTCTCACTCAAGCCATTCTTTAATTCCCTTATTTTTCCTAATTATTAACCACCTCTTGCATTTCAGATTGTACTAGTTCCACTTCCCCTCTTGTATATTCAATAGATCAGCATCTTTGCTCCTGCAGTTGCACTCCTTGCTGTGCTGCTGCACAGTCACTTCTGTAATGGCTGTACTTCTCACAATGCTTGTGCAGATTGGCCACCAAAAAGCTGTTTCACATCAGAAAGCCCATGGCAAACACATTGGGAAAGGATGTGGTGGTGAGAAGGCTCTGAAGACCTTCAAGGAAGGTGATATCTGTCAAAACTTCAGCACTTCTTCACTGACTGGGTCTGTTCTTCTGAAGAGGAGGCTTAGGGGAGACCTTACTGTGATGTTCTAGTACTTAAAGGGCAGCTACAGCACAAGTTGCTCCTGGCAAGATTCTGTTTGAACACAAGAGGGATTTTTTCACTCTGAGAACAGTCAAACATTGGAATGGTCTCCCAGGAGAAGTGGTGGATTTCCCCACTTTGGAAACTTTTAAGTCTCAGCTCCACATGAGTGCTGAGATATTGTATAAACAATAATATTAGAAGGGTTGGACCAGATGATCCTTGAGGTCCCTTTCAACCTGACATTTTATGATTCTCTGACTACATAAGGACATGGTTTATCTGAGAGAGCTATAGTCAGGTTAGACACACTGGGTAATAGCTGGTCAATAGTTTTCCGTGTGACAAGTGTAGTGTTGTTAGCTATATATATATTATATATATATTTATAAATAAAATTGCTTCAATTGACAACATATCTAGTACAATATATGTATCTTGTAACCAAATAAGTGAGGAGAAATAGTGGTAGCCCCAGTACATGGCTTTGTTACCAATGGGCACCCAGCCCTGTGGATGGTGTGTTAACAGTTTGACTTTTCCTCCCAAAGAACAAATCATGACATGTGAATCCTTCAAACTGCTCACTTTCCACTGGGATTTTCAGAAGTTCTCAGCAACCTGCTACAAAGGAACTTTACTGGTACCAGTAGGGGAAGAGCTCAGCTGGGTTTTAGTCCTTCTGAATTCCTCATGTTTTAGTACAGTAGGTAACTGAACTACACATTTTTTCCTCTACAACCAATTCTCAATAAATAGGCAAACATAATTAGCCCAGGGAACTGACCTAATTTTTATGATCTCTGATTTATAATGTCAGAACTAATAGGGTACTGGGTGCTAAACATTTACTTGGCCATTTTTCCATTCAGTTAATAAGCTATTATCAGCTCATAATGGTTGTTGTTCTAATATCACTCTACATAAAATAACATCACTTTTTCCTTTCTCCTGTTCCCTAGCTTTATGGAGAGTTAAGCTTTATGTAATATGCAAGTGGTGAAACTAATACTTTGAATGCTGCCTTCATTTTCAGATTTCAGAATACTTGAGTGACATCAATGAATTTAACCCCTTGGTGACCCTGTTACTTATATTAAAAAATCATCACTTCCCTAGATTAGGAAATAAGAGACTATAATGCTGCCCCACTGCCTGTGACTTATAATTTACTGTGCAGAACACTATTCAGCTACCAATTTTAAAAGACTTTAGAAAATCTCTCTTTTTATAACCCAGGAAACTAAGACAAAATATGTACTTGTTTGACAATACACAGAAGATCTGTGATAGAACCAAAATAGACTCTGACTGGTGGATTGTCCCTCTGCAGCTGTCAAGCTGCTGGTAAAGCCTAAAGGAAAATGTGACACAGAATTGATAGTTTTTTCCTGAAGTTAGTAGCATGTGCAGTGTTCAGTATCAGTAGGTGTGCACCTTAAAGCTTGACATGGACTGACTGAGCACATCCCCCAATTCCTAGGCAGGCTGTGTAGCTTCTGCTCAACTCAGGGCTGCCATAACTAGCTTGGTGTTAGAGACTGCACTGTAGGGACACCCTGTATCAGTGGCAAAGCCAGAGACAGGATGAATCCAAGATTACTCGTTAGCAAGCTGCTGTATCATTTCATTTTAGTGTAAGGAAGGAGAAAGCAGGCAGTGAATTATCAGTGGTTCCATCCAATTTTCAGTTAAGCCACTCAAGCCACAAAAATACTGTTGTTTTCCATTCATATTCAGTTATGACTGTTTAGATGTTATGTCACTTATTGGAGCTTCTCAAGTGATGTTATACCTGGTGTTCTTGAAAACTACTGAGTGTATGTTGGGTTTTGGTGGTACAGCCTATGTTTGCTTTTAAACTAACTGTTATCTCGTTTGCTAAATTATTATTGCTGTCTTTTTTTAGAAAACCTATGTGTGTGCTTGGCATTTGAAAATGATCTGGGAAAATGAAAATGGGACAAGTCATTTGATTGGCTATTAGAACACACATTCCTGCTTCTTACCTTGACATGATAACTTTTTCACTCAGTTGTCCAACACTAAAAATGCATTATTCCATAAAAGCAACTTTTGTCTCAGCATTTTGGTCTTGTAGTGGTTTTCTTGTTCTCCTTAGACTGGAAAGTGGTTTACTGTCTGATTAGGCACAGGAAAAGCAGAAGTGGACTAATTACTTGATTGATACAGTATGTCTGCTATTTTAGGTACCAATTCACACAGAATAACTGTTCTCTTTTCTGTATTATATAATGAGAATTCATTAAACCGGTGGCAGTTCTTGACCCAAACACAGCAAATCTCAATTGGCAACAAACAAAATATATAGTTAAAAATATTTATTAAATACATTGTTTGAATAGTTTACTAGCAAACTTTCTTTAGAGATGGCTCATGAATTTTCTCAACTGAGCTTTCTTGTGTTATCCAACAATACCAAATTAGGTCAAGTTGTTGTGCTTGTATAAATAATTGCAAATATAAAGCCTGACACACAGAGCTTCAAATAGGGTTATAGAAAAGAGAGGAACATCAAACAGCATAGGGATTACAGCTGACCTATGGCAGTTGCCATACAGTGGGTCACACACAATTGCAGTTGACCCATAAGGCATTAATGGACTAACAACTAATACAGTTTTGCCTTGCTGGGAGACCTCAGCCTTGAGCAGAGCATTCATTAGGGAATGTAAGTAACCAGAATTTTACCAGCCCAGAATAGCATCCTGCTTCTGGTCTGATATAACCAAATAAACACAAAGCTGGCTAAGATGTAGTAGGCTTTTGACATGAGATGAAATAATCATAGACTCATCAAATGGTTTGGATTGGAAAGGACCTTCACAGGTCATCTAGTCCAACCCTTTTGCAATGAGCAGGGACAAAAGTATCCTGTAATAAATATATCCTATAGTTTGTGGTGATTTTTAAAAAACTATTTTAACGATATAAAAACCTAGCAAATACCTGATACCAGCAGTGCACTTCGATGCTAAGGCACAAAGATAGACCTTAAAAATGGTCCTAACATCAGAGAGCTGATGACCAATGCTAAATGTATCTGTCACTGTTTTATAACTTACCAGCTATTATTATTTGTATCTGAAAAAGTCTTTATCAGATGTTTCTGTAGATAGGTGATAAAAGACAGCTCTCTATACATCATTTAGTCTTGGAATCTAATCTGAATATCAGCTGGGCTCATGATTAAATTTAGCTGATAAACAGTTTTACAGGTCTATTTTACTCAACTCAAACATTAGCTAAATACACAGTGTAATAGTTGCTGGAAAAAGGTAGAGGGGAGAGAAGACAGCAGTAACAAATGTGGTGACATTTTTTCCCTTTGCATGCTTTCTGAAGTATAGACTGTTTTTGCTGAAAAGGAATGAGCAAGTCAGTTCGATGCCCTTCTAACCATTACTGTGAATTTGGCCTTTCATCTTCAAAGTACTTTCCAAACCTTTATTATCTTTACAACATTCCATGAGGACAGTAGATAAATATCACCCTGCTCATGAGAAACTGAAACATAAAGGTGGAGTCATTTGTTGGCAGCCACATGGTGAGTCAGCAATGAATCTAAGATCAGAATCCAGAAGTCCACAGCACCCAGCCTGTTGGTCAGTCACTGGATTTAGTCTCTCTCTTAGTCCTGTTTTCCTGTGTGCCAAAGTTGGTCCCTTGCATTCTACTTCCTGCAGGCCCCACTGAAGATCACATCATGTCCACGTGTGCAGGTACAGTCTTGAGTTTTCTTTCTTCCCCTATCCTACTTAAGTAAATGGCCCTTCTACTTCTCTCAGGTCTTGTCTTTGACCTGTGTGTCCATTGACGTGAATGTATCTTCCATTTGTTAGTTTGATCTCTCAGAGCATAACTGTATCATTTTACTTACTAAATGGCTGTACTTAACAAAGCTGAATCACAAGAATGAACCTCATCTCTTGAATTAATGAAATGCTTCTTTTGATAACTTCCTTTAAATCTCTAAGGTTAGGCACCTATGCAAAATGTTAAGCAACTGGAGACATTTTATTCCTAACAGTTATTCCCACAGTCAGTTTTCATGTATTTAATTATTTAAGGTTAATAATTGTGAAGAAAGCATGTTCTCCTAGACAACTTGGAATCATTCTCACCTTGTTAGTGAGTAGCTCCTTCAGTTACTACTACAACCTGCTTTCATTCCAAAAGCACAAGCTTGTGTGTTGCAGAGTCCACATTTTCTCCTTCAGACTGTCTTCTAAAAATCAGTCAGAACAATTCCCCATTAAGACTCCATCCAAGGAATCTGATGGCTTCAACCAGCTGTCTTGGAGGAAGTTACATAAGGCCAAACGTACATCATCCAAACTGCAACTAAGTGACAGTGTTGTAATTGATTTGCTGTAATCTTTTCCAGTGGAAAAGGCTGGACACAAAGACAGAAGAATAATTTGGGAAAACTGAATGTGGTCTTCAGTCCCCCTGCACCTCAGTTCTTCCACAGTGTAGTAGTAACACCTAGTGCAGAAGTGCTGCTGAATCTCGATGTAGAAATGTTGGCAGAGTACTCTGAGGATAACCTACAAACCAAGAACTTACTATATTAACAAACATGTGCTCTCCTCAAGATTTAGCATGCAACAGCCTCAGTAAGGTTTTTAGAGAGTAAGAATTTGATCTTTAATCTGTTTTTCTAAGTTTAGATGTCTTTTACCATCTGAGATGACAGGGGGTAACCTGTCTGCCACCAGGTAATGCACCAGAAGGGCACAAGTCTCTTACAGGACCTGTGCTGTAGTTGCTGTTTGGTTGTTTCAGCCAAACAGGGGTCTCAAATGAGATGCCTATGTTTGGGCAGCCTGTTTTGGCCTATGTAGCATGAAGTCACTGTGCAGGTTTTTTTTAGCTAAATTAATCACCATTTTGAAATTTGTTATGCACAACAGCATAAAAAAGATACTTGTTTTGCAACAGGAGGTATGAAATTGATTGCTGGCAATAAGAATGTGGTCAAAACAGAAAGACTACAGAAGAAAGGAATTCACAAATGAAAAACCTTTGCTCTTCAGGATGGATGTGAATATTGTGTAAATAGACATTAGTTAGAGGTTTAATTGTGTCATGTTTTTCTTTAATAATTATAGGTTACAACAACTCTTCTGTTTGTTCACAAGGTCAAATACATTACAACAATGCTTCTGACCATGTCTGACACCCAGAATTGCACCTTCACTTAAGAAACATCCTCTACCTGTTTATCCTATATAATTTCCCAACCACTGTGGAGCCCTATACTTAATTGACTTTGGCATGGACTCTTATCCTGAAAACACATGGAAGCACGTGCATAATAAATACTTGCCTATTCCTACTGAATACAGTAATGGGCAATTATGTGTTTTTATAGGACTGAAGATATAATTAGTGAGCAGCCCATAGGTTTAGAAGAATACTTACTTGAAATGTACCTTGAAAAGCCACTTAAGTCAGTCTCTTTTGCAGTGAACCAAGAGTCCTGCCTCAGCTGCAGCTGACAAAGAATAAATCAACATCCTGTACTAAGAGACAGTTCAAAATCTATTAATCTTTCTGGGGTTTTACTTTTCCCATGTGTGAACCCACTCAGAGTAGTTCAAGACTATAGCTAATATACAATTGTTCTCTGCAGTACCAGTAATATACAGGCTTTATTAGATTTCTTTTTTCTTCTCATAGGTGCTTGAAAATATTTGCTTTTTTTCCTGACAGTGACATGGTAGGACAGGACTCTTGCTAACTCATATTTGACTCACATGTCAGGCTTCACATGATGTTGCTAACTTTCCTGATCAACTCACTTAATTTATTAATGTTTGATCTCCTGATGTGCAAAATATTAGAGATGTGATTGTGTTTATTGTATTAATGTAGCCTTGACTTAAACTGAATTGACTCATGAGCACTGAAAACAGACCTACTTGTCATGAGCAGTTCTCTATTATCTAGCTACTTGCAACCCTTCCCCAAATTCAAATCAATGTTGCCTGTTCAAAAAAGCTTCATCAGGTTTGGACCATTTTTTCTTCATTCTACACTGGCTCTATTAGGTGGATCTGTAACAGGATTTATTTATAGGTCCCCTGAAAGTTAGGTCCACAGCCTGCAGTTTGAGAAATTGAATGTGGAAGGTGATAAAGTTTCCTTGATCACAGAGTGATTTATGTTGGAAAGGACCTCTGGAGGTCATTTAAATGTTCACATTAGGTCCCTGAGCACGTTACTCAGGGACTTGTCCAGTTGTTTACCAGACACCTGCAGGGTAGGAATTGCCCAGCCTTTCTGGGTAATCTTTTTCAGTATTTAATCACCTTTGTGGTAGAAAAATATTATTGTAGCTGTTGGAATTTCTTGTGTTCCAACTTGTGTCTGTTGCCTCTTGTCCTGTTACTGTGCAGCTCCAAAGGAGAGCCTGGCTTCATCTTCTCCATATCCTCTAAGAAAATGAAGATGTCTCCTGTGCTTTCTCTTCTCTAGTATGAACACATCCTGCTCCCTCAGCAGGATCCCTCCCTTTTTATGTGGTGTGCTCCAGCCCCCTGACCATCTTGGTGGCCCTTGGCTGAATTCACCCTGGTATGTCAATGTCTTTCTTGACCAGAGGAATCAAAAAGTGGTTGCAGTACTCCAGATGCAGTCTCACAGATGCCAAAGAGGGAAAAGGATCAGTTCCCTGGGCCTGCTGACTACACTCTTGTTCAAACAGCTCAGGATGCAGTTGCCCACCTTTGCTGCAAGGACACACTGCTTTGTGTTCAACTCAAAGGTCTCCCTCATCCATGTCTTCAAAGCTGCTCACGCCACTGTTGAATGTAGCTATTCCATCTCAGATAGAAGACTTTGCATTTACTTCTGTAAAAATTTTAGTTGAAGTGTTGATGATACTTGTGTTTCAGATTTTTAGTGGGCACTTACAATGAGACTTGATTTCCCTAATTATTTAAATATATCACAGTTTGGGCCATTAAACGTAATGGTTCCATGAAAAATTGTACTTTAGCCAGCTGTCTGGGTTAGGATAAGGGGTCATTCCATCCATTTGGGAGTGCTAGCCATAATAATAGGGTGGAGAAGTATTATAGCAAGATAGCAGCAAGTTATCAGTCATATTTGTGTTTTCTTCTTAGCTTGATTTAAGCTAATGAGTAGATTTGTGCTTAAGATATTGGAGGGGAAAAAAAGAGCTCTGTAAATACTGCAAGCCACATTTTCAGCTCTGATAGAGCAGTGCTTGCACAAAGCTGAAACTGTGAGCCTGGATCACCATTGTGGCCAAAGATTTTATCTTTGAAAAACATCCTGAGGCAAAGGGCTTTGTCTCTGGCCATGGAGCACAGCTACCTGAAATGCTGGTGCCAACAGACTCCACATAGTATTTTGGATACTGGGGAGGGGTCTCCCTGGCAGTACCTCCCTAGTGTGATACAGGCCAGGGCTTTCCTTAGCAAACTGCATTCCTTGGTATTATTTTAACTTTCACTTCAGATCAATTAGATAATTAACATTACAATATTAATAAGAATGTTCTTATTAGAGCCACTAGAAAATAAATTGTAGAGCAAACTTACATTCTTCAGGTTTTCTTTTTAATTTTTCAGTTACTTACTAATGCTAAACACCTTTTAAGAAAAAAAGCCTGAAGATGGACAAAGCTTTCTAGGGGAACTTAACCTGGCTGAAACAATAGTTGATGATTACTAGTGGTAGTGAAGTCATATACAATCAGTGACAAGAAGGTATCAAGTCAAGTCTGATGGGTAAACTGCTAAATTTACTGAAGCTAAGGGTAGAATTTATGAGAATTCAAAGTTAAGTAATTGTGGAATGGCTAATTACTGGATGGGTTGTTACAAATAAGCAATACAGTGCTAACACTAAAGGATTATAGTAATGATATTGCAACAGGGGAAGAGACTGGCTTAATAATTCTTAATAAGATATGCCAGCTTAGTTAATCAATGTCTAAGAACAAGTACAGTCAGATGGTAGTACAAGGTTTTTCACATGCCTACAAATGCATGCCAGAGTCATCTATGCAGGTTTTGCATAAATACAGATTTATTTGGCTAAATCTCATGCCTCAGTGCAGGGCCCTGTTCAAACATGGTGCTCCTGTACCTGAGCCAGGGCTTCACCAACATGCATCCACCTACAGAACTGATAGCTGATGAAGTGTAATTTGTGTAGCTGCAGAACAGCTTAAAGGAATGGTTTCATTTGCTGACATACATTTATTTTGTCCTGTAATTCCAAGTTCTTCTTGAAGTTTCTGCTTTTCCTTAAAAAAAAAAACCCCAAAACAACACTTTAAACGTGTGGCTAATTTGACCATGAGTTCTCATCTCCAAAAACAAACATGTTTTTACAAAGACTTGTTCTGGGAGACACCCAGAAACAGGCATTGATAGTGCAACTGAAGCTCTGTCAAGGGAGTTCCCTTTTCCTGCTGTGGGATCCCTGATACTACAGATTGTTCTGTTCAGACTAATAACGGGTCAAAAGAAGGTTCTGACCTATTCCCTGGGTCGCTTCTGCTCCAGAAAGTCTTTCAACATTGCCTACAATCTAGGAATTCTTAAAATTATTATTTAAATTTTATTTATTATGGAAATGAAATTTATTTATTAATATATAATATATGTATTATATTAATATACATATAATATATTCCATTATATATATTTCCATTATATATGGAAACTAATCATGTGCCTGAACTTCAAAATGTGGTTTTGAGTATTTTCTTGACAGAATCAGAACAGAATATATCAGGAAGAGGAACAGGGATGTCCAAATCTGAGTATCCTGAAGAGTTCAACCATAATCTTTAACAGGAATTGTTCAAGAGAGGAATGCCTTCTACTTATAACAGATTTCTTTCTTAAGAAAAGATTAAATAATAATTAATTAAATGATAAAATAAATGACATTAAATGATAAAACATACAACAAAATCAAACGTAAAAGCAAGTCAGAGGGATAAAAATGCCCTCTGACTTGCTTTTACGTTTGATTTTGTTGTATGTATCAAAATTCCTGAACATTGAATTAAGAACTAAAGGCAAAATTCATCAGTATTAGAAGGCTGTAAGGAAACTAATAGATCCCAACACTTTCATATTACACACTAAAATACAGACAGGAAACAAAATACTCTTTATTAAGCATCTTTGTATTTTTTAGTGCAGAACTATGACACCCCATAGGAGACAAACTGCAGCAAGTTCTAATGAAGAAAACTAAACAAAATGAGTTCAGGTTGTAGATAGGCTGTTATCTTACTCTCCAGACTCATTTCAGTCCCTTCCTCAATACAGAGTGTTCCAGTTCAAGACAATAATTCCCACTCTGGAGAATGAATGTTAAGCATGATATAGGGAGTTTGCAGAAATGCTACTGTTTGGGTGTGAAACATCCACTTCTTCCTAGCAGATGTGGTATTTTCCTTTCCTTTAATTACTTGTTTCTCATTTGGTACAAGATGCTTTTCTTATTTGTGTTTTTGGGTATTTGTGACTGGAAAAGATGAGACTAAAGGTGTCTTACTGACAGAAGTTGTCACACATAACACAGGATTTTAGGCAAGTTGTTTCGTTCACTAGGCCATCACTTTTAATTGCAAACATCTTAGTTTGGTCATGGGAGCACAGACCTGGTTCAGCTCCCAGGGCTGGAGTTTTGTGTAAGGTAGGTAATTCTAGCCTCTGCAAATAAACCTCTGAATTTGATAGAACTTCTGGGTGGTTTTCCTCTGAGTTTGTCACATGAGTCTAGCTTGGGTCATGCAAATGATTGTTCTATGTTAAAATGAATGTAGTCTGACATGTAGCCCCAAGAGACAGGAAATGTCACTTCAAAGTCTGTAAAACAAATCCAATAGGAGCACAAAACTCTGGATCTTGGAGAAAGCAGGAGGGACTTGACATTTACTCAGTATGTAAAGATACTCAGATTCACATGTAAGTAAAATAATTTTGGAGTAAAAAGCATCTTTTTTGCAAGGCAGCAGGAATCCTGAGACACCTGTGAGACTTCTCTCCATCCCATCCCTGCCTCTTGCCCTGTGCAAGTGTGTTGCAAACTGGACTGAGCATCAGCTGACAGGGAGAGGGTAGTTCTGGTAGTTGAGTCTGTGGTAGTGTAAGCAACAGAGCCACAGCTTTCTGTATGTAAACCATAGCAGGGGGCAGTTTCATAAAGGTTTCTGTTCTTCACCCTCCAAAGGTGGCAGAATATATCTGTATTCTTTCCAATTTTGTTAGACCTTGTGTAACCCGTGTAAAAAAACCACTGTGCTTACTAAGAGGGGCGTCTTGATGAGGTATGGTAACATCATGATAATTAAATTCATGAAACCTCTCAGCTGAGTGTAAGATCTGAGCTTATATGAGGTCTCTTACTATTATTCATGCTTCTTTGGTTAAACTGTGATGTCATTTGTGGGTTTTATTTTGTAAAATTGCTATTACTTTAGATTCAGCAGCTCTATTACAAGAGTAGTGCTTAAAGAAGCTGCCACTGTTGTGGGCAGTCATTTAAAGCCAAACTGTATCCCCTCCTATTTTTCAAGACATGTCTTTCCTGGAAGTGTATCTTTGAATATTCTTGTCATCATAGTTTTGTGCTTACCAATACTTAAAACATTTTTGTTTACATCTTGTAGTTGAATCGTTGCCCTTGTTGCCAGACAGGTTAAATGTACTGTAACTTTTTTCAGTTCTAGAGAGCTGTCTCATTAGAAACATTTTAAAGAACATTTCTATCTGTTGGATGAAATTATTTTTATATTTTAATATGAAACTTTAAAAATGTAAAAAATAATCCAGGAGCTGCATTTCTTCACTCAAATACTAACTCGACATTAGAATTGTGTTTTTAGTAAAGTATAAGGAATTAATCCACTGAAAAAGCTTTGACTAGAAAGACTAGAACATAAATACATGTCTTTTTAATTCTGTTGCATCTCCACTGATGGGATGTACTGAATCAGGAGATTTCTACTGAGAATAAAATGCCTTTGTGACTGCTACAGTTTCAGTAAATATAAATTCTGCAAGGGTTTTCTTCACATGAAAAAAGAAACCAAACAAAAATAAATTGAGCTGTGTAACAATTTGGGAACTTAGTAGTAAAAGAAATTATGAAGACTCCCTGTAGGGAAAGCAGAGATGTAGGTAAGAAGAGGAAACATCAAGCTATGAAGTAGAGGCTGTAAGGCTTGCCAGAAATGTGTATTCTAAAGAGTGGTGGCAAGCCAGAGTTATCTGCATAGCAAGGTTGTCTTTCTCTTTTGGTCAACACTTGTCTCCAAAATTTGTCTCTTTTCTCTCTCCACTTCCATGCTGCCAGTGACAATTAATCAGAGCTGGGCTCAGATCCACAGCTGGTATCCTGCCCCATGGTGTAAACTCTTGCTGTAAGACTGCTGCGTCAGGGCTATACCAAGTAAAACTGGTAACTCCTCTCATACAGCTTCCAGCTATGAAACACCTCCCTGAGTGCATCTGAAATCTGTAAATATTGTGGTGAAAAGACTTGGGTGAACCAGCCAACAAGAGCTTCCTCTTTAAACGTTTTCACAAGAGCTTCACAAAGCAATCTAATACAATTTGGATTTAAGGGAGTATTAATAAGGATATTTGGGACTTTTTTAGCAGCATCTTCGATGTAAAAATAGAAGTGCTCAAGCACATGTATTGGGTTTAACATGGCTCTTGCAAGGGATATCCAGTTATTCCCTGCTTGACAGGGAAAAAATACCTAAGCACAGACTTGAATAAGCATCTGAGGAAAGATCCTGCAGCAAAGTGGTGGCAAACAAGGATAAAAACTATGGATTTTCCCTTACCTGCCAACTCCATTCCTTTTGGAAGTAGACAGATGGTTCATAAGTCAGCTATGGCCTTTTAGCTCTGTGTCTAGGATCTCTGGACATTCATCAGGCTAATTTTTACACGAAGTGCTGTTACTGCCTTCAACTGTAATGAATTCTAAATGGTACCTACTGTACCTACTGGTGCAGATTGACTCTGCATCCCATATGCAGTGACAGTGGTTGGGTTCACTGTGTATAGGCTGGACAGACTATACATGCTTCTGTCTGAGGAATCTCAGAAGTATGGGAACTACTGCTTTTTAAATTTCAAAGGATGGTAGGTACATTTTCTTGCCCTTTTCTCATGTCTTAAATATCACCAAAAACCCCAAACCCTCATTACCCAGAAGGAAAAAATGATGAGGATGCTTATTTCACCAATATAATCCAAGGCATGAGTGCAAAGAATTGCAAGCATTCCATCAGAAGTGGTGATTTAAACTGTAATTTATCCAAATTCTTTTCTAGTAACAAAAAAGAAGTCTAACCAGCCTTGCTTTTCTGCTAAGTGTTCCTAGTGTCACTGTCTGGAGAGAAGATCTCCTTAGGGTTCCTTCTGCTGCTGCTGTTATGTGTGGTACCTTGACAGACTACATCAGGCCCAGATCTCTCTGTTCCAGTAACCAAACCAAAACAGTGGCCAGGACCAGGGTCAGGGGAAGGAAAGATGCAAGGCAGATTTTTTTGCCTTATGTGGACCACTAAGGCATCTCTGTGCTACCTGACTGCCTAAGGTACAACTAAATCATCCCAGAGCCTTACTCCAGAAGAAACCAGAATTAATTCAGTGCATCTCTTTGTAGAATACACCAAAATTGTCAGTAAAGGTGCAAGCACTGACAGTAAATAGACTTAAACCCAACTAATTATTAGACAATTTTTATATACTGTAACTAATACTGGGTAATATTATTTTTTATATTGGGTAATAATATTGAAAATGTTAAGTTTTAGAAAAAAATATCTTTAGTAAAGAAGCATACAGTTTAAGCAGTAAGGCTTAAGCAAGCCATCAAGAAAAATTTGTTTACTTTTGATGCCAATCTGAGAAAAGATTTTGTGCATTTGCTTATATACCATAAGAAGAAACACTTAACTCACCTAGGATAACCAGTCCCATTAAAATAGTAATTTCAGGCTTCCTGTATTTGTATACATTTTTATTTCTGTATGACTTTTTTTCCAAGGTATCCTTTGTGTGAAGGATAACTCATGATTCATGCATAGAAAGTTATCTGATTAATATATGAAATACTTTGAACAAGATCACAGAAGTGGCAAAACTGGTACAGATTATTGGTCTATTACATCAGGCATTTGCTTCTGGAATGACCTATATACTTGTGGGGGAAAAAAACCAAACCCAAACCAAAAGCAGTTTTACACACAGGGGGGAACTTTGCAGTATTACACAATGGAAAAACTATTTCAGTCCTGGAAGGCAAGAGCAACCATGGCATTTTCATATGCTCAAGGACAGACACCCTTAATCGTTTCCATAGCATCATGACTAAACTAGTTTATTGTACATTTTGACCCTCTCTTATAGAAATGCAGTTTGCAGTGGTGGTCAATACCAAAACTAGGTCATATGGGGTACAAAAAAAAAAAATAAAAAAAAAAAAATAGCTTCCAGTAGGAGCTGAAATACTTGATCTGAAGCAGACAGCCTGGGCCAGAATCAGGTCGGTTAATTCTGCACCATCTTCAGGAGAGCAGAAGGTTATTTATTTCAGTTAAACAGCTTAAATTTTGTGGGTTTTTGAAAGGAATGAATCGGGAGCACAATCATTTGCAGGTGTTCCAGCCACAGTTTTGTCATAGATGGTGATCCTCCTCCAAGCCCGGCTTCCTGATGCAACTGAACATTCAACAATTTCACGTTTTTGACTAGGTCCTAAAATAAAAAGGCAGCAGAAGAGAGCCAGCCCAAGGAGCCTGTGGCCCACAAGGCAGAAGCACGTTATGACGGCTGTGAAGCACGGGTGCTTGGGGTACTCTGCAGGGCTCGGAGCGCCCCGATCCCGCAGCCCCCCGAGAGCCGCCCTATCCCGGCTCGGCCCTCCGGACCGCGGGCGGTGTCGGAGCGGGGCCGCCCCCGGGGCGGGGCGGGCGGGGGCGGTGCCCGCAGCCGCGTACAAAGGGCGGTGCGCGGCGCAACCCTCGATCCGAAGCGTCCGAGCCTTCGGCAGTCGCGGCCCCGCAGAGCCAGCCGGGCGTCCTACGGCGCTCGGCCCCTCGGCGGCGGAGCAGCGTCCCCGGCCGCCCGCGGCCCATAAGGCTAAGGCTTTCCCACTTCAGCTACAGTGCTAGCTAAGTCGGGGAAGGCAACACGGAGCGAAGCCGCGGGTCCCCTCGCCTTTTCTCGGCACCGGGCTGTGGCAGCGCTGGGCTGAGCGGGCCGGCATGGCGCGGGGAGCGGAACGGGAGAGCGAGCGGCGGCGCTGCGGTCAGTGCGGGCGGCGGGAGCGGCCCCACCGCCTCTGCCGGGGGCCGGGGGCCGGGGGCGGGGCGGGGCGGGGGGCGAGCGGCCCCGCCGGGGCTGTCGCCCGCAAACGCGGTGTGTCCCGGGGGCGGCTTCGCTATGGAAAGGTTGTTGGGATTTTGGCGGCGTCAGGAGTACCCGGTGTGTACCGAAATGCGGTGGATGTGCCCGAATCTCCTTTAGCATTTGTTTCTTATTTCTCATTTAGGATCTGTGGTTGCCTATTTTACGTCTGCAAAGTTTCTTCTTTATCTTGGACATGCACTGTCCACTTGGGTAAGTAAAATACTAGCCTGGTAGAAGTGAAGAAGTAGTAGAAGCTGTGACTTATTGAACGTTATTGGTGCTTCCCAAAAAATCTTCACAAAATACCACACCACCAGAAAGACACAGGTCTTGTTACAACACCTTGCCTTTAAGAGTCTTCATAATCTTTACATGGTGTGTTGCAATAGATTCCATTAGTGCAGAGTAATGTAGTACTCAGTTTCTTGAGGGCCTCATTCTATACCTTTTTATGAACCTTAAGTAGGTTTAGAACCATTAAGACTTCTTAGAGTAAGTTCTGAGTAAAGTAGATTCAGGGTAGGCTGCAGCAGGATGAGTCCATTGCAACGTGTATTTGAAGGGCTTGTGTACATACTACATTTAGTAAAGGGGAACTTTCAGTGTTTGCAATGGACCCATCACTGCCACTCAGAGCTGTTGAGTGTTGGGGCAATGTCTCATTTACTGTCAAAATGTTTGGCTTCTAAGATTCTTTCCTTCTTTCCTAAAGTAACTTACTACGTCTGTTTTTACTCGCTTGCTTGATATTAAAAAAATTAGTATGCACTGAAAATAGGCAATCTGTTAACATTCTATATAATAAAATAAAGAATACATGCATCTTACAGTAGTTGTAAGTCCCCATCCAACGGTGTCATTCAAAAAAGTGTAAAGCTTCCTCCCTCCTGACATTCCATATTTTGTCTTTACTGCTGGGTTTGGACTGGTTTAATGTGTACTTTATAGAGCATTGGACAAACAGCTGCTGCACAGTTACTATATTGCATGCCCAACTCTGGCAGCTCCTGGCTTTCATTAACCTGAGAGGTTATATTCATGTTTCTGTTAATGGAAGAAGGCTTGGAGTGGTATCAAACACTTGTTTAGACTGATATTTTAGTATTCCTTCATGTTATTGAAGGAGCTGGATGGTGATGTTTCTGTTTGGCTCCCTACTTTTCAGGGGCCAGGTTTATTACCTGCAGCAGTTCTTAGCAATGCCCACAAAGTGCCCAGCTGGCAATTTAGCCAGCCCTGCCTGCTCCTCCCCCTGCTCTGCTTCAAAGCTTGGCAATGAGGCTGCCCTTAGAATGCATGAGTAAAGGTGACGAAGCAGAGTTTGAAAGCAATGTCACACACCATAAGAAATAGTATAAGACTGCAAGATGTCTATTCAGCTGTTTAATAATATTAATAGTATACTCATTGTTGCAGTTTGTTTTCTTTTGTGCTGAAAAATCTTGACTCACAAAACCCCAACCAAACATGCTGAAACAAGAGAAATAGTTTATTTTTTTATGGAACTGGGGGCAGGACTATACCTTTCGTATCTCCTGAGCTTTAGTGTTCCTGTAGTCTTGAATTTTTTTGCAAACGGGAACATTAAACAAGCACTTTAATCTTCAGAACTCAAAGTAATAAATAATCTTGGTTTTAAAATGGTGGTGTCCACACTACAAAACCTGATAGAAACATGATTTGGGTGTAATTAAGAGAGCTAATTAGGTTTCTGTGTTACTAAGCCATTCCCAAATGCAGAGAGAAGCTGTAAATGATTAAACTTGTCACATCTCCACAAATGTTCAGATTTGAACAAAGTCTGGTCTGTCTTAGGCTCTTGTTCAGTACAGCAGTTGAATGTGTGCTTGGCCTCAGTGAATGAAGAACAGTCCTCTTCTTAGCCTTCTTAAATGGGCTGGACTGCATTGCTTGACTACAGTTTCAGACCTTATGCTGTTGTCTTTGTTTTTAATTCTCTGCTGTGTATCACTTGGCAGTAAAGAACAGAATGGGTTCACCCTCTTGGTGCCAGGCCTAATGCTTGCCAGAAGTCAGCAACTACCTGGTCTTTATCTGTGCCAGCCAGAGCTCAGGAGGACTGTTGGTGGCTTCAGTTCTGGAACCATCCCTAAAAGAGTGATGAGGCTAAAGAGGTGCAGTTACTTATTTAAGAGTTGAAATACCCACATCTTGAGACATTTTAAAGTGGCATTAGATACATACAATAAAGACTTTGTCCATTTCTGAAGACAGTATTTAGTGTTTAATTTTCAGCAGGTCTTGGTTTGAAATTACATACCTGCTTCAAAACTCTGTAATTCACAGATCCAGCTCTCCTGTGACACTCGTTTATCTTTGCTTGCACTCTGTGGCTTTTAGTTCTTGAAAAAAACTCATGCTTCTAGGTTGGAACAGCTTTAGTTACCCCAAAAATTATCTGTGTGAATTGGCTAGATCCAAATGCTCTGGGTAAGTGTGTTGGATAAAGTTGAACAGAGCTCATGGGCTCCTTCAATAAGTTGTGGAACAAAATCATTGTCTCACTGGAGTCAAAGGAATCTTCATGGGAATTTCAAGTGACATCAAGGGTGTAATTCTTGACAGTAGTTGCTGGCACTGACTTTAACATACACACACTTTTTAAAGGAAATGCTTTTTTCATCTTGTCAAAATTCAAACACCTTTACCTAGAGGAAAAAACCCACTGAATTTCTGTCACAATTTTAATGTGAAAACACTCTTTTGCCTTATTTTTGTAGTTTAATAAACAGTTCCTTGAGCTAATAAAAACTTAATTAGTCCACCTACCTACATGTACTTTGAGTTAAATTCACTAAAGAGGTACCTCGTATCCCTGTGTTTTCATTGCTAGAATACTTTCTATGTACTTCTACTAACCATGGAATAAAAGTGGAATATATTTTTATATATTTTCTACTCTGAAGTTTGAAAATTGTTTTATTATATACAAGAGTGCACATCTAAGCTGAAAATTATTATGTGTGCATCTTCTCATTTGTTTTAGTTAGAAAAGGTCCAAAATACCCAGAGTTTTTCCATTAGCAAGTGAAGTTTTTCATCCCACATGATTGGAGTGTAATTTGTTTTCTGCCTATGGTTAAGGAACCAATGTTTATGCATTACAATGTTTGAAGATTCCTCCTTCACAACCTTCAGCAATATTAACAGGGGAATTCTTGTTCTGTGTCTATGAAGGCTTTAATCAAATTTTGCAATAACTCTGACCCTCCCAAGTAGTATATTTTATATGCATCTCATGCATGCAGTGTTCTATGATACATTAGTTTTGGCGAACATAGCTTTTTTAAAAGTGCTTTTAACTTACACCTCCACCAGTCCTTTAGAATATTTAAGGTCCTTAGCAATTTGTACTCTTTGTATCATGTATAAGTGCTTGTCTAAGATAAGGCAGGAGAAGAAAACAGTTTCATGTGTGGTTTATAAAATGGTAACATTCAGGACTTGTGCTAAGCAAACCATGTGCCCTAGAGAGCATCAATGATTTCTAGTCATCTGCTTTGGTTTTGATTGCATAAAGCATTTTCTGTACTTCATTTCTTGCAGTATGTTAAAAAATTAGATGTGACTCCCATCATGTGACACCATAAAAACCTCTCCTTTCATTAGCAAGCCACAGGTCTGTTTGATAGCAAAACTAAAAATGTTTTAAACAGTAGGAAAGTTACTTCACTTGGACATGTTGAGCATTTTGGGCTTCTTTCTTTTTCACTTGTAGTAAGTGATAGCAGAACATGAAAATGTAGCACTAGGTTAAACTAACAGTAAGCTGAATAGTTTGAACTAGCAAGGAGTTTGCAATAGGCTAAGAGAGCTCTGATATTCTGTCTCTTAGTAATATGCCAATGCTTAACATTACTGAAAAGTGCAAAAGTCCTTTGGCTTCAGAAGCTTCAGTTAGCATTTAGAACACCACCTTCCTTGATTTACCCATGTCTGTCCTAGATTACACTCCTTTGGCTTCACTGGCTCTTGTCTTTTAAAGCAGTATTTAAGCTTTGATCATCTAAAGAGCAAACTGCTGTCTTGAAAAATTATTTAAACAGTATTAATAAAAATCAATCTCTTGCTAATATTTGATCTGCGCTGTAAAATCTCTGTAAGCTTTTTGAGGCTTGTTGGATTTGGCTGTGTTTCCTGTTATGTGATATTTGATAATATCTGGGGGGTTTGCCATGGTATTACAAAATGTAATGATGCATTTGATTAGGACAGATGATTTTAGTGATACTGGGATAAAACCAGTGGTGACAGGATCTAGTTATCAAAAAAACCCCAAACCAACTCCCAAAATTAAATAACAAAAACCCAATGCAAAAAATCCCCACACCCCAGCCCTGTGTGTGTAGCAAACCTTTATTTTAATACAAGCTTTTGTCAGGGCATTAGTCTACAACTTGTGTGCTTGCAAAATGTAAATAGTAATGTTGTGTGTGTACTCTCTGTTAATCTTAAAGGGAGATCGTATGTGGCATTTTGCTGTGTCTGTATTCCTGGTTGAACTTTATGGGAACAGCTTACTCCTGACTGCAGTCTATGGACTGGTTGTGGCGGGATCAGTTCTTCTCCTGGGAGCCCTTATTGGAGATTGGGTGGACAAGAACTCCAGGCTCAAAGGTTAGATGCCTAGAGCAGATTATTTCTTTAAGGATGGACAAAATTAATGTGACAAGATAAAGCTGACAGACTTCAACTCCTCAAGTCAAATATAAGAACAGGGTTTGCTCAGGTGTGTTTTTGTTTGCTTTTTTTTTAAGAAGGGTGTTGTTTCAGAGTGGTAATGATTATCCAAAGATAGTGTCAAAGACAGGAAAAAAATTTGTTTGACATCATGGGATGTCCACTACTTGGGCTAAACCTGTATGATAGGTAGAGAGGCATGGAAATACAAAAGATAAGAAGCACAAAAAAGATAAAGATTACAGACCATATTCTTTACAGTCTACTACTAACATACACTCACGCTATTTGTTGTCTTCTGTCTAGATACAGAAATCTTCCTCTGAAGTAGAAACATTTGCATTAAATGTATTTTAAATCTGTATCCTCTAGTTTGTTTTATAAATAACATGGCATCACTCCCATGGTACACTGGAGCTGAATGTTAGGGACTCAAGCTAACTCTTGTTTTTAACCCCTTAAAAATAGCATCAGCATTTAATCAGGTTTGGGTTCGGATTGAGAAGAATTATTTGGACTGTAAATTGCTAAGAGTTATAAAATTACATCAAGCATTGATTTGTTTCTCTAACAATAAAAGATTCAAAATCTGATACTAAGTATACATTTACTGCTTATATTTGGGGGGAGAATAGGAAAATTATTTAAAGAATCCGTGCATGTTCCTTAATTCTAACCTTCTTAAGCTTATAGTTAGCTCATTGTTATGTTTGTAACTGTTGCTTTTTGTTTCAATTTAAAACAGTGGCCCAGACATCCTTGGTTGTACAGAATACATCTGTCATCCTGTGTGGTATTATCCTGATGATTATCTTCCTGTTTAAGACACAACTTTTGACCTTATACCGTGGATGGCTTCTTGTGAGTGCTTAAACTTGTTATTAAGGAATTAACTCACAAAGAAACTTCGGGGAGCTTGGGAGGCGGATTAATGTTTCTTTGTCTTGTGGGTCTGTTTAGATATTCCTGGGATCTAAAACAGGCAAATGAAACTTTGGGCTAGTTGTGTAAACAGAGATGACTGTGTTTTCTCTCATGAATTTCAAAGACTTGGTCTTGTTTTGTGTGGAAAATAACACTAAATGTACAGTTTCATAAGTAAAGGTCTTTTCTGGTTGACCAGGGTAGGAGTGGATCTCTTTCTTCAACAAGTTTCTCATGCTGTCACTCTCTCCCCCTGTTTCTCCAGACGATGTGCTATATCCTGGTTATCACAATAGCAAATATTGCCAATTTGGCCAGCACTGCCACAGCGATCACAATTCAGAGGGACTGGATTGTTGTGGTTGCAGGGGAAGACAGAAGCAAACTGGCAGGTGAAAAATGTTGCCTTTTTAATAATTTAAATGTATTTATTTACTTACTTTCAAGCTCAATTTTTAGATGGGAGTTTTACAGAGCTCAGCACATAAATTTGAGTTTCAGGTATGAGAAAACAGCAGATAGAAAGGGCAGCCTTTATTTTCTTCTTCTTCTTCCCTGCTTTGGACTACACTTGCTGAGATAGGAAATCACTGCTGTGATCACAATTTGGGTTAGGCATCCCTAAACTTGTTTTGTCCTTTTAGTCCCACTGCAGCTTTGTCAAGAAAACTTTATTCTTTCTGAATAAATAAACACCACACTCTTAAATCAAATAACCAGTGCGTAATAGAAAAGCTATTTAACTTCCAGACACTTAAAGCCAAGTGTTGCAATACTTTATTTTTAGGTCCCTGAAATGAAACAGAAAACTATTGCATAACTGGGCTCCTCACATAGGGATCAAAGAAAGAAGTAAATGAGAATGAAGTCCAGAACAGTATGCAGGCAGGTCAGGAAAATCTTAGGAGGAAATGCTGTACATGCAGATGCATTTGAAGTTTTGCATTTCTCTAGCATTAGATGTTTAACTCAGAGCTGTGAATGCTTCTTCAGTTGGAAATGAAAACTCTGTTCTCCTTTGACATGTGATACCTCTGATATTAGACTATAGACATAACCTTTTTTTTTGCCTAGTGAGTATTTTTCCTTTTTATTGTTGTTCTTTTTGCTCTTTCTTGCACAGTGACGTGGCATTGTTAGGCAGGAGAATGAGTTCCCATTCAAAATCTGCTGCAGCCTGTTGGTCATGACACTAGTTGGATGTGAGAGATTGTTTGGCATCCTCCCCAAGGGCACACTGAACTTGATTCTCCTTTGCTGGGGGTGGCTTGTAGCCACAGGGCCATTCACACCAAGGGATGTATGACTGAGTTTTGGTTGTGCTGCTGCTCTAATTGTAACAGGCAGTGTGGGAAGCAGCATGCTTTGTAATGAACTTGGGCAAGCTACGTGGGCTCTGAATCAGTTCTGTAAGAGGACTTAAGCCTTCCCAGATAGAGGAACTGATACTGACATGCAAACAAGGCACATAGGAGCTTAACATTGCCAAGACATTTACAGCTCACTAAAATAACTCTGGGACAAAAGCTCTAACACTTGTGGAGTTCAGATGCTTTCATGCCTAGACAGCATTTCAGATTCTGGACCCTAATTTTGTATGAAGCAGCTTAAATTGCCCCAGAAGTTCAGTTTACATGCCAGAGTCCTTGTAGGGATTTGAATCCTATATTGTAGATTTATTCTTAATGTTTATCTGCAATGAAGGCATCTCATTTTCCCATGGCTGATGCATTAAAAGTGTCTTAGATGTTTTCATTTCCCACTAAACAAGTTTTCCACCCAAGACATTTATTTTAACTTTGCAGTGCCTTTCTAGGTCATGCCTTTTGTAGAGCAGGTTAACTTTGTGAGTCACAAGTAGAAAAATACCATTTATGCATAAAAGGCTAAAGTTCTAATGGTTCTCATTAACATTTCTTCCTGTGTCAGATTTTATTTACCACGTCATCTCTTCAATCCCTGTGCTACTTAATACTCATGAGATAAGGTAGAGACACCTGCAGAGAACTACTACATGGGAGGTAGTCCTGCCTCTGCACTGCTTCATGATCTCAGGCAGAATTCCATGACCACCTATAAATTGCACCCCAAAAAATCAGGCAAGATGTAACTCTTAAACTCTGATGCATCTTGACTTAAAACCAAAAAACCTCCACTGAAATAAGTACCTCAATTCAACAAATCTGTCTTATTCAGCCTGGTTTTTAAATGTGTTGAATCATAGTGTAACTCAGAGACTGCTGAAATTCCTTAACTTAAAAAATTAAACACCAGCAAGGATTTTATACCATTCTGTCCATCTTTGTGCTGTTACCCTTCCTCAAAAATGAACCCTAGGTGAGTAAGTTAGTAAAACAGGCAAATAAAAATTGCCTTGGCTTCCCCTTCTTAATTGGCCTTGATTAATTTTTCTACTCACTCTTACTTTACCTTTCCTGAGGTAGCCCTATCCAAATAACTGAAAACAAAGCTTAGTTCTTGGAATTTGCAAAGCCAAATATTATACAAGTGTTAGTTAACCATCAGTCAAGTAGTTAACAGTGACTTGGAGTTCTAATAGAGTAACAAACATTTCTTTGAATGGCAAGGAGCAGTTCTCTATAGATTTAAAAACCAGTTTCACTTGTCCTTCACAGCAGAACTCTAAAATGGGTCAGCTAAGTACTTCTAAGCAGCCTGAAGCCCTGATGCACAAAACCCATGTGTCTAGCAACTTCTAAGTGTGGAACAGTGGTTCCATTAATTGGAAACCTTCAGGAGTTCAGAGGGTATAATGCCACTGTAGTGGATAAGACTGGGGAGGATGAGACATCCCCTCCCAGGAAATGGAAGATGAATTCATGCTAAGAATGGGCTGCTTGTTTTGATCATGAACATCAAAGTGTGGAACTGAAAGGAGTGAGGACTTTGCTCAGTGACTTCTGAGAGTGCCTCCAACTGCTGTCAATCAGTGTAACTTGATAAGGAAATTTAAAGCCAATTTCAAAGGTCTGCTGCTATCATGGTGGGTACTGTGGTCACCCATTATTAGAAGTAAGTTCAGGAGATTAAGAAATACATGGGCCAGTATTGGGAGATAGTTGTTCAAATTATCTTTACATGAAAGGATTTGATCATATGTCTGATGCTGAGCATGCTGGGTTTGAATGTTACAGAGAGGTGCTTAGGAGTCTGTAATGTCAGCAGGATGTGAGGGTAATCTCCTACTGGAATCACAGTTGGGGCAGGTCTTCTTAGCTTGATGTGTATTCATGTGCAATCTTCAATTATATTAGTGACTGTTTCATTGTAAGTGTTCAGCAATTACTTCATACCATCAAATCATTTCTGACAGATATGAATGCCACAATAAGAAGAATTGATCAGTTGACCAATATCTTGGCCCCCATGGCAGTTGGTCAGATAATGACATTTGGCTCCCCGATGATTGGCTGTGGATTCATTTCTGGCTGGAACCTGGTGTCAATGTGTGTGGAATATCTGCTGCTCTGGAAGGTTTATCAGAAAACTCCAACTCTGGCTCTCAAATCTGCAAAAGTCGAAGAATCAGAACTGAAACAGCTGAATGTAAAGAAAGGTATTAAAACCCCAAAAGGAACTGCTCAGATCCACAGTACATCCACCCTGTTAGTCAAACTGGTGATTTTTGTCTTCTACAGACACTGCTTTGACACTGTGTAGCTTTCTGCTCATAGCTTGAGGGTTTTAGGGTTTGGATATAGATACCTGAGACTCTTAAGTGACAGCATTATGTGTAGGTATTTGAAGAACACCATGAAATGCAGCCTAGCAGTGAATTCTTTCCTCCTTAGATAATCTGTTAAGATGAAGTCTGGCCTGTGTTCTTAGGCTTAATGCTGAGGAATGCTCCTGTCCATCTATACCACAGCTGACAAAGCCTTCTGCTCTGTAATGCCTATGAGCAAAGCAGCCTCTGTAGGGCTCTTTCTTGCTAACTCATCTCTATTTACTTATAGTACTAACAGGCTTTCAGGAGGTTGTAGAATTTGTGGTAGTATTTCTAGTCTGGAATGTTTGAGTGAGTTCCACATCCTGCAGGAAGTGATGGAGGGGGGAAAAAAAAATAAATCTACTTTAACGTACCCTTCCAAGCTGAAAAACTAGGATTTGCAGTGTAGATGGCTATGACTATAAGCAACTGTAAAACTGGTACTAACGTTATTTTAGGTAGTCTTAATATCAGAAATTAAAACTGTTTCAGAAGCAGATTTTTTGTTATGAAGCATTTGAAACATCAGATACTAGACTAAAAAACATAAGCCTTATTTTTTTGATTTTTAACATAGCTTCAGCTTACAGTAGTATTCACATAGTGCTAGGGGCTCCTAGCTACAACATGCTGTGGAGTTTTTTGAAAGAAAAAATATAAAGAACTTCTGTTTTTTATTTAAAAGCTAACTAGCAATCTGTTTTTCAATATATTGACAGATAAAGCCTGCTATTAAAAGTGCTGAAGAGATGTATCTTCTTCCCAGCCACGAGATCCATTGTCCAGTAAGCTGTTGGACTAGGCAGCCTAGGACAGGGCAGCAAGATAAAGAGCATAGAAAGCTCTTTGGCTTTGGAACTGGCTCTTGAATGCTTCTGAAGACTGAAACATTTAGCAAATGTTAGAATGTAGGAAACATGTCTTTATTTTTGCTGTTGCAGTATTCTGATTTCAGTAGAGAACTTGCATGTCTAAAAGTTGCAGGGATACTTCATTTGTCTCACTTGCTGCATGTGGAATTCGTTTCAGACTTGACTGTGTAAAAATACTGTTCAGGCATCCAAACATTTATATAGTTTCTATCTGCATTACTAATCTAAATGCTGCTGTGGGTTTTTTTGGTTTTTTTGTTTGTGACTGGTGGAAGTGTCTTCCTCTTAGAGCAAAAATGGAATTGTAGAAAATTGCGGTCTGAGATTTTTGAGTGAAGTATTGAAAGCTTTTGGCTTTGGTAGGCTTCAGCAAGTATCTCTGCTTTGGCTTTTCTTCTGGGAAGTATTGACAGATGTTTTAAGTATTCCCTACTTTCAGTGGTTACTGCATTTAAACATCCACAGCTATGCTGAAAGGCCACCTAATGGCATTCATTAAGCTGATAATTTCCTTACGGAAACAGAACGTTCAGTCAAGTCTGTTAGAAAGAAGCAGGTCGTGCTTTCTTGTATCACAGTTCAATTAAATAATTTTAAATGGATGGGGATAAACTTCAATTGATCTTCCTGTACCTATGAGATTTAAGGATACTTTAAAACATTTAATTTACTGGAGGAAGATGGATTGCAGAACTTAACTGATACACTTGGTGCAGCAGTGAATTTATTACCTCAAACAATCGTCTGGCGGTTTACGCTCCGCATTTTGCAGGCAGGAGGGTATCTAACAGTTCCATTTCTGTTTGCAGAGAGTGAGATGAAGCCTGCTGAAGGAGTGCAGTTAATTGTTGAGAAGGATGTAACTAGCTTTGAGCCCCAAGAGGAGAAGGAAGTCGGCTGCGCTGCCCGGATTGCTGAACCTTTCATCACGTTTCGTGATGGATGGGTTGCATACTACAACCAGCCAGTGTTTCTTGCAGGCATGGGTCTGGCATTTCTGTATATGACTGTTCTGGGCTTTGATTGTATTACTACAGGCTATGCATACACTCAGGGTTTGAGTGGCTCTGTGCTAAGCCTCCTGATGGGTGCCTCAGCAGTCACTGGAATCATGGGAACAGTAGCTTTCACTTGGCTTCGTCGCAAATGTGGCCTGGTCCGCACGGGCCTGATTTCTGGAGTTGCTCAATTTGCTTGTCTGGTCTTATGTGTCATCTCTGTATTCATGCCTGGAAGTCCTATGGATTTGACTGTTTCCCCCTTTGCTGACATCAGTGCCAGGCTGTTTGAAACTGAACCCTTACCTACTATAGCATCTCCAGAAGTTAACCCTGAAATGGTTCTTGCAACTGGAATGCTCAACTTGTTAAACGGGTCTGCTCCTCCTGCTATCAGTGACCCAGAGATGAGTCCTGAGCCTGTGCCTTTACTCTCTGTTAGTCTCCTGTTTGCAGGAGTCATTGCTGCTAGAGTTGGTAAGTATGATGTCTCTACTAAAATCTGATCTATTGACTGCTTTTAGTTGAAAAAATTACAGTGCCTGTCAACAAAATACAAACTTGAGTTTAGAACTGCAGGCTACAGTTGGCATGTTGTATCACCTGTGTAAGGCTTAATTCATTATGCTTCACATAAAAATGCAGTGATCTGGGCAATAGTATCACCAGGGCAAGAGTCTGCAGTAATAATTTCTTACGTACAATCTATCACTAATAGGAGAAAAGTTACCACATTTGGAAATGGATGTAACTTTTTTGCAGTGCTCATCTCTAAATCATCTTCCTTCACAATCAAACAAAACCATTTGTTCTATAGGAACTGGAACTAAACACATCTGCTATAAAATCATTCAAATGTAGCAGTTTACTGGACCAATCCATGAATGAAATTAATTGTCTAACTTTTGAACTTGTGACCAGCAAAGGAGTTTAGAACAGAAACTTTGATCTGGATGACAGCTGTATATTTTGAGGGATTTCTGGTCTAGTACTGATATCTGTCAACAGAAGAGGAAGTCAAATACATACGTGTAAGGAACAGTGATTCTCATCTGTAGAACTATTATACTCTTAATTCCTACAGCTTTTGTTGAACTTGGAGGCATAATATACTTCATTCGTGTGTACCAAGTTTGTTTGCAAGATAAACTTTTAAAATGTAATAATTAATGGACTAAAACAGGATAGATGCTAATGTCAGTGGAGACTCTTGTAAATTATTATGTATTCTGCATAGTTTAAAATGTGTTCATTTTATTGCAAACATCTTGTGCAAAACTCAGCAATTGTAGCCAGCAAACCAGCAATTTAAATAAGGAGCAGGTGAGCAAAACATTGTTAACCTGATGGATATGATGAAGCAGGTTGAGACTTGCAAGTTAATGTGTGTTATTTCAGGAAATACTAATAAGAGGAAAGTAAATTGATCTTAACTGTCAGTGTGAAATCTGGTGTAGTCTGACAGGAGGCTAGATTGTCCTGTGCATTTTTAGTAGAAGTCTTTGAAAGTATGAACTGAATTAGATCAGTAGTTAATGCTTACCATGAGAAGCCCAGTGGTAAGACTAACTGTTTCTTCTCTCCATAGGCCTTTGGTCCTTTGATTTGACTGTCACACAGTTGCTTCAAGAAAACGTAGTAGAATCTGAAAGAGGCATCATAAACGGTGTCCAAAACTCCATGAATTATCTTCTTGATTTGCTGCACTTCATCATGGTCATCTTGGCCCCAAACCCTGAAGCTTTTGGCTTATTGGTGCTTATTTCTGTGTCTTTTGTTGCAATGGGCCACATAATGTACTTCAGATTTGCCCAGAAAAGCTTGGGAAAACAACTTTTTATTTGTTGCACTCCAGATCCCAAAGCAGTCTCTGACAGTTCACCACCTGGTAACACATCTACTGTCTGAAAGGATCCACTTCTCTTACTAACTTGCTACACAAATATCATGGTTAAACGCATATACTGCCTTTTGTGAGCCTAGCTAAGGTGTTTCTCTAGAGTTGAATGTATAACAAATTTTTGAGGAGGCTGTCCCAAGAGAGTTTAAATTAACAGTGATTACAGTGACCCTGTAAAAATGTTTCGCATTTGACAGAGGACAAGGTAATTGTCCATCACTGCCCCCCCAGTGACACTTTGCAGTTACATGTACTCAGTTACATGTACTCAGTTTCTTCAGGAATTCTGAACAATTCTTGTGCTCACCGAGCAAAATGAGGGGTTTTAGTTGCTTCAGAATCATGTGATAAGAGTATTTGGTTTTATGGTGGTTTTCTCTGTATTTCCCTTACTATGAACAGTTCTGCTCCCCTGTCTTCTCAGATTGGCACAAACAGCCTTGCTGGATTCCTGAAGTGGACTCGAGTTCTGATATTTTCTCAAAATACTTTTTCAGTATTCTGTCTGTTTTGGTTTAACTTTAAAGAAACACCTTTGTGTAGGTTTTTTGCATGTTTCCAAATTAAGAGAGTGCTAGGTACAAGATATTGTATTACACTTTTGTTGCACTTTGTTAAGTAATAGGTAGCCTCATTTTAGCAGAAGCTATTGATGTAACATTCTAAAGCATGGCTTTAATTGCAAATTGCAGGTCTGCTCAGGTCTGTAGCAGAAAGTGCTAAGGTCAGGAGTACTGGTACACAAGGGTGAAGTCTAGGGCTATCTTAGTTTTTGCCTTGGAGTATAAGCAGCTTTAGTTCCTTTTCAAATGCTATTGTTTTCAGAAACCCTATTAAAGCCTGATATATTGGAGAATTATTAATATTCTGGGCAGGAAAAGTAAAAAAGTGGATTACTTGCATTTATGTTTTATATATCTGTGAATTTTTGACTTAGTTTGTTCTCAAACACCACTGAAACAATGAGATGTTTTACCATGTGGCCCTCTAAAGCAACTTCAGAGCAATTCAGAATTATCCCTCTGATTTTCAAGAAGTTCTTGCTTTGTGTATTTTTTGTTTTTTACCCTGCATGTGTACTAACACAGTATGTCCAAAGTCACTAACTATATGTGCACTTTAGCAGAAACTGCTCCATGCACTTTGCTTTCTCAGTAGAGTTGACCCTGTTGGTGTTCTGAGGTTTCTTGTGGCATAACAGTTTGACTTCTAAACATAAACATAAATGTTTGTTTGCCAAATAAGCAGTATGCAAAAAACACACATCAGCATCTTGTGAAAAGTATTCTCTTTAATTTTTAAGATTTTTTTTTATTTTTAGGTACTGTCCTTAACAGTCATCTGTGTTGCCAGACTTCAGCCCTGGAATGTGGGTGTGTGAACTCCAGTGACATTAAAGGCACCACAGCAGGGCTGAATCCAGGCCATTCGTCTTAAAATTTGTAATGATTACATTATAGATCAAGCTAAATAGAATGTAAAAAAACTTGTAGTGGCATTTGTCTTGGATACAAAATATTGTAAGAGGAGGAAAAGTGAATGGGAAGCCAACCTACAAGCAATACACTTGTAGCCCTCAGTGTTCAGTAACTGGATGTAACAATTTTTTCTCCTCTAATGGACCAAACCTGCTATGTTACTGAAAGTTTCTCAGGGATGTTTTCACTAGGTTTATAAGTGTTTCTACTTCGACCAAGCTTTTGGGTTTTGTTTTGATATACAAAGTAAAATACGTTAGAGTAGTTTCAAAAAACGGGGCTCAGTCCTGAATGTAACTTCTTAAGGAAAAGGGAATTTGCCATCAGCAGAATTTAAGTCAGAAGGCAAACTAAGCTTACCTAGACCTGTCAAATATGCCCACAGGATCACCTATGCAGTATGTGATAAGTACACCAGTAAATAAAATACCTTTGATTTGCCAAATATGTTTTCTCATGTGTATCTAATCTCAATTCTCACCAGTTTTTAATGTTGCTGAATATAAATGAAGGTGACACTTCAAATGCCAGGGAGTGTCTCAATACTGCACTTAGATGAACATCTGGATCCCACTGTCTGTATTGGCCTCACTGGCTGCCAGGGAGACACAGCTGGAAATGCAGCTTCTTGTGGGCTGCTGGTAGCCTAGAGAACCCAGTGTGCCTAAACCACATACCCCAGAGGGGCTGTGTTCCTGAAGAATAGAGAACTCAAACATAACAAATAGAGCAAGGAGCATACCATGTTCCTATCTCTTCACCAAGTTGTTCTTTTGTTTTTTGTTTTGGTTTGTTTGATTTTGTTGTTTTTTTTTTAAGAGCAATGTTGTCTTACTTGAGTCAAGTAACAGTGTGTTTCCTAAATATTTTATTAGATAGTGCAGTCTGGATCTCAAGTCCAAAAATAGTGTTTTTAGGGGACTGGACCTTTCTGTATTTTACACATACTATTGCTAGGATTATGTGTGCAGGTACACAGCTAGAAGGCAAGATAATTTTTAAAAGAGAAGAAAGGTGGATGCTAGCAAAAAGGTCCTAATTGGAAGTCTTCTATGTATTGGATGTCAAAGAAATGTATGCTGCTTGAGCACAGCCCAGTTGTGTGTAAGTTTGAGATGTACACAGACACCTGTACTGATTAGTGCTTCGAAGCAACGTGGAGCCTGAAGCCTTACTTAGCAGGACTTTCATGAAGTAAGAATTTTTGCCCTTGTATTTATTTATTTTTTTTAAAAATGTGTCCAATTTGGATGAAAACTGCCCTTAAAATGTACGCACTAAAAAAATCAATCCTACCAGAATAGCATATTTTATTATACAACTTTATGCTGGACATAGTATTGATTTTATGTATTACTATTGTAAAAGCTAATTAATAAATTTGCATAAAAATGTACTTGTCCTGTATTATTCAGTTTGTGGGCAACTCAGTATGCTATATTTAGCATGGAGCCTGCAGATGAAGGTTTTCTGTAGTGATGGGATCAGAATGGCCATGAAGCACAAGCAAATAGAACTTAGGGGGAAGCCTTTCAGTAACCCTATACCTCTTGTCTTTCATGAGCTGATTTTTATTTAGCATCCACCACGGTAACCTCAGATGTAGCTGAAGGTGAGTTTGTGGTCTTAGAACCTGAGGTGAACACCAGTGTGGGTGATAGAGCAGTTCTGTGTGTTGGCTTGCTGAGCAACAAAGTAAATGATCCTATTTTCCCAATCATCTCTTCACTACATCAGGTTTGGGATTATGGCCTTCTGTAGCAGCAACACTAGGCAGAAGTGATCACAAATACATGCAGTACTTTTAATATTCTGGTTTTAGACCTAAAGTGCTTCAATTGAGAGGTTTGTACAGGAATCTTTTCTTGTTGCATTTATTTAGGATATGCTTGCGTGATGAATCCATCTTTGGAAGGATGCTCTGCTACTTCATGAGGATTTCCCTGAGCTGATTCCTCGTTGAACTAAAGCTTTTCCTAGAAAAATACCTTTATGGGTTATCTCCACTTATGTTATTACCATGTTCTGCCTCTATGGGAATTAGATGAGTAGTAATAATAAGTTATTGCCATGTGGGAGTTAGAATGTGGCTTTGTTGCCTGGAACAGACTTTGTAGCAATAAGGTGAGGTGCTTCTTTAATAGGAGCTACCAAAATACCAACTCTGAAGTCAGGTAACTGCTTTTCATCTTTAGGAATGTTGACCTCCTGCACCACCACTTAAAAAGTTAAGAAAAGGGTTAGAATACTGGCTTGAAAATGTAATGACACTGATCCACCCCTGTAGGTACAAAGAAGAAGAATTGTGTAGAATACTTAATGGAAAAAGAACATTTGACTGAAGAAGCCCTTCACAATTTACCATTTGATGGTTTCACTGCCTTCCTTTACTCATGTTCACATTAGGGGAAGTTCTGAGTTTTCTAACACTGGGGAATTCAGTGCTCAGCAACCAAAGGTAGAATGACTGAAGATAGCTACCACTTTTTACTTCTTTGTTGCACTACTTTGCTCACTAGGTGGTTGAGATACCAACCCTGTCTGTGGAAGGCAACCTATATTGCCTATAACTTATTGCCCATTCTATTATTTTATCTGGAATAGTTAATTATTTTTATTTTCAAAAGGGTTTTCATATACTGAGTGCTGATGATACAGGGGTTGAAAACTGAATTTTGGTAAAGGAAAAAGAATGGAGTGAACTCAGTCCCTTGAATTTAAGCATTTTCTATTTCTTTAAGGAGAAAACTGTCTCTCAGAAGTTCCAGAAGAGTAAGTAGGTTCATATCTAGTAGTTTAAAGTTACTTCAGTTAACCACCTGTCCTGTCTTCTATGAAATATGTGGCATCTCTGGTCCCAGGTTAGCAGAGCTACCTCTTTTCCTTCAGAAGTTAGCTCAGTGTTCCCTTGGTTATTGTTGTCAGAAGATCACATCTTTTCATGTCATAGTGTTACACTCCTTCAACTCTGAGTAGAGGATTCTTTCACAGCCTTCTACACAAATAGTTTTGCAAAGTGTAGATTTAAACTCGAGAAAGGATCACAATTTAAAGCTTCAGAAATGAACAGGCAATTCCAGACTCACTTAAAGGAGTAACTTCTACTGGTTTTTACTATTAAAAACTAACAAATATTACTGCCAAGCCATCAGCTCTTCATAACTGAAAAAATCCCAAATTACAAGTAAGCCTGTAGTATTTAAAGGTTATTTCTATGAGAGAATAGATGTAGCTTTCCTACTTCTAGCACTGGAGATGCTAGAAGTTTTGGGTTTTTTCATCTGCCTCATGACTGCCTATTGTCAGGTCCTCCAGGAAGATGTTGTGCTGAACTCTGTACTCATATCTTCCTCAAGTACTGGAGAAACTAGCAGTAAGCATTAGAGATACACTCATCACCTTGCCTTCAGGAGTCACATTTTTTCCTGCTTGCAGGTGCTGGTAACTTCCTGGTGTACTACTGCAATAAAACTATACCCTTTTACCTTCTGCTTTCAGACAGACAGACTACATTTTGCAACTCAAAAGGGCAGAAAAAAACTGAACCAAGGATGTTTGCTTAAAGGTTTGCAGAGTGCCTGGACAAAGTGCATGCTGTTCAGTAATGCTTTTTCAAACACTTCAGCTTGTCCTTGTGTGGGTTAATATCTCTTTCTAGTTAAACTTTATTGCATTTCGTCACGAGAGAAGCATGCAACCCTGTGCTTTGCACTCTTATTCTAGGTATAGAGTGATGGGGCAATCTGTTAGCACAGATGCAGAGCTGAGAGCTCTTGATCCTTTGTAAATGCACAGGAAGTTGCTTGACTTAGGTTTAGAAAATCTGTTCCTCCTCCTTTGGCAGAAAAGGGAGAGACTGTAGAGTAGATGCTGCTATTAGAACTTTAGTCAGAATCCAAGCATAACATTAAAAATGAAAAAAAAACCACCAAAATGCCAAAACAAAACAGTAAGCAGGTGTGAAAGCTGTACAGACTGGCTCAGAAAACACACCCACGTTGTTCATGGGTTGTCCACTCCAGTCAGGGGAAAGACAATATCCAGGGTATCTGCATCCCCACAACACCACAGGTTGAAAATAGTGCCCTGAGCAGCAGAACCAAGGCAGTGTGGTTTTCTCTGTGTGTCCTCAGTTCCTACACAGCCTCATCTGCCATGACTGTAGCTTCTACCACTGCCTTGTGTAATCCTGACTCCTCCACAAGGTCTCCCTACAGTGCTCCCTCTCCCCTTATCAGCACAGCAAAGCAGAGCAGATGCTGCTCCTGATCCCCAGGAGTGATGTGTGTGTGCAGCAGGCCCACGAGTGCCTGGGGACTGATTACCCTGACAGGACAAACAGCACACGTGAGCCTTGAGGGTAAACACTTCCAGACTTCTCTGCCCAGCTGCTGGTTCTGACAACCCTGTTCAAGTTAAGTCCTTGAGACCTTTCTCTCTCATCACGTTTAGATGGAATTAACCAATTTGTCAGGAAGTGATGGGGGTGACAGAAAAGGGGGATTGCACAAGGCTTGTGTCCTTAGAAAACATGGGTTAAACAACATCACATCCCTTTTACAAGCATATCACATGCCAACAACAACAAAAAAGAAGATGAAATCCAAAGCAGACGAGTGCAAGGCACTGTGTTTAGATAAGACCAGCTGACTGCTTAAATTCTGAATAGGGAAAACATCCATCTGGTCTTGTAGAAAAGAATTGTGAGGTTATAGCACAACAAAGGTTAGTCAATTACCTCATACTAAAAAATAAATTAAAACAGGTCTATAGCACCTATAATTCATTCACTGAATCATACAGGCTGCTGTTCTCTTTGGAATTAAGAAAAAATGGAGTACTGCATCCCACTCTTCTTCATGGCTGTCTTGTCTAACTGCAGAGAACCAGGGATGGGCAGGAGGTGTAATCAGAGCTCTTCTGAGACAAGAGTGAAATCAATAATCTAGAGACTGAGAAGTGATGTGCTAACAATACCTGACTATGAAAGGGGATTAAAAAATGTGTAATCTTGCCTGAAAACCATGCCTGAAACCTTTGAAGTTGAGAAGTTTCTGATACCATGTGTCTTCAAGGGCAGGTTTAGAAGAGCTGGTTCTTCCAGCTCTGTTTTTCTTACATTATTTTTGGGTTTTTATTACATGTGATGTATTTCTGCAGTCCCACCAGTGCAGTATTTCCTCTAGAACCACTGCTGAGAGAGTAGACAAGTTCACACTGACTTTTCACACCAGCTAATGGCCCTCCTGAGGTCTGCCCCATGGTTAACTTGTCCCTCAATAAATATCTCTGAAGGGTCATTTAATGTCTTGGTGTTTGCTTTCAGTTTACAAGCAATCTCTGAATGCATCCTGCTGAGCTGTTATGCAGGATTATTTTATGGATTTAGTGCAAAAAGCTTTTTTCCTGAGAACTGTCAAAACTCCACAACTGCCCCAGTCAGATCTCAGAGAACAGTGGTACAGCAGAATTTCAAAGGGGTGCTGCTGAACACAGCTAAATATGTGGTGGAAAGAAGAAAATGGTTAGAGTGAAATTCCTCTTTATGTTTAGAAAGTAGAACTAAGGCAGCTTTGGTACCTTTTCATCTAAGGACACTGGTTAAGTAGGACACACGAAGTGAAGAAAACACACATTCCTCACATTAACATTTTTAATACAATCCAAACTGTTTCAGACATTTTTAACAAAAGAACTCAAACTGATGCTTCTTGATTGATGTTCATAAAGTTTCAGTAAGGAGACATCTTTAACTAAACGAGGGCTTCTGGATTATTTAACATGAAAGTTAGAATATTAGATTTTCCCTCAAGTACAGATATTTCTGTTTTCATTAAGCAGACTCACCAAAACTGTTTTCCAAAATGCTCACTTGTGATTTTTACCTGTTAAGAAGAATTGTATGTGCACATATGCTACAGAGTTTGCTTATTTGAGCTCTTAGCTCTCTGTAGGCTGTGTATTTTCTGGGGCTGCTCCTAGAAAGGCACATTTTGGTTCTGAGACTGCTGAAAAAGTAAATACAGTATTTGAATTCCTTTATTTCTGGGAGCTTCCTTCCCCTGGCTGACCACATGAGACTTAAGAACTGGCAGGGAGTCAGAAAAATATGTGGTCTGTCCAGTTGAGAAAGAGGGAGGAGGAGTTGTCTGTGTTAGAAATAATTGTTCAGCTGCTAGTAGGGTAAGGCCAGCCAAGGTTACTGTTAACAGTATGAAGTGTGCTGCATTCCCTTAATCTTCTAAAGATAACAAAACAAGATAATCTGTTCTTTGGGACAGTTTTGACAGAAGTTTCAGAGGAATAAAATTACTTGAACCTTCAGGAGCTTTTTGTTATTTTTTGCTTGGCTGCAATATCATCACCTTTAATTCCTTCCCCTGAATCTGTCATGAGTCTCCTACTTTGCCAGAAGAGGGAAAAGAAAATTCTCTCACTTTTTCCTTTGTTTCTTCAAATCTGTGTGACCATGTGGACACAAGGAGGAACAGATTTTCTGAAAAGAGGAATTCAGGGAATAGAGGAATCAGACCTGAGGATGTCTAATTTTTGGATTCCCTGCAAAAGCATCCCTGATCAGACAGAAACAGATTTTCTTTTTTTTTTTTTTTTTTTTTTTAAGATGAAAGTATGTCCTCCCCCCAAACATGGTGAATTCTTACCCAGTTCTGCTTTGCTAACTAGATTTCAGAAGAGAGAGAAGTGGAGACTTGATTTTCAGAAACAAAATGGTAATTTGACTTAACTTGGGTTATTACCATGGGTTACCAGACCAAGTTCTGTCCAAAGAGGAGCCCAGAGCTTCATTTTATCTCCTTATTTGTCATAAAATCTGAATGTTGTCTTCTCTAGATGGAGCAAACAGGAGAGACCAGGGCTGATTGGTGGGTGTGCAGCAAAAAGCTGTAGCTTCAGTCTGATTTTCTACTTCTTTCCCAGGTTGCATCTGCTGTCTAATTGGCATTCCCCACTCATCCACAGAGGATATAGATTGGATGAGTAGCAGAGCATGGAAACAGAAGTGCCAGAAGATCATATTAATAACCTCAGAGTTTTGTGGCAGTTGTAAGTCCTCCTAAATGTGATAAAGAAATTGAAGTACAGATCATTATTCTTAACCTTTGCCATCCAGAGAGCTCCAAACCCTGGCAGTTGCACCTTTGTGTTCAGGATAGGTGTTGATTTCTGGTTCTGTACATTTCCCACGCATCACCTGTTCACTCAAGATTATTTTTGATTCATTGAAAAATTTGGTATCAAGAAAGAGGGATCTAGAGGAGCTACTTGATCAGTGGCACTGATTATCAGAGGTTATCAGAGGTTTCCATGGCCTTAGCTTCAGGGTGCAGACCTGCAGCCTAGTGCCAAACAAGATGATCTAGGGCAGCAGCAGCTTCCATCTTGTAGCTTACTGAATGTGTACAGCATTACTTGGGAATATTCTTAAGCATTATTGGAGGCTGTTCTGTTCAGACCTCTGTAAACTGCTGCTAGAAATTCCAAGAACCTTCACCTTTGCAAAGGACAACGAGCAAATATTGTACTGAATTAATAAAGTTATATCTTCAGAGAATGATTTCTTGATGACCATTTTGGTCTTCTAATTCTCTTCATTAAAAGATACAATCATTAACAAAAACTTGCATTTCTATTTTTTCTTGTCAACACTTCAAAATAAAAGGCAATCAGTATGTCTGCTGCTACTTCTTAGAGAAATTTAAAACAATTTACCATTATATATGCTAAAAACTGTGAAAACTGTTACTGAGCAAAAGCTTAAGCAATAACTAGGTAGGAACAGCTCACCTCAGTAGTATTGACTGCAATTCTTAAAGTTTATTTTTATTCAGCTAACTTTGCTTACATCTACAAATAACAGTGTTTAATAAGAAGGGACAGAGCAGTTTCACAAGACCAGCCTGAGGAAGGGACACGAGGTGTTATTAGATGTGTATGAGGATGAGTCAGCAATTCTTAGCTTCCATCATGCTAAATAAATTATTCCATTAATTTGGCTATGATCACAAAAAAAAAAAAAAAAAAAAAAAAAAAGGATAAGGAAAGTAAACCAATTCTGGAAGTCTGAAGTAAAGACTTTGGTTAGAAATGGAGAAGGAAGTTCTGACTGGGTTCCACAGAGCAGCAAAGTATGGCTGAGAAGCATGGGGTAAAGCAGTTTCTTGTGAGGGAAGGTTTGTCCAGTGCCTGTAGAAGCTCAGACTGGAATAATAAACCAGAGAGGCCACACAGCTACTGCAGACTGAGATTCATTGGTTTCAGGTGATTGCCTCACTTTCTGTCATCCTCTAAATCCCTGCACCCCTCAGACCTTTGATTTATTCAGTGAACATTCTGAGCTTTCACTCCTTTACCCTGACACATCATAGAATCATAGAATATGTTATGTTGGAAGGGAGCCATCAGGATCATCAAGTCCAACTCCTGTGAAGGGCACCCCCAGGATCACCCCATGTGCCTGAGAGCATCATCCCAGTGCTTCTTCAGCTTGGGCAGGTTTGGTGCTCTGACCACTTCCCTGGGGAATTGTTCCACTGCTCAGCCACCCTCTGGGTGAAAAACCTTTTCCTAATATCTAACCTAAACCTGCCCTGATTAATTTCTCTGAGTCACCAGTAGTCAAACTACAGTAAAACTGTCTCTAGATCTTACTCCTGCCTTGGAAGTCATCTGGAGTGAGATGGTTCTGTGGCACTGACTGCAGTCAACTAACAGAGGTTGTGTCTGTGGCTTGATGAATGCTGAGGCCTGCCATTTCTGGACTCTGACAGTCTCAGTCATTTGCTGAAATCTGAAAAGGTAGGACCCAGAAGCAAAGCACATGTATGGATTTAAGGAAAAAGTGTAACCTATCAGGCAGAGACCAAGAGGAATTATCTCCTGACAAGAGTTCAGTGGGTTACTCATGAGCTTCTGAGAAGTACATAGCCCAAAGGTAACTGTAAGCATTGGGTGTGGAGGGTTCATTCTGTACAGCAGAAATATATGGCACAAAGTATCTCTCAGCCCTGTGCAGCATGGATAGGACAGATGGATAGTGCCAGGCAACTCTATTAGGACAGCAGATTAACTCAGCATCTTTTTTCAGCAGACCTCACATGTCAATCTATCACAATTTAAAGTTCTGTAAAGGGATCTCTGGATATCCCACCCAACTGCTCTCCACGGAGATGCTGCCCACACTTTCCTGCCTAGAGATTATTTTGCTCTTCAAAGACTGGTTTTATTTGCAAGAAAATGACATGATTATATGTAAGTCACAGACAAAATGCAAGAGCTGCAACTTCAAGCAGCTGTGTCATCACAGATGTTTTTCTTACCCCTCCTGTAATAAGAAGTGCTTGAGAATGTTTCATTGTGTGGTATCCAAACTCTTGTATGTAGGTTACAGGGTAGATGGTTAAAAGAGTAATACACACTAATGTGTTTTAAATGGCCAGATACCACATGGATGGCAGCCAGGCACTGCAGAGAGGTGGGAAGTAACACTCCCAGACTGAGCAAAGAAAACTGCAATAATATTTCTTCCTTCTTAGGCTTCTCTACAATTTTTCAGTGCCTGTCCCCTGGCAGCTCTGCATGACTGATCCCTGCCCCAGGGCCAAGAGGGCAAGCAGGGGCAAGGCAAGAGGCTCTGCGTGGCAGCACAGGGGCTGGGAAGAGGGTGAAGCTGATGCTGCTGGAAGAGGGGTGCTCAGCCACCTTAGACAGACTTTGCCAAGTTGACACCAGCAGCCTGTGCTGCACCCTTTCTGCTGATAAACCCAGGACTTCAGCCTAGGGCTCCATCACACCAGGGCAGAAGGAATAAGGGAGAAGGTAACAAGGCACCCAGAGAAACTCAGAGGGCAACTCTTGTCTCTCCTTCTGCCTCTGGGATGCCAAAGGACAGGAAAAACAGTCACTGCAAGGCCTGTTAGAGGGTATCATGCACTGCAGCTGGAGCTTTGAAACTTTTTAAAACCCCTCCCTCCTTGTTAAGGGCACCTTTTTGTTAATCCTCCTTGTTAAAAAGGAGGTTAAGGGCACCTCCTTGTTAATCAGCTACCTTTTCCAAGACCTTGGAGTGAATTGCTTTCTCTGTGTTAACTCAGTTGGCTTTAAATGATGAAGAAAGGCTCTTTCCTCCCTTTAGGTCTAAGAAATAACTTGCAGACTACATACTAAGGACATCATAGTCTCACCAGGCAGGACTACAGATTAGAGATGAGTGATACCTGCTATCCCTCCATGCTGCATCTGTAAAAAGGCAAGTGCAGTGTCTTCTAAGGTGTCTTAAACTCAGAATGCTTTGAAAATATTTTGAGGGATTTCTTGTTCTGTTAAAACCTGATGTTGTGGAAGGAGAACTGCTGCAGGAGAAAGCATACTTGCTGCTCTCTGTCATTCAAGGAGGTAGAAAAGTTAGGAGAATGCTTCTTAATCAGTTGTGATAGCAGCTATTCAGCAGGTCTGAGACAATTAGGAGCATTAATAGCTTGTACGTGCTCTGCCAAATGAAACACTATTTTCAGTAGGAGCCCATGGACGTGACTCAGCAGTTTCCCAGCCAGCAATTTCAGTATTTTAAGACTTACTGTCATGTGTTCCTTAGTAACAGTTTTCCTCTCTTGCTTTATCTGTGATTAGATGGCAAATCTACTAATGTATTACTCATTAGTAAGTATGGGAGCAGGTTAGGTTGTACAGGGTAGTGAGATGACTCAGTCAAATGGCTACAGTGATGATGAAAGGTATTGCCATTGAATTTACCTATCTGGAGTGCCCTTTAATTCTTGGGAGAATTTATTTAATTCTTGGGAGAAAATCAAATTTGAACTGGAGTGATTTGAAACCCATGAAATACAACCACAGCAGGGTCCATTTGTTTCTATGGTACTGTGCTACTTCTATGGTTTTTTTGCTCAGAGGTGGGAGGATTAGTAATCTACTCAAGGCTACCAACACAGGGGAAGCAACTTGTGTGTAGTTACTGCCTGGGGGCTTTGGTTACAGTTACTTGACACTGACAACAGAAATACACAGTGATCAGAGGTCAGCTCTAAGGCTGAAAATCTGAACTGGCAGGGCACGTGTCACCATCAGCACAATGACAAAGGATTCAAGCATCCCAAAATCTGGGCTGTGGGTGTGAGATGCTCTTGCAGCTGCAGTCAGGTGTGCATTGTTGTAACCAGCACGTGTTGGGAGCTCATTCTTTACAGCATCATGAGTAGCAAGAACTGTTCCTTCTGCCTTTGCCTTAAAAGTCTTCATTAGGACAAAAAAGGAAACAAAGCTCATGTGATGGACACTTCAGCAGTTTATAAATCCCCTTTCTTTATTCTCTCCCCTGCCATCCTGCTGGGTAGCTGACTAAGAGCAGGAACAGGAGCAGCTCCTCTGACTTCCCCAGAAGAATCCTAATGTGGTGCTTTACTGTGGGAATGCACTTTTACCTCCTTCCTCCAGCAGCCCACTTGGCCCATAAACTCAGCTTTCATGGCTCCCCCTCAAAAGAAAGAAAGAAAATTAGAAAATAGGCTGCAGCAATGCAGCCCCTTGAATGTCCACCCCATTTCTTGCACTTCCAGGAAAAGCCTGTGTGTGAGATGCTGCACCCTACAAGAGGTGTAAGGTGGCTTGGTCCCTACAAGTGGCTTCCCAGCTCCCCACACAGAAGGGATCCAGCCCAGATGTCTTCTGTGGGGCATGGAGATTAATGGGATTGGAAAGAGCAACTTCTACTATCTGTGAAATCAAATGTGTACCTCTGGGAAAAATGTCATGGTATTTCCTTAGCAAGGAGGGGCAGGGAGTGAGAGGTGGAAAGAATCCAACCTGATAGCACAGTGCTCACTGAGAAAGAGAAGAATAATCAACACAGGTCTCAGTGGAATTCACTTTCCTGTTGCTTATATGGGAGTAACCTTTGCAGATTCAGTCCATGATCTTAGACTGAAAAAAAAAAAAAAAAAAAAAGCAAAACTAACCTGGAGTCTCACAGCCCCAAACACTTGAATGTTCTTGAGAAAACAACGAAAATTTAATAGGAAAAGAACACACACTCCAAATTATATTTTTGGAAAGATGAAGTATTGAGTTTTATCCTAAGCATGACTTAAAGAGAATCATTCTCTAAGCAAAAGTAACTGCAAAATAGAACATTTAAATGTTTTTAAATGTCAAACCCCAGACAACTTACTTGTTTTTTTTCAATGCAAGTGAAGAGGAAAATCTGTTTAATTTGGTTGAAGCTGTTCTGTGATTTAAATCAAGTTCCCAACAAAATGCTACAGTCCAAGCCTGCTGATTGGTATTTTTGGCTACAAGATGTATGAAAACTAAACGTTAAAAATCAACATTATGTCACATCAAGGCATCAGAATAGCACCAAACCAAAGAATTAAGAAAATAAAACCCTTCCTGGAATAAACTGGTTGTAGTTTGGCAAAGGCAATTTAAGAAAATAGCTGTTGTAGGTTTTGGGGCTCCTATGTTCACTCAGCAAGATGAAACACTGGTGGGGAAATGCAAATGTGAGGCATGTCCTGTGAGTTTTTCCCTTGGCTATTTCTGGCAAAGCAAAACCCTTTAGGTCAAGAGCTGCATAAAGCCTCCCTGTCAACCTGTGTGGGGTGGGGGTGTTTGTGAGAAGGTGTATTCAAAAAAATTAAAAAATAGTATGTGGCTTCCATAGTGCAAGCTGACCTGGAACCACTGGCTGAAGACAGGAGGAATTATTTGCTGCCAATGAAAGCTTTTTTATTTTTGCCTGGGTTCCCACAGAGTTTGCATTTTCGGAAGTGAGTGAAGTCCAATGAAAATATGAAAGCCTCACAGCCCCCTGGGCTTGTTTGCCCCAGTGTAAGGCAAAGTTCAGCTCTCTGCTCTCCATTGCTGAGATTCTTGGCAAGGACTGCAAAACTTTCCTCCTACCACTGCTGGAACCTTGCCATGGCTGTTCTGAATGTCTCCCTATTTTAGTCTCTGAGAAGCTGACAGAGGACTTTTGACATTACACCTGCATCTTTTTGTGCAGGGAAAAAAACCCTGAAACTGACTCTTGACACTGCTGTGTTCATTCCTTGAGAAATTCTTGAAGTATTGAAATTTGATGGGAAGTTCCTAACACTCCAAACAGAAATCTGTAGCAAGCACTAATAAAGGTAATGATTTTACAATACTTTGCACCTTTTTTAGATTCTTTTAGCAAAGGTGCTCATAAAATTCCTAGGTGGTGACAGCCCTTTCTTTGTGTATGTCTTTTCTCCATGTAAGAAAATCCCTTACCAACACACATTGTGGTTCTGGAGTGAGACATGACTTGATTTTATCTGCTTTGGCTTTATTCTTCTGTGTAAAATATCACATTGTTCAAACTGGACATGCCTGTGGTTCTCTGTGCTTGGAAAACCAAACACCCTTTGAAAGGAGGCTCTGAAACCATCACTTGCTTAACACTAATGAAAAAAGAGAGAAATCTGTACAGGACCTTTTACTATTTAAAAAATTTTACTATTTAAAAGATAAAAGAATATTGCCCTTGCAATGTTTCAGCTCAGATTCTGAAAATGTTTCTTGTCTGAATGAGAAGGATACGAGCATAAAAGTTGTATACACCACAAATTTGATCAGGCTATTGATTTGAGGACTAAACCTTTATTTTTCAGGTAAATTGAAATCTAAACTATTGCAGCAAGCCCTTTATACAAACAGGTTCCCCATGTGGACTATACAGTCTTTAGGAATGAGAACTAAAAACATTGTTTGTCTTAGCAGTGAAGTATTTTTAGAACAATTATAGCTGATCACAGAATAACAGTTCACTTTTCCAACACCAGATTTTAATTCTTTACCAACATGAGTAGAAGCCTCACAGCTTCAGTAAATGTTTGTTGTCTGCTATCACAGGTTTATCACTACTAATGTATATTTTGAATTGCACTAAATCACAAATGTATATTCTGATTTCAGAACATCAGGTGCTGAACACAGAAATGTATCTGCTCAAGTAGGAAAGAATTTGTTGTTTTGAGGTCAAATAGTAATAATCTGGTTGTTAGGATTGTAAAACTTTTGCAAGTTCAAATTTCTTTTTTAAGTTAGGTTTTGCATACAAGGAATCCTAGGGATTCCTCCCTAGGGTTATTTAAGCTATGTGAACATAATGGCACTCCAACTCAATTATTTCTTTTTGCCTGTAATAGTGCTCATTATTGGCTCTGCTTCCTGTGTTATGCAGAAGCCAGGAAATCTGTGCAGTTTTTAAGTTTCAACAATATGCAGAGAAGTTTTTCAGAAGAGCCTCGGTGCTGTGGAGGAGTGGCCACAAGAAAAAAATTATCTGCAGTAACCAGGACTCTAAAAGGAGCTCTCTTGTTTTGAGAACAGGTTGTTGGTCATCACCCATTGCACAAAAGCAACAAAAAAATTGTCTGATTCTGGAGAAGCTCTGTTTAACAGCTACCAACAAGGTGGCAAATTCCCTGCTCTCTAACAGAGTGAATACAAGGGTTCTCTATGAACAAGCAGTCAACTAAATTTAACACATACTCTTAACACTCAGACCTGATCAGCTTAAACATGACAGTCTAGCATGAGCTTGGGCCTCCCCTGAGCTTCCACCTAAGTTGCAGCACTTTAGAAGAAATGGCCCAGAGCTCCTATCCAAACTTTCACCATTTCCCCCTCCATCCTCTCTGGAGCACTGCAGCTCTCAACTCAGTGTGACACAGGGCTCATTTTTTCATGCCACAGTCTACCTATTACTGGAAAATTTTAAGCTGGTGGAAAATCAGTAGACTTTGTTATATTTTGTTAAGCTTAAAACATTGATTGGACCAAATGGTGGAAGTAATTCCTCAAAGATGGTACAGTCAAAAATTTCTATGCACGTGGAAAAGATGTGGATATGAGGTCAGTGATGTATAAAACACCATCTGTAGTACACCAAGTGTCTTCCAAACAGCCACTGGCAGGAAGGAAAGTGCAGCAGAACAGATTCATTTATTCAGGGGCTGTGAACAGCAAGGATGCACTTGGCATTGGAGTCCTTGCTCCAATGCCTGCTCAACTTCATCACTTCGAATGCACCCATCTCTCAACTCCAGATTATTACATCTGTGTGAACCAGGGAATTCATCTGGTACCCCTTACCTCAGGACCCCTTGTCCTGTTATTTCTGTCCTTAGGAAAAGTCATGGTTCTCAGCACAGCTACAGGACATGTGGTTATGCTGATACTTGTAATTTGGGAGTTTCATTTCCTTGAGGCTCTTCTCTTTCTTCTGCCTTTGGCAAAACAGAAATGCAATTAGGAAGTCAAATTGCTGTCTATTAGCTAGCTATGGAGAGCTGGCACATTCCTCACATGACCTTTATTTTTGCCTTGGAAAGAGCTAATGTACTCTGTCACCTTGCATATGGTCTGGAGTAACCCCCTAGCTCCTGTTTACATTCTTTCAGAGAACTTAAAGCTTTTCTCTAATGCTGCCTAGAAGTTTAGGTTTAAAGCTGGGAGTACATAATTTATGGCTAACGTGTATAACATTAATTTCCAGTAATTTCAAACACTGGGATAAGAAGGCATTCTCAAATGACATTTTAATTAAGAAGTGGTTTTGTAGAATTGGTGTTGTGGGCTGAAAGTTACTTGTCAGATCACACAGGCACTTGCCAGAGGTGCAGAACTGCCAGGCAGCAGCTATGAAGTGGCTGAGAGGCACTGAGCTAGAAAAAGTTGCCAAGGTATTCAAACACTTTGGGAGGTGCATGATGAAAACTTAACTAGAACAAGATAAAATCCAGTAAGGTGCCTAAAATCACATGAAGTGCCTGTCTGGAAAGCTGTATGAATACATTTCCTTTTGTGTCATGTGCTATAGTTGTTCAGATGTGGTTTCTGTCTTTTGGTGAATGACAGATATTTTAAATTCTGTTTATTTACTGCAGCGTTAGAAATGTAATTTTGTTACAAGTCCTGAAAATATTTGGGCCTCTACAAGTGGGTTAGTCGGCTAAGTTTTGGAGGTTCTCACTGGAAAAGAGCTTCTTGTGCAAGGGAAAACAGATTATGCTGTATCACCTTCTTCTATTTAGTACCAAACTGTGATATGTGCACCATTCATGATGGTGCATCCTCATGTAAGCATGCATGTACTAACAAACTTTAAATGTGAAAAAACCCTGAGATTTCAGACAGGGAAGTTTCTTCAAAAAGGAGACCTTAGCTATAAATAGTCTGTTTTAATAGATCAAAACATGAGTTTAGTGCATTCTGATTCCAGCCAGGAGCATGCTCAGGATTTGCCCCTGGGAGCAATGACATTCATTGTGCTCATGCCATGTAAAAATATACAAGAAATAATACTTCTGGGGTTTCACATCCTTTCACAGTGTAATCAGAAGACCCAGGAGTAGATGTCTGAGCAATGAAAGGAGTACTGGGGAATCATATGTTTCCCAGGGAAATAATTAGTGACTTCCCACTCTTTACTGCCACTCATCTTCAAAGCCCCAACTCAGCTTGTGTTTTGAGCAGAGCAATTATTTGCTTTACATCAAAGTTTTAGGTAGTTGTTAATTCCAACTAAGTTTCAAAGGGGTAAAATTAATGCAGGGCTGTAAAACACATGGCTGGTGATGTGCTTTCTGTTCTTAGTACACTTTCTATTGATAGATCTCAGTATACTTTACAAACATTAATAACTCAGCTGCTTGCCAGAAAGAAAATATGGTTTGCTGGTTCTGGATAAGGAAATTACTGTAGCTCACTGCTAGTTACTGCTCCTGCCTTCAACTTTTGCAATGAATTATAAAAAACAGTCATCTCCACACTTTACCTCCTGTGTGCCTGTAGCTTGATTACAGTCTGTTACATCCCCAAGTGCCTCAGTTTCCAGCATCTGGGTCCTCTAGTCCTGTACAATATCATTTTGTCCCTTGGGATTATACTCTTGTTGCTGCTTGTATTGTTCCCATGGGTAAGAGTTTAAAACAAAAAAAACAAAATCCAAAACCCACCACCCCAAAGCAAGCCTGTTGTTTTGTGCTTAGTGGGTTAATGTGCTGCCTAAACAATTGATTATTTAACAGCATGATTAATTATGTATGAATTAATTATGATATAATTAAAATACTTAGAAAAAATTAATTAAAAGCATAAACAGGACTCCTCACACTATAAAAACTACATGTTCTGCAGGTTGTATTGTAAGAGCCTATCAATGCAGACAACATTCCATGATAATCTGGATTTTTTTAATCGAAATATTAGACCTTTCATCCTCAAAACAAGAGCTCACTGTTAGCCAGTAAAATATGCAGAGGGTACTATTGGTCCTTTCACACAGACTGAATCATAGACCAGCTCCAAGCCTTGCCTGTGGTCACTTGGTGTAACTGGGCAGCATTTGCCACCCAATGGTGTGACCCCATCCTGTGCTGCAGGATCCTGAACTCTGTCAGTGAGAACTGCTGCCTCTGCACATGGTTTGCAGAAAGCCAGCTCTGAACATTCTTGTGCAATTCACACTGGGCTTCAACACTTTTGTGACCTGAATCTTCTTTCTCTTTTCTGAAAGGTTAAAATAGCTTCAGTTTTGTAAAGCACTCACCCTGAGTTATCCCTTTGAGCCATCATGTGTGTACATCTCTCAAGAAGCTTGTGCTAAGGGAAACAGATGAGCACAGTTTGTTTTGCTGTATTATATTTACCACTGTTATAAACCTCTTAGACTTGAAGTTTTTTTAATGGGGTTAGGTCCTGGTTAAGGTGAGGAGGAAAAATTCTTTTCTTTCAGCCCCTAGTTCCTTGTAGTCAGGAGCTGAGGTAGCAAAAGTACTTTGCTTTCCAAAGAGTACTTTGCTTTTTGCAGAGGTGGAAGCTGCTGCAGATAAATAACTTTGTCTTGCTGACTCTCTGGCTTAGATGAGCAAAAGCTCCTCTCAAAGCAGGGAAACCACTCACCCCACACCTCCACCTGGCAGAATCCCAGGCAGGAGTAACAACTGAGTATCTCTACTTAGTGTCTACCTCCTGTTACACGGTGCTGCTAACATTGCTATTTTAGATTTTGACTTTTAAACTCCATGGTTTTTTTTTCTACTTGCAGACCCTCAATTCTTCAGCAAGTTGCATTATTTTTATTTTCAGACCAGCCCGAGAGAGGAGTTTTGAAAAGAGAAATAAAACTGAAATGCCTAAGGAGTCCAATTTAGACATAATGCTTTCTTCTTATCTCTTTGGTTGCCCTGAAACATCTCTGCCTGCCCTTCAGACTGACTTATTTGTTCAGGCTGCCAGACTTGCTGGAGTCAAATCCAAGGGGAATAACATGAACACCCTTAACCCCTGTGCAGAGCCCGATTCTCCCTCGTGTCAAACTCCTCTGTGGCTCTTTTTGTCTGAGGGGTAAGCTGCATAGCAAGGGGCAGAAAAACTTGGAGAATTAAAATGATTTCAGGCAGCCTGAGCCTAATGGAAGGCATCACTCCCTCCTTCTCATTCAGCAGTGGACAAGGTGAATTTGCATGGTCTGCTGCTGCTTTTGGGGTTTTTTCCCTTTTTTCTGTCAGGATGGCTGCGTGGTGTGGCTAAGGGCAGGAGGGCTGCTTCCATGCCCAGCTGGACAAAATCTCTTGAAGGAAGTCTGCTCTCAGGAAGTAGAGGAAGGAAATACTTTTCCTGTTTCATATTAGCCCTGAAGACTCTAATGCTACTTTTGTGATTAATCTGACCAAGCTGAAGTTTGCCAGTAGGAAGAGAGATGTGCACGTTGCTAAGCTCTGAATGTCTTTCCTCTTCAGAATTTCATGGGGAAAATGATATATTTTTACCTTCAGTCACACAGTTGGCCAGAGAACACAAATGGAAAATGAAACCACACTTCATGCTTTCTCCAGCTCTGGTATTTTACCGTTCTTTTCTAAAAATGGATTTTATCTAGAACAAAAGTTCCACTTTGAGACAGAGTAAAAGATGCTTCTGTGGAATGAGGCCCCACAAGGTAGGCTTTGTCCAAGTAAACAAATAAGGATCATTTCTCTTTCTTCTTTTTCAGTCCTTTCTGTGCTCCTGGAGGTCTTTGTGGGAAAATATTTCAGTGAAACTACATAAACAGGTCTTTTACTTTATCTACTGGGAGTTGTTTGGCTGAATATTTCAAATAAATAAACGGCGTACGAAAACTTCAGGGTGCAGCAGAAAAACATGTTAAAAACTGGGCATGAGAGTGCTAAAAGGAAGACAGTGCATTACTCAGGAACTGTTTTGCTTTTTGTGGTGAGTCCAGCTGTCCTTTCTCTGCACAACTGTGAGGACTGCTAAGCACGAGAGATCCCCTTTTGTATCTGATCCAAGCTGCAGCACATGTGCCCTGTCAGCTTTCTCATCCGTTTGGGGTCAGCTCGCAGGAAAGCTGTGACTTGTGACTGGTTTAATGACCAGACAGTTCTGAAGTCATGGTGAGGGAATTAAAAAATGACCCCTATGTCATGTGATTGTCATCTAGAGGATATATTCTTGTGATTCAGGCAAAGTTTGGCATGGTTTTCAGCTTTGATTTATTAAAGACGAAATATTTCAAAATCCCAGTTTAAAACAATGGGTGAGAAATGAAAAACTACAAAATACAGACTCTAAATGTAGACTTTAGTAGACTCTGAATTGCTTTGTTGTGCTTCCCACTGTCAATTCTTTTTCCCCATGCAAGATCAGCATTTTCAGTGCATAAATAGTCAGGGATCATGTTTTCGCTTTCATCTTTGGGATGTATCGGGCCTCAAAACTGTCTGATTTTTCATGATAATTTGACTCTGTCATTGGTTTTATATTTTCTGAGTCTGTGATCATAAACTGGGATTGCTTTAGTTTCTCCAGAAGTGAAAAATATATCTATTGAAGCATCAGCAGTGTACTTGGAGGCATGGCTGCTTTTTTGTGAGTAGGTACCTCCACTGGGTGTGCAGAAAGAGGCTGTTGTCACCCAGTACAAGATACCTCTGTCATTACACAGATCCCTCATCTGTTACCTAGCTGGGGAACAGTTTTTTCCTCCCATCTTTCTGAAAAGCCTCTGGGTTTAGAAGCTTTCCAATTGTAAGATAGATGAAAAAATTTTCTGAGTAGAATTCTGGACTTTTCTAGCAGAGAAGCCTCAAATTACACAGTAAAGCTGATGGTCTCCCAAATGATCCCAAGAAACAGCCTTAAGTAAGTCACTGGTACAAAAGACTTTTCAAAGAGGTATTTTTGTTTGGGGTTTTTTTTTAAAATAAATAGTTCACAAGTGCTTGTGTTTCACAATTCCTTGATAGCCAAACTGCAAGATGTTCCTTGTGACATCTTGCACTGGCTTCCCTAAGGATGCAGAAAGCTGATACCAAATTTCACATTATATGAGAGTTATGTAGCAAGGGTCCTCATCCTTTTGGTGGCAACCTCAGATTTAGGTTTGTGGATGCATGGGATTTTCTGGGCACAAGTCCTCTCCTGGAATTAAATGGTTTGTGTGTTCCCACTCTATTCCCAGCTCTTAATTCCTTGTTTAGGGAGCAGTAACACACAGTTATCTGTAGTATAAAAGTAGATTCACAGCAGTAGATAACCACTTGTGCTGAGGGGATTGTGAGGTAACATGCATGTTATTTGGAGCCAGTGCAGTGCAGGGACATGATGGAATCTGTAGCTTTCCTGACTCTAAAATCTGGATGCTACCACACCAAGATTCATCCTGCATGCAGAGAGAGAGAGAGGTGTATTTATGGAATGGAAAATGGGCAAAAGCATTACAGATATGCACTGGTATTTCCTAGCTATAAATTCCTCTAAGCCACACAAGCTTAGGAAATGCAAAGATGCAAAGTACAAATATAATTATGTGTCTGATTGCCTTGAATTGTTGTTGTACACCACAAGCATGAACTGAGAGACATTTTACATGAGTTCAGCTGAAGCTTTTGCTTATCAGAAGGGTACTGTCTGCCCTTCTTTTCTATGACTGACTTTGGTGGGGATGGTTTGTAACCATCAACATGGATGTATGTACAAGTACCTGAGTGGTTCTCCAGGTAACTTACTTTTTTCTTTTTTTTTTTTTCTTTTTTTTTTTTCTTTTGTAGATGTAGGAGCTCAGGTCTCTGGGGAGATAAAGAATGTCATTAAATTTAATAGATCAGTAGCACATGCTTAATCTTTCAGAAGCTCTGCAACTTATGTGCTGGAAAACCAGAAGCTCATAAAGGACATGTGCTGTCTGCCACCTTGACATGAAATTTCTCTTCTAGCTCACTTTCCCACTCTCTGTAGCACTTTGATTTTTTTGTGGATGTGTATGTAAGTCATTTCTAATACATTTGAATTGTCCCAGTAAATTAAATTATTTTAACTTTATGTGCTGTACCTCACGTGGAAGGACTCAGTCTTTTCGTTTGTAACTTCAATGATGTTGAGATTGTCCTGAACAGGCACAGACTGAGAAAGGCTTAAAACTTATTTGGATTGGTAAAAAACAATACACTAGAACTGCATCTAATATCATAGGAACAACCTTAAATGTCTGGCAAAGGGAAGAGTTTCTCTGACTAGATTTAGTTGATGAGCAGCATCCCTCTTTCTACTGCTGTGCATTCCCTGCACGTGCAGCTTTATGTGAGTGCAATCAAAGCTTGATTTGGGGGGGAATTATTCATTTAGTTTGCTTAAATTCCAGCATTGCATGCTAAATTTGATTAGAATGATTTTCTTTGTATCCTTCTAAATAATAATATATTTTCCAGAGTTTTAGAAAATTGAAACAAATCATAAGTGTTCTGTGTGTATCATCTGGTTTTGATTACCTACTTTATTTTATTTACTAAATAGCAGTGGAACTTATTCAGCAAATGAATGAACAGTCCAAAAATATGGTGTTGATTAATGAACTCTGTGTTTTGGACTTGCCTGCCATATAGCTCAGTGGTTTCTGGGAATGTTGGTGCATTTCAGAGAGTTCCCTGATTCCTCTTGTTAGCACACAGAGAAGGGAGTTGATATTGCATAAGCTACAGACAAAATACTGGGAGGAACCAGATCCTTTGCTGTGGATCAGGGCCTGTATTGTATTTATGGAATGCTTAAAGGATCCTTTTACATAAATTATGATTTCTGCAGAAGAAAGTCAGGAAGAAGTGGTTTAAATTAAGTGGTATGAATTAATTGCAGGCATCAATTTCTGGTAAATATGAAGAAGAAAGTTTCCTAGTACCTTCTTTTGGCTAAGTTGTTCAGAAAAGTAAATGAATTAAAAAAACCCAAGTAGCCCCCAAATTCATATTTCCTCTTTTAAATGAGAGGTTGTTTTTAGAGTGTTTAAAGAGCTCAGTGGAACAAGTGCTTAGGGAAATCTAAGAATTGATCTCTGACAAGTGATCTCCCTCTTCATAAAGGATATGGCAAGAAGTTCTTGTCTTATACTGTGGAATATACCATTAATATGTCAAGTTCCATTAAAAATCCACTATGAATTATACCACTAATAGATGCTGTTTTTCCTTCCAAGCCATCCCTAGGCCTCCAGACAGTGTCTGCAAACCTTCTCTAAGCTCTCTGCTAGGACTTGTCAGGTTTCTCTAAAGAGAATGAGTAAATACTGTGTAAATACTGTATGTATCAGTAATTAGTGGGAGGTGGAGTAATGGAGTAAGCCAGAGACAAAGCTGTCAGGTTATTTCTACTTTTTTTTTTTTTTTTCTTCTTTCTCTTGTAAGAGCTGAAGCATCACTGAACTGTCCCCTCTGGAAACCTGAGGCTAGAGGTAAATTTGCTGTTATTAAAGCTTCTCAAAGTGTTTAACTCTCATTTCACCTTTTATTTCTTTCCATTATACTTAAAATATGCTGTGTGCCTTCCCCTCCTCATTTCCAGATATTCTTGTAATGAAAGCTTACAGACACCATCAAATCAGTTAAATTATCATGGTCTACAAATATTTGAAGGATGCTTTGAACTGTCTGAACTATTTTTGAGGTTACTCATTAGTTCAATCCATTAATGTTTGTTTAAATGCAAACACAGGTGGTTCATATGTTTGTTTGGTTTCTACTACTCTCCTGACAAAATGGGGTGACAGACCTTAGTTCTTCAAAGCTCATAATCTCAAATGACAAATATTCTTGCTGTCCACACTCTTTTTGCCTTTTTTTTTTTTTTTTTTTTTTACTTCTTGTTTGTAGTAATAAAAGTGACCAAAACTGAGCTTCCAGTAATTGCTCTTCAGATGGATCTTGTCTCCATCAATGTGACAGCAAAAGGCACAGACAAAGAAGTTCAGAGTCCCCTGGAATATATGTATTTGGCCTTACAGGCCCTGAATATAAAAATTCAGTGAATTCCAGCTCTTTTGTCTCTCACCTCTGCCTGTGGCCCTGTGAGAACAGCCCTGAGCCTTTTCCCTGGGACCTGCACAGCCACAACCCCCCCTCTGCCTCAGGCAACATTCCAGCTGTGTTTAAGCACAGTTTCTAATTTTCTCATTTTCCTTTATTTACTATATATAATACTCCTTTATGCCCCTTATATATTCCCTTCATTTTACTCTATTTTTTCCATTTTGAAAATGAAAAACCTAACCTTAGAGATGGTTTGAGCAGGCAGTAAATACAGGATTAGCAAACTTAAACAAAGGGTTGGTTCATGTTTCTTCCTTTGCTGTGTGGTCTCATTAATGAAGAGTCAAAGGGAGTTTGGAAAATGAACATTCAGTAAGAAATTGCTGCTCTGTACCTCTCAGATTCTACTTAGGAAATAATGAAAGTTGACTGGATCTAATAAAAGAGCAAGATTTTTCAATTTCTGGCTTTAACTGGAATGTTTACTATTAAATTCCTCATTCTTCTAATTTCTTGAGAAATAACAATACCTGAGATTGTTTCTCTGGAACCCTGCTGATTTCTTTCTTACTAAATTCCATAGATCTGAGCCTACAGCTATTAAGAAACATAAAAGGAAATGACAATTAAAGTGATTATTTCATGTTAAGAAAATTAACCTAATCCTTACTGTTAGGCAGACAGAGGGTTTTTTCCCTTTGCAGAAAAAAATTGTAATGAGTGGCTCATTAAAAGATTTTGTTTTCTGATATTTTAAACTTCATTTAGACCAGAGCTATGTTCCACGAGCCAAGATATGGTTTGCTAGTGAATCTTTTAAAAAAAAAGATGTCTAGAAAAACTTTGTTTTCTTATTAATGAATATTTAGCACATTTTACAGTGGACAGTGGCTTGGGCCACATTTCCTGAGGGCTGCAGTCCCAGGTAGCTGTGAATGCCTTCGTGTCTGCCCTGTTTTGTATGATCACCAAGTACTTGTGAATGGGAAGTCTGCCTGCTTTGAAAGCAGCACAAGGTCACTATTCCTGCCAGGGCTGGGCAAAAGCAAACTACACCACAGACACCTTGGCCAGAGCTTGATTGTATGTGGAAATTGAAACAGGAACAAAAATCAACAGTATCAACAGTTCCCAGATGCTATCTGCATCTTCCTTTGGAGTCCCTTTATTTTTTTGTATCCCTCTTCCTTTTTTTTTTTTTTTTAAAAAAAAATCCAAGTTTGTTTGAATTTTTATTCCTGTGATTATCAATTCAGGGATTATAGACCTGACAGTGATTTCCTACAGAATTTATTTTCTGAAATCCTGAAGCATTTTTTCTATACTCAGGTCTCATAAGCTTCTTCTCTAAGAGTGCTCTTTAGGATCTGCTGATTGCTTACTTTCATCTGGTTTGATCTCTGCTGTTGTTGTTTGAGTTATCTTCCTAATAGCTTGCTCCAAATGCAGACAACCTAGAGCCTTACAGGAATAGAAACTTTCCTTAAAAAATAAAAGGAATTGTCACCCACCTTCAAACCTAATTTGTTCTAGAGTGTTGTTTTCTGTAGCACCAGCTGCTGTGTTGCACTTGTTAGGCAGGCAGGGTTTTTTTTCTTTTTGAGTTGTCTCTGGTTGAACATCTTTATACAAACCTGAATTGCTGTAATAAAATGATTACAAAATTTTAGTAACCTTTGAAGTCCATCTGACATGGCTGCAGGAAGCCTCCTTTCTGCTTGTCCTAATTATGCTTCCTTAGAAACTAATGATGTAGACAATTATTTTATTTATGTATTTTTATTTTTGTTGAATATAATGTGAACTCCATAGATCAGCAGGGTCTCAACGTGGGAACCTGGTTCCTGTGCATAATCCTCTGGATCAGTTTCCACTGCCTGGTACCACAGGTGGCCAAGTGTTTGAGGACTTGGGACAGGCTCCAGCTTGGCATGGCTGACAGGTAGGAAGTCACACATAAGGAGAGAACTGATTTCTAGGTTGGTTCAATTAGAAAAATGAAACTTCTGCAATTTCTCTCTCCCTTCCCTCCCTTTCCAAATAACTTTTGAATCCTTTGGGCAGTTTTCCTCCAGGCAGAGGGAGGTTACACTACAGAAACTACAGAGCTGAGCAGTTGGTAAGATGGACACTTGGCAAGAGGCTTCAGATGGGAGACATGAGTGGTGGATGGAAAGCAAATATTGGAGATGACCTGAAGCCCAAAGCCACCAATGAATGGGAAAAGTGGCAACACTGTGCACAGAACCTTTTGCTTAAAGCTTTTAGGCATGGTTTCTCTTTTTTTTTGTTTTTGTCAGGTCTCCTTTGCTGTTCCTTCTCTTTCTGATGCTGCTCTTGCAATCTGGGCAGGAACCTGGGAGTCTCTGCAGATTGATTCTTGCTTGACTAACACAGTGATAAGCTTAAAATACCTTTCTCTGAATGCAGGATTTCTGTATTCTGCATCACACAGTTCTATATAGTATTAAAATATGCCTGAGAATATTGGAATATTTTTTTCTTGTAAATAGGCAGCTCTTTTGACATGGCCATATTGGAACTGGCCATCTTAAGGCTGAGACCTTCAGCATGGTTGTATTGTGTGTACAGCTATATGTAGTATATGTCTCTGCAGCACTGCTGCAGGGTCTACTGGATTTTTTTTTTTTACTCAACTATGTAAATGGCTTCATTTATTGCTGAGAAGGGCAGCAGGAAACCTCCAGTGTTTGTATATCCCAGCCCATCTTTAATTGTTGGGTAGGTAGTTCCACTGACAATGCATTCTTCAAAGTCAAAATGGTTTTGGAACATTCTTTGCTGGTTAACTGGAAAGCCATTAGTTATTGTTTCCAGGTGATGTGCACTCCTGAGCATGTTCAGGGTGGTTTTCTGGCTTCTAAAAGAAGTGGATTAAGAAATGTTGTTTGTTTTTTTTTATTATTTTGCAAGTGATGCAAGTTTTTCTTTCCATGTAATCCTAGAGATCAACTAATGGACTTCCCATAGAAAAGGAAAGATAAACTGTCACTGTCTCCTGAGTCTCTCTGCAGAATTTGCAATCCAGAAATAACACTTTACTGACTGAAGGAGCAACCACTGGGAGAATTTTCCTTTCCTAGCATATGTGATAGTTCTCAGAAATCCAGCTTTCCTTTGCAATATGCCAAGTGAAAAAGGGCTCTTTTCAGCGTGGGGTATTTCAGGGTTTAAATAGTCTCTTTGTATTAAGAGGACATGCACTGCTTTTCATTTTTGTGATATTTTAAGGGCTTTTCCTTCCACGATTTTGAAGTCACAGGGGAAATAGAAAACCCAGCAGCATTCTGTCAGTTTACATGAAAAATAAGGAGACTAAAGCAATGTGTTTTGGGGCTTGCACTTCATTGTCTGCAGTTTTGATCTCAACAGAGAGTGTGCCCCTGATCAGTCATCAGCAGAAGGTGACAAATCTCCTCAGATTCTTCTTCCCTTCTCCCAAGTCAGATCTTTGATCTTTTTGTTGTCTTTCATACTGGGAAGTCATATTGCACACAACTATAACTAAATTCCCTGGAGCTCTTGCTACATGAAGCTTCATTTTTTAAAATGGGAAGGTGGGAGGCCTGTGAAAGCTCCCTCCACTTTCCCTTGTAGTTCTTCCTTAGAAGGAGGAGAGCTGAATACAAGAGGACAAGCCCCAGGGAAGCTCAAAGCACAGAAGAAACTTGAACAAAACCTCTCATTGCAGAAGTGTTCAACTTTCTTGGTGAAAATTGCTCATTGCCTTTGAGTAACAAGAGTGCCAAGTTCCTTTTTTTTTTTTTTTAATTATTTGTAAAGTAGGTGGCTAAAAATGAAAGAGATGATACCTCAGATAAGGCTGGGGAGTTTGTTTGTTGGCTTGTTTTACTGGTTTGGGAAAGAAAGGAAAACTCCTTTGGTCACTAAAGGAAATAAAATAGCCAAGATATTTGAAGCTTTGATCATAGTCTCAAATCTAAAAATAGAATAAACTAAGTAGCACTGCAAACAAACAGAAGCTGAGGCATCAGTAGCAGGGACTGATAACCAGTTTTATGGCTGAGATAATTTAGATCCTGCTCTATTTTTAAATACCAGAGTTAGCAGTGTAAGCGAACAATTTTGAAGAATAGGTGAAAAAAAATTTTGCTTTTCTGGGTAGTGCCTTTCATCTCCAAACCCAATCTTTTGTCCTTGCTCCCATGAAGATGAGGTTCTGGCTGCAGTGTCTGTTCTGACAAGATAAACCTCATTCCTAGCAGCACAGCTCTATCTGTGAAGGTCAGAGGATGAAGGTCATGGCTGCAGTGGTGATTCTTCATTACATGTTAAAAGCCTTGTAAGTCTTGAACTGATTGCATTTTAGAAGCTAAGAAAAGATTTCCACTCAGCAGTTTAATGCCATGCTAGTACCAACCTAAAAGGATTTTCTTTGAGCTGCAGGCTGCTCCTTTAGTTGCTGATTTAGCCCCTTAGTGGGGAGAGGAGAGAGGGTGAGAGGAAAGCAGGTGTAGTGCATCAGAGCTTGAGGTGTCTCATGTATCACATCAAACAAACACTTCTCAGGAATGCCTCAGGTGTGGCTGCAGCTCCCCTAGCAGAAGGAAGAAGCTCTGTGAGAAAAGAGTGGGATTTCTGGGTGTGTAACATGAAAACCTCATTTCCTTGAGCGGAGAAAAACCTCTTGAAGAAAAGCCCTTCCTTGTTCTGGGTGGAACTTGGCTGTAGTTCTGTGAACATCTTAAAACTATTTATTTGTGTTTTATCTGGTTTCCTTTTAAGCCACTTTTTTTTCCTCCCAGCCTAGTTCCCCACAAAGAGCTTGTGTTGGCACAGGTGATGCAGAAGTGAGTGCAGATGTTAGCTGGGAGGTGGGAATGCTGCTTTCCATGGGGGCCACTTAGGTGTTCAAAGCACCTGAGAAAGCTGCAGCATCAAAAACTGCTGATGCTCACATTCTAAGAGCCCAGCCACATGATGTTACTTACCTAAAATCTTCATTTGGTGTATTATGAACAACAATATGAAGAAGTTCTTTATAAGTAGCTTGGACTAAAATTGATTTCAAACTCAGCATACCACTGTTTATAGCAGCATTTTAAGATTTAGGACTTTATCTTCTTGGCCTTTGTGACCCTGTTCCCATCAGTCAAATTGTGCTTTGTCAGTCATTTCTGAAGACTCAGGATTTCATGCTGAGCTGCTTTACAATAACACAAATTTCACAGAATGGGTTGGGTTGGAAGGGACCTTAAAGATCAGCTATTCCCAACCCCCTGCCACGGGCCAGGGACACCTCCCACCAGCCCAGGTTGGTCACAGCCTCATCCAACCTTGAACACTTCCAGGCAGGGGGCAGCCACATCTTCCCTGGGCAACCCTGATTGGAATAAGGATTTTTTTGGTGAAGATGCATTCTTGTGACCTATTTCCCCCTTTACACTCTCAATAAAGTAGTTAAAATCCCAGAGAATTAATTAAATGTCTTTCGCAACCTTGTAAGTGAGTAACCCTGCTGGCTAAATTCCAGGGTACAGGATTATAATCTCTATCCCTTAACTCCTTCAAGAAATGCTGTGCAGAGGCTGGAACTAATGCCTGCTTCATCTGATCTGAACTGGGGCATCTGCAGAGGATGCTGCCCTGCTGAGAGCCTGCACCTGCAGGGATGTTTGCCAAGCAAAGCTCCTGCCTCAGCTGGGATAGAAATTGCCACTTTTGCTTCTGCCATCACCAAAAAAGCCCCCAGCAGATTCTAAAGGTAAGCAAGAAATACAAGCCAGGACAGAGAACAGGACAATGGGGAAACATTTATCAGGATTAAATGACCCTGACAAAATTTTCCCTTGAAATTATAAGAAATCATCCAGAACAATATTTGACTTATAAGAAATTAGCCCAGAGAAAGTCTGGAGGGTAATTCTGATACTTCTGAGGGCTGAGAGAAAAGCAAAAATGGAAGTTTAAAGGAGATTAAGTTTTTAATAGGAAACATAGCAGCACACTTTGATATTTTTTTTTTCAAAGAGTATTATCAAAGAAGTTTACAACATGGAAGAACAGAATAGAAATTTCTTAGGGAAAACTGACTGTCAGAATCAGTAAACATTGAACAGGTAGATCAGAGCATGGCTTTTACTAGAGGTTTACAAAATTAGACAAATATCTGTCAGGAATAAATGTACCTTCCTCTGCTTCAGGGCAGGAGGGTGGACTAGAAGGTCTGTAGAAGTCTCCCTGAGTTATTTTTCAAGTTGTTGTTTGCCTCTGTCCTGTTCTCTGCTGATTCTAACTCTGGCTTTAAAAGGCTCAATGCAGACTGGGACTGGGCAGATTGAGATACCTGAAAGAGGCTCCCCCAAGGTCAGGCAGCCAGATGACTGTTAAGCAGCAACACACCTGAAAGACAAAGATCCAGGTGATGCTAAAACATGCTGCACATTTTACAGTTATTTTTTTTTCCCCCTCTTCTTAAACAATTGAAAAAATATAGCTACCAAGTTCAGTAATCCCAGCCTGGAAAATAACTTTCCTGCCAAGCCTGCCCACCAGGGACCAAGGTGTGTTTTGGAGATGTTATTTACCAGGATCCAGTCTGGGGCCACAACATCCCAGCAGAGACTTTAAATCTCTCTGGGACTAAGCTTGGCTGGAACCAGTGGGTTAAAATTATTGCCCACCTCTCCTTCTTAGGGCAGCACCTGAGCAGCATCACCCAGAAGCAGCATCTCAGTCAAATTCCCCTGCCACAATGTACTTCATTTTTTTAGAAAATAAATAGATAATATTTATATTTTTAGAAAATAAACTTCAGGTGCTGAAGTTTCATGTCCTTGTGTTTATCTGACCCTTTTCTGAGTGGGAAATTTAGGAAGTAAGCAATTTCCTTCTCTTTGTGCCCCTGGCACAGTCTGTCCTTCAGCCTAAAGAAAGCTGCTGACCTGGGCTGATGCACAAGGCACCCATGGTTATTTGGCATACTGACTTTTTGTATTTTTAATTTGATATAATTTGATTACCTATTGCATTTGTCATGCAAGTTCAGTCCCTTTCTCTATTTTTTTAACATTAATTTTTTTCTGATACGGAATAAGAAAATCTTTATAAAGAAGCCTTTAGAAGGAAGAAGCAGAAGCCAAGAAGTAAAATTAAGATTTTCCTTAGGGCATTGCAGTAAATGTGAAGAACTCTTATGGCCACTGATATACACAAGGTTTAAAAAAAATTTAAAAAAAGAACAACAGTAGGATACAACTTTTTTAAAAAGAAACCATTCCAAAGCAGGCATAGAGAGATGAGCTGCAGCCCTCCCTATTAATTCTTTATTTGAGATACTTGGCAGAAAATGTTTTCTGCCATGTTTCTGTTGGTCAGAATGTGCCTTCTGAATGCAGTAAATCCCTGCCCAGAAATATAGAAAAAACATACACATAAAACTCCAGAGCAAGGCCTAGCTTTGTTATCCCAGGTTGTTCAGTCTGGTGAGCAAAGCAAATCAGATTTAGTAAAGAGGAAGATGAGAAAACATAACCCTATCAACTATTACCTTTTCTTGATGAAGATCTCTAACAAACTCTTCCTGCACCATCTTTAGGTGCTGGGTTACTTCTCAGTTGTCTCTTGTCCATCACTCCTGGTTATTTGCCAGTAAAGCACTTTACTTTCACAAGTTAAAAAAAAACAACAAACAAGCCCCTGACAAATACTGAGATTTCCTTCTCACCTTTAAAGTCACCCCTGGGTGTTGTTGACACAGCACCACAATGCCAGGCTCTCAGGAACCCAGCTCCTATTAAACAACATGGATATGGATCTCCTTACTCAACTTCCACTTGTTTTTCCACAGAGCTGAAATCCCTTCCTTGGGTAAGGAAGAAGGTTGAAACCTCTCAGTGTTTCTTTCCTAATTTTGAAGGGAGTGAAACAAACAAACAAACAAAAAAACCCAAACCCATCCAAAGAACAAAGCAAACACAATAAAAAGTTTTTATCTTTTTTTTCTGTGCTTCCTATTTTTAAAACTCTCTGTGTTTTCAAACCCTCTCATTTCTCAGTTAGTCTTAATGCATTTTTCCTATTGGTTCTGTTGAAACTTCTCATTTAAGGAAAAAAAACCATCAGGTCCAAGGTCCTGAAAAGGCTGTATCAGTTCAAGATCTGTAGATAGGAGGGATGGAAATAAAAGTTGCAGAATATTTGGGGAGCTGTGATTTTTCCTTTTAGCTGTGTAGATCAGAAGATTTTCCAAACAGATGCTATAAAAAGGGAGAAAATGCATCACCAGAAAACTGGCTGCAGTTATGACAGCATTAGTGTGTTTTCCTTCTCCTGCTAAGTCTGAGATAGAACTACAAAAGCTCTGAACTTTAATTGAAAAAAATTCTGAAAAAACTTTAAAAAATATGTATTATTTTTCTGTCACACTGAGGCCTATGAACAATAAACCACAATGGCTGAAATATGAAAAACTTTCCTTAGTACTACATTAATTGTAAATATTAGTCTTATGGAAGTAAACTGTTAGAAGAAAATGTTGTCCCACCCAGTCTAGCCAGTTTTGTCTGAAACTGCCACAGTAAATGGGGTATTTTTCAAGTTTATGGCTGCTTAGAAGGAAATAGAGAAAGCAGGAAATGCACCAGCACTGGACACTTCAGCCAAAGCTGATGAAACAAATTCTAAGTAAGGCTCTATGTCAAATGAAGTGTTTCTGCTCCCTGTGTTTGGACAGCCATGGCATTTTGTAAATTTACAGAACAAAAGAGGGCACCCATTTTTTCCCCTTTTCTATAGTAATTAATTTAAAACTGATTTTTGCCTTTAATTGAGCCAGCCCTCAGCCCTCCTGTAGACTCCCTTTTAATGGTTCCTTTCACTGGCTGCTTAGGAGTGACTGCTGTGTTCTGGAGTGTGTGGTCTCTGTCTCCATCTGCTTTGAAATGCACTCCCTGCCCCTATTATTTTTTTTGCATCTGTGTTAAAATTCCAGAAGTAAACCTTCCAGCAAAATCCATCTGCATTGCTTTCCCTGGTGGCTAAAGGATGAATTTCAAGGGTTTCTATACAGAGATAAAGGAGAGATTTTTGCCTGTAGGATCCCCCCTCCAGAAAGCCACAAACTGCCTTCCAAGACCTGGTGTTGGAAAAGGAGAGAGGGGGAAAAGCTCCTCCACTTTGTTTCCACTGCATGGTCTTCCCTGACAAGAGCTGAATTATCCTTCCAGTTTCAACATTTTTGAGTGTTTTTAGCAAACTGTTGTTTCCTGAGAGCTTTTAGTGAGCTGTGTAGTTTCTACCAGCTCAGCTTCATCCTTTGACACCTCAGGAGATTGCATTCCCTTCCAGGCCTTCAGATTTACTGCTTAAAACTGCTCAGGAGGCTGCCAGGAAAGCAACACAGCTCCTGCCACAGGGCACAGCTTTCCTGATGCTTGGAAAGGTTTCATTCTGCTCTGATCCATCCAAGCACCCTGTACCTAAGGATTTCCACATTCTATGAGCAGCAGGAAACAAGCAGGTATTTATGGTTTGGAATCAGGTGTTTGAAGCCATCTCTCAGTTGTCTCAAGAGCCAGAGAGGAAATCCTGAGGAGGAAACTTGTTATTTACCTGTGTAACTCAGCACTACAAAGATTTCCCCTACCAGATCTTGAACTGAGCAGTCTGATTAACCAGAGCAGTTTGCTGCTGATGCTTTGGCCCAGCCTCAGGGAGGCAGATTTTCAGCAAAATTACACCTGAGCTGCTAACTAATCACAAGTCAGATAATGAAACTCAGTTTTGGGGAAAAAACAACCCCAGGGGTTAAAAGTTTTCTAAGGTCACAAAGAAAACCCAGAAGCAGAACCAACTTTTCCAAAGTTTAATATCTCCCCCCAGTTTTCTTTTCTTATGGAAAGAGAAGCTGCTAAAATTTATAGCCAAAAGGACTTGAAGATTTTTCTGAAGAAAATTTAATCCACAAAGCTTCAGTTTACAGTATAAAAAGCAAAATGTCTGTTTAGAAAGCTGATATCCAACTGTAGTCCATTTTTCTTATTTTTCGTAGCTCTCTTTCTTGGGATTTAGAGACTTTACAAGTCATCTCTCCTAACAATTCCATAGGATTTGTATCATCTTGTTCCATTTCAGTAACATCTCTTTCCTCATCTGAATCCTCCTCTGTATTTTCACTTTGCATTTCTACTTCATCAGCAACTTCTTCAACACTGTAATGAAGATGAAATTATCATACTAACAGGTACTTTCACATAATTAACACTATAGTTATCATGCAAACAACTAAGAAAACATTAGGTTTTAATTTTTTTTTTAAATCTTGGGCTACTGCCTATTACACTTCTCTTGCCATCTCAATGAGAAGCCATTTTTCAAATAGCTGTCCTCTGTTTTAAGCAAATTGAAGAAATAAAATATTTTTCTTTCTCCAAGTGTAATACCTGTCACACCAGGCAAATAAGCATCAGGCAAAAAGTCACAGTCTTACACTCCTACAGGGATTAGAAAGACTGGAGACACTGGTAGGTGAGATAATAGGCAAGAAGGCCATTCTTCTCTCCCAAATCTGAAAAAGGTGCCATGGTCTTAAAAATTGCTACAATAGGAGCCAGAGTGCTCCTATAAAAAAAAAAAAAGTTTGTTTTAAACATAGGGAGGGGCTTAAAGTGGCTGCTCCCTTCTGGTTTCAAGGGCCCCATCCTACAGCCCTTCTGTGTAACCTGAAGTGCAGAGTCACACCAATTACCAGTGTCAAAGTACAAGCTCCACATGTGCAAATATTTACACAGGCCACTGAACTCCCAAATTTTTCAGGACTGAAACTCCATGTAGCAAGTTCCTACATAGATTTTTTTTAGATTTTTTGTGTTAGATTTTTTTCCAGTTATTTGTTGGTGTGGCAGAAAGACTTTTTGCATGTGTGTGTCACCCAGCAATACCAACCAACACAGTGGGGCAGAACTGATGGTATTTTTTTTAGGGCAGAACTTAATGCACAGGTAAAAACCACTCAAACTGGTGTTTTTTTTTCTGGGTAAATCCTGGCAGTGTCAACCAACCTCACCCCAGTCTTCACAAATATTCACTGCAGAATGGCAGCTGATAAAAAAAAATGGTGTTTTCATCTTGAGAGTTTCTTTAAAGAATAAATTGTACAAGAAAGCACGAGCATTTTTAATTGGCTTCAGCCTAAGTGACAAAATATGAATCATAATGCAAGACTGGAGTCATAATCCCTGTGCCTGCAATAATTTTCTAGAGGTTCCTCTCAAGAGGAGCAAGCTACACTATGTTTTAAGTACCTATCACACTACTTAACCCATTAAATTGGGATGAATACAGTGTAAGAGATGCTTAGCTAGCTGTGTTCACACTGTACACTCACATTTTGTAGCTTAATGAGGGCTGAAGTTTGAGTTCTAAAACTTTTTTAAAGACTAATTGTAAGGATTAACTTCTTGGTCTATCTAAAATTTTTCAGGAAGTCCCCATAATATCAAATAATGCTGAGAATGTGACATTTCTCCAAAAATAAAAAAACATTAAATCCCTGGAATAAAGTCAAATTCATAAAGAACATCTGAGTACTAAAGGCAACATTGTGCTTACTGGCATTTTATGCCAAATAACAGTAAAAATAATAGCAACAGAAGAGGCAATAGACTGAAGAGCCTGTCCCTTTGTGTCCCAAAAACCTGAGCTGTTTTTAAAAATCTTGCCACAATAAAGTGTTCCACTAACTTCTGTCAGCAGAAGGACTAAGAGTGTTACAAAACTTCTTATACAGGTTAAACAAATACGTACATAATTTAAAATAACTTCAATAACTAAGCAACATTCTTTTATTTTTCTTACCTTTTGTTCTCCTTGGGGATGAGCAATGAATTAATAAATATAGGGCAGAGGAAGGAAGCAGATGGCAAAACATGTGCTGGAGTGTGCAAAAGCTGAAAAGATAAACCAGAAGCTTTGTGAAAGCTTTGTTTGTTATGATTGTGTTTGTGTGCTTACTGTCATGACTCCTACCTCTTTGACAGCAGGTGAGTCTTGCTCAGGCTTATTACCAACAACTCTTTTTCCAAGGTCTGTATCCTCTTGTGACTGCTGCTGTCTGTGCTTTCCCAACAACAAGCTAAATGGGGTCACAGGAAGGGTTTCTTCTACTGCCAGCTTGAAAAATACAAAGTTAGAATTTTAGAGTCACAAATCTCAGGTTCTAGCTCAGTTCAAGTTACCAAAGTCCAGCCTCAACTAAGCCATGTGGCTCTTGGTCCTCATTCTCTGACAGGAGAGTCCTACACAGAGGTAATAAAACTCTGCAGGATCTGGGCCCCAGAATCCCAAATTTTAATTGCCTGATGTACTGATTTCCAAATCCAAAAGCTGGTGCACCTGCTGGAAAAATTAAGTATGGTTTCCTGATTCCACTTATGATTAAAAAGATAATTGATACCCCCAGCATCATCTGCTGAGTTACTTAATTTTGTAACTGGCACCAAAATCAAATTTCCCAGACTACTTCTCCCCAGCAGTACATACTGGAATGTCATTTCCTTCTCACTAATATGTCACCATTGACTGACAACTCCTCATCCTCACCAGGAAGCACAGTTCAGGCCATGCTCAAGGTTCCAATTGCTAATGAAACCAAGCTGAGGAAAGAGCTTCTTCAAACATCAAGTGGTTTTGCTTCATTTGTGTAGCCTGAATCCTTTTAGAAGAGTATCACTTTTTTTGTCCAGAGGTAATAAGAAAAAGAGGGAGTGTTTTTCTAGTACTTCTAAAAAGGTTTTTACAAACAGCAATTCTGTCAAAAAATAAGCAAATAGAGATTACTGCCCCATCAGCTGAGTGCCTATGACTCCATCTGAGGTGTTTTCATGACAGCAGGAAATCTGCACCTGACAGACTATCACCAACAGAATTTTGGACTGTTCTGTACATCTCTGTCAGAACTTCCACAAGAAGTACCTGTTTGCTTGATGGTGTAAGCCTTTCTTCTAGAGACTTTGTGCTAAGTGTCATTAGTTCCTAAAAAAAAAAAAAAAAAAAAAAAAAAAAAGATGTAGCAGAGTATAATATGTGAAACTGCTTTTCATATTTTTATACTTTGTCTCCAGAAGCTTCTGTCTGGCCCAAAAGCTTTTGACAGTCAAATGGAAGAGGCAAACACATCCTCTTCCTCTCTGATTTATAAAGAAACAGGAAGGAAGCAGGCATGGACCCAAAGGCCCTAGGACAGGCTTTTTTTGAGAAATACCACCCACCCACAAATTACAGGGAAAACTTGAGTATCTCATGAAACATGTGGATAATCATCAAGAACAGAGCTTCTGGGTGGCTGTTCAAGTTGAACAGCAGAGGCAAAGTTCCCCAATTGTGTAGTTTCTTGTGTGAATGAGGTAGCAGAATTTGTTAGGAGTAGAAAACCTGTAAACAACCAACTTTCAGCTTAAGCTGTTTGGAGAGTTGAAAGCTTTTTAGGAATGAACAAAGCGTGGTTTCTGCTGTCTTGAAATCCCAAGGAAACCTTAAACTCAACAGCAGAACTCTTAGATTTATATCCATCTGCATTCATGAAAGTGCTGCTTCCCCAGGAATCACCTCCCAATCCCCACTCCTTACTTGTGTGTCTGTAAGAAAAAACAGTTGGGACCTTCTTAGCCAAAGGTATTTTTCTGTGCCAATCACTTCAGGTTCATCTCTTGGAACAAAGGCAGCAAGCTGGATCTTTTCTTTACAAAGGTTTCTCTGGATGTAGATTGGCCATTGCTTGTTTGGTTTAAACACAAACACTGCAAAACCAAAAATGTATCCTCTTTAAATCATGGGATTTCTAATTTCCTGGATAGCTGTCAAATCCCTCTGTCTCACAGGCAGTAACAGCTGGGCAGGATTGCCTTAAAGCACTGGTTTGCAAAAACTGTAATTGGATAACCTGCACTGCAGGTTTCACAGAACTCCAATCCAGAGAACATACCTGGAAATTAATTTTTCTGTAGAACAGTAGTTCCAGGAAGAGTAAGCAGGATTTACAGTTAAAGCTCTAAAATGTAGCTGTACAGTTCAGGCAGTTTTGCATTTACAAAAGAGGGTCAAGAACACACAAGACCCTCACCCAAAGGACATGGTTAATCATGTGCTGTCTCCTACACCAGAAACTTAACTGCTGGAGGCAAAAATGAGGAGCCAAGAGGCTTTAGTGCTGCTGTCAGACATGGCTCAGCCTTCCAGAGGTGCAAACTGACTGAAATCAGTCCAAAAGCTTTCACAGGGCTGAATTCTAAGAAAACCTTTTCTGGAAATTATGCTTTCAGAGTTTTAAATTCCACTATTACTTTTCAAAGAAGCCTTTGTACTTACAGCTGGACTCTTTTGAGAGCCAGGAGATAGCAGCAATGTATTCTGACAGAGGATCAGGCTGCAGAACTAATATGTTGAGGTGGGCACTCCATTCCACTGAAAAGCAAACAGAGCAACAGCCAGGCATGAAAGGAAAGCATTGAGTCCTTTCCCACTGCTTTGCCAAACAAAAGGTCAAATGGGAAAGACACACAGGACCTTGACCTCTGGAAGAGTCAAGACACTTCATTTATTCACAGTGAATAAAAATACACAAATATTAGCAACTTCTACATAAATGTTGGCTCACCCATCATCTAAGAATTTACTACACGTGCACACAGAGCACACACACACACACACTGGACAGGACTCTGTCTCCACTGAAGTATAAAAAATCATTGCATTTCCACAGGACATTTTGTAGGGGGTCCATCTGGAATCAAACCCCAATTATTTTAGGGTTTCATAGCAAATCAAGTGTTAATACATTTAAACATGCATTTAAGCTGGTCTTACATGCACAGCTCAGCAGGTTCCAGCAACACAGAAAGCCATTATCAGTGGCACCAATAAGGTACTTGGAACATGTTAGTCTCCCAAAGCAGATGTTCCTACAGAAGTAAAAAGTCAAAACAAGTTAGTGACCTTCAAATTTCACCTTTATTTCTCTATGGAGTAATGGTTCACAAGTCACAAAAACATTCAGTTATGATTTATGATGTTTAAATAAGGAGAAGTTTGCTTTTTGCTTTCACTTCAAGTGGAATGAAAGTTTACACACAACAACCCCAGAGGTCTGGGAGATTTAAGAGCATGCATAAATCTATAAGGACTATGTGTTCCTCCAACATTCTGATGTCAAGGCATGATTCTAAGGTCTTAATTACAAACCCTGAAGTACTATTCAGTGTTCACAATGAGACTAGAAAATAAATTCAATAATTAAAGAATTTCTACTTGAAGCACTAGAAAGAAAGTAGTTAAAAGGGTTGTTTTTACAGGCTGCTCCAACTCAAGGAAGCTTGTGATGTGTTTTCACTTATTTTATTTTCTCATTCTCTTGACTGACAATAATAGAACAGCTTTTTAATTTCTAATGCCATGGTGTTTTCAAAAAAACAAGTAAGGGATGGAATTGCTGTATTAAAGCATAGCCTTGTGAAGTTTTGCAATTAATACAACCATTGAGTACAGTCCTCCAGTAATTAATTACCCTTTAATATAGCATATAGTACAGGCTAAAGAGGAGCAGCTGTCCTGGGAAAAGCTTGGTATTCTACCAGGCTATCAAGAGAAGCTTTATCTATAGATACAGCAAAGATGTGGTTTAAACAACTCCCATGGTTTTCCTGCAGACCAGTTTTAGACTAATTTTTCTCAATTTCTCATCTTAGAGGACCAGCAAACAAAACTGACCTGATCACATAAAAGAAAAGCTTACAGACATGCACATAAGAAGATGGAAGCAAGAATTCTCCTTATCTTTCTATGATTCTTTAAAACCCTGTGATCAAACAATGCTTTGTTTTCCATTTTAGGTGTGTCCTGGCAGCAAGTGCATGAAACACCTCCACCATTACTGCTTTAATGACTTTGAGAAGCAAGTTTCAGAAGCAGTCAGAAAAACACATGCCTGAACATATACAAAGTCTTGGACCAGCTATGAATGGATTCTCTCTCTTCTAAGAGTTCAAAGCAAGACATGAAAAGCCAGATGAAAAAAACATACCTTAATTTTCCAGTTGGGTAGCAAAATGTACACTTGAGATCCCAAGAAACTGAATCCCATACAGTGACAGTTTCCTCAAAGCTGACAGCAAGCAAAGAGCCATCTTCTGAGAAACAGCAGTTGGTAGCTTGGTAGCTGTGGTAGCTGCCTACAAAGTCACAGCTCCAGCTCACACTTTGTTGTGCTGCATTGAATAAACAAGCTTGTTAATTCAAGTCAACCCATGAAGAAAGAAGAATTCAAGTATTCTGGCTGCAAAATAGGGTCAAGAGCAAGAGAGTTTTGGTTCAGAAGGTTTGTATTTTTTAAGAGCATAGAGAATCTACAAGAAGCATCTAGCAGGTTTTCCATTGGTCCTCAGTTTTGCAGTTTGAATAGTGAATGCTGAGGCTGACAGCACAATACTCATGTTTCCTTTGCCAACTACATTAACTGTGCTCTCAAACAGGCAGGTGTTAGAAAAAGAAAAGATACTGCAGTAGATTTGACATTTAACATTTGAGACATCCTGTTCTTGCACGTGAGCATTACTAAAAATTTGAAGATAGGTTGTATTTGAGCCCAACAGAGCTCACAGTTCATTTACATAAAGTCTGAGGATCACAAAGTGACCCATCAGCATTCTCCCTTGTGGGACACCTCTCCCACTGGTGATAATTACCAGAAAATAAACAAAAGCAAAGTGATGTACTTACCACATACCATACGTTTCCCAGAACAAATAAAAGGATACAGAATGCTTTTGAAACACATGAGTAGGGTGAAGAAAGGGAATAAAGTTCACCCTCTGCTAAGATACCTTTTATATAATGGCTACAAGTTGATGATTAAAAGAACTGCCTGAAAAAAACAGCTAGAAACAATTTAAACTGCACGGCACCATCTAGAGGCAGAACGAGAGAGCTGCAGCAAATAAAAACATTCTGAGGTGAAGGCTGCAGATGAAATATTTATTGTTTTTGCTGCACAGAAGCCTGCAGCATGTTCAGTCTTTCTACCTGAGCATTCCTACCCTATCCCTGCTGGGCAAAGACACCAAAGAAGTCAGCACTAATCTGTACTTCTACATGTCATGGAACAGAGCTCTGTACAGTCCCTTAAAAGCAAGCAAAAAAACCCCAAAGGGGTCAGTCAACAATCTTGTTGAAGGAAACAGATCCTATTGAGTTCCAATATGGCATTCAAGACTAACTATCTGCTTAATTTAATCTAGGCTTAGGGTCATTTATAAGCAAAAAAGAAAAAAAAACCCAAAACCTCTTTCAAATACAATTGAGGGAGTTGCTATTAAGTAAATATATGCATAACTCCAAATAAATAATCACAAGCTTTTGTTTTTCTTCTCATGAGCAGCCACTGTTGAGGAGCAGTTTGGTAAGAGAAAGTCAATTAGGCAAAGTCAATTTTTCCAAATGGAAACCTGAGTAGTTCAAAATGGAAACTTTTGAACATATTCACACCTGCCTGATGACCAGATCATCCTTGAGGTCCCTTCCAACCTGACATTCTGTGTTTCACATCTGTTTGGGAGGATGAAAAGATAAGGACATCCAAGTGGCAGGAAAGTTCCAGCTCACTGAAGTGTGCCTGGCACAATAACAACATTTAAGTAAAAGGAAATGAAGAAGCTGGAAATCTTTTGTATTTCACACCCAAAGTCACACAGAGGAAAACACAGATCCCTCCAGATGTTCTGTTTGAAACAACTGAACATCAGCATGCATTTTGAGAGGTGAAAGTTGATCACTGATGTATCCTGGAAGTGGATCCCAAATATCCATCCTTGGGCAAATACCTAATGGGAAGGATGTTCAAAAAAATGAACTCTGAAGTGGTGGAGCTGCAGAATGGCAAAGTGCTGTTATTTTACCCTAAATCAGCTAAAACAGAGCAACACATTTCTGCATCCTGTTCCCTCCAACAAAAAGACTGCCCAGCAGGGAAAAAATCCTTACCACAAACCATCCTTCAACCAAAGCCCCACAGGCTGCAGTGGGCTCAGCACAGTCTCTGCTATCTCAGGAACCTCTATCTCAATCCATAACACTGCACACCTCTGGGAAAACTCCATCACAGAGGCTGCTCAGGAGAACACAACACTCCACACACCAGCAGGAATAGATAAGTGCATGGGACAATGCCTGGTTTAGAAGGGATGAAGTTAGGATCAGAATTTCTACAGAATGGTACCAGGTAGCAGGAGTTAAGTCACCTTTTGACCATACTCACCCTCTGGATCTGTGTCTTCTACCATCACCCAGACTTTAAAGACACAATCTCTGCCAGTTGTTACCAGTACCAGAGAGTCATCTTCCAGTTCATCCATGTCACGAAAGCACATGTCTGTTATGTGGTCCTCATGGGGCATATTTATCCTGGTATTCAGCTTAAAGCTACAGGAAAAAAAGGAGGAAGGTTTCAGTCTAAGGAAGATTTCAGTCTAAGGAAGATTTCAGTCTAAGGAAGATTTCAGTCTAAGGAAGATTTCAGTCAAGGAAGATTTCAGTCAAGGAAGATTTCAGTCAAGGAAGATTTCAGTCAAGGAAGATTTCAGTCAAGGAAGATTTCAGTCAAGGAAGATTTCAGTCAAGGAAGATTTCAGTCAAGGAAGATTTCAGTCAAGGAAGATTTCAGTCAAGGAAGATTTCAGTCAAGGAAGATTTCAGTCAAGGAAGATTTCAGTCAAGGAAGATTTCAGTCAAGGAAGATTTCAGTCAAGGAAGATTTCAGTCAAGGAAGATTTCAGTCAAGGAAGATTTCAGTCAAGGAAGATTTCAGTCAAGGAAGATTTCAGTCAAGGAAGATTTCAGTCAAGGAAGATTTCAGTCAAGGAAGATTTCAGTCAAGGAAGATTTCAGTCAAGGAAGATTTCAGTCAAGGAAGATTTCAGTCAAGGAAGATTTCAGTCAAGGAAGATTTCAGTCAAGGAAGATTTCAGTCAAGGAAGATTTCAGTCAAGGAAGATTTCAGTCAAGGAAGATTTCAGTCAAGGAAGATTTCAGTCAAGGAAGATTTCAGTCAAGGAAGATTTCAGTCAAGGAAGATTTCAGTCAAGGAAGATTTCAGTCAAGGAAGATTTCAGTCTAAGGGGAATCTGGAAGGGGCAGGGAGAGGTGGAATCAAGGAAACTTCTGTCCAGTGACACAGCTAAATGGCATCACATTTACAGACTGGATTTTCCTGATCAGCACTGAGACAGGATGATCACTGAGCAAGCATCACTCAAAAGTTCACCCTAGCTCTGGGTGGTCTTTTCAGCATTTCAGACCAGTCACATAGCTACTACACAGATGAAATTTTGCTTTGTTTCTTCAAGAAAAAAAACAATTTATAGTCAAAGTACAATTTTTAATTTTTTTTTGTAACTAAGAAACTAAGGGAAAATGCAATGGACCAGATGCATGTTAGCTAAAGAAAAAAAATCAACAATCAAATCTTAAGTACCTGTACCCTAGATGGACTAACCAAGTAATTATGAATTTCTAGACAGAGGTGGGAAAACTGACCAAGCTTTAGAACCATTCCATCAAGTCCATGACTTTTAATACCAAGTTGCTATGTGAATTAAAACTCCTCCAGTTAAACCAGCCTGATTAATACATATAAAATCAGATTCCAAGCAATTATTTCCAACCTGTGTTTATTTCAACTCTGTGCATTGTTTCAGATGTGTGCTCCATGCATGCTAAACTCTCCCTAGGATCTTTCCTAGAGTTCTATTCCCTCATCTGGAAAAGCTCTGCCTTTGTGCAACGCAGCCTGCAGAGACATTTGTGGGATACTTTAGATTTTGACACCCTGGAGGGTGTCAGCTCCTTTATCCTCACCTTTGTGTTTCTTCATCATAGAACCACAGCTTCAGCTGTAACTCAGGGTCAGTTGCTTCTTCTCTCTCCTCTACTGTTGCCAACCACTTGCCTTGTGCACTAAATGCAATTTTTACCAAGTCAGTTTGGTTTAAACCTGCCTGGTGAATGTATTGTCGCTGCACAATATCCAACTGCAAAACAAGACCAAAATTAAATTTAAAAATTCAAGTGGAGATTTTAAAATGTAATTCACAAAACCACAAAAGATATCCTGAAAGCACTGAATGCCACTGGGCTGTGGCATTAAAAAAACGTGGGGAAAGTTTAATTGGGGCTTGTACATTCCATGCTAATGTTAAGTGTAGAAAAGAATCCAAACAGCTATTTTAGAGGGATTTTTTTCTATAGATTTTTGACATTTAACATGAACAGCACACTATTTTGAAATATTTATTCAACTGTCAACATTTAGCTCTGCTTAACAAGTAAAAGTTTGTGACAGAGCTGAAAACAGCACAGAATCCAGTCTCATGGTATATCTGCCATATTAAGTCTTCAGATAAATTCTGAGACTGAATAAATTAAAAATTTTAGTACAGGTCCACCCAACTTACACTGAAAAGCTGTTGGTCAGTTTGAAGACAATAGAACTGCAAGTGGCCAGGCTCTCCATTCAGGACCAAAGCTTTGGTTCTAGGATCAACTACTAAACCAGTCTTGAGATCTGTACCTGGAACAAAACATCAGATGACAGATGACTCCAGATGGGAAATGGCAGGTCCTGCCCTCCTGAGGAAAATAAATTTGATAATAAACTTACTTTTGATTAGGCCTTGAATACTTTTGGAAAACCTTAGGTTGCTGTTGATGATTGTAATTCCTGAAAGAAAAGCAGATAAAATGTTGCAAAAGTCTTCTGCAATGTAACCAGGCTTCATGGTGGGAAAGGGACTTAACCAACTGTACTTAATCCTATAAATTTATATCTTTTCATAGAATCCTAGAATCCTAGGGGTTGGAAGGGACCTCGAAAGATCATCTAGTCCAACCCCCCCTGCCAGAGCAGGGCCCCCTAGAGTACATCCCCTAGGAACGTGTCCAGGTGGGTTTTGAATGTCTCCAGTGAAGGAGACTCCACAACCCCCCTGGGCAGCCTGTTCCAGGGCTCCGTCACCCTTACAGTAAAAAAATTTCTTCTGATATTCAACTTGAACCTCCTATGCTCCAATTTACACCCATTACCCCTTGTCCTATCACTGGTCACCACTGAGAAAAGCCTAACTCCATCTCCCTGACACTCACCCCTTACATATTTGAAAACATTGATGAGGTCACCTCTCAGTCTCCTTTTCTCCAAACTAAAGAGACCCAGCTCCCTCAGCCTTTCCTCATAAGGGAGATGTTCCACTCCCTTAATCATCTCAGTAGCTCTGCAATTTATGGCACCCCTACATTAAGGTGAAAAGCCAAGTTACAGCCTCTGTCAGGCAAATTTACAGAGCTGATGAAAGCAAAAGATCACTTCAGCATCTGCTCTTTCAGACCCACACTGAACTTGTGTGCAGGATCTGGTTCATTCATCTGAAATAACAAAACACAACTCATACAGATTTGGATTTAATTTTGCATTAAGTGATTCTCAAGTGTGTTTTTGGCTTACTGTTGTCCTTATGCAAGGTGCAGGTGAGGGCACCATCTGGGGACACAGAGATGTATTCAATGGGAGATCCCAGGCGAGGAAGGAAATCCTTCTGACGGTCTGATACATTGAGCCACAGAACCAGAACAGATTCCACTCCCCCACTCAGCAAGTTGCTTCCTTTTCCAGAAAGAAAAATGCAGTTAGAGGTTTTGGTTACAAAAAATGCCATCAGCATCCATGTTTACAGTGACAAGCAATTTCACAAAAAGCTTTCTTGAACTCTCACAGACCCAGCAATTACTCCTCCTCTCCAGCCTAGGCAACACACAGAGATATATTTTTCATTATCCCATCTTGAATTACTACAGAAACTTGGATCATATAATAAGAATTTGTGCCTCCAGTAAAATGTAAAGAATGCTCTGGGAGTAGCAGATCCCATTGCTTTCTCAATCAGCTGAATATCTGTGTTAGCATACAGCTGAATTGTTCTCCTTGTATCAGAAGTACTTTGCAGTAAGAAGTATCTTAAGGAGGACAGTTCAGATCACACAATTCAAGTGAAAGTTAACTGTATTTTTGCCACTATGTTTGAGTTCAGACAAGACTGGCTTGTTTTATCTGGATGCAAGTAAGACTCCAGCAAGAACTTACCACTATTAGTAATGAACTGCTGGGGGGAGACTTGAGGTAGGGTAAAAAGATAAGAGGAGAGCTCAGATTTTACATTCTGCCACAGAAGGCAGGTATTTTACATAATAAATAGCAATAAATGTATCAAAAAATAACAACTGTTTCCATTTTTATTTCAGATCCTACCTGGACATATTTAAAACTCAATATATTAACTTGTTGGTAAGTGGAGGAACTACCTCCTATGGATTTTCTCCCACCCTGGCCCAACTCTTCAACTTTGAAAGTTTGTTTGGTTTTTTTTTTTAACATTGTTTCAGAGTGTTTTTGTTTTGCTTCCTTTCTTCTACTCACCCTCCACAGAAAAAGCCAAGTCCATGACAGTATCGTGGTGCCAGTGCAGTGTGGAAAACGTGTACTCTTTCTTGTGGTGAAAGTTCCTCCTGTGTGGGGAGGAGAACAGTTCTTTAAGCACAACACAGCAACTGGAAGGAAATATTGAGCTGAATCAAGCACCATCCCCTCCTGACTTCTGCTCTACAGTTCCTTGTAGCTCCAGGGATGCAAAGGGAGGGAAGGAACCACACCAGCTCCAGTGCCCTCTGGGTGCATCTTGTTCTTAACCACACAGTTCCACTCGTGTTCTCTCCCTGCCCATACATCAGGGGGTATTTCAGCTGCTCCTGCACTAGTTTTCAGTTTGGACTGGTGAAGCACAGCTTGTCAGGGATATCTCCCCATCTGAGGCTGCAGCATCACTGCTGCAGCTGCACCTGACTTGCAATTCCTTCCTCGTGGTGACTCCTGAAAACAGCACCACTGAGGACAACTGAGACTGCCCTGCTCAGCTCTGCTCAGGTTTCCCTCACTTCCCAGAGTCACACCAATTTATGGGGGGCACTGCAGTCACACCAATTTTTGGGGGGCACTGCAGTCACACCAATTTTTGGGGGGCACTGCAGTCACACCAATTTACGGGGGGCACTGCAGTCACACCAATTTACGGGGGGCACTGCAGTCACACCAATTTATGGGGGGCACTGCAGTCACACCAATTTATGGGGGGCACTGCAGTCACACCAATTTTTGGGGGGCACTGCAGTCACACCAATTTTTGGGGGGCACTGCAGTAACACCAATTTTTGGGGGGCACTGCAGTAACACCAATTTATGGGGGGCACTGCAGTCACACCAATTTTTGGGGGGCACTGCAGTCACATCAATTTATGGGGGGCACTGCAGTCACACCAATTTATGGGGGGCACTGCAGTCACACCAATTTATGGGGGGCACTGCAGTCACATCAATTTTTGGGGGGCACTGCAGTCACACCAATTTGGGGGGGCACTGCAGTCACACCAACTTATGGGGGGCACTGCAGTCACACCAATTTTTGGGGGGCACTGCAGTCACACCAATTTGGGGGGGCACTGTTCCCCCCCAGGGTGCATACCAGAGGCGAATCTTCCCATCAGCATGGCCAGTGGCAATGCAGTCCTCTGTGGGATGGCAGGCAATGCAGCTGAAGTGACTGTTGCCACTTTTTGTCTTCATTCCCCCCACAGCAAACCTGCAGGAGTTCAGAAAGCAACTTGGATTATCCCAGCTGGTTTTTGTTTGGTTGGAAAAGGATCAACTAATGCACACAAAAATTATTCTGATTAGCAGAACTAAACAGCTCGCAGTTGTTACAGTTCCAAAAAAAAAAAAAAAACCCACCCAAAAACTAAAAAAACACCAAAAATCAGAAAAAAAACCTTTTGTTTCTCTTATTTCATTAGTTCTTTGCCTTCAATCAAGCTGAAATATTTTTTCCTTCTTTCTTCTTCCACCCTTCCTTCCTCTCCCTGCCTGTTAACTATGTCACTTGTTTCAGCCCAGCATCAGCCTAAGCACTGAACTGAAAAAAATACATTCCAGAGCTGAAAAGAAATTCCCAGTGCCATCAGCTCACTCTCTGCCTCTATGGAAAGCTGTTCATAAACCAACTACACCCCCTCCAGCATAAACCCAAATGGTTGCTGACAAATATAAAATAACTCATGTGCATATCACCAGTTAACAGGCATCTATGATCTGTTGGACTGAACTGGTACCTGACATTTTCATTCTTACCTGTTCAGCTGTTTCTGTTTAAAAAAATAAACTTGGAGATTAACCTCCTTCACTGAGGCCACGTATTCACCCTGTTGTTGAAACACAAGTTAGGAGACACAGACTGTGTTCTTACACATGCAAGAAAATGTTTCTCTACAAAGTACTTAAAAGGGGAGATAACATCATGGGAAAATGTTAATTTTACTTTACATCAGTTAATGCAAGTGTTGGGGGGGAATTTTTTTTTAAACAAAAGCAAGGGTAGGTTTTACAAACACAGGGATTAATTTCATTTCAATTTTGTTTCAGTGCTGCTGGGATTATATTAAAAAAAACCCAACTCTATCCAACACCCAGAAGAATCAAAGAACCCCAGAAGGTGAACATACTTCTCTTCCAAATGCAATGCACTTTGGGGATGCAGCCACATCATCCAAAACCACTGACAGCTCCCTGGCTTCCAAATCCTGTCCTGCTCCCTTTGTCAGCTTAACTGACACCAGCTGGAATGCATCTGAGCACAGAAAAATCTGTTATCACCAGGTTTTTACAAACAAGTTGACACACATCCCTTATTAAAGGGATTTACACCCTTTCTACTGTAAAGTTAACACGTGAGCACCCTCCAAGGGTTACAGTAAGCTTGAAAATTGTTTGTAACACCTTTCAAAAAAAGCACTGTTTTGATCAATTGTGTTGAAGAGTGAGGACTAGACCACGTGTAGCACTGCAAGTGTAAGCAGAAAGCAAGGTGTGTAATTTTTGCTCTGAGCTGACACTTGTAGCAATACAACAGAATTTGAAGATGTATTTATATTTATTTCAGATAAAATTATAGAAAGAAACATCTAGGCATGATGCTAAACAGGACAAGCTGAGTTATGTTAATACTGCTTAAGGTAGAAAAGTAAGCTCAGGTGCTGTAGCACACCCTGTGTCAGGGGCAGCACTGCTTAAAGATTTATTGCATCTCCAGCACCAGAGAGATGCAGCACATGCTTCAGAAAGGAAGACAAGCACTCTTCTAGATAAATATGAAACCAAAACAGATTTATCATGAATGAAAACAGAATGAAAACAGAATGAAAACAGAATGAAAACAGAATGAAAACAGAATGAAAACAGAATGAAAACAGAATGAAAACAGAATGAAAACAGAATGAAAACAGAATGAAAACAGAAGAAAACAGAAGAAAACAGAAGAAAACAGAAGAAAACAGAAGAAAACAGAAGAAAACAGAAGAAAACAGAATGAAGAGAATGAAAAGAGAATGAAAAGAGAATGAAAAGAGAATGAAAAGAGAATGAAAAGAGAATGAAAAGAGAATGAAGAGAATGAAAAGAGAATGAAAAGAGAATGAAAAGAGAATGAAAAGAGAATGAAAAGAGAATAAAAAGAGAATAAAAAGAGAATAAAAAGAGAATAAAAAGAGAATAAAAAGAGAATAAAAAGAGAATAAAACAGAATGAAAACAGAAGAAAACAGAATGAAAACAGAATGAAAAGAGAATGAAAAGAGAATGAAAACAGAAGAAAACAGAAGAAAACAGAAGAAAACAGAAGAAAACAGAAGAAAACAGAAGAAAACAGAAGAAAACAGAAGAAAACAGAAGAAAACAGAAGAAAACAGAAGAAAACAGAAGAAAACAGAAGAAAACAGAAGAAAACAGAATGAAAACAGAATGAAAACAGAAGAAAACAGAATGAAAACAGAATGAAAACAGAAGAAAACAGAAGAAAACAGAAGAAAACAGAAGAAAACAGAATGAAAACAGAATGAAAACAGAATGAAAACAGAATGAAAAGAGAATGAGAAGAGAATGAGAAGAGAATGAGAAGAGAATGAGAAGAGAATGAAAAGAGAATGAAAAGAGAAAAGAGAATGAAAAGAGAATGAAAAGAGAATGAAAAGAGAATGAAAAGAGAATGAAAAGAGAATGAAAAGAGAATGAAAAGAGAATGAAAAGAGAATGAAAAGAGAATGAAAAGAGAATGAAAAGAGAATGAAGAGAATGAAAAGAGAATGAAAAGAGAATAAAAAGAGAATAAAAAGAGAATGAAAACAGAATGAAAACAGAATGAAAACAGAATGAAAACAGAATGAAAACAGAATGAAAACAGAAGAAAACAGAAGAAAACAGAATGAAAACAGAATGAAAACAGAATGAAAACAGAATGAAAACAGAATGAAAACAGAATGAAAACAGAATGAAAACAGAATGAAAACAGAAAAAGGAAGGTACAAAATCCAGGGCTGCAGATATCTGTCATAGGAGCTAAGAATTATTTTATAAATTAATGTATGTCCCTTCCAGCCCCTGACACTCTGGGATTAAAGCAGATGGCAGCAGCTCAGAGCCAGCCTGAGTCCCCTCATGGCTGATGAGAATCACTCTGTACCTCCTTCCCCATTCTTGGGGGTTACAACAAACACAGAGTCCTCAGAACCAGGAAGTGCATACAGTGCCAGGAGTTTGGATCCTACAGTGAAAGTCTGAAAAAAAGAAGAGTAAGAAGGTCAGACAGTTTTAAACTTGTGAGTATGGTTCTGAACAACAAATAAATCTGAATTTCTGCACTCAGGAAGACACAAGTGCCTTAAAGAAGTCTTAATGTATTCATTAAAATGCTCAGTCCCAAGGCAAACAGAATTCCAAGACCTTTATGTTGTCAAGGATTAATACAAATGTTAAAACTAATAAAATATAAGACATCAGGCTGAATAAAAACCCCAAACCTGCCTTAGTCCCAGTGCAGAGCCCACCCACAGCAAAGTGCCTCAGTTTAGCACAAAACAGAAGCAAGAAGACACTTCCCAGCCCTGTTCCCAAGCCCCCACAACAACTCCAACTGCCACCTCACAAACTGCAGCAGCTCCCCAGGAGCCACCCTGGACACTGAACTGCAGCAAGTACCAAAGTTAGGGTGTCAGGACATGTCCCATCTTTTTCCTCCCTAAAAGATCCCCAGGAATTTCTGCAGTGGCAAAGAAATGAACTCCCACATCCCATTGCTGCCACCCAGAGGTGCCTTTCAGGGTCTCAAAACTGATTTGTGCTCATTTGTAGCAGCAGCTGCACTCTCTACAACTCCCTGAAAGGAGGTTGGAGCCAGGGGGGGGTTGGGCTCTTTTCCCAGGCAACTCTCAGCAAGACAAGAGGGCACAAGAGGTCTCAAGTTGTGCCAGGGGAGGTTTAGGTTGGACATTAGAAAGAATTTCTTTCTGGAGAGGGTGATCAGCCATTGGAATGGGCTGCCCAGGGAAGGGGTGGATTCTCCATCCCTGGAGATATTTCAAAAGAGCCTGGATGTGGCACTCAGTGCCATGGGCTGGGAACTGCAGCGGGAGTGGATCAAGGGTTGGACTTGATGAGCTCTGAGGTCCCTTCCAACCCAGCCAGTTCTAGGATTCTATGATTCTATTCTATGAAATCCTTCTTCTGCCATCTGTGGGCCAAGAATAATTCCAACCAGAGGAATAACTGCACTTACTTTAATGGGAATCCCATCCATAAAGTCCCACAGCTTAATGGTGCCATCGAGGGAGGAAGAGTAGAGCTGAGGAAAACAAAGAAGATGTTAAGGTTATACATCAGAGTCAACTTTTACATAAATTCACAGCTTAAAAACTGAAGATTGGTCAATGGAACTGCAATTCCAACTGATCAAAGACACAAGGCACAGAGCAGCTGTGCAATGGAAACACAACATTATTATTCTGGCTTGAAATACAACACCTTCAGGAAGTGTGGAAAAAAACACCCAACAGGCATTTGCATTTAAGCACTTGAGGCTAAACAGAGTATTCTCAAATATCAGTGATGTGAACACCCTGTAACATTTACATCAGATTTACATTTACATCTAATTTACATTTACAAAAAACATCTACATCAGCTTTTGGTCCATATACATGCAGATGCAGTCCACCCTGCCAGAGAATTCTTATTTACAGGCACACACATAAAAATCCCTCAAGAAAACAGGAGCAGCAGTGAACATGGAAAGTAGGCTGCCAGTGACTGGGAAACTGCAGAGATTTGGTCAAATGATAATCCCATTATCAGTCCCTGTATCAGCAGATAGAGAAGAGTGGGAAGCACCAACCACAGCAAATAGAGCTGATCTCACACCCTTCTTTTCTCCCTTTAATCACACAAGGAAAAAAAAATAAAAATTAGGAAATTTTTCTGTTATTCCATTCTGTGGGTGTCATCCACACGATGTTTCACATCTTTTTGTGTAGAAAACAGATATGACATTTACTCTTCCGGGCAGATTTAGGAGAAACATTTGCTGGGCAACACTAAATCAGAGGGGTTGGAAGGGGACCTCCTACTTCCAACCCCCCGAGTGGGGACTGAATAAACCCTCCGGTACTACAGTCACTACAATCGCTTCCCTCTCGTTCTCAGACTGCCTCCAGCCCCCCCAAAGCCGGGCAGGGTTCCGCAGCACCCCCAGACCTGCATGTGGTTGTGGGGGTTGAGCTGGATGCCCGTCACCAGGTCGCCGTGTCCCCCCATCAGCCGCAGCGTCTCCTCGGTGGCCAAGCTGTACATCTTGACGAAGTCTCCGGAGGCGCAGAGCAGGTACCTGGAGAAGACAAAACCCGTCACCCCGACGCCATCTCACCAGGGCCCCCGGGTAACAGGCCCGCGGGGACATCAGCCGGACAGCTCCCCCCCAACCCGGCGCTGCGGATCTCCGGAGCGCCTTTGCCGAGGGTGTAAGAGCCGGATCCCCAACCCCACTTGCTTGCAATCAGCGGAGAAGACAGCCCTGGCGCCATGGAGGCTGCTGCCACCGCACCGCACCACGCGTAAACCCGCGGCCGCCACCATCTTCCCCGGAACTCCCCCCCCCTCCAGACGGGGCGGCCGCTCTAGCCCCGCATCCCTGACGGGACTCTATGGTGTGGGGGGAATCCCTGGGAGCCGATGCTGATTGGCTCCTCGGCTGCGACGCGCGCTGGGCGGGCTGCGCGCGCCCCTAGCGGCCGTTAGGTCGTTCGTTCCTGTCAGGCGCGGCACGGACCGCTGGTACCGCTGGTACCCCCCAGAGTTCTGCCGAACCCGGTGCTCTGCCCACCCCAGCCCTCCCCTCCCGTTAGAACTTCTATTCCCGAGCCCTGGAGAAGCGGTACCGCTCATTCTCCCGCCGACACGGCAACTCTTGTTGGCCCTGGGTCCCCCAAGCACATGCCGGTCTCTCCGTGTCCCCCCGTCTGTCGCACCGTCGCACCGTCTGTCAGGCGACGGGAAGGGGGAGCCCTCAGGCTGGCGCTGGGATGGAGCAGGGGTGATAATCCGAAGGGAAGAACGCGTAACTCCCTCTTTGAAGTCGTCAGGCTGCGCAGAAAAAAACCAATAGGTAAATGCTGTGTTAAAACCCCGGTTATTCACCGACTTGGACGAGCTGCGGTTTTGCTGAGCTACTGAGAACACGGTGTTCTCGTGTCTGAAGGAGAACTGTCAGAAGCCATCCGAATGTCTGGAATATGGGGTTATTTATGGTGTCTGGGCCCTTCACTCCTGCGTTGGAACAGCAGTCACCATTCTTGCGCAGCTGTGTATTTTCTGGCTGCTGTTTACACTCTTGAAACCATCTCTGGCACGCTTGAAATTGACCCCTAAACAGTCCCGCTTCAAACAACAAAAACAGGTGTATTTGGAGGGCTAAATTGTGGTTATCCTGCTGTAGGGCAAGTTGTGTCCTCTTTGTAATTTCTGACATTACTCCGGTTGGGAGGTTAAGTGAGGACTGGGTGGGGAGAGGGAACTCCTTCACCCAGAAGCTTGGCTCCTCACCCCAAATGCTTCTAAAATTTAACACTGCACACTTGCTGGAGCTGAGAGCAGAAGTGACAAGTTCTGTGTCATTACGGTGTTGGGCTTAACAGCTGGGTGATTCTCTCCTTCTGTTGAATGTTTTGGGAAGTGGATGCAGATGCACTCTGGTGTTCTTCCTGGGTGGGACAGATAGTTCTGAGCCCCAGATGCTGGGTAAAACCAGTGTTCTGTCTCTGGAAAAGCAAGATCTCTAGGAAAGGATAGCCCTTCTAATTTAATCCACTTTAATTATCTGAGGGGGGAAAATCCTCTCATCTCTTACAGTCTGAGTCTACACTAAATCTAGTCAGGCTTAATTAACACACAGAAACTTGGCCTATTTGGTGAGGGAGAAAGGCAACTCATGCATCTTGATGCACATGTTTTTATTAAACTGTTGTAATGCTCATTTAATTTTATCTTTTTAAGAAGTCAGTCATAAGCTTTGAAAGTAATGAACCATACACCCAAACTAGGATATCATAATTGCCAAATGGTCTTTTGCTACTGAAATCACATTAGTTGTAGCTGCATTACTGGGTTCTAATGCTTAAGCATAGGAAGGAAAATATGAATTAATTTTTGCTGCTGGAGACAGAGAAACTCTGTGCTGACAGCAGTGACTGTGCTGTGAGGGAACAATGCTCTGTGCTCTATGTTCCTTGTCCTTTCTCTCTCTCTTTTTTTTTTTTTTTTTTTTTTTTTTTTTTTTTTTTTTTTTTTTTTTTTTCCCATCCATTTGGGCATTTGGGCATCTTCCTACTATGATATTATGAATAAAGAAATTTGATCCTGGAAACCTTGCCTCACGTTAAATGAATGTAAGGTTATGCCTGCAACTTATGGTAGAATCTCACTTCCTGAAACAACTTCAAATATTTTCCCAGTTTCATTTTAAAATAAATTTACAATATTTTTGTCTTCAAATTTAAAATGCTTGCCAGATATTCACTAGGAGTTTTTGTTTAAAAAAAAAAATAAAAAATTTGTTTGGGTTTGTTTTTTAAATGAATTCAGCCTCTTAGTTCAGAGTTATAACCAGTATTTTTAAGTGGGAGAGGTGTGGCTTGGTGCAGAGGTGTGTAAAGAAGCAGAATTTAACCTGTAGCAGTTTCATGGATTTGATGCAATAGGAGATTCTGAAAGTGTCTGGTTTGTGTTATCCAAGTAAGGAGCAAAACTAATCTAACCTGTGGGGGCTTTGTGTGGGTTTTCTGACTTATTTGTTTAAATGTACATTTCCAGTATATAAAATTTATGTTAGTCTGAAGAAATTTAGCTTTGTCTCTCCCAAGTAATGTTTTGATTCAGTAAGGATTCTAGTGAGTTCAACCTGACAGTTATTTGGGAGGAGTCTGTGACTTCTTTCAGAAGACTTCTTTTCAGAAGGATAGAAAATTCAGCCTGAGGGCAACATATCTGATACACTTCAAAATTCCATCCATTTATAAACAGTGTTGGTCTAGAATGTCTTTTTGCCATCATAAACCAAAATACAAGCAAAAAATGCTGATGGTCACAAGTCTTCCATTTTGAGGTGTGGTTTTTTTTTGTTTTTTTTCCAACCAGTTTGTGGATTGCAAAGAGTAGAATAGGGTTCTGAAATTTATGCCTTGCAGTCTTTGAAATGAAGCAGAAGAAATGTTGTTTGTTTCCTTAACTCCATCATTTAGGGGGTGATGTGACTCAGCAATCAAGTCATTGATTTCTTGCCTGTGCAAACTTGCTTAAAGCAAAGACAATGGATCTGTGTTAATTTCCACTTTGGGGTGCATGTTTATTTGAAGGGAAATTAAATTGTTTTCCTTTCTGTGGCACATGGAAACTAGCATTGTTTATTTACTAAAAGAAAATGCAACATGACAGGGATGACAGTTTGGTACAGGACAGGGACACATTGTTACAGAAAGCTGTAACATCCTCAAGTTACATCAGGAGAGGTTTAGGTTGAGAACCTTTCTTACTGGAACAGTAATGGACCAGCACCTCCTGGTGCAAAAGATCATAATAAAAGTAATTTAGGTAGTGTTTTTTATTTAAAAAAAATGTAAACAATAGGGTTTTTTTAAAATGAGTTTTGTCTGGAGGCATCTCTAAATTGAGGGATAAAGTTAGCATATGGCAAGAATGAGTAGAGGCAGGCTTTATAAGTGGAAATTTGAATTTTAACTTTTTCAAAGTTAGCCTTTTCAATAGTTTGTATTCTTTGATCTCTGGTAAATTGTGAAGCAGAGTAATTAGTTTACTATTTAATTAGTATACTTGCAGTTTAGTTTTAAATCGTTCATTTTGAATGTTTTCTCTTCGGAGGTTATAGGAATATTTTAAACTACAGAGTACTTGACTGTAATGTCAACCCATAATAGTTTGGTTTTATAAGTTCTTTCAGGTTCTTGGAAACAGTTATCAGTAAGTACTCATAATTTTGTAGCATAGTTAGTTTGTTCACAGAGCTGGTGAGAATTCTTGTTTCCAACATTTTATAAGGAAATATCAGGTACCTGGTAGGGAGGCAGGGACACAGTGAGAAGGCTTCCAAGTAAACAAGGTGGAGAATTCATACTAAAATATGCCAACATGGATTTCACTCAAATTTCTTCCCATTTCATGAATTTCTGGTTGGTTTGTGTTTTGTGTTTTTGTTCGTTTGTTGGGGTTTTTTTTGTGTGGTTTTGTTTTCTTTTGTTTGTTTTAAAAAGAGTTACTCATCTCTTCCTTTTACGGCAATAGAAAAAAACCTCACAGAAATGACGAGCAGAAGCTTTTCTTCATTCACTAGGGTGTTTGAATCGTGTGTTTCCTTTTGGAAAGGACATTCTGTGGACAACTGAACTTCACCCCAGTGCAGCTGTAGCTTTGCATGTGGACAGCCTTCTAGGCTCTGCATGGAACACGTGTATATTCCTGTGTGTGTACTGCCCCAGGGGGCTGTTGTTACACTCTGCTGCCATCAGCAGTTTGTGCAGCTCCACCTGCCTCTCACCAAGGCAATCATGGAGTCAGGGCTTCAGCTGGGCAGGCTGGTGTCTGGTAGAGAAGGTGCCAGGAGGATCTTCTAGATTGACACAGCAGAGAGAGTGGAGCCGGAGTTTTAATCCACATGCACCTGACAGCTTGGTTTTGCTCACTGAAAAACAGATGCTGAGTCTTGCACACTTTTTGGTGGCATTGCCAGTCAGTTCCCATTGTTATTAACTACTTATTTACTGCCAGATGCAGAGGTGTGATGCTGGCCTTATGTTTTGGCACTTCTCCTCTGTTCTAGGATTGAAAAGAAGCTCTGAAACAAATGAGAAGCTGTTGTTCCTAATCAGCTGTGACACTAAATGATGTTAATTTCATTTATTGATAAGGCATTGGCTACTGCTGGGTATTCTTTCCTTTCCACAAAAACTGAAAACAGAGCAGCTCAGGCTTCCTAAGCACATTTTGAGTCCTCCAAAGGTACCCTGCTAATCAAGGTGAAGATCTTTTTGTACTTTTTCAGAGTGTTGATAAGGAAGGATAGAGTTTGAGAGGAGGGGGGTTCTAGTGAGCAGTGTGAGCTTATTTACCTGGAGCAGCTGCTGAATCACCACTGTTTCCTATTCTCTAATGTCTCTTAAGATTATTTTTTTTTTCCTTAAAACCAGCAAAGGAGGCCAAGCTTTGTTCCAGCTAGAGAAGGTGAGTACTGAAATATTTACAAAAGGATTCTGAGTTAAAAGGAGAGACTCTCAGTCTTTTAGAAGCTTTGTGCTTGCAGCCTAGCAAATGTGCACAGCCTTTCTCTGATACAAACCAGCTGTAGCTCTGCATTACTCTGTGTAAACAGTGTGTTCCTGCTCTTAGCATTTCCAACCACAAAGCAACAGTTTGTTAGCTTTACTGCTCTCTTTTCATCTGACTTGTGTTACTTCCCTACTACTTATAATCACTCTGGTTTTTTAAGTCCCATCTTGTTCATGTTGAAACCAGCAAGATCAGGGCCCAGCAACGGATTACATCTCAGTGACTGGGAGGAAGCAGGCCAAAGAGACTGAGGTCTTGGTGCAGCTTTTAGTTTTTTGTTTTGGTTTGTTTTGGGTTTTTTTTTTTGTTTTTTTTTTGTCTCATTGTCAAAACTAGGCACTTGGGGAGAAAAATGGTAATTTATTAAATTAGTTCATTAGGAATAAGTTATTTTCAAGGGTCAAGCAGTGGTGCCTGTTGGTAAGGTTTGGGTTTTTCTCTTGCAGCAGCTGCAGAGTGGATTCTTTGCACAGTTTGAGTTTCATAGCAGGGAAAAGTGTTTTGTTGCCAAGTGGTTGTTGCTGTGACCTCTGCTGAGTGAAGGATGTTGGAGGGGAGAGTGAGTCCAATTTACTCCTGATTTCAGAGTTGCATGGTGTCTTTTAATGCACAATGTTTTTCATATTCTGAGTAAATATTCATGATTTAACTAGCAGGAAAAAAAAACAATATAACCACCTCAAACTATGCTAAATTCTGAACCGGGGCCTTTTAGCTCTTAGAAACAGCAGTCAGTTAGCCTGGTATTGCTTTGTATTTTAAAGCATCTGTTGGACTGGCATAAACATCCTTAACAGGAGCATGTCTCATAGCTTGCATTGCAAGTAACAGGTTATGTGGTTGTGAGTGGCATAGTTTAGACATGACACCCTCCAAATTCCCAGTTTCTCAGTTGTACTGCTGCATTCCTGCTCTTTTCACAATCTTAATTTCCAGGCACTCATTCTAGCTAAAGGACCTTGTAAAGTGATACACACATATTAATCCATTGCATACTTTATGTACCCTTTCCCAGAATTTACTTGAAATTGGTAGCTGCTGGACCAAAGACTGTCTTTGGGTTAGGTTCATGTTACCTTAAGCAATTCTTGCTATCATTCACGTTGCTGGTGTTTTTTAGCTATTAGTGGCACAATTTTTTCTGGAGACTCTGTATTAAATTGGCAGCATACTCCTGATCCACACGGTGCACTTGCAGGGCCCTGGCAGAGTAAAAAGTTGACGGTAATTAACTGCAGCTGATGTAATGACTCAGCAGGAAGGTATTGTTCCAATGAGCACATAAGGACAGCACCATCAGTCTGCAGGCAGGAGCAGCAACATCTTTGCTGTCTTCTAGTGATGGGAAGCCTGACTGAAAGATCCCAGCAGGTGTTCTTGCATGAACTTCTGGATTCATTTCAGGACAGCCTTGAGATGTCTGCAGAAAGAACCTTGGCTTGCTACTACCTGTGCTTTTGGTCTGTCTGAACCAGAACACTTTGAAAATCCCTACTGTTAGGAGTTGCAGAACTGGTGGAGTTTACCAGGTATTTGATGCAATTTCTAATGAGTTAAACAGGTGAGAGGTGAGAGGAAACACACTGTGAAGTTAAAGCATTTATTTGAAGTACCTTGGTGCTCTAAGTCAGCCTCATGTTCCAAATTATGCTTTGCTCTCTATCTGTTGGACTAAAATGTCTTGTTTGTATTAATAACTGCCTCGGGCTGTACTCTTTTGGGACATCTGTGTTGTGTCACTTTATGCCAATTAAAATACTTTGGGCACTGTGGTAAATTTAACGTTAATCTGATTTACCTGTTTTTCACATACATGTCATTCCTGTGAGAGATAATCTTCCCAAGACACCTGCTCCTCTCAATCTTTTCCCTGCAAAATTTTAAATTGGAATTATTTGGTTATTTGTGCTGGTTCAATTTCTTTTTTTTTTCTTTTTTTTTTTTTTTTTTTTCTTTCTTTCATTTCAATGCATTCTCACTTCTTGACCACATATTGAATTCATGGCTTGCCCTGTGTAAGTTGATACGACCCTATTATTGTTTCCATGGCACGCTTCAGTTTGACCTTACTACTTCAACTTTTATTCTACCCTCTGTCAAGGTAATTTTTGTGACATGTTCTTTGCAGTTTCACTTCAAGAGCCACGGTGGACTTTGCATTTTCAGTGCTCTTCTGCCTGTGAACTGCAGTAAAACTGCGTTAAATATGTTTGATTTATTTCTGAAGCATGTTGTCTTTCCTGAGCAACTTCTACACTTTTCCTGCTTTGAATACTAAGCTTTTTAATTTCAAATTGTTGTTGTCCAAATTGCAATTTGTAAAAATAGTTTCTGGATCAATACCAGAGGTACAGAGATTGAGGTACAGGTACAGAGGTACAGGCACTTTCCTCTGTCTCTGAAGAAAAATGTCTCCAGCACATTCTATAAACTAGTGGAGAGTTTAACTAGAGGAAGATTCTGCCATGGGCCTTCCAGTTGTGTTGAAATATTATGCAGATATTTCCTATTTCAAATATGATTATATAGGAATTTATTTGATATTTGTGGGTAAATATTTTGCCTCCACTCTTTCCTCAGACTTGCAGCTGCCATCATTTAGGAGAACTGATGATTACTGGCTGTGAAAGGCCAGACAGAGCTCCTGCCAGAGCCACTAAAATCTTCCCTTTGGTCTCATCCTGCAGATGAGCTGCTGAGCAATTTGAAGCCCTCCCATTTCTCAGGGACTAGGTATAATGTCACTGCACTGCTTCCAGTCCCTTCTGCCTGGAGGATAAAAGGAATTACCTGCTCTGGCAGGGAGGGGTTGGACTGGATGATCTGCAGAGGTCCCTTCCAACCCCAGACATTCTGTCAGCTGTAGATGTCTAGTTTCTTACACGATGGAATAGGAGGAACTTGGCTGGCAATGCAGAGTTTGAGAAGTACTCAGTTTCTGCATTAAATACCTTGTTTGTCAGCCATGCCATGACTTCTGTGGAATCTGTGCTCTTAAATAAGAATCAGGTCTGAGGAGCAGGGCCAAAGGTTGGTTTGCAGCATTAAATAATTGTGTCCTAGGGGATGTGTAGCTTTTGAAATGTCCAAAGTTATCTAGGTTGTCAAAGTAAAATAGCAAAGGTATCTGCAGCTGATGTCTTCTGGCAAAGATTTCTTCCTCTACTGAGCAAGTCTGTCTGTAGACTAAGAAAATAATCCTAAGAGCTCCAGAAGAGAGTTGCTGCCAAATGCAACAAAAGTTTTCTGTACAAATCTAGAAAGCCAGGCGTCTGTCAGCCTTGTGGCAAATGCTGAAATTTGCTTACACCTGCATTTTGTTTGAATGGGTGTGCTCCAGGCCCATGGAAGGAGCCAAGGGGTAACTTTGCAGATTATGAGTTTACAATTTAGATTAATAAAAAGGAGGATGGTGTAAGAGAACACCTTGTTAATGGTTTAAGGAAACATCCACTTTCCTTTTCAGTTGGATGCTGCTATTTATTACTAAGAGCCCACAAGCAAAAGACCTGTAATACTACTCTATTTTTAAACTATTTCCATGGGCACTGCTGCAGGTTCTTCCTGTTTTCCATTAGTTGGAGCTGACTAAATATTAACAGATGAAAGTTAATTTCTGTCACTCTTCTATAATGTTTTAACAAGAAGTGTTTTTCTTTTCATTAGACTAGCAGGCCTTGCTAGTTGTGCCTGGTAGGCAGGTATCTGGCACAAACTGATTAATTGTATGATTCAGGAAGCTGAACAGGAGCCAGCAGTGTGCCCAGGTGGCCAAGAAGGCCAATGGCATCCTGGGCTGGCTCAGGAACAGCGTGGCCAGCAGGTCCAGGGAAGGGATTCTGCCCCTGTGCTCAGCCCTGGGGAGGCCACAGCTTGAGTCCTGTGTCCAGTTCTGGGCCCCTCAGCTCAGGAAGGAGATTGAGGTGCTGGAGCAGGTCCAGAGAAGAGCAAGGAGGCTGGGAAGGGATCCAGCACAAGTCCTGTGAGGAAGGGCTGAGGGAGCTGGGGGTGTTGAGGCTGGAGAAGAGGAGGCTCAGGGGAGACCTCATCACTCTCTACAACTCCCTGAAAGGAGGTTGGAGCCAGGGGGGGCTGGGCTCTTTTCCCAGGCAACTCTCAGCAAGACAAGAGGGCACAAGAGGTCTCAAGTTGTGCCAGGGGAGGTTTAGGTTGGACATGAGAAAGAATTTCTTTCTGGAGAGGGTGATCAGCCATTGGAATGGGCTGCCCAGGGAAGGGGTGGATTCTCCATCCCTGGAGATATTTCAAAAGAGCCTGGATGTGGCACTCAGTGCCATGGGCTGGGAACTGCAGCGGGAGTGGATCAAGGGTTGGACTTGATGATCTCTGAGGTCCCTTCCAACCCAGCCAGTTCTATGATTCTGTGATTTTCCTTCTTGTTCTCTGTTTTTCTGGGGATGTGTGTCGATGCCATACAAAAGCCTTCTCCCCCCTTCTCCCCTGTGTTGTGGTGGGAAATCTCTTGTGGTGGAAATCTGCACTACTCTTTCAGGAGTAGTGTTTGATTTTCAGGTATTTGGAAGAAACGGAAAATAAGCCAAAATAAAATGGAATAAATCCAGTTGTTCTGTACCAAACCCCTCTATTTGTTATGGACTGAAATCAATGAAAGTATTTATCTCAGAAACATAATATTTACACTTGAGTTGTGAGCTAGGCTGTTTGCTGTGTGAAATTCAAAGGAAATGAATGAGGTTTATACTTTGTCACACTTTGGATTACTCCCGCTTCCAGTATGGAGCTTACTTTGACTCAGGATGGCACCTGAATCTAAAATGGAATTATCTTGAAAAAAGAAAACCAGCCTAAAAGTGAATGAAGACAGAGGCAAGGTGGAAGACTAACTTTCCATGCAGCTTTCTGAAGTGTCTTTGTTCAGTCTTGGTCTTAGAAATCCTGATTTCTGCTCAGATTGTTGAAGGAATGGAGATGCCAAAGCAGTGAAGCTCAGAGGGATAGATGCTAATTCCGCTGCTCTGCAGCTTCCAGGGGTGTGCGACCCTCTTTCTTTCTGCTCACCTTGCAACTTTCCTTGGGACAGTTTCCAGGGATTCTTGCAGGATCTGTGGAATATGATCAGTTTGTGTGGCTGCTGAATGCTCCTGCTGGACAGCTGCCCAGCCTCCTGGCAGAAGGCTGAAGGAGAAGCAGGCAGAGGAACAATTTTATCATTTTTTCCACTGAGCTAACTGTTGAGCACTTTATGTTACACACTGGGGTTTAAGAAGTCAGCTCACAGAATGTGAGTGTGAGGAAGCTGAAATTTATGGACAGCAGCAGGATAAATGTTTAAATACACACTGCAGGTACTGGTGGCTGCTCAATAAATAGTCTCCATAGCAGATGCTCAGGTGGTTGAGGTTTGGGGAGAAAACATCTGTGCTATCTGGTAAGGAGCCTGCATCAGATCACACTGTTCCCTGTTGCTTATTAGCTCACCTTTTTCTATTTGCATGGTTTCAAAATCCATTCCTCTCTTTTTCCTGGTTTTGGATTCAGGGGACAGCCTCACTTGAAGGAGTTTACATCAGGACAGCTCCTATGCCATCCTCTCCATACTCTTTTTTTGCAGAGAAGAGTGGCTGAAGCCTAATGAGCCGTGCCCACCTGCTAAGGAAGATTTATGTTGATCAGTTAATTGAAAAACAAAATAGTGGCTTTTTTTTTTTTTTAAATGAATTAATTTGTCTTCCATCTTCCTTTCATGAAAATACCACTGTCCTCCAACTCAGTTCCAGCTGTGCTCTTTAATTCCAGGAGACCTTCCCAGAAGTAAGGAGAATACTTGGAATAAGATGCCCTTTGCCTAAAGGCTGGGGTTTCCTTTTAAGTCTGTCCCATGGCAAAGAGAGAATCCGCTTGGCAGAATGTGGCATCATAATTCTTTTAAGCAAATAAAACACTAATTACTGACTGCTCAAGCAAGAGGTCTTCAAGACAGTCTGCCATGAAACCTGAATGAATTCCTTGTAGTCCTCTCCACACAACGGTGTTCTCAATTGTAGCAAATTTGATTGGAGTCTACAGACAGTGTGTAGTCAAGAGTCTTGAGATTCTTACTTAGATTTAATGTTAAGAAAAGTAAAAATACCCTAAAATCTGAAGCGCCAGCCAAAACCTATGGAGAAGCCTGAATTGTGTGCATTTCCATTCAGCCTTCAGGAATACAGCTGAGACTCAGAAAGATTAATTCTCCAAGACAAATCATTTTTCTTGGAGAAGTATATCCCTCCTTGTTCTGTACTGAGTTGTAAGTGCCAAAATAGTTGAACTTTAAAGTGTATGATGTTTGGGTAGGAGAAGGGCAGAGCCTGTGTCTCATCCTAAGTAAACTGGCTCCTTTTAGGTGTGCACTACTCTTCCTTTCCTTCATTAAGGCCTTGTGAGGTGAAAGACAAAGTAGCTGTTAACTACTGTTAATCAGAAGGGCATTTGCTAGTTAGTAGTTCTCTAGCAATGAATCTATTGTGTTGTTTTTTTTTTTTTTTTTTTAAATTTGGTGAATGATAATGAGCTCTTGGTAGAGTGGAAAAAAGAAATATCAAACTGTTATGTCTACTTGTTGGTAAAATTTGGATACACTGTGAGCCTAGAGCTACACTGGGTAATGTATCTGCTTTCTGTGTAGGTACTTCTCACCTACATCAGTCATTACATACCCCACCTTCTCTCTCTCACTGGGGAAACTTGTAGTTTACCAGTATTCTCTGTATAGATGACTTGAGAGAATAAACTATTTTTCACTCTTTTATCTTTAGTTATTTTGGGCATCTTACAGCCTGATTCTGTTTTCAGTCATTACTCAGAGTAATGTCCAGCAGAACTGATCTTAGGGAGTAAAAGAAGTATCCAGCCCTTGTTATTTTTAAGGTGTTGCCTAAACCCATTTCAAAGCCAATTCTTTAGAGGAAAGCAAAGGCATAATTCATCTGCTGAATAGGAATATTTTTTTTCTAGTTGCAGTGGAAAAAACGTTCCATCATGTTGTTAGACCATGTGAGTCTGTGACACGTTATTCATCAAAATAATATATGGGGTTTTAGGAGTAAAAAGAGAAGGCTTGTATTTTTGCTCAAGAAGGTGTCCTGATGTTTTAGCTGTATTGGTATTAGTGACTGTAGCAGCAGGGAGGGAATTTGCTTGTTGATTTTTTTTTTTTTTTTTTTTTTTCTGAGGTCTTATTTGAAAATCTGTAATTAGAATATTTTTAGAAAATAAAGATTTCTGCTTATTTTGCATAATCCAGACACATAAATAATACCTTCCTGTATTGAGCCAAGGCAAAAACAGCATCTTCCAAGTACCTAACATAATGCCACGTCAAGTGACACTTTTGCCCATTATGAGTTTTGTCTTCACTGGGAAATAGCCATGCTCCAGCTACTCTGGGAACCAGGCTTGAAAATTTAAGACTGCAAACAGAAAAATATTAATTTTTGGCTCTTTCGTGTTCAACTTGTTTATAAGGGTTTGTCACTCTTAAATGCTGTTGACCCCCACTTGTAGCTCTTTTGACTTCACAGTCTGAGTTGTGAGTTGTGATGTTTGACTGGGGTTGACACTGGAGAGGATGTCACAGGGATGGGTATGGGAGTAACTGGAGTCCTCCAGCCTGGATTTGCACCTGTGGAATAAGAGCAGTAATGCTAAGATTAAGTGTATTAAGGAGGCAATTAGAAAACAAAATTTGCCCATTGCAAACTTCAGACTCCTTCAGCTCTAAGGGCTGTTTTATGGGATATGCTTACAGGCAAACACACAGAAGAGAAAATACAGAAATTTCAGGAGGAGCAACACAGTGTACAGCACAGCCATCCTCATGGTGTGGCTTTTTTTCCTGTCACAGTGCTCATCACAGCTGTTTAGACAATCTTTGCCATTTGCAGATTCCATGTTTGAGCACCAAACATGTTTTGTAGAGTGGTGTGAGATTTTCAGCAAAATGCTCTTGGTCAGTAGTGGGATTATTTTCTCTTAATCTCCTATGATGCTTTCTGAAAATGTGGCATTTTAAAATAGACACTTAAGACATTTAAAATGATACCTGTGGTTTGTATTCTTGTGACATTTATTTGAAATAAATGAAAATAGCCATGTTCTATTTGGGATTCAAAAATTGATGATTTTAAGTGATATTTAATATTTAATATTAATTTATTTAATTAATTTTTATTTATTTAAATTAATTAATTTATTTAATTAATACTTGATATATTATCTGATATTTAAATTCTTCCAGATTCAAAGCTCTCAAAGTAAAATTGAGGCTACAAAATATGTTTGTGCATGTCACTATTTTTAGTCATGCTGTATACAGGTTGGGGGATTGAAAGTCACCAACAGAGACCAGTTCCATCTTGGATGAGTAGAGAGGGGGAAAATATCAGCACAGATTTGACCTTTATCTGTGGTTATCTCCTAAGGCCTGCTGACAGGATAATTGGGCCATCACTGTTTTTTTTAAAAGTGAGATTGAAAGTAATTTTTGTTTCTATATTCTTGTTTGTTGTTAGTAAACTAAACACATACTCTTTACTTAAGTGCCATTAATTTCAGCTATTTAAAAGAGACATAATGGAAAAGAAAAAGGTTTTTATCAAAAGAAAACCAAACCAAAACAAACTAGAAGGGTTTTATAAAACCAAGACACTGTGTCACCAGGTGCCCCAGACATCATCTGGTGACTTGGCCAATGTGGCCATGCCATTTTTCTGTATGAAAATATAAATATGAGGCTTTTGTTCTGTTGTTGTGATTCTCATTGTTACCAGCCCCCACCTAACCAGAAATGAACTGCTGATGCATTTTCTGTCCCTGGCTCAGGAAGCTTTTCACTGTCAGGCTTGAGGATTTATAGTTCTTCATCAGCATCTGTTGACACCTCTGTGGATTGGTGCTGAATGGTTTCTTCAACCTGTCACTTGCTCTTGCTTGAGTGGGTATTCTACTTTCTGAGGAAAATTGGGTAGATAACCCTGCTGACTTCTACAGCTACCTCAGTCACCTGAGTTCAAAGCACACTTGTGTTTCTGTGTATATTTGGACAAGATCAGTGACAGAAATAACCTTACAAAACACTTTTTCTAGAATCCTTAGCAGTTGCTTTTTGCTGACGGTTTTAGTACCAAATATGCAATCTTCTTTTTCAGAAAATCTATTTATTTTCTCATTCCTAAATCTAAACTAAAACTCTTCTGTATTTACCTGTTATGCTATGACAAAGTGCAGAACCTCATGTCTGTGGCATGGTGTTTTTTAAAGAGTAAAGGAAGCATATTCCTTAAGCATTTACCAAAGGCTGCCTTGAGTTATTTTTGTCCATCCCTTCTCAAATATGCATGGGTTGCAAAAAGGGTGTTTTCTGTATGAAAAAAGGATTTTGGGCAACTTGTCTCCTAATCAGCCTCATTAAGCACACTTCTAAAAATCCTTGAAATCTTTCTGCCCCTTTTGTGCAGCATTCCCTAACAGATTCAATTTTGAAGGAACACTGAATTTTCTTCTGTCTTTTAGTCTTAGTTTGATGTCTCAATCAAGTAGCAGCTTTGTTACTCTACTTTTGTTACAGGGAATAAAAATAATGTAGGAGAGAATGGCAGCAGAATAGTAGTTCTGCTAAGTATTACAATTGCCTCAATTTATCATACTTTAATACAGTTGCCATCAGAGAAAGTCAGGGGTGGGGAGGAGATCTGATATTCTTATAGTGCTGCACAGTGTTGTTTTTCTGGAATTTACAAGCTCCTACCCTGAGTGTAAAGCTTTAATTGTTAAGAACCTACATAAATTCTCAGTAAAACAGATGCTGTACAGCAAACCCCATTTGTAACCTAGCTTGCTGCTGCAATCACTTGTGTCTGCTTTGGATGACAGCTTTAGCTCTAGATGTGTATGGTTTATATTTTAATGGGTCTGCTGGAATGGCAGCCATGACATCAGTCCAAAAAAGAATTACATAGTCACTGGAAAACCTACACTTTGAACTGGCCAGCAGTGAGAGAAAGAGTGTGTCAGACTGTCAGGGTTTATGCTTTGGAACAAATAAAAGGCCAAGTGCAGTGACTGCCAGTTAAATAATTGCTAAAATAAGCCAGTGGATTTTTTTCAAGTGAAAAGTCTTTTTTTTTTTTTTTTTTGTCCCGTTACTCCTCTAATCTTCTAGTTACAGGTTTTGCTTTAGAAACACTACCTCAAAGCAGAGGCAGCAACATGTAATCCAAGATTTATCTCATTAATGGATTTGAGTTTACATATGAATATAATTTTTAATCACTATTATTTGTAGCGTGGTGCACTATTTATTGTCAGTCTGCCTGCCTGCCTCAGTCTTTGAGGCAAGTGCTGTTGAATTTATTTCCTACACCTCTTTGAAGAAACTTGAGAAATCTGTGGCATCTCAGACAAGGCCATCAGGCAATGAAAATGGGAGTGACCAAGTCCTAGAGCTGGAAGTAACTCCCAAGTGTTGATGACTTGGCCTCCTGTATATACTGGACATGCAGGACAACTGGTGATGTCTCCCCCTCTTTCTCATCATGGAGTTACCCATGGAACTCTCACAGCTCCTTTCCAGGGTTTTTTTGAATGATTTTTCTTCAGTTTTAAAATGTAAATTATTTTATGTGAAAAATTATGAGACTGCATCTTAGCTCTGTCCTATCTGCCCTGCTGTCTCTGTTCCCATAGCTTCAGTTACAGAAAGCAAGTTAGGTGCCTGTGCTTCAGAGTTGGGACTGAAAGAGAATATAAAGCATTTAACAAAATCCCAGTGCATTTCAGTTTGGAGTTGAAAGCTACTTATATCTGAATCAGCTGCTCACATTTTTGTCTGTGTTTACAAAGCTTAGTCCAAGCAGGATAAAAAAACCCAAACCAGCATTTTTGATCTCTACCACCACCCTTTGGAACATTTTGTGCTATTTATTACAGCTCTTTCCATCTCCAGTGTATTCAGTGGCAGAAGACATGGTATTACAGCTAAAAATTGACTTCTGGTTTTGTAATCCCACTTCTGCTTCCAGCAAAACTCTCAACACAAATGTGGATCCAAGCTTTTCCACAGGTTTGTTACAGATCAGACATGTAAAAAGAAGGTTAGTATAAAAATGGAATTAATCTTTCCTCCAGAATCAGCCACCAGAGATCTTTCCAGTCAGACTTGTGAGCTGTGTATTTGAAGTCATAGCCTGCTTCACTCCAAAGTGTAGGGTAATAGAACCCATGACACATCTTGTGTTTTGCCCTCATTAATGTGCTTTTGCTTTTTGTTAGCAGGCCTTCTGTTGAGGAAGATAATAACCAGGCATGTTGACTTTTCCCCTACATCTACCTGAACCTAACTCTGTGGTGGTTTCTTTCAAATGAAGACCTTGCTGCCATTCTGTGTCTTTGCCACAGTAAGACTGCACTGCTGTGCTTCCATGCTCTGCCAATTATGTAGCAGCACCTTTTGGAAGGAAGAGGTGGCTTCACAGCAGTCACCTTGATGACAAATTTTTATCCCTGAAATTACATCTCTGAAATGCCTGAATGCCTCTGTATTTCCAGACACCCACAAAATGCTGGTTGCTTTTGTCCTATTAAAATGAAGACGGAAAAAAAATTAGGCCAGTTATGAGAATTTCTGAAAATACCCCTCTAGATAACTTGGGATATCTGCAAAGTTTTTCTAGTATGTCCTCACACATTTTTATATAAGGTTCTGGAAGCAGGATAGTCTCTATAATCTAAAGCTTCTCCCAAAGTGATTGAAGATTATAATTTACCCACATAGCTAAAGAATGCATTTTTTGGGGGAGTGTCTTGTTCATAGAGCCTACATATAAATCGTTCAGCAGTTTTTCATACTAGTTCTGTTTTGATTTGGTTCTTTTTGCACTGCTATCTTTAAAAAAAAAAAATCCAGGGCAATGATGGAGTCACTATCACTGGAAGTATTTAAAAGGGACCTGGTCCTTAGGGACATGGCTTAGTAGTTAGATTATGGTGCTGGTTAAAAGGTTGGACTGGATGATTGTGGAGATCTCTTCCAACCTAAAACATTCAGTGGTTCTGTGATTCTTTAAGGAGTTTTACTGGACTTCTTACAGTGAAACCCCTCTATTTCATCATTAGGAAGTGTGTGCACTTTATATCCATGTTCCTAATTAGTATTTTCTGATTACCATTTCCCCTTCAATGTTTAAATCTTTCATACATTTATTCTGTAATGTTCTGACTGCTTCCTTGGTTTTTCTAACAAGAAACCATGGAGATACCTTAATTTTTCCTCTATAAATCTTTACTTAGGCAACTTAGTCTTGTTTGGATTTATTTTCTGTTATGCCAAGCTGACCTGGTCGTGTGATGCTTTCTCAGTAAAAACATGGGGAGCAACAGAAAATTGCTACAAAGATTTTATTTTATTGTTTCCTCTTGAAAGTTTGGGAGGAAAATAAAGCACCTTCTGTGCTCTCTCCCTTTGCCATGTTCTGATGGTAATTCTGAGTCTGAAGACTTGCTAAGTAGTTTTATTGCTTGGTGTTAACACAACTATTTTACTCTTGCTTACGCTGAACCTGCTACTGAGCTCAGAGTTGCACTGATGCCTGGTGCTGGCACTTTGCAAAAATTGTATTGTGGAACCATTTCCTCAGAAAAAATAGGTTTACCACTGGAATTGCTACATAACTGAGTGCTAAACTGCCACCAGAACAAATGCTTTCTGAGAAAGAAAAATAATGAGGAGTTTCTAGTAGATGTCTCCGTCTGGTTGTGCTTATGGTCCTTTTTTTGACAATGAGACAACACATAGCACTCTCATGATAGAATTTTCCATGACAAAACCTACCAGGAAAGCCTAGGTTTCTGCTATTGTAAATTATGACATGTTTCTAATAAGTAGGCAATTTCAGACAGCTAAAATATTCACATTTTGAAATATTAATTGCACTAAAAATGTCTGGAGAAGACAGGGAGCTTTGAAATGTAGGAAGAGTTAAGTTTCAAGCAGTGTTGCTGCAAGCTAGTCCAAGAAAGTCAGTAATTAATAAGACTCAGCCCTGTGGCAGAGCCCAGAAGAAATATGAAGAAGTATGAATCATATGAAGAACCATTTTATGAACTATAAGTTGAGTTTCTTAGTGTATTAAATAATTCTTTTTGAGATGAGATGAATTCTGTAATAGCTGTGTACCAGGCACCCGTGGATCTTTTTGGAGTTACTTTCTGAAGCTGTTAATGTTAGATTTTATTCAGAAATACAGATGAATGATGAGTTCTTTTGTACAGTAAAACTTCACAACAATACCCAGAGACAAAGAATAATATTTAATATTTTATGAAATATGTATGTATTGTTGATTTCTTTGTCACCAAATAAACTCACTGGAAATGATGGAGAGGGGGTGAAATTCTGTAGTATGAAAAAAAAAACCAAACCCAAACAGCTCCTGGATTTCTTGAATTTTACTGCCATTTGTGAAGTCTGACAGCAAGGATCTGCCCATGATGTTTTTCAGTAACACAAGGAAAAATATAAGTTTACCTCTGTTAACTCCTGGTCCTGCTGGGACAAATGGGGCAGAGGTAACTTCTACTACACACAGCTATTCCTAGAAGAGTATCCAGAGGCAGAAGCTGCTCTTGAGAATTCCTTGTTTGAGGCTCTAGAGCTGCTGATTGCATTCCCTCTCAGTTGTTTGCATGAGAGAGCATGAACTGCATATGTGTCAAAGAATGGAAATGGCTTTTGTGGACTTTCTTCTCTATTATGCTTCAAGTAACACATGAACTGGGCTGCATAAGGGTTAAAAAATTAGACTGGGCTTACACACCAGATGGGAAGGTCTGTGTCCATTAATTAACATATAATATGATGTACAAGTTGTTTCTTAAAATAAAGAAATAAAAAAGATAACTACAAAGCCATGAACTGTCAGATCCATCAGAACCATATGCTGAGTCTCTTTGAAGTTTTGATATTACAAGCAGCTCAATAACCTGCAATAGAATTGCTATAGAAAGATAATAGAGCAGTAGTATCTGCAAGTTAAAGTAATATTTCTTAATCTGGATTGGATTTCTTGTTTGTTTCTCAGCAAAGCTTAGCTGTTTCACTAGGGTCAAGTAGTGGTAAAATAAGTTCTACCTGGTTTGCTAATATCACCAGTTTATAAAGGATCTGTTTACCTAACAGACAAATAAATTGAGTTGTTTTGCTTAAAAAGCATTTATATTGCAGCTTGTTCTGCAGGGGCTTCTCAAGGCAGCCTACAGTGATGGTGAGATGAAACTTTGTCTTAATCTGCATTATTCACTCCCAAAGTGACAGTTTTTTGGTATGTGTTTGAGAGGCCACCTGTGTAGGGATGATATGGGAGGCACAGATAAATATTTTTCCCTGCTTGTTATATAAGGAAATAGAATTTACTGATTTTTCACAGCCTGGGCTGCAATGTCAGTCAAGTAACAACTGTTCTTTTAGCTTCCTGTGATGACATAGTGCATCCACTTATTTGAAACTCTCTCAATTTCTTGTAGGAGACCAGTGGAGTATTTGTTTATTCAGAGAGAAGAATCATTGCTGCCATTCATTAGCTGAACTTTGGTCACCACTTTTCAGAATGAGATTTGGGGAGATCAAGAAACAGTCTCAGAATGCTCCCCTGTCTTCAGGCACTAAGATGTGTTCCTTCTCTGAAAACTGGTGAGTAACAATGTTAAGTTTGCAGAGATATGGAGTTCAACTGAATGAATGTGTGCTATTAATTTCATTTTGTCTTGTAAATATGCTTGTGTTTCATGTTGTATTTGAAATCCCTTATAGAAAGACACAATACCTCCAAAATTCCCTCAAAACACACATTAGTGGTGACTGCTGTTACAAGGGGTAGGGTTTTCTGTTCATGTTGCTTTCTAGGATCTAATAGCCACAGGAATTTAATCAAATTCTCAGAAATCTTTCCTTTTATATGTGCAAATCAGAATCAACATTTGCTAAGTAGCACCTCTCTGAGATATATCTGCACCCTTAATTCATTTAATCTTTCATCAGAGGAACCACATAGTTCTCCTTATAACCAGCTGGCCAATTTTTAGTCTAAAGCCACTTTCAAACTCTTTGCAGGATTTGAATGAAGGATTTCAAATATGTATCTAATAAAATAATCTTTTGTGGCCAAAGCAAGTTTCTTTTATGTGTGTTCAAATATTCTCTTCTGACCTTCTCCCTTAGGCATCCATTAAGTGCAGTATTTTTACAGGTGTTAAAGAATATGCTAGATTTTTATATTTTTAAGTAGTTTTGGTTTTTAGTTGTTTTTTGTTTGTTTTTTTTTGTTTTGTTTTGTTTTTGCAAGCACTGTATGAAGACCAAAAAAATCATCAACAGCCTGGTAGTTAATGTGGAAAATAGATGTGGCACCAGATGTTTCCTTGAGCACTTAAAATGCTGAATATGTTCAAAAAGAATCTGTGACTGAACTTTGCTGGCCTTGTCTTGCAGGTGTCAAATAGTTGTTCTGTTGTCCATAATGGTCCTTCTGTGTATATGCAAGCTAGCTTTGTGCTTCTCAGTAATTTATAAACTACCTTTCAAGCTGGTTTTAGAGATGTTTTCTTGAATTTGCTTTATTATATTGTGCCCTCATAAGCACATACATGTAACTCTTTCAGGGCAGTGGATGCTACATCCATGTAACAAGAAAAGTACCATCTGTAGTGGATTACAGAGCAGAACACGGTTCAAATAAGGGAAAAAAATCCATTGTTTGCTACATTCTTAAATTCTGCAACAGATACCACATGGAACTCAGACACTTCTTTTCAGGCTTCTGTGTCAAATGTCAGGGAGTGAGGCAGGAGGAATGCATGAATGGTAAGAGGCAGAAAATCTGGTGTTGTATATCATATTTCTTCAAGTATGCTAGAAATCTTTTTAAAAAGGGCAGCTGTAAAGAAGTAAGGCAAGAAATGACTTCTTTAACCATTAGGAAATCAAACCTAGGACAACCCTATCTGTTCTCTGTCTGTCACTCTGTTCACATGGGTGTAATAAAGATTTCCAGACTTTCACCCCAGCATGCATCCTACTGCTCAGTGTACATCTTGCACAGCAGATGATTTTTCCAGTGCTGCCAGCAAGGAGGTGACATGTACATTGCCACCATCAGCCCACCTGTTTCCATGGAAAGTAACAAGGAAAGTTTCCACAGCTATTACACTTCCCAAACACCTTGAACACATGTAAAGAGGCTTCTTTAAAAAAATGAAGATAAATAAGAAAAAAAAAATCTGTTTCTCATGATTTTTTGTTGTTGATAGTACAGAAGTTAATTTTAAAATACTATTTTACAGTGGCAAGCATGCTGTACCTGATTTAAGGGTGTGAAGCTTGCAATGGCAGCACTCTTGGTTTCCCCTGGTAATCTCTTGTAGGTTTACTTGCACTTGTAACAAATCACCCTAATCTGGTTTGCATTAGGGAATGTATGGGTCTGTTTAGAGGTTTTGGAAGTGCCTATCTCTGCATTCTCAGGATCTGCTTTGATCCTGAGAATAAGTAGCCAAAGTGAAAATAGCTATTGCCACGTGGCTCCTCAGTATGGAACCTGCAGAGCCCTAGAAACATGTTTTGAGAACCTTACTTAAAAATCAGGCTGAGCAAAGGAGGTGATACAGAGAGTTGAGATATGAAATTTCTCTACACACATTCAGCTTCTGAAGGCAGCATGACTGGATTGGGGTTTGCCTGTTCTTTTATCATCCCCATAACAATAATTGTGTTCTGAGATTCCTAAATGCCCAAAGAAGAAACTCCAGCAGAGTTGTAAGCCAGGCAGAGGCTTTTGGAAATGTTGGTTTGAAAGCATTTCTTGGAGTCTGAGCTGCATCTTACTCTCTAACCCATCTAGAAGACAGAGAAATTAATGTGTGGGTTTCCACATGCATTAATGTGAGGAACAGTTGATACTGAAGTGTCACCATAACCCACTGAAATCTGTGGAAAAACAACTATTTTATTGTTAATGTTGAGTTCAGTTTTAAGTGAAATTGGTGAAACTGTGCTTTAAAAATCACCATGGTAGACTCTCAGCATGGTTATTATGGTTCTTACACACTTGTGTAAGGCACTGACTTAGTAGGAAGGGCAGAAGTTTCACACTGGCTCTGTGCCTCTGCCCTGGGAGCAAACCCATGATGGTCAGAAGTGCAAATAAACCATGATGCAAACCCACGATGGTCAGAAGTGCAAATAAACCATGATGCAAACCCACGATGGTCAGAAGTGCAGCCTCTTGAGGCCATCCCCATCCTTGTCACTTTTACTGTCACCACTGGGGCAGGTGCTGGCTGGGAGAGTGGCTGAAATGGTGGGGAACAGCCTGCAAAGGGTGCTTGGGGGTTCCAAGCTGCCCCAGGGTAGGAAAGGTGACACAGGAGGGAAGGTTTTTGCAGATGCCATTTGTGTTTTTGTATTGTAGCAGACTTAAGAAGGAAGTAGAAGATGAGTAAAATATGTTGCAGTAGTAAAGTGTGTGTTACTGTGATGAGAAGGGCTGGGAGCAGAAGCAAGCTTGGACAGCTTCCCTGAATGGGACTTCTTCAGAGATGCAGATGTTTGCTAACATTACACACAGGATCAATTTACTATTCATTAAACTTTCAGCTCTTTTAGCAGAGATTGTACTTTTCCTTTCTAGTTGGTTTATTTGAAATCCAAAGACAGTTGAGTATTAGAGGCCCCAAAGCTGAGCATGTTTTGGAAATGCCTGTGGGATAACACTTGCAGGCTCTTTCCTACTTCTTACTGTTGTTTTACAGAGCTCTGGGTTAAGAGATGCCTACCAGGAATCCTCCTTGTCCTAACTGTAGGAAGGGTGGCAAAAGGAGAAAAAAACAGCACCAATGAGACCTTAAATAAGTCAGGAATGTCTACATGGAAGTCATGCAGTGAGACATGGTGATATTTACTTCAGAGAGACTGTTCCCAAATCAAAACTTGTGTAGGTTCTTTATGTCCACATATACTGGCATAAGAAAAAAATTACCTGAGATTGCAAGAACATAAAAGCAAATGTGAATTTATGGTTTGATGTTTTATTATTTGTTGTCATGCAATGTTTTGAACCCATAAGGGAGGCTTTGTTTCATAGTGCTAGAAGTTTGTATCACAGGGACCCTGGTTGCCTATGTTGATTTCTCATTGTGTATATTTAGTAGTAGATTTAAAGATATAAAAATCAATTAATAGCTAGTAAGCAAAGGCATAATTCCAAAAAAAGGAGTTTTTTTTTTTTTTTAGCACCTCCCATCCAGCTGCAACATTCTGTAGTTAGAGGAGTGGTAAAACAGAGCTGCATCTGCTTGTTTGTAGGGCAGGTCATTAAATAAGAAAACTAAAGATCCATCCTGGGTTAATAAGCTTACAGTTTGATGATGCAAATCCAGAAATGGGACAGAAAATAAACCAAAGAGGACAGACTGAGTCTTCACTGCAATGTAATGTTTTATTAAATTGTTTAAACTGCATGGTCAGCCTTTGCAATAGCTGTGGGGACTTTCTTACTTGCCCAGCTGATGGCTACTGGGCTTGGATTGCTTTAATGCCCCTCCACCACTGACCTCATTTTTCCATTCTATGATCCTGAGGTTGAGAGTTTCACTTTGGTTCCACATTTCTTATTTTTCAGAAGTGATGCAGACTCCTCATGTAGGGCTTAGAGCCCACCCATAATTCAAGCAGTGTTCTTGTAATGGCCACACACTGAATTCCAAAAGCAATCTGTAAAATAAGGTGCTGTAAACTGTATGCTTTCTATACTTCCTCATATTTTATACAGCAGAAGCTGCTGGTTCTGAGGAAACAGAGAACTGAAATGTACTGGCATCACATGCTAGCAAGAAAGTAAAAAACTTGAGTCACACATCTGCTGAAGTAGCTGGAGTACTTAAAAAAGATCTTGCCTTCTCTGTTAAGAGGAGGTGAAACCTCATCTATAACACAGACTGGCCAAAGTCTTCATTTTATTAGTTGTGTCATGTTGATGCTTGCTTCCCTGCACACACATTCAAAATCCTCAATACTTTTTTGCATTTTTTCTTGTAAAATACAAAGCCCTGCATAGTTCTGGGATTTCAGTGTTTTTAATTTTTAATTAATAAAAACCAACAAAACAAAGCAAAAAACCCCTCTAACAGCCAACCAGAAGCACAACTCTCCCTCACCAAGCATTCACATAATGAATGTTTTTCCATTCATGGAACTTGCAGAGCTTGTTACTGTTCCCATGTTTTGAAAGGAAGCAGGGTTACAGGGTTACCCAGAGTGTTCCCTTTGGATGCAGGCTTGAGGGGTTTCTTGCAATTGAGTTTCACCCGTGTACCCACAGATTTTTTTAAGCAGTGTCTTAAGGTAACAGAAACCTCTCTGTCTGAAACCTTCAAATTCTAGAAATACCAAAATCCCAAGTGCAGATTAAAGAAAAAAAGAAAAGAGAAAAAAGAAACATCTGTTAGGTTAGCATACTGTCTGCACTGGCACAAAGATGCAATAATAAAAAGCCATTTTTTTCCAAGTCTGTTCTTGCAAATAATATTATTACAACAGTCTGCTGGCTGCACGGTGCCTTATGGGAATGAGAGCACAGTGCAAAGCATTTTGATGCACAGAACAGCTACACTTTGGAAGTAGTTCTCTGTTGGCTGATGGCATGAGAGAAAAGTGAGGCTGGCTTGCAATGGTGGTAGGTTTGGGCAGCTTTCAGAGGCAGGTTTGATTTAACAGAACCAAGCAGAGTGTAAAACTTTAGCTCATTAGCTAAGTCAGTCACTTTGCTCTTTTGTAGCTGTGTTCTTCACAGCATTGGGAGAAGCCATTGGGTTCCAGTGGAGCATCCCCTCTGGCTTTAATATTCCTGGTAGCAACAGGATGTGTCCTGCAAGAAAACACTTTTCAAATGTGCAGGTATTGGCTGTAGCAAAGCCCCAAACCCTGCTGGGCTTGCTGATACAGATGGGGCTGTGTGCCTCGTTGCCCCAGTTTATTCTGGGCTGGTAACCAAAATCCTGGCACAGGATGGGGCACGTGGTGGTTGTAGCTGTGCAAGAAAGGTGAGGTCCTGCCTGGCACAGTCTGTGTGCCTGCGTTCAGAATGCAACCAACTCTTGTGCTTTTCTAGGATGCAAGCTCTGCACAGCCTGGCAAAGATGGTTCTAATGCTGTTCTCACAGAAATAGTGGGCTCCCTATTTTAGTAGCAGCTAACATTATTTTGAGATATCACAGCCAATGCCAGTTTGGAAAAAGTGCATTGTAAAAAAAAAACAAAAAACCCAAAAAACAACCAACCAACCAACCACCACAATCCTCCCAACCAAACAGCAATTATTTTTCTCTCTCACTTTTTTTTCTGTTGCCTTTAAGTATAGCTTTGATGCTTTTACTTTTTCCTTTCCTCTGGTCAAACTCTGATGTGGTGTGGTGCTGAACAGGAGGTGCTGATTTATCTTAGTGTCAAACTAGAGACGCTTCAGTAAGCTGTGGAGATGAAGCTTTGCCCCAGTGTAAGGTGGCTCTGCTGGCACCAGATGTCAGTATTGGGCTGTGCGAATAAGATGGGAAGGGACATCTGAGTGTCCCCCCTGCACCAGAGGCTGAGCAGTCAGCTCAAAATGGGCAGGGCCTGCTGATGAGCTGACGTTGCCTACAGCAGAACTGTGTAGGAAAAGTGCTCTTGAAATGCAATCGCTGCAATAAATTTCTGAACCAAACTCGGATCAGAAAGTGGTATCGGGCCTTGTAGAACACTGGGAGCAGAAAGAGAAACAGAGGTGTTTTCTGTGCTCTTCCAAACGTGATTATCCTCAAACTTTGACAAGTTTCTATTTAGTTATTCACTGCTGTGATTCCAGTAATGAAACAAGCTAAAATGCATGCTATTTTTTAAAATGAATCTTTATTTAGATCAAAGAGGAAAATCATATTAATATATGGCTTATTTTTAATCAACAATTTACAGTTATTGTAGAATTAAACAAGAAGACTTTTCATGTGTTCCCATGTCTATAATTGTCTGTAATAGCCTTTAATGACAATGTTCTTTCTGAATAGACATTGCACTCAGATTGCTGCTACCATTATATATTTCTTATCCCCAGAATGATCACAAACCTATTCAGTATTATTCAATACTGGGTTTATGATTTCAGTAGATTGGCTTCCAACAGGCACTTGATACTCATAAGGGACATTTGGACAGCTGTTTGGGGTTGCCATGATCTAAACAAACCAAAGGCTGAAAATTTTCAGCTTACTGAAAATTTTAATTTCTTTTAGATGTTGGGAAAACATCCCATTATTTTTTTTTTTTACTAAAATCATCACATTTCATTGTTGTGTAAGTGAAGCAATTCAACTTTTTAGAAGGAATTCAATTAAAAAAGGAGCTGACTAGCTATGAAATCATTAGGCAACTTTTTTCATCTAGAGCAAACAGGAGAGAGAGCTCTCTCAGTATACATAATTTGGAGTCTTCCTGACTGGTTACCATTTGTCTTGCTGAAAGTGATGAAAGATCTTTGTCCCCTGTGGTCTGAATGATTTTTTGGGATGACCTTTTACTTAAAGAAGTTGAGAAGGTTTGAGACTCATGTTTGGAAGCAGGGTCCCCAAGTGCCTTTCCAGGGTTGAAAGCCTCTCCATTAGAATCAAAATCAGAGTAAGGCCTTCCAAAATCCAAATTTTCTTCATAAGCCAATATTGATCAATGACCTTAAGAAGACTCTTTTAAAAAGGCACAGTGTGTACTGGGTATATATATAAAATCCTAGGTAAAGTGGATGTAGTATGGGGGGGGGTGTGAAGTAAATGTTTAAAATACTGTTTTACAAACTTCCAGTATTTTTCCTCACCCCCCTTCCCACCCATCTTATCTTCCATTCAACTGAAATTATATTAATCATTCCCTAGTGTGGGAGTATTTCTATTTGTAAATGAAAGTTGGATTAGGTCCTTGGAGGAGGGAGAATGTGAAGAAAAGCAAAGCAGTAACTTTAGCTTGGTAGTACTGGAAAAAAAATTCTCTTTGGAAAGAGGGAATATCAAGAGGGAAAGAATTGGAACATTGCTTTAACTGAAAAGAATGCTAAGCTAATGTTTATGTTAGAATACATTACTGGGAAGAAAAATGAAGAGAAAGTATGAAAGTATGAAAAAATATCTAGACCACAAAGTCAAAATAGATTAAATTTTAAGAGGATGTAGAATGGAACCTGAAACTTCCTGTTATTCTCCTGTGTTAGATTTGTAATAGAAATAAGATGATCTTAGCAAGAAAATGTATTTCTTTGTCTTTTTGACTTTTCTAATATTAATTTGGAAAACCAACATTATGAACAGTGAAAATAAGATCTCCATAGGCCCTACGACATTCTTTGATGGGTTTGTTGGTATTTTTGTTGAAGCAATTCTAATCCATATTATCTCTGATACAAGTTGTAGCTTAAAGTTTGTGGAAAAGTTGCTTTACCCCTAGTTGAGAATGGAGTAGAGGGAATTCCACACCTCAATAGCAGATCTGGACATAGAACAAACCTTATGGCTGAAGGATATGAAAGAATGGGAACTCTAGAGAACTCTGGGGCTCTAGAAATTAAACGAAAAATAATTAAAAAGAAAATAAAAATCCCCATCATTAGCTGATGCTGCCCGATACTGAGCCCCTAAAAGGGAGGTCTTGAGTTATGACAGACTTGGTTTCTTGGAGGTAACTTTTAGTGATGATATCTATCAGGTCTTTTATACTTGGCTTGTGGAAATGGGAATTTCAGCAAACTTGAGCTTTTGGGGAAATACCAGGATTTTCTACCTTTTTGTGGGGAGGGTAGAAAAAAAAACATCCATGAAAAAAAGGATTGAACAAGTGTACAGTATGCTATGGACACAGTCACATCAATGACAGTGCAATTTTTCTTGCATTCAAAAGCCTGATTTCCTGATGGCAAAGTATAAAGTGTTTCCTCAGTTAGAGAGATTGTTTCTGGATGTTTAATCCTGCCACACTCCATTTCACAGAACAAATTTAATGCCTTTCCAATCAGTGAAGAAGTTTTCTCTGATTCCCTTTTTCAAATGAGACTCCTGGCTGGAATATGCAGTCTATGAATGAGAGAGGCTCCAGATAGTTGTACTGACTTTTTGTAGTTATCTTTCATCCAGTGTTTCATAAGCTAGTTCTGTGTCAAGAATGTAAAGACTTTATTTATTATATTAAGCAATTAACACTACAGCATTAAAAACTTGGTTCTGGCAAAGTCGATCCTGGTGTACAAAGAGAATTTTCTGGTAACTCATAAACTTAGAGTGCAATGCAATAATAACTTATCTGCTTTGATACCATTAACATCTTGCAGCTTTTTTTCTTTTCCTTAAGGGTGTCAGCAAAAATATTGCAACTGAGAAAAAATATTTTTTTGCAGGAAATAGGAATTGCATTCCTATTTCTGTCAGGAATTAGAATGCTCCCATGTTATCTTTCCAATAGTGGAAATAGCTGTATGACCTTCCCAAGGTGTTTGCACTGGATGTTTGCAAACACTATCTGACTTCTGAGCCTGTCCTGGAGAACCTGATGTTTCCTATTCTCTTCCCCATGTCCAGAATTGCCTTTTTCTGAGTGATGTTTCTGGTGCTTTCTGCTTACTTTAAATTAGCATTCCTTTTAATTGCTCTTCATTTCCTCTTTCACTTGTAGTTCAGGGGCTTCTGCTGAACAGAAATTTTGTCTCAGCTAAGTGTTGTTAATAAAGGAAATTAAAATAAGCTAGAAACTTTCCATTTAGGATTACTGATAAAATCTTACATCCACTTCAAATGTTTGAGCATTCAATCCCTTTCTGATTTTTCAACTAATGTGTTTCTAGCTCACCTACATCAATTTGCCACTAGTTATTTTCAACTTGACCCCTTTTTTATTTGCAGCAAGCTCTCTGCTTTTCCTGAAGCCTGTCATTATGAAAGCTTTCTCTTTCAAGGAAAAACCAATACAAATAAAACAAATGAGACCCCCAGACTCTACCTGCTGGCTACCCTTATAATTCTTTTCAGCCCAGAGATACCTCCAAATACCTCACAGTAGTTAACCAAGGGATGAACTCTAACTTTATACTGCTTATTACCTGGTAGTTCTGTGATTTGCAGTCTCATCTCTTGCACACACTTTTTCTTACTATTTTCTATCCTCACCACAATGCTGCTATGAATTCATCTTATACTCATTCTTCTAAGCCCTCCTACAAAATAAAATGAAGTTATTACTTTTTAAAGTATATTCTTACAGAGGTAACATAAAATATATGAAAGCTGTAATAGCCTGGTTAAAAAATGGAAATACTGATCTACTTTAGAAATATGTAGAAGCCAAAAAGTAGCCACAACATATATTACAGCTTATTATCCTTGAAGAATTACAACCTGTTAGTACATTCCTAGCCATGTCATAAACCTGAAAATTAAATACTCCATTTACTCAAATTTTCCTTCTTTGGGGGTGGTAAGACTGACTGATGTTATGGGAATGATATTTTAATAATGCTTTGAGAGATGAGGTAATACTTTGATCACTGAAAGAAATTGTCTTCTGTAAGGTTTTTTTTCTGATTTGCTAAAAAATAAAACCCTGAAGAGCTCTCATTTCTGTGGGTTTTTTTGTGCATTTTATCCAAGGAAAAAAAGGCAGTGAAGAATTTATTTTGTCAGCCTGTAATTCAGCAACACTGATCCAAATCCTATAGAAGTTTAGGAACTTTCTAGCCATTTCTGTACATCTTTGTGTCAGGTTAAAACAAGAAATATCCTTTTGCTTTTCAAGCTAGTGAACAACTTATCTCTCAGCTCATAAATCTAATCACCAGTGGAAGCTGGACAGAAGAATGCCCCTTTATAGGTGTGCTGGTGTCTAGGATATTCACACACACTCTCTCTTTGTGTGTACCTAATGACTGAGCAAGACTTAGCTTTCCAAAGGTGAGGGCTAATGACTCTCTTGTTCCCCATTTTTTTCCTCAGGGAGCAGACAGAGATCTTCCTCATTTCCTAGGGTTGCCCAGCCTAGTGTCCTCCTAAGAAGGCAAGAATCAGAAGCATGTTTTAGGATATTTCTTTCTCACATTTCCTCCTTTACTGGGCTTTGTGCTTTATTTTCCTTGCACTGGATTTACTCCAAATTCTTCATCGTCAGCACAGAGTTTTTACTTAAGCCTTACATCTGTTAAGAGAATTTATTTGTGTGCTGCAGACTGCTACCATGATTAATATTTCCCATCTTGGTGTGGACAGTTGATGCAAAACACAGGATAATATTTTCAAAACTGCACATTTCTAACTAAAATCATATTAGTCATCTTTTCTAGACAGAAATGAAGGGCCATGTCTGCACTCAAAGTGAGGTTACTTAAAAAGCAGACAAAAAATAGCATGTAGGTTTACAGCCTTTTCAGAGCTTGCATTGATATATATATATATAGCTCTAAAAAAAATTTCCAGGGTGTGGGGTTTTTTTCTTTTCTGGAAGAAAAGACAGATGTTGAAGTTCAAACATTAGCCACAGCACTAGTCATGTTTTCCAGGCTGGCTTCATAGATGAACTGTGGCTTCCAGTCTGTTCTATCTCTGGGATTCCTCTTCTACTACATCAGCATCTGGCCTTGTGATTTGAGACAGCTTTGTGATTAGTTTCCCTCTTTAAAATACATACACCATTAGCATTAAAAGGTGGTGACACATGTCAAACAAAGGAAAAAAAAAAAATCATTGTGGCTGTAAAATGCTGCCTCTGCTTCAATGGTTAAAGATGAAGTTTTAGTCCTGGGATGTTATAGAGCCCAGGCATAACTTATCCTTGTTTTTTTTTTTTTTTTTTTTTACATCTAACAACAATGAGTGACAAGCCAGGCCAAGCAGTGAGCTGGCAACATGGGAAGCAATGTCAAGCTTGGTGACATTTAGGGTGGCTACTGTGGCCCAGCCCTCCCTTTAGCAACACCTGAAAAATGTTACAGAGGTCAGAGAAGTGCAAGCAAATAATCATTCTTTCTACTTATAAATGATAAACGAGCCATATGTTCCTTAAAACTGAGTTTTGAGCAGGAAAATCATACTCGTAGTGAATTTGGTGAAGATAGGAATGTGACAAAATCAGCTGAAAGAAGGTGACTTCACAGAATTACAGACTTGATCACTTTTGATCCAGACTTCTGTGTTTATGAGCTGGAACCACCAAGTTGCAGGGGTTTTAATTCAGCCTTAGATCACTCGTACATCAAAAAAGCATTTAGGTCCTATATTTCCACTGCCTTTCTCAATTACTCATTTAAAATTGTGTTTCTTGGGTAATTTTATATGGCACCAGGGCTATTTAATGTCATGTCATTTCTTCTAGTTCTAACTGGTTGGTGTCAGAATTTCTTTGGTGTGCAGTTCCCTGTCCTCCAGGTATGATTAGCAGAGCTGCCAGAGCTGTGTCTCTACTGAAGTGGCTGTTCTGCACACCAAGTGTAAGGGCTCAAAGACCTGGAGTTCTGCATGACTTAGAAACAGCCTGAACTGGGTAAAATTCTAATATTCTAGGAATACAGGTGAAGAAACCTTCCTCTGCCAGGCAGATTAAATGCTTACATTTTAAATTATGGAAGAGGAAAGTATTAGCTTCCAAAGTTTTGCAATTCAGTTTAATTGCATTTTAGCATACTGTATCATTAAGTTAAATAATTGAGAGCCTTAGAGGTAGATTATTTTTTATTGGTTTAATTTTAAATTAATAATATATTAAATGAAATTACAAATTCTTGCATTCAACCTAGTTCAGGCTGATCCATAACCTAAAGTGGAAAGAGTAGCTTATGATTTAATGAGATTTTATATTCTACATTTTTAATTTAATTTTCAGTCCTGCATGTCTGTCACTTGTCTTCAAGCAGTATGTATTTGCAGTGGTATTGCAGTATTTGCAACTTAGAATCACAGAATTGGCTGGGTTGGAAGGGACCTCAGAGCTCATCAAGTCCAACCCTTGATCCACTCCCGCTGCAGTTCCCAGCCCATGGCACTGAGTGCCACATCCAGGCTCTTTTGAAATATCTCCAGGGATGGAGAATCCACCCCTTCCCTGGGCAGCCCATTCCAATGGCTGATCAGCCTCTCCATAAAGAAATTCTTTCTCATGTCCAACCTAAACCTCCCCTGGCACAACTTGAGACCTCTTGTGCCCTCTTGTCTTGCTGAGAGTTGCCTGGGAAAAGAGCCCAACCCCCCCCTGGCTCCAACCTCCTTTCAGGGAGTTGTAGAGAGTGATGAGGTCTCCCCTGAGCCTCCTCTTCTCCAGCCTCAACACCCCCAGCTCCCTCAGCCCTTCCTCACAGGACTTGTGCTGTATCCCTTCCCAGCCTCCTTGCTCTTCTCTGGACCTGCTCCAGCACCTCAATCTCCTTCCTGAGCTGAGCTGAGGGGCCCAGAACTGGACACAGGGCTCAAGCTGTGGCCTCCCCAGGGCTGAGCACAGGGGCAGAATCCCTTCCCTGGACCTGCTGGCCACGCTGTTCCTGATATCATAACTTCTACAGGATGAAAAGGGTCAGTGAACTCTGAGTACACACACCTAACACTACTTGTACTCCTTAGCAAGGAACACCCACTCCAAACCCTGTCATTCAGAGAGGGATGTCCAAAGCTACCTGCAAACACCCACAGAACTTGAGTCCCAAACACTAAATCTAGATATTTTCTTCAACAAGAATGCATGTGAATAAATCAATTAATAGTAACCAAGCTTAGTGTTCACAAACTCTCACATCACTGATGTTATGCAGTGTCTTCCTTCACTGTCACTGCTGCATTCTCAAAGGATCCCACGTACAGCAGGGACCTACTACTGTAGCCACTAATGTCTGCAAGAATTTCTTAACTTAAGACATCTCTGTAGCTGCAGTCATGGCAAAGTCTTTTGTATTGTGCTCCCCTGAGAGTGCCTCTTATTGGGATTCTTGGAAAATAAATCAGTGACTGTTTCAGCCCACGTTCTAGAGAGTGGATGACCTCTGTATCCCTTTGGATAGCTCTGTAGTGACTCACAAGTCTTGGCCAATCCTGGCTTTCTGGACATTTTTCCATTCCCTTTAATTTCAGAGCAGTGGTTTTTCTGCAGTTCAGCTGTCAGAACACAAGGGAATTTTATTTAGCATAAATTAGGTTTTCTCCTTATAGGACTCTTCATGTGGCAGTTTATTTTGTTTTTCCTGTTAGGAATTTCTGTTTTACACAGTGGCAAACTGAGGTACCTCCTGGCCATCCCCAGGCTGAGCACTGTCACCTTTGTCTGGCACTGCCTGGCTTGCTCCCATTTTCAGCCTTTTTTAGTTTATCAGTTTGCACAGGTTTTATTGTGGAAAAGAAATTTGGCCCTTCTCATGTGTGAAACTATTTGATCCCAAAATGCCTGTGTCACAGAGTGGGAAGGTAGCAATCTGACTGCAAAAAAGAGAACAGCCTGAGTAGTGTACACAGCCAGGACATGAGATTTTTAAGGGTAGAGAAAACTCCCAGGAATATAGTAGACATAAGATGGAGAGTTATTTCTCACATGTAATAACCAATAATAACCCTGAATGGAAAACCAGTTCCAGAAAATTATGGTTTATTTCATGTGCTACCTGAGTGCAGATAACAAGACAAAGCTGTGGGGCTGAGAACTGGAACAAACAGTTTCTCAGGCCAAGAGTTTCACAGGGAGAGCTGTTCCATGGGGGTTGTGGGGCCATCTCTACCAGATCTCTTTAACAAGAAAGCCACAGCATCAGCATTGCCTCTCCTTATTTTGGGGAGGAAATGAATTTCAGTATTATCCTTTTATGAGACTGCTTTGTCCCATCTATCCAATATCATGTTCCTGTTCAAAGCTTCCATAAACTCTCTTTCAGTATAAAATACTTCATAAGTTTCTTTAACAAAGCACATTATTTCTTGTAGAAACAGAATCTTGTGGTGGTTGATAATCTATGACAATTTATTTGTGTTTTTCAAAATTTTTGCATTTTATAACTTTCATACTTTGCCAGACAAATAAGAAAAATCATTAGTTGAGATTTAGAATCATAGGATCATTAAATCCAGGTTATTAAAGATATTTATCATCTTAAGATTTATATGAGATGCCTAAAGGCAGATTGTGAGGCCAACAAAATCCTGTTTGTTGAATGGTTTGGATTTTTTTTCCCTCTGGAAGGGTTTCTAATATAAGAAATATCAATTTTAGTTTTGTTCTGGTTTTGAACACAGCCTGAGTGCTGGTGTGTTATGTGTAGTTTTTAATATCATATTGTAACAGGACAGTTTATCAAGAGGTTTGATCAACTGGGCAAGAAGGAGCTTTTTTGCTGAAAAAAGTTGGACTTGAGTCTTTATCTAGAATCTTTATTCTGAAGGAGAGATTTATGAAGTAAGTAGAAGAAATATTTTGCAATTCCAATCTTATTCCTATAATATTTAAGACTCCATCAGAGTGTGAAATAGAAATAGAGGCACAGTCACTGATGGTTCATACTGCTGGAGTGGCTCAGACTCCATTTCTCTAAACAGTTTCCTGCCTCACATTGTTGAAGTTAAATCTGGCCCCCTTTTTTTTTGTTTTTTTTGTTTACCAGTTAAATATTTTAACACATTTAACAAATGTTTGCTATATAACTTCACTGAGTGACTCCAAGAGCACTGATGCCTTTCTGTATTTATGGTTCCTGCTGCATTCTGACAGCTCTCACTTCCATGGGGTGGGTGAAAGTCACTGATTTGGAGGACTGGAAAACAAAAACAGCTCTCAAGGGTGGCTACAAACAAATATCTGAACACTGTCTTAAAAATAAAAAGCTGTCTTTCATATCACAGCCAGCACTGAATTTCATGTGTCCTACTATTAAATGAGGCTTTTTATGCTAAATCCCATCCTGTTAAAATTTGCTATTTTTTAAACAGTAGAGGAACTCCAGTTACTTGATTTTTTTTTTTTTCTGAATTGGTTAATTTTTTGTAGCAAACCTATGCCTGCATGGTGTGTCTTAAGAATAAACAATGCTAAGAAAGCTCTTAAAAGATACAGCAACCTATTGTAGCAAGATTTTAATAAAAAAGGTGGCTTTACATCTGCAACCAATTAAATTTCTGAGATTACTTTGTGTGAGAGCCAAGAAATAGTGTTCACTTGTTAGCAAAAAAGAAGTCTCAGTGGCTGCTGTGAATCATCAAGGTTGTTAAGAGGCTAATTCATAAAGCAGGGGGGGTGAGATGGAGATGAAAAGGTTTTGCCAGGCTCTGTAGGAGCTCTTCCACAAGCAGTTAGAAGGAGAAACTTTCTGCACCATAGTGCAACTTTATGTCAGCTGGAGGTTTGCTGTAGGTGAGTTGTAGCCTTCACCTACAGCTTGAAGAAACAATCCTTGAATTTGCTGCCTCTGGGCTCCTGAGTATTCCAAATCTTAAAGAAATCATCAAAGTGAAGCAACAGTCAAGTAGAGGAGTTGAACTCTTTTTGTTTTGAGAAGTGATTAAACCAGCTTCATTGCTGATGTACTTTGCTGGCCTTAAAAACAAACAAACAAAAGACAAAACCAACACCTGAACACCTATCCACATTTTTAGATATTTACCTTAATAAAGTTCATTTCTGACAGAATGAGGATCTGCAGTTTCAAACCTCAGCTGCATAATTTTTTTTCAGAGAGAGAGATAGACTGATGGATCTGAGTAACCAGAGCAATAAGAAATTTTCTAAAACCTTTCCTTTAATCTTGCTGCAATAGCCATAAAGAGCTTTTCTGAAAGATTCTGCCTTTTTGTGGCATTTCCATTTATATGGACCACTTGGCAAACAATACCAAATCCCTTAGATTTCAGAAATCTAGAGGAATGTGGGTGATGTTGCCACCAACATGTTAAGATGTTATAACTGAAAATATCAATTCTGTCCTTCTCTGTCTTTATTCTGAACCAACAGAAGGTTAGAAATGGGCAGTTTTTCAGGTCTCCTGTTTGTCAGACTTTGAAGCTTATTTTATAAAGTAGGGGTAAAAGTTTAGGGAAAATGCCAGCTATAGTTTTGGATGTTTTTTAGAAAGTGAAAGAAGGATTAAAACTTTAGGACTTCAGCTGTGAGAAAGGACAGTATGGAAATTTGAACTGTAGCACTGGATTTCTTTTTCTCCATAGGCTTTTACATATGTGGAAGTATTTGTGGAAACATACTGATAATAAATAGTACTGAGCCTTTAATTTTCAAGATTTTTTTTTTCTGCTGGAGTCATAAAAGAATAGGATTTCTTGTGGTGGATAAGATACCACTCCAATTTTTAAAATTTATTTTGAAGATCTCTCAAATTTTTTTCCCACCCCCCTCTTCCCCATGGTAGTCAGCTCTGACCCAGAGATCCTAATCCAGCTGCTATGGCACTGTGGGATCATACAGTGTAACAAATTATAGCCACGGGGATAAAATATGTAAACTTCTTCCTTACTCTGCATTAAAACTGACTGGAGATGTCAGTTACCACTGTTTAACAGAGTGGTTTTACAACAAGGACAGGTTCCCCCAGGCACTGGGTTAGACAGGCTTTTTCTTTACTCAAAATCCTGCAAGGGCTTGTTAAATCATTGAGCTTTGGTTTTGTGCGTTTTGGGCTTTTTTTCTCATTAAAGTTTTTGGAAATAGAGGCTCTTGCAGGACAACACCTGAAGCTTGTGAATCTGGGGGGTGTGACACACAAAAAGAAACCCCCCAGATTAATTCACCATGCCTCTGGGTATTCTGAAAGAACACTGAGGAATCAGTGGTAAAAATGGTATATGATCCATAGGTAGTAACAGTTGTTTTGGATATGCCAACGTTGAGCAGATTTTTGAAATAATGATGTAAAAACCCTCTTTTGTTTGAACTTCTGTGTAGCATTGCTGAGCTGCATTACCTAATGTACATTATTTTCCAAGTGGGATATTCTGGCTCAAACTGACACAGCTGCTTATATACAATTTTGTAGGTTATAAAGAGACAACTGGACATTTTACATGAGCAGTATCTGAGAATGGTTGTGTTTTATTCATTCTGAAAGCAGTAAAGCTTGCACAAATTGTTTGCATTAGCCTTTGAAGTCTGTCTTCTTAACATCTTGAATTCTGTGGCTTTTTGGCTTGGTGACAAAGATGCTATCTTGAATGATAAAAGAATGGTAGCAACTACACTTGAGTCCAGCTGCCATGAGGAATCCAGGTTTTGATGTATGGTCCTTATGGCTTCCACAGAAACTGTAGTTTAAAATTAATAAGAATGAAGGAGTCTCATTTGTAACATCACTGAGGGAGGACTATGGAGCTTGAAACTTGTGCCTGCTACAAAGTTGGTAGAGATGGACTCTTATGAATTAGTTCTATATTTATTCTACAGAAAATTCCAAACTTATTGCTCATGAAATTTGAATTCACATTCTTTTATTCCTCTCTCCCTCACTCTGGAGTTGTAACCAACTTAAAGCACTGCAGAAAGTCACTGTGGGATGGATGTTTTTCCATGCTGCACAGATGTGTGGTTTCTTTCCTTAGCTGTGATTCTCATCAGGTAGTTTGGACTCTTTACTAAGTTTTGTAGCAGAGGTAAAAAGGGAAAAGGCTTTTGAAAAGGCAGGCATCTGAGTTTTAGACCAAATAATAAATGGGAAAGAGGAGAACAATTTTCTTTTCTTTTTTTAAAAAGGATTTTTTCACTTAACCATATTTGTTAGGCCATTGCCTAACATCGTTTTGCATTCTCTAACACAGTAATTCATGGGAAAATCCTTTAAAATGCTCTAGAAATCAAATTTGATTTGGGGAAATTTTATTCATAGAAATGATGGGCTTGGATTTTTTTGGGGGGAAATAGATTACTTTTGTTTCCAAAGCACTTCTGAAATTCCACTGGGTTGTATGAGGCAGCTTTTCACAGCTGTAGGGTGAGGAATTCCTGTTCAAATTCAGCTGGAGTTGAACACTGAACTCCTTTGCTATGAACACTTCCCAGAGAAGTTGTGGGTATTGGGAAGGGGCTGTGTGGTTCCCTGCCTGCTTGTGCAGTGACTGCCCCACCAGGAATGCAGCTTTGTTTGTGGCTTCTAAAAGCATTCCAGATGAGAATGTGTAAGGAATTGGGAGATGAAGGATCTAGAAAAATTCAGAGAACTGCAGATGGCACCCAGTATAAAGGAACTTGTAAGGAGAGGCATAGAAAAACATACTAAACCCAACAACAAAGTGGCTCCAAACTGCCTGAAACGCTGACATGATTGCTCTGTACTTTTACTAAAGAAAGAAATACAACCCCTCTCACCAAACACCCTCAGATCTGAAGTTCTGCAGTGTTGCAAAACCATGTTATGCTGTTTTTTAATGTGAATCTGAATGCTCACAGTGGCCAAATTTTGTCTTCCCCCATGCCAGACCTTTAATAAACTTACAAGTAAACAAAATACACTTCCTAAAAGGCACAAAAGCTCTTTTTTGATTGAGTTAAAAAAGCAACGAATTTGCCTGAAATGAGGGTTCCAGTTTCAATGGTTTTGAACAAGAAACAACTTATTTCTCTGAACATCTCTGGAAAAGTGAAATTCAATAGATACTTAAAACTATATTTTTTGAGGGTGGAAAAGTTTAATAAATACTCCACCCCTGGTAGGAAGAGGAGGTTGCATCCTGCCAAATGAGAAACACGGAGACCACAGAGGGAAACACAGTGGCAAACAGTGCCAAGGAAGCAGTGCTTCCCCCACCCCACTGCTTGACAGGGCAATGGGAACTGCTGTAGCCTTGTAATACTTTGTCCTGTGTGAAATTTGCTGACAACCAACCTTACAGCCACCAGAAGAAAGAGTTTAAAAGAGTTTGAAAAAAGAGTGTTTTGTAAAATTACTTCAGTTCCCTGCTTATATAGGAGGTCTCAGCAATTTAACCCTGGGAGCTGAACTGCAGATTATGTGCCTTTGATGTCAGGTGTTGAAAACCCATCTGGGCTCTCCTCCCAGTTTGCTCTGAGGCCTGGCACGTGTTTCCAGGTATCCTCTGGAGATGAGTAAAAAGGTCACCTTTCCCTCAGCTGCATGGAGCATGGCTCTGGTATGCCAGACAAAGACCTAACTGTGTGTTATGTAGTGGGAATTACAGGGAAGGAAATGAATCCTGTGGATGTGACTCCCCTTCTGCTGGCTCTCAGCAGCAGGTCCAGGTTGCTGCTGTGCAGAAGCTCTCCAGCTGTTACCACTTTGCAGAAGCATCAGGCTGGAGGTCTTAGGGCCTGGTGGAGGGGAAGCTTCAAGGTTTTCTCAGGTCTGGAGCTCTGCTTTACAAAACCAGTAGGAAAAGTCAGTCATCTAGGATCAAGTGAAAGAAGTAATCAAGGAACTGTAACAAGATCAACAAAAAGGTGCAGCATCTGCCTGCCTGGTCCTCTCTTGCCTCTCCTCACTTCCCCTTCTGAACTCCTGGAAGCAGGCAGTGCTTTTGGGTTTTGTTCAGTTTGTGCAATTGCTGCACTGCTTCTCATGTTCTGATGACCTCACCAAGGAAAAAAAAAAAACCACAAAAAATAACTGCTAGAAATGAAGAAGCTCAATTGCTTCCACTCAAGAGTGGAGTGTAAAGGTGAAGACTAGAAAGGATTTTCAGAATTTCCATCCTGACCCCTTTATGCTTTATCTGAAACTGTATCTGACTTCTCCTTCAGCAGTTTGGGCAGCACCTGACTTAGGAGACGTGCACTTCTCATCTAAAGCTGTGCTGCAGTAGTGAGCTTGTAGGACAGGATTTGCTTTTGTGGTGCAATTATAAAAAAAGCACTGTCTGGAAGCAATTTTAAGAGTCCCTGAAACATGTTCTGGACTCTATAAAGGCTTTCTGATTTGGGAAGTATTTTCTGTTCCATCAGGCTTAACCCCTTGGTAGCTGTAGGCGTGCAGCACTTGACATTCTGTGTACAGTGATGTGAACTAACAGTGTATTTGTCAAGTAGGACATAAGGGTAAGAAATAATATAGTCAGAGATACTGGTGTTCCAGGAATGGGAGGAAAAATTATAGGATCTAAGTAGCATACTGCAGGTTAGAATTCCTAAATGTATTTTTTTAATTGCTGCTATATATACTGTATGTATATATGTATAGCTAGAACTGGAACCTAAAGTATGGACTTCATGCTTTAGACACATTTTTCATGAGTATTGAACCGGATTTGCAGTCTACAAAATATTTATATTTAAATGGTTAGCATTTTCAAGAGGAAATTTTCTTTCTAGAAAGCTTTTGTGTAAGTTGAAAATGTCTTGCTGATTTTACATCACCACATGTACAAAACCAACATGACAGATCTCTTGTTTTGGAAAAAGAAAAGTGACCTGGAGAAAATTGCCACAGTTTGTGAAAAGGTATTTTCTATTTTCTAGATTCAAAGTGTTTTGGTTTGGTTTTTCCCTTCCTTTCCATTGGGAAAGAAGTGATACATCTCTCAGTGATTCGTTTCACCAGCTCAAGGGGTTTTACAGACTTTGTGGAGCAGAAGGGTCACCTAACAGAGATGTGTAGAGCAGCATTTGTGAGCAGCTTGTGGCCAGCTCTAGCTGCAAACTTCCTTCTGTGCCCAGGGATCATAGAATCATAGAACTGGCTGGGTTGGAAGGGACCTCAGAGCTCATCAAGTCCAACCCTTGATCCACTCCCGCTGCAGTTCCCAGCCCATGGCACTGAGTGCCACATCCAGGCTCTTTTGAAATATCTCCAGGGATGGAGAATCCACCCCTTCCCTGGGCAGCCCATTCCAATGTCTGATCACCCTCTCCAGAAAGAAATTCTTTCTAATGTCCAACCTAAACCTCCCCTGGCACAACTTGAGACCTCTTGTGCCCTCTTGTCTTGCTGAGAGTTGCCTGGGAAAAGAGCCCAACCCCCCCTGGCTCCAACCTCCTTTCAGGGAGTTGGAGAGAGTGATGAGGTCTCCCCTGAGCCTCCTCTTCTCCAGCCTCAACACCCCCAGCTCCCTCAGCCCTTCCTCACAGGACTTGTGCTGGATCCCTTCCCAGCCTCCTTGCTCTTCTCTGGACCTGCTCCAGGACCTCAGCCTCCTTCCTGAACTGAGGGGCCCAAATGTAGATGCCCCCTCTTGTAACAAGACTGAAAGTACTGGATGCCTTCTTCAATGCTTTGGTTTCTAAATTGCATTTTTAATCCAAACAAAAGATGCACCTTGCTTGGAGTAGCCAAGGAGATCATTCTTAGCTACATGTGGTCAGACCTGCTCCAGAACTTATTGAAACTACTTGCCTTGTAGTTTTTTAAGAAAGGCAAAGTGTTGGGTGTGTGGATTGTGCCAGCTGAGGAGATGATTGGTGATGGCTCAGGTGCCTCTGATGTTTTGGGGACATCCCCAGCACTTGTCCCAAGCCAAGTCCCTTGTCCTTGCAGTCACTGAGCTGCGGCTTGTTTCTCCTTTCAGGTATATCTTGGATTTAAATGGACAACACCTGCTATTCCTTTTTCTTCATCCCTATATTCAGGTCATGAATTGCAGAGCTGCTTCACTGAGAGGAGGATTGCAGGCAGCTGGGGTGGGGAAGGGAAGGCAGCTGCAGGCAGAGCAAGCACTGTGGGTGTGGGGATGGCTCCCACTGCTGGATAATCCCCTTGGAGGGGGAAATCTTTCTTCTTTGAGGCTTTGGCTGCCCATGTCATTGGATAGATTGTCTTCAGCCTGAAAAGCAGAAGGCAGAAACCTTATATATGAGCAGGAAAACATTCACTTCTGGAGGAATGTACCTTAATTTATTTCACAACCTCTGCTCAGCAGCAAAGGGAGAAAGCGGGTGCTTTCTAACACCCACTCCTGACATGCCTTTTGTTGCAATCTGAGAAACTCGTATAATAACCATTTACTGTGCAGCAGGTTTCCATGTGAACTGGAAGAATAACTCAGCTTTACCCTTACAGCTATTACTTTAATCCAGTTTCAAAGCTGAGTGGCATAAAGGTCTATGTTTAGTCTCCCATGAGTAAGAAATAAGCTCACTAGTCTTACTGCAAGCTCTCATCTTTTCCAAATAATCCTGAGTGAAGCAAAAGATGTACTTGAGCAGTGGAAATGACAAGAGCTTATGCTGTGTGTTGGCTGTGACCTGAATTTGCAGAGGAGTCATCTGGGCACACACATAGAGCTGAACATCCCTTCACGTGCCCATGGTAAAGCAGGATCCCAGAAGGAATCAATATCCCCAGGGTCCATGCTGCCTGTCTAGAGGGATGTGTCTAACCCTACAGGAGTAAAGGCTAAGGAGTGAAGTTCTAAGTGCATTCCTTTCATGAAATGTGCCCTGTGATATTTACTAACTACTCCTTTTTATTTGCACACCACTAAAGCATCTCGGTGGGCTGTATTTAATTAGAATTTTTTTTCTTGCCAATATTGAACCAGTGATTTTTGATCTTTTTGGTCCTGGTTTATTTTGACTCAGTAACTACATTTAGGTGTAGTTTATGCACTTTAGAATTAAAATTCTCTAGAAGTTAAAAGAAACAATAATTCTCTAGGATATTATTTATTTGAAGGTAGTAATGAGATTTGCTATATGGTTGTGAAAAGGTTTTTAAATGATTGGAATCACAACTGTCTTGATAGTTCTGGAACAAAACTGGGATATTTATCTGTCATCTTAGAGAGGTGGGAGTTTTACACATACCTCCTTTGGGTACAAATAAGTCTGCAGAGACCAAAGCAGATGAAAATCAGTTTAATGTTCTTTAATACCTTTGGTGTCTGATGCTCAAGTTCTCCAGCTGTTTTCCAGAAGAGGAGGGCTGCTAACTGCAGAGCCCTGGCCAGATTCCAGCAGAGAACTCCATCTGCAGAACTCCCTCCCACGGTGAGAGATGGGTAACACTCCTGCCTAAATAAAGCATCCACCCAGATCCTTCAGGATCTCCCCTGGGTGTGTGTGGGCAGTATGCACAGGTTCAGTGACTTCATGGCTGTATCTAAGCTTTATGGTGACAGCACAGCAGCTTTTTGTTTGTTACATCATGACATGGATATTTACCCCCCAAAAAACATTCTGAAGTGTTGAATTATTTTTTTTTCCTCCTTATCTTAGAGTGGGCCTCTCCTTAGAACTCGATGGGGAGTTGGCTGTATACATGCCTGAGGGATAATGGGTCAATAGATATTTTGGTGTTGGAGAAAAATTGTACTCTCTCTCAAGTTCAATATTGAAGAGGAATTTTTAAATTTTTTTTTTTTTTTGAAGCACTGTATAGAAATATCCACTGCATTATGAAATATTTGACTTTTATGAGCTGTCAAACTCTTTGAGAGAAAGCAGAGAAGTCCTGGCATCTCTAAGCCTGAGGGTACTGAAAGGGGAGGGAAGCTTCTCTCTCCATCCAAGACTGGGATTTTGGTTTTGCAGCAGACTCTTACCTTTGAAGACGTGCTTTAAAGAAGCAGTCCTTGTCATTTTACCTACATAAAATTTTATATTACTGATTCTCATGCAAAACCCAAGGTGTGTGTCTCCAGCAGGCTGTGCCTGAGCATCTTCTTCAGTGCTGAATCTTCGCTTCACTTTGCTGCCTCTAAACTGGTTCCTTAGACCAGGGGAGAATAAGAAGCTATACAACAGCCCTCCAGGAAATCTTTATGATTTTCAGAAAGTTCTCCAATGATGTTTTTCTCAGTGAAAGGAGAGAAAGGGGCCTACTGTGACACAGGCACCTGGGCTGAAAGGCACTTGCAGAGGGCTGTGTGAGCCATTTTTAGTCCAACATGATGAGTATCCTGGGCCAACCTTTTCATGTTTGATGGCTGCTACACAAAGCAGAGAATTTAACCCAGTTAGTCCTGAACATTTGGTGTTAGGTATATGGTGCCTTCAGGCATTTTCTGATACACAAATAAATAACAACCATGAAATAAATTTAATGCTGAAAGTATATTTGAGGTTACTGCTCAGAAGTCTGTTTCTGCTGTAGTAGGACTCTAACAGAATTACAGAACAAATACCTGGTATTCCTACAGTTTTTGCCCAAACTGAATATAAGTGAGGGAAAAATAAAGTTCTTAAACTTTAATTTCTAATAGATATTGGTTTCTCATTTTTGGAAAGTTTAAGGAAGCAATCACTCTTTAGAAGCCATGTTTGTGAACAGATATCTTTGGCAAAAATATGTCTTGTGCAGCTGTATGTTGATATTCTCATTCTGTTGTGAAACTGGGCAAAGAATAACTGATGATGATTTAAAATTCCCTTAATAATAAACCAGTTATTCAGTCTGTATTTTTGCACCCTGGCCCCAGATTTGTTTGAAATCACCATCAGACCCCTGCAGAATGCAATCATTGACAAACTCTTTCCAGTTGGCTTGGAAATGGGCTGGTTTGAAACCTGGGCACCTCAGATTGAAGCAGGATTTATGGCTTTCCCAGTGACAGGATTTCACCCTTGGATTATGCTGTGAGCTCCCACTCAAGAGATGTCTGAAAGCTTCACTAATTTCTTTTTATGTCTTGGGAAATAAGAAGTCATTTCAGGCTTATGTCAGAATCCATCTAAGTGGGTATGGAAGCAGGCAAGTTCCCAAATCACTTTAAATTAAAAATCAGATAGTTTGTGTTCCCTGTGAGCTGCCTCCACGTCTCAGTATCCAAATATAGCTTTAAAATATGTGGCCGCAAGGAAGGATTAGTACCATCCTATGATAAATATGATTAAATAGAATAATCTATTTGAAGTTCCTCTGGAACTTGCCACTCCTGTATTTGTACACCTTTAGCTTCTTCTGAAGTAAAGTGAATAAAATGAATTTTTCTTGAGATTTGTATTTGCAAGCTGCTTTTCTAAGAACCAAAGACTCTTCGATGGATTTGGAAAAAGAAAAAGGATTCTGTGCCTTTTTCTGTATTTTATCATATCACCAATAAATAAATATAAATAATATAAAGATAAATAAAAATATATAAATATAATTAAATATAAATATATAAGTAATATAAATAAAAAATAAAATATTACAGCATTTCATCAACAAACCTGAAGAAAGTCAGTGCTATAATGCCATTGAAGAACAGGCAATTAGATGAACAGTTTATATTTTCATTAGTAGAGTAAAATATGAGGAAAATAAGTGGGAAGAGTACATAGGTTGATTTTACACTGGCAGTATAATAGCAAAATGATTGAGGATTAAAGGGATTTTCTCAAGATGGGTAGGCCTCAGATTTTTATTTTTTTAAATCAGATGTAATATTTGTGAAGTATGTCAGGTTGATAATGCTAAAAAATAAAATTTATCTGTGTTGAGAACAGACTTGGTACAGACAGGTGTAGATCATGCTGCTAATTTACTCATCCTAATTTAGAAAGACAACTTTAAAGCATGTTTCAGCCCCCAGGGCATCTTTTGATGGATAGTTATGACAGTTTATGTACTAATGACACTTGTTCTCTAGAAAATAATTTTGAAAACATAGATCACCTATGTAGTCATCCTGCAGTTTAACTTGCAGTCTTTGTTGGAGTGGGTTACATTTGGATTAGAAGCCTAAATTAGAAGCAATAAATTCACATTTCATTATCAGATCTCTGAATCCTCTTGTCTCCCTAAAGTTGCTTTAAGGACAAGAACATCCCTGTTGTTCTCATTGTGCCCAGTGTATGAAATTCAAAATCTGGTCTCCCCATCTAAGGTTTTGGTTATCACAGAATGAAAATCCTTTGCTATTTGAAGCAGGCAGAGTTGTTCCTTCACGTGTCACTTTTTTCTTCTGAGGAATTACAGACAAATTGTGCAATATTTGCTGTATAATTTTACTATCATCTCCTACATTACTTCATGGTCGAGTTGCAGTTGTGGGTATGTTGGTGATGCAAGTTTAGAATGATCTATATTTAGTGCAGTGGTTTTGAGAATAGCATTGCTCAAACTTTTTTTTTTTTTTGGCATATTTCTCTCTGGAAAGGCAGAGCTTGAAGCAGGACTGGGCTCTGGAACAGGACTGTGCAGAAGTCAGAGGTTGCTGAATGGAAGTTTCATTCTTAGCTCCATCCAATGGCAACAGGTCTGTGAGTTCTGGAGGCACAGCTGTATTTTTTTAAGCAATGCAGAACATTTGTAGAGGACCAAATATAAAGATTTTAGTGCCACTGATTATACTGGCAGGGAGGTCCTATTAGTACCTTAATTAAGATCCATTCTTAGTCTTCTCCTTAAATGTTTTTTAGGCTCAAACCAGAAATAAAAAGTGGTTCAAAGCCCTGTTAAATGACTTCTGCATTCTCTTGAGTCACATCCTGCCTTTTTCCTAAGGAGAATGAACATGAGAGGCAGTAGATTTTATGCCAGCAATTGTATGTTTAATGTGAAACATTTGGCTGCAGCAGACCTCATTTTCTTGCTCATGCTGATTTTGCAGATTGGGAACTCCAGTTATTTCACTGGCACTGGTAATATTTCATCTTGGACACCAAAGCTGTGTTCATACAGGGTAAACCACCACCTTCCAAATGCAGTAACAGTGCATTTGGGAAAAAGAAGAGTTTTTCATTATCTGCTCTAGGCAAAGTTATCCATAATTTTTGCACTAGACTCTTTATGGTAGCTGAGCAGGATGGTATGAATCCCTTAATGTCTGATTATAGGAGGTTGTTATCAAAAAACAGATAAAAACAAATAATGATGGGGATTGGTAGCAAGTCACAACAGTAACTGTGAGGTTCTGCAGGAGCTAGACAGACAGAAATAAAATTTAAAGGTATATATTTCTGTGTCTGTGCATATTGTTCTGCAAACAGCTTTTTTCTTTTTCTCTTTTTTTTTTTTCTTTTTTCTTCTTTTCTTTTTTACTTTTTCCTTTTCTTTTTCCCTTTCCTTTTTTCTTTTTCTTTCTTTCTTTTTTTCTTTCTTTCCTTTTTTCTTTTTTCTTTTTTTTTTTTTTTTTTTTTTTTTTGCTGAGACACTGCTAACAGTTTTTCTGTCATTAACCAGTCTAAAATGTTGCTTTGCAAGATGACTTTTAGGTAAACTCCTGAATGATTCCATGACTGCCTTGATATTTCAGTTAGCTTTTTTTCCATGGAACACAATGTTATTAACAGCCAAGAAAATAATGAGAGAACATTCTAACACAAATGTCTTATTCAAAGGGAGAAATAGAAATGGAAAATCATAATGCAGCAGCAATCTGTAAAGTGGTAGGTGGCTTGTTTATGGTAGAACCATCCTGATGAATTTAGGCTTCCAAGGAAAGAAAGATGGGAATAAGTGCTGTTTTAGGGAATTTGTTGAGAGGTGCCTTTTCTTAAAGGTCAAGGGATCCTTCCTTATTTTAGGAAAATTGCTGATTGCTCAGAAAAGTCTGTTCAGCACAGGGCAGCTATGACTGCTCTGCTTCCCTTCTTGCTGCAGGACAATGCTCTCCACCTCCTCCAGAGAAGGGGTCTGTGCCCCACTGGATGTTCCAAATCTCACCTTCAAGTCAGTGTAATCTTCAGATTTTGGTCACCTGAATGATTATTTTATCTGTTCCTATTACTATTTTATCAACAGCATGTAGTTTAGTCATAAATTATATGACACATATATGACACCCATAATTTTTTATTGTCCCACTGATGAAATTTAGTTATAAACCACACTGAAAGGAGTGAAGTGAGGAGGTTCATAGGTCTCATAGTAGTTACAGAAAAGTTTGAAACAAATGTTAGGCTTCTACAGGACCCCAATCATGGAACCATGGAATGGTTTGGGTTGGAAGGGACCTTAAAGGTCATCGAGATCCAATCTCCCACTGGGCCAGGCTGCACTTAAAGGAAAACAAAAAGACTGGAATTCAGAATAATTAATCTGTCTCATAGTTAAAAATATTTAATCTAATATTACAAATAAGCTGGTGCATAAATACCATGGTTGCCTGTGATAGTTTTGAACGTCCATTTAATTTTCTTTTTAAAACTTGTATGAGGTTTGTGTTTTGCCTGTGTTTTCTCAGCAAAGGTATTTTACTAATTAGGCTGTGAAGTGTCACCACCACACCCAGTTTAAAACATTGCATGTATTTTTTCAGTCAAGCAGCATGCCAAAGTACCTATTCCAATTTCTTCTTTTTTTGATTAGGTCTTAGAAATTCTCATTTTTAAGACAGAAAGCAAATTTCATGAATCACCAGTTACACTGATTCTTGGAAACGTATTAAAAAGGTAGGGAAAAAATGAAGGAGCTTTGTCTCCCCAGGACATTGGAAAGAAAGGGCTATTTTTTTATAAAGCTTTATGCCTTTATAATTGGGGCCACTTTCAAAATATAGTTCTTCATCCCTTGTCTGTTTCTTTTTCAATTCCTTCACTCGGACATAGTTGTGGAGAAGCATAACCACCCTGAAATACCAGACTGCTTGGGCAGGAACATAAATGATGACAGATGCAACTATTTTGGGGGAATGAAAACTGCTAATCCATGTCATTGTAAAAACATATGGAACTCAATAATGGATTTATTTACTTTTCTTTTCTTGTACACTGAGATGAATATGTCTAATTGTTCACTTGTGATTGTCTCTGAGCTTAATTTCAGGGACTCAGCACTTCTTAGGAATCTGTGCTACCCCCTAAATAGAGCACTTAAATCTGAGCTGTGGAGTCAGTTTTGCTGTGTCTGTCTCAAATAGGGTTGCAATTAGAAATAAAATGTTTCCTGAGGCAGAAAGGATATCTGTATGACCCAGGTGAGCTCTCTTGGTCTTATTTTCTGCAATGGCAACCAAGAAGCATCATTACATAATTTACAGCTGCTCAACAATATCTTATTCTGCACCAGAGGTAGGATCTTGATTGAATGGGAAATCTGGGCACAGAAAAGGACTGACTGCTGGTTACCATCCCCCAGTTGCTCTGTAGAGCTACTGTTTTGTTAGGAAAGGAATATTGAGGTGTTGGTGAATTACTGTAAATTTCCATATGACTTGCCTCAGGTTCTGCAGTTGGCACAAGGTAGTTTCTAGCTGCTTTTTTCCCTTCTCTCAGTTTCAAACTCTCATTTGATATTACTTCAAGACTGGACTAAATGAAGGATGTTTATTATTAGACTATGAGTGTATAGCAGAGTTTTCAATGTGTCCTTTTGGAATTTTATTTTGTTGAGTGAGCTAAAATACACATTTGTAAAATTATTTTTAAAATAAATAAAGGGAAAACCAGATTCATTTCCTCCACTCATCTTTGCTATGCCAAATTTGAAGATAAGAAAGGAACAGACTCTGAGTGGAAGGCCTAACACCTGAACAGGTCTGTTGCTTTGTAGCTCTGTTTTTACAGTTTCCTTTCCAGTGTAGATGGCAATTCAAGCTTTTTTTTTTTTTTTTTCAATTTTTTTACTGCTTTAACAGTGTCTGAGTATATACCTTCCTTTTCTTCCATTTGCAAAGCAGACATGACAGTGGAAAAAAATCTAAGCAGTAGGAAAGAAGCATGGGTCACACTGGCATTAGGTCAGTTATTTCTAGTTAAAGACAACAAAACCAACAAACTAAGAAACCCACCTTTGCAAATAGCCTGCTTCATGTAGAAAGCTCAATGCTTTAACTCATCATTCTTGTGTTTTCCTTGGATGACTTTTTTTGGTCTTTAAACACAACTAATAGCTTTGGGAAACATCATCAGATGCTTTGCAGCCAGCTCTTGAGTTTTTCATCCCCAGACCCTCCCAGCTCCTTTGCAGTCTGTTTTCATTTGTTTAATTGCTCTTTAGTGGCAGCTCCACATACCTACTCTGTTAGTTTCCAACCCTTGCAGCTGGATTATAGCTGTTTGCTAGAAACATTAGTAATGCTTAGGTGCCCTCAATTTGGATGCAATTAGAAAATATTTTATCATATATATTTCCTTATTTTGTAAGCAGGATGCCTTCAAACTATTCAACCATATACCTACTAATTTGTGCTGCTGTTCCTTAAGGGCTCTGAACTTCTTGCCAGCCTGTGAGTGCCTGGTAGCTGTTAGTGGTTCACATAGCTTCATGAACTCCAGAAACATGTACAGAGATTTGAATGAAGTGTCTTTGCTGTTCTGCTAATGAAAGTTCAGAACTCTGTGGGCTTGGGGCATTTCTTTGGTACAACATCTGGAAATTCTGATTTTCATTTTGCCTGTGCAGAGGGAATTCAACTTTCTGTCTGACTAGAAATTTACAGCGGTGGTGGATATTTTCTCTTTGATTTATTGGTTCCAGCCTGTTGCTGGAGCAATATGATCTTTTAAACTGAGCTTTAAATTTTTAAGCCTGAGCTTTAAATGCTACCTACTAGGGTTATACTGACATCTCCAAGTTGAACAAAGCACTTAGAGGTGGATGCTTCTTAAAAATCCAGCAAGGTGAGATTGATCAGTTCAGGTTGTGGCTTGAAATCAACTGAATTCCTGAAGAAGAGGGCAAATTAATTGGAAAGCTCTTCTGTCTGCAGAGTGCTAGCATGAAAGGTGAGGCTCAGAAATTCAGAGTTAGCAGGAAATGGGGAGTCTGGGTGCACTGTCTATATCTCAGAGAGATACTGACACTTGAGTCTCCCTCTTCTTGGGGAATCACACTTCACATAAATGATTTTTAAAGTTTTAAACAGATAAATCCTCAAACGATCAACTCAGTGATTTTAAAAATGTGCCCTAATTTTTTTTTCTTAATGCTGTGCAAAAAAAACATACAGTTAGTGACCTGCCAAAGTGTCATGAACCCACAGGATAACCCAAAATAAAATCCTGGTGTTCTGATACTGAGTGCCCTGTTCCTTTTACTGTGATGATACAGAGATGTTTGCACTGCAAAATCACCAGTAGCTGAACTAAGAGAAGCTTTTATTTCTATCTTCATTTCTTCAGTTCTCATTTATTACTACATTTAATGCCTGCAGTTTAATGACTGCATTAATTACTACATTTAATTATCACATTATTGTTCATAGCTAGTTCCTGGGAAAAAGTTGCAAGAACTAGAAATAATGTTTTTCACCTTTTGAACTCCATCCTTCTTGGTGTCCTGATGTGATCTGTGAGATATTAATTTTTAAACTGGTTGTTCCTAAGTTAGTGAGAATAGTCATAAAAAATGTAGCAGGGTTCAGCTTATCAGCTGCTCTGCTTCAATCAGAGGATCAACCTGCTGCCTGCCATGGAAGCAAAATCTGTGATCACTTTGATTCTGCTGTTGGATGGCACTCAGATGATTCCTTTTATTACATTTGACTGCAAATGTGGAAAGTCTTCTACACAGGGGGGAAGAAATTCCATCAGGTGATCAAATTTCTCCAGTCTGCATATCTTAGACAAAGTTTTTGGTGGAATCATAATTTCATATCATAGTCAGTGATGGGTATAAATTATATTAATTTTAGGATCAGAACCTTTAGAGCTGCAGAAAAGCTGAAATTGGCTTTCCAGATTTAAAATAAGGCAGATTGAAGTGACTTAAGAACAACTGATAGTATCAGGGAAGAGGAGGATGATCTATTGAAAAATGTTTTAAAACCAGTACAAATACCATAATAGTAAATAAGTAGTATGTGCATTAAAAATCCATCATGTACTTCTCAAGAAAGAGAAATTACTTCTGTTCTTACTGAATGATCTGACATAGCACAGCAGGACAGATTCAGTGTGCAAAGAGCATTGCACAATCACTGTGCTTTGTGATGATGGACAGATCATGAATGGACATGATCATGATGGACAGATAGATTTTGGTTTTTTGCCTGGAAATGCCTTCAATATAATCACTTCCTCTGTACGTGCCATTCAGGTGTCATGTCTGGCAAAGAGACAAAAAGAAAAAGTGTAATCCTTCAGGGCAGAATCATTCATCACTGGTTTTAAAGAGCAAGGATATGATGAAATTGCATTTCTCCTTCCACGTTAGGACATCAAGTATAATGAGGTAAAGTGGAGGGCTGCCTGAAAGAGATCTGTTTTACTGATAGTGACTGAAAACCATTCAGTGGGAAACTGAATGTGGAAAGACTTTCAAAGTGAAAAGAAAGTTGCTTGTTTTATACAGTTCCTCAACCTGTGGGTTCCCTGCTCTCCAGAGAGCATCCACAGAACTTTGCAATGCAGGAAATGATGCAGAAATTCACTACTGGGGAAGTTTTGTGATCAGAGAGAAGCAGTAAAAACTCAAAGGCTGTAGAATGCAAATAAAATTTGAACAAGCAGACAAATTTTCTAGCATGGTCTGCATGTTTCCACTTTATTAAAGGCAAATTTTCTATTTGCCTGTTTGGTCTTTTCTGGAAATGAGAATTTTCACTTAATATGGGAACTAGTTTTTTTACGGAAACTTTTTGCTCTCTGTATTTGCACTGAGTGATACTTCAGGTAAACCCACAGAAATTTTGTGTATGAAGTTTGACTTCTCTTCTGCTTTTCTGCCAGCAGCCTACAAGCTTCTGCCCCTCAGAGCTGCTCTCTGATTCTTAACCCCCTGGACTTAATGGATCTGGTATGGGGGCTTTTGGAGCAGGAGAGGAGCAATAGCTCCTCTGTGTCCCCTACCTCCATCCCTCTGTGGCAGCTGCACTTCCCTGCTCTTGTCTTAGTCTTGAGTGTGTTCCTGCCAGGCTGGATAAGTATTTCTCCATCAGGTGTTCCCACCTGGTTTGGTGAAGTGTGTGATGCCAAAAAGGTTGATTCAAGGAGACTCATTTAATTCAAGTGCCCTCACCATCTCCCAGTTACCTCCTCACATTGTTGGTGTACAGTCTTGGGTAGTAGTTTTACCACCCCACAGATAAAACCCTGGCTTGTAGAGGGAACTAAACAGTCTCCTTTCTGCTTTGATCTTCTTCTGGAGGCTGTAATTTGTAATTTCTGGGTGTCCTACACCATTGGCAATCCATAGAATTTTTTCCCCTGAGGACTGATGCACTCAACAGCTTGGTCATTCCTTCCTGCTCTGGGAAAATAGATGCTATATGGTCACACAGAGGTTTTTAGGTATGCAAATAAATTTCATATTTTCCTTTTCTCTTTTTTTCCATCCTTGTTCTTGTTTTGTACCTTTCTACTAATTCTGTGCCTCATCTGACACAGGACATCCCCCGTAGGGCTGATGCCCTTCATCTGACTACCAAGGTGTGGTGTGAGGATGCTGAGTTTCCTGGCTCCAAGTCTTCTTCCACCAAATAAGATTCAATTGCTTCTACATTGTACAAGCAGTTGGATCAGAACACCCAAGCAGTACTGAGCAGAGGAGTACTTTTGAGGAGAGGATGCTATGTGGGCTTTTTTTGTCTTTTTCAAGACATGTAACCAGCACTGCTAGGCATCCAAAAATGTTTTTTTCACACATTTAGAGATTAAATATTCAGGAGTTACACTATACCTTTTGTGATGAATGGTCCTGGCTCTTCTAAGCTTTCCCTGTTTGGGTTTTTAGTGTGATGGTTTGGATTGACTTTTGGACTATCACCTCTATTTATCACCCAAGTTAAGTATTTGAAATTTCCTGCACAGCAAACTGATGGAAGTCTCACATCTGTTGACACTGTCAGGCTTCAGTCAGGTATTGGTGATATTCCATCTGTATTGTTGGGATCTGTCACGACACCCCAAAGTGTGGATTTTCCATTGGTTTCTGACATACAAGTCTGTGACTTGTTTTCATGCAGTTTGCAGTCATTGCTTGCTTCCCCTTCAGTTAATTGCTAATCAGTTAATTGCAGATTTTTTAAGGTTACCATAAGCTGGAAGCTGTATCCAAATTGTAACAAAAATAGTTTTAAAAGCTTGAGGATTGTAATGGACATCACTGGCAACAGCTGGAAAAATCTTTTGACTCCACTTACACCAAACTTGACTGTGGATATTGACCACTGGATTTTGAATCTGATTATTTCTTGCATCACTCCAAAGCAACTTTGCCTTTTGAAACAAAAGCTCCATTTTTATATGATTTGTGGTTCAGTTATATTGGAACTAATTGAGGTTATAGTAACAGCTGATTTAATTTGTGTGGTGATGGGGGTGATAATTAAGAACTTAGATGCAAAGAGGAGACTGAAAATAAGCTGTCACTGAACATCAAGTAGGGATTATGGGCTCAATTAGGCTTCTTGTACTACTGAGCTATATTAACCAAACTGAACCAGGATCCAGGGCAGAGAGAAACACAACTGCTAACGTGTGTCTGAGTTTCCCTACAGTAAAGTTGGTGCCTGACTTTTCCACGTGGATTGATAACAACAATCTTGGGATTTTCACAGATGGAATCTTGAGCTCATGAAATTGCTCAGACCAAGCTTTTGTATAGAAACTGCCTCATAAATGAGTGAAAGGATGAGTTCTGGGCACTATACAAATGTAAATAATGAAGTGTTATTTAAATCAGTACCTCTGTTTAGTATTTTTCTTTACTGATGCAACACTTTTCCTTCCAGGAGGGCAATACTGAGGAAGGGGAAGCAAGGCAGGCATTTTTGAGTTCTCTCCCTTTTTCTCCTCCTCTCCCTCCCTTCCCTTTTTGGAAAACAAACAAAAAAATCACTTGCAGCAAAGTCTGAAGCTTGTTGTGCATTCACCACACTCTCTGTAGTGAAGGGCAGCTCTTTCTCCTCAGTCTCACTTTTCTCCTCAAATTGTGACCCAAGTCACTTCGAGGAGAGAAAATTCAGCAGGGAGGCAAGGAGAGGAGGAGCTAAGAGTAGATTAAAAGAACAAAATATAGAACTCAAAAGCATATAGATTGGAAATCCTGGTTAGGAGGCTTAATATTTTCATGGTCTTTTTGTGAGTTTGTGCTGTAATCCCAGGTGAAACCACTGGCATAACAAAGCCATTGCTCTTGATTTCAGCTCTGGTCAGGATCTTCCCTCTTCAGTGATCTCCTTCCTTGTCTAAACCATGGTGAGACTCTGTTGTCTTTTTGCTCCCTTTGCCCTGCTTGTGTCCTAATAACTGTTTCAGTGTGTGTGTATCTTGTAGACTGATAGGATAAGAAAAAGTGTGCTTGGAAAGCTGGAATTTTCAGTGTGCATCAGCTTATCAGCTGTGGGCTGATACCAAGAAACCCTCACCCATTTGCCAAGCTGTTCTGATTTCTGTATGTGGGTGTATGTGTGGGGAGAAGCTGAAATACTTTTATCCTAGACCCACAAACATTAAGGAATGGTAATTAGGGAATAAATACCATCTCATGAAATAAATACCATTGTGCAGTATTATAAAGCAAGTCACAGAACTGGCCCAGGTATGCAAATAGTTTTAAAAGTAATTTGGGGTAGGTAAAAATGTATCCAAACACAGGATTGTCTTTCCCTCCCCAAAGCTGCTCAACACTCCTGAACTTGGAGGGAAATAGGACCTCCTTCAAAATACACATTTAAAGAGTGTGACCCAGCACAAGAAGTGACCACACAAATAGTGTTTTCTTTCAGCTCCAGCAGTTGCACATAATCCTGCACTTAGGCAACAGAATCCTGATGCCAGGTCTCTTTGGTTGACTTTGTTTGCTTGAAAAACCCATGGAAACCTCTGGGGTCAGCGACAGCCACTTGGTCATAGTCTTTGAGGTGACATGATGTGTGGGATGTTCATCTGGATGCAGTTGGAGAATTTTAAAAATAATATTGCTTTCATTTTTTAAAAGAAAAAGATCAAGGCAATAGTTTGCAATTCCTTTAGTCGCTCTAAAAAAAAAAATAATATTTTTATACTATGTTTTACACATCCTCTGAATATGAAAAAGTTTGAAGTCTCAGTTATAACCATTAATACCTGGTGGTTTAAACAATGTTGCTTTAATCTGCAGCTCTCTTTACTGGGTGTTAACAAAAACAAACTACAAAAAATGGAAAGCAAACTGTAGTTTTAGCTGTAGTTTTCTGTCTCTCTTGTTTGCTTTTTGTCTGATTTTCACCCTGTTTCTTTCTCTCTCTTTTTTTTTTTTCTTCCTTTTTTTTTCTTCCCACATATATATAAGGTTAACTAAAAATACTAATTTTTTTCTGAGCAAGTAGTAGACTATGCATCAATATTGGTCGTGTCACAAGGCTTGTGTCATTTTTTCTGCAAATTACAAAAGGTACCATTATTTTCTCAGAGCTTTCTTGAAGTCAGGAATACCTAGCCACTGAGTCAGAACCTCTTCACATTTTGCCTTTTAATAATTTTCCACTTACAAGGGTTGTCTGTGTTTTGTTTTTTTTTTCCTAAACCCCATAAATGTAGGAAAATAAAATAAAATTGCAATGAAGTGAAAACAGACTGAAAAGTGACTCATCCTACTCGTCAGGGATTGGTTTGCTGATGTAACTTCACTGTAGCCAAAACCTGGGAAGACTTAGAACTCCTCTAAGATGATATTATGTTCCTATTCAACTAAATGGAATCTCAATACTCTTTAAAAGAAAGGTTTCCTAGGAATTACTGCCTTTCAGTCCTCCTAGTATTAAGTAAATGTGAGCACTCCCCAGATCAGACCCGTGTGTCCCATGAATCTCTTATTAGAACTTACAAATCCAGTGGGAAATTTTCAAATGAAACAGCAGTTTTTATACTCCATCAAGAGGGATTCCTAAGAGATGAGGCTGCAGCTGTAGTAACCTCATTTTTCAGTGCATTAACATAACGCCAGATTTCCTGTCTCCCTTTGTATTTTCTGGGGGACTTGGCTAAGAGAGAGAAAAAAATACTTTTAATGTTGCATTGCTTAAGAAATACACAAGAAGTAAATTTTTAAAAACATAAGTTCTTTGATTCCAAAATTCCTTAGCTCACAGGCACTTTGCTTGCTTTATTATTTTATTAGCCTTGCTGGGAAACAGACTTCAAAGTTCTTATGGGAAAAGGGGAGGGGAAGAGAGGGAGGAGCAAATAGATTAACATCTGAGAGAGAATTACAAATAAAAAAGGTGAAAGAAAACCATCTTTTTGGACACCACTGTGAAGTGAGCCACTTGTGGAAATAGGGACAGTGTAAAGGGGTCATCAGTCTGTGAGGGATGGCCTGAGGGGGAGAGGGAGAATGCTTGGCCCTCTGATGAAAAGGGGAAACCTCAGGCATGTTTGTTGCTTGAAGGAGAATAGGGCTGCTAAAGTGGGATGATATATTTCACGTTTTTCACCTCTTCTCACCTGGCCAGAATGATCTTCCTTGGAATTTTCAGACTTTAGAGTCAGTCTCTCAAGATGGGTCCCTGCCCTGAGCCTGCAGAGGAGCTGGAGCAGTAAAGCCTTGGGCTCTGTGCTGCCCCAGGTGCATTCACAAGGCAGGCACAAGCCTCCAGTCTCTATTTCCCTTATCCCTCCTGCTGCCTTCCTCCAAGGTGGAATCTTACCCATGGGTGTTCACTTACACATCTTGATTCTCAGATCCAGAACCCTCCTTAGCCAGGATGTTAACCCTGTGCCCTGATATTTTCCTGGTGTTTTACCACCCATCCCCATCAGGCATGGAGTAGAAGTTGAAGCCATTTGTGCAGCTTTACTTGTAGATATAAACTCCACCATTTAGGAACCCCCCATGGCAGCTGTATTTCTGTGCCACAGCCTTGTTTTAGAAACTGCAGTACTCTTTAGTACCTGGCTAGCCAGAGTTCAGGACATGTTTCTGTCTCTCTTTTCAGCTGTCACCATTGCTGGGAGCCAGAGTGCTGCTAGAGCTGGAAAGGAGGCACTGGAGAGTGGAATGACAGAGAGGAAAACAAGGTATGGATGTGGTAAATAGGAAGTGCTTTGTGGGTACACACCATCTCCTTGTTTGCATCCTGTGTGTTGTTAAACAAAATGTCTTGGGGATTGAGTTTGCAGAAATAACAAATTAGCCCAAAGTTCTGAAGTTCAATTGTATATTCGAGTGACTTTCAAAATATGATTATGTGATACAGCATTGCTCACTAGGGAAAAGACAAACATTAACTGCAGGTTATTAAAGCTACTAAGCTGTCCATACACTCTCATAACTTTGCAGATTGTGCCAGCTGCCCAGTTTGTTAAAGGGAACACATCTCTCATTCACAGAAACAAGTATCTTTGTCATCTTCTTTCACTGTGACAGAAAATTTAGGCATGACTGTGATGTGACCTGCACTTATATTAAGTAACTTGACCATATTTGTTAATAAATGGTATTAAAAAAAGCAACACCACACTTATTTCCTTTATGAAATAATGATATAGCTAATTTTTGGCAGATGTTCCAATACTGCGAGATGGGGCAGGTGGTAAAGGAATGTGAACAGAAATATTAGGGCTGAACATGTAATAATATATGATGTGCAGTCAGGCAGGGCAGCAGAGCAGGGTGGCCTGGCAGGAGACAGAGTATTGATTTCTTGGTAATTCACTCAGCCTTGTGGGAGTGATGGATTGCTGGGGCTGAGATCAGCCTGTGACCAATTCCCAGGGCTGTGCAGAGGAACTGCTCATGGTTGTTCCCCCAGCCTTTGTTTGGCTCTCTCCTTGCCCTGACCTGCTCTGAAAGCCCTTGCAGCTTTTCTAGTGGCTTGAAGTGATGCATTTGAAGCCCTAGCAAGAGGTAAAAATGAGCCCTAAGCAACATTTGCCAAACAAGGGATCAGTTGAGCAACCTGGTCTAGTAGGAGGTGTCCCTGCCCATGGCTGGGAGGTTGGAACTAGATGGACTTTAAGATCCCTTCCCACCCAAACCATTCTGTGATTTCTGTGAATTGTGTCCAACTCCTTATGCTGCTGCATGAGCCCTTCCTGGATTTCATCACTGTTCCCAGGTCTCCTCATTCTGAGTAGATGGGAGGGCTCAGGGAGCAAGAGACACACATTAAACTACCAGCCTGAGCCCTTGCTGTCCCCCTGGCAGGGGGAGGAGCTGCAACCTTGTCAGCCACAGCTGTTTGCAGCCCCATATCTCATACCCAGAGCTAAGCCTCAAGCTGATGTGAGCCCAAAGCCAAAAAAGTTGATTAGTCTGCTGAAACAGTACTGTTTTTGCCATTTTAAATGGTAATCTGGCCAGTAGTCATAAAAAGCCATGAAAATGAGCAGTCATTCAAGAAGAGCTGCAGCTGTAGGAGTGTTTTGCCCTCAACAAATGTGTGTAATGTCTATTAATAAAGTTTAATAAGACTCACACAGGTGCATTGATGACCTTGAGATTTCAAAATATGCTATTTTTTTTTCTTTGTTTGAACACTGGTGACTGAATTTTCCAAGCCTGGCACACAGCTGGTTTTCTTTCAAAAATATGTATCTCCAGTTAACCCCTCAAACCCTTCCTCATTTTCACAATGGGACCAGAGGATTGCACAGCTGGAGGAGGGCACTGATTTTATCTGAGTTGCAGAAGCAGGTTCTTTAATTAGAAATTTCTGAGTATACACATAATTCTAATGCTGACCTATTTCACAGAAGTTTTTTGAATTAAATGAGAAAAAGTAAAGTTAACATGAATCCTTTGCTAGCTCTTACTTTTTGCTTTTCAAAATAAAACCACATTTGCTTTTAAAGGGACACTGCAGAAAGGATATGAATAGACATTCACTGGGAACTTTGAGCTAGATTGCTAAATGACAAATTACTGAAATGCCTTGGGCATGAATTTTTCTTTCAGAGGTGGAGGAAATGGGTTAATTTTGAGAATTCCCGGACCAATCAAGGTAACTTGCAGAAAGACCAATTTTCATAGGCCAGGTGTTGTTCATGAATGCTTGCTAAACAAGCAGTTAAAGTTCAGTTTGTCTGCCTATAATAACACAGATTAATTGACTTTCATATAAAAATGAGACAAAACATTTGGCAAGATGAATACACCTGTAAGTGTAGGGAGGAATGTGGTAAATGAGTCAAGTTCTTACAGTAGCCTCTGCATAAACATGAGTGAACAAAAGACAGAAGTATTTTTGGGATACCCTTCTTATAAACAGTGGAAAATGATTTCCATGAAGGCTGGTAAGCATCAGAGACTTAAGTTTAGTGTCACCTGGAGTAATTGTTTCTGCAGTTTCTTTGAATCATTTCTCACCATAATTAGAAAAGCAGAAATTTGTCTTTGGCACTTCTGACATTTGCTGACCTCTGTGTTCAGAAAGGGCTCTTAATGCTGGCTTGAATCTGACTGTGGAACTGTGACACTAGATAAAGCTTGGAAATAAAAAATTGCAAATAGTTTTCAGATGGGTTCATGGATTTTACTGAAATATCCAGTCTTGTAGAAATTAAAGGTCCTATGGGAATAATGTGGTAGCTGGAGTTTCAAAAATGTTACAATAGGCACTGAAGGAGTGTGCTATGAAAAATGATCCAACTTCAAGAAAATAGAGGGATAATTCTAAATTATGTATCTGTTCTTTTCTTTCTTATGTAGTATAGCTTGCAGCAGTATAATTTTTTTTGGTGGTGTTCAGATACCTTAGATCTTCTTGTAAAAATGCAGAATTCAGCTGCGTTGGTGTTTATAGAGCCTTGCCCTCTGCCAAAGCAAATATTTGTCTGTGTGCCACCCTAACTAAGTGCTTCCTCTTGTCTCTGTGTGTCTTCAGTTCAACTTGGACTTCTGCTGGTCTGTTGTAGCCTGGTGGGCTTTAAAAACTCTTTTTGGTTTAGCTTTAGCAGCAAACATTCAAACAGCCATTACAAGATCATAATAGCAACAGTGCTCTGTGCTGTCATAACATCAGCCTGGGAGTCTAAAAGGCTCCATTTGCCTTAGATGTTGTCTGCAGAATTTTGCTTTACTTGACAGGTGACACACAGGTTGTTTGCCTTCCACCAGGGTGGAAGTGCTTTAGCAGGGCAGTGGGCTGAGTTTCTTCCAGTACTGATGTTGAAGCCATGGTGCAGCCAGCCCCCTGTGAGCTGTAGGTCCCACCCTCATTGGGAATGCTTTTATTACACATTTTAAAAGGTGATTTTTCAAGGGCATAAAAATTCTCTTACAAAGGCTCCTTAAAAGTCTGTGGCACTGAAGAAAGGTTAGGAGTAAATCTTCTGCTTCCCTCTCCCACTCTATGCTTTCCATATATTAGAATATTCCCACAAGGTTGTTCAGAAGAGTCTGGGTACAAGCCTGAATCTAGATTTTGAAAATCTAAGATTTTAAAAAAGGCTAAGGTCTCAAGTTGTGCCAGGGGAGGTTTAGGTTGGACATTAGAAAGAATTTCTTTATGGAGAGGGTGATCAGACATTGGAATGGGCTGCCCAGGGAAGGGGTGGATTCTCCATCCCTGGAGATATTTCAAAAGAGCCTGGATGTGGCACTCAGTGCCATGGGCTGGGAACCACGGGGGGAGTGGATCAAGGGTTGGACTTGATGATCTCTGAGGTCCCTTCCAACCCAGCCAGTTCTAGGATTCTATGAATGCCATCATCAAAATGCCAACACAATAACCAACAAGCATGATTGCAATCAATTCCTACCTTTAATTACCTTTTGTGGATGTGTTTGTGCTTGGATTAAGTGACTAAAGCTGATCCAACTGAAATTGGAATATATGTGGCAATCAGAACTATGAAATAGTGGCCATGGAATAGAGTGGGCTCAATAAGTGCTAAAATGGGGCTTTTCATATTGCTAGAATGTAGCTGAGTCTGTGTGGGCTTTGCTGAACTAATGTGGATGGAGATGGATGTCCTGGGAGATTTGATGGAGAGTATATGTGACATGGTTTGGTACTTTTAAAGTACTCGAATACAAATCCTTTATAAATCTTTATACTAGAAAAACTTTCTAATCAGGACTCCAAATCTTTCCCAGATATCAAAAAGCTGCTGGCTGAGGGAAAAAAGAGGGGTCCAGTCACCCACTGTGGCTACTCCTTATCTCTGCCTTTGTTTTAAATCAACCCATTACTGAACTGAGGGCTACAGGGTGCTGAGATTGTGTTCCTCTTGTGCAGTGCCTCCAAGGTTAAGTATCAAAATATTTGAACAGCTAAAACTGCTGTCAGAAATGACATAAATATCAGGAGACAGAAGGAGACAGCTTCTAACTTTTTACCTACCATGGGAATTTTAGGGTATAGGGATCTTTGAGAAACAAATTATGCTACTGAGGAAATGTAAAATGATCTTTAAGCATTAGTAACTATTTTATAAAACATCTGAGGCTCATTTAAGCTATCATTCTTTTAAAAGGGTAAGAGGCTGGCTTCCTGAAATACATCATGAAAACTATCAGCTGAGGCAAAAGAAAACATGCCAGGGAATACAGAGGGGAGGTGTTCCCTGAACAGCCTGTTTTAGCCCACTAACCAGATGAAAATCCACTTGCTGATGGGCCGTAGCTTTGAAAATAAATAAAGAGTTCTGAAACAGAATTTTTTAAAAAGCTCAGTTAAAAGGCTTTTTTCACAGCAAAACCAAAATGTAAACTTGATGGATTGTTTCTGAGTAAACTGTTTTCAATCAGCACTTCATCTTTAGAGGCAGTGGGAAATGTGCTCCACACATGTACTCAAATCATGGTGCAATAAAGCTCATAGAAGCTATAAAATATTGGAAAGAAGACAGCATGGAAAGGAAATGGAAAAGTAAAGTAGGCAGAATGAACCTTTCTCCTTCATAAATCTGTTTTGCATTCTGTATTTGATTCTGGCATAAGTAGCCAGGCAACTGAACTGACATTTATGCAACATTGTCCTAAGTTGGAGTTCTAATGGTGACACCAACATCCACAGTGCTGGAGACATAGCTCTCTTTGACAATTTTTTTACTGTTTTAGCTTTATGTGTGTCTGATACATAAATCCAAGTCTTACATCCTTGACTTACACAACTGCTGATTCCTTGCTCCTTTTTTTCTATTACTTCCTTCTGCTGTTGTTGTTCTTCCCATTTCTTACACAAATCATAATTTGGTCAACCTTGGCACAGCTTTTTCCTTGCTGCTTCCCAGAAAGAGAAATGGAATGTCCCAGTCAACATGGAAAATAGTAAAAGTATTTCATGTTTTCCTTTTTCATGATTTTTTTTTTCAAAAGCTTTCAAATCAGGTTGTATTAATTCCCTGGATTTCCTTTTATCAGACCTTATTATCTGATATAATGGATCCTATTTTCCAGAACAGGACTCACTTTTGAGGAATCTCAAGATGCACATGGAAGAGAAAAGCTTCCAAGTAACCCAAGTAGCCATGAGCTGGCTTGCTATAGTGCTGCTGCTGTACTGAGGAGGTGTATGGGTATTTTTTTTTTATTGGTCTGCTTTTGTTTCTCACCTCAAAAAATTCCAGGATTCTACACTGTCATTCTTTAGAGTGCTTGAGAGGAAGGGAGTGGTATAGCAAAAGATGGCCAGGGACACCAAGGGAGTGTGAATTGGTGCTTGTGCTGAGGGTTTAAACCAGTTTATTTCAGAAACAGCAGAAGGAATGGAGGGGCACTGCTGCAGACACTACCATGGGCACTTGCCAGAAGGGTGTGACACTCAGTGCTCTAAGCAGGGATGTGCATCCATTCATTTTCTCAGTTAATCAGACAGGGTGATGGGAAGATTGTTGGAGAGAAACATTCATCCTGAGGGAAAACTAATTCAGTACCTGAACTACTGCTGCTAATTTCAAGCTTACACCATGGTTTCTACTGCATTGATATGGTGTCCAGGATACCTGCCCCAAAATTATTAAACCTGTTTCTTCTTTCTTATTCTTACAAAATATTAGATGTTGTAGTTTAAGATTACCTTGAATAAACCTGAGTAATTCCAGTAAGATGCTCTGAGCAGTCTAAGTCCCTTTTGTCACTGGAGCTGAGGCCTTTCCCAGGTTCAGTGAGTGAGCAGAATCATATGGTTTTTGGGTATCCAGGACTAAACTAGTATGATTAAAAATAGAGGTTTTCTGGCAAATGTAAATTTAATGTACAGCACTATATCAAACATTCACTAAACATCTGCTAAGGTTTTTTTTTAACATGTGAAACAATATCCTGTGGAAATAGGATATTGTTCAGTCCTGCTTTATAGTGTGTGTAAAGTCACAGACACTTTGTTTGACATAGATGTAGCAATGCACATGTTTTTTTAGGGGGAACAAAAACATTTCTGTGGTTCAGAGACCCTTTCCCTTAGCGTTTCACACCTGAGAAGGGGAATTCTCCTTGGACCCATCTCTGCTTTTGACTTGCACAGTGTCTCATCTGCTCAAGATACTTCTTCCTGCAGACCACCCAGGGTGGTTCCCCTGGAGCTCCCTGGCAGCAACTGCTGAAAAAGTCTCATGTGAAAGCCAACAGCCAAATTCCACTACCTTTGGTTACCTTCAGGTTGTTACAGACCTTGAGGTTTTTTATTTGGTAACTTAGTCTGTAGAGCTTGATCACTAACTTGCTTTCCTTGGAACATTGTGTGTATATATATATATATATATTTATTTTTTTTTTTTTTTCCTCTGAGATATTTTAATGTACATTTCTTGTGAGCAGCCTGGTGATTCTGAAGTCCCTCCTGGAGCACTGCTGCTGCTTTAGCCAGTCTCAATTCAGATCTGTGGGCCAGCTCTCTTAATTGGCACAGAGTATGTACAGGATTTGTCAGCATCTCTATTTTGCTAGGAAATCAGATGTAACTTGGGAGCAGTGGGGTATGTAAGGCTGCATCCTCAACTTATTCCTTTTGATGTGATGGGTAGGAATTTTGCTACAGGCTTCAAGGCTCTGTTCTCCAAGTCTGCCTCAAGTGAATGACTCTCAGCTTTGGACAGTCCACAGATTTAACTGTGAGGCTGAAGATCAATCCTTTACAAAAAGCAAATAAGGAAAAGAAAACAATTGTCTAGTGAAGAATAAAATAAATACTTAAGATTTTACTCATTTCCTTAGCTAATACAATTTAAACTCTAGATGACAGAGTATTTTTTTTTTCTTAAAGACATGATGTGTTATCAGTAGGACACAATGATGAGTTAGCAGAGGGCTCATTTTGTGCTTGGGGGCTGCACTGAGCATATTAAAGCACAGTTCAGTGAGCTGATATCAGTGACAATAAGATGAAATAGTTCTACACAGTCCTAGACATGGAATTTTCAAATAAAAGCCTCAACACAGCTCGTAACAAGCCTTTTCCTGAAAGAGATGAGAATAGAAAATAAACTTTCAGCCAGATTCCATCTTTACACTCCCATTGATTTCACTTATTCCCTGGGTCAGAAAAATTGGAGATGTGAATCTGGTTGTTGGATAAGATTTGGACTTCACTGTTTCATGGACCTCCAGTCAATGAAAAATTACAAAGTAAACCCTTTTAGGGTCCTGTTGTAAATTAATCTAATACTGAAAAAAAGAGGCAGAGACCTATCATCAGTTGGGGCTTATTTGCATTACAAATTAGCACTTGCCCTTCCATTTTTGTGGGTGGCTTGCTGTGACCTTTTTTATGTTTCCACTTAATCAGTTTGAGTTCTTAGGTAGATGAAAACTAGCTTGACAATGAATTTTTAACAAAGAAGCAATGATACTGTTTTGCCTCTTCTAGGTAAACAATGAGTATAATTTGCAGAAGGGATTCCTGCAAGATTTTCCCTAATTATTCTTGATTTTTTGCTTAGGCTAACATTGAGTTTAATTTAATTGAGGCATTCTGGAGAAAAGGCTGCCAGTGCTAGTAACTTTACTGAGCTTATTGGGTTTGGAATTGCCCACAGCCAAAGCAGATTTATGGCTACTGACATAATCCAAGACTCCACACTAGTAGTTTAAAAGCAAAACTCTCATTTTATTTCCCCAAATTAAAACTAACTGGAACAACATTACACATTTTGAATGGAAGCAAGAAAGACACATTTCCTCCCTGTTCTCATTAAGGATTTATTTTATTAAACCTTCCCACTCAAAAAGTTGATGGGAAAAACCTCCTGCAAATGGGCAGTAACATTACTGATGTAGCATTGTTTATATTTCTAGCTGATAGTGTTTTCTTGGTGGATTTCTCAGCAGGAAGATTAGGATTTTGAGTTGATGCAGTTTGGAACCTAGTCCATTTAAAGATCTGATTTAAAAGCACTATCATGTTCCTCTGTTTATATTCTTGCCAATTTCTGTAGTTTCCTATTACATTTTCTTATTGTATAGAATGGAATTTTCTGTCTTTTACTACATGAAAGACCTGCATAAAACAAGAAAAATGACTCCTTATGCAGTAAAGGGTATTAAAAGTGCAACGTGAACACACTTAAAAGGATAAGAGCTATTTTTCTCTTATACTCTGGTGTTCATTTGAATGGCTAATTCTAAGAAATAAGTGTAAAAAAATTTATGTGGACCATATTCCTGTGAGTTAAAAGTGGTGCCTACCTCACTCCTGCTACCTTTTTTCTCTTTTATTATTATTATTATTATTATTATTACTATTATTATTATTATTTATTTATTTTTTATTTAAGCTAAGTGTGTGACTTAGCTTGTAACTTACACAAGGTGGAAATTTCCAGCAGCACTTACCATGGATTTAACTTCCTACATAAAATTTGGCAGCAACTCTCAGGCTGGCTGAAGCTCTCTGTGGTGAAATGGCTTTTGAAACTCTTGCTCATTTTTGAACAGATGCTTTCTGAGTTCAAGTACAGCTTCTTATCAGTTTCTGTGATTCCACTGATTTCTTCTTGCTGCTAAAAGACTGCTCCAATATCTTATTTGTAGCAGATAGCTTGGTCAATTATATGAAGGAAATTTTTGTCAGCTGGGTAAAAATTAATTTAAAACAGGAGCACTCATGAAAGGGCATTAACCTCTATTGAAGAGAAACCATCATGAATATTGGAATTTTAATTACTTATACATATGCATACTCTGAAGCCTCTTAACCTAATAATTGGTTGTTTTTCTGGCCTGACTTAGAGGTTGTGGAAGGTTTAAGCCTGTGAATTATGTTTTAATAAATTTTGGAGTCCTGAAAATTACCCAATAGTACTCCTTAGCTTCATCTGTCACTCAAAATGCTCTTTGAATTATAAGTAGCTCATACTTTGCATGTGATTTTTAGGTCAGATAAGATACAGTCCCTGCTTCCTGGCTAAACATAGGAATGGACCTCAACAGACTGGGTAAAATGGAGTATTATTTTCAGTATACTGCATCTTGACATTTCTAGAAGTGCCCTACTTTGAGGGCAGCTGTTGTTTCATGAAGACTTTTAAGAGCATACCATAAGTAGGGTAACAGGGTTAGGATGGGGTTGGACTCCATGCTCTTGAAGGTCTTTTCCAGCCTGAGCAATTCTATGATTCTGTGATAAAGGAGAAGACTTGTGCATGAAGATTTTCCTCTTGTTTTGTGGTTTCCCTTATTTGATACAAAGATCCTTCAAACTTGGAAGCACCTGGTTCCTCCAGTGGGAAGCATGAAGCATTAGGAAGTGATCTTCCAGTCATGTCTCACCACTTTTTCATTTTCTGGGGGTCAGAAATCAGCCACAAATCAGTAGCTGAGACTGTCTCAATTTCAAAGAGTCTCCTTCTAGTAGAAAGTGACTGAATTTGTGAACTGTGTTTCCAGACCTATTGCTCTACTGAGATGGAAAAGAGGAAGAGGAGCATTCAGTCCCACCACTCCTGCAGTGGCTCCATCTCCTGCCTTTTCCTTCATTCCATACTATGTGAGCCTAATATGTAACAATGAGCAGATTGAGGGTTCATTGGGAGGGAATCAGCTCCAGGAGTCAGGGCTTGGATTCTTCTCTCAACAATTTTATATCTTCTCTCATTTTTCCTTGGCACAGAAGAGAAATGAGGTTCAAAAAGTCTGGATCTGGTGTTACTTCTACTGAATGCATGACCTTAGCCTAGTTTGCTCGATTCCATGTTCCTCTGTTCTTGCAGAATCCTAAAAGTGATGGAAAAAGTGAAAAAAATAGTTGGAGAAGTTGCTGCATAAATATTTAGCATTATTCTATGCACTGCTGGTTTCTCCCCTACAGAGAGAAGGAGGGGGAGGTGACACTGAGCGTACTTGGAATTATTTATCTGCCCACTCTTCATGGCTTGGTCTGACTCTGTCTCCAGTGGTACTGATGAAAGAATTCCTCTCACTGGTATCCAGTGTGATGCTAACAAATTTAGTTTAGGTATAGAAGTGAATTAGTTTAAATGAAAAATGATAGACTTAATGACTAGTTAGAATATTCGTGATAAGACCTTTTTATACTCATGAAAACCTCTTTAAAGGCACAGCTGTGCTGGGAGGGAGTATTTATAAGGAGGCATAAGGGGACTGATTCACTGAGCAATTTACATCCTTTTCTCTGCTGTTCCTCTGCTTTGATTAAGTGGCATAATTTGTTGGTGAGACCAAAGCAGAAATAGATTTGAAGGGGAACTTTTAGACCTTGCTGTAGGAGTCTCTCCAAAGGAGAGGCTGGACTTGAAATGGCAGGAGGTATCTTTGGAAATCTCTCTGATTCCTCAGAAAAAAAAAAGTTCTGTTGGAAATGGTGGAAGTTCTTACAATGAGTTTTCATGGGGAAAAAAAAAAAGTCACCAAAATTCAATACTGTTCTTCTGGTGTTTTTCTTCAAGCCTACAAGAGGTGCTGATGGTCAGGTTCCTTCTTGCTGTGAATACACAAGGAGTTTGCCAACCTGTTGCAGACCTAAGACTTGGGCAGATAAGCATGAGAACTTGTTATTTAATATTGAGGATGAAGTCAACTTTAGAGGCAAGTTTTACTGATGTGTAGCCATTTCTGTGATTCTGTGGTAGAATCACAGACTTCCCTGTGGTTTCATTGTAGCTTTCCCCAGGTTGCGTGGATGGCTTTCAGCTGTGAGTACTCTGAGCAGTTGTCAGCTTTACTATAAGAAATTTCACATAATTCTCCTCCAGTTAGTAACATACAGTTCAGAAACACCTACGAGTCTGTCATAAGAGTTTTCCATCAGTGAGCACAGAAGGCTTTTCAAAACACTGTCCATATTCTTAGCTTTTGTCCTCTTAAATTATTAATATTTCTGTGTTAGGTTACCTGCAACTGTGGGAAACCTGTAGCATGGTTTTAAAATTGTGTTATTTTCTTCTTCTAATGTATATAGTGATTGTAACTCCATTGAGTAAGTCCATGTGATGATTCAGCTGTGGCAGGGTGCAGGGCTGTGTCTGTCTGCTTGCTTGTTTGCTGCTCTCTCCTAACTGCTGTGCCTCTACAGAAATGTCCCTTGGCAAAAGCAAAGGTCAGATCTGCTTCTAAACTAGATGTAGAATCCAGAGCTCCTGATGTTTCTAGCCAGCACCATGTAACATCAGCTTTTTGAGGGAGATTTCCTGGGGTTCTGCTGAAATATTACATCTAAAATATATGACTTTTCAGAGTGGCAAACTCTGCAGGCACTCATGAACCAGTCGGAATGGAATTTAACCTATGACTGGGCAGGCTAACAAATGTTAACTTTTGTTTTTCTAGCTGAGTTTCTCAACTGATACTTACCAAAGATTGTGATTGCTTTTCAAAATAACAACTGCAGCAGCTTGCACAGCTTTAATATTTCTATTCTTTCTCGTGGCTACCACCCTTGAGCATCAGGGACTGTGAGATATTACACCCCTGAAGTGAAACCCCGGGTGAAATGACTGCTGTGTCAAGCCTGCTTGGTGCAAAAGAGCAGGGAAACTTTGATTTTTTTTTTTTTTCCTCCTTCAGCATATTTTTATGTTAATCTTGGTGTTTATTACTAGAATAGCTATGGTGTAGGTTTGTTTTCTGATTTACCTTTCCTCTTCTGGGCATGCTGCTCTTTTGAAGAGGCAGAGGAATCCTCCTAGGCTTTAGAAAGTTGTGACATTACTCCTGTGACAGCCTCAAGTGATGCCAAACTGCCCAAAGCCAGGTGAAGAGGTTTACTCCTCTCTGCCTCCACCTCAAAGATTGTTCTCAAGCTGAGATATCTAAAGATAAAAAGCCTTCAAGAGATGAATCTGCATGTCCCTGCAGCAGGTACAGGCAACCCCATCCTTAGCAAATGAGGGGGATTAGTGATGGAGCTCTGCAGAGCTCCCATAACCACTGGGGGGTTTATAAAATCTCACACCCTTCTCCCAGTTGCAAGTGGTCCAGAAAAGTGAGATTTACTTAATGCCCACGCTAGAATGCTAATTCAGGTCCATTTTAAAGGGCTAAATACTAGGCTGGTGCTTAGGTAGGTTTCCAGTTGTCAGGAAATAGAGGTGGAGAGCCTTGGAGGAAAGCAGGAATTTGGGTAATCTGGACTGTCATTCCTGGTTTAGAAGTGCAGAGCATCTTCCAGGGATTTGCAATTGTCTTCCCGAGTGGTGGGAGAGTAAATACATAGCTCGCTCAGCACTTGAGGGAAGATTATCCAGAAGAGAATTAATTCGAGAAAGAAGCTTTCCCTTTAGGGGTGAAAGGCACTTATTTTCCTTAAAGAAGCTGCCTGGGTAGTAGCTCTGTGACCCCGCTGAAGGGACTGGAGGGGTGTGTGATCCTTGCAGCTCCAGCAAGCAGGGTACAGTTATCAGGGGAGAAGAGGAAATCCTCCTCTCCGCAGGCTGAAAAGGGATCAAGTTCCTAATAAGGGAATGAGCTCCAAATGGGGCTATACCCTCCATTCCCAGGAAGCGTGGGCTGGGTGTGTTAAAAGCAGAGCTTTCTCTTCCTGGCAGCTTCTTCCAGAGCTCCGCTTTCCTTTCCGAAGAACGGGTCCTGACACAGCACACGCACTGCACAGCAGCAGGCAAGTATCCTGCAAGCGTGCTCCTCAAAAGTTCAAGGAAGAGTGAAGCCAGCCCCTGATTCGGTTATTTACCATCAATCAGACTGTTGCTTGGCAGGGAGTGGATGATTAGGAGCCTCAACGAGCTGAAAAGGGGCAGGAAGAGAAGTGGAGGCAGTATTCTTCCTATTTAAAGCTGCATCCCCTGAAAGGAGTGTCTGCAGACTGCCCTGGAGCTGGTGCTGAAAAAAAAAAAAAGGGCTCGCAGACTTTGTCCTGGAACTGATGCTGAAAGGCAGAAAGACTCCGCAGCTGGCTTCATGGTGCTAAAATAACCTCGCCGTGTCCGCACTCTTCGCTGCCCAGCAGGATACATGTCTAATATCATAGGCGTGATGGCAATCTGGGTACAACCGAGAACTTTTTTCATCCTCGCTGCTTTATTAGGGCGATTTGTAACCATAAAAGCGCAAGGAGAGGAAGAATATGACGGTGGTGAGTTTCTCTCCCTCTAAAGCAAGAAAAAGATCCTCACCCCCCCCTCTCCCTTTGCATGCAGTCTGCTTATTGTGTGTGGTTTGGAGTGGGAAACCTCTGGGATCCGAGAGGAACAAGACTTTTTTTTAAGTAAGAAAGGGGTAGCGATGTTTTGAGCTCCGGAGCAGGACAGGGAGGGAAGGCGGGAGACTCCCAGAGCCGGGGTGCTGGCTGCGGGCAGGGGGGGGATCGCTGCGGCCCCACTGGGGGGTGTTTGGGGGGGTCTGCAGCAAAGGGCAGCGCTTGGGACGGGCGGAGGGGAGAGCCACGGGGGGAAGGAAACACAAAAAAAGCCTGGCAGGGCGGAGGCGTTTGCGCTGAGTTACATCTGCATTCTCACATTCTTTGTTGTGGAGAAATACCGAAAAGTGGGTTTCCCTTTCTCTCTCCTTTAGCTTTTCTTATGCACCCTCCCCGGCTTCTCTTCTCTTCCTCCTTTCCTCCCTTCTTCCCCGGGCTCTCCCGGGGCAGCCTGCGGGGGCACCGCCGTCCCTCCCTCTCTCCCTCCCTTTCCCCGGAGCTCCCCGCAAGCAGGAGGGCTGGCGAGCTGCCTCCCTCACCCCTGCAACCAACCTTCAGCTTTTTTCTGAGGCTGCTTTCTGCCCGCTTTTTGGTTGTCTTTTTTTTTTTTTTTTTTTTTTTTTTTTTTTTTTGTCTAATATAATTTCAATGCCTGCAAAAGAGAGGTTGCTGGTCAGGGGGATGCGCCCTGGCTGTGCTCGCCCATCAGCCGGGATGGGTGTCCCGTTGGATGGGGGTTTCCTGAAATATGAGAGGGCTGGTTTGGGGACAGTTTGCGGCTATTGTGCTCCTGAACACCCTTCCTCGGCTTCTCGGTTGCAACACTGGCTTCTTTTCCAAAGAATGCCCGACCAAGGGGTTAGTACCTTCCCCTGCGACACACTTTGAAATGGTTTTATCGCCTGTTTCCAAGAGTTTGATTTTTCTTACGACTGAACCCTGGAAATAGGCTGCGTTGCACCACTGAGGAGGAGTCAAAGCCTGATGAATAAAACAGCGCAGTAGTTCCAAAACTTTTGTTCCAGCGAGTAAACGGAGACTCTCCTGCACAGCTGTGTGAGGAGTCCCATAGAGGGGGCACTTTGCATACATCTTGGGAGTGTAATTCATATACTTGCCATAAAGGGAGGCATATATTCAGATACAGACTAAACCAAAGAAAACACTTGTGAAAATATTGACTTGTGTTTCTTTTTTTTTTTTTTTTTTTTTTTTTTTTCTATCTATTTAGCATAAATGATAGTGGTGGTTTTTTGGGGGGTTTTTTGGTTTTTTTTTGTTTGGTTTGGTTTTTTTAAAGGTGACTTTTATGTCAGATTTCTGTGGGGTTAAGTTATTCCATATCATTTACTACTAGTTTGTTGCTAATAAGGAAATTATGGGAAGCTGTAGCAACCCCTCCTGGGATGTACTTCCCAGGCATTGGTGGCTGAGGAATAATGCATTGTAATAAATGACTGACATCTGTTTGCACTAACTTCACTCCTTCACCTTCCTCTTTGGGAATGGAATAGCTTTAGTCTACTGTGTATACAAAAGAATTATTTCTCTGATGTTCATGGTATTAAAAATAAAACCAAAAGCTGTTTGAGTGTGTAGTGAGGGACAGTGCAGAGTGAGGAGGAAGGGGCTTACACCCTACATGTTGCTGTGGTTTAATTGCATAAGCAAGGGGGGTTCAGTTTTGATTTAACTCCTGGCTGATGCCCAGAAATGCTGCAGACCCAGGAGGTTTTTACCCTTAGGTTGCCTTGGTTTTAGTGCTTGTGCAGAGGTGTAGGTCAGTGTGCACTGTACTGAACTGCAGGTGATTTTGTCTCTTCAGCTGCCTTGTTTCTCCCCTTTCAGTTGGTCAAATGTGTCATCTGAGTGTGGATGTTATGGTAAAAACCTTGGATTTATCTGGTGATGCAATGTGGGCACTGCAGGAATCTGTAGATTAGAAAAAGCTGTCAGACTTTCAGAAAGCATGTAAAACTATTCTACCAGCCATCTCTCATGCCAATCCTAGAAAAAATGAGAGGGATTAAATACTGGTTGTCAACCTTGGCCACAGTGGAAGGGAGAAATAGCTTTTGCAATCATATGTTACCACATTTATAATGATGAGTGATGTTACTAGCTAAGTTGAATATAATAAAGTAGGTTAAATTGTTTTTAAAAAAAATTAATAAAACAACTGTAATACTTCTTTAAGCCAAACATACCCTGTAACAATTTTATTTTTTGGCACTTACCATTGCTGTTCTTTCAACTACTGCCAGTTTCTATATTCACTTTTTTTCTTTTGGGAGCACTGCAGATTGATCTGTTTTGCTCAAGAACACTTGGCTGGTAGTGCTATATAGTACACACACTTAAAATGCATGTAAAAATGTGAAAAACAGACACTTTAAAACCCAGAGCAAGAAAACTGGTCCTTTTGAGTATAGCTCTTTTAAATGTGCCTGTTTAAAAGTTATTTATGTGTAGAGTTGGTGCTACAAAATCGTAGAAAAACTAAAAGGTCCTGGTTTTAATTTCTGTGTGGGAAGCCAGACTAGCTCAGAAATGAGTAGGGCAAAAAAAGTGCCCAGAAGGAGGCTGAAATGATGTGCTCTTGATGTTTGGAAGCCCCAGCCCTTGGGTGTTAAGATTTCCACACACTGTGTAATCTTTCCTCTTTCCTTAGGACTCAGGATAGAGGAAACCCCATGCAGGCTTCTAGGATCCTTTCCTAGCCACTCTTGAGTGTAAAAGTAGTTGCTTTCTTCAACAAAGTTATTTAAGAAAATTAGAAAAGCACCTTCTGTGAGAAACCTCTGGGCAAACATGAATCAGAGGTGAAACTGGGGGAATTGTCTCCTTCAAGAGGATTTGTCTACACAAACTCCACGTGGACGTGGCAGTGAGGGTCTGTTGCCACCATCTCCCGTGTTTCTCACTGCCATACCATATTTAATTTCTCATTTCTTCCTGCAGCACATCCCTCTCTATGGATTTTGTGGTTATTTACCCTTCCTTGTATCACCCTTGTGGTGTCAGCCCTACTTCAGCTGAGCTCACTGTCAGCCCTGGGACTGACAGCAAATGCTTTGTTCCACAGCGTGAGCAAGCAAAACCAAACAGTGGAGCCATCTGAATTCATGATCCTTTCTGATTTCTTGGAATTCTCAAGGCTTTGTCTGGAAACCATGCAAAGGGGAGAGGAGAATGGAGTGCCCCTAATGGAGAGAGGAACAGCTGAGCTGGTTGAATAAACCAGTAAAAAACTCCCCCATCCCCTCACTGATGCAGGAAACATTCTCTTCAGGGAGAAAAGAGGTTACTAGGTGGCAAAGGCTCCTCACTGGGGCAGAAGTCAGGAATATGATGGCAAGGGAAAGTCCTCTGTAGCTGGGAGGAGGTAAGAGAATTATTGAGCATTGTTGCCAGGTGCTGCTTTGATTTTTATGACTCTTTCATCTTTGTACAGTCCACAAAGCACCTAAGAAGAAAAGGAGGGGAGTAAAAGTTCCTGTCTGGTTAATTCTCATCATTTTAGTGAGGATCTTGTGATACTTGACTCTCCCCTCCCTACCCCAAAGTTTCATTTCCCAGGATCATTCACTTACATGTTTACTCCTATTTTCTACATGAGGAAACATGCACATGTGTGTCTGTGCACATAGGTATCTATGTTTTTGGGTCTAATCATTCATAACTAATATGAAAATATAACTGATTATAGCTCTAAACAAGCAGAAAGTCAGAATCAATTATTTCTATGAAAATAAAAAAATCACAGTACTTTAGGGACTGACACATGAATTCTGAGTGTTAGTGATTGGCTCCCCTGCCTGTGGAACTTTGGGAAGGAGACTTTACACAGGAAGTTCCACAAGAAAAAGTCCTCAAGAAGATTCCTCCTTTTGCTCAAACTTATGTAATGCTTAAAGCTTTGAGGGTCACATTAGCTTGTTATATTTTAGAAACTAGTTTGTCATTGAAGGGTAGTTGTGTGCAGTGGTTGTTAGTGCAGGGATTTCCCCCCCTCCCACCCTCCCCATTGTTTACAAATATAGATCATTGCCATAGAAACCAAATGGTCATTTCATGCTCTCATTTGTGTTCTGGCACTCTTACACTTCATTTCTTGATGAAGTCTTTGCCTCTTTGCAATATAGTTTCAATATGATAACATTCTGCTGAGTTGATTTCTCTATGTAAAACTTTGCAGGATTGGTCCTGTTTTACCGTAATGTTTTTTAGCTTAAAAAGAAGCTTTCTTCAATTTTTTAACTCTTTAGAACTTTCCAGGGAAAAGGTCCACCAAACCACTCAATTTATTATTAAGTCATCTAGGAAAACTCCACTTAAGAATAGCACCTGGAGTTTTGGTAGTGCTTACTATTTCTTTCTGGAAATAACCAGAAATTATATATTTTTCTTGCAGTTTGAATTAGAATGGGTCAGCTCACTCCATGACTTGAATTCTGGTGAGTTGAGAGAAAAGAAACACAGGGATTTTTGTGTGTTTGTGTGGGGAAGCAGAAGCTCTGAAGGCAGACCTTCCATGATCCTCTTAAAAAACCCAGCAGATGTTCATGGCATGTGCACAACTATTTTTCCATATACAGAGAAAGGCAACGAACTCGGTGCCAAAAAATAATAAAGTAGTAATAAAAAATAGCTGAAATTCCAACTGGAGGCATGTGATCAATCCTTATCTGAGCACTGGTTGTTTCACCCATGTTTGTCTTTGTGACCCTGCACGTTTTTCTGCGTGAGGTCCTGGGGATACAAATTTTTTGCCTCACAAATTCTTCTTGGAAAGGATAAATGAAATTGCCAACCCAATGGATTCTCAGTTGGGTCAGCGAGGAGAGACTGGGCTCACACTTCAGTTTACTTTACAGACCAAGGAACTTGTTCTTAATCTAATGCACAGAGCACAAACAAGTATCCTTTATTGTAAAATGAATAAATTAATCAGATTAGCTTGGATTTTCAGTTTTTGACAAAGGCTTCTTGGAGTTTGAGAGCACGAGGAAAGTTTGCTGCTCTCTATGCCTGGAATCTCCAGCTGCAACAGACCCACCTTGTGCAAGAGCCCTTTACAGCCCTGGTGTTGTCATGTGCAGGAGCTCAGGTGTCATTTCAGCTGGAATGTCTGAGGCATTAATTCAAAACATAATGAGAAGGGAATGAGGAAAATGTGTCTCAGTAGCATAAATTAAATGGTTTTCAGTTATTTAAGAACTTGGGTACTTTGGGTACTTTCAAGCTGGAGGAAAATGGTCTACAAGTCATGTAACTCTTTGAAGATGAGGGGTACCTGAGGTGTTGTTAACTTTGTGCTGGTGACATCTTTCTGTGTGCACAAATCACACCTCGGATCCCTGTTTTTTCTTATGTTCTGTGATTTATGCTTTTCCTGACAAGTCCCGTGCAATTGGAAGGGTTCATGCTGCTGCTGCACTGCCCGAAAGTACGAAGCAAGGGGAAACAACAAGACAATTTGTTCATACAAATTTTTGGTTTGTAGGTTGATTTATGGTTATGAAAAGAGTAGCACGCAGGAAGCTTTGGATGCTGATAAGCCCTCGGTGCTGCAGTAATTAAAATATCCAAACCGTTACATACAATTATCTTTCCTGAGTAAGCAACATACATTTTTCATAGCCTGCTGTGCTGTCTTTTATTCCTGTAGTGAGAAACAATTCCATTCTCCCACTATCCCACCCGCATTTGCTGCGGAAAGGTCATGTGTTACATAAGCAGGCAGACTAAGAGTGATTGTCAGAGGGCCAGGGGTGGGATGCTCTCGGTGCAGGGAACCTCTATTCATGCAGCCCCTTGGGATTCTGCTGTTTTTAGCTGCTGCAGTTAGGTCTGGTTTTTGGAGAGCTGTTTGCAGGTTGTTCCTTGGCCATGCTGCTGCCAGCTTGAAGCTTGGAGTTGTGGAAGAAGTTGTGTTTTTTGGCAGCTCTGGGTAAACGGTGCAGTTGGGAGGATGGTATAATGGGGTTGGGTTAATACTGAAAGGCTTCCAGGGTGTTTTGTGTCTTCACTGGTTTTCATTTATAGGCTCTGGAGTATGCAATGGTAGCATGGGAGGACTAAATAATTAATTTGAATCCCTGGGCCCCTGTTCTTTCGATAGTGGGGCTGAATAGGAACACAAGCTGCTACTCTGATACTGCTGGCAGGAATTCAGAGTTTTGGACATGAACTCATTTAGAGTAGGAACAGAAGAGTAAACTGTCTCACTGGGGCCTGTTCCCTGCTGTGCTGTAGATGTCTGGCTGAGAGGGTCTGTACAGTATCTTCTCCACTCTTTGGTTATGAAATACTTACTTGCCAGCACCTTCAGCAAGCTGGCCATCTGAAGTGGAGGCTAAAGGCACAATGAGAGTGTAGGGCAGGAAGAGATTGAGAAGAGAGAAGAAGTATCATCTGGAGTCTGTCCTGGCCCAATTGCTCCAAGATTAATACTGCACATTAAAAAGACAAAACCACAGGCTAAACCAGGAAGAAATTCTTCCTTCTTTGCAGAGAAGTCTGTCATCTGTCCCTTGATAGCTGAATTACTGCAGATTATCTGAGGTTTTGTTGAGAGCATTGTTTAAAGCAGTCCTCTTTCCTAGAAATCATGGAATACCTATATTTATTTAAATATCTATTAAGAACTTAGCAGTCTGAGGTCTCATGTCTTGCTGAATATCCCAACAGGCCAAAAGAAAAATGTTAGAGGGAAACATTCAAGCAGAAACAGTGTCCAGAAGCTGTGCTTGCTTGATTGCCTGTTTTCTGCTCAGCTTTTCTTAAATAGTTTCTTTACAGGCCCTACCAAATCTTTGGGTGTGATGAAAATGTGATGTAATGCTGTAGTGATTTCTACTCTGTGAGAATTATTTTTGTCTCATTTTCTGTCTGCCTTAAAGTGGTTCTTTCAGCTGCAGTGTCATCACTTTTCCAAGTAATGAACCTGCCATGCTCAGTGCCTGGGTAACAGCATCCCATGGAACAGTGTTGAGATCACTGATTGAAACCTCACTGGAGAGAGGGAATTATTTTGGATGAAGATGTATTAGGTTTATCAGGCACAGCAATGATACAGCCATCTTGAAACCATCTGTGCTAATTCAGGGAGATCGTGCTACCCCGAATGATGAATATTCTGTTACCTGAACTGTGAGTTGTAATTATTGTTAACAAATAATGTAATCAATAAGCATATATATTTTTTTAAATAAAGTAGGATCTCTTATCTTTGGCTTTCTCATTTTCAGTCATGATGAGCCTCCTGGTCAGAAAGGTACCATTAATTAGCTGGGTCATCTCCTGGATGCCTCCTGAAATTCCTCTTCCTATCAGAAAATGAAAATATGCTTTCATGCCACTGAGCTTTACATGTGTGCTTCTCCCAGTGGTTGTGATGGTTTGTACAAGAAGGTCCAAGAGAGGAGAGGATTCTCTGTGGTAGCTGTGGCCAGGCCCATGGAAATCAGCCAACTAAATCACCTGAAATGGAGATGAACCACTGGGGGCTCCTGCTAGAAAACCACGTTGTGGTTCTGGAGTAATTCTGGCTTAAAGTTGCTTATCAGCCTGACTGCTGATACTGATCTGGCTGAAAGTATCTTTAGCTGTCAGCTATTATTTTTTTTTCGGGCTAATTTTTTACAGATCTGGAAAATTAGTTTATTTACTAGGAAGTTTGAAAATTGATTGGATTTCAGGTCTCTGGACATATCAACAGGTCTTTCCAAAACATTTTAAGGGTGAGGCTTGCAGATGGTACTGTAGCATCTTTGTGTGCCCTGAGGGAGAACTTGAGCCTCATTCATTGTGTGTGTTGTTGAACTGTGGTTTACATGGCTGTTGGTCCAGGAAAAGACATTGCTGAGTTCCCCCTCTGATAGCTTTAACAGGTTTTGTTTCCTGTTGGCTTTGTGCTGTGATGCTTTAGAAACATTTGTTTGCTAGTAAAGCATTTGGTTCACCATCAAATAAAATCTGAAATTCAGTTTCTATTGTGAGTGGTGGGAAAATTAAATAGAGCTGATTAAGAGTAATGTAAAATCTCACAGTTTCACAGATGATCTGTTGTAATCTACATCAGGAAAGAAGCAGGATGTTCATGAATCTGTGCCCAACCCAGGGCAGAGAAATGAAATACCTGCCATCTGTGCAAAAATATGGGTAAGGCACACAAAGAGAATTATCTTAGGGGAGTGTAGGATGGAGTGATGATAACAACAGAGCTTGCATTGTGCTCTGTGATCAGAGGGGGCTAAAACCAAGGGTGTGACATATTGGGACTTGGTAAAGAAGAATATAGTGGCCCAGTAGGCAGAAAAGTGTGAGGGAAAGGACGAGAGGCTTTTGTTCACCCTTTGCTGATAAGTCCAGTGCTGGCCTAAGTGGTCATTTATAGAAAATAAATGATGGTAAACTGGAAATTTAGGAGACCTAGACTTGAACAGGACAGAGATTGTGAGGCCTGAATCTCTTCTGTTCAAGTTTTTTGCCCTGAGCACACCTGCCAGAGTGAGGATGTCTCGGGGTGTCCAAAGCTCTGAGAAAGGAAGGGGGAGGAAGCAAGAAGAGAGGGACCCCCAGAGAGGTGCTGAGCATGGGGCTCGTGGCTCTCAAAGAGCCCTTGGATGTCTGTAACTGAGGCTTTATTGCCCTGTGCTGACTTCAGTCCATGGGAAAGGAGTGGAATTAGTTTGCATTTTCCCCCCAGAAAGCAGTATTCCTTTTCATCTGTATTCATTTTCCACTGGAGGAGTGGCTGCTATTATTACAAAACCCTCAAACCAACACACCCTATTGCATGCATTGAAAAATCCATTGCTTTCTAAAAGAAAAGGTAATCAGCTTCTTAGCTTCATGGTGCAGTTAAAGAACCTCCAGAGCTGCAAGTGTATTTTATTTAACTCCTGCAGAACACAGCAGAGCTTTTCACGTGCTTGGCAGTGTTTCTTTAGACGTGTGAGGCATTAAACCAATGTTTTTGCCAAAAGACTTACAAGCCAGCGTTGTTGCATCATGCATACTTTTTAGGCTGTGAGACAGAGCATCTGATTTGAGAGCCATCCTTTGTTTTGTAAAACTGAATCTTCAAGAACAGCTTGAATTGTCTGAGTAGTGAAGGTGGATTCAAGCAGCAGCATCTTTTGAAGACATGGAAAAGACTTTCACAGGCCTAATATTCAAATCATAGCACTTTCATGTCATCATTACAGGCCAATCATACAAAGGAGGCCAAGTTTTCCATATGAAATCTCATTTTTGTTCATTAAAGGTTTTGGTTTTTTTTTTCCCCAGGAAATCCTAGTGAAAAAATAATAGATTTCAATTTAAAGTTGCATGAAAAAGAACACAACTCTGAATGCAATGTATTGCTGTGTATTTGTTTTAAGTATCTGTCGTTTAGAACTCTCAAATCAGGCATGTTTTGTGTTGTAAACCTTAAAAAATTGTAATATACAGTGTGCTGAATATAAGTAGTGCCTTTGTATATCTACACCTGAGAAGTTTGATGTTCTGAGGCCTCAGACATTCCCACTGGATGGGAACTGCATCCCATCTCGCTGGTGAACGTACTGGAGGATGATTTCCAGATGTTTAAATGCTTGCTTTGGCCAGAGTCAGAAAATATTGGAACATGCATTGGCAACAAAGGAGGGGAAGAACCTGATGTAAGAGGCATCAAGCCTGGAGACAAGGAAAGCAGAACATGGAAAATGTTGGGGAAGGAAGAGCCAGCTCGACAGTATGGTTGCTGTGACAGCACTGAACACTGGAATTATCCTAATGACTGCCAGAGTGCCAGAAGCCTGCTTCAAAAATCAGGACTGAGTTGAAAGGATCATTTTTCTTTTTTTCTATTTGATATGTTTACTGCAGTGGTAGAAAATTTTATTTAAACTGAGATTGAGTAGCTTGGGCACGCTTTAATTTTTTTTTTTTTTACCTTCCTATGAATTTGTGCAGTGCTGAGCACAAAGCATCCTTGATCTCAGATGAAGCCTTAGGGTACTACTGAAAGACACATACTGAGTCATCTTGCTAATAATCTATCTCTTGAATTGCATGGATTTTCATGTTGAATAGTGGACTAGTTTCAAAACTGGAATCAGGGACCTGCACAAAGAACCTGTCCTGTGAAACACACAACCTATTGCTTGCTGTAAGGTTTCAGTAAAAACACCTCTCTCTCTTGGGCTGGCCATCCTTTTAGTGTACAGATCAAAACTTTGCAGCTTAACACATTTTATCAAAATATTCACACTTTTAAGTTTGGTTTCTATAGTTGACTTGGGGTGCAGGGTGGGATGATGAGGACAGAAGTGTTCAATTGTGATTTCTTCAGGTTGTGCATATTTGCTATTTATGAACAATGCCAGGGCCAACCAGTGAATTGTACATTTAAAAAAAAAAATTTTTTTTTTTTTACTTTTTCCAGATGTTCTCTGTTTCTTTGAGCTTTCCCTGGTTTCCTAGGAAACCTCTGCAGGATGGAATTTGTCTGTTTTACAGGCACTGTCCAAGATTGTTTGTTTTGTTTGTGTTTGAATCTAATTAAGACAGAAAATAAATATTTGGTGATTTAAATCTCCCATTGAGGGAGAGTATTTAAAACCTAACTTGAAGCACATGAATAGCCTTACTTCTTGTAATGAGATGCCTGGCACCTAGTTATGGTTGCCTAACTACCTTAATGAATTTGGTTATTTCAGTTTTTACTTTGAAAGAGGGCAGCAAACCTCAGGATTTATTCATCTGCAGGAGGAATTAGTGAGGAAAAATGATGGAGCAGTGAGATAGTTGTAATAAAAGAATAGTTGTATTAGAATTTTGTGGTCAATTATAGTGGAAAAAAATCAGGTGCATCTAGAGATAGTTTTAGAAGGGAAATAAGAAAACAATTATGAAACTTTTTGCAGTCAGCTGCCATGCTGAGATTTGCTGTCTTTCTGCCCAAATTTCTGTGATTTTGACTGATGGTTGTTTCCAGCCCTGAGCAAACATCAAGCCACCAACTCAGCCCAGTTCCTGGTTTCAGGGGAAATGAGGAGAATCTCGGTGGCTTTGCTTGGAGTTTGCTGTGTGCTCAGATCTGGTGCTGGAAAGGTCATTGCAGAATCTCGGTGCCAAAGAAGAAGCAAGGTGAAGCTTTCAGGGTTCTAAAGATGATTCGTGCACTTAATACGATAGAAAAACTCCCAGTACATTTTACATCAAGCTCCAAAATCATAGAATCCTAGAATTGGCTGGGTTGGAAGGGCCCTCAGAGCTCATCAAGTCCAACCCTTGATCCACTCCCGCTGCAGTTCCCAGCCCATGGCACTGAGTGCCACATCCAGGCTCTTTTGAAATATCTCCAGGCATGGAGAATCCACTACTTCCCAGGGCAGCCCATTCCAATGGCTGATCACCCTCTCCAGAAAGAAATTCTTTCTAATGTCCAACCTAACCCTCCCCTGGCACAACTTGAGACCTCTTGTGCCCTCTTGTCTTGCTGAGAGTTGCCTGGGAAAAGAGCCCAACCCCCCCCTGGCTCCAACCTCCTTTCAGGGAGTTGGAGAGAGTGATGAGGTCTCCCCTGAGCCTCCTCTTCTCCAGCCTCAACACCCCCAGCTCCCTCAGCCCTTCCTCACAGGACTTGTGCTGGATCCCTTCCCAGCCTCCTTGCTCTTCTCTGGACCTGCTCCAGCACCTCAATCTCCTTCCTGAGCTGAGGGGCCCAGAACTGGACACAGGACTCAAGCTGTGGCCTCCCCAGGGCTGAGCACAGGGGCAGAATCCCTTCCCTGGACCTGCTGGCCACGCTGTTCCTGATCCAGGCCAGGATGCCATTGGCCTTCTTGGCTACCTGGGCACACTGCTGGCTCATGTAAAGACTTAACTTTGGGGTAGAATGAAGCATGCCTAAACTGGATGCTGAGCAAACGTTTGGAGTGTAGCATCCCCATCTGTAGCTCTGCCTGGAAGAGAGCCTGGAGGAGCCCTGGGCTGGAGGGCTGGTACTGTGAGGGAACGTGACTGTGCCTGGAAAGGGGAGGCTCCTGCTTCCTAACAGGACACAGCTGTGGCTTACCCTAAGTCCTATAAATGTCAGGGAGTGTTGACTCAACGCCGTGAGAAGAAACTTTCTGATGTGATAGTTCCCTTCCTTTCTTTGCTGTGACAGAAATCACAGCTGAGCAATTCATGGCACACAATTTCAAAAGTCTGCTTTTCTTTCTGCATCAGAAATCCTTGCTTTCAGAGCTCCAATTCCTTCCTTGGGACTGCTTTTCTCTCTTGAGAAAAGGAGTAAGACATTTTACTTTGTGCAGCCTTTTTTGTTTAACTATTTTTTTTTTTTTTTTTTTTTTTTTTTTTTATGCCTGCTTATTCTATAGGTTCAGTGTTTAAAGCTTTGGAAAACACGAGTCTGAAAATAGAGCTGAAAATACATCAGTGCTTTCAAGACAAAGCTGATCTGTGGGTTGAAAGACAACTGTGCAGCAGTTATTATAATGAATTACAGTATATATACACACTGAGCCTATGTGTAAACTCCATTTTCCACCTTGGTCTTTAGTTTCCACCCTCACAGAAGAAAAAAGTAGGGTTTGAATAGATCTCTGTTATCTCCCAGTATAATCAATTTAATGGATTAATGGAGTGGTTGAGCTTCTGACTTTAAACCAGAGGTTTGGGGCTGGTTTAGCAAAGGGCACATTTTTACAAAACTAGCTTCTAGTGATTGTTTGTTAGAACAACCAGCTTATAGTTCTAGTCCCAAAAAATTAAAATCAGAATTATTTTTATTCCTGAGTTGGATTTTATTTCTTGAACAAGATGGCTAAATTCACTCTGTCCTATTCTTGTGAGTCTGTTCACATGGTCTACTTTATTTATTTATTTATTTTAATCTTCCCTTGTGGAGGCTGTCTGAAAATCCTCCTTGAGTTGTGCAAGACTTAGAATTTTCTAAGTCATTTATTTATACAGTGTAATGTAGTTCACAATGAGATGTAAATACCAGGAGACTGATGCTCCTGTTTGCAGATAGCATTGACTGTTAGCTGTTTATTAACATGGCAGAGCCAGGGTTGGAAATTTTTATCATAGCAAGACAAACAGCTAATTATTAGGAGCCCTTTTTATACCTAACAAACTGAAGTTTGAGGTTAGAACTTGCTAAGACCTCTTAGTACTTGTCTAGAGGAGGTAGAAGGAAAGTTTTTTCCAGAGGTGGTGGTAGTGTAAGTTTTGTTGGCTGCTGGGGATAGATTTCTCCTAAGATTTTTTTCTCCTCTTCTTCCTGGATTTATGTAGTAGAAGAAAGATGAGGTTTTGGCAAATGATTTTGGAACAAACACAGGAGAAGCTGCTTTTGCCCCTTTGTGTGTCCCATAGAAGTAATGCTTCTACTACTTCTAGCCTTGCTCCAAGCAGAAAAAAGCAAATTGTGTCACAGAGCTGTGGAGAGGACAGATTTAGTAAAAGAAATTTAAAAGAGGCTGGCAATAGCCTCTCTCACACTGATAATCTTAGCTAATGCCTACAGTCTGCTTAGGAATAGCAGTCAATTTTTCAGGAATATAGATACAGGAAAGAAAAAGTAACTGCTGCCTGACATGTAGGTCATCACTGATGGAATCTAAATGAAGATATTACATTAATATGTTTTTGCAATGCAGCACAATCTACTCAGGCATCTGAAAAGTTTCTTTCAAGCTTAATGACCTATACATATCCTCTGTTCCTAAAGGAGATGTAGGCAAGTATCACCCTTACTGTGTAGCTCTGCTCCACATTTTTGTAGCCCAGTATTAGATTTGGGGCTGGGAGAACTTGCAGATTCAGCCATTAACCCTACTGACAGACAACCAAAGAACACAGAGTGTGCCATTTTCTTCTGTTCTTATTTTCTTGTTGTGTTACAAAGAGTCTGACGAGCTTGCACAATTCAAGTATTTGTAGCTTGTGAAATTTCTGGTGTGTCATATGTGATGGTTTTCTGGGTATGAACATCCCTTATCTTGTAAAAAGAAAAAGATGAGGTGAAGCCTTAAACAGGCTGGTGTGGATGATACTCAGGCTGTTGTGTATGTTGCTCAGGCTGCCCAAGAATATTAAGAAGAAAAGAAGAGAGAGTAGAAAAAAAACTGGATCCCCTGGATCCAAACTGACTTTGTTTTTCAGATCTTTTCTCTGAGTTGTGATGCATCTGAATTCTTTGGTTTTATACCATGTTACCTGAAATGAATCAGTTGGTTGTATAGGAAGGTTTTCCACTCATTGTTTTCCACTATGCTCATAATAAATTTATAATAACAAAGATAATACCAGGACTTCAGGGGCTTGAAAGGTGATTCAAAGGGTATAAATTTGTAAAGCAAGGTTTGGAGGCTTGTGTAGTGTGGGCTCACTGCTCTGCAATGCACCTCTGGGCAGTGGTACAGCCTCTTCTGAGCAGGAAAATTTTTAGGCAGCAATAGTGATTTTGTTCTCCAAGCCCTGATAGATTTAAAACAGGAAACAGAAAATTGAAAATTTTCTCAAGATCTAATGAAGTGCCTCATTAATCATATTTTCATATTCCTGTATTACGTGAACTTAGAAATGGGTCTTATTTCTGGATTATTTTGAAAGTATCATATTGCTACCTCAGAGTAAATTGGCATCCTCTGGCAACCAGTCTATATCCCAGTATGTTGTACATAATTTCTTCATGCACTGAGGGTGTTGCACCAATCTTAAGTAGGGGAATGGAAACCTGGAGTGATGAGAAATCTCTTTCCAGCTGTCTGCTGATGCTGAACATTTCCTTGGGATACTGATGAATATTCAATAGGTTCATTCACCCAGTGACCACCTTCCGGATGAGGTTGTTTCACAGTGAGCTCTGGACACCTGTTTTATGTCAGGAATGTTGAGTTACACATTTTTCTACTCTGTCACCTTTGGAAGAAGATGCTTCTGTTACCAGAGAGATTGGTGCTATTCTGTTCTTTTATTTTTTATTACCAGCTGTGCATCTGGGATTTCATTAATTGCCCTTGAGATATTCTGAAGGGTGATTATTTTCTGAATGCAGCAGGCTTTGTACCTTAAAGCTTGGCTCTTCTGCCTCAGTCCCAGGTCCTTGGGAACCTCAGGGTGTGTTCCCTTTGCAGAGATCTTGCCAGTAATGACTGAGGCCTGGTTTCCATATTGACCTCAAACTCAGCATAATTACCTTAATCCAGCCAACCATAACAATGAGGTGGGCATTGAAAATATGCTTCATAGAGGGGTTTTATAGAGCTTACAGTGCAGTTAAGTTGAAATTACATAGCTATTTAAGGGAAATGTACAGTTAGTTATGCCCTCCACTGCTCTTGCCCTCAAACCTACACCATGGAACAAACACAGCATCTGTATCAGCACTGCTGTGAAATTGGCTTTTTCTAGCTTTTGGTTAGAAAAACTCCTATTAAACAGTAGGAATGGCTTTATCTCACTCCCTAATGATTTGACAATAATGGTGATTCAAAAATATAGGAAATTTTAGCGCAATACAGATTGATTATTTTGTCTTTTCAGTTCAGTCAATCAAAAAATTCACTGCTCTGTGTTTATGAACATCTCCTGCTTGGTCCAGGCTTGGCTGTGAGCCTGTTCCTCAGCCCTCAGTGAAGGGCAGGCATTAGGAGACTTCAAAAGGTGCAAGTTCTTTCCCAAGTATGAGTAAGATGACAGAAATATTCACTTGGGCATTATGACATTTACTTAGGGCAGGGGAGGAGGATTTGGACTTGAGTTTGGTCAAGCTGGTGCCTTCTTAGGGTGAGAAATTTTGGGCAGGGAATTATTTTAATTACTTTACTTTTATTTGGCAAAGACATTAAATTTCTTCATTTCCCATTTTCCTTGCTCTTAGCAAGACCCAACAGCAACCATTGAGAGCTCACAACCCAACTGGCCCCACCTCCTTCCAGGAATTCCCAAATTCAAACTAGGAATTCCCAAATTCATAATTTCTCATTTTCTCCAAAATTCTTTTCAGTTAATTATTTCAGGCTAAAAAGAGAGAATGGGTTTATTTACTAGATATCCATTTAATGATAGCCATTTGTGAGAGAATCAATTAGAAAGACACAAACTAATTAATGGTCCTATTGACTATTCCAACTTGACTTACTTCTACACTGGAAAAGTTTAATAAGTGTGTCCATTTTTCTTCTCATCCTTGACAGATTAACAGGAAATTAAACAGATGGATTAATTTCAAATTAATGTTTCAAACAGTGGAATTTTATTCACCCAACTAAGCTGATCCTGAAGTGGAAACTTAGCTATGTGTGGTTCTCATTCATGTTAGCACTGAACTAGCAGCCTTAGATAATTGAAATCAGATATTAGATAATTTCCACAAGTAGTGGAAATACTTCTCATGCAGTAGTCATGGAAAGAGCTTAAGGGAGAGACACCTGTGTACAACTGAGATGATCAACACTTTATTTGAACATGATATTAACAGGTTTATTTGCACCAGAAAATTTTTTTGGCTGAGAAAACGTGGACTGAAACATGATTTTATATTTAGTTGGCTTTCCTTTTTTCTTCTGGTTTGCAAGGATGTAAGTTCAGAACTTGGGAATTGCTTTAGGAAAATTGCTTGGAGATCAAAATCTCTTTTAGCTGAAGAATTGGTGCTGACATCCAGAAGCAGCTGTTGCTCTGAGGGTGACACCCTCAGAGGTGTAAGGATCCTGCTTTCTTCTTTTGGGCTGGTACCTTGAAATGTGAAGTGGGTCTTGGTTGTTTCTGAAACCAGCACAGAACCAATGCAAGAAAGGCAAACCACAATTTATTTACTTCAGCTTTCATGAAGGAGGCCTATCCCAAGCTCTAGGCAACATGCCATCAATTACCCACAAAAATCATAAGAAGAAAAGCAAAAAAAGCAAAAAAAAAAAACCCCATACCCATGTTTGCCAACTGCCTTAGCTGAGGGGAAATGAAATCATCCAGCTCCTCACATTCCCTTAGGCCCTGCAGCTCAGCCCCTATCAAACAGTTGTTCCAGAAACAAGCTATGTCTCTGTTGGAGTTCAAAATGTACATGTTAATATATTCCAACAGATCATGAAATTTCCTAGCTTAAGAAAGCTGGCTGTGCCAAGCTCCTCTTCTATAGACTGTAATTTCCTTTCTAAAGAGAGAAGAAGCATCTGGACCTACTCAGTCCCTGCACAATGTTCCTCCACGTCAGCAAGCTGGAGCTCCAGTGCAACTGGCCAGGGTCAGCTGTGGACTGCCTGGAATCTTCTTATTAAACAAGCCCCGAGTTTTGGATCTGGACCAACCCCCCAGAACTGAGCACACTGGGACATTTGCAAAGTCCTGTTTCTGAACCAGAACTCAGTTAAAGAGGTCATGGATGCACAGTGCAGACCTTTCCCTGGGTGCTCTCAGTCTCAGATCTCCAGTGCAGAACCTTCTCCCAGCACAGCTAGGATTAAAAACCCAGTTACTGGAGAGGTCTGCTTTCATTCAGCTCTGCAAAGGACAAGGGAATAGGCTATATTTAACTTTTTTAGATGGAGATTGAGCTGGCAGTTTAGGATTTGTTCATTTGACTTTGAAAAATTAGTTTAAAACATAAGTTGTCAGCAACTATCCCTTGGTAGAAGTTTTCCAGTGGTTACACTTCTGTCAAAAGCCATATCTGGATTGTGACACTAGAAAATTATAATGTAACTGGGTGGTTGTTAGGTTATTAATTTAAGGAAGAGAATGGTGTGGTGCCTCATTTCAATCCTGGTCCTGCCTCCCTGGTTGTACTATTTTTATGACTTTGCTAAGAGAAAATACAGGAAGATTATTGTTGGCACCACACTAACCTGAGGATTGTTGGCTGCTGGCACGTTAGGGTAGATGGAGGTGCAAAAATGGGGCTCTTGGTGCACATTAATCAGGGAGATGGGAACAAGATGCTGCCAGTGGAGAGGAGTTGTCTCCTGACCTTATTGACATAAAAAACCCCAACAAACCACCCACCGAATCCCCACGCTGGAAACCCAACACCTCCACCCCCAAAAAAACCCCAACACCATTTTCTGGTTTTTCTTTTCCAGCACTTTTCTGAAAGGCTTAGTTGAGGAGTAGTGAAACTGGTCACATCTCCAGGGTGAAAGCTTTGGGGTTATTTTTCACCAGCATACAATTTTGTCATAAATTTTTGCTCAGATTGCAGCATCACACTCAGGTAACTAATGCATGAAATAATGCACTGTCAAGTCAGATCATCTGGCATGAGGCTTCTGTGTGGAAGAGGCATCTCTTGGAACAGATCTTGTTAGCAGAATAATTTATGCAAGCCAAAGGTCTGCAATGTTACCCAGAGCCCAGGTGTGCCCCACGTTGGGGTTTTTCCCCCACCCCATTGCCTGTAAAATCATCAAGTACCTATTAATGAGGGGAGAGTTTCTAGTGGGATGCTGAGCTGTTTGGTGTGTGTGTGTAAACTAATGCTAATCCTAGTTAGCAATCATAGTGCCATGAAAATATTATCCTTACTAATGCTTACCTTGCATATAAAGCACATCCATAAATTTGGAAGTATCCTCTAACCTCCAGGCTGTAATTTGGGGATAGGAGAAACTCCCATACTGCACACTTTTAAACTGGAAAAACAACAAGAAAAAAAATGTAACAATCTATTGTTCTCTGCTTTCTGGGTCCACAGCCAATTTAGCTTGAAATGTCTGATTTAAGGCTGTGAGGATGTTGTTACTGAGCAGTTCTTCAAGTCCCAACCAGAGAATGTGAAAAAGACCTTTTCCATCCTCCTGGATGAGAAAAGCTGGGCCAAGTTTTGACCTCCTGTGAGTGATCAATTGATGCTGCTTCAGGTGTCATTCTGCATGAGAATGGCTGAGTGTAGAGCCCTGTGAAGCAGGCAGAGATAAAGACTGTGGGCAATGGAACAGGCAGGTTTCAGTGCAGTCATTCCCAATCTGTAGCAGACTCCTTAGTGCTTCCACTGACTCCTCTGGAAACTTTTTTGAGGGAGGACCAGATCTTTTTTTGCCTGATCCCACAGGAACTGAAAAAATCCTTTCTAGGGCTGCAAGTGTTGCTATAAAATAGATTCTGATGATACTAACAAAACTACCAATAATACTGTCTCAAGCCATAGGAGGCTGGGTTTTCTCCTCCTGAGAAGGCTGAGATAAATAATAAACCCTGGATAGTTTTGTTATTTAAATAAAGTGTTGAGATATAATCAAGCTTGTGGGCCAGTAAAATGAAGGAAATTTTATATGGCCACAAACAACTATGCTATTCCTTCCTGTATTTCATGTCAGGCAGAGAAGCAGCTGATAAAATTAAGATCCAGATAAGCTAATTGTGTCAATTCAAACTTGTTGAGATCATGTAATCTCCTGGAAGTACAAACATTCCCTGATTGCTGCGTGGCACTTTAGAAGAGAGAAGGGTGGGGAAAGCTCTAAAGCAAATATGAAGGAATCTGTGTGTGCATATGTGGGACAAAAGTAAAAAATGTTTATTATGTTGGTGAATTAATATTAGGCTGAGTCATTTAAAAAGAAAAAACCAAGACATTTTTGAATGTTGGCACACTGAGATGTTATTTTTTTTCTTTCCCAACTTTTCTAGGAACAGTTAGGAATAATTAATGCTTAAAAACATCTTTCTCTTTTGGTCAAACTGCAGGCCGAAAATATAAAATATAAAGAATGTAAAAAGAATTTAATATAAAATATAAAGAATATAAAAAGAATTTAATATAAAATATAAAGAATGTATAAAAAGAATTTATCTTGTTGGGAAAAACTAAGCTTCTAATTTCATCAAACTTTATTTCTAGAAAAGAATTTACTTGGACATCAAGCTTTCTGCTACTGGGATATTTCTTAATTGATTTCCCTGTCTAAGTATTTCTCAAAACAATGAGATAACCTCCAACTCTTCCACAATGTCAGTAACTGCTGTCCCTCAAAGCCAGGGATATCAGTGTCCTTGCTCCAGCTTTACCATGGGTATTTCCAGTCTTGCTGACTTGGTGTGGGTGGGAGAAAATGAACCCAAAGGATTCACACTGAAACTGGAGAGGGGAGAGAGTCCAAGTTCCTTGCAGGGAGGAGATGTGGTTTTGCTGGTTCCTTGCTTTGCAGACTGCTGGGCCAGCACTGAAACCAGAAAGGGGGTGAGGAAAGGGGAAAAGGAAAGTAGAGCTTTCCTCCAGCCTTGCTCTAGATCAGTGTGCATTCCCATTAAGGGAATAAATCCCAAAGGGATTTATTTGCTTTTTAAGGTCTTAAATTCCTGTGCTAGTTAGTGTTCTGTAGAACTGTCTCAAAGCTAAATAGTATGGTTGGATGTAAGCTATTGTTTCATAAAAAAAGTAATATTGTGTATTAGTTGATAATTAACTTTGTCTTCTAGAAAAATAACAACCAAGGAAATGGACATTAAAAAAGTTGATGGTATGACCTACTTTTGCAGTTACCATAATGAGACTTTTAGTAATTTTTTTTTTCCCCCCTCAATAATTCTCTCCATCACTTGTGGTTTGGATTTTGTTTTGGGTTTTTTCTCTCTTTTTTTTTTTTTTTTTTTTTTTTTTTTTTTTTTTTTTTTTTTTTTTTTTTCTAATTTTTTTTTCTAGTTGATAAGATAAGCCTCACTGGAAAAGAGCAGAGTAGTCAGGGAAAATGGAAGTACAAAGTGTGGCTCTGACATCAGCTTTCTAAAATTCCATTCTGACAAGCATTTGCTTTAATTGCATCAGATCTGGATAAAAGTACAATAAAAATATTTTGTAGCTGGTATGGAGAGGCAGGAAAGGGTGTTAATCTTTGTGGTCTGTGGTGTTTATTTGTGTAACTTTGGATTAAAGCAGTCTCATAGTTGGTATGTTGAAGCTGAGAAGACATCTATTTGATAACCCTTAGCAGTTTGGCACCACATCAGTTTCCATAATTACCTTTTCATTTATTTTACTGCTGGTTTTTCTTTTCCAATGAACCAGGCATCACAGTCTCAGTTACCTGGGGAAATGGAACTTGTTGCTCTGATTAATGAGTGTGGGTATAATGGGGGCAAGTCCCTTAAAAAAAAAAAAAAAAAAGAAAAGAGTTGACTTTCATTATATTTATATTTATAAATGAATTAAAATTACAAAATTTCATTGTTATAGCTAATTAGGACATTATTTGACTGCAGTGTTAGAAGCTTGAGAACTTGGAGTTTAAATCAAAACGTAAGGAGTGTAGCTCTTCATTTGGAAATGTTTCTGAATTTAGGTATGTTTGTCACTGGGGTGTAACTAAAAAGACCACAGGTTCTGGCTTGTACTGCTGGAGAGTCAAAATAAATGTTTAACTAAAAAAAAACCAAAACAAAAATAATAAAAAAAGTTTTGTTTTCCCATTTTAAGTGATCTTTGGTTGCAATTAAGGCATTGTAAGGAACTGAGTTAATGTGGGCACATTACATTTCTTTTAGAGATATGGGGGGGGGAACTAATGAGCAGACAAAAGTTTACAGATTAGAATCATGGGATGGATTTGGTTGGAAAAGACCTTTAAGATCATCAAGTGCAAAATATAGAAAAAATCTACAAAAATAAGCTAATATGATGTGTTTATGAGTAAAATGTGTTAAAAAAAGTGTGCCTAGCAAATTTGAAAGCAACCTGTGGAGTAGAGGTGTATGTATGAAAACAGTGCTCTGCACCTGAACTAAATCAAAGCAGCTTTGAGGCAAAAATAAGCCATTTTTTTCAACTGAAAACACCAAAGGATGGGGTTTCCTTGCAAAAGAATGGCTTTGAAGGAAGATAAGGTATAAAAACCCTGGGGACTGGACATGTTTATTTGGACTTAATGGCATTGCTAATTCATGAGAAGAAATCAAACTGAAGCAGTACATTTGGTTACCTCTTCTGGGACAAAATATGAAGTGCTGTGTTATTACAGAGACTTTTGGCTGTGAAGAGCATGGATTGGTTGTTTTCTAGTAAAACTGAAAAAAAAACCCCAAACAACAACCCAGATACTTGTGGAGTGAGTGTCTCAGAAAATAAATTTTTTTTTTTCTTTTACCAGTGGATAAAAAAGGGTAAGTGGTTGGATGCATTCTTTCAGTATTAGTGTTGTTAATGTTGCATCTGATAGCTGTATTTGTAAGCAACAGGAATCTCACTTAAAGATCTCTAAAACTCTTAAAAAAAAGGGTTAGTGCAATGTACTCAGCAAATTTAAGTTGCTGTCATTCATCCCTGCAGTCCAATTAGTCTTTTTATATAGTCTTTTGATTTTATATACATCTATTTTAAAGTAAAAGTGACCTGGAGTCAGATTGGTGCACGATATAAACTGGAACTAAACCAAGTGGTTATAAAACGACCAGATGATGGAAAGCTAAGATGTGCACTTGGTATTCTAGCAATATTTTTTGCAGTGTCCTTGCTTTGCTTTCTGCATCTTTAATAGAGAATTTAATAGAGAACTGAAGTGTGTAGAGAAGAGTTTCCTGAGGCAGGCAGGACTGGGCTTTATTCTGTTTCCTAGCTCAGGTGGACTCTCTGTCAAACCAGAGGACAGTGGGCTCAGTTCTCTCAGATGTTTTGAAGACACAGCCAGAGAGGCAGATGAAATTCTGGGAAGCAATTTCTTTTCATGGAACAGAACTGCACAACTTTCTCACCAGATTTGTTTTGGATGCAATCTTGAAATAATCAGAGGGTATCTTGAGTATCTATTGTTGAGTCCAACTCCCACGTTAACACCAAAGCAGTTTTGCTATTCTGAAGCAAATAAATGGAACAAAGCAGTAGATTCCAGTTTGCTCTTGAAAATGCATTCCAGTTTTATAAAAGCTATTAAATTAATTAAATAGAATCTGGCTTAAAAAAAAGAAAAAGAAAAAAAGGTGATTTTATCTTTGCAACTTAGAAGACTGAGGTCAAATTTCTGGAAAGTGACCTCTAGTTGGTCAGCTAAAAAAAAAAAAAAAAAGGAATGTAGTTGGTGAGTAGCTGTCCCTCACAGTATCTCAAGATGAATAGGCCTATTATTCCAGAGAGGTAAAGATTTCAGCATTCTAAATTGGGAGACTTTTGGGCCTGGATTTGAAAGGAGCAATTTATTTGCCCTTTTTACTTCAGGTTGAGTGGTAGTTGTACATCATTTCATTAGAAAACAACAATGAAAGAAGTCCTTCCAGCTGAACAACCAGAAACAAGTGGCAACTTTCAAATATTACACATTCCCCAACTGTAAAATAAGAACAAAGTAATATTATATAATTTAGGTTTTTTTATTTTTTTTTTTTTGAAACTTCAAACCAGTGTCCTTCACATAGTAATTACATGTTAAAATATTTTATGTAAATTTAATGCCAACTTAAAATATTGCTGTTTCATGGTATCATGGTCTCCTTAAATTAGGAATTTCACTAGAAATTGTAACTAAAAATATAGCATATCCAAAATATATTTACACGTTTGAAATCCTTCAGCAATCTATAGAAGAGATATGTATGATACAGAATTTATGTAATGCCAAAAGTCAGCATCCTAACACCCTTAGGGAGAGATTGTATGGCAGATTCAGCAGTCTGTCTTCTCTAAATTCATCCAGTGGGCAGGAAATGAAATGAGCAGGAAAAGATAAATTTCAGAAGAGGTATCTGAGTATCATTATTAGGTTTTAGGTGTGGTATCTGCAAATTGTGCCCCTGATATTATGATGTGTGTTGCTACTGCAGAGGTTTTAAGTTCTTCAGAGAAAGGTAACAAACTCTGCCCCTTCCCCTGAAGGCACTGCATATCAGCAAAATATTTCCAACAGCATTAAAATCCGGAGCAAATGGTTCATGTTAATGATGCAAAATAAATACCCAGCAAATGATTTTCATGTTCCTCATACAACCCGAGACAAAGCATGGCTTAAGGCTTTCAATAATTGTACAACCATTTGGTTTGGATTCAGACATCAGGTTCTTGCAAAGCCTGTGCAAGCTGAAACTGGAGTTGAGTCAAGGCAAAACACAAGTTATTCTTGCAAGGGTGAAAAAGAATCCCCAGCCCTGTGCGTTTGGTATCCAGAGGCAGCACAAAGCTTGCAGACTGCTGCCAGCCCTGGTGCTGACTTCAACAGCATGACCCAACCTGCTAGGGAAACCATGTGGCAGCAAGTTGGGTGCTTTTGCACTCCCCAGAAGACATTTTCTATGAGTCAAGGCAGAATCCTAAATATTGTAAATAAATCGAGGGTCACTAAATACAGCCCCAGATGAATTCCTACCATTCTTACCTCAGTCCAAGTGGTTCTGCAAACAGCAGATGTTCATAGAATCACAGAATCATAGAATTGGCTGGGTTGGAAGGGACCTCAGAGATCATCAAGTCCAACCCTTGATCCACTCCCGCTGCAGTTCCCAGCCCATGGCACTGAGTGCCACATCCAGGCTCTTTTGAAATATCTCCAGGGATGGAGAATCCACCCCTTCCCTGGGCAGCCCATTCCAGTGTCTGATCACCCTCTCCAGAAAGAAATTCTTTCTAATGTCCAACCTAAACCTCCCCTGGCACAACTTGAGACCTCTTGTGCCCTCTTGTCTTGCTGAGAGTTGCCTGGGAAAAGAGCCCAACCCCCCCCTGGCTCCAACCTCCTTTCAGGGAGTTGGAGAGAGTGATGAGGTCTCCCCTGAGCCTCCTCTTCTCCAGCCTCAACACCCCCAGCTCCCTCAGCCTCTCCTCATAGGATCTGTGCTCGAGATCTGTTTGAAGTGGTTTTCTCTCACTTTAATGATTTTCACTTTTATAATAGATTGATAATAAGTGGTTTAATTGAAAAGCTAAACTTTAAAAAAGTTTAAGCCTTAGCATTATTATTATTATTCTGTGGATGCAGAAAACATACGAGCTGGCAAGCTGGGGCAATTAAATCACCTGAGTATGCAAAATCAAATTGTGCACTTTAGATATGCTGGCATGGAGATAACTTGCTGCATGGACTGAAGAGCACTGAATTGCTTTCCCCAGTAATTTAATTTTATTTAATTATATTTAATTTTATTCCATTCAGCAAAATATTCAAATGCAGGGTTTACTCCAGGGTCATAGTGAGATGCTGTGCTGGACCTGGGGCAGATTAGTTGCCTAAATGTAGGCATCAGGGGCTGCTTGAGAAGCTCTGTTCTGTCCTGCTTTGCCTTCAGCTGCCTGTCCAGAAGAGAGTGGGTCCTCCTGTAGGTATCTGCTGTCTGTACCCTCCTGTGCTGCATCTGATAGCCTCACTTTGGCATCTAAAATAGCACTGGGTGAGCTATATTTAAGCAACTGAGACAAGCCAAGGACATTGGTGAATGTTTGCCTGCACCAGATTTTTCTTCTGCACTGTCTCTCTCTCTATATTCTATATATCTGTTTTTATGACTTTGCACTTGAATTATTATTAATACTTCTTGTCGTTTGCAACCCTGCATTTGTTTTTTGAGGGGTGATTTCTGTGAATCACTGAAGTTACTAAAGCATTTATTGCAATATTTTGAATCTTTTAAAATGCCAAGAGATTTCTTGGCTAGGATTTTACCTGAAGTTTTACTTGGGGTGTAGAGTTAATAAGAAAGTTGGGCAATTAGTAACTGGTGCAACTACAGAATGAAAATAAGAAGCACTTAATGCTTTCAGATGCTAAACCTATACTGAGAGGATAATAGTAGTGATCCAGTAGAAGGTTGGACAAGATGTTGTGAGAAATCCACAGCCACCCTGGTTTCTGCAAGGGGAGGGAGCCAGGGATGGATCCAGGATGGATCCCCATGTCAGCAGGCAGATGTAGGAGAGCAAGAAGCCAGAGCAGGAATGAGAGCTCAGGAATCCAGAGTTCTGCTGTACCAGGATGTGGATTAAGAAGCAACAAACCCGCTGGCCTTCCCTTATCTAAACTGTGGGGATCTGACACGTCAGGATTTCAGTCTGAGGAAAATTGACTGGGAACAGAGCAGACCTGCCAGAACCTGCCAGTGAACACACGACTGGCAGCAGGCCAGGACTCATCATTGGAGCTTTTTCTGTTCTCATGGCTTGGAAAGGATTTTACAGCAAAACACCTGAGCTCCTTTTTATTTATAATTGAGTTGTTTTCCACAAGGTGGGAAGGTAAACTAAGTTCAAGCTGCCTGATAATGGACAAAAGGAGTGTTCTCTTTGATGTGTTTAGATCATTGAATATGATGAATGCTTGGAAGTTGAGTAAATGTGGATTAATTAGCCCTGGGATGCTTTTATGTTGTTTTGTGTATGTAGATGTTTTGTGGGAGGAGGATGTAGGAACAAAGATAGGATTTGAAACATGTTTACATGCTTTTGATACACATAATGCTGATGTTAGGCTGTTCTTGGAAACTGGGGAAACACAGATGCAATTAATTAAATCTTGGTTACTAAGAAAGCATTTTGAAATGGAAAACTAGAACTAAACAAAAAGGAGGCCCAATCTGATGCTGATAATAGTAGATGTGGCTAATGTCATAAAGCTGAAATGCAGTTCATGTTGTGCTGCTTGTGAAGACCTCGTTTAATTTCATAAAAAGTTAGCTGTTACAAATCTGAAACAGGAGGGGAGAGGACGCTTGTTGCCAAAGCTGCTTGCTATTAAGGCCATGTTTTCTATGTAGTAGTGTGTAACCTCCCAGAAATGACAGATGGAAAGGATGTTTATGTACAGAGGAGAGGAGCAGATTGCCTTAGAAACACCTGTGCAGCTGCTGCATGGACTCCTCACTTCTCTGGGGGAAATCTCCATAGGAGCATCCAGCTGGGACCTTCCCTCAGGAAGCTTCACGGCTTACAAATAGCTGGTCCTGTTGGAACTCCTGAGACTGCAGACCCAAAGGGGAGGTGTGTGCAGTTTTACAGAGGTAAAAATCATAGAATCACAGAATGGCTGAGGTTGGAAGGGACCTTAGAGATCACCTACTGCAACCTCCCTGCCATGGGCAGGGACACCTCTCATCCAGACCAGGATGCTCAAAGCCACATCCAGCCTTGCCTTGAACACCTCCAGGGAGAGGCCATCCACAACTTCTCTGGCCAACCTGTTCCAGTGCCTCACCACCCTCATACTGAAGAACTTCTTCCTAATATCCAGTTTAAACCTATTATCCTTCAGTTTAAATCCATTTCCTCTTGTCCTATCACAGGACACTCTAATAAAAAGTCTCATCAGCCTTCCTGTAGGTTCCCTGCAGGTACTGGAAGGCAGCTCTAAGGTCCCTCTGGAGTATTCTTCACCCTCAGCCTCTCCTCGTAGCAGAGGTGCTCCAGCCTCTGGATCATCTTTGTGGCCCTCTGGATTCTTTCCAACAGATCTGTGTCCTTCCTACCTACAACAAAATATAAAAACCCACACTAAATACTGCTCTGCAAGGCCTTCTTTACATGGGTGAAGTTGCTTAGCTGGGCTTTCCCTGCAAACTGCAAAGGGCAATGTGCTCACCTCTGGGAGGGTTTAGCTGTACCAGTCATGTCTCAGGTAGGAAACTGCAATATTTGTGATGTCCCCCCTTGCTTTTTATTGGTTTTGTCTCAAAGATTTAGAGGCACATTTAAGATTTCCTGAGTACTTTGTGCAAACTGCTTGCAGGAAGGCTGTGGCAGCTGTCATTTCTGTAGAGCCTGGGTCAGACACCCTGTCCCTGGAGTCATCCTCTACTCTAGGCTCCCAAGCGAGGTGGTGTGGCAGTGATTTCATCACACCCTTCAGCTGGTGAAACTCAAAGGGAGCTGGCAGGAGTCTTGGTGATCTGACTTTTCCTCCCCCATGAGCTCTGGAGGGGGTCTGGATCTCCTGACAGAAGGTTTCCAGCCACATCCCACCTTTTCCAGATGTACCTCTGGTACTCTGTGTGGCTCAGACCTTGCTGGGAGGTGTGATCCAACCATAAAAGCTGCAGGTCTCAAAACTAAGCAAGGAAGATACTAGATAAGTGGAATAAAAATCCCTCTGACACAGGGAGGGCTCATAGGAAAGTGTGGAGGAGAAATTCAGAAGTTTAAAACTTAAACCTAAGCTCTGCTCTGATGGCAGCAGGCTGGGTGGGTTTCCTCCTCCTTGTGGCTTGTTGGGGTCACTGCTCAGGTTCTGGGTATGGGGTGTTCTTTGCTACCAGGATAAGGTGTGGAATGGGTTGGTTGTAGTTTGCCTACTGCATTTTTTCCTTGCACAAAAAGTGTCAATAAATCAGCCTGCAGTGGGGAGAAGGGAAGAAAGCTCTCTTTTTTCCAGAAGGTTGAGCCAATAAAAGGTGAGTGTTCCTGAATGGTAAGAAATGAGGCAACAGAGTTAAGGACAAGCTGCTAGGAAGGAACAACACATAATTGATGGATTATTTCAGCTTTAGAAGAAACTTTCTATGAATTTCTATAAATTTGCCTGGAAGTTTCAAAATTCAGACAACCTTTTCCCTAGGCTTCAGATTTGGATGGAATCCTCTCAGGTTTCTGTGAAAAGGTGAATGCAGGCTTCTCTCTAAACAGTTACACTCTCATCTTCCCTTCATTTCTAGATTTTTTTTTTTAGATTTATAGTCTTCTCTGATCCAGTCTGAGGCATGAAATGAAGCTCTACAACAGGCAATTCATGTCTAAACCTGTGTATAATGGTACTGAGGCTATTTTTATTGATGCCCTTTGCCTATGGAGTTCCAGCTGCTTAAAAGCCACAGTACTTTAATGCCTAGCAGGTTTATTGATAATTAAATACCAATATTGATAATTAAATAATAAAGCATTTAAGCACCAATGAAGTAATAAAGACCAAATGTATCCCTGGATTATTATCAGCCACCAGATGAGAGTTTGCAGGTTCTGTATGAATCTCTGAACTGTTTCAATAATATGAGGTGAAATCAATGTGGAAACTAATTTTGTGCCAAAGTGAACAACAAGATAGCTTTGTCCTCATGGCCAAGGAGCTGCGTTTTCACCACTAGATAATTAATATGCATATATTCATGCCAATGTAGAAAACCAGCCTGGATTTTATTGTCAAGTAACTGTGTGGGATTGGTACTACAGTGATGGTTGATCTTGGCTCTGTTGGGATTTTACAGTGTTTTTAATATTAGTTCTCCCACTGTAGAAATACCCAAACAAGCACACAAACCCCCTCACCAAAACACAACCTAAAAATAACTATTCTGCTCCCAATCAAAGGAACCAAATTTGTATTTTTATAGGCCTGTATTTTTAGTAAGAATTATATCTTAACTGTTTTATTTCTTTGCCAACCAACCACAATTCTATCAGGTAAGGAGGATGAATAGGGAAGGACTAATTTGAAACTTAGTAGCCTAGACAGGGAGAGAGACAGTGGCAGATCTTGAGAGGATTCTTTTTCTGAAAGAACAATAGAGAATTTTAGGAAATGGTGAAGGAATATTTTAGGGAATGAATGGGACTGAAATTCAAGACACAGAGGAATGTACTGGGATTTCATAAGAAAGGGTATGAAGTCCTAAATACATCCTTCCAAAGGAATGACTGGAACAGAATTATATCAGTATTTCCAGTCCATAACCTTATAAAATCATGAGTCATGTTAAAAAAAAAAATCATAAGTTTAGTGTATTCATTGCCTTCTGTGCTTGTTTAGGTTTTTAATCTCTCCCACCTTTTATTTAAAAAAAAAAAAAAAGATTTCTTCTGTGAGCTTGGGGCTAGAATTCTCTCTTTTCATGACAGCTTAAATCCTCATAAAGTATATAACCCAAAATCTGTAGTTTTCAGGACAATCCCATGCATCTTCAGATGCATCATGGGAATAGATAGGAGAACACATCCCCAGTACATTACTCCTTGGTAATCAGATGTCATTGTTTGGAATATCCCTAAGCTAGAGACAGGTAGATTAATATTTCATATTAATAATAGAATAACTATTAGACTTCATAACAATCTTTGGAAGGAGTGTTATAGTTATGATAAATGTGTTCTGCTCAGGAATAGCAGAAATAGATGATTTGATATACCTGGAATGTTCCAACCAAACTAAAACAAAATACAACCTGGTGCAGAACATCTTCTAAATAACTTTTTGTAACTTGTGCTTTTCAAAATTTCGAAATCTTTTCAATTAGGCTGTTTTGGTAAGAAATTATTATGCTGGCCCACCTTCAGGGGGAAGTGACAGCTATGAAATAAGGTTCAAGGGTTTTAAAATAACCGATTTGAAATACTTTGGAAAAAGTACTGCACTACACCTTAGTTTAGGGTGTGTGAGAGAGATGATCTAACACATGTTTGTTGAAATAAATTCTAGGAAACTATTCTCAAACGTGTGTCTTCAGCAGTAACCTCCTCTGCTCGTCCTAACTCCACTCACAGAGCAACTCAAGACCTCCTACTACAGGTTGTTTCTTGCTTGTGCATCCAGACCACATCAGCTACACCAATTTGGCTGCCTGTTCCCTTTTGGTGGTTTCTGAAAGCTGCTGTCATGGCTTGGAGAGCTGGTTGGTGGTCCAGAGGTGAGGAAGATGAGAGAACCTTTCCTTCTGTGTAAAGCTAACACAAAGAGGAAAGTTGCTGATAGAATTCAGGATGATCTGGCTGATAGCTCTGGCTTCTACTTTGGATTCACTCTTTGCATGGGTAAAACTTTGTAGTGGTCTCTAGAAATTTGTACTCTTTGAAATTTGTGAATCCATTTCCTTTTCTCAGCACTGCTACCACCATACTGATTTGTGCTTTAATGCAAGATGTAAGCTGGAAGTTGTTTTTTCCTAGCTCCAAATAGAATACTGTTATATAAGGGGAGGGAACAGATGTGATCATTTGCTGCTTTGTTTCATCTGGGTAGGAAGGAATTGTACAGCAAAATGCTCTTCAGAGGCATCCAGACTGTTTACAAAGCACCATTTGTTGGGGAATTTTGCTACCCATGATCCACTGCCTTGAGTAAGTTTTATGAACTTGTATGATTCTGTGTCAAGAAGTGCCATATGTGTCAATAAACCCACAAACCTTTTACATGTGGCCTGTAGTGATGAGTGACACTGGGAAACTTTCTTTGTGAAGAGCAATTCCCAAATGTTTTTTAAAAATTGAAAGCCTGAAGAAACTGAAATTCAACAGGCAGCAACCTGTTGGGCATTGCTGCAGAGGAAAAAATAGCCCCTTTCTACCCAAACCACCCACGTGGATGTTCTGGTGAGGCACATTTCACTTGCTTTACAAATTAGTGTTGGTTAATTCTCCATGTGCACATGAAAAATGTGTCCTCTTGTCACCTGCTTGGTACTGCTTGCTGGCTGTAAACTCTGCTCCCCCTAAACTCTGCTTTGGTGATGCATTTGAGATGAAAAAAAGAACAGTGCCAAGCAAGCAGCTGATATAATATGAGCTGAATAATGTGAGCTGGATGATGCTTTTCTCTTATGTTGGAATAAGAGAATTTCAGGTGCTTTTTTTTTCAGGATCTTTTCAGGTTCCAAAGCCTAAATCAGGAATTTTTCTTTAAGAATGTCAAGGTAATAACATGAAATAGAAAATGCAAAAACAGTGATCTGTTGAGTGTAAATGGGAAGTAAAATAAACTCTGGCCAAAGACTGAAAATAAATCTCATCAAGCCTTGCACTAGCCTGGAGCTTCAGGCTGATTTTTATTCCACATTTTTTGGATTTAAATTGTCTTGGGATTTGGGAGGTATTTTAAAAGAAATCGAATAGTTTTCTGAGCTGTGGAAGGCTGAAGCTATTTCCGTATGAAGCAGCCTTCCTGGCTATGTCTCAGGTTCCCATATGTATTAAGATACTGGAAAATGTGCTTTTGTTCCTTTGTACTACAGTGGGATGTAATCAATTATAAAGGCACGTGAAATGTAGATTTTTTTTTTTTTGAGGAGGTTGTATTCTTGGTGTAGTAACTATCTCTTTCAGGAGTGTTACTTTTATTGAGCTGGCAATATACTTGTCTGGCTCTGCGGGTACAAAATAAGTGAGAAGTAGAAGTGTATTGAAGAGAGATTTGCTAATATCATCTGATCCCTGGGATAATGTTTTTGTCATAATTTTTTAATATGTGTGCCCTTAAAAATGTGGGGCATAACTCTGCCTGGAATACTGTGCCCAGCTATAGAGCCCTGAACACAAAAAGGCCATGGAGCTGTTGGAGCAAGTCCAAAGGAGGGCACAAGGATGATGCTCCTCTCCTCTGAGGAAGGTTGGAGTTGTTCAGCCCTCTGGTCAGGGCTCAGGTTTGGAATTTTAGGACACCTTGGGCAGATCCTTTTACATCTTGCCTCCTTGAGAAAGCACAGCTAAATATTTGCTGGTGTTTCAGAGGGATGGATAGACACCTGCTGGCATGAAAGCAATAGTTCAGACTTGGACTGGTTCTTAGAAGCTACCAGGGTGAGAAAATTGATACTGAGGCAGAAATGGAGACTTTTATAAGATAATAACATTCATTACTATTCAACCAGAGACACTCTGATTACTGTGCAATTCAGTACAGTTACCATGAGCAGCTGGATATTATTTCTGTGCTCTGTACATTACCACGGATTACATGAAATCCATTTGGAAGTATATTTAAGGCATTATGTAAATAATTTGGGTTTCAACATCTTCCTATTGATTTCCATGCAAATTATTGTATAGATTTAATATGCACTGGGGTTGCTATGTTTTACATGTAATTTATTTGCTCTATGGAGGATCTTGTTAATTTAAGTTTGGTAGACCCATTTATAATGGCTTTAAAGCTTACAGTGGAAAACTGCTTGGAAAAAGATCTGCATCATTAAATTAAGAAACCTGTTTGAATTGAGTAGTGCTAGACATTGGTGGCCATGATAGCAACACAGGAAAAGAAAATTCTTTTCCAAGAATCCCCCTGACCTGCTTATTTTTCTCTTTCTTGGAGGGAAGTATCCAGTCTGCTAGACATTGACCACAATATGTCCCAGATGTTTTCTCTTCTGCAGCAGTCTCAAATATGTTTTATCCTTATGACATGCAAACAGCTGGGCTCACACACTTAAATGGATTGCTTCTGTCTTTAATGCCTCTTTAATAAATAAAAAAATAGGACATCTGAGAATGTGGATAAAAAATTTGTGGGGAAAAAAAAAAGCAGAATGAGTTGAATATAGGAGAATAGAAGGAGAAAAAAAGTTAAAATCTAAGAAAATCTTCCCAGCTATTTTATCCCATTTGAACCCTGGTTATTTTTTAATAACTCTCATCTCTCTCTGAAAACCAAGCCATGTAATGAAAAGAAGTGCCAGTGGAAAAACAGGAGTTTTCTGGAAAAGGCATTCATGAGAGAAAGAAAAACTGATTTCTCAAAGAAAAAAAAAAATGTGGTAATGCAAAGGAAAAAGCTTTTATCACAGAAGAAATAGTCAAGACTCCATGAAACCAACTTAATTTTGTATTTTCAAATGGAAATTTCTCCAGGCCATAATAAATTGCCATAGATATGCAGGGGACTGTTTATGAAGAGCAATTAACAGTAATGTTTTATTCTTCTGATACAAACATTTTGATGCCTACTCTCTCAGTTGGAATTTATTTAGGATGGCATCCTGCCATTCCAGGCTGGTACCAGCTTGTGATTTTGCTATATCCATTTTTTTAACTGGTAAGAATGGACACTTAATGCCTGTTAAGTATAGGATGTTGTACCTGGTAGATTTCCAGAGTGGACAATTTGGAAGACATAAAGAAATTCCATGCATATAGTTCCATAAAAAACCCCTCAGAATGAATGAAATCCCAGAATGATTGTGTCTGTTTTCCATTTACTATATATGCAGTTGAGCACAGAGCAGGATATTATTGAATACTGTAATGCATAAGTAATAAACTGGAATTTTGTGTGGGATTTTAATTAATGGAAGGAAATAAAAAACCTGGTATTTCAGACTGGGGCTCACATGCCTTGAAGCCACGAACTCCTGAACATCCCAAGAAACTGGTTCCTCACCTGAGGAGAATGCAAACAGCAGCAGGCATTGGAATGTGGTAGGAAGGTGCTCCTCTGAATCAGTAACTCCCTGGAAGAGATTTTGCAGCTTTTTATACCTTGTCTATGTTTATGTCTTTTGGTAAGCAGTAAAATAATTCACTTTCACAGTAGTTTAGATTTATCATTGTTTTTCTTGCCAACAAAGTTATTATCTTGGGTTATTCTAACATTCTGGTTTAGGCTCAGGTCTGTTTTTTCTCAGAATTTCTCTGTCAATACGAGGTGTTACTTGGTTTAGATCAAAATAGGAAGAGCAGAAGAAATCTGATGTTACTTCATGCTGTTTGCCATTAAAGATAGATGTCTGAAATGACTTTTTTTTTAAGGGGTAAGGAGAAAACTTCCTAACAATAACTGATCTTGAGCCCTGGGCTTGTGAAATACAAGTGTTGTCTCATTCTGCTGCTTGAGGTTTCTAAGGGGTTCAGCACTGGAGAAGGATGCTGTCACACCTCAAAAAAGATTGCCCCATCCCCTGGGGACTGACCTGAGCCCTAGGGATGAAATCATAGAATCCTAGAATTGGCTGGGTTGGAAGGGACCTCAGAGCTCATCAAGTCCAACCCTTGATCCACTCCCTCTGCAGTTCCCAGCCCATGGCACTGAGTGCCACATCCAGGCTCTTTGGAAATATCTCCAGGGATGGAGAATCCACCCCTTCCCTGGGCAGCCCATTCCAATGTCTGATCACCCTCTCCACAAAGAAATTCTTTCTAATGTCCAACCTAAACCTCCCCTGGCACAACTTGAGACCTCTTGTGCCCTCTTGTCTTGCTGAGAGTTGCCTGGGAAAAGAGCCCAACCCCCCCCCTGGCTCCAACCTCCTTTCAGGGAGTTGGAGAGAGTGATGAGGTCTCCCCTGAGCCTCCTCTTCTCCAGCCTCAACACCCCCAGCTCCCTCAGCCCTTCCTCACAGGACTTGTGCTGGATCCCTTCCCAGCCTCCTTGCTCTTCTCTGGACCTGCTCCAGCACCTCAATCTCCTTCCTGAGCTGAGGGGCCCAGAAATGACAGAAGCTGTGGCCTGGCTGTGATGAGCAGCTGGTGCCAGAAGAGAGTAAATGGCAGGAGGATGTGTTTTTGCTCATTGTTTGAGAGAGAAGGCTTAGAAGGCAGTGCTGCTGGAAAGCTGTTAAGAGAAGAGGCTGGAAGGTTGTTTCTGCAGCATCTTTTTGGGTTTTGCTGTGTGTCAAAGAGTTTTGAAGTTCTGGCAGGTAACTTGGTTTGTTGCAGTTAGATATCTGAACCTGTATTCATTATGCTTTCCAACAAATGTGAAGATTACCAATAAATCGAAATAAACCATTTAAAAATGTGGCATGTGGGATAGACAGAGGAAATATGAGGAACTACAGTACAAAAAAGCTGAGAGATGCTGCTTCTTTTCTGCCCCTAAGTCATGGGGTTGTTCTTAGGGGGTCTTCCTCTAGTACAGAAGCTGCTTTTGGCTCAAGGTAAATGTTTTTCAAAATGGAATTTCAGGCTCCTTCATGGAACACAAAGGTGTCACTTGCTGTAGTCAACTTCTTAAATTTTACTTTAAATATTTTGGTAATGAAGAGTTTTGCCTGATGTATTTATTTCGCTTAGTGATGAGGTAACTGGGGCAATCTAAACCAACAGGCAGAGAAAGGAAAATGGAAGATAAAAATGATGTTAATAGTTTGGTTTCTTAGCCATCAGCTCTTGGCAATATGGCATTACAAGGAATTATCTTTGTATTTTTTAAAGAGAAGATCCAAGAGTGAGCAGTAGTCATGTTCATACTTTCATATGAACATTTGATGTAGAAGCAGAAATTAGACCCTTAGGTTGCAAAACTTCAATCAGTAGTTTACTTAGGTAGAGAGTTTTGATACTTGTTAAACCATAATTCCTCCTCTGGTTGTTTTGAAGTGTTCAACCATGACAAGCTGCAGTATGAATGGGTGGATCTGGCAGGAAACTACCACTTATAGCCCAGAAAAATGAGCTTTTATTATATAAAAATAGATATAAAACGTGGCACAGAAGCTCTTTTGTCTCTTGAGATTGGCAGGCTTTCTGTGAGGATGGAAATTCATGTGAAAGTGCTTATTGGAGGTAGTAATCAGAGGTTTATGAGCCATTCAGGGAAGCAAAATGAAACAATAGCTGTACAGTGGCTTTTGGATGAGTGGGGATTTGGGAGCCAAAAAATACTTCTGCAATAACTGAATAGAAGTCTAATCAGGCCGTAAATTGAGCTAATCTTACCTTAAACAAACACAATTCTGCTGTTTTAAACAAAGCTTAGTTACTTCTCAGAAATGCTTTGTTAGAGGATTCACTTTTATTTTTAAAGCCTTCAGAAGAGATTGTCATGAAGGATGGGAGTCATTAAAGAAAAATTAAGCTAGATTTTAGCATTTGCCTTGGAAATGGATTCATCTGTTATTCAGCAGCAGCAGAGCAATTTAGAGGACAATATGTGGTTTTGTTTTGTATTGGAAAAGTCATTAATTATCTGTGTCTCATTCTTGTCAAGTTTCTTACGGGCTGCTCTGTGAGATCTGAAGTTTCTGATGGATCATGGTAACCACAGGGCAATATTTTGGGTTCTGGATTGTGCTTCATAGTTCCACTAACTCAGGCTTTTAAGATGAAGATGTCCTGCAAAGCAAATGGTGGCAGTCTAATAAATGTAACTTTTCTTCAATATAAACAGTTTCCATATAATGAAGCTTTTATGCACCCAAGTGGCAATAAGCATCTGTAGTAGGGAAAAAAATATGTCATCAGTCTTAATTTAGTTATTAAATCCTAGTAAATTTATAAAGCATAGGGTGTTGGCTCTTCAAACTGCTGCAGGGGTGCAGGCATCCAGGCAGGTCCCAGCTTGGGGCCTGGCAGCTCCTGGTGCTGTGCATCCTGCTGGCTCTGCACCCTTCCAGCCTTGCTGTAGCATCCATGCCTGAGCTGTCCCAGGCTCAGGAGCACACCCTCCAAGGATTGTGTAGGCATGTTTGAAGCTGTCCATGGAGAGACTCCATCTGCCTGGGCAGACAGAACCTCTGCAGTTCTCCCAGTCAATGCCCTTCTCTGCTGCTTCCCATTGACTCATCAGGAGAGAGGAATTTATTCTTCAGGTCTGCTTTGCTGCTCACTGGGAATTGGGTGCAAGTAAGGTCTCCCATGGTGTGCTGTCTGTTAAGAAATTCAGAGAAATCACAAGTTATGAAAATGCACAGGGGTCACTTTGTTGGCTCTTTTCCTGGCCTGGCTCAGGAACAGCGTGGCCAGCAGGTCCAGGGAAGGGATTCTGCCCCTGTGCTCAGCCCTGGGGAGGCCACAGCTTGAGTCCTGTGTCCAGTTCTGGGCCCCTCAGCTCAGGAAGGAGATTGAGGTGCTGGAGCAGGTCCAGAGAAGAGCAAGGAGGCTGGGAAGGGATCCAGCACAAGTCCTGTGAGGAAGGGCTGAGGGAGCTGGGGGTGTTGAGGCTGGAGAAGAGGAGGCTCAGGGGAGACCTCATCACTCTCTCCAACTCCCTGAAAGGAGGTTGGAGCCAGGGGGGGGTTGGGCTCTTTTCCCAGGCAACTCTCAGCAAGACAAGAGGGCACAAGAGGTCTCAAGTTGTGCCAGGGGAGGTTTAGGTTGGACATTAGAAAGAATTTCTTTCTGGAGAGGGTGCTCAGCCATTGGAATGGGCTGCCCAGGGAAGGGGTGGATTCTCCATCCCTGGAGATATTTCCAAAGAGCCTGGATGTGGCACTCAGTGCCATGGGCTGGGAACTGCAGTGGGAGTGGATCAAGGGTTGGACTTGATGATCTCCGAGGTCCCTTCCAACCCAGCCAGTTCTATTATTCTATGATCCTCAAACCTTGCCTTGGTTTCAGTTTTTGGAGGATGTGTTCATGCAGCCTGTTGTGATTTAATGAAGTTTTGCTTTCCTCTGGTATTATCTGAGGTGGACGCTTGGTGCTGAGTTAAAATAATTTCCCCCTTGGTAAAGACTGGGGTGAAATGAAAAGTATTATAAAATACCTGTGTTCAGTCTGGATCTCATGATATTTCAGTGACTGCTTAATATCAGAAACTCTGCTGGACACATTCAGGTCAGGTTTCAAAAAGCAAACATGGAATAAACCTTGTTTGGTTCTATATATGATAATAAGTATATACACAATGGATGGAGAAAATGGAGTCCAGGTGTATTTACCTCTTTTAAACCTAAAATGGTAGGTCTGGCTTTCAGAGGGAATTTCACCACAATGAAGAAGGCACCATAGTGATAATCTGCAAGCCATGGGTATCACCCCAGAACTTTTCTCTAGTATTTAAAGAAGGATTCTTCCAAGTATTTAAGTGAACTACTTCTGTAGCATACTACTTCTTCCCTGTAAGATTATAGAATTTGGAATAAAAAGAAATAAATCATGTTATCCAAATGTAACCAAGGAATAAACATATAATTTCTGTGACCCTTTGTTAAGCTGGATTCTTGTATTTGGAGGTAAAAGTGGCTGCCTAACATCTGTCCATCTTTCACCAGCTGTGCACAGTGGGCTGCAGCTCATCTTGGCAGTAAACTTCTAATTTCCTAATTCTCCTACAAATTTGTCCTTCCCAGTGTAACAGAGAAGATCCACCTTGTGCCCTAGAAGAACCAGAAGTTTGTCCCAGTTTCTTGTAGTCACACTGACTGATAATGTAAAACAGGAGGCTATACTCCTGCCAAAATGTCACCAAGTCTGGTGACACCAATCACCCCAAACCAAAGCAACAGCCTTCAAGTTTCTAAAAGTTGTTTCTTTGGGGGCTTTCCCAGACACTTAGCTGACTATATTAATTTTAAATATGTATATGTATATAAAATATACACACACACACACATTTGAGTATAATTATAATATTTATATAATATATAAAACTTTAGCTGGCTTTAGGTGTGTGTAATCTTTACACTTTATACATTCTCTTGCTTTATATACTAGAGGTACTGCAGTAGCTTCTGATGCAGATTCCATCTGTGACATTGGCAGTGTTTAATATATTATTAATTTTCAGTGCCTTCCACAACAGTAAAAAAACCACCCCACCAACAATAAACAAGAAACCCTGCCAAAAGTCCCCTGTCAGGCAGTAAGCAAATTGACAGATTCCTTGTATAGATGGGTTTTGTGGTCAAAATAGAAGAGGAAATTTGAATAACCCAAAGTTTTTTAGCACAAGAAGAGCAGAGAGATAGTCAGTGGGAAGGGAAGTCTGTAAGTGTACAAGTAGAGCCTGATCCAGATTTAATGAGGTTAATTTTTTTTTGTGTGATTGTTTAATCCAAGGAGCCTAAACTGTGATGTTAAATTCTGGGTTGGATCCAGAACTGGGTGGAAAGCATTGTTATGAGAAGCATTGTTATGTCTCCTTTTAACATAAATATTTTTTAAAAATCCATTAATTTTCAATAGAAACAGTGTATATGCATGAAGCTACCAGAGATAATCAGCAGTTCTAGATCAAATTTTGCTTCCAATTCTCTGTGCAAATTCTGTTCTGGAGCAAGAAGCACACTTGACCCCTAACTTCTATGTTTAGAGCAGTGTTCAGGTTTTTAATACTTTTGGCAAGGACAAAGCTAAGGTTCTCTGAAATGTCTCTGAATGTTGGCTGTGACCTGACAGAGAGAACGTGCTTTAATATCCTGCATCAGTTGTGCCATCAACATCTGCAGAAGCAGACTGAGAAAAAAATGAGTGAACTGCTGGGGTCCTATCTCTTTCTGCCCCCAAAAACACCCTCCTTCTCTTTTCTCCAATGTTACCTCAAGAACATAATTTTCTCCAATTTTTCCAGATTACTGCTGGTTCTGAATCTTGTCAGTTGATGTAGAAATGTTGCCTGCAAGCTTGAAGAATGCTGGAAACAGGGAGGGCTCTATGGAAATGCTGACACAACTGTATAGCATAGCAGTGTAAGCCATCTGTTTTGAGTAAGGTGGTTGTTATCTTTTCTTGTCAAATTTATCACTACAAAAATATTTTCTTCTCTTCTTCAATGTCTATAACAGACAAGAGTGCACTTTCTGACATAGGCATGAGCTCTACTGCAGATAGTTTTTCCTTCTGATGCCATACAGTGAATATGTTAAATTTTTTTTTTTTTGCACGTTTCATTGTGAGGGGCAAAAAATACCCTTTTTAAATTCTCCCTGTCCATCCAGTAGTTCTTCAGGGCTACACCAAGAGGACCACACTCATACTGCAGCTGTGAACATTGCTGCTTATCCACTTGCTTAAAGGTGGTGCAGATAACTGTGCTGAAGAGCTGTTGGAAGGAGTGGGAGAATCCATTGGTCTTGATGTTGATGCAGCAACTTCAGGGCACCTGCACCCATTCCTACAAACTCAGGGTGAGGTTCTGTATCTCCAGCCTGTGAAAATTGGTCTGTTCTCTTCTGCTCGTGTCACACATTCTGTCTGTTGGCTTTGCCACATGCAATAAATCCATGACAATGTGTAGATGGTAGGGAACCATCAGCCTGGGAAGGTTTTGCTTTAAAGTTTGAGTAAGGCCATGGTGAATAAAAGTAGAGAGGACTTTATTCATACTTTGTTGCCAACTCAATGCTGAAGGCATGAAAAAAGTCCTGTGGTTGATCAAGGGGTATAAAACAAATTTATTTTATGACATGTATCTAGTAGACTTTGCAACATAACTGAAAGTCTGAGCTCTCATGTGACTTTTTGAGAAAATCCAGGAGGCAGCAAAGAAGTCCACCAAGGAGATGTGTGTTGTTGTACTAGCAGCTCACTTTCAGATCACTATTTTCTTTAACTCAGAGGCTACATTATACTTGAAGGCAGCAAGAAAGCTGCTCTTGAGTGCTGGCTGTTCATGTGGGGGGTGTGAGCCTGACAATTCTGCCTGGCATGACCTAGGGCTTGGTCTCACTCCACGTGCAACATGGAGCCTGGGCTCTTGTTCCCATCTTTCTTCTGTGCACCTGCAGCTCAGTCCTGGGGCTCACAGCTTGGAGGTCCCCTCTTGGCCACTCATCCCTGGGGGTGCTCTCTCTGTCTGTGTCTGGAGTAATCACTCCTTCTTTCCTGTAGGGTTTTTTTTTGTGTTTTTTTTGTGGAAAAATAATACGGTGTTAAAAAAGCCATTAATTAACTTGATTCCAGGGATGAGCTGATTGCTCAAACTAACCTGAGTTAAAAAAAAGAAAAAAAAAAGATTCTGTGATGACATATTTGGCCTTGTTTGCATGAAAGCTTCCTGGGAGTAGCAACCTTTGCACAGACCACTGGTGGAGAAGGAGGTAGGGAGGAAGGACACTGGGGGTATTACTCTTCTTCACTAGTTTGAGTAAATTTAGCAATAGGACACTGGGTGTTGGAAATAATCATGGCATACTTTGTGGATAGATGACTGCTGTTTCTAATCCTCTGGGAAGTTTCTTAGAACAGGATGGTAGATAACCATGTAAATAACAGATGACTGGGGGACTGAAAGTCAAAATCTTTAGCTGGCATAAACTGGAGCAGATCCAGTTTACTGACAGCTGTTGCTTTTTCCAACCTCTGACTGTTGTATCAGCTGAGAATGCAACACTGCACTCACAGCCTTTTTCCTCAAGTCCAGGAAATATCAGTACCTTTGGGAACACTCTTGATAATTGTTATGAAGTGTAACACCCCACACTGGCTACCTGAATTTCAGTGGGGGGGAGAAAAAACCACATTATTTTGCATGCAGATATTATTTAACACAGGAATGGGTGCAGTAACTTGAGCAATGAAGTCACCCTTTAAAGAGTTTGAACATAAATATCTGACAGGCTTTGAAGACCCAAGATACTGATCTCACTCCTGTCCTCTTGGTCAGAAGGAGCATTGGACTGTTGTTACCAAGAGCATCTTCTGATGCATGGAGTACTTTGCTGAGCTGGATTCCTATTTGTAAACTGATGGTTAAAAAATGACAAGTGGTGGCCTGTCACTGGGTGGCAATGATTTTTACTTCTAATAGGATGAGGTGTTGTGGGTTACTTCTTGCTATGGAGCTACTGGTGCTGACAGGATTTTTATTGAGCAGCTCTTGGATGGGCAATTGCAATGTTAAGGTGTCCTATTGATGTCACAAAGATATGTAGGGTGGAAGTTTTTCTCCTTAGGGAAAGACAACAGAGTTTCAGAGCAGGAATTTTGGGTTTGGAGGAAGAAGGTGAAGTGGTTTTCTGGTTCAGAAAATGAAATTACATAGGAACATAAAAAGATAGGAAACGAAGGTGCTCTTTTAGGGAAAGTAACACCTTGAAAAGCTCAGGTGAGCTTGTGGTAAGTTGGAGTTTCTCTGAGCTTCTTCAGGGAGTGACATGAAAAAATACCTGAGAGCTGATGAATGGAGTTGTATCATAGTTGTTTGCCAAGATGCTTCTTCAGTCACAGATTATTGCTCCACTGTGATAATTCCCTGCTCAAATACAGCTCTCAGGGCACTAAAGAGGACCAAATAAGTCCTATATGAAAGGCCCTCAACTGTAAGGTTGAAAGAAGCAATCAGGCTGTTCTTATTTATTGCTTTTATTGCAATCTCAAATACTGTGAAACAGATGGGATTTGTGATGCAATTGATGTGCCCTGAAGAGCCACTTCTAAAGATCTCCTCCATTAAAGAGAAAAAATGACACTGAAAGGTGTTTGTAGGGTGCTGAGGTGATGCCATGCATTGCATGCAGCTTCAGTGCCTCTAAATGCCACACAGTAATGCTCTGCATGGGACTGAAGCTCTGCCCCTAAAGTCTCAGCATTTAATAACACTGAAGACAAAGTAATAATAAGAGGACAGATTTTGTTTGTTTCTTTATTTATTATTCAGCTGGGAGTGCACTACTCTGGTGTGATTTTGGAAACAGCTAAACTAAGCCACGTATTTTCACTCATAGACTGAGGCAAAGGTGATTTGCAGGATTCCTGGCTTCCAGTTGGTGATTTCCTCTTCAAACACCAAACCAGGTTTGGCCACATAAGAGCCTGGCTGTATGTCAGAGCTCCCTGTGTTCTTTATACAGATTTCTGACTGCAAAGCCTGAATATTTGACACCAGCAGTGGGGCACAGTCACACCACACTGCTCACATACCCTGAATTGTTCCCTAGGAGTGATCTTGAGACTGATGCCCAAATTTCACCCTTTTAGCATGGATGATTCTGTTACCTCCACACAGGTTTTCACTTACACAAAAGGATAAATACACATTTTGTATTTTAGGTGTTTAAGTGCACCTGACTGCAGCTCCTGACTCAACTGTGAGAGTTAACTCTGCTGCAAAAATGTGTCAGTATTTGTAGAGCTTTGCTTTGGGAAAAAAATGTGCTGGTAACTTGGATGTTGCTTTAAAGGCTCATATCAAAGAAACAATAGTAGGATAAAATCAAAAAGACCTGAAAATGATAAAAGAGTTTTGAAAAGAGGAAGTAAGAGAAATGGCAAGTGGATTAAGTTCAAAGCAAACAGTAGCTGGAGGTGATGTAGGCTGGTTTGTTTTAAACTACACATCCCTACTTGAATTTTAATTAATTCAGACCTTTTAGTATGGACTACTTGTCTGACAAAAGTTCATGAGACTTCATCCTAGAAGCATGGAAGGATATCCAGTGAATAAGAGCATGGGTGCCTGCAGGAAAGCCTTTCATTTCCTGTCCCAGAAAACCATAATCCTCTAAGAGAGCAAAGTAATGGATGGTATGTGTCTTTTTAAGGACATTTATCAGTGTTATGCATCTAAATGACAGGGTAGACAGAATTTCTTCTTTTTTTTTTTAGTCTTTTGAATGCTCATTTTTCATATGTATGGAGCAAGAAGTGGGACAAATACCAAAGCCAAGTTAAAGATGAAATTGAAAAAAAAAAATACATTAACTTTATTCAAGTGCAGAATGCAGCAACAGGGAGGATACTTATAATTCTTCTTTTCTTCCTGGGTTTTTCTTACAAAGCTTGATTAACCTTACAAGTTTAATGTTACTATTTCCCACTGTTGTATAAAAGCAGCCTAAGAAACTGGGTTTTATTTAAGTTTCCTTCTTAAATTTAATGAAGTTATGGAAGGCTCTGAAGATGGAGTTGGGATACTCTTCCCCTGGCCTTGCTGTATTCTACTGGTAGTAGAATTAAAGTGTTGTGAGAGTCTACTTGAAGACCTTGGGAGTTGTAGTACACAAGCACCAGCCAGAGAAGAAGCTGCTTATAAATATCTGGCTTTTCCCTAACCAGTCAGGGTGAACTGAGGCAACTTTGATGAACTCTCCTGATTCAGAAACGATGAAAAAGATAGAATTGGGTCAGGTCAACGAAAATATTTTTCCTCAGCTTGATATGGATGCCTTTTTTTTTTTTTTTTTCTTTTTTACAAGGCTGTTTTGGTATTAGGACTACCTATAGCACACCTCAGTGTTTTCTTGATAGACAAGTTCAAACATCCTGAAAAGAAAGGAAGAGTTTTCAAGTGGATGTATCTAATGAAAGCACCTTCCTTAGTGTTTCAGTAATTCAGTGCTTTCCAACAAAAATTTTTAGAAATATTCCTGATTGGTGCTAATTGTCTTTTATATTAATTCTCAAGGATTTTCATCACTCCTAACCTTTGTTGAAATGAACTGAGCTCTGCTCACTTTTTACTTACTAATGTGGTTATTTTTAGGCACTGGAAGGGAGGACATTGCTTATCAATCCTCTATCTGTAAGTAATAAATACATTTCAATTGTGTAGAAGTTAAACTCTCTCTTGGGCATGAAAAGCACCTGAATCACCCAATCATGCATGTGATTAACTTTAAATTAGACTGAAAACTAGGCTGCTCCTTTATAACCTTCAGCCCTGATGCTGTGCAGAAAGCAGCAAGGATGCCCTGAGGGCTGCCAAAGCCTGTTCCATGTCATCTGGAAACCAGAAGTTGCTGACTGAGCTGTCTGAAGAGTGGCAAAGGTAATGGTAGCAGAAAAGAAGCAGAGGCTTTGTTCCTGGAATTTTTGCAGCCTTTCTTGTTTACCATTCTTCTTTTTTAATTTCTCAGAGGCCCAGAGTTTTCAGCAAATGAGTAGCTTTGCTGTACAACCAGCATATTATGAGTAGAGCTTTCCAGCAGTACCTTCCTACTCCACCCAAACTCTGGGTAGTTTTCAATCCAGTTTGAAATGCTGAGCCTCTTGGCATGCAAAGAGTTTTAATTATGGAACAGAATTTTCTTACTAATTACAAATCTTTGATTTTATAGTTGAAAAGGGTGATATTAGCCAGCAAGGATGCATTTAGGGGTTTACATGAATGCACTTTGCAAACCACAATGTAGAGAAGCTTTGTGGAAAAGGCAGTGAGCAATGATAGGTTTCCCTTGAACTTTGATGTGTATAGCTTCAAAGAATGGGGATGTTTGGGCAGCATCAGGCGTGTTTCTCTTACATGCAATAAAAAAAGACATCCTTATACATTTTGTCTGACTTCAGAGGAGCTAAGTCCTACAAAACAAGGAGGGCAAACCAGTTCTTCTGCAGTGAATGGTTATTTTATGAGTTAGAGTATGAGAGCATATGTGAAACTAGAATAGTGGAGCTTGTAAGAACTTGGACAGATGGGTGCAGAGAAAGAAGGATCAGACTACAGTTAGAAGCTGTATATTTAATTAATTTCCCTTTGCTATTGAGTTGGCTGAATCTTGTCCCATAAACAGGCTGGGGGAAGTATTCAGTCCCATGTACACTGTGGGACTGAATGGGTGGACAACAAGGGGGATGAAAACTTGATGGAGCTCTTGAGTTCAGAGAATAATGGTTGGCAGCTCAGTGTCCAGCTGGTGACTAAATAATGGTGACATTCCTCAAGGGTCACTGCTGGGACCAGCAAGAAATGGCTATTTTAGGCCATGCAGTGCAATCTGCCCCTGATGGCTTGTTGCTTGGGCAATTGGTTTCTGGCTGGCTGGACAACCAAGGTGGCTTCTTGTGAACTGCAGATAGATTTAGTGCAGGAACCCAGATTTACTGTGTCTTTACTGTGGAAACTCTGCCTTGCTGATACTGGCAAAGGAAGCAGCTGAGAGAATTTTCTTGACAGCCAAAACTCATTATTTTTTACTGATGCACACCAGTCCAAGACTAGATTTTGGAAAGACCAAGATCAAACACTTATGGATTCCAGAGCAGTGAGCCAAAGCAGACAGTAGAAGAATATCACATTTTCATAGTAATCTTGCTGGTTTAGACTTAAGTTTAAATCCACCAGGCACAGTTCCTTATGTCCTGACAAGATTTGTTTTAATTTCTAGTAGCAGCAGTTGGACTGAATTCCCCCTGGTGGGGTGTGTGGGTGTGTTTGCACCCAGAATGAAGCCCCTTCCATGTGGGGAGATGTGCTAATTGCACTTTCAATTCTGTTTGAATCTTAAAGACAATACCCAGATTGCTGAGCTTATTGCTGAGCCCTGGCCCAGCTCTGCCTCTGCTGCCCCAAACACTCTTGCAGCACATTCTCTTTGTTAGCTCCTCACCAAGAGGGATCTGTCCTTTTGTGGGACCAGCCTGTCTGGCTGCAAATGAAAGTGCTTCCACTTTAAAAATGTCATCCCAGAGTCAGGAATGTGCTCTGACACTTGGCTTAGGAAAACAAATTATCTCTGTTGCCTCATGCCTCTTTTGAAATAATAAAACATAAGAATTGGCCACAATAAGTACTCCATTTAGGCTTTTTATTTATTTTTTTTTTTTTTTTACCCTGAATCAGGAAGAAAACTGAGGTACAGATGGCTATAGCTAAACTGCCTTCATTTTAACCACCCTGCAGAAGTCTGAGCAGGGCATTTTTGCCCAGACCCAGCACCTAGCACAGGCTTCAGCTTTTGAGTGATTTCTTCAGCTGCTGAAACCTACACCAGTGTTTTCTCAGGCAAGCCCTGAATGCCTGTATCCTCCCCATTACAATGTCAGTGAGCAGCCTGAGACATTTGTAAGGAATTTTATTTCTTGCTTGAGGTTTGATTGCTGTCATCAGAGAGCATTTGTTTGAACCCTGCTGGCAGATAGGGTTCTTCATGCTCCTTCACCCCATTCTCCAGCAGGCACCAAGCAACATTTTCATCCTCCTTGCAAACTGCTGGGAAACCAGAGAAAAGCAAAGTAAAAACCTGTTCACATCCACCCTCAGTCGTGGGATAACTCTAATGTGTTGAAATGCTTTCCAAGCACACAGATCCAGGGCTGTGGAGCAGCCAGCAGGCAAGGACCAACCTCACCAGTCTTTCAGCAGTGGGGTCCCCTGACTCTCTGTACCATAAGATGAGATGTTTAGAAGGGTTTAATCTTGTTGAGTGGCTCAGGAAATACTGAGGTTCCCAGTATATTCCCAGTATTTTGAAGTGATGCCATTATATTCAGCCTTTTCATCCAGCATGTGTTGAATATTGTAATAAAAAAGTTGTTCTTGGTTGTTATGTGTTGGGAATTAACTTTATCCATAAAAAGGCAAGAAAAACCATTCACAGTAATGGAGACAGAAATACATGAATCTAGGAGCTAGGAAGACATGGGCCAACCAAATGTAGAAGGTAGTATTGTTTCCATCCAGGTAAGAAAACAGTGGAGAAGCAGTTGTATATTTCAGGTGTGAATTTAAAATTTATTCAGAGGAGCCTAACAGTATCCAAAGCATAATTTTTCCTTTTCACTTTTCCCTGTTCAACCAAAGCTGGAATCACAGCTCTGGATGGAAAACAGAACCATTTATTTTGGCACAATTTCCTGGAAGAGTCAAACCCCAGTTGCCAGATCACACTGGGAGACCTCTTTACTGGAGAGATTACTTCTCCCAAGGCTGGGTAGATACTTCTGATGTTGCTGGCTGCCTTTGGACTGTTGTTTAGAGCTTGATTTGCTTGGTTGATGGCTTTCAGAAGGCGAATGCCCTCCCCTTAGTGCCAGCCACAAAAAGTCTTCAGCAAGGCTTGGGATGACTGCTGGAACAATTTCAACTGGTAATGAAACCTCTGCTTGGGAGCTGACTTGCATCTTGGTTCTAACAGCATTTGTTCATATGTAATTCTATTTGTGGACTCTGCAGGAAAAACAGTTTCCCAATCCTAAAATACATCTTTTAAAATGATCTATGCCATTTGGCATAAAACCCTGGAACTTTCTTATTTCTGAAAACAAAGCACAGAGGGTTTCAGCTCCTTGTCTAGATGACTGACCAATCAATCACATTGAAAACTCCTTTGGAATTAAGGCCATTCATCTTATTTTAATCTGTGAAGTGCTTTTAAAAATACTCCCTTCTTGTCAATGTTGCAGATTATCCAATAGGATTTTTAAGGAGGAGCTCTGCAGGCTGGGTTAAAAAAGGCCACCTCTTTTTCTAAGAAACTTGGTTTCCTACATGTACATGTTTTAAACTCTATGCCTGTGCCCATTTCCAAATGTGTGATGAGAGATTTGTTATTTTTTTTTTTTAAAAGGGAACTTTAGTGGGGTACTAACTCTGAACTCCCTTCTCTTCCTACCAGTGTATGATCACAAAATTTGGAGGAGCACCTCCAGTGACCTGGTCTCTCCCAAGGTCTCTGTCAAACCTGACTAAATTCAGGCCCTGGAATTGAATGGATTTGGGAACAGAGATGTCACAGTGCAGTCAAAGCAGTAGCACATAAGCTTCATTTCCTTAGGAAACTATAAGGGAAATGCAAAATGAAATGTTCAAGCAGACCTTCAGCTGGCATAAAACTACACAGAGCAACTTTGAGGAAGTCACCTTGGTTTAGGCCAAGGAATGTCTGTGCTAGTTATTCTTTTAGACAGTCCTGTAATAAATAAATCCTCTGCATGATAGTCTGGATGAATCTGTGCTTGTCATTCATTGCTTGTTCTCTTGGCTAGGCAGGAAAGCTTAAAACTGAATTTGAAGCCACCAAGAGAGCATTCATCTTCTCTAACTCTTAATGAATTAAGACTGTCTTGGAGACCTGGGTAGTGGTCAATATTTCTAAGAGAGCACTGAGTTATTTGGGTTCAAGTGTGTAGTATTGTAGCTGTTACCTAAACATCACTAAGGGGCAAGATGTATCCTGCATGGAAATGCCTGAATGAAAATCTGACTTCATTTTGACAGTCAAGTATCTCATATTAAGTGAACTGTGAACCAGTTCAGTCTTTTATTAGCAGGGGATTCCAGATTCAGCCTCATGTACTATAACATACTTACATAAACTGTGTGTGGTAATCATCATTAAGAAGAATTGCTCTGTGGAACAAATGCAAAATGTGGTTTTGTATTTAGCAGCACTCCTGAAAAGTATCTGATTTTCAAAATAATTGGTGTTTACATTATAATTTGCATGGCACAGTCATTCAGATAATACTTTATTACCTCTCAAAAAAAGTTAACAAAAGATAAACAAAACAGGCAGTCTGATTCTTATTGGAGTAAATGAGAGGTTTTTCCCATTCATTTAATGGGAACTGGATCAAGCCCTGCATTATTGTTGCAACAAGCTGACCATCAAAGATTATTAACACCAAGCTCCTCTTGTCCCTCTCTTGGCAGTCTGTGCACACACACCCCAGTGCATCTGAAGAATGGCTGTTAGCACGCACAATCCTTCAATTTGATTTGCTTCTGCACCTCTGCTTTGTGAGTCAGCAGGATCAAGTTTTGTAATTCAAAACCTGCAGGCTCAGCTTTTCAGATTCTAGAATCGTTTTTAAATTTAAAACCCCACCATATTTATGTACTCTTATATTTTCTTACACTTTTTGCTAACTGGCACCAGGATGCCAGAGGACGGGAAGCTACCTGCAGGAGCACTTTTGTTTCCTTCTCCATTAAATCATAAAATCATAGAATCCTAGAATTGGCTGGGTTGGAAGGGACCTCAGAGATCATCAAGTCCAACCCTTGATCCACTCCCGCTGCAGTTCCCAGCCCATGGCACTGAGTGCCACATCCAGGCTCTTTTGAAATATCTCCAGGGATGGAGAATCCACCCCTTCCCTGGGCAGCCTATTCCAATGTCTGATCACCCTCTCCATAAAGAAATTCTTTCTAATGTCCAACCTAAATAACCCCACCTTTTCTGTTCTGGTCTTTTTATGTATCCAAGTGTATCAAGAAGGCTTCCATGGCAGAAGAAAGCATAAAACTGTGCTTTCAGTGCCAGGCATCATCTTTTCTGCCTTTGTTGGACTCTGTTCCCTACTGCCCTGAGTGTAGCAGCCTTTAGGCTCCTCTAATTACCTCAGTGGTAGGACTAGTGAAAATGAAGTGAAATGGAGGTCCTTTACTCTCAAATCCTTTTCTGTCCCTTACTTAGGAACCAGAGTTATCTCTGAAGAAGACCTATACATCTGCAAGTTTTGCTTGGGCCATTTTTTCCCCCCAGTCCAAGGTTGGGAGGTAAATTCCCTTCCATCGTACGTCTCCTGTCTTCTCAGCTGAGCTGGTGGTGGTTCACTGCTTCCATACTGGGCTGTCTATAAGCAGAGGCAGCTATTAGGCTGATAGCTAATACCTTGGGGCTTTTTTGGGATTGTTTCTGCAAGGAAAAAGAAGCCCTTAGGATGACAGCTTCAGCAAACCTCCCTGTTTGTACATGGGGAGTAGTGTTTTTTTTTCTCCCCTCTCTTTTTCATCTTCTTTTTCTCTTTCTCTTTCCTTTACCCTTCCCCCTCCCTCTTCTTACCCTTTTCTTTTGAAATATTTCTGCTCAAGACACTGTGTTCCTCCCCAGCACTTCATTTTTTTTATGCTGTCATTTTCCTTCTTTCTTTCTTTTTGTTTTCCCTGTTTCTTGTCCTGCTCACACGAGGTGTGAACCACAAGTCAATGAGAGCAGTAAGGGTACAGTAATGGGGAGGAACTTGCAACACCAAACCCAGGAGCAGTGAATTTCCAGGGATTGCTTTCAAAATGATGGATAGGTGGTGGTGCAAGATTGATGCTCTTGCTGGTGATGAGAGATGGGCTTTGACAGCCATCTAGTGGCTGGGACGGGGGTTCCCTCTCTATAACCCCCCCAGTAATGAGTACCATTTCAGTGTTGACACAAAACTGTGCCCGAGTATGATGGGATTTTCACTTCCAAACTGTTCATGTGCCATCTCCCATTTTGATGATTTATGTAACTGACTGATTTTGTTCTTTAATGCAAAACTTGTACTCCACCAGCTCAGTATATAGCATGGAAAAATTGCATTGCACTCCCTGTGCTTTTCATTGAAATTCCCTTCATCTAAGTCCTTTGTGCTTGCTCATGAACGAGTCCTTAAATACTTCATAGGGTATTTTTTCTGCCCTACCTTTTGGATTTTAAGACAACTTTGATTTTCATTGACTTCCATTGATTCACAGCCTGTAGGTCCTCTAGGCAAGTCCAATACCAGTTAGATTGGTGCTTTTTATTGATAAGAAAGGTACCAGTTAATGGGCCAGCAGGTCCTTGTGCCACATTAAGATTTGCCAAAGCAAAGCCTGTGTTACAGCTGCAGAGGTTGGAGGGGCACGAGGGACAAAGAGTTGGTGACTTGGTCTGTAGCTAAAAAAACTTGCAGATTTCCACACCAGGGAAGAAATGGTAAAAGAATTTTCTTTGCTCCCTTTCCCACTCTGGGTGAAGATGGGTAACAGGCCTGAGAGTAAAATGTCAAAATGTACTTGTGGGTTGAGTTGGCTTTGAAATAGCTTCTCTTTTTGGGGCACTCTCTCAGTGTAAATTAAAACTAGAAGCACCAAACCTAATCAAAAGATTTTAAATTATTAATGTGTTTTCTGGCTGTGTTGGGTGGGTTTCTCTTTGGGTTTTGGTGGGTTAGCTTTTGTTTGATTGGTTTTGGTTTTGGCTGTTTTTTCTTTCTTTTCTTTCGTGGTTTTTGTTGTTCTATTTTAAAATATTATTATTACTACTACTATTGTCAGCATATCTGCAATCTAATAAGAAAGCAGACCTCTTAGTGCACTTCCAGAAGTTGCTATGTGCTTTTCTTTCCCCTGCCTTTGTCTGCTTCTTTCTCAGGCACCGAGCAGGACCCAGGCAGAAGCTCCTCACCATCTGGCTCAGCTCTGAGTTGCCAAAGCAGTTGCTGTGTGGTTTTTTTGAAGTTCTGACAGAATGCTGACTTGGGGCTTGGGGAACTTAGAAGTTTCATTTATGCAAACTGCTGCTCTTCTGAGTTCTGCGGGTGCTATGTTAAGGAAGACATAGACCACATGCCAGACATCTGGGGGGGAAAAAAAGGCTAAATATGTCAGACACTGCCTTATGTCATGCACACAAGGGAGAAGAGAAAAGAGGGCTTTCCAAAATCCAATCTGCAGTTTGGAAAACCATTCCCACAGTGTCACAAAATGAACTGCACAGCCCACTTGGTTGTGGTTGATGCCTTTACTTCACCCTGAAAACATTTCCTCCTGAGCTTCTGCACCACCCCTTCGAGTCAGTGGGGCTGATAAACTGCTTGAAGAGAGGGATTTGACCTGCTGTAAATTTGGGTTCCAGTTTTTGTTAGAAAGCTGGAAACTTGTGCAGAAGTTAGTGATGGCAGGCAACAGTTAATGACACATCTGCTCCATTTCTCTGAGCTTTGACATTGATGGAGTAACTGGATTTGAGTTAAGGCATGAAGCTGAAATTCCAAATCTGTTCGTATTTATTGCTTTGTGATTTTCTGTTTACATCTGGTTTAAATTAGGGCAGAAATGCATAGGTTTGATTTGTCTGTGTTCATAATAACTTGCATCAAGACCCCAATAAAAGAGTTTTTTTCAACAAACACTGCCATGTCTGTTTAACACTTTCACAAGTCTGGCTGTGTAAGGAACCTGCAGTAGGGAGCAGGTAGTGATTGCCATTTCATACAGAATCTTATTGCCATTTCATACAAAAATCTTGCAGATTCTCCTCCCCAGTCAGATGCCTCTGATGCCCCCTGAACAAAGAGCAGGCACAGGGCAGGAGTTAGTTAGTACAGGGCAGAGTTAGTACCCACTGAGCAGAATGACATCCAAAGACTTGTGATGCAACTGATACTTCATTAGGCTCTGTGCACTCGATGGTGGCTCCATTTTATTTCTTTCTGGTCCAGAAATAAGGTGATTGATATTTAAAAGCCCTTAATAACACTGTCAGCTCTGCTGGTGGGCTGTTTTCTTTGTGTGGGTGATGCTGCTTCTCATCTCCAGATGTTCTCTTTCCTTGCCCAGACCTTCACAGTTGGAAACCTTGTATATTCTCTCTCTTATCCCAGGAGAAGATGGAGAAGAAATAGCCTGCACTCAGAATGGCCAGATGTACCTGAACAGGGATATTTGGAAGCCCTCACCCTGCCAAATCTGTGTCTGTGACAACGGAGCTATTCTCTGCGACGAAATCCAGTGCCAGGATATGCTGGAGTGTGAGAACCCACAAGTGCCCCCTGGAGAGTGCTGTCCTGTGTGTCCCCACACCACACGGGACTTTGACCCCACCATTGGTAAGATTACCCTCCAGTTTGCTTCTTAAAAAGGAGAGACAGCCCAAAGAAGTAGGAGCCTCACAATACTGAAATTTCCAAAGGGTATTTCCATGGTGAAAGTTTCAATCTGAAGAGTGCAGGTACTTGGCTGTTGTCTCCCATCATGGGTTGCAGCTGAGCTGGCACTGGACACAGTTCTCTTTTGACTTCAAGTCTGATATAAGCCCAAATGCCTTTAAAAGCTTGATCTGAATTCCATCTTGATATTTCAAGGATGTTGAATTCTGGCTTCCTTGGGTAGTTCACCTGGAATGGAAAGATAAATATTTTAAGCCAAATGTATATTAAGATATATATCTATCTCAATATATATCTATTTATTATCTAAACATATACAATAAAATAAGTGGAGGCTTTATTAAAATGCTCAATTTGGCCCTCTCCAATAAGTGAATAAGTGTAAACTCTATGTAAGTCAAATGTGAACAGTATAAAGTGTTTCTCCAAAGTGGAAACATGGACACATGATCCTCTTGTGAGAATTAAGAAAAAAAAAATCTCATGAAGTATTATTAATTCCTTGTTTTCATGCTTTCTGTGATGCACACTTAAAGATTAGGTCTTTTCCAGCCCAGTCCTTCCTCAAGAGACTTGGAAGAGGCAATCTTTCCTCAATTTTCCTAAAAGAAAGCTTCTTAACTTGCAATTAATTTTCATTAATACTAGGTTTTGCATTATTTGAACTACAATCTATATATAGTAGTTAAAGAATTTTTTTTCAGGAGCTGCAATTGCAGTTGATTAGCTTACTGTAGAACAAAACAGTGCCAAAAAGCAGGGGACTGGAGTAACTGAGCAGTGGAGGAAGCATTAATGTCTAGGTGGTGCATCCTGCTGTGTTGTGTGAGGCATTAGGCCAATGCCAACAAGGTAAACCCAGCAAAAAAGCAGCATGGATACATTCCAAAATTCCTTGCTGTTATTCAAGGTGTTAATAAAATATTTCTCTGAAGGACTTTTATGGATAGGAATGTGGCTCTGAATTCAGGTACTTGATTTTGTGGGTGATTTTCAAACAAGAAAAGGTCAAATATCCCTTAGTCAGCTCTGACTTTTGAAAAATCCCATGGATCAGGATGGATGTTGTGGAGTCAGTAATAAATCTGCCTTTGACTTCACTGACAACCATTAGGCCAGCTGCTGCCAATGCCCCACCAGGTACTTGGCTTTCCTAAATGGCTTTTCCTTAGTCTGAGCAGTGCTGAAAAAGGCTGAGAATCAGAGGACTTGACTGAAGACTGATCTTACCATGTTCTGTCTCTCAGGGTTAAAACATTAATTTTCTCTTTTTCCTTCTTTTGTCCTTTCCAACAGGTAGAGGAAGAAAGGTATGATTTCTTTTTTTTAATATATATTTTTTATTTTTTAACTTAAATGTATTACAACTGATAAAAGAATCTCTTGCATTTCCTTGGAGCACTTCACTCACAGAAATGTGATATAAGCTCTGTTAAAAACACTCAATTCTTTCCTCTCAGCCTTCTTTAGTGGATACATAAAAGGAATGTCCACATTCCTTTGGAATCTACAGTCTACATAAAAGGAATTCCAGTTTGTATAGTTTGGTTGTTTCATCTACAGCAGTGTAGATGAAGTAGCTTCTAAGTCCTTAGAAGCCAAATTATTAGGAATTTTGGTTTTTTTTTTTGCTGAGGCTTAAGTGTCCTGTGTACATTAAGTAGCACAACCCCTCCTTAATCATTCCTGATGGATTTGTTGAAGTTTCATGCAGGAGGAATGTCCATGTTAATGGAATGGTTTGGGTTGGAAGGAACCTTGAAGCTCATCCAGTTCCAGCCCCTTTGCTGTGGGCAGGGACACCTCCCCCTGGACCAGGTTACTCCAAGCCCCATCCCACTTGGCCTTCAGCATTTCCAGGGATGGAACAGCCACAATTTCCTTGGGCAACCTGAGGGTCTCTCACAGGAGGGTGCTCACCACCCCAGGGCACTGATCTGAGGAGCTCAAATGCAAAGTTCTAAATGACAAATGCAAGCTTTCAAAGTCCTTTTAGGCTGCTCTGTGGTCTAAATGGTGTTTTTAAGAAGAATTCTGGTTTTCTTCAATTTGCTGCTGTGTGTGTCATTGTTTCATATACTTGATTGTGAATAATGGAGGTTTATTGCAGAAATATGAAAAATACTCCTCACTAAAACAGAGTAGCTTCCTATGCAGAGGTAGTTTATGGAAATAAATGGGTTGTAACCAGCTTATTATTACTTGGTAAGCTAAGCAGGACATTTTTTATCTTCACAAAGTTCTCTTTTTTTTTCCTTAATAAAGCAGTTACCACCAGTACTTATTTTCTGTAGCACATAATTGTTGTGTCTACACATTCAGCTCAAAGAAAAGTCAACTGGCAAATGCTGTGTCCTTCACTCTGGAGCTGTGTGATGGAATTTTGTATTCTGTCCCAGCACTGCAGATGAATATGCAGGTTTTTTATGTCCATAGATTTAATTACATGCATTTTAATGTCATACCTTGAAGAAATGGAGTCTAAATGCTGCACTGCTGGGCTCTGCTTTTCATATGAATCAAATCATCCAATAACAGATCCACAGCATTTTTTAAATTCTTGAATATGGCATTTTTTTTAATCTGACTCTTCTTTTAGCCATTATATTATGCAGTTATATTCTGTTTATTTTCATTTAATCAGTGTCCACAATCAATAAAAAAAAAAAGCCTCACCTATTTCAGGTACTTTATTTTAGTCTCAGTTGTTTCCTTAGAGAATTCTTTGCATTTGTCACAGTCACAGGGTGGCATTGGTGGAACTGGTACTGTTAATTGTACTTTTAATTGTTTTCTGCCATCTAAGGCTTTTTTTTTTTTTTTAACTTTCTGCAGGGACAAAAAGGAGAACCTGGAATAGTGCCACCTGTAAGTCCATTTTTTTCTTCATGTATCAGCACAGCTACAATTTATCAGCATTCATTTCAGTGCTTTAAAGCAGAATTGCAGTAATTAAGGAAACACAACAAAAAAGTAGGAATGAAAAGGATGTCATCAATAGCTCTGTTTCACATATGTTACATTGGAAATTCTTATCAATTGCATTTTAAGAAAAATTCTTACTGCATTAAATCTGTCATAATCTTTCTTATAGTTAAAATTTTGTGAAGGGGTAATTGTGAAGTAGTATTTGGGAAGTGTTGAGATGCTTGGAAAAACTGGTGAAATACATTGTCACATTCTATGTCTATTACCCCTTTCTAGCATGAAGACAAACAAATTAAAATAACTGATAAATGGAGACTAAGCCAGTATAATTAATATATTTATTTAATATTTTTTTAGAATAACAATGATACTTCTAAGATTTTGCTTCTATTGTTTTTTAATAGCACTATAAAGAGATAAACCAGTGGAATTTATAATATTTTTTTTTTCCCCAGAAAAAAAGCCTTGAAACTTACCTAGTACTTCAGTTTCCTCTCCTGCCATTTACTTCTCAATAACTAATTCCCTGTGGGGTCATGATGGCAAATACAGCCCCAGTGTTGTGTGGTAACTGGAATTTTTGTTCCCTTCTTTAGGTTTCAGGCATCCGAGGCCGCCCAGGACCAGCTGTGAGTATTTTTTGATCTCCTGTTTCTCTGATAATTGCATTTTCCACTTCCTGCCATTTCTCTGTTAAATTCTGAGGATGATATGAAGGAGAACTCCTCATGCCTGCAGTGGATCTTGTCTGTCAAGCTGCAGGATTTCAGGAGGCAACAAGATGATAGGATTTTTTGCTAGTCTCAGGTCAGCACATGCTCTAAATAAATGGATGTGTGCTTGTTGCTCATGCATGACTGAGGGCTTTGTGCCAGGCTGGGCCTGGGGAAGGCTTTCCTAGCAGAGATCCACCAGGAGTAGAAGGAGTAGTAGTAGTAGTAGTAGTAGTAGTAGTAGTAAGGGTGTCTCAAGACCTGTGCATCAAATGCACTGAATATTTGGTGACTGCAGCTGTTTTCTCTAAATCAGGTGGTGGGATAAAAAATTCACAAAGTAATTTTCAAATAAGCATTGCATTCCATATTTTCAGAGCTTTATTAATTGTTAACTAGTATGAAAAATACTTAATGTTTCAAATCTTTGTTGTAGGGACCTCCAGGCTCACAAGGACCACGAGGAGAACGAGGGCCAAAGGGAAGACCTGTAAGTTGCTAAATATCTCAGAAATTAAGTAGTGGACTAACCTCATGTGGCTGGATGCCTTTAAACTGTCTCTATGTCTTCTAGAGTTACTACAACTTTTCCTCATATTTTCCAAGAATCAGGTAACAAACAGACAAGAAATTTCTACCTCACTGGTAGATTAAAACCTGAATGTTCTGATGTAATTGACAGAGGTTTAGCAGCAATATTTAAAAAAAAAAAAAAAAAAAAAATATTTCTCAACAACTACCCAGCATAGGGTCTGAGCTTCCTCTAGGATCTAGAAAAGTAATAAAGCTAGAACATCATATTTGCCTTTTTAAGAACTTTCTGACTTCGTGCTGGTTGCTACTGCACACCAGAAGCAGTGTGAGCAGGGAACTTCCCCAGGGAAGCTGGGAGGAGTTAATGTGTGACTACATGTGTTGGTATGCTAGTGAATAATATAATCAAGACTGGGCTGTGGAAATAAAGACTTAATAAGGGAATTTCAGTGTCTGCCTGTGGAGAACCACAGAAAAGCCAAAAGGGAGTGCTGAAAATACCAAAGATGACATGTTCCTGTTGAAAAAACTAAGCCAAAGAGCAGAAGCTGCTCAAAGCAGATTTTAAGGGGTTGTATTGTTGTAATTTCTGTGTGGATATTTTCCTGTCTCTCAGGGGAGAGTGAGCTAATACTGAGTTTAGGCAGAAACCTAAAACTGACTCCTTTCTGCTGCTCCTCCAGTGAGTGCCTCTTGTCCATAGATGGAGCATGAGCCTGTAGAATGAGTATCAAGATTTCTGGGAGTAATTATGAAATCTTGTGGTGTGCAGTGGAATCTTGACTGTGTTCACAGAGATGGCTGAAGTGCTTCCTTAGTGTGCAATATTATCCATGAGGTGCTAAATAATTTTGGATCCTGTGCCACTCATCCCTTGTGTGTCCCTATAGAGAGGTGGCTAGAAGCATCTAAGGTACCAAAAGGCTGTAAATCATTCTGAGTTCCCTTGGAACAAGATATTATACTGTTTTTAAGGAATATCAAGGGATTAGGAGCTAGTCAGCTGCTTTCAAAATGCTGCTTCAAAAGTTCTGGTGAGCTGTGGGTGTGTCAGAGTGTAGGCTTGAGATCAACACTGCTTTAGGAGTACAGATTGACTGCTAATGCAGGATATTTTATTTATACCTTTTTCACCAAAAGAAGTTGTCAGGCCCTGGCCCAGCCTGTCCAGGGCAGTGGTGGAGCCCCCATTCCTGGAGGGATTTCAAAGCTTTGTAGATGTGGTGCTGAGGGAAATGGGTCAGTGGTGGCCTTGGCAGTGCTGGGTTTATGGTTGTACTCCATGATCTTAGGGGTCTTTTCCAACCTAAGTGATTCCAGGATTCTGTGAAAACAAATGCTAGCTCACCCCTGCAGTTTATTTTGTGAAAACCTCTCTGCACATTATTTATGGTTTATTTAAAATACCTCATGGAGGAGGTAACCTTGCTCAGACACCCATCATAAAATTAGTAAATATATTACTGATTGCTGATACTACAACTTCCAAGATTTTTATTTCTTTCTATTTTTTGTTGCTGTTGTTTTTTAAATGGTCTCTTACTGCCTAGTGAGCAGAAGCAGCTCAACCTTGCTATGGATTTGTGAATTTTACAAAATATAAGGGATATAAGGGCAATTCAGGATTATTAGTATATTTTTTACTTCAAATTCCTCATTAGTGTGCCAATGCCAGAGAAACAGGTAGGGAATGGCATCTTTGTATTTGCAAAATGCATCTGGGGAGAGGGAGCTTTGGAGCCTGATAGAGCTCCAGGTGTTTATGAGTGATCTTTTGCAGACAGAAAATCCACTTGAGGATCCTCAGACCCATGGATACGTTTTGTTTCTCTATGAGCATAAACCCGACTGTAATTGCAAAAGCGTTAAAATAGGTGGTAGTTGAGAGTGCTCTACCATGAGCTCCTTTTTCTTTTATTCTGCTTCAGGCAAAACCATTCAACACATCCTTCAGCAGCAGCACTGGGTCAGAACGAGACCCTTACGTGTTTAAATGGTGCCACCTTGTGGCATAAGTGAGAATTTTCTCTCTCTTTTTTTTTTTTTTTTTTTTTTTTAAAAAAAAAAAACCCTCATATTGAGCTGGTGACAGAAAATGAGTGGGGTTTTTAAATATATATACACACATAAATAACCCATTCCTTTCCTGCTTAGGACAGGGTGAAATTTCAGGTTTGACAGCATGTACTTCTGTTTGTAATAGAATCATTAAATATTTAGCAGAAATACTCTGCTAAAACTTTCTGCTTCCATCCAGTATGCCCAAATTTTCTCAATTTTTTCCAAATATCATCTGTTCACGACTCATTCTGCAAGCAGGTGTGTGTGCATTCATGTCTGGTAGCACAAAGATTTTCCCTTCATTGCTTATAGGAATTTCAGACCCTAAAGATATATTGAGACTTAAGAGAATTAGCTCATTCCCTGGGAAATTTCAGCACAGTCCTTTTCCAAGGGAATGTTTTTTCTTTAACATGTGGACCATACCAGTTTAAACCATAGTAATTCACACAAAATTTCACTGACATGTGCAGGCTGCAAGGAAACAGCCCTCACCTCATGGGAACACAAGCAATGTCTGGTCATCATGGTCTTCCCAAAGATGATTGACTGAGCCAGGCTCCCAAAATTTTATGCTTCAGGATCTCTAAAACAGAAGAACTCATTATACAATACAAAATATTGACCATAAAATAGTCAAGCATTTCATTCTGTTAGGGACAAGCACTTTAAAGTCTGCATTTATGATGGAATTATATCTTTATTGGCCCTGTTGCTATAGATTTCCTTACACTGATGTTTGATTTTCTGCTTCTGTATTTGATTTTAGTTCTGACATGAGATAAGATGAATGAAGTTTAGGAATCAAAAGTGGGTGATCACAGTGGACCATGGGGATGACCTCCTTGCTTGTTCTGCAGATTCTTGGTAGAGATAACATTGACACCAAGGGAGTTATTCTGAATTTTTGGCAGTGTGACTGCTTTGGGAATTCAGCAGTAGTATATGCTGTATAAACCATTCATGATGTCCCAAGGCTGTAAAAATCCAGTTTCTTAAGCATGTGTGTGTATGTCCACTGATCTGAGCTTATATGTGTTTTAGAAGTAAAGCTGTGATATTCCATATTGCCTGCAAAGCCAAATAGTTTTTCAGGATTGGGATACTCTAGTATGGAATGATGGGAAACCTCAGTTTCTACAAGAGCCTGTAAGAGAAATTGCTGCAGTTTACTTGTGTGTTGGATTCTTTACAAATTTTAGCCAGTGCTTCTGATCTGAAGGTAGGAACAGGTCTTGAGGGCTGCTTGTTTGAAGATCTTTCTGCAGAAATACAGATTTATCTCAGTCCAGGCAGTTGTGTGCCAGTTACAATGACTTTAATGAATACTTTTGAACTCTGTTGGCATTTCTGATTTTCTTTCTAGGGTCCTCGTGGTCCTCAAGGGATTGATGGTGAACCTGGTATCCCTGGCCAGCCTGGTGACCCGGGTCCTCCAGGGCATCCAACCCACCCAGGACCAGATGGAATAAGCAGGGTACGTTTTGCCCTTGGTTTAGCAGAAAAAAACAGGGTGTTGTGCCAGGTCCACAGGACACAAATAGTAACTTCTCTTTGCTCCAGTGATTGTGCAATGCTGTGCTCACAGTTCCTGCCTCCCAGTCCCAAGGGACAGCAGCAAATAGCAGTGCAAGTGCTGCCCAAACAGGGGATGATTTGAATGTGAGAAACCTTGGAATGAACACGTCTTTTCCAGTGAGTTTTAGCATCTAGAAAAGCCAAGGTGCCCAAATCTAAAACCCTCAGTAGGGTTCTGCTACTTCCACTTTACTTAAACACAAGGGATATGGGCAATAGTACAGGGGAACTGGTGTGCCACATTAGGAATACAGAAAAGAAGAAAATAAGGTGAATTGTAAATAATAGAACAACTGATGAGAGAAATGCAAATGGGGTTAAGTGTGCTTCTTGCTGAAATTGTTCAGACCAACACTGAGATTAAGTAAGGAATTGTGTAAAGCAGTGCTAACCAGCCACTGATACAGAGAAGGTGTTCTTCAACACTGCTCTTTTTTTTCTTCCAGCCCCCCACTACAAATTCTATGGAACACTAAGTATGATTTGAAAAGAAATATAAATTTTAATTCCTCAAGTGTGCTCAGTTACATTTTTATTGCTGCTTTGAAGATATCTATTTTGATTTCTTACTCCATTGTTCCTCCTACATTAGTGAAAACAATAGAGCTATACTGGCAATAAACTGAAATGTTCATGTCAGGCCAAGAGCTTGCAAGTTGGGGCAGGATTTCTTGATTTAATCATCTTTCCATATAGTTTTGAATCAAGCAGATTCAGTGCAAATAAATAAGTTTGGTGCAGAGGAACCACACAGGATCCCAGAAGCACCAGGATGGTTGTCAGACCAACAACCCTCATGGATTTCCACAGGGAATGGAAAAGCCAATGTTAATAGTGAAGATGCAGCTACATGGATTTTTGCCTTATGAACCATGAAAATGCCTAACAGTTAAATCACTTGGTTTTTTTCAGCCATTTTCAGCTCAGATGGCAGGACTGGATGAGAAGTCTGGACTTGGTAGTCAGATGGGACTGATGCCTGGTGCAGTGGTAAGCCCAGCTTAGCCCTGTCTTGTGGAACTGGGTGGAAGTGGAGTGCATTGGCAAAAAAACAAAGGGGAATTAATCCTCTTCAGCATCCTGTGCCTCTAGGACCTGTATGTACAGAATGTTCTCGTGCAGTTTTGTACAGTACTTGAAGAAAAGTGGAAAAATATGTTGAAATGAAAGTTTTTTTCCCCCACCTCTAGCCTTGTTTTCTTCCTTTCTCTCCATAAAAATATCACCTACTTACAGTAAGGTAAGGGAAAGAAAGGAAGTTCCTGATTTTCTCATATCTTGAGTCACTGAAGAGTAACTGAAAAGTATCAGGTACAATACAAAGCAGAATAAACAAATATGTAACTTTGAAGGCTTCTTTTTACATTGTGACATCAAAGAGAGTTTGTTTTGGTAGTAATTAAAAAAGATTTTGAATTTCTGGAACCAAGAGTTAACTGAAAATTGCTTTTCTGTTCTCAGACAGACATTCTAGTGTTACCCTTGGCATCTCACTGTTCAGATATGCCCTTCACTTTTGGTGTACTGGGGAATTAATGGTATCACTGAAATTTTTTACCATCTGTGAAAGCTGTTTCATCACCCAGGGCTGCCTCTGCTCGACTCTTGGGGTTATTTTTGAATAATTATCTCCTTTTACTACAGGCATTTATCTCATTGTGATATCTTGAAGATACCATTACCCTTTTGCTGTTACTTTTAACATTCATTCTTAAGGAAAGCATCCTTTAGGGATTGCACTGTCCATGAGTTTGTCTGCCTGATGTTATCCCTCCACATCCTCACTAGTGACCTTCAAACTCATTTTCAATACCATTTGGAAAGTTCTTGAGAGAATCTGTTGTTTTGCTTTAGGATTAAATTCTTCAGTGATTTCTTCAAAGATTTTTCCTTACTTATGTATGCAGTGCACACACCCAGTGATTTATTCCACAAGTCCTCCTTCATTTGCTGTCTTTGGTCATTTTGCTTAATCCTTTCACTTGGTTTGTCTTGAGGCATTGCATCTCTTTACTACCTCTTCTTTTGTCATTCCCAAATAAAACTTGTTTTAGTTTTAACATCTCTTTTAGGATATTATCCAATCTCAAGGTCTCTAAGGCCATACACAAAGGCTGCAAAAGTCAGTTGGCACTCATTGTCTTTTGATTGATTTATTGTTTTGATTGATTCAGCCATTTTTTCTTTCCTTCTAAACTGAGTAACTGACAGGCATTCCCCCAGCCCATTATTTTTTTATTTGTTTTTAGTGTTTATTGGAATTTTAAATAGCCTATTACTAACTCTCTACATTTGCTTTGTAAAAAATTAGTAAAATTTGGTCAGCAATGTGTAAAAGACATAAGTCTCAAGCCTTTGTCAAAATGCAAGTTATTGCCTGCTGTAGATATTTCTGCATTGCTAGAAGGAAGAGAATTACTTTCAGACTTAATTACATTTACTTTTTGGTATAATTCACAATTAAGCACGATTTTTTTTTCCTAAAAATGCCCTGAAAGTTTTTAAGGGGAAATTTGAATTTTCTGCAACAAACCACAACTATTTGGAAGCTGTTTGGGTGGTTTGTGTGACTTATGAGAACACATCCTTCCATTGCTGCTTCTTTCTGCTCATGGCTGGGAACAGCAACATGAATTTATTTTGTCATTTACTCCATTACAAGATGGATCTGAGTAAGAGATTCCCTTCAAGGGAGGACTGTTCCTCCTGACTCTATTATGTTGTTATGTTTTTCCAGGAGAGCCATGCAGGCAATCTGGTTATTCCTGCTGGTTCCAAAGGCTGGGAGGTTCCAGGGATCAAGCAAGCCCATATTTCAGCTGCTGCTGAATTTACCCTGCTGTTTCTTTTTGAGTTTGAACACTTCCATTCTCTGTACTTTTGCATGTCATAACATCAGCCACCTGAATAGAAGCTTTTTAGAGAGTCTGACCATAGAAATGTCATCTTGGAGGTCACAATCTGGCCTTTTTGTTGTCCTTGTAGGATTAATGTTACCTGGGGAGGGCTGTTTACTAGTGTGTAACAAGTTCTGTTTTCAATAGGGTCCAGTGGGTCCAAGAGGTCCTCAAGGTCTCCAAGGAAAGCAGGTAAGTTCTTCACCCCAGAGGATTTAGAGAATTGTCCAGAGGTGAAGGTGAAGCCCATAATAAGTGGTGTTTATGAACATCTCTGAACCAGTGTCCATCTTCAGTGACACATGGGGGAATGCATCTTCATCTAGAGGGGAATCTGAACATCCTGCTCTCAAGAGCTCTGCTCCAGAAAGACTCTACAGACAGAAACAAACTCAAAAAGAACTATCCCTTAGGCCTTAGGAAGGTTTTAAACCAACACACTTTTAAAGAGGGAGCAGCAGTGAAAATGGGAACTGTTGTGATTGTGGTGTTAGTTTTGTGTAGGATTTGTGTATGAACATGACTTACCTAAAACTTGAGGGATTTTAGTGTCCAGCTTCTACTCATTCTGCAACATGAGCTTGTTCGGAATTAGAATCCAGACTGTCCTATGGGCTGTCATTATCCCAGTCATGGCTTTTAATTTAAATCCTTTTTTTTTTTTTTTTTCTTTCTGAATTTGTAACTGTATTAATCTTGGTTAATTTTAGGGTGGTGCTGGCCCTGCAGGCCCACCTGGTGAACCTGGGGATCCAGGACCTATGGTAAGACCACTAAATATAGATATTCCTACAAGAAAATTTGCAAACCATAAATTCAACCTGCTTCAGATGTTTTTTTTTTGTGTGTGTGTTATCTCAGCCAAAGCTATTAACTTCATTCAAGAATTGTGGTGTTCAAAGCATGTTGTCCTGCATTAGTGACTTTGAACATGCATGATAATGGTTGTAGAATAAGCAATAATTTTTATTTTTCCAGCCTAGACCTTAGGATGGTTAAGGAGTGGCAGAACCATACCTGGTGGTGTATCTTAAACAAAGGACTATGAGAATATTTATTTTTTCCAGGTGATAAAATCATTCAAAAGTAAAAGCAAGAGCTGGAGATTGGAAATAGCAGCAACTGTGATTTTTAGTGTGGTTTTTTTTTTCTCCTACAAAATCCATCCAATATTTTTATATAACATAATGCTGGTTTCATATGGCAGGATGGTTAGGAAGAGCACTACAAAATTAAGGCATAAACTCATCCTTTTTCTACAGCTATTTTTATTAAACCAGACTCTGAAATGGAGGACATAGATATTTTAGTGAAGGCTGCATTGAATAAACAAACAAACACAGAAATAAATAATTACAATATAATGTATATATTTAGAAGAAGTAAATAAATATTTTTATTTCTTAGGGTCCAATTGGTTCTCGGGGACCAGAGGGACCTCCAGGCAAACCTGGTGAAGATGTAAGTTTTGTATTCTTTGTATTTTAATTTATTTTAATGAAGCAAATATTGGCATCTTTGGGACAGTGACTATCCAGCAGATGTGCTTGTTGTGACTGCTTTTGTCTCATAACTTTCTTTTGTCATTTTACTCCTCATTAAATGCAATGCTATAACCATGAGTTATAAGGTGTTATCAACAACTTTTAAAACCCTCCTATCTTTTCTTTACATGTCACCATCATACCTCAAGTTTAAGCACTAACTCTTTTATTTCTTCCCTCAGCCAGTTCTTCAACTGAGATTTCTTTTTTGAAATCAAAACATAACAATCTCCCACAGTTGCATCTCCTCTCTGCCATCACATGAGTAGCTAAAAGAACTGATGGTAACATTCCCCTGGACCTGACCAATGAAATTTTAGTGTTTAATTTTCTTTAACTTCTTAATAACTTATTAAACTCATAGCTGATTTTATGGCTCTACCCATGGATGTGCATGTTTGTGTAAGATGTGTGTATTGCTCATATTGCATAAGTATGTATATTCTGCACAACAATAGCCTAAGAATTTACCAGTAGATGTGTATTATTTGTTTGCAAACTACACTAAATCCATCTGAATTGTAGCCTATAACTTAGAAATGAGTTTACAACTTCAGAAGCTTGATATTAAGCACAAGTTTACCATATCTTGTGTAATGGCTGTTTTCCTTTCAAACACAGAATTACAAGAATCTGTGGAAACAGTTAACTCTCAATGCACTGAAGCCAAATCTAATTTACTACTACTTTACTACTACTTTAAGAACTGCCTCAAATTCTAGTGTACACATGGGCTTCTTTAATTGCATTTGTGAAGCACTTTACTTTTTCTCTGTCCAGAAAATATTTTTCTGAAGCATTTAATATCCCCTAACCTAGAGTCCTGGATGTATTTAAACTGACTGCTGCATATAAAGCAATGTTTGCTTGTGACTCTGGGGGACTTAGAATAATCTTTAAAATAAGCTTATTTGGTTGTACCACATTTTCTTTTGCATCAAACACCAAAAAGCCACCAGCCTAGGATGAAATTGTACACCTCTTAAATATCTGAACAGGACAAACCACCAAGCTGCAATACAGGCAGACTGAGTTTGCTGTTCCTATTGAAACTGACAGTAATTTCACTCATCCTGTGGGTGAGGAGGATAAAAGATTGGCTCAATAATTCACAGGAAAACTGCATTTCAGTGCCATTTTGTGATGCTGAGATGCCTTTAGGACTCAGCCTTCAGTTCCCACAATTCTTTGCTGAAAGCTTTTAAAAAGTTAATGCATCAAACGAACATTGTTAGTGGTGTGCACAGGTGGTTTATAGCACTGAAACAGTTACAGGAAAGGCAAGAAATATAACCCTGATGTGAATGTCTTCATTTGAATGGAAGAATGATAAATTACTTTTCATATTTGCTATTTTCATGTGGTTTATGTGGGTTTTTTTTCTTATTTCCTTAGGGTGAACCTGGTAGACCAGGACAATCCGGTGAGCCTGGATTTCCAGGATCTCCAGTAAGAGCATGGTTATTTGCCTTTTTGCAAAATAATTATACTTCTGCCATCCCTTTTCATGAGTGCAAAGCTCTGCCACCCAGTTTCTGAGGTACTTGTGGTATCTTACTCTATTGAACCATATCAATGTGGTAGCTCAGAGCCAAACAGGTAACCAAAAGTCCTTGAGTTCATCCCAAGAGGTGTTTCACAGGTGCATGTTTCAACTCCTTTGCAGGTGAGACATGCATGAAACAAGTTGGACTCTTGTTTCCCAGCATTTCATGTGGTCAGTCACATGCAGGAAGTGTTCACAGAGTGAAAAATGATGCCAGGTTGTGGTGGCACTTTTAGTCAGTCTGAGACAGGGGAAGAAAGGATTTTATTGTAGATATCTCTAATTTATTTTAACATATGTATTCAATATTCATATGGGATGAAGAGGTTTTAAAATAATATATACTTGGTGCCCTCTAGAAATAAAACAGGTATCTCTGAGATCATTTTAGCCTATATTAAGAATTATACCAAAACTCAAGTTTCTGTTCTTGGAAGGGAACTATAAAGTGGTTGAAAAGTGGAGAGAAAGATCCCAGAACTGAAGCCACCTGATGCACAACTCTTAAAATGCCTCTCTTTCTTTTAGTGCAGTTCTTGTCTGGCAGTTTTGGTAACAACTGGAGATATGATCTCTTCAAGAGAGAAATGATATTGTAACAAGGCAGTGTGGCTTCCTCAGTTGTCTGCTTAAGTTTTATGGATCAAAGACATTGCTTTGTAAGCTGCTGGGGGCTAAATGTAGTCTGTGGAGTATTTCTCTGTTCAGATCAAGCTGATTTGCTCAAAAAAGAATATTTTAGAAGATTTTGTAATGAAGAAAAGCAGTACTGCAACTGCACACACACAAATCTCATTGGTTGCTGCAGTGAGAGCACCACTGGTTACCCTGATAACTTATCAGAGAAGTGTGCCATATCTCCTTCCACAACAAGGCCTATAGTCTGCTGCAGAGATCCCTGAGATCTGTGTCTCTTTGCACATGATTTGTCTCCTTGCTGTGGAACTTGTCCCACACTTCATCATTTGATTGCCCTGGTTGTGTGCACCACTGAGCACACTCCAAATAAATTGTGGTTTTGGGCTGCATTCAATCTAAACAAGCATAATTTGTACAATTTCAACTTGCCATGCAAAGCCTTGTATGACAACAGAGATTGTTCTTGACTGAGAAAGTCAAGGAGTATAAATAATTTGAAGCAATCAGTTTATTTCAGAACTTTCATATCTTCATGAAGTAATTTTCTCTTGAGGAGTCTGCAGCCTCTGGAGTGACTTCCCACTGAACTTTATGATCAAACATTGGCAATGGGAAGACAAAGACCTTTCTTATGCTAATAAGATGCTAATAAAGAAACATCCTGTCTGTGAAGTTCTCCTCTCTGACATCTGAGATGATGTTTTTTCTCCTCAGTGTATCAGTGTTGCTTCATGATGCTTAATTTTCTATATGTATCTCTATGATTATTTTTTTTTTTTTTTGCTAGGAACTATAATCTTTTTGAGAACTTTGGTTCAGAGTTGCCATAAAGGAAGAAATGATATTTTAATAGTTTCTTGATAGCATGAAGGTGTTAATGTGATTTCCATTATAATTTCATGCGACCAGTATTCTAACATGAGGCACCTAAGCTGTCTTCCATTGCTTAGTCTGTCCTGAAAGAGAAATGGGGATATTTGGGAGGAAACTCAGTGCAAGGCAACTTTGGTTTAATTGCTAAATGTGTTTTAATAGCAGTTGTTCATCACACCACATCCTACAGATGAACTCTATAATAAGAGGTACAATTTACCCCCTCAGATGTCTTACTATATATCTTACTATATTATGTCACTAAGGTGAGGGGGATGGAGGTGGGAATTTTAGTATTAGTGCTTCCCCCCTCTTCCTTGTTGCCAGCATCATCACTAGGTTTAGCTGCAGAAATAAGGATTTTATGTGTTTTTTCTTTTCCCCACCTAGGGGCCTCGAGGCTTTCCAGGTGCTCCAGGTCTTCCAGGTCTAAAGGGTCACAGGGTAAGAGCCAAGGTTTTGGACCTTTTTGGATCTCCCTATGGATGATGTTTCCAGGTGGTTTCAGTATAAAGATAGTTAACAATTTAATTTAATTTAATTTAATTTTATTTATGGTGGATTCTAGACATTAGACACCTGCCAATTGTAGCACAACCACTAGAATTGGAGAGAAAGAGGGCCTTGCAGAGAATCAACATGAGTTCCCTTTAAGCTGACCTCTGTGTTGTATTCTCTAGTGCTTTCTTGACTCTATTTTCAAATGTTCTGAGAATCTGGAAGGAGCTTGCATGATCTCTGCCAAGCTTCAGGAGCCACAAACCTGACAGTTCTCTCACTTTGTTGGAAAGGCTTGAATTAGGGTGTGGAACTTGAGAGGTGGCTATGTTTGCAACATGGACTGATTATGAATTACCAAGCTGCTGGCCAAAATTTGACTTTGGAGAGGAATAAATAGGTTTCCTATGGCTCAGAGCCTTGTCCTTGCTGTTTGACAATTTTATTTTTTTTTAAGTTCTTGTTTTAAAAAGGAAACCAAATCCAAGGAAATGTACCTTGTACAAATGGTTTCCATTTAGGAAATGTTTAAAAAATTTATTCCATCTGCTGGGGTTTTTTATACTGGTTTTTTTCCTTTCTTACTCTTGCCACCTCAGATCCATTCTTAATTTAGTATCGAGTTATTTTAACAATAATAGTAGGAATGCTCTCTGGATGTACATGTATACATTTAATTTCTTCATATTTTTATAACTTACAGGGATTGAAAGGACTTGATGGTCCAAAAGGTGAAATTGGAGCAGCTGGAGCAAAGGTATTTTCATAGCCTGAAGTACTAACTGCTTAACCACATGGTTATTATGGCAAAAAAATGAAAGATATTAGGTCTTTGTACCCTCTCCTGATTGTGCTGATTGTGTTTGTTTTGCTTTTTGCTGTGTGTTTGGTCCAGGTGAGCTCTCTGGGCTTTATGCAGGAAGAGAGTTCATGAGTGCCAGTCACAGCTGGAACTTGGTCCTCAGCCTGTAAGGTATCACAGGGTGAACTGACTGTGACACCTGTGTAATACTGAAGACAACAAAGTCTGTTCCCAAAGAGCCCATGCACATCTTGCAATTTTTTCCACTTGGGAAGTTTGTAGATCTTGTTGGTTTTAAGTGGCCAAACTGAGAGATGAAAATTAGTTGTCTAATAATTTTATAATAAAAATAACTAAACTCTAATAAAGCAATGCATAACTAAAACCTAACTCTTCTTTTTTTGATAACCATGCAAAATATTGGCTTAAAAGAAACAGACATTGGAGAAGGGAGAGGATATATTTTATCCAGCTGACTATTTTTCACCTAACAGTTATATTCTCTTAGAATTCTTGGCTCACTGGTACTGCTCCTCTGTTTCCTCTAATTGTATAATTTCTTCTTCATTTCTAGGGAGAATCAGGACCAACAGGTGCCATGGGGCCAACGGGTCCTCTAGTGAGTGTCCTGCCACTGGATATTCCACAACTGGCTTTAAGATTGTAAATGCTATTACCAAGAGGAATTTCAAGGCTTTGATATCTGTACTTGGATGTTATGAAGCTGGACTTTCTCTTAATTAGGGCTTTGTTTTCTGCTGCACTGAAGTTGGTCAACTCTAAACTGTTCTTTGCCATTCACAGCCATAGATTATAATGAGAAATCAGAACAGAACCCAACAGAAACTTGAAAGTAGGTTTTGTGATTGATTTCCTGCTCATTTCATAGGGTGATGATATATTTTTAACATGTTGAGGCTTCATATGGAGTGGGTTTTATGTGATGAAACCTGGGTTAGGTTACTCTGAGATAGGAATGGAATAATTTAGGCCAGAAATGCACTAGCAAAGAACACCATGGATTTTGGAGGTTTTGGTGAGGATGACCATGCATGAAACTGAGGAACTTTCATTCAGAGTCATTTCCATTCAGATATGGTTTTGGACAAGTGAATACTTGCTAGCAGTGTGTAAAGCCAAAACCTGACTCTCAGCAGTGCTTCTGGAAGGAAAGCACCTCTCTAATATCAGATGATGGCATTTCTGTGTGCTGCAAATCTTGTGTCAGGTGGGATGCAATATCCCTGAAGTGGAACCAAGTTTGTGAATGAGCCATGGTAATTATTAGCATTATTGACTCTGGTGAGTACATATAAAAAATATTCCAATGTATTTGAAACTGGAAATACTGTTGGGACAGAAGAAGAGACAGTCTATTAAATTTCCACTGGGGAAGCCTGTGAGGCTGCAAGAATTTGTGTAAACTGGGACTTCTTTCTGGCTGTGGGACAAGATAAGCAATACCTGCAGGAAGACAAAAAATGGATGGGTTCTGTAACTGTTGCTCACATCATCTCTCCTTCTCATGCTTCTGGTCTTAGTGAACCTAACCATGTTCTTGATAAAAACAAAGAAGGCTGAGCAGAAAATAGCTGGAGAGTGATGCAGTGCAAAGCTTGGTTGAAACAAAAGAAAAGTCAAGAATTAAAACAAAAAAGTAAAAAGCAAAGAAAAACAAGAAAATGAAAACCAAAGATGGAGTGACATGTGTTCCCTCCACTCTGGGGGAAGAAGTCAAGTGAACTATGTAACCCTTTTCATTATTCTGCCATGACAGGCTCCTAAATAATGCACTTTTCTTCTCTCCTCAAGGGACCTAGAGGGATGCCAGGAGAAAGAGGCCGAATTGGACCACAGGGTGCCCCTGTAAGTAGGATCTTCTTTCTCTGTCCTTCTAATTCTTCCCTTCTTTGACTTAAATTTAAATCCCCAAGTCTGAAAATATTTCTTTATGTGACTGCTAGACACTTCCATGGTGAGTTCTGCTGTAGCTTAGAGAACCTTAGGTCCTGAGCAGAGTTTTGTGGGGGTGAGACCTTTACTGCAAAGTTCAAAATTCAAAATCAGATTTAAATGGACAATGCTAGCTGTATGGAATTGCTCATACCAGAGCTGATCATGAGGCAAAATACTCTCACAACTTCTTTTTTTTTCTGTGATAAGGAAGTTTTTTCTTCTCTGGTCCTGTGAAATTTCTCTTGAAAGGCTAGTTTCACCAAAAATTATTGAATTAGAAGTGGTATGTATTGATTTTGTCTGGAAAAAAAAGTTTAAAATAATGGAGATTTTTTGTTTAATTTAAATCTTATCACTCAATTCCAAGTAATAAAGCCTCATCTTAAAAACTATTCTGCTTTTCAGCAGAAAGAGGAATTGGCCTTGACATGACATCATGTTTGAGTAGAAATTTGTTTCTGCAGCTTTATATCCAGGGTCAAGAGTTGATTTTTCTGGCCTTTGTCCCTGTGACTTTTATGTGTTCAGTTTATGTTATGTGCTCTATACAGTGACACTATCAAAATATTGGCTTCTGAAAATACAGAAAGGGGAGCATAATTTCTTCCAGAAGTTTTCTGTGCCAGTGTTTGGAGGGCTCTGCAATTCAGCATTTCTTTGATTGCTTTAGCATTCATAGCTATTATCACAAATGCTAGCAATAAAGAAATAAAAATAAGTATTTGGAGTTGTTATAGGCATTGTCTTGTCTATTTTCATACCTAGGGTGGACGTGGCCAGCATGGCATGCCTGGGAAGCCAGGGCCAATGGTGAGTTTCTTTTTTCATCACCTATTCTGTTTCTCCTTTCCCACTTGCCTTTTGCCACTAGCAAAAGAAGCACAAAGAAATTGTTGGCAACAGTTAAGTGCACCTGGAATTATTGGTGAGTGATTCCTTGTTCTACACATTTCAGCTTTCCTGCTGTCCTCTGGGAACTCATGCTTTGTACTTTGCTGCATCTAAAGGTCTTAATTTGCAGAGAAGTGGCATCTGCCCTGGAGAGTGGATGCTTTGCTGCTTTTGTGAGTTGAGATCCAATTGTAGGGATATGCAGGGTGTATGCACTGTAATATAAAACATTTTATAATTTCATTTTATCTGCCTTCACATATGTACATTCAATGTAATGAAGTGCATTCACATGACTATTAGGAAGCCAGTGGGGTTATTCACATATATCCAGTTAATTAAGTATTGCTTTTGCAAATGAAAGCTTATGACAATTTTTGTCTTATTGGCCAGCTTCCACTTGAAAAATATGATATTGTTTTTTTGTTTGCTTTTTTCTTTTTGAAAGTATTACTTCTAGGGTGTATTTAACAATTTCTGCCCATTCTGCCCTGTAGCTTTTCCACTCTGTGATGTTCCACTTAAAAAAAAGCACCCCCAAAATACCACACCAAATAAACAAAGAGTATTAACACAATTGCAGGCAGGTTTGTCTGAGCATTTTGAAGGGGGTTAAGAGAGATATAAGTCCTTAAAAAAAAATAATTTACTTATGTCATCTCAGTGAGCAGAATGTTCTGTGAAAAACTTCATTAAAATTTAATTACTGTAATAGGAACTCAAAAAGTCATTATAAGTGTCTAAAAGCTGCAAAATGCAGCAATTTAGGACATCATGAAAGAAGGCTAACATTAGAAGAAACTTTCAAACAATGAAAAGATTTTTCAGTGCTGAAAACAAATCATAAAGTTTAAACAAGATGGGATCTGAGCCGTGAAATTCTACATGAAGCTTGAAAGTTTTCTTTGGAATAAAATCTGAGCTCATCTTTGCTGGCCATGGTCATTGGTTGGCTAACATTTTTGGTAAAATCCCAGGTAGTGTCACAGGGGAGATCCTGGCACTTAGTCCATCTGGTTGTCATTGGAAGAAGTGTTAATGAAATGTATTGGTATTTGAGTCAGTGCAGTGGATATAATTCTGGATTTTTTCCTTCAGCAAGAGAGAGGGTTGGCTGATATTTGTGGTCCAATAAACTGGGACATAGGTTTTCAAAAATATACTTTGTGAGCTGTTACATCAGTTCTGTAGAAATCCAGTGCAAGCTCTTGGCAGAAACATTGTCTGTAATAAATGCTCAGTGGGACAACTTGTTCTGATTAAGCTTTTCAGCTCTGTTTTTTCTGTTTTTATTACAAAAACCATTTTTTTCCTCAGTATGCATAATATTTTACAAAAAGAGAGCAAAATCAGGAAAAGATAAAGAGGAATCATCTGGGAACAGCCCTGCAGTGAATATTTGTAACCACTGTGTGCCGCCATCCAGAGAGTTTATCAGGACCTTAGCAATGTCTGCTGAATGTCTTGTTCAACACAAGAAGTGTTATGAAAGTGTGAAAAATTCCCATATTTATGCTAAACCCTGTTATTGGAAAATTTGCATCACACCATCCAGGTAGAGTCCAGTGAATGCCCTTGAAGTTTCCTTTCACTAGAGGATCTTTAAAGTCCCTTCTAACCCAAACCATGATTCTGGTGACCTGGTACCTCAGGATGCACAGTGCAGGTTGCCAGGACATGAGCCTGGGCAGGGCTGCAAACTGCTGGGGCTGCTTTATGTGGCAGATGGTGCAAAGAATTTTGGCTCTGGAACCAGAATTAGTGTAGCCACACCACTGCTATGCCCTGCTGACACTGCTAGCCCTGCAGCATGGACTGTCTCCAAATATAATGATATTTGGAAGAGCTGTACTGGTTTGGGGAGCATCTGCACAGTATTTTCTTTGTCTATACAGCCTTGGAATTTTGATGTAAAAATTGGATTTTAAAGCTTGCAAATTAATTTGGCTGGGAATTTGGGAATCTCAATGAGGCAGGATAGTTGCATGCCCTTTAATTATGTTTTCCCTTGTCATGTTGCATACCTGAAAAATATTGTCTAGCAACCCAATTGTTTCAAAGTAGACATGACTTCTTTTTCTCCTGTTTCTAAATTGCTGTTTTTAGTTTAAAAGAGTTAAAAGCTCTCCTTTGCTACATTCTATAGGATGAATTGTGAATGCTTAACAAATATCTGAGCTTTTCAATACCATACCACAATAACAGATATGAAAAGAGGATATAACATTTTGCTAAAAACTAAAATTGCCAAACAATTGCTATATCATTGTCAGCATTGCAATTTGTCACTAGTAGCTGAACCAAGAGCTGTAACTTTGCTGAAGTCAGTAAATATGTTATTAAGGTACTGCACCACAATTCCATAAAATGTATGTGCACCATGAAAAAAATTATATTTATGGTAATTTTGGTTTTGTTACGAACAAATGATTTATGACTAAAAAATACATTTTATCCCAGAACCTTATTTGCCCAGTAATTAGATTACTCTGTATCATTTGAACTGCAGAATTACAGCTTGGTGTCTCTGACTTTTACAGGGCCCGCTTGGCATAACTGGTTCTCCAGGCTTTCCAGGTATTCCTGGTATAAAGGTAAAAAAACTGGAATAAAAAATCTTTAATTTTTTGCTTTGTGATTATAACATGACTGTCATGCTGTGCCTCAGGAATCTTGTTCAGTATATCCAAAGAATAACAAGATGCATTATTACAAGCTCAGTTGTGAGGTCTGGTTTAATAAAGTATGGAAGAAGTACCTTCTAGTGCTGAAACTTCCAGTTTTGGGTGACAACACTTTTTTGAGGTGACCTAAACTGGGAAGAAAAATGCCTCCATCCCTGCAGAGATGTATTGCAGTTCATCAGAACAGATGATGCTGACTGCTTTATGTGGCTCTGTGTGGTTGGGCTGAAATGAAAAACTTCCACTGTCTTTGTGAGCCTTTCCTCTCTTGTTTTGCAAGAAAGCACTCAATTTTTTATTTTCCTAGCCTGGAGAATGTGTCTGCAAAGAAGACAGAAAAGGCTACTTCTGCAGCTTCCTTGTACTTGTCTGATGCTTGCCCTCCACCCAGCTGTTCCCCTTTGTTCCTTTGCACTCCTAAAACATGACAGGAAAAAAATTGGGCAATAAGAAACTCTCAATTAGTCAGGTAGCCAAATTCAGCAGATGTTTTGTGTTGTTGTGAAGCTGGCAACAATCACAAAACATTTTTTTTGGAAACAAGTCTTAATAAGAGGATTATCATTATGTATACAATTAAAGGATGGACCTTTTAGTGCATGTCATAAAATGTTTGGTATGGGTAAGCACTACTTAATAACTAAATATTTAGAGAAGCTGCCATGTGATGAATCAATGAAAGCTTCTGAAAAGGAGATCAGGGTTGATCATCAGATGATGTAAAGTTGGAATAGCTGATTAGAATTCACAAAATCTAAGCAGACTGTGAAATGAAGATGAGGACTTCTTAGGAAAACATGGTATTAACAGCAATCAGTTCCAAATGGCAAACATCCTTTATAAAATTCTACAGAATTTCCAGGAGGAAGTTTTTTCTTTTACTTTGCAAAAAACCTCTAGATGTCCTATAATTTTGAAACCTTAAGCTTTGGCTGTTAAGAAAGCTAAAAGAAAAAAAAAAAAAAAATAGTTGTCAAATTACAGTTAAGTACTTTTTTACAGAGTGCTGTCTATCTAAAATATTTCATCTGATTTGGATAGAGTACTGCTTCTCTGTAGAAAGTTGCCTTGTATACATTGAGGAAAAATTATGTTTGTACTTTGAAAGTTTATATTCACATGGAAATAGTAGAATTAGGTAATATATATAAATTTTAAAGATAAGCTATTTCAAAACCTGAACCATTTTTCTCTTAGAAACTCAATATTCCTTCTTAATCACTTTGAAGTGTTTGTAGAGCAAAATAATCTCCAGTTGTTTTATCTTGTGAAATCTTAGGGTGAAGCAGGTCCAACAGGTCCTCGTGGTCCTGAAGGTCCTCAAGGACAGAGAGGTGAAACAGGTCCCCAGGGCCCAGCTGGATCTCAAGGTCTTCCTGTAAGTCCATTAAACTCAGCTCCTCAGTGCTCACCTGGTGCTTGGTGCCTCTTTACAGGGAATTTGATACTCTGGTTGACAGACAGTGGGTTTTGTTTTCCAGGAAAGGAAAGGTCTCATTCATTTGTTTTTTGCTTATTTTGTTGAAAATGACTTTTCATTGTTTCATTAAAACAACTTGGAAAACTGAAAGTTACACAGCCTGAGAGAGTTTCAATCCCAAAAGTGCCTAGAAGCTTAGACATAAACATAAGATTTTAAAGATTAAAAATCACATTGACTCAAATGCTTTGCTCCCCAGCTTATGAGTTGCTCTATTTATTTAATTGCCTTTATTGCATGGTCTTGAAAAACGGACACAATAACTATCTTCTTTTTTTTATTGATCCCCTCCTCATGAAAATTAATTTTAATGATTGATTCATTATCTCTAGGGTGCTGAAGGGACAGATGGCTCCCCAGGTGCTAAGGGCCCTACTGTAAGTAGTCATGTCACCTGCTGAGCAACTTGTGCAAGTGAATATTCATTTGATTTCCTTATTTTCAGTGTGTTTCCTGACTGTGCTTGCTGTTCATTCTCTTTGTAGGGATCTCCAGGCACTGGAGGACCCCCTGGTCTAACGGGTCCACCTGGTTCCCCAGGACCACAAGGCAGCACTGGCCCACCTGGCATTCGAGGCCAGCCGGTAATGTCTTTGTCACAGTGGAAATTGAAATGTCCTGCAAAGGTGGCACACTGGGAAACCAAAGCAGTGCTTAGCAGTTGGTTTCCTCATAAATTAATAGCATGATAATGAGTGTGCTGAGACTCAGCTCTTGTGAGGCTTCTGTGTGCCCCAAACACTGGTTTTGCCTGAAATGTCTGGGAAGAGTGTCTGTATAAACTTGGACAAACTGACAATTGTCTTGTAGTTATCTCTGAAGTTTTTGTCAATAATGGTGATCAAAGATGATCAAAGGGCTGGACCATCTCTCCTATGAAGACAGGCTGAGAGTATTGGGGTTGTTCCATCTGGAGGAGAGGAGGATCCAGGGAGACCTTATAACAACCTTCCAGTACAGGAAGGGGGCCTAGAGGAAATCTGGGGAGGGGCTTTTCACTAGAGAGGGTAGTGACAGGACAAGGGGTAATGGTTTTAAACTAAAAAAGGGTAGATTTAGGTTAGAAATTAGGAAAAAAAATTCACTATGAGGCTAGTAAAGCACTAGAATAGGCTGTGTGGGGAGGGTGTTGATGCCCCCTCCCTGGAAATGTTTAAGGCCAGGTTGGATGAAGCCTTGTGCAACCTGGTCTAGTGGGAGGTATCCCTGCCCATGCAGAGGGATTGGAACTAGATGATCACAAACCATGACAAGCATCCTATCTCATGGCTTACAACTAGTTACTGAGCTAGGGAATGTTTTTCTGCTTCAAAGCATAATCCAAAATGTGCATGTGATTTCTGCAGCTTTAAACTTGTGGGTGTTATTAATCTGTTTGTTTTCAGGGAGACCCTGGTGTCCCAGGTTTCAAGGGAGAAGCAGGACCCAAAGGTGAACCTGTAAGTCTCCATATGCTTTGCAGAATGAAAAAGAATCTCAAAAGCTTTTTAGGAGTATCTTGAATAGATGCCTAAACTTTTCAAGATGCTTCTGTTGCTTGTAATGAGTAATTAGTGAGGAAGACAAACCAGAGTGAACCTGGCAGAACAGGACTGGCAATGAATGGTGAAGCAGGTTATAAACCATCTCCCCAGGATAGGCCTCACAGGACTCAAGGAAATGAAAAAGAACTCTTGCATCTACTGAGGATTCCATAACACACTGGATAAGTGTATTCTCATTTCTCCATCTCTTATGAAATAGATCCATGTGATCCTGGACATTTCAAAGCACACAGGTCTGTGTGCTAATGTTTTTTATTTTTAAGCTTATATTTGATACATTTTATACTTAAACAATTCTGTATATATTAATAATATTTTGTTCATACATTAAAATAATATAAATATTTATACATCTATGGTATGAATAGCTGCTTAGCCCACAGCTAATCTTTGTGAAAGATTAGTTGAGAACATGGCTAAGTTTATGCCATAACCATGTGAATCTGGGAAGAAAAGTGGTTTTGCAGTTAGACTGAGTTTGACTTGTCAACCAATATTTGGTTTTTCTTTCTCACTAGTTAAATGATCATGTAGTAACTGACAAAAAATATGCAGGTGATGTTTTCCTTACCACTGGCTGTACTCTTCTTGGAAAATTTCTAGTAGGGTCCCACTGAAATTGGAATTCTTTGATGCTTGTCCAGTTGATAATTATAAATACAAAATATTGTGTCTGAGCAAATAGGTGATTGTAACAAGCAAGTTTATGCATAGTGCATTTCTTACTGAAACCTTAGCTTCTAAACATTGTAGAAGAGAAAAGCTGCTGCTGAAAAGTTGCATTTTTTAACTGACTAAATATCTTTTTTTTTTCTCCTTTTTTGGGAAAAATATTTGTGATGTTTAGAAGACAACCTGTTTCAATATACCTAAGAAACCAAGAGCTTAACAGTTATTTTTTAAAAAATTTTTTACTTTCCCTAGGGTCCACAAGGTTCCCAGGGCCCCATTGGCCCTATAGGTGAAGAAGGGAAAAGAGGTCCTCGAGGTGATCCAGGGTCAGTAGGTCCACCAGGTCCTGTTGGAGAGAGGGTAAGCAATCCAAAGGAATTTTTTGTCTTGGGAGAGGCACTGCTAAGCTGAAAAACCTCTTGACCTAACCATGAATACCCTTACAGCTTTGTTGTGGGTGAAGTAAAACAGTTTTCTTAACATTAGTTAATTTGTGTCTCCACCAGGTGAATGATATTAGGATGCTGTCTTGTGTGATATATTAATTTTGAAAATGATACCCTGAGGATCAGGATTTAAAAATCTGGCATGATTATTTTTTTTTCACATCCTGAATAGATCTTACTTCAAATTATTATTTTGGGGGCAAAGAAATCCATCATTATTTTTACCCTGAGTATTTTAATTTGTGTTAGTATGGTACCAGAAGTGATGGGAATATGACATGCTAATCAGCAGATTTTTTTTTGCTTACCTCCTATAAAATGACCATCTTGTTTTCAGTGGGGAAGTTCATATATGAGCTGTTCAACATCTGTGAACAAAACATTGATGTTTTTACCACTGCAAGTGGTTAAAAAAAAACAAGTGTAGAGAATTGAAGGAAGAAAGTCATAAGGAGATAAACTGGATTCACAGATCATAAATTTAGTACTTTTTTGCAATAAGTAATGTAAGAATTAAGATTATAATCTTGTATCTGTGGCTTTTCCTAGGGTCCTCCTGGTAATCGTGGTTTTCCAGGTTCTGATGGCTTGCCTGGACCAAAGGTAAATGAAATGGAAAAGTTTGTCTTTTATTTGGGTAATTTTAAAAATTTACATGTATGCAGACATATAGAAGGAAAGTGTTCCACTTAAAAATATGCTTCTTGGCAAATGGGCCAACCCTCAAAATCACTGGAGGAAGCAGGATCAAAAGGAACTGACAAATGCCAGAAAGGGGTCTTAATGTTTTGAAAGTAACAAATAAATATATGACTCTAATCTCTAATTGGAGTCTAGTTTTTCTGCCTAATATTTCTGTGAATTGCCTCTTGGTAAAAATACAGGAATTTTGAAATCCTTATATAAATTTGTTTTATGGCAGATGCAACCTCTAATAAGGAATAGGAATAAGATGATAATAAGTATTAATGATTAGAACTCTGGCTGCAAAAACAGGTCCTGTGTTAGTCTTCTGTTACTGTTGGTGTTCTCTTGGGATCACAACCTGTTAACTAGTAGCTTGGTAACTTGGTTAACTTGGTATCTTTTTAGGGTGCCCAAGGGGAGCGTGGCCCAGCAGGATCTTCTGGTCCCAAAGGAGGTCAGGGAGATCCCGGACGCCCTGGTGAACCTGGGCTCCCAGGTGCAAGGGTAAGGAATTAACAGCACTACACTCCAAACCATGACATTTTTACATGTTCAAAGGGCAGCAATGAACTTTGCAGAATTAAGAAGCTGTGACAGAAGAGCAGACTTGCTTCAGTGGGGCTACTTAATGGGTCAGGGCCAAAATACTTGGCCTTTTCACTGCTGAAAGCACAGACTGCATTTTTCTTAAAAAAAAAAAAAAAAAGGAGAAAGAGCCCTGATGGAGACTGCTAATGCAAGTGAAGCATGTGTGCTTTTAAAGCATGTAGTTGCCACAATAATAGGAGTTGAAGGTTAGATTGGTGACAACTTGCATAATTGAGTGGTGAATGCCATCTAAAGATTTTTTTCATGAAAAAATATTTGGGGAGGATTTGGAATACTGCAGGAGAGGAAAGGGGCCACAGGTATAAGATGTGTTACAGATCACTACTTAATGTTGGCAGAAATAAAGATGAGACTGTGAGAAGCTCAAGAATTGTAAAAATAATAAAAGGAAGAACAGGAAAAGTGAAGATCAAAGAGAGTGGGGGATGAAGCACTGAAGTGATGATGAGGAGTTTTGATACAAAGAAGATATTCTTGTGTGAAGAATATCTTAGTTCTTGTAACACTGAGCATATCTTTTGGATTTATTTATATTTCTCTGTTCTAGAATTGTGTGCACAACTTAACACCAATATTATTCCCACTTTTAGGGTTTGACAGGAAATCCAGGTGTTCAAGGCCCTGAAGGAAAACTTGGCCCCTTGGTAAGTGACACAAAAATTAGTCTTTTTGGGAAGCAAACAGTAATTTTGTCTCAACTTATTGAAATTACTTTTATTAAGCTGAATTTCCTTGGTTTCTGAAGGTTCATCTTCTATGTGTGCACTTCCTAACATTTACTTTTGTCTGTGTAGCAGTATCTGTTGTTTAGCAGCTGCTGAAATATTTTTAAACCATTTTGAACTAAATATCTTTTCTAAATATCTTTTTAAGGACTAATAAGATATTTGTACATAATAGCTCAATGATGATAATTTGGTATTTAGTTAAATCCAGCAATATGGTTAAAGCTATGTCTGCTTTAAAGATAGTTTTCCTGATAATAGCAGCATCAAACCAGATTAATGTGGTTTTTTTTTTTAATTCACAACAAACATTTTTCCAATTTGATGTGAAAAATGCTTTTTCTCTGCAGGGTGCTCCTGGAGAAGATGGACGTCCAGGTCCAGCAGGTTCAATTGGGATCAGAGGTCAGCCAGGCAGCATGGGTCTTCCTGGGCCAAAGGGTGGTAGTGTGAGTATGGCATCTGGTGCCCAAGATCTGTTCAGCTCCAACCACCTGCATTTATTTTAGTGGATCAAAACAGTATCTGAAAATATTCACATTTCTTTCTGCTAATTAGGGTGATCCTGGAAAACCTGGAGAAGCAGGAAATGCTGGTGTGCCCGGGCAGAGAGTGAGTGTGACTGTCACTGTCACTTGATGACAGAAAATGGTGTTTTTCTGTTACACTTGTTCACTATAAAAGACTTCTTTCCATGTTATTTTAATTTAGGGAGCCCCTGGTAAAGATGGTGAAGTTGGTCCTTCTGGTCCTGTTGGCCCACCAGTAAGTTAATTGTTACCACTCACCTTGCTCCATCTTTTCATGATTCCTTCCTGCTTCTGTTTTTATCTACCTTCAGTGTCAGTTGTTATTCCAAACAAAAGAATCCTAAGATCATTTAAAAAAAAAAAATTCCCTGAAAAATGGGGGATCTTAAAGAAATATGATACCTCTTGTTACATCTTTTAGATAGGGCATATGTAAAAGAAAAAAAAAAAAAAGAAAATATACACATTAGGGGAGAACAAATGTTGTGAAATCTGCCTGTATTCATCTATTGTGTACTTATTAATTTCTTTTGTGTAGGGTCTGGCAGGAGAAAGAGGAGAACAAGGCCCTCCAGGTCCTACAGGGTTTCAGGTGTGTGTGCTCATTATTTTTGTTTTAAAGAAAAAAACCAAAACAGCCACATCTCTATCAACTTAAACTGGAGAAATTCAATCGAGTAATGTTGAAGAAAACAGCTTCAGAGCTGAGGCAGTGATGCTCAGAATAATCAGAGATACTTAGCTTTCACATCAGCTCTGCACTAAACTGGCAAAGGCTTAAATACCAGCTCTGTATCCCTTGAGAGAACCCTTGTGGGTTTTCAGATTTGGAGATTTTCCAAAGATGATCTAAATATTGAGCAAAAGAATTGTTTAGTAATGAAATATCAATCAAATCTCTGTTTAGAGAGAACTTTATTTTTAGGGTGGATATGCATCTGTCCTACAAATGTTAAAGTACTGCCATCTCAGTTGGAGTAAAGGGAAGCACTTTGGTGAAATATTCATAGAACTATTTCAGATTGGGGATCTTTGAGGGCAGACTCTTGTATGATATTACATTCATATTTTTGGTGCCTTAATTAAATCTAGATTTACATCATTTTTTTGTCATGTTACTGAACATTTTATTTACTTTTCTACAGGGCTTGCCTGGGCCACCAGGTCCTCCAGGTGAGGGAGGCAAGCCAGGTGACCAGGTAATTTCTGTCTAACTTAATGAATTCACTTCATAAGGTGGTTTTACCTTTTCTTCTCTTTGTAGTTTAATTTCTCATTTTGTTTCAAAATATGTACTCATGTAGCCTGCCAGTTGTCTCAGAACTGCTTTTGGATAAAGTGATTACTAGATTCCAGCCATCTTTTTGTGCTGAGTAGGACTACCCACTTACCATGGACAGATAACACTCAGAATTCACCATCTGCATTCACAGTACTTTGGAAATGAAATTGTTTATCTCTTAATTTCCATAACTATAAAGCCATGAATAATGCTTTCATTCTAATGCTGAGTTCTGTTCTGCTTAGGGTGTGCCTGGAGATCCTGGAGCTGTTGGCCCATTGGGCCCTAGGGTAAGTGTTTTCTTCCTGAGTTTAAATATTCCCAACAGTTCTCTGAAGTTGAAAGTTGATATAAATAATATGGACTTCAGCAGCTGAAGTGAATATTTGACCTTTTTTTCCCCACTAATAAAATGGTTGTAAGCATGGATATGTTTTAAGGTGGTCTCTATGAAAACTTCAGTGGTTTTATAGCTCAGGTGTTGAGTACCAGCTGCTGAGTGTTTTGGTTTACATCTGTGAAATGACAGCTTTTAGTCTGCTGAGCAATATGCTTTTCCTCTACCTTAGCAATAAAAACATACATCTCCTTTTCCTTTTCCTTTTCCTTTTCCTTTTCCTTTTCCGTTTCCGTTTCCTTTTCCGTTTCAGTTTCCTTTTTCTTTTCCTTTTCCTTTTCCTTTTCCTTTTCCTTTTCCTTTTCCTTTTCCTTTTCCTTTTCCTTTTCCTTTTCCTTTTCCTTTTCCTTTTCCTTTTCCTTTTCCTTTTCCTTTTCCTTTTCCTTTTCCTTTTCCTTCTCCTTTTCCTTCTCCTTTTCCTTCTCCTTTTCCTTCTCCTTTTCCTTTTCCTTTTCCTTTTCCCTTTTCCCTTTTCCCTTTTCCCTTTTCCCTTTTCCCTTTTCCCTTTTCCCTTTTCCCTTTCCTTTTCCCTTTTCCCTTTTCCCTTTTCCCTTTTCCCTTTTCCCTTTTTCCTTTCCTTTCCTTTCCTTTCCTTTCCTTTCCTTTCCTTTCCTTTCCTTTCCTTTCCTTTCCTTTCCTTTCCTTTCCTTTCCTTTCCTTTCCTTTCCTTTCCTTTCCTTTCCTTTCCTTTCCTTTCCTTTCCTTTCCTTTCCTTTCCTCTTTTCTTTCTTTCCCTTTCCCTTTCCCTTTCCCTTTCCCTTTCCCTTTCCCTTTCCCTTTCCCTTTCCCTTTCCCTTTCCCTTTCCCTTTCCCTTTCCCTTTCCCTTTCCCTTTCCCTTTCCCTTTCCCTTTTCCCTTTTCCCTTTTCCCTTTTCCCTTTTCCCTTTTCCTTTTTCCTTTCCTTTTTCCTTTCCCCTTTCCTGTCCTTCCCTTTTTTTATTCATCTGGTCTCCTAGACTTGGTTCAAATAGCCATGCTGCACTTATGGTGTGATTAGGATTTTGTCTATCTGTATGCAGACTTCTAAATAAGCAAATATAAAAGCAAATAATTTTAATATATATTTAAATATAATAAGCAAATAATTTAATCATCAATTTTTTCATTTTTAGGGAGAACGTGGCAATCCAGGGGAGAGAGGGGAACCAGGTGCATCAGGACTGCCAGGTGAAAAGGGCATGGCTGGAGGCCATGGTCCTGATGGAGCCAAGGTGAGCTGGCTGGAGATGGGTATTGCTGCAGTGAATTCCCATCATCTGCATGAACACAAAAGAGAGAGGTGTTTTGGTTATAAAAGGGAGGTCTTCTGAGGAAAGGTATCTTATTTATATAAGGGTTCCAGAGGGATGTACATCTTATTCCAGCATAACAATATTAATAACATGCAAGATCTTAAAATATTGAGAAATCCCATTTTCCTACAGGCCTGAAGTTCAAAATGGTTTTTGTGTTTCTCAATAAAAGGGGGCAAAGACATTTCTGACCTGCAGAAAACCCTCTGGCAGTGGCTTCTTTTTGAGAAGCATGTCAGTTTACACAGCAATACCTGGCAGGGTTGTGTTTAAAAGAAAATACTGGAACCTGCATGCCCTGCTTTCAACTGCAATTGATACAAGTTGGCTGAGGAAGATGAGCCCAGGTAGGGAGTGCCTCTAATACTGGACATGAGCTGTGAGAAACAAGGCATAAATAAAGCATCTCTGCCCCTGGCAACCTTTCCCTGTAGCTGCTTTGTGTAACACACCCATGTGATGTTACAGTCAAGTTAGGAAGATGCTCAAGCTTCTTTTTTAGCCTCTTCTCATCCATCTCAGAAAATCCTAATGCATTTGGAAGGGCTCAGTATTGCATCTAACACCCTGAGTAACACAACAGGAAAAGTATTTGGACATGAACAACATCCAAGAGAAAATTATTACATAAAACTCTACCCCAGAGACTTCAGCAGAGGCACAGCATGTTCTGCAGCCTAGAGACAAAGATGAATAGACAACAATTTGTTCTTTGTTGTTTTGTTTTTTTTTTTCTTTTCAGGGAAGCCCAGGCCCCAGTGGGACACCTGGAGATCCAGGCCCACCAGGTCTTCAAGGTATGCCTGGAGAAAGAGGGATTGCTGGAACACCTGGCCCCAAGGGTGATAGAGTAAGTCTGGTTATTTCTGTTGTCTGGAGGAGAATCACCTGTCTCTAAATACCATAGTTGCTCCAGGGTATGGACTACTCAGCATTCTGTGCCCTGATTCTGAATTTTTGGTTATTTTCCATAGGGTGGTGTAGGTGAGAAGGGTGCTGAAGGTACAGCTGGCAATGATGGGGCAAGAGTAAGTAAATCTATCACTCTTTTCAGACCTCCTCTCCACACTCTAAATAGTTTATTGTGCTAGAGGTACACAGATCAACTCAGTCTCCAATTCAAGACCCTTTGAGTTTTTCAAGACTGAAAACATACTGAAACACAAGATGTTTTGGGAAGTATGTGTTCCAAGCCCATGTTTTGTGTCATCAATAAAGGGAATGAAGATGTCAGTGATGGAAGGGAGTCCCAGAAGCAGCATATTCACCTGGGATTCACCTAAGCTGACAGTAGTAAAAATAAGAAAAAAGGGACAGGCAGAAGTAAATAGCCAAAACGTGGACCCACCAGTTCTGACTCTTGAACCAAGGCAGGTGTCTCCTTATAGTTTGGACTGTGTTACTCATGGTCTGTCCTGAGTTTCAGAGGTGAAAATTCCTGTAAATGTACTGAAACTGACAAAACCAGTAAGTCACTGGCACTTCTGGAAAGCTTTCAGCACCATGGCTGGTCTGCTCACAGGCAGTAAATCCAGTGTGTTCAAGTCATGTTGCACACACACTTCTGTTCCATAATCCCAAATATTCTGGCTTCACCATACACCTGATGACTGTATTCTCTTCCCAGAAGCTGAGTTGGTTTTCACATAACTGCATCTGTCTGAGATTCTTGGGTTCTGCAGCCCAGCTAGAGTACTAACTGGCAGACATGTGGAAATGCTGAGGGTTCTGACTGGACTAAATTTCTAGTTAAAGAGAAACTTTTTAGAGAAACTCCAGCATTCAGAAGCACTAACTCACAGGTAGCAGCTCTAAGCTGGAATTTTTTGTGTGTGGCAGGTATCTCTATCCAGAACAGTTCTTGGTCATTGAAAGGGAAATTTCTAGCTAACCAGATGGATAAAGTAGTGGTGAACTAAATGTAAACCCTAGAGCTAGCTGTCTGCAGACATCTCTGGTATCAATCACAAGATCACTGCTGGTGAAGCTGTTTCCTTTGTTAATGCCATCTTCATTATCTTTCTCTTCAGTTTGAACTCCATTCCAGTGCAGATTTTTGGGATGGGGAAATTCTATGTGAAATAAACTTGATTTGGGGTACTTTGCTTCTAGTGAAAGAGAAGTGTAACTGGGATATCTAAGTATAGAAGAAGATAGTATGAAGAGTCCTGCAGGATCATTATGGGTTGGATGGAGAGATCAAACCCACAGTTGATGGGTTTGGATGGAGAGATTTACCTGACTGCCCTCTGAAGAGAAAAGGGACACTTTTTAAGTGTTTTTGAGATAACAATCTTCAAAAGCAAAAATGAACATTAAAATTAATTTAAACCATGAAATACTACCAAAAAGGGGTAGAATTTCCTTCTGGGAGTGCAAAATAAAGCCAGGGCTTTTTTCTTTGTTGGTCTTATTCCTAAATGCTGCATAAAATAGAAGATTAATTTAGTTAAGGAGAGAATGAATGAAAGCAGTGCTTTTGAGATATGGGATTTTGGTCACTGGGAGAGGAAATGCAAGTAAATTTTAAGTAAAAAAGGCCCAACAAGGTTTCAGGCATAAAGAAGAATTTAAAGAATGAAAATCAATAGGAATATAGCATAAGAAAGTTTTAAAATTAACCATTTTGAAGCATCAAATTTGTAACTTCCTTTTATCTTAATTTGTACAAAAGGGTCTTCCAGGTCCAATAGGTCCGATGGGTCCAGCAGGTCCCACTGGTGAAAAGGTAAGCAGATTTTTGTATCATTACCTACTCAGGTTTCTTAATATTGCTGTAATTATTAGCACTTTTGCTTCTTGTCTTATCAGTTACTTGGGAAATAACCTTTAATTTCATTTTAAGGGTGAACCAGGTCCTCGAGGTCTAGTTGGTCCTCCTGGCTCCCGTGGAAACCCTGTGAGTAAACATGTTTGGTTTTTGCCTAGCATAAGTTAACAATATCAAATGCTGACCCAAACTCCAGTTTTTTTCTGATTTGCTGGGATATTTTCCTCTTTTTCTTCCCCCTGTTTTATAGTCTAAAACTCTAGTTCCTCTCTTGATGCTGTGCACCTGCAAAAGTATTAGCAGGTTTTGTTCCTCTGCCCTATTCTTGTTTTAGGGCAATCTTTACATAGAGTTACCCTCATTTACCTTGCTCTGAAGCTATGCCACCACTTGAAATTGTTTGCATCTTTTTTAAAGCCTTCCCATACCAGCTCCTGAGGTACACAGACAAATAGTTAGGCAGATAAAGTGTGGAAGTGTATCTTAATTTTCATCTAGTTACTCTAACTCTTGGCATCTTTTGTCTATTTGTGATTTTAAGGATTTTAAGGGTTGGCTTTGATTAGAGAGTTAGAGGCTCAGCCCTTCTAGATCCTTCATGCTGCTTGGAACTGATGCTGTCTCTGCCATAAATCAGAACAGCCTTATTTCCAGTGTAAATTGGAAGAGCTTCCACCCCTCTGGGGAGTGCTGGAGTTTGGCAGCCTTCAGCTGCTTCTTTTCCAAACAAACACTGTGTGGAAAGCTCAGCTGAAGCAGTTAATAGCCCATTCTGACCTTGCAGAAGAATAAATCTCTGAACTATTAAGTGTGTGCCCTGTGGCTAATCCTGCCAGCACTGCAAGTGCTCGTGAGCAGAATTTCTCTGGTTGTGTTTTTTAGTGCTTGTACAAGCCTTCCATCTCTAAATTGGAAAAAGTCTACGTGCAGTATTGAACAAAGGGCAGATCCTACCATCATAGTTAACATTGTTTATCTTGTGATTAAAAGATCATTTGATTCTGATTACTAGACCTAAAACATAACCTCACTTAAGACAGTAAAGTTGACATCCTTTCTGGTATATTTAACAGCAAATTATACTGTGTATGGAAAGACTTTTTTATGTTAAATACAATTATTTTAATTTTTTTTTTTTTTTTTTGACCAGGGTTCCCGAGGAGAAAATGGCCCAACTGGTGCTGTTGGTTTTGCTGGTCCTCCGGTATGTGTTTTGTAACACTAATGAGTTTCCTTCAGTCATGCTCTGACATACTTCATTTCCTTCCTTATGAGTAATCTGAAGTCTTCTGGAACATGAGCCACATTTTTGTTGCAGAAAGAGATGTTTCGTTTTCCCATCAGTGTATCAAGCAAAGAAAAGGGCCAAAAAAAACCACCCTAGACATCTGAGCAGTGGTTTTGTTGAAAAGATTATGAAATTGTACACCAGATTTCATCTTTTCATGAATATGCTATGTTACTCCTTTGAGGCAAATTATAAAGTGTCATCCACTGAAGGCAGCAAAGGTTTGCTCTAGGAGCAGGGAAAGCTGGAGTGAATCAATGGGCCAAATAGAAGGTTTGTGAGGTTTTTTTCCCACAGCCTAAATATTCTGTTTCAGCCCTTTTTACAAGGAGTCAGGCACCTGCTTCCCTTAGTGGGAAAAATAAGACTGGAAAGGACAATGTTTGTGCAGTCCCTTTTGCTTTTTGGGTATGCAACAGCTGGTGAGGAAAATGGAAAATCTCAAGAAAAGAATCACATGAGTTAGCTAAGAAAATGTTTTAAATGAAAATTCTTACTTCACAGAATTCAGAAAATCCTTTGTGTGATCTTTTAGAGACTATGGTGAACTTTTACAGTTCTCTTTAACTGAACCACTGAGCGAACACACTTATTTCTGGGCTGATTTCTTCTCTTATTTTTTACCTTCTAGGAATTCCCTACAAAATGACTGGAAAGATTTGGTATTCTCTGACCTGATTCCTTCTAAATGTTATTTCTTACAGGGCCCTGATGGTCAGCCAGGTGTTAAAGGAGAACCTGGAGAACCTGGACAGAAAGGAGATGCTGGATCTCCAGGACCACAGGGTCTTGCTGGGTCTCCTGGTCCACCAGTGAGTATAAGTAACCTTGTCAGACAGCCAGTGGCACAGGCTGATCTGGCTTATCTAGAACATCCTGGCTCTTCCCTATCACCCTTCTCTTTCTCCTTTCATCTTAGGGGCCTCCAGGTGTTCCTGGTCTGAAAGGTGGCAGAGGAACTCAGGGTCCACCTGTAAGTAGAAATTTTTTTTTTTTTTTTTGGTGGCCTGACTGCAGATAATCTAAAAATGAAATTTTACATAATGTTTGTATCATTCCTCATCTCATCAGCTTGCTTTTCACAGTCTGTAATTATAACACTGGCTCACTGATTCAGCTGAAAACATTTGAGGTAACCAGTGCTGTAGCTCTTTCAATAAAATTGGCAATGAAATTTTTTTCTAGGGTGCTACTGGATTCCCAGGATCTGCTGGAAGAGTTGGGCCTCCAGGACCTACTGTAAGTCAACTGTCATATTTATAATAGGTGTGTTTTACAAGGTGGTCTTTGAAAACCTAAAGACTAAGCAAGAAAAGGTGAAGCAGTGTTTATGGCCTGATGGTATAGACCAGCTTGTCACCACTGACTGCAGTAAAAAAAAAAAAGAAAATTAACAGTATCATAAGTGAGGATTCAATTCTACCCAGAGAACTGTGTCACTTTCTTCATATGCCTTTTAATGTTCTGATGAGAAAAATATCTTGCAGTTGTAGTGAGTATATCAAAAGGTGACACTTAGGGGGAACATAATATCAAAGTCTTTTTACATGTTTGAGAAATCAATATGGGTCAGTTAAAATACTAATTTGTATCACATGAATTGAAGGTTTGAAAATGGACTTTAGCTTTATAATATTGGAAAGAATAGGCAAGGGTGAGTTTTCTAGCAGTAGTTGTACACTTGAGGCAGAAAAAAAGAAGAGTGTCTTTTGAAGCAGAGAGTTTGGGATTGCAAATTGTGGAGAGGAGGGGGTGGAGTTTAGACATAATGTGATGAGATGTTTATTCCATCTCAATTTATGATCAGATATGAGATTAGAATAGCTCATTCACACTGTGAGCCTTCTTTAGAGCAGGAATATTTGTAGTCAGTCAATTAAAAAAAAAAAAAGAAAAAAAGAAAAAAAGACTTAGACCAGCTGGAGGGCTGGATAGGGAGAAATTTCATGAAATACAAGGGCAAGTGTAGAATCTTGCATCTGGGAAAGAACAACCTATAAGTATAGGTTGGGAACTGAGCTATAGGGGAGCAGCATAAAGGAAAGACACCTGGGGGTGCTGGTGGACAGAAGGATGCCCACGAGCCAGCAGTGTTCTCTGGTGGCCAGGAAGGCCAATGCATCCTGGGGTGCATCAGAAAGGGGGTGGTTAGTAGGTCAAGAGAGGTTCTCCTCCCCCTCTCCTCTGCCCTGGTGAGGCCACGCATGGAATATTGTGTCCAGTTCTGGGATCATCAGTTCAAGGACAGGGAACTGCTTGAAAGAGTCCAGCACAGAGCCTCCAAGATGGTGCAGGGAGTGGAACATCCCCCTTATGAGGAAAGGTTGAAGGAGCTGGGGCTCTGCAGCTTGGAGTAAAGGGTATAAAAAGGTGAGTGTCAGGAGGATGGAGCCAGGCTCTGCTCAGTGATGACAAATGACAGGACTCAGTGCAAGCTGGAGCATAGGAGGTTCTGCATAAATATAACAAAAGCTTTTTCACTGTGAGGGTGACAGAGCCCTGGCACAGGCTGCCCAGTGAGGTTGTGGAGTCTCCTTCTCTGGAAACATTCAAAACCCATCTGGACACCTTCCTGTGTGACCTGTTTTAGGTGATCCTGCCCTGGCAGGAGATTGGACCTGATGATCTCTCAAGGTCCCTTCCACCCCTTACCATTCAGTGATTCTGTGAAAACAGTCTGTAGAATTTAATTGCCTTGCTCAGAAAAACATCCAATGTAAAGAAATGTTTTAATCTTCTTAGGGAGCTCCAGGGCCTGCTGGGCCTATTGGTGAGCCAGGAAAAGAAGGTCCTCCAGGTCTTCGTGGTGATCCTGGTTCTCATGGCCGTGTGGGAGATCGAGGTCCCTCTGGGCCTCCTGGTGGTCCTGGAGACAAGGGTGATGCTGGGGACGATGGGCAGCCGGTACGTCAGGGGAATGTCATGAATTCTCCTTTGACCAGCCCTTACTTCTCCTTATTGCTGCTGAAATGATGCTAATGTTGTTTTATCCTCTGTGGATTTCAGGGCCCAGATGGCCCTCCTGGTCCAGCAGGAACTACTGGTCAAAGAGGGATTGTTGGCATGCCAGGACAGCGAGGGGAAAGAGGAATGCCAGGGCTGCCAGGTCCTGCAGTAAGTAATGATCCAGTCAATGTCCCACCAGACTTGGGCATTCTCAGCATCTTTGTGGGATGGGGAGGGCAGAGGACATTTTTTACACAAAAGTTTATAGGAAACTGAACCCAAATCAGGCTTCTGAATGGGGCTTCAGAATTTGGTGTTCTGACTGCAAGTAGAGAGTGCAAGGAGAAAGCTGGAAATGCCAATTTCAGAAGCAGATAGAGAATATTAAATAACTAAATCATGCAAATGCATGAGGTGAGAGATTTTTTTTTACTGCCATAATGGAAGATCTGAACCTTATTAAAATAGCTGGGTAACAGCATTAAGATGTCTGGCTAAAATGTTCCTATTTGGTTTAAAACTAATCCTTGGAAAAAAAACAAAACAGAACAACCCAGACTCTTCCTGTAGGTTGTCAAATGTCACCTGAATTTGAGTTAATACTCTGTAACTGCTACTTCATTAATTGTGAACTACAATCTTCAAAATTGCCATCTAAATTCTCTTTGCTTTCTTGTAGTATTTAGAGATATTTATTGAATATATTTATTGGAAAGCACAATAATCCAGGAGTAATTAAGTAGAGTGCTAATAAATGGTGTGGTACTGGAGGATCTCCCATTAGCACTGGATCCATAAAGTCAATTTATATTTGAAGTTGACCAGAAATTGTTCCAGGTTAAGAACATTTGTTGGTGTTGAGACAGACAAAAAAAAAAAACAACCCAAAAAACAAAAACCCAAAAAAACAAACAAACAAAAAACCCCAAACCCAAAAAAACCCCAGGTTACCTATTTCATGTTCTATTATATTTTCCAATCAGAAAAACAATTGATACTTACAGACATCCATATATCAAGTGTGTGTTTTGAGAGCTGCTACCAGACAGACAGCTTCTTGCCAATGAAAGCCTATTTGAAAAGAACTGCTACAATTAAACTGCTTGTATTTATTTTATGAATAGGTATTCAAAAGCAATCAGACCATATTCCTTAATTATCAAGTTCTGGAAGTTAACAAGTGTTGATCATGCTTCCAAGTGGATGAATGAGTAGTGTTTTGCAGGTAGCAGTTTTTCTGTCCTTTCTTTGGTTTTTGATTAAGAAATTGACATGATATTTCTCTTCTTTTTTTAGGGTACACCAGGAAAACAAGGACCCCCAGGGCCACCTGGTGACAAAGGTCCCCCAGGACCTATTGGTCAGTCAGGTGCCACTGGACCTGTAGGTGAAGCTGGTCCAGAAGTAAGTATTAGATCCTTATAACATAAGAAAAAAGACAATATAGTGGTTGTTTTCTTTGACCTAAAGTTAGAGGTGGAGAACAGCTTTCTAGTTCTTCATACAGAACTGTACAAATATGGAGCTAAACAATAACACTATTTTTATTCCATAATTCTAGGGACCTGCTGGTAATGATGGTACTCCTGGAAGAGATGGAGCTGTTGGAGAACGTGTAAGAATATGTTGCTCAGTCCTTCTGCAAATCTAAATTTTATCCTTGATATATTGTTCATTTTCTCTCCATTCTGTTAATCTGAATGGAGAACTTGTTCTGGGAGTGTCTCACAGCTTTGAGTGAGTGCTACCTCTCAACCTGGTTAGAGGCTAAGAGCATCTGTCTCCACAAACTCAGATGAATTCTTACAGAATGAATATCTTTATAGATTCTGGTTGCTAGAGAATAGATCAGCAATGCTAGAGTCTTGTTGCTTAGGTCTAGCCCAGCATCCTCTTTAGATAAATAATATTGCATTTATCTTTTGCAGGGTGATCGTGGTGAACCTGGCCCTGCAGGCTTACCAGGTTCCCCAGGAGGTCCAGGAACTCCAGGCCCTGTTGGCCTTCCAGGAGATGCAGGGCAAAGAGGTGAAACTGTAAGTGAGGCTTCCTTTTTAATTTTTTTTTTCAATCCTTTATTTATAAAAACAAATGTAGTGTGTATGCTTTTGTGCATTGCTTCACATATCTTCTCTGTGCAATCTCTGTAGGGCTCTCGAGGTCCCATGGGTCCCCCAGGTCGTGCAGGAAAGAGAGGTTTGCCTGTAAGTTCTCCATGCTCACTGTGGCTTTATCTGGGACATTTTTTACACAAAAGTTTATAAGAAACTGAACCCAAATTAGGCTTCCAAATGGGGCTTCAGCATTTAGTGTTCTGACTGCAAGTAGATGTAGGTAGTTTCTGTGCTGCAAAGTATACCAATCTGTTGGAAAACTTCTTTTTTCTACACTTGCATTGAAAATACTTTGTAGAGAAATAAAAAAAGCTTTGGAAGCCTCTTTATTCAGAGCATGTTGCTGTGTGGGTGGTGGTAGGACCTGAATTAGCATATGGCTGAAGTCTGAATTTGAATTCAGATGAGGGGTAAAGAAATGAATGCCAAACAAAAAGGCAGATTTTTAGATGCAAAGGGCAGAAATATAACAAAATCACCTGTTTCCATGAGACCACATTAATCCAACTCATGAGATTCTGACTTCAGTCCAAAGTGAAAAACAAACAAACCCCATATTTTTGTGTTACATAACTCTTTTATAATCCAAGCTTGGAACAAAAAATTAATTGCAAACTTGGGAAATTTAAAAGAATGTTGTCCTTTCCCTAAGCAGATGTTATATGAGAGACAGGAAAATTTTATTGAGTACTTTAGTGATAATGATGCTGTTGATAAACTATTTGGAATCTAGCACTGAGAAATTCAGAATGCAGTTTGGGCTGAGATATATAGAACTGAAAGCAGAAGAAATTTTTTCCAGTGATTCTTTAATTAATAGGAACAATTTGGAACTAGCAAAAAATACCAAGAATGAAATGGTGATGGTCACAGAGCCAAGCTGTTTGTCCTGAGGAGCTTGGGTGTTGGTGTCTGTAGTTAGGCAATGTAACTTCAGTTGTACTTTAATCATAGCAGAGATGAAAGGAGCTGTGGGAAGATGAAGCTGTGGAGAATTTTAGACTGAAAACAGGTTTCAGCATTATGAGTGTGTGAGACATCCACAATATTTCAATCTTATCTACAAAAATAATTTGCCACTTTCAGTAAGGCACTGAAGTTTGTCAGCCTTAAAAATACCAAGGAAAGGATTTAGGATCATTATAATAGTGTGTTGGGTTTTTTCCTGCTGTATTATGAAGCTAAATAGACTAACTTTACCAAAACTATAATTAAGTACAACAGAGTTTTCTGCATTTCTTTACATTTTGGTAAAAAAATTAAGATTCTTGGAGCTGCCCCAGCACCTTCTTACTTTAGAAGAGAAGGGGATCTGAATGCAGTATCTAAAAGCCATTGAGGGGTCTTTGAGTTTAGGTTTTTTTTTTCCCTGTTTGGAATTTTACATTTCATCACTGGTATTTATAGGGTCCCCAAGGACCTCGTGGTGACAAAGGTGACAATGGTGATCGAGGTGACAGGGGCCAGAAAGGACACAGGGGTTTCACTGGGCTCCAAGGTCTTCCTGGTCCTCCTGTAAGTGTTTCTGGTTTTATTATGATTTTCTTTGATGGTTAAGTAATGTATCAGGATCATAGCTACTTAAACTTTTTTAAAAATGCAAATATGAGTAATTTTTTCCCCCACAAGGTGTTTTGGAGTGTGGCTTGGCTGTTTTTTCTTGCTGATTTTTTTAATGCAGTATTGTTACCTGATGAGGTAAACCTGTGCTTTGTCAGATCTGGCTTCTCCCAGTCTTGTTCCATTTGTGCCAGTCCTGCAGTCACTCACAGTCTATCACCTGTCAGCACAAGATGGTAACAGAAGGTGATAGTTTCAGGTCAGCACCTTAGAGTGTGAAATTCTTTTTGCCAGGGTTTGAACTCCTTACAGTCAAGGAATCAAGGGCAAAATCCCATGAGGGCTGGTAGTAGCTCTTGTTAATATTTGCAAGACCTTCACTGTTTCAGTGGCAATTGGATATCAGTGCCATGGAAAACTTAATTTGTTCTCTGATCCTCTGCAAGAGCTGAAAGTTGCAGGAAAGGAGTCAAAAAAAAACCCCAAAGTATCTTTCCACTTCATAACAGCACTGCCAGTTCCCCTCTTGTAAGGCAGTTGAATTCTCAATGTCATGAAAGGAAGCACCAATAAATCTGTTAATCTAGATTGTGATTATTCTTGCTACTTTGCTACAAAAAAAGAACAATAGAATGAAAGTGAATCATAACAGGGAAAGGTACTACCTGTTCATCTATATTATAATCCTGTTCATACACAATGTGTGTATCACACAGTAATTCTTTAAATCTACATAAATATCCTTTAAATGTCTCAATGACACAATAATATCTTCTGTTTAGGGACCTATTGGTGAACAGGGCAGCCCTGGCATTCCAGGCCCATTTGGCCCTCGGGTGAGTACAATGTTTCAGATTTTTCTGCTTTATTTTCTTTCTCAGTCAGGTTTCTAATTCTGTGGCTCTTATTGACTTCATGTGGTGAATACTCTGCTACATTTTGCTGAGAGTAAAGTACATGGTACAGTAAGGCTTTGACAGAAGGGTAGTTTATAGCTAGAGAAAAAGGTCACTTAAGTAACTACAGGGCTACTAATCTATTTTTTTACAGACACTTTTGCTGCAGGTGATGCAAAGCCATGCAAGTGGCAGCTCTGCTGATTTCTAATCTGCTTTTCATACCATGCACATCATTCACCCAGAAGTAAAGGAGGAATAAAAATCCCTGGTTTAGGAAATGGTTTAGGACAAAACATAGAGCTAGTTGGCTAAGGTGATTGACTTCAGAAGAACATCACTGAAACTGCCTTCTTACTTTTAGGGAAGAAAAAGGGTGATTTTTAAAAGTTTGGTAATAGGCCCCAAATATTGGATTACTCCCTGAAAAGGTACTGCTTGTATAGGGCTGCTTTGTATAACTTTCTTATTAAATGAATAAGACACATTCCTTCTTTCTCTTATATTTTCTAGGGTCCTCCAGGTCCAGTTGGTCCTTCTGGCAAAGATGGAAGTCCTGGTCCACTTGGGCCAATTGGACCTCCTGGTGTTAGGGGGAGTGTAGGAGAAGCTGGACCTGAGGTAAGTTGAGAATATGGAGGGAAAAGGTTACCTTCAAATAATGAGATTTTTTACAGCCTGTTGCATCACTCTGTTGAGCATTCATGACCTAAAACCAAAAGTGGTAAGGTTTGATACAGATTCTCCACTAAATAGCAAGGATAACTGTACATTGAAAAACCTCACTTCTTACTCATTTTCATCTTTTATACCTGTCACAATCCCAGTATCTTCCACCCATGCTCTCTTTAGCCCAACCTGGGGCTACTTCTGCAGTTATCTCACTGGATCCTGCTGGGTCTGCAGTTCTACCTGGCTATTGGGCAGGCTGGGTCCTCACACCCCATGCTGAAGCACGGGTCAGTTGGTGAGCAGCAGCTCACAGTTAATAGTCCCAGAAAGGTGGCACTAAATTAGAGGAGCCATGGGATTGATTTTATAGAATCATAGAATCCTAGAATTGGCTGGGTTGGAAGGGACCTCAGGGATCATCAAGTCCAACCCTTGATCCACTCCCGCTGCAGTTCCCAGCCCATGGCACTGAGTGCCACATCCAGGCTCTTTTGAAATATCTCCAGGGATGGAGAATCCACCCCTTCCCTGGGCAGCCCATTCCAATGGCTGATCACCCTCTCCAGAAAGAAATTCTTTCTAATGTCCAACCTAAACCTCCCCTGGCACAACTTGAGACCTCTTGTGCCCTCTTGTCTTGCTGAGAGTTGCCTGGGAAAAGAGCCCAACCCCCCCCTGGCTCCAACCTCCTTTCAGGGAGTTGGAGAGAGTGATGAGGTCTCCCCTGAGCCTCCTCTTCTCCAGCCTCAACACCCCCAGCTCCCTCAGCCCTTCCTCACAGGACTTGTGCTGGATCCCTTCCCAGCCTCCTTGCTCTTCTCTGGACCTGCTCCAGCACCTCAATCTCCTTCCTGAGCTGAGGGGCCCAGAACTGGACACAGGACTCAAGCTGTGGCCTCCCCAGGGCTGAGCACAGGGGCAGAATCCCTTCCCTGGACCTGCTGGCCACGCTGTTCCTGAGCCAGCCCAGGATGCCATTGGCCTTCTTGGCCACCTGGGCACACTGCTGGCTCCTGTTCAGCTTCCTGGCAATCCAGACTCCCAGGTCCCTTTCTGCCACTCTGTGCCCAGCCTGGAGCTCCCCATGGGGTTGTTGTGTTGAACCTCATCCCGTTGGGATCAGCCCAACTCTCCAGCCTGTCCAGGTCCCTCTGCAGAGCCCTCCTGCCTTCCAGCTGATCCACACTTCCCCCCAGCTTAGTGTCATCTGCAAATTTGCTGATGATGGACTCAATCCCCTCATCCAAATCATCAATAAAGATATTAAACAGAACTGGGCCCAACACTGATCCCTGGGGTCACCACTAGTGACCGGCCGCCAGCAGCAGCAGGTCCCATCCTGCCACATGTTAAGGAAATTCTTTAGTCCAAATGTAGAACTCAAACTCTTTACCCTCAGCTCAGCTGACCTTCAGCCTGATCCTAAGGTTTACAGACATCAACCATGTGCTGACCCACAACTAATGAGAAGCAGTTGGATCGTTGTGGAAAAAGTCTTAGAGCTTTTCTAAACACCCCAGTCATATTCCACATTTACCCATTTGTGATACCCCAATTCAGAAAACATAAGTTATGCTATCCCAAGGAATATAGAAATTCAGTGGGATTTGAGAAAAGGGTGATGTGGGTGAACACATGAAGAATTAGAAGACTGGTATTGGTTATTTTGGGAGAAAATAGCTTTAAAGCTGTTGGGAATTTTAAGAAATAAATTTATTAGGCAGGGATTTGGACAAGGAGGGACAGATGGATTAAAAAAAAAATGAGATGAGGGGGTTGTTCCTTGATGAATCGTTCCAGCTGTTAAGTCTGAATTCAGGAGTAAGAAAAAATTGAGCAAGGTATTAAGACAGGCAGAGAGGGCATGAAGCAGAGAGAATAAATACCTCACATCCCATTCTAGTCTTTTACCCCATTTCCTGGTATGTCCCTGGAAAGGTTCAAGGCCAGGCTGCATAGAGCTTTGAGAAACCTGGCCTAGTGGGAGGTGTCCCTGCCCATACAGGAGGGTTGGGACTAGATGATTTTTAGGTTCTTTCCTACCCTTCTATGAAATGGGAATTGTTTATCTGTAACTGAATTTTTCCTTTTTATTAAGTTGAATGGCCATGAAGTTTTGGGTTGGTTTTTTTTTTTTTTTTTTTTTTAGTGACTGTCTTTGATATTTACTCTGCTGTGCCTGTGGTGCTTTTTTTCCTTTTTTTTTTTTTTTTTTTTTTTTTCCCTTTTTTTAACCTTAGGGTCCACCGGGTGAACCTGGCCCTCCTGGCCCTCCAGGACCTCCAGGCCATCTCACTGCTGCCATTGGGGACATTATGGGACACTATGATGATGCTATGGCAGATCCACTACCAGAGTTTACTGAGGATGAAGCAGCTCCAGATGACCATAACAAAACAGACCCAGGAGTCCACGCCACACTGAAGTCACTGAGCAGCCAGATCGAGACCATGCGCAGCCCAGATGGCTCCAAGAAACACCCAGCAAGGACTTGTGATGACCTGAAGCTGTGCCACCCATCCAAAAAGAGTGGTGGGTACCAACATCTCATCTCCTGGATGGGCCATGTGGTTCTGTCTTATTTCCAGTAGATCCTTGGTCACTGTAAGGAAAAAAAAAGTGCAGAGAGATTTTTGGTGGTCTAAGGTGACATTCACACTAGGAGCTTGAGAACTTCTTGCCACTGATCCATCTAATGGAGCCCATGTTTATTCAGTCAGATTAATTTTACAGAGGGAAATATTTTATACTCCCGTGGAACACTGCTTCTCAAGGTCTTTTCACCATGGGGTACCAATTCCATGATGATAGAGCTAGGTTGGTGCAGAAGCTGTGACTATTTGCTTGACTGCTCTTAGCTCAGACTGGAATCTAGAGAGAATTTGTGGCTGGGATTTAAAAACCCAGCATTTGCCCCATCAAACTGATTCCTTCAACAGCAACATTAGAAGGGGCTGCCATCACTTTCTCACATGTAGGAAAAAAATATCTTCTAGCTGCTGCTGTGTGTTCTTTATGCACTTGGAGCATCAAGGAGTTTTGCAGTGAGTTTAATCACCCTCAACCTCCAGCAGCTTTCAAGTCTACATTTCCCAGCTTTGAAATATTTGAAATACTGATCAGCTTGAATCTTGGAGTAACATTATAGTGTGTACCCAATGCACACTTCAAAACATTCATCAGATTATGGGAAACATGCCAGTTTTCCTTGCCTTTTTACTGTTTTGACATACTTTTGCTCCCAGGTATCTGAAGAATCTTAATACTGGAATTGAATCATATTTTATGTTCTTTGTAGGTGAATATTGGATTGATCCCAACCAGGGATGTGTTGAAGATGCCATAAAAGTATATTGCAACATGGAAACTGGAGAGACCTGTATTTCTGCAAACCCATCTACCATACCACGTAAAACATGGTGGGCCAGCAGGTCATCAGATTTAAAACCCATTTGGTATGGCCTTGATATGAACAGGGGATCACAGGTAACTAAAAATATTTAATGGCAAGGATCTCAACCTCTATGACAAGTGTTTCCTTCTGGTTTAGAACATCACCTGCTCTCCTGAGCAAATTTTGCTACAGTCAGAGCATTACAATGATTGACTGACTTGGCTTGTGTGCAGTTGGTTGTTATCCCACAGCAGTTATAGGAAAGAGCTGGGAGAAACAGTGCAGGTGATTCTAAGGCAGGATTGGCTATAACTGTGCCATAGCTGGGGGAGAATTATTCCTCTTGATCCCAGAAACTACAGCTTCTCCAGCAGTCAACTTCAGTAATTCAGCATCCTTGTCCTTAAAAGTACACTTTTACCCCAACATATTATTTAAATCACTGCTGTTTTAATTGACTTCCACTATTTTTTTCAGGAAGTTCCTTATGGCTTAAGAATACAAAAGTTACTTCATAAATTCTCTTAGCTTATCAGTTTTCTGCAAAGGTCTGATTGTTATTACATGTTTCAGAATGCTCCATGACAAATACACTGGTCTCCAGGCAGGCAAAATATTCCACTCTTAGCTTTCTCTTAGGTTTTCCCTTTGTTCTAAAGTAGGCTTAGTAGTTCCAAAAGTAGGCTTAATGATCCTACCAAGTAACAGAAATTTATGCTCTGCAAAGTATATAATTAATTAACAAACTTTTACCATTTTTTGCCATCCCTATTTTATCAAATCAAAAGCACAGAAAATAGTTTCAGCTTTTATTTCACAGGAAGTGGTTAAGTATCTTTAAAATAAGTATTTGCTGCTTAAAAATAACAGTGCTCTTATCTGTTGGATTCATGATGACAGTCTAAAACTTCAGCAATTGAGACCAGATGTGACACTGATTGCTGTTACTGAGATGCCTTCACTCTTAAATTCAGGATAATTTGACCTGACCCAGGATGTCACAGTTGAAGTTTAGCTGCCTGCAGAGCTACACGTAGGGTTTCTGTAAATCAGACAGAAGGAAGAAATTACCTTCAGGAGTACAAGAAAAGAATATTCCATTTTTGAAAATGCTGTCAGATTTGATACCCATCAGTATCATCTGTGCAAGTCATATGCACTCCTTGCAGATTCCAAATAATAACTATGCCCAAGTTTACTAAACAGAACACATTTTGTAAAAAGGGACAGTGTCAGTGCATAATGTTTTTTCATCACCAGTTTCAGAGAAAACTGTTTAGTCAGTCCTGACTGTTTTGTTTTTTTCTTAAGTAGCAATGATTCACAAAGGATGAATAAACTACCAGCACAGGTATGGAAAATATCTCAGGAATTGGAAAATTTTTTGTTATTGGTGGAAAAATTATTTCTGTTATTTATAGAAACACTGGCACATTGTAAAATATTTTTCAAACTTCTGCAAAATTTGATTAATTTATAAATCTATATGCAAACCTATAGCTATTTTTAGATAGCCAAACTTTCTGTTTGTGACAGTTGTAAGAAAAATACAAAGCCTATAGCAACCAAGCTGCTAAAGTTGCAGTTTTACAGGTATAAATGTATAAAATATATAAATCCTATAAATGGATTTTCTGGCTTAACAATTGTTACCTAGTCTGAGGACAGAATGAATTCCAAAACTCAGCAGGTCTGTGGAGACCTGACTGTCTTTCAGTTGTTCACCTGCAGAATTTAATGGTCAAAATTCTCCAAAATGATCCCTGTTACAGGATGTCTACATTTCTTTGTCCTCAACTGGCAGCACAGTACAAAAGAAGAGCATTAATGTTGCATTTTATGTAATAGAGCTCCTGATAATCACATCTGGAAAGTACAATAATGTCAGATGGTTCTCAGATCATGAACTCTGAATAAATTAAGGAGGGGATTGTCCCCCTGTACTCAGCACTGGTGAGGCCACACCTTGGAGCATTGTGTCCAGTTTTGGGCACCTCAATATCAGAGAGATACTGAGGTGCTGGAGTGAGTGCAGAGGGGGGCAGTGAAGCTGGTGAAGGGTCTGGAAAATAAATCTTATGGAGAATGATTGAAGGAGCTGGGAATGTTTAGTTTGAGGAAGAGGAAGCTGAGGGGAGACCTCATCACTACAATTACCTGGAAGGACATGGTAGAGAGGTTGGTGCAGATCTCTTCTCAAAGGTAATGAGTGATAGAACAAGAGGGAATGGCTCCAAGCTCCAAGAGGGTAGGTTTAGAGTGGACATTAGGAAAAAATTTTTCTGAGTGGTCAGACACTGGAAGAGGCTGCCCAGGGAGGTGGATGAGCTGTGTTTAAGGGCTGTTTAGATGTGGTGCTGTGGGATCTGGTTTAGGGGAGAACTTTGTAGAGTAGGGATGCTGATTGAACTCGATGATCCCAAGGGTCTTTTCCAACCTGAAAGATTCTGTGAATTTTCCTGTAGCAGATGTTGAGCTGTTTCTTTGTCTCCACAGTTTGTGTATGGGGACACAGCAGTCACTCAGATGACATTCCTGCGCCTCCTGTCCAAGGAAGCTTCCCAGAACATCACTTACCTTTGTAAAAACAGTGTTGGGTACATGGATGACCAGACCAAGAACCTGAAGAAAGCTGTGATTCTGAAAGGGGCCAATGACCTGGAGATCAAAGCAGAGGGAAACAGCCGTTTCAGATACACTGTGCTGCATGACAGCTGTTCTGTAAGTTTGGGGTGTTTGTTTTGGAGAAAAGGGGCTCTCATCCTCTAGGAGATTCAGCTTTTCATTTAGAAAATATCAATAGAATTGGGTAATTCATATGCTTCAGAATTTCACACTCAATGGGAGGAGTAACTAATCAAATGGGTATTTTACCAGAATTCAGGCTTCACCTAACAGAAGTCTGCACTATTTACAAATTACTACTTAGATACACACCTTCCCATTTTGCATTTCCCACAATTTGTGCATCCTGTGTGGAACCACATACAGACAACCTCAAGCATTTTTCTGCCAGAGGGGCAAGATGATTGCAGGAAGAAAAAAGGTTATTGCACACTGAAGGAAACTCAGTGTACTATAGTTGGAAAGGAAAATGTTCCCCTGAAAATTCTGGGTGGACATAAAAATGAGTTCACTAATACTCCCATCCAAGTTCAAGATACTGGCAAAATATTTCTAGAATTATTTTTGCACTTGAAATAAATTAGAGAGGTCTCTGTGCTATAAAGCAATATATATACACCCAGGAATACAGGTGTGTATTAACACATACAGAACAATTTTGTAACATAAAGAAAAACCAGTCCAGCTTGAGAGGAACATCCTGCTGTGTCAGTCTGACAGATGCACTCACCAATATAAGAGCAAGGTATATAAATTTTAAAATAACCAAGGGGCAGTAAAGGCAGGGGTCAGTGAAGATACAGAGAGATCCGTCAGCTGAGTCGCCAGCTGGAATTCAGGCTGTTTCTGACATGAGCTTTCCTTGGCCTAATTTTTTCTAATTTTTTTTTTTTTTTTTCTTTTGTGTGTGTGTCTGTGTTATTTTATTTGCTTGTTTTTCTCCAGAAACGTAATGGCAATGTGGGCAAGACTGTCTTTGAGTACAGAACACAGAACGTGGCACGCTTACCCATCATAGACATTGCAGCGGTGGACGTTGGCAGCACTGAGCAGGAGTTTGGAATTGAGATTGGGCCAGTTTGCTTTGTGTAAGAGGAAGGGGGCAAATTAACACACCAGCCAGCAACAATTAAACACGTGGACTTAGACTGATTGAAGTTAATCCTGAGACTCTTGAAGTAATGGCTGATACTGGATCAGCATTGTATATACAGTCCTTTCTAAACGCCCAGCCTCCTCCTGAATATTTATTTTAGGTGCAAACCTTCCGTTTTTAGGACAGCAGTACAGTTTTAAGAGGATTGATGACCACCTTTAAAAAGTAATATGAATCTTTTTCCTCGCTTTTGTTTCAAAATAATTTGAAATTTTACAGGTATTCAAAATAGATAGTTTTTATGTGGGACTATGTAAATCTCTAAGGTTTATTTCTTTTGCTTGGATGCATACTGAATAACAGAAAAGTAGAGCACTTTTGGGAACCTTTGGCTATGTTTTACTCAGATCTATTCCCCTGACCCCAGTTTGTCTTCCCGTGGTTCCTTCCAGTAAAATAGCCATTAATAGAAATCTATGTCTCTTGTAGAAAAAAAACACCTCTGGGGGCAAGATAATCTTAATTTGGCATTGTCTTTCCTGCACTTTCCTGTTTACTACTCTGCTCAGAAGAGTACTACTCCATAGCCATGATTAATTTATGAAGTAAAAATACTATTGGGGTAAAGAAGAGCTTTCAGTAGGGGTGTCCCAAATCTTAAATTTTCAGGCCAGACTTCACTTCTCACAACATTATCTCTGTAATTGTATTAAATTCTCCTTAATCTTCAAAAATACATCTGAAACCCACAATCTTTGTTGATTTTTTCAATACTTGCCCATCTAAGCCATTGCATATTAAATTATCCAGATGTCTTATAAAGAGTGCCAGTTCATGTATGTTGCAAATTGTTCACCATGTATGCCAGACCAATTGCTAATAAAGAGAAAAATTTTAGAAATTCAGTGTTGTTAGCTGACATCCAGACATGCATCACCAATAATGTGACTTGCTGACCTTGAGCTTTCAAGGCATGAAAGTTCCACCATTTCTTAGCATGAGCTACCTCATCTCTGGAAGTTGGGATGCATTTAATATTCCTATTTTTATTTTATATATTAAGAGGTGCTGCGCTTCTGTTGTTACCTTGAGCAAGGAGATAGGCAGGGCAAAAACAACAACAAAAAATGATGGTGCTAAATAACTCTGCAGAAGGCTGATGAAATAAAGATGCCTGCTGTCAATGTCATTTCCAGAGCTTAGGTTTACAGTGTTTGAGAGAACAATGTTACAGTGCATTTATTTGTTGGTCATGCAGTATATAGAATGTTTTGTGCCACTGACATGCTTTATTTTGTAAAGCACGTGGGTACAAACTTAGTTTTCTTGTTTCTTTATTGCATCTGTGCTCTCCACATTTTTTTTTTGTTTGTTCCTTAAAAAAAAAAAAAAATAAAATAAAATAAACAGCTGGGGCCATCCCTAAAGAAAGTCATGCACATAGCTTTATTCATGTATCTTTGCAAAGCATTTAATTAAATTCATGCTTCTTGCTATGCAAGTGGTTTCCTTTTTGTAGAATTCCTTCCACTGTGTCCCACAGGAGTTCATTTTCCAGAAGAAGAAAAAGACAAGTCTTTAACTTTTGTTGCTATTTGAATTATCATTTGCAGTGAATTCTCTGAAATGTTTTAGACATAGGAGTATAAAGGTAATTTGAGTAATGCCCTCTTTTTTTTTTTTTTTACAAGATAGGTGTCAGTTTGTATGAAGTGATCACCAGCAGTCCTCCTAAAGCTACTTGACTGTTATTTGAGATGCCAGAGAAAGAGAATTTTTATTCAGGACTTTAATAAAATGTGACATAGCCAGTTCCCAGTGTCAATGTAAGTTGTTGCTGATAGAAAAGTTTTTGGACAAGCCATAATGTAGCAAAGAAGGCAAAAATTCATGTTCCATTTGGCTGGGAACTGGTAAGTTCCCAGGTTCATGCTGATGTTATCAGGTTGCTTTTATTACTCAGGCAGAAACTCTGTCATTTCTTTTTGATTAACACAGAATAGTTTCTGTAAGTATGTGTGTAAATACAGAGTTATTTTACTGGATCCTTGGGAGGCTTTTAGATAACATTAATTTTATTGAATAATCTGAGGTGTAGTGGCACACATTCATGCAAAGGTAGATGCTTTGGGGTTGTGACCATACCTCTACAGAAAACTTATCCAGGTGCACAAAATAAAAAGGATTTGGAGTATGGATTCAGGTATGAAAGTTATTTTTAATCTCTGATCTTCGTCATCAGATTAATATAAATATTTTGTGATGCTGTTAAAGGAGAAGAGTATTTCATTATTAAGGGTATACTTATTTTTTTGGATTTTCAGGTCTCTCTTTGCATCTCTATCTCCATATGAAGCAGGCTGGGTGCCTTGAGCACTGATAAAGGTTCATTTGAAGTGTGAGCTTCCAGGCCACCTCAGTAGTGAACTGAGTCTCTGTACTCCATGTGGCTGGACATGCTTTTTTAACCTTCCCTTGGCTATGTTTATAGCATGCATGCATATTACATCTCTTTCCCTGTCTAAGAATTCCTCAAATTATTGTAGAATCCTTTCAACCAGACAAAAAAAAGGTGGTGGAAATTTTCAGTGGTTTACCTCTTACCCAGGCAACGTGGCACAGCCTCGTGGACATTCAGCTTTGATTTCATTGATTTAGAACAAATGAGCTGATAAATTGCAAAAGGCTGATTAATTTGAAAAGCAGCAGAAAGCAAATATCAGCTGCTTGACATTTAGTGCAGCTCTGTGTTTATTGCAAATGACCTCAGTTGAAAAGGCACTTTAGAGTGGTATCACTGATATCAGAGGCTGCATTTAAATTAAGAGTTTGTTATTCTATTTTTTCCATAACTTCCTTGACCTCAGTGAGAAATGAACCCCAGGACTGCCAGGAGCTGGCACCTTCTCTCCTGGTTTCTCAAATCCAGGAGTGCAGTGGCAACACAGAAGTCTCATCTAGAAGGTGAAAGTCTGTTATTGACTGCTCATCATTTTGGCACTTTATTTTACATCAGTGGTGAGCTGATGATACTGTAGTTTAGCTTTAACTTTTAGAAAAAGACATTTGGATTTGTTTGTGATTTGATTTTAACCAACTCACCCAGATTTACTTGTTCTGAAGGTGCTTGTATCATCCCTGTTTATTTTTATCCCTGTGCCACTGAATTAGAGAAAGAAAACAGATTTTGTATGTAATTACACAGCTGATAGAGACTTGGATAAATGTGAAAGGCAACAGCTTTGGTCTGTAGGGCTATGGGGGTTTATTTAGCATTAATTATTCACCTTCATGATTTGGGTTTTAAACAGCTGTCTAGCAGAATCATTTTGGATTTCTTTTTTTTTTTTTTTTTTTTTTTTACAGTGTATTTTATCTGTGGATTCCTCTCAAGTTAAAACTTTGAAAGAATATGTTCTTGCTGAGGGAGAAAAAAAATCTCAGTGGGCCTTGGAGGCTCTGATTAATGTTGCCAGAAATAAAAAAATTTATCTGCTAGCAGAATGGACAAAGAATTGAGGTTGAAGTGTTTGTTGCTGAACACATCCCTGTTTTGGTACTGACTGGTTTTAGTGATCTTTCACCTTTATATTAAATACCTTAGATTTTAAAGGACTTTAGTAATAACTTCTCCAAGGTTTTTTCTCTTATTCCTGCTTGATGTTTTCTCTTAATTGACTTCGATCAGAAAGAGATGCAGAGGAGAGACCTGATCACAGTGCCAGAGTTTATCAGCCACATCAGTTAAACGTGCCCAGTGGTTTAACTAATTTAGTACTTTGTGTTTAGGCTGAATGTTTGCTCTTTTGAAAGGCTGGTGGAGCACCTGAAAATGCATCTTCTCCCCCCTCCTTCCACACACTCCCCTTTTCCTTCCCCTGCTCCTCTCCAGCTCAGTGGTTATTCTCTTGTCTGGTCAAATCCCATGGGTCAAATCCCCCTCCAACTCCTTTGCTTAGGTGTCAGTTTCCTTCCAGATACCAGGAATACTCAGCTCTGAAACTTTGAGTGCTACAAAAATTCTGCACAGTCACAGCAGGAGAATGCATCAAGCAGCACAGAAATGCAAGAAGGGAAAATTATATAATTATATATAATTATATAATTGCTGCATCACAGCTAGAAACAACACAACCAAAGTGTACAGGACACAGCAGAGGAGAATGAGGAAGGGGTTTTGTCCCCTGTGAAGAGTCAAAAATGAGCTAAGAGGAAAATTATTGTTTTTCATATTACTGTAGGTAAGTGCCCCTAAGGGGTTTTTTTATGTTGGGTAACTGACTGAGGTTGAGCAAAGTAATTATTGGGCTGATAAACACTTTCAGAAGCTATAGATGTGTGAATATTTTTTTTTTTTTTCCTCAGGAAATGAAAGCTATAGTGAAGGTTGGATCCTTGCTAGGCAATTGATGTTGCTGAGAGAGAATATTTATAATAGGATTATAACAGGATCCCAGGAGGGCAGAGTAAAACAATTGCAAAAAGAAAACCAAAACTAAATCATAGAATGGTTTGGGCTGGAAGGAACCTTAAGGATCATCCAGTTCCCACCCCCCTTGTGTGGGCAGGGACACCTCCACCAGACCAGGTGGCTTTATGTCCTGGACTGTAAATGGAAATGTAGAAGTTGTAAGAGAAGAGATTTCTTGCAAGTAAGCAAATACCATACAGCAAATAAGGTAAAAGTTGTTATATAGGGCAACAACAATGTGTTACTAAAAAATATCACAAGAGGTGAAAGAAAACGAGCAGTCCAAGAGCTGAAATAGAAATACCAAAGAAACCATGAACACATAGACCCAGACTGCTACCTATTTAATTGCTTAGCTTCTCTCTCTTTTTTTTTTTTTTTTTTCTTTTTTTTTTTTTCAGCAAGGAGAGCTGCACATAGTTAGCCAGCTTCTAAAAGAGATGCCCAGTAGCTGCTCAGATTCAGAAAGCATCACCACCCCATTACAAGCAAATTTTTGCAAACTCACCACGGAGGTGAAGAGACAAAGTCACTGAAGGGCTTGGCTCTTGCCAGGAGCTGTCTCAGGGTGGTTGCCTCCAAAAGGGGAGGTTGCTGAAGCCAAGCTGCTCACCCTGTGCTCACTAAGGGGTGGGAGATGCTGCTTTTGGGGTTTTTAAAGCAGTGCCTGGTGCCACTCAGCTGTTAGATGTAATGGCCATGGGGGGAGGTTGTGGAAGTGCCTCCCAGGTGTTCAGAAATTGTTTCCCATCAGGGCCTAATCAGGTTGCAGGTTTTTTCCTCTTGGGGTTTGCTGGATTGTTGTCATGTTCTGTGTGCTTTAAACATGATTTGCATCAAGAGAGCAGAAAGTAGGTGTTGGAATAGTCCCTGTGCCACAGCCAAAAGTCAGGGAGGACACCTTCACCAGAAGAAAAAAGGTCTCCTGTCCCTCAAAAGAGCTACAGCTTTAGGTGCTAACCTGCAATTCACCTGACAGGTAATGGTCCAAGGAGTATTTAAATCTAAGTTAATGATATCTTAAAGCCATTGGCATGGTCTAGGAAGATCCTTTGAGCTGGGGTTTTGTGGGTGAGTGATTGTTTTGGGTTTTTTTGTGTATTTCTTAGTTCCTTCTCTGGTTTTCCTCAGAGGCAGAGCAGTGTGGTGCCATGAAGTGCCTGGGGAACAAATGACTGAATGTGGGTCAGAAAGAGAAATGCCTTTTATCAGGCAGTCTGACTGCTATGTGGGCAACTTCTTTCCTTGTTTCTCCATGTCTTTTCAGCTTCCTGCCTCTCTTTCAGCCAGGAGGCCTACAGTATTTTTTTTTTTTCTTTTTTGCCACAGCAGTTAACATTTTCTATGCCAGAGGAAGCTGCATTTGAATCTGTACCTAAAATTCCACTTAGGGCTTGAAAGCAGAGTGGTTTTACACTGCTTTGAAAGACCTCAGTTGGTTACCTGTGCAAAAGGGGGGGATTCCCAGGAGTGCTGTAGTTGATGTACTTGATGTGCTGCTCTGTAACAATAATGGTGGTGCTAGCCTGGAACTCAGATATAATGTATATTTTTTTATATATTTTTTTTTAATTTTGACTTAATAAATACTATACTATAATAACTTCATAATATTATATGCTATAACATATAATATATTTGTTATATATTTTTATATATTATATAAATATATAAATTTAAATATATTTATATTTTATATCATATAATTATATAAAAGTATATATTATGTATTATATAATATATTATTGTAAATTATGGCTATAATATATTATAAATATAATAACTTGATAAATACTATATACTTGATAAATTATTGGTGCTATTCTTTTATGTGGCATAGAGTAGAGTCATGCCCACCTTGATATTGCATTTCTGCTCTTAAGGTCTGCCCAGACCCTCCCTATTTTGGTTCTCCCTGAGCACCTACAAATTCCATAGTGCCAGAGCAGGGCACCACAATCTGGTGAGGTTCCTTAAAAGAAAAAACCAAAACCACCAGCATTTCTCTGCCCAATTTTCCTGCTTGCTCCAACCTAGGAAGTATTCTTAGGGGGTGCAGGCACCATAATCATCACTGGGCTGAAGCTCAAGCTTTAATGGTGATTGCATATTCTTGAATTTTTGCTATCAGCTGGGGCTGAATGAGTTTGTGGTGCCAATGGCCATAAAAATATATCAGGATGCTTCCCTTGTCAGCTACATCAAGCTGCCTGCACTAGAGGAGACCCTGAGGCCAGTTCTCCAGCCAAGGTTTCCTTCATTATCTCAGAGAAATCAGTTACAGTGGTGCCAGAGTTGTGTCCTGCCTGGCCAAGTTGTTTGAGGAAAAGAAGAGATACAAAATAGTAAAACAAATTTTAAGAAAGTCAGTTTTATGAAACAACAAGGAATTTTATTAAGATATTTTATTATGTGTCTCTGTAAGGAGTAGACCAACGACCATATAAAAGCTTACAAAGATGGTTAACCTTCAACACTATAAATGTGTTAATGTGACAGAAGTAGTTCACAATTTTGCTTCTTTATTGACTTTTACAGAGTGAAGGGAGAAAGTTCTCAGCTATGACATTCCAATGATCATCTTTGCCAGGAGACATTTACAATTGCTTTTAATCCTTTACCTCTTTTTATTTTATTTTATTTTTTTTTTTAAGCAAGTCAATAACCCTGACTTGCAGAGTTAGGAGTGAAAAATACATTTAGCACCATCATATTAATCTTTTACACTTCCCTAATTTTAGTGGTCTTGACCAGCAATGACAGGAAAGTAGAGAAGCACCTTTGATAACAGAATACAATCCAACAAGAAAATTATGGTGACTACTGACATGAAGGTATTAAACTGTGAGTATGCACTGTACTACTTTCACAGCTAATCAGTACAGAAATAGACAGTTTTGTACCAAATTGTTCCACTGACTGGGTTTTTGGCAGATTTGTTTGATGTTTGGTTTGACTCATCAGACACATCCCAGTTTCTGTCCGTGTTGAGGTAGTTGAAACAGGGAGCACTTCTGAGCTTTATGGACTGCATCTCAGAAAGAAGGGTAAACTTTGGTACTGGGAGCAATCAGTGCTTGGGAACTTGGCTAACATTCAACTAATAGAACACAGTGTTGTTTTATTAAGTGTTGAAGTTGTATTAATAGCACCACGGAGACATGTTTTGAAGATGGAATTTGGTAAAAAAAAAATAGAGCAAAAAAAAAAATTAAAAGCATTTTTACTGTACTTTGTGTAATAGCGAAAAAAAAAAAAATATAACCCTTGATATCAAATTGATTTTTTTTCCCCCAGAAATTTTGTTAATAAATAACTGGGATACAGATGGTCACCTGTACTAGCTGACAAGGCTAAAACAAAGGAGCACAGTTGGAGTGTGAATCTGTTTGCTGGGGTTTCAGAAAGAGCAGGTTCTTTGGTTTATAAGAAGCAGACCGGGCCAACGTCCACACCAAACTCCTGATCAGGACCACCAATATCCAGAGGTGCAATATCAACCACGGGCAACCTCATTGTCTTGCGTGTTTTGTATTCAAAGACTGTTTTACCCCATTCACCAGTGTGTTTCTGTGAAGGAAAAAAGAAGAGAAAAAAACAACAAACCAAAACCCAACACGTTAGAGACATCCACATTGGGCTACGTGAAGGTCACCCTACACTTGAGTAAATTGCAGCCTTGCTCTTCCCATTTTAAAGGTGTTCCCTCCACATTGTGAAAACCTCTGTAGAAAGGAACATGAGGGCAAACTCCTTGCATGTCTGGACCTTCCAGGTGAGGTCTTGTGGGGGGTTTTGCTCAACTGAGAGGGTTAACCCACCAGTCCTCTTAGTTTTAGAGTTGGCCCTGGATGGGATCAAAACTCATTCCCTGGGATTTCACTGTATGACTGTATCAGCCTCTAACTGTGGCTCCAAAGCCAGGAGGTACCCGTGCAGCTCTTCCTTTGCTGTGGGTTGAGTCCTCTCAAGAGGGGAAAGATTTCTTAAACTGCCATACTTAAGGTCTTGTTTACTTACAGAGCAGCCATCTTCCAGAACAGCGTATGTGAACTTGCTGTTTCCTTCAGCCTTGATCTCACTTTCCGTGGAGCTCATCAGTTTCAGAGCTTTTTTAACATTCCCACTGGCATGGTCCAGGTAGGCAATGCTGTTCTTGCAGTGGTAGGTGATGTTCTGGGAGGCACGGCTGGAGAGGATGCGGAGGAAGGACAGCTGGACTTCTGAGACATCCTCTGGAAGGTCAGGATCTCCATAGCTGAACTGGAGAGCACAAAGCAACAGTTTTTATTTAATCACCTCTAAAGAGAGTCCAACTCGTTACTATTTCACACACTAAAAGTTTAGCTTAGGTTGATTTCAAGATTATTTTTTAGATGTGTGCCAGCACAGTAGTTGTACTACCTTTCTTTTGGCTGTTAACTCTGGTAATTTCTTACCTGGAAGCCTCCATTCATAGATTCTCCAAACCAAACATGTTTTTTTCCACTGTTTTCACTGGTCCACCAGTTCTTCCTTGGCACAGTTCTGGGGTTAGCACTGAGGCATGTCTCACCAGTGTCCATATTGCAATATACTTTAATAGCATCCATCTTGCAGCCTTGGTTAGGATCAATCCAGTACTCTCCTAGTGTTAAAAAAAACCAACAAACCAACCCAGAAAACATGTTAAGGGGCTGAATGTATTTGGAGAAGGAGCTGACTGCATGGTTGGTGAAGCTAATTTCCATGCCAGATTCTTGAGCCAAATTAGGAAGCATATTTATTTAGACAGAAGAGAGGCCACAGAAAAATAAGATGATATTAAAATATACTGAGTTCATGTGAATAAGGGAGTATGACTGACATTTAAAAAAAATATAGAGAGCTTAGAGTGTCATGGGTGGTTTTTTCACCATCAAATTATTTAAACAAATGGTCATTTATAGGCATGTGAGAAGGATGTCCCTGCTTACTGCAGAGGGGTTGGACTTGATGAGCTTTAGAGGTCCCTTCCAACCCAAAGTGTTCTATGATTCAATGAGTGAAATTAAATTCTGTGTGTAAATGCACAGAAAGATAAAGTTTAAACCTTTTACTACATTTATCATCTTTATCATGAGATTTACTTTCAAAGAAAAAATAATCAAATTTTATAGCGAATATCAGCATTTAAATACTAAAGACAAAAACATTAAGCAAAAGAAAAAAATCAAGATGGTCTAAAATTAGTGAAAATAAAACCCTAACATACCACTCTTCAGCTCAGGATGGCAGAATTTCAGATCTCTGCAGTTCCGAGCTGGATTCTTCCGTGAGCCATCAGGACTGATGATGTTTTCTATCTGGTTGTTGATTGATTTCATTGTGGAGATGATGTCACCCAGATTGAGGTCACTTTCTTTTGGCTCATCTCGATATTCATACCCGTAGCCCACTGGACCTTTTTCACCAGCACCCAGGGCAGCTGCACCACCACCACAACATGGACCGGGAGGACCAGAAGGACCAGGAAGCCCAGGCTGACCTGGTGGGCCCTAAAAAAATAGAAAATTAGCAAAGTTAGCACTGAGTAGAGGTCACAGGCTATAAATAAAAGTCTGTGTGGGGCCTCATCATAAAAAATGAGAATTCTTGCATAAGCAATCAATTAATTTATTCATTAAATAATAGTACTTGCTATATATAAACATCTGCTAGACTTTACAGGTCTTTATTTTTCTAAAATTAGACTTTTTTTTTGTTCCTTTTGTTAAAGTTTAGCCCCAATAGTTAGATACATCCTACCACAAGTGCTGTCCACAAACTGCAGAATTTTCTAAGGGAAAGATTTAAATAAAGATTTAAATGGGACAGCACCCTGTGTTTCATAACTGATCCCTGAAGATTTGGTTTTTTGAGGGTGCACAAGTTACTTACTGCAGGGCCACTTTCACCTCTGTTACCACGGGGGCCAGGGGGACCAATTGGACCTGGGTAGCCACTTCTACCATCTTTTCCAGGTGGCCCAGATGGTCCTGGGGGACCCTAGAACAATATTGAGCACAAATAATATGGTCAAAATAGCTTACCAGATACTCTCAAGTTCAAACATACTTTCTGAGTATTTCTATGCAATTTATCAGGTGTCCTTCTTCAAGCTCTTGCCTATTAAGATGGACACTTAAAGAAATAATATATTTAAACAGTCTGAGCCTTCCTTCCAGTTATGCTAAGTAAAAAATTTGTCTTACCCTTGCACCTGAAGCTCCTGGACTTCCAATTGCACCTTGAGGACCCAGGGGACCCTATAAAGAAAAGTTAAGTGAGTCAGTCACACACCTTCCAGTAATATTTTCTGTTTAGCTGGAGGTACCTTGGGTAGGGACATTGAAACATCTTTGAGAGGATATGAAATTCTTCTTTATAAAGAGCTTATGTCAGGTATGAGAAAGAATGGTTGCCATTCTTTAACCAAAAAAAGTTATCATATCATCACTATATGAAAAAATAAGAGTAATGCAATAGCATCCAAAATACAGGATCCAAAATACATCCAAAATACATTCTGCCATCAACGAGCTTTGGATGGAACTTTATATTCATAAGAACAGAAAGCTCTAAGCTAAACATGCTGCACTTTACCATAAAATCATGTTACCAGTAAAATTATTTGAATAATTTGGTTATTTGCACTCATGGTTTTGAATGCATTAAAAAATTTGCTTTATGTATATGCACCACAAAGAGCTATGCTTAAAAAATTGTTAATCATCTTGTTATCAGAGTATAAGTGAGAATTTATCATCTGTTTTTTAACTCAGTTTATAAGTGTGTTGTTAAATAGGTTGGTATTGGTGGCATTTCTAGTTAACCCTTCCATCTTTTGCTACCATTGGAAGGGAACCAGGTGAATTTGGGGTCAGTTGTATGCTGAGTGCTATTAACAGCTCTTTTCAGTATAAATCCCACTTAAAATCTGTACTTGTCAGAGCTTCCTGGGGCATGCCTGACTATTGCCCTCTGATTCCTTTGGCCATCACAAACTGTTCAAAATGTTAATCCATGGTCACAGTTCAGTAGTTTACAGTTTGGTGCCCATTTTACCCTACTATTAATTACTGTAATTACAGCTTCCTCATGGATTTAGTTGTGTCTGTTACACTTTAATCAGGAATAGGATAAATAAATGAATGGGGAAAGTGTTTGTTGCAAGCAAAGGCAGACATGTAGCAGGAAGGGATTTTAGAAAACCCAGTTTTAGCTCCTAGCAGCTTCTTCCAGTTCTTTGACACTTCTCTCAGGATGGTTCAGAGAATCCAGACTTTTGAACACATTTGACAATCAAATTCACAAGTTCTTTAGAATTTGTTTTTCTTTTCTTGGTAATTTAGCTAAGGCTAACTAGTTCCCTGGGACAGAAGCCACAGGAACTAAAACCAGCTGCAATTCCCATCCTGATTCAAAATACTCACAGGAGGACCAGGAAGACCAGGGGTACCAGGAAATCCTCTATGACCCTTTATGCCATTGCTGCCTCTTTCACCAGTTTCACCCTTATCACCACGAGGACCTTGAGGACCCTTTAAGAGCAGATTCACAACAGAAGGGATACACAAAGAAATAAGAAAAATGCCCATATAAAGGGAAAAGGTGAATGTAAAGTATCACAAATGCTTTAATATGACTTACAGCAGGACCTCGAGCACCAGCAGGACCAGCAGAGCCAGGAGGGCCAGGTGGACCCTGTGACACAATAAGAATAAGAGGTCATGGATCACTTGGAGTTGACTAAAACACCTTTTTAATTCCAGGTAAATGGTGCTCAAAGGCAGCAGCTGCTGGAAACACACTACATCATCAGGAAGAATTCTGGTGATTGCTCTTTTCTATCAGTGTCAGTTTTAGCTGCTTGTAGGACTGATCCATACCACTGGAACCCTTCTTTGTTTTGGGGAGTGCTCAGTGCTCAAGGTGTGCTGGCATCAGCACTTCACAGAAATAACTTGAAGACTCTCAGAGTTACTCCCCTGGTTTCCATAAATAACATTGTTTGTGCTACATGAGCACCAGATGGGATGGAAATTAAGATAGAGCCTGGTGGGATGATGTGCTCTTTGGCATCCTAAGGAGTATGTGGATTTTGAGCTTCATTTATATAATTTTTAAGATGATAAACTGTGATGTGTTCCCCCTTGATATTCCTTCAGGAGCAAATTTATGATTTCTTTCAAAATTCCACTTCATTACAAGATGAAATGGACTTTGCATGGGGAAGGTATGTGAACAAGCAGTAAGCTTTTTATTTTGGTCTTACCTGAAATCCTCTTTCACCAGCCTTTCCAGGTGCTCCTGCGTTACCTGCAGGTCCTGGGTGACCAGGAGGTCCTGGAGGGCCAGGAGAGCCATTTTCACCACGGTCACCCTGCAGACAGTCACAGTTGACAGGAGAATAAATTTAATGTTTTTCAGAACTTCAGCCTAAAAGGTATATTCAGCGAAGCCAAAGAGATTCAAGGAATAAATTAGGTTGCACAGCAGCACCTACATACGTTGTCACCTCTACATAATATTTATTTGGCCATCTAAAGATATTGGTCACTCCTTACTTTGCCTCCTGGGGATCCATCACGTCCAGGCAATCCATCTGAGCCAGGGTTACCCTGGAAAAGAAGAGTGGTAGAGTTTGTTCATAACCTGGGTGACAAATAGATAGCTCTCCAGTAAGTTTAAATAATGCTTGAGGAAGAAAATCTTCTAGAAGGAAAAGTTCCTGGAGGTGGAGGGGCCCATAAAAGATCTATCAGACCTGCACTATTTTGTGGCTGTGCAGGCAGGGCAGCCTCTTGCTCAGTTCCCAGTGAGACAGAGACAGAGTCCACAGGTAGTGGTGCAGCAGAGCCTGCAGGCTACACCACCTGAGGTGTGGAACCTCATCAAGTCCAGCAAGACCAAGTGCCAGGTCCTGCATCTGGGTCAGGGCAATCCCAAACACTGGTGGAGTCTGGGCAGTGCCTGGCTTGAGAGCCAGGAAAAGGACTTGGGGGTGCTGGGGGATGAGAAGCTCAACATGAACCATCAGTGTACACCTGCAGCCCAGAAAGCCAAGCTCGTCCTGGGCCAGCAGGTCAAGGGAGGGGATTTTCCCCCTCTACTCTGCTCTTGTGAGACCCCACCTGGAGGACTGTGTCCAGTTCTGGAGCCCCTATTACAAGAAAAACATGGAAGTGCTGGAATGTGTCCAGAGAAGGGCCAGGAGGATGCTCAGAGGGCTGGAGCAGCTCTGCTGTGAGGACAGACTGAGAGAGTTGGGGTTGTTCAGTCTGGAGAGGAGAAGGCTCTGAGGAGACCTTGTTGTGGCCTTCCAGTATCTGAAGGGGCTACAAGGAAGCTGGGGAGGGACACTTTGGGATCTTGGGTATTGGTAGGACCAGGGGGAATGGGTTAAAACTAGAGGAGGGTAGATTCAGATAAGACATTAGGAAAAAGTTTTTCACCATGAGGGTGGTGAGACCCTGGCACAGGTTGCCCAAGGAGCTGGTTGAAGGCCCATCCCTGGAAGTTTTTAAGGGCAGGCTGGACAGGGCTCTGAGAAACGTGATCTGGTGGGAGGTTCTGATCCATGGCAGGGGGGTTGGACATAGATGATCTTTAAAGTCCCTTCCAACCCTGACAATTCTATGATTCTATGCCATCTGCTCAGGCCCTGGTGCATCAGGCACTTGAGGGATGCTTTGTGGACCTTAAAGCATTTTTAGTCCCTGAATCTCTGTTTGTAACTCAGAAGCCAGCAGGAAGGTGTAACACATCCACTCACATCTCTGCCAGGCTCTCCAGGTAAGCCTCTTTGTCCAATGGGACCCTGTGGACCAGGAGCACCACGTTCTCCTGGGATACCATTGGTGCCTGGTTTACCATCTTCACCCTGAATAAAAAAAAGGAAAGATTTAATTACAGGTAATGTACTTATGAAATACCATCAGAATCTCCATCTTTAATTAAATATACTGTGATTATGAAGGGGACCTAATCAGGTGACTGACTTGAGGAATTGGGAATACTCAAAATAAGAAAGCTTCAAACTTGCCCAGACTGATTTTTTTTCCTTTGGTAGTAATATTCATGCAAGACCACTGAACCCAAGGACCATTCCCTATGGTTTTGTTAACTAAGAAATAATAAATGGGGTGATCTTTCTATTCTTATGTGCCCCAAAATAACAACCAGAGAGGTTAACAGAAATAGCCTCACATCACCTTTTCTTGCTTTGTATTGTCTTACTGGTTTTGCTATCTCAAGAAGAGCTTATAGCCCAATGCCCTCTTTAGTTGGGTGAAACTGGTTATATACTGCTAATTAATCTGATCCAGGACTCTTGGTGATAAAGATTAAAAACAACCTCACATCCCACAGCTTCATTTTAAAGCCTGGTCTAAGGGATGTAAACAAGAATAAGTGTAAATTCTCTGCCTTCAGGACTAAAAATGCAACACATTCTTTTTTTTAAAACACAAAGGTGTCCTCATCAGCTGGGTTGGAGCTGAGGCTGTGCTGCAGTGGATGCACTCACCCTGGCACCTGCCACGCCAGGAGGGCCACTCGGGCCACGCAGCCCTGGCAAACCCGTGTTGCCCCGGCCACCAACGATGCCTTGAGGTCCTGGTTCTCCTGGTGCCCCCTGTTTGGGAAAAGGGCAAATCAGTAAATACAGAGGATCCTCAAATGTAACCCTTGCCAAGGAGCAGACTTGTCCCTTGCCGGATGTGTACTTACCCTTTCTCCTCTTGCACCTGGTGGCCCTTTTTCACCTGGTGGACCGGGCTCACCTCTTGTTCCTGCAGGTCCTGGACCACCAGGAGAACCAGAGCTACCAGGGGGTCCAGGAGGCCCATCCTTGCCAGCAGGTCCTGCATTACCAGGGGGACCTGGGCTACCCTAAAAGGAATTTTAAAGAGAAGAGCATGAGATGTGGTACATAACACAGTAGCAGACATTTATTTACTGCTCTTGGTCTTTCCTCATGGAAACCAACCAGCCCTGGTTCATTGCCTGAAGGTGGATTTAGGGTCCTCCTAAATCTCATGGACCCAAACAGCATCTGGACTTATGGAGACCTTACAGAGACAATCCTTTCATCTACCACTTTCAAACCTTTTATCTTTTTCTCCCTGCTGTCTGGACACAGGGTTTGCATAACACGACTCATGCCTGGTTGGGATGCTCAGTTTTTGTAATGCATCCCTCACAGGATACATGTTCCTCACCCAGGTCTCTGCCAGAAATTTGAAATAGTTGCAGACACCTCAAGGGTGGTGTTTTGGACACATGCAGAATGAAATGTCTTTCATTAAAACTCTTAGCTTAGCCAATCAATGGAAATAATTATGTCTTTCATTAAAACTCTTAGCTTAGCCAATCAATGGAAATAATTATGTCATCTTTAATAGCAGCTCAAAAAATTAAAAAAAAAAAAATCCCACTTTTTCTTTTTATTTAGCAATATTCTAATTTGCACCTGTCTGTCACTATAGGACAAAACCCAAACATCTGTTTATTCAAACATAAAAGTTTTTTACCTCATATCTCAGTTAACGTACAAGGCATAGCTTAATATTGATTTTAAACTAAAATCTATTATATTCTTTGTATTTTCTTAATTCTTAAATAACCAAAAATCAGAATCTTACTTTTACTATATAAATCAAAAGTAGGTTCATGTTGAACATACATGGATATTGTGAAACACCTTTTCTTCACACCCAGTGTATAAGATGCTGGGATGAGTTAATGCAGCAGCACACATTTTTATATTAGGAAACTGCAGACTCTTAGATCAAACTGAAGATATAGGCCATATAATAAAGGAGAAAAATTTCCCCAAGTATTTTTCTGAACTTCTCTGTTCTAAGATTTAATAATCTTTTTCCATTTTATTCTAGAGGCAACTAAAAAAAATTCTCAACAGTGATCTCCAAAATGTACTTTTGAGACTGTGTACAAGTTTAAGATACTTAACTGAATATTTGTTGCATCACCAAAGAGGAAGAGAGAAGACAGAATATCTACCACCAACAGAACTATTCAAGGATCTGATCCAGGAGAAGGACTCTACTAACTCTGATGGGCTTTGGAAAGCAAACCAGAACAGAAGGAGTATCAAGAGAGTAAGTGAATGAGTTGTTACTCCATGGGAAATAAGATTGTAAGCCCTCTTTTGCAGAAGTTTTTCCTAAATGCAAACACTATATTCAGGATGCTTTTGCTGATGTTACATTCATGTCAAGGTGCATGCAGCTTAATGCAGTTTAATATATTAATGTACATCCAAATGCATCCAGGAGATAAGAACAAAAGGAAAAGGAGATAGGACAACTTACATTGCTTCCAGGGGGACCAGGGAGACCACGAGCACCAGGGAAACCAGCAGCACCCTAAGAGAAATCAATACTTTTAGTTGTCATTTTCTGAAGGCATTGTCATTTTCCCAATTAATTGGAGTCTTCTGGAATCATCTGCACTTCTTCCAACTCAAATGCATGTAGCAGAATACATGACCAAATGGATTTTTATACAACAGCTGACTTGGAATTATATTTAGCTGTTGTATAAACCTAAATTAAATGTCCTGGGACTGAAGAAGTTCACAATTATTTTTTTTTAAATCTTCTTAATTATTTTTTGGGGGGGATGTCAGGTCTCATATGTTATCCAAAGCTGAGCTAATGGGCTCTGAGAAGCTTGGCAAAGATGGTATGTAAATTTACTAAGTGCTGAGATAAGTAATTTTATAGCTTTGGGTCATTGTGCCAAAAGTTATTTTTGCACCTTATATTAAAATGAATGTAGTCCAAATCACTGAACACCCAGAATTTAATTGCTCCTTCTGAAACACTTTAATTACTCTTGAACTGCAGACACTGAAGTCACTGAAGGTCTTGTTTTCCATTTACATCACATTTATTGCAACAGATCAGTCATTTATCAGTGACTAACTCAAAGAGATACTCACAGGGCCTCCAGGAGACCCACGTTCTCCTTTTGTTCCTTGGGGACCAGGTGGACCCTAGAGAGAAGGAAACAGATAAAGTGAATGATTTGATAAATAAATTAAAATCATAGGAAGTGCCATTGAGTTTCAGGCAGTTCAGATGCTTGCACTTTGAGTGCTTGCACCTTGAGGCTGAGGGAGAACTGAAGAAACCTCTTTATACAATGAGGAAAAGCCAAAACTTACTGGTGCACCAGGACCACCTTGTGGACCTGCAGCTCCAGGGGGTCCAGCCTCTCCTCTGAGACCAGGTGGGCCTCTCTCTCCTTTCCCACCAGGTTCTCCATTTTGGCCCTGTAGAAAAATTATAGTTACGTTATGAAAAAAAAAAAAAATAATAAAAAGAAAAGCCAATGATATCACTGCGAGGAGTGAACATCCTGATGTTCTTCTTCAGGGAATTTAAATATTAAATTAAATGTGAATTCAGTTGAACTCTATTGGTTTACCAGTGCACGAAGGGAAGGATACAGAAATGTTGCTCCATGTGTGACTGAGTACAGGAAGCAAATGAATCACAGAGTTGTTTAGGTTGGAAAAGACCTTTACCATCATCAAGTCCAACCATTAACCCAGCACTGCCAAGCCCTAAGCCATCTCCCTATCATGATGTCTTCTTGTGCTTCATTTATCCAGTATTTTTCTCACCAGTCAGCTAGATTTCAAAAGCCAGTAGCATTTTCTCTATATTTTAAATTGGTGCTTTCCCTTTTGATCATTTTCCCAATTAATTGGAGTCTTCTGGAATCATCTGCACTTCTTCTAACTCAAATGCATGTAGCAGGAATGTGTATTAAAGGGGTTACAGCAAACCTTTCTGAGAAGTGGATCAACTTAGAGACACGAAAACCTGATAATCACATTCAGTTCCTTTTGAGTATTTATACTTACTGGAGCTCCAGGGAAGCCAGCAGGCCCAGGAAGACCTTGTTCTCCTCGTTCACCCTGCAGAAAACAGCATGGAATGAGCAATGGGAGGTATTACACAGACAGTCTTCACCTTACAAGTTAGAGAATGCTCAAAGTTTTGTTTTCTCAGCCCTAGGAGGAAAAAAACCAAACAAACCACCCAAACAGTTGCTCCTGAGCTCTGTTCAGGAATGTCCTGGTTATCTGCTGATTACCTGAAGTGTGACAAAGCTCAGTTACACCTGTATAGACCCTCAGCACAATCTGTGCTGTTCCCCAGATCCTACTGAGCTCCAGACGAGCTGTTTTACCAGGTTAAAATGGAAATACAAGCATATGAATATTCTGAAAATTTACTTAACTGTAAGGCAAGATGGAAACAACCACTGCTCACACTTGCCCTGTCACTGCAGGCTTCTGACCCCTTTACAGTGTTGGAAACACTGGTTTTATGCAGTTCTTAACCCCTCTGAACCCCAAGGCTCAATAGGAGCCAAATATTCTTAGTTTATGTTGGACTCAAGCCCCAGGTGTTCCTGAATGTGTAGGGACAACACTGATGTCTGCACTGGGCAAGTTGTAGTGCAAGGGAAGGGCTGGCACTTACAGGACCACCACGGGAGCCCATTGGACCTGGGGCACCTGCTGGACCAGTCTCTCCCTGTAAGGAAGAAGGATGGTTACTGGGTGTTTGTCTTCTCCCCCTGTGGCAAACACCAGTGTGCCAGTTTGCAGTATCAAACACAACCAGGGAGGGTGCTTCACCTTGTCTCCAGGTGGGCCTGCAGGACCAGGAGGACCGATGGGACCAACGTTACCCTAAAGAATTAGAAAACATTATATTTTGGATCAAAGTTAATGCCTCATTTTGATTGGTGGCATTTATATTTCAGTGTAAGCAGGTTGCTAAAGCTATTTAAATGGAAGTAAGCCTGCAATGCCAGTGTGCTGTACACTATGTTCTGGGGTGGCACTGAGATCACACCATTTTATGGTGTCAGGTATCTCTAGTTGATTTCACCTCTTTTTTTTTTTTTTTTTTTTTTTTTCCCCATCATTTAATCCTACTCCCAAATCACCTGATTTTAATGGGTCTCTTTCAATGGTAGATCTCTTTCAATAGGAGTTATCCACTGCCCTAACTTTTCACATAGATACATTCAACATCTCTTGTCTAACTTCCTGACTCCTCTCTTGAGAACTGAATGCATACCTGATGGCTTGGAATACATTTTTATGTTTCCCCTAACTCACACAAGATGCATTTTTATATTTTTCATCCCTCAATGTTTTGGTGTATATATGCTTCTGTGTACTCATTTTGCATATGTATATATTTCAAGTACCTATTTTATGTGTATATGCTATATAGATGTATAAAGGTACCATAGAGTGACCTACAGAAGGATTCTATATGAGAATAAATACTATAATGATGTCTTTTTGTGCCTTTTTATCAACATTTTCTCTACTTTTGTATCATTATTTTCCCTCCTAGATTTGTCCCAAATAATTGTAAAGTTCTGCTTGTAAAAAAATGTATTTTATATTGATATACTCCCAAGCAGATGTAATCACTAAAAAAAAAAAAAAAAAAACCCACCTAATATTAAGCCTAATTTAATTCATGAAACCAGATTTGCACTGCTGGAATGAAATACAATGGGATTACTACTTTACCAGTATTTACCAGTATTTCTTCACTGTAAGTTTACTCATGTCCTATGTGTAGGGTATGTGAAATTAATTGATAAACTGTTAAATGTCTAAAAAGTACTCACTCTCTCTCCTCTTGCACCAGGAATGCCATCAGCACCTTTGCCACCAGGTTCTCCCTAGCAAGCATAAGAAGTAAAAAGCAGGAGCAAAAGAGTAAGCATAAAATAAACATCAAGGGGAGAGAAAAGGAAGAATTAAAACATTAATATGGAGTGGATCTCCAGCAGAGGGTATCTCAATAAACAGTTTTCCTTATTGTGATCAGGGATGACATTTTGCCCAGTATTCAGCATCAGGTCCTGAATACTTTGATGGAAAAAAACCCAGACTGAGTAAAAAATGGAGTCTATGGCAAAATGTTTGCTCATGGTCTGAACTCTTCTCATTGTTTATTTGCTGCACTAGAACTATGTTGATGCCCCCCAGGACAAAATATGTAGCATATATGAACTGCATATATCCCAACAAAGCAAAATATGTAGCATGTATTAACTGGCTGAAAATACCTATGGTTTTTTTTTAGATTGTAGGGCCCATATCACACAGCCAGAGCAACTGCACAGTCAGAACCTCTCAAATCAATCCAGAAGAGAAGACATGAACAAACCCAGGGCGTTGTAGGAAGCTAACACTGATTTTGCAGAAAATTGGCAGAGTGTGTGTGTGGGTGTGTTACCTTATCTCCTTTTGGTCCAGGACTTCCAGAAGCTCCTCTTTCTCCTGGCATTCCCTGTAAGCCAGGCAGCCCTGTGCCTCCAGGAGGTCCAGGGGGCCCAGGAGGACCCTAAAGAATAACAAAAATCAGAAAAGAATTATAAAAAAACCCAAAAAACAACCCAAAACCTGAATTATGCACATAATAGCAGGAAGCCTGCAAGTCTGTGGGTACCTTGGCACCTTCTGAGCCAGCAGGACCTGGGCCACCTCTTGTTCCAGGAGGTCCTGGAGGACCCTGAGCACCACGTTCACCTGGGATACCATTTTCACCCTATGGCAAAGAAATGTTTTATTCTGTGCTGTCAGGCCCACCAGTCATTAGTTCCTTGAGGTAATCATAGAACTGTTGGGGTGTGATTTACCTTAGGGCCTGGGAATCCAGGGCCTCCAATTTCACCTTTTGGTCCCTGTTTATGAGAAAAATAAATGCAAGTTACCCATGTGTTTTACTCAAAGCATCTGTCCTCTGCCTGGCACCCAGTTTGTCTTGCCTATTATTCCTTACAGCAGATTCCTATCTTCTGCAGAGAGCTGATGGCTGTCTGAAACATAATCTAGGAAGATCTTCTCATATATCTTATATACTTTCATATATTCCTTGTTAGTTGTTTTTTTGTTTTTTTAAAAAAAGGAACTATTTCTTACTTGTTCTCCAGGCTTTCCATTCTCTCCAGCTGGTCCTGGTCCACCAGGCAATCCCTATATGAAGGAACAGTGTTATCATCTCTGTTAAAAAGTTTTAACTATTTAACTAATTTTTTCTTAAAAAAATTTTTGACAGAAAGATGTATACCCAGCTCATTTCAATCCTTTACAAAGTCAAAGGTGATAACTGGATTGCCAGAGATTTTTGTTTGGCATAATCTATTGAGCAAGCCATCTGGTTTGCAATTATGAAAAAGCAAGCAATAACTTTTGAAAAGTGGCTCATCTGTCCTATTTCAAAATATGACATTTAATTTTTTGTGTGTTTTTGTCTTTTAGGCTATTTAAAAGAAGCAGAAACCAAATAAACAATAAGCACACAGCACCTGGAGGCCCGGTGGGCCTGCTGGTCCTGGTTCTCCTCTCTCCCCAGAAGCACCCTAACAAAACAAAAGAGGGGGAAAAAAGTAAAAATTGCCTGAGAACATTTCAATATATATTTCAACCTCCACACGACCTCTAATCATGTCTCCTTATCATGATATGTTGCCTACACTGGACGACCCCAAACACAAATGCATCTTGGTGTTCTTTTCACTCCAACCATTAAAGTAATTCAGCAGACACACTTGTGCTTGATACCAGTCTGAAAATCTGAGAAAAGCTAAAGGAAGCAGAGTTCATCTGCAGTTTGAGGAGGTGCCAGGTCCCCAAGAACTCTAAACTCACTTGTCCTTGCAACTTGTACTAGGTATACCCCACTCAGCTCCCAACACAGAGTTCTGAGTAGTGATTTATTAAAGTAACATCTAAGAAGAGCTCTTTCATTTCTCCTCATAAAAGAAGATTTTTGTAGAACATTAAAAATATTTTCCTCCCCCCAAAATCCCAGTCTCTCTCTGCAGATGCCAGACCACCTTACTGACACCTAATTGTCAGTAACTGAGAATTGTCTCTCATGGGACTACCACACTCACAGTAGGTCCAGGAGGACCTGGCAGGCCAACATCACCATTCTTTCCAGCTGGACCCTATGCAAAGAGAAAATTAAGATATGGTTATAGGTTGATAAAATTTTTATGAGAGTCACAAAATTATTATTAACATTATGCCATTGTTGGATTATTATGCAATTAAACAAAATCTTAATGAAACTTACAGGTGTTCCAGGTGGTCCACCAGGGCCTCTTTCTCCATTCTTACCTGGTGCACCCTGACAAAAGAGAAAAAAATCACATTTAGATTCTCTGTTTTGGTCAGGATGGAACCACCCAAAGCTGCAGCACCAGGTCCCCCCACTATTGAGCAATTTATCAGCTGTCTGAGGAAGCATCAGCAGAGGAGAAGTGGAGAAATATCACTCACCTCATTGCCCTTGGGACCAGGGAAACCCATTACACCAGGCTGACCACGTGGACCTGGGGGACCAGGTGGACCAGAACGTCCAGATTCACCCTGGTTGCCCTGGGATAAGCAAAAGAGAAATGAAACCATAGGATCTGTTAGGTGAAATTAATTAATATCCATAACTCATTAAATAGTGAGTGAGGGTGAGAGCAGGCTCGAAATATTGACATACAAGGCTTGTATGGTTTGTATTGCAAAGAAACTTCTGTATTTTAAACAGAATTACATGATAAGGTTTACAGGATGTTACTGCACTATGAAGTGCTCTGCAAATTAAAAAAAACATATAAAAGAGATAATTAATCTGACTGTGAAAGCAGCAGATAATATGGGATGAGAGTCAGCATAAAATACTTGTGCTATGTACGTACTGGAGGACCAGGTTTCCCATCACTTCCAGGGCTTCCTGGTATTCCTGGCAAACCCTAAAATTAAAGAAAGAAAAGGTGTTATTCTTCAGTTTAAAAGGTAGAGTAATTAATTACAATAAATAAATACTACACACACACATATCTATGTGCATACATGCATTTTAAATTCCTTCCTTGGTTTTAACTTCTTAAATAAAGATTCAAACTCCACCCATTCCTCCTCATCCCATTAAGGAGATGTTGGAGAAAGTTAAAAATTCATTTTTGGGGGGTTTATTGTTTTCTGTGAGAGTGACTGCATATAATCGAGGTATCAGACACTAATCAACATGACCAAAAACCTGTATTCTTTCATTATTTGGGAAAAAAGTAGTTTCAGATGATAAAACAAGGAATGAAGCCATTTTTACTACGTACCTCTACTAAAAAGCAACAGAATTCATAACAGATTTTGGTGAACTTGTTTTCTGTTTTTAAATATTTTTGTTAGATTTTGAGTAATTAATTTTTATTTCCAGTAAAATCTTGTTTAGCTCCCGGAACCCTGCAGCCTGGCTGACTTTTGACCTTCAGTGTGTTTGTTGCCAGCAGTTGCTAATTCTTAGTACAGCCCACAGAATGTTGCCACATTCTGTACATTTTACACAATGGGGTGTCTCTTAAAATTTCCTTGATATGTACTGTGAAAATCTGACCAACAGCTTATTTGCTTTAATTGTACAGAAGCAATAAACACAAGTTAAGCACTTCAGTGTATTGAAATTACTGTATAATTCAGTTATTTAAATGTTAAATTTAGTCCTATTTAAATAATATGGAAATTTTTAATATATTTAAATATATTCTAAGTATTTTACATCTCATTCTATAATTTTCTTGGAGATTTCCTGTCTTACTCTTAATCCAGGAAGTCCTGGGCCTCCATCTTGTCCACGCTCTCCTGCAGGTCCACTGGGGCCAGGAGGACCTGGGCTACCACGTTCACCTGCAGGACCCTGAAAAAGAGAGGTTGAAATTCACAGCCAGGAAACCAGTATGGTACTGAAATTGAAGTTGTCCAATCAAATTCACATGGGTTCTCCAGAACTTTTTTTTTTAGAAGCTTTTTTTTTAGAAGCAAACTTATACCTTTTCACCTGGAAGCCCATTGGTACCAGGTAAGCCACGGAAACCAGGAGAGCCCTGCCAAAGGAAAGAACAAAATATGGATCATGGGTGATGTAACTTGGGTAATGGCAACTGGTTTTTTAAATAAACTATTTATTATTAGGTGTAGTATTATGAAAATTAATGAAAGAAAAAGAAAGAAATAACATTTCACTGAAGAAAGAAAGTCTATATAACTATTTTCTCTTTGGCTATAACCTTCCTATAACCTTCCATGGACCACCTTCCATTATTTTTAACCAGCCCTGCATTAGTATTCATGATTTTTCTAAGTTCATATAAAAAAAAAAAGACCACATTTAATCTTGACCAATTATTTTCTTCTAATTCAATATTGAGAAAAGCTCAATTGTATTGTCTTATGTTTATATTTACTACCTACTGTCTTCATTGCTTGCAAAAAATTTGAATTATAAAATCTATTTTTCAGCCCCATTTATGTATTTAACATGCTTAATTTTTTCATTGTGCATCTTTGGTTTCCTCATAGTTTCAGCAGCTACTGCAATCAGTTCTTACATTAGGATTTATAAATAGATAGGCACAATTTCTTTTGGTTTTGTTGGGAAGAGAAATCTAAAATTGCAAAGACCTTTGTCATTTATTTTGTTGAATAAATCAATTCAGGGATTCCTTTGTGAGAATGCTCCTTGGAAAGTTAGTGAACCTACAAGCCAACCAACCTGTTGGAGATAAAGATGTAATAACATAACAGACACCCTGACAAAATCCTTGTTATTGACACTAATGACTTTTAAGATCTATTGACAGTAAAGGGGCTGACATAAATTTATATCCTAAATGTAGAAGAATTTGTGTTTATTTCACTTGCCAGATCTGAAATTTTGTCATTGTTCATTTTAATTTACTGAGAAGTAACTTTGAGATTTTTATACCTTTTTTTCCCCACTGTATATTTCTCTCAGTTTACAGTTGCTCTTCAGCACAAATCTTTTGATACAACTTCCAGGAATATAAGGTCACTACTTCAATATTAAAAAAATAAAAATAATGAATTTATTTCAGCCCAAGATAGATCCAAGCACTGCAATTCAGATTAGGAAGCAGATAAGAATTCTCCCAAGTTTTGTAACCCACTTTCACATCTGGAATTTGCTGAGAACTTCTACTGAGAAGAAAAAAAAGTATTTTTGATTTCTCTGTCCCTTTGTTAGCTCAGAATGTACCCCCTGAACATGGGCACAGCAGCTTACCCTTTCTCCAGGTGTACCAGGTACACCATTCTGGCCAGGTTCACCATTTGCACCTCTTTTGCCTTCCTCCCCAGGAGGTCCAGGAGCACCTGGGGTGCCATTTTCACCCTGGCAACAACAAGAACAAAAAAACCCACCTCATCAGTGAAGTCAAAAGTCTCCAAAAGAAAATCCCTGGGTTTGTAAATGGGGAATGATTCAGGGTCCAGACTTCCTGGGTAGAATTCTCAGGAATCATTTGAAAATCACTTACACGATCCCCTTTTGGGCCTGGATCTCCCTTTGCACCATTCTTGCCAGGTTCTCCCTAAACAGGAGAAAAATCCCATTAAAATTATGAATTTCAACAGGATATTATTCTAGAAATAGCCATGATATCTTTCAAATTTTTGACTCTTTTTTCCTTATTTTGCTGCAAACGAATTAGCAGACACTACTTGAACCTGGATGGGGAATGCATGGGGCTCCTTAACAATCCAGCAAAGAAGTGATACAATCTTGAACAACCCTGAGTAAAACTTTGTGTCTGTTTTTGAGCTATTTCAGACATGGTTCTGACTTCTACTTGAAGTCCCTGAGTGTTTCTTTGAGAAAGGACTACGTGTAGTGTAAGGCTATCAGATCACACTGGGGTCAATAGCAGTGTAGGAACAGGTACAACTCTCAAGGTGTAGTGTGGACTGTAGATTCAAGTCCAGGGCAATTTGAGCAGGTGAAATTAGGGTTTTATAATAGCAGATTTTACCTAATGTAGTAATTTGAGATGAATTATTTTTCTCTTATGTTTCTGGTTTGATAGATAATTTAGGAAGGTAAATAATAATCATATTTATGTATAATTTTTATATAATGTGTGAAAGGGAAAGATACATGATTATAAAAATAATTTCAATTGTTATTATAATACAATTTATAAGCCATTTCAAGTGAACAGGACAAATGCAATGTGGGTTTTTTTAATGCTTTTAGAACTACCTCCAACCTATTTGTACAACCAGTGTAATGAATATTACAATGAATATCAGTAACTCACCGGGTTGCCTTTTGCTCCAGGGTTTCCACTTGCACCGGGAGGACCAGGAAGACCACGGCCTCCTGGCAGACCAGGAGCACCAGGAATGCCAGAAGGTCCCTGTCGTGAGGCAAAAAGAGACCAGGATGAACAGAGCATGGTCCAGTCCAAAGAGTCACCCTCAAAAACAGAGTGCCCAAAAAAACTAATTTTTTTTTTTCACAAAACTGATGTGAAAGTACCCACCATTTCACCTTTGTTGCCAGGGCTTCCAGCTCTTCCAGGAGGTCCCTGGAAAAAGAAATGTCTGAGTAATTGATGCTTCTAGCCCAGCATCCTTAAACCAAAGGATGTGAAGAGCAGGTGGTGAAGGACTTGCCACTTCCCATGTTGTATTTACATACCTGAGGCCCAGGTGGCCCAGCATGACCCTGAGGCCCAGGTTCCCCTCTCTCTCCAGGACTACCACTAGAACCAGCAGGACCTGGAGGACCACTTTCACCCTGTGGAAAAACAGCAGAATGGGAAGATGAATGCATTTGCATCTTGTCTCCAGGGGCAATAAGTATTCAGCTTCATGGCTTCTCCCTCTGCTCTGGCATCTTTGTGTGATTTGGGAGGAAGGTTACCACCATCATCACCTGAGTGCAGGAGCTGAATCAACGTGGCAACCCCTCCACTCCAGCCAGCTCATGCTCCTTGTCTCCTCCAGCTGGGGGAAGATCACTTGAGCCCCTCCCATAAGGCAACATAAAGCATTGGCTCTACCACTTAGTGGTGTTTTGGAGTGGATATTCGTGATGAGGCCTGGGTTTGTCTCGTGCTGCATGTGGAAACACATCAGTTCTAGGCTTGCAAGCACTGCAAGAGCAGCCAGAAAAAGGAGGCCTCATAAAATAAAGATGTATGGCAACACAAGCTGGCTAAACAGAGAAAGGATCAGATCCTCTCTTAGGATGCAGCTTCGGCTGAATACCTTAAAACCTGGAGAGCCTGGGAATCCTGCAGTGCCAGGGGGGCCTGGGGGACCCTTAAAAGTGAAAGAAATACTATTAATTCAAGAGGTAAAAGCCATGTGGAGTTAATCTTAGGTTTAAAACATAATTAAAAAAAAAAAAAAAAAGTCTGATTACAAGATTATTCTCTGAGTAAGGAAACACCTGGCAAAATAGCAACTATAAATCATGCTGTAGAAGATGAAGTTTGGCTAGACCTAAAATATCACACCTACATCTTAGATATCCTGAATTTTACATTTTCAGCTAAATTTTTGTGTTGTTAATTTCAAAAAGAAAGGAAGCTATCATTAAAGTGATTAAATTATAAAAAAATGTACAAAAATTGTTTTAATTTAAAAAAAAAAAAAGGGTGTAGGAGGGAAAGGAGCCAACATAGCTGTCACATGTATGAGTAGACACATTTAGGTTTCTATGCAGAAGGGAAAGAAAAATCTGTGCTCATCTCATACAGTTAAATAATGTATTTGATAAAGCAAATAAAAATTTGATCTGCAGAGAGACCAGCAATTCTGGCCATCCATATGTTCTCTGAGAACAAGCTGGGTTTGGACTTTTTCACTGCATGCTTCAAGTTCTATTTCACTGCATGCATCAAGCACCTGAACTGACACATTAGTGAAATAGAATTCAATAAAATGCTCATTCTTAAGCCAGTGCTCTCCCTGTTTTGGGTTTGCTGGCACTGCAGAACATCAGTTAGAAGTAACTGGATCTGAGCAACACAAATACTTAAAGTCAAACATCTGCAAATCTTCTTACAGGTGGGCCTGCTGCTCCTGGGGATCCATCTTTGCCATGGGCACCCTAAAGAAAGAAGAGAGGTGTTGTGTACAGAGCACCACACAAACCCCATATGCTCCCGGGCCCCAAACTCATCTTTTTGTGCCTGTACATTCACACTCAATTTACCATCACACAAGGATTCCTCAACTCTGAAATTCTGAAATAATAATTAACTATTATTGAAGGGATATCAGGCACTTTATGTGACTTGTGCTGAAATGTTGAGACAGCAAGATGCAAACATGTATTCTTTTTAGGTTTCTTAAGAGGAAATAACAATTACAAAGCCCCATCTGGGTGGCCAATTCTTAAGGTTAATAAGTAAGATTGCAATAGGTGTTGCATATTTCAAAGTAAGCTACTTCTAATCCACATAAAAGACTACAACTTCACTTCAAAAACCCAACATGGAGTTTTATGTTTTTTAAATCCTTCTGCCTACCTTACAGACACATTAGGCCAGTTCTGCTGCTCAGGTTATGTAGTTTTTGTACAATGGAGTTGCTAGTTATTGTACATTAACTGTGCTTTGTTATGTTGGATGCTATGAACTATGACTTCAGAACAAAGAATATATCCTAATATTAGTAAAAGAGCAAATATGTCTTTTTCCTACAGGTTTCTTCTGAGATTGCACATGTTCCTCCCTGCCTTCCATTGCTGACTTTTGCCTCCACTCCTTCTCCCTCTTCCTCCTGATGAATCTGAGCTTTTGGTCAAACACTGAACTCTCCTTCAACATGTGTGCTGTTCATTTAAAAAGGAAACAGAGTAAGATAGGGAGCATGTTGTCAGTTAAAAGTGTTACATCTAACTGGGGACTTAAAAGTTTTCATGTATGATTTTACAGACACTTTGTGGTTTTCTTATTCTTTGCATTAAAATAGTTTTACCTAGAAGCAGATTAAAAAATTCAATCTATGAAGTATGGAATCATCAACATACTGAAACAAAATATGTGCTGCTTCTGGATAAGAACAACAGCTACTTACAGGGCCACCAGGATTCCCAGGTCTTCCTCTTTCACCAGCTGGACCTCTTGGTCCCTAGAAAAGATAAGAAAATAAGTCAGCTACACAGCTTCCAAAATAATATGGCTTATCAAAGAGACATTGCTCTTATTTGCATGTCTCAGTATTTTTCAAAGCATCCTGTGGGATAAAATTGAAAGAAAGATGAGTAAATCTGTTAGCAGGGAAATGCCATGAGCACTTCCATTTCAATACTACGGGATGCACATATTTACCGGTTGGCCTGGTGATCCATTGGCTCCAGGAAGACCAGTTTCACCCTGTTATGGAAAGAAAACACCAAGGAATTATCTGTGATGTGACATTTCTTGGTTTACTCAAGGGAAAGAGACACAGAAACAAGACAGCCCAATCCATTGCCCAAGCCACGTGTGGTCCTGAGTGCTCTCAGCGTGAACTGAGGGCTGAGAGGGCTGAGACATCCCAGTCAGTGTCAGAACAAAATATTCAAACAGAAAAAGAAAAAAAAAAAATCAAGATGACTCAGTCCTCTAAAATTATGCAACAAAGTTGGATGATCCAGGCATGTCCTTTTATTTTGGAATCTCATCTTTGTCAGGGCTGGAAAACTGGGAAATGAGGTGGTTCAGCACACCAAACTCCACTGGACCAAGTGTCATTCTTTAAATGGAGATATTAAATTGGTTTCTTTAATTTGTAATGGATTCTTATAACTGCATATTATACAAAGTGTAGATATGTAACAATGGGTGGTATTATTCTACCTAGCACAAAGATGACACTAAAGTTTTTTACCTTTGGACCAGGAGCACCACTTTCACCTCTTGCACCATCTTTTCCATCAAAACCCTGTGGGAATGGAAAACCAGAGGTTAGTATTTCTCTTGTGTTCTGGAAAACTTGATCCCTCTTAGACAAGACATTTTAAGCTTCAAGGCAAACTTATATATAGGGGGTTATTTTTAAATGAGTGCTACCAGGTATTGGAACAATTTTTGAAAGAAAATTTTGACTCCTCCATCTCTCCATGGCCATTAGTTAGGAAAGGATGCTCTTCTGGAAAGCCCAGCATTTGGGATGAAACTCTACAAGTGAGGTAACTAGATGAAATTGAACAGCCTTGGTTATGGAAGGTAAGATTAGATTGTTCAGAAACTGATTTTTAACTCTGTGATTCAGTTTCCTTCACTGGGCATTGATGACTGAAAAAAACAACAGCACTCTATAGTCAAACACTAAATCAATACTTACTCGTTGACCTTTCATCCCAGGCATTCCAGGCATTCCAGGAATTCCCTTATGACCCTAAACATACAAATAGAGAAAGGTGAATAAATCCCATACCTACTGAATGAGGGTCACAAGCCAGAGTTCCTGGTGTGTCAGATTCACTTCAAACAGGAAAACAAAACCTTTGATTAGAAAACCATTGTTCCTGGGAGCTTTTCCATACCGGTAATCCAGGGATTCCACGATCTCCATTTCTGCCTGGTCTTCCTGGTTCTCCCTATTGAAGGAAAACAAATTTTTTTAACTGCCTTGTTATTGCTTCAGTTCCTTGCACAGAAACAGTCCCAGCAGATGCAGCAGATTAGACCAACTCAAACCTAACATTATTAATCACTGGATGAATAGTAGTGAACTTACATCTTTTCCCGGCGGACCAACTGGCCCTATCATTCCAACAGGCCCTGGAGGTCCCTGTAGAAAAAAAATTAATAGTAACTATAATAATAATAATAATAATAATAATAATAATAATAATAATAATAATAATAATAATAATAATAATAATAATAATAAATATTAAATCTCATTCAAAGAAAGAATACATTTGAGGTGATAAAAAACTTGTACATTTGACATAGGAGCTAGTACACAGACAAGATGAACAACAAAACTTCAGTCCACTCCAGTGGTGGCACAGATTGATGCCTTTAACATATGCAGTGATATATAATGTGTACGTACAGGAGGGCCAGGTTGTCCTGGTTCTCCAGGGGAACCTTGGTATCCAGCAGAGCCCTGTAATGCAGAAAAAAAAAAAAAAAAATTAGGGTGTGAACAATTGCACTGATCATCCCATGGTGCTACTGTATTTTAAAATAATCTCATAATGTAAGGAAAAAAACCAGTCAGAACCAAATGATCCTAGGTGGAACTAGCAGAACAAAGCAGAACATGACTCCATGATAAAGAAGTAGAACTTCCTCTCTGAAAGGAGACATATGCCAAAAAACTCAGGCCCCTTGTATGTTCATGGAATGTGTACTAGGATTCCCAGTTTCCTATGTCTCCTGTTAATTTTTTGTATTATTAAACATTTGGGAGCCTTAGAAGAGGGTGGTGGGCAGTGGCATGTCTTAAAACAACCTTGGCCAACACCCCAAAGACTGCAGAAAGCACTGGGGAACACAGAGACTTAGGCAAGCATAGAGCTCTCAGCCAGAGTCTTGTAGCTGCTAGAACCTGATTAATAGAGGATGACATTTATCCATAAAAATAATTCAGCATAGTATCTACATTTATTGGTTGAAAATTTTACCTAATATTTATGACAGGAAAAGGGAGATGATCATACAAAAGATTATGCAATGATTATGAAAAGATGAATTTTACTTACAGGAGGACCTGCATGACCAGGTGGGCCAGGAGGACCACTGGGACCAGGGGGTCCTGGAAAGCCACTCTATAGTGCAGATTAAAAAAAAAAGTCATTATATTCATGTATTATAGCTATAAAGGTTAATATATTCACAGCAGTAACTGTGAAATTAATTTTAACTAGGACTGAGAAAAATCCCCAGTGACATGCAGTAAAAAGGAAGAAGGTTATATATATATATATTATATATATATATACACATTGCTGAATGTGTTGTTTTGGATCTGCAGTCCCTTCAGAAAATGCATCACTGGGTTTCTCCTGGCAGCCTGAGCTAACAGTCTTCACAAGATATTTTCCACACTGTAATTTTTTTCCTTTTGAATTATTTCTCCTTCTCCAGTCTGCCCCAAAGGATGCTCACAGCTCAGCTTTTCAGGTACCTAAACTGAAAGAATAGATAACTGCAACTCTTCAAGTTGTCTAACAGAGCAAATGAACTTCAGTTTCTCTGCCAGGTGACTGAGCTCCATTATCTTCACCCCACATCTTCAGAGGTGGAGCCAAATAATCAAAACCAACCTTGTTTGCTGGTTGGGTTTTTTTCTTTCTAAAACTGATTGAAGTATTTCTTACCTGCATTCAGGACCTATTGGACAACTCATTGGAAAAGCTCTGTATGATAAACTGTCTGTACAACTCCAGACTCCTTAGGACTTACAGGTAAACTCTCTTAAGGTCATATTTAGGTTACCTGTCAGTAAGGCAAGCATTGTCACCAATGAAATATTTTCTGGGTTTTATCAGTACTAAGCCATAAAAAAATAAATTATGTCTGGATTCAGCAGATGTTTTAGAGGATGAAATCCCAATAAGTGTGTGTTTTAATTTAAATTAGTGATACTGTTCCTTATTTTAACTGGTAAAAAGGGAGTAGAATATTATTAAGGAAATTCTCCATCTGTGTGAGTGCTGATGTTTCTGCTTCCTGTATCACCCATCACAAAAGCATTTGGTACTGCAAAACAGAAAACCTGTGAAAATTAGCATGGTGATTTACTGAAGCTATAGGTGGTTTTTAAAAGGAAGCTTTTGTTAAATTAAACTCTTCATGGGGCTGATTCAGCCAAGAAAATGAAGTATATGAATTGCATGAGAGTCACTGTGTGCTGCAGCACTGACCTATATTCCATAGCTTGATGTTGCACATGATGTGTTTGATAGGATATTGGCACAGAGTCTCATGCATTGCAGATGTGACAGAAACATAATTTTGATAATACAAGATTAATAGTATAGATACAATATTCTGCTATGCACAATATAGTGTACTACTGTACTACATATAGACTATGTTAATAGTAGCTCACAGACTGTCTTTTATCTAAAAAAAAGAATAATTGTAATATTTTATATTTTCTAAGTGCACAGAGAGGGTCAGCTGGGCTGCTTCCAGCCTGTGAACACCATGAGCAGCCCCTCACTGTTGTTGCTGGAGTTCATTTGGTCCAAAATAACTTCAGACTTACCATTAATTGTAACCATTGACTCATAAGTTACAATCAATTGATTAGGCTTATGGCTATAAACAAAGAAAATGTTAAGTTTTTTGTTTCAAGGTGCACACTGGGGAGATAAACTGATAGTTAAGCATGTTGCCTGCTGGCTGACAGCATCTCCTGACTGAAGAGATGAGAAGGTTTTGGTTAGAACACGTGCAGTGGTGGAAAGAGACAAAGAGACCATGTGGAGGTTATATGAGCAAGTAAAGAAAAACAGATATAAAGTACAAAACCACTCAACAAGCAGTGGAAAGCCACTGAAAAGACAGTAGTGGGGAGCTGTGTGACTGAGGAAATACCAGGCAGGATAACCATGGACAAATGTTGGTGCTAGAGCTGGCATTTTTTATTGGTCTTCCAAATTTCTTCCCTTTGAAGATTTGTTTAAATTTAAAGCTGAAAATTGGTAAATGAATTTTCTAGATTAATTATTAAATATGTAATGTTAGTGATAAACATTATTTAGCTTTAGCCACTTTAGTCACATCTGCCAATGACTGCTCTGTCCCTGGCTTTGCAGTCATATATTGCATGAGGCAGTATAAAAAAAATATACACATAATGGAAGTATACACATAATTCTGTCTGATTACATTCTAGGGCACCCAATTGAATTATTATTTCTTTAACCCAAGTCCAGGGATCAGAGCACAAGAAATAACCAAGCACCTGAGAACAAAATGCCTAAACAGAAAGGAGTAAGCATGTTTGTTAACTGAAAGGTGTCTTGGTTATCTGCCTGGTTCAGCACATCCCATATGAAGACATCAAGTAGCAAAATGTAGGTGATATGATAAGCTGTGGACAAAAACTGTGAGAAGCTGAAAACAAAGAAATGAATAACAAAAATATAAAAACAGGTGGTTGAGGAAGACCAATGCATGGATGATCATATTAGCAGATGAACAAGCTACAAATAAACAGATGAAAATAAAAGTGAAAAATAATGAACTAAGAAGGCCAATGGCATCCTGGGCTGGCTCAGGAACAGCGTGGCCAGCAGGTCCAGGGAAGGGATTCTGCCCCTGTGCTCAGCCCTGGGGAGGCCACAGCTTGAGTCCTGTGTCCAGTTCTGGGCCCCTCAGCTCAGGAAGGAGATTGAGGTGCTGGAGCAGGTCCAGAGAAGAGCAAGGAGGCTGGGAAGGGATCCAGCACAAGTCCTGTGAGGAGAGGCTGAGGGAGCTGGGGGTGTTGAGGCTGGAGAAGAGGAGGCTCAGGGGAGACCTCATCACTCTCTACAACTCCCTAAAAGGAGGTTGGAGCCAGGGGGGGGTTGGGCTCTTTTCCCAGGCAACTCTCAGCAAGACAAGAGGGCACAAGAGGTCTCAAGTTGTGCCAGGGGAGGTTTAGGTTGGACATGAGAAAGAATTTCTTTCTGGAGAGGGTGCTCAGACATTGGAATGGGCTGCCCAGGGAAGGGGTGGATTCTCCATCCCTGGAGATATTTCAAAAGAGCCTGGATGTGGCACTCAGTGCCATGGGCTGGGAACTGCAGCGGGAGTGGATCAAGGGTTGGACTTGGTGATCCCTGAGGTCCCTTCCAACCCAGCCAATTCTATGGTTCTATGATTCTATATTTTGGGAAAAACAGCTGTCATGTTTACTAAAATTTATTTCACACGGTGATCTGATAGAACCCTGAGAAGTAAGATGGTTGCCTTGGCATGGGGCAAGATGTGACACCCAAACTTTGTTATGCATCATTGAACTGAAAGTAATGAGTGTGCTTAATGAAGCAGCAGCCAGTTTCCAATAACAACAATTCACCACAGCCTCTAGAGAGCTGACTGCCTGAACCAGCAGCACTCCATGGCATCAGTGGGGAACATCACTAAATCCTAGTGCCTGAAAGGAAAATCATGAGGTGCAACACTGAAGTTTATTTTATATGGGAGGCATAGCTGACACGTAACTGTTTCAACTGTTTTCCTTGCTTTATCTCACTAAAAAACCAATGAAATCTTGAGCCAGGCCTAGCAGGCAGATAGAGCATCCTTAATACACAAAGTAGCTGTGGGTAAAAAATAAAAAAAATTAAAAAAAAATAAATTATAAAATGAAAAAATGAAAAGCTTTTCACTGGTTCTGGGATGAAAAAAGAAAAAAGATTAAAGAGGGGTTTACTCACTTGTTATCAGACAAATTTGAGTTGTGGAAAAGTAAAACAAGTGTGGGGTAAGCATGGAGTCATACTGAGATGAGACTGAATGCTACTGAATGGACAAAGGAAGATCAGGGACAGTGGAAATGGTAAAAAAGTGATGAAAAGGAAGAAATTAGTAGAATACCAAAGCAGATAAATGAGGAGGGTATGCAAGGGAGAAAGAGATAAAATATGAGGTAACATGAAACAGTGAATCAGAGAAAAACAAGGAAAAAGAAGGTAAGAAACAGGAGAAGAGAGAAAAGACAAAAAATGCAGGTAAATGTAGATAGTTTCTAGAATGCCACTGTCAAGCAAACTGCTGCTTTACATTTTATTCCACTTGCAGGCAGCAATTAAATGGCAACTTATCTAGTTAAATTAAAATCAGGATATATACACATCCCAGGTATAATCCACAAGTAGGAAATATGTTCTTTTTAAAAAAAGGGAGGACAGAAAAAGGTTTTATTATCTTACAATGGGTTGTGGGTAACCAAGACCAGCTGAGCCAGCCTTCACATCATAGGAGTCATACTGTGGAGAAAAACTCTGTAAAAGAAATAGAAAAAGAAAGAAAAAAAAAAAAAAAAAAAAAAGAAAAGGTGATTGTTAAAAGTCAAATAAGTGATTTTCTGCACTGCTGTTGTGAATGTATGGAAATAATTCATTTGTATTTATTGAGCAGTAACTGTCTGACATGTAGCTGCTATATTTTAAAATTACCCATAAGAGAAGCCCAAGCAATATCTTTCTTTTGGGGTCATGCTAACATTAGCTCCCTATGCTGAGCACATCCAGATTTAATCTTGACAGCTGGGACTCAGCTGAGCCAACAAATGACCTTTCTCTCCCCTCTTCTGCTTCCTGTTTGACTCTTTTAAAGTTTTCCCCCAATTTCTTTATCAGTCTTATTTCTGTTGGCCTGAGCTGACACCAAAGGAGTTTCCCAAAGCCATTTTCCATCTTCCCCTTTCTCCCTTCCTGTTGATTCTCTCACTCCAGATAATTAAAATACAAAATCTCTGAGCCCAAGCATCCAAGACTTGATACTTTTGACAACTTATCTTGATACAAACAGAAGCTGAGTCCAAGGCACAGAGTGCTCTGGGCCTTTCTGAGAGCAGATAAGATTTTGACACACTCATTTCCACAAAACGTTGTTTTAAAAAGAGAAAATCATAAATCTGACAGTCAGTTTTCCAAGGAATTCCCATGTAAGCCTCCTGACTGGCATATGTTACCCACTATACCATGAATGCAGTTTATGCATTAGTGGCACAGAGGTGGTTTAGCAGGAAAGGTTGAAACATGCAGCATTCTGCCTGATGACCCAAACCACTCTGGACCAGCAGGTACAAGATGCCTCCTGTGCTCCTGATATCAACCCTCTCATCAGGATGCAGCAGCACAATCTTTGCTACAGCACAGGAGTGGGTGAGCAGTTCTCATCCTCTCCTCTGCCTGCATCTGTCAACCCAAACCCAGCAGCTCTCTTGGTAGGTTCTTGTGATGTCCACTGAGACCAGTTAAGTGATCCATGGGTATCTCTCCCAGAATCTCAGTCATTCAGGTGCAGTCCCTTTCAGAATTCAATAAAACCAAAGCATCTTTCCTCAGTTTTTGGCTTACCTGGGAGTGGGAAGCATACATGGAAGCTAAAAGCAGTAGCCTATGTTAAAAAGTAGCAATTTCTTTTTAATGTATGATTTTTAACAGTTTCATGCTAAAGCAATCCCATCTTGTAAAGCTTGATGGAATGGGAGACAACATCATGTCTTAACAAAGAACTTGCTGTGGCTCAGCTCCCTTAACAAATCCCTAAGTCACCTTTTTTCAGGAAAGAATTCAAGATTCAGGGGGCCAGAAATAAAGAGGGAGCACAACAATTTGCACTTCCCTGCAAGCACAGTACTTGATTTTCCACCTAGTCTGGGAATGTTTCTTTATTAACCATGAATTTGATAAAATATAAGAAAGTGAGAGAGTTCTGTAACCATTAAGCTTGAGGGGGCTTACTTCCTCCTGCATACTTTCTTTCTGGACAGATTTTGCCTGAATTACATGAAATCATCAGATCAGGCTCCAAAAGTTTTAAAAACTAAGATAAAGCAGAGAATTAATAGCACTCCAGCCAAATTTTGTGGACAAACCCCCAAAATAACACCAAAACCCCACTCAGCTGTAGTTTTCAAAAGCATAAATGAGAGAGAGATGTCACCAAGAGCAAAGGCCATGAGAAAGTGCAAGGACTGGGTGGCTACAGTACTGCTTGCTGTGCTTGTAACATCAGGGCAGGAGCTGAACAGAATGATGACTTACACCTCCATTTATACTGGGACATGACTGGCAGATCCCAGGGGGACCAGGAGCTCCAGGACTCCCTGGCTGTCCTGGAGGGCCAGGGGCACCATTTCTGCCTGGAATCCCAGGAGAACCCTGCAAAGACACAAGCAGAGAAGACACAGATGTTGGCACTTGCTTCCTGATGTGAGGCCATCAGAGGACAAATCCTTCCATTTGTGACAAAGTCTGTGTGATGGTGGTGGGAAACCTTCCCACTGTAAACCCAACTGTTGTCACAACTGAATGGTCACTGAAGCAGACAAAATTCCCACATGGAATCCCTTCTTAGCTGCTGGAGCCTTATTGCAGCTGATATTTGATCAGACATGCTAGAAATATTAACCAGGTCAGTTTCTGAATCTAAAATTAATACATCTATTGCAGCCCATAGGTATTATTTTCTTTTCTACTGGGAAAATATATAACAAAAAATAACAAATGCAATACAGTTTGTTCTAAACTTAATCTCTCTCTTACTCTTTTTCCACTTAAAACTTTTTGAGAGCTTCCTTGAAGCCCAAGGACTACCTAAAAATGTGTGGCACAGTGGTGCAGACACTGCAGACATCAGTGAGAGCTGGGTATCTCAGCAGCTTGAACGGGCTACATAGCACTGCAGGAATTGGCTCTTGATTTTGTTAGTTTCCTTTGGGAAAGAAAAATATCTGCACTTACAGGGTCTCCTTTGGGGCCTCTGCTTACTGCTCCAGGAGTCTAGAAAAAAATGGAAAAGTAATTGAATTAGGAAAGAAAATAAAAGCAATGCAGAACATCTACATCTACATCATCTACATCTACATCCATCTATACCTATGTGTGTGTATATATATAAGCAAGAGGAAAGCACATTTAAATATTGAAATTTAGATTTATCAAATTAATTCCATTTATTCTCATTTAGTGTATTTAAAAGCTGTGGGGTTTTTGGTCAGCCTATTATCTGCATTTTCATGATTCATCAGTAAGCTACACCTCTCCTGTAGGCAAAAAGGTGGCTCAAATGAAGTCAGTAGAGCCTTGCTCTTGAGTACAATGGGGACAAAAGTCCACTGTTGGAAGCTGTAAGGAACAGTTTTCTTGTATCCTTCTGTGTTCTGTATGTTAAGCAAGATAATGTAGTTAACTTTAATTTCTCTTACCCACTTCTCCAATTTATTTATTTTTCAATTAATAATTCAGTTACCTGTTACAATCTGCATTCTCAGAACATTATGCATTCAGCTGCTAGTGGTAGCAAAGAATATTCACCTGAAACTGTCTTAGATCTTTGGAGGTGGCATTTCCCTATACAACATCCAAGGTCAGCAGGACATCTTCCAATGCACTGACCAAACTTAGATATTAAAGGAAGAGACTGGAGGAAGCAGTTTACATGACCTCTATTATCAGGATCCACAGAACTGATAAAAAGTCTCTGCAGTCAGTAAGAGAGGGAGCTGTGCTTAAATCTCCAGCATGCTTCTGTGCCTGAAACTGCTCAGTGAGGCAGCTCAGGTAGCCCTGGGGCAGTACAGTTGCACTAGGATGGTGCAACTAACACCAGGAAATGTGTACCTGGCATTTCATGCTTGAGCAGATACACTCTAGAGATGCAGAAATGCATCTTTTCCCTTTCCTTTCCATTCTTTCCCTTCCATATACACATCTCTTTTACTCTCTTATCTTCTGGATGAGAATCTCCAATGTGCCTCTGGAAATCTATGTACTTTGTCAGAACCTCATGGATCTTAAACAGAGCTGAAATGTTCAGATAAGCACAGTATAGATGGCTCAGTCCCTGAGGTGGTTTAAGCAGGGGATTTGGCATGCAGTAACATTCCTGATTTTAGATAATGTTGGTGTCTATAAACAAGATAATGATAAATAGAGATGTAGGGCTTGAATCATCTTTCTTATACAGGGCATCAAGTCAGCAGTAACTCTGCAGCAGGAAATGTACTCTGTGATGTAGAATTGATTTGGTAAGAAATGCAGAGTCACAGGATGCTGTGAGAATTGTCTAACTTCTTCAGCTCTGTGTTGGCATTAGTTTTATGGATATAGAACATGCATGCAGTCAACAAATCAGCTGTTTGCATTATTCCTATACCTTTATACAAAATGAAAAATATCATGGCTGGTTTTGCCCTCTGTCCCTTTCTACTATTCAGCTCTGCCTTTTGGCTAGATAAAAATTAAGTTGAAGTACTTCATGCTTTCAGCTGCACAGCCCTAAGGACTAATTAACCATTCATCAGATCTGGTACCAATTGCCCGAGAGAATACAGAAGTATTCTTGAATTTAAGAAAAAAGATAAAACTGTGCTGAATGTTTTAATTTCATTTGGAAAAATTTGCCCATCCTAAGTATTTGTCTAGAGGAAGAAAGTGGCAAGCTTAACCTTTAAATGAAAAGTGCTTACAACCCTCTGAAAAAACCAAATTGGGGTTGACATTGGGGAAGAAGGCAACAACAGCAAGGTGACAGCATTTAGAACAAACTTACTCTTGTAGGTTGTGGTGTTGTTTGTGGACAAACTGGACAGCACTCTCCAAAGGGAATTTCTGGGTTGGGACAGTCCAGCTCCTGATCATCACAGATGATGTCATCACAGAGAACAGATCCTGAGTCGCAGACACAGATTTGGCATGGCTCTGGTTTCCAAACATCCCTGTCAGCATAAACTTGCCCGAGGTGGGTACATCCTGCAACTGGAAAAGAAAGACAAAATACCATGAAATGTTATCTCAAATGTGTTCTCCAAATCAAAGATAAATCATGTGAAAGCTGTTCACAGTTTTGGTTTGTTTTCTGCTGTGTTACAGTTTATGTGAAGTTAAAGGCTAAACACTTCTCTTCAGACACTGGGAGGATCAGTAATTACAATTACATTACAGGAGTTACATTAATTGCAGAGTCTGCTCTGAATCTATAAATAGACATCAATGGAGACCTCCTGGAGCTGATCCAAAGCCTAATTAAATCTGTGATAATCCTCTGCCTTCAGTGATCTGTGTGTCAGACAGAGTTAGTGTGTAATTAGCAGCTGAATTCTCTGCTGCAGCTAGAAGGGGAATGTGCCAAGTCTCCCAGACAAGGGCATCCCTTGCCCCCAGGTGCCAGCATCAGCACTTGCACATGGATGCAGAACAAGCCACCTGTCCAGCACCACCCCTGTTGCTAGCATCTTGCATCTGCAGCTCACACCAAGTGTTTTCAAAGCATTTTGTGAAGGCCAATGTACAGAATAGACCTAAAAGAATGTTCACATGAATTGCCCAAATGGTGTGCAATTAGTGTGTCACCTGGCCTGATCAAATCTTACAAGGGTCTGTATTTTCATTAATCTGCAATATTCCTGGCTTTGCAGTTTCCTTCCAACAGCTGTTGTACTGATCCACTTTGTTGTAGATAATGGATTTGAAGAGACTGATGAAACCCAGTCTGTAATTTGGGCTTTGTAACTTCTTAGAGAAATTAGATCTGGAAAGCCCAGTCATGTAAGAAACCAATGTGAAAAAACCACTGCATAGTGTGACAAACTCCTTGTAGGATTTGCAGAAGGTATTAGGAGCCTCAGACTGCAAATCTAAGTATCAGTGAATGTCTTGAGTAACAGAATAAGATTTTGTTCAAGAAGGATTTAAAACAAACCCATTTAGAAACACAGAATTCTGGAAGAAGAGCTATTTGTGTACCTACATTGTCCTTAAAAGATTACTATCAGAATAAGTCACCCATCAAAAAGAAAGGAAAAAACATGTAATTCAAAGTTCTCTATAATTACCACCAGCTTCAGACATGAAATTTTGAATACCATCAGACAGTTGTAATGGGGGGAATTATATAGTATGAGGCTGAGTCCAAATGTATAGTACAGTCCCCTTCTTTGGGTTATGCAGCCTCTTTTTCTTTTCTCACTCATGGTACCTTTCAGCTCTGTTTTTTTCTCTTTTCCACTACCACTTTAGCACATTGGTCTTTTTTTTTCTCCTAACATGTTTTGGTTTTCTACCTCTCTGTATTTTTGGGTATCTTTTTACATACCCATGCCAGTGCTCTTTGGCATGGCCACACTTGGATGCATTTTCTCTCTTCTCGTGCTCCTTCTTCTTTGTTCCCTTTTTTCTCTGTTCAGTTTCCTCCTTCCCATAGCATGTAACTTCCCTTTTCATCTCCCCTGAATCCTCTTTGGTTTTGGTACCTCAGCAGTTCACCTTTTTGTTGCCAGGCAGTAAACTGAGCTTAATTTTTCAGACAGTTCCCTTCCAAGTGTCTCACTCAGCTGCTTTCCCTTGCCTGTATCAGTCTTTTTCCTCTAGGCCATCCATGAAATTCCTTCCTTCCTTGTGTGAGCTCCACAAAGGTGGTGGGGAATGCAACCAAAAGCTCCTGGCTCACTGAGTGGAGAACCAGCACGGGGATCTAGGAGTAGGGCACAGCATGAGACAGGAGGTTCCTTTTCCCACTTTTAATCCCACTACAGGCTTTCTGCACACACAACTTATCCTATTTCTACACTTCAATTATAAGAGCAGCAAACAGGAAAATGTTGACCTGTCAAGGCTGACAGCACTTATGGTTAAGAGTTGGTTTTGACCACCAGCTTGGTTAGAACAACAGCAAGATGCAAAAAGCTTCAAAAATCCTTCTTGGACATTTTAAAGCCAATACTATTTCTGTGTTTCATATCAGGCTGGGAGCCAGTGTTTTACCTTCCTTCAGCAAAACAAAAAATCTTAAATTCTGCAATATTCCAATGACATCTGAAAATTAATTCCCCTCAGATGTTTTCTATCATTTAGAAACTAACTTTTTCCTTTCACTTTTCTACCTTTTGGGCCTCATCAGAAACTTCAGATCCCAGACAAGAGAGGTGAATAACTGCTTATTTCCAGGTCAGCATCTTCCTCATGTCACAGGGTCCCAGCATCAGCTGCTGCTTCAGAGGGCACTGTCTGACATCCACTACCCAAAGAAGATCCAGGTGACCTTCCTTAGTCTGCCAAGGTAGATTTCATTTCTAAAAAAAGTTTCTTGGTTTCCCAGCTCTCACACCACAGGATCATGTCAATGGATCTTAGGTAAACAAGCAGATTCTTTGCTTAATTTGTTGCAGATTGTCCCTGCAAGGAACATTTTCCTCCTTTAACAGACCAGGATTTCACTGCAGACACTTAGGAAAAGAACAAACAAACCTGCCCAGCCTTGGCAAGAAAAATGACAAATGTTTCCTGACAAACAAGAAGGCTGAATATATTTTAAAAATGAGAAGTGCAATCTTATGAATGAAATATTCTTTACAGTCTCTCTAATGATTCATGGAAAAAAAAAACCTGGGTAGCTCAGTATAAGAGGGGTTGGCTGTATAAAAGAGGACCCTGCAAGCAGTATTCTGTGGGAAGCAGAATGGCACCAGAGCTACTGAGGGGGTTGGAGCTTGTTATCCATCTACCAGGATACCCCCTGGAGAACAAGGGTGGGCACAGAGCCACCCCACCCCACCCAAGAGCAATGCACTCAGCTCTCACCCCACTCGTGTGCTTCCCAGCTCCCCAGGTTTAAGAAGATTTAAGCATCCTTTTCATTTGCAAACATCACGAGGAAGGGAGAGATGATTTTTCTTTAGTTTAGTTTTAGTTCATCAACGTTTTATAAAAATGCCATGGTACAGATCTAAAAGAATTAAAACTGCTCATGTGGGCACATGATGTATGGCTGTATGAATTGCACACACAAATAAAAAACTGCATAAGGTACCATGTGTCTGATTATTTTTAATATTCAAATTTTCAGCTCTTGATGCCTTCTCTTATCCTTACAAAACCACAGTTCCTTTTATACCAGTTAAAGAATATTCTTATTCACTAAGAAATTGAGATCCAAGAACTTGCATTTTCGTCTCTCCATTTTTTCTTCATCTTTAATTCCTTTCCATTGATTTGTTCTGTTGTTCTGTTATTTCCAGAGATGTCATCCTGCTGCCTTACAGAGAAGGGCACAGCTTGAATGGGGAGCAGAAATGGGCCATCTTTCCCATATTTTTGCACTACTGGTTAGGTAAGATTCTTTTTTTCAAGTCAGCTGCTCTTTTCTGGAGCAGAGGCTTTTCTCAGTGACAAGTTTTTCACACTGAGAAGACTCACTTTTCCATATTTTAGTCAACAACAACTATGAAAATCACAGAAATCTAAAACGTGTCACAAAACAACTGACATGACTTTACAGTAAGGTAGAAATAAGGCAGATTTCTCTGCATTTTTCCAGGGTTGTTGTTCAGTTATCCTGCAGTAGATGGCAACCTTTAATAGAAGGAAAAGGAAAATCGAAGCCATCTGGATGTAATGACATTTGTATTTGCTTCTAACTTTCTGGACATTGTTAAATGAATTAAGAAATAAGCTCAGAGAGCTGCAATGAAAATCGTTGTGGCCTTTGGCAGAATGAAAAGTATTAAACAGGTTTCCAAAGGAAACTTACATCTGGGAAGACTTAGTCTGTTCAAGACACCCCCTCTGTGCTCAGATGTAGATCTGTGTGTCAGCGTGTTATGACATAATGCATTTTGCATTGCTCATAAAGATTAACTGTTAGCTCCAAAATCCTTTGGAAAGCTGATTTGTGCTAAAGCACTGGCAAGTACCATATAGGAATAATAAGGTTATAAAAAAGCTGACTTGCCTATTTCTAGACTTGCAGTAAAACTGTCACATACTTGCCTTAGCCAGCTTTTCTTATTGGTGCCTAAACACATAGATTAGCCTAAGATTTTTTTAAAAAAATAAATGTTAGAACTCAACAATATTTGCTTATGGCAATGTAAAATCTTATTCTTCTTCCCAAAGCCCTAAATACAGTGGCACTGCATTTCTATGGCAGTTTTGCAAGAGCTTGTTGGGAACTCTGCCAATCTCAGATTCATTGTATGAGAGATCCAAGTTTAGTGTTTGAAAGCCTGAATAACTTTGCATTTATGATGTTTACTGAGCAGTCACACTTTTAAAGATTTTGCTGCGAGTAGAATTTACCTGGAGCAGTCTAAAGTGAAGTGAAGAAACAACAAAAAAGGCAACACAACCTTAACCATATATTTGTTTTGAAATATTTTGAAGTATTTCCCATCCTAGTAGCTGCATGTAAGCAGACCAGGAGGGAAAGGCAAGAGGAAAATCACCATTTTATCCCAAAGGATCTGTAAGTCTGGTACCTAAAAGAGCCCAAATGTGTACAGGGGAAAACAAACATGGTCTTAGGCCTGAAGGATGACAGATGTCACATGAGACAAAATCCTGATTGCAGTGAGATGAATGGGAATTCTGTATCGAGTGCTGTGACTTGAGAAGCTGACCTGTTTGCAGCTGGTTTTGGTTATGCATTTGTGCAAGCTCTGTGATCATGGCTTGACCACATTTATATGGCAAAAGGAAAAAATCTTCTAATAGTATCCTCAAAAACCACAGGCTTTTCCACTTTGGACAAAGCAAACGTCCAGCTTTTGCATTAGGAGGAGACTCACAGATCCCATTTGCAGAGATGTGACTAAAGGGTTAGAAATTATGGAACATCTTGAACTTGTCTGGTTCTGCCTCAAAAAGGGCAATAGTCTACACAAAGGTGACTCATGACCCTCCAGAAGCTTGCTCCCAAAATTACTTCTTCATTTTGGGAAGCAAAACCCAGGAGCTTTGATCTGTGAGAATTGGATCACAAACACAACCAGTCAAGCAAACAGTTTCTGCTGTTATTTAAAGTGAATCAGGCTAAAGCACTGACAGAAAGGGGGCCTGGTCTCTACTGTTGGCTGGATCCAAAGTCTGCTGAGGTTAGGAAGGGTCTTTCTGTTGCTTTTTACAGACTTCTAACTGGTCTTGGTAATCAGCTTTACAGAATGGCTACTTAAAAAAATATTTTTACATTTCTTCTACAGTAAATACACTTTTCTTGTGTATTCCAGCACTGCTTCATATATTGTTTAACCAAAGGATAAAGTAGAAAAGAGATACATTGCTCCTTTTCAATGGAAATGCTGTAATTCACTGCTACACTGAAGTAGACTGTGGAATCCATCCCAGTGTCTGCAGCACCACTGCTTTCCATTTACTGAACAGAAAAGAATGCCCCAGTGTCTACCTCGAAGCAAATGGTTTGGACTCCCTGTCTGGTATTATGGTGATGTTTATAAGAAAATCAAACATACTCTTTCCATCCCGTGATCAGTAATGGAAACAAACTAATTGGCTTGCTGAGCCAGAAAGGCCTGGTTTGTCTGCATGTTCCCCTGCCAGATAAGTGCTGAGTACTCAAAAAGTCTGAAATAGTGTCTGGTGCATAGCAGTCAGGAAAAGAGGTGAAAATAGAAGAATAGAAAAAAAAAAAAAAAAGGTCTAACAAGATAATTTTTTTTTCAACTGCAAGGCCTACAGACATTCATTCTCTTGGCTGGAATCATCATCAAAATATCAGCTAATTAACTGAATGGATTTCTCAGGGTTATAGGACATAATGGCCAGTTTGGGGGTACCTACCTATTAGGACATTTTCAGATTTAATGGTACTGTTGTAATATTTGGTCAGGTTTGTCCACCATGTAATTAGAGGTAACAGGAAAGAAACCTCATTTGGTAAAATTAGCAGGCAGTGAAAAAATCAGAGCAGGTCTATCTTAAAAATCTTTCCCTGCTCCATGTCCTCTAGGAGGAAAAAATGTCATTGGGTGGGATGGAGAAGGAGTATGAATGAACAGTTCATGGATTTCCCAAGCTACATCCTGTGCTTTCAGACAGAAACTGGAGCTTTCTCACTTCTAGGGATGCTCATCTGCCAAAAAAGCTGGTGTTGGAACAGTCCTGCCACTGCTCCAGGCACAGACTTTTTCCTCTTCAGTCAGATGCAGAGCAAGAAAGAGAAATCAGCATTAAAGGGTGCTGGGGAATCATAATACTGCACTCACCACTCAGATGCCTTGTGGAAATGATACACTCACTGTTTCACCAACAAGGCATAGAAGAGGCTGGGTTCTCAGGCAAAGTGTCACTACGTCTCGTAGCCAAACCATCCTTGCTCTGACACACAGCCAATCTGTCTTGCTGATTACAAAATGAAAAAAAAAAAACCACAAAAAAACAGGCCTGCACTGGTACAAACAAGTATTTACATTTAAAAGAAAAAATCATCCCTCTTTCCCTTCATCTGTCTTCATAAGCTACAAATGCTGCAACCTTTCTGCAGCTTTTTGTCCTTTTTGAAATATCAGGATTTAAAAATATCCACTCATGGCATTTTTGCTGCCAAGTCAAATGGCTCTATTTTCCTTGCAGATTATTGGCTTTTCCCTAATCTTTCAAAGTGTGTTTTATGTTAAGCAAACTAATTTTTCTCTTTTATCTTCACAGGGCTCTTGTTCTTCCCCAAGGTAACGTGGTCTTAAGAGGCTGAATCTATCACGTTGTTCTTTCTCAACATTTATGTTTCACAAATTGCTCTCTTCAGGCACACGTGTGACATCCCTGAATGATGTTCTTCATGCAGGTTTTAAAGGTCACCCTGCCACAGAAGAGGCAGGCCAGTGACATCCCATCAGAGGTACTGGCTCCAGCTGGTGTCTGGCATGAGAAACAATGGCAGAAGAGTTTTCTTCTTTCCCAACTGATAACAGGAAAACAAATTGCAAGGGAGGGGTCTTTTGTGCTTTGAGTTGGAGGGTATTTTTGACAGAGCTATCGTTTCAAACTGAGTCATACCAAGGACAGGATAGAGCAAACTGCCATCTATCACCTTGCTTTTTTTTTTTTTTGGAGGGATTGCACAGAGGATTGTTATACCTCTTTTTGAACTTATAAAAGTCATTGCAAGAAAACATCTGCTGGATGTGAGAGGTGGTGACACTCCTTTTTTTGTTAGCACTTTCTTGACAACACCATGGCCTAAATGATCTTTTGTAAGTGAGGAAGAGATCCCTGAATGACATCACAAAAAATTGTGATGTTATTCTGGTATCTCATCTCCAAAGTCCTCTCTCAACAGGTTGAGTCTAACTCAGACAATTATATCCATATTTCTGTCTTTTTAGTAGAGATAGACTCCTTTTGCTGTACTCTGCAGAGTGTGTCATTTGTTCCTGACTAAGAGTAAACAGTGCCTGATCAGAACCTCCCTAGATTTTACTGGGCTTTGGATCAGACCTAAAGAACATCAGTTATTCTGCTGGGAACTGAAGGTCTTCAGTGTCTGACAGATCAAACCTTTTAGTAAGAGTAACCACTGGCATTAGAGCAGGACACACAGGAAGGATTTCATCTTAATTCCATGCATTCAATGCCCTTTAGAGGGAACACTGCATAATTTTTCACTCACTCACTCTTCCAGTTATTGGTAAAATGCCTCTGAGATTTTTCTACCCCTTCTGTTCTGATGTTACAATATTTTTTGGCACATCACCTTTCGTGCCATTTGGTGTCACTCTAAAAATACTCAGCAGGCTGCAGTCACTTTATTTGTGGGTATTTAGTTGTAGAGCTGGCATAAATTCTCACTACTCTGCAGTAATCTGATTTTAATGGGCTTCTTGTCTTTAGAGCGAATGGTGCCAAATGGCCCAAAGTCTTGGGTTTTAAACCAAGCAGAAACTGATATAAATTCAAGGTCTGATGTGATTACTGATGATTTTATGGATTTATTAGCTTCTTTAAACATACATCCTGCCCACTCCTGCAGCAGTCAAAGGAGACTTCTACAGTCAGAGTCCAAGTGCCAAGGTAATCTTAAACAGCTGAGCTCATGAACTCTTCCAATTTTATTCCATAAGAAGCTGGCCTAACATATTACTAAAGAAAAGCAATAGCTTCATGCTCAACGTTATTGAGATCAATTAAGTGGAAAAATTTACCAAAATCCAGCATTGTGTAAGAACTTAAAAAAATAATAATAATTCCCAAGCTATACCTAGAAGACATATTTCTACATTTATCATTTTAGCTAGAACCAGGAATAGTTTATACCACTGGAGGATTCTTTGCAACATTTCTTGCAATAGGTCTGTCCTGGCAAGAATAGAGAAAAACTGGAAAAGTCATTGTGTACAAGCAGGTTTCCCAGGCTGTATAACCACTCTGACAGATCCAAAGTATCATAAAAGTGAGATTCAGCTTCTCAGTTGCTAAGTGAAAGGAAAGGGAAGCATTGGAAACTGGGGGTTGCTTCACTTTGCTCTACCTAACACCTCATGCAAAAGACAAAACTGTAACTACTTAATTGAAGGTATTTTAAGTTTCTCACAAGATAAAACCCAAAGGCTGTGTGGGGAAAAAAACCAGGATTTTTTGGTTTTCATTGTCTAACCTTGTAATTAAAGCAATTTTTATCGGGTGATTAAGGTTTCAAGTGAGATGTGATCTTCCCTTTCCCCTCAGCTCAGAGACAGGGCTAACAATTTTATTCAGTGCTGTTTCTGTGGTTTGCCTTGCAAGAAATCAATGCTCCTCTCCTGAGGCTGGAGCAGATGGGAAGTGTTACAATGCAGTGTAGTACACATGGTAATATCATTTATATTTTCAGATATGCTGGACAAAGTCAGCTCCAGTGTAACTCCATGGCCATAGTGAATTTACATCAGAGATGAGTAAAGCAGCAGGGGGTCAAATTCTACACTAACAGAGCTCCCTGAACAATTGTATTGATTTCCCTGTAATTTCAGAGGTTGGGATTAAATGAAGAGTTTGATTCTTGTATTTCATATTCTAGGGATGGATTAAAGAATCCTGGCATATTGTCCAAAAAAAAAAAAAAAAAAAAAAGAATCATAACTTTGGGCTGCCAAGAAATTAAATGTATTTGTAATCCAGAAGGTTGTGGGGGGCTGTGGTGAGATTTAGAATGCACAGAGCACCACTAACCTAGTTTCATCTGCAGAACAGCTTGTATTCATTCACTCCTTACTCCAGTTTGCACTAATTCACCCCACATCTCTTTTGGACAGTTAGTTGGATACAGATGGCAGTATGTGAAATCCTTAATCTGTCTCATCGAGGATATTAAATGGGTGTTTGTACACCCAATACAAGGTTCTTATTGTCAGCTTCCTAAGGCTACTCAAGTGAGCATTGTGAGGCTTTTCCCAGGGTACCAAAGACAACTTTTCTAGGGCCACTTTTAACTATCAAGTTATATACCCACTTTTGAAGCATGAAGACCTAAGAATCTTCCCAACCAATTCCCTCATCGAGGGAGAATCCACACGTTTGGTGAGGTCAGGAGCCTGCAAGCACAAAGATGACTTTTTCTGAAGATCAGAGGTCAGGAGCATTGCTACTGAAGTGGCTGCCTGGAGCCTGGCACACATTTAGCTCTCCCTGCTCTGGGCAGCTGGCACAGAGGGAGGATAAAAAGCACAGTGAAGCAGAGGAGGGCTAAAGCATCTTCAGCCAGATCCAACACTTTATCTGCTGGAGTCCTTAAAAGGTATCAGTGGAAGAGGCTGAGCCAGAGAACACCTGATAAATGAAGCTTTTTTTATTTTTTTTCACTGAAAGAAGTTTACAAAGTTCTTTCTTTCTTCAGCTTCTCTAACAGGGAAAGAAGCAATTGGACTTGAAAACATCTTTTCTTTTTCTCTTCTTTTCTTTTCTTTTCCATGCTTTCTTCCCCTCCTCTCCTCCTCCCTGCTCCTCTCTCAGTCCCCCCTTCCCCCTCCCTCATATTGATGCTATTCTCTTCACACACAAAAAAGAGGGATCTACAAAGGGGACCACCCTGCCAATGACTAAGCCACCAACAGGCTTAGAAAATTGTGCAAAGAATCTTTGAAATGTCTGAGCATATTTCAATTACTCTTTTCAAAGATTTGCAATTCCCACTACACAGCCTATTGTTTGCTTTCACTAGGACCTTCTCTTAAACAGCTGGCACAGAATGACTACTGCTCTGTAGGGAAACAAGCAAATATCATACAGTAGGTTTAAAGCCAAACACAGAAAAAATGTCAATTTTTGTTTTAAAAGAGCCTCTCACGAACAGAGAAGTGTTTTCCAAGATAATATGAATTCTATTTTTGCTGCTTATAGCTGAAAGAGAGCATGGGGGATGTAGTTCATTCTCCTTTGATGCTCAGCATGGTTATTCCACTGAACATCAAAGGAACAATGACTGAACCTTCCCAAATTTTCTATTAGCTGTGTGGGGGTGAGCAATTGTTTCTCTTGTGTTTCTTTGAAAAAGGAGCTGTAGTGCTGCTCTTGCCTTTTTTCCTAAAAGAAAATGGAAAGAAGGAAGAGAGAGAAGCAGCAGCAGCACAAAGGGAAAGAACAGAGAGCTTTTTTGCAGAGGACAGCCTGCCAGTGCTCCAACTGGTCACTGGCTGTGACCTCTGGGGCATTTCAGTAGTAACTAATTATGTCCAGAAGTTTTCCAAGAATTGCCAGTGTTTCCAGACACAGATCATCCTTTCATATCTACTGCTACAGACGTGCATAGGGTGTCCCTGCTGTTCTGCTGCCCTTCACAGTGCTGGGGCTGGCAATAAAGGAGTGTCTGAAGCCACCATAGCAGCCCAGAGAAGATTTGCCCATGGAAGGAAATCTTTTGCTGTCTAGCAGGAGAGCAAAGGTGTCTGTGCCATCCTCCAGAGTGGGATGCCCAATGCCTGAAAGAGAAAACCAGCTGCAAGAAGGGATGGGTTTCCTAGGGTTGTGGATAGCTTTGTGTTGTGCCTGAGGCCATTCTGCTACAAGCTCAGCTGGAGTCTTAAATCTGCAAGTCACATCCTCCATTTCTTCAGAGGCATTTTGGTGCCCCTTTTGCTGTAAGAGAAAGCCTAGGCTTTCAAAACAACAAAACATATTCAACCTTAAAATCTTTCCATTATCATCACATTCTTCCTGCTCAATGCCCTGTGCAAGCTTTCTCCTCCCTGACAGACATTTCCTCACAGAGTACTTGTGTAAATCAAAGCAAGACAAAAATGTGCAGACATTGTTAAAGGAGGAACCGTTTTCAGTCTCCTTCTGATAGTTTGTGTTTAAATGAGGGGTTTGACGTAAATGAAGGAAAATGGAAGAAGCCTCTTAGCTAATATGAAAGGAATCTCTTCTGCTGTACTTTCACTAAACAAAGCCAGAAGTCCCAGAGCTGAAGTTTATCCAAACTAAAGCCAAAAAATGGTTGTTGTTGGAGGGGGTTATATCATGTTTTCCATTGTCATGTTGACATGAAACAGGCAGAGGCTTCAACTTCACAAACCCGGAGACAAGATTGGCTCTGAAGTGAAAATGCAGAAATAAAAGCAGTAGTTGGAAGTAGGTTAGGTTTTCTCAAAGCAACATTGAGAGAACTTTTCCTTTGAAATACAAGATGAGAAAAAAAAAGACTGCTTGAAAGTATAAATACAAACTATAATGTAAAAGATCTATTGCTTTATAGTCACCAACAGACTATGTTGGACTATCCTCCTTGCACCCTGCCAGCATTTAAGGTAGGATAAGAACACCTCTCTACCTCTGTTCTACTGACAGAAGAGACTTTCCTAGTCCCAAAATCTGTATTTTTTTACTGCCTGTGGAGGTGCATCAGTTTGTCAGCCACAGCAGCAACTTAAGGGTTAATCCTTGAAATTGTTATACAGCATTAAAGAGCTGTGAGATGGCCCCTGCACATAAATATGGGAACCTTAGTTCCCTGCAACACCAAGTGTCTGACTGTGCTAAATGGAGAAAGATCAGGGAATTCCTCGTAGATTTTTTCAGGAACAAAGCACCTCTTGTCAGGGACACCGTGGAGCAGACAAAAGGAGAGCTTCACAAACCCTGTGCATCAAAAGAGACAATGGAAGAAAGATCCCCAGAGGAGCAGCAGTTGAGCAGCAGGAACTAAAGCAGAGCATGGCTCCTGTATACAGTAGCAGCCTGGCCATGGGGAGCCAGGCAGTGAGTGGTGGTGCTGCATCACTCCCAGTGACATCTCCCTCAGCTGCACAGACCCAAACCCTCTTTTTCCAGGAGGAACCCACTGGATCCCTTTGGGCTGGAGTTGGGCAGCATGGTGAGATCCAGGGGCTTCATCATTCTTCTGCATCCATCCACATTCCCCTCAACAGCCTGACCTGGCAGTACAGGAGCCAAGTAACACTTCTGGCATCTCTCCTGGAGAAGGAATCACAGCTGTGCCCAGTTCTCCTTCTGCACAGGATATGTTATCATGGGTGTGTCAAAGGAGGTGTAGGCTGGTAAAATAGTTCTGCAGGTAAAATGATGACACTACATTTTTTGTTGCATTTTGGGTTGAAGGTTATTTATATCCAAAAAACAAAATCAGAACATCTCAAAACCACAGACATACAGGTGGCAGGTGCTGAGCTGTAAACCACATTAAAGTTGTGCAATTTACAATTTACCAGGCTACCACAAGGAGAATGACCTAACAGTTGTCATGTTAAATCAGAAAAGATTTTATTATACCCTTTCCAGGTCTCAGTTTTATATTTTGGGTCATTGCCAATAATAAACTGAATTTTGCTCCATCACATCAAGTATCTACAATGATACAGGAATATAATCCAGTTACTTTGAGGCAAAAAAACCCCTGTTTAACAACATATCTTTACCATTGCCAAGAGTTTTCCTTGTATTAGCTGAGATCTTTTGCCTGATTTCTTAAAAAAAGCAGGACTAAAACCAGGACTAATCTGCAGTATTAATGGACTTTGCATTCATTTCAACATCTTTGGGTCTTGACCATTACTTCAAACCAACAAATTAAAACTTGCAGCTGTGGCTTGTGCTGTTCTCCAAATTACTACCCTAAAACCATAACATCAAGAGCAATCCAGTTCTCATGCTGCCTGCTTGCCTGGGAAAGCAAGCTTTGTTATTGTTTCCTCCTACTGGTTAGCTGAACCTTTCAACTCTGAAGAAATCCCAGAAATCACAGAATGTCAGGGGTTGGAAGGGACCTCGAGAGATCACCAAGTCCAACCCCCCTGCCAGGGCAGGACCACCCAGTGTGGGTCACACAGGAACACATCCAGGTGGGATTTGGATGTCTCCAGAGAAGGAGACTCCACAACCTCCCTGGGCAGCCTGTGCCAGTGTTTTGTCACCCTCACAGTTAAAAAGTTTTTTCTTATATTTACCAGCTGTGGAAGGCTGGCATCAGCTAAGATTTTTCAAGTGACACCTGGTTGCATATTTCAGACCTCAAAACTTTGGCAGAAGCTGGGAAAGGAAACGGGATCTGCTTGTAATCTGCAGCACTAAGAAGGGAGCAAAGGTAATGGCTCTGAGGGAGGCATCAACAGTAAGATTCGTGCCAGAGGCAACACCCTTCTACCTCTGTCTCTTCCCCCTGTAATAAAGGAGTGGATAGTTCCAACTCCACCCCCTCGTTGAAAAAAAAAAAAAAAAATCAGTCTATGTAGATTTGGTCTGAAATCAAAAACAAATTTGGAAAATAATGAAAGGGATTTACAATGGTCTCCTTTTCCTAAGGTTAATGTCTTCCAGGGATGTGTGATCTAAAACGTGTTTATGAAATCTGTCGTATTTCCAAGAACATATATATAATATTTAGAGGGGGTGGATTCCCCAGGCTTTCATTTAGCATGATTTTTTCAGACTAGAAAGGAATGTTTCAGTTTTCCTAAGCCTAACCTTGTCTGCTGAGTGCTTGGTAAAAAACACTTAGGAAAAATGAGCAGCAGACTCCTGATCTTTCATACCCTCACACAGGTTACTCGTGATGGTGTAATTATTAGCTGGCTTTACCTTCAAAAATCTGGAGGGAGACTTCTCCATGTTATCAAAACCTTTGAGGACATATAGTTCTTACTGGCATTGGCATTACCCTTAAACTTGCTCATTTCTCAACAAAGAATACATATGTGCAATGTTGCTTGTGGATAAGTGCTAAAAAATGTTACTCTGGAAGTCTCACAAATACACAGCATCTGTGCAGTACCCATCTACTGCAAAACCTATTTAATCCTTTCCAGTTAATAACAGAAGAAAGCAAACTGGCTAAACCAAGCTACTTACAATTTTTCCTAAAATATCATCCTGCTTTTCTGGGGGCTACCTCCTGAACCCTACATCTCGTGGTAATATTTAATTTTAAAACTAATTTGTGACTGAAAGTAATATGAAAAGTCAATAAGTCTTCTTGGAGATATTTTAGGATTCAGTCATTACATCAGAAATTACCAGTTTCCTGACCAAACATCCAAGGTAATACTTACAAGGAAAATGCTAAATTACATTAGAACAAAAAATTACTTGGAATAACAACGAAGGGTTTCTGGCTCTGCTCTTACAATGCTTTTAAGGAAATAGGAGTTTTCCTGACGACCTCAGTGAAGTTCCTCAAAGAGTATGGGGTGTACATATGAGGAGTGACACACTTCAGGTGACTGAAACATCCCTTGCCTATCTCAGATGCAGCTGAGACAGCCCCAGATCCCTCTGAACCCCCTTTTGGCCCTGCTGTGAGAAGGGCTGTGCGAGGGCTTCCTTTTCAGTCAGTGGAAACTGCCAAATACCCTGAGTCTGCCCAGGTAAAATTTATGCTGTCTAGATTGACTCTACAAACTCAAGCTGAATGGTATGAATGTAGGCCCTAAGGCTAGCAAATGCCTGAACAAATCATGCTGGCAGGGTACAGGATGGATTTCTCCCTGAAGGAAGAAGCATTCCAAGTTCTTGCACTTTTTGGCAATTTTAATACACAGGATGTAAAGGTGCCTTCAAAGAGCAGAAGTGAATATACATTGCTGGAATCTGACACATCTGTCCCACCTGAAGCAGCAGCTTCATGTCATGTCAGCCACCAGGAGGCATTTTTATCTTAAACATGGGCAGGGCTTGCAAATACCTTGACTACACCTTGACACACATCAGAAAACCTGAACCGTGCCAAGGGCATTTTATTTGCTGGCTTAAAACATCCTGGAGGGTTACCAACACATTCAGCTTTGTTTGTGGAAGTCACAGAAAATTCTTTGTTCCATAATATCCATATCCTGAGCTTCTGAAGAGGTTCAACCTGAGGATGCACTCAAATCTCTGTTCTTAGCTATTGTAGCAAGACAAAGAAACACATAGCCCAGAGGTACATCTGACTATTCTAAACTTAGTGTATATCAAGCAGTTTCCTTAATATCTTGCCAAGTCTTGTCTCCTGGCAGGCTTCCCCAAGGAAAATTTTATATTGACTTACACTTGATACTAACCATATAAACATTTTTCTTGACAAGAGAGAGCATTTTAGCATGTCTGGAAATTCTCTTTTGAACTGTGGAAAATTCCCAGTCCTTTGCTGGCCTGCACATGAGCAAGCAATGCTAATCATCGACCCCTTCAATTATTATTTTCTGTGAGAAAAGCATATTCAAATGTGTGGAAAGGAACATTCCAAAGAGAGGAGAAAATTCAACATTTTAAGGGATAACCAGTGTTTTATCAGGCTCTCTGTGTAACCTCATCCCTGCAAGTAGTATGGATGTTAGCCCAGTAAGGAAATGTTACTATGCTGTGACACAGGAATGTGGCAGAGAAACAAGAATACTCCTTCACACTTTGTCTGTACCTTGTTCTTCAAGAAATTTGCTATTTCTTCAGTATAATATATGTTGCATCCCAGAAATGTCCAGGGATACAACAAGAGACATGGTGCTCAGGGAGGATTTATTTATTGGAAGAAATAAATTGATCTTCCTTCTTTTTATATTGGATGGTGTGTTTGTCCTTATCCCCCTGAAATTTTATACATATATAAACCAACATAATGCATATTAAATATATGCAATAAATTTATTATTTTCTGCTGTAAGTGGAGAAAACTGACAGCATATATTTTCTCAAATTTATAATGTTTTTTCATTAAGGATTAATGAACAGTTTATATATTGGAAAAGCAGAAACAGAAAAGCATGGGTTCAGAGTATATTAAGATATTCTCTCAAAATAATTTTATATGACTTTTTTTGATGTTTTTAGGGGGTTTTTTTTGGCTTTTGGGAGGTTTTTTGTGGGGTTTTTTTGTTGTTTTTTTTTTAAGATTCTTTTACAAGATGTAGTCTGTGCCTGTGCTGGCATTTGGGCAGGCTGCTGCTCCAGATGCTGTTACCTGATTAGCTCATGCATGGAGCCCCCTGAGCTCCAGCTGCTTTGCTGCCAGGAGCCTGCTGGGGGACTCACAGCCACCCCCACAGCAGAGGTGCCTTTCCCAGGTAGGCAGAGAGAGAGAGATTTGCCCTGAAATAGCTAAAATAATTGTTTTCCTGATTGCTATCATACAGACTAGGGTAGGGTGTGGTTTTAAAGGTATTTGGCTTTTCTTTACTGCACTACAGTTTGTTTGGCTGCTGCTTATCAAGTTATTAGTGAAGTTATTCGTTGCCTGGATGCAGGAATAATTACATAGCAGATCTTTTATATCTAGGAGAAAGAAAAAATGTTTAATCTTAAGGAAGGTCTGGTTTGCAATGCCTGGCAAGCAAGAACAGAGAACATCCAAAAAAGGTCATCTGTAGTGGTGGAATGTCATCTGTTTAAGTTAAATACTCATACCACACTTATCTTCACTCTAAGTTGAATTATTGTATACAAAGTTTTTTTTTTTTTCCCATCTAAATTCCATGTTCATTTGGTTTTTGGTGTTCCTGCTCTCTGCAAACATGCACACACATACTGCATGGACTCTCAGATACCATCAGCTGCTAATCAGTCCTGTGAGGGACTGAAAGAGCCTGCAGATGCAAAATTCAGACTATTCAGCTGAGGGAATTAATTTCCCCCGTCTGCTTTATGTCCAAGTAAAAATCCTGTAAGCTCACATATTTCCATATATCGCTCTTAAAAACTGCTTCATCAAAACTGGTTAGAATTTTAAGACTCTTTTCTTTTCCCCAAGCAGATTTTTTAAACAGACCCCCATGCTGCTAGTGGAAAACACACAAGTACAAAGGACTCCGAATGAAAAAGCTGGAATTAAAGACTTATTGCTTGTGACAAATAACTTCCAGGCAGCAGAGAGGTAGCAGTTAAAATGTTATTCCAAGAGTTAAAAGAAATCGTTTAAAAACTCTCTGGTGTCTGTAACAGAAAAACAAGTAAGAACAAGAACAAATGCATCTAAGGCAGTCAGCTCTGTACAGTCCTTTCAACCACAGAAAAAGCAAAGCAAAGAGAAACTTTTGGGATGGAAATGCAAACTCCTGCAGCTTTCGACTTCAGCATGAACTCTCTGACTCTGCTGAATTAGTGAAGGAAGAGTGTTCTGGTGAGATTTGTGAATATACATTTCTGACAAGCTATGGTGAAAATAAAAATAAAATAAAACCATCAAATCATAAGAAGCTTGAATTACTCACCGTCTTGTTGTGCCAAAATAACTGATGGTTGAAACACGGCAAGAATGAGCAAAGTTACTTTTTGCACAAAGCTCATCATGTCTAAATATTAGACATGAGACTCTCTGTGCAAAAATAAAAATGGGGGGGGAAGAAAAATCTATTCAAAATAGCAACATCGGTTGTTCCCTGCCCTTCCAGCACCGGGCCATGTACAGAACTCAGCCACAAGCATTCCCCAGCTTTGGCCTTAAATAGGAAAAAAATTGGCTTACTTTACTTTTCCACCCCCTTTACTGAAACATGAGAAGAAGACCCATCCCCTAACAGTAAATGAATGATTAATATTTCTCTTGGCTTTACAGAAGAATAAAGTCAACTAAACAAGATACACAGCACATCTGGAACTTTTGTCTGCCTACAAAATGCACACTGAGACAGCACACGACTGCTTAGTGTGTGCTGTATGTGAGAGAAATCCATGTAAAAAAAGAGGTTCTGCAGTAAAGCCTCTATGGGAAAGCATTTTTAAAATGTTCATTAGGACTCAAAGGGTAGAGCCCAAAAAGGGTTTTTAATTCTTAGTGCTCCCTAGAAAAGATGAAAGACAATTACCTGATCTGGCCACACAAGGTGAAAAAATCCCAGAAGTGGAGGAGAAGACCTGGGAATTTCTGTGGAGAAGCCATCAGAGTAAATGAGAGGGGGGCCTGAAAATCACAACTTTTCTGCTGTTCCTGTGCTTTTTTACACATCTCTGGCTCACACCATGATTTTCTGGGACCTGGGGAGAAAGCAAACATAAAAAAAAAATTACGACAAAGACAAAATCCCAGATTAGGAGCACCAATCTTCCAACCTAAAACTTTTCAAATAATTCAGTTTGATGCTGTCATACAATATTTACAGAATAAGTACCACCTTTTTTTTTTTTTTTTTTTTTACTGTTTGCTCCTCAAACAAGGAGGTGTAGGGACAAAAAAAACCAAACCAAACCAAAAACCAAACAAAAACCACCAAGCAAACAAAACAAAAAACCAAACCAAAAAGCCACCAAATGAAAAACCAAAAAGAAACAGAAATTTTGAGATTACTAATCCCTTTTAAGACTACTTCTTTCTATATTCTATACAAAACTTTACTGAAAATAGAATCAGAACACACAAACTGATTTTCCAAATAAGATGGCTTAAGCAGATTTTGTTATGAGTGCAGGTTTGCTGGTTATGTAGATTTACCTGGAGGTTTGGGAGATGCCAAAGTGAGGGCAGAAAGCTGTCACAGTGCACATCTCTGCTAAAATAATGACCAAACTAATTGCTACTCTCAGTTGATGAATTTAAACCAGGTCATTAACTGCAGGAATGCTGATCCATTTGTTCTTAGGGGTTTCTGAGATCACAGTGACAGAGGGAACCATCTCTCCTAACAGTAATTCAATAATGTCAGGAACAGACATCCCCCAAAAAGGTCTAATATTCCTCTAAGTATAACAAAATAAGAACATTTTGAGATTAATCTGACAGGTACTGCCAGCATGAAGAGATCTTAAATAATCGGATTCCACTTCCACTCTGAGGGTCTCTTCTATGTTTTATACACTCACAAGGTGGGAATGGACTGATACATTTCAAAAGAATTACTCACCACTTTTTTGGGCATTAATTAAGTAGCCTTCAATTTTTCCATGTCATTTCTGTTGAGATAACAGAACTATCTCATGGAGCTTGGAGTTTTCATAGCCAGTAACGTTTTACTTAACAGGTGATGTTATTTGGTTTGTAAACTTCAAGTAGCTCCAGTCAACAAACAGATAACTCCTTCCTGTTGAGCTGTCCTAGAATATAAACCAAAATACTTCAAAGTATTATGGACAGCCCTGTAGGGTTTTTTGTTTTTTTTTTTACTTTTGACATTATACTCTGGACATAAATTAGAGCCACACCACCAGATAATACCTGGACTGATTCGTTTGGCTCTCTTTGACAGAAATGTACAAACAGACCAAACACTGGATCCAGAACATTCTCAGCTATGGAATGAGAATTAAACTAAATGAATTCTAAATTGCATGCAGATCAGTTTATTATTGCCACTCTGTTTTCTGTATTAATGCCTGCTTGCTCCTGACAGTAACAGTTTGATTTACACAAAACTTAATGAATTTTACATAGTAAGTGTACATGCTTTAATAGCCAAACAACAAAAGAAGAAATTTGGTCACAGTCTTTGACTTAAATCCAATTTCATATTGAATTCTACATTTTTTTTTCACCACTTTGATCATAATAAACATTTCTCTGTATTTCTTAAGTTTATCCTTAATATAAAAAAGGAAAAAACACCCTTCAAAAAAAGAGAATGCCTTCACTAATGCTTCCTTCCAATTTTTGCAGATTGTTTGAGTAATATTTACATTCTAAGAACAATTCTGGATTATTCACCTTGTCTCTAGCTAGTTCATGAACCCAGGTGTACCCATAACACTTATATTTCCCACAGGCATTGGGATATCAATCTGTGTTTAAATTTGTACAGAAATGAATCCTAAGGTTTCTGTATAGAAGCACAACCAATGTCAACTAATTATTACATCCTTTAAAAGCCCCAAATAATTTGTGAAGCTTATCTCCCTTGGATTCTGCAGTATATTTTGTTCAGCAAATAGCAGATGGCATTGCTCTGCTACACTGGAATTTCTCATTAGAGCTACCTTCACATAGCTGTGGTTGTAGAATTGTTTTTAAAATTTTAGTGTCAAACCATGAGGCAGTTGCAATTTACCATCATGAGTTTTGACAGGGCCTTCACCATTTGTCTTCTTTTAATTACCTGCCCTCAACCAGGCACAACTTTCCTTGAGCATCTCTGGACACTTTTTGATCAAAGGTTTGGGTTTCACACCTTCTGCATAGAAACAGACCCCCTGGAAACCCAGTTGTCTGATTCCCAAGTTTCCCAGGCAGTTTAAGGGTTTTTAGTAAGTAGCTCTTGGTTAACACTCACATTCCCAGGGATGTAATATCTCAGTATCTGGACTAAACTGGGAAAAGGCACTCAGAATCAGAGCATTCTTGCATGGGGGACATAGAATAATTACTTGTAGAAATTATTGAACATTTTTTTTTTACTGCAGATACCATGAAAAATGTTTGCAGAACAAAACTACTGACCAACTCCTGTCTTGGATGGTGGGAGTATCCATGCTGCTCCTGCAATTTGGGATTCCCTCTGCATGTAGGACTGACATCTGGACTTGATGGTCTTGAAGGTCTTTTCCAGCCTTGATGATTCTGCAATTCCCTGTTGGAGTCCTGTGGTCAGTGACATTCTGCCCCAGAAAGACAGCTGAGAGGCAAACTTTTCCATATTTACCAGGTGACTTCAGGGCCTCCTCCCCAGAAGTTCAGTTCTTAAGCAAATCATCGAAGTGTTATTTAAAAAGGTCCTAAAGTTCTGATCTGTAGAACTGCCTGACAGCAAACATGTGTTTCAAGAGAGCTTAATCTGGACAGAGAATCTTCAGGTTTTGTCAGTGTAATTACCTCTTTATTGAGAAGAAGATATTGACTTTTTTATTCTTTGTCTATCTTGATGATAGTAAAGACTTTCAGAATTTAAAAAGCAGTATATAGTTGCACAGAAATAAAACTGCAAACAGGGCACACAGTTACTAGAAGAAAAAAAAAAAAGGTGTGGGGGGAGGCTGCATTTAACTTTGGTTTTGCCCAAATTATACTTAGTGAACAAACATACACTGCTATGATGCATCTATGACATTTTTTTCTCTTCAAGTCCATGTTTTAAAAGTATTTGACCTACAAGAAAAGCTGAATATAGAGCCACCAAACAAAAATAAAACAACCCAGGCTCTTCCTTAACCATTCCTGCTTAGGAGCTTGAAGTCATGCAAATTATGACTGAGGTTTGAATGGACAATTAGAGGAACTAATGTTGCCAAGTTCATTCTTGTCCCATTTTCCCATATTCACTGAAATTATTTCCTCAGACCCTTGGAAATCAGCTTTTGAGACACAGCCTCTTGCCCATAACATGCTCTGTTTTCAGCTTCGCAGAGTATCACTGCTTTTCACCAAGGAAAATTTTCTTTTTTGCAAAAATCCTGGGCAGATTCAAGAAAATCCTTCATCTGAGTCATGTTGGGAACTAACTGTGTTACAGCACAGCTGTGAAGGCTCTAAAGGCAGAGCCAACATGATGACTGCACAGGGGTGAAGCAGACAGCACCCACAGCCTTTTCTCTTCACAGCAGGAGGGACAGAAGCCAAATTGCTGTCATGACCTTTGGGTGGACTGAATGCTGGGGAACTCAGAAAGGAGGGCCAGGGCGTGGGGTTTCTGCCCTGGACAAGCACCTACTCTTGTGGCCAAGGATGGAATCTGTTCATTTACAACACTGGCCCAAGGCCTTTGTGAGGATGCTCCTCCTTTTCAGCTCCTTTTGCAAATTAACCTTTCTTCTTGACTCTAATTCAGATTTCCACTGTACAACTGAAAAAACCTCCAAACAAACAGTTCTTCTCTTTTAAGAGATATATTGCAGTTTCTATCCACCTAAGGAAATATTTAATGAAACAGCTACAAGAGTTTGTGTCAGGAGAGTGTCTTGCAAAAACTTTTGTGCTCTACAACTTGAGCTTGTTGGATATAAATTAAAATTGCAGAGAATAAACTTGGTTGTAAATTTGTGTCTACCTTTAGTTTTGCACAGTACAGAAAAATCATTTTGCTAAATCTCTAAGTAACAAAACCTTGTTAAACCATCAGAAGAGCACTCTGAGAAGGAAGTATCATATAAGGTAGGTTCTCATATAAGGTAGGTTCTCTTATTATATAAGATATATACCTTATTATATAAGGTAGGTTCAAGTGTGCTGTACTTCAGCTGTTGGTTCATGCAGTTCCTCAGCATGGAAAGGTACCAGGTCTTAGAGACTTCAGTGTTAGCAATCCAGCAGAGTTTTTGAACACTTTTGCTTTTTTTTTTTTTTTTAAATAAAAAAACCAACAACTGTAAGATACAGCCAACAGTTTTTTTTCTTATTGTTCCACATTTTTCTCTTCGCTGATTTATTGTTTTTCTAATGAGGGAGTAAAGATTCTTGTTTTAATTTACTAAAGAATAACAAAAGGCCATCCTTACTTGTGTGATTCATCCTTTAGAAAAAACAGAAAGCAAAAGAAGAGGATTAAATGTTTTAACTCTTGATCTTTTTGGTGTTAACATGATTGGAAACAAAAGGAATTATCAAGGCAAACCAAATTTTTGAAGGAAAAGCCAGTCTAAATGAAGTCACTGGAGATGTGCAAGTAGGTCAGAGAATGTGGCAGTATGAGAATCTTCCACGAAAAATGAAATCCCAGCCTGAAAAAGAAATAAAATAGCAGTGTTCAGTAGTGTCAGCCCATTTTTCACTGGCTGATGGTGTGAGGCAGGTGTGACGTTCTCTTCTGGACTGTGAGTGCTCCATGTGTCCCAAAAAGTCCACTGATTTCCTAGAATGGAGAAACATCATCCAGCTGCTTTTCTGGCAGGAGGGGATGTGTACCACGTTGGGGCCAGCCCTGCTGGTGGGTGGGTGGCCTGAGAGGCTGCCTGCAGGGATTCTCTTGACACAGATTTTGTGGGATTTCTTCTAATCTGTGACCTCGTCACACTCTTTTCTCTCAAGTACATTGTCCTAGAGCCCATCTTACATCTGGCACTGAGAAGTGAGAGCACTCACAGATTTCTCTGTCCAGCAACCCAGGACTTCTGTTTAGATGTTTGGGTTCATCTGGTCTGCTTTTCAAAGGTAGCTTCTAAAGTACCTTTCCTTTCAAGATGAATCCTGTCCAAAGAACATTAAATTGCCACCTGGTATTTCAGAGCCTCAAAGTCTGTGCTAATAACATCAGGTATAACAGCAGATAAAGAAGACATTAAAAAATATATATATAATAAATAGTTATGTTGTTACACTACTGATCCAAACTCATTTTATACCTAAACCTTCTTGAAGGTCTTGTTCAAACATACCAACTGTACATCACTGAGAACAGGATGTGATAGGTAAGTCTGGGAAAAGTTTAAATAAGTTAAAAAAGTCTAAAAGTTAAAAAAGTTTAAAAGTTAGAAGTTTTTAAAGTCTGGGAAAGTTTTGTTAGATAATCTGATTAATAAGATACCATGTGATCACCCCAAAGTAGCAACAACAAACATGGTGGACTCTGTTGATCCAGTTAAATAGTTAGGAAGAATGATTCAGAAAACAGAATAAAGATATCACAGAATCATTCTTTTTCAGGCCTGCAAACTCTGTACCATGGAGAGTGGTAATAATAAAATTATTTTCTATTTTTATTTGAGTCGCTTATGCTAATGAAATGGATGTTCTGTGAATCAAAAAATTATTATGCCTCAATTTAAGATCCATTTACTCTTTGTTTCCTAAAGGCAAGAGATGTTTTCCAGCTCCTAACAATTGCTTCTCTTGGAAAAGTGGAAATAAATATGAGAAATTTTTTTTTCTTGTAATAATGTGGCAACTTTTTAACAAATGCATTCTTCTCAGAGGATCATTTTCTACACCAATGGAAAATTCAGAAAAGTGTCCACTCCAATTAATTAAATCCATATTTGTTTAAATGGTATTAAACAACTGTTTTGTCAAATGGCAAACTGGTGAATAGCCTGGTATGAATGAATACACTGAATAACAATGCTACAATACTACTATTAGTGACTACAGAAGAACCTTAAAGTCTTGATTTTGAGAGAAAAAAATTAAGAGTATGCCTTTAAATGAAAATACATGTAACCCCACCTGCCTAGCCCCAGATGAACTCTTCAAATTCCACCAAACTCTTGCAGGTATCAGTCAAGCTCCAGGCCCCACGCTGTCAAAGAAACCTTGCATGCAGAAAATCAAAAGCAGCAGCAGTGGAAAGAATCTCTCAGTGCCTGCCACAATATCTGATTAGCATTTATTTTAAGATTAGAGATCTGGTCTGGGTCATTCTTTCCTGATGGAAGAAGTGCCTTGTTTACAGCTGGTTAATAAGTGATGGTGTTCAGCCAACTCAGTAGATACTGTAGGGGAGAAGAGGGTTTTGAATGCAGAGATCCCCCCAGTGTAAACTGAGGTGTGTTCAAATCCCCCCTCTCCTGGGAACTCTGTATTTCACTGGCATGGAAAGAGTGCCAGTCCCCAGCCACCCACCCTGCATCCCCCCTCTGGCTTCTGCTTGTTCCCAGGCCCAGCTGTTGGGAATTTAGGAGAGGAGTGGACACATCCACAGGACTGAAAATCTGACCTGATGTTATGGAAATATTGGGTCCTTTGCACAAGAGAGAATTAAGCCTGTTTCCATTCCCAGAGCTTCTGGTGCTGTTTTTGATTTAGGAATTGCACTTCCTAATTTATAAAGGTCAGGAGGTCAATGTTGTTGTTGGACTATCTTTCCCATAAGCTGCCTTACTGTGCCTCTTTATGTTTTGCCATTGTGAACAAAATCACTGCCTGCTGTTATTTTTCAGCTCCCAAGGTATCACCTCAGAAATCAGAGGAAAGATCTTCCTTTGGCAGAGCAATGAAATTTCAAAATTACTACTGGCTTTACATATACCTCCTCCAAGAACTTTATGAAGTGTCACCTTCGTGTTAAGCAAATGGGAAACTGCAACATGAAGAGAGAATGTTCTCTAAAAATACAAAATAAAGCTATGAGCAGAAAGCTAGTTCTGATCCAGTGACATATTTGATGAGTTATAATTAATAAAGTTTAGCACATACTTTGAATTAGGTCCTCAGCAGACAAATGATACCATTACCTTCTGAAACATAACATTGCCATCAAACTCTTGGTACCTTTGGAACTAGAGTTGTGACACCTATGAATGAAACAGCAAATCCTTTTGAAGCTTCATATTGCTGGTTTATTAGTCTTCTACCAATGTCCAGATCACTGGATACAGACCCTCTACACTTCTGAGGAAAAAACAAAGCAAAACAAAACATGTTTTAAATAGAGGCACAGTGTAGAACAACTTTCTGAGGATGAATTTAATTCACATAATGGTTAACAACTCTTAAAAGTTGCATGAGTACAATCAACAGAGAGCTGTACTTTTGTTTGTGTCCTGAGCTAAATCAGGCATTGCAACACAAAAGCTATCAACAAAATAGCAGATTTCACTAACTGGCACAGAAAAGTTCAACAGAAATGGCAATGAATTTTTTGCCCTATGCCTGCATTTCTCAGGAAGCAGAGCTCCTGCCATTTTCATGATTCAAGGCCACTGCCTTAGGGAAACAACAAACAAACAAAAAGATTTTGCCTGATGCTTTCCATCAGTGGCTGCTCTCTTGCTTTTCAGCCTGGGCTGATCTCAAGGCAAAGAAGCTTTATAGTAGCCTTTTGCAGGTGCCAGCATGCACATTTGCCTGGGTGTGACATGGATTTTGGAGAACATCATGACATAAAACAAGCACCTTTAGGTTATTAATCATGGGTGGAAAAAAAAAAAAAAAAAAAAAAAAAAGTGACAAGCATGTTTACTTGCTCCACCTGGCAAAAACAGAAGAAAAGAGAGATTGTCTTTTAAACAGCCATGCAGCTGTCTCTTACACACCCTTCACATGCACAGAGACAAGGGGTAAGGTGCCTGGCTCTGGGACCTGGGGGCTAGAAAGACCCACTGAGGCCTGCTGCATGGGTGCTGGACCTTGGAACCTTAGCTGAAAATGAAGCAGCAAAATAACCACACATTGCAACAGGTTGTGACGTGTTACTGCACTCCTGTGAGAACAGGAGTTTTATTTTATGGTCACCTTCTGTTGCAAAATGGTGGAAAGTGTGTGTGTTATGCCACTGCTGCATAGAAAGATCACTGAAAGGTTTATGAACTTCTACTGCTATAGGTCTTGACTATTCTCCAAGTTAGATCTGCATCTGCTTTCTCCCAAGCAAATACCCCCTCCCTGCTACACCAGAGTCCTGGCTGGTGCTGACACAACTTTGTGCTTGACACAACTAACTGCAAAGGCACAAACCATCAAGATAAGCCAAGAAAGTGAAAGCTGCATGAGATGTTTGGTAAGAATTTATAACAGCTACACTGCATAACCTAAAAATTGAAGGGTTGAGATGTTAACATAAATTTTTGAATGTCATTACATCCCACTTAAAATAAATCTCACAAAATACAGTAAAGCCTGAGAGTACCTACCCTTGAGTGCAGATGAAATTGTGATAGGAACAAAGCACTAGTTACAGCATTATTTTTATCTGTTCTGAGGCATCTACCCAGACCCCAAAGAATTTGACATCCAGCCATATAAAGTGGTGGATGATTGGAACATGACTCTGCAAAGTGTCAGAGGATATTGGGGAAAATTTCTTTACCCAAAGGGTTGTCAGGCCCTGGCTGCTCAAGGGTGGAGGGATTTCAAAAGTTGTGTAGATGTGGTGCTGAGGGAGAACTAGGTCAATGATTGGACTTGATGATGTGAAAGGTTTTTTGCACCCAAGATGATTCTATCATACTTGCCATTAGCTCATGATAAAGAACAGTATGAACAAGCTTAGCTATGCCCTTCAGTACAAGGTGCATGTATGCCAAGAGCAAATCTATGGCACCATCATTTTAGCAGTCAGAAGATTTCCAAATTTTAGCTCAAAGCAGCTTTCTAATAAAGACAAGAAGAATCATAGAATCATAGAACTGGCTGGGTTGGAAGGGACCTCAGAGCTCATCAAGTCCAACCCTTGATCCACTCCCGCTGCAGTTCCCAGCCCATGGCACTGAGTGCCACATCCAGGCTCTTTTGAAATATCTCCAGGGATGGAGAATCCACCCCTTCCCTGGGCAGCCCATTCCAATGGCTGATCACCCTCTCCAGAAAGAAATTCTTTCTCATGTCCAACCTAAACCTCCCCTGGCACAACTTGAGACCTCTTGTGCCCTCTTGTCTTGCTGAGAGTTGCCTGGGAAAAGAGCCCAACCCCCCCCTGGCTCCAACCTCCTTTCAGGGAGTTGGAGAGAGTGATGAGGTCTCCCCTGAGCCTCCTCTTCTCCAGCCTCAACACCCCCAGCTCCCTCAGCCCTTCCTCACAGGACTTGTGCTGGATCCCTTCCCAGCCTCCTTGCTCTTCTCTGGACCTGCTCCAGCACCTCAATCTCCTTCCTGAGCTGAGGGGCCCAGAACTGGACACAGGACTCAAGCTGTGGCCTCCCCAGGGCTGAGCACAGGGGCAGAATCCCTTCCCTGGACCTGCTGGCCACGCTGTTCCTGAGCCAGCCCAGGATGCCATTGGCCTTCTTGGCCACCTGGGCACACTGAAATAGCATTCAAAATTTTAACACTGGACTTAGATTGTATTAGTTTTTGTTAAACTGTGAATAAAATGTCATGTGAGTGAAAAAAACAATATACATTTAAATCAAAGATCTGTAGGCAAGCAGGGGAAGAAGGAGGAGAGGGTCTTTTAATTATTTTAAAAGCTTTCCAGTGTTAGAATGAGGTGTCTCTGCAGAGCTTTTTAAAACTATTCAAACTCTGTTTTCAAATCAGTGACAGGAAATTTCACCTTAACAGTATCTTTGGAAAGCTGCAAAGCTGTCAGCAGTAAAACTTTCATATTCGTGAGATGTTTCTAATGTGATACTTGTAAAAGTACACAAGTAGTGTGGATTGTAATTTCTGCTAGGCAAACAGTAAAAAATTATTCAAACCATGAGAATCCAAACAATTTGACCTTGAATAACTTCTAACGTGATCAATATAACAATGTGGACAAGTATTCTTCTGGACCTAATGCATTAGTTATTTTTGAGTACAAGGAAGCCAGTTTTAATCTATTTTTTGCAGAGTTAAGAACTCCTCCAAAAGGAAAGGCAGAGAGAAGTCCTTCTCAGAAACACTTCATCTGGTTCTTTCTGGAACTGGTGTTGAGGACTGATATTCTGAAAAGTTTCAAGCTGAAAGGAAATTTTGAAGATTCCTTTCAGAATCAATCAGAAGTCCAAAAAGAAAAGATGCTCATTATGCAACTGTTGCAGTAGATAGGAATTATCTTTATGGACACACCAAGATGTCTTTAATTAACTGATCAGTGGAAATAAATCATAAATAAGCAAGAATCTTGCTCTATTTCTTTTTCTGTGGAAGAGACAGGCAAAAATGGCAGATGAAAGAAATTGTATTCTTTCATTTTAGAGTTATTCCTACCACTTTAGGAGCCACTGTTAGAAATTGTGTCAGATGTAGAAGAAAATGAGAACAGAGTGTGTTCTGCAATTTTTAAGTGCAGTGTATTCTTTTCAGTAAGCTGAGTAACACATAAACCAGACCCCTGAATATATCAAACACAATATAAACATCACAAACTTATTGTGTCAGTACAAAGAGACTTACCACATTCCTCACTTTTGACTTCCCAAAAGCCACATGTAAGTATCTGGGCTGGCTTAATCTCCTTGGGAATCCAGGTTGAAATGAATCCAAAGGGTTTCTTGCTAGGCACAAAAAAAAAAAAATAAATTAAAAAAATGACTGTCAATTTGTCTCAAGAGAGCATTTACTAAGCAGTAGAAATAAGACCCCTACACATATTGTATTATTTCTAAGAGTAGGAGTCTGTGGCCACCTCTAAAAGGTGCTGGATGGATGTACCTGCCATTTTCACTCACTGCAGTTTGTTTTTTGGAGCTTCCAAACTGGTTCTCACCCTAATTATACATTGTTTGATTAACAAAGACCACCACTAAGGTCTGGAGTCAAGCTGGACAAAAGGAAAAACTCCAACAATCAGGTTTAGGATGAGCTATTCAGACCTAGCTGAGAGCCTTCTGCTCTCCTAACCCCTCAGGCCCTGTCCCCATGGAGCTACAAAGCAATCCCAGAGCCAGCCAGCAAGGCTCAATCCAGACACTTTGCATCAACAAGTCACTACTTGGCTGACCCTCCAGTCTCTCAGCTATCTTGAGGGAATCAACAGCTAGAAGATGCTCTTCCTATAATCATCATTTTAGAGTTTCACAGTCATTACAATAATGAGTATTATTTTTAACCCCTCAACACAATAGAAAATTAAGAACATCTAAATCAGAGCTTCCTTGGGTGCTGCTATTTCACTGCAAGTACTTCTGTAGCATGAACAGAAAAGTTTGCCCAGAGAGCTTAGAGTGTTTATTTTTTGCCTTTTGCTTTTACAATTAAGTTAAATTCAAACCAGCTAATCAAGTTTCCTGGGTTTTGTTTATTTCTTTGTTTGCTTTTCTTCTTTTTCATAGCATTAAAACACTTCAAGAGTATCCTGTGGTTTTTTTCCCATAAGTATTGTAAAATGGTCCTCTCACGTGTAAAATAAGTAATGTAAAATGCTCCCATTGCATGTGGTATAGTCACACTTAATAGAAATGTTTAGAATATTTTCACTAGCAGGCTTGACCTTCAGACAGCTGAGTTGCCATGAAAACTACAATCCCAGACCAGGCTAGGAGAGAGGAGAAATGGAGAAGGATGGGACGGGATGAACAAGGAGGGGAGGGGATATAACAACAACAATAAATCTTTTCTTAATAAAAATATCACAGACATGAGGTGTCTTTCTTTGATTCCATTGATTTTTATAATGATAAGATCATATATTTGAGTACCAGGCAAATAACCTATTTTCTTCATAAACAGGACAACAGTTATATTTCTCTGCAACCTTGCAAGTTTTTTAATATCATTCCATGGTTTTACCATACTCTCCTCAACCAGATCTTTTTTTTAATTGTCTTTGACTCAACTATCCAAACCTAGAATTCCTTATCTGAAAACATTAACTCCCACCCTGCTTATCCTAATGACACAAACCAACTTTTTAAAAAACTACAGCTTTAGGTGTACCTGCCCTTTCAGCTAAAAAAAAAAAAAATCTATTTATCTATAATGCATTTTAAACCAATCTGGGTTTACAGAACATATTTTATTATAATCTGACCATGCTCTTCCAAGTTTTGGGTTGTTTCATGAGATGACTGCCTGGGAAAGCATATTTGGACATCCAAGTTATTTTCACAGTTTTTAGTTATCCCTTCTCCTATCTCTGTGTACTTTGGGAAGCACAGGGGGCCTGGACAGAGTCAGAACAATTCAGCTGAGGTTTGGAAAAACAAAAGAACCACCCACCAAATGAGCAGCTGAGTACTACAGACACGGCTGCAGCAGAAGCACAGAGGTATTGATCCATGTGTTACCCTACCACAGCTCCATTCCTAGAAGAAATTCCTGGTATATCTAGGAATAAAATGACTCTGTGTTTCTGCATCATCTTCCTGAAGGACACATTTCTTTAAACTCTGCTTTTTTTTTTTTTTTAAATTTTATGGCCAATGTCTTGACTTTAAACTGCCAGATTTTTATTATAAGATATATATATATTTTTTGCAACATTGCTTCATCCTTTTATCAAGATTATGAATTTTGCATGCAAACTCAGGGACTGTGCTAATCCACCTGGATAAATTTGTATTTTTGGTGCTGCAGGTATGCATGTGCAACAATGTCCTATATCTAGGAATAAAATGAATCTGTGTTTCTGCATCATTTTCCTGAAGGACACGTTTCTTTAAACTCTGCTTTTTTTTTTTTTTTTAAATTTTATGGCCAATGTCTTGACTTTAAACTGCCAGATTTTTATTATAAGATATATATATATATTTTTTGCAACATTGCTTCATCCCTTTATCAAGATTATGAATTTTGCATGCAAACTCAGGGGCTGTGCTAATTCACCTGGATAAATTTGTATTTTTGGTGCTGCAGGTATGCATGTGCAACAATGTCCAATATCTAGGAATAAAATGAACCTGTGTTTCTGCATCATCTTCCTGAAGGACACATGTTTCTTTAAACTCTGCTATTTTTTTTTAAAGTTTATGGCCAATGTCTTGACTTTAAACTGCCTGGAGATATTTATTATAAGGTATATATTTTTTGCAACATTGCTTCATACCTTTATCAAGATTATGAATTTTGCATGCAAACTCAGGGACTGTGCTAATCCACCTGGATAAATTTGTATTTTTGGTGCTGCAGATATGCATGTGCAGCAATGTTGTGAAATAGGTGGACATTATTTTACCTGAAACTCTAAATGAATCTGTTGATTGCTTACTGAGTGCTTAAATAAAATCAGGTTAGGAATTCTCAGCAGGGCTGAATATCTTTGCTTCCTCAACTCTGGAAATCCCTCTGTTGACCAGAACACCCAAAACTGAGCATTGATTATGTAGGGGAATGTTTGCTAGAGCTGTTGCCCATGTCCCTGGAATGCTGGGATTGCAGTTCCTTTATCCTGGCCACATCTGCCCTTTCTATTTTGGGTTGAGTTTTACCCCTCTGCCCTGTTCACTCTCTTGTTTCACTTCTGTCTTCCACATTCCTATTTTATATTTTCTATTCAGATAACCCAAGCAAAAATGTAACTGATATTTTTAAAGAAAATACCACTAATGCACCATTTCCTGCAAGTTTTCAAGAAAAATATTCCTGGTATTTTCTAATATGAAAATTTCAGACTATGACAGACTGAGGTGTCTCAGCCAGTTAAAAACTTCCAGATAACTAGATATCTACATTGCATCTGCAAAATTAACTTACAATTATATTTTTATAATTTTTATATTTTATATTACAGTTATAATTGTCCAAAATAGCATTTATTAAACTATAATTGTTTACTATGCTTTAAAAATGTGTGTGTGTTTGTTTGTTTCCTTCAAAACACCCACAGTAGTATCGAGGCACAAAGCCAGTTGTAACACCTCAGGTTTGGGTTTCATACTTTGGTCTTCCCTAATATCAACATCTTCAACCAGCCAAGCATCTTTTTTCCTAGTAAAATGTTTCACTGTCTGCCTCTACAGTCTTAATTATCAGATGCCCTTTTAGTATCCCTACCCAGCTTGTTAAAATCCATTTGCCAAGCTTTTTTTTCCTAGCTTCTGTGAAATTAAGTGAAAGGGCAGTGTTTAGACACTTTCTGTATGTCTGTAAAAGTTCCCACTAACACTCCTTTCTTTTATGGAAGAACAACAGAGAAGCATGAAAGCTTTACAAAAATAATACAAAAGCTCTATTAAAATTAAGGCATTTATCTTGATTTTTTTTTTTTTCTTTTTCTGGAAGAAATGTAAACTATTTTCTTCTTCATCTCTGTATTAAATAATACAGATTTTGTTATTGCACCTGTTTTACTTTCTAAATTCACATCTACTGAAAGTATTAAAGCCCCTGGAGAGTCAGCAAAACTGTAAGACTTAATCAAATAAAACAATGTAAAGTTTATAAAGTCCCATGAAAACTGATACATATGGAAAGTTTGCTGCAAAGCTGGCAATATTAGTGTAGAAAAAAATTTGACTCTTCAGTGTTCTGTTTATCTGGTTCTGAGGTTTCAGTGTTTACTTTACATTAATCTGTGTTTACAGTGGGTTTCTGGACATTAGATTAGGAAGCAAGAAGATCTCTAAAAGCCTGGGAAAAAAATGAACAGTTGCCTTCTTATTTCTAGAAAACACTTTAATTGTTAGTAACTCTCAATATTGTAATGACCACTAAATATATGTATGAAGTGAGGCAAACAAATTTCATCTGTTCCAGCTGCCAAAGAACAAACCAGTTCAGAATGAATCACTTTGGTGTTTTGTTTTATGTTTGTTTCTTGGTTTTGTTTTGTTTTCTTCACCTTGTTTTACCACCTAGAAAGTGAACTATGAAAGTTCTGGTACCAATGAATCAGATGAACAATTGAAGAATAAGCTTCAAAATATTTTTTCCCAATGTAATTTTAAGCCCCAAAATACTGTTTGCAGTCTCAGCCTGAGAGAAGAAAATGCAAAAATCTCCCTGTCTTTTTGCAGGGTCAGGTGAATAAGACATGCAGCACCTGCAAATGAGAGACAATTCTCTGCAGAGTTTTTGTCTAACTTAATAAATCCTGCTTCATTTTGTACCTGGCACAAAATCCTGGTAGGCAAAGAATTAAAAAAAGCACAATCATGGTAGGCAAAGAATTAAAAAAAGCACAATCATGACCTCTCAGGGGGGGTAAACGAGGTGTCCTAACAAGCCCTTTCCATTGCTAGGCTCCAAGATTATGTGAGAATACCCAAGAGAGCAGTCTTTTCATTAAAATGCCAACTGAAGTTGAGCTTGTTTAGAATATTACCAATTTTTGTAAAGGGAGGAATAATTCTCCATGCAGGCTCTGAGCTGCTGACACAGGTTTTGATGGCATCCTGGAGGCAAAATCTCAGGCAGGTCAAACCAGAGACCTCTTTTGACTACAGCATTTAGGAAACTCAATAATTATTTCCCCCCTGGATGCCAGGGATGGAACAAGAAAGCACAGGACACATCAGTTTTCAGTAATCTGAATAACATTTTGCAGTTGTTCACTTCATGTCTGGTACAATGGAATACTCTCCTTCACTTCCCCACTTTTATTAGAAATTTAGACTTTTTAGCATACTGGTCCAGATGAAGAGCAGTCAAAATAATGTTTCCTAAATGACTTTTTGCTGCACCTCTTCTTTGTAGCATACTAAACAAGAGGAAAATGAAAAAGGGTCAGAAGACCTTGTAGGGATTTGGGGCTATTGAGATTTTGAGTGTAAAATCAAATTAAACTATCTAGTTACATTTAGCTTCATTGTTTTACTCAAGCTCTTGAGCAATTGTAGTATTCCCACTGAGATCTCCACTCAGGATGGGGACTGGGGCTCTTCTCATGGCTTGGGTTAGAATCCACTGAATTAACCATTTCAGGAGCTATTAGATGGCAGGAGCAAGTCTGTTTGTTGCATGGCACTTCTTTTGCTTCTCACTTCTTTCTGGGAAACTGGCCAACTTTTACAGAGGATTACTTTAATTGCAAATAAGAGATATGGAAATCTTTGCTGAATAATTTCGAAATTTTCTTAGAAAAATCCCTTCAATCTGTGTCCCCCCTGACTTCTGAGTTGTCCCAACCACTGCCTGGTGCAGATGTGAACTGGGTAAAACTCAAAGAGGGCTTTGCCTAGCACAGATCTCTGTGTGAAGTGGCATCACAGCTCTTGAGTGGAAGTAATGAAACCTGATGGACATGAGCAGCCTACAGAGAGAACAGAGCAGTGTTACCCCACTCTAAGGACAGTAATAATTATTTCAGTAAGTATGGCCTAATTCAGTCAGATTTTGTGCCAGAGATATTTTGTTTCTCTGAAGACTTTCTACCTGCTGCCTGCCTGAACAGAATTATTGTTGAGAAAGCAGTGCAACAGTTTCTGTTCCAGATTTCCAGGGTTTAACTAAAATGAGATGCTTAAAAACTGCTTGTGTCAAGAATGTTCCAATTTCTATTGCCTGGTAGTAATTGAAATATGTACTGAATGTAATGGTTGTCCAAGATACAACAGTCAGAAGTCTGATCTTTCCTCAAAGACTGGGCAACAAAAGAGCTACTAATATTAGGATACAGTAGAGCTCATTCTGTGCATGATTTGGCTCAAAAGGAGTGAATAAATTATTAGGCATTACCAGTTTCAGTTCCTACTTGCTACTTTTTTCACAATACTGTCAACCAAAAGTCTGGCAGCATTTTGCACATGTAAGCTTTATGACATTCAATTACAATACCATATGCTGCTGGCAAGAATAATCATCTTCATCAGAGACAGTTGGGTTCTCTATTGTATATTTTTAATTATTTTTTTCAGACCCTAACACACAACTGTCTGGTTTTTTCCATTTCTGTGCCACTATTTGAGCCTGTAGAACAGATTCTGGATTGGAAGATGTCTGTGTAAAAACAGTCTTCTCAGATGTGGCTCTTCTGCAGCTGTGAGCAGCTATGGATGATGACAATGCAGAGAGTAGAAATGTCTTTACACAGACCAAGAGGTGGATTTTCAACACTGAATACCAAGGAAGCAGCTGCTGCTTCTTGGGTTGGCAAGAAGCACATTTAGTAACTTAAAAGATTTCTCAAAGATGTTGATTTAGAAATCAAGACTCAAAGCTTCAAAGTAATAGAACTATGTTGGAGACTCACAGATCTTATAAATAGTTAAATTAAGGCTGCTCTTGATGAATTTAAGGCAATATGATGTGGTCTTTAAGGGCTGTAGTTCTTAGACCACATGTTTTCTTAGGGCATGTGAGATGCTACCTAAGGGAAAACATATTTCCTGACAGCGTGGGTAGCATTAGGTTTTATATTTATATTGAACCTTTTGTAAAGCTCTGTGTTGCAGAAGCCAGTAAAAAACCATACAATTCTTAGCTCTGCCTGGTAGTACTGCTCCTTGAGTTGGTGTTGCCTTCTTTGTTAGAGAACAATTCTGCAGAAGGATGGTCAAAAGGAATAAGATTTTAGTAAAAGTATGCTTTACACCAGAAACCATGTCAATATTTATTCATGATCACTTAAGATGTGAGTTATTTATAAAATACACAAAGATATTAATTGTGTATCTTCATATATTCACTTCATAGTCTGTGAATCAGGATTTAAAAGCAAGTAAACATTTTTACACATTATTACATAGCTCCTTCCGTATCCAAATCTCCACTATGATGTTAAAAGAAATAAATGAATCCATTGAGTGATGATGCAAAGCATTAGGCTGAATGTCAGTTTATTGTAAAATAGAGAAATACCTTGTCTGACTTCTGATTCTTCACACCATGCAACACTCCAGTAAGTGTGGATAGGCTGGGAGTGAATCCAAGCAACCCTAAACCAGAGATGATGGTAAAATTAAAACTTGACAATGAGAGAAGAGAATATGTAACCACCAGGGAAAGCCAGACTATGCAAAATCCATTCCCTTAAAAACAGCTGTTCAGTCTACCAAAAGAAATGGATCTAATTTTAAGACACATACACAACATAAAGAACAAAAATCCCCAATTAAGTGTCTTCTCGGGCAGATTATATAAAAGTTTTAAAGCAAAATGTAATGAACAGTTAATTAGGAAGGAAACAAAGCTAGTGTCCTAACTAACTAAGAAATGTAAAGATATCAGGTCTAAAAATGGCTGACTACTAGTTTAACTACTTTTTGGAGTCAGATTACTGCAAAAATTGCAGGAGTTCAACACTTATTCTCAGCTGCACATCATTAAACCAAAGACTTGGTTAGAAACAAAGTAAGCAAATAAAGCAAAGCATCATTGGCTCTTTACCCTTGTAGAGAACTAAGAGGAGTATAAAATTGGTCAATTCAGAAAATTAAAAGAACAGAATGAAAATCTTCTCTGAATTATAGCCTTTGGAATTAATTAAAATAACATACTGTGATATTTATGTGGTCTGTGCCTTGCTCTGTCTCCACAGCTGTAGGCTGCTATGCAGGAAAACTGCTTCTTCATCTCCTAGACTGATGACACAAAGTCATTATTAAAATTATTTTTCTTTTTTGCTAAGAGAAAGAGCATCAATTTTATTTTCTTTTCTCTTATCCTGATTTCAGCAAATTGCTGTAATTGTGAAAACCAATGCTATGTGTTATTCCTGTCTAAGCACACTGATAGCAGTAACAGCAGCCTTCAGGGTGACAATAATGGTCTTGTTCTTGGCACCAGGAACTTCAGTGTACACAAAGCTTCACAAAACTTAGGAAGTCTGCATGTGGTATCTCTGTAACCATAGAGACATGTTTACTACATTAGGTCCTTTTGTATCCTCCATAGAATATATGTGATTTCCTTCATTCCCTCTCCATTTCCCTCACACTATTCCCTGAAATAACTTGTTGTCATGAGACTTTGATTTCAATTTTAAGAGCTCAGACCTGGATCACTGTGCTTCACACAGACTTTCAAAATCTTGATTGCTTGGCTGGGTTTTTTTGCTTGTTTTGTTTGTTGTTAGTTTTTGGTTTGGGTTTTTTTTGTTTGTTTTGTTTTGTTACAATAACTATTGATTATTGATCTACATTTCCATGTAGTCCTCTCACCCAATTCATAAATGTTTCTTGCTTTTTAAATGAACAGGCAGACCAGCATCCTGAGTGTGGCCTTAGTTCATGAAGAAGCAGAGAATGTAGGTAACAGTTTCTACAGAATGATCAGCTGGTTGTAATGTAGCCCTGAGTTACTGAGCCTGACTGCTGCTCCCTGCTACTTACCCCACCTTCTTTCCTTCAGTGAATATCACAGGTCAGAAACCCACTGAGCCTCACTAACACTGCTCTTTGCATGATGAACCACCCTGTATCAGGGATTTATTTCTGCAAAGACAAAGACATTATTTTTCCTACTCCAAATCAGACTCGAGGCCCTTTTATTCCCATTTTTTTAGCCTCAGCAGTGACCAACAGCAGATCCCTTGGGAAGAGTGTTGGAGCAGGGCAGTCACAAACTGATACTCTCACAGAGCAAAGTTGCTTCTAGTGATTTAGGGCTAAGGGATTTCCTAAGCCACGAGTGGTGTTTTGTGTTTAATAGCTTCCAAATGTGATTTTTAATTCTTTTTCCCCTCTCTGAGTCCTCTGGGAGTGTTCTGAACCTATACAAACAGAATCCAGAGCATCCCAAAGCAAGGTCCCGTGGCCTCAGCAATTTCAGCTGTGTTGTGTGAAGAAATAATCCTTTTGTGGAGTTTGATACTGCTCCTTCATAGTCTCATTCAGTATCCTCTAGTCCAGGGTAGCACAGAAACATTCCTTATTTGTCCTTTCATAATGCTGGAGAGACCAGAAGATTTTCTTTTGCAAAAATTAGCTGGCTTGGTTATGGCTGTTGGAAATAATTGGGCTGAAAAGGAATACTCTGGAACATTAACCAGAAGATACCAAAACCTAATAATTTGCTGAAAATAAGACCTAACAAAATTTATTTAATTGTTGTCTTTTGTATATTTTAACATCATGCAATCAATTCCTTCACTCTCTTCTTTCAAAATACTTCTTAAACTTTCATTTATTACTCAACATTTAGGCCACTCCTGAGCTAGAGCTTCAGCAAACTTCATTTCTACTGGATGACTTCTGTCTGTGCACTTCCTCACCTATGCTCCCATTTAAAGTGCTGTGTTCATGAAGGAAAATGGGCATGGAGTATGCTCATACAATAATATGGTCCTGAGACATATTATATAAGCAATAATATTAGAGAACTCAGCTCTCTATTTTGGGCTAACTGTTTTCTGGGAGGTTTAAGCAACAAAATGATACTCAATACCCCAAAAATGACCAATTTAAAGGAAGCAGAGAGACACCACAAGCTGCAAAAGCATGGCTTCTCACAAAAAAGTCACCCAGTGCCATCTTGGTTGAGCTGTATTTTTCTATATGTGGCAAGTAAGAGATCAAGATACTAAAAAAATTCTATGGAAAATAAAATATAAAAAGTCTTACACAGGAAAGGCATCATAACACCAACCTTCTAGTTTTTCAGAGAGTTTGTTTGCAGGAGGGAAAAAATATTCACAAATACTATCTATTATATGGGAATGAAGAGCCCATCACCACAGGATACTGTGGCAGCATTAACTTCTACATTTTTAAAGAGACATTTACCCTGTGGCTGCAGGGAATTTGATTCTTGGAGGCTTAAGCCTTAGTTGCAATGTGGGTAAATAGGGTTGGGGCAATTTTTGGAGCTTCTAATGCTACTATAGGTAGAAAACAATTAAACAGTCTCTATTCTTTCATGGACTATTGGTTTTCATGTTAATGAGAAACATGAAAAATGTCTCTGGCTTAAGCATATTCAAAAATTCTGTGTTATCTTTCAAGAAAAGCTTTTACTCACATTTACCTTGAATTCCATTTCTCAAGTGTTGCTTCTGGTTTTGTTTCTCTTGTTAGTCTGCAAACAGTTTTACCAGTGAAGTTGCATAGATAGTGTTTGAGGTCATCTTCTTTAGCTCTCCCATATTTCCACCTAATTATTTAATAGCAAGGAAAATATTATGGTTAAGCAAGGTTCTTGTTCAGCAAAGCTTTTACACTTAATATTTAATACCTGAATTATCCCAGATAGGTCAGGACAACATTTCACAAAAATGTTTGCCCTACATTCTGGATTTTTACCTAACCTATTTAGGCTAAATTTAACATGATCTATTAGGCTAAAATTAATACTTTAAATACTCTACCCTGAATCTTTATTAGGATGTGAACAGACCTAAGAAAAAGAAAAAAAAAAGTGTTTTGAATGAGCAGGATTAAAACATTGGCATCATGGTGTGGTTTCACTAAGTATTTTGTCAGTGTATTTTGACAGTGACAAAACCTGCAAGAAGGAATACAGGAGGAATAATCTGCTTTCTGTGTGCAGACAGCACTTAACAGGCAACAGTGCTGGAATAAAACAGAGACTATCAAGGAAGTTCTCCCTCTGAGCCCATGCAGACATTATTTGTGAGGTACAACACAAATAGCAGCTAAATGCAAGCAGATAATCTAATAAGTAAAAGGTGTTCTTCCACATTATTATTATTGAGCTGTAGCCTTATATAAAAATAGGCTATAAGGGGGGTGCTAGTGTAAAGGACTGTGATAACTGTCACTATGGTAATTCACAGATTCACAGCAGGTAGCATGATCTACAGGTATTGAGGATTTCCCCAGTGTTCTGGTTTGGTACTTGAAAAAGGATTTGTGGCAAAGAAGAAATTAAATCCCTGTGGATTTCTGAAAGGCAAAGGAACACCTGAAGTAAAAAGCTTGCATACAGTAGACAAAATGCTTTTCCTCTCCACTTAGTCCAAGATTTTTTGGAAGTATGGTTTGTGAAGGTCAGGATGCTGCTAGCAGAGACCAGAAGGAATGAATGGAAAGGTCAGTCATGTACAGCAGCAATAGTTTTTTTCTGAGAGTCTCCTGTTTTGGAAGACTCATTACTTTGCTCTTTCTGATCACAGCCTTTTAAATCAACCCATGTCAGCTGCATGGCTGCCTTCCATATGTTCTGGCTCTGAAGGAACAGCAGATGGTTGACTTGCCAGAGACGTGAGCTGAAGTGTGGGAAGGTTTGTGTTCTATAATATAATTCAGTTATGCCAGAGAAAAAGTAATAGCCAAAATCAGAGGAGTATTTTTTTAAAATGAACAGAGAAGTGAAATACCTATTGGAGAGGCTTAGAGCCCTTCCTAGCCTCATTCACACAGATCTGCAAGGCTATGATATGGGAAGCTCCAGCCACAGCAGTCGTGTTCTAGGGGATACTGACCTACTATTAGAATCATGGAATCCTAGAATTGGCTGGGTTGGAAGGGACCTCAGAGATCATCAAGTCCAACCCTTGATCCACAACAGTTCCCAGCCCATGGCACTGAGTGCCACATCCAGGCTCTTTGGAAATATCCCCAGGGATGGAGAATCCACCCCTTCCCTGGGCAGCCCATTCCAATGGCTGATCACCCTCTCCAGAAAGAAATTCTTTCTAATGTCCAACCTAAACCTCCCCTGGCACAACTTGAGACCTCTTGTGCCCTCTTGTCTTGCTGAGAGTTGCCTGGGAAAAGAGCCCAACCCCCCCTGGCTCCAACCTCCTTTCAGGGAGTTGTAGAGAGTGATGAGGTCTCCCCTGAGCCTCCTCTTCTCCAGGCTGAACACCCCCAGCTCCCTCAGCCTCTCCTCATAGGATCTGTGCTCAAGTCCCTTCACCAGCCCAGTTGTCCTATTCTTACCCACTAGAATGATTGTCCTTGCATGATTTTGGTGCAGTGCAGATTGCAGCTAAAATTAAACAATGCAAAAATGTTTTTTAAGAATGAAGGCTATCATTAGCCTTCTTTGTTTCATTAGAGGCTAAAGTAGAAACAAAGGACTGGAGATCTTGCATTGCCTTTCAATGTGTCTTCTCTGTAGCATCTCAATGTCTCTCTATATACTTATATATATGAATAAAATGTAATTCTTCAAAATCTGTTGGAGGTTTGCTAATGGAAGAACTAGGTTTTAAATGTCATGACTCTGTTAACACAAAACAACAGGCACATGTGCCAGAGCTCCTTCCTCTCAGTCATCTGTTTTGATTTTGGCCAACTTGATATCAAAATATGAAGCCACATAAGAAGCTGCCTGTGAAACTCAATTGAATGTATATAGAAATGCAGCACATGAAATTTAGGGCAATAGGTTGTCTCACATATAGGTAGGAGAATTAGCTTCTGCCATTAATAAGTAGGGTCTGAACCTGGCAGGTACCTTATAGATTTTCAAGAAAATTTGTATGTTCACTATGTGTTAGATTTGGGCCATCAAAAGCTTGTCTAAACTAGCTTAGGTTCCTAAAAGAAAACACTTTCAGAAGAGCATTCTGAACATGGGGAGAAAAAGATGATTTTAAGGATTCAAAAGAAAAATCAGAAGCTAAGACAGAGCAAGAGGAAAGACACATGGAAGTCTCAATTATTCAGAGACTTCTCTTTTTTCATCTCAAGACTTCTGAGAGTAAATTCAGCCTTCTACATTAGTAATCAACAGGACATCTGCTACTTTTTGGCTAAGAATATACAAAATCAGGACAGGAGAAAGGCAAGTAGAGACAATAAGAGGAAACAACTAAAAATATCAACAAAATACGTGGCTAAGTTTGGAGTAACATTGTGGAATAAATGAATAAACCACATTTCATCTGTATTTCCTAAGTGATGAGTGGGTTATAAGAGGATATGCATAGAAGAAAGCTTTACCATTTATAAACTGGCATAAAAATTGCAGTCACAAAAAGAATTTTCTCACAAAAGTACAGAAATTGTAGTAGAATTCTTTTGAGTTAGTTACGTAATAGTCCACTGTCCCCTGAAACTAGACTGATGCTCAATTTAGTCTTTCCTTAGACTCTGTCTCCTCATGCCTGGCCTTCTCTTGAGATTTGGAGCTAACTTCCCAGTAATGAAGGAGGAACAGAGTACCCAGCTCAGCCTGGCAGCCTCCAGTTCTCATTGGCTTGAACTCAAATCATGGTCTGTTGTAAAAGTGTGTAATGGCAGCAAGCATCCAATGCCTGTCTCACTTGAAATTTAAAAAGAAATGGAATACCTGACCAGCTTCCTTAACCTGTGTAGAGCCAAGCTTCTGCCTGTAAATCCTTACTTCTGCATGGATTTCCACTGACATCATTCCACTGTGTAGGTAATTGTCCATGCAAGCAGATTTTCTGCAGGTTATGGGCCAGGGTAATGTCTGCTGGGCTGTCTGGTTTGCTCTGTTCATTTGGGAGTCTTTGCAATTTTTTGATATTACACTTTGCTGCTCAGTCCCCAGAAATTTTCCCTTCTCATTCCTCTCTCCAACTGACTGCTGGATTCTTGGTCTGAAAAATGCCAGAGAGAACAAGAGCTTCTGGAAGTCACACTTGGTGAAGTAGGACTTTTGCATTATCCTGTGCCCATTGAAATCTTGCTACATATATAAAAGAAGACAAATACACAAGGAATTAAATTCAGATTTAGAATGAAAAGAAAATTGGATAATGCTACAAAACAAAGACTGTTTCTGTACCTAGACTTCTCCACCTCTGTTACAAGTCAGCCCTGAAAGACATTCTAGTCCTATTCTTCCTTCCCATGTTTCCAGCAAAGCAGTAAATCTGAATGTGCTGCTTGGAAACTCCAGGTTATTTGATAGCATTTACAGAGATTTGGCTCATACATACATTATATGCTATATTTAAGGTCTTAAGAAAGAGATTCCTGCCATGATACATGGTGATTCTAAGTAGCATTAAAAGAAAATAATATTTTAAAACAAGAATTCACTATGTTTTTCATAAATTTGAAAAAGTCTCCTAAATGACAGAATAATTCATCAAGAAACCTTGTATTTCATCTATGCTTAAAAAACCCACAACCAAACCCACCCATTAAAAGCCAGTCTTCAAGCATACTTACTTATACTACTTGCAAATAATTCTAATGAGAGAAAAAAGTTTGACTTTAAAGATCTGACCACTTTTACATTCCTTAGCATTTTGCATTTGATCCTGATTTATGATTTCAGAGGGTAGGATTCTTCCAAAGCATTTTCTTCAAGTGCTTCATTTCTGCCCTAGTGGAGTACCACCCCAGAGTGGGTCTGGTTTCTCATAATAATTTTCAGTAGGAAATTAGTGAGCAGTAAAACTAATGATACATTTCCATTACATCTGGACTTCTAGAGGGACAAAGAAAAAGAACATTAGGAGATAACCAGAATCTGGTACTGAGCATGACTGCATTTTCCCACACAAATCCCTCCACATTCCTGAAATAAATACCCAGGTCAACCCAAATTATTCTTCACAATCTTAGAATCATAGAACTGGCTGGGTTGGAAGGGACCTCAGAGATCATCAAGTCCAACCCTTGATCCACTCCCGCTGCAGTTCCCAGCCCATGGCACTGAGTGCCACATCCAGGCTCTTTTGAAATATCTCCAGGGATGGAGAATCCACCACTTCCCATGTCTGATCATGGGAATTGATTCCAATGTCTGATCACCCTCTCCATAAAGAAATTCTTTCTAATGTCCAACCTAAACCTCCCCTGGCACAATTTGAGACCTCTTGTGCCCTCTTGTCTTGCTGAGAGTTGCCTGGGAAAGGAGCCCAACCCCCCCCTGGCTCCAACCTCCTTTCAGGGAGTTGGAGAGAGTGATGAGGTCTCCCCTGAGCCTCCTCTTCTCCAGCCTCAACACCCCCAGCTCCCTCAGCCCTTCCTCACAGGACTTGTGCTGGATCCCTTCCCAGCCTCCTTGCTCTTCTCTGGACCTGCTCCAGCACCTCAAGCTCCTTCCTGAGCTGAGGGGCCCAGAACTGGACACAGGACTCAAGCTGTGGCCTCCCCAGGGCTGAGCACAGGGGCAGAATCCCTTCCCTGGACCTGCTGGCCACGCTGTTCCTGAGCCAGCCCAGGATGCCATTGGCCTTCTTGGCCACCTGGGCACACTGCTGGCTCCTGTTCAGCTTCCTGACAATCCAATTTTAAATTTTTTCTATAAACAGTGTTAAAACAAACAAAAAACAACGGCCATACATATGATGCTTCACACATATGATGCTGTGTAGACCACTTTGAAGCAGGAAGGGCTGTGGTGCAAATTCACCTCTTGGAGACAGAAAAAAAAGTCCTTGTCTTCTGGCTCTGGACCACATCCAGAGCATCCTGGATGATTGACTTTGAGTGAAGTTATGACCCTTATGACCACACCACCCAGGGCTGCAGGGTAATGTGTGCCTGCCCTGGTAGTGTTCTGCTGCTGGCACAGACCTCAGTGGCTGCTCTTCAGCAAGTGCTGCTGGTTCTGTCCCACTCCCATCTGGCATAAAAATTACAGAGACTCAGTGTGCCAGATTACAACTTGGTGCTGTAAAAGTGTGGTTTTTACATTTAGGTCTCTTGGCCAAATGTGTCTGTCATTCTACAATCATGACAACTGCTAAAGGTTGAAAAAGCCAGAGAACAGAACTGGTGGTTTTACTTGGCTGGGGTAAGAGCTTTCCTATACCCTCAGCAATAGTCACATTTAATAGCAAAAAAAGCAATAAAAGATGCACTGACTGAGAAATCACATGTAAAGGTGGACTTAAGCCACAAGATTCATGCCTGAGTTATATTTCAGTTCCTTCCCATGCAAATTTGACAATGTTTAGCTCTGTGATTCAGCTCATGGGGAAGTGGACAAGAACAATAACTTTCCAATGACAACACAACATTCCCTGTGAAAATAAAGCCTAGGGTTAGATCTCTTCTCCTTTTCAGTCAATGACCTTACTACAAATTAAAGTGGTGCTGAGCATTGTAAGGCTCATACTAATGTTCTCCTGTGTCCACCCCCTCTCTGTTCCCACTTAGATGGAAGTGCAAAACTGCTGGGGAACATCAGACCTGACAGAACTGTGTTGTCAGGAGCCAGAGCATCAAAGCAGAAGCTGTAGCTTCTGTCTGGTTTCCCCTTAGGTTTATTTCTGCTGCAAATTAGTGGTGGGGTGCTAACAGAAATAGGAAATCTTCAGAGAAATGTGAGATATTCTCAGAGAGAAAAATCTTTTTTAAAGTGATGAAAACTCTGACTGTTCTTTTTCTTTCTTCCTGGATGCCTATTTTCACTCAAATATTTTAAAATTGTTGCTCTCTCTTTGCTCACCTTCCATTGTGCTTCACAGGAATTTCCAGAATCAGCCAGGAAAAATCAGGAAGCTTCGTTTCAATGTGCCATTGTCCACAATGGGGACACACAGTGTCCCTACCAAGAGAGACTGCCTGCTCCAAGAATTTATATGTTTATAAACTCTGAGTATTTAGGACTGGTTTAAGTCAAATTTTGCCACCTAATTAAGACTGAAATACTAAAAGGATGTGAATCAAGGGCCTTTTATTTCCTTTTCCAAACTCTAAGCAGGACAGGATAGGATAAAACAGAACAGACACCTGCACCTGGTCAAGACCTAGAAGAAATTATTTCTGTAATACACCGGGGAAGCAAAACTGTTTTTTTTACCAAAATTGTACCCTTTGAAGTATGTAAATTTAATTTTATTAATAAAATTTAAGATTTCACAGGATTTCATTAGTGTCCACTGACACCACTGAGGCCAAAATTGGACTAAAGAGGTAGCATGCAAACAAAATCCATCTAAGAGCCTGACAGTTGTGGCAAACAAATAAAAGTTTGGATGGGAATAACTTTTACAAAAAAGACTGCTTGCCCATATATATGGGTCCATCAGTATTTCTTTCAAACTAAACAAATTTGCTGACAAAACATTCACCCACAAGGTCTAGCACTATTGAGACTGATTTGGGGTATTGCTATTTTTAATGCCTGCCAGGTGGACCATAACCATATTGGTGTTTTTATTTTAAGGAATGACTTAATGTCATTGCAGTGACTTCATCTTCTTTCTGTAAATGTTACAAATATATGTATTATTTTTTTCAGATTTACTGCACAGGGAGGACTACACATAAAACCCCTCAGCATTACATGCTAATGGACATGGGTCTCTGAGCAAAGGTTTTTCTACTTGCACAAGTAGCCAAACTGTGCACTCTGCAGCAGGAGTAAACCAAGCACCTTGGTGTGTGGTGAAAGTTTCTCCCTGGGGAAATACGGAGAGGGTGATCAGACATTGGAATGGGCTGCCTAGGGAAGGGGTGGATTCTCCATCCCTGGAGATATTTCCAAAGAGCCTGGATGTGGCACTCAGTGCCATGGGCTGGGAACTGCAGTGGGAGTGGATCAAGGGTTGGACTTGAGGATCTCTGAGGTCCCTTCCAACCCAGATGATTTTATGATTCTATAAAAATATGAGTCTTTTCAGGCTGATAAGGATATGGAAATCACATCTGCAATGGCCTACCTAACACTCTCCTATGAGCTTTTAAAAATAAACTTGTACAAACAAAAGTGGTCTCTGGCAGTATATCTGTGTCCTCCCATAAAGTGACAGGTAACCCTTTGCTCCTTGTTTAAACTACCACAACTATAAAAACTGGAAAGCCCTCAACTTCCAAAGAATGTGCTACATATGCTCTTAGAGCACAGAGTGTGTTGGAGCTGCCTTGTGTTTAGTTGTTTGGCTGCCTTAGTTCTTGACTCAGACCCAAACCTGGGTTAAAAAACAGGCTCTGATTTATCCAGATAAAGGCAGTTTTGAACATGCATGGCAGCAATACCCTGAGTACATAAAGAGCTGTAATGTCAACAAGAAGGTACTTAGGTGCTAGCTTTTTCTCCTCCTTTTATTTATTTTTTAATAGAATTTTGGTCTTACAAGTTTCTGTTTACCTGGGTCTGTTTTGGGGTCCTAAGCACCACTTAAGGTGAGACATTCTGATGCATGTGACCCTGAGCCATCAGCCCCCTCAGTCAAGCAATGCTTGAGATAAATAAAGCATCAGGACAAGCAGCACCAACTTGAAATTCTGGTGCTGTTTCTAGTTTGCTAATTTAGTGCAAGTTTTGCTTCCCCTGCTCCTGTCAGCCAGGGATCCCAGCTTTGGGATTCAATACCCCAAAATCCTCCATGCTCCACCTGGCAGCATAAGCAGGATAGGAAGTGCATAACTGTTCCTAATGAATAAGTATTTCCTTTTTATTCCATATAAAACTCTCATTTCTCTTGAATCTGAGCACTGGAAAATTAATTGCATCACTGTCTGCTACAGGGTCATACAGGTTTTCCACATTTTTGATATGTTTTTTCAAATATCTTCTAAACTGTGCTTGCATTTTTAAAACTGGTATTGGACATACAAGTACACCTAACAAACAAAAAAGAGATGATACAGTCTATGTTTACTGGATGAATTTTTAGAAATTTTAGTGCACTATTGTCATATGACTCTGAAAGGGCTCTGGTGCATACTCCAAATAACTTATGCAACTGGAACACATGAAGAGAGGAAAGTCCAGTGTCACACTTAAGGTTTGCTCATACCCAAAGGGGACCTTGCAGTGAAATGGAAAAACAGATGAGTTTCTCTTAGAACAGGCCTCATAGAAATCATGCAAATATCTCAAACTTTGTAAGAAGAATTGCTTGTTCAGCAAGCTAAAGTGTGTATTTAAAGCTGCATGCACACACCACAATGGGATACCCTATTTTATATCTTGCTTTGCTACTCACTTATCTGTCTTGGACAAAAATAACTGTCAATTTACTTGTTAAGCTTTGCTTAAGATATTCCAGACTGAAGCTAATACCACAACTAACACAAAACATGAAAGGCAAACTTAAGAGGTTTTTTTGTTTTTTAATTTTTTTAAGAGAAAAACAAAACAACAAAGCACTCAAGACTTTGCATTTGCTTCTCAAAATTAGTCATGCAGAAAGTGGTATGATTCTTGAGCCATATTTTTACTACTCCCAGCCAAATCAACAATTTGCATTATTTCTAGTGTCCAGCATGGGAAGCAGAGCACACACAGATGGATGCCTGTCAGCTTTTCCAGTGCAACACACAAATATTTTCCTTCCACAGAGAACCAGGTCCTTGACTCAGTGTCTTAGTAAGCAGACATTATTCATTATAACACAACACAGCTGGAACTCAGATTTCATTTACATTACTTTCTTTCAATGAGTCAAGCTGCATATTTAGGTGAACAAAATGCCAGGTCCTTAATACATTTTCTGGAAAGGAATGGAAGATTACTCATGCTTTTTAAGGGCTTCAAAGGGTTACAGAGATGGCTTTCTCAGCATGTCTAACCCAACCCCTTCATTTGAAGATACTAATAATGTATATTTATAACACTATCAAGTGTTAGTGTAGATTGATTATAATATTAAACATTTAAGTGTGTTACCCCACATAGCCTATATGCAAAAAGCAAGACTACTCCCTTACCCTTCCCTCAAGAACATGGAATATACTGGGTGGGGAATTATTTTGCTTTTGCTTCTTTTGCCAAAGCCTTACAATGATGGATAAAATGAAAACTACAGCAAAATTTGTAGTGTAAAAACTGACTCAATCTTTGCCTCTTAGGTAAAATTCCCTATATCCAGCAGAACACTGGGGACAGGTTTGCTCATGTTTTTAGTACCTGTTACTTCTACAGCATAAGGTGTTGATATTATCTAGTAGGTTCAAGACACATTTTGGCTATTATTTGAACAAAAGTGGGGCTTCTATTAAAAGTGGAGCTGACTGTTAAACTCAAAGTAAACACTGCTTATATTCTCCATTATTACTCAGTTTTGGTTCAATTTCTGCTTAAAGCCTCCTTGGAATAAAACAAAATCTTAAGTTGGAAAATTTGATTGAATTCATGAGGATTTGCCCTATTTGATTTCTGCTGAACATATCCATGTGCAACATTAAATCATAAAGACCCATCTTAGCTTTCAGTGATCTTATAAGTTTTCTGTGCTTCCACTTGCAAGTATCAGAGGATCAACATTAAGATAATGGAAGACATAAAAAAAGAATAGGGGGTGAAAATGATGCTTCAAAAACAGGTCTGAGAAGGCAAACTAAAAACCAAACACCCACATTAAAATGTGTGTAATTGTGCAGGGGATCCCAAAGGCACACAAAGGGATTGCTTGTATGGACATCACTAAACCTCCCAGAGCTCAAGTAGTAGAGCAGCTCCTCAAGCTACAACAGCCTCTACCTCTGGTGTGACAGACACCTCTTAGGAAGTGCAACCCTGAGGTCAAGCATCAAAGCTGCTTCAGTCAAACCAAGAGGCAGAGGGGTACATCTTGAATCTCCTTATACTGAGGACAGGAGCTGCAGGCTAAAAGATTTGAGCCAGGCTTCAAAATGGGTCTGAAAAGTGAAAACCTGCAACCCTCAACTGTGTACAAAAGTGAGTGATGTGTATAATGCAAAGAGAGGTTCCTTCAGCTGTTCCAGGTGAGGGAAAAGAGTTATCCAAGTATTCATTACACCTGGAGGCTAATGATGCTGTGGATCACCTCTAGCAGAGCACTTGCCATGAATGTGAAGGTTCAATATTATGCTCAGGAGGGATCTGGATGACTGATGGTATCAGCAAGGATGTGGAAAGCACACAAGATAATGATAATACCACACAGGATTTAGGAGAAACAGTAACTCAGATGTGGTGAAACTCTTGGGCTGTAGATCCATATGGAATCATCACTACAGATCAATGAACAATGTGCTGAACTTCCAACTGCAACCCAACTAATAAATGGATGGAAAAAAATAATCAAACCCACAACTGAAGTTCTCCAAGCTCCACAATAAAGTTGGCAAATTAATTAATTAATTTATTTGTTACAGAATCATAGATAGGTTTGGGTTGGAAGGGACCTTAAAGATCATCCACTTCCAGCAGCCCCTGTGTGGGCAGGGACACCTCCCACCAGACCAGGGTGCTCCAAGCCCCCTCCAACCTGGCCTTGAACCCTGCCAGGGATGGGGCAGCCAGAGCCAGGGTCTCACCACCCTCACAGAAATTTGTTTCTAATATCTCATTTAAATCTCCTCTCTTTCAGTTTGAAACTGACCCCCTCTGTCCTATCACTCCATATCCTTGTAAAAAGTACCTCCCCATCTTTCCTGTAGCCCCTTCAGGTACTGAAAGACTGCTATAGAAAAAAAGAATAAAAATTTTTGAAAGAGAACTTCTACCCCTTTTCATTCTCAGAGTCACTGTACTTTATTTCAATCCTATTGTTTTGCCTATTTCAACAGCATGAGCATTATAAACAGAAGTATTTACCCACAAGCAGCTAAAACAAACTCAAGTCCCTACATTTTGTCTTAACTAAGCAAAAGAAAATTAAACTACTAAAGACAAAAAGAATTGCTTATTTGACTAACACTCAGCACTGGGTCTGTCCAAACTGCAGACTGTAATTTGTACAATTTTTTCATATAGAGTTAGCTGAAATAGATGTAAAATAAATCCTGCCCAGCAAACCCCTGTAATTAGTGCCCTTCAGGAGCTCAAATTTACTGTCTACTCCATCTCCACTTGGACCTTGATTTTATTTTATGCACTCAAAAAATGGGAATCTAACGAAGAAGGACCAGAACTGAGAAGATCAGCTTAAATCACACCAAGGCTTTGCACAAAATGTGCTGTTCTTTGAAACCATTAGAAGGAATGTGGAACAGTTAAGTATTCACAGAATAAGATGGAACCTGTAAACACTCAGGTTAATTTTTAGAGGAAAGATTTCATGTGGTGTTACTCTTTGGTCTTTCCTGGCACATATTTTGTAATGTAAGCCTATAACCCAGCTTTATGGATTGCCAAGCAAGAGTTAAGCATGCTGTTACCTTTTAGGATTTAATCTGACAGTAGTAGAAAGGATTTTTTCCTTCTCTGGATCTCAGGACTGTTTATCTCCTCTCAGACAAACATGACATTTTGCCTGAAGTTCCAAGGAAGTTCCAGACTTCGGCTGTTATGACTTTTCATCCTGCAACTAATCAGAATAGGAATTAGTTACAAACTGCAGATCTTCTACCACTCAAAAAATCTGCATGTTCTGAAAGTTCTTTGGAGGTTTTTTCATTCTACAACTGAAACAAGCTTAAGATTTCTCAATTTTCATTCACCAAAATAATTTGGGTTAAGTGGTAACCATCTGGTTTTTTATGTTACTCCTTCCTGTTTTACTCTTTCAGAAAGTGTACATTTGGCCCACAGGCCACAGCTAAATACTATATTCAAGATATGAAAAAACAGGGAAGAACAGGTTTCAGCCCTAAAATGAAGCTGCTGTATTGGATCAGGACTCTGGCTATTCTGACTCCCATCTCCCACAGTAGCTGGTATCACTTGCTTCCAAGAAAAACATAAAGCATCCTTGCAGAGTAGCTGCAGAATAACAAACCATAAAATTAATCTTTCCTCATTATTTGTCACTACGAAAGGTTTGTTTATACATAATTGTATATAATTCCTTCCAAACCTTATTTATTTTTATGCTGCACTATAAATATTTTGATATCTGTAACTTCTGAAAATATCTGTTTAAAATATGCAAAAAGTTGGTGATTCTTCCGTATGCATTTTTACTGGAATTTTTGGGGAAGTTAATACAAGATTTAAATCCAGCACCTTAGAAACTGTCTATGTCAAAATGCTTTTAGTGCCATTCCTGTGTGCATTAAGAGCTGAACAGATGGATGTTGATGCCCCTAACTTCCTTTTCAAGCATCACCAACATTAAGCAAAACAATTCACTAGGACCCTACTTAAATATTTTATATCTAATCATCATTTAATGGGGTGTCTAGACAGAGTTTAACACTAGAAAAAGTTTAAAAATTAATATCTTTATCTTTGTAACTGTATCAGACAATTCTCTAAGATAAAGTCACATTAAGCAGCCCACTAAAATTTCTCCTTTCAGCCCTTTCCTCTTTTATTAAAACAAGCAGAGCAAACACGTTGGGTTTGACTCCTCTCTCTCCAGCCCAGTTATAATCCCACTCCCTTCAGTGGGCATCCCAGGGAAGGCTCTGCCTGCCACTTAAACTGAAGATTTTAGGTTCTGGGATGTCATTTCCCCCTGGTGATATGGAAAAAAGTCTGTTTTCCCCAGGCTTCTTGTTCCATGACAGAAAAACATGCTGCTGCAATACTCTTTTAGATGAAATTTACACACCAGAGGAAAAGGTGAAAAAGAAATAAAACCACACACTGACTGAACTAATTTACTTTTGGTGTTAAGGATCCAAAGTAACCTCTGGAGGCTATCAGAATTACACATCTTGCATCTTTCAAGCTAATTCCTCACCTATAAGTTTTGCCATCAATTATATCATAGGAATCTTTGGACCAAAGCAGGCAGTGAGAAGTGAAAGAGTAGGAAATGAGAAGTAGAAAGTATTAGTAGCAAAAAACCCTAATTTTCACTGCAGAATATCCTCTCAGAGAACTGTAGACCTCAAAGGCAAACAACTCTGAGTTCCACATAATCATCTTGGGTCTGATCCATATCAAAACCACAGGTAGCCTTCTGTTCAAAATTGTTGAAAGCTACAGAAATGTATGGACAGATCTATATTCCTAAAGCTGCACAGTATATATTTTAATTCAAACCATTAATATGCTAAAGGAAAAATAATAATTGAATTTATGATGTGATTCCCTTCATTCAGAAAGCAATCTGAATAATCAGAAGAAGTTAAAGATGGGTATGAGTGGGACTCACTGCAATGGCAGTCGCTTTGAAGCTCAGAAGGTCTTAGAGATAGAAATTTGAGAGCTTCTCAGTTTTTCTTTCAACATAAACAGATGGGTAAAATACAACATGCTTGGTTTTCCTCTTGTGAAATCATTGTTTCTCTCTTTAAAGCTTTTTTTCTATAGATTGTCATGCTCCTGTTCACACTCTGTGGACTTTTTTTGATTGGTTTTTTTTTTTGTTTTTGTTTTTGTTTTTGTTTTTGTTTTTTTTTTTTTTGTTCATTTTTTCCCCACCAAAGTTTTCTTTTTTTTTTTTCCCTCATGAATACTAAAATGCTATAAATGTCCTCTTCTGCTCTCCCAACCTGGGTTTTAATTATTCTAACCCTTCCTCTTCTGCAAACTCTGCTTAGGCTAAAATAGAATTAAAATGAGAGAGTCTGGAGAAGTTGGGAATACATGTAGAAACGTAGAAGCTCACCAGAAAACAAGAGTCCCAGGTACTCCAGGCTGTGCTTTTATCCTGCTATGCTTAGCAGCACATCCCATAGTGACCTGAAAGGAACTGGCTCCATTATTCCTTCTTTCCTAGTTATTCTCAGAGATACTAGATATGAGGTGCATCTTCTCTTATTTCCTACTCTTTAACATTCACACCCTCTTCTGAGCCTCTCAAAAGACTCATTCTTCAGAGAAAGCTCTTCTGCACTTCTCATTAAAAAAAGATGCAAAAGCTTTCAGCTGCATCTTGTGTTTCTGCCCTTGGTTCCATATATTTCAGAGTGAAGTATCTCATCATCTGTGCCACACTAATGTGAAAAGCACTTCAAAGGCCTACCAAAAATCTTCTAATCAAAGTAGGTTTGGTTCACCTAATAAAAAAATAACAATATTTTGGTGATTATTGCTTCTTTTTTTTTCTTTCATGCACTTGTTCTGCTTAGAAGCCAGAAAATACCTATTTATTGTTTTATTTTGAGGTGAACTATGATAGCTTTATAATATTCACATCATGTGTAGCATGTTCTTAAATAATCTGGGAGATCATGGGACCTTTCAGCTCTAAAAGGAAAGAAGACAAGTTCTGAATGATGTTTCTGCTTTGCTGTGTGAAACAGAAATTGCTTTTCTCAGCAGTTCTAGAATATTATATTAATGATTAAATAGAAAATGTAAGCTTTTGATTACTGTCATTGAGCATTCTTAATACTCACCAAATTTAATTGAGACAATGGTAGATTTTTTTGAAAGCTTATTTTATCCAATTGTTCCATCCTACAACTCACAAAGTTGAACTGAAACACATAAAAAGGGAATCTGTCACCCTCAGTGGCTGCTGGGCTAATTCCATAGACCCTAAGGAACTATAATATGCTCTAAAAATTTGCCTTATAGGAATTAGTCTATGAGAAGATTACTTAGATTTCAGAAGAAAACAAATTAATAGAGGTGGTTTCCTCTATAAGAAGGTAGATAATGTCCTTTACCTGTGATTACTTCTTGGTGAAAAATTGTGATTATACTTCTGTTTATCTATTATGGCCCCATGGGAGCACTACATTTGATTTAAAAGAAAGAAAAACAGCATCCCCAGGAAAAAATAAATGTTTATATTGCAGAAGGGTTGCATGCCTGGTACAGTAGCATTTCCTTACCAGGAAAAGACATGGCTACATTGATACTGCTCTCATCTGATAGTTTTATTCCCTTCCATTCCCCTTCCTCCTTGACTTGGCTTTCAGAAACCATAGGCACGTTTCAGATCTAAGGACCATGTTAGGACATCCAGAACCAATAGGATTTAAATATAACTACTTTACATAACTATGCCTGCAAAATAATTCCAAATAATTCTAATTTTATGTTTGTACAGTAAAACTACTGCTCATAGCATCAATTTTTTTGTGGAGGAGCCTTTCACCTGAAACAGATTTTCCTGATGGATATGAACATGAATTAAGGGGAACACTCATATTCCCAGCTTAAAACTGGTTGTGGAACAGCCCCTAGAGCAAAAAAAGAGTTAGAATGCATGACTGAATTAACAAAGAATTCCTATTTAGCCTTGTTTTGCTCTATTGTAGAACTTAACTATTTACATAGGAGTTTAAAAATAAACACTGATTGTTTTCTATAACAGAGAAAAATAAAGTAAATGTAGGAGTAGTAGTAGTAATAATAATAGTAATAATAATAATCATAATAGTACTAACAATAATAATAAAGAAGCATGGACAATCTGACACATGATTACTCAGAGCAATGGAAATTATGCCAGGTAGGAAAAAAAATAAACAACCATCTGTTAAATGCTTCATACTCTGGATATCTCTTTAAACAGAGTGGTGGTTGTTTTCTGTACTTACAGACTTAAATGTTTCATGCTGCCCAGCAGACAGCTAAAACTTTTTTTTCTTTTTCTTCACTTAATTTATAAGTATCACTGGCTGCATTCTAATAAACTTCTATGATTGAAGACATTAATATCAGTCTTCAGTTCCTCTGAAGTACTTAATTTTCTTTGTTTCCATACATACAGCTGTTCTGGCCCACTCTTTCTACCCAATAATAGACCTTTTAGACTCTATATTCTTTTATTGTAGTTTCCTGATGAAAAATTAATTCTCTGACAGTATTACTATAATTTTCCTTTACTAGTAATTATTTTTTTTAGTAGAAATGTGCAACTCCAAGAAGGAGGAAAGTGCTGTATATCCAAACACCTGCAAACAAAACCCATGGATATCATAAAGGCTGAAATTCCAAGCACATATCCCACAGCAGTCAGATGGAGGCAGAGGATTTAAACATCTTATTTTCTTTGGTTCCTTCTTGTATAGCACTTAAGTATAATGGTAACATGAGCCATGCTAATGACTATGTGTGTGTAAGACCAGTCCTTTGGAAACATTCCCAATTCCTAATGGTCCTTTATCTGAAATGAGCTCATCACAAAACCACTTCAGTTGGTTTTGGATTAGGCAGAAGTGATCCAGAGCTGATCCAAGGCTCAGTTAAGATAGTTCTGGAAAGATGACTGTAACCACCATTGGCACCTAAGCTTTGTTCTTAGTGGGATGAAATGAGTTGCTACCTGCTTCCAGCCACTGCCAGGTGCAAGAGGAAATCTCCTCAGCTGCTTTTGATTATGCTCTGGTTCTTCTCACAGCTGCCAGTCCCATCACATCTGCAATCTCAGTCCCTTCTTAGGTGCCAAAGAAATGGAATTTCTGACTCATTTTTACACAGTACCTTCCCTAGATGTTTTTCATTAATCTTTTTCAAAATACCTGTGTATGTTTGCTTTGAAATATTTTTTTCTCCTACACTCCCATTAGACTCCTCAGATCAATGTATCCCAGCTTTTGTTCTTGTTGAAGCTGTCAGATTGATCGTCCAGAAAATTTCTTCTCTTCTAAATTTTTTGGCCATTTCTACAAACTTAAATAGTGATAAATTTTGAAGACCTGACCTAGTCCCCCACTCTTGCATGTTATCTTTTGATGAACCTGCAGAAGAGGTTTCTACAGATTGCCCTCCTAAGGTTATTTACTGATTTTTACATCTCCTGTCCTCTCTGTCTCCCCTCTCCAACAGTGTCTGTAGGATACACATGTAAAGAGGTTGTGATGCCTGGAATTTTATGGACAGGGCACTGGCATTAGCTCATTTCCAAGTTCTTTTTTTGGGAAGATAAAAATTTTGATTGATTTTAGTCACATCTGTCAAATTCTGTGATAGGATCAGAGAGCTTTGCTGAATGACACAGACAAATAAAATAAGAAAAAAGGCACCTGTACCCATCTATTTTCTGACTGCTGTCCTGCTCATGGCTGCATGGTCCTGCTGCCTCTCAGCTCTCCAGATGCTTGCTGACAAGGTGGCAGACTTTCTTTACTTAGCACAAGATCCAAATAGCTTGTGAAAAATCTCAGAGGAGGGGTTTCTTGGAAATAGGGATGAGAGCAGAAGCACAGCAGCCAGCAGTCAGGCTGACCTAGCTCTAAAAAACTTGCATTTTTTCTGTGGAAGGGCTGTGTGAGTTCAGTTGTATGCTGACTGTCAGCTCCAAGTAAATCAGCATCCAGCCATGGCATGAACAGAACTCCATGGCTACCTCTGTCAAAAGTCATCTTGACTTACCCAAAGTTTTAAATTTCCATTTCCTAAACAAATGTGCCCCTTCTCCCAGAAATATTGCTCCTACCATTCATAATGTGTCGCAATAAAAATGTTCAGGAGGAATATTGAGCAAGAGAAGATTTTGCTGCTTGTGGTATTTGCATACTAATTTCAAATGACATTGTGCTGTTTCTTAGCAGCATTTGAGTTATGTAAAGAATTCATTTCTGCATCTTCCTTGTTGGAATATATTACAGGAAGCCAGTGGATGCAAAAAGCATTTTATCTTGACCAAGGAACCTATTTTACTGATGGAATGCTGCAGATAGCTAAATGCAGGGTTGGATTATTCTCAGCAGTACTTTAAGTACAGTTTTGGTGAGGTTTTTTTTTTTTTCATTCTTTAAGTATCTCAAATTATTATCCTTCCACCACTTCCTGGTGACTATTCCACCATCACAAAACAACCCAAAAGTGCTTTAAAAGGCTACAAAAATCTGTTCACCATTCATAAGTTTTCTATTTGATCCAGAGATCAAATAATTGATTATGAACATTCGTGTCACTTCCACAGGACCCATTTTAACATTTAAACAAGGCAAGAACTTACACACTGTGGGTTTTGGCTGACCTTATGAAATTTAAAAGACCAAATCATTTCTCCTTGTCTCTCCTTTGACAAGCTGCATTCCAAGAAGCACAGCAAGGCTGTGATAACATTAAGGAGGCAATCTAGAAAGCATGGTAGAATTTTTCAAAACATGCACAAAACCAAATAATCTGAAAATGAAGCTAACACTAAAAAAATTTCATGCAGCTGTATTACAGTAGAGGGTAATTTTTAATTATATGTTCTATGAATGCAAAAAACATTTGCACATAAATAAGTTTTGTCAAATATCTCCAGTTCATAAACACCATAAGCATATAAAATATCTTGCTTAAGAACAGTTTTTTTTTAAGCAAAAGCCTCTTTTGCATCCTAAGATTTTCTTCTGTACCAAGTTAAAAAAAAAACCTAAACCAACACCAACAAAAAACCACAGATATCCATAACAAAAGTCGGGTTTAAAGGCCAATTTAAACCCCATTTGTTGTGCACACTGCGAGCTGAATGAAACTGCTGAAGCTTCACTTTCTCAGGGCTGCCTGGAGCCATTCTCCTATTTCAGACTGTGTGGGACCTGCTTTGCACTTGAAATCAAAAGACTTGACTAAATAAATAAAAAAAAATAAAATTAGTAGAATAAGTGTTTGGGGGATGCACAGGGTTACTGTGCTGCCCTTACAAAACTGCAGAGGTTGTGCTGACCACTGAAGAACTTTTGCAAGAAGAGACCTGAACTCCACTACTTCCATCCCTGCCATGAAGCAGAGCCAGGATAGGATGGCAGTGGCAGTGACATCCAGGTGCCAGCTCTGCCCACTCCCCTCACAAAGCAGAACCTCTGGTGGGCATGGGGAGGAGGACGTGGGTGGCCAAAGCTTAGAATCCAGAGTTCACCATAATATGACATGAATTCAAAGAAGTTTGGGGTGGTTTGCTTGGTGCTCACATCCACACCTACCCTAACTCAGTGGGCTTCGTTTTCTTTTTTTTCTGATCAGCTAAAGCAGTGTCTTAAAATATCAGTTTCCAGCTTGAAGCCTCAGTGATCCAATTCAAAAAGCAGCTGCCAGCAGTTTTGCTTCATTCTGGCCCCCACCTAATCACTTTTTCATACCAGTGGCCAAGAAATCTTTCAGCCAAGAGCTTCAGGCCCCAACCTGTTGACTTGAGCTACTTCAAAGGTGATTATGATTGTATTTACAGGAAGGCTTCTGTAAAAAAAAAATTATGCTTCTAAAAAAAATGGATTCCAGCCCACGTTACCTTCATGCTGAATTTCAGTGGACTGATGAGTAAGTGGGGAGTGATGCTTGGTCACAACAGCAGCCAATGATTCTGCAGAGCTGCAAGTTAAACTTGAAGGATCTTGTTTCAGAGAGTTGTAATCAACAGCTTTCAGATCTATAGAAATTAGATTTATATACATAACACTCCATGGTTTTCTGAACACTCCAAACTTGTTAGTTGAAGGATATTTTTCTGACAATATAACAGAAAGGTGAGAAAAAAGCAGTGGAAAGCAGAATGCATTTACAGTGCTGATGCTGAACATACAGACTGCTGAACAGCCTCACACACACAGTATAGACCATACTGGTAGTGTCAACTTCATCACATTTGTCCCAAGTCCCATCTGTGTCATCACACAGTTCCACTCTTGGAGCTTTGTACAGCCCTGGGCCCTTGCAATGAGATTATCCAAGACCAAACTCTATCTCACACTGATATAGAGGCTGTGGAAAGAGAAGGAAGAATCTTAGACAAAACAGTTATGTCAATTCTAAAAATGAGGTAAAGGAGAAGAATAATGCTTTTTTTTTGTTTGTTTTAAAGCCTTTTGTATATCCAAAAGCCAGGGAGCCAAGTGTTGAAATTTTACAGGACATGGCCTAACATAGGTCACTTTTCTTCTGAAAACCCACCAAGAACTAAGCCTGAATGTCCTTACTGGGATTTGCCTCAGCATCATTGCTCCAGAGACTCCATCTGTCCTGGAATCTGGCCAAGGATTCAGTAAGGGCCCTCTGCAACTGGGCTGTTCTCTGCAAAGTCATGGCACAACTGCTCTTACTCCTGTATTTTCAGTGATCCATAGTAATCTTTAGTCATTGAACTGTTATTCTTAATTATTCAAGTTCTAATCCTCATTAAGCTGTTATCAGCACTTCCACAAGCAAGGTGGAGCTGACTGATCTTAACCTGTGCAGAAGATGAAAAGGGTTCCCACGTGCTTCCAAGTTCCCATTGCAGCAAGAAAACAAGAACTACCAAAAATGTAATCATAGCCCTGCATGTTTCTGTCCACTGCTCTTCAGGCAAGTATGGGAAGATTTACAGAGACCATCTGGACCTATTTTGGTTCTTATCAAGAAGCAGAGGGTTGTTATTTTTTCTTTTCTTGCCAGTTCTCTTGAAGTGACTCATCCACTAACACTGTTTAGCCACAAATTTCTGTCTTTGCCAGAATGAGTTTCCATTGAGCAGGACAGAGATGGAGGGGTGAGAGTGGGGGGGGTGAAGAGCTTAATTGCATCTGCAGCTTTGTGTATTTCATGCAAGAAGTTTTGCTGTTTTAATAACAAGTATTTCAAAAAGCTTTCAGTTAGTTCCCCTAAACAATATTTGCTCAGGTTCCAAACACCAGCGAGATCATTCAGGAAGGACAGAAATGGGTCACTTAAGAAAATGGACTGAACCTTACTTAGAGATTTTATTTATTATATTTTGGGGGGGGAAGGGGAGCATTCATTTAAAAAAAGGAATGGATAAAATTTGAAATGTCATCACCTTGATGAGAAACAAAGGAAGAAAGGTTTGGGACAGAAATGCACAGGAAGGGAAAAGGAATGAAGAATTAAGTTATAAGTGACTGAGTTACAGTTAGAAGACATTTGCTCAGTGAAAAATTCCAAATACTGTGTTAATGGAAAAGCTTTCCTATCCTCACACACAGGAAAAGTTAAAATGTCTCACCATGTAATGGACCATCAGACTTCATTCACTTCAAATGCTCATGCATCTTCCCAGGTAATAAGGTATTTTGTTAGCAGTCACAATAAGAAGATGGAAGATGATGAAAAATATTAAGACAAATTGTACTGTATCACATAGATAACAGGTTAGAAAGCAACAGATTGACATCCTCAAGTAGTTTAATTTATGTAGCAAACATTAACTAAAAACTATAAATAAGTCATGTATGTCAAGTACCATTACACAGAACGTTGCAAAGGGGCAAAAGTTTGAAGCAATTAAGAGTTTGTGACATCTTAGGAAATCAACCCATTCCTCCGGTGTGCCAGCATGGAGCCCCAGACAGGTTTGTCTTGAAAATGGGGTTATTCATGTGCAGAGAGGATGTACCATTCCCTTGGGAAGGGTGGGTAGGATGTGTCCCTGAGGCTCCATTCACATCACACAGAGATAGTTATGGATGGGCATGGGGTAATGTTTTAATATTTTGATGTAGCAACAAACCATTTCAGCATCATGGTAAGCTGAAGGATTGATCCAAAACATGTATTTTGTGTGTTTTTAAAGTAATTCATAAAAAGCTTATTGAATATAGTACAAGATTTTTCTTGTCAAACTTGGGAGAAAGCATGGAAGTCAATGCTACATGACCAAGATATTTCAGACTAACTGATAACTTAAGTGCCAAAGCTGACATGAATTAAAACCTTATTTCCAGGAGATGCTGCCTACTTACCTCTTGAAGGTCAGGTTGTGTAAGATATGAACCTTATTTTCTTTTTACTTCTAAATATTTGTGATATTAACAGCATTTTTGACTCTGGTCAGTTGGCAATTATTGGTCCTTGTGGGAATCAATATGCAAATATGAATATGTGAATATTTTATTGAGAAAAATCAGAGAGATTTCTTCTGTCCAAGACAAGGTTAGGGGATGTTTCCCAGACATGTCTAACACAACTGAATCAATCAGAAAAATGTCAGGGACAGTGAGAACTTCCTGGTATTAATAGCAAAGAAAAGAGGCTCCATGTATGCTGAAGTCTCACAGAACTTGGGCTCTGTTTCTACCCTGATCCCTCAGTATGGAATCACAGCCCTGCCACTGAGATTTCCATTCCAGTCTAATCTCATATTTTTAACTTGTCTTGATTTTCCCATGGAGATGCTCTCACACACAGACAAAACATCACACACACAAAAAAAAAAAAAAAAAAAAAAAAAAAAAAAAAAAAAGAAAAAAGCCTGTATGACTTGCAGCCCTCATAGAACTCTTTTGAAGAAAACTGGAACTTAGCTGATATGTTTGAGTCCGAAAGTTTAAAAATTAACATCCTTCTAACTGTTTATAGAACAGCTTTAGTAACTGGTAGATTTGGTAAGAAGACTTTGCTAAAAGTTGTTACATTATGAATATTATACATTTTTTAGCCTGGAGAAGCATCAGCTTCAGATAATGCACAGGCTGGAGCCAGGCTCATTACAGTGGTGTACAGTGGGAGGGTGAGGGATAAAGATTATAAATTGAGAAAAAGAGAAGGTAAGGGTGGGTAAAAGAAAAGCTCTTCCATCATGAGGAATGAAGCATTGGAACAGGGTGCCCAGACTGCTTTTACAGTCTCCATCACTGGAAGTTTTCAAAACTTGGCTGGATAAAGCCCTGAGTGATCTATGAGGTCTGACCTCATAGCTGCCCCTGATTTGAGCAGAATGTTGGATTAAAAGTTTTTTAGAATCTTCACTGTACATAGTAGCATCCATCTGTTGGCAAGTGCAAGGCCATAGATGTGGTCCAAGCCTATGCAGACAATGTAGATTCTGACCTATGCAGAATTAGACTTTGGCTGGCCTTGGATAAAATGCTACCCATGAGGTTCTCATTCCTCAGGATGCCATGCACCCACCTTAACTTGGGTCCTCTGTCTTCCCATAACCCAGGGAACAGTCTCCCACATTGGTTTCTCCCAAGGTAGTTCACCTCAGTGTTGCAAACATATAGAATATTTTTAGGGATAGTTAGAAAGAAGGATGGAAAGCTCCAAAACCATTATACAAGTTAGAAAAACAACTCACTAAGCAAACAAACCCTAGGTAAGGTATTTCTGCAATTCCCCCTGTTCTTACCCTGCCAGTTACCTTGTGATACATGCCAGGCTGAGGTGTTACAAGAGCAAACCAATCAGCAAAGTATTGTAGAGTTCTCCTAAGCCATATGCCCCTGTAATTGGCCTTTTTATGCTTCTAAAGGGAGTTGCCAACTAACAGATGGCAATAATCTAACAGCAGGCATGTGACTGGGCAGATAAAAGGAGCTGCCTGTATCCAGAGTTGACAAAGGATCCCATGCAAGCCCAGCTTCTCTCTTTGGAAAGACCTCTGCCCAGCACTGCCCAGGCCTGGTTCCCATGACTTTGTGCTACTGCCAGGGCCTCATTCTGCTTGCCCTACAAGAGTATTTTTTGGGAAGAAGTGCAGAGCTGCCTGTTCATCTCTGCAGAAGTTATGCTACCACTACCATAGGAATCTGGCTCTCCATTGAAATTTGCATTTATGCACACAGTGCACCTCCTCTCTCTGCACAAAAGCAGTGAAGCAGCTCATTGGGACTGAGCTGCTGCCTCTGCTGGGAGCAGCTCTTGCAGGACAGTTTTGGAGAGAGGTGCTTTGCTGGAGATCACCTCTCTGGGAACTGCAAAGCAGCTTGTGCAGCAAACATTATTTTTGAAGAATCACAGAATCATAGAATTGGCTGGATTGGAAGGGACCTCAGAGATCATCAAGTCCAACCCTTGATCCACTACTGCTGCAGTTCCCAGCCCATGGCACTGAGTGCCACATCCAGGCTCTTTTGAAATATCTCCAGGGATGGAGAATCCACTACTTCCCAGGGCAAGAAGAGTTGCAGTTCTCATGATGATGAGGTCTCTTTAAATTCATAGGACCTAAGAGTGCTCAGTCAGAGGTTAGACCCTTTTGCTCATCACAGCAGCTGTTTGTAGGAATGACTTGTTGTTCTTTATCAGCTGCATGATGACTCTGCCCAGGTCACAGCACACATTTTTTAATCCAAAGACTCTGGGCCAGTGCACCGCAGCTGCCTTGAGAATGTTTCATCTTTTACTGCAATTGCAGAGAAGGAAAATAGCCCTCAAGTGGGCTGATGCCTATGAAACACTGGTTCCAGACAACTTCCCTTGCTTAAATAAAAATTCACATTTGGCTTTTACAAAATTTGTTTAGAAACTGTACAAAGTTTGTCAGGCAAGGCCATGATGTTGTGTCACTGTACATTGCATCTCCTGGAGGTCTTTCTGCGTTGGAGCACAGGTGTTGTGCAGGTGTGGACCTGCTGGAGGTGTCTTTATAGGTCCTCAGAATTCATCTGAGGCATTATTAGGAGAGAAAGGTTCAGCTGCCTATGTAGTGAAAAGCATAGATAGCCAGCATTTATGTAGTATTTATATATATATATATATATATATATATATATATATATATATATATATATATATATAGTATTTATATATATTTAGACAGCATGGTGGCCAAGTGGACAATGCACAGAGGTGGGTGCATTGTTTTCCCCCAGTTTCTATTATCCATAACCCCTCTTTCCTACTTCTGACTTTTCTATCTCCAAATTTAGTTTTAAATTTTTATTTATTTATATATTTTCATTTTCATGGAGAGCTTTCTTATGTGTTCTATTCAGTTGGAAGATTGTGGTTAAATTTGTCCTATTTACAAACTATTAAATTTAAAGCAAAATTTTCAGTGACCCATACTTACATGTTAACTTGTTTATTTTTAAAAAAATCTGTCAGCACTGCCTATGGCAGCTTTGTAAAGAATATTTGTCAGGATTCTTTGATATGAAGTGTACTGTGAAGCAATTTTTTCATTTCAGAAAGTATCTGTCAAATTTTGAAAGGATTCTGCAGGTGAGATTTATATAGCTATGCTATTGATTTTGAAGGTAGGTAAACAACAAAACTGAAGCTCACTTTGTCTACCCATGACAGATGCAGTTGTTAAACATTTTACAGGTACATGCAAGAGAAATATTTTAGACACAGAATGTTCTACACAGAAGGAGAAATTGCTTTGGCCTTTGAGCAAAATCTACACTAAAGGATTTCAGTGATTCTCTGTTCCCTTACTGACTCACTGAAAAACCACTGACCAACCAGCATAAAGGAAGCTATGATTTTCTTAAATCCTCCCATAACCTTACCCATAAAACTGCACTAAATAATTTAAGTCCTAATAAATAATAATCATTTAGGTGCCTCCCTCTGTATATTCCTGATGAGAACCTTTGGAATCTGAACCACAAACTCCAGCTGCTTTCATTCCTAGTAATGATTCATCACTGAATAGCTCCCAGGAGGAAGAACTATAGTAGAGTGGAATCAGGAGGCACCAGTGTAACCATGCAAGATCACTGGCAGGGTGGAATTATTGTACTCCATGTACTCTCTCACATTAAAGGCAAGACACTATGTTTTACTAGCTGAGAGCATCTTGCCAACAGATCCTTTACAACATTTTCTTTTCAGAACAACTGTCTTAAGAACTGCTCTACTACAGAGGCTGTGCTTCATCCTAAGGCCTCAGGCAACTATTTGCCTGATTTGACATATTTTGAAACAAGAGGCTCACAGAAGAGTTTTCCAAGATTTAGAATGGGTTTTAAAATTGAACCAGCTAATCAGTTGGTGAGTGTCCTCCCTGGACAGGGTGTTTTGCAGATAAAAGTCAGTCAATATGCCCAGTCCCACCCTGAGCATCTCCTGCAAGATGTTTCACTCTCACTGTGATCATGACCACCATTACTTGGTGCCTGCAACACAAAATGTCACAAATATTGGGAAGCTGCTTTAGTCTTCAAACAATGACCTCTCTATTATATGAGAATATTGGAGAAATAATCTAAATTCCCCTGCCTTCAGCATATTTGCAATGGTGCTTAAACCCAGGCAAGATTAATGTCTTATGGCAGGCACTAGACAAGCCCTAAGACACCACCTTAGGTGTCTCACAGCATGGATTTATGTAACTGAGGATTTAAATGTAAGTGAACAGTTTCAGTTTTAGACAAAATAATGCAATGTCCATGCTGATAAATTTGAGACAGCAAAACAACTCAAACCTCCCCAAACATTTCAATCTGTTTTGCCTTCTCTGGTTCCTCTGTTGTATCTTTTCTTGGAGGATAGAGCCCCTACAGTAACTGCATAATTAGAAGGTGCTTACAAGAACTGTTCAAAAACTGTGCTATTTAAAAAAAAAATAATAAAGATACAATGTAGTTACCAAATTGCAGACAACCCATTACATAAAATGGGAAAATCTGAAGCAAGAAGCTGAATTCTCCCAAGAGGGACTGGAAAACACAGGAGCTGGCCATATACCCATGTGGGATCTGAAAGGGCTTGCAGTCCTTTCCACTGCCTGAGAGGGACTATCTGACAGAATGAATGAAGTGTTCCCTAGCAAAAACAACCACAGTTAGTCACTAAAATATTTTCCTGACTATGAAAGAATAATGTGGTTTCAAAATATCCAACTGATAATTATAATAGCAGTTTGCTATTTGGATTATTCATGTTTTGCATGGGAACAAGTACAATAAGTCTGTATTGATTTTTGATTTCATAGCCCAGATGTTAACTTGAACAATTGTGTAGCAACTTCACAGAAAAACATCAACAGGCCTTGATTATTATTATTATTTTTAAATCTATATTTAAGAGGCCTTTACAAGAGGACGTTAAAGGCAATTGTGCCTAGACAGAAATCTGTCTGGTTTGAGCATGTTCTGAGCAGAGGAAACAGAAACTGCTGCCTTCAGGGACAGAAGGCATAAACTGCTGATACCAATTTAATGTTTTAAACACTTGACACATCTGTGCTGTATCCAGCTACTCCTTTTATTAGCATATTTGCAATATGTCTGCTCTTTCTTTTTCTTTTCTACACCCAAAGTCTGATCTGGCCCTAATGCTTCTAGTGAGAGTTTGACACTGACTTTGGAAACCACTTTGCCTTTCTCCCCTTCCTTAAAATCTTGAATAATTTCAGCAACACATTTCAGTACTAGGGCTTCTGGTATATATTATTTCCCTTCTTACATTTCTAAGTAGCACTTCTGCTCCCAGCTAATTAATTCATTTTAAAATGAGCTTCCAATATTTCAATCTGTCCATGCCCAGCTTTTAACAAATAAAGTTATAATAAATAAATAACCAAAAAAAACCATAACTTCTCAACCAGCATCCCCTCCCACTACACTTCTGTTTCCATGCTCATAAATCTGGTTGAAATGAGGAGTCTTCTCCCTTTCTCTTTTTCTGTACACTGTACATATTCAATTTTCATGCATTTCTGTCTTCACTCCTTAAGTCAACCAGTTTGTAGCCACCTTTCTCTCTGATTAAAGAAACATTGCCAACATTTGCTTTTTTTTTTTTTTCTAAATCCATCTACCCTGTGTATTCCAGCTGCAGAGTTGACCTCCTTATGCATGTGGAATGTGACACTTTCTCATTCCTGCAGTTCTGAAATACTGACTTTAATCTGACAGTTTACAATTTCAAGTTGTTCATATCTCACATTAGCCATCTCATTTCATATTTCTTTTAGAAGTCTTTCTTGTTTTGGTTCATCTGTTATTTTGGGAGCTTTTCTATTAAAAAAAAATTCATTTCAAGGGTACTGTGAGGTTTTGTTTGGGTTTGGCTCTGTCTCTACAGTTCAGCACCCATTAGGACACATACTCAGGACTATTGCAACAGCTACATCTGCCTCAAACATTCTGCACTATATTGAACACCATTCAATTCTTTTACCAAGTCCTACTGATGCTTCTCCTCATCTTTATTTTTGACTGCTGAAATTACCTGTCTGACAAACACTGAAAGTAAACAGAAAAAGGTAACGTGCAAGTCTTCTGGTTTGGTTTCTTTCCCTCATCTTGAGGTTTTTTTGTAGCCTAAGTTCTCATCCTCACTCCCATGGGGAAGACTGCTTTTCATTCTGTTTATCTTGTCATCTCCTGAGGATGAGGGACATTTATATTTGTTATTTAGAAAGGGACAATTAAATCTATAAAACCCCTGGGACTACAGTATTATGTCACATCCATTGAGTCCATCATGTTTTCAGCTCTGCAGGAAGCACACAGGAATTGTTGGCATATTTTAGCAGCAAAATCCTCAGCACTGAAGACATGAACTTGGGTCTTATTTCAGTGCTGCAGAACACTGTTTCAGATCTATACAAAGAAAGTCTAAAATATTTACAATCTGCAGTCATTCCTTATGAACAGCTTTTACCAGAACAGGTGACTTACAGATAGATGTGTTAAAAAACCTGAAGGCAAGGTTGCTCTTTCCCCAATACTTCAACTGATGTGTAGCTGCCTTCTTTTTTGACCAAAGCTACAGTTTGCTTGATGTTAAAGACAATTCCTATACAGAAAAATAAGCTGAGTATCATCAGCAAAACTCAGCTAGGCAGCTGACCCTTTGCTTTCCCAAGGAACATAGGAAGAGGAGGAATGACACACTTGGTACTTCCAGCACAGAGCTGATTAACAAGCCAAATCACAACTTACTCAACCATTCCAAGCAAATATTCAGCACAAAATATCAGTGATGGAATCCTACATTAATAAGAAAAAGACCTTGCTGACCCCCTAAGTCATTGAGAAAAGAGAACCTGTTCCTCTTAATCAACAAGTATTAGCAAGTTGTACAACATGGTCTGTGCAAGAACCTTGATACTCTCTTTAGTTTAATCTCAACTCTATTTCACAGAATCACAGAATCATCCAGGTTGGACAGGACCTCTGAGATCATCAAGTCCAACCCTTGATCCTGTACCAACACGTTTACCAGCCCATGGCACTGAGTGCCACAACCAGGCTCTTTTGAAATATCTCCAGGGATGGAGAATCCACCCCTTCCCTGGGCAGCCCATTCCAATGTCTGATCACCCTCTCCAGAAAGAAATTCTTTCTAATGTCCAACCTAAACCTCCCCTGGCACAACTTGAGACCTCTTGTGCCCTCTTGTCTTGCTGAGAGTTGCCTGGGAAAAGAGCCCAACCCCCCCCTGGCTCCAACCTCCTTTCAGGGAGTTGGAGAGAGTGATGAGGTCTCCCCTGAGCCTCCTCTTCTCCAGCCTCAACACCCCCAGCTCCCTCAGCCCTTCCTCACAGGACTTGTGCTGGATCCCTTCACAGCCTCCTTGCTCTTCTCTGGACCTGCTCCAGCACCTCAATCTCCTTCCTGAGCTGAGGGGCCCAGAACTGGACACAGGACTCAAGCTGTGGCCTCCCCAGGGCTGAGCACAGGGGCAGAATCCCTTCCCTGGACCTGCTGGCCACGCTGTTCCTGATTTCATGCAGGAGATATTCCAGATGAGAAATCTTGTAATCAGTAACTGGTGATGCTGTTACCTTCACATCCCATCATGTTGGAAACACACTATCTTCAGTAAGCACTGCCAGGAAAGACAGCACCAAGCACTCTTAGTTTCTTGTCCTCTATCTGTCTGTTAATCTGCACAGCAAGAGTCACTGATTCACTGGAACAGCCTCTACTGCAGCAGCTCTCTGGCTGCATTAACATAATGCTGAAGCTGAGTTAAAGCCACCTGCCAGAAGCACCACAGGACACCAGACATCATCTGGTCAAAGCCAAGCTGAGACAGAGGAGTTCATGTCTGTATTCACTAGAGTTGACATCCTTGTGCCTGGTGTAACAAGTCTTCCAACACTTTTTTTAGTCCACAAAATACATTCTATCCTAATTTCTCTTTGCAGTTTTCAAAGAAGGCTCAGAAAATGCAAAATATTATAATTATTATATTATAATATAATACAATACATTATTAATATAATAATATATAAGAACATATATTATATTATTAATATATATGCATATATTTATTATTTTCACATATATATTATATATATATAAATATATATATAACATGTATGTTATATTCAATTTTCATGCATTTTTGTCTTCATTCCCTAAGTCAACCATATTATATTTATATATATAATATATATAACAATAATAAATATACCTATACATATATATTAATAATATAATATATACTTGTTATATAATATATATACTATATAATAAATATATGTCCTTGCTATATATATTACATATAACATATATATATTTATATATATTATATATATAAAAATATATATACTTATATATATAAGTATATATATATACTTATATATATAATAAATATATATCCTTGCTATATATATTACATATAACATATATATTTATATATATTATATATATAATTATATATATTATATATATATTATATATATATAAAAATATATATACTTATATATTATATAATATATATTCTTATATATTATAACAATATATATATTATATTATATTATTAATATATGTAATATATAATATATATTATGTATTCTTATGTATTATGTTATTATATATTATATATATTAATAATATATATTCTTATCTATTATTATATAAGTATTATAATATTAATAATTCAGGGTACCTGAAGCATTCTAGAGATTGGGATGACAATATTCATTTCAAGATACATCCATACTGAATCTCCTTTCTTTTATTTTCTTCCTTTTCTCACTACCTTTGTCCCACCTCTGATCTGTGATTCACATTTAGATCAACTGGGCAGCAGATTTGTGACATTTTCCTTCCAATGCTACCACTAAATCTAGCTTTTCTCCTCACAAATACACACCAAAACTTCTGTACAACTCCTGCTCAGCTACCACTCTATTTATTTAGTACTGCAGAGCCATAGTGGAAATCAAGTAAAACAAAATATTAAAACCAAGAGCTTTTATGAGTAAATATAAAGTCTCACAAGCTCTTTGACACTATTAGGGGTGTTATTTGCAACAGCTTCATTTTGCCTTAAATATTTAGGTTGGTTAGGACAGGCAGTGGGTGACTGCTGCATAACAGAGATGTTAAGGACTGGAGAGTGTTTCTCATGGCCTTTTAAAAGAATTTTCTCATGATCTTTTGAAAGAGCATCTGGGCTTGCTTATGCAGGGATGTTCAGGAAAGACACAATTAGCTATGGGAAGTTAGTGAGCATAAGTTAAAGAATATTCAAAATCAAAATAGCATCATCTGCAAGGGCATTTAAGATGTTGCAGCTCACGACCACTAATCCTCCACCAGTCACTGAGCCCCTCACAGCCATCCTAAATATTTCCACATGGTAGCCACATTCAGAAGAATCCTCAATTCCCCTTTTACTGATTTCCATAAAACAAGAGCTAAAAGTCTCATCAATGGTACTACTGAAACCACAGAATTTCACTTTTTACACTGGAAAGACTTACTCTTCCCTCCTTTGTAAATGACTCAAATAAAGATGACTTTACTATCAGAGAATGAGTAACAAGACATTGCTTATTGTTGTGACCCATGTGAAAACCATTTTCTCCAAAGAAACTAAACATCCCAAACAGGAGACAGGAAAGTGTTCACTTATATATATAACAACTGTTTAACAAAAGAAAAATACATATCCAAACCCACTCAGACACCCAGATGGTTGGCCTGAGTTTTTAACTGCTTTTTCTCAGCACAGCAATCCCAACAAGCTGGGCACAACAGGCTCCACTGAAACAGGACATTCATAAAAACACTTAATTCATAGAATCATAGAATCCTAGAATTGGCTGGGTTGGACAGGACCTCTGAGATCATCAAGTCCAACCCTTGATCCACTCCCGCTGCAGTTCCCAGCCCATGGCACTGAGTGCCACATCCAGGCTCTTTTGAAATATCTCCAGGGATGGAGAATCCACCCCTTCCCTGGGCAGCCCATTCCAATGGCTGAGCACCCTCTCCAGAAAGAAATTCTTTCTCATGTCCAACCTAAACCTCCCCTGGCACAACTTGAGACCTCTTGTGCCCTCTTCTCTTGCTGAGAGTTGCCTGGGAAAAGAGCCCAACCCCCCCCTGGCTCCAACCTCCTTTCAGGGAGTTGGAGAGAGTGATGAGGTCTCCCCTGAGCCTCCTCTTCTCCAGCCTCAACACCCCCAGCTCCCTCAGCCCTTCCTCACAGGACTTGTGCTGGATCCCTTCCCAGCCTCCTTGCTCTTCTCTGGACCTGCTCCAGCACCTCAAGCTCCTTCCTGAGCTGAGGGGCCCAGAACTGGACACAGGACTCAAGCTGTGGCCTCCCCAGGGCTGAGCACAGGGGCAGAATCCCTTCCCTGGACCTGCTGGCCACGCTGTTCCTGAGCCAGCCCAGGATGCCATTGGCCTTCTTGGCTACCTGGGCACACTGCTGGCTCCTGTTCAGCTTCTTGTCAATAATTCTGAAAAAGGTCTCATGTTTTCAGGGGTAGAAAGATAATCAGAAGGCAATATCATGAAACCATACAGGAATGGAAAATTTTACATCTGATACCAAAAAATGGATTGTGGCTTTGCAGAAGTTAGCATGTCCTACAAAATGTTAAAAAAAAAAAAAAATCAAAAAAAAAAAAAAAAAAAAAAAATCTCAGTTCTAACAAAACAAAATACCCAACCCAAACGTATAAAAGAAAATTCAAAATAGACTTTTGGATTAAGATAACAATAAAATTTAAAAAAATTTAAAAAAGAGGTTCAGTGGCTTCAGGAACTCACAGTGCACACACACAAAAAAAAAAAATATATGAAATTTTTTCACCTCAGTTGTCAATTCTTCTTTCATCTTTTTCTATTGTATTCTCAGATAGTCTATGGAATCTTTATTCCTACATATAATACATATCTTGCTTGTAGTATTTTCTTAACACGTTGTGTTAAAACCTGTGCTTCATATATGCATCCTAAAGTGTGAGTGTGAGTACAGAAGGAATAGTAAGCCACTGAGGTCTACCTCTCTAAAATGAATGAGATCTTGGAAAATTTTTTTTTTCTTCTTGGCAAGAGAGGAGTGCACATTCTGTTGGCAACAGTTGTTTGACTATCCAGGTGTAGAAAAAGTTAAAGCACCAATGGGCATCGCTGTGTCTGTATGAGGGGTGATATAGAGAGTATGAGCTGACTAGAGAATAAAATATTTGACATGAAAAATGCAAAAAAAAAGATGGAAAACCCACATTTTTTCCAAGAGCTGCCCCTTGGTTTTTCCCAGCATGATGGTAATGCCACAAAAGGTATATTCTTTTTTTAATAACATGACTAAACTTTTCAGACTTTTGAACCAGACATACAAGAATAGATTTCCAAACCTAGACTATTACTCTTCCACATTAGAATGGAAAAACAATTGCTCCAACAGGCACCTACATTCTTATTAGGCTGACCTGAGTAATACATGAGAATTAGGACGTGTTAAAGAGAATATTTTAAAACACTGACATGACTGGAAAATGAGGTACAGTGAAAGACCTCTCAGAGACACATTGTGTGAGATTAAGTGGGTATCTTTCATAAGACAAACTGTATTCAAACCAAAGGAAATTAAATAGTTTTACTCTTTCAAGGTTCTACTGAAGTATTTAATATTGCACCACAGAATATAATGATATTGTCCTGGATTTAATATAGAAAAGTAGTTAGGAGGAGCTATCTCCTGGGATATCTCAGCAACAGCAATTGTAGAAATGGGACTAAGCTAAGCATGAGAAAATGTAAACCCACGTGCTTGGAATAATAACAACCCCATTATTTGAAATGAGAGGAGGCTCAAAACCTGGAAGCAATAGTAGGAATAAGAACCATCCCCACCAGCTGATGCAGTGATACAAACCTCCCCATAATACTGAACAAGCAGAGTGTGGAGTTTTCTTATTTAAGGAAAATTAATTCAAATATGGATAGCCAAAGATTTTTAAAAATGCAGGAAAAGAACCCACTATTTCCAAGGTGAAACATAATTTTACTTGTTCAGTCTAGTAAAATAAAGACTTGAAAGGCTATGATGGCAACCCAGTTTATCAAAGGTACTAAATGGTGGGGAAAAAAAAAGAAAAAAAGAAAAAAATCTAACCAAAAGGCTGTTTAGATATATATTAGAGGTTATAGCTATAACAAGAAGAAATAGGTGCAAATTGCCATTAAAACCTTAATCTATGAATGCATGAAGATTTATAATCATTGGGGAAGAGGGAGGAGGGGATTTTTTCTGTTTAGGAACCTTTCATTCCATTTTTTTAATAGTTGATGAATGAAAACTTCAAGGCTGCACCCACTGACTCTGGAATGCTCTTCCAGTCCAGTGCTCTGTGTAAACAGCAGCACCAAGATCTCCCCAGTTTCAAAACAAAACTGTGAACTTTTAGATTGTGAATGGTAATAAGATGCAGATAAGTTTTCTGGCAGGCTTCCTTATCAGGAAAGATCTTTCCATTCTTATTCCAGTGCTGGCAAATGGTTAAATCTGTGACTCTTGTGTGTTAAATTATAACTCTCCAGAGGAAGTTTTGTACTTCCCAGAGTGAGTATCTTCTAAAACAAATTATTAATGAACGTTGCTCTTCTTTCAGAAGACCCACTTTTGACAGAAGGAGAATTTTTTCCTAAAATACCAGAAATCACAGAATGTCAGGGGTTGGAAGGGACCTTGAGATATCATCAAGGCCAACCCCCCACCAGAGGAGGACCATCCAGTGTAGGTCACACAGGAAGGTGTCTGGGTGGGTTTTGGATGTCTCCAGAAAAAGGGACTCCACAACCTCCCTGGGCAGCCTGTGCCAGTGTTTTGTCTCCCTCACAGTGAAAAAGCTTTTTCTTATGTTGATGAAAATGAAAATATATTGAAGATTTTTTGGGTAGTTTACTAGTCAAACATCTAAACAAAAAGGCCAAACACAGAAATTATTTTGATGGTCAGGACCAAACCATGAAACTGTATCTTACAAAGAGTTTACCAGCTTTGACACAATCTGCTCTACACTTGGATTGGTGGGATGCCAAAATTGGGATTACTGAGCTGATCACTCTTTGTAGTTATTAATAGCTGAGTTTGTCAGTTTGCATTTTTACTGTTTTCAGCTGAAAAAAGGTGCACATATTTGACTAATTAAATAACAGTAAGATAAAACTGCTGGCTCAGAAAGTAAACACAACATATTTGGTGAATTAACTCAAAAGGGCAAGGCATTAAGAACAGAAAATATTTCATGTATTTGGGAAGCTGAAGAAATTTTGAGCCATAATGCTTAATATTTTTTGTTTTATCATTATTATGATTATGTCAGTAAACTACTCTTAGCTTACACTAACCAAAGATCTAATCATCATATCAGAAGGGAAGAAAGATTTATATAGTTCTAGAATTTTCAGCTGATGTTTTAGAATAAGCTGCTCACATTTGTTCTTGATTCCCAACTCGAACCTCTTCCCACTTTGTCTTACACTGTTAATTGCCCATCCTTTTTATTTTTAGCCTTTTATTATGTTTACATGGAAAATCTGAAAATTTTCAGTCTTGGATGATGGGTGAAAAATCAAACACACTTTTCATTATGAGACCATGAGGCAGAATCCTGCAAAACCATAAATAGAAATCCAAATGGCTAAACATATCTAGCAACAAAAGAGCAATTCCCCAGGCTCTTGGAGCTGACACAATTCCTCTGCCATCAGAAATCACTGGAGGACAATCACATCCCCAAAAACCAAACTAAGCCCACAACAAGTGCTTCTATTAAAAGACTCTACAGGGAATATTAACAGAGGTGTCTGTTCTTTCTGTGTTCATCCTGTGGCATTGACACATTGCTTTCTGTTTACTTGGGTTTTTTTCATATGCCAGTACTGCCAATGAATAGAAACTGTTCTGAAGTAAGACATAACCAGAATGAAGGAATAAATCAATGACTATTCTTATTTTTATCATCTCTTTACATTAAGAATTTGCCCCTGTGCTCAGCCCTGGGGAGGCCACACCTCGAGTTCTGTGTCCAGTTCTGGGCCCCTCAGCTCAGGAAGGAGATTGAGGTGCTGGAGCAGGTCCAAAGGAGGCAACTGGGCTGGTGAAGGGACTCAAGCACAGATCCTATGAGGAGAGGCTGAGGGAGCTGGGGGTGTTGAGGCTGGAGAAGAGGAGGCTCAGGGGAGACCTCATCACTCTCTACAACTCCCTGAAAGGAGGTTGGAGCCAGGGGGGGGGTTGGGCTCTTTTCCCAGGCAACTCTCAGCAAGACAAGAGGGCACAAGAGGCCTCAAGTTGTGCCAGGGGAGGTTTAGGTTGGACATTAGAAAGAATTTCTTTCCAGAGAGGGTGCTCAGACATTGGAATGGGCTGCCCAGGGAAGGGGTGGATTCTCCATCCCTGGAGATATTTCAAAAGAGCCTGGATGTGGCACTCAGTGCCATGGGCTGGGAACTGCAGCGGGAGTGGATCAAGGGTTGGACTTGAGGATCTCTGAGGTCCCTTCCAACCCAGCCAGTTCTAGGATTCTATGAATTCTATGAATCAGTCACAGTCCTAAAGGTGGCAATGGTGTAGACATCTCCCAGAGTGGTGCCTGTGGCACTACTCAGTCCCAGCAATGACACATTTTATGACTTTGAGGCACAAGAGGTGGGAACACTACGACCATGTTCATTGAATTGAAAAGTAAAGTCTCTCCTCAGTCTAATCTTTTGAGCACACTAAAAAAATTTGACTACCCTGAACAAATGGAACTTGATAAGGAGCAGTACTGCCAGAAAGTGAAGTTCCTGAAGCAATTCAAGAAGCATGCTAACATTTAGTACTAATTAAAGAAGTGTCTTTGCCCTGTTTACAATGAGAATGAGCAGTGTGTTTTGGTACTCAACCTGAGGACAGCACAGCCAGAGGACTATCAAAGAAGTGATAGCTTTAACCAACCCTAGCATAGATTTCCTCTGCACTGTTCTTAAGGTTAATCGACTCTGCTCATGCCTTAAGAACTCTCCTGATCTGGGGCCTTGATGTAAATTTTGTGCAAGAGCACTGAGACTGCTTTTGAGCATCAAAACATTTATGAAGAATGGAAGAAGAGCTTTTGCGGTGATAGTCAATTAAAAGGGCAAAAATCAAAGTCTAAAATGAACACCTTGATTTATGCTACTCATACTGATATATGAAAAAATTTTAGACAGATCAACACCCATGCTTTGCTTCTGTCAAGACCAGCAGTTTTGGTTCTGTACAGCCATGGTACCAAAACCCCAAGTTTTGATGCACGGAAGATAATTCTACCAAGGTGAAAACATCAGGATAAGACAACTGGGGTCTATATAATTTTTTAATAACTTCAGCATATTAAACTTGGCTTTTCTGAACAGAATTAAATTTGCACAACATTGCATAATGGCACACACTGCAGTTCTCATGTAAGGTTCCCTATCTCAGGAGGAAAAACTGAGGAAAAGCAGAGCCAGGGTTGCACTACTCCAACTTCCATGGCTGCAGTGCAGTTGCTGACATAACCATAACCCAGAGAATTTGGGGTGGACAAAGAACCTGCTGGAGTAGTCAGTGCTAACAAAATGCAGCCATGTGGCCTTGGAGCTGGCTGTGGTGCACACATTAACAGCATTCAACACTTGCAGATATTTTCCTTCTTTCTTGGAGCCTGCATTAATCAAAACTTCACCAGAAATAAATCTCCAGACCCCATACCCAAAGAGACGGCATTGGGAGTATCAGAGATTTTGTTTAGGGAGAGAAGGGTGCAAAAGAAGCACACATTAAAACATTTATTTTTTAATCCCTTGACATGGAGATTTATGCCCTGGTCTCAAATATTTATTGATGAAGAGGTTGCCTCTTTGTCAGTTTTCTTGCCACTTTTATCATTTGAATATACAGCCTAAAATAAATTATTAGGTCATGCACCCAAATTACTTGCTAAATCTAATGTTCCTGAGATGTTGCCAATTTGAATAACCTTGGCTAATGAAAGACATAATTCCTCAAGGACCAGAAAGGTATTATTAATGCATAGAGAGAAAGAAGAACCTGGATAATGAATTAAATTTAAAAAATTCTTTTTAACTGCTAAACAGAATGGTAGCAAGGAAAGAGTAAGCTATTATTTTAAATCTTTGAATGATAATCTAACTTAGAAAATAGATAAAATGGAAGAGTAAAAGAGACATAAAATTAGGTGATATGCAAGTAGGTTTCCCTTCTTTCTTTGACATGTGGGACTGAAAAAACTGCCTTAATTCTCGCTTTTGGTTCAGCGATCAAGTTGCTGAGGAGTTGGTCTTACTTGTATAAATGTTCTTGTTTTGCATCTTCACTTTTGCTAGATTTATGTTTCCACAAAAATATGTTTCAAAGCAGGTAATAAATTATTTCTCTATTTTTAGACAGTGACCTGGACAAAACTGTCCTCCCCATCTACCTCATTATAAGTGCAGCATAATACAAGGTTGGGGGTTTTTTTTTGCTTAGTGTTGGAGGAAAAGTGGTAATGTTAATGCCTCCTTTATTGTTAATAATACAAGATTGGGTCATTTTCTACTTAAAGAGAATGCTTTAATGTTTTTCTCTGCTAGATTGCTAAATTACTATATTTCTAATTACTTAATCTTTAAACTGCCATTACACTTTCATTTGTATCACTGCAAACCATAAATAACGCAAGCTGATTAAGACATCATTCTCTTTAACACAGAAAATACCACTTAAGGCAAACAAAGTATTTTTTTTGTGTGTTTTTGTGGGTTTTTGTTTTTTTCTTTTAAATCATAAGTGTAGCTGACTTTTCATTTCTATTGATAATTCATCTGCTATTAATTTTGGAAAAAAAAAAGACTATTTAAAGTTTAGAGGAGAAGGAAGAGAACTAACACAATATTACATCAGTTTATCGATTTATCACTGAAAATATAAATATTCTGAACTGAAGATTAAGTCAGGCACATCACTTTCAGTATGAACAGTGATCAAGTCATTAAGGATAAAAATTCTAAATAACCAATATTAAACATTATTGGCTATAAATAAAGCAGTAGACACATCAGTTATTCCAAATGTATATATAATTTGGGAGTTTAAGGCATTCGGTAACAGCAGCTTCATGTGCTCTATCATCATCCAAAATCTCAATAAAAGGTAGATAAAAGGATACATTTTCTCTATATTATGTATTTTTAAGGTTGATTTTTTAAAAGATAGATCTATTTATTGTTCACATCATATCAGCATTACTAGTTTATTTGGATTACTTTACTCTTCTTTTGGAAGAAGAGAAAAATAAATTTATTAAGCCCTACAGATTCATCTGGTTCCTCTGAAAGCACACATCATCCCATCACTGACTGCCACAAAGAAAACTCCACAAAGAAAAAAGCCAGCTATAGTACAGAAGTTCAACAAATATATATATATAGGAGTCACTGAAATATTTCTGAATGACTCAGCTAACAGTTAAAACACACATTGTGGGGTGATTAACTGCAAATACAATATAAGGAATTCATATTGTATTTCCAAGAGCAGCTCACAGAAATAATTCCAGAGAAATGGATGCATAAGGAGAGCTCATATCACATCAGATATTTATGCCTGATGATATTTCATCAGCTCTGAAGCATACAGGTTTTAAAGACAGAGAGCAAGACTCATTAGAACTGTCCTGAAGACAGTTTTGTTTACTTAACAAAGCCTTTGAACGCATGAATTTTTTATAGCATGCTTAATACCAAATAATAAAAGGCTATGAAAACTCTCAAAAAAGAGAAAAGCAGAATTCTGAAGAGATGGGGCTGATGCCTCTCTTCCTCCCCTACCTGACCTGCTGAAGGGAAAGGCACCTCAGCAACTGGACAGTGTAAACCAGGGCTGAATACACTTGCAGAAAGTGACACAAAGATGGCATTGAATGTGGTGGCAGATTGGCACTCAGCAATGTAACAACAAAGAGCATCCAACTGCCTCCTCTTGGGAGTTACTGAAAAGAGATTTTTCAAAAGAAACACAAATGCATCAGATCTGTATCAAGGCAACTTCATTTTTCATCTCTGTGGGCCCAACTCAGATGGATTTCCTCAGGATGAATAGCACTTCATGGTCCAAAGAGTCCTTTTCAAAACATGTTTGTATCAGGACTCAACACTGTTCACTGAGAAAGGGGTGATCCTTCACAAAAAAATAAGGAAGGAGAAAAAAAGAAAAAGGCCTTGTGGAAGGTCTCTGGCTCTGTGAGCTACACTTCAGCATATCAGTCTTCACAATGGGACACCACATCCTATTGTTATTTGTGGTCTGGGTTTTTTTTTTCTAAAACCACTGTTTGCACCTGGATGTTTCTGAATGGAATTCTTATTCTGGCAGTTTTGATGGCCATCCCATGGCCATGGAATTTCACTGTTGTGCCCCAAATCAGTTTTGACAAAGGGACAAATTCTGATCTCTCAGCTGTGTCAGTCAACACCAGTGCCATGGAAGACATCAGCACAACTGGGTTCAGGTGAGGCAAGCTGTCAAATTTTCTAGAACATACTCCCACTGGAGCTGTACAGTTACTCTGCTGTGAAAAAACAAACAAAAAACAAACAAAAAAAACCCGACAGGATTTTAATTTTAATTGAAAAAAGGGATAATATTATTTATTTATATTTTTAGTAGGGGTTTGTTTATGCTTATAAGGAAGACTTCAAAGCACAAGGGATTCACACCAGTAACCAAGTGCTGGCTCCCTCACAAGGAGGGAGCCAAATTTCAGCTCCCAGGGTTAAACAGGCATCAGAGAGTCCAAAAAGGTGGTTTTTAGTAAATGCAGTGAAATCTCTGAGAAAACAGCCTTGTCATTTGCAAGAGAATGATATCATTGCCTCAAGGAAGGACTTGAAGAACTTCAAATCCTGAGACATCTTTTGCTGTGTTTCACATCTGGTCCCACAGAAGCCAAAGGGAATTTGGTAAGAGGTGTGAGGGGAGGCACTAAAACTAGAAAAACTGAGGAGAAAAGGAAAAAAAAAAATACTTAAAAAAGGACTGGCATGTCATTAACAGATGCACACTAGAACATTTAATAAAAACCATATACAATTATCCCTCTCCTGAATTCATGGCAAAAGGTTCTGAAGAATTTTAGCCATGCATCAAGCTGATGGTGCTTTTAGACAGACACAGGAAGGAAAGTTTGTAACCACAGAACATTAGGAGCTGGAAGGGACCTCTGGAGATCATCTGGTCCAAACTCCCTGCCAGATCAGGTTTACCTGGAGTAGGTTGTACAGGATGGTGTCTAGGGGGGTTTTGAGTGTCTCCAGAGACAGACTCCACCATCTCTCTGAGCAGACTGTTCTGGTGTTCTGCTACACTCAAAGTAAAGTTCCTCAGTGTGTAGTCTCTAAGTATGATAAAGTTTTTCACTTTTGTATGACAGAGGTATATTTTTTTCTTTCCAGATTCTTAGTTATAATTCATATTCATTTAATCTGACCATTTAGATTATTTAAAACTTGTTTTAGGTTCTAAATGGAACGGTATGTTGTTTAAAGTCCATATTAACCCACCTTTAATGTATCATTTTGTACTATAAAACCTGATTCTGACAAGAGAGAACCCTCATTTTATTTGTTGTGGCTTATTTAACCTTTTGGAAACATCAGATGTTGCAGCTTCTTTCTGTTGCTGAAACTCTTAGCCACCAATTATTTTTCTATTGACAAAAAGAAGTTATATCATGAACATTTCAAAAAGTATATTTCAATATTATACATGCTGGCCTAATTCCTTTAGCTGTGAATAAGACCCTTTAGTGTTACATAATTTAGTACAGTAGGATCCTGACTAAGGGCTGATGCCCTTATCTGATATTGGAGTAGACATAATAATGTTACACTATTAGCTGACCCTTTCACTTTTAAAATTATAGTAACTCCAGAAAACAACAAATGATTTCTATAATTCTAAAAATGCTAATGAAGAAATAATATACTTCCTCAGAGCTTGATAAAGTATGCATTAGTGGGGGTCTTACTTAGCAGTGGCAGTATGTCCACAGGAAAAGACACTTGATACTGTTGACAAGTGGCTGGACAAGAGCATCTCTTCTAGCAAGGCTGGGTGACAAAAAAACCTGGTAAATCTGCTATGCCTGTACCCTCCAGTGTCTCTCTCCTGCTGCCAGAAGACTCTGGCCCTATTATGTCTACATCTGCCTGGCAGCTTTGAGTGTGGCTTCTGCCACATCCTAAGAGACATTCTATTTGTGTCCCCCAAAGTGAACCAGAAACTTTGGGAAGTAGCAGAGTCACCACAGTGGAACAAATGAGAGGTGCCTCTAATGAAATCATATTGTGATGCCTTTATAAATCCCCCAAGATTGATTGAAGATGCATGCTGGGTGGAGGAAACAAGCAGGGGAAGAAAAATTCATTGTCACCTGGAAGTGATTTAGAAAACTGGGTTGCCCTTGGTAACAAAATTAAGATTTCCCAAACACTTTAATACTTCTCTGAACAGCTGATGTCATTGATCCATTTTTTTCCCATTTTCTTTGGGTAGTTAGGAGAAAGCAAGCTGCTCATCATCATGTCACCAGAGAATAGAAAATACTTTGTCTTGGCCACTTACTGAACAAGTTAACCTACACAGTGCTTTGAATACAGACTGTAAATACTTCATTCAACAGCTATTTTCCCCCTGGTACTCAACTTCCAGTAATTTTCAAAACAGATTGCTTTTCCTTTTAGGTGCAGTTTATAGCACACCTGTATTTTACAGCACTAAGAAACGCCCAAACAAGGTGGAAAATGCCAAAGGCAGAAAGCTGCTTGTTTGTAGCATTGAGAAATGTCTTTCAGCATCAGAAGCAAAGGGCCAAGCTGCATAATTATAAACTGTCAGTGATGTTTCTAGATTTTCCTCAGACTAACTCATTCCATATACTGCACTGGAGTAATTTTATTGCAGTTGCACTGGGAAAAATAACTTCCACAAATCTCATCTGTTTAATAGGGCAAGAGATATTTCAACAGCTGGTTTACAGCTGATCTTTAACATAGAGAACTGTGTTAAAGAGAAGTGGGCAGCTTTTTGAGAAGCTGAAATTTGGTGACTGTGGCCACTGGAACACTTCTGTCTCTGGCTTCTCACAAAATCCCAGTGGGAGAAACTTTGCCTTTGTTATTTCCAATTTCCCTTGAAGTTTCAATTTGGTTTCACTTGTTTGTATAATTTTCAGTTGTGAGGCTGTAAGAAAGTAGCTATATTCCAGTAAGACTCTTCCAAACTCATAAAAAAAATGTTCAGCAATGTATGCAAAGGCCTTTGGGGCAGACTCATCTGAAAACAGTTCTGCAACACTAATAAACCAAAGCTGTGATTGCCACGGTGGTGTTGCAGGACACGAAGGAAAACAGTTTGCAGAAATACAGGCACAGGTTTGGCAGTCAAGGAGAAGCAGTAATGGTGAGAGGAAGAGAAAATAGTGCCTATTCTTTCTCTAAAAACAACAATGAGAAGCATACCCTGGCTGCTCAGGCCCTCAGAGAGCATCCTTATTGACAACAGCTACAGACGCCTGGAGTCTTAAGTACCCACGTTTAATTACTAAGTGTTGAACTAATTACTAAGTGTTGAACCTGAAAACCATTACCAAGTTTACACACAGCACAGACATTTTTGGTGTCTTGCTGTACTGGTTCTGGTGGGGAGGGAGTCCATTTTCCCAACAGCCTATAGAATGCTGTATTTTAGTTTTGTGACCAGAAGAGTGCTGATAGCACAATAGTGTTTCACTTCCTGCTGGACAGTGTTTGCACAAATCAAGAATTTGCACTTCTCACTCTGCCCAGCAGTGAATAGCCTGAGAATGTGCACGAGGCTGGGAGGTGACACGAGGGACAGGTGACTCCAGCTAACTAAAAAGATATTCCATATCATTTGATCATCATGCTCAGTAATAAAACCTGTGGTGGAAGAGTCTTTCTAAAGTAGTCGTTGCTGTCAGCAAGTTTTACTTGAACAGCAGCAAATCCTTTGAACTGGCCCAGGTAGCAGGCAGTGTCCCATTTCACTACTTCCTTTTATGACTTCAAACATGTCACATATGCCAAGTTTTTTTGACTGAGGTGTGCCAGGAACAAGAAAAAACAAGCAACCCAAACCACCAGTTAATACAGCTAGACTGGCAAAAGCCCTTGAGCACACAGTAATTTGCATTTTCATGCAGTTACTTCCATGGGGTAAACCCAGAGAACATCTATTATAAGCAAGACACCTTCTTGATGTTGATGGTGTCCTCTTCCTGGCTAAATATAAACTGTTCTGCTATATCTACTCTACCCCCATCTGCATAGGAGGCATCATAACACCCTTCAAAAGCATCCCATTTTTTTCCCCATGGGGATTTAGATGTATTCTGATTATCCCATCCACCCTTAATAGCATGCCCACAAGTCATTCCAGAACTGACACCACCTCTAACTACACTTACACAAAGTCTGCTGGCTCCTTTGAACTGCACTCCATGAATTTCTTTAGGGAGAGGGTGATCAGCCATTGGAATGGGCTGCCCAGGGAAGGGGTGGATTCTCCTCCCCTGGAGATATTTCAAAAGAGCCTGGATGTGGCACTCAGTGCCATGGGCTGGGAACTGCAGCGGGAGTGGATCAAGGGTTGGACTTGATGAGCTCTGAGGTCCCTTCCAACCCAGCCCATTCTATGACTCTATGATTTTCATGCTATAATTTAAAGAAAAAAAGAAACAGAATCACTTTGTTCACCGAACCACATAGAAATATTTTCAGTTTATACCTGAAGCTTTTTCACTGAAACCAGTATTTCTATTTGTCAGGATACCTAAACATGGACAGTCTGGACTGGAATCACACCCAATCCTTAATGGATGTAATCTCTCCTGCTTTTCAGACAGTAGCTTTCAATTTCTTACCATGGAATGACTTTAAAGAGAGATCAATGTACAAATACAAGCAGTAACCATGGTGGGGAAAAAAGGAAGACACAAAGAGGATTTAGTGCTCTCCAAGAAGATCTGGAATGCCTCTGTTACCAGTGTTTGGTATCCTAGAAAGCAAGGAATAAGAGGAAGGAAGTAGTCCTTAAGAAGTTAAGCCTGTTTTCTACCTGCTGTTTCTTGGAGTTTCTAAGTACTTACAACATTCTTCTTGTTAAGCTCAACTATTTTTACTCAGGGTGTTAAATTTTCTAGCATGAAGTAGAAGCTTCTGAGTGCAGTGAGTTTTGCTGCTGCTTTAGCACTGCAAGCTGTATTTTTTGTTCTATCTTTGAGACAAAGAATTAAATCAAGATAGCAGGGAGAGTTCCTTAAAATTATATATTATGCAGTGATTTCCACACTTACACAGAAAAAAAACCCCAAAGAATATCAGAACACCACAGGAAAGAGACATGAACAAAGAAATGAAGAATAATGCTAGGCAGAATTGAAATGAAAATTGCCTCCTATTATAAGAAGTTGGTATGTTCTCCTGAGCAAATCACTTAAGTCCCTGTGACATTAAGTATTTCCTCCCAAGATTTAAGAACAACAAAAGGATCAGAAAAACATAGGTTGGTGGGAGTTTCCTGGGAGATTTAAGCATTAATTTAGTCCTGGAAGTTACATGTCACCTTTTTTCTGAACTTGCCACTTGCCATTAAATAACCATGGACCAGTTTGAAAATTTGATCACATGTCAATTTATTTTACCTTGTTACTATTTGTTACTTAAAGCTCAACGGCTGTACCCTCAAATAATTGTCCTGCAAAGAAAGGGACAAGTAGAGAATGGTAAATGGCAGGCACAGTAACAGAGAAAGCCCTTGGTGAGAACCTCAACTGTTGACTGTTCACCACAGAGCATGTGGATATTTTATAATAATCAAAAAAGTCCTGCTGGCAGCATAAGATATAATTATTTTTTCTTACTTCACCTATGATAAAAGATGCAGAAGTTCCCTTTGAATTCAGCATGCTGGACTATTCACACTCAGAAGTAGGGAGAAGAAAAAAAAGAGTTCATGTGGGTTTTCTGTGAAGCAAAAGAAAGGCAGGTGCCAGCTCACATCACACCACTCTCACTGCTCACTCGTGTATGCTTTGGAGTGGCTTTGTTGGAGTTGATTATTGATTTTCACATTATTAAAGATTAGTAAGAATGCCATGCAGTAGAAGAGTGAGTTCTCTGCTGGTCTTTAATTCCAGATCTTTCATAACATACTGGCATGTGTCATTTGGCAGCAAAATCAGGGGATATGGGACAGAAGGGGAAAACAATTTGTTTCTAGTAAAACTGCTGATTTTGACAGATTTTAATTTCTCCTTTCTTGGGTAGGAAATATTTAGTGAAAGCAAGACAAATAACACTGAGGCATTTACTATCTAAAAATAATAATTTTTTTGCCCTGTTCCATCCTCTTTGCTTATTTTGGATAAGATTTTTTTCTAACTGATTTGATTCCATAAACAAAAGTACTCCATAAGCAAGAGAGAAGAGAGAATAACACAACTCCTCCTTCCCTCTGAACCTTTAATTTTTTCTCTTGTTCTCTTCCACATCTACTTTGTTATCAAGGAAACTTAATTTTTTGTTCTTTCTTTTTGGGGTGTGTGCAGGGAGAACAGGAATTTGGTCTCTTATGGGTTGATTACACAGCTATCCAGAGCTAAAAGATTCTGTGTCTCATCATAAAGGCAAACAAATGGCTCTCCAGATGTTGCAGAATTGAAGGACATTCTGTTTGAAATTGTGTAGTATGGGATTGTGTGGTTTGGGATTAAAAATCCCCAAATTATAGGAAAAATTAAACTGGGGACTCAGGACAGTATTCTATGGACCATATACCTTGTTTCTTATAGGCTACAATTGCCTTATTTAATTGATGCACTACTAGAGCAACTAAGGTATCACATGCAGAGGGAAAGAGAGCATCAGAAATAGAAACCAGTGGAAATGACTACTACTGAAAAAAGAAAAAAATTAAAGCTGAACTACTGATTAAAAATTTCAGGGAACATCTGAAGCTGTGCTGCAAGGTCAGGGTAGCATTAAGTCAAAACCAGTGACATTTTCCTATCTATTAATTCATCTCCATTAACTTCCTATTTTTTCAGTAGTTCCAGGTAACAGAATCTGCCAAACATGTGAATTCATAACATGTAAAATGGCATTGTTATCCAGCAAAGATTACCAAAATATGAATATTGTATTTTTTTCTAGACCTAAACACACTTGCAAATTTTTCTTGAAGTGAAATATAATCAGAAAAGCAATATCCTGTTTCATAACCTGCAAATATTCTATGTTAAAAACTAAGTGTAAGAATGTGAACTGGATCTCTGGATTTGCAGCTGAGAGGAAAATACAACTGTGGAACACACTACAGCATCAGCCATGAGAAGATTTCCATCTCCAGGGGATAAAAACACAGTGAAATATTTAAATACTCCATTATTCATTATGTGGAACACTCATTCCAGTGAAATTAATGCACAGAGACAACCTGCCCTGACCATTACCCTCAAGGAAAACCTAAGACAGTTCAGCTGAAATAAATACAGAGTTAGCTGCTGGTGATAAAGTGAAATACATACACACTGTAACTCTGCTTATCCTTAAAAATAGGCAAATATATTGAACAAGTTTATCTACAGCTTAAAATCCATTATTAAAGCCAATAACAAATTAGTAGAAAGATATCCAAATGACAATGATTACAGGCTTCTCCTGTAATGTTCCTTCTCTTACAAAGTGCAAAGCACATCACAGCACTTCCTTAAGCAGTTGTAATATCATAATATTAAATATATTTTTACTACAGTGAGACTGGGTTCAGTATTGCATTTTGGTAAGGACCCTTGGCATGGCCACTATTCTGACCATCTCAGTCATTTGTTCAGAGATAAGCCAAAGTTTTGTCAGAGCAAGAGTTTGATCTTTGGAAAAAGTGCAGCACCAAGCCTTCACTTGCTAAAAAGAAATGTGATAAATCAATAAAAGTAATAAAATAAATAAAATAAATCAAATAAAAGAACTGGCCCCAGAAAGATGTACTAAGGTTAAGTTTCCTGAGCTGCTGATTCATCTTGGTGGAGCTCCACGCATGTATTGTGAGTTCCAAAAACATCTTCACTGTGTATACAAGTCCTGGCCAAAGACATTACAGAATCCAAACTTCAGCTGACAGCATCCAGAAATGTTTTGCAAGTGTGAAATATTGCACAGTAGAAAAAGCATTGCAAGCTGGACATAGAAGTTATGCTGTGCCCACAATGCAAAAAGTGGTCTGTGTTTTGGAAACGCAAGGGTGACTTTATCTCCTGCAGTTTTTCCTGCCAGTTTGGGGCACCACAACAATCTTCTCTTAACAAGGTTTTCCTGATACTGCCTCCGGAAAATTCTTAAAATATGCCAGTGCCAAACTTCTGGGACAAAGACAGGCTGGGTGGATTGCTTTCAGACTGTCTGAAACTACCAGATGGTTTTGGGAGAACATTCCTGGCTATGCATGCTTGAGCCAACTCAAAGTTACATTCATCTATGGGTAAGTAAGTAGAGCTCAGATAGGCCCAGCTCCTTGAAGCTTCCTCTCCAGTTTTCTCTAGAATAACCAAGTATATTTAATGCCTATTTAGACTGAGAAGCAACCTCACATGATTACAGAACTGAATGAAACTCAGAGAGTGGCAAACCTAAAAAACCTGCACTGATGATGAAAAACACTTAGGAAAAAAAAAACCAAACCAACAACCATCATCTTAGAAGGGTTCCACTGAATGACATTGTACAACTTCACCTTTCACAGCTTAAAGCTCCAGTAAAAAAAAAAAGATTCAGTTTGCATAACTTTATAATTGTACTTTGGTGATGGAAATAGCAGCCTTAAAAATTCTGTGTACAGGAAACGACTCATAATACACCCAGTTATGTCTTTGAGAGGTAGGTAACTCAGTGCAGTATTTTAATGTTTAAAAATCTGATTAAACCCACGTTTTAATGACAGATACACTTTAATGACAGATACACAGAACGACTCCATTTCTGCAGTAGGTAACCCCTGATTGAAATGAGCACTTTTAAGTAGCATAGATTATGATCTTTAGAAGTTTGACACAATGTCACATAGTTTTCAGACACTTTTCACTTGGTCAATAGATGTGACTGTAAAAAATCTGTGAATGGAAAACAAGTTTGTCTCATTCTTAGAAGCAGGAATCACTTATTCCATTAACCAGGCTAAAAACCCGGGCCAGACCCAGAAGATGTTTGCATTTCAATGACTGTACACATAAAAAGAGCTTTCCTGATAAGTTTGTTTGTCCAGTCCTTTTCCATAGCTAATCCATAGCTATCCATCAAAGATAGTTTTATAAGGGAAAACAAGGTAACAGTATTAAAATCAGCACAAGCTAGAAAGATGAAGTATGGGCCTCTTATGCCTTTTCTTCCTTAATCATCTTAGCACCAGGCTTTGGAGCTGACAAAGAGATGGAACAGAAAGGGGCAGGGGACATTGGCTTCAAGAAAATACTCTTAATAGTCAGGGGGAAATCATGAGAGACCTACTAAATATTTTTATTTGCATCTCATTCACTTTGGATTTTAACATCTAATAGCTCAGTTAATTTTTAATACGGCCAGTTTCTCTTCACTTGGTCTCTTATCTGTCAACCAAAACTTTATGCTTTAGATCTTGCCTGAACTATTGTATTGGTCACTATTGTTCAGGCAGAGTACTTTTGTTTCCAAGACACTAAACCCCATTTGTGTGGAGTACAGAACCTTTTTAAAATCATAGAGGTGTCATTTGGTGCCCTTCTGTCAGACAAACCAAGAGCAGAGGAAGTTTTGTGAGAGGATTATAAATTGCAGGTTTGCTTTACTTTTCCTCATTTAAAAACAACACTCCAAACCAAAAAAAAAAAAAAAAAAAAAAAAAAAAAAAAAAAAAGCAATGTATTCAATGTATCTTTCTTTAGATCCTACAAGCTGCAAAAAAAAGCAAAAGCAGTAAAAGCCATTACTCAACAATGGCAGAATTCTGCTAACTTGCTATGAGTTCTGTGTGTACCCCTTGTTTTACTTCAGTCTTTATCCATGTTTTCTCAAAAAGTCCTATCAGATTCTCAAACTGTTTTCTTTTCATTCTGATGATTTGATGTTTTGTGACTAAATCAGCATTATAGCACCCCCTTCATCTTATAGTACAATTCTGACTTCTGTTTGGATATAATTTGACTTTTTTTTTTTTTTTTTTCATGTTTCATAAGTCCCTGGCATGCTATCTTACTGGAATTAGAGATGCCAATCATGTTATTGTAAAGATCTGAAACTGAGACTGTAAAGCCAAAAGCCATTTATGACTGTATTTAGGAGCCAGGCTTTATCAGAAACTGAAAATCAAACCCACCTACTCTGAATGCCACCCTTCTAGCAAGTGAATCTACTGCAGTATAACCATTCTCTTTAAGTAACTTTTGAACATTACCTTTCAAAGATATAAAAGTTACATACCAGAACTTTGCCACAGATTATCTCTTCAGGTTTAGAGCAATATTACTGAAGGCATATTGAAACAGTATTGGCACTTTTTTCCTCAAGCATTTCCAAGTGATATAGGCAATCTATTACTTTTTCCATTTTTTGTGCCTCTAACTCAGGCAGAATATTATGTGAATACAGTATTTAATTTTTTTTTTCTCCCAACTAAAGAAACTATGTCTTTTTGTGCAAGTCTTTTCTTTTTTTGGCTGCATTATTCACCCTATAGCTAATAATACTTCATTACTTGGATTGCCTACATATAACCTTCTGTCCTTTGGCTCTTTTCCTTGTTTGGAAATACCTTGCTAATACATTAGGCTCATGGCAGTTGCTTTTACCATCTGATCCATAAGGAAAAATTCAGATTTTTTAACTTCTCAATAGCTGAGGGTATCAGCCTTGTTTTGTGTTTCTTCTTCATTGCAGCAGGGCATTAAAAAGCTTGTTTTTTAGCATTGTAACCATGAGCCAGAAGAACTGGAGCTCCTGAAGATGTGAATGCAGAGTTGTTTAATATGGAAAAGTCTATTTTTCATTCCTAAATCTTTTCCTTTGCTGTACTTCTGCAGTGTGGAAGCTGGAAGGCTTTCTTTGCAAAACAGAATAAAACTCATAAAACTTACTATGCCAGCAAGACAGCCTGAGTGTGAGTTTAATGGATGACTAAAGAGTTGAAAACAGTTTCTGCAACAGTGTTTACCATGTACTGGTTGTAAAACATACCCTAGAGTGAGCAGTTTTCCTCTCCTTAAGAAACACACGCAGGCGGAGCTGGAGTCACACCATTGCTGTACAAAGAACCAGTGAAAATCTGCAGTAAATTTGGCTCAAAGTCACTAAAAAAAAAAAAAAAAATTAAAATAAAATAAAAAATCATATTCCCCCCCATACTTTTTTCCCCCTTTTTTAGTGTTGCATGAAATAAATGCAAATTATAGAGCATGCTTTTAGTTAGGAGGACTGCAGTGACAGTTTTTCACTAAAACTGAAGAGCAAATGACAGCACATGTAAGGATGAAATTAAATATGAGCAGTTCATAAAGAATTATGGAAAACTTCATAATGAAGAAAGAAAAATGCAGTACTTCTATATCTCATTATAGCTATACTATATATACTAGATATTCTATAACTCATTATTGTTTATAATAAAGAAGAGGATTTAAAAATTCAGATTATACTGATGCTGCCAAATAATTCACAGGAAATGGAAGCTAATGTGGTACTTTGTTAAAAGAATATTGCAAAAAAATAAGCTGTTTCACCTACTGATAATCAAAATACCAAAACTCCAAGTGTATTTAATGCAAGAGAAGATAATTCATGCATGAGGACCAGTTCATACATTAATCTATACTTAGCTGGCTAAAAAAAATGGAATTTCCTTACTTCTCAGAGATCCACAGAGTGCCTGAGATCAGGGACAGTGCAGGGGCTTTGATCTGGTTTAGTAAAAAACTGGTATTAAGTTTAGGCTCAGTAAGCTTTATGGACTGAAGAGGATCACTGCTGTAACTTGTATTACACTTAAAATGAGCCATTAATTTTATTTAAGGTATCTTCCCAGACAAAGCAGTTTGGGAGGTAGCCTCAGACTCTGTTTCATAACTGTGCCTTGAAACAAATATAAGATATTTGAGCTGACAAATACAGCTGTACCACTTGCATCCCAGGTTAAGCAACAGCTGAATTAGAGGTGAAATTGGTCACTGTTCCTCCAGGTTTATATCACTGTTAGTTAAGGATGCAATAAGAAAAGGGGCATGGACAAGGAAAGAATTACCAGGCAAAGACCTTCCAAAGTACAATAGGAACTGGTGACTTGCCTGACTCTAGTCACAGAAATCTTAAGCAAGAAGATTTTGCTGTGAGAGACTCAAGTGAATTTGTCTTACATGAAGCTCCAGTTATTGCCCACACACAACTCCATAAAAACATCCTTGAAATGCTTCCTTCATGGGCTTCTCTTTTTCAGATTTGATTGAATTTGCCTGATACTTGTTATATTTAAAAACCAAACAAACTAAACTTGTGCTGTTTATTTGGGAGGGAGTTTCTGGCATCAGAGTGGTTTATACACAAGACAGCAATAAATACCACTGTATGGTCAAACACTGATATAATGAGGACTCAAATTAAAAAAAATGGATTCAAAGGCTTCTGTGGGTGGGTGTAACTTGCAGCATATCCAAAAACTCAGCACCACAGCAGACGTGGGTGAGAACACTCCTGTGTCATATGCCCTTGGTGAAGAGTCCCTCAAAAGATCTGTTGAGAGTCATCTGATTTTGTGTGCAGGGCTCTCCTTTTGGGTGAGGGTGCAGAGGGGCTCTGCAAAGAGCAAACTGCCCAACAAAGGGGAGTGATGGCTCAGAGAACCAAGTAATATATGACAGAAATAAAGAAAAGAGATATAATTCCTCCCTGCAAACACATCTGGACCTCAGTGCAAAGGGACTCATCTCCTAAAGAACAGGTGCCCAAATGAGTACTGAAACTCATGTTAAAGAAGATGCAAGCAAGATGATTTCTGGCACAGCACGAGATCTAAGGCTGACATGAGAAAAGAGAAATCTGCTGAACAAGAATTCCTAGAAAAACCTCACCCATGTTCTCTCTGATTTATAGGATAATAGTTTTCTAACTCCCAGCTAAACAGTTTATTCTCTTTCAGCATTTTACACAGTAAATAGAGCATTTCTCTGAATCTGTGCTTCAAAGCATGCTGATTTGTTGCCTTCATTTGAAACCAGTGTGAATAGCTCAGCAGGTGAGCTTTGGAAAAATACAGAAAAGCTTAAAGAGATATTTGCAAGGACTTGAGGCATAAGTGAATATAGATTACATAGACACTAAACCACACAGTTCAAGTAAGGCTCTTCTAGTTTGGCCTCATGGATAAAAAGCAGGGTATGAATCACTTCATGTTCCTGGACTTCCTAATTCTCCCTTTCCTCTCTCACTTGAATCTTGAAGCTCAAGTAAATACATATACTGCAAAGAGATTCTGGCAACCCTCCTGCTGTCTGGGTCTTGTTAAACTCCTACTGACACTCGTGCTTGTGTTGTACAAAGGAACAGAAAAGGTCAGGTGCATTCTTAAACAAAAGCAATGCCAAAGTTTCTTTTAGATAAATTTATGATCAACAGTTTACACATATAATTTATTTGTTGAGCTTTTTCTCAGAATTGCTGGATTTAAATGTCAGCTACATAAATTATGAAAAAAAAGCAGCACCTGTTTGTGTATATACAACAGAGGATTCAGACAACACTTAATGCTGCAGAGGCATTCCTCAGACTTGGTATTCTCAAGATTTTAAGGAAAAGATCATCTCCGTTCTTCAGGATTTTTTTTTTTTTTTTTTTTTTTTTTTTTTTTTTTTTTTTTTTTGGCAGTTGAAATCTATAAAACCAAATACGTTTTATATTGGAAAAATTAACAGTGTTTATGCTTAGGCTTCTAGTATTTGTATTGGAAGGCTACTCCAGAAAGGTTTAAAAGCTTCATTCTACTCTCCACATTAAAACAACTTTGATTTAGTTTATACACATCTGTTCTTGTGCCAACCTTCACCGAGGAAAAAAATTCCTGAAACAAATATCTAGGAACAAGAGGAGAGACCTTCCCAGTCCTCAAATGTAGTAGCTGAAGCAAACCGAGGTGGCCTACCATCTGCCAGACCTCCTGAACATCTTGCTTGTCATTTTTTGTGCTTACTTCACCTTTCTTTTTCTTTAAGGTCTGTGCCAAAATAGTATTAGGTCACCAATATTCAAGGTCATTTCCAAAACAGGTACTTTTTGCACCACTGCTTGCACCCTTCCTTCCACCAAACCCCAAAGTCGACAGCTTTGATGTCCGACAGCAGCAGCCATGCCTGACGTGAACAGCTCGAGGGGGGAAGAGGAGGTGGTGGCACGATACCTCCTCTCCACTTCAACAGAGAAGAAAAGTTTTACCTGAGAAGCAAGAATAACCTCTTTCAGCCCTTGTCCTTCCTCCTCTTACCTCCAAACAGAGTGCTCCAGGATCAGGGAGAGGTAATGTCCTGCTGAGGTAAGGAGGAGGGACGCCTGAGGGGAGCGGGGACGCCTGAGGGGAGCCGGGACGCCTGAGGGGAGCCGGGACGCCTGAGGGGAGCCGGGACGCCTGAGGGGAGCCGGGACGCCTGAGGGGAGCCGGGACGCCTGAGGGGAGCGGGGACGCCTGAGGGGAGCGGGGACGCCTGAGGGGAGCTGGGAACGCCTGAGGGGAGCTGGGAACGCCTGAGGGGAGCCGGGACGCCTGAGGGGAGCCGGGACGCCTGAGGGGAGCTGGGAACGCCTGAGGGGAGCTGGGAACGCCTGAGGGGAGCCGGGACGCCTGAGGGGAGCACCTGACCCACACCTCAGGGACATCCGAGCCACCCGGGTGAAAGATGTGAAGAGAAAGCTTCCTACTCGGGTGCAGCCTATGGACTGCTCTTCGTTATTGATCTTTCACATAGGCAGCAATGAAGTTTTAGGTTGGGTGTGCGGGAAAATTTCTTCACCAAAAGGGTTGTCAGTCCCAAAGCAGTGGAGTCCCCATCCCTGAAGGGATTTCAGATCCATGGAGTTGTGGTGCTGAGGGACATGGGTTAGTGGTCACCTTGGCAGAGCTGGGTTAATGGTTGGACTTGATGCTCTTTTTTCCAACCAAAATTATTCTATGAAGGTACAAGAAGAAGTCCAAGGGCACTCCAGAGAGACTTGAGCCTTGGGTAGGCAGGTTAAGGGATGAGGAGCCCAAGTGGTGTTCTCCTCTGTCCTGACTGCAGGGAATGATAGGGGCAGAGAAGCAGAACAATACCTGGCCCTGAGATGGGGGTCACCAGCAGAATTTGGGGGGGTTGTGATCAGGAGACAGTCTCAACAACACCCAGCCTGAGGGAAAGGTGAGCTACACCTGCACCAAAGGTGGGAAAGGATCCCTGCACTAGAGTCAGCAGGGTTCACTGCCCAGGATATAAGGTGCTCATTTCTGCTCTGTCTGGAACAGACAGATAATATGTTTTGTTTAATACATGTAGCAAGAGAAGATCCATTTCTTACAAAATAGCTTCTGTGTGCAAGTGTGAAATTAAATGTATCTTTAGAATTCCCTCAGGAATTAAATGTGTCTTCAGCTTCTTGCTACTGTGTAAATCTGGAGATACCTTTAATACTTTAGACCCGACAAAATTTCACCAGTGTGGTTTGTAGTGACACATACAATGATTTTTACAAAGAAATTACAAGCACTAATAAGAAACACAAGTTTTTGAGATTCTTTTTTTTAAGCATTCCTTATACTGAAGATAACATAGAAGTTAAAATAATAAAAATCCAACAATCAAAACAAAGCAAAAACCCAAAAATCAAAAACCACAAACCAAAAAACCAGAACAACAAACAACAACAAGCAACAAAAACCACAACAGCAAAACACCAAAAACTAAAAGAACCAAGCCAAAAGCACAACAAAACCAAAAAACCCAGACCATACTATGCATACTAACTGATGATCTTCAAAAGGAAGACAGGTGTAGTAGTCCTAAAAAGTATATACACCACTTTAAAGATCAGGGGGTTGAGTACTTGAGTTTTGAAGAAAAACCCCTGTAGGTAAAGCATTCCTGTTATATCTTCTTAAGCTTGCATTATAGCTATAGGACACCTGTATATGCAGATGCTCCAGTATCGACTTCCTTCTTACCAAGAAAATGACATTGGTAGTAATCCTGTGCTCCTAATTCCCCTCGATATGCTAGACAAAAGGGCATATGCTTGACTGATACATAAATGAAAGCAGTTGTCCTTGAAGCCACATTAGTATGGCAACAACTCAGCTTGGAATCTTGGCATGGAGTTCTGTACATATTGTAATAGGATTTCCTCAAAGAGAGAAAAGGTACCTTTAAAATACCAGCAAAGCCTGCATGTGAGATCATTTTTTTTTTTTTTTTTTTCAATTCATGGGCAGTTTTACTACTGACTTCAGTAACTCCAGAGATTGAATTTTTAAGTCTGCATTTAATCTAAAAGTCCACATTGAATCTTGTAACTCTGTAAAAGTGTTTGAAATGGTGGGTGCTTTCTAACACAGACACAGCGTGCTATGGATTATTTTAAAATCACCATTGCCAATATCCTGCCCCTTACATTCAGATCTTGCCTAAATAGGAGCATTTGCAAACTTTAGGTCAGATGCTAAGTGGTCAAAGTTAACCAAGTGTGGTTTAAATCTGTTCAGCACTACTGTGAAGACATTTCTTAGCAGCTTCTATTAGCTGAAGGATGTTCAGCTACAGCAAATTTAAGTCAGCACATATTTTTACCCATGTGTTTAGAAGCAAAGGGAGGAAAAAAAAAAAAAAAAAAAAGTACTTATTTCCAAAAAAAAGTTCTCGGGTTGTCTGCTTAGCCTTAATTCAGAACAGACTCTTGATTCAACAGATTACCTTAAACAACCTAATAAGGCATTTGTTTCTCAAAAATAAAAGTGTGTCGAATCCCTTCATGTAGAGAACAAGATTAGGCTTTTTCTCTTCCAGAACTAAGATGTTTTGAATCAACTGCTTTTCAGAACCCATATCCCAGCAAAATGGGTTTCTAAAGGTTTTTATAGGTCTCCTTTTGCTGTAACTAAAACTATGATAAAATGCAGAATGAAAAAGATACTTAAAATATATATACCAAAACATTGCATTTTGGTGGGAAATTTTTCAAGTTTTGTTAGAAATGTTATCTAACATGCTTAAAAAGAAAACCTTCTCTGCTTTTGTGTATGCCAGGGGTTTTTTCTGTATTTGACAAAACTGCTAGAATGCTGTTGATCTTCTTGCTCTGAATCCAGCAGCAGAATTAAGCAAGATTCATACATTCTTCTCCTTCCCAAACTAGTACAAAAGTCAAAAAACCCTCAGAAGGTTGAACCTGTTCCTTGCAAATTGATACCTCCAATTTCCTGTCTTAAACAGATGGGGACTTCACAGGGGTGCTTTGGACTTCTACCTGGTGAAAAACCAAGTCAGTAAAGGTTTTTGGGACTTGAGTTGCAACAGACAATTTCACATTAACAAAAAACCCCTGACAATAATGTCCTGCATAGTATAGAATTGTTTCCAGGGAATATTTAAGAACAATAATGCCTGTTTGCATGCTTCAGTGCTCTCCAAAGAAGAGAGGGGCATTAAGAAATCTACTGCAGCTCTACTTTGTTACATATTCACACCTCTGATATTTAATTCCAGGTAAGAGCTTGTACACATAGGAGGGTGAATAAAAGTGAAGACTTTTCATATATTACAAAACCACGTACCTCTGTCCAAACATGCAGAAATTAAAGGGAATCAGACTTGAAAACTGAGTAGCTACTGGTCTACACATTCTTGGAACATCTTGATCACAGCTTTTTTGAGAATGCTAATGGATGGCATCTTGGGTGCTAATGATGACAAGTTGCAAAGTTCAAAAAGGGAAAATGGCAGAGATTAAACCAAAATAAATATCATAGATCTCTAGGATGCAGACTTCAGTAAGTCCAGCAAACTAGCATGTGAGCTGTCACAGAAAGGGAATACAAAACCAGAAAAAAAAAAAACAAAAAACCCACCAAAAAACAAAAAAAACCCCAAAACCAACCAACCAAAAAAACCAAAAACCAAACCAAAACAAAAAAAAACCAAAACCAAAAAACCACAAAACCCCATGAAGATGAAGTAGATTATATTCTTCATGTTCATTGTGAATAGAGTAAGAAATGGCAAGCCTAAAGTTGAAAACCTGTGTGTGTGAAGTGTCAGCAAGGAGGCTGGAAAAAATACAAACAGAACCAAACCTGTTCAGAGAGAGATGCTTTGGGTCAGGAAAGATAGGTGATCTGTGAAGTGTCTTTCATTTCTTATTTTGGGACTCCAAAATTAGTTTTTTAGGGACTACAGAATCACACTGTATAAGTTAATTAAGCTAAATGAGTATGTAAACCTGTAAAACCAAAAGCACTTCAGAATGAAAAGTAATTTTTAATTGGATTTATTCAGATACTGAAATGGAGCCAATAAAAATATAATGAAAACTACCAAACCTCAGGTTATTAAAATTTTTATATATATCAAGAAACCTGCAAAGATTTTTTTTTCCCCTTTAAATGTATTGAAAAATGTGTTAAATACTAGCAAACTGCAAGCAGATTCTAAAAGCACACCAGCAAGTAATTTACAATAAATTGTATTAACTCAACATATAAGCAGACTTCTGTTTAATTTCTTAGAGCTAGAGCCTTCCAAACATAAATTCATAAGTTTTTACAAATGAAATCTAAAATTAAATAAATAATATAAATAAATAAATAAATAAATCACAATGACTTTTAAATTAGAAAATTATTGGGCTTTTTGAAAAATCATTAAATTATAGTTTCTAAACAAGCTATAAAGACTGTTCGGAAAGAGCCATTTTGCTTTGACACCACATGAGGATTTTTGGGCTAACTCATACTTATTTGGTTTAGTTGTCCTATAAATATTTGTGATAGGATCTGTTTGTACAGGTCCTATGCAAACCTGTGACAGAGGATTGCAAACATTGTGTACAAGAAAACAAAATTTTGAACTTTTAACCAACAGGTCTGATATCACTCTGGAGATATTAAATAAGAAGTAGAGACATTGACATTAAACTGAAGTTTTTCTTCTTGAAACAGATGCTCTTGGCCCTCTAAGTCCCAAAAGGAGGTAAAGCACAAAATTTCACACCACACACCATTAGAAAAAGGGAAGACATGCTTTAAAAATATTTTGACCTAAAAATTAGAATCCTTCATTTCAACAGTGCATAGAATCTAGGAATTTTGAGTGCAAAGCTAATAAAGTTACTTATTTATATTTCCCTTCCTTCTCTTACAGTCTATCAGTTATCTGTAAGCTGATGATACTGTTGAGAAAGAAATGTTAGATTTTGCAATGTAAGCTATACAAGAGGTAAGAAGGCTGCAACTAATTTAAACTTGTGATACCATTCTGGTATTTTATCTCCTTACAGCACAAAGTACTTCAGCCTGTAATATTTGGCCTACCAGTGCTGTAACTGCCCCAGGTTAATTGGGGAATCAAATCCTTAAGCTGGCATCATAGAAAACTAAAAAAATCCATGGCTATTTCAATGTGAGCATTATACAACATTATTTTTTTTTTATCTTGGAAGAGCAAGAGTTGATTTTATATCCATTTTGAACTCCACCCTACATACTTTAGCTGCAGTTATAATAAGAAGAAGCAGTGTTCAATTTTTGGTTGTTTTCAGAAAGAGAAATTATTTGTTCTGTAATTCCTAACAGCCGACCTCAACTTCACCACAGTGAGAGGGAAAGAAAATGCTCCAACAGTTTCACAGTTGACATGAAATGAAATTACTTTGTTCCCTGCTCATTTTTCTACTTGTGAAATGTTCTGTGGACTACATTGTCTGTCACCCTAACCTCCCAGGAGCCTACCAAAGGATTTCTATCTTTTTTTTCAAATTAAGGAAGTAGTTTTTGGATCATATGACTGTAGAAATAAATCAAGAATTATTTTCCCCTGTGAGGAATATATTACAGAATAGGCTAGTCCTTCCTTGCTATTTTAGTCTCTGATCCTCTATTGATGAGCTTGCAGCTGACTGCATAAATCCTAATTCAAACCAGGAGGGGTTTGTGCCAACTGCATATTTTAAAGATGGTGCATTCTTGCACTTCGTAGTGGTAAAAGTCAACTTCAGCATCAGCTGCAGTTTTCACATATTCTCAAATATTTGCCATAAATAAGTCTCTGTCTCTAGACATAACATTAACCTAGATCTTATTTATTAATGAAGTAAATCTCCTTTCTCCCTCCCCACGAGGTCTCAAAACAGATTGGCTTTGCAAGATGGACTCACTCCTTTATTTCTAGTCTCAAATATCAATTTTACAGACACTGCTGAGCATACAGAGAATGGCTGGGATAAAACCAGAAAAATATTTCTTCCATTAACATAAAACCCCATTCATTTTTAATTGACTGAGAAATCCAATCATTTTTAAAGCTCTTGTTATGCATAAAGTCCTTTTAAATTTTAAGAGCAAGGGCCCTATCCGTTAATTTTTTTCTCATTGCACGAAGGGCTGAAAGCTGTTAACAATCAGAACATTAAGCATCATACTAACTGTCTGTGGCTTAAATCCTTGATTTTATGTAAAGGAAAATAAATAAATTAAAAAAAATTCTACAAGGTTGCTGCTCTTTTTTAATACATATTAAGACAATTCAGAAAAATATTATAAAATTAATAACTCAACAAAATAAGTCATCCATGGTTGATACCAATGTACTCTTCTGAAGAAACAAAAAGGCTGTTACATTCCAGACCTCAGAGCTCAAAGTGCAAAGTTCATCTTTTTACTTTTTTGACCTAATTCCCTCCACAGTGGTTCTCACTAATGACTGTCCCAGTGCCAACAGATGAAGAGTCATCCCTGTGCCAAAAATATTCCACTAGGGATTATGGCATATGCTTGGACACCATCTTCTGTGCTCTCATACACACACATTCCCAGAATGTCTCCATTTCATATGCAGCATTCTTAGAATCACAGAATCCTAGAATTGGCTGGGTTGGAAGGGACCTCAGAGCTCATCAAGTCCAACCCTTGATCCACTCCCGCTGCAGTTCCCAGCCCATGGCACTGAGTGCCACATCCAGGCTCTTTTGAAATATCTCCAGGGATGGAGAATTCCCCCCCCTCCCTGGGCAGCCCGTTCCAATGTCTGATCACCCTCTCCAGAAAGAAATTCTTTCTAATGTCCAACCTAAACCTCCCCTGGCACAACTTGAGACCTCTTGTGCCCTCTTGTCTTGCTGAGAGTTGCCTGGGAAAAGAGCCCAACCCCCCCCTGGCTCCAACCTCCTTTCAGGGAGTTGGAGAGAGTGATGAGGTCTCCCCTGAGCCTCCTCTTCTCCAGCCTCAACACCCCCAGCTCCCTCAGCCTCTCCTCATAGGATCTGTGCTCAAGTCCTTTCACCAGCCCAGTTGCCCTCCATTGGACCCAGCTCCAGGACCTCAATCTCCTTCCTAAACTTTAAACTTCCTAAAAATTCTTGTGCTTTTATACTCAAGCCACACCCCTCTGAGCATCAACATAAATACGAAAACCCATAGAGACCACAGTAAGTATTAGAGGATTACTCTACAGCCATAAGTAGGAATCATAAGTATGATTTAATAGCTACAGTTACACTTCTGTCCAGAAGGCACTATGTAACCTGACATAATGTCAAGACTTGGTTGTGCATAGGCAAAACTTCCAAGTTCCAGGAGATGAACTTTTGATGGAAGATTCTTAAGGAGCTAAGAAGGTTACCAAATCCAGGCCATGACAGAAACTTCATGCAAATGGCTGGTGTGTGCAATTTGTACATAGAGAGGTGTAAAAAACAATGTCAGTTCAACAGAGAGTAGGGATTTCAGCCTGTATCAAGCAGCAGTGCAGCAGAAACCTGAATGAGAAGAAACCTCTTATGCTTTCAGTTTCTGTGAAAGCTGTGATGCAGAATAGGGTTAATTCAAGACAAAGACCAATTTTAACTCACCAGAACATACATCGTTCTCAAGGGGAAAACTTTTATCTCAGAATACATTTGCAGCAATAACACTACCATACATGAATGAATTTGATAGTTTTGCTTTCAAATGAAGATATTAAAAAGGAATGAAAACTATGAAGAATCGAATCCTCTGCTACAAGGATCTGACTTGCACTTTATTCCAACAGAACTGTAAATGCCACCTTCTATTTGTGCTAACAGAGCAAAACTCCTCCTTGCAGGTCTGTTGGTGCAAATATCTACAATGCTGTCAGAGCAATCACATCATCATTTCAATGACCTTAATACCCTTCTATATTTTTTTTTCTCCTCAAATTATCCAAAAGAAAAAAATCCAATAGAAAAAATAAATGAAATACAGACTTGAAGTGGATGAAGAATACAGATTCTGGAGATAAAAAGTAGCTTTGAGTGGTTTGTGGGGAAAATTTATATAAGAAGAAATTAACTTATTTTAATTGAATTCATAGAATCATAGAACATCAGGTTGGAAGGCACCTCAAAGAACATCTGGTCCAACTTCTAATATTGTTGTGTCCCAGCACCCTGTCAAGCTGAGACTTAAAACTTCCCAAAGTGCAGGAAGCCAGCACTTCCCTTGGGAAACCATTCCAATGGTATTCAATGTATCAGAATCAATTCCATGCTATGAAGTATCACAGTTAAAGAGTAAACCTTTTCCCTACAACACAACTACTTCCACCTTATTAGGGACCGATTTCCCACACTAAGAGCACAGGTGAGTTGCACATTACTAATTAAGTTCTAATTACAATGCTGATGAGAACTATTATTTTCTCTCTCTCAGCACATACAGCTCCTCACAGCTGGGGAAGACCCAAGATGAGCAGCAACACCAAGGAGTGAGAAACCTACACAAGTGGAATGAAAGCCTAGCAGGGCTTTGGCTATCCAAAATACATCCATAGCACATAGTGAACCCAGAGTTCCATCACTGGAGACAACTGATGCTGAAGTCTCATCCATTAAGTAGCTTACCACCAAGAAAGCCCCAAGAATATTATCATGGAATAGACCTCAAAAGGTTCTGCTTGCAAAAAACCCTTGTTTGCTTACATAAAAAAGCCGAAAATCCCTCATTTTAGAGCTTAATGGTGGTAGAGTGAAGCTACAAGGATTTAGACCTCCAGAATCCAAAGGAAAGCTTTATAATTTAGGGGCTCATCTTCACTGAGGGTTAACCAGTGATGTATTTCAAATGTCTTTGCAGTCCATACAGACATCATCAGCCCCTGACTTTTACCTCAAGCTCCCAACCTCTCCATGACACAGACCAGCACTCAGCCCTGCACACACCTAACAGCACTGCACACTTTCCATCACAGCTTCTCTTAGCCATGTTCATGTGTGCTGCCACATAGGTAAATTTGAATCCAGACCAAGAACAAAACCACACTGTAAGTTATAAAATCAATTAAAAGAAAAACATTACCTCTAGGAGTGAGAAGCCCACTCAAAAACAGGGCCAAAGGAAACAGATTTAGCCTTACTTCATTCTTCCTGGGATCAAAGACATTGTCTTAACCCCAGTTCCTTCTCTTGCCTTGGCAGTGGGCCCTCATTGCTTGATAGATCCCAGCTGCTTTGATCTCCTCTCCTTTAACTCATTCCTCCCCAGTGCTGCAGCACTAACACCACAAATGGGGAGGGTTTGTTATTCACACACCTGACAAAACTGACTCCAAGTACCCTTTCTATAAGCAAAAGAGAAATGTCTTAGCAAAAGAACATGGGAAAACTTCCAGAATATTTAATGCATTTGGACCCCTCTTGACTCTGAGAAGTCAAACTCTCTGAGAAGTTACACTGTACATAAATCTGGATAGAGGGAGCACACCCTGGCTTAATCCAGCAGTCAGAAGTTTCTAGAGTTTTCCCCTTCTTTTCCCCCAGCACTATTATTAGTAGCAGAGATGCCTTGTCCAGTCCACTCCTTACTTCACAGTCCCTCCTCTGGAAATTGTGAGACACAGAGAGAGAGGCAAAAGGCAGGGAAGGATTTGGTTGTTTCTGATTTCACAGTTTAATGGGTAGCTTGAGATTCAGAGCAACTTAAACAGGCAGAAACCAAGAAGAGATTACACAGGCAAGCTACCTGAGATGGGAATAAAGGCAAGAGTTGCTGCAGTACTGTGTACCCCTGTCCCCAGAGTCATGGAGAGAGGAAGAACACGAGGCAAGTTCCCTTCTAGCTGATTTGGATACACCAGTGAATTATTGGGATGAATAAATCCGTACAGGAGTCAACATTTCCTATTTACTGCAGATTTATGTGCTATGCAGTACTACTGAAGTTACACACTGCAAATGAAGTTACTACTGCAGTACTGTGAAGTTACACACAGGCAAAAGACAGCAATTTGGGCACAAGCACAATTACACCAGCTTTTGGCAGCTCTAGTTCTGCTGCTGCCTGAGAAGAATGATTTGAAGAAACCTCATTATTCTGTAAATCACTGAGTAGGTGCTTGGTGCTGGACAAGCCATGCAGAAACACATGCTGGCTTTTCACCTCTCCAAGTTGTCTTCTATGCCATTTTTTTTCCTTCAAAAGTTGGAAGAAAGAAATTATATTTGCAAATCCCTTTCCAAGCTGGAAGATCCAATAGCTCAATTGTTTATTTTTTTTTACCGTGAGATTGAATTTTCTTCTGAAAATCTGGATGAGAAGTGGCAAGTAAGCTGAATTCCTGGAAATCATAACCTGTTGTAGAGTTATTAAATAATATGTGACATATTTCCTCTTCAATCCACAACTCAAGTGATGGAAACCAGACCCTCTGTAAGATTTGAAGTGCACATGTCTCATGTAATGCCCATCAGTACCAATTACTTCTTAAAGGTCTTTTATGAGACTGGTGTCTTCAGGGCAATGGAATAATTAGCCCTGCCTGTGCACAAAGGCTACAACATTTCTCCACGATTTCTTCAGGTATTTAAAGGGGTCTTGAAACATCATAGGAAAGGGTTTTTGACTGGACTACAGGCCTGCTTAGAAGTATATAAATGGAGAAAAAGGTGCAGTCGGTGAAAATGGAACTCATCCCTTGAGTCTCTCATCAGTTTGGGCATAAGAAAAAGTGAACTCCATAAACACTGATATTATGAGAATCTGTACATACACAAAAGATCATCAGCATCATCAGAACTCTCAATAGGGCCAGAGGCAATCCAGCAGCACATGCCTTTCCACCTATCCCAAGTGTTCATTTGTGGAGGCAGCTCCTGAGAGGTGAGTGCTTTCACTGTGAAGGATGGTGATCTGGAAACTGAAAGATTTTTTGAAGATGATAAATTCGAGATTTAAATTATCAAAACATCTCAAAGATCAGATGCTTAGTAGCATAATTCTGATGTTCCCTTCAGATACAAGATATAAGCATTCGGACTTAAAAATAAGGAATCTGGTAGATCAATTCATCCCTCTAATGTAATATAATGTGGTTATGCAAAGCTACACACTTTGCAATAAGACAGGCTTAGGAGTTCAACTGCTATAAAACTATTAATTTAATTAGCTCTGGATTACACTGCTTTTGATTGTGGTTTGTTTGTTTACAATTAGTATGCCTTGATATTATATTTTATTATTGAATTTGATTTAAAATTAAGGCAGTTGGCTTTTTCCCCTTTTGTTCTGGTAGCAAGTTATACAGGCATACGAAATCAAAATGTCAAATGGCACCTTTACCAAAGGCCAACAGACTTTTTTTTCCCCAATAGAGATTGAAAATACATTATGTGACATCTTGGCCCACAGACTGAATGTTTCAGAGCAGTCAGATTTATTGGAGCAGCTCTTAAAACATCACATTATGATGAACTTGTTATGCAGGTTACTACAGCAAGCAACGGTGTCAGCTGAGAAGTGGCATCTTGAACTGTAAGGTTTCATTTGAAAGCAGGAAATCTGCATGAAAATAAATTATTTCCTGCAGTAGGAATTCTCCAGGGGAAAAAAAATGTAGCTATTACCTCAGATTATAAACATGAACTAGGAATGAGTGGAATAAAAGACAGCCAACTTACTATACATTAAATAAGTTAAAGCAACCTTCCCACTTTGCCAGTGTACAAGTCTGCTGGTCAGAGACAATTTAACTCTTCCCCAGACAAACTTGAGTGATGACTGATGCAAGAATCTGACCTCCCTGGATCTCAAGGGTCCTGCACACTTTGGTATTTTCTTCTCCAATACACAGTGGCTCTAAATAATTCAGAAATCCAAACTGAGATGAAGAAAGGCGTGTAAGAACAGGACTCCCATCGGCATCCTGAGCAGGGAGTCATAGATAATTAAGCACAGGAAATACTAAATGTCTTAAGCCCTACTCTTTCCAGATTTCCTCCTCTCACTAAAGATTCACAGATGAGAGGCCTCTCAAGGGTGATATCTAACACGAGATTAAATATTTCTGTACAAAAAGCTTGGATGTCTGGTCCCTCTCTCAAATTTGATTCTACATTTCTGCCTTGGCGCTGGCTGCTGCTGAGTATTTGGGAGAAAACTTTGGAATGGATGAAAGAGGTTAAGGGTAAATCAGCTTTGTGAAACACACAAAACTGAATTTTTATTTTTTTTTTCCAAACCTTAAAACTGACATAACTATGAATTAACATTGTAACATTTAAAATTTTTACAGTCACGTTCTAGAAACAAAAGATTTCATAAACAATTACAAATGAAACTATGAAGCCACAATAGGAATTAATTTATAACCTACCATAAAACAACAAATGACAACTCCCAACACAGAATCATCAGCCCAAACTATTTTATGATTCTATGGTTCAGCCCACAAAGACAGTGATACATCACAGCTTACAGCCTACACCTAGAAAAGTTCCTAGTTAATCAGACATACAAATAAGTATGAGTGACTTTACACAGACTAAACTCCCAAATATTATAAAATTACTGGGAATAACTTTGAAAGCCAAATGAAAGAATTATAATTACTTCATAGACTATAAGGAGATGCCTAGTATAGGAACTTCTTTTATATAAGACAATACAGAGCCTATCCAAATATCATGTTACTGGAAAAGTGCACCAGGGCAAACCCTAGAGATGAAGTAATAGGGTAAGTGAGCCAAGGTTTCTCTTTCCTAGCCTGCTTTAAGTGATGTTTTTGTCACAGATGTAACTAATGACACACACTGTTGGAGTGAATGTGGAAAAAACTTTGCACAAGAAATGTTATACTTTTATTTTCCTTGCCAGACTTAAATTGATTCCACATACTGTTACCACAAATCCTTTGAATACTCTGTTCTGTGCAGAAACATACTTTGCTGGCACAGATATTCTGTGTTCTAGTTTTGCTGCTTCTACTCAATATTAAAACTACTCTTTGTTGCTTGAAATTTTATTAGAGACATAGGGTTTATATGACTAAGATGAAAGCTTAGCTTGTACCACAATAAAAGCTTGGGAGAATCACTGCAGCTCCCTTGTCATTTCAGTCTGCCCAGTTTTTCTTTAGCTTGAATAAGAAACGTGAATTTAGCTTTATGACCTGGTGGCCACTTTTCAAGAAACTCTCTTAAAGATAAGGATCAGTTGAGGATGTGTCCGTTCTTTTGGAAGATATCTGAAGAATACTGAGTAGAAAGACAAGAAGACACCAAAACATCCAAACTATTTTCTCCTTTCAGCAAAACTCTAGCTGTGCAAAGAAGAGTTCAGCAAAAGTGCATGTCAGTTCTCTGGTTTAAAACAAAGGGATTGATGAAATTGGGGTCAGAAACTTTTACCTTGAGTTTTTTGTTTTGGTTTTGGTTTTCATTTTTGACACTAAATTGGGCTAAAATGCCTCCTTGGCTTCCCATGTGCTCAAAGGGCACTGCAAAGCTTTGCTTTTCCCTTTGCCTCTAGGTCCCATATAATTGATTCTGACCAAGTGTTAGCAGTTACATCCAACTCCCAGAAATTTTTCCTGAACTACAGTTATTCCTGGTGATTCATATGTCTGAGAATCTTACTGAAAAATAAACTATTGGAACCTTTAAAATAATTAAGTTGGCTCTTCTAACGCACAGGATCTTTTGAAGAGATTGCAAGGAGGGAAGAAATGTAAGAGGACTGGAGGGCTGGACCATGTGCTTGTGGAATCCTGGCATTGGGAAAGCATTTGTCTTTATCTACTTAGACTTGGGGCCAGATGCAGAAAGCCAAGGGCAACTTACCTCCCAGATGCAATGACTAATGATGTGTAAACATATCAAAGAGATTTCCTCTTTTCCAATAAAACTGAGCCCAACATCATTTTTGTTTCAAGAGAGAGGAGAAATTAAAAAAAAAAACCCTAGACATAGAGAAGGCTTGCACTCTTATCTAGACTGGTCAGTACCTTTCCAGTAAACCTTTTTGTGTAACTTTCCATCTCCTCTGTTCTGTGTGAACAGAGGTATTCAGCCTTGTCCACATAAAGTAAGGTCTTAAGCAGGGTAACAATCAATAAAGATTCAAAACTCAAAAGACCTGCTGCTAGGCTTGCTGCTCACACACTCAGAGAGGTTAGCAAGCTGCTTAATCCACTCCTAGTTCTGTTTATTCACCTGGAAAATTAAGGAGAAAGTCATAATTACAGTTTTTCAAGCACTCTGTAAAAAACCATAATTACTTCCTCATTAAAAATCTTCATGATTTGTTTGACTGACTCTGTACACCATCAGTACCCTCATGTGTCCTCCTAACTCAAGGATTTACTTGTTAACATTTCCAGAAGATTTCTGTTGTTGCTTTTAGCCCTCTTCTTTCTTTTGGTATGGTATTCTTTTCTTTTTTTGGTTTGGTATTCTCCATGCCAAGTTGTATACCAGGCTGTTAAACACTGAAAATAAAGGTGAGAAAGTGCATTATTCCCTCAAATGCACATAGCAGGGTGTTCAGAGCGGGGTGTACAGGAGCCATTTACTGAGGAAAAAGGAAACTTAGATAGAGTGATATGAAATGAAATGCTGATAGCATGAGGTTTTTTGAGGCCCTGAGCACTGACTTGTGCCCCTCTGGGAAGGGACTGGCAGTTGATAATTGACTGGAATCAGTACCTCTCAAATTTCAGAAGAGGTCAGGTTTGGTAATAACAGAAGGAGCTGAGTTGCAGTGAGTTATTTCCTGAGAAGAACTCCTTTTCTTATCTCCTAATACAAAAGCTCTTCTCTTTCACAACCTCAGCTGAGATCCCCCTGGCTGGACACGTGAGTCTGCTCCATATAGAAGCCAGTACAACAGCCAAGTTCTTGCTTAATAATAGCTTCCAGCTCCTGCTTTTCCCATGGCAGGCACAGAAGGGAAAGAGTGTCCTGTTTGTTACAATCATTGGAATTGCATCCCCTGTCCTAGATTTACATTATCCAAGGTAGTATTTCCCCTTCCTCAGAGGCATCTCCTGGGATCTCCTTAGCTGCAGTCTCTATAGGAGGACACAATGGTTGAAGACAAAAGGAAATGGATTCCTGAGTTCTGTCTTTCATTACTTACTTGGAGAACAGCTCTGTGTTTGTATGTGTGCATTCAGCTAGACAAATGTACTCAAAAACCCCACACTGACATCCACTTCTCTGCTTCCTTTTCCTCAATACTCCCGAGCCTTCTCTTGGCTGATTTTGGGTACTTGAACATTTTTGCACATTCTCTGAACTGAGTTGCTTTTCCCCCTCTATCTTTCTGCCCCTGGGGTCAGTGCTCTTCCGCACTCCTGGCTGCTCTGCACTCTCCCTCTGAGCCTTTATGTCCAAGCAATTAGACATTATGTCTTTGTTTCTCCACCAGGGAAATTCCAGCCCTCCAAGCTGTGGCTCTGAGGAGGATGAGGGAAAACTAAAGCTTACTCTTGCTCCTTTTAATTTTTTTTTTTTTTTTTTTTTTATCATGAACAGAGTGCTCAGGGATGTGTCTGTAGAACTCTGCCCTGATCCTTAACACAAAAGGGAGGTGAACACCAAAAGGCAGGAGGCACATTCGTGTGTGCTCAGAGAATCTTCCATATTGTTTCTGTTTTGTTTCCATCTTAACTCTGTTCCAAACAGTAATAACTAAACTAAACCATATTCTCTCCCCAATGCAGTGAGTCACCAGGACTTTCCATAACAATAATAAGATGAATAAGCATATTTTTCAGACTTTGACAGTCAACTATGCTTCACAGGAAAAGAGCTTTGACACTACTTGTGGACTTACAGTCTTCACCTCCTAGTAAAACATGGGTTTACAGCAAGCTTTTTGCTCTGTGACTAAGAAAGGAGTTATGCACTTTTAAATCAAAACTGAATATTGTACATTTTGGTCTTAGAAGTCTAAGAGCTTTTTAACTAAGCTGACCTGTAGGCAAGATAGCATCTGCAGGATGAAAATGAGAAACAGCTGCATCACAAGGCTTTGCAAAAATAAGACCTTGTTTACATGCTGTACAGATATGCTCGTGGTGATCCAGGGATATTTCAGAAACAATGCCAGCCTCCTGAAAATGAAATGTTACTGTGTCTTTAATGAATTTTTATGTTGGTTCAGAACAAAATGGGGCACATGGCCTGATTGACCTGTGAATGGGATAGACACAGCATGCAGTGAAAGCCCACAGCACTGCAGAAATACAGGAATTCTCTTTCTACCAGGGTTTTACAGGGATTCCAGTGCACCATTTTAGATCACTGGAAAAAATGACAAATGGAGATGCTGTTTGCTTACAGGGAGTGTCTCTATGTAACTGTAGAATTTAATATATCTCTGCTTTTCATGGTATAGAATTTCCCACAGTTTGAGAGATGACCATGCTTAGAAACTCAGTTCAAGCACTTCAGACTAATGCAGTTTATATAACAACCAAAAGGGAATCCAACAATTTAAGGTCTTAAATCATATATAAGAAGTTTGCTTTTTAAAAATACTTACAATCAACTTCTATAAATTAACAAGGAATCAGTGAAATTGAAGTCCCAGCAAACCATTTTTTCACTACCAAGGGCAATGAGTGAAGAACTCTTTACCCTTCTGAACTTGAAATCCAGCTTGAGAAATTACCAAAGGCCCTGGGAGGGAGGCAGAACCCTGCTGGGATTAATCAGTGGGGTTAAGGGATTTCTAAGGGGTCAAATGAAAACTAGACACCCTAGATGTACCTTATGGCTGGTCATTTCATTGCATGCCACATTCAGAATGTGGACATTTCAAAATATATCTACTTGTATGTCCCACAGGCCACCTACCACAAAATACCTGTTATTTTCTGCTTGTATTCCTATGTTTTACATTCACAGTGTGTTACTGTCAGGGGCACACCAAGTTTTCTAAGTCAGCATCATTTTTGCATCAGTGTTAAGATGCTGTTTACTTCCAATTTCAGGTAATGTATGAAATTGTTAATGGAAGCCCACTAATGACTGCTTTTGTTTCTCAATACTCCCTCTATCACCTGCCCACACACATCATAGATCAGATTTATTATTATGGCTTGTCTTTCTGATTTTTATAAACTAGACAACTTAGACTGGGAATAGAATTTTAAAAGGTACCATATCAAATAGATTGCAAAATAATTAACTCCATAATGTATTCCATAGAGCTATAGCATACCTATAATAAGCATTCATAAACTCATTTTGATGTATCATGCTTGGCACAGAGGTAAGTAGGCATGTAATTAGCTCATTTGTTTTGTGCTTGTTCACCTGGTAATACTGTAATTATTTTTTTTCACAAGCAATCAAGTTATTCCAGCACAATTTAATTTAAACCTAGCATATGATTTAATGTGCCAGATCTTGTGATTCTGAGAAGGCACAGAAACCCCTCCTGCCCCTCCAGCCCCAGCCCCCTAATGCCTGCCCCCCTGCTATGTGGCAGACTGAGCAAAACCCTGGAATGTGCAGATATAGGATTAACCCTTTGCTGTTGAGATGGTGAATTCCTTGATTAAAAAGGAATCACTCTGCTTCCTTTTGGAAATCTCTGTTTAAACAGAGAAAGAAACAAGAGCCTTCCAGTAGCTTCATTGGGTTTTCATTTCAATCTTGCAATGAAACCAAACTACATATTCATTTGTGAGCTATCATGCAGATTTGTTTTTCCAGGAGGACCTATCCTCTTATTCCACAAGGATTTGTTTCCTGTACCTGTTCATATTTCCTTTTACTCTGCCATGCTATAGTTCATCCCTCTCTTGTGAGCAACAGGGAATTATTTTCCTATTCAGAACTCAGAACCTGGAACCTATGGTCCAGATATCGGGGTTGAGCTGGGAAAGAGAAGTAAGCAGAAAAGATAATCCATTTCTGAGGCATCTGAAAAATAGTGTCTGTACAGACTGAAGCTACACTTGCCCCTTGTTGCTTCTAATTGAAAACAAGCAAACAAACAAAAACCAAAATATTTTCTTTTGTTCCATATCAAATCTGGTGCTGAGAGTTCAGATTTTCACTGACAGAGGTTGGGTTTTTTCTTTGGCTGGGTTTTGGGGTTTTTGGTTTTTTGGTTTTTTTTTTTTTTTTTTTTTTTTTGGCCAAAAGCAGTTAGGATATGTGTTGGATATTAAAATGGAATATTAAGCCAAAGTAGAGAAGCTGGGTGTGATCCCCCTCTCTCCAAAAGAACTCTACAAACATATCTGCACCTGCCACTCTCCTTTGAAGACCTCAGATCCTTCAGGGTCACCTTGACTGCTTGCTGTTCTGGGCCCAATTGCAGAAAACCTCTTATATGGGATTCTTAGTAGATGAAGAGAGTACTTGCACTTTAGAAATTGATTTAAGCCATTGTGCCTGTGCAGTTCAGGAAATTCTAATATGTCCCCAGGAGTCTGAAGTTACCCAGAAAGCCTCTTACCTTACCATGTAGCAGAGAGAACTTAGCTACTCATTCCAAAGAATCTCAGAAGGAATATTTGAGAGAAAAGGACCACTCAACATTAATCATCTGGCAGAACTGAGCTCTCACAAATGCTTAAAATACAAATAGAAAAATCCTGCTGCATTCATTTGCCTGGTTTGAGGAAATGCACACATTTTCTGCCTTAAACAGAAATGTAAATGTTAAATTACTGCCTGCATAAATAAGCTTAATCCACAGTGTAGCTGAAGACTGGGTGTCCAAACTGCTCAGTGTAATCGAGGATGGCATTTTGGCTTGTATCTTTTTCAAAGTTCATGCAAAACCCCCTTTTTGTATGTAAAAAGAAATCTGTTGGTGATGATGTTTCATGCTCTATTCTGCTCCTGTAACAGCTGCTCAATCATCCTTTCTTCCCCACTGAGATGTACAGAGGTTGTCTATACAGCCTCTAAATTCAATAAATTTAGAATTTAAATTTAAATTGATTTGAAAATAATTCAAAAGGTTAGAAATCTCATATTTTTCTGTTCCTAGTCCACTTTACATTCCTATATTACAATACAAACTTTTAAACACATGGCAAACATTTTTTTTAATCTCCCCTGAAGAGTCTTGCAGCACTCTGTGAAATCCATAAGGAAAATGTGATTAGTTTGCACCTTTATCACCTCTGCCAGAAGTTGTGTGGCATCAACTGAATCAGGCATAATATTCCCAATCTCTTGGATAAAATTCAGAAAGGGGGGTGTCAGTTAAAGCAGTGTGATGCTGTCCTAATAAACACAATAATATTCAGTGCCACTGAGTGTTTAGCTGATCCTCAAGTCACCTTACCCCGTGCATGACTACAGGCAAGTCACAGCTGAACCTTGTGCTGCTGAAACCCACTCCTTGAGAATGCACATGGAGGCTTAAAAAAAAAAACAAAAACAAAATACAAAACCCCTCCTGCACTAGCTGAAACAATTAGATACTCTGGTATTAAACTCTTTAGTCCATTTGTGGAAGTCAGGGTAATAGTTCTGCATTCCAGTGGCTTCACAGGAGGCAGCCCACAAATAGCTTCATAATTCTGTATTTGAGGTTGCATCTGACAAGAGCACAAGGAATAAAGTACAGGTCACACAGGGGAAATTGCTTTTTAATGAGCAGTCTCAGTCCTCTAAACTGAATGAAACAGAAATCAAGTATATGAGGTTGTAATCAGAGACTATAAAGAAAGAACTAAATTATAATTGGAAAGGCAATTACCTCACCTGTAATTTAAACCTGTATCTTTGCCTCCTCACAAGCTCATTCCAATATACTTTTAGTATACAGTATGAAATTTTGAAATTACTTTTTTCCTGATATCATTATTCTCTTTTAAAGAACAGGTGGGGGCACACATGTAAAAAATAAAAACCAGAAAAGAATAGGCTCCTTTATTATTTAGAGAAGTAAATTATTACTACTTGTAACCAATTCTTTATTTTATTTAGGAGAAATTACTGTAATCTTTTCTTTTACTAAATGGTAGCCTTCATGCATCTACTAAATGCACAAGAACATATATAATAATGCTGGTCATTTGGGCAATACTCAAGGTGATTGTGTAGCACTAGAGACTGATTCAGCAAATGAAGTCTTCTGCTGAAAAAAAGGACGTTTCAGAAGCTGAAATCATTGGTGACAGGAAGAGAAATTAAGGCACAGCTGGAGAACAACTCTTCTCCTACACTAAGCATCAGGGCAAGTGCTGTATCTGGCTGCTAGACAGAGCTTTCCACTTTTCCTGTTATAGTTACAAAAGTGGTTTCTTTTACAAATTAGGGAAGAAAGATGACAGTGCAGCTGCCCCAGTCACAGTATTTAAAGACATGAAAAGACAGCCTGGCACTTTGCTAGAAAGGTACCACAGGGGAAGAGAGAACAGGTCACACCCTCCATATACCTGCATCGAAAAGGCTGATATTTTTCAGGTTGGCACCAAGTCCCCATGTGTCAGCCAACAAATGTGGCCAGATTTACAATGGAGAATGTGTTAAACTTACAAGAGAGATGGAATAAATTACTCTGTTGTTCCAACAACTGAGAAATGGCAAAAAAAAAAAAAATTGTGTTCAAGTCACACTTTTCTCCTGATACTTATCCCAAAATGATACAAGTTAAAAACTCTCCATTACTAAGTTGATGAGTTTATCATTAATTCCAGTGCACTTCAAAAATATAAACTAAGTCCATGAATATTAACCTTTCATGTGTCAAACCAGAACTTTTTTTCTTCCTACTCTTTTCTTTTTTTTTTTTTTTTTTTTTTTTTTTGTCAGGAACAGTGATTTTACACCAAATTCCTCTCTGCATCTGCTGGATTTCAGATTAAGCTAACACTGAGTTTTAGTGATGCAAAAGGGTTAAACAGTGACTTCCCAATACAAAGGAACAATGCATAAACCTTTAAATATTCTTAAATCTATCAAAACTATCATATGTAACTGACAACGTTGAGTACTTGGAATAAAGGTTTTAATTTTCAGTGGCTGGGATTAGTCAACATTTATCAGGATAACTCATCCTGGGATGCCAAGTCCAGATTTTTGCTTTATCAAGAAATAACAATGATTAATAAATAAACATATAAATAAATGGTTAATAAATAAATAAAGATATTTAAGGAGATCACATGTCTTTTCTTCCTCCAAGAACATGAACATGGAAGCTGAATCTTTCTTCTCGGACCTCTTCACCTTCAGATTATTGACTTCCTGGCATGTCTCCTTGTTTCAAGGGACTATGGACCTTCTGGAAAGGAAAACAAGGTTTTGCTTGTGGAAAGCTTGATTTTGCTGATCAACCATGTCTCAGGAGTCAAGTGGAGAGATTTCCAAACAATTAAACACTTCTACATCCAGGAAAAAGACTTCCAGAATGTGTTCACAGTTTCAGGAGTACTGTACTCACAGTTTCAGAGAAGGAAGGTGCAGTTCCACACAGTGTTTTTGGCTTTTGTGACACAAAAGCAGCCACACATATTACAACTTGGCCAGGACTTCTGTTGTTCAAAAATTATCCCTGTTTTGCTCTTGGGGATTTATTCAAGCAACTGAGCACTGGATTCTGAGAAATCCTCTGCGTGTGTAATTCACTGGGTGTCATCTCAGGAATGTCTTGAGGGAAAAAACCAGCATTCAGGCATAAAGATGCTATTCTATAGAAGAATTTAGATTTACAGATAAATTTAGCACAAAGATCATTTCATTTCTTTGGATATGAAAGCTTCGTCTTTTTTTTCAGCCAGAAAAACCCTTGGTTTCTAATTTTTCCTCTAAGTGAACAGTATCTTTTTGCTGGCATTTTTAAGACTGAATCCAACTTTGAAATACCCTGTAGTACAGTAATTTTTTTTTTTTAACTCTTTCTCTGTGCCTTAGTCAAGGCTCAGTCTTCTCATGAGGAGGTAAAAGAAGCTCATTAAATCCCAGGTGTGGAGGCACAAAATGAGGGGTCCAGGAGCAGTTTTCATACAGTGTCAAAAATTAACACCTTCAGAGTAAAGAAAAGCAACCTTTTTAGTGAAGGGCATCTTGCCTCTGCTAGGGAACTACTTGCCCAAATGAAGACAGATTTTCACTCCAGCCACAAGTCTGCAAGAAAACCTCATCCTCAGGGAAGCATCTGATCTGGTGTCTTCTACATAGAAATTTTAAAAACAATGTGTGCTAAAACCAAGTCTCTTAAAGACTTGGGTTGTGTTTGGGTTGGGGTTTTTTTTGGGGTTTTGGTGGGGTTTTTTTTCAGCTTTTCTAGTATTTTTCCATGGTTTGGAAAATGAGCTTTCCAATCTTTACTTTTATCTCAGCTGAACAGTCCCACTGATTCCACATTTTGTTTGAAACCAAGTAATTTTGTGGATGGAATTTCTGTAATTTCCTTCAGATGTATGACTGCCATAAGGATTAGAGCAAAAAAACCATACATTTATGTAGAGAGATAGCTATCTCATGATGAATACTGGTATTTTTCTCAAACTCAATAAAATATAAAATAAATTTTTTATAGGACAACTTGCACTGGACATTCATTTGCTCTACCTTGCTTCTCTCTGTTTGAAACTTCAGAATATCTCTTAGTCCCCAAACTACCCAAAACGTGACCACTGCTCCTACTTTTATGCTTCCTCTTCATTCAGACTCCATGTGTGGGTTTCCCAAAACTAATTTACAGTAAACTACTCATTCTGGAATCTCAAACCTACAAGTGACTTCTTGTAGCTCAAGGTAAAGGAATGACCAAATTTATGAATTATTTTGTAGTAAGCAAGGAGAATAAGTAATACTTTCACTTGCAAAACAGGCACATTCTTGCTTTTCTGCCCTTTCCTCTTGTACCTGATTCTGAACTATTCAAAACTCACTCCAGAGCTGCCAACCTTCAGCTCAGTTTGACAAAAATGTTGGAAAATGCCTGTGGAAATGATGCACAGCAATTCTTCTGGTTTCCCAGCTTTGCATTTGAACACGAATTTCAATGAGCAAATTCAAATAAAATGCCACTATTACTGTCTGTCCAAATATGTGTGACAAACTTACTACATTTACAATGGCTTTATGGCTTTGCAGCCTTTGGATTCCTTTCAATTAATTAAAGCTTTTGTCATTTTGTGCCAATTATGTGTCATAAATCAGGTTTTGCATCTTTTTAGGTGAACAAGGAAAGTCTGGCATAGCTCTGAAAGTGTTCTCAGCTGCTGAACTACAAAGATCTCCTTATGATTCATAAAAGGAAGGAGGGTTAAATGAAATTTAACTTTGAGATCTACTTGATAATATAGAGAATCCAGCTGTTTTAATTCATGTCAGCATTTTTTGACGTATTTCAGAATAGTTATTTTGGCTTTTTTTGACATATTAACTCAGCATATTCTGATGCATTGTGAAAAAGGAACATTTTCATTTGGCTTTTTTAGGAAGCTTTAGCAAGAATAACAACAAAGAACCAAATATTTTTTTTTAGGTGAATGAAATATGTAAATTAAAGCTGACAGTTTAGTTAAACATCATACACAGATTAAATATTTTCAACTTTAAAAGTTTGAATTTAGGAGTAGATAGGTGAATTGCTCTTAAACCAGCAATTATATATAAATCATGTCTTTAATGCAAAAAAAGCAAATAAAATCTGTTTGGTTTATTGTAATCCAATGTTTCATAAACTTCCTGGGCATACCTAGCTGGTTTTTAAACTGATACTTTAAATAGCACTGATTTTTGTTTTGTTTTGTCAGGAGAGATGTCAGGGTTTAACACCGGCCCAGCAATTAAACCGATGGCAGAGGCTCTCTATTAATCTCTCTCTCCTCCACCATAAGAAAGGAGAGAGAATAAGGGAGAGAGACTTATGGGTTGGAGACTAAACTACACAAGTTTAATGAAACAGTAATGATAAATAGGGAAAATTGCTAAATATATATATATATATATACAAGGAAATGGATAGCACATTCCTCCCCCCTTTCCCCCAGTAGCTCTCACATCAACCGAGGCTGCAGGGCAGCCCTGGGAAAGTCCAGGCTGGACTCCTGGAGTTGGCAGCAATCAGAAAGTGGAAGCAGGAAAGGCAGGAAGGGCAGGCTGACAGAAGCTTCTGCTGGTGACCTTTTATAGCATTAGAGGTAAGAGCAATCAGCTGATAAGGGGGTGGTGCCCAGCACTTCTGCTGGTGATCTCAGGTGAGGCCAGTCAGCTGGTAAGGGGGTGGCTCGGCCCTCGTGATCCCTCAAATTTATACCGAAGATGATGGATATGGGATGGAATACTCTGTTTGAGAAACTTGCTGTTAATTTCAGCAAGTACAACTACCTACAAGAGACTTAGCAAAAAGCAAGTACAAGACAGAAAATCACCTTTATCCTGGCCCAAACCAGGACCAGAGAAAAAGCAGAAGCTAAAGCTAATCAGATGTTCTCATGTCCACCTGACTATGTCAGCCTCAGAATGCAGTGTAACTCAGGCAGTTCAAAAGGCTGGGCCAAAATTCAAGCCGTGCAAGGGGGTCACAGTGCCACTCCAGCCATCTGCACTGCTGCAATGCAAAGCCTGTGCTCTGAGAGTGTTCCTCCAGCCTTCAGCCTTGGCTCCCCTCTCAGCTGGTGTGCTGGAGCCTGGAAGGGGTTTTCCAGGGAGAAGTCTGCAGCTTTCTTAGGGAGAACCTGTGCCAAGGCAAGTTTCTTTCAACAGGAAGCAGGCTCTGAGAATACCTTTGCATCTTCAACCTTCTTCTTGGCATGAAGATGCTGGAACAGACTTGGGGATATTACTCAGCCTTCCTAACAGCACTGTCTCCCTTAATACTGTTCTAAAGGATAACATTTAAGCACTGACTTGGACAGGGGATTGATATATATTGGACTGCCAATGCTATTTAATCTGCAGATTTCTCTCTAAATGTCCTTTCCAGGTTTTGCCTCTTGCTATAGATTGACAGATAGGAAAAAAGTTAGAGACCTAAGATACCCCAGATGAATGACATCCTAAATGCAGTGTAACTATATATAACTATGAAATCCATTACTGGCAAGTGATTTTTTTATTATTTATTTCTGCTGCAGCACTGGTTATATACAGAGTAATAACCAAGAAAGGACATAGTAAATCATAGATTACTTGAACACCTTCCCTAATGTTTTGCTGCTTTCTCTTCCATGTTAAGACAAAAATTTCTAGACTAAAGTAATTATCAAGGGGCCTTAAAACTATCAGTGATATGAGGTGAGTGCATATTCTTAAGTGTGTACCCTAAGTGTCTCCTTGCTACACAAGGAGGATTATAGAGACCCCGACTAGGGACAAACAAATTAATGTGACATTTCATTACTTCATTAAAATACTAATATCTTGCCATATAGAATATCTTTCCAGGTACATCTTGCTATTAAAAATAGACTAATTATCAGGTTTGGTTTTGCAGAAAAAAAGTTAGAAGTGATTGCCTTGGCTTTTCCTTCTCCTCCACCTGTTTTTCTTGTTCTCTAGCATCCTAAGATGCTATAGTTGCTAAATTGGAGAGATTGCAAGAAAGCACACAGCATTTGCACATCCTTAGCTGGATATCTTGCCTGTTATTTAGGAAGCAACAAAATCATAGGCACCTTTTTTAGAAAACAAAGCAATTTTTTCTAGAGTGAATAACATTGACTTTCCCAGCCTGAATTCCTGTGAGAGAAGGATTGAAGATTGGACTGCCACTATCTTTTGCCACAATAATAAATCTTCTTTTTTAGTCTTTTCCCCAAAACTCCTGTTCTGGTGTACTTTTACCAAAAACAGGATAAAAATGTTTCCTCTGGAATTCCAGTCTTCTCAGCTGTGTTACTTCAGGGCCTTAAACCTCCTTTAGAAAATGAAGCATCCACATCACACAGCAGTGGTAGCACACAGAAGAAATACCCATATTTCAACAAAGCAGCAAACTGCCTGAATATGCCCCCAGCCTTGAAGCCAGGTGTTTTCACTGATATCTGAAGCATTTGATTAAAAAGCCAGTAATTAAGATAAATAAATAGTAATGATCTTGTTCCTTTTAAATCTAATGCTTGGGAAAAAAAACCCTGGCTGCTTCTAGCCCAGTACTAGTTTTAAGGACAGAGTTTTTTAGTTATTCACTGTTTTCAAGTGATACACTTGTGAGGGTTCCTCTGCACATCCCACAAATAAGGCCTAAGATTAGCAGAAGCAATTCAGTGTAGCACTTTTGAAAGTAGTTTTCCACATTTTTCACACTTATAATCCAAGCCAAATATCCTATGGCTGTTAGGACTGGTTTATTTTTTCCCTTCTTGCCACCATTGTTGGTATTATTCAAGAAAGCAGAAGAAAAATTCTGCTATGCAGATTTCTTGCACCTGTCCCTTTTCTATACTGGGTTTTTTTGAGGTAGGAAAGATTACAGAGCCCATACCTTTGGCTTTCAGCTTTTCTGGAAATGTATTCAGGGCAGACCAAATAAAATGGGGTAAAAAATGTTAGGAAAAAGAAAATGGACCAAAGAGCACCCTCCCAGCTACATTTGGAGGTTAGAACTGGAAGAAATGTTGAATGGGATGTGCTGGGAATTGCAACATTTAGGCTTTCTGTCTATTTTTGGGTATTGGTCACAGATAACAAGAGCCTGAGAGCTCAGGGTGATGCTGCAGGTTGCCAGGCAGCACTCTTTGGTACCACTGGCCTGGGATGGATTTTGAATGACACTTGAAAGCACTGCTAGGAGAGCCACTGCTGCTGGAGTGTGAGGGCTGGAGAGGCTGGTTCAGAAATGGAGCAAGCTGCAAAATGCCTCCTGTATGCCAGCACTATAAAGTACCTGATTTCTCTGCCTCTTTGGGTCTCTGCTCCTATTTCACCTCTAATAACAGGACTGTGTGGACTTGAGATATGGATCTGAACTCCCAGCTGCTCCTAGATGGTGCTTGCTCTGCAGCAACCCTGGATGCCAAGAGATTTTAGGGGCAGGGACATAATGCTATTCCTACCCATTCCCAGATTGCTTTCCCAATCTTGCCCCTGCAAATGAGCAAAACAAATACCTGCCCACTCTCAGGGAACCTTTTGCAGGAAGCACTGAAGGCAAAAACTCTAAGAAAATAATAAAAATAATAATAATAAAAATCCACAGCAGAAGGAGGAGTGCAGGTATTGTGTTCCTGCACCACAGACTGCTGCACCTTCCCAGGTTTCTCCCTGTTGTCTCTCACCTGCTCTCACTCAGAACTTGTACTGGAATATCTCTCCTCAGCACAGCACTCTCTGGACACTGCAGAGAAGAAATGTTGACTCCTTCCTTTGGAGGGAGCCCAACTCAGGGCTTCTCACCTACTTACCCAGATAAGAAACCCAACACTTATTTCCAGCATCTCAAGTTACTTCTTGTAGGATAATTTCAGCTGTCATCTTCCCCTCCCAGGAGACTCCTTTAAGCTTTGGAGATGCTTCACACTCTCAGAGCAGGGCAAAATTTCCAGCCTTCCTGGGCAGCTGGTTTTTTTATGGGAGAGTCTGGGTCAGGCAGTGCAGCCCAGGCCAGATGTTGGCTGCAAGCACAGAAAGATTCCCCCACCACAAAGCTCAGCACAAGGCAGAATGTCATTTTAGGACACCAAATCCTCCTTTTTTTAAGACATAGTGTCTGACCACTACTCTCACCTGTTGGTTTTTGGGTTTTCTTCTCCTTCATCTGTTTTGGCCATGTAATAATTTTATTTACCTAGATATAAAACCAAGGTCAGTTGGCTTCAGTCATTCAAGGAATGAAAGAGTGAGATTTAACAAACAAAAAAGGGGCAGGTCTGGGCTGTTTCTGCTGCCCTATCTTTGGCTCCCTGCTACCAGCACCAGGCAGAGCCCTCTGCAGTAGCTCCTTCCCAAATCCCTGATGATTCAGGCTTTACCCTGGTTTAGAGGACAGGCTAGTGTGGGAGGTAGCACTAACTTTCCAAGAACAAGAAAATAAAATAAAAACAACAACTTTAAAGGCCCTGGGAACATCCCGTATAAAACTGTGGAAAATAGATGTTGGTTTTGGATTTCTTTTATGACATAAGATAAAAGAAAATAACATCAGAGATGCTGCAGTTTATTACTATGGGAAAAATGGCAATGCAACTTTGTCTGGCAGTGTGTTTGGTGCAGCAGCAATGTTAAAGACAGCCCCTGCTACTCCCTTTTGTTATTATTTCCACAAAACTAACCCTAACCAAACCTTAACCCTAAGCCTAAATTTTCAAGATTTCAATCTTTCTACTGTGTTAGAACTTTTTTCCTTTTTTCCTTCCCTCCTGCTACAGTTTTGTCTGCATAAACTCAGAGATTAATTTTTAATCTCTGCAATTAACTTTCCTTGTTCTCCACCTACACCAATCTGCAGAGATGAAATGCATGAAAGGTTCAAGCCATAGCTTGTGCAAAAAAGTGATTTCTCACCTGCAGCTTAATTTCTGAAAAATTTGGGATTCTTTCTGCAGTAGTTATTGACATTGAATGAGAGAGGGAAGGGTTTCAGATCAACAGAGAACTCTACACTAAATTTGTCTACCTCAGACTAAAGAAAACTAACTAAAAGCTACTTTACAACTTCCCTAATTTAATAAACCAGGTATAAATGAGTTGTATTCCTGACTTCTGCAGATTGTGGCAGCAAAGCAGAGGTGTTGGAGGCTGCCAGAATAAAGAAACAGTTCCTCTGGACCTCCACATTTGACTGTCTAGGAAGCATTTTTGTGTGACAATGAGGAAGACATAAAGAAACAGGGCAGAGACAAAAATAGGGCATTTTTTTTTTTATCATAGAAAAGGGCATTAAAAGTTTCTATTGACTGAATTTCTGGCTCAAACTACAAGCATCTCTGCTTTCAGGAATTTATCTACTGCCATGGGAAGAAATAGAGGAAGGAGTGGAAGCAGAATTGTAAATGCCCACCAGAGCCTGGCTCAAACCATCTGCAGTAAGAAGGATGAAATGCCACTTCCCCAGAAGGTGGCTACTCAAACCAGGACCTGGAAATCAGGACCTGGAAATCCTCATTGCTTTGGGGATTGCTTTCCACAATGTGCAAACCCAGTCACAAGGGCCTAGATATATTATAAATGGCAGACAAAGTAGAAATAATGAAAAAAAAAAAAAAAAAAAAAAAAAAGTGTTATTCTAAACCATTCCTTCATTTTAGCCTGACTTGCAGGAACTGAATACAATCCAAAACCAAACAGAACCTTCCATTTAATTTCCATTTCAAGTTTAACTTTCTGTCTTAAAAAACAAGACAAAATAAATTTATTCTTATGACTGACCTCCCTTAGAAGAAATTAATAACACTAATAACATTGTCACAACTGTAACCCCATTTAAAATTTGTAATGAGGGAATAACAGTTTATTTATCTGGGAACCTTAGAGGTCCTGGTTATACTGAAGTAATGTCCTGGAGTAAAGGTACAGGACTCATGTTGCTTGTGGTAAGCCCAGAATTGTGAAAGGTTGCCAGCTCCTTTGGGAAAGTCTGGCAAATCCATTCTTCTCTTCTGGATCTAGAATATTTTACTCCCCTTTCAATTTTTTTTTTAATGTTTTGTATTTATTTTTGGTGGTGGTGTTCTGCACTGTACAAATGCCAGCTATGAACGTTGCCTGAAAGGTTAATCAAACTTCACTTCATCCACGTTTTTCTCAAAGTTGTCTTTCTTTGTGCCCTTTTTGGGCAGCTAGCAGACATGAGTAAGCAAATACTTCAGTTCATGGAAAAGTTACTTTTGTGACTGCTTGAACTTAGAGTCTCCAATACAGTGAGTCAAGTACTCAAGACCTGGTAGTGCAATGGAACTCATCTGGGGTGAACATTTCTCATTTTCTGTCTGTTCTGTCTCCTTTAAAAAGAAAGTATTAAGATGGAGGGATAATGTCTGGATGCAGTGGTGGGCTACATCCTGCGTTTAGGAATTAAGTCCCATTGAATTCTTGCCCTTTCTCTACAAAGTTTTTATTTATAAACACAAGTCCAGCATCAAAAGAAGCACGGACAGTGGTCAAGGGAGGGGATTCTCCCCCTTTACTCTGCTCTTGGGAGACCCCACCAGGAGTGCTGTGTCCAGTTCTGGAGTCTCCAGTATAAGAAGGAAACAGAACTCCTGGAACATGTCCAAAGGAGAGGCATTAAAATGATCAGAGGACTGGAGCACCTCTGTGAAACCAGTCTGAGGAAGTTGGGGTTGTTCAGCCTGGAGAAAAGGAGGCTCTGAGGTGACCTTATAGCACCCTCCAATACCTGAAGGGGGCTACAGGAAAGCTGGGGTAGGGATTTTAAACTGGTGTGTAGTGAGAGGACAAGGGGAAATGGTTTCAGACGTGTAAGAGGGGAGATTTAGTTTAGATGTTAGGAAGAAAAATCTTTAAGGGTGGTGAGACACTGGGACAGGTTGCCCAAGGAAGCTGTGGTTGCACCCTCCCTGAAAGTGTTCAGGGCCAGGCTGGATGAGGCTTGGAGCAACCTGGGCTGGTGGGAGGTGTCCCTGCCCATGAAGAGAAGTTGGAACTAGATGAGCCTTAAGGTCCCTTCCATCCATTCTATGATCTGAAGGAAGAAGAAAGAATCTCCCAAACCCCTTCCAAAACTCAGACTTAACATTAAGCCTCCCTGCTGGAAGATAGGGAGCACCATTTCAAATTCCCAAACTGGCAGGAGAATGGACGAATAGTTTCATAAGATAGTTTAAAGATGAGAGAAAAAGTTTTAGTTATTTAAACCAGACAAAATAAATAAGTAAAAAAAATGTTCAAATGTATGCTAGTTTTTCTTACCCACATGGAATAGGAAGGGGAAAACAAATAACAGTTGTTACTCATCATATGTCTTGGATTCTTAGTGCTTGTTTACATGTGACTTCAGAGCTGATCAGGACACACATTTGCTCTGGCAGGCCTGCTGCTTGCTCTTTTTGTCAGCAGAGCTACTAGAAATCTCTTTTTAATTTTACCACCCGGGCAAACCTTACCACAGCTGTAAAACAAAACTCATGCAAGAACAATTAGAGTGTTTTCTTAGGCTTCCCAGGCCAAAAGGCTGCTCTTGGTCTGGAACAGGGGCAAGTTCAAGAGGAGAAGCCCCCATGGAGCTCAGAAGCACGAATAAAGAGAACAGAGGAGAAATGATGGGTGGGATCAAGGCCCAAGTCTGCAGTTCCATCCTTTACTTCATTTGGGTAATTGCTGAAAACAACATGGACAGAGTGGATCTCTACACAACAGCTTAACTCACTTTTGAACCCTGTGAAAAACCTGAACTTGACTTGCATCCATTTACTTGCTTAATTTTGGAATACTGGGCCAGATCCAGCTGAGATCTTGGCTCATCCCATCAGGCTGCTGGGATGTAATAAATACACATAATAAATACTTGCACAGGGTGCAAGTCCTGAGGAAAAACATTTCTCATCACGCACTGCATATGCAAAGAAGCAGAACTGGGGGCCAAGCTTATGGAAAAAATACATCTATCTTTTGCTTCCAAGCTTCTGCTTCCTGCTTCTACCCTTACTAATGGCTCAATCTTTCAACTTCAGAGAGCTCTGCTGATCTATGGAAGCTTTCTGTCACGTTTTTCTTATTTTTAGGTATTCTTGAAGTGTTCTTTCTACATTTGTTCAGATTCGCTTCAAACCATGCCATGGGGGGAAGAAGTGTTCAAAACAAAGCTCAGGAAGGAAGAGCCCATTTTATGAGAAGTGCTGGCTCTCAAAGAACTATATGGCTTTAAAAAAGCCAGAGGATCTTTAGCAGACCACGATCTCAATATGAGTGGAAGAAACAGGTTCATTTGGCACTGATAACCTGTGACTTTGCAAGCTCTAAGCAGAAATCAGGCCACTAAGAAGTACCATGGGATGATTAAACACGAAAGTTTGCTGTGACTAATACAGCAGTACAGAGTAGAACATTAAAAAAAAAACAAATCACAACCCAAACAATGTTTTCCAGACAAAAAAAAGGAACAGCACCAGAAGTGGCACCTTATAGAAAGTTGGCCACGCTGCTCTCTAAGTAGCTGCACAAAAGGAATTAGGAATGTAGAGAGAGTCAGATAGGAAATAGTTTTCCTTTGTAGAGGAGACAGTGCAAGATAGCCACATACATTTTAATACTGAATAAACAGCCCCAAAACACTATCCTCACTATGAAATAACAAGCTAGATGGGCCTGTGTAAAGCAGCATGGGAAATTTAGCCTGTTAGAAAATATGCTGAGGATCTTGGTAACATAAACCTGCTGGCACTCCCTTGCCAGAGGCTTTGTTAAAAAAATAGTTAAAAAAAAAAAAAAAAAAAAAAAAAAAAAAAAAAAAAAAAAGGGTGCAAAGTCTCCTTGATGTCTTGCAGCACTGGGCCTGATAACAAAGCATCACATTTATACAGATCCATGAGGCTTTAAAGAAATGCCTCAGAAGTGTTTCCAAACCATGCAACTAATTAACCCCCCATCATTTTAAGGCAAAGAGGTTTTTACTATTACTAGTAAGGTAATATGGGATTTTGATTGTTTCCCTAGTCCTTAACAGTATTAATTCCTTTCAAACCAAAATAATTGTATTTCCATTTTCCTCAAGGCCCCTGGGTCCTTCCTAGAGGAAACATCTTGTTCTCTTTTGGCTTGTCTGTGGATGTTCATTTATTATTTTAGGACATGAGTTTTATTGGAAGTGTCAGAGACAGAAAGGACTTATTTAGGACTGACTTAGTCACAAGCATGGGCTTGCAGTCCAGCCCATTATCAGGTGACCTTGGTTCTTGCTATATTTAGCTTACACATTAAGAAGAAATTCTTTAGTGTGAGGATAGGGAGGCACTGGGACAGGTTGATCAGGGAGGTTGTGGCTGCCCCATCCCTGGAAGTGTTCAAGGCCAGGTTGGATGGGACTTGGAGCAACCTGGGCTGGTTGGGAGGTGTCCCTGCCCATGCAGGGGGGTTGGAACTGGATGGGCTTTAAGGTCCCTTCCAACCCAACCCATTCTATGGTTCTATGAATCAGTGTTGTGGAAAGAGGCTCACTGGCAGAGTTTGCAAGAGGAGGAAGTTATTGCTGCCTGGTGCATATTTTCCATGCCAGGTTACAACTGGAGTTTGACCCTGACTGAGTTATCAGGATGCTACACTAGAGCTAAAAAGAGCTAAAAAGCAGTGAGTTCTGTCACTGGGCAGCAAGACAGGATCTGTCTCCCCACTGCTGCTGTTTACAGACCTGAGACAACCACTTACCTTGAACAGCCCGGGAGTCTTTAAGTCTGGGGCTTTGGCCTCTTGGTTGCACATTTTTTGCAAAGCCCAAGGTCTTTATTGGTAGGTCTGAGAAAGAAAGTCCAAAATTAATCAATTCAGAATTGAAATCACAATGAACAGTAACCTACTGGTCCAGTCAAGCAAGCTGTTAGTGTTTCATCACCTATGGTTTTAGAAAAAGGCTACAGTTTTTTGGAGTGCTATTTTATTTTATCACGGCAGGCTTTGATGATTTTAAAATTTATTTCAGAGGGTGAATGCATGTGATATGCTAGAAGCTTAATTAATTGTTCATCTGACTGATAACTAAATAGTTTTAATTCAGTGTTTATCAGTCAAACCTTTTCCATTAGGTTTTCAAGTATGCATGTGTTCAATTTGTTCTTCCTTTAGCACGTATGTTTTAAAATTCTCTGCCATATTTTCCTTCCAAATGACATAATTACTTCAGGATGTCTTTACTTCTCTCCTGTTATTTTTGCTGAAAACAGTGAAAATACACTTAAACAGCTCCTTGGCAGCCTTCTATATCATACTGACCCAATTTATAGCATCTGCCTTGCAACAGTCTGTACCATCAATTGCCAAACATTCTGTAATTGCAAATTAATAAGAAAATAATAGTGAAGTGTTCCTACCCTCTCATGCTCTCTAGTCTGTATCCCACATGTCCCACAGAGCCTACATAATGAAATGTTTTGTTTGATAGGCTGTTGAGTCAGCACAGAGAGGCAAACCCATGCTGGAAGTATCCATGGAGTAATGCTCATGGCTCCCCAGGCCAAGGTTCCTCCATCAGCTGCTGCACGTACAGGGCTGTGTCTGTTATTAAAGAAAGCTGCTGGAGATTAAGCAGCAAATTTAATGGCAGAAGAGAAGATCCTTCCGCAGACAGGAAACACAAAAGAGCAATAGAAAACAAATGTCTGACTTGGTACCTAAAGCCTTTGAGTGATGGTTTGCTTTGAAGTCTGTGTGCATCCCTCTCCCCTGGTTTTAACACTGCAATAATCACTGGGGTTTTTTGATTGCTAAACCTGTGCTTGTGAGCAGAAAGGGTACAGTTCAATTCAGTGCAATCAGGTTGCTGTATAGATGGCACTTTCACAGCCTTCTTCCAAAGCCTTCCTGTGCATTTTGAACCATTAAAATGATAAATGGGTGAAGTACTCACAGAACTGTAAAATTAACCTTCTCTCTTCTTTTTAGATCTAACCCCAAGAGATTTATGCCAAATGAATTAGCATTAGAAATTACATTTCTTTCTGAAAGCTGTAGGTGGAATACTTCCTTTTCTTTCCCCCCTGCTCCTCTTATACCTTCCCAGAGAGAGGATGACAAGATTTTAATCTGATACCTGCAAAAGAGAATTGAAGAATACATTGTATTTGCTTCTGAAAGCTGACTCCTTCATCTTCTCAACTGATAGATTTACTTTGTGCCTTTTTTTCCCCCTGATATAACTTCTTCCTCAGTGATTTTCTGTGATTTTTCCAGTACAAAACCTGTTAGCTGTATTCTCAGGATTTTCATTTCCCTAGACATTCTGCAGCATGGCTATTTTTGCTATGGCATGTTAAAAATAATGTTCTGTATGGCCTCAAACAGGAATGATCTACTTGAAGCCTCGAATTAATTATTTGAAGATATCACTTGTCCTTATTTTGAATCACACTCTCATTGCATAATTTATGAGAACCAGCTATTTGGAAGAAACAGTGAGATGTAAAAACTGTAATAGGTAGGAAAGCTTCAAAAGCAGAAGTCTTTCCAAATGGGCAAGCTGTGGGGTAGGCAAGCCTGAGGATACTTTAACTTTCTTATTCAATTTATGTCTATTTTTTAGGTAGAGGTAATTTGCAAGAGGCAAAGCAAAGCATGACAGAAGCCCTGTAATAACTCTACTCATGGCACAATTTTTCATTTCCAGTGCCAATTTCTTGCAGTTACTAAAGGCAGCTCTGACCAAGATGCTCCCAAGAGATGGACTGGCTTTAGGAACAGTGCTCCATTTCCCAGATGCCTTGTGTCTGCCTGCCATTTGCAAATGCCCTAAATAAAACCCAGTTTTCTTTGCAAGGGGGTCTACATACATCATGGCTTATACAGCCACCAAAGCTTGAATGTTAGACCTATGGTTTTCAAACTGATCTACCAGATTCCCTGCTATTTTTATTTAATAGACAATGTTTTGCCCTCCAAACTGCATCAAAGCTTCACAGCACACATTTAGCAACTTAAACAGTCAAATAGGACATAAAAAGGCTTGCAAAATCTTAATGCTTTGTAGCCTAAGTTAGCTGAGTCATAACAGGTGTGGAGAGGTCAGACCAGTAGGGCCATTAAATCAGAGTTAAATCATCAGGTTTCCTTGAATACACAGCAAACAACGTAACATTTTAAGTCATGGACCTGGGCCTAAATAAATGTACTTTTCTTTCTCTGCATGAGTCGGCTCTGCAGCTGACTGCTGGCCACAGAAGCCAAGATAGGGTGGGAGAAGTTGGCCTCTTGTAGCTCTCCCACCCACACGGCATCTCATCTCTGCCCTGAAATTGTCCTCGGAATAGTCTGGCACCTCAGAGAATCAGGAATTGTGAAGTGCAGAAAGACATCCACAATAAATTTCAGCATCAGCATATTTTGTATTCCGTTCCTCAGATTTTGTTTCCGTGCACAGCTGTGCCTGAGGAGTCCCAGCACAGCACCAGATCAACTGCTTTTCGTGGGTGTTGCCTTGAGTCTCCCCAGCCTTTGGAAAAATGTAAGCAGATCAGTCAAGAATAGGTGAAAGGAGGTAAATAATAAGAATTTCCCCCACATTTTGCCATGCCCATTCAGAGATGCACCATCTAATAAATGCTGAGGAGATGGATTCCTCATTCTATGACAATCAGAACTTAGATTTTTTGCAGTGCTAAGATGCTGGATTATTTTGAAACTAGTTTTATTCCACTACAGCCACCAAGCATTTCAAGCTATAACAGATGACTAAACCCACCTTTAAAATCATGGCCTTCAACTCACTGCTTACCAAGTGGAACACCATATAACTGCTAAGGGAGGAAGGATCAAGCATGCAGGAAGTGTTATGTGCACTCTCAAAAATTAAAACAGTTAAACCACCCCCCTTTCCACAATGAAATTTTAAAAATGGAGTTAATCAGAAAAATATCAGTTTAATACTGAAAGAAAAATTTTCTAATGGGTTAATCCATGGGAATGCTCTGCAGTAAGACTACAGAATTAGTATAACACTTCTGAAAATGAACAGAACATACAGATTTATATAAATATGTCCTACAGCATACAGTAAGCATTGCAAAACAAAACCTAGTGAAAACTGATCTGAAGATTGGGTCATGTTCTGCTTGTGGTTTGGCTTTGGAAGTAATGAGCACCCACACCTCTTAGTGCCTTTGTCTTTAAAGCCTCACTTCCAGCTCACTGCAATTGCTTCTGCTGGGTACCTGTGAGGTTTAAAGACCATAAAAACCTCTTGGCTAACATAGATCCTTCCATTCTTTGATGCACTGAAGTTGCATTTAGAGTTGGCACCAGTGATCAAGCATTTAAAGACTACACAAACAAAAAGCACATTTTTGGATGTATTTCTGTGAATACCTCACTGAGTTTGTTTACTGAGTTGCTCAGCAGCTTCACTTTCCATTGACTTCAGTTGCTGGCTCTTCAGGTCCTCAGTTTGCAAAGGGAGGAGTGATGGAAAAGAGAGTATGGGCACTATTTCCAGAGTATAATGATAATTTTTTTGCAATATTTAGATCCCTTCCAAACAGCTGTTTCAGCTAGTCTCTAAACATTTTACTTAAAAAGACTACTTTATTTACTTAGTAAAACCAAAGAAAATTGCAAGTCTTAGAGGATTTTCAAAGCAGTTCAGTGTCCAGCATCTCCTGAAATTCTCTGGGATTTGGATGTCTAATTCCCCTAAACTTTATACTAAAAACACCAGATTTGTGTGCAGCTCTGAAAAAAAAAAAAAGTCATTACCATTAGCCATCCCATCATCATGCTCAAAATAAAAAGGTGGTTGAGAATAAGGTGAGGGTGAAAAAAAAAAATGTCAGGTTCCAAGGAAGATGGGAATATTTTATTGTCATCTGAACTTGGTTTTGCACCAAAAAGAAATACAGAAAATTCTCAGTGGCTTGATTTTGAGGAATTTGGTTGTAATTTTGTAACGATGAACTATATGAACTTTTGTAACATCACAATCACTTATCAACCACACTGATATTTTATGATGAAAGTCTTATACACATTAATAACTCCAGTATTGTCATCAGGAGCATTATGCATTCATGTTTCTAAAAATCCTATCACCTACTTCTGCATTTCTCTCCCAACCACCTTCATTTTTACCACAGTGTCAATGAAAAGACAAAAGTTTTCATCCCAAAATAAACAGAATAAGACCATATTATATATGGATATATGATATCATATTATAAACAGTGAAACATGTTTTTTCTCTTCCTTAACATATTTCTGATCTATGAGTTTACAAATATTTTGGGGTATTCTGGGAATCCTGAGTTAGAAACTTCTTATTAGAAGTGAACCTGAGAGGGTGATGTGTTTTTTGGTGTATTTTCTTTTTTCTGAAATAAATAGACATTTTGAGGACAGATAAGAGCAAACAGAATCAGAAATTCCACAGGGGAAACTGGAAACATGAAATAGATGAGGGTTTTCAGGATATGAAGTTATGGGTTTTTTTTTGAGAAAGACAGACCTGTTTCATGAATTAACATTTATTAGTTGATATTAACTTTGGTCATTGGTTTATATGAACTCTTAGGTAAAAATGAAGGTCTGCCCCAGAATTAGAACCACCAGGAAAATGTTTAACAGGTCCCAGATTATGCTGCTACTAATTTAAAGATATAAATGCATTCTTTTAAACTAAATGTCATAGTAGGGAATTCTCTGTTGCTATCAAAAGCAAGTGTGAGAAAATTCAATATTCTACTGTCAGATATGAAGATTAAATAAATCAGCTGCAGTAAAGCAATGGTGAGATGCTTGGCAATATTTATGAACCCCAAACTCTACGGCCCTGTCTTTCAGACCTTACTTGGCAGAAATTTTGAACTTGCACTTTTCATCATGTGCTTCATGGGAAAAATATGTTTTACACAGAAAGACACTTCAAGATTTATTTACTTACAAGAAAGCCTCCTACTTCCCAGTCTCATGCTGAATCATCTAGAATCTAAATTATCTCCAAAATTCCTCCTTATTTGATTCTATAAACCAAGGCATAGCAATGTGTAGATCAGAGGAAGGCAATGGTCTAATCCTGCCTTAAAAGACTTATAGGATCAGCTGCAAACATCCATGGGGGTAGCTTGGATGAACTGTTGATCTCTGAAGTCCCTTGAGTGTATTTGAACCAGGACATGAACAATTGGGAGTCTTAAGTGTTCACTTTTTCTTTGAATCTGCCCATAATATATGTTTTAAGGAAAAGCAAAGACAGGAAAACCCCAGTCATTTATTTACCACATATTCTTGAATTTGTTTTCACCATTTTTTTGCCTGTTCAACTTGTAAGCTTAATGACTACAAAACATCAGTTTGCCAAGTATGAAATCTTAACAATTACTCAGGTGGGCACCTGCAGCCTTCATCTAAACTTGACCACTCTGTACAGGGCCAGGTGAAGAATTCTGTTTCTTTGGTATAAGAAAATTATTATGGTTTATAATTTCATTCATTTGGGAGAGGAGCAAAGTCTGCAGATACAGATATCATAGTAGTAAAGAACATTATTTGTATGGAGTACCAGAAAGATTGCTTTTGGTTTGACACCTGATTTATTCACTCTGATTGACCCATGCAATCTTTACATCTGCCTGCAGACTTAAAAAGTGATGCTCTCTGTAAAGATGGGACACCCAGGTACCTTTTTTTTTGAACGTTCTTTTTCAAAACCTGTTTTTAGCTCTAAACATAACACAGAATAGCTAAAATACTGTAGCTGTGATTCAGGACCCATAAGATATCAACATAGCAAAAACTGGGTATTTATTAAGCAATGTTGGTTACTAAATCATTAATGTAAGCACAGGCTGTTGTTTGTAGCAACTGGGAAAGCACATCTTTTGGGGGCTATCTCATCCCATCTATAAAAAAGAAAAATAAAAAAAGAAAAAGAAAAAAAAAAAGAAGGTAGAAAATACTCCAAGTTCTAAGGGAGATTTGAAGGCAGATTGCAAACCTCATCTGTTTTCACTTGTGGATTTAGAAGACTTAATCCAGACCTGGTTTCAGTGCAGCCCAGCATCAATACTTCTGTTAACACACTTCAAGAAAGAGCTGGAATTAAAGAAATCATCTTCCTCCTGACAGGTCTTGTACTGCTTAGAATGGAGCAGGATGGAGGTTACTCTACCTCTGGATGCTAAAGATCTCAGGGTCCTTTTCAATAAAAGCATTTTGGGCATAGCATGGGTTTTTTTTCAAAGGGAATATAGGCTTCTGGACAAGTACAAGGAGCTCAGAGGTCACTACTGCAGGTCTGGGCATTTTTGAGATAATTTTTAGAATGATTTTTAGACTGTGAAGGACTGCCTTGGGCATGTTCTTGTGGGAACTCATAGTCTGTTTATTGGTGCAAATTTAACTCCTGAAACAAGATAACTCTGTTTATTGTGAGAAAGGATTATGGTGAGAACTTTACTGCTGATGATTTTTTTTTTAAATTATGTTGTTTCTGTCTATTCCAGAAATCAGAAGAGGGTGGGTAATATCCCAATTTCTTTCTCAAAATTACTTCCTGAGATCATGATTGTTCTCATGTGGGGGCAAGACCACGCTCCATCACCCAACCAACATAAAATACCTCCACATAGAAAAACAGGGCCAATACAGAGAATCCAAAAAAAAAAAAAAATTTTGTCCCAGATTAATGCTACTCAGTGTAGACCTGCCTCTAATGCTCTGCTTTAATAGGTAACATCTACCCTTATAACATGACTTAACTCTGTAATTACTGTAATTCTTAAAGTCATAAATAATTGTTTTATACCACAGAAAATTTTCATATAGTTCTGCAACTGACCATATGACCATTATGTTTAGATAAAAACTAAAAATATTGATTTGTGAAGGGAGAAATCACATGTTCTAACCAGAAATATATCTGGCAAAAAAGCTAGGCACTTTTTTCTAGATTGACTGAAGAAATCATAGAAGTTGGCTACATGCATAAAATGGCAACTTTTGCTATCCCAGCCTGACACAATTATTCTTGGCCCTCTCAGCACCACTCCTACATCTCCAGTTTCATGAGGACTTCTGCCAACATCAGGCCATTGCCTAACATTAGCTCCCATCACCCCCTTTACTCCAGTTGAGATAGGCCTGAGATATCTCAAACCCCAGATATCCAAGCCCAGTGTGAATCACAGAAACTTCTTCCTCCCTGAAATCCCCATGCTAGCTGCCTGGTGTACAACAGGGATTCAAAAGCCCTTCTAGGCTACATGCCAGCACTGCCTCTAGCCTTGAACTGGAGATCTCTGGTCAGCCAGAAATGACCAAACAGGAAAGCCAAGGAGCTATGACTAAGCCTGCATCAGGAACATCTTTTTCACCCCTGCTCAACCCTGTAGCTTCAGCCCTGACTGACACCGGGACTCGACCCACATCCATCACCACTTTCAACCTCCTGGCTATATCATAGTGCTGCTAATGCAAAGTTTCGTTCCTAGTTCCCCTACTAACTGTAATTCTGACCCTTAGTTTTCTGTGTTTATCCAGTTTCTCCCTCTGCCAGGAGAGCTGGTTTCAGCACTGGCTCAAATCCACCTCCAGTGGCTCTCGGAGCCTTTCGCAATCCCTGTTCCGTGGTTGCTCTCCTGAGCCTTCAACTGCTGCATTAAACACAAGCTTGAGAGGCTGGATCCAGCCTTGCCTGATTTGTCTCTGTGGAACACACTTGTCTTGCATGGATCTATAGTGCTGCAGGACTCAAGATGTCTGAATCCTAATATCAACCCAGCAATAAACTCATTTTCTTCTAATCTGCAATTCTTGGCAACTAAACTAATTAGAGTGTTCCTGCACTACATCCCTTTCTGAGAGGGAGAAACATATCTCAGCTGTGTGTAGCCCAAGCTACTTAAGCTCAGCCAGCCTAAACACTCATTTGAACCTGACTGAGCATCCTCTCCAGGAAATGGACCTCATTTTAAGTCTAACATTTTGACACTGTTCAAACTTGGTGAGCACCTTCATGTGGAGCTGCTCATCAGCTGCATTAAACTTAACCCTACCACTATTCTTAGCCTTAACTTCACCTGTCACTGCAGACAGAATTAATTCATTGGGTCCTAAATCTTATTCTTGAAAATAAAAATAATAATAATTTTAAAATCTTTCTTATAGACCCTTTTAAGTTCAAGCATTGATGCCAATACAATCACCAGCCCTAAGCTGAAAGGTTTTTCTTTAATAGTCCTTTACAGGAGATAAGTTAAAACCAGCCCTACAACTGTCAATAATTTCAGTTTAGCATCTCCTGTCATCTGAATCCAAAACCTCAGCCAAGTCTCACAATGTGTGCTAAATGTCTTTACTCTTGGCACCTCATTAAAGCAGCTGACTAAATTGACATGAACCAAAAGAAATATTTGTTTTGAAGAATCTGCCTTTCAGACTCAAAATCATAAACAACTTAAGCAGAGGGAGAAGTGCAAAAAAATAAAATTTGCATTTATCTTACTTGCTCCCCTTACCTCAGCAAGTTTCCACCCTTGATTGAAAGATGAGGGTTGCCCAGCTGGAGCAAAGCTCTGCTTGTGATCTCACCCTCAGCCAGCCCTTTGGAAAGGTGGATTTTCCACCTTTGAGCCCTGGATAGTGCAGCCCTACAAAGAATGAGCAATACCAGCTGGTCTAGGTCAAACTGGTGACTATTTGGCCATTTTCCTCTCTTTGCCAACTTTCTAACTTCAGGTGATTTCTCACTGCAGTCTTTTAGTGCTATTGGCAATTTGGCTGATGGAAACCAGAGCAGCTGAGAGACACGTGGTTGTATTTTCTGTTGAAATATAAATACAACTTCTTCATTCTTTATACAAAGAAAAAAAAAAAAAAAGATTAAAAAAGGTCAAGTGAATCATTAAACAGGAGAACCACAAAATATAATTATTCCTGCTAAAAGTGCATATGCTAGGATATGCAGTGCCATTTTGCATGATTAACAGGAATCTTTTAAATCTTCCAGGCAGCTGTGCTCACTAAAGTGGAACCAACCTCAGTCAAGGACACAAACATTTTGAAGTGTAAGATCACTTGAGTTCAAGAAAGAAAAAAATAATTTAAGTAGTAACAGTCAAGTCAATTGGAAACATGGCAACTGGAGGAAGCACAGCTGTGTATATTGGAAAACTGTATTTGCCAGGAAGGGATAATGTGAAGCCTGGCAGAAACTACAACAGGGTTTAGGTGTCCTGAGCTGTTGCCCATCTCCCCATAAACCTAAGGATCTATTTGGATATATTAAGGTATGGATCTATTCTGCTCTTTCTTTATTACTCTAGGAATATTTCTGGTTTGTGACTGCCTCCTGTTGTCATGGGAAACCCCAGAACTTGTGGCATTACAGGTTTTAGTGATATCTATGCAGGGAAGGTGTCAGTTTGGTCAGTACATGGGCTCTACCACCTTTTCATAGGGGCATCTGAAGCCCAGCTGGTTTTTGGAGGTGCATCCCAATTTCCCTTGTGGCAAGGTAAGAGCTGGCCATTCATGCCATAAATCCTTTGCTCTTGTTCCTTGTCTTTCTCTTGTAACTACTCCAGCCATTGACTGAAAAAAATATGAAGCATTACACAGAGGTCATGTTACACACACCAGGTTCAGACTGTTCTAATAAAACATGGTGAATGTTTTGAAACTTAGCAATGCTAAGTTTACTTTGACCTAGTATCACTATTGAAAAATGTGTGAGGACACATTTTAGTATTATTTATGACCATCCAGCAGAAATGTGGTGAGGAGCACAAACCTTAATGTTATGTAAGACTTGGTCACTATAGACAGCCAATCTACTTAATGGGGAGTGTCCTTTTTTTGGTACTTCTTTCATCTCAAAAGTGGAAAAATGGGATCAAAGGGGAAATGTTACTGGCATTCCCTATATGTTCCTAATATCAGCAGAACTTCAGGGTTTGATTAGATGAAGGATTTTGTCAACATGAAAGGCCAATAATCATCCAAACTATGCTGTGTGTCACAACTGCTTGAACTCCTCCGTTTCCAGATATTTCCAGGATCAGTAGCCAACACCAAATGCTCTGAAAAATGTCAGATGCCAGGTGCTTGGTGACTCTGGACTGAATCCATTCACTCATACAGGGCTAATTTTCACTTTGTGATTTCTACTGAAGAAGGTTCCATTATTTCAGCTTGCATGGGTGATACACATGTGAGCTGCTTTTAAGAATTAACTCCCATTTGGAAAACTGATACCCTCAATTCCCTCAGTTTCTCCTTTCTATTGAAAACTAAATTGACAGGATAGGCTAGGACAGTATCTATAGGACACTTATTAAGCCAAGCCCCAAGCAATGGTTTCTCTCAGGCAATTAGTTCATAAAAATTGTTGTGACTGAGCCCTTAGGCACAGCAAGGATCATCTCTTTGTGGCAGTGAGACAGCCATGGATGCCACATTCCTGTTTTAAGAGGCAACAGCTATTCTAGAACATATTACACACCCAAGAACACATTCATAAGATCTCTCCTTTTCAAAACTCATGGAGTCACTTCTGACTTATTCCAACATGTTACTGATCACCGTTCTATTAGTGAAGACCTCAAAAGAGAACTTGCAGATGTTTTTTTAAGAGAGATTATACCAAAGGATTTATAAACCAAATGGACAACAACAGTGTTTCTGTGTAAGGGCAGAGGTAGTATGAAAGACAGCAAAATGAAATCTTAATAAAATATCATAACAAATTAAAATTTAAAAAGAAAAAAAATCAAAACCAACAAGTTCTGAGAAAGAAAACCAAGGATAAAGAGCTCTGTGAGGAAGAGCAGACTCAATGGGAGGAGGAAAGTGGGGAAGGAGTTATGAAAAACCAGTCAGCAAGAGAAGAAATCATTCTCCTAGGAGAAAAAAGAGTCACAATTCACAGGAGTAGTAAAAGGCATGAAGGAGAGAAAACAGAAAAAGTCAGAAATGAGCAATCCTGATATATCCTGAAAATAACAAATGGACAAGTGGCAAACTTGCAGAAAATTGTCCATAGTTGAAACAATAAGGATCGAATACAACTCTGTTGAGAAGACCCAGAAAATGCCTTTACACTGTTAATAAGGCTGTTGGACCCAAAATCTCCAACTCCTGCTACCACCAAGTGAACGAGTGGGAGGAAAAGGCATCTGACAGCCCCTTGGTCTGGAAGCTCACCAGCAGGACTGCAGAACTTTTATCCTTCCTAAAAAAGTGTTGCTAATGTTTAAAAACTTGTCACTGTGACTCTTCTAGGAGGAAGCCTGGCATGAGCAATCCACCTTTTTTGCTTCATTATTTCTTCCTCTGACACTCTTTTCTTCCTCTTTTCACCAACAAAAAGTCCTGTGTTAATTGTATTAACCTTTGAGGCACAAATTATTCTGTGTCACTACACTGGATTTTAGTTGGGAATTTCCTATGTAACAAAGACCTGAAACTATTAATATATAACTCTTTCTTCAACTCCTGTTATAATAAGAGTAGATGTCCTACATCAATTAGCTATCCATGATCACTCTCCTTCTTCCTGAGGATTTCTAATAACTTTGTCAACTCCAGAATTCTGCTAAGAGCCTTAGGCAATTTTCATGCATTCCAGGACTCTAAAACCACCCTTTTGAGATCCAATGTGTAGCCAGAGCAAAGAGGATTTTTTTTTCTAACACATCTTGCCCTGAAGCTTCAGCATAATTGTAGTTTCTCCTATTACTCACTTGCAACAACAAAGCCGGCCTGAAATAAACTGGGACACAGGATGAGATGGAAATTTTTCCATTGAAAATCTGCTCTCAAAAATGAAAGGTGGGTTGTAACCAAGCTAGAGATATATTAGTTAGTAGTTCAGTGTGATACCTGACATTTTAAAAAATCACAAATGAGTAGATGTTCTTTATATGAGAGAGGAGGGTCTTCTCTTTTTTTCCCCAAATTCTCCTTCCACGATAGCGCAAGGTCCAGGAAATATCCATTTTACTGGTTCTCATGGCAAATGACCTTTGCCTGAGAATGTGTTAGAGATCAAGTGTGCTAGGCTGGCCTATGTCAATGTTAGATGACTGCTTCCCACCTCCCAGAGAAGAGGTTCCAGCAGGTCTGACTGCAGGGAATGGTCACCACAATCACTGAGGTGCCAAAATGTACCCAGGAATGGTTTGGGCACAGTATTGTTTGGAAAAAGATAACTTTATGCCAGGTAAAGTTGTGTTTAGTAGCACAGACATTCCCACTCTGGAAATGTTCCCAGGAAACCTTGGATTTACTGACACAGAGCCAGCCAGAGGAGTAACAGCTTTTCAGGGGGACCCATCCATTAGAGAGGAGTTTTATGATCCATATGTAATTTAGATCTTCTCTTACAGGTGTCCTGTAATCTCCATGGGAGTAATTAAAAATCTACTGGCACTGCTCTGTCTTTCAGTAACATGGAAAGGAGGAAATAAACCTGGTTTTTTTTAATAAACCTGTTTTGGCTTTTTAATAAATCAGCAGTTTGTGTGAAGCATGTCCTAGCTAAGCCACACAATGGGCACATTAGAGATTTGCAAAGGAAAAAAATCATGATTAATGATGGATATTAAACAGATCTTTCCAATCATTCAAGTGATAAGATTGTCCTTGCTCACCTTCAGAGCAGTTTTGAAATTTATCATCTTATATGTACACACATTTCCTTGCCTGGCTTGAGAAGAAAGTGAGTGCTGAGCACACCACTCGTGTGCTCACAAACACACAACCCAGACTACACAGATTTTGGGAAAGCACAAGTTCAGATCCATTAAAAAACCCCAAACAAACAACAAATCTAAATAAAAAAAATACTCCAGAAGGTTCACTTATCCTGTTATATCCCAGCCAGTCATGCATGCCTTCCTGTGTCTTTTGGCAGGAGGGAAAACTACAAAGCTGCCTCTGAATTCTGCAAAGGGAGGAATATACATACCCTTTACCACAAGTTGCCTCAGCTCTGCTCTGAAGCTTTTTTTTTAAGCTATTCATGTCCTTTTGATAACCTGTCACAGAAAGAATGCAACATTTCATCACAGGAAAACTCGTTTGTTGAATTGGGTTTTAACAAGATTTAACACAAGCCAAGTGCTCTCCAGCATCTTCCAGGGTTCACCTCGGTGTTTGTTCAAAAATAGAAAAGCTTCAGAGAAATGCTTTGGCAAATACCTCCTTTGTGCAGTTCTGGGTATTTTCTAGGCTGAATGAAGATGTGCATATATATAAGTTGTGCCTTAGTGTGGGACTTCTGGGAAGTGGTTGAGGAAGAAACAGGATCTGCTTAGTGGGTCGTGGTGCTTCAGCTCATTAACAACAAAAAAGAAATTAGTTTCTACCTGCAGCCCAGTGGATTTGAATGGTCTGCAAAATGCAGCAGCCAGAGGAATTGGTGAATTTTTGAAAAACACAGGCTGTAACCAGCCTGGCTGCCATTCAGATGTATATAATTGTTTCAGAATGAGCAAAGAGCACAATGAGGCCATGTGAGGCCAGCAAGAGGAGAGGAGGGAAAGTTCAGATTTAGAGGCTTCCTGTATGGAAAACATCTGCACTGGAGCCAGAGAAACAGCACTTCCCTCCAGGACAGCTTAGATATTTACAAACTTACATGGCTGAGGCAGCACCCAGTGCTCACCCAGCCTGCTTTGTGATCTAGAGGTGCTCAGAAACAAGTCCCCTTCTCCAAAGGCTCTCCCTCTATTTAATGGTGGTTGCCTGAATTTCTGAAACAACTTTATGTTGTCATCAGTTTGAATGTCAAGGGCCCCCTGAAAATAAAATCTTGTAAATTATTCACAGAATCATCAGAATTGGAAGGAACCTCCAGGGATCATCTAGTCCAACCCCCACTATAGCAGGATCACTTAGAGATTTACTTTATATTTCTTTCAGAGTGGCTGAGCCATTAAGGTCTGTGTTTTCACAAAATGCAATTATAAACTGAGGGGATTTTTATTTTTGACTACAAATTGTACCCTGTCAGTTCTGCTGGTCTTGTGGGGAGAATGGTTTCATGAAGTTAACATGTTTAAGAACTTATATAATGTATATATGCCTCACACCTGGAGTGGCTCAGCAAAAGTAAACACACCTGGCCAAAAAGAAACAACAGCAAAAGAGGACAAAAGAAAGTGACATACAGAGATAAAAATTTTTAAAATCTCTTTTAAGAAAGCATTATTTTGAAGTACAGTAGTCCTTATGCTTCACCATTTTATAGATAAGATTTCCTTTTTTGGTATAAAGAGTATTTAGTGAGCATGCTTGGGGGGACCACCTTGTAAACCACAGTGGTTGGACATTACACCCCATGCTGCTGACATCCTACAGATGATGTTAGGGTTTCTCTCTCTATAAAAGCAATTCTCACTCAGGCTCTCTCCCCCTGTGACCCCAGAACCTCCTCCCCACTTCACTCCATCCACAGACTACCAAAGGAACAGGAACAACAGGCAACTTGTTCAAAGTTCCCCAGCACATAATTTCCAGCAGTCTACCCTCCAATTGCATAATTAAGTATGTAAGACATTAGGAAAAATATGACTCAGAAAGACTTACAGTAATAAAATTAACAGGAACAGAGGCACAGAAGGAAATACAGAATATCAGGAGAAGCTCGTTCTGGTTATGGCAGTTTAACCACTCTGTGCAGTTTTGGTGTTTATCCCATCAAAAGGATCCATAATGGAATGACAACTGTGTTTCAAGTGCTGAGTTTCAGGATACTGATGGAGCTCCAATGAGTTGCCATATTAAAAATATGCTTTGCAGGAGACTGATCATGAGCTGTAAGAAAGAAAGTAGCAAAGCATTCTTAATTTATCAGAGAAATGTAAAATTAGTGACTGCTAAAGTTTAAAGAAAATAAATATGGGATAAAAATTAGCAATAGTCAGCTATTAGAACCACTTTTCATTTTCTGAGAGATGTTCAAGTCCTTGGAGATTTTTCCAACAAGGCTTGATATCTCAGAGCTCCAGCACAAATCATGGACTACTAAGCTCCCTCAGAACAGATTCCAAGCCAGAACCATCCCATTATTCCTTTCTGTCTCTGTGTCACTGCCACATAAACAGCAAGACAGACACAGGATGTCCAACAGATGGATGCTATGAGCCCAAAGAACACTACACACCTACCAAAGGATAAGGTCACACCACAAAAAACAGCATTAGGAAGGAGCAAGATAGGTGTTGCTTATTCCTGCCCTTCCACCTTCATGAGATGTTGAGGACATGGTAAGAACAGATGTCTATTGCCAGGGGGGGAACCAAATGGTGAGCAGAAGCTAAAGAAAAGATGTAAACAAGAAATTTCCCACTAAGTGGGATCACAGTGCAAGGATAGGTGGTTTCTCCCTCACAAGCAACATACCAGAGGGCCTCTCCACTTTTTAAATTTTATTTTATTTTTTATTTTTCTTCCACTGCAGTCAAGCGAGGCAGGAGCCAGTCCTGAGCCAACTTCTTCTGGCCTTGTGTGACCCTTGTAGGAGAAGCTGCTGAGAAGGAGCCCAGCTAGACACAGCTTGCCAGTGGGTGCAGTCACTGAGAAATTCCATGTCAGACTCAGTCCCTTGAATATCTGCCAGTGACCCAGCAAGCCTGAACATTGCTTCAGACACGTACATTGCTGAGGGACTTGGGGGTGTCAGGCAGCAAGATTGATGCAGCAAGTGATGCTATAGCTCTCTACATCCAATTTCATTTGCATAGAACAAATACTCCTCTCAGAACACTGCTGAATTCTTCCTAGCTGAGACATTCTATTTATACAAGTTGCATTCTTCTGGCACAATGCAGCTACTAAACCCTGGTATATGCTATTTTATTTAATTCTATATGACACGTACTATACAGTTTCTGGTTAGTGACAGGAAAATTAAAAATAAGATTAATTTCTACTTCCAGTTGCCATTTTGGGATCATCATTCTACAAAACTGATGCACACACATTCTCAGGCTGGAAACTATTTTGTTTATATGGCATGAATTGTTGTTCTGAATCATAAAATCCTGTGAGGAAACCACAGTTTCTGCTATAATTGTTTCTACTTTGAAAACCAGGTCATTCCCAATGTATAAATATCCACTCTGACAGCGGTATTGCCTTGTAGGATGAAATAATACCTTGTATCTTTCAAATAAAGGAATGAGCATCCTGTTCCCCAAACACTGGATTGCTGGAGACCAAACTGAAATCTCCACTTGAATAATATTTGCATTTGAGTCAAAGTTCTCTCCTTAGGAAGATACAATAACAAAGAATGGAAACACAACATTGTGCCCAATTTTTACCTTATTAAGAATCAACACATGTTAGTTTGTATCTGGGATCTTAAATCCTTTCTTTATCTGCTTTCCCAACCCAACTTCTGCAAATCTCGGGACTTTCATTGCTTTCCCTGTGCATAAATTGTAACTTGTCTTGACAAAAAGAGGCACAGACCTAACAGAACCAGGGAACTGCCTGCTGACTCAATAAAACTTCTGTTTGCTCTAGAGTTCCTTCCTGTGCAGCAAGTGGAACTGAATGATTAGATTTCCTCTTGTGGCAGCCAACTGATACCAAAAAGGAGCAGAAAGTCTTTTGCTACCTGTCCTCTGCAATACTTGATAAGCACTCACCAGATCTGGTTTGCTCTGACTCCTCCTTTTCACCCCTGCCCATCTTCTCTGGGGGGAAAACAATCATCCTGGAGAAAACAGACAGGAGTAGGGTGTCACATAGAATACATAACTCTTTCTGACTTCAGCCATGGTGGGATTAGAATTGAAACTTCTGGACAATAAGAAAGGGCACTATTTCCTTGATCAGAAGAAGAAAGACTAAAGAAATAAGACTGGAGGCATATTCTTTTACTACTGAGGGATGCAAATAGTCTTTTTCCTTCCTCTATTAAAAGAGGATAACCAGCTTTTTTTTTTTTTTTTTTTTTTCCTCGAAGTTTATTTACTGGCATCTCTTGTTTTCCATACCTATTTCTCATGGAAACACTTCTTTTCTTCAGCTCAGCCTCTTTGAAATGGAAGATTGAGGTGGAATCATCAGTCACCAGCACCCAGTAGCAGGAGGGAGACCTCTACTTGCTCATCACCCAGTTGTAACTCAGACCTATTCATTACAGCTGCAGCCTGGGAGGGAAGAGGATGGGGCTACAGAAAATATGGATTCAGAGTTGAAACAAAATATTGTGCAATATAGTCTTAGTTCTTAAACAAGGCAAGTCCTTAAAAAGTGACAATTGTGATGACAAAATTTTTTCAGAGATCATTTCTTAGGATTTATCCTACCAAAACAGTCATTAAAATGCATTGTTATCTTGGTGAAGCTTTGTTGATGGAAAGAAAAATGCCATTTGTTAAATAAGGCATACAGAGAAATGGCTAACTAATGAAATGGAAATGGTTTTGTAGGAAAGGTGTCCTAACCCTACTGGTAAAGAGTGTGTAAGTCATTTGGAAGAGGCTGTAGGGCTAACAATTAATCTCTAAATGACTAAATCCTTTAAAGTTGCCCTTAAAAAAAAGCAGACAGTGACTAATGGGACACAAAACACACAGGCAATGATCCCACCTAAGACACCTGGGGAAAGAAAATGTTTTCATGAAGCAAAGCAATGGGCTCTCCCTGTGCTAAGCAGGGCAGACACAGTGAGGAAGAGAAAGCAAATGCAGCAAATCAGCAAGATCATAGAATCATAGAATTGGCTGGGTTGGAAGGGACCTCAGAGATCACCAAGTCCAACCCTTGATCCACTCCCGCTGCAGTTCCCAGCCCATGGCACTGAGTGCCACATCCAGGCTCTTTGGAAATATCTCCAGGGATGGAGAACCCACCCCTTCCCTGGGCAGCCCATTCCAATGGCTGAGCACCCTCTCCAGAAAGAAATTCTTTCTCATGTCCAACCTAAACCTCCCCTGGCACAACTTGAGACCTCTTGTGCCCTCTTGTCTTGCTGAGAGTTGCCTGGGAAAAGAGCCCAACCCCCCCCTGGCTCCAACCTCCTTTCAGGGAGTTGGAGAGAGTGATGAGGTCTCCCCTGAGCCTCCTCTTCTCCAGCCTCAACACCCCCAGCTCCCTCAGCCTCTCCTCATAGGATCTGTGCTCGAGTCCCTTCACCAGCCCAGTTGCCTCCTTTGGACCTGCTCCAGCACCTCAATCTCCTTCCTGAGCTGAGGGGCCCAGAACTGGACACAGTTCTGGGCTGATGAGAGGAGGTGTCTGCTGCACTGTGCTTCTTATGCTCAGAGTACTTTCAAATGCTCTTCAGCATTCATTTGGGTTGAGGTGAAAGCTTCTAAATCCACAGGACAATATCATTTTTCCTATAGGACTGGGTTCCTCCACACTCCATTGCCTCACTTTCCTGCTTTGCAGACGGAACACACCTTCTGTACCATAAATCTATTTATTTATTCCTCCAAAAATAAGAGAGGAATTACTGTGTCCATGACAGTGTTGTCTGGCATTGCCTGGGTAGAACAGCCACAAACAGATTTACATTAACTGTGTATTTCACTTTTTTTTTTTTTTTTTTTTTTCAGAAAACTGGGGCTATTGGAGTTCACATCCTCCATAGGCTGCTGCAGAGAAGGACACCCTTAAGTCCAAAATGAAATCCTATTCACACTACCAAGAGTTATTGTTATTTTCCTTGTGTTCAGCATTTCCTCTGCTGATCTGGATGCTTGGATGATATTAGCTATTTAATAAGATAAAGATGAGTTGGAGTTTAATGTGTCTGGAGGGATTTCTGGTTTCCAGGAAGTGTCAACCTTATTCTCTCTTTAAAACTGAAAAAAAAAAAAAAAAAAATTACATTCACGAACCTATTAGGATCTGCCTTATTCAACACAAACCAGTATTTTTCTGATAGCACTCCACCTCTTCAGCTTGAATTAGTTTGCTCTCTACAGTGGTTCTTCATGCTCCCTTGTCCCTTTTAAAGAGCCATTTTACAGCTGTCCCTCTGCAGCAGCCCCGTGGAGAAGATGTTGTTTCTATCCTGTGATCATCCTCCATTGGTTCGTTATTGTTTGCAAAGCTGTACATAATACAGAAAAAAACAATCCAAAAAACCCCCAAAAAACCCCAAACCAACAACCAACAACCATTCACCTTCATGAAACCACATGTAAATGTATAATCCCAGCAGGTGAAACACAAAGGCACAGTAAAGGATAAGAGAAGACAATTTTAAGAAGTATATTCCTGGAGCATGATCCTGTTCCTTTTTTCCTCGTTCCACCTCAACCTGTTGTCTCTACTTAATCTGTCCTTTTCATGAAAATCCTTGTGATATGGAGTTAGGACTGATGTTTTCCAAAACCTGGACAAATGCCAGAGCATGTTCTGGAGAGGAGGGGTACAGTGACTTTCTCTGCTCCCTGACAAATACACACAAACTATGTGGCTATGTCCAGATTTCAGACCTTGCCAGGCACTACACCTTCTTGCCTTCAAAGGACCCAGAACAATGTGTTAGATAAGCATTTAGTGCCACCTTGTAAATACAAGACTACCAAATAAATGATAAAAATGCTAAACAAGCACTGAGCAGTACTTTTTTTTTTTTTTAATTTAAAGACCACATCCATTTTTCTGAAATGAAACAAGTCCCATGTAACTAGAGCTTGTTTGAGAAAACAGCAGCATAAGGATGTTAATGGTTTCTGAATGGTCACAATAGACACAAACACATCTAAAAGAAACCCAAACCACTTTCACACCCTGGTTATGCTTTGCACATCTGCTGGATATATCAAAATTTGTCTGGCAGTTTTCTTTCTTCTCTCAGAAGTGGAGATGATGCTGCTGAGTCTTTAATGCAGGAGCTGGAAGGACCTAGCTACCAATCTTTACCAATAAATTCTGTGTTTTTTAAGGCACATTATCCAGTCCTTCCCATTCACATGTCCAATGTGTGATTTCATGGCAATGAGTGAAAAAACAACAACAAAAAAATTCTATTTTTTTTTTTCTTTTCTTCATAATTTTTAGGGTCAAATATGCAGTGGTAATATTATTAGCTAAGCATGGAATTTCCTCCTTATCATGAACAGGTTTTTGATTTTGTAAATGTGTTTTGGAAAGTCAGTGGAAGCTTCCAGGACTACAATGCAACCAGGATCTTTAGTTGTAGAGATCCTGGAAATTAAACATCTCTAGTTGTACAGTACAAGTAGGTCATTCATGTGCACAGGTGGTCAGTATCTCTTCTTGCTTCCTTTTGGCCAGCTCTTGTGTGTAGTACACCCATGCCATCCACATTATTGTGGTAGCTTTTCATTCTAATATCTTCTCCTGGGCATTAAAAATAATGAAAAATTCTATTTTATTTTTTTAAGGTCCTCTTCATGCCCAAGGACACATTAATAGCTAAATAGTTTTGTTCTGTCTCCAACACGCTTGTACTGAACATGTGTAAGACAAGTTAGAATTAATGAATTGCATTTTTACACTAGAGTGCAGAGAACATTTTTTTATCTCAAAAGACAGAAGAAGCCTAAGCAATTAAAGATACTATTGTAGTGTTTTAAATATTGTATGACATATCTGAAATATTAATCAGGCAATGCGTGCCTTAGTCAGAGAGATGTGTGGAATGAGTCTCTCATATTTATCTTTTTGTAAGGAGGGAAAAAACAAGCAGACATAAGAATAAAGTATGTTTTGGTTTTATTTCTGACCTTCTTTCTGCTAGTTAACAGGTTTTGTTTGTATCTATGCAAAGGGCAAGAGCTAAGAGAATTAAAGTCCTGGAGCTTGCAGCTCTTGATTAGAGAGAGTTGCTGGAAGAGGTATTAAAGAAAAAAATAGCCTGGAGTTGCAGGATAACTCAAATTTTTTATAAAAAATTTAAAATGGGTAAATAATTGAAGGGCTAGAGAAAGAAAAACAAAACAAAACAAAACAAAACAAAAGACATGCTTTATAATAAAATATGAATACTGGAATTTATGATCTTTCAATTCATCATTCAAAAACTCTATACCAAGAATGACAAAATCTGTGCCACATCATTCATGAAATGCCCACAGTTAGTAATGAATTAATCTTAAAAAGAATTTTTCTTTGACTGTACTTTTACTGCTGGGAAATGCATTTCAGCCAGAGACCACTTTACTGGATTAAATTAATTTACAATGTATGTCTTCAAAGATTTTTTTCTTAATTCAGAAGAAGTGATTTATGAAGTATTCATATGTTTTTATGTAATTAACTGAGGTAGTTCTCATTGCAAGGTTCATGCAAGGATTCCAGGTGGATATAGAATTTTACCCAATTGAGCCTTAATGGAGGCATCCTGGTTAAAATGCAGAAAAAAACCTTTTCAGTAGAGCTGAGACACAAGCATTACACATCCAGACCTAAAACATATTTTATATACTACATATTGCACTTAAATTGTAACTCTTAATTTGGCAATTACTTTTTTAGCTTTTTAAGCACAAACTTCTCTTTTGAATTAGCATGAAATGCCTGCTTTCCACTTATTGCTCACTTTTTATTTAAACTTTCCCTGTTTTATCCAACTATCTCATAAGCAATAGTGCTAAGGATACTCTTCCAGGCTTTTTTTTCAGTGCTAATTTACTTATATTAGGATTCATCCTGCTCAGAAGCTTTTACCCTGACATCTCTCTTATCAGCTCCTCAGAAGAAACCCCCAGTGCCCCTTTAGCAACCTCTGTCCCTGACCTCTCATCCAGGTTCTCTGTGCTGGACCCATAGGCTGTAGGATCAAACCTCTGCCAGTCAAAGCTGAAAGCTCTGAGGTTGTTTGGGCTTAAGTAGTTGTTTCTCTTAGAAGTAAATTGCTTGCTGGAAGCAATCCAGCCTGAAAAGTATTTTTTTTCTTTTGTCTGCATGACCAAAACTTCCTTGGGAGTTGGAAGCTCCTAAACTCCTATGCTATGTATGGCCTGAGAAGACACTTCAGCCTGGTCTTGTAGCAAAAAACCCCAAACAAACCGACTCAAAAAACCCCAGATCACATCTATCTTGCTGATCAATGTCCTTTCAGAAGGTTCTGATAGATTGTGTCTTGGCTGCCTGGCTACATTCATACTTCTGAGAGCTGTGTCAGCTTATAGGGAGTTTTATAGGTAAAGAGGGAAAGGGTTCATGTCCTGTAGCATTTATATTGAGATCACATCTTCCTAATTGATTGATTCTAATGATTCTGATTGATTCTAATGAATCTCAACATGTAAGGCAGAATTCAGTGTTTCTCCACCAAATCCCTGCTTCAATGAAGCTTACCAGACAAATAAATTAGAGCAGTCACACTGAAATAAATGAAATTTTTCTTTTTCTGTGTGGAGGGCTATCAGACCACCAGAAGCTCAGCTCAACATAAACCCAGAGGTGATTGTCCCAGACAGGAAGATCCCCAGGCCTTAGAAGAACATGAAGGGATGTCAAGGATAAAGGGAAGCTTATCTGATGAACTCTTCTGACTGTCCAAGGCTTTGTATTCATCTCACAAATTTGTGAGATAAATAAAATTGTCCATAAAAGGTAAAAATGAAGCATATCTTTAACTCAGAGGACAGAAGAGAAAGAGAAGAAATGATGTAAACCAAGTGCTATGAATTCTGTACCACAATTTCTTCACGCAGTTGAACAATGTGATTAAAAGAAATTCATGGGATAGATTCTTTTTTTTATAGATATAATTGATCTCTGAGATTAATCTCTGGTTTCTAAGATTTCTCTTCATTTTGAGAGGAAACTATAGACTGGAGAACCCAACTATCTACTGCTAAAGAGCTTTGTGAGACAATTTTCTACTGTGGTGGCAGAACAAAGGACAGAGCACGGGTTTCCATAACTGAAAAGTTCACAGGGGACAAACAGATCTTGTAATCCCCAGCTCATAGACTGAAGAAGTTTATTCTTTAGAAAGTATATAGTTCATAGGATTAACACTGGTATAGAACTGTAAGCAAATACTGGCCCTAGTATTATATAATGGATTTGACTGTGTGACTCTTCTTAGGAAATAATTGTATTTTAATTGAATTAGTGCTCACTAGCAACTGGAGGGTGTCTGGAGAAATTAAAATCAAATGTTATTTAGAGAAGAAACTGCATGAGTGATCTAACCAGCTGCCCATACAAAGTGAACATTTTGGCTCTTCAGATGCTCTGGAAATAGATCTGCTTTGTGCTGATAACAGTGCTGCAGATAACAGGGTGAGACTGATAAAACTGTCACGGGTTTGCACCAGGGAGTGGAACAAAGCAGTTTTGCTCATCTAAGGAGGCAAGAGAATGGCAAAATGTGCTCAGTAACATTGTGGTTGGAGGTTGCCATGGGTGCTCTCACAGATCCTGCCCATACTCCTGGGACAAGGAGCTCACCAGCAGAAGCTGCTTTGCCTTTTCCCACTAGCACTGCCAAAGGGATGCTTTGGTAGAGGTACAGGGCTGCAGGCAACACAGGTCTATCCCAAACAGAAAATGCAAGGAAAATCAGCAACAGGTACAAGATTGATGAGTTTGCAAACAGCTGTGTGCCAGATGCTGTCACACCTACCTCCAGGAGGCTTGGGTGGCTGATGTAAATCAAGAAAGTCAGAATGATGAAGCTGCCTTCCAGATATCATCTTATAGGATCATAGAATAGGCTGGGTTGGAAGGGACCTCAGAGATCATCGAGTCCAACCCTTGAACAACTACCGCCACAGTCACTGAGTGCCATATCGAGTTGCTTTTTAAATGTCTCCAGGGACGAAGAGTCCACCACCTCCCCAGGCAGCCCGTTCCAATGTCTGATCACCCTTTCTGTGAAAAAATTCTTTCTAATATCCAATCTGAACTTCCCCCGGCACAATTTAAGACCATGCCCTCTTGTCTTACTGAGAGTTGCCTGGGAAAAGAGACCAACCCCCCCCTGGCTCCAACCTCCTTTCAGGGAGTTGGAGAGAGTGATGAGGTCTCCCCTGAGCCTCCTCTTCTCCAGGCTGAACACCCCCAGCTCCCTCAGCCTCTCCTCATAGGATCTGTGCTCGAGTCCCTTCACCAGCTTGGTTGCCCTCCTTTGGACCTGTTCGAGGACCTCAATCTCCTTCTTGAACTGAGGGGCCCAGAACTGAACACAGTACTCAAGGTGTGGCCTTACCAGGGCTGAGTACAGGGGCATCTTCTTTAAGGGCAAGCAAGACACTCCCAGCTTCAGGACCTAAATCAGTGTGTGCTGATCCATGGGTGTCTCCTTGGCTGCCAGGCACCTGAGAGAAACACAACTGCTGTGAAAAATTCATGGATGGTGCAGTATTTAGCTGTCCTAGGTGTGGTTTTGAGCAGCCCAGCTGCATAAGAGATCACTTTTTCAAGGGGCAGCCTTCTCCTGCCTGATGTCAAAGGCCTCAGATGAGACACTGCTTTACCAAGGAGGCTCTGGGATGGCATTTTAAACAGATTAATGTTGTTAAATGCACCATGCAGTGGGCATAATGGAAAAGTAGCATACAAGACAATCTCGGGATCAGCCCATCCCATGGGATCTCAGAGGTCTCAGAGATGGTACATGAGGCTAAAAAGTGAATTTTAAACCATCAGTCCAAGCAGAAAAACACGGACTAATTTCACAGGTGAAAGCATGACATCTGACTACTGAGCAGGGGACCTACAAACAGAAGGAACTTAAACACGTCCTCAGGCTGGCTGTAATTCTGCTGCAAGCCAGAAAATCCAAGTGTTCCCTTGAGAGACAAGTGAATGAACTCAAACATCTCTGTGGGAACCAGGAGCAGAAGTCTGGCACTGGGGCAGTGGAATCTCTGCCAGCTCACTCTCCAGCTGCCCAAAGCCAACATCTGCTCAGGGCTTCCACCTTGAAGGAAATTGCACTTTTAGGCCTTCTTTTTGAAGCCCCGAAGTGCAAAATCTCTGTCACACAGAGCAGAGAGCTAGAAGTAGCAATAGGATAAATTTCCTATAAATATGCCAACTATTGTTCTTTTCTTATCCTATGATTCATTTGGGTTGGTACAGATTCTCTGGGAAAGTGGATGACTATCACACATTCTGTGTTACATATTCAGCCCTCAGCAATCTGCTCATTGCTGCAGTCAGTCAATCCCATGTTCACCAATTCCAGGAAAGAAAACTCCCTGGGGTCAGCTTGTAATTCTGGCTATAAAAACTTTGCCTTTCCAGATTCCCCTTCTCTCCTAAAAGCTTTGGGCTAGATATAAGCTGTGGAAGATTTGATGAAGGGTGGGCCATTGCAGGCCACAGGTGGGTCCCCAGATCCAGCTTTCATAATAATTCTTTCACTTTTAAGGCTTTTTGGATTTTGCTGATCCCTCTGACTGATCTGTGACATGATCTGGTCTGAAATGGGGGAGGAAAAAAATGACATGTTCTCTCACTGTAGAGCTTGAGCAGGTCCCACAAGTGCCTTCAATGATCCCATTAGCATATGCTGTGTGTAATGATGCTTATTTTTTTTTTTTCTCTGATTGGAAAAGTGTGTGTGGGGAGGCCTGTGACTGTATTTGTATGCATCAGTATTTTTACAGAATGATTTAACCACAAGTAATGAACAGGACTAATGAAATGTTACTTTTCAAGACCAAAAGCAAACAAATGCTGATGGTTTGCTCTACCAAGTGGTAGAAGCAATGGCTGGATTAAGCATTTTCCATCTTTACAGTTTTCCATTTGTATTTCTTTATGCTTTTAACATAACAAACAGGAGATGAACGTGTGGATTTTGTCATGAATGGAACATGGACATGTAGATTTCTTCATCACTACTGAAATCCCCTATGCATAAGTGAATTTAACCAAAGGAGATTCTGATTTAGAGGTTTTAGTTTGTAGCCAAGACTTGTCTCAGCTCTAGGACAGGATTTAAACAAAAAAAAAAAAAAAAACAAAAAAACCCACCCAACTCTAATTGGCTCCTACTGCACTAAACTACTTAGATTTTATAAACAGTGTAATCATGTCCCAGATGGCAAGTTTGGTTTTTGGTTTTGGGGGGTTTTTTGCTTGGTTTGGTTTTGGTTTTTTGTTTGTTTCTTTGTTTTTTAATTTAAAGAATAAAGCTGAAGTATCCAGTTTATTAGTAAAATATATTTGAAAGAGAGTATTTTTGTATCTATCAAATTCAATTACATTGAATTCACTTATAATCTGAATTAAGCAAAGCATAAAAATGAGCAGAGATAGAAAAGAAAAAAAAGATGGGACTCACTGCTTCGGGATATTTGAAAGGGATCTCTATTTATGCTGAGCTTTTAATGGGAGTGTTTGCTAGAGGACTGCAACCCTTGAGGCCATTTTAGTGGTGGCTGTAATAGATGCAGGGCTCTGATGAAGAGGAGGATTTTCTGCTTGTTGGGAGATGATGTGTTTGGTGCCAGCAACCCCAGTTGGCACCCAGCAACTTCTCTTTCCCACAGCCAGCTCTGGCCTCCTACACATTGAGGACAATTATACAGTTTATTGGTTCAAATTCTTGCCCATTTTCCACAGGACCTGACCCTCTTCCATGAGGCTGGAATGTTTAGGGAGAAACTCCATCAAGAGGAACTTCTTGGATGTTTATGCCTATCTACTCATAACAAGGTTGAGTTGCCAGAAAAGTGGTTTATATTTACTGTTTGCCAGTTTTCTAGAAAAACCAAAAGGATCAGGACTTAAATGATCTGCATTCAGTACAAGCCATTAATGTATCCAAGCACTCTTGGATGCTGAAGCAGAAAATAACAGCCTTGTTTCTTAATGATGTCTTTCACAAAAAAACCCCACCATATTTCACTTAACTGTGGCTGGCAGAAATAATTGCTATTGTGAATATATTCCACCTCTCATAAAAACATTTCCTTTTACCAATCTTCTTCCTTTTACCAGACTATGAGAAAAAGATTTTCCTGACCAGCAATGCTTTCTACCTCTAAGTCCTTGTGTAACTTAATAAAGTTTAATCAAAGCTACAGACTTTAGACCATGGCATCACTATGTTCAGTCCCTTTTTGGTCATGTAACTCTGATTTGCAATACAGAATTAGACCTTTTAAAATGCTTTACTCACATCACAGAATTTTGTGGATGTTGCTTGTTCTGCTCCTCAATGGAAAGCCCTGAAACTCAGAGGATGTGTTTCCAAACTGACCCCCAAGCCACAACCATTTGCTTCAGTCTTCCAAATGTTGGTGTGAGTTGTGCCAGGAAGGAAGGTTTGGACTAAGCAGGAGACCAAATTCTAAGGGGCTGCAGCTCACAACATGGAGTACTATAACTTAAGACAGTAAACACTTGCCTATTTTACAGATAGGAACATAAATGCTTGCAAACTTTTCCATTAACAAAGAAAGGAAAGAAATTGAGCTGAAAAACAATTTTGGCTCACAAAATGAAAACAACAAAACACAGGAAGGGAAATCAGTCTGCAAACAAAACACAATTAAAGCATCAGACACCAAGCCAGGCTTTCAGTAAAGCACTGCAAAGCTCCAACAGCTTTTTTGAATTAGTCTGGAAGCAATACATATGGCTTCCAAAATGTGTACCCTGGGTCTATAAACTTGGAAGAATGCATTTGTTCTCAAGATGGCTGCATCAGCTAAGGTTAAACAAAAGCATTCCAAACATGTCTCAAGTGTTTTCCAGAAAGAAGTGTAGTTGAAGGAGAAGTTAAATAAATTAACCTAAAGAAAACTCAGCTGAGAAACAAAATGGAAGAGACTCATTGCAGGTTCTTCTTGATTTTTTCCTTAAAAAAAAAAAAAAAGGTAAAATCTAGATATAAGGCCACAAATTATAAACACACCATTTATAAATCTCTCTATTTTTGGTAAAAAATAGACCAAATTCCAGTGAAATGACTGAATACCTTTGTGGCTAGCATTCTTTAGGCATATTAGAAATTATCTGAATACAATTTCTACATCTGCACTTGTGTTCAAAGTGGAGCCAAGTTCCTACTTAGGCTTCCACCACCAAACACAGACAAACAACAACAAGCAAAATGCCATGCAAGTACTTAGGTTATTTGAATGGTATTACTGTGAAAATGTTTTTTTCACCTTCATTTTTGCCAAACTAGAGCTGGTGACCCTCCCCTCAGTGCTGCCTGAACCCCATTTGAAACAGAAATGGGCTCAGGTGGCATTTCACTTTGCAAGCTGAAAATAAGGGTGTTTGATTTCTGGTATTAGTAATAAGATAAAATATAACATATAAAAAATTAAAATAAATAAAATAAAATAAAATAAAATAAAATAAAATAAAATAAAATAAAATAAAATAGCTGACTTACCTATAAACATGGCAAGTTTGCAAGTGCTTTACTCCTTGTGCCTCCTCTCTGAACCTAGGACTGACACAAACCTCACCCCATCTGCTGAGCTATTTAACCCCTCAAATACTATGTATAGTGAAGTGTTCAGTGCATGCTCTATTTCACTGGGCTCCATGATTTCCTCCACTGAGTATTTCTTAGTTGGTAACTTTTGATGCTTTCCAGATGGAATAATTCAGGCTGGGAGGTTCTGTATGGTCTCATCAGGTGCTCAGGACACAGCTAACACCAAAGTTAGGTCAGGCTGCTTAGGACCTTGCCTAATGCAGCACCAAATGCCTACAAGGATGGAGTGACCACAAACTCTTCAGGACTGAGCACTTCAGTTGTGGGTTTGCAGGGAGCTTCCCTAGCTGCAATTTGTGACTTTTATGTCTCATCCTTTTGTTCTGAACCTCTGGGAAGAGTCTGGCTCCATCCTCCTGACTGTAACCTGAACCCCCCCGGGGAGTTTAAGGCAGCAATGGGATGCTCTCTGCCTTCTGCTCTCCTTGCTCAACAAATCCAACTCCCCCAGCCCCTCTGTACCTGACATGATCCAATCTCAACCATCTTGGAGCACCTCTGCTGGAAGCACACCATTTGTCAGCATCTTTCTTGGCCTGGGATGCCCTAAAGGGGACACACTCCTTTGCAAAAGCCACAGAGAGAGGAGCAGTCTCTTCCCTCCACCTGCTGGCCATGTCTAGGCTCCAAATGTTGCTTGTTTATCCCAGCACCCCTTGAAGATCTGGGAGTCAGTCTGGGCCATCCTCCAGCTTCTGTGCTCTCAGCCTTGCTTTTAGACTGTCTTCCAAGCATTCTGAAAAAAAAAAAAAAAAAAAAAAAGAAAAAAAACCACAACCAAAATCAGCTTCTCCCAATCTGCCTCCTGCCTTGGGGTTTCTTGAGATGTTTCTCCTCTAGCCTGTGCTTTCTGGAGTCTACACTCAATTTTATCTTTCATCTATCTGACAAGGTCCCAGCCCCATCACATACTTTGTGCTCATGGTGTGTAGCTCAGAAGCTGTCAATGACTGATGAGCTTCCTTCGTGGCCACATGGCATCTTTATGCTAATGCATGGAAGAGCTCAGTTCAAATTCCAGACATAATGAGAGGGATTCTAGGATAGAAACATTGTTCCTCAGCAGCTACCCCACAGTCCTCCTGCTTTCCAAAGAAGGAATGCTGTGCTATTTCAAATTTTGCCATATGAAAGACTTCTCTAAGCTCTTAATTTTTAATACTTGTGGGCAGTCATCAAGTTGCTATATTCATCCTGGCAGCAAGCCACAGAAATTCCCTAGCTCTGGTATGCCTCTTTTCTTCTCAAGATGGAGGACATTAGGAGAGATTGGCAGAAAATATGTCCCGTGCTCATGTGCTGATGTTGCTTCAGAAAGGTCTTGCAACAGAAAGGGATTAATTGTTAAAGTACATCTCAGCTGTGTAGTAAAAAAAAAAAAAAGCAGAGTAATTTTGTTTTTTTGGTTTTTTGGTTTTTTTTTGGTAATGCAGCCTTGCTGCTGGGACTGAAATCTGAACCAATCTTGAAATCTTGTTCTTAAAATCTGAACAAATAAGCTCCCTGCTCTAGCAGAAGGGTGTGATCCTTCATCACCTGGGCCAGGCTGCTTCTAAATGCAGAAACCCAGCAATGTAAAATAATTGTAGTGTTCTTGTTGACACACCTGTCTTGTTGACACCTTGACACACCTGTAACAAAAGCAATCCCTGTATGTTCAGCTCTGGGCTACAAACAGAAATGTCCAGTACCTGGTGAAGCTTCATCTTGTCCTGCATGGGACAGACACATTAATCCCAGTGATATGTCTTGTCTTTACAGGACTGTAAAGGGCAGCTGGTGGTATCTTAAGCCACCAGACCTTTGATGCACCTAAAAAACAGGAATGCTTCTTTATAAATGTGCTGCTGAGGTAAGCTCTTGTGCAGGCAATCATGCTTGGCTTCCTCCAGAAAATGTGATTTATGAAAGCTATATTGTCTCTCAACTATACCAGATACCTACACTCTAGTTTGTCAACTTTGAAGATTCTCCTTTTTTACCACCTGCCTTCAGGCAGTGCAGAAACATAGATTTTGACTGGTTTTGTTAAATGCCCTTTGTTAGATACTGGTCTGTACAAGTGAGGGATGCACATGCCTGCAGCTGAAGCTGCTTGTTCACACTGGAGTTTTTGAGAACTTCCTCCTTTCTTCTCCTTTCCCCTGTTGTTTTCTAAAAACAGCCAGTGAGCACCCAGGCAACTTACTTCTTGGTAATGAAGCCCCCAGAGGTCACACAGCTCCTGCCTTTCCATCAGGGATCTGCCTTTAGGACACCTCCCAAACTGATGCTCCTTGCAGGCTGTTTCTGCTTCTCCATCATGCTTCTGCCTGGGACTGGGCTCCATGTTCCTAAAAGAAAAAAAAAAAAAAAAATGGAGCAGGGGAGAGAGAGGTAGGAGAATACATCAAAGCCTAAAAAACTGCTACTTGGAATTCACAGAAGAAGGGAGGGACAGACAGAGGGGAGAGGAAATCACAGGTTGGTTTGGAAGGACTTTCAGGCTGCTCATTAGCATCAAACCTGAAGGCTGTCCTGAGAAAATTGGAGAATCCTAAAAAACTTCTTCCCTGCATTAGTCAGAATGCCTGTACTTCAAATTTTACTGGTGTTAATGCCAGGCTTGTTTTTTTCTCAGTTAGAAACAATCTCCACTCATTAGATATTTGAAGCACAATTATATATAAATAAATACATCAAAAAGGTTTTGAAATGTTGTTTGACCTTTTCTATAACACAAACAAAAAAAATCAGAACTGTACCCCAAGCTGCATATTTTAGACAACCTGAATAATAAAAAAGTAAAGATTAGTGCAGTTCCTCCTAGAAAAGGTTATTGCTGTGCTTTAAAAATTAGATTTCTTGGTTTGCTTGAGCTTGCAACATTTACAAAGGCAGCATTTTTTCTACAGTTTTATAATGAGAGTGGGATGCTTCAGTAATGGAATAAAAAAATCTAATGCTGAAAATACATATAACATGAAATACTTTCCATTTCTATGCTTTATTTAACATTATGCTATAGGCTAAGCTTGCTAATTAAGTTCCAATAGTAATATTTTTTTAAAATATGCTACATAATCCAAACATCTATTGAAAGAAATAATGACATGACATTAGTTTATATGTTCCCAACTACTAATATTAATTTTCCCCCTATTTTACATGAGATTTTCAATGTAAATGGTACAAAATGGTACAATGTTCACAAACAATATTTTATTTTGTGAACACAACTCTTTAAGCAAGACCATTTCACTCGGGTTTCCTCCCCCCATGAGCATTACTAGACTATGTTTTCATGTTATAATTCATTGCTTTAGCCATCAGGAGGCAAAGAACCTGCTGCAGCTAAATATAAGGCCACGAAGTCAATAGAAAAAGTGTCACTGATATCAAGAAATTTAGGCTCAGCACAACCCATACCTTCTTGCAGTCATTTTTGGCATAATTTGACAGCCTTACATTTCATCGATCTGAAGTCTACTTGTTGTCCATAAATTAATTTTTTTCAGGTAGTCAGGAACTGCCCCAAGCCTGAATTATTTGAAAGCACTGACTTGCTGCCTTTGATTTTGAGCACAGTTCCCCTCCCTGCCTCACCAAGTAAATTAGAAACTTTCTCATGTCTAATGACCTTAGGCAAGGCCAGTTTGCAGTGAGCTCCCATCTGCATGACACCAGTGTCATAATTCAGTTTATTTGGCAACAGTGGCTTGGACAAGCCCCAGAGGAACTTGCCCTTTTTATGTAAAGCAAGGGTTAAAGTTGAAAGACAGGCCAGGATGGTCCAGACAATCTCTGTGCTATCATGCATGTCATTAATTAAGTTTCATCCTTTATCTCATATGCGATATGTTTGTTACGATGAAACATCTATTGCTTAATGAGACATTTTTGAGACTTTATTATTGTTTCCCAACTGTTCAGGGAAATTTATATTTGTAAGTTTAAAGCACAGCCAAATTGACAGTGATAGACAGTTTGGCATTAGCCACTTTTTTCCAAGATTTAGTCCAAGGCTGCCTTATTGAATACAGCTGCAAAATTCAGATCCTACAGATGGTCACCACAGTTCTCAGGGATTAAAAAGCCAAGACATTAGTGCCAGCTTATGTAATGACCCTCAAAGTATGAACATGTACAAGAAAATCCACATGGCTTTGCTGTGACTTTTTTCATAAGTGAGCATGGTTGGAAAGGGAATCTTAACTGTATGGTGTTCACTAGGAGGGTGGTATCACCAGAGGTGAACTTGAAGGTGTGTGCTTGGACTGGAAAGTGACAAAACCAGACTGGTAATGTTGCCCTTGCCATGGTGGTGGGAAAGAAGGAGAGCAGTCAGTCTTCACTAGCTTAGTTTGCCCCCAGAGCATATTGACTTTCGTGGCAAACAATGATAATAGTTTTGCATCTGAGCAGACAAACATTGCTTTTATTTTATGTGGGTTGTTCTGCAGGGAAAGTGGGAAAAAAAAATAAAAACAATCAAGCTGCAGTTAGTAAAGTAGGATTTCTTCTTTCCCCTCCTGTTTCTGCATGCCTGGCTGCCATGGCTATGAAAGATCCTCATATTTCATGGAAGACATAACTTAGCCTGTAATGGTCATCCCAAGGCTTCTTTTCTTCACTACAGTTTGGCCTCCATCTTCTTGGCTTTAAAGAATTGCCTAAAGCTAATAGTGAGCTCTACAAATTTTGCAATAAAGGAGCTCTGTCCTTGTCATTTACATACTTGCCTTCCAGTCCAAGTGGTCCCACTTCTTACTCAGCAACTGACACCTTAACCTGCAGCTCGTTGCCTGAAGTCACAAAGGGACAGTTTTGGACTGAAATAGAAAATAAGAATTGAAAATGCATAAACTTGGGTTGCAAAAAGCAGATCCTATTCTTATCGTGAACAATAAGCTTTGCTGAGCATTAGAAAGGGACAGAGCTGGCTCCTGAGGAAATATAAGGATATGATTTTGTCTGACATTTCCTTGAGGCACCAGCACCTCCTGGAGAAGGAGGAGGAAACTGCACGATAATTTGAAATGTAGATGATCCAGCAGGCAGCTACACTAATGGCACAGCCTTCTTTATAACCTCCTATAACACACTTGGTGTAGATTTTGGTGAAGCAAATTGTGTGAGTGTAGAATTAATTTTAACATGATAACTTTTTTTTTTTTTTTTTTTTTTTTGTCCAGTCACTTGTTACAAAATTCTGAGAGCTGAATTTCTGGAAGTTTTGAGTTAACTAATTCTATCTCCTTTAAATACCATTATTAAATAAGATTTGAAATATACGTAACCGTTATAATCTATTTTAATAACTGACAATTCAAATAAACAGCAAAAATCCCTTTCATCTTAACCTTATTTCATCTATTGATTGGAAAATACACAATTACGGATATATATATTTTTCCAGATTAATATTTTGGTAGCAGGAAAAAGGCTGTAGAGCTATTAAGTTCTAGACACATTGCCAGACCCTGTTCAAAACTCAGCTGAACAAAAGAAAACCATGCCAATTTATATCCACTGCAAATCTGGGCTGTGACTATATTGCTTTCCACTTGGACACAGGGATGTGCAATGCATCAACAGGTCATAACCTCCCCAAAAAAATTAAAAAGTAAAAAATAAAAAGAATGATCCAAGAGCTATTCATCCAGAGAAATGAGTAAGTTGTTTGATTTTACACTGTGTCCATGAACTTTACACCCCACTGTGGGTGAACTTGCTGTTTTTCTTCTCAAAAAAAAAAAAAAAAGAAGAAAATTGACCTAAATGCTGTAACCTTCTCTGCCCTATTTAAAAGCATTAAAAAGTCACCATGGAGCTGAAAGTCACCACTCTGGTGGCAAAGCTGAAGGCTCTGAGGAAACAACCAGTGCCTGGAGAAATGGAGAGAGTTTGGAAGAGAAGAAGAAAGGGAGGTGGGAACATGGCTGCTTGGGACAAGGGTTACCCAGAAAGGGGAGAGGGATGTGAAAGCACTAAAAGACATGAAGGAGGAGAAGAAGCAGAAGCAGCACACCTTGTAGAGATCAAAACTCAGACCTTTGAGGAACGTGCCTTCAAGAAATGTCATATACACATTCATATGCTGACTACATTTTCTTGCTTTGCTTTGGTTTGGTCTGAAGAAAGTTTTCCAGAATGCTGAATCCTTTCTGTTCCCATTGCTCTTCCACTCTGTTCCCCTTTCATCACCTCTGAGCATTCTGGTTCTGCCAGCAGCCAGGGACACAGGGCAGCACATTCTGATGCCTCCAGTCCCTCTGCACCACCTCACAGAAGCTGCCCCAAACCAGGAGATGCTTCCACATGGTTCTTTGGCAAGGAGCAGGAGATGTGGGATCTGGGGCTTTTGAATGGCACTGCAAACATCCCCCAAAACAGCTGGGTAGCCAGAGTTACCACAGTAAACAACCTGAATACCCCCACACAGACTATTCATGATGAATACTCTACAGCCAGAATTACTACCCCCTGTTTTCCCAAAAAGCCTCCCAACATCATGGTTGACAGACACCAAGGAGCTCCTGGAGAGGCAATGTCCCACCACACCACAGCCACCCTCTGCAGGGCACCTTCATCTCCCACCCCAGGAGCCCCCCAGATGTGTCACCACGCCAGGTACCCTGGGGACAAGGCACAGCCACTTCCCACCAGCCCAGCATGGACTGCAACCTTCATAAAACACAAGCTGCACCTGAAACTCAGATCCTTGTATTTGATTCTGCCTGATCTGCCTCTTGCTGCTGCACTCCCTGGGGACTGTACAGAACTTTTTATTAGTGCTGGCACCATCACTCAGTGCTATGCAAAATATCCACATCCCTCTGCCATCGTTTTTTGGTAAGCAATTATTTTGGGTTGTTTTTTTTTTTTCTTACCACTCTGCTAAGTTGAAGATTAAATATTTTGAATTCACCCCATTTGACACAGAAAACTGTTGAGGCCTTCACTAAACTGTTGCCATCTGCCAGATACTCATTTAAAATACATTGTATCTAGAAAAGGGATTGATTAAATGAGATCTCACAAATGTATTCTTACTGTCTGAGACAAAGCCAAATGCTTATTTCTTTTTCTTTTCCTCCCCACTCCCTCCCCCCCTTGTCTAAGCTTATCTGCACTTTTTCCAAGGAGCTAATTTTTTTCTGTCTTACTGACATGATCTCCTTCAAGATTTTTTTCATAATCTTTGGCACAAGCAAAAGTCTTAACAATTTTCTTGACATTTGCTGTTTATTTAAGGCCAGTGTAAAGCATCTATTGTAAATCTCATTCCTTAAATGACCCTTAAAAGTCAATTTAAACACATTTTTTTTTCTCAGAATGAGTGCTGTTGATGGCAAATAATCCATCTAGGACTACTAAAGAGTAATACTGTGCCACACTGACCATGCTACTCTGATAAATTCAATCAATTTTACTGGGCCTTATCCTTCACAGAAGTTCCAGAAATTGCAGATTATGCTCTTTTGGAACCTTGAAAGTTTTATGTTTTTTGTATAAAATTGAGATACGTGGTTTCTTGCTTTTCATATCAATGAACTTTTACCATAGACCCAGAACAGTGGATCTTCAGGCATCAGGGTATCTCATGTACTGGTATTTAACTGGAAACTTTCACTATTGTTACTTAAAAATCATCTTTTTAACAGTCATTTGCCAGATCCCATTTGCTCACCTGGTCCTGTTTAAAATCCCCAATCCTTCTGTTCCACTGATCTAACTCCCCCCCGTATCTGATTATTTTCTGAGTGCCCTTCTTTACATCCTTTTCTTTGGATCTTTCGTTCTCATCTGCTTTCTGTTGAGTTTTCTCTGTTTCATAAGTTACCTTGTCCCAGATATATTGCACACAAGTCTGAAAAATATTTTTTTTCTGCTTTTTTTTTTCTTTTTTTTTTTATGTTTGCTTTGAACAAGGGTGCTGACAGCTCCCAAAATCTTGGCTGACTTGGGATCCTGACATCCTTCCTAAACAAATAGTGCTCTTGTCATCCTACCTGCCAATGCCCTGGCTGCTCTCCTGGCACTTTCAAACCAGTTCATACTTCTGATGGAGGCTGACCAGGGTTCTGGTTTGCATATGAAGTGACAAACATGACAACATGATATGTTTTTTGTCATCTACTCAAGTTTCTTCAACTGAACTGGTTTGGGTTCTCCGTCATCTCCTGGTGCTTTCCACACCTTCCACCCAAATTGCACTGACTGGCCAACCTCTAATTATTTTATCAGGGTTTTGTTCTGATCCTGCAGAAGTCTGCAAAAAAATTTGTTGTGGATCCCAGTTCCTGGTTTTTATTAGATTTTCAGCACCCTGTTTTCACATGGCATTCATAAATCTGACTGTATTTCATAACTTCCCTCTTCTTCTTTCCCTCTCCTTACCAACATCACTTAATTCTTGCACAACACACACAAAAAAATCAGTATCAGCAGACTTAAGAGACAGTCCCTAAAAGTACAATCACTCAAAAAGAAAAACACATCAGATTTCTTTGTTAAGGAAGGAAGCCCCCCTTACTGAAAGAGCTCATTGTTTTAAGAAGGAATGAGCTTCATGATTTTCATGAGCATATTTTTTCAGAGACAAGAGAAAACTGGAAAATAAATTATTTAAATTGAACCATGAAAACCAGAAAAGAAAAAACAGCCCTAGAAACTGGTGATTTTCTTTATAATTCTATAAAGTGTTTCCCAGTATTCAGTCTGTAACTGGACATCTGGATGATGAGAAGAGATCACAGGATGGCTGCTGTTATCTGTGGATATCTATCATGATCTATGCAATGCTATGGAGTTTTTTTGAGAATGGATCCCCTCTGGGAATTTTCTGCAGTTTTATTAAAGAAAAACAAAACCAACAAATAACACAACATAATATTCAACAGAAATATTATAGGAGGCCATATAATTTAATTTAGCTAGTCCTAAGAGAATTTAATTCTTGCATATTTCTACTGACATTTGAATACACAATTACCCTATAAAGTAGATACTGAGTAACAAGTACAGGATAATTTTCTAGAGGTATGGAAATATAAAGGTCCTTGGAATAACTACATTTGTTATTTGCTGTTCTATCTACTTAATATGTTAATTTACAGTTCTTACATCTGCTTTCAACTTAAGTTCACAATCATTATATTAATGTACTTACTTTTATATCACCTTTTTTTTGTAATTTCTAGATACTGCTTCACACATGTTTTCTGCTCAGGTTTCTCCTATGTGTACTCTGCTCATCACAGAGTCAATCACACTATTGCAGTCACAGGAACTTTAAAGTGAATTAAAGGGACAATGTGTGACATTACTTACAGTTTTCAGTAGTTTTCAAACAAATCAAAGTATGGTCATGCAGAGAGCTTTTAATTTAATGGTTCATGGGAATGGCAGGGGTCAGGAAAGCAACTGCTAGATGGACCTGGAAAAGAAAGTCAAAGTCCACACACAACCTGAATCATATTATCCTTTTAGAAAAATAATTCAGCTGCACTGCCTCAGCCTCTGTATCTTTCTTGCAATGGCTTTTACCTCACAAAAAGAAAAAATTTGCATGTGAACTAAGTCAGGCTCAGAGCACAGGCTAAGCCCAGTGGGAGAGAAGATGTAACCACTTCCTGGGGCAGAAATTTTAAGAGGTTGGGAAGAAATAAGGATTTTCATAAAAGATTCAGAGGGGGGTCAGAGAAAAATTCGGATGAAGAGCTGGATGCTCCAGGTGATGTTCACTGATTCAAGCTATGTGGAAAACAAGATATATGGAAAATAACAAGAGAATCTTAGTACCTGCACAGAATTATTTAATGGTTACATCAGATACTGGTGGAATCTTGCATGTGATTGTTATATTGATATACAATTATAAAATAAGTTCATTAAGAGAATATTTTACACTGTGAGATGCACAATATATAAGGAAGACAGAATTGCTTTGTAGCAATTGAAGTCTCAATTACTTAATTAATTAACTAATGATTAATTCAGAAAAGAAACCAGGATTTATCATGGTGGATTTTGATTCTACAGTTGTCCAAACCAAGAAATCCCTGGTTTAGTCTTTCTCAGTATAAGTATTTTAGCATTGCACTAGCTTTTTTTCTTTCCTTCTCTTATTTGTTTTTATGAGCTGTTGCCTTATAAAAGCTTTTAAAAATCCCTTTTTAAATAACAAGGTGGTTTAAATTATCTTGTTTAAAGCTGTAGAGAAAGGTACAGATGAGAGGCAATGCTGCTTTTTCAATTACACTTCAGTAATTTGATTTGCAGCATAAAATTCCATCTCTGCCTCATGACAGCAGGAAAATTGACTATTTTCCACAATAGATGGGAAAAGACCCTTTTTGCACAGCATGGATTAAAAGCAAATAAATAAATAAACAAATATCTCCTCTTTTGGTACAATCAGGCACTTGGCACTGCAACACAGCAAGGCTGGCCCACAGATGTGACTCAGAAGATCTCTCCTGGTATTTTCTGAAATTTTTAATCAAAATCAAAAATCTAACTGTCTAGTTTTATCATAGGAACTATTTGCTTGCTTGTGGGGTTTTTTTTGGTTTTTGTTTTGTTGTTGTTGTTTGGCTCTTTTTTTTCAGTGAAAAAGCTTGTATTGAAATACAGGGGAGTTTACATCACCTCCAGCAGTTTAAGGGAGCCTACAGATCCTAAATCTTACAGAGCCATCCCTCAGAGCTTTTGTAGAATTCCCTCTGTTCAGGCATGGAGCAAGATGGCCAAAAAAAGCTTAATTACAATCACTTCTTCTAAGGCCTGACATGGGTTGGGCTCTTCTCAACCCTGGAGGAGAGGATGGAGGTGAAACCCTCAGCTAAGAGCACTGAGGGAAAGATTTAACACAGGTTTGGGGACTTGGAGTTGGTCAAATTAAACCCAGAGATCAGACAAGGACCAACAAGGTTCAAGTGGCTCAAAGTTCCCAGAAGCACCCAAGTCCTTCTTGGCAGAACTCTGAATTACTCCTCCATCTCTCCACTACTGCTGTCTAAACTTAGAGTGAGTTTTATCTGCTGGTATTTTCCACTGAATTTCTGTGGAATTTGGATACTCATTTCCTCCCCCTGGGTCCTGAGAAAAAACACTTTTGAAATATTGGAAAATCTATCTGCATGTAAATGAGGGTATCTAAGAGAGGTCACACCTACACAGGGTATCTTCTAGTGCAGTTTTGATGATGTTTAATTTTTGGGTGTTTGAGGTTTGCAATGCAAGGCCTCTTGCAAATAGAAATTTTTCAAAGCAAATCACATAGTGTCAACCATCAAGAAGAAAAGAATGTAGCTGCACTTTCTGTTAACAGATAGAAACAGCAGATGAGCCCAGATAATAAAATAATATCTGGCAATATTAATTCTAGAGACAAAACCTTTTGTGAAAAAAAAACACATTGGATTTTCCCCAAGGACATCAATAAAACCAAAATCAACTAACTCCCAAATAAATGAGTCAAATGAGCACACAACTGAGTTTTCTGCTAATTCTTGCTGTGATTTGGTGCAGTGTCACCTTGACACAGAATGCTGTTGCAGCAAAGTAAACCACACAGAGAGTCATCTGCATGTAATAGAAATGAAACTGGCTGCCTTGTGGTCAGCATTTCACCAGGCAATCACTTAGAAAGGCTGCTACAAAGCACTGCAGGCTCCTGCTGGGATTGGGTTTCTGCAAATATGGGGCCCATGTAATTTTTTGAAATCATGGCTGTGTGCTATGCTTTGGTGAACAGAAGCACAGCAATGGAATTGGACAGGCAACATCTGTAAAGTAATGAACAGAAACAACCAAAGTGAAGATCCTTGTTCTCTTCAGGGTTTAGCAAGCAATTCTGCCAACAGCCCCATAACTTCTCCTTCCACTTCTTTGCCTGCTATCACTCACAATTGTATCCCCTGAGACAAGAGCAATAGAGCTGCAGTGTGGAAATAAGCTGCACTCAGCTCACACATTATGTGCATTTTATACCCACTGAATTGGTAGGACAAAGTGGCCTTGATGTATTTCAGTGTCTTGGAAGAACCACAAAAATATACTGGACGCTTCTTAGGGGATATATTTCTTACTAATCCCTGTTTAATCTGTAGTTAAATAATGAGAGGAAGCACAAGTATCACAGCATTGCATAAAACGGTATTTTTTTTTAAGAAGAGAGGAAAAAAAATTGTAATTAAAAATATTTTAACTCTGAGCCCTTGTGTTTTGAAGGATTTGAAGTCTCTTGTTTATCAGCAATCTGGTTTAAATTATCTTGTTTACAGTTCTAGTGAGAGGTATAGATGAGTGGCAGAGCTCTCCAGAGCTCTCTCCTGGCTATTGTCTCCAACTCCCATCTATCACCATGTCTGTCCTCCCTCCCTGTAAAGATCCCTGCCTGACCATCCTCTCTTCAGACTGCTTCACTCCTAATCCCTTGGGGATCCTTCTTCCTCATCTGCTAAAATAAACAAACACACACACACAAAAAAACCCCAAAACAAACCACAAGTTCCAAACCAACCAAGCAAACAAAAAACCCCCTGCAGCATCAGCAGTCCTGGCTCACACGTGGCCTTGCTGCTTCCCAAGGAGCCAGGAGGCACCCAAAGCAGTCATGCTGAACCAGGGGATGTGGAAGCCACTTCCCAGGTGACAATCTCAATACCAGCAGGCACAGATTGGAGCTGCTAAACCTAACATCTTTCCTCACCCCTCTCTTGCCTGCCCTAAACTCCCCTGTGGGGTTTTGACTACTCTTGCTTTGCTCTGGACTAACACAGTGCTGCCCAGGTTTTTACAGACTTGTCACAGCCAGGTCCTGGGAGTTCTTCTGCCTTGTCTCAGCCTGGAAATGCCCCGTGGAGGTGAGATGAAACCCTTCTTGCTCTGCTCAGGCAAGGTTATTTTATCTTCCAGACATTTGAAGGCACCTACGTGGCTTGGAAAGGTTTCTGGGGGCTGCTCAGATGTAGGTACCTCAGCCCTCTTTAGCCTCTTGCACAGATCAGGTGGGACATCCTGAGTGACAGCAAATCACTGCTGCTATGGCCACAGAGTAAATCATCACCAATTCAATACAAGCTCCTTGAATGCCCCCTCCCTGGAAGTGGTTGGATGGGGCTTGGAGCAAGCTACAGGAGGTGTCCCTGCCCATGGAGGGGTGGGTCAGAACCAGATGATCTTTAGGGTCCCGTCCAACACAAACCATTCTATAATTCTGTGATTCTCTCCCTGCTAAGCTGCTAAATGAGGACAGAAATGGGACAGGCCTGATTTGACTCCTCTGTTGTGCCAGCAGCAGCGAAGCTAGGCCAGTGGCTAAAATTAATCTAAGATTTTGGTCAGCAAAGTGAAGCAGACCATTGTTAAGATTTTCCTAGCAGAGCAGCCTGAGATTTGCAAAGTACATGTTCAGACTTAAGATCAAAACCACAGAGCATGTTGGAGTTCAGCTTGGATTTGAGCTTTTCCAGAAACAACGGAAACTTGATATCACTTCAGATCAGAGACAAAACAAAAGAAGTCAAAGCTTCATGGCAGGGTTCAGCTTGTGGTCATATCATGTGAAAAAACCTCTGGTCACTGGTAACTGTTCAAAGCTGTACTCACAGATGAGTTAAGATATAATGAAAAGTAAAAAAAAGCTCACTAATATTATTAGTAGCTTAGGTGAAATTATTTTCAAGTTTGCTAAAAAGATAGCTACAGGCAGCCAAAACACTAACCCAGAGATCAAACTAATTTGGCACAACAGAAAATGAATGTTAATTCTACTGCTTTTAATAGTTTGGACTTTTTAAAGTACTGGCTGCATATTAATCTACATGATTTCAATACGTTGTTTTAAAAACGGTAATTTTTGTCTTAAGAAACACAGCATTTGGAACATTAGTAATATAATTAATTTATAAATACTTGTACTTGATTTTCCTTTTGAAATAAACAGTATTTTTTATTTCCACTTTAATGTATACTACCATAGCATTTGATAAGCACATAAAATTTTTCTTTCTAATCTGCTCAATTTGATAATAAGCTGAAGGCCAGAAAATCAGCTAAAGGCTGCATCCACGATTGTGAGAGTCTGTCCTTGGCTGTGTGGTTTATTTCTTCAGAAGCCTGCAGCTATTCCTCTGACATTTGCTTCAGGATCTAAGATAAAATGTGACTGAGTCATTCTGGCCTAGCTAATGACAGTTTTATCTAGTTCAGAATGGACAACCATAGACTGATTTAAAACTTTATATATTAGAAACGTAGGACTATCAGAATGTCTCTTCCTAAGCATTATCCTTCTTTATTTTTTATTATAAGCAAAGCTCTGAGGTTCGTGGCTAGATCAGAAGTATTGGTAAGCACAAAAAGGATAAAATATAAATTACGTTTATGTCCTTTGATTTTTTTTTAAATCTTTTCACCACAGAGAAATGTGAAGGCTGAGAAGGCTTCCTCAGCCATCAGTTATTTTAAATTTTCATATGAAAAACATTAAACCAACACAGCTAAATTTTAACTTACACAGCTCTGCATAATCTAAAAGATTGGTATGGTGTTTTTTCCTGCAAATATTTATATGGGGTGAGGTTTTGGTATTTGATCAAATATGGGGAAGTCTCCTAAGTGAGTTAGATGCCAGTGTGACCCTTACAGCTCCTGAGACAGACAGGAGGAACCAAACCATATTTCTGTACAATTTTTAACATTATTTGTGATGGCTCTGAATGATATTATTCTTTGAAGAAAGAATAGTGTCATGAGACTTATCATGAGATTTGCCAGTTTTCATCCCATTTCCCAGAAACACCCCTTCCTCCCTGTTCCACCTAAAAGTTTGCTATATTACATTAAAAAGGGCAAGAAGTAGTCAAGAAAGCTGAGTGTTTACAAAATGGTACCTTTAGAAGTCTCTTCTGGCAAATTTAGAAGTCAGTCATGGAGTGCCATGCTGGGTAAAAGTCTTCCACAGGGATGATCAGAAGATGAGCAGATGTGGGGAATGAAGAAGAGTGGAGCCCTGAGAAGTGGTGTCACATCTCTGCTGCACCCTCTTTCTTTACCACAATCTAGAGCAGTTGGAACATCCAACCCACAGAATTATTTGGGCAAGAGAGAAATTTAACTAAGTATTTCTTCACAATGCTAGTAATTTGTTTCATGAAAACCAAGCCTTAGGTTGTATATGTCTGAAAACATCACAGCTATCTTGGCTCAAGTTGTGAAATGTGCTGATTTTTCTCCGAGAGGAACCTCTTCAAACCTCTTTATTTTGATAAAAGTGCCCTTCCACCTGAGAAGCTGTAATATTTTTGGTTTCTAGATAGCCTTAGCCATTTTAGGATAGCAGCATGTCACAGGAGAAGTCTGGGTGAACAACAGTACTTCACAAGATTTAGCTTTAATCTGGCAGTGATGAAGACCACAGCTCTTGCACCTAATTCATCTGGTTACCTGTTGTGCTATCGTGGGCTCTTCCAGAATATCTTTCATTTTTTTGTTTGTTTAAAGGTATAACTATTCCTATATATATATACATTTGCATTTAGACCCGTGCATATGTAAATATTTGCATGAATAATGCCAGGAGATAGAATTAAATGTGTTTGTTGCTCATGTTTTTTTTCCAAATTGCAGGCTGACTTCACATAAAATTAGGTAATTGTCTTATTATGAAATTAAATATTTTTCCTTATTCCAGAGGGGAGGAAAGAAAACAAAAATTAATTAAATTCCCTAGAGATAGGATTAGAAATAAATTATGTTAACTATTACAGGGGAGGAACAATGCCTGCTAAAAATGGAGGAGATATGTTACCTGGGAAGGATCTGAGGGACAATCACAGGGGAAACCACTGTCAGCTTTAGATAATTTATGTCAATAAAGGCTATTATGAAACAATACCAAACAACTAAATTCAATACATAATAAATGTCCCTTAACTCCTGCTCTAGGGCAGTTAATAACAAACAGGATCACAGGAAAATGTAATCTCCTGCCCTAACACATGCAATTCCTCACTATCAGCAGTTTCATGATGTTGAGAGGCAGTGACTGGAGCAGGACTGCTCTCTCTCTGCACTGCCATGGGCTCCACACACATTGAGCACTGGAGAAGAAGCCACGCAGCAAGTCCTGGGGATGCCAAAAGGATGCTTTAAGTGTCACAGAAGGTTTGACATAGATGTATTCTGTACACATAAACTGACATTATATATGGTTCATCTGTTCTCTGGCAGCTGCTAAAAATGCTGACACACGACAGAGTGATTAAAAAAAAAGAATTCCACAAATTTCCCCCTTGCCTTTTCCCTGCCCTGTCCTCAATTTTAAGCCCTTCCTGTGCCTCTCCCTTTTAATTCTGAAAACAGACTGCTAATGTGAAAACTTGTCATTTTTGTCCTCAACCCAAACCTTCTCTCCCACCAACCCTCACACTTAGGCTTGTTTGCCCAGCCAGCCTGTCCAGTCACCAGCTCCAGCTTCCAAAGGAAACTGATAAAGCTGCCCCAACCTGGCCTGTCCCAGCCCAAGCCTTGGCAGGCTGTGCACAGACAGGATGGGCTGCAGCACACACAGCCCTTCTCTCCACCAGAACCATTTCTGACTACAGAGTATTTTACCCACAGCATAAGTCAGGAAAGCCCCTGGTCACACTGGCAAAGACTCCGAGGTCACTGCGACCTTATGGAGTTGAAGAGAAAAGAGATTTGTGGCCACAAGAACCTCCTGAGAGCCTGCCTTTCCATTGCTGCTTGACTTGTGTTCTCCAACCACCAAGGGAATCCCTCACACAGGATCCTGACCATGCCCTGGAGTTACCCGAACTGGAGATGGCTGATGGGTGACAGCCAGAGGCAGTGGCACATTTGGGACTGAATCCATCAATGAAGCTGCAAGCTTCAGAGTCTGCTTGGATGTGTGGCCCTGTCCTGAGTTAATCTGGAGGATTCGCTGCCTTTGGTCCCTTTCTGATAGTTCCTCACAGCACACGGGCCTGCAACAATACACAGGAGGATGAAAATATTCAGAGGAATATTGGTCACGGAGAATTGCGTGGGAGGCAGATTTTGGAGGGTCAAAATAGCCACCCCTGCGGGGCAGCAATTCCCTTTTCCATGTGCATTTAATCTGCCAGAGCCACAGAGCAGTCCTGAGAGAGCAATGTGGAAATCAAGAGTACATTTGGCTTGGCCTCAACCAGCATCTCCTCACCAAGTGAACTGATGAGGACCACGATGGCAGCCACACAAAGAAAGTAGCTCTAGACAGCCTTTAAAAAGAAGCTGGGACCGATTCACAAGACGTATCCAGTCTGCCTTTCATGAGGTTTAAATCCTCACACTTCAAACAGGTCCTGCAGCAGTGCTGCCTGGATTCTCTCCCGCCAGAGACAGACGCTCCACAGGAAGCAATTAAGGGTTGGGAAGGAAAAAGAATGAAGGCCTATCAAGTGAGGTTCAAGACAGGATTTCTTTTCAAGAGCAGAAAGAGAAGAATCAGTATAAAGCAGTCAAGAAAACAGACTCCTGGATGTGGTGTGAGTGTGCAAGCCTGGGGCCTGCACAGGGTGAGGAAGAGGATAACTGGAAGAGTAAGGGGGGGGATCCAGAACTGATGCATTAAAGGCTCCTTAAAGTTTGGAGGCAGGGTACAGACACCCCTCAGTGTGTCCAGGCCATCCTAGTGTGTAAAGGATGTCACAGACAGAGAGAGCAGCTGGGGCAGGGACTCCTGGGCTGCTCTCACCCTGTTGCTACTCTGAGAGGAATGGCTCCTCGCTGCCTGCAACCTGTGGGAAGCTGGTGCCAGGTGACCTACTGGACCAGGCAATGCCTCCTGCATGTTTGGGTCTGATGAACCTTTATACCAGCAGTGGTGTCTGTGTTGCAGGAGATGACCTCTTCCAGCTCCCTGGGTTTCTGCAGGTCCAGCAGGGGACAGGTGGCTTTGTCAAACAGCGCTGAGTCGATGGCTGCCATGGAGCTGTTTGTCCCAGATATTTGTTTGCAGAGATCATAGAATCATAGAATCATAGAATAGGCTGGGTTGGAAGGGACCTCAGAGATCATCCCTTGATCCCAGAGTCCAACCCTTGATTAACTACCGCTGCAGTCACTAGACCATGGCACTGAGTGCCACATCCAGGCTCTTTTTAAATGTCTCCAGGGACGAAGAGTCCACTACCTCCCTGGGCAGCCTGTTCCAATGTCTGATCACCCTTTCCATGAAAAAATTCTTTCTAATATCCAATCTGAACTTCCCCCGGCACAATTTAAGACCATGCCCTCTTGTCTTACTGAGAGTTGCCTGGGAAAAGAGCCCAACCCCCCCCTGGCTCCAACCTCCTTTCAGGGAGTTGTAGAGAGTGATGAGGTCTCCCCTGAGCCTCCAGGCTGAACAGCCCCAGCTCCCTCAGCCTCTCCTCATAGGATCTGTGTTCGATGCACAATAATGGGGCTGTTGCTCTGCTGGTGACTGTAAAGGCCCATGCCAATGGGCTTGTCTGCTGCTGGACACCAACATGGAATCCTCAAGCCCAGAGGTGACACCTCACAGCTGCCTTTGGGCTGCACAGAGACAGCTGTGGTACCAGAAACCCAGAGTGAAATCTCCTGGATGCTGTGGCCTCGAGGAATTTGGCTCCACTGCAGAGGGCCCTCACTCTCCCAATCTCCTAATCGTGAACTTCTGATCATCTTTTAGTTTGAAGCAATAAGAAACACAGAGATGAAGCAAAATAAAAAGATACATTTTATACATATGATTTTATCTATGTCTGTATCTCAACACGCAGATAAACCTGAAGATACAGGAAGGGCCTGCTATCCAGTGACACTAAGAGATATAAAAAGACCAGGAATATTTTCCTGACTTTATACCACCACACATTAACAGTAAAGGAACTGAGAAACATCCAATTCAGGAGTGCAACTGGAAGGTAAACACACACCCTAAAAAATCAGCTTTGAAAAGCCTATGTGTAGAAGACAATCCCAGAGCAGCACCTGAGAATTTTGGTATGAAATCATTATTATAAAGCAAGGGCATGGCATTGTCCTCTTTTCTTCATTTATAGATTTGACAGTGTTTTTCTAGCATATATTCATTATGCACTGTTAGGACATAATCTGTAACACCAGAATAAAACTAAAAGTCAGCAGTTGGCTGGATTAAAAAAGGACAGACTACAAGGTGGCAGCAATAGTGCCCAAAGAAACTGCCCTAGAGCAGGAGTTAAGAGACATTACGTGGACACCAGTAAAGAGAAGAGAAAAAAATAATAAAAAAGGAGAGGTCTTAGTGTATTGTGCAGAATTCAAAACATTCTGTACAAATAGTTTGTGCATCAAGTTGCAGTGACACTGTCTGCCAGTTTTTACTGTCCTGTCCCAGTCTCCCAAGTGGAAATGTCACTGTACTCCACCTGCAGAGGTGATCTCAGCACTGGGAGTTCCTGCTTCTGGTATCTTGGGTCAGAAAAAGTGAAGCAGGGCTCTTCGAGGAGTTTGCCAGTCTTTAAAAACCTTGAACTGTCCCCACCTTTTGGCTCTCCCAGCACACACAGAGCTTGCTTCTCAGTATGCTTCCACCTAAATGGGTATAAAATCCCCATTAGCTTGTGCTGGAAGCAGAGTTCTCCTGAAAAGCAGCCACCAGTGCTACTTTCCAAGCATGTAACACCGGATCATTTTGAGTCAATGTTCAAGTCGTGTGATGCTCTTGCATAAGATGTGGAAAAAAAAGCACAAGCATAAGGAGACATAGAGCTGTAGATTACAAACTAATTCATCATTCCTGGAAGACAGCACACTTCTTGGGGCCAACCACAATATTTTTTCCAACTTTCCTTGGTAGGCTTGCTTACCCTTAGAAACATCAACATGCAGTTTGTGATTCCTGGGAAGAAAAATGGATGGAAAGCCTTTAAGAAAAAGCTTTTAGAAAGGTTTCTTGGCATTATTTTTAGGCAGAAACATATGAACAGTAAAATGTACTGAGCCTGCATACTTCACACTTTTGCAGAAAGTTATGAAAAATAAAACTGTGAAAAAAAAAAAATTCCTAAAATCTAAGCAACTGTAAGAAAAACAAGTAGTATTCAAACAAACAGAAGAACACTGTTTACAAATATATACTCTAAGTCTCAAAAGCTTGCATTTATAAAACATTGGGATAATGTATTTTTTATATATACCATTGAACTCTCTCAGTTACTGTCTTTTTGCTTCCATTTAAGTATGGGGAATGTGTTCCTATTTAATCTAAATCCAGAATTTATCTGAAGGTGCCTTTTCTCATGTGAGGAAGAGAAAATTTTCAATGTTCTGTGCAGTAACAGTTGAGAGAGGGGCAGTATCTGGAATGCCTTCAGCATCTGCCAGCCCTTATTTACATTATGCCTGCAGTCCTGATGGAGATTGACTTGAAATTCCTACAAACTTTGTTAGCTCTCATGTTCTCTATTCCCCTCCAGAAACTGCAGTGTATGAAGCACTCCTGACTCCAGAGCTGCCTTCTGAAGCCTCTGTAGCTGTAGGAAATGCCTTCAGCACATCCATTTGCTCATCACTGCACGATGCCATTGGCACAGCAATGGGTGTTGCCTCTCCAGATCAGCAAGGAAATGGCTCTTTGAATATTGTAAAGTTTGTTCACATCTTTCTCTCAACAGTGAAGCCTATCAGTAACATGGTGGTACAGCAGTATTTTGACAATATTTCCCCCCAAATTTATGCCAATGAATATGACAATATATGACCCCAAATTTATCATTTCAAAGCAGTTAAACATCATGTGAGTGTTTCCTGTGGTCTGTGTTGGCATGCAAATTCAGATTTTCCTGTTGATAAACTCACTTACCTTAGCTTTCTCTTTTCATAACAACTTTCTCATTGCTTCCCAGTGTCCTTTATGAACATAAAATTTACTTTTGAACATACCAAGAATCAGGATAATCCTTCCATGCATATTTTAAAACAAGACTATTAGCATCATAATATCCTTTTACACTTCTCCAGCAGCAAATGCCTTTTACAAGTCATTATTACTGCTACTTCTAAGTGGGTGAAATCACAACATGCAGTCTGCACTACTGCTTGTGATCATCAACCCTGATATAAACTTACCTACAGCAATACATGGGATCAGAGTCAGATGTTGTTTAGGAAATCATGTGGGATTTTTTATTTTTTTTTCCCCTTTGGCATTCAACTTTTTAACCGGGGAGGTCTGTGAGAGCCTGAATCTGTGGTCCTGAGAAAACAAATCCCTGTTTGCTTAAGTTTCAACTAAATTCATTATGGCTATGACTCATGTGGCTTTAGTGGCCTTACTGGTTTAGTTAGTTGGTTTAGAGTGCCAAGAGACAATTTATCTTGTTTACTTCAGCCACTAGACACATATTTCTGATTTTTAAATAACACTCAGCTCTTTTCAAATACGTGCATTTTTAAAGGGCTATTAAATGATGGAACTTTCTATGACATTAATATTACCTCAGTTTCATACAGCAATCCATTACAGTGTTCCAGCAGTATCCAATTGTGATGACACAGATCCCAGCCTTGTCTAATCTTTTTTTACAATATTCATCAAATTTTTTGGCAGTCTACAGATACTACCAGAATTCACACAGCATACGGTAACAATCCATAAACACCTTGAAGAAATTTTTTGATAGACTCACAGCCTTAAGAAAGAGAAAAGAAAGACTCACAGCCTTAAGAAAGAGAAAAAGAAAGAGAAAACAGACACACCACTTGGAAAGTCAAGATTAAAGCATTTGATCATTACACACTTCTATTGATAGTCTGCAAATAGCATCAGACATTTTAATTATTATTATTTTTTTATTTCTCTGATGCAGTAGATATGATCAGCAGTTAAAACTGAATAAATATTGCTTTACTTGGGAATAGAGCACAGCTTGCCCAGGTGAGCAATCCCATTGAACAGTTCCATTCTCATGTAAAATTTCTCATTAACTCTCTCTTATCTCGAAAACTCTCTTACCTTATTTTTCTTTCCAAATGTAGCTGCTCATTTTGCATCCCAGGCTAATCTGTCACAAATTACCTGTGGCCATGTAATTATTGGAGAGGACTGAAGAGTTTCAGAAATTCAGATCTATTCTGCTTCTTCATTGCATGCTAATACATATAAGGTTGTCAAAAAATGGGGAACCCATTCCTGCATTGTTTAATCTCCAGGTGACTTTAATCTGCATTTATAGTAGCAGTCTCCATGTCTCTTACACTACAACACCATCAGTAAAGTATGTATCTGAATGATAACATTCTAGCAAACCCTAAAAATTTGAGTATAAAAAAAGAAGGGTCTAGCAAGGCCCTTAAAGTAGGTTTTGTTTTCTTTTCCCCAAGAACACATCTTCATTAGAATCTTATCCCAGCACAAGCTAAGTATTTTCTCAGGCTTCCATAGCACCAAGAATCACTTCATTTGAAAACTATGAAAATCCTTACAAAAAATCCAACACCAAACTATTTCAAATTTAATAACAGTTTGCAAAGGCAAACCAGTACAGATTCCTAGAGAACTCAGTTATTTTCAGTGAAACATTCTCAAAACATTCCATTTTTTTTTTCTTTTTTTTTGTGCAGAAGCTTCAAAACCCATCTTGTTTTTACTGAATAAAATGCTAACAGAATACAATCAAACAAGAAGTAAAACTTGCAACAATTTAAGTGCCACATACGGTAGAACCCCAGGTTCAGTCAGAAAAGCCTGTGTGTAGGTGTGTAGGATGGAGCTGTAAGGGATAAAAATTCTTAAGAGTCTGTCCTAAGATTCTTGTTTTGGGAAAGTTATAATCATAAGGAGATTAATTCATATAATTTATTAATACGCAGTAGATTTTTTTTTCTTTTTTTTTTGGTAATGATTTCCAATCAATATGAGAACAAGCACAACTTTGCTTTGTTTTTATTTAGGTACAGACTCCTTTAGGTATGGACACCTAGAGATGGAGTCACCTTTACTCCATCACACACAAATATTATGTATGCAGTCCATGAAATCCACTGAAAGTGGATTGTTGTTTGAGGAAGTGTTTTGGTCTGATGAACAAACAAATGTGCAGTATATTTTATTTAAGCCCCTGCATGCACAGAATGCTGAAGCATCTCCAGAAGGCTGCATATATTACAAATGCCAGACTTCTCACAAAACATCACCTGCCATTCTATAAACAAAATTATAGATTTGAAATCCTTTTCTTAATTTTATTAATGAGAACTGCTATGTACTTTTAATTAGTTGACAATGCAATGGATGTCTCTCATTAAGAGTATGTCTTAATAGAGGGGAAATGCCAATTAAATATCAGTTTATTTGCTGTCTTTTAGCTGAAGCTTACAGAACACCCACTAACAGGTACTTTGTTTGGTTGCCTCTTAAAACATGGTCTGTGATTCAGATATTTTTTTTTTCTTATTTTTTTTTTCTTATTTTTTTAGAGCATGATCTCTGCAGCTCTGATTTTCAAAGCAGCATCAAAATGCCAAAATGTCAAATCAGGAAAGCTGACAGCTTGCCTGCAATTTATGATCACATTTCTTGTCTAAGAGGGTATCCAGAGGATGATTATCCCCAGTGACTGTTGGGATATAATGAAAACAGGAACTCTGGATGTTCAACCAGAGATTTCTCAGGCAGTGTCACTCTTTTCCTTTGCAAAAGAGACTCTTTTTGTGAAGCAGAATTGCTCAGTGAGAATAAGACTAAGCTTAGTTCCACAAATTGAAAAATAATCATCATAATGAAGTCTCTGAGCCAGCCCCACTCCTTGGCACGTTCAATCACCTCTGGGATTACACAACCACACTTACTTCTGCAAGTGTGATAATTTTCTTTTTCCTTTCTTCCTTTCCATCAGTGAAGCCAAAATGAAATATAATTCCTTTTGCCACATGAAGCCAATTGGAGCAACTTGATCAATCATAAGTTTAGTGCAAATCCCACCTGTTACATGGAAGTTAAAAACCAGCCATTTGGCAATCAAACTGAAGTAAAGACAATGGGTTAAGCATATAAACATCCTGCAGTGATGCTCACTGAGTTATCAAAGGTTAAAAAAAGAAAACACAAAAACCCACCATGTAGCAGCTCATTTTCCTTAAGAATTGTAACCTACACACCTCAGCTACTTAGGTATGGTGTAATAAGCTGGCAGGAAGAGAACAATAGTCCATATCAGACAAAAAAAGGAGCAGAAAGTTCATATAGCTTGGTTTGGCACCCTAGGGCTCTGCAGCTGAGAAGTGAAACTGAAATCTCGTATTCCATATCCACAGAGATACAGCCCAAGACAGGATGATCAGCAGGGTGATCACAAAAGCCTTGTTCTCAACTCCTTTAGCACTGCATCTCTCACACAGTGAGCAGAATCACCACCAGATTCTCAGTCTAACCAGCTATCTTTTTTTTTTTTTCTTCTTTTTTTTTTTTTTTTTTTTTTTTTTTTAAAGAAAGCTTAAAGGTTAAGACTTTCATTAGGTCATTGAAAGGAGCAGGAACTTCTTGTAACAAGATAGCTTCTGCAGTCTAAGTTCTGAATAAAAAAGAACACTCCTGTGTTCTCTAAACAGAGCAAGACAGATCACCTAGACCCCTTGTACCACTCTCAAACACATATTTTTAAAGTAATAGTTTGAAGGTTTAGCAGATGACTGTACAGAGAAAGAACTGATGATATTTATAACTCACAGATCACACATCCCCCTTACCTGCCAGCTCTGGCACCATCCATTCCCATAAAATGTCCAGGCCCCACTTCCACAAATGGAAGAGGTTTTGAGTATCAGCTCAGAGAGAAATTTTGCAATGGAAATAATTACCACAGGGTTTAAGATGAGTTTTCCCCAAAGCATCACCACCAGATGTTGCAGCCTGCCCCACTGACACAGCTGGATTATGGAGCTTGCTTTCTAGGATTCACAAGGACTTCAGGTACATCTTTGCTCCTTAAGTAACCATGAGGGTCATTTAGTAGCTAAGTATATTTAGGAGCTAAGTGAAAAAAACCAAACCAAACCAAAACTCACCCAAAGCAATCCCCACCAAAACTCAAACTGTAAAAAAGTATCAAAGAAATCCCCAAAGCACTGTGGAGAGAGCTACTGCTGAGTTACTGCTGTTAGGTAGCTGGAGGTACAAAAAGGTTTTCCTCAGACAGCAGATGAGACCAAACTCAAAATGAAGAGCAGCCCCTGGAGCTGTTTTACACTGTTTGAGATAAGATCTTTCCTGCTGGAAAGTGAGTTTGCCACATTTCAGCACTAAAATGTTCTTTGGGGCAAGTTCTGCCCAAAATTTAAGTGCCTCCCAACCCTCCCTTCCACTGGGTATTTCACTGAATGAACAGTAGGTTCTAAAATGTGATTTATTTAAAAACATTTATTGTAGGCAAAATTAAACAGACATTTGAGATTACATACAAATACAGTTTCCAATTGGATCACATAACCTTTTGATTAAAAATGCACTGGTGTGTTGATTTAAGTATTTTTTTGTATGGATTGATCAGTAATGTAACATTTAACCATGCCATTTGCAATCAGCTATCATAAAAATCAGTAAAGAAAAAAGTTTCTTAAAATGTGCAAATATTATCTTCGTGTTACCATCGATAATAAATGACCACTAAATAGATGCTTATTATGTAAAGCTTTTTAAAGTACAATAAAAATACAAAATCTATTTGTTACAAAAGGCCATTGCCATGGCTGCTAAACATCCTCATTATACAAATTCCAAAATACTATATGACAAACAAAATTATAAAGACTTTTCTTTATGAAACATATACTATTCTATTTGTTAGTGATTTTATATATTTTATATATATATATATTTATATATAATACTCTATATGAATGTTGAACAAAGAAAGAGGAAGACTAATGTAGTGTAGGACATTAAGACACCCATTCATCAAGGTACCTGAGCATATGCCAACCTCAGCAAAGGAATAATCCCCTTCATTTCAGTGGACTTCAAAGGTATATGCAAAAGTACTTTGCTGAACAAGGCATAAAGATGTGATGAGGAACTTAAAAATGCATTTTTTTGGTGTAAACTGTAATAGCTAAGGACAAGAATGTAAGTATCACTAAAAACTCTCATGAAAAAAGAAAGAAAATGTATTTTAAAAATTCTGAAATGTTGGTCGTTTCCACAACTGTATATTTTGAGGGAAAAATATTTTTACAGTTTTTGGACTGAACTACTGTGGAGTTTGGGCATCAAAACACTAATGATAATACTTTAGATTTTATTGCTTATGTTAAAAATTAATGAGGAGTATGCATAGAAGGGTCAGCACTAAACTTATTAGCAGCTGAGAATTTGGGTGTGCAGTTAATTCTGTAACATGAACAGCCAGGGGGTATGAAGGATTTACTAACTTAGAGTTCTTGCAGCAAGCTTCAAAATTAAGACATCTCACCTTAAAGCAGACAGTGAAAAAATACTTAACAGAGCCTGACTGTAAACATTCAGGTGTTGAAAGGAACTTAGAGAACTGAGCTCAGTGAACTGGGCCTGGTGAAGAACAAAATTACATCATTTCCTAAGTAAATGCAAGCCCATAACCTACTTTTTAAGTTATGGTTATCATGTAATGCTTTCCAAATTATGTAATTTATAGTTCAGCTAAAAATATCAAAACAAAGGGTAGTTACTTTGCCCATTCTGCAATGTAGCAGTTCTTCTATGTTCATTAAGCATTAATTAGCAGACTAGTAATTTGTTAGTTTCTAAAACGTGAATTATGGACCTATAAATCTGTTTTTTATAAACTAATAATGTATATACAGCACAGAAACAATACACAGTGATGGGAATCAATTACATGGCATCCAGATTCACCTTTAAAGCACAGATTAATGGTCATTATTTTCTGCTTTTTCACTGCAATTTGAACTTTTTGCACTAGATATTAATCATTTTACTGCTTGAATTTAAAATAAAGGCTTAAAAAAGGAACTTCAAAATGCTGCCAAGTATAGTAGAATGCAAAAATCATGCTTGCAATCCTGCAAACAGAGAGGTACATGGGAGCTTTCTGAAGAACTTCTCCAGGATAATGGTGACAGCACAGAAAATTTGGGAGAGAAAGAAAGACAACAGCGTAATTTAATTCATATTTCATAATCAAATACAACTTTTTACATTTGTACAGGGAAAGGTGGAGCTAAATGGGGTTTTTACAGAAGCAAACCTCACAAGAGTTTACATGTTGAAAAAAGCAGGTTTTGGCACATGGAGAATATCTGTGAATATGTGTTCAGAATTAAAAAAAAAAACCCACTGTGTAGGAATTCCATGTTTAGTTTCTTTTCATCAGCACCTGCTATCAAGTGGATCGAGACAAAATACTGTGCCTTCAAGAGTTAATCCCATTTTGAACCCCTCCTGCAATGAAACAAGACACCATTAATATAAAGGAGTGTTTTTTTGAGAATTAAGCTCTCTTTCTAAAAGCACCTCAATTTAGTCTATCCTTAGGCAGATAAACCATAAGGCTACTTCAGAATAAATTCAGGGACATTCACATTACTTTGTCATCTGATTTTTAAGAAGTTGTAATGATTAACTTATAAAAGAATGTGTCACATATAACAAAACATATGCAGTATGTATATAAAATGAAGGAAATATTATAGAAAAAAAACCCTTGATTATCTGTATACAAAGGTTGTTAAAACAAACATGTTTGACTTGTTCCTGTTGTTCCTAAGTAAAATTCAACATTATTTACAAGCAGGAAAGATTAGGGCTATAGGAAGAAAGGGTTTATTATCTTTACACTTTAGGATTCTGATAAGTCAAGGATACTGTTACTAATAGCAGGTAGCTCCTACATTCAGTAATCCCTTGTCACAGAGGCAGTCCAACAATAATATAGTACCCAAACATGTCTCAGAGCTTCTCACCTTCACTAAAAGGCAAATAAAATAATTCCAACTCTATTGCAGATCAACAAACTGCACTTCAAAGGCTCAAAACTCAGTGAAAGAAAATCCAGTGGTCTTTAGAAAGCATACAGAAATTCTTAAAAATTTCAAGCCAAAACTCTGTTCACTCACATTGTTTTAACAGAAATAAAGAGATGGTCATAAGCTCAATGCTACCACCCCTATATTGAAAATAAATTCACTCTGCAAGTATCTGTGCTTTGGTTACAGAATGCACTTTGCTTGCACCAGTTCCAGTATAATGACAGCACTTGTGATAGAAGGCAAGTGCTCTTGGTTTCGTTCTCTTTTTGTTTTAAAATAATAATAATTGTGGCTTGATCTTCAAGAGAAAAGTAGCTTTTGAGTCAAGAAAACTTCAGTCTGTGACATGAAAGTATGTAAAACTCTAAGCAACTGGAAATATGGACTCTGAATAGAAATGCCAACATCAGCTCCAGTGGCAGCTGTCCCAGTGTTCAGTTCAGTGTTAACACTGAATGCTGATCATATGCTATGAAATCCACAAAATGTGCTTTCATGAAGCAAAGATCTTGTAAACAAAATTAATCTCTTTGTAAAGCAATCTGTACTGGGACTGGATATGAACTCAAGTCTTTTCTCATAACGCATAACAATACCTCAAAAGCATACCTTTTGTTTTTAAAAGACAAATCCCAAGCCAAACCAGCTTAATTTCAAGCAAATCCAAACCATAGGCCAGAATTTTAAAACCTTATGAATATTTAATCACCCCACTGGCTATTGCTATCAAATGAGTAATGCTGAGAAACAGAGTAAACTTCCTGGCAATGGTTACTAAGCAATCTGAGATGTTCCCAATAAAACCTGAATGTTTCTAGAGGCAGATTCATGCTATGAGATGATGAAGCACCAGCACTACTGGGATGTAAACTTCTTCCAACTGAGCATCCCAGTTTGCCAAACCTGGGTGACAGAGTTCTGCCAAAGCTCAGTGGTGCATTTGACATTTTTTTTCCCCCCCTCTCTGTATTTTTCAAAGAACATCAATGCAAATGGTATTTCAGGCAAAGCCTATATGAAGTTCCAAGTCAAACACATCCTGTTATAACCAGACATTGTTCATTTACCCAAAGGCTATTATGAATTGATGTAGCTGCAGTCAAAGGAGAACTGCTCACACAGAAGGGCAATTCAGAGGATTAGCCCTACACAGCCCAGCCTGTTGAAACTGTAAACCCCACAGACAGAGTGTGTCTGAAATGCCTGAAATCTTTCCAGGTATTTAAAGGCTGTTTCCATTTTTGTGGTTGTAAAAAGGATAGTTTGTGGTTCTGCCTGAAGATGCTTGACACAGCTGCATTGGTAGAACAGTTGCTGGTTTAGCAAGAACAAGCAGCTTCACCCTGAGCAATCTGGAGAGACCTTTCACCAAACATGCATCTCATTCATGTCCTTCATGCTGTTAGCTTTCTTTCATACATTTAAGCAGTTTTATATATAAAGTATATTTAAGTGTCTTATCTAGCTGCACTTCCAATGCCCTTTTTCTGGCTAGCCACGAGCAAAAGAGATGATGCAATTTGGAACCACACATCTCACTGCTCCTGTGTTATCATGTGTTTTTTTTAATTTTTTTTTTTTACTGCACACAAAATGACACTTTGTCACTTGTGTTTTCTAAGACTTTGAGCTATTATTACTTTTTTGAAGAACAGTGGTCTCCTTGACCTTCTTCCTGCAACCTCACTCCAAACTACTTTCCTCACCTTTAGTCCTCCCCATTTAATCTGTGATATTCTGCATGGAAAACAGCCAGAGTTTTCAATGTGATCACTGTCTATCAAGAGATTGCTGCACTATATGTACCATTACTATTTAAAAAAGCCTTAGACAAGAAATGTATAGGAGTATAAACCAAAGAAAGCTCTACTGTTTCAATCAATATTCCCATTAAATTAAATGCAGCCCTCAAAAGTGAAAAAAAAAAAATCAGAAGATCTGAAATCAGAAGACTCTGCCCAGCAGACTCTTTGGCAAAATGACTGCAATCAAATTTGCAATAACCAGGAAGGACCTGCAGGTCTCCCATAGCCTTCTCCATTACTAATCCCTCAAGCTTTGCAAAATAACCCCAAATTCTTACGTAAGTTTTGGAATCTCCAAACCTATACTTTGGCAAATATATGATATGATTAAAAAAAATTAAAAAATCTAATAAGCTGTCGTGGAGCAAGCTGTGTGAAGACAAGGTTTTAAGAAAAGATTCTCCTTTACATACAGACAAAGTTGAACTATGATTAATGCAGACAACAAAGTACCCTGTGCTGCAGTTCTCACAGCAATGCAGGATGATTTCAGCTTTATGTCTGCTTTCAGGAATACAATTTATACATACACTGAACTGCATGCATCTCTCAAGTCTTATGGCTCCTACTTGAAGCTGCAGGATAATTTTTATAGCATCCATTCCAAAGCATATGCCCACTTCTGGCTTTTCACTCTAAACCCCATCATTCACAGCTGTAATAATAATGAAGTCAGCTGGAATGACTGAGTGGATCGTAAATTATTATCTGTTTTTATCTTTTTTCTAATAAGTCCAATTAGTGCGTTAGAATATTTTTTCTTTGAAAATCAAATATATAGTCAGCACTTGGTACACACTGCATAATGTATATATAAAATATGTACCATTAATTTCAACACGAAGTGTTGAAAATATTTTGCCTTGTGTAATGCAGATATTTCAGCTTTTAATAATTTGCTGTTAGCATAACACACTGTTCATTAAAAAAAACGTTTGTGTCATGCCTTTCTGCACTTCAAAGGTTCAGGTCAGAAAACTTCTCAAATATGCTGATTTTCAGGGACTGCAGAAGGCCATCTTCTGATGCTGGAGTGGGAACTGGAAGGGATGTAATGTGTGGGTTTTTCCTGTGTTCACATCCCCATGATGAAAGTGTCAGCTTCCTTACTTCCAAGATGATTTAACTCAAGAACTGAACACTTTTGTTACTCAGAAAAATAATAACTAACATATGTGTTTACAGCAGTAAGACATGAGCTGCTCCAGTATAAAACCAAGAACTTCCATTTTATCAGAAGATAAAGTTGCCAAAGACAACCTTAACTTACTTATCCCTGCCCTGTAACTTCACTTAACTTCATGAGCTTAAAGTCAGCAAAAACCCAATGAACCAGTGATAAATTTACACATCTCTGAGGAGATAACTGAGAGGGTTGAGAATAACTTATTTCAGATGGAAAGTTGTCAATCCTACTGACTGCTCTAGGCCATGAACAGAGAATGGCTTGCAGCTCCTGGAAGCTTTATGATATTAACTACCTTGAGATTTTAACAAATTACAGCAGCTGTTGTTGGTATGATTCATGATCCAACCAAACTTCTCCTCACTGCAAGATTTCTGGGAATACAGACATATTAATTTTATTAATGTCTGGATACATTCAAAATAGAGAGGATGAAAATAAGTTTAGGCATAAGGGTGGGGGAAAACAGGAGGTTGGAAAGTCATCAGAAACCTGAGCTGTTCAAGTCATATCTCAGCACATGTCAGAGTTTTGAGCTCTCCAAAAAGATCAGAGATTGGACTGAAAAATGGAATAGAAAGAGCTTCAGTGTGAAATTTGGAGCCTCACTAAAGTTTAGCAATATAAGAATGACCTTATATTATGAAGTGGTAGATGTGTTTGTAAATCACTTAACTTTGTATATTTAATGGAATTTATATTTACTGAACCCCAGGCTGTACTATCAGAATGTGAAGATAACAGATTCCTTCACTTGGAATTCCAGAGAAGGAGGCTACATTTTTCTTTCCTGTTTCTTAATATTAGATTTCCTAGAGCACATTTTCTTTGCCTATTTACCTTTTGTAGGTTCATTTCACATTTCTCTGTATGTGTCTAACAACTGCTGACTTCTAGCACAGCTGCATTTTGCATAAAGCAAGGTTTTAAATAATTACTTCCAATTAAAAGCATTCCCAAATATGACTGTACTAACACAGAAATCAATGGGTCAAAGGCTTTGCTCACACCATTTCACTAATGACAATGCAATTATGAAAACTGGAGCTTTCACTACTACCCATGGAAAACAAACAGCAACCAAAATGAAGGCTTAGTGCCAGCAGCTGATAAAACTGACTAAAGAAAACTAAAATAAGTTAAAATACCTCAAAAATTTTAGGCCCATAAAATTAAAATGGCTCTGACCTAGAGCTGTATATACAAAATATAAATCTTAAAAGTTTTTTTTCTATGTGTATACATGCATAAGCATAAAAATGAAACAACCAGACATGAACACATGCACATTTCAGTTACAAATACTTTCAATACCATGATTAAAAGAGGATATACCAACCATCGCTGACGCTAGGCACCCAGGAAAGCACAAAAAGATAAAAGAGATATTAGGGAAACTATGTTTCAATCTGTATTTTGCAACAACCGCCTCAAAAAGTAACTGCATAGAGCTTTTGCTTTGTTCAAACTCAATTTTTTTTCCCCATAACCTGAGAATTTCACACTTGTTCTCAGTTGGATTATAACATGAATAAGTTTTGTGCCTACATAAAGACCTACAAATTAATTTTCAATTCAAGTGTCAGGGTACAGTAGACACTCTGCTTGTGAGTCTGGTTTATAATGCAGATTAAAAAGTTGGAAAAAATAACATATATATGTGCAGGGGGGATACCCAATTGATACAGTATTATTTGTGATTGGACAAAGAAAAGATCTAAGGTTTTGGGGGGGTTGTTATTGACTGATTGTCTTTTTTTTTTTTTTTAAGTCAAACACAATGACAGGATAATAGGAGTTTTTCATTTTATGAATTCAAATATCTTTGAAAAAGATTTCTACTGTTCCATTCACTGGTGTTTTGTGAGCTGATAACACTTTGCAGTATTTTGTATACTAAGAATACAAAATCCTGCCAAAACATGAACTGTGATAAGAACTCTTGGTTTGTGACATTTAGCTACTGTCACAGGATTCTTCCTAGTATCCACAGCCACTACAGTGTATTTTTCCTGAAACAGGAAACATTGATATGTATCAATGTGAGGTGCTAAAAGCTTTGGGGGGTTAGTTCTTAAAGGGAATAACACTATGGCACTCACAAAAAATAAGTTTTTTTACTGAAATTGCAAATAAGCCAGTTTTGGCTTTTAGCTGCTATCTAAAACTATGTGGGCCAGAGTACAGGTGAGCAAGAATCTAAATTTCTGAGTGGAGTTTTGCCAGTGGCACCATCCTAAACCTGGGAAATAGAATTTCACAATGAATAGGAAACCAATCTGTTGGACTTTGTAGGCTTCTGAGATAAAAGAGGGCTGGAAGCCCTGGGAACACTTTCTGATGAGGAGCCAGGATCCTAGAAATTCAAGTTCTCAGTATTTTCAGCCTTCTGTTTTGCTGGCAAGCTGCTGGAAAGGCCAGATAAGCAAGCTGGCAAGGAACTAGCACTTTGGAAAATCTGACTGAAGGGAGGGATTAATTCCAAAATTCAAAGGTTTTCTCCTAGAACTGCCTCAAAACTAGGTCAATAACTGAGCAGATACTGTTGAGTGCTTCAGAATCAAAAAACATGATCCAATAAAAACACACCAGATCAGAATTTTTGAGTCAATTCTTGACAGTTTAATTGTCCCAGAGTGACATAGTAAAATGCAGCTATTTCTAAGGGCATAAAAAAATTGCCCTGGCCCCTTAAACACATATTTCATCTATGGCAATGATGTGGAAAACCAGAGTAATACTACTGGGGAAAGGTTAGGGTATAGTGAAGTGGTGGAGATTGCTGGAACTGAGGAGTAGTAACAGCATCAGTGGATCTGTAGGTCTTTGGCTCACTTGGTCCCTTCCCAGGCAAGGGCAGCAGTATCCACTTTTATTACAGTGCTGTTAAACCCTATATCAGTGCAGGTGTCTGTATTAACACCATGGGCTAACATTTTAAGGACCTTCAGGCAGACAAATTCAAACTCTAACTCAAAGACCATGACAAAAAAGAAATAGCCAGAAATCCGTGGGGTTTTTTCTATGCCAGTTTTTTCTATGTGCAGTCTGGGCTACATTTTCAGAAACGTATCACAGAATCACTGGTACTGTAAGTGTTTACTTCAAGAATATTCATGCAGCCATAGAAAACATAACCCAATAGTTACCTGCATCTCATCTAGTTTGGACTGAATGTCTGGAGGGAAATCTCCTGCTCCGCAGCTAAAAGGGTCAAAAGGTTCTGCTCCAAAAAGGTCTCTCTCTGGAACAACAGAAAAGTGAGTCACTGAGAGAAAAAGTACAGGCTACAACAACAGCTCTTTGAAAAACTCAGCTTATATGTCCTCACAAGCTGAATAACAGCACCTCCAGATAGGCAACAGCTTCAGCACAACTTCTAACATCCACATGTGAAATCTGTTATCTTGGTTAGGTTTCCAAAAGATTTTTTCCAAGAACAGCATCAACTTCTGCTTAAGACTCTATCTGGCTTCCATGAATTCTTGTGCCTTCTATAGGAATCCTAGGGATCTGATGAGAAGAAGTAGTTCCAGTTTGAACAGGGCATCTCCTGCTGAAGGACACTCTGAAACTGGTGTTATAGGTATTTCATAAATGAGACAGGACAGAACATCACATTTCAGATTACCATTAAGTCAGAAAAATATTTTAGCAAGCAACCTAGCCTTCATGTCCACTGTCTGCCACATCTCACCAACTGCTTAAATACACCTTTTGCAACTAAAACTAATTATCAGGGGTTTAAGATCTTCGATGTGATCACACCAAGAAAGAATCAAAAAAGCACAGGCCCATGAAAGGTCCCTTACCCAAAATTTCCACTAAATCTGGATCCATAAATAGCATTACTGTAAAGTACTCTCTCTCAGTACCATACAGCTTCTCAGTTTTCTTAACTAGTGGTCAGGGCTTTTTTGTGTTTCCTTCTTGTCTGGACAAGAGGAAAGACCTCCAATAAGTTTTGTCCTTAGTAGAACAAAAGTTCTTCACATCTTACAGACTAAATATTTTGAGGTGTTTTTTATTTTCTTTTTTTCTTCTCAGTAATGGGATTTTTTTTCTCTGTAAATATAAAAGTGCCATCTATACAGACTTTTTCTATTGCTCTATTGAGTTGAAAATAATTTTGCTGTCCCAACCTTTCCAAAATGATTGCAAAATTTACAGAACAAAGTTGATACAGTCTTGGTCACTGGTGGAGAAAATATTAAAACCGTATCCATCATTTAGGTGCTACCAAGCTGCACAACAAGAGTTTTAAAGAATTAGCAGCTACCAGGATTTATTCCCAAAATAAAGTAGAGACAAGCAGGAACTTGATAAATTACAGAATACAAAAACTGTGACTAAAAAGCTACAAACTGTCACATGGGACCAGGAGATGGCGCAGATCAGAGAGCCTTATTCCAAAAGCTCACTTAAGCCAAAAAACCCCACCACAATCTAGTCTTTTCTGCGTGCAAAAGAGACTTTAACTGGGATAATTGAATGTAAAAATGATGATCTACCTCATCCCTTGCCTCTTTCACAGCCAAAATGAGTCTGCTCCAGTACAATTCATGTCCTTACATGCTCTGATGCTCCTAATAAGTAACCTTCAGATGTGCAACAGCTTTGACTTTCAAGCTAAACCTCCACTGAGCAGAAAGTGATTATACTTTATGCTTCTGACAAATCTATTTGTTCTTTATGTAGATACATTTTTTCTTTTTTTTTTTTTTTCTCCCCCTTCCCCTTTCCTCTCTAGTTTGTTCCTATCCTTAAAAGGAGCTGACAATTTTCTGTGTGGTCAGACAGCTAAAAGCAGCCAGTTTCAAAACCAAGCCTTAGAAAACATTCAAGGAATGTATTTCTGCATTTAGTAAAAAAAAGGAAAGACTACAACTCCTACATTTCTTAGTACTAAAATATGACTTATTAGTATCTTTAAAAGCAAGTATTTTGTGCACTATTAAAGATACTGTCCCATCTATGCCTTCTTATTTGTCTTTTATTAGTGACAACACTTTGGAGCTCATGAACAGGAGAATGGCAAAAGCTTTTCCTCCTCTAATGTCACCTGTTTTCAGGTAAAGGATTATTTCATTTATATTTGTTATTCAAGGCAGACCTTAAAACTAACCTGAGTGCATCCTATTCTAAGTGAGGAAGCCTAATAAACCCTTTACAGAATCAGATTCAAAACAGAGAAGTATTTCCTAGCTGAGTTTTTATGAAATATTATTTTGGGAACCATGTCTATTATAACATGCTCAGCTTTTCAGCAGAGTGGCTGAAAGAGTCCATAGCAGAACTGCTTTTCTGCATTTAAAGTCTGTGTGCTGTTTGAGAGATTGTACTGCTAAAAGTCAAGGAGAGAGCAAGTTCCATGAAGTATTTGCAGTAGCATCATCACCATCTCTCTTTTGACCAGAAGGTGAAGAACGTGTGGAAACAGAACAAATCCTAAAATGTAGTTACAAGAGAGCTGCACTATTGCATGGGAAGAACTCCAGAAGCTTATCTGGTAGTGTCCACCCCACTGCTCACAGGGGGAGCTCCTTTTTAGCAGAGATGGGATAGATCAGTCAATTTTTAATTTCAGGCCAGAGTATTTGCATGAAGATTAACTACAACAAGAATACCTTGCCTGGAACACTCCTCAAACTAATTGCAGCACAGACAGGCATTTCTTTCTCCAATACACAGCAACAATCAAGCCTTTGAATACAATCCTTTCAAACAGCACAGGTACTTCCTTTCCTTTTCCTTTTCCATTAATTTTTGGATGGAAATAAATCCACAGCTTGGGCATTCAGCCAACAAATTCAAGACCATGAAATCCTGACATTTTATGTCTGCAATTCAACCCACAGAGGACATAAACAGGTAACAGATTCTTGTTTCTGTGACCTGTCTGACATCCTGGACAAGAAGCACATAATACAGGAGAATAGCAACCTGTACTCTCTAATAAACTCAGAACCAAACCACAAATATTTGTCTTTTCTGCTGTATTTTGCATCCCAATCTTCTTTACTCTAGCTATCACCCAGGCACAGAGTTATGATGATGTATACTTTCCCCAGATGTCCTGGAACAGCTGTGATGACAAATAAAAATTAATCACACTGGAGACAAGCACCCAAGAAAATATTTGGAATAATGTGAGGTGGTGAAGTCCAGGAAGCCTTTCCTTTAGTTGCAGGCTACTCCATTTACTTTTCGTTTGGAATTATTACAATAAAATTACAATAAAAATGGCTCCATCATTATTCTCACAATAGACTTCTAAATATCTCTGGAAATATAACATCTGAAAGCAGATGTCTACATCAGCCAGTTGTGACCTTGAATTACTGAAGACTCATTTGAGTGAAATAAATCTTGAACAATTCAACAGAGAACTTTCCAGTATTTTTCCCAAATGTTATGATAATGCTGTGCCACCAAGAAATACATAAATTAATTCCTCCTTTAACTAATTAAAAATAATAAATTAATTCCATCCTTTCTGATAATTTACAAGAACATTTGCAATCCCTTACTCCAGAAGGGATGGCCTCTGACACTGCATTTTGGGTTGCACTAACTATGCATTGGAGAATTGTTCACTTCAGCAGTTACTGTACTGCAGTGTTCATGTTTACTCTGCAAGCTGGTTACTGGAAATTTTGTATTAAAAGAAATATTTCTCAGCACCATTTTGAGCAAAAATACAATTTTGGAAAGAGCTCTTGTGTTTGAAAGAATAATTTTTTGCAATTATTACATAAAGAGACATCACATATCCATCCAATCTGCAACTTTCTGTCCAAAAATCATGCAATTTTTTTTTTTGAAATAGGTAAACCCAATGTATTTGCTACCACTGATATATCCAGTAGTGAAGAGACTTTCTGAGAAGCCATATTGGTATAATGCTGAATAAGAACACAAAAATTTCAGGAAACATCTCCCTTTTTTAAAGCTTCTATGCTTTGAAATCACCACCTTTCTGAGAGAAGAGCCATGTTGCACTCTTCCATTATTAGAATGCCAGGTTTCTTGGACTATATACTAGTAGTAGTGGGCTAGCCAAAGCAAAAGATACCAATTAACAAACCCTGATTTTTGCTGGGGAAACTGCCAAAAGAAGAGCTGGCAAGCAAAATTCTAACTCTTAGGCATTTCTTTTTATGAGAAGCTGAAGTATCTGATGCCAGTTATCTGCTATGAAGGTCTTGGTCTTGGAGCAATACAAAGTGCTTGGTGTTGTTACTGGTTTCCTGTTTTTCCTCTGCAGCTTTGGGTGATTTGTTAACTTAGCCAGTGGATGAGAAAGATGAAATCTGCCTTTGAAAAGTTCATTTTTTTTTTTGAGCAGACCACGTGTACCATCCCCAGGTAAGAGGCAGATGAACTTCATTTTGGTGACTGGAGCAACTGAATTGACACCTGCAAATAAATTGTGCATCCTTATCTTGTACTTTGTTTACTACTGAATGTGATAAAGGTAAAAGTTATAAAAATGATAAAATCCAAGAAAATCACCCTACTATTTCATCAAAAGTGATGAAAAAAAAACTGCTTAACTGCAGAGACAATGTAGAGGTAAGAGCATGAGAAGCTGCTCAGGAAATGGGAGACTCCTCTTGGTTGCCACTTATCTAACTTGCACTGGAGAAAGAAATGCCAGTTTGCTTATACTGGTAGCAATAAGACCATATAAAACAACATATTCTTGTACATTATTAAAGAAATGTAACATTATACAGCTTCAATGAGACTTATGGGAGCTGAACTTTCTCATCTAAGAAAATAAGTCCTTCTTTGATAGTAAAATACTCTTCTTTCAAGCTGCACTTTTGAAATATGACAAGGGTTGTTAATAGCTGATGATTGCAACATTTTTCAGTATCTAAAGTACTAATGATATAGACTGAAAAAGCAGGGATCAAAAGCACAAAGACTGAGATGCACTTGAGCAATTTTTCTCTGAAGCCCAGCACACTTTCATTAACATTCACTTACTGCCCCATCTCTGTACTACATCATCTTAATTTAATGGAAATCAAGTGCAGAAGAAAAAAAAAAACTAGTTTAAATAACATGTATCACTAAAAAAGCATCTTATTTAGAGTATTTTCTATATTACACAGCTTTAATTCTCAAGACCACTCCCACATGATTTCTAGCCACAGTTTCAATGGAGGTAGGGCAGTAGCTTAGAAAAAAAACCCAACTTGTCCTGTAAATTCAAGTTGAGTTATTATTATTTTTGAAGCTGGGTATGCACATTGAGAGTTATTTTATGGCATTGTCTGTATTTTCAGTGCAACAAATTTCAAATCACAAAAGGAGTTCTCAGAGGAGGCGTCTTGGAATTATTTTTTCATTTTTCTTTACTCAGTGATACAAATTCTCTAAACAGAACAATTCTATTTGAATATTCTAATGTTCTTTTATGGGATTTATGAACAGTTAATAATAAATATTCTGAAGAGAATTGTTTTAAATTCTGTTAATATGCAGTTTGATAAACCCACAGAAGTTCTTCTAAACTAATTAAAAATCTCTTAAAAAAACCCAAACAGATTCTTTTTAATTAAAACCTCCACATCTACTTTTTCTTTAGGGCATGGCAGTTATTCTGACCAATGGAAGTGAAAGGTGTGGAGGATATGGCATTGAGGAAGATACTGACTTGTTTTACAACGTATTTTAAAACTGGGGACAGATCTCATTCATAACTGAAAATTCTACATATTAGCAGCATTTCCCCAAACTCCTTATCTCTACTAAAATAGGCATCATAAATAGAAGATACTAAGCACAGACTAATATTTCTACAACCTGTAACATTGCTTGGGGATGCTCTACTCTCCTTTATCCCAAGAGATTTCCAAAGTCTTTACAAGTACTTCATGAACTCACTAAAGATTTCCACTGAAGCCAAGAACCTTACCTTACCTTCTTTGGAGAATAAAACTGTCATTGTTAATAATTTTGTGAACATCTTTTAGGAGTGGTCCACATATCTGGAGGGGTTCATCAATTGTAACTAAACAACAAAGCTGGAGTTTCTATGAAAAGTAGCATTAAAAATACTATTAAACATTAATGTAGTATTAAAAATAGTATTCCAAGAAAACCTACACCTTGAGGGATTTCTTCAGCTCTCCCTTTTGCATTGTCTTCACCATACTTACTCCACCTGCTGTCTTCCCCAGAAATGGTGCTTTAGATACTACAACTGCAGCTTGACAAAGAAAGAACTAACAAGGAGTAAAAATAGTTCTTCAAGTATGTACAAAAGAGATACTGTAAAAGAAAAGCTGAGTTAAAATCCCCAACCAAAATCCTTTCAGCTGTTTATATAATAGCTGTAGCTAGGAAATAAATTTGTTTATAATGTAAGTTGGTAGCAACATCAATGACTTTGGGAAGATGGGATAAAAATGAAATGGCATTACTGAACGTGATATATAAAAACTGCATTTGGCTTTCCATGCAAAATGTACTCAAATATTTAAAGATGCTTTACTAAAAAAAAACCCAAAAACTTAATAATGTAAGCAAAAAATTAGGTCAGTTGTTACAAAACTTACTGATCTCTGTAGATCTACTGGGTACTGGAGGAGGCTGTGTACCATTGCGAGTAGGTGTTGATGACTGAGGGGATATGGGAGAAAAGGGAACCATATCAAAGATGTCAGTGGAGGGTGATTTAGGTGTCACACTGCCTGCCTACAATAAGGACAATAAATATTAGGGCAATATTTCACATGAAAAAGATCACAATACTGAATTCTTCAGCATGCAGAGAAAAGCCACATTTTCAAACCCATTAAAAAATAACCATCAGCATGCAAAAAACATCTCCTGACAACCAAGCAAATGGCATTTGCAGTTCAGAGTCTGAGACATGCTAAAACTCTCCAACATATAAGCAGCATTATAATTTTTCCATTTATAGGCAACCTGATATAGCCAGAAATGTATCTCAGTTAAACCTGAAAAAGCTGGTGACAAGCAGTTCCATATTGCAGACAGATGAATACAGATACATTCACAAGGCCCATTTAAGTTAATACTGCAACAACAAAACACTATGCTTCAGAGCACACAGAACCAGTAGTTTCAACTGGAAAGATACTATCCCAGTATTTCTCATTCACTAATTCTTCCTGACGTGATCACTTATCTGGCAAGCAAAAAGCCTGGCCTGGTTTTTTACCTATTACTGGCCTTACTACTTTTTGGTAAGTAATAACCTATACATGCAATACACTGAATTTTAATATCCAAAATAAAATTCTCGTCCTTGAACGTGGAACAGAAGAGATTTTGTTAGTAAGGGCCAGGAATTTGGAAGGGTTCAAAAAAATGATAAGTAAAGTAACCCCAAACCCGACAATTAGTATCATTCTATAGCCATATTTATTTCTTAGTAATTAATTCCTCTTGCCATCAGTCCATCACTTCAGGACACAAGTGAGGCATAGTGAAGTCAGAGTAAACTGAACACTAAAGACAAATAATGAAGTAGATTAAAACTTAGATTGATGAGTGGAAGCCAAAAACTATATGCAAAACCAGTTTGCATGACAATGTTATTAGACAGCAGAGCCTCCCTACACCCTGTCCTTACAAAGACCACCCCCAGCCAGGCACAGGGAAACCCTGCTACTTTTAAATAAGATTCAATTTGACCAAAATATTCTCATGGGCATAGTACAAGATAAATTAGTCACATGGATTCTTTCATTCAGAAGAAATGAATACGACAGCCTGGCAAAGAAAGCCTTCAGCACTGCTGGTCCATCAGAGTTCCATGGAATTAATCCTAGTTTTGGAATGCTGCTTTCCTTAGTGCCTCTACTGCAGCAACTGAAGGTGCCCCTGACACTCATCCCACAGGTTCCTGGGCTAAATCTATAGAAAGCCCTGAACCACCTCCATTTCTCTCTGCACTTGATCCACAGCCTTACACTGAACACACTGCATAAAGAGAAAACTGGACTCTGAGTTCCTCTATTTTCTATTTCTTAGGAGTCTTGACTTCATTTTGAAAATTTGGATTACCAGAGATCTATAGTTCTATAGGATATAGGAATTCAGTATCCCCAAAAACCTGGAATATTTTTACCTAAGGTATACTGAAGGATTAAAAAAAAATAAAAATAAATCCACAATTAACATGTGGGTTTGTTTTTTTTAATTAAAAACTAAAATTCTCTCAAGTCACGTTGTTCCCTGGCAAGACCAGAGGTAAATTAACTTCATAAACCAACTAATTTTTAAGATTTTTACTGATACAGAACTCTCACTGATCTCAACATGAGTTAGCATTGCAATTTCAAAGCTCATCTCTTGTGGGAAGATCTCAGTCCATACTGTTCAGCCACACCAGGCTGTTATTATTGTGTCCATGGATCTTGCATTAACCTCCTGGTGCCTTTGTGCACAGTCAGAGAACCAGTATAAAGTTGAGAAGATCACTGGATGTCTGCTCCCACTCAAAGCTTGACCCAAAGTAAACACAAAATCCATCTCAAATCCTGTTCTTCATCCAAACCAATCCCTCTCTGATTGCAGATCTTCAGCAGGAAGACAATTAACCTATATATATTAACCTGTTTCCCATCAGCATTGATGGATGTCTTGGAGATAGTCAGTCCTGATCTAGATTCTCCATCTTTCCTAAGTGTTTATAGCTACCTAGAAGGCAGGTAAATAATCACAGAGTATTTGTTTGGTTTGAAATAAGTCTTTTAGGCAAAAAAAAAGCAAGCCTAAACTACACTGCCAGTTCCTCTCTGTGTGCCATTCTGTTGAAGTTACCAGCCATTTTAATGCTCTTGACACAACTTATCTAAGTAAAACTACGATTTAGTAATTTTAAGAAATTATTTTCAGTACATATGAGCACAAGAAGCATTTTTCTTTAGTCAACACATGCAGAAAGCCACGATGATTGTCAAATACAGCTCAATGTTAACTTGCAAATGGAAGGAAAGTTGAGAATATGAGCATATTGCTACGAAAAAGCAATATGTCCATTTAGTATTTAAGAATTCAACCTTCATTTTGCACAGAGTTTTGATAAAGTATGCTAAAAGGTACTTAGTGGTCAATTGTTTTTCTAATAATCCACGGGGCAAGGGGAGGGAGCCCGTGAAACTGGACCTTCAGAACTGTCTGTTTTGAATAACTACTCTTAATATAAAGAATTTTAAAAAAATCTTGACAGATAACGCAGAGGTAATTAATTAATGGACTAATTTAAACATGTTGGGAAAATAAGAATTTATCTTTTGGAAGTAGGAGAGAAAAAAACTATGTAGAAATAAGAGCAAATCTTTGCAAATTCCACATTTTAAAAGTATCCCCAGAGAACCTAAGACACATCTGTTCTGTCCTTTAACTACTGTACAAAATGCACATTTTAAATACAAGTTTAATACACAACAGAGAACACAGGAAAGCCAAAAAAAAAAACAAAAAAAAACCAAAAGTGAAAAAGCTTTTGCACAGCAGGTTTACACGAGGTCTTGGGCAGCTGTATTCACTGGTTGGTTTTGGAAGACCACTTTTTGAAGGTGGTGGTATTAACAATCCAGGTGGTAGCCTAGAGTCAGGAGAACTCCTAGGAGTAAGCGTAATGGAAGAGATATCTAAACAAGGAGGTGAATCCTCATTGTTACACCAGAAAAAAGTAGAGGGTCTTTGAAACATATGTTCATCATTATCACATTTTATGTGCAGCAGCTGAAAAGGAATCACAGAAAGATAAAACATTCTAAGGGACAGAACGTAGTAACAACAGGGAAAGAAGAAGAAAAAAAAAAACCCCAACAAACAAACACACCACAAAGCATTTCATACTTTAAAAAAGTTTGTCTGTTCAGTGCTATAGTTAAGAGATAAACAACTTGAAAGTATGTTAAAGAAAATCTAAAAATGCACCAGAGTAATAGACAGTTCAATAGTAACTAGAATGAAGATGACTTGCTCCTTGATAATTACACCCAATAAAATGAAGACAGACATTTTCCCAAAATGGGAAAATTTGTCAGGTGTACTGACAAATGTCTAAACCCCAAGATATCAGCAATACCTCATGTCTGTATGTGTTAAACTGCAGGTAAGCACAGACCTGAGGGCAAGAGGTACTCTGGTGATTAAAGCACTTGTCAATTTTCTTTCTACAAACCAGGAAACACCTACCATTCATATCCCTACAATATTTAAAGAAAAACTAAATATTTAACTACAATCTTAAAGCAGAAGCTCACAGTGCACAGATGTTGATGTTTACATTAATAGCAGACTGTTCTGTAGAATTTGAAGACTTAAATATTTATGGACAATGATAACCCCTTGCCATTTCCTCTGTGTGAATGAATAACTAATGGAATGCAGCATTTTCAGTAGGTATCTCAAAAGCTGAAACATGTTTTTGCAAAACTAAGGAATCCTCATATCCCCACACCATTTGGTCAAGATGCAGGAGGAGAATAAAAACTTCACTTCTGGGGAAATTAAAATATTGAGGATTGTAATATACTCTGGATCTCTTGAGAACTTTACAAAACATCTTCAAAGGAGCCAAAAGACCAAAATCCACACCAGAATACAGTTGGTAAGAGTGTTCAGCTAAGACAACTAAGTAGTAACTACAAGAGACTTTGATTATGATTTCAGGAGTCTTATTAGACTACAGGCAGGAGACTTGCAATGCTATCATGCAATTTTTACCATGTAATACTTGCTGCTATACATGTATATGGAAAAAATAGATCTCATAACCATAAATAACCACTGGAAGATACTAAATACAGTCAAATCAAGGAAGGAAGATATTTCCTTGAAATGCAGAAGAGCAGAGGATGAGTAGCTTCCATAAGAAAGCATGTGTATTACACCAAAAAAATCATTCAGAAACCAGCAAAATGAATATAGGATGCAAAGTAGCAAAACTGTGAGAATGATGAAGAAAGATTACATCCAGGTAATGAAAGGATTCAATATACAACCAGAATATATGCTATTTGTATCACTTGATCCCTGAACATTGAGCAGTCATGTTTTCTCCTGTTTATCAAATAAGCTATAACCTTGGGACATTTCACACCATCCAGGGTGTCAAGCTTCAGAGGATTGCACAGTAGGCTCTTAAAATATAGGGAATATCACCAAATTCAAGTTAATATCACCAAGTTCAGGAGGAGAAGGGAACAGGCCCTAACTCTGAGGATTATGACACAAAAAAGGGTGTATCTTCTGAGACCTAATACTCTTAGACCAAATTATATGGGAAACATAAAGTAAAAATATATTAAATAGCCATTTTATGTGGCAGTTGTATTTTGTTTGAGCTTCCCACTGTGTAACTCTGAACACATAGAGTTTTCAGGTTGATCTATAACTTTCCAATTTGGGTCACTTCTTCATCACAAAACAACAATATGAAAGCTTTCTTAATGAAATTAACATAGTTAAATGGACTTGGTCTCTACTGTGATTAGATGCTATTATGTGCCTGTCAAAGAATTTATTTTTGACTCCTTCTACTTCTCATGATGCTGCAGATGCACTCACTGTTTGGCTGCATCATACCAGAAAATACATCATGATTGATATTGTTAATCAAGAAATAATTTCAAAATTGTTTGTTTTCACTAAGTGTCTCAAGATATTGATTGCAATCTCTGTGCCATACCCCCAGAGGAATCACATAAATGTGTTATTGAATCAGAAAATTTTTTTCTTTCTTAGAACATTCAAGTTGGTAATTTACAGAGAAGTCACAGTGGATAACTGCAGTGAGTGTTATAGGGAACCGTGGGGAACTTGGAATTGGAAGTGGTGCAGTTTACAAGATTACAAGATACAAGAGATTTGGGATTACTAAAGATATATAAACTCATAAAATACTATCCAAGCATTAGCAGTTTCATTAATTAACTGCTACATTTTTAGTTCATTTAATATTTTTTTCCAGTAAAATGAAATCTGACATTGGCAATTTCAAATTTATTTAACATCCCAAACAATAGAGTTTTAAAACCTCAGGAAGAAAAGCTCACTGAACTGAACACAGAATTTTAGAAATTGAAAAAGCAGAAGACAGACAAAGAAAAAACATGTGCATTTTCCCACTTGGCAGTGCTAATGGAAACATGAAGCAAGTGATATGCCTAAGAACATTCCAAAACTGTTTTCTGAAATATGCATACAATTCCAAGGTCTATCTTGGGGTTTTCTCATGGGTGTGTTAAAGATTTTTAATGAGGGCAATAGTTGCAGGTGGCCCACACTTCTAAGTCACAAGTAAAGAACTTTTTAAAGAAATTGAATCCATCAATATCTTTAATGTTCCGTATCAAAATGGAAGGGGTTTTTGCAACACTGCCATGACACTTACGGAGAGTGGAAGAACACCATCCCTTTTGGGGCTGTTTCTCCTCCTACCTTTTTCATTTGCCCTTCACTTCTGCTTTTCTCATCTTTTATTGTTCTCTCTTTTAAGTTATTTTCCTGAAAACACCTGTTTTCTTCTCAATTTCCGAGTCATGCAGTTGTCACAGCTTCCTCTCTGCTTTAAATATGTTACCCAAAACCAGGGCATGTCTGATAAAATCCAGCCACTTCCAAAACAGATTAAAAATCTCTTATCAGAGGTTCCTTGATGGCCTACAATGGTTTCCTGTTCAGTCAACTAAAAAAAAAAAGGGGTTCTAACAGTATCTCACTGCTAAGCCACACATAGACTGTCTCTACAGCTAACCCAGGATGCTTAAAGCAACACTAGAAATATTAATAAAAATTAATAATTATACTTAATATATAATACATAATTATTATAATTAAAGCAATTATATTAATAGAAAAAATGCCATGTGAAACTGTGTACCTAGGGATGCACTGATCTTTGGAGGTTGGATTTATACATAGCTGGAGCACCCAAAGCCTTACTGTGATACACATTTAAGCAGTGTCATCACAAGCAAACAACAAAATTAAAATCATATTGTCCACTGATAATCAAGACCAAATGCAAAGAAGACCCCCAGTGACTCATGTATTGCCAAGCCACTTAAAGAGATGACAAGCAAACAGCACAGATATAAAAGTCATGGGAACTTTAGCTGTACATGCAAGGGAGCAAGAAACAAAAGAAACTTCCCGTGCCAACATCTTCCATGGCACAGGGAAGCACAGCTCTAAAGGCAAACTCCTCTAAGGGAATTCCAACTTTGGTATAATATGTCCTTGAAAATGAAAAAAAGTTACAGTTTCTATTTCATAACACTTCGGTATTGGCAAATATAGACATTTCAGAGACTAATTTTAAGAAAACTTTTAGCAAGACCAGTGTACTTAAAAACACCCAAAAGTAGAAAAAAATATTACTAAGCAATTTCCTATTTACTGAATACATTGAACAAACCTAAATCTAAAGAGTTACCATACTCTGGGAGAAAAAGTGTGCAGAATATTGATACTTCAATACATTTTATGTGAAAGTATTTTATAATACAAACTAGTTTCATTTTTTTTTTTCAACTACAACCTCATTGCTTTAATAGCATCTTCTATAGGTTGAGAAAGAAATTTCATTTTCCCCATAAAGCTTATAAACTGATAGAAAAAAACACCTAAATTAGGCTGATGCTCATTTCGCCACATGGCTGTATTTAAAACAGAAACAGAAGAGAATTCATAGGGATTGTAATAACCAAGAAACAAGATAATTTTGAGAGGAAATGTGCCTTTTAAAAGCAGAAGCCTACTGCTCTCAGTGATGTGCATACTGCAAAAATGTAAGGGGTAAGTAATTGCATTATTCATGCATACATTTTGCACCTCTTTCAGCCTGCTGTTATTTTAAAATAAGTCCTCAAATGAACTCTTACATGGCCTGCCAAAAATCTGCAATACAAGCAAGAACATGGAAAGCAGTTTTAGATTAGATTTCTCTTTGCATTTCCCAAACAAGCCCATAAATTGCACTATTTTTGAAATGGAGAGAGTAAGTAATCCCTAATTTTTGAAGTTATTGTTATTTTCAATTTTTATACGTGAGTGCTTTTTTAAAAAAATAGAACAATTGAGGGCTAACAATTCACACTGTAATACTGCATGTCATTATTATTGCCTAAAAACTAATTTAAGTAAAACAATTAGAAACAGATATTTCAGCTGGAAAAATACTCATGTGAAATATCAATCATACAAAATAGTTTTAACTGTTAGCTTAAAATGAAGCTGCAGTTTCCAGTTCTCTGCTTGCACACTGTAATGTACAACTCACTAACTTTTAGTTTAAGCTACCAAGGGATTTTGGGTAAGACACCCTGGGTAATAGTTTTTATACACATTTTGATGTCAGAGATCAGCAAATGAAGACTTTTATCACTATGTTTTGCAAATAAGTTGTTGCACATTATTATCCAAGAGTTCAATATGTGAACAAAACGAATTCCCTTCAGAGAAACAAATTTGTCAGTGAAGTCATGGATTGCACTTCAGTCTGATTTGTTCTTGAGCATCACATATATTAAGTACCATCTTTCATAAACCATGGGCAAAATATTTCAAAAACATTTTGGAAGTAAAAGAGGGTTTGAATTTAAGTCTGAAGAATTATATAATATACAGTAATATACTAATAGTACGTATTATATATTTGATCCTGAATTCCAGTAAATGGCTTTATGTATGTCTTCATGTTTAGTAAGCATGGCAATTTTAAATTACAAGTTTACAAGAAAGTTTATTTTAAATTACAATCTGCCTGGACCTACTTAGAACTGAAGCATACTGAAATTAGTGTGTTTGGGTTTGTTTTTTACATGTGGAATCAGCCAAACATTTAAAACTAAATATATATTAAGTTATCCATCCACAGTTTAAAGAGGGTCTCAGATTCTATTGTCTTTTTGACACTTGAGTGAGAGCAGGAAATGAAATATTGTCCTGTCCATGGGAAAAATGGTCTGGGAGTCAGAAGACTTTAGCTTTAGCTTCAGTGTCAGAAAAAGCAGAAATGGTTTTAAAAAAAAAAACAAACCACCACAAACTGACAGTGTCAAGGGTCACTGAAGAAATACAAAAAGAACAGAAGCTATTTTCAACCTAGTTCATTTCATTAAAAATGAATGGAAAGACTAATGTGTCTGGAGTAATTAGAGACACAAAAATCACTCAGCTTCAGAAGGAAGAAGCAGGAGTAAAGAACTAACAGCCTGGCACTGCATACAAATGATACCAAATAAAGCATGAGAGTGACATTGTTTGGTGTCTGTACCAGAAGTATTTCATACTGCAGTAAAAGCCCAAAAACTTCTCATACAGAGAAGGAAAATCCCTGTAACACATCCACTGCCAGCCTGAAGTGATGCCTGCATGGATTGTGGCCCATCTTGAAGAGGCTGGGATTTGAAGAAGGGGATGTCAGTGTTTGTATTTCTCATGTTCTGTGAACCATCATCACAGGCCCTTGCAACAGCTTCTGCTTAAGTATATACTTGTTTCAGCAAGTTGCTAGTGCTGACTTAAGTGCTACATTTATTGCTGATTACCAAGTGCTTCTGGGACTACACATTGAATCCTAAAAGGAAAAGTCAACAACCTATAAAAGCAGGAAAACCTTTTTCAGCACATCAGACAAATGCTGAGAAAGTACAACCAGCGTGCAACGACAAAAAGGAAAGCATAAGATATGAAAATCCAAGGTACTCTCTAAGCACAAACAGAAGGAACTTTATAACCATCTGTTGCTGGATCCTGAAACTCAACGTTTCTTCACAAATTACTGTGACATCAGGTAATGTCACATGTACTTTTATCATCACTGGGGATCAAGTGTCAGGGATTAAACTTGCCATTGATCATCAAACAATCCCCCCCTAGACCTCAGCACAGAGAATAATGTCCAGCTGACAGAAAAGGACTTAAAGCTGTATCAAATTAACTAAATATAAACAAATCCAATCATGTATTATGTCTAAAAAAAGCTTCAGAAAACTCTTGTATGGCACTGGCACATCTTCACAACTCAATAGCATGGATATGAGAGCTGAGAGACAACCTAAAGCTTGAAATTTAATGAATCTGTTTTAAATCATGAGAATTATTGTTACATTCATTACACATACCATGGAGAATATCTGCAGGGAAGCAAGTTTTCCCTCATCTAACCAAATGTGCTCAGCAAGTGACTCAGATGAGGTATTATTCCCCATGTTGGGAATTCTGCTTCACTTATGTAAGCTCTTTTATTTCAGTATTTAACAAAATATCAGCAGTTTCAAAAAATTTACTCAGATGAGATAGAACTACTATATTTCTTTTCTGAATTTGAAGATACAGAGCAGCATTTCGACAGATATTTTGAACAATATGTTATTTGAAAATTTTAAATAAAAATTCAGCAAAAAATTGATATTTTTTAAAACAAAAGTGATCCTTTTCATTGCAGAAATTACGTGGAAATGCAGGAAAATATTCTTTGTTCCACTTTTGCTTTTTTCCAATAGAGTTGAGACTTTGCAAAGCCATGCTTAAAATAACAGTTGATTGGAACCAGAAATGTATAAAATTAATTGCAAGCTGGCAATCAATTAATGGCAATCAATTCTCTTATGAATTGTTTGCAGTTTCTTCCTTTCACACATATTTGTTGCTCATATAGTAAAAACGACACAGGCACCAACAACTGGAATCCCAGACACTTTGACTTATGATCCCTTCAAAATGGTTCTGCTTCCTTTTCCCTACACTGGAGTCCTAACCTCCTTACTCCATCCCCTCATTTATTTTCAACCTAATTGTTTTAATTCCATGTACTTTTAGGCTAGCAGGACTCAGAGCTATGATTTCCACCCTCCAGTTTAACACAGCCCTTACTTGAATGATGTCTCCTGGTAGGGGACACCAGTTGTGTTTGGTGGATCCAGTTGTGTTCCTAGATTTATGTTTCCCAGAAATATGTTAGGGTTTGTTTGGTTTTCTCTCCTGTTGGCTGCACAACAGATCACAGAATTATCTAAGTAGCTGAATCCAAAGTTCTGCTTGAAGTAGGATACAACTAACTGAAGCTGCTGAGGACTATGGCCAGGGAAGTTCTGAATGTCTGGAGGAGCTCAGCCAGCTCCAACTTCCTTGGGCAACCTCTTCTAACACTTCTGCATTTATATAAATATATTTTCTGGCCAGATTGATTTAGATATTAACTATGCTGTTAGATGGCACTTACTGGAATTCTAATAATAAGGAAAATCACAAATTTGTGACCAGAAATGTCTGCAGGTTTCTGTTTCAAGATTGAGGTGCAAATAAAGCAATAAAACTGGATGAGAGGTGGATTTATTAAGTGCATTATTAAATTTATTTAGAGTGTAGATATAGAAATCTAGAGAAGTATAAATCTGATATATATTTATTAAAATTAATTGTCATTATGTATCATTATCAAAATTGTGTAACTTTGTTGTAGCTAAGTGCTATTTAAGCAATATGCATATTGGTTGCACCAACAGTAAATAAAAATAAAACACTATTTTGGGAGAAAATTTATAAATGTCTGGCAAATTTAGATCTAAACCTTTTAATAAGGAACGAGACACCATTGCCTAAAAAGCCAAGATAAATCACAAAATGCAAGGTATTTGTCAGTATTAATTTTCTTCAATTTTTTTTTGCTAAATGGAATTATCAAGTTATTAACTAAAATGAAACAAATTCATCTATCACAAGAGATTTAGAAGCCTGTTTATTTGAATACAAAGGTATGTTTAGTTACTATACCCATAAAAATAAACTATTTGCCTTGCCAATTAAGGAACATAAAATATTAAAGGATTAACTAAATTGATTTTAAATGTAGCATGAAAGTTGTTTACCTATCCCTGAATGCTTCCTAAGTGAGAAGACATCCATAATTTAACATTCTCACTGGCAGTTAATGCAGTATTTATAATTTATGGTGCTCTCCCCTCTAAGCAGATTTTAGCCAAATGAAATTACAGTTCCTCATGGGAACAACTGTATCAGTATCATAGGAGTGTATAAACACTACTGAAAAATTTTCATCACTATTACAAACATATTTTCACATTACCCAGATTTCTAAAGATCCATTTAAAGTGAGAAGGTGCACACTCAGGGCATGAATAAGGTGGCCCAAAACGCACAGCTTAAAAGCAGTCCATCTTTTTCTAAGATTTTGCTATAGTTACATGAATAAATTTTATTTCTTTTCACAGCTACCTAATACTTCATAGAAAGAATACACTTGTAAGAAGAGAGGAGTCATTAGGATCATTCCACAATGCAACCTGCATTTTTAGAAGCCCTGCCTAGGTGTAAGTAACAGTCACTTCAAAAGACTTTTGCCATGATGATCTATAGGAACTGCAGAAAGCATCAGAAATTTCCAGTGCTGAGTAACCCACGCTCTCTCCTTATTTATCTACCCACTTACTGTTAGTTCCTGAGACCTAATGACTCCTTTGAAAGACAGACAAAATTTTAAAGAAGTCATTTAGAGAGAATGTCAGTTGTGACAATATGCTTGTGACAGCAGCAAGTTACCAGAAAAATCCCAAGTAGCATTTGTAAACCAGACCCTTTAACTGCAAACCTTCATCCTTAGCTGGCAGGCTTAGATGTCCACTACAATCAGTATTTGCTGGCTTTTGGCAGCAACAAACAGGTCTGACAAGGGGATAAAATAACCACAATTTGAGAGCCTGCAATGTGAACTTTTGTTGGCTTGTCACAATCTTACTGTTACATCAATGCTGCATTGCAAGAGGTTAAATGATCATTGGATGTTAATCACATGTTAATCCCAATCACTGCACACAGCTGGAATGCTAATAATTATCATAGCAAAATGATTATGAAATTTATAACAACTTCAGAGATAAGTTATACTCATGTACTTACTGGAGATGCATGGACTTGTGTTATTCTTAGCTGGTTTTCCAAATCTTGAACTTTATTTTTCAGTTCTGTGTTTTCAGTTTCTAATTCTTGAATCTACAAAGCAAGTGGTTACTGCAACAGCTATTGGGATATTGGCTCAACAACAGCATTCAATTTTAACCATGACCTGGTCATTTAGAGGCAACATTTAACTAGTTATCTGACTACAAAAACTCAGTAAATTTCTGAATCTTGCAAATCTCAAGCTTGCTTTTCTCTTTGATGACCTTGTAAGGCAGTAGAACATAAAATACTGTTTCCTGGTTAACATCTGTTTTTTCAGGTTTTTTTTTTTTTGGTATCTGCTGCAATTCTTAGCAATCACTATGATGCTGGATATTATGCTGCCATAGAGTGCAGATAACACAAATACAGGAGATTATTTTGTATGTATCTAAGAAACATAGTTCAGAACTTACTCTTTTCTGTAAACCTGCAATTTGTTTCCTCGTTTCAACGTCTTTTCCTCCGGATTCCAGAAATTTCCTGTAAGCTAAGTCAAATGCTTGACCAATTGTTAAAGTTATCTCTTCTGCCTTTACATAAAACACAAGATGGAAATTAGTATTTAAAGCACATTTTCTGCAATTACTTTTATTTCACAAAATACTTTACACCAAGAATGTTCAAAGGGTTTGCTCCCTCCATCATGAAGTCAATGCTAGCAAGGAGCATGGCAAAAACTCTTCAGCAAAATACCCTGACAGAAAATGCTATAAAAGTGACTGGAGACTGAAAGGGAGACTGAGCAGGCAGAACACAGCTCATTTTTAATATAAACCTAATTTTTAATATCAATTTTGCCTCTAAGTTCTGTAAACACAGATAGCATGCTGCAGTATGTCTTTTTCTGATGATTTCTGAAGCAAATACAGGTTTTTAGATCATTAAATAAATTCCATTAAATACATTTTAATGGAAAAATGTTTGCATGTTAATCAATGTTGTGACCCTATTGCTTTTAAATTTGGATTTCCATACTTATTTTTAGAAGTGCAATAAAACTTTCAAGCCGTTAAATATTTATCTTAATAAGTATTTTCAATTACAAAAATCAAGTAAAATCTCTATTTTATTTACCAAATATTGTTATATATTATGTCCTATGCTGATTTGCATCTTATTTTATGACATATATACACATTGGGTGTAGAAAACCTACTTTAAAAATAACAGGGGTAAAAATAAGTGTACAAGAAGATAATCCAAGGTTTCAGAATAAAATGCTGACTTACAAGAGGTACCCATAAGAGGTGAACATATAGATAAAACACTTGCCTTTGAACTTTATAGAGAATGTTAAAACTTTTTAATAAATACTTAGTTTAAAAAAAAAAAATGGCAGGGAAACAAAAATAAAAGGAAAAAAATTAATATGGCTAAAACTAGAGTTTTCTTAATTGAAATGCAAACCTGAAACTGGCTGTTTCTCATGAAAGCAAAGCATTTTTACTTCACTACCTGTAAGAATAGGAAGGGCTGGATGCACAAAAATAGTACAGAACGTGGTGCTCCCAACCTTTTATCCATCAGTGCAACACCTCAGTGGAGGTGTCCAAAGACCTGAGTTATACAGGAATGGGGAATCAACCTTTCTATCTTTTTATTGTGTAAAAAACCCAACATAAGGTCACCTATTTAAAACAAACAAACAAACAAACAACTCCCCCCCCCAAAAAAAACCCCAAAATTATTTAAACTAATTTAGATTGGATTAGACCAAAACAAACCTGAATTAGGACTGCTTTAGAGAATATATATTTATGTTATTATAAGTGCAATGGACACAGTGAGCATGCACTGTTCTCTTCCTGGAAGGATGAAGATTGGGTGAAATTAAAATTATCAGCTGGGGTGGTGATAAACCCCCCCCCCCAAAAAAAAAAACCCTGAAATTATTTAAACCAATTTAGATTGGATTAGACCAAAACAAACCTGAATTAGAACTGCTTTAGAGAATATATATTTATGTTATTAAAAGTGTAATGGACACAAGGAGTATGCACTCTTGTTTTCCTGGAAGGATGAAGATTGGGTGAAATTAAAATTATCAACTGGGGTGTGGGATCCTATGAAATTTGAGAGTAGTAATGAACAAAGAGAAAAACAAAGAAAATGGTACAGTAAGAAATACAGGGCTAGAAAGCAGAAAAAAATGTGCCTTTGGAATAAAAATTGTACTAGTGTGTAGACTGCAAGGGCAATTGAAAATCAGGGCAATGTGTAAAAAAAGGCTCAGGATAAAAATGAAGAAATGGACAGATATGTAGATTCTGAGCAATACCTACTGAAGGCACAGGAGCAATGCAGAGCAATGCAGGTGAACAGCAATGTTACCAGAAACACTATGAAGTAACACATAATGCTACACAATTGGATGTAAACAGAAGTGAGAATACATCTTTTTGGGAAGCAAAATATTGTTTCCTTTGTATTTTCTTTGTATTGGTATCTCCACCCTTTCATAATAAACCAAAAAGAGATGCTCCAGGTTATAAAAAACCCTAAACACCCATTTTCAGTCTTGATTCCAGTGTTTTTATTTGTTAATTACTTTCTGCCAGGGTAAACACACGATCCTGTTTCAGCTAGATGCCATCCTCTCCATTTCCTCTTCTAAACTATTGGTTTTTTTTTCTGTCACTGCACATTTTTGAGCAGTTACCCTGTCCTGTCTCAGACATGAGAGAATGTCAGTGGTTGGTGCAATGAATTCTGTGGTTGTGCATCATGGCATTAACAAATTTGAGATATGTGGCATGGGATCAGGCAGAGAAGGGGCTAAAAAAAAAAAATCTAAGGCAGACACATCAGGAGAAGAGTCTGTGGGGGTATCTCAGCCACAGGGTTGCAGCAATCTCTGCACAACAGCTGTGCAAACATTTCAAGCTTGGTGGGATGCAGTCTGTTCTCTGAGAGTATTGTAGATGCTTAAATTAGGAGAGTGAGCTGAGAACAATCAACCCAGAAAAACCACCTTAGGTCAACAGAGAAAAAAGGCTCTCCTCTAACACATCTATATTACAAGACACTATATTGGCCTGTCAGATTAAATCTCAAAAGTGACCTAAATTAAGAGGCAGGCCATCTGCCTTTATTAACCATTCTTATTTAATTTCAAAGCAGCCCAAACCAAGTCAGTAACAGGCACCCAAATTCTTTTAAAGCATCTTTCATACTTACACACTTTTCACTGTCAAATACATAGCACAGATGCTTATTTGATTCTGAGTCCTTGCATATGAAAGTAAATATTCTCTTGTCAGTTTTATCATCAGCACAAAATGATATCCTATGGAGCTGACAGTTGTGCTGGACTTCCTGCAAAAAAAAGATGGTTCTCAAGAAATTACCATACTTGGGACAAAGAGGCACAAAGTAAATGTCAGGATCATGCACACAAAATCAGGTACATAAGGCAAGATGCAGTAACAGTTCTGAATGCCTCTTGCACACAAGAGCACCAGAAAATGGGCTTAAAGTATGTAAGAAGTTAGCAAACTCATCCCCTAGCAAGTGTTCCCATTTTTACTGAATGTAAGCAGGAAGTTTTTAGTTGGAGAGCATTTATCTGGAAGTGTTTATTTGGACTCATTTCTGTTCTAGAAAATTGGTTTTACTGTTGCTCTGTGTCCCTGGCCCATTTATTTAGGGGTTGATTATGTAAAATACTCTGTTCTTTTTCCAGGTGCACACCATCTTCAGATTTCATCATCTCCCAGCATTTGTAAAAATGGTTTTACTGAAATAAGTACTACTTAAAATAGAAATAAATAAGTAGTACCTTTCTATCTTAAACATAGAAAATAGAAATAAAATTACTTTGTTATCCACAACCTTTGGGACCCAGAGAAATAACTAATACATCTAAATAATTGCTTACTTAAAGCACAACATAAACAGCTTTTAAACATTATTTTTTGTATATTTTTTATATTTTATTTCATTTCAAAGCATGTTCCAGCTCTTTAAAAGTTTGCAGTGGCAAAGCTCTTCAGCTGAGAGAGCTTAACAGAACTGAAGTAAACTATCTCAACTTTTTTGTTGTTGTTGCTTTTCTTCAACCAGACTCTTCTTGGAATTTTATTTTATTTGGCTTATTACATGGGAAAGCAGGATTTGATTTAAAGGAAAAAATGTAGCTTAGATGGAACTGTTATCTACTTTAAAAAAAAAGAAAGTTTCTGTGCAGCACTGGGGTTCCCAGATTGCTATAAGCTCATAAACAAGGGTATGAATTGTTTATAAAAAAAAAAAAAAAAACAACCAAAAACCAAACCAAAAAAAACACACACACACACAAAACAAAAAACCAAAACAGACCTAACAAAAAGACAAAAAGAACCCTAAAAAACAAAAAAAACCCAAACTCCAACAAAAAAACACACAAAAAACCCAAAACCACAAGTACAATTTGGGCAACCTTTTCCCTCACCCCAAATCTCTCTCCCATTTAATCTCTGCTGTAGCTCTGTAGCAATAATTTGTGTTTGTTCTGTTTCTTTTAGTCCTATACAGCCATGTAACTACTTTATGTCACTCAGGGACAGAATCACTCCTTTTTTTGAGTGCCAAATATAGAATCAAGTCCCGATCCATTACAGGCCTCCTGTTCCTGCCACAATTAACAGTTCTCACATAAATATAATCCAACATTCCTCTGTACCAATACCGATTTGTTTCACAAACCCACAGAAAAAATATTGTAATCAGCAATGATGACACAGAATTTAAGCAATTTCCTACAGCATCTGTAAATTGTGCAAAGAGAAGGAAAGCTAGATTCAAGTTCACATGGAGCTTTAAGAGGTGAAGTGAGGGAGATTAAAAGACTACTCCTAGTTGATTTCCATTTGAATTGGGAAAAGATTAGAACCTTCCTTTTCCCCCTGGAACTTCCATCCCACAGCTTTTGTTAATCTCTGCAGGAGGAGTTAGGAAGACTGCCATATTTTGGCATCTGAAAGTGTTATTTTACAACAGGATAACAGTTTTTGCCAGGATATAGAATTTAGGACCTGTTCCTGCCCCATGACATCAGGCAGATGCAAGAACTGCAATTCCAGGTGACAGGGATATTTCTTGTCCCCTCTGCTTAGGAACAGCTCAACTGTGATTGTACCAAGAGTCTGAAGCAAAAATGAGTTGCAAGCAGACAGAGCTTTGTATTAAAGCTATTTTTTCTCCAAAGGCACCACTGATTGGTGGTGATTCCAGAATTAAGAAGCAGTAACAAACAGTTCATTCAAACCCAATATTCAACATATTCATAAAAGATTTAAAGAGTTCTCAGATTTCAAGAATTGCAGCCTATTGACTAAATACTCGTTAGCTTGATTATATTTATCTCATTACTGCTCTTTGAAGTCCATGAGGAGAATATTTTGCTTACTACGTAACCCCTTCCAAAATCCAGAGCAAACAAAGGAACAGAAAACCCATCCATGGGATGACTCAAAGGACTACACTGCAGAAAAGGCAGGAACTGTCATGCTGGGCCAGATGAAAAGCCTACAAAAAGCTTCTGCTCTGCTATGTGAAGTTTACAGAGAAATGGGGAACACTTGAGAAACACAAGCATTCCAGGAGAGATACATTCAAAATAAACATTATAATTATAAACCACAAGGCAAGTAGGAGGTGGGGGGAAAGAACAGGTTAAGGAAAGGGAGGTGCAATTCCAACTCTGCAGCATGAAGAAGGAATCATTGCAAATAAATTGTCTTCTTGGGCACCTACACACATGTACATGTGGGCACCTACAGAACTGGAACCCTTTGGAGAAGGCTGTTTATTACATGCAGTATTTCCATTTATTTACCTCAGTGTTTTAATCTTCCTCAAAGTTTAAAAGTTCTGGTGTGAAAAGATTAAAAAAAAACAAACCCAAAACTCTGTTAGCTATATTTTGCATTTTGGAGTACCATGTACCTTCCTGGGAAGAAGTCACCTGTGTCTTGTAACAAGAAATGGCATTTGAGAAAAATTTGTCATTAACAGAATGACTTTCATTGTTGTATTTTTTTTTTTACTTATTTTAAACCAAACATTAAATGTGGTTAAAATAATATTTAATTACCAGTTTAGCACTACAAACATAGAAGTCTTTTACCTTGGTTTTTGGATCTAGAATTTTTACACCATAGATTGAGATTTGTAGTTCAACTTTGGGGGTCTTCTGGCCTTCAGATTTCTTGATATGTCTTGCAAACTGTAAGATGGAAAGAATAAGAGCAATCACATAAAGAGTAAATTTCCTTTATTTTTTGAATTACTTACCATTTTCCCTCAACTCATTCCAACTGAAGTTGTTTCCTTCTTCAAAAAAGCTCTTTCAGATTATTTTCACACATTTGGTTGAGTCACTTACTTTGGAGGTATTTAAAAGACACAGCTGTGGTGCTGAGGGACATGGTTTAGTTGTGAGCTTGGAAGTACTGGATTAATGGATGGATTCAATGACCTGAAAGGTCTTTTCAAACCTAAACAATTCCATGATTCTGTTTACTTGATACCTGTGCTCAGTCAGCTTTCCTCTCTGATTTGAAATTTGATTATATCCTTTTACTGCCCAAAACTTTGAGGATATATGTGGTATTTTACAGTGCACAGAAACACACCTATCCAAAAGGTAATTCTGGACCCATCTCAGTTTGGGACAGCTTTGAACTTGAGTGATCCTTGACTTTTTGGGAATGTCCCTTTCTAAACAAGATGCATACAACTATTTCTGTGCAGTGATTTAAAAGCACAGATAATATTTGATTTTACTGAATTCAAGCCATAGTGTGTGTTAAGAATAATGGTTGAATACTTGGTTTTTCAACTGTAATAATCTCAAAGTCCTAAACAACAGCTACAACATGAAGACTTTTTAAAATGGGAAGATGTGAATAACTTGCATGAGTTTGAAAACAGCTGGCCAAAGCTTGCTCCAAGTAGCCAAGAAGTCTTACAACACTGAGGAAGTTCTAGAAGATAATTCTGTGCCAATACTAAAAAAAGATAAACAAAATGACCCTACCATGTCTCCACTCTCAAAAGGCATATCATTAAGTTCAAGAAGTAGGGAATTCAAGTGAGAAGAAATAAATGATGAGCAATACGGATTTAAAAAAAAAAAAAAAAGCTTGTCAAAACAGACAAGGCATTTGACTGAGTTTTGCATGCCATTATATTTAGGAAATGAAGCAATACAAAGTATTAGTTATTTAGCTACAGTAGTCTCCAGATGCAGTTATAAACAGGAACTTGTCATGAGGAAGATATGTTTCTAATGTATTCCAGCAGGATTTATTTTTTAAGCATGACATTAGTGAACAATGACCAGGAGGAAAATAATTACTGATAAAATCTGCAGGGAAAAAAAAAAGCCACACAAAAAAACCCAACCAAAAAAAAACCCAACCAAAAACTAAGAGGAAAAAAGTGGGGAGAAAAATAACTTATCATCTGAAATCTAAAATAATTACAGAAGAAGCTTGAAGATCATGAAGACTGATGGAGGATCAAACAACACAGAGAATACCTCATCAACCAGGACCCCCCAGATTGCCTCTGTGCAAACAATCCATCTTTGCTGCAACACCAACTTTGCAAATCATACCTATGGGAACAAACTTTCTTGGGAGACTATCCTGTGAAGATGGAATTAAGGAAGTCTTGGAAGGCTTTCCTCTAACTGTAGATCTTCTCATAAAACTACGTTGGGAAGATTAATGCAATTCTTGGATATTCCCAAAAGATCCTTAAGAAGACAATGGTTGCACTAGACCAGATGGTTCTGAGAAACTACTCAAATATTATGTTCTGAGGTTTTCAAATGCAGAAAGATGTTGACAAAATGGAGAAAGACCACAGTTTATTCCCAAATGTTAGCAGAGGGCTTGAAACATACTTTATAAGAAACTCCATTCAGTCAAAACCAAGCTAATAGTGAAAGAAAAATACGAAGACCTCTTCAACGGAGGTCAAGCTTTTGAATCAAAGATTTACTGAGATAGAGTGAGAAAAGAACACAGAGATGATTTCAGAAAATCTGGTGTAGTTACAGTCTCAAGGCTTTCCCTGCCTGCTCCCTGTCCTGTGTAGCAACAGATAACATACAAATCCTCATCAGCAATTCCTTTGGTATCTGACCTTCTCTCTAGAAAGCCAAGTTCAGCCACCTCCCAAACTTGTGCAGTTTTACCAGCAGATCCTAACACTTAGTCAGGTATCAGCCAACTTGGGTCTTTTCTTCTATTTTTTTCTACTCATTCCTTCTACCTAAGGGGGGCCCCAGGAGACCTCTGGACAGGGGAGATTTACAAATGCTACATTCACTGTTCAGCACCCAGTCTGACAGAGTAATATTTGCAGCTCACATAGTAACAAGATTATTTAAGTAAAAATCTGTAGCCTCCCATTGGCATAAAAACAGACAATGATATAAAATTATAATGATTCACAGCATGGCTTGGGAAGAGATAGGATGGGCCAAATTCTTAAGCCATTAGTTTATACATATATTGTTCTCAGGCAAGACACCCAGATTTGGCCTAATAACAATATAAGCAGCTCAGTAGGATAAGCTAACTTTTAATTAACTGCTTTGGAAATAACATATCCTTAATCTTTGAGGGAAAGCCACAGACATAAATAAATCTATTTTCTATGGTTTAATTTAGCTTTAAAAATAAACACTTCCATATATCTTATCTTTTATTACAGTAAGCAGGCAAAATTGCAATCAGTGAGACTCATTAATATTATATTTTAAACACTAATGCATCAAGTCTTAGCAAACCACAATCAGAGGATTTATCAGCAAAAACAACATGAGGAAAATTTCACTAAAGCCAGGAGCTTTAGTTAAAGAAAAATATTAGTAAAATATATTCTATGGAAATCAATTTAAGCTATGAATCTCAAAACTACTTGCTTTGATTTCATATTTACACCTCACTGTACCATTCAAGAGGCTTTTTAATAAACTCCTTACTTCAAAGGTAGATGTTTCTGAGCCAGGTTGTGTTTAGGTGCTCATCTTGAGCCCAGGCAATAGTGGTTCAACTCCTTCATTTTACATTGGCTTTCAGGGAGATCAGACACCAGACTTCAAAAGGACACCTAAAAGATGTCTGTTTGTGTCTTAAATGAGAGGTAGCTTTACACCTGGCTTTGAAAAGATGCTTTTCCTCTGTTTTTCCTTACAACATTCCTTGTAAGGAAAGATGCCTGAAAATAATCCCAAACAAGGCCCTATTTCTTTTGCAGTGACTACATCTCATCTTTTTGGTCATATTACAGTCAGCTCTTCTCATCTGAGCCACTTTGGTCTTCAGGCTGTCCCTGGCTGGTCCTAAACCACACATTTTGCTTTCTCTTTGCTTCAAAGGGAACAGTCACAGCTGTAAAGCTTGACAGGAAACCCCTTTACCCCAGTATTAAAAGATTTTCTTTACTCCACCCTCCTTGGTCCTTTCAACAGCAAATGAAATCCAGCTTCAGCACCAAAGGGAGCTCAGAACAACATCCATGGATGCTCCATGACCAGCAGGAACAGCAGAAGAGGATCACAACATGTGTGGAGGTGTGTGAAAGAGTGCTCTTCACTTTATGGATCCTTTCGGGTCAAGGAGTTGATGAAAAGCATTTCAAGAGGCTTCAAAGTGATTTAGTCCATTTACATTATCTCTGGTCATCCCCACTGACAGAAGAAAAGAGGAGGGCAAAAGCAGACTGAGTTGGAAGGTGGATAAGAGAACAGCCTTGAGTTTGGTCCTCATATAAACCTCCCTTGGCAGACTAAAAGAACCAGCCCAAACCTCAGGTGTTTGCTCCTGGTTTCTCCCTAATACCCCTCCATGCCATTCCCTTCACATCTCTGTGATCATGCTGCCCTTTCCATCTCTTGTGCTGATCCTTCCTCCTGTTCTCACCTCTGGAAAATCCTCAAGCTCTTTTTGAGAAGGACCAAATTCAGTCCTACAGTCTGATTTAGAAATTATATCCATTAATGAAAGCAAAGAATCACTTCATTTTATAAAATAAATATTTTACACACTCGAATAATGTAGGCATGTTCTGACAGAACATCTGGTCACCATTTTCCTTAGTTCTTATTTATTTCTAGAAATTTGACCAAAAAAGGAGGAAAATTTTCTCTGGAAGAAATTATGAAATGAGTTCACCTTATCTTAGAAATAAAAATACACATTTTGAAAGATTAGTGGCTAACTTCCTTCTTTCTCCTGCAGTACAGCTTCAAGAAATTTGAAAACAAGAAGGGAAATCCCAACAAGAGAAAACCACCAAACAAGGCTCTATAGAAAAATAAATATAATACACATAGATGCTTGAAAAAACCCTGTATATTCTAACTGAAACTGACCCAGCAAAATTACTAAGTGTTTAGAAAACACAGTTGGATTACTTGGGATAAAGCAAATACAATGAATCTTGTACAAAAATTTCCTCCAAGTGACTATTTTATTGTAAAACATCAGCTCCACCTGCTGGTAAAAGTTCATGGAGTGGAGTGCTGCAGTTTTTAGTGCTGTATGAGTTCAGAGCTTTTGATTTAAAGACATAGAGAGTTCTATATATCACATGTCTATTCTGACATAGTCTGATGACACCAAAGCTTAAAAAAATAATTTACAGTGACAGCATTTCATTGTCCATGTATCATTGTAAGCACATGACTTCAAAAGATTATTAGTGGGATGCACATGTTATAAAAATAGGTTCAAATATTAAAAAGGAGACACGTTTTCCTGCTTGCCATTAATTTTCATTAAATGCAAATTATGAAAAACATTGTGGTTAGAATCAAATTCATATAATAAATATATATAGCACCACAAGCTACATAGCTTTTAAAAATTCTTCTACTCAAAAAACATTATATGTGTTTCCTTTCAATAAAGACATTTGTTTTCAAGCTCTTTTCACTGGTTTAAAATTTTAATTAACATTTTCTAAAAACAGGCTAGAGGTGTGTGGTTAATAATAAAATCAATTACCTCTAGACTTCTCTTCAAAGAATTCAGATATAGAACATAAATCAATGTTGAAATATTGAGTACTCAATTAGCTAAAAATTAACTCAAATATAAAACCCTTTATCGCTCTCTGAATTCTGTTTTGAGATTTTTCAAGATGTTTCTTGTCTTTAATGACTTTGTGAGTTTTCTAATGAATTTGAGATTAGATGAGATTCCATGCAATGCTTGCCATCTAAGCTTCAAACTTCCAATTCAGACACCACAGCTCCAAAGCTGTTTCTTTAGGAAACACGTGTAATAAGTTAGTCTAGATAGCCACATATTCCAATGACACCAGGGGAATATAAAAAAAATGTCAACATTGAAATTTTACTGCTAGGCTGACAAAGTTTTTTTCCCAAGACATGAAAATAGATCTGGTTCTTCCTTCAGAGAACAGTTATTTGAAACTCTTTTTGGACCAACTTCCCCAGCAAACTATTTCAAGGTATCAAATGATACAATCCAAGCCACCCAAAGCTTCCAGTGATCCCCAGGAACCCAGGTTAGCCTGGACACAGAGACACTTAGCAGATGTTTTTCTTATGATGAGCCTGATAAAACATCATTAAAACAGAATCAAATTTTTTCCCTAGCACGATATTATCTTGATAAATTTCTGTGCAGAATTAACTTTGCTCAAGGTATTTAAATTTTATAAACACAAAATGCCTAACACAACAGGCTTCACTTCAATATAAGCTGGAAACTGTATGAGAAGCACACAAAACCAGATATTTTGTTCCCACTAGCAGCATCCTGCAATGGTTCATTGTACATTAACCTAAACCACTTGAAACAAACAATTAGGAAATTGTGTCTGATGAACTGCAGCACAGTAAATCTTTTTGGCATAAAGCATTATAAGAATTGACTAAATAAATCCTTAAAGGCATCTGTACTGTTTTGGTAAAGTGACAATAATGGCAAAGAACTGCTGTTTCAATACCTTAACACAATTGTTAATTAGTCTCATAAAGATAGATTGTTTCCAGGGAATTCTCAGTTTTACAAGCTGAGCTACACAAATAGTTTTTTTTAATGGCTTCTTTCTTCCTTTTTTTCTTACAGTAATAACACAGATTCAGAATTCCCAGTATCCCCCATAATCTCTGTCCATTTCTGAAGGAACTTGCTGTTTAATTCAAAAATGAAAACCCTAAAAAAAGTTATGGAAGGTGCAATAGTAGGCAGAACAACTTTTACATTTAAATAAACCTCTGCTCCAATACCTCTGAGCAGCTAAGCAGGAAACAGTGCAACCCCCCAGCAATGTGAGGCAGCAGACAAACCACAGCAGCATTCCCTACCAGAACTCCCAGTGTTTGGAAAGCTTTAAACATATTCAAGTCAAAGCTGTCTTAGTAGTTGGCAACCCTCAACGAATGAGTAATTAGTAAGTAGTAACACATTAAGGGTAAAACGTTTGCATACCATGAAAATGCTTAATTTTCCTGTGTTTCTTTGGTCAGTACACTTGGATACTTTCTAATTACCAAGCCCAATTCTACCAAGCCCAAGGGCATGAAACCAAGAAATTGTTTATGTCCAGCTCTGTGGACCAGCACACAGATGATGTTTGAGGGCACAAACCATTTCCAATGAAACATAAAGACCTCGAGGAGATGGCAGCAATGTCTCTTGCCATAAATAGGTTTACCACAGAATCCCAGAATGACTGGGGTTTGAAGAGACCTCAGGAGATCATCTGCCCCCCTGCCAAAACATGTTCATCTGGAGTAGGTTGCACAGGATCATAGAATCAGAATTGGCTGGGTTGGAAGGGACCTCAGAGGTCATCAAGTCCAGCCCTTGATCCACTCCCGCTGCATGTGGATGGAGTCCAGGAGAGTTTTGAATGTCTCTAGAGATGGAGACTCAACCACCCCTCTGGGCAGCCTGTTCCAGTCCTTTATAACCCTTACAGTAAAGAATTTCCTCCTTATGTTTTGGTTGAACCTCTTGTGTTCCAGTTTGTGATCATTGCTCCTTGTCCTGACACTGGACATGACTGAAAAGAGGCTGGTATACTGGTTTGTAAGCCCTATTCTCTCATTCCAGCTCTATTTCCAGATATATCTCTAATTATCACAGATGGGGGATGGTATCACCTTCACCTCCAGGACAAGACATGTTGGTTTTAGATGACAAGTGAGCAGTCAGGGCCAGGCAGTTCCTGTGGAGCTATCACAGCCCATTTACAGCATGGTTTGCCATTCCTGCTCCTGTTGTCTGGCACCAGGAGCTTTCCAGAAGTGGGTGGATACTCTGTGTTTTGCAACAAGGGGCAACTCACCCAATTTGGGCTCATTGGAAATCCTGCACAGGCCAGAGAAATGCAGGACAGGCATTGCTCAAGTCACTATTTGGTCATTTATTTCCTTAAATTCTCTGACAATACCTTTGGAGTACCAGAATTAAAGGCATTCAATAGCCTGAAATTGAACCTGGCAGCTAAAACAAACTGTTACTACCTAAGTTAGAATTAATGATGCCCTGAAGTTTTCCAACAATCATTAAACATTAAGGTACACAGAGTTTATTCCCTAAATAACTGCATGATCTAGAAGAAAACTAAATATATGCACCTCAGACCATCTGATAATGAAGACACCATAGGGAAGAGCCTACACATCACTGAAGATACTTTCAAAAGCAACTACTTCTAGAACCAACAAATTTACCTAGAAACACTTATAAAGTGTCTTATCTAGGAAAGGCTCTTAAGAATATGTTCCATTTATATTTATATAAAAATGCTTTCTTACCTTCAATTTTCTAACAGCATCTCTTACAACTTCTGTGCCTTTGGGCTGCTCCACTTCTGTACTGCCAAGAAACTGAAAAGATTGTCATTTGTGAGAAAGCAGTTCTAGACTGAAAGGCCTAATTGATCCATGTCACCTTATTTTCTGATTATTTCCAAAACATTTGGGAAAGACAATTGTTTCTATTACAGATAAATCACAAAATATCACACAGCTATTTCTAGTCCAGTTAATAGCAAGACATAAATTCTAATTAGACAAATATAAGAGTTACTAAAAGCAGCTTTTAATAAACATTTTGTCTCAATCTCTTGAGGAAATAATGAAAAAATACCAATATAATATGCTTCCAATGAATCAACATGAGCCAATTGTTGCAAGTATGCTACAAAAACTTCCACAGAGTGATGCAAGATAAATTAAAAAGCCTGATGTTGCTTTCAGAGATACTTGGTGCAATAACTTCATAGACTTAAAGGACCCAGTCTCCAACTTACACCATACCAAAGGCACATATGAAACATATACCTATTAATATACAAAGTAGGAGAATTCAAAGAGACCTTACCATTTCTTTATTTACACACTGAAATACTTTTACATTCTGCTGTACAGTTTTTCCTTGCATTCAACTATACTGTTACAAAATGTATGATAATCCTGCCTGACCCACATTTGTGAAATAATTTAATTAATTTTTAACTGCCTGATTTTCAGATTGAGGTACAGCTGATTTACGTAACCCCGTGTACTCCTATATACCAAAATAATGCTATCAAGAGAAAAAAAACACACCCATGTTTTTCTCTGAAGTGCACAATCTTCTAATATGATGCAGAGACTTGTCCAAGTTTTAAATCTTCACCGTTTCAAGGAGCTTTGATTTCCCAAGTTACAGGTAACTCTAAAGTTAAAGAAGCTTTGCAGCTCGACCAATTATTAAGTCTCATTAGAAATTTGTTACTGACTTTGGAATAGGATGCACCATGAATAAAATGGTGTGGGAATCTCAACACCAGGCACTTCTGCTATCAATACTCTTCACTACTACAATTGTCCAACTAGGAGAGCAAGATTCTGTAATAAGAATAAACTTCTACTACTGATTTGTTGTCTTTCATGCAACACCTCTGGTGATTTTAAACAGAGGGTGTTGAAATTTAACAGCTGCAAAAAAACACCTGTATACAGAGAAAAGAACAGTCCTTGAACATTATGGATACTACATGTGACAGAGACAGAAAGGGAGAGGTGAGTGAATGTATATGAGCAAGGTAACCACGAGCTTGAATGGACAAGAGAGAAGAGCAAATGAGCATCTAAAAGGATTACTCCCAATACTGGTATCTGCACACAGGCAGCACACACTTGGCTTGCTGTAACATTTGTGAACAACCCAGGGTACATTATGTGCAGGGCAGGAGTCCTGCATAAGCCCAGGCAATAACCAGGTACAAGTGTGGACAAGGCTCCATGAAAAGAGCTCAGGTACTGATGTCCATGGTGACATAGGAAAAGGTCTCTTGATAGCAACAGAGGCATTTCCCCTCCCTTTACCTCTTATTCCAAGTCCTAGAAAGATGCTGTATTCAACAAATCCCAGCAGCAATAAATCCATCATTCCCTGGACAATAAATTCCATAAATATATTTTCCCTGGGGCTTGGATCTCATGCTAGTTCACATAACTGCCTTAGAAAGCATAAGGACCAAGCTGAGCTTCTGCCACAGCTGGGGCATCTCTTAAATTTCACTGCATTTGTAAGCCCACAGTAATGTTCCCCAAATCAGATATTAGCATTTCTGATCAAGAATGGGGGGAGAAGACAACATCTAAATAGAAAGATTACCTGCTGAAAGCACAGGTTTAAATGACTGCAAATCCTAAGCAAACACATACTAATTGGGTAGGATCAGGAAGTTACAAAAGAAATAAATAACCAAGACTCAAGTGTATGAAAATATCATGAGTGTTCTATCAATATTTAGGGAACAAAACAAATCTGAATTCAACCAGTCATTCCCAAGGCACTGTTTTCCAGATAAGTATTGGTTTTGACATTAAGCATCACTACTGAAATGTGTATTGCTCTCAGAAGTTTTGAACTGGATGTGGAATCAAAGCTTATGCTTAATAAACTATTCAGTGTAAGAAAATACAGTAAGATAGCATTTAATCCATAAATACAAAGGAGATTTGTAGTGCAAGCTTTAATATCAATCAGAGATTATGAGGTCTTGCCATGGGTTGCATTGCTTGCATCTGATATCTATTTTCATCACTTAACTGTGGTTCTATTATTTCTTTATTCAGGTAAGCTCAAACTTTAGTCATAAATGCTTACACATTTCATGCCTGACCTTCATATGCTTTCTCACGTAATTTATTTAATTAGTTAGGTTTGGTAAGGCAGTAATAAAAGCAGCAATTAAGAGCAAAAATTCTGAATGTTTGAATTAATTAGACTGATCTACTTTGGGACAATAAACTAAAACAATTTCATATCAAGACAGTTTATTTTCTAATTCCAACAAAGGAAAGATTATATAAATTATAGCTAATTGGAGCCTTTTAATTGCTTGCTTTTTCATCTGCTCTGAACCTTTTCGGTGTCATCTGCCCCATCATCCCATTTTGTTTAATATTAGGTAGCAATTACTACAACATTACTCATAATACTTAAGCTAAGCAAACGTATATATTTGCAAAGCTGAGACTTAAGCTCAATGTGACACAGGTGACTGAATAATCCCTGACACACAGTGGATGTGCTGCCACCTCTGGGGCTTCTAAACTAAATAACTAACAGCTCATTCACCATCCTCATGACATGGGGAAATAGGCATTGGACTGTGGTCATTTCAGCAGATTTTTCTCACCAAATTTGACACAGAGAACAAGTATTTCTTCTATCAGAAATTCAGTACAGGTGTGGCATGAATAGAATAAATATTCTTTGTGGCAGATTTTCTGCAACAAGAAATTCAAGTTAAATTGGTAAATACAAAATTTGCCTTTTCAAGATCAGGCTTCTTCGGAAAAAAAAGCAATAAGATGCAGAATTCTAGATAGGAACTTTAAAAGTCAGCAATTGCTTTGATCACTTCAGGTTCCCTCCCACAGCTATGGCCTCCTGGCAGACCCAGATGATGAGAAAAATCCAACACAAAATACAGCTGTTCCTGAGAGGCACGTCAGAACAACTCCTATGCTTATTTTAATCACAGAATGAAGAAACAGCAAACAATGGAGTAGTTTCCCTTCAGATCATTCACTATTCATTCTATATGCTATTTAATAAATGCATTAATTCCCTAAGTGTTCATTAACATAAAATACATACTACAGATTTAAAATGTTTACATAGGATTCTTAGATGTATTTACTGCTTCCCAGAAGCAAAAGGCTTATCCTTGAAGTACTTCATGCATATACCAGTTTAAACAAAAATTATCAGTAAGTTAGACATGCCACTAGACTTGACACTTTAAATATTTATGTACTGTTAGGTTTAGTGCTAGTAAGAGTTTGAGCTGGGTGTTTTAAGCTCAGAGAGGCTGACATTTAATATTTTGTACAACAAAGCAACCTAAGGTATTTTTTTCTCAAATAAATTACTACACATTTTTCATTGCAGACTGACATTCTTCCAAACACATTCCCTGTGGAACTGATACAAGGTTATTTTCCTAATATTTTACTTACCCTGCTCTCACTTGCAGCTGTCTATAATCAGAAGCAACTTTAATGAGGTCCACAGATCTTATCAGTCAAAACAGTTTAACTTATTCTTTTAAGTATATTAATGCTTGTTCTTCCCTCACTGATGTTTGCTGCTAGGAATGTGAGCTGATGACCAGCCACATGCAAGACAAACACCTCAGATCACACTGGTTGTAACTGAATATTAGCAGACAACCAGATGTGTTTGCTCCATTTTCAAAGATTTAAAATACAGCCAATTTATAATCAACAGGTATTTATCACTGAGACTGAATGGGAGAAATTCAACCTTGTGTTAAAAATGACCGAGAGTCAATATTCTGCTTAATGGTTTAATTAATTAATGAAATTGAAATTGCAATGAGCAAAACAGCGCTGGGTGCATGGGGAGTTCTCTGCTCCACTCACACGGATACTTCTAAAACTCTAGAATTACCTTATATTGATTAAAATTCTATGAATATTAAAAAGGGGTGGGTTTACATATATATTCATAGGGATTACATCATGTTATTACAATATTCATGATAGGAGGAGTCCTCTTTTGGGGAGATATCCGGGGGTCATCAGGGGGTCTCTGGATGAAGTAAGAAGTCTTCCTCAAACTTCAACCCTTTACCTTTCTTGTTTTCACTGACTTCATTATCTTGTTACAGAGCAAAATTAGACCCTAGCCATAATTTTTCCCTTATCTGCTTATTTTTATGTTGTCTTTGTGCAGATGTTCACATTCTTTTGGTGCCTCATTAGCCTTGACAGGGCCTTGTTTTAAGAACAAGGCCCACGCTTCAATTATCGCCGAGACAGAAGTTGGTCTCGTTAAGGCCTTGTGTTGCTTACACTGTTTATGTGGAAAATCACGTCTCACTTGCTTTGTCTATCCCCATATTCACTTTCTTCTTAGTTTAATTCTGAATTTACTGGCTAGGAATACAAATTCATAAACATATATTACAACCATTTATTACACTTGGAATGGTCTCACATAACAGACTCTTGGTGGTGAATGCTTCTTCCTTCAAAATGTAGTTAGAATGGAAAGTTTCTTATGCATTTAACTTAAGCAAGACATGCTTTAGTCCAATTCCAAAGTGAAAGGATCAAAAATGCCTTTTAAGTTTTTTTATGACTGGAGAAATTGAGAAAATAAAAGGAAAAGTGAGCCTTTTTTAAAACTTATCTTGATGGCTCAATTAGAAATTGAATCTTCACCTAGGGATCTTCAGGGATCCAGAATCCTTTAGAGTTCTGAGAAGTCTATTGCTGTTATCACATCTGCAATAGCTATTGCTGAGGTCAGGTGAATTTGTTAACTTTTTTTTTTCTTTCTCTTCTTTTTTTTTTTTTTTTTTTTTTTTTTTTTTCTTTTAGAATGCAAAGTATATCCAGATGCTTTTCTTCAAAACTTAGGGGAAATACAAAAAACCTCATCCACCCTTGTAAAAAATTAAGTTTTAAAAAGGAAAGAAAATAACTAAAAATATAAATATAAAAATAATTAAACTTAGATCTTGAGTAAGAAATATATTTAGGAGCACTTTTGAATTTTTAACACAGACTTCCACTCTTCCAGTAGAGAGCAGTGTAGGATATTTTAATAATAAAACAACATCTGCTTTCTTTTTGTCATCACATTTCAATCTTTAAGCAAACCCAGTCTTTCAAAGAGCCACATTTCTGCGAAAGCCCTTGAGCATTAGAAGTTCTTCTATGCAGATTTAAATGCAGTTATAGAAAAAAAGCACTTACAAACTTATACAATAAAGAACGGGAAAAAGCAATGCAAAATTACTGGATACCTGCTGCCAAAATTTGACAAATTTACAGTGTAATTGAAAGGGATGTTGATTTAGTGATGAAAGGAAGACAAATGTATCCCCATCCTGTTAACATCAGAATGACAATATATAATAGAAAATGAGAGTGAAAATTTAGAAGCTATGCAGAAAATCAATGAATAAATGTCTAGGCTGGTAATCATCTCCCAAGATGCCAACAGGTTTTGTTCAGCCTTGCGTAAGTGAATCTTCTCCATGAATTAAATAGTGGAAATTCATCATGACCTAAAAAATAAACACTTTTTTCACCTCTTTTTACTTTGGCTTCCTTCTCTTTCTCTATTGTACAGCCCAGTTTCCCATCTGTAACAGCTTCCTTGGTTCTCTACTGACACAGGTTCTCACCAGAGTACATAAATGTTTGGATTTTTCCCTTTTGGGGAGGCTGAACTCCAATAACACCTTAAGAACAAATGCATCTCCCAGGCATGATTAGTGCTCAGCCTAGAGCAGACATCAACTGCCCACAGGAGAATATGAGAGAGCAAAGTGCCACAGACTCAGCACATTCCCCAAATGTCCCCTGCTTGCCTGGCATGTAATGCTCAGCACAAATGGTGACTGACACAGGAAAAATATTCTAAGCATTTTTCGGAAGGAGCACCCGGGCAGAGTTTGCAAAAACAAAAAAGGAAGGACTGCACAGAATCACACAGAGTCATTCTGCTTGGAAAAGACATTTAAGATAATGAGTCCAAACATTAACCTAACTCTAGCAAGTCCAGTGCTAAATCATATTCCTAAGTGCTAAATCATATTCCTAAGCACCACATCTACCTGTCCTTTAAACATCTCCAGGGACAGTGATTCAACTACCTCCCTGGGCAGCCTGTTCCAGTGTTTAATAAAGCTTTCAGTGAAGAAATTTCTTCTAATACTTAAGCTAAACCTTGGCTGGCACAACTTGAGACAATTTTCTCTTGTCCTGCTGCTTGTTACTAGGGTAAAAGACAAATTAAGATTAACAATATAAAGAAAACCAGAAGTGCCTTTTGATGGAGATCAGACATTACCAGGTATCTCATCCATCAATAAAATCAAGCCAAATGCCTGTGAGAAAACACAGGTGAAAATCTGCACAGTAATTAAGATAAAAGGAAAATCTATCTGATAAGCTACTGAAATGTTTTGGGAGAAACAGCATTAGAGAAAGAACCATAACATAATTAGGAAACTGCTAAGAAAAGAATCTTTTGGATGCAGTTCTCAATTTTAAGCTTTGCTGGTTTAATTTGTATTTTCTTCTAGTCTCTAAAAGGGTAGTAACTAAGAGCTCATTAAGATTGCTTGTGTAAACAAATAATCTCAGTCTTTAAATTTAGTTCAATGACTAAATAATAAAGAACATAATTTGATAATTAAAGCTTAACATGTCTTTGAACAGACAATATCAACATCTCCCTTGAGTAGTCCACCTCACCAGGCTCTGGATGGGCTTCTTGCCAGGAACCTGAATGTATGGAAACAGGAATACCTAGAAATATTCTGGTAAAGCATATCCTGCCTACACCTGTTTTTTAAGGCACATTTAGATTTTATGAGAAATTATCTAGCTGCTCACTGGGAATCATGGTCCAAATAAGCTAGATCTAGTCTGGTGCTACTTTAAAGGCAAAAGAAAAAGAAAAATTACAGTAATTAGTGATCAGATGGGAAAAACTAAAGGACACAAAAAAATGAGAATACAATAGACTTGTACATTTACATTAAAAAAAAACATTTCAGAACAGCTTAGGGGACATCCTGTAAGTGATCAGAACTCAGGCCTTTTCCAGAGGCATCCATGAGGTGATATGGTAAAGTGGCTATCAACAAGGATATACTTAACATTAAATCAGATTGCAACACAGCTACCAAAGCTGTTCTCTGCATAAAAACATGTAACCCAAAGGTAAAATAATGCTCAGAAATACAACCAGTACCTCGTACAAGGAAGATAAGAGCAGGCTGAAACACAGGAAAAAAGCAAAAAGGTAAAAATTTTAGCTTGTCAAGAGTGTCACTAAAGAAAAATACCAGTTGTACAAGAAAACACATTATTTCTTCAGTCCATCAAACTACAGAGCACTACAGAAGCACGTCTCAAACTGTATTATCCCCTGAAGCACTATCAGGCTGAATCTGAAGATTATAATGGAGCTGGGGAGGTGATGGGGGTGTGTACACTACTCTCCCATTGCATACCCCATTATCAGCCAGCTGAGAGCTACCCAGAGTTTAGCCACAGGCTGAGAATAAACAGAGCTACACACAGACTCCCACCCTTTAACAACTGGATGAGGAAAAATGAAGTTCTCTGGTTCTGTCCTGCAGACTTGTTGGCTGGAGCAAACAGTTCACTACAGGTCTAAGAGAGCTCTACATTCCCACCCAGTCAAGGCAGCAGCAGGAGGCAATATATCCCTTAGGAATATCCATTAGGAATACTCCAGCTTGGAGCAAAAAACCTGAAAGCTCAAGTAATTTTTTTAAAAATTATTATAAGTTTCTGGTGTATAAGACAAGTGCTTAGAGAGGAAAAGATTAACAATACCCAAATGACAGTGATACTACTAGTAGTGGAATACCATCCTGAAGTGCCCTGGTACACTTCCCATAGCTGATAAATTAACAAGCAGAGATTATCATAGAATCATAGAACTGGCTGGGTTGGAAGGGACCTCAGAGCTCATCAAGTCCAACCCTTGATCCACTCCCGCTGCAGTTCCCAGCCCATGGCACTGAGTGCCACATCCAGGCTCTTTTGAAATATCTCCAGGGATGGAGAATCCACCCCTTCCCTGGGCAGCCCATTCCAATGGCTGATCACCCTCTCCAGAAAGAAATTCTTTCTAATGTCCAACCTAAACCTCCCCTGGCACAACTTGAGACCTCTTGTGCCCTCTTGTCTTGCTGAGAGTTGCCTGGGAAAAGAGCCCAACCCCCCCCTGGCTCCCACCTCCTTTCAGGGAGTTGTAGAGAGTGATGAGGTCTCCCCTGAGCCTCCTCTTCTCCAGCCTCAACACCCCCAGCTCCCTCAGCCCTTCCTCACAGGACTTGTGCTGGATCCCTTCACAGCCTCCTTGCTCTTCTCTGGACCTGCTCCAGCACCTCAATCTCCTTCCTGAATTGGGGGGCCCAGAACTGGACACAGGACTCAAGCTGTGGCCTCACCAGGGCTGAGCACAGGGGCAATATATTTGGTGTGAAACAAACAAGGGCACAAAACAAGGTGGTAACGAAAGGAAATTTATCAGTATAGAAAAATTATTTCTTCTTGTATGTTCTCTGGTAGCACTGCATTCTTCTGGCAGCATTCTCTCTTTAGGTGTGCTGCTTCATTACCCTTCACATGCAAGAATCCTGTGCTGAGAGACTGGATAAAAGGACCAAGTAAATTTAAGAACACTGCTTCCAGGCTTTATCCTCTGGGTTACAATTTGGACACAATCAGTGCTTACAATTTTGGTGTTTACACGTGGGAACAGATTTTTCTTTTAAAATTCTTTTAATTCCAGAAGTATCTGTCAGCTCCTTTTACTGCAACACAAGATGTCTGTGGGTAATCCAAGGGCACCCTCGTCAGGTTATTACAGCTTTTTTGCTTCAATACAGAAACTATGAACACTTCACACAGATTCATCTGACATCTAATAGCAGCATAAAATTATTACCTTTTGTTTCTCCACTGCTATTCAGCAACTCTGCAGAGCCTCCTGTAGGCTACCACTGTTACTGCCTGGAAGTTTTAGGATAACTAAGAGGAGATAACTCATCAAATGAGAATATTGTTGACTAATGTGATCTACTTTGACCATATTCATGGTCTTTCTGATTTGCTTCTGGCTTGCCTAGAAAATGACTGAGGCATTCAGCTACAGATACTGAATTGCCAGCTCCTGCAATCCCCTATCATTACTTTTATATTAGTTTAGATTTTATTTAGTCTCTAATCTCCAGGAACTAAGAACTGGCAACTCTAAATTCACTGTTGAGAACATAGTATCTCTCTATTTCTCTAAATTTTAGCACTATTCAGTGGGGTGTTTATTCAAACAGATTACTCTTCTGATCCTGTGGGTGCTCAGGGATTCCTGTAAATTCTCAAGAGCCTTTCAGTATCCAGGCAGGGAAAAGAGAACCAATTATCAAACGTGGAACTTCCTTTGGAAAAGTATATTTCAAACACAAAGCCTCTGATCCTCACTCACTGAAGACATTTCATATTGCTTTAATGCCTCAGTTCAGATTTGTATTCTTGACTGGATTGTTCACAGTAAAAAATTATTTACTCTAACTTAGCTGAAGAGACTCCTAAAAGTAATTCAGTCATTATTTTGAACATCAACTTTTCAGCATCATAACAGAGAAGATAAATTTGTCAGCTTTACAAGTCCATAATTAGACAGTAGTTCTGCACCACAGGAATTGGATTCAACTCCAGTATCTTTTCTTTATGGAAATATTAAAATCAAAATACGCCCTCAAATTTATGAAATACCATTTTTCACCAGGTCCTAGATATTTTCAAATATCTTAATACAAGAAGGCTGACATCTTGCTTTTTTTTCCCCATAAACCAGATGTCAATATGGTGATTTAATTTATATTAACAGTAAGATACAACTTCAACAATTCCTATATTACACTCAAATGTAGTGAAGTAGTACAAATAGCTCTAAATCTTTTGCAAAGACTCTTTTGCAGAGATGCCAAATGTATTATTAGAAACTTAGGACACAGAGAGCAACTTTGCTTTAATTCCCACTTAGTGTCAGCTGACTAGCTAGCAACACTGGCAAATCCAGAGGGAATTTCACTGCACTGCAGTGCAGAACAATGTTTTCATTATTACTGCTTCTCTAAACCCACTAAATCTAGATTTCAGCTCATTTTCTCTAGCATCCCCATAAAGGTTACACTCTCCTTACCCCCTCACAACCTCCCAATCTAGTACGATGCTACAATTAAAGGAACAGCAAGATCTCACAACTTTTTTAATAGTTACCACTATAATACCCCACACTAGACATGCAAAACTGTTGTCCTAGTTTCTGGCTCTGTTTTGCCCTGCTCTATCAGGCCACTGCTTTTCACAGTGCCTCTATTCCTTTCACTGTAGCTGGTCTGCTCTGTATTAGCATTCTGCAGGCTATCTTGCTTTTTTTACAAAATATAGCAAGCTAAAGCTTGAACTCCCTATTCTCAGGCTCCATCTGTCCCACTCACTCTTTGTTTCCCTGATGTGATCAAACAACACCTCTCCAAGAGCAAAGAAAACCGAATAGAGATGACAAAAACCACCTTATGAAGAAACAAGCTATGTTGTAAACTATTTGATAACAAAAGCAATCTCAGTTCATAAAACCTGCAAAAACATTCTGTTTCACCAGTAAGATGAAGCTTTCTATCATTTGGAGCATTTTGGTTAAAGCTCAGAACTTCTTTAAGAGAGTGAAGCAGGTGAATTAGGGGAGCATCTCTGAGGCACACGAGTAGAGAGGCCACGATGTCACTCAGAAAGTGGCTGTTCCTTCAAGGAAGGAACAAGGCAAGGCATGAAGCTGAGAACAGCCTTCAGATTCTTTCTTTCAAAACAACATGTAAAAAAACAGCCAGGAGTTTCCATCTGGTGTTTCAAGGTGGGATTGTGCAACTCTGACCATTCAGCTTGCAATAACTTCTCCTGGGACACAAAACCACTGGAGTTTTCCTCTATTCCATGTAAATAAACTCTCCAAGTTGTGGTAGACACTGTGGTGGATTTAAAGATAAATAGCATATACATTAATAAAGAGAAATGGAAATGTTTTGAAGCTACCCTTTTATACTGGAAAATATTACCAATATCTTATAAAAAGCAGAAGTACAATTCCACAGACATTTTTGATGTTGTGAATAAAGTTTGTTTTGCTCTAAACTGAATTCCACCTCCTTAGTCCTTGACTAATGGGATAACACTGAACTTTTAGTATCACACTTTTTTTGCCATGGCAACATACGCTGACACTATAAACAGAAACAGGAATTCTCTGTAGGACAAAAACTAAAAGTCACAGGGAACAAAATGATCATTCAAACACACTCTCCCTTAGTAATATGAACAAATCAGTATTGTCCATTACTCTCAGTTTATCAAAGCCCTTTTCCAGCATAATGAGAAATATGAAATTGTCTGTTTTAAGGGCATCTCTACTGAATCAGGACTTTTATGACTGGGAGCCTTAAATCACCACAGATTAGGATAAATGACTTGTGGTTTAATTCTTGATTCATAGACACGCTTGGCTGTCAAACAGAGGACAAGCAGTGCACCAGAAATAGTTGCTCTGGAGAAAGAATCATAAATGTGTGGAGCTAGTGCTTGGAAATTTAATATAACTCTGGGTAATTATTTTCATGGAACTCATTTTAACTAGACTAAATTTTGAAGAGAATCTTAACCTTTTTCTTTTAAAGTGTTATTACCACAGAAGATCATCTCCTCTTTCATTTGTACTGTATTATACAATATTTATAGAATATATATATATAGCATTGTAACTACTTGGGTGTGTAGGAAATAATTTATACATTCTGTGTAGGAGGTAACAAGACACCACAGGACAGGTAGAGGGGTACAGAGATGTACTGAGGTTTACTAAGGACACAACAGAGAAGTGTCAAGTACTTTTGTTGGGGTTTTGTTGTTTTTCATTTGCTAAACTGTAGAATTCCTATACTGGGCACACACACAAAAAAAGGCCCTAACATTTTCTTAGTAAAGCAACTTCAGTGGGGAAATATGCTGAGTCAGTCTGTAAAGTGCAATCCATAATCACATGGGTAATATATGAGAATGTTCCATATTCACATAAATTAAGAGTATTTTGATATGTGACAAAGAAAATGTCTGTTTTTTTTCTAGTAAAAATGTGATTTTTTTTCTTTGTTCCCCAAAACTACTTCCTAAGCTCTATCTACTACTTTATATGTATTAATTTTATACAAGTTTGGATAAAAAAATCTTTAAATAAAATGGGTATCTTGTTGGAAAAGGACAGGGAAGCCATCACTGGTTCTGGGTGCTTTGATTATTTGAACTGAGAAGTGCTAAGAGCATTAAAAAAGCAGAAATAGGAGTCAGGCTGAAAGAAGAAGCATACTGAAGAATACTGGAGTATACTGAAACATAGGGAAGCTTAAGACTTGATGGGGGCCACTTAAACACAGCAGTTTGATAGCATTTTTAACTATTACAAGTTTTATGAGCACAGTACAAGGTAACCTATTAAGGGATCTTCAGGAATAACATCTCAGACTTTTAAGGAAAACATAAACATACTGGAAATCTTTCTTTTAAAGTCTGGGGACATACCCTTAACATACCTCTGGCCTCATTATCCATGAACAATGAAAAGTTAAATCCTCCTCTGAATCCCTCTCCTTCAACACCATCACAGCTTTTAGAAGCAAGTAGCAAGAGGCAATGAGCCTTCACAAAATAAAACCACAAAACACTTCTGACGTTGCTGTACTGGATCTCTCACTTTTCCTACATGTAACTGGAAGTGTCTTGCCCATGATGATTATTGTTTTATGAAGCTGTTTATATTCTCTCTTGTTAATCTGCTTTTTTTAAAAAGACTGTCTTTCCTTCACATTATCTCACATGAAAGTCAGCTATAAAACATCTGGGATCACCATAACTCATCACTTGGCCTTCAGACACTCCAAGATTATCAACGACTGAGTTTTTTCAAAAACTAGCTAGGAGAGTAATTTATTTTAACAGAATATCTGGAAGAGAAAGAGCTGCCTCTTTAAGCTACCATTCTGTAGACGTTCCAAACAGATTTGCAGAGGACTACCTAACCACAGGAAATACTCTTCCCTCTAAACAATACAAATTAAAAAACTAGAATTTTTAAAATGAGACATTATTTTAGCAAACTGCAAAAATGTTTAACAGTGACTGTTTTAACCTCACAACATCAATTACAAAATGAAACCACTGCTGTCATGACCTTAAGATCCATCAGCAGATGAGGTGAACACGTCGGATGAGAACATAGCTGAGTTGGAATGTAATTTATAAATTATTTTACAATGGCAATTAATCCAACAATAACATTGGCTGTCTCATTCCTTATTTCATAAAAAAATATTATTCTTTACAATAAGACATGCTCATGTTTTACTGCTAAAGCAGTAAAATTTATCTAGTCTAGATCATCATAGGGACATTTGCATCATAAGGTGAACGTAAAATACAAGAACTGCATTTTAAAATCCTTTACTTAAGGATTTAGAATCTTCTCTAAATAGCAACATAACCTTTTGTACTAAGAGCTCAGGTAATGAGGATACATGTAGTCCTGAGCTAAAGGCATTAAAGTAGAACTAAAAATTTCAGATATATTATGAGATTTGGAGCAGATTTGTGGAAAACTTCTAGTTTTCCAAATTTTTCACATTTCTTGTCTTCATTATCACACAATCACTTCAACTGAGAAGAAAGTTCATGAGAGCTGAGTCCAAGGTCTTCTGTTGCTTACTTATTCTGAAATTTCATCTATGACTGTTTGCATTGAGGTAGCATCTAGAGCCTCCATCTCATTAGTTTAGAGAGTGTACAAGCATTAAAAAGATAAATCTTAGCTTCAAAGAACTTATGAGAGAATGAACTGGAATAATTTACACAAACCACATAGAAATCCACAGCATGATTCCAGTTAGTACCTCTGAGTGTTACTGACAAAAATCAATAGAAAACATTGAACACCATCTTTCTTTGTACACATCATCCTAACAGCAAATAGTAATGCATATAAAAAGTTGCACATAGTGCAAAATTTATAGATTGTATGTTGATTTTTAAAATACAAAGAAAGTGAAAAGGTCCCTCTTTTCTGGCTACCCAAATGGAAGAGAAGATGGGAAACCCCTGAATTACAGCACTAAAGGAGTAAGGAGGATTCAGCTGACCACATACAAAAGCAACACCCTTTGTACTGTCATTTAGATACCTATTAAGAAAAAAATCCAAAATTCCAACCCAAAATCTTTACCTGCTTTTAAAGCTTTTTAATCGGATTTGAACATCAAGTATACACATGCAATTTTGGTGAATGATTTTTTCATTTTGAGTACAGGGCTGCTTATAACAGTTGCAGTTCTTCAAAGCCTCCTAACTGCAAGTTGGGATATGGCCTCTAAATTCTGACTTAGAAAGACCTACACACTTCTCAGTTGATAGGATTGTTGCTGAAAATCTACTGTTCAAGAGCAGACAAGACCTCCCTCTACCTAATATTATTAAGAAAATACTCTAATTGACATTATTTACTTATCTCTGTCTCCCTAACACCTCTAATTTCAAAAGCACATGCTACAGCAATAGTAAGAAATGCAGAATTTTAAGTCCGTATTTCAAATTATCTGTTCCTGCAAATGCCACCTTTTGTTCCACACATATCATTAGGATTTGATGTGTATCCTTGTTTCCACATTTTCCCTCTTTTCAGTGATACTGCAGTAATAAATTTTTTAAAATACAGACTACAGGATTTAACCTGGATTTTGTTTCCCTTAAGGATTCAGAATGAAAGTATTACTTAAGCAAAAATATATGGTAGGAAAAAAAGATTTAAAGTTTAGACAGATGTAACACATAACTCTCTCCAGTTTAGTGGCCAATAATAATTTCTAGTGAAAATGCAAAACATTTTAACAGTGCTTTACAATTTAGTTCACACTGTTTAAGACAGGCCAAGATTGGCTTTACACTTGCTGAATCAGTCATCTGAAGGAGGGAGGCATTTCTAAGAGAAATATTCATTACAGTTCAGGATCTACAACTGACTGGAATACATTATTATTCTATTAGATTCTAAAAAGTCAGACACCTCAGCTGGTGACTTTTCCAGTGATTTCTTCAGGATGAATCCTCATGGGGAACAGTATGTGTGAAGCTTTTCTGAATGATGAACAGCCTGGCTGTTGGACAGATTCCTGTAGTCTTGTAGACAGATTGATGTAGTCCTGCAGACTTGTGGCCTTCCTTTTAGGCTTTGTTCATAAAATTATACATCCTTGTAGAAATTTCTGTTTGAAAAGTTATACCTTCCTTTTATTTTCTGGACCCAGTTCTATTTATTTTGTCTTTATTTTGAGAGTGTTTCCTAATTATTTTTTGGTGAGCAGCCCATGTAAGAAGGCAGCAGTTGCTCTGTACACACATCTAAATCCGAGCAAACATCTCTCAGAGATGAGAAGGAGTTAAATCAGCTGCAGGCCTGGTTCTAATTTAAAACAAGAACAATCTATAAACCTTTGTGGGCCACCCAGCCCACAAGTACAATAATCCAGATGTATGAGCTCTGCAGCCTATTAGTTCCAGTGTCAGACACACAGCTCGCTTGACACTTGACAGACCAGAGGCTGAAAAGGCTGCTTAAAAAAACCTCCCATGGAAACCTTGCTGTGCAGAAAGCCCCGGAGGGCATGCTAAGGAGACTAAGTGGGAGTTTCAAGCAGACTTGAAGAGAGGCAAGAGAATAAATACCAGCAAGAGAAGGAAAAGAAAGGGACTTGGAGAGTTGCGCAAATCTTTGCTGAGCCTAAGATCTTTGGAAATTCTATCATTTTGCTTTGCATATTTTTTTTTGTTGTTGTTTTAATAATTCTCTTTGGACAAACTTCCAACCCTTTTTTCAGCTGTCTTAAACAAATCTTCATAGCATTCACTGCCTGGTAGTCAATTGGCCCTTGCTCTTGCCTGGTGCTGACAAACTCATGAGTCAGAGTAGCTTTCACAGGCAAGTCAAGATTTACACTCAAATTAATTTATTCTTTTTCTGAAGAATAAGAAAATGACATTATAAAAGTTGTGTCAAAGCTAATAATTTTGAAACTTTTGTCTCAGCTCATTTGAGACAGACACCAGGGAAGGGCAGCAATGTGTCTCTTTAAAACTCATTTTAAAACTTGTAGTTAACACAGTACCCTTAGAAATATGCTCTAGATGCTCTGTTCAATATTAAATGCTATATTATGAAGAATTGCTGTTGAAAGAAAAAATTCTACTTGCCTTTTGTGTACATCATATGTATATACAAACACATTCTTATACTTCCATAACTTGTTGAATTAACATTTCAACATATGGCTGTCCTATATTCCAAAAAACAACTTTTCTACACCAAGACCACTGGACAGAATTATAATTTATACAGCAAAACTAATCTAAGAAATGTGCTTGGCACAGGTGTTAATGCCATCAAAACAAGTCTTCCTAGCTGCAGACCACGCCAGACAAATCAGTATGATGGAATCCCTCAAGATTTTCAAAACTTACCCAAAATATATATTATACATAGCTAGGAGATCAAATCTGACAGTAAAAGGCCACAAAAAGGCTTGAACCAGAAATAAGTTTCCCATATATATAGCTTATAAATACATGTGTAAACTGTGTGCCTCATAATCCAGAAGTCACATGAATTCCAAATTTCACATTCCAGCCCCTCAGCACCTCTGGTCCCAGGATGCAAAAGAGCAGCAACACCCCATTCTTAAAGTAAAACCAAACATAAGGCTTAAAATGCCACCTAGGCTTGATTCCTCCCTGTAAATACAAAGAAACTGAGAAATCTAGCAACAACCTAAATTATTTTAGATTCTTAAATTTCCATTCCCAAAGCAAATCCTAATGCAAATGCAATGTAGCCAAAGGATAACCCCAGTATTCAAAGAATCATACAGAACTCCACCTTTCTAAAAATGAGGGTGCCTTAAACTCTGGCAGTGAGTTGAATCTCTTACAGTTTTGTATTTTCAATCCAGGATACAGTGGCTAGAATTTATATAAAGAGTACCAATACTGCTCATAAAGAAAGAGATGAGCAAAAAAGGCTGTAATTAAGCAGCCAGAGTGCAAAAGAGAATGGATGTGAAGGAAATTTATGCATGAGAGACAAACAGATTGAATGCAAAAGAAACTTAAAACTTGTTTAGAATAGGGAATACTGCAGGGCTGTGGTAGGTTACAGCTCACCTTCTGACTCTGGCCCAATCCTGCCTCTCTATAATTTTAATATATTACTGAATACATTACTGAGAAAGGGGCCTAAAATACTTTTCAGATCCTATGCTGCAAACACAACCTTTAATTGGTGTGATCTATTTTTAATTCTCGCCTTGAAATTATAGCTTCCATCTCTTATTTGCATTACAGACCTCTTCCATTCTTGTCATTGAAGTATGTCATATAGTACTTGGACATTTCAAACAAAATGGAGCTTATGAACCAAGGGATCACAAGCAGAACCTGAGAGAAGATGATAGCTCTGGAGAATAGATCAAAAGCTACTGTTCTGTCTTTCAGTTGCAGTTCACAGTATTAAAAAAAAAAAAAGACCAACATTTTTAATCTCACTCCAGCAATGAAATTAATTGATTTTTTTTTTTTTTTTTTTTAATCTGGAACCTACAAAAAATATTTCACTAAAACACATGTGCTCTACTCATTGCTTTTCCTGAGAGAGGAAAAGAAATCAAACATTATACATTATATTATTTCAGAACTTTTGAAACCCTTTTTGGTTTTCATTAGCCCTGAGTGGTCAAATGATGATGCTATGCCAGGTATAGATGTAGAGCAGGTTGTTTCCTGTGGTGGCAGCTGTGCTTTGGGAGGACTTTGCAATACCCACTGCTATAGTACTAAGGGGACAAAACCAAAAAGCCCTTAAAATGTTCATGTTTGCTTAAAACCAGCTATAATATCTGCAAATTAAAAGTTAAGCATTAGGTAAAGTACCTTTATGAATTTGTCTCTGCTTCCAGTCTATATATCCATTCATCTTCATGCTCATCTATTACAATGCAGAATTAGCAGGTTATGTACCTATTGTATTGAGATATAAATCACTTTCCATTCCTACTCCTCCACTTTGCAAGTGTTTATTACCTTATGGAATTTTAATTACTTGGGTCTAAACATTCCATCTCATATATTTGCCTCAAAGTGGTATATATGGTTTTACATTCATGTATGACACTGGGAGATTCAGTTAAACTTAAATCTCTCTGTGCCAACCACAAAGAGACAAAAAAATGTGTTAAGAAAGAAAAAATTGGAATTGCTCACAAAATTCATTCATGTCTTGTAGCAGATCATCTTCTGGAGGACAAGAGTGATCTGTAGAGCCTGAATTTTTACACAGTAGAGGGCTATAGTGACCTGGAAAGAGACTACAGACTTACCAAAACTGCACTGTTGCTATTTCCTGATTTTTTTCTAAACTTCTGAGCCAACGTTACAAGATACCAGTTTATTTATATGATTATATAATATATTATTTATATTGTTGTTTATTATAAAATAAACAAGTCACATTTTTCAAAGCTTTCAGATAAGCAATTGTCAATGAGTGTGAAAGAGAAAACTGTGGGTGCAGATGGATACAGACACCATAAGCCACGTACCTACTAAATCTTGCGAAGGAACCATGTCCTGGTTTGGGCCAGGATAAAGGTGATTTTCTGTCTTGTACTTTTGCTTTTAGCTAAGTCTCCTGTAAGTAGTTGCACTTGCTGAAATTAACAGCAAGTTTCTCAGACAGTGTGTGTTTCTAGGACTGATAACACTGGATGTTCATAGTTACTGCTAGAGACTGGTGTGCAGAGCCAAGGACACTGCTCAGCTCTGAGGAAAACATTTTACCCTCCAGGAGGATAAAGAGGTCCCACCTGCAGCCTCCTTTGGGGAGGAACGGACAAGATAGATGCCAGAACTGACCAAACAGAGCATTCCATCCCATATATGTCATACTCAGTATAAATTTGAGGGATCACGAGGGCCAAGCCAGATTTCCAGCTTCCAGCTTCCGGCTGCCTGCCCTTCCTGCCTTTCCTGCTTCCCTTCCTTCACCTGGCATCCTGGAAGGATCCCATCCATTTGCCTGCTTGTGCTCCTGATCCGTGCCAGCCCTTATCTGTGTGTTCCTGCCTCCAGCCCCCAACTGCTGCTGACTCCAGGAGTCCAGCCTGGACTTTCCCAGAGCTGCCCTGCAGCCTCGGTGGTGACGTGAGAGCTATTGGGGGGAAGGGGGGAGGAATGTGGTATCCATTTTCTTGTATATTTGTACATATTTAGTAATTTTTCCTATTTATCATTACTGTTTCATTAAAGTTGTGTAGTTTAGTTTCCAACTCATAAGTCTCTCTCCCTTATTCTCTCTCCTTTCTTTACCAGGGAGGAGAGAGAGATTAATAGAGAGTGTCTGTTACTCGGTTTAATTGCCAGGCCAGTGTTAAACCCTGACAGATTTATTGGCGCCCAACGTGGCACCAATCTGTCACGGTTTAACATTGGCCCGGCAATTAAACCGAGTAACAAACCCTGAGGAGCTGAGGTGTTGCAGGCATTGCAGGTTACTCAGGCATAGGCAACACCCCCTCATACTGCATTTGAACTTGTGTGCATTCCCACACAGATGAGATATCTGCAAATTGACAGGAAGCTGAACATGAGCCAGCAGTGTGCCCAGGTGGCCAAGAAGGCCAATGGCATCCTGGCCTGTATCAGAAACAGCGTCGCCAGCAGGTCCAGGGAAGTGATTCTGCCCCTGTACTCAGCCCTGGTGAGGCCACACCTCGAGTACTGTGTCCAGTTCTGGGCCCCTCAGCTCAGGAAGGATATCGAGGTCCTGGAACAGGTCCAAAGGAGGGCAGCCAGGCTGGTGAAGGGACTCGAGCACAGGCCCTATGAAGAGAGGCTGAGAGAGCTGGGGCTGTTCAGCCTGAAGAAGAGGAGGCTCAGGGGAGACCTCGTCGCTCTCTACAACTCCCTGAAAGGAGGTTGGAGCCAGGTGGGAGTTGGTCTCTTTTCCCAGGCGACTTTCAACAAGACAAGAAGACACAGTCTTAAGTTGTGCCAGGGAAGATTTAGGCTGGATATCAGAAAGAATTTCTTTATGGAGAGGGTGATCAGGCAATGGAATGGACTGCCCGGTGAGGTGGTGGATTCTCCATCCCTAGAGACATTTAAAAAGAGACTGGATGTGGCACTCAGTGCCATGGTCTAGCAACCGCACCGGTGGATCAAGGGTTGGACTTGATGATCTCTGAGGTCCCTTCCAACCCAGCTAATTCTATGATTCTATGATTCTATGAAATACTGCTCAACTTTCATTGCTATGGAAACTATTGATGGAAAGCAAGAGGTGGGTTTGTGCCCCGAAGAGTGAGGATATGCAGATTAATTCCCATCCCTTTGCAAACTGGCTGTGTAACCTCAGGCAGGACAGACTGAAAGCTTTCCAAAAGCACTCAGTACCCTACAGAGCCCTCTGGGGAAGGAACAAGTGTTCAGATATTAAAGGAGCTGAAATAGTCACCAGCTGTCAGAGAGATAAATGACAACTGAAATTACTTGATGCTGAAGAGTTAAAATCCAACTCCTCTCCTTTAGCTACTTACATGAGATTCTGTTTGTTGCTGTTGAAAGGTTAGATACAATCCTTCTGCATCAAAGCCATCTGTTTTGTAGAATATTTGTGGGTTTTATGCTATCCCCTCTTACTCTTCTCCCATTTTAAATATCTAAGTTTCTAAACAAGTTAAAACAGGTAGGTTCATGTCCCTGAAGCAGGGACGTGTGCTTACTGCACCCCTCTCAGATTCTAAATATGTTCTGTATTATTTACATGATTATTCCATCTTTGGATAATGACTCCCAAGTTTAATGACTGTAATATATCAGAAATAACCATGTACAGATTTGCATTTCCTTGTAAAATTATAATTTTCTGCTCAGATATTTCATTTGGATCTTTTCACAATACTCATTTTTCTTAAATATTAAATTCTTATTACACTCAAGACATTTTGATGCTGTAATGAAAGCCAGTAGAATTAAGTTATTAATTCTAATCATAATAAATTAAATGTAGAAAAAAATAATTCTTTCTTGTAACGCTCTCTTCATTAGTTTCAAATTTTCAACATTTCCCTGCTCTGTTTGGAATACCTTATTACATCTAACTTCACCACACAAATTTAGGTATAGTTTAAATAGCATGTCTTGTATTTATGTTTATTTGGACAATCTACATACAATTTCTCCTTTGATCCCTGATCATTCCCTGGCCTGCTGACTAGGTAAAGAGAAATTGGTTACATCACTATAGAAACAAAAATTTGTATTTTAAGTGCTGTTTATGCCATGAGAACTTGTCCTTGATAATATTGCACCCTAATCATAAAAATATGCAGATATTCAAAAAGACCTTGCTGCACCTATAAAATAAACCTACACTAATACAAATTAAGAGAGGTTTAAGAGTCTTTCTGGGGAAAGCTCTAATTGTTTGTCTTGAAAATCTCAAATTTAAACTCCATCAGGAATTATAAACATATCAATATAAAACATTTTAAAATAAAGAAGTAACCATTAGGACAGTAACTCTCTCTGCTCTAGGAAGCTATCACACCTCTTGGTAAAATAAACCCAAGGGTTTACCACACCATCCTGTTATTTTAAGGTCAAAGCTACTCCATAGGGTACTAGTAGCCAACACAAACATCAGTCTTGCAAAGCAAAACCTCTTATCTGCAAAAAAATAGAAATATAAGCATGTGGAAATTTGATATAAGGCAAAAACCAGCCAAGTACTATAAATGGGAATGTGTGTTTATATGTAATTTACTACAAACAGGCACAGTAAACATCGCTGCCCTGCCAAGTGGCAACTTTGTGGTACCAGAAATACACCCCTCAGGGTAGTATAAAGTTACCTGATGACAGCAATTGGTCTGTTTTTAAGGTTGCAGTCAGATTCCATTAAAAAGTCACACTTTGATCACTTTTGTTTTGGAGAAAAAACAAACAAACCTGGCGTAAAATCAAGAGAATTAACTTCTGTTTCCCCTGCAGTATGGAAAATTACACAAACATCTGTTCCTATTTACGGAACATTACAGAAAAAAAGATGACAGAAAAGAGAAATTTTGGGTTGCCTTAACATTTTATACCCTGCTAACATAAAAACTAAAAAGCTTTTGTTAAACGAAAATTATCATGCTACTTTATCTAAGAGAGTCCTATATCCCCATATATGACAATATTTTGTCAAGATTTTAAATGATGCAACTACAAGATTTTAAAAGTGCAACTACTTACAAGAGACTTTAAAAAAGCAAAAATCCAAGACAAAAAATCACCTTTATCCTGGCCCAAACCAGGACAGTTTTGGAAAAGAACTTGCCTATGAGGTGGTATATTCAGGAAAAAATAAAGGATCACAGAGAGCCAAATTCTGACTTCAGTAAGCCTAGGTTTCACCTCCAGAGCATACAGAAGTGTGTGGAATCTCAGTGCTTCCAGCAAGACCAAGACTAGGAAGAACATGAACTGCATTTTATCAATCGTCCTTCTTTAATTCTTAGAGATGCCTTGGGAATCAAGTAAACAAAATCCCATCTTTTCAAGTCATTCTTACTAAGCTCTCCTTTTTTCTGATCATCTCAGAAGATCAGTGTCAGAGAAAAGATTTTTGTCTTATAAAGAAGAGAAAGCACTTTCATCCATGGCAATTTGAATTCAAGAAACTATATAGCAGCAACTCAGTTGCCTGTGGAAAAAGAACAACACTGGTATTGTTTTGCATTAAATTGATTTGATTTTCTGAACGTGTCATTCTTCACTCACATAATTACCTTTTGAAATAAATGAGACAAAGTGTTGTCTTTTCCTCCTAACAAATTTAGAAATCATATGAATAGAATGTGGTACAACACGAACATTTGGGAAAAAAAAAAAAAAAATCAATCAGTCCTTTTCACTACTACTTGCTTTATGAATGCTTCCTGAGTTTTTTATCTTTATTTCACATTGTAGCTACAAGACATTAAATCAATGGGATATTTTAGTTAAAAATCAAAATGTTGCAGTACCCAAATGTGTCACTGATACATGCTTCCCTCTTTCCCTCCTTTCTTCAAGGAAAATATTGCAAACCTTCATGAAAATAGTAGTTGGGAATTGAGGTAGAAACACTGTCTACATCTAATCATGTTTTGTCTGTATATGACGCCTAACCTCACAAAAGCTGTGCAATTTATGCCAGATCTCAATAATAAAAAAACCCAATGAAAATCCCATGCCCTTTGCACTCCTGTCACAGTTCAATTTTTTACTTGCTTTGGAATAATGAATCAAACAACTGACAGTTCTAAAACATCATTTTCTGCTGTGATCCAAATTGAAAAAAATGAGTAACATTTTTCTTGAAACACACATGCTGCATCCTCCAGACCTTAGAGCCAACAGGATGGAAGAGGTAAGGGGGGTCTGGGAGGTCAGAACCAACATGAAACTGGAACAGAACTGGAAAGGACATTTGGGAATATATTAGCCTAAATAAAAAGAAACACTTTTCTGTACTAAGTGTCTTCCTAATAAAACTAAAACCAGGCTTCCTTTGGATAGGGCTTCCCTATCCCTTTTTTCTGCCCCAGAAGCTGTTCATGCTGTTGTTTTCTACAGTTATCACCAATTTTTTTATTCTAAACATTTCTTCTGAATAGCTGTACTGAAACCTATTAATGAGATATGATCCTAACATCAATGACACATGAAAGATGAGGGAGGTTTCTTCTTTCTCCTGAGTAAGGACCATAAATGAATGGACATTTTTCAGTGCATTAATAGAATTCATAGCTCCAGCTTGATCTTAAGAGATGGCAGTCACCCCAGCAAGTATTCCTGCCTCTCAAAAACTGAAAGATAAAAGCCAGTTCTGGCAAGGCTATACAGTTAAATGGTAATACATCCTTTGGTCAAAAATTCAGTTTGAGAGCACGCAGAATAAAACCATGTTCACCTGCCAACTGGTAGAATGAGACTCAAATTTCCACTACAAACACTCACTCACTATGTGGCAATTCTAAGCAAAGGAAAATTGCAAATAAAACAACAGGGAATACCAGTGTAGGAAACTGACTTTTGGCTGGTGAAGTAATTTTCCTTTTTGTGTTCAGAATACCCATCATAAGAGAATTTCAGCTAGAAAAGACAGAGGTGGAATCTTACTGAATTACTCTCCAGTTTAGGCAATTAGCCCATAATTCAGTTTGCTCTGAGGTCTGCTGATTACTTTGTATTCCCCCCTCCTTTTAGCAAATAATTTTCTAAGTTTTTACTTTGAGAGGATGCATTTCCTGTGAACAGATCTCTCTAGACTAACTGAATACTACTGTAGAGCTATGGTATAACTGGGGTAAGGAAGGATGAGTAAGGCTTCTGGTTTTATTATGCAAAAATTCTATGATTATTCTACCATATTTTCAGAGTATTTGACATTTCAATATATCCAGCAGATAGGGTTGTTATTCATTACCTTTCCTATTGTTCAAAAGAAGTTTGTGCTACTAATTTTAATATTCACAGGGCCACTATAAGCATGTGGCCTGATGTTAAATTCCTTTGCACTCAAAATTTCCATTCATTTATAATCCATTAAAAAGAAACAGAGAATCAAGCACAACAAGACAAGAACACTGGTTTGTTTTCTACAAATCCATAAGCTAATACAGAACAAGAATCAATAGGCAACTATTTAAGACAGAAATTTTAATGTGCAAAACAGATATTTAGTAAGTTTTTCTTCACTATTTCATTTGGCTAATTTATGTGTCTGAAGTTTTCAAATGACAAGCGAGATAGAATGCACTATGTTCTAAAGGTAAGAGGACAAAACAATTTCAGATTTTCTTACCTTTGCATTATAGGGAATATAATGCTTTGATAAGGCTTCAGGAGTGTGCATCCACGTTTTGTCTACAGAAAAGCAAAATAAAAGAAGCACTGAATAGGATATTCAATTGTTAATCGAACTATTACAGCATCTACCTGGAAAACATCAACAACCCTTCTTTTACTCAGCTAAATATCTGTCTGAAGTAATGACTGGGGTTGGAGCTGAATGCAGTGTATCTCACAACTTCCTGAACATTTACACAAAAGAACCAGTTACTTCTCCTGGGCACACTTCCCATTTCAACCAACTTCATTCACCATAAGAATTCAAACTCCACCCCAACATATTCTTATTGGTCTAAAGTTTGCTGTTTCTGCCTCAGATTATTTTTTGCATCTTGCTGTTTAAAGCACTGATCACAGATTGTGCTTCTAATGATTTTTGTTTGGTTGGTTTTTAATGAGTTATGTGCTTTTTGGAGGATGAATTATCAAGATACTAAAGTGACAAAGGAAATAATTTTGGAAAAGTTACCAGAGCGATAACCAAGACAAAAAAAGCCATAATCCTACAAGAAAACAGAAGCAAGTCAAATTGTAACTGATTGAGAAGTTTAGATCTCCTTTAATCTTTCCTTACATATCCTGAATGAACGTGCAGAATTTCTTTTAATGATTTTCACATCACAAGGGCTGTGCTACTTTTCCCACTGCATGTTTCATATGGTGACATGATGAGTTCACTGGGAAAAACATCTCCCCTCCTTTTTAGCAGCCATATAGAATGCTCTAGCTCTACATAATTTAAGAAGGAATTCTAAGCATTTTTATTAAAAAGTTCTTTCTCTTGAATGTTTAGAAAACACTTTTTAAGTTTTCACATTTGAAAGCATTTAAGAAAATTTCAAAATACTGAATTGTATTGCCAACTACATAAGAGATTCTGTAACACCGAGTAGTATTTTATACTCTACACATTCAATATTTAATTATATTTTCTAAGATGAGACTACTCCTGTTTTAATTAGACTGAACTAAAGTCAGAAATCTGGGATTTTATTGAACTAAGTAACAGAACAGCTTAAAGCAAAATTCTGCCCTTGGATATTCCCAATTTCCTTTGCCTTTAATGTGAGTTGCAGTTCCAGCAATTTCTAACTTATTTGTTAGTTACACATAAAACAAAATCCTCCTGACACCAAACTGTTCAAGAGGAAATGCTTTGACATTTGTTGGCACTAAACAAATAACTGAATATTTTTAAATACACAGAAACAAGAAAACTGTTAAACAACACAGTCACCACAGGAACAGGATTAAAACTGCAAAGCTGGAGAAAATTTTTTTTCTTTAAGCAAACTTCATTCTAGATGACAGCAACGTTCAGCTCCATTACTGAAGAGGGATATGATCACTTTTTCATCAAGGAAGCACAAGTTCTCCATCCAGCAGCACCCAGGAGGATGCCTGTGCACTCAAGTGGCTCTTCCCTTCAACTGTGCCTTATGACAGGAATCTCAGACACAAGAAGCACACTCCTTTCCCAGGATATTTTATGATCTGACATTGATCTCTCCATTTCAAGTACAATAACAAAAGCTGTAATCCACTAATAAAATAAAATTTTAAAAAATTAAAAATCACAACCAGTGCGGATTAGGACTGGTAGAATCAAGTGTGACAAGCCAAAAGGTAAGTGTCCTGTGTCACTCAGAGGCTGGCCTGGGAGTCCCAGGATGAGGAAGCCAGGAGGAAAAGCAGGAGCTGCTCCCATCACATTTTGTGCAGCAGTGACCACTTGTACAGTGCAGGAATTAACTACTAAATACATATTCACACTGCTAATTCCAACACAAACCACCTGTGATCATCATCTTATCAGCTATCACCAAGGATACTGGCATCTTTAGAAGTGCATAAAAGGAAAAATCTGGTAAAAACAAACATTGAACCCATTTAAAAAATAATAGCAAGAACCTCCATTCATTTCATGCCTAGTATTAGCAGAAACAAGCAGCAAAGCTGCAGCTTCTAAAGCAATTTTACAGGCAATTGACTACACAGCCACCAGGTAAACTCTTCTTTGCAAATGTTTCCTCCTCCCTTCTTCCCATCCCCAAGGGAAAGTTCAAATCTGAATGAAAGTTATTTAATTTCAGAGCCAAGTTTGAAATTAAGTAGCTTAAATAGGCAGTTAGTAATCTTTACAATATTGTAGTTAAGTAGAAAGCTTTACATTTAGAATTTTCTGTAAAGTCATGGACTTGCCTACCAACCTCTAACTGTAATGCTATAGGGATTCCAGCAAGGAAAATTACTGCTAGGAAAGGGTTTCCTTAACCATCAGTACCCCTAGTTAAGGAAAGATGAGGAAACATGGAGAGGTGGTCTCGGATCAAAAGGAAATCAGTAACTTAGCAGGGTACTGAAAAGATGCCTGGGTTCTAAAAGTATTGTTCCATTGATTAAAACAGCAAGTCAGCAAGCACCTTTTTTAAAATACAGGTTTAGATTCTGTAAACACTAACACACAGGTATTAATACCTAATATATAGGTATTATGTTATTACTATATTATATTACATTAGAAGCCCATTTCCTAGAAACAGGTAGTAATTACAGAATGATGGCATTTATGAAAGAACTCCTAATGCTAAACAAAGTTCAATATATGGCAAAATTTACATTGATAGCAAAGAAATGCAAAAAAAATTCAAATTATTATGGGCAAGTTTGTTACCAGCATTTTCTTCTGAATTGTAAACTCTGATTTTGGACCTATGCCACTCTCAGCAGCTCTTTGAAATACTGCTTAGAGTTTGATTTAACAGCAGTTGAGAAATACGAAGTTTCAGACACCTTGCATCCAATAAACCAGAAAAATATGAAAGAAGAAAACTTATAAAACAGGTACTCATTTAAATACCTGATATAGATGTGGCTTGTGCTTTGCATGATCCCTCAGTTTTAAAAGTAATTTTAAATGGCTTTTCACAGATTACAACTTAATTATTCATTCTGAAGCAAAAAAAAAAAAAAGAAACTCTACAATGAAAATCCCAGTTCCTATTATTATTTTATCAGTTATATAGCAAGACTTCTAGACACTTTATTGATAAATAAAACAGTAAGTCCTAAAAAAGGACCAGAAGCCTAGATAAAATCAAAGCTGACCACTGCATGTATCTAACATAGCAGCAGTGGAAACTGAAGCAAGACTTGTGCTATTGCACCCTGTGAAAGCAAATGTTATTTTAGATCTTGTCTGAAGCTCTTAATCTAGGTTGCCTTAGCATTTATATTAAAGTTTAAATAAATGCCTGGTTATTTTTTGAGAATTATGAGTTTGAGCCATCCAAAGTCCATTAACACCCATGTAGAGTTTAGCCTGACTGAGGGATGAGAGGTTCTAGGAGGTAAAACCCAGAGTATGTGGTGATTTGTCCAAACATAGTGGCATTGTATGGGAGAAAAGATGGGAAAAAGGATCATGGTCCAGAATTCAAGGGTACAAGGTAAGCCCTGGTTAAAGACAGTAAGTAATCCTCTAGTCTCTACTCAACACCTCCTCTTCAGGAACATGGCAAATTTAACATTTGCAAGAGCTGGGGTTTACCAGACAGAATTGCTGTGTTCAGCATTGAGACTTCAGTCCTTTCTAGCTGCCCTTCCATCACAGGGGAAATGTTGCTTTACAACCTGCATTTCACATCAGATGCTTGGTCATGGCAGAACCTGGGAGCAGGGGCGAGAGCCATTCCAGCAGCACAGGGAGAGCTGAAGAAGAGGAATGTGCTGACAAATCACCTGCTGAAGCCAACAGACTCAGGGACTTCATAAAGTATCCAGAACAACCGTGCTGTACTTCTCAGAGGATGACATTAGGTTAGATAACAGCACAGCTGACCATTTATCTACCACAAAGAAAAGCAGCAACGGTGCCAAGAAATTGTTCTCCCTTAGAGATGAATTTCTCCACACATTACTGCCCACAGTTATTATAGAATGGATTTAGTAGACAGGCATTGATGAACTATTTTCTAAATGGCAAAACAATGCTCAGCAGTGCAAGCTTAGTTAACTGCTTCCCTAAACCCCAGCCTCATCATTAATTCATGCATGCTAAAAGTGGCTCTGCTTAACTATGTTTCCAAAGCAGTTATCAAAGCCTATGAGACCTCGTGGCCATTCCATTTAATATGATGAACACAGAAAGACTGATTTTAACTTTTGGTTAGTGCCACAGTCAAAATAGAATAATTTCTAGAAAGTAAGAACTAAACTCCTTTTTGTCTTTCCTGTATCAAAATCTCTTTGACATCAATGTTCTTGGTAACAGAAGGTAAGGAATCTTGTAACTGTCTTTTTTTTCATGCTTTACAAAGCTTGCTATGGGAAAAAAGATCATATATGCCAATCAGACTAATGACACTCCTGAAGAAGAAGGGAGCATTCCACATGACCAATGCTACATCTAGGTATTAGTGCTATTAACTCATGTATTAAAGGAACAAATAGCTTACTTGCTTCAGTGTGTACACACACAGATCTCTATCTTTCATTTTTCCTGGATTATCCATTCTTGTATAAGATAGGACATCCAAGAGTTGTCTCACTGTCAAATAATTTGTTTTCTCCTGCACTGTAGCAGAAACAGGCAGGTTCTCACAAACTTCACTTTTGCCAGTCAGACAAGGTACAATCTCTCTTCTTGGCTACTACAGGCCCTGCATGAACAGATGTGCTGAGCCATGAGGCTTAATGCACGTTACCAAAGTGTTCAGCTGAGCACAATACCTGAACACAATTAAAAAGATAAATCTAACCATATTCTTCTAAAATTCAGCAGCAATATTACTTCCAAGCAGCTTCTAGAGGAATGACTGAGTACAATTGATGTGTCTAATAGCAGTAATTTTGCCAAGTTATTACCAGGTTACTATGATGAAGCAATTGAAATTGAGTCAGATCCTGCCCTAAGCATGCAGAGGCAGATGCCCATCAATAGACATAATTCAAAAATAATTACTTTTTCTTTTTTTTTTTGTCTTCCAAACATAAAATGTTCTTTGGAGGGGTATTTATCCTCTGCCAAGGCAACAGAGCTGTATCTCCCTAGAACAGAATGAGCTTTGCAGAATGCTTTGCCTCTCTCTGTCCTTCTCTCATAACATTTAAGAAGCTAAGTCTGGTTTTAAACAGCTGACTACCAAAATAGCAAAATGATATCATAGAATGCTGGGCTGACATAGTTACAAAATTAAAAGTCTCTAGTTACATTTCCTCTGACAGAAACACTGCAGAGCTTATGCATTTTATAGCATATATTTTTAAGATATGGATTCTAGTGGGCAAGTTTTGGTAAGAAAGGAAAGTAGGATCAAAATTAATTGTTGATGTTATGAACTTTTAACAAGTAAATCAAGGGGAAAAAGCTAGAAAAAAAATGCTGAGCTATTAAGCCTGTACATCCTAAAACTTCTTGCCACAAGAAGAGCTGCACTGTCTTTGATAAAAAGCTTCTAGTAGACTACTGGTGTATGTATATACATACATATACATAGATACAGATATAGATATAGATATATAGATATATAAATATATAGATATATAGATATAAATAAAACATATTTAAAGTGATCACATTTTCACAAGTTTTCACTAAGAAGTATGTACAGATTTAATCTCCAACTCCACCTTTCACTTATGGAGTCGGTTTGGCCAACCATTCCACTATAATTATGAATAAATTTGGAAAAGTATCAATAAAGCTTGTGAAACATTGTTTAAAAGGCAATTTTCTGAAGAATTTTTAACTCTTAAAGCAAGGACATTACGTGTGTCACTTCGGTGAGGCAAAACAAAGGAACAGAAATGTGCCTCAGTGCAGTTAAACTAGAACCTTAGCTTTCTAATTCAGGAAAATAGCATAACAGCTAACAGGAACTTTTTTTTTTTTTTTTTTTTTAAATCCAAATAAACTGGAAAGAGAAGAAAGGAGTGGTAGCAACAGCTCAGAACAACTACAATCCGTGTAGGTACATCCTTTCATGTACCTAAAAGGATCTGATTTCACAAAACAGTATTTTCCTGAGTGACATATTTTGGATGTTCTTTGCCTTATCAAGCTGTTGGAAAATTGCCAAGTGCCATAAAACAAAGTAGTCATTGTGATTCCTATGGTTGGTACACATCCCAGTTTATTTCACACAGGATAATACATCATCTTTAATTAGGCATTGAGTGAGTTAACTAGTAATGTATCTATGTAACTCAAGCATTTAGGCTGTAGCTTGGGGAAGTTACTTGCAATAGTACACTTGGACAAGAACTCTACAGCATACACTAGGAACAGCTAACATGAAGAATTTATTACCTTGTAGATCTCAAGGATATGCCTGCCAAAGTGCTGTGTGAATCATTTCACATTCTGTAAATCAGGCTGTATAAATTTTAATAGGGTAGAAACCAAAAAGCTGAAGACTCCTTCAGTGCTGTTCCCATTCTAAAGTCAGTATTTAGTGCTTTATGCCTAAGTAGTGCACATGTGTTCTTGAAACAAGCTCCTTAGGTTCTGCAGAAGCAACAAATAGCTTTGTCCTAAATATCACTGTTAAATTGCCTAGAATGTTCTTTAAAGCAAGTGATAAGATTATTTCTGCAATACCTTTCTGAACAGCCAACAGGAATTTACCCTCCTATTCTCATGCTAATGGAAAGAGAAGAAAACTTAGGATTTTCCAAAGTGTACTCTCCATTTGTAGCTGTGCCTTTTCCAAAGACATACTGTAATCATTCCTTTTCTAAACAAGTGCATCTGTTCCTTCTGCTTTCAGAATATAAATAAATCCATAGACAGACGCAGACAAATCTGTCTGCAAACACAGACACCCTGCAGGATCAGCCACTTCTTTGGCCCACCAACAGAATATGATTTGGTCCTTGCTAAATTCAAGTACCAACCCCTCAGCTCTGCTATTGGTACTTAAAGGGGTACCTCCTAACCCTGATGTAATGGTGCAAACAATACTTTAAAAGACATATTCAGTTATCCTAAATAAGAACTTGGTCACTGAAAATTGCTTTTCCACATGAGCCCGTGCTTTGAAACCCAAAGAGAAGTATCTGGAACACACAAAACCTCTTTGCAAAGGGATTACAGAAGAATTAAGATAACTGATTTTTGTGTCAAGTAAGATTAACCAAATACAGAAATGTTTGGTATACAAAAAAAACCCACCCTTTTTTTCCTCCCAATCATTCTTTGAAAGAGTTCTTCTTTTAAAAATTCCTAAAAACAGCAAGTAGCATCTTTTTTGGGGATGAAGGCAGTGAGGAGATTTAGACCTAGTTTGTTTTTTTTCCTGGAAGGTGAGGAGTGCCTCTATGAAAGGACAAAGTTTAATCACAAGAATATCTGAAGATTACAATGAGGAAGATTATGGCCACTTATATGCCTTTGAAATCTATGAGTATCTACTCTCTCTTTATGATTTTTCTTACTATTGCTAAGATAGATTGTCTGGAACTCCAGCACACAATAGTTCCTTTGTGTAAATCATTGATGTGAAATATTATCTCTGACAGAATTCAAGTATTTGCTGTAGGACTATACTTATCTCCTTCACCCTTTCGAGGCTTCACCTGTTGTCTACTCATTTAGAAGAAATATAAAACATTTGTCATCTCTGGAATGCAGCATAAGCTTACAATAAAAGTGAAGATGTCATTATAACCAGTCCATTCACATCAAAGAGACTCCTATAACCTTTGATTGCACTTTTTAATGTCAAACCCTGCCCATTAAATGCATCTGTCTACACTTCAAAAAATGAGACTCATAAAAAGCAACTGCACAGAAATGTTAGTGCTAAAACTTATGATTTATGACAGGCTATTACTTCAACAAATTCCATTTAGCATTATGAACACTATCTACATCTCATGAAAATATGGCACAAATTACCAAAATTATGAACTGCTGTAATATGGAAAAAAAAAAAAAAAAAAACATTAGAAAATTCAGATTGGTGCACAGAACAGCAGGTTTGGCATTAAACTTTGGGCCATACATAAAGTAAGGCTGGCATTTATTCTGACAGGAAAGAGGACCGGTGGGGTATAATAAAGAATGAACCAAATTCAACTGCAATTTACACCCCCCCAGATTTCTCTGAAGTACACTGGATTCCACACGTTGTAATTCAGTACTAAGTTTAGCCCAAAGCAGACAAACATACCTGTATTTTTAGCACTATTTTGAGACACCAAAAAGCTTCACTTAGCTCCCAAAAGGTTTGGACTATGTCATTCCCTATTTAGAAATGCCTCTGTCTAGGATAAACAGTAGGATAAACAGTAGTTCTTTTTCACATTTCTGAGGAGGTGAAAGCCAACAAACATTAGTTCATTTTTGTTTATTTATATGTACCAGTTCTTAACACTATTAGCTTTGAATGGAACCACTAATGTGTCACTCATCTGGGAGAGCAACCTTCATGCACTAAAAAAAGAAAAAAATCCATACTCACTGCTTTCTGTTTTGTGTAGATGTGTTAAGCATACAACCACACAGAAATTAGCAATACACTAACAATGAGAAAAATTTTTGTGAAAATACAGCATGCACAAATAGCTCTTACAGGAGAATAAAATTAGTATCCCTAAGCTTAAAAGAGAGACTAAGTTATCAAGATACAAACATATTTCTAGATGAACAGACTTCCATCTGCACTACAGACTTCTCAAACTATGACATTTCAAAATGAGCATGATACCACATCCCACTTCAAAGGAAAAAAAAAAAAAAAAAAAGGATTCCTCAAAAATCATGACCAAAACCTGGATCACATCCAAAAGCAAGCTCCTGATACTGTGATACATAAATGTTTTCACAAGCTTTGTCATAACAACAAAGCAGCAAGAACATACATAACATTGGTTTTCAATGGTTTGTGGGAGAAAGAAAGAGATCCTTAAATTGAAAGTCTATAAAAACTACTTTAATAGAGCACACTGCACTCATTGACCAAGGAGTGTAAAACAGATTACATGTTTTTGTACAGTTTGTGCAGTCATCTAATATTTCTGCAACAGAGACTTTTCTCCATAAAAAATATAGTTGGGTAGACGAATCAACTTGGAGTCAAGAGAAATTGGCAAGAAAAATATGTAATTTTCATTTATTCCTGACAATTGCCTAACTGAAAGTTCCATTTTTCCTAGGATATGAGAATAGAAATGTAGGATCCATCATGCTACTGAGCTACCAAACTATCTTTCATCTGGTTTTGTAGCCTTTGTGAATAAGTCTTTCTTCTTTTTGTGATCAAGCTATGCCTTCTGATATTCTGGACTAGTTAAGTTCTCATTTCTATTAGCTTTAACAAATTAATGTATTAGACATGCAAGGATGCAGTGATGCTATTATTTTGTGTCACTGTAAGATATGTCAGATTCCTTTTATTCCCAGCTTTAATACTGATACCAAAGTACAAATTCTTGCTACATTTATACCCAGTTATTAAGGCAAGGGCTTAAGCTCTCTGTGTATGATACTTAGGGATCTTTAAGAAGAAAACATGAAAAACAAAGAAATTAGACTTACTCAATATTTTCTATATTACAAACAAATGGAAAAATTGCAATAAAGTTGTCAGTTAAAAAAGGTGCATCTCTAATGCACCCAAAAACCTGTGTCCCTGACATATGGGACAGAAGTCATTAAGTTCTAAAACCCCTGGCACATATTTTGGTGTGTAGAGTAAAAATAGGAAGTGTGTATTTTAAATATATATATTTATATTCACACACACAGATACAAGCCTCAATAAAGAAAATATTACAAAATTCAACACAAATGTTACAAAGCAGGTATCTCTATTACTATCAATTGAGAATCTTTGCTCTGTACTTCATACAAAAGGCTGCAGATTTCTCTCTAGTTAATTAGGTGTGATTATTCATAAGTATTCCTTGAACAATTTTTGATATTCTAAAAAAGTTATGCAGGATATTTATGCCTCCCAGAGAACATAAGCTAAGTTTCTTACCTTTCTTCCTGCTAAAAGCACGATTCATGTTGAAAAATCTCTCCAGTCAACTCTGCTTCTGGGTTTGTTTCTTTTTCTCCCCACTTTAGCCTGCAGAACAATACAGATAAGAAAAACAGAAAAGTCCATTGTTATACTTGAAGTTTGCTCATTATCTTCCTATTAAAAAAATTACAGACTATTTTAAGAATTCTGAAAACTTTCAGAGAAATAAAAGGGAGAAGAAATTGCTGAATTGAGAAGATTTATGTTTGAATGCTCAGTGGTACTGAATACAGAAGACATTTCAAAGTTTTCTGTGAAGTTCTCACTGAGATTTCAGAGACAGAGCAGAAGGTATTATATGTATCCATGAAGACAAATACTACAAAAATATAGGTTGGAAAGAAAGCCTTAAAACGAATGCTGACTACAAGACTCCATAAAAACATTCAGTTCACATTTGCATTGCCCTGGTTTGTGTCAGATTATTATTATAGGCTGTCAGATTATTTCAAGCTATTCTTTCATCTTCATATGGTCTTGACATTAGGGAAGAAAAAAAAAAAAAATCACATTATAAAGACTTCTCTTTACTCAGGGATTCTATACTGAAAAAACTGCCTAAGAGTGCAACTACCTCCTTGCTCTGATTACATCAGACTGTACAGTATTTTCTGTATTCAGTTCAAAACATTGATACATTCTTAAATTTTATTACAGTTTTTTATTTACAATATTGCTTTAGAATTTTATTCTTTACCAATATTTGCAGTCAAATAAAATCCAACAAATCCAGTGCTGTTTAAAACCAAGCTGTTCTGTAGTATGGAGGTATTAATTTTTCAGTGATATTTAAAGATATTCCCACTACTCCTTTCCATTCTGTTCAGATCTTCTAGCCAAAAGCTGCACTAATGCCCTTTCTCTGATCTCAAAGTAGTCAACATAAAAAAAAAAAAAAAGGGGGGGGGGGGAGGATGCAGGGCTGGGGGTGGTGATGATGAGTTTTTACCAAAAAAAAAAAAAAAAAAAAATCTAAAAAATAAAAAAGAAAATCAAAGCTCTTGCTATCAGATTATGTATGAAATCAGTTAGAACACTACCTTTGCTTTAAATAAAAATGAAAGTTAAACCAGTATTTCAAATGTCAGCATCAAGATAGTTTAGAAATTTTTTTAAGATACTTCATACAGCTCGTGAAAACTTTTAGTGGTGTTTGCTCCTCTTTTTCAAATAATAATAATAATAAAGTTCAAAGCCAATTACAGCAATTATATCCCAGTTTCCCTGTAAATAGCTGACATTTTTCAGATTAGAACATGTGGGCAATTAGAGCTAAAAACCACCTCCATTTTATTTACAAAAAATCACTGATGTGCTAGGGCTTCTTTTCCATGCAATCCTGTGAGAAGGAATTAACAGGCACTAAACCAGTGCTAAACCCTACAACCAACCAATATTTGCTCTTTGAAATACACTTAGCAGAACTTTTGTGTTTAAGACTTTACTGCATATTTAAAAAGGGGGAGATGCCATAAAAAAAGCAAAGGTAGTAGGACAAACTTGCCATCTAGTTATTGTGATACAGAAATCAAGAAACTCTGCATTGGGGACACTACACTAGTTCTTCAAAACTGCAGAAGCTTTACACAGCCCCACAGCCATCCCTCCTGGCTGCCTTCACTCCCATCACTGCCACACAGAAAGCTGTGGGGATGGGAACCAGATCAGGTTATGAAGTCCTTGGAATGTTTTCAGTAGCATCCCTGGAAGGGGTAATGGTGTTACTGGGGTAATATAGAATAACTCACAAGTAAGGGATTTGCACCAAAAGCTGCCGAGGGCCAAGGAGTTCTCCTGGCAGGGAAGGCAGGGAGTAGGACTTTCAACAGTGTAAATGTGAATAAATTCCATTCAAATGAAGTATCAAACAGTGAAGAGAACATTAGAATTTCAGCTTTTCAAGCAACTGAGAAATGTGTTTAAGTTAGAAGTTTGCTCCCACCGGGAACACAGGCAGCCTTATATACAGTTAGGATACATAAACCATGGCAGAATGCAGAACTTCATTCTTCATGAACTGTGACAGTCAGTGAAGAAAGCAGTAAAAGAATGAGCAAAAGAGTTCTTTGAGTAAAAGAATGATTTTTCTTTTATATGTCTGGCAGTTTCCCTGCTCAGCTCTAGACTCCAGTTCTCCTCAGACATGTACTTTCTTGGAATTTGTTGGTTACTTTAATCCTGTACTCTTGTGCTCACCCAAGAAACTAAGTAGTGAGTAGAGGATCTCCTAACTAGAAACTATGGATACACCCTGTGAAACTGTGGGCTGGCCACATTTCAAGGAAACACCATTCAAGTATTTTGTTTAAAACAGTGTAACTAAGAGAAGAATTTTAATTGATTTTCCCCATGTAAGCATGTGTTTAACTATTAAAAGGCTGCATGTATTTGTCCAGTTAATGTGGTAAGATGCAATCAAGTTTTCATTACATTTTTATGCAAAAAATGGGAAATTTGACACATGGGTGTCTACCTCTACCACCAACCCCTCTCATGAACAAGAGCATGTATTAGCATTAATCCACACTAATTTAATGACTACTTAACATAATAATGGACAGTATTTTGCTAAATGTGTTTATAATTTCAATTCCATCAGCAGAAAATACAGAACTGGCTTACAAGCAGCTAGAATGAAAACACCTAACCAGTGGACTTATGACAGAAAATGTCATTAAGGGAAAGAAACACAACTAGCTACATGCAACTGCTTTTAAAATTCCCTCAAACTCTAACATGAACAACCCGATCAGCCTCTCAGGTGTAGAAGAAGCAGATGGTTAGATGGGTTTACAATCTAAAAAAAGCAAAACAAAGTGCAAACACACACAAGGCTAATTTCAAATTCTTCGGTTGAGTTGGGGGAAGAGGGTGAGATCAGATTGTGGTAAACTGCCCAGCTAAGGTTTTGATGAGAAGAGGCAAGTTATGGCTTGATGTATCTGTGATAACTCTGCTCACAATATGCCAACAAACAAGCAAAACTCTGAGGAGCAAGCAAGTCGTGCTCTGATCATGGAAGCTTGACATTTTTCTGGTGGAATATTGGTTCATTTCTGAAAATGCTTGATACACAAAACTTGTGGAAGAAACTGAGTTGCAAACCAGCCTGTGAAAACCTTGTACTGAAGTCAAAGGGAAGGTAAGTCAAAAAATCCCATCATGGTACTGGGAGCTTCGTAAAGATGGGGCGAGTCCTTCCCACAAAACCTCTGTTCAGAAAGGGTAAAGCCATTGTAAGAATCACAGACTTTAGGGAATAGGAATGTGGACAATAACATTTCATTACTCCTCTCTTAGGAAGACACACCCATGTAAAGAATGTTTCTCCACCTTACTCCTAGGAGTTTGCTTCAGCTTTGTCCAGAAACCAGCCCCTATGAGGAAATACAAACCCACATGTGATTTCACTAAACAGTAAATTGACAAAATATGGAGAATTCTGAGAGGGACAAACTAGGGAGTTATATACCAGGTCATTTTTATGAAACCAAAAATAATAAAAATAGAAATAACAGCCTGTGCAGGGGACACAGTAGCAGATGTGGTGCCTTTGGTGTCTGCAGGCATTTGGAGTGCAGGGGTGGTAAGATTTGAAGCTGAACTCATCACCTCCATAATTACTTTGTACCACTACTGATAATGTCTGCTGCTGGCTTCTGCCCTTTCTGCAGCAAAGGAAGCCAAGCAAAGGAAGCTGAGTGGCACCCTGCCAGCACAAGCAACCACAATCCTCCCAGGCTGCTTAAGCAACACCAAAGCTTCCACACAGACATCTTGAAATGCCTGATGGCTCCTTCAGAAATGCTGTGTTTTGATCTATTTTCTAAATTTAGAGCTGTCTCAGACAAGCAAAGAGACAGGGTACTTAGGGAGGGGATGAAACAAGACACCAGTGTAACTGGTGTTCTTTTTTTCTCTTAAAACCTGAATATTTATTCCTCGGGATTGATTTGGGGTTCCCCCCCAGCCAGTCCCTTTGGGTGGCATGGGCTAAAACAATTACCAGGGCTCAACCTTATTTTTGTGGGTACCTCTTTTTCGTTCTACAAGTAATTTTCCCAATAAAACTTCCATAAAAGCCCCAACTTGCATCATTCCACTCCCTTTAATAAAACTTTTTTTTTTAAAAAAAACAAACCTCCAGTCTGTCCCTGCAGCATCAAACACAGCTTCCATTCAAAGACAAATTTAGCTTCAGGAGACCAGAGACTTTTTTCCCCCTCTCAAACACCAGCCTTTCAAGATTACTGGATAACATTTTTTAAAGAATGAAGCACAAAATGTCTTAAACCCTGTTTTCAAATGGGCTGCAGCACACAGGAATGTGTGATTCACTGACTTGAAATGAAACTTAGGCTTATAAAGTTACTTCTGAAGGTAAGATGAGAAACTTTGGAATATGCTAACAGCTTGAAAATTCTTTTCCTGAGTAAGAACAAAACACCACAAAAATATTGTTCTGATATGACAGAAAAAAAACATGGTAAGACATGAAGTGGTACACAAAACCAAAAATCATCATATTGTGATGTGTTCCCCATCCTTTTATTCAAGACCTATCTGAAACACTAACTTGCCACAACCCTTTCCCCTCTGAAAAAAAATTTTAAGAAAAAGATGTCAATATATCAAGAAACAAAATCCCATGTGGACTCCAACCTGCAGTCACATACAGTCTTTCTCAGTGTCTGGGAAGCAAGGAGCTCCCTTCATGGTTATGAAATTATTTGTGTCCCTTAAATTTAAAAGAGATAACCAAATAGCCAATAGGAATTATACCATAACTCAGACCCTAGTGCTATGAAAACTTGCAGGAAAAAGACCTCTTCAAAACCTTCAAAACCAGCACAGCTCTATGTGCTTCACTAAAATTGAACAAATTGCTGAAGTTCTTACCCTGTGCTTGGGCTTCATAGTTTCACAGCAGCAGAAATGCAGTATATTAAACTGAAAAGAACTGAAAAGAACTGAAAAGCTTTATTTTTTAAGTTTTTTAATCTCTGCATTTTCTAAATCATTCAGTAGCCTGCATCAAACACTAGCCGTACATTCTGGCTGGAGGCAAAACTGCCAAAGCTCAAGGCTGATTCTTGTCATTTTTCACATGTCAGAAGAGCAGGAAAAACTGGTCAAGAATGGGTCTTCTATGCAACACCCTCATTTCCCCACTCCCAAAGCAAAGAACCTTGCTGTTCAAATAGCCTGACTGGCACAGAGAGGGGGGGTGGGAATGACCCTTGGTGTCACTGGGCCTCACTGAGTGCAAGTGAAGAGAGAAATGGGCTGGGAAATACCAAAAGAGCTGGCAACAGCCACCCTAAAATACAGCTCACCTTCTAATATGCTCCTGTGAAAGGGATGGGCAGGAACACCTAATCTGAAGAACAGAAACATTCCTCCTGTCTGACTGAGATCATAGACCCTGTTCTTTCCAAATTCTTGAAACCAGTTGGAACATGTAGAAGAATCACACACACAGGCAATTATTTTTTTATCCACTCTCAACCAGTATAAGCCGAGTAACATTGTGGTAAGTGTTTTTCTCTCCAAAACAAGGATTTCAAGACTATAGGTGAAGCATTTCTCATAGAGCAGAGCTGCCAAAACTAGAGAAGTGTTCACAGAAACTCTAAGGAGAAGCATTCAGTAGTGTTTTGCTAGCAACATCAAACAGAAGTCAGAAACCAAAAAAATCTCTATGAAAGTCACACATTTCATCCCAGTTTCCAAAACATTTGGGTAAGTGCCTTTTTACTCTCCCACTTCCTAAAAATAACCTGCTGCTTTCAATAGGGAAAAAAACAAAACAAATACTGGCTTTAAAAGCATTAGAAAACAGATTTAATTTTTAAAACACTGCATTTTCCAGGATATTTATTGCTGAGCAATTATCTTGCATTATGCCTAACAATGATTATGCCAGTATGCATTAATGAATTACATTACTCTTGGAACAAACTATATATGATAGAAACAAAAGAAGTAATTTTAAAACCAGGAGTATTCCCTTCCTTCCAATCTTGTTCTATCTGCAAGAAAACCTGATAAACTTACTTTGTTCTCTGTGGTAGAATAATCATAATTGGATACAAAAGGAGATCCTTCTTCCTCCAGTTGACAAGCACTGTGTCTAGTGAAACCTGGGGAAGGATTTCAGTCCTGTCAACCTAAATTATACTCTGCTGTGCAACAAAATACAGATGTCAGAGCTAGTAGAAAGGCTTTATACATGTTCTCTCTCAAAGAGCTCTGGTATTGTCATCTGCTTCCAAAAGACAGATGGCAAATACCTTGCAGAGAAGAGGATCTGTCCTGGACATCCCATTAGCCATTTAATTATCTCTGTTGAACCTGAATAGGATTTTTCCTACTGCTTTCAGATGGATGATGGAGAACTTGGGGAGCAGCAAAGTGAGATTCAGAGATGGGGTGCACCATGAACAGATGAACACGGAACAGCTCATAAAAGTAAAAGAGTTCTGGTAGAAGGGATACTGATGTCTTGAGCTTTTTGACTTGCACTATGAAGAATTCTACAATATTTTAAACTAGGCTTTCTAGCCTTGATTGGCTAGACAGTTAGAAGGAAAGTTATGTCCTGACACTGAAGATGGGTCACTTTTGTGTTACAGCATTGTCCTCTCTGTTAGCAGAGCTGGTTGCTCCATACACAATCTAGAAAAACCATCTATTTAATTGCTGGCAGATTATTGTCAAACTCTCCACTGTATTTTCTTTATGAGGGAAAAAAAAAAGAAAAAAAAAAAGTATCTGATATCTTCAGATCTTGAAATAAAATAAAAATTAGGAATTTTTTCTTAATATTCTGAAATCTTTAAGGTTATATTTATTGTATTCATTGAATTTTCATTTTGACAAGTGCCATGGACAGAAAGAAGGCAGAGATAGAAAGACTCACTGGGTATGTAAAAATAATCTCCAAGTAAAGCCCAACAATTGTAGAAATAGAATTGTAGAACATAGAATTGTAGAAAAGAAACAATTGTAGAAAAGAATTCTGCTTACAATGGAAAAGTCCATTGTATTTAGCAGATCCCCTATAGAGGTACAACATTTTATAAAAGGTTCCATTTTAGTACTTTACCAAAGCACATTTGGCCAAACATGAAACGTGTTAGATACACCCATAGGGCTACACACACTCAAGAGGTCCTGTAAGGCCACTCTCAGTGTGCATTAAAGTTACTTTATGTTCAAAAAGTGAGTACTGATGCTCAAAAGCTATTAAGAGGAAGTAAAAAACCCAGAGGTCTGTTTAGAGTGAAAATTTCAAGATAGACACTAAGGAGCAACCAGTAAGAGAATGAGAATTGTGCCTGTGTCTCTACACACACGTGCCCTGGTATCATCTTTACTCCTGTACAAAGTTATTATAATGTCAAAAGGGTGGGAAAACAAATTTAAACCTATTTATCTGCAGGATTTCAAGTCTGTATTTTTATACCTTAATTAATTTGGGTACCCTTGTTCCTCAGCTGTCCCTTAAAGGAGAACCAGAACCCTGTATAAATTCTATGAATGCAGAGTGTATATCTACTTGTTTTCTTATCTTTTACACTCCAATTCCCTTGATTGCTTCCCTCACAGTGAGTAAGGGCCCGTGTTGAAAAAAAGAAAAAAAATCACTGAAAAATTTGTAATAACTTATTTTCTAATAACCAATCTATTCACATAAATTAAGATACCTCTGAAACAATGACAGAAGTGTCATGTGTTTAACAGAAGTTTGAAAAGCTTTACTCATTTCAAAAAGGTTTTGAAAATCTGATACTAAACACAATCCCTTACTATGAAAGCCAATAGATTTCTCTTTAATGTTAATACATTCAGAATCTTTGCTCCAATTGGTTAGCCTCATGACAGCATTAAGCTGGGTTTCTACAGATATGACAGGCTTTTAAGTGATTTTAACAGTGCTCAAAATTGGAAAAAATTGGCAATATCCGTTTTGTCACTCCTCCTAAATGAATCTCAGAATATCTTGAGAACTTATTGTATTGGTTTTTAGGCTTTATCATATTACATTCTTCCATATTACATTACATATTACAGCTTACTGTCTTTAGCCTTTTTGAAAACATTCTGAAGAATCCCAACATTTCAACAAGGATGTCTCTTAAGTCAAAAGCACAAATTTTAAACTGATCACAAAAGTATGGAAACCAAAAGGATGATTATGACAAATTAATCTCCTTAATTTCTGTCTTGTAGACCAGGTATGTGTTAAGGTCATTCATTGTAATGTGTGCTAAGGAGAAACATTCAAGTCTTGCACACAGTTATGGCTATTATGAATCTTATTTCAAGACATAATCCATCCTACAGTAACTTAGTGGAAGCTACTGAGATATAGCCTACCACATATAATAGAACTTCCAAGCTCACAAGAGTTGAATTTCTTCAGTTTTCCTGCATAGGAGTGCTCTATATCTTTTAACACAGTTAAGACCAAGGAGAATGTATAGATTTTTAAAACCATGATAGAGCAGCAAGTTCAGACTCATCACATCACAGCCATAATGGTACTGCCTGTTTGGGGCTGGGAAGGTTCTATTCCAGTCCCTGTTCCAATTATTTCCACGTAGCTGAAACATGCTGTATGTTTAATAACACAAATATTGTGTTATTAGAAACCCCTTAGAAGGGGTTTTTCCTCATAGGAAAAACCCTTCACTATTTGGGGATGTCTTCTCCTGCCCTATCCAAGCAAATGATACTTTGATGATGATTCCTAAACCACTACACATAACAATTCATTCCTCAAGTAGGCACCAGCCTGTGCTGAACTCCCAGAACCAGAAGAAAAAAATAAAAGCAAATCCTCCAAAGTACACAAAAAATAAAAATACAAACATCAGACAACTGCCAACAGCAGATTCAGAGACTGATCCCATAACTGAACCAGTGACTGTATAAGTAGAGGGTATGGTACCTACACCTGTTATGTTTTCAAAATAAATAAAATTGAACACGAAACAAAGAAAACAAAACCCAAAACCTATGCAACAGAACAGGAAAAAAACCAAAACAAAACCAAAAACCAACAGAAATCCCCCAACTTCAGAAGACAAGTGTTAAAAACTAGAAGGGACTCTTCCCAGAAAGTTTCCTATTGGATGGCTTAAATATCTATGCCTGAAATTTATTCTCTCTTTCTTTCTATACAGATCTGAGCTACCAACTCTGGTCCATAGCTCTGGGTATGGTGACTAAATGAATAAACACTGAAACAAAACCATCACAGCTTCACTGCACCTCAGTCCTTTGGGAAAGTTAAGCTTTGCTACCAAGGTTTCAAGAAGTCAGTATGCAGATTCACAGCATATCAATATCATCTTATTTAAACCAGATTTTTCAAATACATATAAAGATGAAGACTGCAAGTTAATTGCACTTGAACAATATTCACACATCTTTAACCCTGCCAGTGAGCACCAAGTGCTGTTTGCCTTGGAAAGCAGAGGCAGGAGGGGCTAATAGCTGCCTCCTGAAAAGCAAAACTCCACCAGTATGCATATAATCTTTCTTGAGACCCTTGTAACATGCAGCCATAAAGAATCTTCACTCAGAGACCTATCACTCTATTTTGAGAGAAGAAACTGCAGTGAAAGCACAGACCATAAAATGACTCTATTAGCACACATGCACTCAAGAAAATGCTGCTTTTAAAAGGCAAACCTAGGAGTCAGCTGGTGAAACAAAAATCGGAACCCCCAACACAGAACTGCATCCTATAGTTGTTACACCAAGCTGCAAGCTATTCTCTCTCCTCCTTCCCCCAACATCATACATTGACATTGCCAATTTTATTAATCACCCCAGCTCTTCAGAGTACTTAGGTGACTTTCAGGACAATCACAGACAAACAATGAAAGTAGTCATTACTGAAAATTAAATTACTTGATGTTTTGGATTTATAGAATCATAGAATTGGCTGGGTTGGAAGGGACCTCAGAGATCATCAAGTCCAACCCTTGATCCACTCCCGCTGCAGTTCCCAGCCCATGTCACTGAGTGCCACATCCAGGCTCTTTTGAAATATCTCCAGGGATGGAGAATCCACTACTTCCCTGGGCAGCCCATTCCAACGTCTGATCACCCTCTCCAGAAAGAAATTCTTTCTAATGTCCAACCTAAACCTCCCCTGGCACAACTTGAGACCTCTTGTGCCCTCTTGTCTTGCTGAGAGTTGCCTGGGAAAAGAGCCCAACTCCCCCCTGGCTCCAACCTCCTTTCAGGGAGTTGGAGAGAGTGATGAGGTCTCCCCTGAGCCTCCTCTTCTCCAGCCTCAACACCCCCAGCTCCCTCAGCCCTTCCTCACAGGACTTGTGCTGGATCCCTTCCCAGCCTCCTTGCTCTTCTCTGGACCTGCTCCAGCACCTCAATCTCCTTCCTGAGCTGAGGGAATATACAAACACAACTTCATGAACACTTCTTAGATGCTGCTTTTGCAAAGAACTTCAATGTTGCTATACCATTAAAGAATCAATCATACAAGAAGGAGAGCTGAGCACCTCTATGGATATTTATGCATTTCACATAAGGTCATTTCAAAAGAAATAGCAGGGAATATTGAAAAAGAACAAGCTTTCTGAAATCACTGTTTTAAAAAGTCTTGCTTCTATTGCAGCTTTAGATTTCTGTGAAAAAAACCTGAGCAGAAAGGTAGTAATTGAAAAAGGCAGCAATGTATGAAAATTTCTGTACTCATTATGGCCCAATGCTATCAAGTTCCTGCTGAAACCGTAACTTTAGCTACAGTTTTCTGTGCTTTTCTAAAATTCATTCTGTTTTAATGGAAAACTTATGCAAGAAGACTTTATCTTCCAAAGGTCACTCTTTGGAAAGTGCTCAAATACATATGCACATGCAGAGATGTACACTCTCAACTGGCTCACTGATAGCATGCAAACAAAAAGAGCTGCTGCTGAATTCTTAGGAGCATCTTGGGTTCTACCTTTAAAAAATTAAATAGGTGTTACAGAACAGCTGGGAGGGGGGGAGACTGATGGAAATAAAAATTGCTAATTACCAGTTACCTTGAAAATCGAAAGCATTATTTCAGCTAGAAGAGAAAATTACCTGTGAAATTCCTTACATACATAAACTGGAAAGGAACAGAAGAGGAAGTATTGCTATAAACTGGGAGTACTGGAGACATGAAGTACCACAGGGTATTTGTAGACAACTGCTGATATCTTTGCCAAATTTTTCTTCACTTTGTTTATGACTGTGAGCATGAAGGTTCTAATTTGTTCCTTGAACTACCCATGTTCAAATCTTTTTGGAATTCCACTGCACAAATGATCATGCAAAATTAATGTCATCTTTCTCTTTCATCCAAGATTGTGCCTCTTTGCTAACTGGATTTTTAAAAATATACCTTGCTGGTCACAACTCTCTTATTTAAAAAAAAAAAAATAGCATTCAGCCTTGTGTATTTAACCTTCAGTAAGTTATCCTTCATTATAACCTGACTCAGAATTCTTAAAGAAAGGCCCAAAATGGTTAATACCACTGTTTTTAAACTCCAACAAAATCAGATGCAACAAGATGAGGGCATAATTACAATAGAAGCCAAATTTAAATAGTTTTCTCACTTCAAAGCTCCTTTTAGAGGAGCTGAATATTGCTGAAGCTGCCAGTAAAAAAATTCTATCCAAGCAGTGATACCTCACTATGCTGCCCCTGAAACTGAATGGCTTCAACACTCAGACAAGGTTCTTCACCAGCTGACAGGGATTAAATTTTCAAATGTTGCTGGAATCAATCAAGTGTAAGAGAGAATTTATTTTGCAGTCTTTTCATTTACTGGACAAACACACAACCAAACAGCAGCACCTAATCAGCCAAAAGGAAAAAGGTGATTTGAAAGCAACGTTCACTAAAACAAATGAACCAACCCCTGAATTTCCTTCAAATTCACTGGAGAGTTTTATAAGCAACCCCTATACTCCCGTTGCAAGAGGAAAAATTAAGTCAGAACTAATAAGACAGATGATTATTATTTTTTTTAATTTTATTTTCATGCCACAGTAATGTTGGAGCTAAAATTGGTGTAACAAAGGAAGGCAGTTGCTTGTTAATACTGGGGAAGGTGCTTCCTCTCCCGTAGAGCTATTTAACATTTCTGAAATCTTTCAACAAAGGATGTAAAAAAACCCCATGACATTAGGTAAAGTTGATAAGTACCACCATGGGATTATTATGGCATCTTGTAGATGCATAAATTAAGACAGAGACACAACACTTGGCCTCCTGGTATCACTGAAAACAGACAACTGACCCAAGGCTTCCAAATTTCACATTCCTGTTAAAAAAATTTCTCTAAACTGAAAATATTTTCTTGAAGTTCTTCCTCACTTTTCTTCTCCTCTTCTACTCTGGAACCACAAACAGGAGAGTGTGCCAACTTCCATCAATTTTATGATCCCACTCTTCATGTTCTAAGCAATAACACAGGTAGGATCAATGAAAGGGGGTAGATCATACCCCAACCTTCCCCCCCTGTCATAAGTAGGATAAGTGTTCCTATAGTAATACTGGGAATCACTGAATTACTAAATATTTGAGGCATTGCCCATGGATTCCAGTGAAGCTCTACAGTAAATTCACCCTCCTCACTATGCTTAAAAAAAATAGCACTATTAAAAAAAAAAAAAACAAAACAGAATTTTCTCCAAATAGTATAAATGGAGTGATTCAGCACCATACCTTGAATTCTGTTCAGTTATCTGATTTAGAATTAATCATGCATTCCCCATCCAGTTTTCTTCAGTTACGTGGTGCTATTTGCATTCAAGTATCATGAAACTTCAAGTTCATTGTGGTTTTATTGCTCTTCCATGACACTAAGGGGATATCTTGCCTTCAGATACTTTGCCACTGCTTATTATTTAAAATTTATTATTGCTACTGTAATATTATTTAAAATACTAGCAGTCTTAAAGTCTTGCAGGATTGGCCTAAATATTTGGTATAAATACAATGTTCACTGTTATATTGATAATGACATTGATGATGTCAAAAGGATGTTATTTTCAGGGGTTTTCCCCCCTGTTTTTGGCACACACAAAAAGCAGCAAAACTTTCCTCTACACCCTTCCTAGGCTGCTTTGAATGTGATATACATTTTTGCCCTGAATTGTCATCCATGTTTCACCTTCAGCTCTATCCAACAGCTCACATTAAATAGAAATAATTTTATTTTTTTTACATCTGCATTCTGGCACTGTGTCCATGGTCTCCAGCACTGAATAGTTTCATTCACATGAAACCAAACTTGGGATTGTTTACATCTGCTGATTTGCCTGTTTTGTGACTATTTAATTACAGTAGATGGATCAAAATTCTAGAAACTGACAGGTTACAGCACTTTTCACCCCCCAGTAATTTTTTTTAACTTTTACTTTTTTTTACCCACACAAAGAATCACCATTTCATATCTCTTGTACAGTCTGTATTGTACCAATTTCAAATTGGTACTTTTTCCAGTCTCATACTCAATAACCAGATTGTATAGAACTTCCTTAGGGATAATAGAAAGTTGCTGGCAAACATTTCCTCTCCCTGATGAAAAAGTTCATTTTAGGAACAATCTTGATGACTTCCAGCCATCCAAGATCTGTGCATCTTCCTCTTCAGCAAGAGTTAATGAGCTGCATTTCTGCAGTTGAAAAGATACCTATCAAGCACCACAAAATATCACTGTAAAGGCCAAAAGGATAGCTCAAAGGCTCTGTGATACCCACCACTAAACTCTATGACAGATTTTAGTGCAGTCCAAGCTGCAATACAATGCTGTGATAGTTCCAAGTCCAGAGTCAGTTTTATCATTTTATCTCTCAGAGGCTGTTTTTAGGAGCAAAGAGATCTACAACTCTCCAGAACAAAGAAATGGAGAAACATCAACTTGGCTTTTAAATGTGTAACAACATCACCACTTTCACTCAAGCTTAAAATACTGTGGGTTTATCTTGTACTTGTCATGAAACCCTATCTGTGCATATTAGCACAGTTTAGCTGATTAACAGAAATTCACTAATCTGCAGTAAATCATTTCTCTACACCCAATGGCATTCGAGTTACCCAGAAAACGACCTGGCTTAACTGTTTGTTCTTAAATATCCATATTGCTCCCATTATCCTGTTTTTTTTTTACACCTTCTTTAATTACATAATAAAGGTTTGCCAACTTCATATGTCAGAGTTGCATTTTACAGCTAGGAAAGCAGGGACAGAAACTGAGGAGAAACTCAAGAGAATGCATTTCTCCCAGCATTTAACAGTAAAGGATGAAACATACTGAAAAGACACGTTCAAAAGCATATATAAAAAATGCACAAAATAAAGCACAGGAAACCAAACACCTGGAAACATGTTCTGTGTTGTAAGAGAGTGCCCACAAAGTAAAATAATTAGGGCATAATAATAATAAAATAATATTCAGTTTTTCTTCTGAACAATTTGGCAGAGGGGAGGAATATGCTACGAGTCTTCAGAGTGGTAATTTTAGATGAACACTGCTTCTCAGGAATCTGTAGAAATATTGGGAGAATGGCAATTCACAAAATATGCAGTGATGGAAAACTGCAAAGCACTGAGTAGTGTCATTTTTTCAAATATATCAGAGTACTCTTCATACATGATGAGAATACAGCACCCACCCCCTAGGGCTGTCTCACCTCAGCCCTAAGCTGCTGACACAACTACTACCAAAGGCAGAGGGACAGTCAAGTGTCTACAGTTTTTTAAGACTCTTACAAATTAATGTCTCAGTATGGCAGAGTAAACACATAATGATGGACATTTCCTAGAGTTAATTTTGACGTAATAAGTCTGCAAAAAGTGTTAAATTCATCATCATCAGAAATAGAAAACAAGCTTGAAGAGGAAGGGCTGAAGGCAGCATGGAGAAGACCTGAGAGAGAATCCCAACTTAGCACCACACGACCATGAACCCCAGAGTAGCAGAACTTACAAAATAAATTTGAAATCTCCTATGTTCACGTTTCTGATTTTTTGAGGTTTCTTTAAAAATGCTTATGTTATGGGTGCCGCAAGCTTAAAAGAAGGACTAAAGTAATTATTGAAAAAAAATTCCAGTGTTAAAAACAGGGCAGGTCTCTGTTTTCTGTTATTTTGCACCACTGAAACATGACCCGCTTTGGCTATCCAGGTCTGATTTTATTTGATTGTGGGGTTTTGTTTTTGCTTTTTTTAACAGACCAAAATCCGAGTGTTTGGTCTGTTAAAGTAGATTTTATTTTGTATCCATCAAGATTAAATAACATTAATTCAGAAATCTCCTCTATTTGGACTTTTCATCTCCATGCCAAATTCCGTACTCATTTAAAAATGGGGAAAAAGGAGGTGTTTTAAATAGTGAACATGTCTAGTGAGCCAATCAGATAAATTGGTATTAACAGCTAAACCATGTATCAAGATTTTGAGCTATCAAAGTACAGACTTACATAAACCCCCTCAAAATATTATGAAGGAGGCTGTCATTTACAGCCTACACAATATTTAGGTGAAGCAACACATCTTTGCTCACAATGTTTGCCAGACATTTGTAAGTTGTGTTTGTGCTTCCATTTCAATACCAAGTGTCACACTCACCAAAGAAGTTGCTAAAATCAGGAAATAAGTTTAGAGAACTGTGGAAACAGGATATCTAATACACCTAGGACCTCACGTACACTTTGGGGCAGCTCCAGTCTTCCCACTACTGTGGTTTAACAAAGTTAAAGGTGAGGATGAAAAGCAACTTATTACAAAAAGGAAGCAATCCACTTGGGGGGATGCACTTTATTGCTTTTATTTTTATGTTTTTATTAACCTTTTTTTAAATTTAGTTACAGTACTTCTATCTGTAAAAGTTCAGAATCAAACAGCCTCGTACTGCTTGATTAACATGGTAAAGAAATCTATCAATTTTTCAGTACTGGAATTGAATTACAAGCAATGATTTATAAATATGAAACCACATACATAAATGATGAGAAAATAAACACACAATGAATTACAATATAGTTCCTTGTTTCTTCAAAGAATATTATGTTTTCATGCTAAAGCCATAAACACTTAGTGGTGAAATGTAATTCTTTCCCTCTCTCAAGAGAAGTCAAATATTGCAGCTGATCTTTTAACTTTGAGAGGACATAAAAAATACAAATCGTTTCATACTTGTTAGGAATGTTAAATTTAGGGAAAGAGATCTGGAAAATGAAGCAATTTCTAATAAATAAATCTTTTTCAATTCCACATGTCATGTAAGAGGTGTCAGATGAGAAAAAAAAAAATGAAATTACCTAAAATATAAATATCTGCTGAGCTAAGCCATTTTGGTACTTACCAGAGATGGATTGACTGTTTTTTTAATTTAATGCTTTACCATGACTTAAAAGCATGGAAAAATCAGACCTGCATTGAAAAACAGGATTGAGGGTTTTAAAAAGGGTGACTGTGTAACTTTTCTGTCCACAGCTCTACTGCAAAGAATAAAACATACTATAGACCTGTCTCACAAAACCATTTGAGATGACCTCTGACACTTTAATTCATCTTTTTATTCAGAGTGAAAAGTATACCTCTGTAAATGGAGAATGTGTTAGCTATTAAGTGTTTCTCTTAAGCCCAGATGTCTTATTTTTGAAGTAAAGAAAGGAAATAAGTAGTTTTGAGAAAGAATTTCAATAGCAGAACATGATTAACCCAGGAAAGCATTTAGGGAACAGGTAAAATAGAGACATGGGGATTTTCCCCTAACACAGCTCAAAAAGTATTTGTGGTTTTGGGGGTGACTTGGAAGAATCACAAACATAAGCAAAAAATACATAAAGTTTTTGTTAGTTTGCTTTGTTAAACACAGATTACATGTATTTGGGCTGAGTGGGACACCATTTCAGTCCTTATACCACATCGGGCTACTTGGGTACATTACAGCAAATTATAGAGTGGAGCACTGATGCAGCAGAGCACCCAAGAACTTCATCAGCTCCATCAAGTAGGTTCCCTGGGTGCTGAGACTTCTGAATGACAGAGCAGATCTTGGTACTGATGAACCCCTTTCTTCTACAGGCGAGTTCTCAGTTCTTATGGTTCATTAAATTTACAGGGATGAAGCAGGTAGAAGTACCTGTCCCACAGATACTTTAAACTGTAAGAGTAATTAAAGTTTGACCTTACACATTATGCCAAAAGGCACTGCAGTGGACCCATTTATTTTAATAATACTAAAAAAAGTTTGAGATAAAAATGATATAACTGCTTGACTTTCAGAGATGCTAAAATGTAATGCTGCACTAAAAATAAAAACAATGCCAGCTAGAAGCAGGTTTAAAAAAGGATAATTGCCTATAAAGAAGAATTTAATTAGAAATGTGGCAGAATCTTCACCACCTGCAAACTTTCAAGTTTAATGGCTCTCTAAAAAGGGGTGACTCTTTCCCACATGGCAAGATAATTGTAATGTAGATGATTCTTACACCAGAAGCTCAAGGTAATACCTTGAAACAGATCTGGGAGTACTTTTAAGTTTTTAATCCTTTGGCTGAAGACTTGGTTGGCTCCTTGACAGTACCATGGGGAATAAAGGGAACCAAGCAAAAGCAGGGGTTAAACCAGTTGAGCTGTTTGGAAGGGGAAGCAGAGATTCAGTGGCAGACAGACAGGAGGTATGGTAGCAACTTGGAAGAAATAGTGAAGGAGAGAAACAGAGCTTTACTTAAGCAGTTCAGGGCCAACAATACCAAGCAGATGCATTTTTACTGGTACCCCAAAGCTTGGTGTGTCCCCATAAAACCAAATCAACTTGTGAATCTAGGAAATCAACACACGCAACAAAAACCTAACATTCCAACCAAGCAAACGTGTTGCACTTCAGACTAAATTCCACTGGTTTTCTTGTAGACTTAAAGATGTATAGGAAGAATTTCCAAAATTCAGATTATGTTCATAAAAATTCCACCCTCCCATGTATGTATGTATTATTCACATATATATACATTATATAAATATGGTTTTATTTTACGAGAGAACATCTTTTATGTATATGTTAATTACCTATACACAGTTAGTATTCTATATTAAATTATACAGATCCAAACCATGACCTGTTAAGTTAGTTATCAGCCTAGGAGATGATGTTTTGTACAGTTTTGACTTAATCATATTGAAGTGCAGCTCCTTAAAGAACAATCTAGACAGTATATTCTGATTCTGTACCTACTCACTGCCTAGAGCTGGCTGAAAATTATTTGGCAGCTGCATAGCCATTCAAACACCTTTAGCTCTGAGGTTACTCAATCATTAATCCCACAAAGAGTTTTACATTTGATTTAAAACACTCTTGGAGCAATTGTGCTCCTCTCTGCCTCCTGTCCCCAGACCATTATTCCCACGTGTGCTGGGAATCCTTCTGTACCAACAAGAATTCCTGCACGACCATCTCTGCCAGGGAATTGGCCAGAAGGGAAAAAATAACAAACCAGAACAACTGTGTTCAAGTTTTCTCCTACCACATGCCAACAAAAAGCAAGGGCTTACAATAAACACTAATAGTGGAAGAGCAGCAGGATTCTCTCTGCCAGCTTCTACAGTGGTTTCTACTGGAGGACTGAACTGGAAACAACAGCATGAATGTACATAGGAAATCTTTCAATAAATAATGATCTTTTCCTGGGTGAAGTAAGAGTCACACTTCAGTCCACAGAGGGGTTACACCAAAAATAGTCAGGAAAGACACAAATCCAATTCCTTTATCCTCAATCTGCTGCTTCCATACAGCATTCTGAGAAATCACCTCAGCTTGACAAACTGTTCAGATGCTGACATGGAGGTAAATTCCCTGTATCTTATAAATAAAAATTTTTACATAACTATACACAGCTCAACATTAAGCTTACAAGAAATGCAAAACATCAGTAAATGCAAAAGTCAGAGTTCATTAGCTTGCTCTAATGCCATGAAGACATTTTTATGATGCTCATTTATTTGAATAGGCCATTAAAATATAAATTCAAAGACACTGGGCAAACAAATATCAAATTTTATGAAACAAAGCTTTCTCAACGAAATGTTAAATGGCAACTGTGCATTAAGTGCTTGCTTAATCTTCCTTGAGATTTTAACCATGTCTATTGACAAAAAAAGAACACAAGGGGCATTAAGTGTCCCACTGGCCCCTCCTGCAGGTCTCCAAGGAGTATTTAACATAAACACTAATTTATGGCATTACACACTTGTACTTCAAGTATTTCTAATTCTACTTCAGGGTATTAGGCCAACTGCTGTTTAAATTATGTGTAATTTAGCTGAATCATGACCCTCCACTGGAAAAATCTGCCTTATAGATCATGCCCTTAGAGAGTTGAATGCTGTAATGACAACTTACCACTGAGCTAATCAAGAATCAGAAAACCAAGTTCAAATTAACTAAAGCAGAGGCACTGAAACAGAAAAATTAATTAATAGTGTTATCCAGGTCATGCATTCTAGAACCTTCTACCATTTACTGCTGCAGTAAAAATAAAATTTAACCCTCTGCAAAATAATGTAGGAAAGTTGAAATGTTTATTTTTACTCCATTACAGTGAAATTAGAATATGTTCATCAATCAGTTTGGAATGTTTAGATCCCATCACTGGTCAGCATTTGATTTTGACAGTGCCAGTGCTTAATCCTGGTCCTATCTGTGTGCAAGTCTATGAATTTTCCATATCATTTCTGCTATAACTTTGGAATGCTACATGGTCCTTTTCCTAAGAATAAGTGATGGACACAAAAACTACACAGACCTTTAACAGTCCAAGGATTTTGTGTTCTTAAACTATAGGCCTTTGCACATAAAAACAGCTTTGTCTTTTAAGTCCAGTATTCCAAATATTATGTAAGTGTGCTGCAAATCAGCAAAAGAATTTGCATCTAAGCATCTTAAATAAATCTCTTTCAAGTGAGTCAATCTCTAAAAAAATTATTCTGTGTTTTGGACTCACAATCAGTCCTATCAACATTTTTTGCCAATGGGTCTGGCTTTAGCCCACCCTGTGGCAGAAGAGACCATTAGGTAGTCTTTTTCAAGTGCAGAGATAAAAGGACAATCCAGTACATACATGAGAGATATTTTCAGTTGCTGTTGTCAGCCTTCCACTTGTTTTCAGGCAGCAAGATCCTTTTACAACTGGCACACTTTGAATTTTATTTTAAAATTATTATATCTCTTCCTCCTGTTTTTTTTGTCTCAGCTCCAAACTGCCCCAAGAGAAACCTTTCATCAAGAAAGTCTTGGCTAAGCAGCAGAAGAGTAAGGAAAAAGCTAAGAATTTGGATACCTGTTGTTTTATTTCAGAAAGAGAGCCAAGAATGAGAGCCTTTCATCCAAACCATCCAGTAAGTAGTGGATTCTCCATCCCTGGAGATATTTCAAAAGAGCCTGGATGTGGCACTCAGTGCCATGGGCTGGGAACTGCAGCGGGAGTGGATCAAGGGTTGGACTTGATGATCTCTGAGGTCCCTTCCAACCCAGCCAGTTCTAGGATTCTCTGATTCTGTGCTAATTGAGAACCACAGAACGTGGCTGAGCCAGAATTGGGAAGCAGCAGCACAGAGTCACAGACACACACAAAAGCTCCTGAACTAGAAGCAAACTGAAGTCATCCTTGGTCATCTTACAAAATGATACCAATAATTCCAGATCCAAGGAGCTTTTTATTTGAAACAGTGTTTGCATACCACCTACCTTGAGGACATCAAAAGGGAGGTCAGAGAGAACTGCAGACTATTGATCTGGTTTTGAGAAGTAATAAGATGATGCCAGTATTTCTAAGATGTGATGTCACAGCAACAGCCATCTTGGTGCCAGATTAAAGATAACCTTTGGGAAAACCAGCAGCATCCACAGATCTGACTTCAGCTCTACACTTCTACACTTCTTCAGAGGTACTTCAATGGATTTTTGGATTTATAATCAAATGGATTTCAACTTGATGTATAATCAAAAAACGTGCTTGCTGCAGTGAACACACTGCTGCAATTGAATTAAGCAAGCCAAGAAAAAGTTTCTGGTAACCACTAGATTGCTAAACAGATGCTGTTGCTTATCCTCATGTCAACACAATAAAATTTTGCTACATAGTTTCAGCTTAGCCTTCCTTTCACAGAGCTAAATAAAATATTCAGTTTTCCAGAGGCTCCTAATTCCCTATCCACCCTTATTCAGCTTTATTTAACGTTTTTGGGAAGGCTGTCACAATGATATCCATAAATAAACTCTTATCCATAGCACTAATCCCCCAACGTTTTGCTTTTTTTTCAATAAATCAATGGAAACTGCACAGCTGCTGCATTTCCCCTACCCAGACAACCCTTTCTCTCTGCACTAAAGAGAAGAGAATCAAGGAGACTGCAGCTTCAGTGGCCTGCAGCTGTGTTTGCAGTCTAAGTAATGAATCACCAGGTGTAGAGATGGGACATAAAAAAGGATAAGAGAGAACAAACAAAAAAGACAGAGAGGAAAAGCCTATTTGTAATAGTCATGCCATTACTTAGGGAAGAAACCACAAGTCTGACTTGAGTCATTCATCCCAGTCTTTAAAAAACCCTCTATCAACCAAAACAAAATCCAAATAAATCTTTTCTGCAAAGCAGTTCACAGCAGCAATTAAAGCAGCTTACCCTTTTGCATTCAAATGTCTTGCCAAGGTGTAGAGCAGAGAATAATTCTCATGTGGAACATATCACTTGTTTGTCAATATTTTTGAAGGTTTGTCAGTGCTACTTGACAGTTTCTCATGTGCTAGAATAAAAAGAAACAATGACAGTTATTAGCTGTGAACTCCTATGTTATCAAAACATAGAAATTGTTTTCCCTTTCTATGAAATTTAGTCTAAACAACTTAATGGGAATACATTTTACACAATCTTCTTTTAATAGAATTCTGCTGGAAAAGCCTAACTCAGACTAGAAAGTTAGCAGCAATAGAACCATAGCTTCAAATTGAAATTATAATTCCAAATATTTTCTTATAGTCTCTTTACTCAGAACTGCCCTACACTGACAAAATAACCACTTAATACAGAGAACCATAGCTTAAACATTTATTGATTTCCACTAAACATGAGACATGTAAGGCATGCAGAATTAATCCAAAATCCTTTTCCTTTAAGGAGAATACTACACTCCCACAGATGCTAGGAACTGCACCTGTAGAAATGGTCCAACATAAGGAAGTTCAGTCCACTCCTGCAGAACCAGGAGCCAAATGAGTTTGCTCCTGCTCTATTTCTGGTCTTCACAGAGAGCAGCAGGTGATTTGGTCCATGCTAAGTAACCACTCTGGCCTTTACTCCTTGATGCTGGCCAAGCATCCTCTGTATTGAACAGAGGATTTTAAAATACTCCTTTTTATTGAATGTTTAGATAAGCCATACCAATGTAAATCTTGATATTTTTGATGATTTACTCTGGGATGCTTAGTGATATTATTGCCTCTTGGATCTATTAACTTTAAGGTATTGAGATATCAAGTCTAAAATTTTACCTAACCAGCAAAGGAATATTATTTCCCTGAGCCACAAAATTAATAAATTAACCTACATCTTTGGCAAATTCTTTTTATTTCTCTGTTTTTTGCTACCCCAGTGTAAAAACTCATCTTTGTGAGGAACAGGAACTCACGCAATTTCTTTTCTTTTCCCTACATGTCTAGAGAAATGTAAAGAGAAATATATAGCAAAGAAGGGGTATTTTCTTCATGGTTAAATTATAAATTGACACGAAAGAGTGAAAAAAGTCAATAAAGTTCTTGATTATGTTGAACTAGTAGAGGTTTTCAGTCTTTTAATGATTCAGTATATTTACAAGGATGGTAAACTTTGCCTCTTCCCAAGACTCTAAGCAGCCTCATTTGGGTTCATGTACTTTGAATTGTTTCTCAAGGGTAAAGTAGCTTTCTGCCTGGTTCTCTCCCTTTTATTAAAAATAAATTTGTGTTTTCTTTTGCCTTTTCAACTTCTCTATTTGTTTTCCTGTGCTCTGTTTTCTTCAGCGTGTGTCTCCCTATTTCATTGAAGTCAAATGTCAGTAACTGGCTCAGAAAACACTGTAGCAGGAATCCATTTGTCAGGGCTTCTCAGATGAAGGGCTGATATTTTCAAGACTACAACATTCTGGTATGTTTAAAATTATTATTTTCTAGGTATATCAGTCATTATCAGACATGTAATTTTTACCACTACGACACCCTTAGATCTTCATAGAAACACAAGAAGAAATAGCAATAAAACAGATGACAAACTTGATACTGACTGATTATCTGAGTTTTCTTTTGGTAATTTTGGCATCTCCAAGACTCAATACCATCACACATAAAGTTGATATTTATGGCAGTGAAATGAAGTTGCCACTATGATCTCAATTCAGTAAGAGTAAAGCTCCCTTTAAACTTTAAGCTCTGACTGTCTCTACTGAAACACTACCCACATGAGACAATATTACTCAATACAGACCTAGATTGTTAAATGAAGTTTATTTTAGGTAAAGGTATTTTTTCTACTCAAGAAACAGAATAGCACTGGAGGCATCACCTTGCACCAAGGGCTTACTTGTTCTATTTATGCTACTAGGGACAAAAGTCAGACTTACCAAACAAAGCTTACTTGAACACTTAAATTCCAAATAATGTCATCTAGCTAGTTGATGGTAGCTGATTATCTATGTACTCCTAAATAGTTACTAGTGGTTCAGCAAGTTCATTAACTAAATCCTTTAATGCTCAATAGAGTTTGTCCTTCAGACAGCTTGATTTGTACTGCTTGCATTTACAACACTGTCACTACTGGCTTTTTATCAGCAAGTTAGTAGAAAAACACCATGACTTTCCTCCTCATTTTTCCTATAAACCTCTAGTTAGGAAAAAATTGATAAATCCTGAGAAAAAAGAAAAAAAAAAAATATCTGATAATTAATTTTGTTTGGTATTTTGCCTCTCCTTCTATAATTGGTAAGAATCCATTCTGCATTTCATGCTTTTCCTGTAAAACTTGGTAGGCTAAGTCCAAAAAAGGCCCAGAAAGTATGACTACTGATACAGCATAGCAGCAGAAAAAGAAAAACTGAGTGCTAATGCATGAGAACCTTTTTCTAACAGGCTGTATACTGCACCACAACATTATAATTCCACTGCCTGGGTTTTCTGCCAAACAAAATGTGTGTCAATTTCTGTAATTCTGCAATACATCATGCTCACCTATTTCATTTGCTTCCATTGTGCCTTTATAGGAACACCAAGATAATAAATGCTGAAGGTCATTTGTGTAAAGAGTATGTTCTGGAGTTACAACATACACAGGTTTTTTTTCCCTTGATCTAATGTGAAATGTATGCTGTGCCATTTCATGATGATGACAGTACTGAACTCAACAAGCAAATGCTACACCTTCATGTTGATGATACAGTTCTTAATTTTTTCTTTATGAAAAGAGGTCGAGAACTGGTACTTTCAGCTTTTGCAATAATGTATTTTTGTTTCTATTTTCAATTCTACTTGAAATCTGTACTACTTAAGAGTTTGATATTCTAGACAGAAGATAAAATCATTAACCTTTTCCACATGTAATGACTTTGTGGCTCTGCTTGAGCTTGCACAGCCAAGCATCTCCCATCTCCCTGAAGACAGCACAACCTCTAAATCTTCAGCTTGCTTCTGCAAACTCAGGGTCTAAAGATAGCATCCATTCTAACATATTTTTCTCTCTACTGACACAGGATTCAACCCAGAAAACATGTCTCCAACACACATTTAAGCATTATTCACACCTAGATCAACAGTTCACTCATGGGAGTCAAACCTTGCTTAATAAAAAAACGAAAAATAAAAAAATGTTTGAACACTTTGATTTGCTTCTCTGTACTTTTTTCACTTAACTAGATGGTAGCACTATTCTAACTCTACTTTCCATGCTAAAAGCAGAAGAAGAGAAAAGGTCATAGCCCACTCTGGAAGGCAACACTCATTATTGCACTGTTCAAAGTGGGATCAAAAGGAGCAATGGAACTGGGAACCACTGACCCCATGGCTCTACTCTTTTTTGCTTACTTGCCCCTCATTGTACAGTGCCTGAAGGCACTGACATAGCTGCCTTCCAGATAACTGTTCTTCAGAAACTGATTCATATGACACTGTTCACAGTCACAGCTACCAATACTTCAAGAATTACATTTATAGAAGAGCTCTCAATAGAAGGTCTCGGATATGCAGCAGAACCTTAGGGCAATTCACTGCCTATACTCAAGGCACAGACACTTCAGAAATCATGCAGAGAGGTTCTTGATAAACTGAAGCTATCAGAGAAAAACATGGAAGTCCCTTTGCTGTGATCTGCTCTTGTACAGAAGCCAACAATTTTTTTCAGAGTACAGCATCAGCTCTTCAGTTTTAAGCAGCTGGTAAAACAGTATTTCTAACACTGAGTAGCACTCCCTCTCCTCATTTACACCTGATTATCACAATAACAAAAATATTTATAAGTGCATTGTATATAAAAATTCTAAAGAATATTTTCACTAACACATGTCAAAATATTTGCAGGCAGTACAGTACCATATACAGGCCAGTATTACCCATACCATATAACACAAGAAGGAAAGAAAGCACAAGTAAGAACCTCAGCTACCAGAATACAGTCCAAAATATACAAGTCCCAGCACACAGAATAAGATTTTCCTAAATATTCAATTTTTACTTTACTTTTGAGAGTGGGAAGATGCCTCTTTAGAATTACAGCTTAATGGAAGCCATGACAATTTTAGAAGACACCAAATAGCATTTAGTCTAGGCTATAAAATCCTTGCAAGATACACTATGCTTGATATCATCTCAGAGCAAAATGTTTCAAACCATTTAAACTTTGCTCTTTGAAAATTCTGGGATAAATAACCACACTTGTCCTAGAGAGCACATACAGCATATCTGGTGCAAATAAACTCATATTGATCATGCTATATAAAAAAACATTCCAAACCTTAAATCTACATGAAAAGTAAGTCTCCTCAGCTCCCAACAGTCTCAACTAAACTTCCCTTTCCAGTGTTGGTTGTAGCCATCTCTGATGATTTGTTTTCTTCAGTTCATACATGCATGCCCTAGTGCCTTCCTGTATCATTTCTATGTGACTGACTGTGCAATATACTTTACATTATTCTTCCTTTGAGTGCTTATAATATTTATAGACATTCTGGGCCAACAGATGTAAAACCTGCTTTTCCATAATAGGATTAAAAGTCTTATGTCTCATTACCCTGGTAGGTACTGTACATTACCAGTGCTTTTACCTATGCAGTAACTACTGCTGAAAATATCTTGAATCTGTGGTGTAATGCTATATAACCTTGCCTAAATCATAATGCCAAGATGTAAAGGCCTGAAGTAAATTCTAAAGTGGGTGATACAAGACAGAGAAAGCAAAACTGAATTACTCAATAGATTTAAAGCCACCCTGAAATATAAATGTTACAGCAGTGTCATAAAATAATGACCTAGAGCAGATTAAGGAAGGAAGCAACCAGAACATGGATGAGCTGTCAGCAACTGGATTCAAATTGAAACCTCTTGTCAAGTCCTATGATTGTCCCAACAACCTGTTTTGTATAATATTTACAAAAGGTTGGGGACAGAGCTTTCAAAACTTTGATGTCATAGTACAGGAAGCTTTCCAGGTAATAAAAAAGAGGAGGGAAAAAAAAAACAAAAACAGGGAATTAGGGTGCTTCTCAGGAGAGAGCTCTGACTTTTTTTTTCCACAAATAACATTGTGGAAAAGACTAGAAAAATAAAAAAACAAAGGATTAAATACATTCCCAGACTAGACATAGTAATTTCTCGTTCTCTAAGTAAGACTAGATTAGCAAAGATGAAACTAAAGGTGAAGATACTCTTAAGCAAGGAAGAAACATCAAAGTAGAATATAACTTAATTCCTTCTTATAAGAGAAATTTATCCCAGGGATATTCTGAAGATCTCTAAGACTAGAGAAATGAGCAATATATACAGCCCTACCATAGGATGCAACAGCTATTTTATTCCTACATTTTATGACCAACTACCAAAATAGCTCTGACCAGATGAAGAAAAATCTCCTTATCATTGCAAAGAAGTCCCAAAATCTGACAGTAGCCTAATGAACTGAAGTAATGCAACCTGTCTAAAATCCTACTTATTTTACAGCCTCTTGATAGGCAGCAGGGCCAGTTAAGGGTATGCATGAATTGTTTTAACACATTTCTATGGGATGCTTAAAACTGATTCAGAGGACAACCTACATTTTCATTTGTCTCAGCAGGTATTTAGGCAGAGCATCACCACTGCTGGGTAAGCAGCTGCAGGACTGAGCAGATCCCATTCCTGCAGGACTGAGCAGATCCCATTCCTGCATATTCCCCTAGAGATGGTGGCCATGAATGAAGGGGCATTTTACTCAGCTACCAAAATCACTGCTCATCTGAATTACTCTGCTCAGCACAGACAAGCCAGCAATGGCTCACTACTCACCTTCATTGCTGTGAGGAGGGGCTAACTGCCAAAGAGAACAAACTACTCATAAACCCATTTTGATTTCAGAGAATATTTCATATTTAATTTTTTTCCAGATCGTGTCAGGAATTTATTGCCTGCTTATTCTATTGTTATTCTGACTAAAAATCAATACTGGAGAAAAAAGACAACTTATGACACTGTGGGAGTGCTGGACAACAGAAATTTTCAGAAAAACATGAAAGAACAATGAAGCAGAAAAAACCAGACAAGCCAGTGACTTGAGACTTCAGATATAGTTGTATGCTTATTTTTTATCTGACATTAAACATCACCTGACTGTGCCTGGATTACTGACCTGGAGAATGGAGATAGTTTGAGTGCACCAAGCTGAATGAGTAAGCAAAGCACTCTGTCCTGGTTTGAGCCAGGATAAAGGTGATTTTCTGTCTTGTATTTTTGCTTTCAGCTAAGTCTCCTGTAAGTAGCTGGATGTGCTGAAATCAACAGCAAGTTTCTCAGACAGTGTCTGATTCTAGGACTGATAACACTGGATGTTTATAGTTACTGCTAGAGACTGGTGTGCAGAGCCAAGGCCACTGCTCAGCTCTGAGGAACATTTTACCCTCCGGAAGGAGAAAAGGAGTAAAGAGGTCCCACCTGCAGCCTCCTTTGGGGAGGAATGGAGAAGATAAATGGCCAAAATTGACCAAACAGAGTATTCCATCCCATACACGTCATACTCAGTATAAATTGGAGGGATCACGAGCGTCAAACCCCTTCCTGCTTCCCCTTCTTCACCTGTCCCTGTTTGCTTCAGCATCCTGGGAGGATTCCATCCATTCCTCTGCCTGTGCTCCTGATCTGTGCCAGCCTGAATCTGTGTGTTCCTGCCTCCAGCTCCCAACTGCTGCTGACCCCAGGAGTCCAGCCTGGACTTTCCCAGAGCTGCCCTGCAGCCTCGGGGGTGACATGAGAGTTACTGGGGGAAAGGAGGGAGGAACATGGTATCAATTTTCCTGTATATTTGTATATATTTAGTAATTTTTCCTTTTTATCATTACTGTTCCACTAAAGTTGTGTAGTTTAGTTTCCAACCCATAAGTCTCTCTCCCTTATTCTCTCTCCTTCCTTTATCTGGTAGGGGAGGGGGATTAATAGAGAGCATCTGTCATTTGGTTTGATTGCCAGGTCAATGTTAAACCCTGACACACTCCTGGAAGAATGAGAAAGAGAATGAAAGGAGTTTTTAGCTATTGGTAGATGGTATTTGCCTTGGAGTAGGCAAAGCTGACAGAAATTAAAGTATGTTTTGCTGTATGAAAAGTACTATGTTTGAATAAAAATCTTTTATCACCAAACCCCATTTATTAATTGTAACCTTCTCCAAAGTATTGATAAGAAGCTGAATTAAAACCACTATCAGACAAGAACTCCATACAGTTTTTCCCATAACATGAAAACTAATGTAGAGGTCCTTGCCTTACAGCAAACACCACCAGGCTGGAGTTCATAGTCTACAAAATGATTCTTCAGCAGCCAGTATTTACACACATAGAAACCCCTTATTCTCACACCAACTGATCTGCAAATATACTTTCATATGATATATTTATTTACAAGTATAATTAAAAAACCTGTCACAATACACTTCAATGCATAGTATAAAAGATGTCAAAGACACAAGAAAAGCTCACTGACCAACTTATATTATACTCTGCTAGAAACGAGTGGAACAAGAAATCTCTAAATGTTTGTGGTGCTGAAAAAATACAAACCAAAATATTTGACTGTCAGATGATTTGAATTCAGATGGAAATATTAAAAAAGCTATTCTGATATATACCCACATGCTACTTCCAAAACACCTAAAAGATGAAATCATTTCATGTAGATCATGACAGTCTCATGACATCAATAGAACAGGGATAGATCAGCACACTAAGTCAAAAAAAAAAAAAAAAAAAAAAAAAAGTCTAAGGCAGTGAATTATTTTTCCTTATGCCACTGAATGAATTTATTACATGCAAGTCCATACACTTACCTGTATATATGTGTGTATATACATGCATAGAGCACCAATATACAATTTCCCTCCATTTCATACTTTATCAGTTACTGATCTTAGTGGCACTGTTCCCAAGAAAGCCTCAAAAGCAGGCAACAAATCTTTCCTTCAGTTGTTGACTCTTTTCCCCTTTCAGTCTGAGTTAGGATGAGACGGACACAAAAAACAATGCAAGGCTCTGAAGCTGCTGTTTTGCAATTAAGCACCACAAATTTCCTGATATAAGAGTTGGGATTCAGAACCCTTTCCTCTGTATATTTTATAAGGTAATTATAGTACTGCTTCTCGCACAACATGACTCATGCAAGCCCAGTTTGTTTTCTGTGCACTTGAATGAGTGAAGATGCCAAAAGTTTCTCAGTGACAGAAAAAAATATCTCTGCCTTCCAAAACAGCTTTGCCCTCTGAAGCTGTCCTGCACGGTGCTGAATTTATTCCCACAAGATCCCTCTTCACTGCAGGGAAAAAAAAAAAAAAAAAAAAGGAAAAAAAGAGAAAAAAAAAAGAAAAAAAAAAAAGAAAAAACGAAAGAAAGAAAAGAAGAAAAAAAAAGAAAAAAAAAAAGGTGTATATCGTAACACTGTGTAGCATAAGATTTACCATTTGGTAAAGATGTTTTCCTCTTGTGGCTGCTATAGCTCAGGAAGTTCAAAGTATTGCTGCCCTAGGAACTGCCCATGCCCCTCCACTGCAGGAGTACCAGAAGCAGATGAAATCAGCCCAGAATGTATCCCATTTGCCATGTGGCAAAAAGCAGCCTCTGCAGCAAGGAACAGGAGGGATGACCTCAGGATCCAGTGCAAATGCATCTCTCTGACTAGGAAATTTTGTTATGATAGGAAAGTCAGCAACCACAGTGAAATCATGAATATAGCACTTAAAAGGAGCTCTTAAATACTGAATTGCAAGACTTGTGAAATATCACTAACAGGTGACAGTAATAAAAAATAAATTAAAAAAAACCAACCAAGCAACACTTTAAGCCAAATTTCAGTCTCGACATTAGTTGTTAACTCAAGAAGATAAGCAGGATTATAAACTTTGACAAAAGTTTACAGGGAGTGGATCTAAAGGAAGGTGGAAAATGGATACAATCAAGTTAAATTTCATCGCAGAAGTGTGTGTGTGAAAATCTATAGTAGATGCCTGTTCTTAATTGATTCCCTCACCCCAAAAAGCTTTGGGAAATACTCCTTTTAAATTCAAAAAAGGATAATCTTGTGCTTGGTATGTTAAGTAAACAAAGCTGAGAGTTGAGTGAGGAATGCCAGCAAAGTTTTCCAGTTTGCTAAACTGACACACAAACAGAAATAAAGCTGTGCTTAGGTTCAGGTAGCTATCACACTAATTATTCACTCCTGAAAAACAACAACACACAAATTGGATTATTTGGAAATAACAGACAGGTAAACTTCATCGTGTCCTATCTTCTGTTTTTATTGGGATTTTAAATACTTGCACATTCGAGGCAAAGCTGTGGTCATCCTCAGACATAAGAACATTTCAAGTTTGAGACACGAAGGCATCCTACTCTTTAAGCTTGAGCTTTTCAGCAAACACTAAACTTGGTTTTCAGACTTACAACAGTTTCATGATTTCAAACCTGTGAAAATCCAGAGAAGTGCTTGACACCTGCTCCTCACTCCCAGAGGAAGAGTCACATCAAAATCTTTCAGCAACGGGATACACTGGGTTTCAGTGCAGGTTCTCTAAATCTAGCAGTCCTATGAAACCCCAACCAAAATGAGAATTCAGACCATTCCTTGTAAGCCTGAGGGCTGATTGTCTGAAGCTGATTTAAGGGAGCACATACTCTACTTCTTTCCTCCTATTTGGATTATAATTTTGATTCAAACATACTGACTCATTTGGGAGCAGTTTTAAAGAAAATATTTGGCTTTGTCCACTGATAAAAGTTTGATTAGGTTTGTGATTTAGACAAAATTATTTAAATAAAGCCAGGTTACAGGTGACATCTTGTCTAAATCCATGCAGCCCAGAGCTGCAAAAAACAGAGTAACTTGAACATCTAGCCCTTGAAAACACAATTTATTATGATTTCATATTTCTACAAATGGGTGTAAAAAGAAAATGGAATTGTTATGACTGAAGAGTAAAACTGTCAACACAGATCTTGTAGCCTGAGCAATTTTCTGAGTGGTCATGTTACTCCCCAATAATAAAACACATTTGCTCTGTATCCAAACAGAAAATTGTGAGTAAATGAATTTATCATCAAAATACAATTTAGTTTCACTCTTCAATCCTGGATTGACTTGGGAAAAGAACTGAAACAATTTAAGGTTTTCAAAACAGCAAATAAAAATAGATTAAGAGCTCCAAATCATACAATACTCAATCCCAACTAACTGGTATCTCTTTCAATAGCATGTAGGTATTGAAATAGTAATATAAAAACTATTTAAAAATATAAAATTATATAAAGATATATAATTCCTCACAGGACTTGTGCTGGATCCCTTCACAGCCTCCTTGCCCTTCTCTGGACCTGCTCCAGCACCTCAATCTCCTTCCTGAGCTGAGGGGCCCAGAACAGGATACAGTTAACACGACAAACTACAAATTTATGTTTAAACTAAGAAAGATTTTGGCATTTATTTGTTAGAGGTGGGATAGTGGAGAAGGTTAAATACAACGCATCAATTTAAATGTTGATCTTCACATACGTTTTAAATGCAAGTAGACTGTATCCAGGAAAAGGAAGGACACAACAGAAAAAAAGACTGCCAAACTACAAACCTTAGTAGTCACTAGAAAAGACTATATGGAAACAATTTTTTATTTATTGCATATTTTAATCTGAAATCGATGTATTATTTAGATACTTATACTATGAGAACACTCCTTTATCAAGAAGCAAGCAAAACAAACTTTTAAAAAGTACTGTAGCTGGGCTTCTCAATCAGGTAAAGCCATGGATTTTTTTACAAATCTTAAGAAGGTTACCTTCAATTTTCATCTGAATTTTTAAAAGCTCTCAGAGATTTATTTGCTAAACATATTCCACTACAAAAGCCTGTTTAGCTGTGATCAGTGGCCTAAAGCCAGATATACTCCAACCTTGTTTTGCAAATCACATTACATAAAGCAAGGATAAGCCTGAGTTATAATGAAAAAATATATTAGATTGATAAAACACACTTAGATAAGAAGATCAAAAATTATGCCTGAACCTAAGCTATTAATAGGATTGAATTTAAACTTCTCTGGCAAGTTTCAAGCAAAGTAAATTCTAGATTCACCTACCTGAAACACAACACTCCATTAAACATACTTTCAAGATTATTTCTGTTTCTTTAAGGAACCTATAGTCAACCTGAATGCAGGTGACTAAAAGGAAGTTTTACTAGAAGCCATCCATCACTCTGCCCCAAGGTCTCACCTCTAAAGTAAAAAACTCCTGTGAGTTCTGTGAAATAAGAGTCATCCTTCAGTATTTTTGTGGCTCTGGATCATTTGATTGCAGATTACACTTACACTGGATAACATCTTCCCTCCCTGCCTTCAATGCCATTACAGTAATGACCTCAAGGAAATCACCAAGCATCACTTCTACCAGCACAGCTCTATCCAACATAGACACTCTCCACAATTTTAAGCAAACTCACTCTCCCTGGAATGCAGTGTGACATTCCCAGCCAGGCACAGACCATCTACACTTTATCTTACTCTGGCTCCCAATGGCTATCTAACATCTCCCACTAAAACACAGTATTGGGCTTCGTCATAATTTGGATGCAGTGACCCCTGAAATGGAAGAACAGCCCAAGGTCTTGGTGAGGTCACTGAGCACTGTAAATGCCTCTTAGAGAAAGATAAGCAGTAAGTGAATTAGAGGAGAAGGTATAGCCCCTTCCTTCTCCTAAAGCTTGTTTTGGTCTTTTGAAAAGGGTAAAAATTATCTTTACAGAGATCTCACTCTTCATATTCCTTGCTAAGTTTAAGTTCCTGAAATACCATCCTGATTCTAGTGCTCATTTTTTCAGTTAGTAACTTGTTTTCTCCCCTCTCCCTACTTAAACCATTTTCCAGTTCATGTGAGTGTCTCATCTTTAATTCTTCCCTCCTTTCCCTTTTTGGGTAAAACTTCTCTCTGTTGAGATGACAGGAATCACAGCTTACACTGACTGCTGATGGGAGATCAATACCTGCAAAAATCCACAATTTCTGGGTGGGACTGCTACATGGACCTTGCATTTAGTCCTCTGCAACACCTTGCTCTTGCAGGCTTGGGGCAGCACACTGGTGATGTCATGCTTGGCAAACTCTTGACTGAAGAAGGGAAAATATTGCTTCTAAATGGTTTCTAACCACAATTGTTGTTAAAAGTTCCAATGTAGTAACTGCTGGACAAAGGGCTGCTATTATATAGTCAAAAACTGCATTGCTACTCCATATATATTGTAACTTCAGCCCATCACCATCTTCTTGCCAAGGTAAAGCTTGAAACAATCCTTCCTTTCCAAATGAGATTTAAAAAATCTCCAAGTTAAGGTTTGAATCAATCATTCCTTTCCAAATGAGATTTTAAAAACCTATCAGGTATTCTTTCATTTGGTAACCTTTATGATTATTAAACTTTCATAAATGTGCTTGTTATTAAGCATTTTTTAGCAAAAAGAGATAAAGAAATGGACAACCATTCTTATTTCCATATTGCAGATGTAACTGTTCACTTTCCCACCAAGTAGAGGGTAAAAGCCTAATGGACTTATTTGGCACTTCCATTTTGCTTGAGACTATTGCTAGAGATTCTAACATATTCTTCAAGATGCATATTGCCTTTTCCTTCCTAGTAACACTACCCACAAAAAAAAAAAAAAAAATGGTATGAATAAAATTCAGGTTGTATTACAGAATTTTAGTCTTACTTCTATTTCATGAATTTTGTTAAGAGACAACATTGTGTTCACTTTCACAAAGATTATTTATGTCTCTCCAGGAATTGCATCTGATCCAACTTCTACCTTCGCTGCATTCACTTCTCAATAAATACTTTAAAAATATGTATAATAAAAAAACACCTAATCTCTGCATTTTTCCATTTCAGATCAGAAGCCACCTAAATTTCCAGTGGAAAGACCAAGTATTTATTTTTTAAAACAACCAAGTATAAACCCATAATGCATTCTTGTCATATAAAGAAAAAGTATGACTGCATTTTTAAGTATATTACAAAGAGATTGTGTGTATGCACATAGTCCAACAGTAATAGACATTTCTTCATAGAGGCATAGACTACTGGTCTACTAAAAGCACTATTTAATTGCAAAAATGCAGCTGTCAAGGCACAGTAATGACCATACAGGCAAAGCCCAGAGAAATGCAGCCCCAGTGGAAAAACATTAGGATATGTCCACTCAGAAAAATCCAGGATATGAGATACTTAGTAGAGACTAGCAAAACACATAATCAGCATTTTAGAATAGTCAAGTCTTTTGTCAAGTCCCATTTTCCAAAATCTCAGATTTTGCACTTATTTTACCTAAACTGGCTACTGAGTTAAGCTGAACTTCCCTCCATAAGGAAGAAATGTCCAGCAAAGAACAAAAACTACAGGAGTTAATATTAAAAGACATCCATGATACCAACACAGGACACTTAACTAAAGGAAAGCTACCCTACTATTATCTCACCTGATTCTATTCTACAATAAAACAGTAAGTGTAGCTCTTAGAACTCAAAAGCACACATAATCCCATACCCAAGACCCTTATTAGCAAAGGTTTTTCATCACTTCCTATAGAACTCCTAACAGGGTACTAACCCCAAGCAAGACTTTTGCATGACCAAAGGACAGACTCTGATTTATCACAGTAAGGTGGAATGGAACACAAATCCACTTGCCAGCTCATATCAAAGCTTATCAGTTTCCCTAAGTGAAAAATGCCCTGAATGCTATCTGAAATCATTCAAAACCCCAGTTAATACTTAAGTTCCCCTGATGGGGAGAGCTGGGGCATGAGGGATAGTTGATGGGACCCTTTCTGTATAGCTCAGTATAACTTGAATCAGGTTCCTAATGCACTATGCCCTAATTATTATTTTTTTCTTCTTCATGAACAATGTGACTACTAATCAAGATTTAAGTGATTAACATATGCATGCTGTTAATCACTACAAAGTTGGTTTTATTTGAAAAATATATTTAATTTGCTCTATCTGTAGAATGAAACTATCAGAGCTTTACCAATTATTGGCCCCGTGTCAAAATGGGTTTTCTACAACCAGACTTGTAAACAGATTAGAATCCCAAGGACACCCTTTATGTATCAACTCTGTATAAATAACCACATTACAGCAGCATATTCTCTGTGGATGAAAACACAAACAAAACTGTGAACAACAGATTTATTGCAGGAAACACTGGCTTGGTGATCACAGAAAAAGACAGAGATGTCAGAACTGCCACTGTGAAAACTCAGCTCCCATAAGTGATACTGGTTAAATCAGGCAGGGAGTTGCATTGTACTGGAAAAACTGGAAAGAATTCTGGATGGTAAGCTTCTGAAGGCATTCTTCCTCTGTCACACATGGAGTTGTCTCTCTCAGTACAACCATGCTGAGTAACATTTCTAAGATCAAGGGCTTTTTAATTAGCTCATTCCACAAGTTGGCTCCGTGACCCAAACCCCTCTCCCTTCCCACAGCATCAACAGCAAAAGCTGTATCTGTAGCACACACTAAATATTTTTTTTGCCTTCTTTCTGGATACCTCCCAGCAGCACCATGTCTAACCTTGGAATATGCTATATGAGCTATTCAACTTTACTTTTTTTAAGGTATTTGTTATCAAAGACTTTTAGACATCCATGCTCACATATCAAACAACTTCTAAAACTACGCCACAAGCCCATTTCCCTCCTCATTCATTTTTCCAAAAATCTTTCCCATACACACCAGAAAACAGAAGTTTTGCACTTTTTCCTGGAGCACATGCACTCTGTCTTTTTACAGTATTACAACTTTGGGGGCTTTATTTGTAGGATAACTAAACTTACTGAAAAGAGCAAGATAAAGAGCACATCTTAGATATAATTAGAATATTCCAAAAAGCCAAGTAAGATATGACTTCCTTGAGTTTATATAAGCAAATCCTCTGAATTCAGAGAGGTCCAGCTGAAACTTACATTTACATGCATGACAGACTATGAGAGAATGATATAAATATGAGAGACTGATATACAAAATAGTTCTAGCAACAATTTAATTCAAAAAATCACAACCAGCCAGTTCTGTAAGATGTTGTGTGCCTCCCACAGCATTCTCCTACAAGGGCACAGTGTATATTTTACAAAATTAGGTACAACTGCTCATTTTTTAAAGTACACAGAAGTGGAAAAAATATACCCTTGCTTTGATTTTTAATTAAAAGCTGAATAGCTACTACAATACCTATGTTTTCTCCCAATTCAGTTATTCACCAGATTTTTATGCACTGGAATGTCATTCAGCTTACATTATTGTGCTCAATTTCCTTTTGAGAAGTTCCTTCAAAGGCCTTCCTACATCAGCCTCCCATTTTTCTGAAAGCAAAACAGCTTTTAACTATGCACTGAGATTTCTGAGCCCCTTTCCTGCCCCACACCAGTGATTTAACACTGGTTAGGATGAAAAAGACAGCTGAATTATTGAATTTTTTTTAAGTAAGCTCTAATATTTCAACTAGCAGGCCAAAATATTGAATAGATGTCCTCTAATCAGGTAGTTAGCTCCTGAGAAATCATGAAAATATACTCAAAATTCCTTAAGCAGCCAACTGCAATCCACCTGCAGAAACAAACAGCTCAGTACAGATGTTTGTCAACCAGATCAATATCATAATAACATCAAGTTTCCCCTGTGTATTGAATAAACAGTCAGAGTTTCTAACTTGGACACTGATAAAAGCTTATGCTTTTTGCACACTCCAAACTTTTAAATATTCAAAAAGTATTTGGACAAACCTATCCAGGTAAAATGTTCATGAAGTTCCCTTAAGCACAAAAGAAATCATCTTTGATCCAAGTTGTCCTTGACATACAGATCACCAAGAAAGTAGCTCTGTGTGCTACTTTATTCTTATACTCATCCCCAATAAATAAGGAAGAAAATTAGTAGACAAACAGGATATCTCAAAGACAGAATATTAATCTAACTCCACACAGCTGTTCTTAAAAATTCTTCTAAGCTCTACCATAGATATATTCTAGCAACTACAGCCTTTGTTCCACTCATCCAATATTAAGGTCCAAAGCTCCCACTTAATTTCTCTAAGATGCTCTCCCAGGAAACCAAGCTGGCCTGAGCTAGAAATGAATTTGCCCAGTGAATCTGTTCTACAATAAGCTGCCAGAAATAATCCAGAGGTCTTTAAAACTGAAAAGACAAGTTTTATCAAAACATCTGCCATAAGCAATTTGCTTAAAGAAGAAAACTCAGTGTGACTGGTTCAACAAAAGAAGGCAGCAGCTTCTACAGTGAAAATAGGGGGGCAGTTAAAAACACATATTAGGTATCTAGACCCTAAGACCACACCACATGTTCACAAAAGAGCAGTAAGGAGAGGATATTGTACAACATGCAGCAGCCAACAACATAACAAAGTGCAAAGCTAGGAAGCAAGAGTTTTCCTAAACTGTAGGACAAAATTTACCCGCTGTATCTGACAGGCTATTAAATTTCATCTAGTCAGGATTTCCACCTGAGAAAAGCTAAAAGTTTCAATTTAAACACCTCAAAGCAAAGCTACAAGTGTTGTTCCCAAAAGGCAGTTTGTTCAGAAGATCATTTTCACTGTGACATCTTCCCTGTCCAACAAACATGCACCACTTCCAAAGTGAGTTCTCCAGCACCTGGATTCCTACTTAGTTCCTGTTATGTCTCTCCTTCCCTGATGTTTTACAGTATAGCAAAGGCATTTCTCATTTCTCTTCCTGATAAGCATTAAGTCTTTAATTGCCAACTTTTTATTTATTTTTGTGGATCTTTGACACTCACCCAGTTTCTCAACAGCTTTATCTGCAAGCAGGTATAATGGTCACTATGGCTCCAACTTTGAACTTAATTTTATTAAGATACAGACAATACAAAAATCACCTACTACATCATTTACATTTCATCTCATTTGCTCTATCAGTGCTACATCCTTCACTATCTCTCACTAATATTTGAGAGCCACAGTGCACATGCAGCAGCCTCCTTACTAATTTACATTATTTGAGACACTGGTGCTTGGCAAGGCCTCAGAACAGGGATTCAGATCACCACAAATACAACACACACAATACACATCACAATAACTCACAGTCACATATGTGGACCTGAAGAAATAGCATCTGGAGGACACTACACAGAAATAACCAAAAAAAAAACCTCACATAAAGAAGTGGTTGGCCCAGCTGAAGCTTTTCAAGCAAGAACAGGTATCTGCTGAATGCTGGCACAGTCGGGGTTACCATCTGGTGTAGCTCACCTGTTTCATTTAACACCTCTTACATAAGGTTGACAGAAACTGTATTTGGAGAGAAAGAAGCAGTGCATTAAACATAATTCCAACTATCTGGATTCCAATATTGTCAAATATGCCATGAAATACACGACAGAAACCAGGTGGCTGCTGTAGCCTGCATAATAGAAAATTACCATCAAGAAAGGCTGGTATTCCATTGCAGCATAAAACCATTGCCACTCCTCTCCTTAAAAAAACAAGATAGACATTTTGGAAGATATAGTTCACCTTGTTTTGGCAGAACATGAAGATCTTGCAACTAAACAGCATGAAACACAGGCCACCTAGGAGACTTCCAATAAAAATTCCATTCCAGCTGCCAGGATTCATTTCACCTTGACAATACTGGACCCTAATAAACTTTATTCAAGCAAATCAGGGAAGATGCATGTATTTTTTACAAAAATGGAAACAAACATGTTCTGACTGCAAACTTCAGGCTGCTGCTTATTTTAAACAACATCTGGGTACTGCCAATGCTGGAGAGGTATGAAAGTTCACTAAGCCTTTAGTAGCAGCACTCCATTGCTTCACCTCTTCTCCCTCTATTCCCTGACCTTTTTCAGAGCAGTCTTGTCAGAGATAAAAGCTACTGGGTTTGAAAGCAAGATGTTTCTAATGGTAAAAATCTTAGAAGAGAATAATTTAATGGTTGTGATTAAAGTGTGTATACTCAGGGGAAGAATAACTGATGAGTCAAAATTATTGCTGGTACAGGAAGCTTACAAATAACTTTGCTTCACACAGAGATGTACTACTGTGTATTAAAACCCAAAAGGGTTTCAGCTCCAATTTGCCCCAAGGCAACTCTAATCCTACAAGCATGGACCTTTTGCCCAAACCTTGAACCTTTAAAGAAATTCCAAAAGAGCTGTCAAACTGGAATAGCAGCCTTTTCTTCACCCTTCAAACCAACAGTGGAATTTCATGTTTCATAATGCAAAATGTTCTTTGATTGTGCTGACTGTGCAGCTGTGAAAAAAGCACATGCATATTCCTAAATCCAGGCATTAGCTGGGTTTCCCAGTACAGCAGCACAGGGCTTCTAAGAACACTGCACACTGGGCATGGCCTGTTTGGATACTTAAGTCCCTGATCATCCACGACTACAAAATTCAGACAATAAAGTAGTCTTGAAACTACAATTCTTTTTTTTTCTCTTTACAAAAATAAAAAAGGAAATCCCACTCTTTATTTTCATGAAGTCTGGGGATCTGTAGCAGTGACAGAAAATCATTTTATCTGTCAAGGGGAAGGCAAGATGTTTGGGAGACTCAAGTGCCAAATTTAAGTGACCCTACCTAGGGACATCAGAGTAACACTTATTTAGTAATTAATCTGATGAAAGAACATCAGTAAAACAGAGTTTTTTAATGTTCTTGCTATTATTCCTACTACTATATGAGTAAATATCTACGAGAAGAAGCAGAAATACCACACTAAATGGTGCTTCTTCTAGGTGTGGCCAAAAAACAGCCAATATGTCAAGACATTAAAAAGTATGACACAGATACCAACTCAGCATGTTTATATAGAAGACAAATATAATTTTGCAGCTTCTTCTGTTTTTTCATTACAGATGTGGAAAAAAACCCATGAGCTACATTTTTTTTTTCTTCTTTACAAAATGGTTTCAGATTTTCAATTTTGTGATTAGTACTAGTTTTGTGATTAGTTTTTTGCAATCTTTTCTTGCAGAAGTCTGTACTTTTGGTACGAGGGATACATGTGTCCCATCCAATATTTCAAATCACCCACCCACTGCTCCTCTGCTGCAGGCCAGTACAGTGAAGTTGCTCATGGGATTCTGATTACACCTTTACCCTCCTTTTTTGAGAAGGGAAAAAAATCTTGCCTATTCAGACACCCTACTCTTAGAAGATGATAATTACAACAGGAGGTCTTGCAATATTTTCTTAGTTGTTCTTGTAATGTCACAATATGGTTGGAGGAGAAGCAGGAATTCCTTTTGTAAATTCAGAATTAAGATCCAGAAAAAGAGCACAGAAGTACCTAACTCCTGTTGGGACTTCAGGAACTCCTGCTATCACATAGCAAGTAGAATGAGGAATTTGTAACAGATTCTTGCCCTGTACAGTACTAACATGCTAACTCAGAAGCACCATATTCTGCTTTTTTATTTAATGAAACTGTAATAGAAGCTCATTCTACAAGAATATAATGGATCGTCCTGGCTGGTATGAAAGTCTAAAGAGTTTAGGTTCAAACTTCACCCAAATGCTTTATTAAGACCCAATGCTAATCTGCAACCTTCACCAAAAAACTGCATAGAGTGCATATGTGCATCAAGATGGGAACATTTCTATGTTCACATATTTCTATGTTATATTTATATTTCTATGTTATATTTCTATGTTATATTTCTATGTTATATTTCTATGTTATATTTCTATGTTATATTTCTATGTTATATTTCTATGTTATATTTCTATGTTATATTTCTATGTTATATTTATATTTATATTTATATTTATATTTATATTTATATTTATATTTATATTTATATTTATATTTATATTTATATTTATATTTATATTTATAAAGTGCCTATCACCATATTGATAAACATTCTTTGGAACCACTCTGACAGCAGAGGTAAGAAGAGAAGTCAGCCTGTTAGTACCTCAGCACTTCTGTTTCCAACCAATTAAAAAAAAAAAAAAAAAAAAAAAGCCACAAGACTTTGCTGCCAGCCTGCCTGGCTGGTGTTTAATACTGCTACTCCATCAGGGTTGGAGGGAGACCTATTGTGACCTATTGAGACCTATTGAATATTAAAACTTTTTTGACAATAAAGATGAGAAAGCTGCATTCATACTTACAGTGTCAGGACATTCTTGTAAAACCAAACTCCAGAGTTGTGGTTAGCAAATCAAATGTCCCAGATGATAGCAAACACAGAACTCCCGGAGACACTAAAATAAACCTAGGTACTGTCAAGATGTTGCTGCTTAAAGAAAAAAACCCAACCCAAAACAAACTAAAAAACCTCTTTGTGCAGTGATTAAGTTTTGAATAGTTACATTGTAACAGGGAGAAGTTATCAAAACCTAATCCTATAAGCAGAACCCAAACAAAGTACAGCACTTAAAATTCTCCCTATCAGTTTAAAGATGAGAATTTTCACAGAGCAGTAGGAAACTCGTGCTTGTGACTGAGATACCCAGGTTTATCTCTAGGAGAAAAATCCAAATTTTATAATGCTCTTGGGCTTTCCTGTTTAAAGGGATACTTTAACATTTATTGGATATTCAATATAAAACCCTCTTTATCTTCCTTCTCAGACTCAAAAGCACCTGTCCAAAGTGAAGGCACCTTTAATGACAGCTCAGAAACTCCCAGGGTAAATTTGGTTTTTAGAAGCCTTTAGAAGCAGTATTCCACACACTATTTTTCTACCAAATCAGGTGAATTTGACAACACAAACTCTCCAAGAGCTCTCTCATCAATTCGGACTAAAATATCTCTTAAAACTGTTATCATACATGAATGTAGCTTTACTACACTATAGATTTTCCTGTCAAATCTCAGAGTCACTACTCCATGGCCCTTTCTTTGAAAGCAACACACAAAGATCTGCCAGCCCAGGTAGCTCTCAATTTGCTCACAGAAAAATGAGAGGCCTATATTTTAACACCTGCTCAGCCATGGTAATAATCTGAAACATGTTTTTTTTAATTCTATATTCTTAACAGAATGTGGGGAAGCTGAATAGAATCACTGTAGATACTAGAGTAATTTACTATATTTAGCAACAAAAATTTAATTTATTATAACTAAGTTTTCTTAAAGTATTTCTGAATTAGAAACAAAATACCATGTGATTAGCAAAACACTAAAATTACCAGATGTTACAATCTAGACCCCCAAAAAATCCAAAACCACCAACCAACACCCACTCCCAAGAACTAAAATTGAACCACTTGCTGCTAAAATTGAACCACAACCTATCAAACTATTAGCTCCCACTTTGAAGGCTCCATGGCTGACCTGCACATTGCAAAGCCTGAGCTTAAGAAATGCCTTTTAAATTCAGCTGCCTTCTAAGTGCCATCCATCATCAGAAAAACCAGATTATTCTCTTTACATTTGGCTACTTGGTCAAATTCTTCTGGCTCTGTTCCATCAGTCACACCCACACCACCCTTGGGCAGTGCAGACCCTAAGTCTGTATCCTGCTCTTCCTGAAGCACAGCATGAACAGAAATTTTATGCTATTTATAAGGAAACTGGGGCAGAAAGCTCTATCATTTACCAGCCCCCAGCTCTGCCCCAGTCAGTAGTTCAGAGGTGGCAGTTAAAGGCAAACTGTGAACTTCAAACAGGAGGAGAGTTGAGCTGGGAATAAACCATGTTTTGCATAACACAGAACCATAACCACTGATGTGCAGCAGGCTGCCCTTTGGAAGCCCTTCTAAAAATACATGTACACACACTTGTCACGGATAGAAAACACCATAAGGGTTATTACTTGCTGTCCCAGCACTCAGTCTCACAAGATGGTCTAATAATGCTGGTTTGCTTTCCAATAAGGCTTCCTCCCTGCAGTTTGTTTATACTCAAGAATTATAAATAAGATTCCCTTTTCAAATCAAAACATCCGCTCTTCCATTCAGAGTAAAATGAATAAATTGGAGCATATTTATGTTCAACTAGAAAACAAAACCAAAATGCCTCCAGACGTGGCCTTTGTCTACCCATTACTGCCCTGCAGACCCTGCTAAAGGGTCCTCCAGCTTAAACCTTCACCCAGTGTCCTGGGAATTCATCCCACTGCAGAAAACTCCTACAGAACAAACCACAGCAAACCAGGACACAGCAGGATTCTGTATAAGTCAAGAGGCATTACAACCTGGATGGTTTGTCTCCTGGTGTACTGAACAGACTAATTCCCTCAGTTTGGGTTTTTTATAGGAGAAGGGCTATTTCATTCACAGAGAACTGGTTGTCTTGCAACTGATGACAAATTGCAAGATGAGAGCTATGTTAACTTAACTAAGTTGTTCAAAAGCAGAAATAGTGCATTAACTTCTGGATTTTGACACTGAACCCTATTCTCAACCCTCCTCCAAGCTTAGCAGGTTCATGTCTATCTTAATTTCTTGCTTCCAAATAATTAATTCCAATCTAAATTCCAATCTATGCTGATTCTGACTAGTTACTGCCTTACTTCCAAAGATTCTTTTAATTTTTTCAAAAACAGGATTAAAATGGAGAATTTCTTCTTTAAGAATTTTGAGTCTCCAGTTGTCTGTCAGGCCTAATGAATCAACCTTTCTATCACTGTAATATGGCCACAGTAGAAAATTCAAGGTTAAGTCAGTTCTGCTATTCCTCCATTTGTTCTGCATTTTTAATGACTTCAGTACACTGGTTAGTTGTGTTATTGGTGCTTTGCCTTTCTAAAAACTAAACTAAATCTTCTCTAAATCTACAGGAAGAATATGCAGTAAGATGTAAAAGGATATTCAGGGTCTAAATACAGGTGTTCCAACACTCATGTGCTCATTGTAGCAAGGGATATTGCCTACTCCAAAGTTTTGTACAATAAAAAAAAAAATATATCAAGTGATTTCATTTATTAAGCTGGTCAGATGTTTATCACCTTGTCCTTAAGCATGCTATAGAAAACTAAGATATCTCAAAGGATCAACTGTAGACTTCTGTTACAATAAAAGCATTTGGATCTGTATCAGAGTCAGGAAAATTATTTCCCTTTTCATTCCATACAGGCTCCACTATGTTTGCTTCTCACCTTAGATAAATGTTACCACCAATTCAAAGTAAAAAATAAAAATAGCCTGGTTTCATTATACCCTTGAGTAACAGCCTTTTTTCCTTTCCATTTTGAACACAATAAGCACCCAGTCCTACTGTGTAAATGAACACTAAAGGCAGAAGGGAACAGGGGAAGTAAACAAAATCTTGCATTAATCCCACAGGTGGGGTTAAAGATGCCAAGAGAGAGTTTCAGATTAAAGCTACGTATAGTGCCCTGGTCTAGCACTATGGAAGCACAAGATTACATCAGCAGACCAGGCCTTGTTCAATAAATAAATAAACAAACAATTCACAAGGCAGTTTTTCATTAGATATTTGGCATGCTAGTGAGAGTAATCAGGGAATATAGATATGAACAACAGTTTTCTATTTATCTCCTCTCCTCTTTCCAAATAAACAGGACACTGGAAGAGTGTGCTCACTGTAACTAAGCAAATCTAACAATTTTCACAATGCAAGTATTAAAATGTGGGGGTTTATTCCTAGGCAGTAGGCAAAGGAAAAAAAATTGACAAGTGAAGCTCATACAGACTCAGACAAACACTGACTGTCCCATGTGACAAGCACAAGCAGAAAGGGCCCATTTATATTTCTCTGTCACTAAGAATCACTGCTGAAATGTATCTTCAGGAGCCTGATCTGAAGTTCAGCAGACTTTTAATACACTGCTCCTTTTGCACAACTCATATTTCTGGGTTCTTTTTTGTGTCTCCTACTTTTTGCAATAGAACAACTCAACCTGATGCTACAGAATGCCAGAGTAAAGACTGAAGACACACTGAATGCTGCCCTGAAACATCACCTCTTCACCAACAAAAAATGGTTTTATAGCAAACAAACAAACAAACAACAAAATACACCAACAAACCCCAAGCAACTTCTGCAATCGCAGCAAATCCTGTTTACACCAGGCTTCTGTTAAGCTCACAATTGTGGAATGTCATCAGAGCATCTAGCCAATTTTTGCTTTATTTCTCAGAAATACTTCAGTCAAGAAACTTCAGCACCCCCTACACTTGGTGTGCCAGAGCATCCTTTACACAGTGTAACTCCCAAGGCTCTGACAGCACAGCCCTTGCTGTTTAGTACTTCTTATCATAAAGTACATGAATGTATCTGTCCCTCACCCCACGTTCTCTTATTCCATCACAAGCCTCATATCTGAAATGCACCTATATTCTTACCACATAGACCATTCATATTAAACATATTAAAATATGTTTTTTCTTGAGAGAGAATGATTAAAGGGATTTTGCTAAACAAGCAAGCAAAACTATCATGGTATTTCACTTTGTTGGGAACTCCTGCTATGGCTTCAGCAGGAATAAATCCATACTCACCTACTTCCCCATCTTCAGCACAGAAAGTGCTTGTCAAGCTCTAAAAGGGATATCTGCAGCCCAAACTCCTGGATCACAGCCTGAAATTTAAACCAGTAGCCCAAATCATACAACAAATCTTAATCACAGAGCTCTACTCATTTCTGACAAGACCAAGGATACTCACTCCTTGTCCCAGTATGCAACAACTTGTATGGAAATGAAACAAGCTGAACGAGTAAAACAGAATTAAAAAGTTTTTAAGCACTGTATTTTCCTAAGACACTGCCACAGTAAAACTGTTATATTTCTGTTCTCCTTCAAAGCACAAATGATGTCATCCTCAAGAGATGTCTTCTAAAGCACTGATAACTACATCTGTATGTTCTGTGATCTAAAGCATTGAAATATAAAGCAATAGATAAAATGAGCAGCATGGAAAAGTGAGATAAAGAGCAATGAAGAAGTCACATCAGGCAATCATGAATTAGTAATAAAGGTTGACATAAATTCAAAGATACATGCTGGTTGGAAAAATCTTTAGCACACTGGTGTAGGATAAAGATTAGCTTCCTCTATTACAATTATTGTGGTTTCATTTAACCTGAAGTGACAACAGAAAGCATTCAGATGGCCAGAGTTTTATGAGTTTTTATAGACTTTCTCTTGTGCTAATAGCACACTAAAACCTCATGTCAGATTTCTAATCCAGCAAGAAAAACAAATTGAGCCCATCTACAACACATAACCAATATAGCTAATTATCTTCTAGTTAGTAAGGGCATTAATATGAACAGGTGTAGATACTCAGTAAACCAAACCCAGATGACACCAAACAAAAAGGGTTATTAGTGAAACCGGTCTAATTGTTCCCTCCTCTTCACTTGTCTCACATCTCACCTCATCTGCCAAAAAGCTGAGGACCCCCAGTCACTGGATCAAACTCTTTTTAATGCCTTCAAAATCTTCAGTTCATGTTTGCATATATTATTAATACTTTAGACATTAGAATTATGTAGCTTAATCCTTGGTCAGACAAGAACCAAGAGATGATTTGTAGCAGAGCTGATCCTTTGCATTTAAACCTCCAGGGGAAAAAAATGCCATTGCCAAGGGATAACTCCCCAGGGCTGAAATGCACATAAGAATTTTGGTGAAGTCCATGCTCTCTGGGACACAAATCCACTGCAACTCTCCCAAGAATTTAGCAGGCTTCTATGTGCTCTGAAATGCCTTCTTTGGACAATTTAAATATGTCTAGTATAGGTGCTTTACTATGTCTATTGTTGAATAATCTCACCAAATGCATTAACCACCTATTTTCTCAAATATGAAAAAAAGAAATTAAAAAACAGGTTTTAGTAAGCAGAGGTATTTTCTCTGAAGATATCAAATGTGGAGATATTTTAACAAGAAAATACAATTTTCAGGGGCCCGAAGAGGTCTATAGTGAACAAAAATATTTATCAGCATCCACAGACATGTGAAACTAAATGCTTTCCAATACAAAAAGCACCTTATTCACCACATACCTCTGTGGCACAGAACAGCTCAGCACCCCTTGCCCTAGAGATTTACACACCTGGGATAAGGTCATTTTTCAGACTTGCCACAGGAATGTGTAGACTCTGCCACCTGAACTCAACAATGGAGAGAAACCCTTCATCTTTTTTCATCACTGTGAAAAATCATTATTTCTGGGATCCAACCAGTGCAGTCATGCACAGACATAATACTGATAATTAATTATTTGCTAATCATGCCTTGGCTTCAGGATGAATACCACCAGGAATACTTCATTTATTCTTTTAATTCACATTAGACACTGTTACAATTACAGAAACTGAATACAGACAATTCCAGAAGACTGTCTCTGGCAAAGACTTCAAAAGAAGCTCCATTTCTTATCTACAATTTAAACAGATCATTTCACAGTCACCACACTATTCAGAGCTGATCTGCTAAGAAGGCAGTTCTGATTTTGAGAGGAACCATATGGCAGAAGTTAAATATTTTGGTGTCTAAATACCCATTAAAGTTTAATTCAAACTTACCACATTCTTCTCATTTTAGGGAAGTTAGAACCCAGAGACCATTCATAACTGCAGAATTTTTCTACTGATTTTTATGGACAATGATCAGTGAATGACTTTCCCTGACAAGAAAGTGACATTTCAGAGCTGCCTTTCACCACAGAGCTGCCTGTATTTTCAGACCAAAGGGACTACACGTTTCACTTACACAAGTACTCAGGCAACCAGAGAACAAAATATTTCAGAATTAGTAAGACAAGTTTTAGCAAGACAAGTTTTTAAGCAGCAGTAGAATTTTAATTCCAGACTTGCTTATGCTCAAAGAGTTCTAAAACTTGAATAAGCTAAGTATAAAAATGTTTACATCCCAGTCGAATATGACCTCCTGTTAAATTATTAAGGAACAGTGGAACAGCTCATGTTCCTACCAGCATGGGTCAGGACTGGATATGCTACCACATCCACACAGCCAGATTTTACTGGGCCATAACTGCCATACACTGTATTTTGCCCCCATAACACTGGCAATTATCAGCACCTATTAGTAAAAAAATATGAACATTTATAAAGCAGACACAGTACTCTGGTTTAAGCACTAATGCATGTAATTGCTAATACAGATCCATATGCTGAAATTTTCTCTCTCTTTACATTTAACTTTTACAAGCTAGGCAAATCAGGTAATTACAGAGCCCCCAGTCTTCCAAAATTGCTTACTGAGCAGAAAACTGGAATCTGATGCCAGTTCAATTGTTTTTACAACATTCTAAAACAAAAGGAGGTCTATTGCCCTGACTTGTAAAAGAGTTCTAATGAATGCCAATTATAAGAACAATTAGGGGATCAAATCTAACATCAGAGGTTTCTCTATTAGATTTCAGCTCACTGGTTTTGTTTGGTTTTGTTTTTTAATAAGCTAATTATTTATGGACATCAAACAAGGCATGGATGGTCCAGAAACAATGATTCTGCAAAAATGTATTCTGTCAAATCCCATTAGTAACGTAATCCCTATAAACTGTTTTTATAAAAATCACAAATAACCCTAGGCTTCCAGAAAGAATTTGACTGTCAAATCCTTTAACTGTATTAACAGTAACAACTTATGAACAAGAACATATGAAGTGTTCCACACAAGACAGGCTTCTGCATAGTTCTTACATGTCCAGCATTTACCAGTGTTCCCTCTAGCAGAAGTTATGCTGTTCACCAAATAGAAGACAAATCTACAGGGACTGAGCAACAGGAAGACAGAATTAATTCCTCCATAAGGAATAAAAGAGCAGAAAATATTGTAGTTGAAAATGGATGCTTCAGTTGAAAATTCCCTTTTCCTTTAAGGCAAGGCTGGGCAGCAGCACAGCAGAGGAGCAAAGGACTGGTCAGTATTTCTGAAAACTCTCAAGTCCTCTATCATACCACTCTGGCTTCATGTTTCCCACATTGTAATATTACACACAAGGTTTGAGCAATGTGAAACACTCAAAAGCTGTAAAAGAGTAGAATAATGTTGTTTATGTGATCCTAACTGGGATTCCTTACACGCAGGGATAATGTGATTGGGTCATGAAAGCCTTTTTCTACAGGTTATCACCTCCTTCAGTACACAAGGTGGATGCTCTTCACCAAACAGGCAACTTGCCCATGTTCCAGTTGTAAAGCCTGGTGCATCCTTTACTGCAAAATCCTCCAAGCAGTCTGAAGACAGGATTCATTCAAGAGAAAGCTCTATAGCAGCTCTCACCTGAGAACTTCATGCCCACAAATGTCAATACATTTTCAAACTTTCTTTCAGAAATAGTGTTTTCTTTCAGAAACAGTAAAATGTAACTACAGTTAACATTTAGTCACTGTGGCTATTCAACTTTATCAAAGAATTGGAGAACCTAATCTGAAATCATCCTTATTAGCAAACATTTAGCTGCCTATTCTAGAAGGACGTAGCCTCAAGTCAGCTTCAATTCAACACTCCTTTCAACTGATTTGCTGCAGGTATTATCTGCCATGGAAATCTGTGTCTAAACCCTCAGGTGTCATTTCCCAAAAGCCTATAAAATATGGAGAACTTTATATTCAAAGCAAGCTGCCCTTGATTTCAGGTGTGAGAGTCAGCACTTCCTCAAACCAAAGCCAAGAGCTGAAGCCAAGTATTTCTATCAGTTTACTCCAGCATCTTGACCAGTATCGAGTAGGAAAAGTGAGGAGAAAAATCACTTACTTCAGAAAATTTGATTGGTTAAGCTCCATTTCAGGCTCTGGAAAGTGCAGTAAGTTCTCAAGGGCAGGATAAAGTCCTGCCTTTCTGTTTCTGTGCCCTACAGCATCTTTAGTGGTTGTTCTCTGGTGTCTGCTTAAGAGTCTTATACCTCACTAGTTCATTACAAGGTTTCAGATAAAACATTTTTAAGATTTTAGATTTAGGGCCCAGCCATTTTAAATTAAAATTTTAGTTTTTTTTTTTTTTCTTTTAACAATACAATTCAAGGAGCAGACCAAGGAAAGTTAAGGGTTTAGTAAAGATCATGTGAAAAGTACCCTGTACTGGAAAGTGGTTGACAGTCTTGGTGAGTACAATTCTGTCACCTGCACTGATGCTGTGCATGTGCAAACCACTGCTAGTAGAGAGAATTTATAACTAAAATAACTATTTAGTCTCAGACTATTCTGTAGAGTAGCTATGACTTGCTCTAAGGTGCTTCTGGAATAACAAGTATATATTCAATCACAAAAGCCAGCCATACAGTTCAATGAAAAAAAAGTTTCTGAGAGCTGCAAGCAAAGTGATATAGAATAAAAATTCATTTTTGGGAAGCCTTAGCATGAGACAAGCAATGCTGTGAGCAGACAGTATTGTTCCATCAGAGCAAATGTGATTTAAGAGCAAGCCACTCCTGCTAAGGCACCTTCCCTCACTGGAGGTAGCTGAACCTTTCTGAGACCATCAGTTCCCATGTTTTTAAAAACATTAAAAATATGAAGTGCAGTGTAATAATTTGACCAATTTCCCAATGTAAACAAGAGACAAATGTGCAGTTTACAAGTGGTTTTTTTCAATATTTAGTCTGAGGCAGTTACAAAAGCCCAAAATATTGTTTACGCTCTGTTACAAAGTAAATAATTTAAGTAAATATTTTCTCTTTAACATATTCATGTCTTTGAAGGGAAGTATATTTGTGCTTTGTAGAAGTATCTGTTCTTAAGAAGAAAAATACAGATGTGTTTGTCTACAAATCACAACCCAAATACCTGAAACTGAACAATACCCATGCCCAGACCTCCCTCACACCTCCCCTCTCCCATCCCTCAAATCAACACTTTCCTTCCATTTGGCACACACAGCAAGTTCAAACTATTCAGTTCAACAATTTAATCCAAACAGTCTGGGAGAATGTTTACTTACCCATGTACACAGACCTTTAAAAAAAAAAAAAAATACCACCCCACAGAGAAGCCACATCAAAGCCTTAGGCTACTGTTTATGCTGAGGGAACCCAAAATAAGCACTAGGAATTCAATACAGACAGAAGCTTTTACATGAATCCACAGCTTGCCCAGACTCTAACCTACTAATTGTTATGAAAATGAACCTCAAGCCCTCTTTCAACATGTTATTCTGAATAGCTTATGACTAATTCAATACCTAAAAAAATCATATTCAAAATCTAACAACACTCTGACTGTAATACCTGGCAAAAAGCTACAAAAGGATTTTTACCGTGCTCGTGGACTGATGTGGAGATAGCCAGATATTGCATCAATAAATATAAAAAAATAAGCAATAAACAGAGAGGAGCAGTAATAAACAGGAATATCATGGACGTTAGAGGTTTCCAAGAGTTGCATCTGGGGCTGATGCCACCAATTTTGTCTTCTAACCAACCTGTGTGACCTCTGAAACCTCACACAGGTTATGACCACCTTAGCATGTCAAACAGGCTCCTGGATTGTCTTAAGAGTGTTATTGAAGTGTTGTAACACGACTGTATGGGTAGGTATACATCCAGCAGTTCTGGAACAGAGCTGTCTCCTGTCTGCTCTGCTTAAACCAGCTGATGTGCTCAGATTTGTCTGTGTTTATCAGTGTGTAAGATAAATAAGGAAGTTTGTAACTTCAAATACAAGACTCTATGTTTTTTCTTAACACAGAAGAGTCTCAATAAAATCACAGAAACTGTCATTACATGTATTTCTGCTTTTTTTCTACTTCTTTATTCCTATTCCTTCCTGGAGAAGAGGAGGCTCAGGGGAGACCTCATCACTCTCTCCAACTCCCTGAAAGGAGGTTGGAGCCAGGGGGGGGTTGGGCTCTTTTCCCAGGCAACTCTCAGCAAGACAAGAGGGCACAAGAGGTCTCAAGTTGTGCCAGGGGAGGTTTAGGTTGGACATTAGAAAGAATTTCTTTCTGGAGAGGGTGATCAGACATTGGAATGGGCTGCCCAGGGAAGGGGTGGATTCTCCATCCCTGGAGATATTTAAAAAGAGCCTGGATGTGGCACTCGGTGCCATGGGCTGGGAACCATGAGGGGAGTGGATCAAGGGTTGGACTTGATGAGCTCTGAGGCCCCTTCCAACCCAGCCAATTCTGTGATTCTGTGATTCTATGATTAAGCCCCTGCAACCCACCTTACAGTACTGCAATGAATGTCAGGGTTCAACAAATAGAACTAAAACTGGACACACGAAAGAAAGTCCCACATGCACTACCAAAAACACCTGCAATATTTAAAGATATTAATTAAAGCAAAAATCTTTCATATAAGGTAACTGTATGTCCTACAAAAAAAACCTTTAGGTGCATGGCCATGAACAAACAATTCATGAAGCAGTAAATAAAGACAAGTTGGCTTTGCTGTTGTGCAAATCAAAATCTTCCTAAGGTACAGCACACAGCCACAGCCACCCACCTTTATGAAACTGCCAACTGCTCAGATTTATCTTAACAAAAGCAATTCCTTAAGTGAATCAGAAGCACTTAAGAATTAGTTAGCCTGCTTGGTTTTGGGGACTATACACACTAACATGTATGCTGGCTAGCATGGAAAGATACTTTTGTTATTCCTGGATTATACAGGACTCCATAGGACTGCAGATTCTACATTTTTGAAAGTCTTCTCCTTTTTAAGGACTGAATGCTTTTACTGAACCTTACAAATATGAGAAGTCACTCTGGGGCTGTTCCAAAATTAAGTATGTCTGCTATTTGTTGAGAGGGGTTGTCAAGTGTTCTTTGGAATCTGGCTCCTTTGGGCTGGTTCCAATTAAGTGACTGAAACACACCACTTGCTGTAACTAACAAATATTTTTTTTAAGTAGCCAGGATCAAGGTGATCAAGTATTAAGTCAATATGAACTAAAAATATTGAAATGTATGTAAGAACAGACACTTTTGTGTAACTTCAAAAGGTATCTATGTTTTAACTGAAATGGTTTTGACAGTAATACACAGTTCATCCAGTCACACTGATAAAAGGTATCTAAAACTTTTTGTTTAAACTATCTTAAGAGTTAGAGGAAGAGTTGAAATCTTAATAGTGTCATTGCACTGTGGAGGTGGGGAGATTTTCTGCTAGATAGAGCAAAACATGATGGTCCTGTTTCCTGGCAAGTATCCCTGAGGTTTGAAATAGATTTAGATGCTAAGCAGAGAAAAAGGGAGATCTTTCCAAGCAAAATGGAAATTTGTAAATATTCCAAGCAATAAAGATAAACTCAAGCATTGTAAACAAACCAATGGACTAAAAAGACCTGTGGATTAAACAGATATTGGTGCAGAAATCTTAAAGGAAAAAAAAAAACCACTTTATTTCTGTTACTGATTTCCCACACTGCCACATAAAACCATCTAATTTGTTCAACAGTGCATTTCAAGCTAGGGGTTGTTTTTAAATATTTCTTGCACCATATGGAGACCTTTCATCATGTTCTTTATATTTTCACTCCAGAGCTCTGTAGAATCCAATGTGTTCTCCTTTCAAAGATATCACCACATTCAATATGTGCTTTTGGACTGGAAAAGCAGCAGGTCACTGCACTGTCAATTTTGACACCAGAAGTACAACACTATTATTTCAAAGTCAAGCATAAAAGGACTAATGTATTGCATTCGTTATAAACCAACTAAAAAAAATAAATAAAAAATCCACACTAAAAAAAAAATAAAGCACAGCTCCCCCGCCCCCCCCAAGCTAGGATTATTTTTATGGAAGAAACCTACCCCAAATATTCTTTTTCACTGAAATGTGAAATATCACATTTTCACTGAAATGGTTCTCTTGAAATGGAATGGAACTTGAAAAATGGAAAAAACTTACTTTAAGCATACTGGCCCTAGTAGTTACCATAAATTTTCAGAAAGACTTGCTGAAACTTGTGATATTATCATACTTGCATCTTAAAGTCCTACTCATAAGCAGTGTATTTGAGATAAAATTATATATAGTGCTTTCTTCAAGACATTTGTCTTTCTCATCACAGAAGACAAGAGAACAATAAAAGGAAGAGCCTCCTCTGTAAAGCATAATAAGTATTAAAAAAAAAAAAAAAAAAAAAAAATCACACAAGGTCCTGTTACATGACATCATTGCAATGCAGTAGATGAAGGGAAAAACAGTTTGAACAGTATTAATCCTTTTGATCCAGAGAAGAGCACCAGATCAGATTTAACCCAAGAGATTTTGGTAGATTTTTATCATCTACAGTCTGCATCATAGCTTAAAAACCAGTTTAGAAATTTGGGGATGCAGAGTCACAGAGTGATCCCAGGAAAAGTGTATTCATGAAACAAAGTAGAGACTGAAATTGCATCCTCCATTGAAATTGCAGTTGCATTTCTATCAAAAAGCCAGAAAAGAGAAAGAGGAAAGCAATCCAGTGTTTATGAGTCAGGGACGATGACCAAATGTAGCCAGTATCCTTTGTATTTTAAATTCCTGCTTTCATCAATTAGGTTATCACAGACTTCTGTAAATAAACTGGGGTATGCAGAAAGAATATGCATACAAAGAAAAAGTGACACCCAGCTGTAGAAATTAGCAAATAGGACTGTAAAGTCCTGCATTTGTGAGGTTAACAAAAATGTGTTGGAAAAATATAGGTAGAGAGGAAATAATGGAGAATATTAAAAAAACAAAACCCAAACCAAACCAAACCAAGTCAGCAGCTGAAAGAGACAACTGGAGAAATCACAAGAAAACAAAATGTAATACTTTAACATTTTATCCAATTACAAAGAAACACAGGAAGGAAAGAAACCTTCCAAGCAGAGACAAAAAAATAAACAAGCAGCAAATGGCAAAAGAAATAATACATAGAAAAGCTACCAACTGAAAAAGCACAGTTGATGAAGCAGCCCTGGGAAGCTTCCTTGTAACAGAGGATGCTGAATTTTTTTCATGTAACATAACCTTCAAAGCCTCTAGACAGACATTACTACCCAGCTGCTCTCAAAGGGAGAGCAGAGACAGGGCTCAAGATTTCCAACTCCATTTGTTTCTCCTTCAGTTTACAGAGTGTTAAAGCAAACCAAGCTACACAGCATCAGAAAACAAATATAAGGGAAAAAAACTAGCAAGCCTGAACTTGTGCACATAGAAAAAGGGTCATTTAGGACACCACTGAATAGCGAATATTGGAATAATATCTGAAAAGTAACAAGTCTAATAGGGATCATAAGCTTTCCCTTAAAAAAAATATACAGAACAACTAAATATATTATTCAGTTTTAAAGCCATCAAGACTTCGGAAGGAATTTACAAGAAAAAAAAATAATTGCAAATTCTAGGAACATATGGAATGCATAGAAGCCCTTCAAGCCAGTAAAAGACAACTAAAGCAAACTGAGAATTCCCACAGAAAAATGGGCAAGCTATTTGATTTACACCCAAAAACCCCCACGCCCGGAGCACTGATGAGACTTTAACAAAACAAGGAAATTCATATATACTGTATGAATATTGAATATATCATGCCAGTTCAGCTAAAGCATAATTAATTATGAGTGAAAGACTTGTCTACAAGAAAGCAGACTGAGCAGGGCTAAGATGAAATTTCAGAAACCAGAATGTGATAAAAATAGAAAAGAAATAAGTACTAGAGATGACTGAATGAACTGCATGAGCATGGTAAAGAATGACAATAAATATAACAATATTATGCACCTGTAACATCACTCCAAAATAAAATGCTAGAAGGGTTTTACACATTATGACAAGGCTTAATGGATAAATTTTTAAGAACAAGAAAAAAATCTTTTTCTCAGGGATGTTATGACAGGTACCTGTCACTAAAAGTCAGCAGACTTCAGGTAATCAGCAAGAATCCATTGTTTCAGCCACATCATTCTCCAGCCAGCTGCCTGTCTTCTACAGGGATGCTAATGTCAATCTCACTTCTTTAGCCATTCATCAGATTGAGAAATGTATAAAACTTCACTTGGAGCAGGCCAAGAAGTTTCAAAATCATTGCCAGGGAGAGAGGGAAAATGAAAAATGGCATTACTCAGCTGTAGCTTAATTCCTCCAGTGACTAGTTTGAAAATAAGCAGTTTGAATGGTCTGCCTTCAGTCTCTTAAGCACCAGAATCCTTCTCTAGTCAAGCAACATCTTTAGCAGTAAAAAGATCATATTTGGACTGGGGGTGAGTGGGGCAGCCTCAACAGTCACTGGACAAGTCAGAACCACCACAGTGTTGGTTCTGGCCTGAAAAGCTATCAGCCTGTGAATCCAGCCTACATGGTAATAATCTACATAGTGATACCCTCTACTGATCTATTAAATGGCATTAAAAATATTAACTCCTGATTGACAGAGATCAGTACACCCCTAATTTCAATGTAATAGCATAAACCATCGTCTTAAAGAAAATAAAATTAAGAACAACATTCCTAATCTCCTATAAATATTTGAAATCTGGGACCAAAATTCTGCATAGTGCCTTCAGAGCCTTGCAAGTATTTCTGATGAACATGGACAGACATATGCACACAGAGAATAAAGTAACAATACAGCTGTAATTGGAGTGCCCCAGAAATGTACATTTTTTGCCATGAAATTCAATCTATGCAATGAGTCAGCCTGCTGGTTAACATGATGCAATGTAGAATTCCATAAAGGTCAGATTAAGGCATTCTTGGTTATTTGCCATGGAAAGAGCACTGATAAACAATGCTTATTTTCTGTAAGTGATAAAAGATTGCTATGTTAGTAACAAAAGCACAAAAAGAAAACCATCAACCTCACTTCTCTAAGTGGCTACCAGGGCCAATCGAAGAAGTCTGCATTTAAAAAAGAACACAAAGAATACAAGATGAAAAGATTTTCAATTTCTGTTTCTTTTCTGTTATTATTTAATGGAAAAATAAGTGTCCTGTTGTACTCAGAAGTTAATGCATTCTCCATTTTTGGAGAAAGGTAAAAGCTGAGAAAATATAAAAAAAAAAAAAATTAGAAAAAAAAAAAAAGGCTTTTGAGGTTGTTTTCTGATAGAGCTCAGAGAGAAAGCAAAACCTTCCCAATACCAAACCCAAGTTTATGACAAAGCTAAATCAAGTGGCTATAATAACGACAAACTTAATGTTTTTTTCCATAATCCAGCACTGTTTACCATCACCTGTTAAAGAAGTTGTGTCTGGAAGAGTTTAAAACTCCATCAGTGCAGGTCAGTTGGAGTCTGGTTTACAGAGATGAATCTGTTCTGGTCATGTCAGTGATGAACTACACTGCAGGCTCAAAAAGCAATTTTGTTCCATCTTCTACTTGGCTCCACAATCCCACAGAACATGTATCAAAGAACCTGCACCTCCCACTTCCCAGCTCTCCATCACACTTGACCTGGCCCCCAAAGCCATATTAGAAATACCTGAGCCAGTAGCCAGAGAAAGGCACATCAGGCAGGACAAGGGTGGCAATGGATAGAGAAAGGGTCCAACCCCAGTTTCAGCATCATTGTTGCCAATAACTAAATGCCACAGCAAACTCAAATAATTTACATTATTCCAGATAAGTGACAAGACATGACAGAGTGGAGAATCTCTATCATTCACCCCTCCACAGTTTAAGAAGCTGAGAGTACACGTTCTCCAGGCATTTTACAAATATATGTTTGAGTTGCAACATTTTTTTTGAAGATCATACCTTGTACATAGCAAAATGCAACTTTCAGAAATCTCAAGTTAAAAGAATTTAGCTGAGAAGAAATACAATTCACATTACTCTGCACAAGTACTTATATTTGTATCATGTCTTCTAAAAAGCAGCTGAACATAATAACCAATTGAATACTGCTCTCTGGGGTGGTGGAATGTAGTTAGACCACAAACAAATAGGATCAAATTACCCAGAAAAACACATGCTTTGCAGCAAGCCCAAGAAAATCCATAGTAAATAACATACACAGATATTCTTCAAGAGCATCTGGCACAATTCAACATAATGAATTCAAAATATTCAGAGCAATTATTTCCAGCCAACCACTTATTTCTTTCAGAGCAGAGATCTTTAGCGTTTTATTATGTTCTATACTGTCAAGGAATATTTCTTCAGTAGTTTGACTTTTTTTTTTCCCCCTGCCATTTGGCTGAGCAACAAAGAACTTTATTCAGCAAAAGTACCTTCCAGATGACCTAGCAAATGAAATTGATTTGGATTAAATAACAACAGATTATTTCAGTGTTTAAGCAGTCACGGGCATGCCATTAACATAACACATCTCAAATATATTCCACTAATCTTATTAACCATGCCTTTATGTATCTTTCACTAAACATCTATTTATATATAGTCCATTTCTTCATACCTTTTAGTCACTGCTCAGTTCCAATGTCAAAAAACTCGAAATCATGTACTGAAAAGCACACAGTCACAACACAGATCTGAGTAAGCAGTACATAGAGGCCTGCTGTAGAATCATTTACTTTTATGACTATTGTTTTGCATATTTTAAACAACAGATTTATTACCGTTTTAAACCTTCCCTTCTGGCTCTTTCAAAGGACATCTAGGGATACTCCACACAGTTGGCTGAGGAAAGCAGAATAGAATTGTCTTTACTCATTTTTTTAAGGGTGCAAGGACAAGAGAAGGAAAGGGATGAGGAAAAAAAAGGAAGGAAAAGGTTTGCATGCAGGGGAGGGAAAACATACCTCTAGTTTAGAGCTGAAAGGATTTAAATTACACTGAAACCAAAAATTTCTTCCATTCCTCAGCTTCTGCTTGTTCAGCCTTTGTTTATTTTTCTGACTCACTACTCAAAAAATTCCAAGATCCTAATCAGGTCTAACAATGCTACAAATGAAATGCAACTTCAAATGGGAAGGAGGGGAAAATATCCTCAATAACAATATAAAAAATGCTATATAATGAAGCACAATATCCTGAAGTCATCAAAATACGACCTGGTTCTGTATTCTGGGTGTCAAGAGCTTAGGTAATGGCTGTTCACTCTGATACTGAACTTCTGATTGAGTACTGATTGAATTCTGATTACTCCAGGAGTGGGGTTTGGAGAGAAGTTAAGGTTCAGGCAACAAGTAACAAAGATGAGGAAATTCTTTGAAAATACCAGAGAATCAGTAACCACCAAAGATACCTGGATACACAGAGTAAATGACACACAAAAAGTTCATTTTAAATGACCAGTGTGGCCAGCAAAAGCAGCACATGTTCCACTTCATCTATCAACACCTGAAAATTATTCACTTTGCCCACAGAATACCATTTCTCATCTGCATTAGCTCTCTCATTTTCTTCATCTGGCTTTGAACAAAATATGTAAACAAATTATGGTGCATCTGTTTTTATCAGGTTTTAGTGACTACATTTCTTTCTTTAGGGATCTAAAAGTAAGGACTACATTGTCAATTCATTTATGAAATTTTGCAATTTAAAAGGAAACGGACAAATATGGGAATAGAATTCACATAAAAACTGACATTTTTTGGAAATGCATTCTAGTTCAACAAAATAACATTTTCTCTGATGATACTCTTTATCCTATAAGGCTCAACCTGGGCCCCCAAAAAAGTAAAATTTAAACTTTAAGTAAGCCTCTGCAAAGTGTTCACTAAACCATGTAGATCTTTTCAGAACCTGAGGCTGGATTCAGATTTCATGGCATTTTTCTACATTTTGAAGACAGATAAGATTGAATGCCATCATTTATACTGGGAGCAAGTTGAAGTATGTGTATCAGTGGGTACATGTTATGCTTGCCATCAAATACAAAATTTTCTATATAATATACACCCCTTTATTTCTTAATTATGTATTTTAAATGCACAGCTACATGAAGCATGGTACCGTGGCATCATTTTATTGCTTCTTCTTCTCCTCAGAACACCCAGCAACAAGAAGAAAATATAAAGAGCTCAAAAAGTGTTGTGGATAAAGACCAGCAATTCCCTGCTGCAGATGTACAAGACTGCAGAGTAAACACACATCAGACAAGCACTCTGTATTGATGCAGTTACTCAAGAGACCAGCACACTACCCTTGCCTCCTGTGACACAGATACCCTCATTGCACCAGCAATGTCACTTGTGCACTAAAATCACATTTGCTTTGCCATTTGGTACAAAAGCAAAGGAGATAGTAGCACTTTCCTCTGAGAAACTATCAGCAGTGCTGTTAACTGCACTTCAGTTTCCTGACTGATACCTTATGTAGACTGTGCTTGCTCTATGAATTTTCCATGCTTATAGGTTTGGCATGTTTGTCCCCATGCCATCAGCTGTCTCATGCCATCCCAATCAAAATCAGTAAAAAAGGAGCTGCTGACCACAGACAACGTAACTGAGAGCTGTAGATCAGACCAATGCAACCATGCTATTCCCTATTACATGGCTGAAATGCCAGCTAATCATCTAGATTCAAGTTCACATTGGAGAAAATTGCTAATACAAAATCAGTCTAGCAGTTTAATACCTATCCTCAGACAGAAAACAAAGGAAGTGAAATTATGAGCTTTGGGGGAAGTATATAAGAGCTCATACACTCTTCAATTATTTCCTAATAATGACAGCCTACTTGTGACAAACAGGAGACTCCAAGTCAGTATGGCCAGTTCAAAAGGCAGCTTGAAGTTCTGCCATTTTTCAGTGTAGAAGCAACAATCTCTGAGAGAGCTGAAGCTGAGAACTCGAAAGTTCCCAAGTGGCCTGTCCCAGACTGGCTGATTTTTTAAGAGGTACAAGATTTCCAACCTGAGGGCATTCAGCCAGAAACAGAGCTCCCATCACTGCATGAGATGGGAGGGGAGGTTGTAGAATCATTTTTACAAGTAGGAAAGTTTCTAGGTGAGTTCTAAAAAAAAAAAAAAAAAAAAAGAATGAAAAAAAAACCCCACAAATAAAAATCCAAGCCCTACTATGCTTTTACAACAAAAAAAGTAGACTCAACTTCCAAGAGCTGCACTAAATTACATGAATAGTAAGCATCCTAATGAGAAGCCAAATGTTTTTAAGTGGCTGTGTAAAAAAAAGTTACTTTGCTCTACCCCACTGTCCCAGCCCCATCCTGCTGTTGCTTTTAGCTTACAATACACCACACAAAAATATGTGTGAAGCCCAACCTGTTATTGTGACAAAACAACTACAAGCTTTTATTACAAGAAAAACTATGAAGCACTGCATTTGTAGCTACACATAAGCTGTTTCATCCAGTTGGGTGAGAGCTGGAAATTCTCTCTTTTAAGAATATTAGCATTATACACACTAATGCTGCTGTTTAGTGGTGTTGACATTCTGCATTTCACACCACAAAACACAGCAGAAACAAGCAATTACGTGCAATTACTGTATGGCACAGAAAGATAAGAGAATTAGTAACAGCTCCAGCTGCAAAATTTGTTGGAAAAGTATTTCTTCCACCCTAAACCTACTTGCACACCAGGATAAATTAAAAATTATTACAACATACAACTTGGAAATTAGTAATGCATTTTTTTAGGCTGCTTGAATCAAGAAAAAGATTGTACTAATCTCAGATGTTAAAGACCTTTGTGCTTATGAATCCACAATACTCTCTAAAGCTTACACATGTGAAACAGATTAAGGGGCACAATGGTGGGGTCAGTCTCTCAAACTACTTTCTGCTGGCTACAAATATCAGTCCCCTGCTACTACTTTCCATCCCAAGTAAAGATTCAGCAAACTGCACCAAATACACCTCAGCAATGCTTATTACTTTGTTCCAACAAGTTTTCTCATGTTATATTTTAACTGCAATTACTCTAAACCAGGTATGACTTGGACACATCATACCCTTTAATATGAGACCACCCATATGAGACCCAGCTGTCACCCAGCTTTAATATGAGACCCAGCTGTCACCCAAACTGTGAACTGTCTTGGAAGTGATGGTTCTATCATCAACTGGGAAGCAGAAGAAAAAGGTAGCTATCAGCTAGGGTTTTCATCTCTGGAACTGAAACTCCTTGGACTTCAGAAGTCAGATGAAAAAGCAGTCAGAACCATCAGCAGAGCTCTCTTTGTTACATCTGACTATAATCACAGATGAAACTGAAAAGGCAAAAAAGCCTTTTGACTCTATTTTTCTCATTTAAGACTGAGAAGCTCACATAAAATGGTGCCATCACCCATCATTTTAGGGCAAGTCACAAGACCTGTTTTTCTTGAAGACTCAAGTCCTGAAGTTTTGAGTTTATGTTTAAAAGAAAAAAAAAAGTTCTTAAAGAAGGAAAACAATTTTAAATGTTCAAAAAAGACAAAGCCTCTCTTATTTTTAATCTCATTATTTTATGTTTTTTTTTTTGCAAGGGAACCTGACTCATGATCTTTGAATGCATAAGGCTGCCAACACAGCATGTAGGAAGAAAGCTTTAGAGACAGCACATATCTGCACAGCAAGGCATTTGGAAAGATGGTCTGCACAAACATTAAAATAGGCTGGAGAACACACCACGTTTTTTCTGAAAAACTCCTGGTGGAATTGGCATGCAAAGATGACTGCTGTTCTGAACAACATTTTGAGATGGGATTGCAGAAATTTTATTTTTTTTTTTTTTATGGGGAGCACAGCCCTTTATCGAAGCTCATTACCTCACTTCTGTTACACTTTCCAGAAGGTTTCACAACAGATGAAGAAAAAAATACTGTTGTTTCAAGAGATCTCTTTAAAAGATGTACACTCAGACACAAAATAAAAGCTCTCAATTTGCCAAAGGGAGAAACTACATTGCTTATTGTACCTTTATGCATAGGAAAATCAACAGTTACAGGGGGCAGCAGACAGAAATTGCCAGGACTAGCAAAGGAGCTACTTGCCAGAGCCCAGATGGCCCAGACTGCAGCTGAGAAGGATGCAGCTCTCCCAGGGGTCCTCCTACTGCAAGACTGAGGTGAGGATGGGCAACACCTCCCTTCCAACCACTCCCACTGCAGCACCTGTCTGCTGAGAACTCTGAAAAAAAGGCTGGAAAAACTTTTAAGGGCTACACTAATTTAGAGTGTCCCAGATCATCTGGAAAGTTTAAGCACCGTATTCAAGTCCCTAACAGCCCATCCTGCCTAGAGGAAATTGGAGATCTAACATGTGCATTTAAAAGGACAAAAGTGAAAATAGATTATTAAATGTCACAGCAGGTAGCAGTCAGGATTCTGTTTTGCACACTACTGCATTTTGTCTTTGTCCAAGGTTGCCCATGAAAACTTAGTGGATGGAGAGAGCAGAGAAAGAAAGAAAAAAAAAATCTAAAATCACATTGAAGATCTTGAATAGCTTCAGTGCCCTGTAGTTCTCAGTAAAAAAGATTTCATCTTATCTAAAAATAGTAAGTAGGAATTTGAATGCAGTTTTAAAGTTTTCATGTTATTTTAGGGATTATGAGAAGATTGAAGCACATTGGAGATTAGGCTCCTTTATCCATACCTATTTCCAAAAACTGGAATCCCCACATACCCTAAAGCAATACAGTATGGTAGAATCAGCCATCAGACACTCTTGAATGCCAAAAAAATTTGCCTTAAAAGTCATACTACTTTCAAAATTAAAGTATTATTTACTTGCATTGGTTAACATCTACAGCACAGGAATAGTCATCGTTTCCACAGATCATAGTTTTAGTTTCTGGTTATAAAATCCCAAATTTTAGCAACAACTTCCTAGTTCCATAGAACTAAAAAAGTCAGACTGAGTTGGCTGCAGCCTCTGCTCCAACCAGGGCATTATTAAGAGCACTGTTCACACTTCTGCAAGTTCATGCAAGGCAAAGGTGTTGATCAGGTATAGCTGACAGAATAAACTGAAAACCATTTGGCTCCACAGATGTTTCTGAATCCTTATAAGAGCAAGAGATATTAAAAAAATGAAGAAAACCCAGCTGAATTTTCAGAATAAAACCTTACTATGCAAGCTTGGAGCTAAGACAGAAAATATACACTGCTAACAAAGTGAGCAGGATTTTCAGTGTACACTAATAAGCTGAGTAGGTCAGAGTCTGGAATTAAAATAATAAACAGAATTTCTCAATGCCTTCCCTTCAAAACAGGAAAGAATTTTGCAGAGATTAAAGAAATCCAGTGTCTTATTGTAAGAGACTTCACCAGATTATCAAGTAGCCTGTGCAAAACTGCAGGTACTGAGAAGCCCAAGTTCTGCTTCTTCCTCCAGTGAGATCTTACTGGTGCTATGGCTCCTGGAAATTCAGGTATTGTATCTGCTGGAGGAAAGCTGGTTTCATTAAGCTACAAAATTCTACATTCTCTCTTTGCCTAATATGTAATTATCCCCAAAAAGAGTAAGTCATTTCAACCCAAGGAAATGATATTTTAATCCAGAGCACTCTCTTAGCTTGGCGATTAGAACATCTGCTTAAGCTGGCAGAGGGGAGGAGGAATGAAAGTGCAAATTCCTTCTTGGGAAGTCATGATGAGTTTCCAGCTGGATAATTATTCTACTGAAATCCTGGATAAAATCTATGTGGTAACATCACTTCCTTGTCTCAATGTTCTGTTCAGTGTAACAAACATGTTTTGAAACCCTACAGCAAGAGGAGGCATTTCAGGTGACCTTCTGCTTAGTCAGTGGAGTGGAGCTGCACCCTACATAGAAACGATTTTAAGGATTTAAGAACTACTACTGACGATTCCTAGAGTTCTTTCAATGCCCCTGGTTCAATGATCTGGCAGAGGCAGGGTATAGACTTGTGTATCTAAGACTAAAAGGGTGTGAAATAACTCACTGTAATGTTACTGCTGCATTCTGCCATTTCTGCTAGGTCACAGGTACTTGCCTTGAGGATAAGCAAAAAATGACAAGTACTTCAATACAAGCAATTCCTCCTGCCCCTGACCGCAAATTTAGGCTTCATATTAAATGGAAATAGTTGTCTATTCCACCATAGCAAACCCAGAAAACAGTTTGATGTAGTATTTAAGCCATGAGACATCTTCACTGAAACACTGACAGTAGGGTAATGAGATGAAATGCATGAAAAAAGTCAGGGTTCTGATCTCGGGGATTTCAGAGAAACCAGGAAGGAACTGACTTCCACTGGGAATAAGGGTGTTAACAAGAATATTTATATAAAAAGTTCAATATTGAAGGTAAGACAACCAAAGAGAATGTTGTTAGGCAGCTATGCAGACGTACTGTGTGCTATTGCTTGTTCTTTCCTGGGTTACAGCCTGCTTCTCTAAAGGTGCTTATCCCTACAAAAATTAGAAGACATTAGGGTAAAAAAGTGGATGGGGGAAATGTTTATTTGTGCCCAATTAGTATCTACTCATGTAACAGCTCTATTAAGTCATTTAATTCAAGAATTTTGTCTCAAGAACTGATTTACTCGAAACAGCCTCAATCTCTGTCACGTATTTCACTGTTGACAATAGTGAAAATTCAAAGGGAGCAACAATTATTGTGAAGTGAATCTGGTGGACACTTCAGCTCTCAGTGCTCTACTCCTCTTAAAAAAATAGACAGAATTAGAATCCTGCCACAAGTCGTATTTGATATCAACAATTCAGGGATAAGGTAGTTCATTCTCCTTGTGCTCTTTCAAGCTATGTTAGTTACCCAGTGCAAGCTGAAGTTGGCCTTAAATTATTTCCTGTGGTAGTTTCAATCATTTTCTTACGACATGTTCAAGCAATATGGTCTTGAGAGATAGTCTTGAGAAAAACTAATTCTATAGTCATAATACAAATGCCAGTTTATTGTATTTGTCCTCTTGAGTTCTTCAGATAAGTCTCCTATGATTTACCTATGTTGTATGAACACACTGATGCAGATGCACTGCTATTGAACCACGGGGTGTAACCTTCTCTGCAGGCCAGAGAGTAACAACTTGTTCTAATGAGCACATGAAGGAAATTCTGCAATGTCTCATCAGGTGACTCTTTTGCAGAGCAGCAGATGCACAATCTTTAAACTCTAAAAAAGATGTTGAAAACATCACAAAGTTGTAACCAAAGACTAAAGAAGCACCAAAGACAAAACAGGCAGTACCAACAGTTAGTTTCTGTAAGGAACACTCTCAAGATATCCTCTTATTAACTACATCTTCCTACCTTTTACTCCTCTAGTATCAGTCTGGCATTTTCCCATGTGATCCTAAGTACTTTACACAGAACACCACAGTAGCAGTTCACTTCTGCAATCCAGCATTATCTTCTTTTTTTCCGGCAACAAAGTCATTTTAAAGTCTGTGCTCATCAGTCACAAGACATGCCCAATATTAGCAAGATCCTTACTTCTATGGCAACCTGATTTGTACTTGTTTCTGCTTATTTCCAGTCTCTTTTCACTGCCACTGTTAAATGCACAAATAGAACAGGTCTTTTGCATCTTTCAGCACTGTGCCATAATTCCTAGGTTGTTAATCCATAAATACCTCTATTCAACACCTTCACATAAATATATATCTTTAAGTGGCCTACAATCACTTACACACCCATACATTAAAAACCAAAACCCATACCAACACAGGATAAGGCTAATAATCAGGGAATTATCACCCTTTTATCCCCTTTTTTGTTCCTTTCCCTGTGTGCACGTGGATAACCTCCAAATAGCAGAGGTTGTCCCTGACACACTACTCCACAACAAATCAATCACGCAAACCAATAATTACAAGGCAAACATTTCTGTTTGTTTTGAAATTGACATAAAAACAGAAGCTTGACCTCCAAAAAGGCTTTTTTTTTCCCCTCAGGTGAATTATTTTGTTAATCATAATAAATGTCAGAAGTTTGAAACTCTGAGGCATTGCTTAACACCACAACAACTAAAAGGTATGACTAAAGGTATGACAGGGGAAGGAAAATTGAAGGAAAAACCCCTGTGATTTAGTATTTCTAAAAACACAAAGTCATAGTTAATAGCATAAAGTGTAAAAATCAATGCTTAGGGATACTCAGTAGACTGACTGTACTGTTAAAATGCTTGATATGTATCTGGACACACACAAAGTACCTTCATAACCACCTTCACGTATGGCTTGCTTTCCACTCTGTTAGGTTTTTTAACATCTTTTCAATTACACCTACATAAAGATGACTTTTTAAAAGCTTGCAACTGCAGTGCAATGGAAGGAACCAAAAATTTGAAAAGTGAGAGTTGCATGGTATTTAAATTAGGTTTGTAATGACTGTCTTAAGAAAAGACCCCAGAAATCTAGGGCTTTTGAAGGAGGCAAATTCCTCTGCATGAAGAATACATTTAACCTTTACAGACCTCTGATTGACTCCTGGTGCCTTTCAAAAAATGACAAGGATGGTGACATTAAATGAGTAACACACTTTTTCTCTATATTCCTCCAGAAAACTATCATTCAACTTTCAGAGCCCTTGAAACTGAGAATTTCTCCCCGAATCTCGCCCAACATCCAAGCGGCGGCTGCAGTCCTTGCTCAGATTTCAGTTTTCTATTTGCGTGATGATCCGACCAACCACTCCATCCCTCCACCCTCCCAACCCCCGGCTGCTCCTCGGAGTTAATTTTAACTCCGTGGTTTGGGTTTGTCCAGGAGGCGAAGATCCTCCCTTGGAAAACAATTGTGCGTTCATCAGCCTCAGCGGCGAGCTCGGCTCGCCTCCCAACACCGCCGGGCTGCCACAGCTCAGCCCTCAGAAGAAAAACAAATCCTTGTCTCAGATAATGGCTTTACTGTACTGGCAAAAAAAAAAAAAAAAAATAAATAAAAATAAAAAAAAGAATTTCCTTATTTTCAGCTACCAAAATTCAAAAAAAAACCAACCAACCAAACAAAAAAACCAGCTCTGAAGCATGGCATCTCGTATGTCAAGAACCCCCGGGTCTTCGCGGTGTTCAAGTTCGAGGAGAAAACCCCCGCAAGCTGCGTCCGCCGCCAGTTTCGCACCGCGCCGGTGGCCCCGCCGAATACCGGCGCTTCGGGACGGGCCGGGACGGCCCCACCGCGGGTGCCAACGCTTCCCGCAGGTGTGAGCTGCCCGGCAGACAAGCCCCGACAGCCGGGCAAGGCTGCTCCGCCGCCCGCCCCGCCAACAAGCTCCGTTACTCCCGCCGCCCCCCCGCCTCGGCCACCCCACCCCACCCCATCCCGCCCCTCCCCGCCGCTTCACCCTCCGGCTGCGAAGTTTTCAGCCCAGGGCGTCCAAGCCCGGGGCAGCGCTGCCGCCTCGGCGATCAACAGGCGCCCGAACCTCCCTCCCCGCTGCCGCTCGCCCACCGCGCCTCGGGACCCGGGGAGAACGGGGCGGCCGCGCCCGTCCTCGCCTGCCCTCGTCCCCCGGGAGGGTCGGAGAAGCTCCGCACCACCGCCCCAGGTCCCTGCCGCGCAGCCAAGCCGCCCCTCGGAGCGGAGCGCCGCGTACCTGACGAGGGGATGGAGGTGATGGAGGTGATGGAGGCCGTCCCGCTGCCCCGCCGCGCCGGCACACGGCGCCCGCTCCGGCCAGCTCCCGCCTCAAGCCGCCGACAAAGTTTCCTGACGTCAGAGCGGGCGGGCAGGGGACCCCGCCTGCTGCCTGCTTGCCTGCCGGGCTCTCTGCCCGCCGGGCCGGGCCGGGCCGCCGCTGCTCCCGGGCTCCCCCTGCCTCCCGCCGCGCCCCGCAGTCAGGGCCGAGGGAGGCGGCGCCGCCGGCACCGGCGCCCCGCGGCGGCGGAAGGGGCGCGCCCGGCGGCACTCGGTAGGGGGCGCGGTCGAGCGCGCGGGGCGGCGGTTGGGGCGGTTGGCGAGGAGCCGTTACTGCCTGCACGCGCGGCTCTGAGCTGAGGCGCCCGCCGCCCCAGAGCTTGAGGAAGGGGCGGCCGTGAAGTTCCAGAGGAGCTCTGGGTGCTGCCCCTCAGCTGGCTCCCGGGAGCAGTCCTACTCCGTGCCCCGGGGCTGTAGGAGCTGAGTCGCGCTCAGGAATGTGGGCTGTACCGCTACACCGGGGCAATTCGAGGGAGGACGAGCTCGACCTCCGTTCCCCAAGGAGCCTGGGTGCCCCTCGACTAAAGGGGTGCGCCCGGTCACTCCTCTGTCGGCCCAGGGATGGGCTCCCGTTCTGCGAGAATCGTCTCCGAGCAGAGGGGAACAGGGCCCTTCAGGACAGTACTAAACAGAAGAACTAAACCTCACCGTACTTAGGTTAAGCTCTGCCTTCAGGAAAGTCTGATGAAGCAAAGAAATGCGATGAAAAAAAATGGTGAGAAGTAACCAGTAGTTGAGAAAGTGGAGGGTACAAGTTAGTATGTCAGGGAAAGAATTTTCTCAGGGAAAGACTGAGGGGAATAAAAAATAATGGAAACACTTCCACAGGTTTGAGTAAACCTACAATAAAGTATTTTGGGAGGGGTACAGATATGTAACATCATTCTGACTTTGAGGATACTGTCAGCGGCATTGAGGCCCAGTTCTGGTGTTTCAGGAACACCAAAAAAGTGTAGATCAACGTATTTTTATGACAGTCACAGGAAATGCAAGTTAGTGGCAATGTATTTCTTGTAGAAGGACAAGGAATTAATACCTGCCGTATTTCTTTAATTCCTAGTGGCTTTCTGCCACAATTCTACAAATAAGGGGGCATGGAGTGTCTTAGGGAAGGCAGGAAACACAGCTGTCACTGTGGAACACTGGAAGATGCCTTTCATTTTTTATTAAAAAACAGACAAACCTGAGGAATAACCATTCAGAGAGAACAAAACATGTCACTGACATCAAAGCAAAGGTGTTTCGTCTGCAGTGGGCATTTTGTTTCCTGAACTGACAGAAAACAGTTCAAGATGGCAATTTACAGCTTGGAGTAGACAGATCAAGACAGCAAAATACCCATGAAGGGTAGGATTCAAGAACAGGCAGCTTTTTTAATCAGTAAGCCCTAGAAAAATTCATGCCTAGCATGAATTACATAAAAATTTAATTAATGTGTGTGCCTTTTCCGTTCACTTCTAAAACCCCCTCCAAAATAGATACACAAACCCAAAGCAAGTTAGTAGTGAATTTTTCTGCTCTAGAGATTATTATATGGCTTCCAATTTTTTTCCATTAGTTCATTCTGTCCTGCAAAGGAAACAAATGCTAACTTCTTAAATGGTTTTTGAGTTATTGGTAATCTTTACTAGCAAACTCATAGGCTGTGAAGCAGTTGCAAAGGATCATTGTGTGAAAAGTTGTCACTGGGATAGAATCACACCAGCTGAATTCCAAAAAATTGACAGAAGTAAAATTCTGCAAAGGAAGGGAAATGGAAAGCACACTGCAGGAAGTTGTCTGGGAACTATATAGTAAATAGCAACACAGCCAGGAATTATTTTCAGCACCCAGAAAAGAAGTCTTAAACGTTTTTCTGGAAAAACAAACAAACAAAAACAAACAACCCAAAAAACCCAACAAAACCCCACACAAACCCCACAAAACCCACTTCTTAATCAACCTGTCTTTAGTGCAATATTAAGACAGTTAAAGGAATAACTAATGGATTTGAGCAAAACACTTCTTTAATTCACAGCAGATCCACGACTGGTAAATACAAAACATACACTTGCTTCCTTCTTTTGCTGTTGTTGCTGACAGCTTTTCCCACACACAATTTCATAGCTTCTTGTTGGAGCTGACAACTGCATTGCATGCATCTCCTTAGCCATTTGTGCCTGCCAGAACCAGTGGCAGGAATGATAGGAAGAGAGATAATCTATGAACTCTGAAATTGTGGAAGAAAAAGAAAAGTAAATTGCTACCAAGAACCTTGGTATTTTAGTAGTTTCTCACAAATGAGAGCATAAACTAATCTATTGTGTAAAACATTTATACTTCTCCTGTATTTCACGTTTGTGTGGGGTTTTTCATGCAACAAGGCAGTTCTTATACTGCTTTCTTTGGCAAAACTCTAGTCCCTTTCAGTGTCAGGAAGCATTTTTATGTATTTGGCATTTCATAACATAACATGCATCCAAAGCTGTCCTTTGTTGTGACTAGTAAAGCACTCAAACTAGTTCAGGATATGTGCTGTTTTTATTTTGATTAAACAAGATCAGCTGCAGTCTACTAGATTGCAGTCTCAAAGTTTTAATTTATCAATTAAGAATATATATATTTACTTGTAAAGTTATGGACTTTCTTACTTGTTTTATGTCTCCCAAATTTAAGCTGATGTAGAATTTTAATAAAACTCTACTAAAGGTCAGTAGCTCAGTCATAGCAGCAAAGCAGAGCACACACTAGGCAAACTGAAGGCGTTTGGCTATCAAAATACCTGTTATTTTCAGTTTTTCAAAGATAATTCAGAAAGCAGGTAAAATTAAGGTTGCTTTCAAATAGCTTTATGGTGTCATTGCAGATTCTTCGTCAGACAAAGTTAGAAAAAAAATTGATATGGTGTGGGCTTTTTTGGTTACCAGGTTTTTCTGAAGTCAATTAGGCTTGATAAATCAGAGTAGATTTTGTCCAAAATAAAGTTATACCATTTTAAACAAATAAAAATTAATATGTATAAGTATATAATATACTACCTCAGGAAAGAACTTTTTTTCAAAATCCCTTCTGCATGAAATTTTTTTTCTTAAGTAAGATATTTTATAATACAAGACAAAATACTCAGTACATATTTCCTCTGAGATATATTTTTATATCTGTATCAATTCTTAAAAAAAAGGAATGTAGAGAAAACCTATTTTTTACTTAAATCTAAAGTGTATTATTTGAAGAGAAAAGAATAAAAGGTGATTTCTTTCTTCTGCTGTCATTTTTTCCCATCAACAGTGGCAGCCTAGTGATAGAGCAAGAACAATATTTGAGAGGAAAAGTAGAGAAAAAAAATTCATTAATTAGTACCTCTCTTATAAGTACTTCATCTTCATTGTTAATTGGTTTGATCCAGGAGCAAAAAGAACAGAACAGCAACCAGAGTGCCCCACAAAGCACTCTCACCTCTCACATAAACCAAAATCTACCTACCCATGAGGATAAGAAACCAAAGCAACCCCCTTTCATTCTCTCTTATGAAATACACTGACAGGAAAAATTCTGTTTCTGGCTTCACATTTAATTTCTAGGCCTTTTAATATTACCATGGTGGTATAATCTACATCCCCAGATTAAATTTTCCTTACTTTGCCAGGTACCTGTATATTATAGGATCATAGAACTGGCTGGGATGGAAGGGACCTCAGAGATCACCAAGTCCAACCCTTGATCCACTCCCGCTGCAGTTCCCAGCCCATGGCACTGAGTGCCACATCCAGGCTCTTTTGAAATATCTCCAGGGATGGAGAATCCACCCCTTCCCTGGGCAGCCCATTCCAATGGCTGATCACCCTCTCCAGAAAGAAATTCTTTCTAATGTCCAACCTAAACCTCCCCTGGCACAACTTGAGACCTCTTGTGCCCTCTTGTCTTGCTGAGAGTTGCCTGGGAAAAGAGCCCAACCCCCCCCTGGCTCCAACCTCCTTTCAGGGAGTTGGAGAGAGTGATGAGGTCTCCCCTGAGCCTCCTCTTCTCCAGCCTCAACACCCCCAGCTCCCTCAGCCCTTCCTCACAGGACTTGTGCTGGATCCCTTCCCAGCCTCCTTGCTCTTCTCTGGACCTGCTCCAGCACCTCAATCTCCTTCCTGAGCTGAGGGGCCCAGAACTGGACACAGGACTCAAGCTGTGGCCTCACCAGGGCTGAGCACAGGGGCAGAATCCCTTCCTTTGATCTCCTGGCCTGATTGCTACATTGCCTGATTGACGCTGTTCCTGATTGCTACATTGTAAACAAAAGTCACATCCCTATGTTGGTCTTGGAGATGTAAACGTTCTGTATTTCACTCAACAGGAGGACATTGTTAGCACTGTGATCAGTTTCTGTATCAGAGACAGCCAAGGTCAGGAGTGCCTGGGGACCCAGACAGCTCCTTACCTTATCTTCTATAAACTTCATCACCCAGATGACAGGGTACCTGTTCCCCATATCCTTAGAGCAGGTGTTGGTCTCCTGATGACAACTACCTAAAAAATCATGTTGACTGAATTTTCACTTTTGTTTGACAGTTGACCAAAAACTCTTGAGGCAGGATTTACTGAGAACACATGACAGACACTTACATTCGTTAGAAGATCTAATATTAAGCTAGTTGGGAGAGGGGGAGTAATAGAAGAAAAAGCCATGTTTTCTAGCTCAATTAATTAGGAATACTGTTGTGTTCCAAAAATTTGATGGGTTATTGACTCAAAAGAACAATACTACTTGTGTTCCTTTATGTTTCCATTTATGAAAGAATTCTTCCTGGATATTTGATATAATTATGATATTGTTAGAGGTTTTTTCATCATGATAAAATCTTAACTGCAGAAATAATGTGTCTTAATTATTGAACCCTTAAACTCCATTCTCAGGGCCTGAGAATAGTGTGAGAGAAATGAGGAAAACAGGGTGTGCACAATGCTCAAGTGTAGGTGGTGGCAGAGGAGGCTGGTTGACTGTTGATCTTTGTAAATCTAAGAAGGTCCTCTATTCCATACTTCAAAGAATTTCCATCCCAAAGGGGATGGTCAGTCTCCACATCCCTGAAAGCTTTTTTGTGGAAATATGCAACATTTTTTTTCTGAGCCACTTATCCCTTGAAGTGTGGCTGAATGTCTACTTCTGAAATTATTTGAAATTAAGCTGCTTGATTGGTCCATGATGAAAACTGAGAACAAAAAGCCTAAAAATTAACCATGCCATTAGCTTAAGATGGAAAGAATACAAGAAACTATTACTCATTTGTACTACCCATGGAAATCAGTTTTTAAAACTCTCTATTACTTGAAAATAGTGATAAAGAAATGTGCTCAAGGGTACCTAAGCCAAAATAGTATTTTAAGTCAGCTCTCACTGACCTCACAAGGATTGTTTCCTGCAGATTACAGAGAAATTAATATGGTATTAATAAAATATTTATACAACAATAAAACATCTAAATAGAAATAAAAAACTGTTTAAAGCATTTGCTTTTAGGGGTTTTCTTAGATGAAATGTTAGAAAGGAGACTGGGCTCTGGAAGAATCTCCAGTCCTTGACATAAATACTATATCATCTATCAACAGGTAAATGTGAAATTTAAATCTTCAAAGCTATTTAGTGAAATAGCTTAGGGCAAGGCCTCACAAAGGCCAGGAATTATTATTATTAATCAAGGAAAAATAAATATTTGATATGCATGTGTCATAGCTCAGATTTGCCTCTATTTTCCTGTGCTTCTTTTCCACAGGTAATACCTAAATTCTACTATGCATAAGACAGGGTGTAGATGAGTTTTACTTATTCACATTAGATGCATCTCACCATGACTGTGATTTATATCTCTAAAACTATATAAATGATGCTGTCATTTAATGTGCATGTTAAAGAAACTTGGATTATTTTCCACATATCTTGTGAAACAAAAGTTACAAACGAGAAGTTTGGTAATACTGGTGGAAAGCTAGAGGAAGGATATGCAAGCTGAAGACAGCTCAGGGTTAACACTGAAACAAAGAACCTAATATTGGAAATAAATAGTCATGTTAATTTGTATTTGTGAGCTGTAGGAGAAGCAATAAACATTCAATTACAACCACATTGTAGGTAAAACTCTGGAGTGTAATTAATTATCTACATTATTTGTATTCTGCAGAAATTTACTCTTTTCGTTTAATCGATTTAGTTTATCATCATTTTTAAAACCACTTGCCTCCATCATGGGATATTAATAGTATCTATATCATGACACATTTTGTGACTACTCATTTTTCATAGAAAAAAAATGTTTAAAGCTGTAAATATTTCTTTATACCCTCTGTCCTAGAATATTCATGTCTGGAAAGCAGAAAGTGCCATTAAACTCTACTAGTAGCTATCCCATCTGAGACTAAAAATCCTTGGTAAATTTTAGACACTGAATTTTAATTTTTAGGTAAAACAGTAGGAGTGTGCATAATTTTGGAGTTTCTGGTTGATGGCTGCTAGATTCTGGTGCAGACTTCAGAGCTGGCATAAACAGTTACCTTTAAGCAAACCACATTTTAATTGAAATCCAATTCCAGTGTGAGCATCTGCAAATAGAGGCTTTGAACTGACTTGTTCAGATATTTGAATGAACTTGAGCATTTTCCTCTAAGCTTCTTGGGTATTCCTCTTGAATTACAGGAGTGAGAAATGAGCTATAGAATTATTTTTTAGGTGACAATTGATATATGTGATTTATGAATACATTCATAAGTCTTAAGTGCTTTCACCAGACACAAATTCACACATTTCCATAGCCACCAGACCATGAGACTTCTCTATATTCTCTGCCAAACATTTCAATCTCAGACTTTTTTCAATTTTCTTGGTAGATCTCACATCATTATTGTTAGTCTGGCATTTCATAGTAATCCTTTTTTTTTTTTTTTTTTTTTTTTTATGCTTTAGGATGAAAAACAGCTCAGCCTCTAGACAGCTTGTAAATGGACTTCGATGACGCAGGTAAAATTCTACTCTTGTCTAAAAGGTATTATAGTGTATTATATAAAATTAGTAACAGGTGTGTGGAACTTCTACAATCCAGAGAACACTAAAAAATGCCTAAAATCCACCTATGACAGCTGCCATGCTGAATTCCCTGAAGTAAATATATTGCCTGTCTGGAAACTGTAACACTTAACAAAACTAAACTCTGGTCTTTCACACTCACACTTCCCTCAGTCCCACAGATCTGCCTTTAGTTCTGGACAAGGCAATCCATTGCTCAGTGCTGTCTGACACATATTGAGGTTAAAAACATTCCCCTTACCAAATATGGTTAGTATTGCTGTTAAAGTTCAGTTTGTAACAATGATCTTCAGGTGCTTTTCAGGAAAACTAGGTATGATAAATTATAGGAGTAGCAAAATTCCCAGAATTTGGATGATGGGGGGGGACTATGTCTGAAATGCTTGTTGCTTAAAACTAACCTAAATCTGGACGGGTGAAAAAAATCAGCTGGGCTTTCAGAAGAAATGCCATTGAAAGTGCATTTTAAGTTTATATGTCATTACATGGAGTAGAATACTCTTCCTGAAAGTCCAAAAAATTGCTGTTGATGAAGCAGCATTTTAATACTGATAAAAACTTGTTCAAGATGAACCCTAACTCTACCCAGAATTCTTACAGCCCTCTAGTGACTATTTAACATTCAGTACATCTCAAAATGGAGCCTAAGTGTCCCTTTGAAAGTAATAACTGTTCTAATTTGTGGTGATGTTATTACTCAAATAAGTCATGGGTATTTATTCATTGAATAGAGAAGAAACAGGTCATAGAATGTAAGACTTTGCTAGGCAAAACAGAGTAGTATATTATAGCTGTACCAAAGACAACAGGTATTTGTTTTTCTGGGTGATGGACCTTGCAGCCTCTTTTCATATAAGATCATGAAAGGACAGAAATTCACTTTGATTTTGGAAATGGCATTAGTAATGACTCATTAGTCATTAAACTTCTGTGACAATAAAGTATTTCTCCAGCCACCTGTTTCTTGCTAGTTAATACCTAGCAAGTAAGTGTGTTTTTGCATACTAATACTTCCTGATACCATCTCAAATGAATCCTTACAGCTGAATAACACACAAGTTTCACACTCCCACACGTGTGGGTGGAGTGAATTTCTGGTACGTCCTGCTACTTTGGATACCTGCCTCTGGGTAGCCCAACCCATCCATGTCAATAAAAAAGAAAGACAACATCATATTTGTTCTACCAAACAAAATACAAATCTCAAATACAAAAATACAAAGTCTCAAATACAAAACTGTGAATAAAGTCACTAAAGAAATCATCAAAACAATTAAATGTCCATCTGCTATCAATCTTCTTTCCTGCCTGTCACTTAAAATTTCTAAGACCTGTCTTAGTGATGAATTGTTCATTATGTTTCCACATCAATGTTTTTGTCCCTTTGTTCCCCATCTAACAATCAGGATCACCTTCAAAATTAGTGTGAGAAAAAGGGAAACTTTAACTAACATCTAGTTAAAATGGTGATAATATTTTCTAAATACAAATATTTTTATAAGAACTGTGCATGTTCTGTCGATTGTACATACTTAGTAATGTCAAAGTCAGTGTGAAGTTTTCATAGAGAATAGAAATTTGGCACTTAAAATTTTTTTTCTAAATTTCTCTTTTGTACTTGTACATTGTCTTCCCATTTCCCAAAAGAAATATCAAATTGTTTCCCTTAATCTATTGTCCTTCCCTTGGGCAGATATTAGTCCTCAGCCATCAGCAGTGATGTGGCTTCAGGTGTGTTTCTCCTTTCCTCACCACTCCTATGGCTCAGGTTTTCTACTAGGAGGGACCATCACAGGGGTGTCCCCACCCACTGAGATGGGTGCAACATCAATCTGCAGTCCTAAACCCATAATATTTTGTTTACTAATTAATATTCCCTAATTTTTATTTCTATTCTTTAAAAATGTCAGCCCTGAAGCTACTCTTACTACAAAATAAGGGAAGTGTGAGCAACCAGGTTCTCATATTTCCAGCTGTCTACAAAATGTTTGTTGCCATTGCAGCACTTAGGGTAAAGGTCCTCCATAAAGGAGGTAATGATGTAATGTACAATATCTAATGATATCACAGCCATGCTTTATTCATAACAATCATCCTGAAATCAAACATGTTGCTACATGAGCTTTTTTGCTGTAATTATCCATTTTTATCTAAAATTTATTATGTAAACCCTACAGGTGAGGAACGCTGCTTTTCTTCCCATTTTCTTACTCCTTCCGTGATTCGTCTAGAACCTGCTACTTGTTTTGCCATAAGCTCTCTAGGTCCTTCTAAATCTTTCCATTTTCTAGTAAGTAGAAAGACTCATTTTTCCCTATTTAAGAAAAATATTATCTCAAATTTTTCATGTTGTGTCTAAGAGAATAGGAAAGACCTTAGCTAATCTTCAACTTAAAACTTTTATTCCTGTGTTGTACTGCAAGCTCCTTAGTTCACCCTGGAGGAAGACAGCCTTTCAGAGCCTTGCAGTTTTTGACATTTAGAATGGCAAAGCTTTTGATATTTAGGAAAAACTAATGTACCAATAGGCAAGTAAATTTACATTAGTGTATAGCTGATATTAACAGTACAAAACAATAATGCCCCTGGAAATCCTCCTACCATCCCACTGCAATCTCCCTTCTCCAGCTTAATGAAGCTAAAGGATGTCTGCTAGGGCAATTAATTATATTCACCAATGGCAGAAGATGAAATTACCTTCTCTTAAAGGGCATTTTCTTAATATTTCCTCCTAGAGTATTTTTATCTAGTCCTTTCTCTCTCTGCTTCTAATATAAAATAATTCTGAATCATTCTTTGTGTCTGTAATACATATAAGGTGGGGTTTTTTTGTTTATTTAATATCCTAGCTTTGCTGATCATCTAAGGACAGTTCTATAAACTTTTCCCTTTAGTTTGTTGATGCTCACTTTTTTAAATGATCACGAGTACTTCTAGTCCTATTTCTTTTACTCCCTATTGTTCTATTAGATATTATTAATGATCTTTTGTTAGTACTTTCTGATATACTTTGTTTGGGACCCCCTACCCCACCTTACACTTGCACAACACAATGCAATCCAAGTTCTGTGTGTTTAACATTGCAGAGAGCTAAACTCTGGGTAAAAATCATAGCACCAAACCATTTAATTCATGGTCAGGTGACCAGAAGTAGTAGAGACAAAAAGATAATTGTCACTCTGTACTTATGGTTTCCAAGTAGAGATGCATACACCCAGCTTCTCAATTTGCTGTACAAAACTAGGAGACATTGACAATCTTGCAGCCTCAAGTAGCTTCTAGGCAATCAGACCTCTTTGCACTCTTTTCTCATGAATAAAGCACTGATGAACACCACAAGTTTCCATTCTCTATATGTCTGCAGAGGACAAGATGGAGGCCTCTTATTTAAACTGCAACAGAAGAGAACTATAACTGCTTGACAACCAACATACCAAGAAGTAAACATACAGCACAGATTAAATACGTTGCTATGAGCTGAATGCCAACTTCATGGTTACAGCAAACATCTGCCTTTAATCTATATTGCTCGTTAGCTGAATCTATTGCACACTTGGGCTTAGTCATAATAAATAATGCTGAAATGGATAGCACATGGATGCATTTTTCCTGGACTAATGCAAGATGTGAGAGGAAACACAACGAAGTGAAAGGCTGCTTTACCGAAATTAAAGTTATGCACAAAGGGTCAAAGAAAATCATGGGATTCCTATGAAAATTTCTGATTGCAAACACATTTTAAAGGATTTCTGCCCTTCTCAACTCTTACAGATTTACCTTTAATTATGCTGAGCTGTTTGTGTGGCCTCTTTGCAAGTTCGTATACAGATTTTCTATGTTGAAGAGAAAAGCTTAGATATATAGGGTTCATTTGTGCTGTTTCACTTACCTATTTGAGAGCAGAGTCTTAAAATGACCGATCAGGATAACTAAAAAGAGTAAACTGCAACTGGGAGAGATTGAGGGAGAGACAAAAACCAGAACAAGATTGCAGGAGCTGCTTAAGTCAGCTCTAGGTTGACCAAAATCGTAGGGTGGAATCACATGCTACAGTGGGATATTTATTTCTTTCATAAAAAGGAAATTACTCCAGTTTTGCCACTATCCCTAGTCTAACTGATCCCACCCTTTGGTCAAGAAATACACAATTGCATTCTCAACATGAAATGCAAATGAACAACTTTCTTCAATTATCTTCAATGTCTATGATGTAAGTTGTTTTCCTCATACAAATTGGACTTAGAAGTTTATTTTTAGTTTTAGAATCATAACTTAAGGTATGAATGCTTCCTTTCTAAAAATTTCTGCCTTCATTTTTTTTCAGCCAAAAATCTCTTCTAATCACTAGTATTACATTTGGGAGGATTTAACTAGTTTCTATTCCCTTAAAATTACTGGTTTTCAGTGTCTGGCCCCAGTTAGTTGATTTTAGAACTTATAGAATATAAAATTTTATTTTTAAAGCAAGTTTTAAGATTCTTTACAAACTTCTAAAAAATCCAGCAGGTTCATACTGTTACTACAAAGAACCATTCAGCATCTCCAAATTGATAATTTTCCAAAGAAAAGTTTAGGACTTCAGTCTTGAGCCCTTTCTCAGGTCAAACACACGCCAACATAAGAAATGAAAGTATTCTAAGTACCTAATTTTACAGTTCTGTAGAAATACAGCAAGAGTTAACTAACCAGTTCAAATTTAGAATTAACTCACGTAGGTGTTTGAAAATTACTGAGTTCAAAAACCCCAGACATACAAGGAATAGAACTATGAAATACATTGATAACTGGGGATCCAATAAGCCAAAAGTAAGAAAAATTAAAATCCTTACTTTTGGTCAACTAGGAGCAGAAGATAAAGCAACATCCTTTTATTTCAGCCACTTTTTGCTGTGTTTGGTTGTGCCCATGTAGTGCCCATGTAGTCTGAAATGTGTCTACACTGTACTCCAGTAAATAGGATAAAGAAAGCCTCTTGTCTAATTGACAGGTGATGAGGATACAAATGAAAGCAAAAGATTAAACCAATGCAGACAGTGATAAATGGAGTCCAGCAACTCCACATATCCACAAGCTTAGTATGGATAAAAAGAAATTCTTACAGAAGTATGTGTAATTAAAAAAAACAAACAAAAAAACACAACACAGATACCATGGAGAGAACTGAAAAAAGGAAACTAATAGGAAAAGGAATACAAGATAATGATAACTGAAGACCTAAGCAAGGTAACAGAAGACCCAAAGAATGGATAAGGCAATAGAAGCACCTGGATTTACAAGATGTGGGACACACCTTATGGTTTATCCATTGACTTCTGTCAGGGCTTACTAGAGGGAAGATGTCAACTTCAGCAGCAAAATTAATTGATGATTCCCTCCCTGACAATCATAACTGTTTCCCAGAGTTGTTTCTCATATTTTGTCTAGTCAGAGTTTCTCAAATTTTGACCTTACAAAATAAAAAGAGAAAGAGAGAGAAGAAATGTTAGATTTTTATGGATTTAACAAGTTAAAATTTATACTAGTGTGTGTGAGGCTAAATCTTCTCTGCACTTTTATGAGAGTTTTTATCAGCATGCATCACGTATCACTGCATCTCTTTCTTTGTCATTAATCTTGCTAGGCTATATAGTGCCAAAGAACATTCAATTGTTAAAAGTTTATGCATTTAAAAAATGCATTCATAAAGTCACAGCTATTTCTGCAGTTTCATTGTTTTGGAGACATCTTCAGTGTCAATACAATTGGGGATATTCTTTTGCAATTTTATTGAAAAGTGAGGATACTTAACTAATGTCTCCTTATTGAAAACACCAGCTGGATTTTATGTCCCCCTTGTAATGCATAAAGTCTGTATGTGTTCAGCATATGCACAGCAGAACAGAGAGGTTCTGTTGTTTATTTATTTTTATCTAACATGCCAAAGAGAAAAATCATTATAAAAATAATAATAGGGGGAAATGGATCAGGTTAAACAGTGTTTTAAAGATTAAGGTTTGAAGAAAGTGAATATTGATAGCAGTCAAAAATACTGCTTAGTTCTGTGTATTCTTTTCCAAAAGAAACTTTCAACATTTAACCAAGGCATAGCAAAACAGACACACGGTGCACAGAATCCCAAGTTTAAACAGCTGTTTTCAGAAAGAGGAAATTTGCTTTGCTGCAAAAATATTTTTGTTAGAAAAAAAAAGGCAGGAATAAAGAACACAGTCGCAAGTCAGCAGTCTAAGTCAGAGGTGCTTTGATGTCCTTGGTTAGGAGACTTGAAGAAAAATACCTAGAAAGAAATAAGTAGTCTCTATTCAAGGATATATAACACCTTTTCAAACAAATTTGTTGTATCAAATGAATATGGTTGTCCTTCCAGTTCTGGTGAAGGACATCAGATATGAACAGAAGTCGGAGCATTCTGCTACCAAAAGAAAGACCAAAACCAAAAAACTAACAAAAAAAAAAAACCCAACACAAAAAAAGCTTTGATTGTTAAAAAGATAAGTTTAATAAATATGCATCCCCTCCTTGAAGTATAGAATGCACATTTATGAAGATTATTGTATCAAAATGTGATATTTTTTCCCCAGTGTAACTTGGTTTGCATTCAATCACTGAAAATATTGATGTGTTTGATGATGTTCTATGCAAGGATACTCCTGTTCAGAGAGAAAAAATTGCAAGAGGACACGATTTTCCTTTTTTTCTAACCATAACACTTCAAAATTCTTAGAAAAGAAAATAGAAGAGTCGTTTGGTATGAAAAAACCCTGTATATAAAATTATTTGAAGTGTTTGAAGACTGATAGACCCAGTTGCAGTGAGTTTTCAGTTGGACTTGGTGGATAATACTAATTATTTCTATCAGCTAGGAAAGGTAACTGCTACATGAAGCTGACCTTTAAGACCAGTGCTGACTTAAGTGAATCATTACCAGTTGTTACTAACTAATACAAAATATATTGCTGGACATTTATTTGCACTGTAGCTCTGAGTTTGATTTTATGCCCTGCTACAAACTTCAGATAATGAGGCTGTCATTCAGCTCATCATTCAATTGTCAGGGAACAGAGCAAACACAAGAACAATGCTCAGGGCAATAAAATGTGAGCTCCCTGAGGAGTGAAGGTCTTTGGATCTTCAGCTGAATGTATTGAAACACTCCAGATTAGATAAGCATCCCTGGCAGTTCTCTCTGAACATCTGTATGATTGCCCAAATGCCAACTGCTCTGTACACTTTGCCTTTGATTTAGCATCAGGAATAAAAAAGTTCAGAGACATTCCTAATAATTTTTAAAGCAGGACATTGGAATGAATTAAGAAATTTACCCATTTATGAAACCTAGCTATTAGGATATGCTAATAACAAAGTTTTAATTGCATTTAAAAAATTAATCACATAAACAGCATTCAGAAAACTGCATTTGTTATTCCCAGTTCAAATTCTGCAAGATTAGGTTAATGGAAAAGAACTGTGGCCCTTAATATTGTTGGCAGCAGCATGGAATCCTAAAATAGTTTTCAGAAGGACACCAAAATTTATTCCTCATTCCAGATGTTTTTGCAGAATGAAAACAAAACAACCCTCCACTTGCCAGTCCTGTAAGAATGTACACCACACTATTTAAAAAAAAACATTTAAGAGCTGAATAAAAATAATCTTGAATAAACAAGAAAATCAGGAAAATTTGTGTATGGACTTTGCAGAGGACTGCAACCATTTTCCAGTAAAGTGAGTTATTTCTGAAGAATAATCTAATTATAAAGAATTATTAATACAATATTTGTACAAGTCAGCTGATAATTTGGTTATATTCTCTAACTAAAGGTTCTACAACTTTGAAATACAATTTTTTACATGATTATATTTGTGTCAGGACTATCAAACCAAAAACAATAGGTTGTCTCTCTTACATTACCAGGTTTAGTTGTCTTAGGAGAGGCCCAGGGAAAAAAGCCTTCAGAAAAACTCTCCTTTGTCCAGGAGGCCATCAGGAGAAAATCAGTAGATTCAATGGTATTAGATTCTGCTACACCTCAGAGTGCAAAATATCTTAAAATGCATCACAGTGTTCAAAGCACAGAGCACATCATAGCCCTCTCCATAACATGATTGCAGGATGGACTGGATATTCCTTGAAAGCCATCTGCACCTTGTATAAACTCTCATTTAACTGATACTTCCACCCCTGTGGAACCTATTAAAACCACACTGAAGTTCAGAGATGTGCTGTAAATTTCTATACAAAATACATTCATTACCATGCACTTCTTTAAGTATGTCTTCCCATTTTCACTATTTACCATGCAAACAGAAAGTTTGTGTTAATTTTAGATTGGTGCACAGACTGCAAAATACATCTTAATACTTTATGATTTGAATGATTCACTTGCTAGTGTCCTAGTCCTAGTTTTCCTACTTTTCAAATTATGCAGTTGCAGTATTAGCACAATTTCCAGAGATTAAGAAACAGAGAATGAGCAAGTTTAGAAAATCTGATGTACATATGTTGTTCTACTGGACTCTGAAAAGTAAAGGTTACTTAAGAGTAGAGATGAAATAGCTCTGCTTCATAGCAAGACTGAACTAAATACAGATGTACAGAGTTAAAAGATTAAATACATTTCTGCAATGCAGAACTGCAGATTAACTTCACAATGCAAATATATGTCCCTCATTCATCTTACTGTGATGATGCCCAGCCAGCATCATCGTTTCTCTGACCAATAACTCTTCATCAAATAACTCCAAAAAGTCCCATTGCAAGTTGCTTCCAAAATGCACACAGCAAATGTTAATACCTTACCTGAGCTCCTTTTCTAGTGCAGTGCTTTTAGGTCACTGGCAGTCATTACAGCACTTCTGCTTCTACTACAGGAAATCCACAGAGAAGTGGATGTGAAGTACAGTGAAATGTAGGTGAATTCACAAGGAGTTCAGCAGGTTGGTGGGGTGATACAAAGAGCAGGAGGTGAACAAATTGGATTATTTGCTCAGTGGACCTGCCTGCAGATACACTTCACAGCCTTTTCCAACTTGTTTGATGAGCCTTTACCAGGGAAGGTTCATGTTCCACATCATGATGGTAATCTACTGAAAGCCTGAAGAGTGGCAATGATGGCAATTGTTCCAAATAGTCCCTTGCTAGCTTTCTGTCTAAGAAAGAGAACTGAAGCAAGCAGCCTACATGGTGTTAAAGAAGTAAAAATCCTGCATACAAAATGGCTGTCATTGATTTGATTGGGGAAAAAACCTCATTCATCTGCTTTTTCGTAGGAAGAACCATTGCCCAACTGCTGATCAACTTGTGTACAAGTTGTTTACCTTGCTCTGGGAGGTAGCAGATCACTTTCATTACAAATTCATAGAAAAGAGGTAGCAAGCCTCAACATAATTACTAAGCTACCTTTGCACCTTGCTGTGAATTAACCTCATTAGCCTCTCAAGGCTTAGTAAGCATCTAACACTAAAACAGAGTTGCTATGCCTCTCCTAAATTTGTCTTGACTCATATCTAATGTGATGATAATAAAACAAAACCCATCTATCAGGCATGATACAAAATAAGTAACTGGCGTTTGGATAATGTAATTTTTCTACAACACTAAATTGTTAATGGGAAATAAATCTTATTCTTCTGCCTGCTTACACACTGGAGAAAAGACTATTAGAGTTCAACATGTGGCTTGTTTCTACTTAGCAAATAAACAGATAACTTATCTACTGATGCATGTTGTGCTGTCATGCAGTAATCTAAACCATGTTTGGTATGCATGGTTGAAACTGTTGCTTGCAATACTGCATCCTGTTGATATAAACAAGATTTGGAGCCAATGCAATGCTTATTTCCTCAGTTACTATGGATCTGTCCCTTTTGGAACAAGCATTAAGCTTGTTTAGTTCTCTGTCTCAGTAGAAAGTCAAGGAAATTCAATAGCAGAGGAAAAGCCAAGCAAACAAGAAACAGCCTTTCCTGTGAAGGACATTGCAGAAAAAGGCAACAAAACAAGGTATTGACTTTCCTTAATACATTCCAAGGAAAATATTCATACCTCTGTACCCTAATATATATTATATACTCAGATATCTACTTCTGGTTTGCAATTATTTTCCTCATTGCTTGGCATATGTTGTTATACTGGACTCTGAAAAGTAAAGGTTACTTAAGAGTAGAGATGAAATAGCTCTGCTTCATAGCAAGACTGAACTAAATACAGACAACACCTTCTGCATATGGGCATGATGCCTGCTAAGATTTCTGAAATTGGTTTTGTATAAAAAACCAAATAGAGATGGAACTAATGTTTTTTCAGCTTTTTTACATGAGTTAACTACCTGGGAGGAGTGCCAAGATATTTTTTCTTTAAACCTGAGACAAATCAACCCCATACTCCTCCCTGCTCTCCAGGTTGTTTTCTTGACAGCTATAACCTGGAGCAAGAGCCCAGAAGAAAAATAACAGGGGAATTTGAAAAGATTGATCAAACTGCCATTGTGTTGTAGTTCCAAAAGAAATCATGGTATTTTTCAGAGTATCAGAGTACATCAAGATACCATGTAGAAAACACCCAGATCATGAGCATCTAATGGACTGGAGAGAAGATAAAAATACAACTACAGAGAGAAATGTATCTTTCTTAGTGCAGATTTTTCTTATAGAAAATCACTTTTGGTTTTGTCTTCTGAAAAATTTCATACAATATGAAAACAAAGAGCAGCTGTCTTTGATAATTCTTCTGTACAAGGAAATAATAGAATTAAATAAGAAAAGAGATCCACTAGCTGCATCATAACAGGTTCAAAAATATCTAAACTCACTTTACCCAAAATGTTTTAACCAATTACTAACTAATCCAGTCAAGATACAGATAGTCCTTAGTTGCATGTGGTCTTCCCAAGGCACTTTATTGTATGATTTTTTGTCATTGTTATTGTTTGGGGGAGTTTTATGTAGAGAAAGATTTATTATTTTATTTCAGTTAATATTGTCTTTTCTGAAGCAAACCTTATCCTTTAAGATAATATAAAAACTGCATAGTGAGAGAAGGTAGGCAGGGGGGAAACCTATTCCTCATTTGACATCTTCTTTTAGGAAAGAAGGAAGAAAAACTGAAAAGCAAAGTTGCTTACAGGAATGTGACTGGACACTCATACTGGTACAGGGTTATGATGTCCTTTAAGTAAGACAGCTCTTTATCAAGAGGTAATCTTTTGCTGAAGGAAAAGTATTCATCACTACCCACAAGACTCATTTACTGTTTATGCCAGAGGAACCTGATCTACCCTCTCTTTCCTTTTGATCAGCTACTCAGTTTTCTGCTAAATTACAAGGAGTTTACATAAAATATTATGTGAGCAATATAAGTCTTGGAACCTGATACAACATAGGGATATCATATGCCATCTTCTAAATGCATTTTCTTGCACCCTGATTAAACTCACAGCTTTTCCTTTATCATACATATCTCCCATCTGTCTCCTCAGACATTTGTTTTAGTGAAAATTATGACAGCTAAAAAGCATTTTCAGTTCTTTTCAAATTTGATTGGAACTGGCTCAAGGTTTCAATAAGAAGGAAAGGAGAAGGTGAGAACTGTAAAAAGCCAAAGGTGAAGATTCCTTAGATAACTAACCTAAAATATCTAATCCAACCAAAGCAACAAACATCTTACTAACTTAATTCAGATTTTAAATCATTTTACTTGCTTGTGTGAAACAATTCTTTTAAGACACTATGAAAAGTGTTAGCAGTGGAAACCTTTTTCCTGGAATGATTAAAACTTCCCATGGGTCAAATCCTGAGCCCAGGATGATTAAGTGAACTCAGTACTGAGACATTAGGTTGGGAAAAGTATTGAAGACCATCCTTTGCTTCATGACAACAGCCATTAATTGTACCAGTTTAAAGATAAATTGTGACTCAACTCCTGTTATGCTTGCACGTTTGCCTTAAAATTATAACTGGCACAGACTCAACTAATTAAGAACTCTTCCCCAAATCCTTCCTAACCCAATCAGCCTGCCCCAGCTCTTATACCTTACATCATGTGCTGGGTAGGAAGTACTATTTATCCATTCACCAATATTCCTCTTCTTCTGGGAGATTCTGAACTGTTCCTTTTTTTATTTTTTTTTTATTTTTTTTTTGGCTTGGTAATTGCTGAGAGGCAGGACTCTTCATTTCCCTAATTCATACCAAGTGTTGTGTTCTACAGTGCTGTTTAGTAGCTCATCTTTATAACTGGCTACCTGCTGTCATGTTGAAAAGATCCTCTAGCCACAGATTTTTCCTTCATCTTGAAGGATCAGATGATAAATATCACTTATGTCTGCTATTCTGAATTAGTCCCTATCAGCAGCTCTTATCACTGGCAAGCTTCACAAATACTTCAGCAAAGTTTTAATTAAGTCTGCACATACTTTGAAAATAAAACCTTAGGCTTAAAGAAATACAGAATGTAATTCTTGAGTAATTTATTTCTAGTCCAATAATTTAAACTGCATACAGTAGAGAGCAGTGATACTTTGCAATGGTGAGTATCAAGATACCATGGACTAATTGGTTCTGACATTTCTATTTACATGGGAAGAAAAATCATACCCATTCTGGCTTGCCAAATAAATACTGACCAAATATAAAATATTAGAGTATAGTAGCTCCAGAATGAATTCTAGAAGACGAACTAGAATCATTTGTCAAGATGTGATTGCAATTTGTGACCATATATATTTCATGAACCAGGGTTTTTATGGCTTTAGAAAATGGGGATAATCTGCAAAATTTCATTTTTTTACATATATTCTGTATTCAGAGAGAGTACTTGAAGCAACAAAATAATAAATACTTGTAATTATTTTCAGGTTGTTTTGTGATAAGTGATGATACTCTTGTTTGGAAAAGGAAAATATTGGAATTTTGAATACTTTACCCTTTTAAAATGTTGCAGACTTTAAAAGTATCCCCTAGAAAAACCTAAAAGACAGATAAACAACAAGTGTCCAGTGTGGATGGCAATCCTATGTCCTCATACCCTATTAAACTGGAGATTCTGACTGATGACAGAAGAAAGGCAAGTGTCTTTTGCCTTTGCAGTATAACCTTACTGTAATGGGCAGTAGGTGTTACAGAGGATATTCACATCAAAATTTTCTTGGCAGCCCAAAATACATTAAAAGACTTATTCATCATTAACAGTCATAATGAGACAAATACTACAAAATCAGGAAAGTTGAAATGTAAAGCTTCAAACCTAAAGGCATTCAGACAGCAGGGTGATTTATGAAAACTCCATCTAAACATCTAGGCAGCACAACAACTTGTAAACTTGTTAAACTTTGACTTTTCCATCTTCCTTTTGAGAAATGTTATTCTTTAGACCTGTAAAAAATATCTTCCTCAACTAAAGTTCAACTGATGGTCATACTACCATCAGTTAATGAACACTGTTGAATAGGAATGTACACTGTTGGGAAGACAACAATTTGAGAAATACAGAGCAGTGTTTTTTCCTACAATGAAATGTGAAATACAAATGTTTTTCACACCCCAGAAGTATATCCAGTTCACAGGGTACTAAGTACTGTGCCCTCAGCTCCATTACTTTTTACCTGCACATACACAGTATGTGCTATGCTAGTCCAGACCATACACTCCAGTAACCACTGGGCTGTTGGAAAGGGGTGCTTAGCACTGCACCTCACAGTTCAAGGCTTTGGATCATCCAAAGCAGTGGCCTTCCTGGCCCAGGTCTTGGAAGGAATCACAGAATCATAGAATTGGCTGGGTTGGAAGGGACCTCAGAGATCATCAAGTCCAACCCTTGATCCACTCCCGCTGCAGTTCCCAGCCCATGGCACTGAGTGCCACATCCAGGCTCTTTTGAAATATCTCCAGGGATGGAGAATCCACCCCTTCCCTGGGCAGCCCATTCCAGTGTCTGATCACCCTCTCCCTAAAGAAATTCTTTCTCATGTCCAACCTAAACCTCCCCTGGCACAACTTGAGACCTCTTGTGCCCTCTTGTCTTGCTGAGAGTTGCCTGGGAAAAGAGCCCAACCCCCCCCTGGCTCCAACCTCCTTTCAGGGAGTTGGAGAGAGTGATGAGGTCTCCCCTGAGCCTCCTCTTCTCCAGCCTCAACACCCCCAGCTCCCTCAGCCTCTCCTCATAGGATCTGTGCTCGAGTCCCTTCACCAGCCCAGTTGCCCTCCTTCCAGCTTAGTTGCCCTCCTGACTCTTGCATTACAGCATGGGTAAGGACTCAGCCTTTGTCATAGCAACAACTATAACTGAACCCAATTTAGACAGCCTTTTGAAATGGATCTGCCGAGGTTGTCTCCTATAAGAACCTAACCAAGATCAGAAGACTTGAATATCTAAGACTCCACCTAAGTGCTCTTGGGTGTTTTTGCCATGCCTTCTCTTCCTGAGTGTCTTGTGCAGCTGCTCATCTGCTGCATGAGCTGCAGGTCCTAGCCCAGAGCAGCAGCTCACCAGTCTAAACCCCCAGTCTTCAAAAAAAAACCCAACATTTTTCAAAAAACCCCAATGGCCTTTCCCCTGCCACACTTATCCCTTCTGTCAGAGGATATCCACCTGGCAAAGAGCACACAAAACTATTTCCATCTATCACAACTGTGTAATACCAACTGAATGTTGGAGCTATCACGTTCTTGGTGGGGAGAGGGGTGCCAGGGGGAAGAATATTTTTGCTCTTGTCAGTGTTGCAGGAATCACCAAGCATATTTTAACAACTTCTTGGTAATACAGGCTTTGAAAAGTAGGTCTGTGAGGTGTCATTTGGCAAAGAAAGAGTAATTAAATCTTAATGTCATACTGTGATAACTGACTGAACTGAAAAGGAGGTAGTAGAATCCAGACAGGGCTATGCCTGCTGGAGACCACTCAGTTCTTCAAGTCCCTACTGTAGTCAAAGTGCTGTAGGCTCAAGGTAGAAAGGCACAGAGCTTTCAGAATGAGTTGCCTCACAAAACATCACATTAGTGAAGCAGACTGTGTCATTAATTACTGTTTTAAGATACTGAATATATCACTTCATCATAGTACCTTCACTCAGGCCTTTCAATTTGTGCATTTCTGAAAAAAGAAGGGTCCTATTAAGCCTTAAAGTCATAAGCAAAAATCTTCCTAGACAAAATCTGCCAAACACAAAACCTACATAAAAATTGATACTGTTTTACTCTAACACATTGAAGAAGAACCATTTCTTATAACAACTGTCATGTGAAATCAATATTTGATGGCAGAGATGTGAACATTAAAACATCAGTTATTGTCTAATGCACTATTTAACCAAAAGGATCCATTTTTCATATTTTCTAAAAAGCTTCCTTCATGGGCAAGTCATCTTCAATCTGAGGCTTACACTTCACACTTAATAACCAACAGTTGTTGCAGTTTCTCCAAGTCAGTTTACACTGAAAAAAGTGGTTTCCCTCCCCCACCCAGGAGCAAAAGGGCATGGCATCCTTTAAGCTTTAATTAACAGAGTAGAAAACATTCTGATTTATAATGAGATGCACACAGATGTACCTAAGATGACAAAGTTTCTGGCCAAAATAAACCATAGCCACGTTTTTTTTTTTTATTTTTTGGTCCTGTTATAATTTAGCACTCAAGAATATCTGGAGTTTCTAGAACAGGATACCTTTATAAGAGAAATAAACTTTATGAAGTAGCTGATGAAATCAAGATAGCAATCACACATTGGACATCCAAGCTGTATGCCTGAAATAAGTTTTCAGCTTTTTCTTCTTTTCTTTGGGAAGCTATTAGATAAGAATTACTTTATCAGAGTTATCTTTTTCTGCTGTAATCTATCCTTCAACAGATACAAGCTTTAACATTTACTACATTTACTACTTTAATTTTAACACTGTAAATAGCTTAAGAAAACCATTTAACAACTTGAAAAGCAATATAAGTAGCATTGAGTCACAGACTGTTTTCCATCATCCTGAAAAAAGTTAGTTTAGTCCTGAGAAGCAGGGCAAAAACTGCTTTTTTACACTACTCATTTACAAACCCTCTTGTAACTAATAGCCCAAAAGAAGCAACTAAAACTCCTCATGCAGAAATTATATTAAACTTCACAGCAACTATTGCTGTCCTTTCTGAGCTAAATTATTTTCTACTCTTTTCAAAAGTTACAGAAAGCCTCCTTTTTTACAGGCTTGGCTGTCTGCTGGAAAGCTGGTATCACCTCCTCTACCAGGAAAAGTAGCCTGCTAGGAAGAAGCAGTCCTTACTTTCATCATATGCCTTCTGAAGTCTTTGGACACTTGGTCACCTCACAACCCCAAATACTATAACCCATATAAAAATTGTAAAAAGAAACAAAATAACAAGGCTAAACTACTGTTTCTAGGAGAGAAAGTGGCAAGACAGAGCAGGGCTGTCCCCTGAAATAAAGCAAACTGGCTGCTAAGGGCAGCTGCAGCCTCACCAGCATCCCAGGGTCAGTGAGGTGAGAGCAGCAGGTCCTACCCACAGTCTGGAAGTCATGAGACACACCAAGACCAAGAGTCAGCCAGAAACACCACCCAGCCCCAAAGTCAGAGCATGTCCCAGCCTGCCTTTATATAGAGCCCTAGCTGGGAGGAGGGCCCAGGTGAGGATGGGCAGGGCAGTTAAAGCTCTGGAGAGCACCAGGGGCTTTGACAATGTTTATAGTAACCCTTTTTTCTTAAGGTGCTCTATTTTTGTTATATTACAATGTACTACTCTGCACACCAAAATTTTGCTATAAATGGTACAGGTGGACATTGTACCCATTAAGTACTTAACACTCCAGTTCTTTGCAGAGTTATTCATGGCTTTTCAGATGTGGTTTGCATTAGAGTGGTTTATTTTTTACTAGAAGCTACTTCAGATAGATTTTTTTACATTTCTGAGATGCTTTATGACTACAAGTCTTATTATGAGTATCACAGTATCTTCATCATACAGTGCAAATGTCTATGGGTATATGAGTCAGAAAATACTTGTAAAAGTATAATTTTCAATTTCTTCCTGCACACTTCAGTGTTTTAGTCCACACAAGGCACTACATTAATTCTCATAAGAATGGTCCTGTCACTGACATTGTGTATGCATTGTGTCAGTTGAAATACATGGACTCTATTTTTCCTGCATTTTGAAGAACATCAGGTTGTTGTTTTAGGTTTGAGTTTATTTTAAATAAAATTTAGTAATGTTAATCTTCAGAAATCAATTCTTTGAAAACTGTTCTTTTCACCACGCTTTCTCCAGAGGAATTTGTAACATTTTGTGTCACTTCTGATGAGATTGCTACTATTATTGGAAAGTTGGCAGTTGATTACACATCAAACAAACAAGCAAAAAGATCTCCTTCTGCTTCATAGAACACTCACAAAAAGTCACCAGAAAGTTATATGTGATACCATATATGTGGTCTTCCAAATATGCCACCTCATTGAAGCAGACAAACCTTTCTTGGGGCACAGTGCTTCGAAGTCATGCGCAGCTGGGCTCAGCCCTAATTGGGCACAAGTGGGCTTAACACAAGCTCCTGCCTCCCACCTCGGAATTAGCAACTCAGATTGCCTCATTTCACTACACCTCATGGCTTGGCTTAGTGAACGAAGATTTCAGAAGGGCTCTCCCCAGGCTTGCTGCAAGCCCACTGATGGCTGAAAAGCCCAATGTGGGACAGGCAGTGGGATTGCAAAAGTGTCCTGTGAGGGGACAGCCAAGGCACGGTTCCTTCTGTGCTGCCTTTTCTCCTCCAGGCTGATTCTGTGTGTGTTCTCAAAGGAGGCAGCAGTGTTACGGATGGTGTTGTCTCCATGTCTCCCAACTGGAGGCCAGAGTGGACCCCTGATGGCAGTCAGTATGTCCAAAGCTGAGGGATTGTTTCAGGGGGTCCCTGGATCTCCTCTTTGGGGCTCCTCTGTTGTGGCACCAGTGGCAAGTTCACCATAGAGCACAAACTTAGGGAGGTGGTGATCCTCCATCCTGGAGACGTGCCCTGCCCAGCACAGCTGTGTCCTCAGTAGCATGGGCTCCATACTGGTGAGCCCTGCCTGTTCAAGGACAGTGACATTGGTCATGCAGTCAGTCCAGTTTGTCCCTCTCCTGCCCCTGCAGGGGCTTTACAAGTGTGGGTTTATCCCTCAAGCCTGCACAGTGGCTTTTGTAGGTGAGGTGCAGTGTGTGTTGAACTGGCCCCACCCTTTACTCCTGAGGTTCATCTGCCAGGGCCCAGCAAGCTGGGACAGTGACAGTGAAGTCCTCAGTAGGTTTAGTTAGAGTATCCTTCTCTGAGATGGATGGTCTTACAGGGCTAAATGAGCTCCATCTGCCCGGGTTTGGAGTGAGAGTTGTCCTTCTCCTGGGATGGTTGCCTGAAGGCTGCTGAGCCCATCCTGCCCATGGCCACACTTTGTCTGACCCTTCAGCTGTGACCTCTCTGGCATGGGAGAGCCCACTGGAGGCGTACGGCACCTCCAGGTGCTCACAGCCTCACCAGGGCACCCAAGCTCCTCCCCCATGACCAGGGGGTGCTTGTGGAGGGAAATATAATACCTATATTGGTATTAAATTAATTAAGTAATTAATTAAATTAAACTAAATGTATTAAATTATTAAATTAATAATAATACAGGAAGGTATATAGTAATACAGGAAGGCCTACGGTGATGCTTTTAAAAGCATGGCAAAGATAGGCAAAGATTCCACTCTTCAAAAATGGTGAGCATGGTTTTCTTCCTCTCCTGTTGTTTCTACTGTAGGCAGTTTGGTCCTGATATAAACAGGAAAGCTGGGTTTCCTCATTATAAATACTGCTATAATTACTTCTGTCTTTGAGAAGGAAGAAAGCTAAGTGGTTCTTACAATTAAAGATTTAGCATGGGAAAAACACATTATTTTGTGTTATGTGACCTAATAAACTGCCTGAGGATGAAACTAATTGTGAGCTGATCCCTTGCCAGTAGATGAATGAACAGGATAAAAACATGAAACTAGAATCATTCATTTCATTACCACATTTATGGCAGTTTTTGACCTTTCAAGCCTATAACTTGTGATATCTAAATAATTATTCACACTGTTGAAGCATCATAAATGTGTATAGCACAGGAAGGGATCAAGCTAAGGTAACAACCTTGTTTAATCTTACTGAAGTGTGAGTAGAATAATCATCAGTCTTTCCATATCTTTGTGCACAAGCTGAGACATTTGTTCAAAAATGCAATTTTTTTCCCCCCAAAATCCCATGTAAAGTATTACTCTGTTCAAAATCAGATAAACTAGAACTGCAGGATATGCAATATAATCTTTATTGGTGACTACAGTAGTAATAAATATTTGACCAGAAATGCCATCTTTCTGATGACCAAGAAAGTCTGCTGGCTGTTATATATTTATCTAGCATTTCAGAAGCTATAGGTATAAACTTCTGGAATTGTTTAGTTGTGCAACATGAATGCAAATAAGCATCCAGTCACCAGGCTAGTGTATTATTTCATTGATTTGCCTCATTAAGGAGACTTTAAAATGATTGGGAGTTCTCAAGCTTTATAATGAAAAAACTGTCATATCTTTGATATTGAACTCTGAATTCAAGGCTACTTAAACTGTGCTATGCTAATACTACAAACCAGAAGACTTGGAATCCTGCAAGCTCATGTATATTTGCATCAAATGCTTATACTTCTAATTTACAGTTAAAAAGAAATTACAAGATTTAAAAATCAGAATTTATTATCCATATTGACAAAGAATTCATGTTACTGCTTGGTAGTAACATGTTCTTGTCATCACACACTTAAAAGTAATCAGAATAGAATAGTGTGCTCTGCCAATCTTCTTGAGCCTTCTCTCATTCTCAGTGAAAGGCCTCATCTTATGCATTTCTTAATAGAAAATTGGTCTCTTTCCATTATTAATGTACTCGGAGTTGCTGCTAATGCTGCTGACCCAACATTTTTTATGAACTCCTACATTATCTATAATATTCCTTTCTTTCCAAAAGCTTAAGTAATGCATTGTGCTTTGACTTAGTTTTACCTGTTTGTAGCCTTAAACCTTTTGATCCCAAGGAATTCTGCTAGTTGCTGTTAACTGTTCATACTGCTTTCATGAAGTATCCATGGAATGCTGAAATATTAACCTTGATAATAGAGCAGGTGCTCTGAGGGTCCATGCAGGGAAGATGAGAGTTTGAGTGATTAGCTGTCCTGTGTGTATTCCTATGAAACAGTTGTGAATTGCTGAATTTCTGGAGACCATGCTGGAGTAGCTACTGGTCTGTGCATGAAGCATGCACATTGTTGCATTTGTCTCAGGTGTTTACTCTGCAGGTTTTATTTTGCACAGGTTGTTGAATTTCCTGATTAAAGGAACAAACAAGTCTGTTTTTTCTAACCCTTCACTTTGTTGCAGTTAGGAAAACACTTCAAGATTTGTATTTCCACGATTTGCAAACACAGAACAGAGAATGTTCTAATTATAATAATTTTTAAACTAAGATTTCATTTTGTTGAATATAAATGGCTCTAATGACTTCTACTGTATTCTCCCATAAACAGGGTTGTGCACAGCCACAAGCTGTGGAGGACTAGAGTATAAATATGTATTAAATCTTCCATTAAAATCAAGGAATGGGCTTACTGTGGTGGGTTCTTGGTGGGGGTCCTGCTTATTTGACTTTCCAGAAATGTAAGATAAGATTTCATATACCTAGTAGCTCCTGAAGTCAATATTTGAGAAGAAAGTTATTGAGCAATTTCTTTCAGCTAAACAGGTAGCCCAGTTAAAAAACTTGGGGTGCTGACTGATAAATTGCAAGCCACAAGAGCTAGAAAGAAAGCCTGCTTCTTACTTTATATGCTCTCACGTTTGGTCTAAAATTTTCATCCTGAGGAGTCTTTACTAAGCCTCAGCCTCAAGAAAAATTTATCTTAAACTAAAAAAGTAAGACAACCATTCCTTAAAAACAGCAGTGCATTATTATGGAATATAATAATAATAATAAGAAGAAGAAAAAGAATTATGGAATTAACAGATAAGAACTGAATTATTATAAGAAGGAAATTCAGGAGCTGTAAGTGTACTTAAAAGTTTGCATTTCAAATACTAAACTGTTGAAATCAAAACTCCAGAAAAATGTCAGGTTTTATAGGATGTCTCTACCTTCCAACCCTTACTTCTGCCAGGATGTGCTGGGAGCAATCCAGGGCTGATCAAATCTTGCCTGAGGAACAAAGATGATGTGTGAAGCTCTTTCTGCTCCAGACTGAGGCTAGCAAGCTTCATACAAGTATAACTGTGCTGTGAATAAGAACACTGTAGTCTGATAAAAATAGTGATTTTTTATTGATATTTCTCATTGAACAGGAAGTCTGTTTTCTCATTAAAATGTTGGGATGAAAAGCAATGACACGAGAACAGTAAAACAAGCTCATGAGTTGAGTATGGACCGGCTACAAAAATGCTTTTATTGACATTTCTCATGTAAGAGGAGGTCTAGCTCATGATATACTTGGGATTTTAGCCATGAATTTTATATTGTAGCAGAGAAAAAAGGGAGAGTTTTAGATTTTAGTGGATTTTGATGATCTATAAAACTCTTCCTTTTTTACTTCTGTACTTCCAGCCTTATCTCTAGTTAAGGAATCTGTTTCCTTATCCATCTTATATAAAAATACTGTATAAATAAAAAGGGAGAAATGAGAGTCCTGTCAGTACTAACAGATTTTGTTATAAGCATCCTGAAGCAAACTGTGCTCCAAAATAAATTGTAAAAGAAAACAATTATCATTCTTACTGATCTTGAACCATTTCTGTAATATGCAGGATGTTTCCATTCCTTTGGTTTTTGCCCATGGTTTAATTTCTGAAGGCAGAGCTGGGTGAAGAAAGCTGTCAAAAAAGGACATGAAGGAGAAGACAATAGGCTAAGAGCACATTTTTATGCAGACACTGGCTATGCAGATATGATAATACAAGAAAAATATTTGCACTACTCTCATTCTCTCTGATTATTTTGTACTATATTTTCCTATTATTTTAGTAGTAACTGCCTCTGATTTCATATACATCTGGTACTAGTTATGAATATCGGAGGACTGAGAATGTCAAGGGCAGGGGAAGAAAATAGTTTTATAAACTAAAGCATGTGTATAGATCTTTCTAGGAACAGGGCCTGGCTTTTGACATGAATATAACATTCAACTTAACAAAGGACAAAAGTTCAGCATATGGAATGTGAAAAGTGAAAGACTACAGAAAAATTTTAAATTAAAAGCATTATATAAATATAAATTGAAGATGTCTGATGATAGGGATTCCTGGATATCAAATGAACGATTTATGTTCATCTTCATGAATTTTCTAAATTATATTGCTGAATCTCTTCCTCCATCAGCTGGTAAAACTGAGGGAAATCAGAGCTCCTGCACACTATGATTTTTTCATGAAGAGTCAGCATAAAAAGAAGTTGTCGTGAAACTGAAGCAAAGGGGAATGATGGAAGACTCTGGATATAATAGCACTTCAGTAAAAAAATAAATAAGTAGCACGTAGGAAAGGGTTTTATACAGTATCATACAAAAGACTAATCTGTGAGGTCAATCAATACTGTACAGGGAGCAATGAGTAAAGCATTAGTTTGAAAACCAAAGACAAATGATACCTGTATTAAATAGAAACAACTTCAGAAAAGAATGTTAAAGCTCTAATACTTCATTCCTCAGTATTGCAGTTGAAAAGCAAAATATTAACACACTGATTACTTTGGATTTTGTCATTTAAATTGAACTATTAAAAAACACTTATCTGCAAGGTAATTAATGTTTTTTAAGCCTATTAGGGTCTGAAACATGAATATATTTGAAAAGAGGAAGAAAATACTCATTATTCCTGATCAGTTTTGGTTTGGGACAGAAAATTACAGCCCTATCCTAATGCTGATCATTATGGGCATGTTTTTACTGTTGAAGAAGACTTCTGAAAATGATGAATTCAATGAGTGTGAGGTGTTGACAGGTAAAATTTGTTCTTCCCCACCCCCCTTTTATGGAAAATATTCTCAGGCTATATAGAGATTTTATTTGGCACTGTCTATTTTGCAGAAAATGTAACACATGTTTTAAGTTAGAAACCTTGATGTCCATTGTGGCTGACAGTCCATGTATGCTGCTGGTCCAGAGGCAATATTACAAAGCAAGTAAGAGACTGTAAATTGTTTAATGCTTTATTCTTCTATATGGAAATCAAAATGGATTATGAAAAGCCTCTGGTCTAATATCAACAATTAATTGGGTTTGTGCATGCAGATCATGGCTTCCTCTGGGGGAGGAAAAGTATGGCTGGACTACTTGGTAAATTTTAAAAGATTCAAAGATGCATGTCCAGCTCTAATTTTGTTTAAAAAAGTGATGACTCCTATGGAAGAGAACTCACCAGTTAGCAGGAAAAGAAGGTAAATGCAAGAAAAAGGTGTCACAACAATGGTGGAGCAGCTGTCAGGAGGTGCAAAAACCAAAACATAAAACCCCATGAAGAATTAAAGTAATTCCAGGCTTGGGGACCCAGAAGAGTTTGTAAATAATTGAGGAAAGAACTTTAAGGTTTATTATTAGCTTAAAAAAGTCCTATCATATGTGAAGGCTGTAGCTTATTCATTTTGAATACTACAAAGCCCTGGATGTTGGACCACTGGAGCAGAAAGCTCTGCCTTTGGTCTGTTTGTAGAACAATTATCATCTCTAGGTAGGAAAGTGCCTATAATTCTTCTGGCAAATGCCTGACTGAGAAAATGAGCTTTTTTAAAGACTTCAGAGAGAAGCTGAAAAAAAAAAAAAAAAAAAAAAAGCTTTGGGAACTGACAGGCTGCAGTGTGGGACGTGGGAGGGCTGGGCTGGATGCTACCTCTGTGTTGAACACTAATGACAATATCTGGCAGAAAAATAGGACTAAATATTGTTCAAATAAAATTTCCATGAACAAAAATTTTGTCTTATTCTGATTCGTCGTGACTAGGAAGAAATCTATTGAGGCTCTTTCTAGAGTGGTATTGATAGCCAGTTTGAATACACCAAAAGAACTAATTCTCTGTATTGTTGAACAGCCTGATCTGCTTCAACTCTGTGTGTGATCAGTAGCAGAGGCTGTTACACATATTTGCTGGTCATAAGTGAGGGAATATTGGTGGCAGGGTGACAAAATCAATCATGGACTATTATTTGCACTGCTTATAGTAAATAAAAAAAATCTGGTGACAACTGTGTTAATACAGGCAGCCCCTGAAGTTTTTTCTTTGCTGCTTGTGGTTTTTCCTGCTTCCTTGAAATGGCTTTACTAGAAGGTATTTTAATTACAGCCAGGGCAATTCCTTTTGTACTGAATGTTACACTGCTTGGCAGGAAAAGGGCTTAGGGGCATGAACTTGTGAAGTGGGGATGTATATTGCTGCTTATACTCAATACTACCATATCCTAATTCAGGAGAAAAACAAGATGACCAAATATTAGTCAGATTTTTTAATATAGGTGTAATTGCTGACTAAAAGGTGTGTGGTCTAGCTACAGAACAGCAGAGGAAAAGCAAGTCAGCTGCTGAGGTAACCAGAAAATGCAAGACATGAAAGGGAGCACACTGCAGAGTGGTGTTGGTGTCAAGGTCAACAGAAATTGTGTCCATGTGTTTCCAATCACAACTTGATAATAAGCAAGAAGTGCTGTCACCTGGCAATGGGTCTATCTTGGGTGGGGCAGGGGAAAGTAGTTGCAACCACCTTTAAGTGGTATTCATTGGAGACAGCTGGAGTTCATTGTCCTATGAAGGCTGAGGGAGAGAGGAGCACTGCAGAAGCCATTTGTTCAGTCTTCTCAGCTCTTGTAGGTACTGAAGCTTTCTGTGGTTATTATGAAGAATTGTAACTAGCTCGGGTATGCAGGGCAGAAGGGTCTCCCTCAGGAGCTGAGCCTGCAGCAGGTGACTTGAGTCTGCTCCTTGGGGCTCCAGGAGTGTCTTCAGCTCCAGGAGTGTCTATGGGGTGTGAGCTGCTGGGGAGTAGGGCCTTGACTTCTGTTACAGAGGAAGAAGGGAACTGCTGATAACCCAAGGTAAGATACTGTGAAGAAAAAATGTTGTTAGCTCCAAGAACAAACTCTGAATGGTGTTGAACAAAACCCCTTGTTTTGTGGATGTGGGACCCTGTGGTAACAGGACAGTGCACATGGAGCTAGGGGATGAGCAAGCAAGGTCTGGGCAAGCTGTTAGAAGTGAGGTCTAGGTTGAGCTTCTGTTGAGCTTTAAAAACAAAGCTGCTTAATGCTTATTTTGCTTGGACTAAAATTCAAGGAAAGCCCTGTGGAGTGGGATGCTTTATCTGTTGTAACCTGTTCAAGCTGGCAACAAAGGTCAAATGCTTTCCAGAAGATTAGGGGTTGTTATGCAAGGTGAAAGCATATACACATGCTTCAAAATTATTTCAGTGAACTGCAGGATAAATCTTGAAGAAATATATTCTTGTAGAACTGTAAATTAAGGGACATCTTAATCTTCCAGTCAGATTATGAATAAAGCAGATGAGCAAAAGTGTTCCTTTGAACTTTCTCATTAATTATTATGCTGAGTGATAGCTAAGATAGTCACTAGAGGATGTAGGCTCCTGCCAGCTCCAGGTTTGTGTAAATGGAAACTCAATGACAGAATTGAATTTTAAGTGATACAAACTAAGCTCATTAACTTCTCCCTGTGCAGACAAAAATATGTAGTCAGACCTAACCCTGTTTCCAAATTCAGAGCTGCAAGCCTAGAAATTATTTGGGCCTGTAGCTGACCCAAATGTAGCAATAACATTAATTTCTGTGGGCTTTTAATGTAGAAATTAAAGTTACCATCTAACTGGGCAAATGGCTTCATTTAATTGAGTTAGAACCTGCAGGGACTCATGCAACTGAAATGTTGAATGCATGGGCCTGTGGTATGCAAACTTTTTAGGTTTAGGATTAGGTTAACTGCAAGAGTGATCTGGGTGAATTTAGGCCTTGAGGTGTCTGCAAGTGCTTCATAAGTGGTTTAGTTCTACTGAAGAAATTACAGATAATAACTGGCTATCATCTGTCTTTTAGAAGTAAGTTTATACTTACCAGACCCTTCCAGACAGGGGCATAAAGACAGAAAACCAAGAATAGGGAAAACATGGAATCTGCTGAATGTGTCTGTCAGATCAGATAAAACATCTCCAAAGTTAAGATAGTAAGTCTGCCAACAGGCTCTGATTAGGAGACCCTAATTAAATGTAGAAAGAGGAAGGTGTGCTTCTGTTGTACATGTAAGCTTTGAGCTTCAGGGCAAGACTGGTGCACAGGTATCTTCAAAAGTCAATTTAGACTGACACTAATTCCACCTCTTCAAAGTAATTCTGCATGATTTCTTTTTCTGTGCATATTTCTGCAAGAAGAATGGGATAATAACTAGATGTGTGTTTTTGCTAGTTCTATAGATTTTTTTTTTCCTTCTTATACCTGCTAATTTTCCTTGGAAGTTAGGAATTGGTTCTGCATAGTGGAGTAAATTAATCTCTACAGATGGTATCTATTTTTATAGGGACTGCTACAGCTTTTATGAGCTCAGATACAATTGCAAGACTCAGTGGTCCTTAATTTTATATGTTTGATTAGCCTAGCCTAAAAGCTGGGATAAATTACTTTGCTAAAACCTTTTTTTATTGGTTCCAACATTAAAACCTTTCATTTATTTCTTGAATTAGGAAACAGCAATCTGATTTTGCCTGTTCCTTACCTTTAGGCTTCCTGGGTAGGACAGGCCAGCTGAGATCTTTGGTACTGGCAACACCAGAGCACTTAGCCTTGTGTGGCAGTAGAGATTTTGAAAGTTATTAAAATTTTCATGGCATGACTGTTAAGTCACTTTCCCAGAGCTGGTAAGATTTTTCCTTTCCGGCTTACTAATAAGTTTCTGGAGCTTGAACATCAAGAGTTAAGAACCCCATGGGAACTTCAGGATAGGACCAGGCATAAACAATCTCTCTTTCTTTTTCCACCCTCCAAGAAAAAGGAGAGAAACTTTCTGGTGTTCCAGTTTTCTCTCTGTAGCAGACTTGGCACATCATTTATTTGCACTCAGTGGATGTTTGAAAGGTTTCCTTTGCAGAATGTGTCTGGAAACTTTTCTTCCCTTCAAAGCTCAGACTTTGTAAATGCTAATGATTCTCATGTGAGAGAAACCATTGCTGTATATCTTTTTCCTTCTGCTTCCCTCTGCCAGTGAGAAAGAAAGCCACTTAATGGCCTTTGTGTTTTCTTCCTGAAGATTTGCTTGATAAGGACTTTACCATTTTATCTCGCTTGATTAGCTGCAATAAGCTCAGCTACTCTGGGGTTTTTTTTTGTTGTCCTGGATCAGCCACAAAAGAATACTAGCTGTGTATTTTGGGAAAAGCACATTTTTTTTTCTATAGAAAAAAAAAAATTACAAATCTACACTATAATGTGATTAGAGAAACTCCATTCTTAGCTCATTTACTGCACTGATTTACATGAATGCTTCAGAAAATAATACAGTTCAAGCAATTCTTGCTTTTGGAATAAAATGCATTTGAATGATACTTTTGGGAAGGTTTATAAAATAGCTGAAGTTGATAGCCCATGTTGTTAGAGTTCAGACTATTATTTTGCTGTACTGAAAATTTCATTCTAATCTTTTTTTTCCAATTAATTCACAAAGTTAAACCCTCTTTATTGTAGCAAAAATTTGAAAGTAATTGATTTTGTTCTAAAAGCAGTACTTGTAAGTGGCCTCTGATCAGTTTCTGGCTTGCATGCCAGGTGAGCATCTGATGTGAGAATTTTTGAGCATTTCCAAAAAATTGCTCAAGCTGTGGGTTTTGGAGAAGGTGGCTCTATTGAGGAGTTCAGAGAAGAGGTTTTCAAACATTCTACTGTACTTAATCTTGGGGTTTTAGACATAAGACAGATTGGTGAAAAGCAGCATGTAGGTCAGTGTAAAAGTCTAGTTCAGCCCTTTGGAATCTGTGTTTTAGTTGAAGTTGAGAAGTGTGCAATGAGCACCATCATTTTTGTGTTTGTGTGATAAATGGTTTAAGCTATGTCTTTTTCTTTTAGAGGGGTTGAGAAAACAAAACAAGGTTTGTTCCTCCTTGTCTAGAGTAAGCACTTCGAAAAGAAAAAAAAAAAAGGAAAGAATTATGTGGAGGGAATAGTATATTAGGTTAATTAAGAGTGTTTGTGCTAAAGTAATACAGATGCTAATTAAATTTGGCCTGTGTACTTTTACATAGTGCTAACATATTCAGTTCTTGATGTGTAAAAAAGTGAAACTTTGAAGACTGAAGAAAGATTTGCAATATTTTGCTTTCTCTCCAGCCTAAAACTCATTTCAAGACAATAATCTGGAGGCTTACTTTACAAAGGTCACAAATTGCAACAGATGAGTTATTTAAATACTGTATAGAAAATTATCATTTAAGACTTCCAACTCTGCAGTAGAATTAACTTGCTTATGAATCAGTCAAAAATTAAATTGTGGCTTAAATAACTTGTACTTCATGTTAATCATAATGAGATGAGAACAATAGTCATTATTTTAAGGTAATATAGTGAAAACTACCTTCTACCTTTAAACCTAGAAGCCAGAGAGTCTAAGAAGTCTTTACAGTTTACATATCCATTGTGAATACAACTTTGGGGTTAGGGTTTGTTAGGGTTGAACATAGTAATCCTGATGAAAACTGGAATACAGTCATTGTATCTGGAATTACCAGTAGAAATAATTTTACAATGTGGAAGGGGAAAAAATGCATTATTTAATGGGGAGCTGGCTTTGGGCATCTGATGCTTATCCATATTTGGTATGTAACACCTCCTCTGGTCCTGATCTGCCAGTTATCTTATGACAATTTATTGGTACAGATACAAAGGACAGATTAGGTTACAAATGAAACCATTTTTCAAAAGAGAACTAGAAAAGGTTCCTTTGTTCAGCTCCTTCCTCCAATTGCATTGTTCAACAGATGGAGTAACTGCCCCAAATCAGGAAAAAAAAAACCCAACCCCAAAACAAAACCTCTTTTGTCAGTGATAGTTTATTGTGGTTACATACTTGTCTTTAACTTCTGTGGTTGTATTAAAACCTTACACTGATTTTTGCTAGACAGGAATAGTTGAAAACTTGCAGAAGTTTCATATAGGAAATGTCCTTTCAAATTCTTGAGCTTACTTTGAAAAAATATTGATAAGTCATAGATAAGCCCTTAATTTTTCTAGATTGGTTGTGATTAGAAGTTATGAAGCATTGCTGATTTTGAACTTCTTCCTACCTAAGATATCTTTGATTATATCATGTTTAGAGTATGGCTTCTGCAAAGTGACTTCTGTTTAATTGCAGATTCTTTGCAGTCAGTGTTGGGTTTACTACTATAGATTTCCTTAGAGAATAAGAAAGGCAACAAACTGGATTCCTTAGTTTCCTGTTTTAGTTGGCATCATGCCATGATCCCAGAACATGCTTATCACTGAATCATATTTGTTTCAAAAATTTGCCAGTTTGGTGATACTAAAAAAACCCCTTAAATGGTACATGTAAATGCTCCTTAGGAATGCATTTTCTGTAATCCATGTGCCTGCATTGGACAGAAGCATTCTAACTTCTCCAGTAGCAATTCTTATTCATTATGAAGTCACATTTCTAACAAAATAATACCATCTCAAACAGGCTGGAGATCAGAAGTAACCTTCTGCCCTGTGCTCAGCTCTGGTGAGGCCACACCTCGAGTCCTGTGTCCAGTTCTGGGCCCCTCAGCTCAGGAAGGAGATTGAGGTCCTGCAGCGGGTCCAAAGGAGGCAACTGGGCTGGTGAAGGGACTCGAGCACAGATCCTATGAGGAGAGGCTGAGGGAGCTGGGGGTGTTGAGGCTGGAGAAGAGGAGGCTCAGGGGAGACCTCATCACTCTCTCCAACTCCCTGAAAGGAGGTTGGAGCCAGGGGGGGTTGGGCTCTTTTCCCAGGCAACTCTCAGCAAGACAAGAGGGCACAAGAGGTCTCAAGTTGTGCCAGGGGAGGTTTAGGTTGGACATTAGAAAGAATTTCTTTCCAGAGAGGGTGATCAGCCATTGGAATGGGCTGCCCAGGGAAGGGGTGGATTCTCCATCCCTGGAGATATTCCAAAAGAGCCTGGATGTGGCACTCAGTGCCATGGGCTGGGAACTGCAGCGGGAGTGGATCAAGTGGTGATCTCTGAGGTCCCTTCCAACCCAGCCAATTCTAGGATTCTATGATTCGAATCAAGAATTCTTGGAAAAGGTAATTCAAGCAGCTATTAAGTCTCTGCTTCATGGCAGGTCTCTAGACTGAGTACTTTCCCCTAGCTTCATGAAGTATTTAATCAGTAGCTCAACTTTTGATCCATTCATGCATTCAAGTAGAAAAAATGCTTATTAACTAATTTTTTACTTCTGACATTCATATTGATAAGCTTCTGATTAAAAGAGGGGCTATTTTCATCGCATAACAGACAAATATTTTTTGTAATGGGAAGCCTGGAAGTTCAACCTCTCTCTTCAGAGATATCCACCTGTGATACAGGCCAGGCTTCTTCTAAAATGAGTGACAATGCAGTGACCACCACTCTAAAAGCTTTTTTTGTTTTATCTGTCAAACTATTAAAACACCAACTGTCTTGAGCAAGAGCACACTTTAGAACAACTTTGTTTTCCTTATTGATAAGTCCAATGTGTGAAAGAGGTCATTTCCAGACATCTGGGTTTAGCCATAGGCTTATGAAAATCAAGGGTTTTAAGAGTATTACTGCACATACAAAGAGACTGTAGGACATAGCTTGGTAGGCAAGTTATAACCTTAAGTATAATCTTTACAGGTAACTCATTTTGCCTAAAAATCATTCTTGTTTCAGTGTCTTCCACAGAACTGTGTAAAATAGAGTCATTGATTAGTGAAAACACATCAACTGAAATACTGCAGATAAAGCAACTTTTTGAGTCTATAAATTCCTTGGGAGAAATAGTTTTTTTGTTTAAGTATCTTTGAGTTTTTAACATCAAAGAAGCAAAACAAGTCTGACAATATCACAGTTCTACCATTAACATTGAAGTGACCTTAAGTGTCATGAACTGTTGTACTGTAAATGATAAGCAGCTGATTAATGACACTTAGGGCTAATCAGCCTGGAGCTAGACAGCATATTCAATTTTCTTGAGTATTTGAGGAAATAGTGATGTGACTACTAGTCAATACATTACTGTTGCTTCATTCTGTAAAATAAATAGTAAGTGAAACAGCTGACATCTTGAGAATAGTGAGATTTGCAGTTATGCTGGGCACAAGGGTTGTGTATACTCAAAGTGCTGTTACAGTCTTTCCCCAGTTTTCTGTTTAGACACTTCAAAACAGACTTAATGCAAGCTCAAGGAAATGAAATTACTTTATGTATGAAATTATTTATATATACTCTGTATCATGCTGTGGTGCTGACACTTACTGTCAAGCACCATGATTTTAAATATAACGGGTCATCACCATGCAACTTTTCCTGCTTTGAATAATTTCAGTTGTGTTTTATGATGATGGGAGCTGTTTCTCAGGCAGGTGTTGGTTATAATATTTATTCATGAGAGGAGTGTAAGCAGTCTAATAAAGGCTGCCTTGCTTGTAACAAGTCATGCAGTAGTTGTCATGCAACAGCTCTGCTTTCCGCAACTGAACACCTGCCTTCAAAGAGGCCTTGCTAGAGTAATTTCAAAACCAGTTTTTTATAAGTTGGCTGTAGTATTTATTTAGTATTATTCTGTTATTTCAGCTGATCTTGGAGAATATGGACCCTTGATACTAGAAGCAAACTGAAGAAAAGAACTCTTATTAAACACTTTTTGACTTAAACATTCAAAGTTTTTTCAGAAAGAACAAGCAATTTGGGCATTAATCATTTTTTTTCAGTTGAGGCATGCTCTGAGGATAATATTCAGGAAGGAAGTTTTTTCTTGTGTGCATCAAAGAACAAGTTTATTTTAGTCTGCCCTTGACAAATTAATATTTGTTTTGAAGGAAAGTTGCTTGCAGGAAGTTAGAGGCTCTATGAATTATGATTCTGGAAAAGAAATTAAACCCCTCTAGATCTGAGGCATTATTTGATTTTTACAGACTAAAAGAGGCCTTGAAAGAAAATAACTAATCATCTAACATTATCTGGTGTTATTTTTTTTGGGTTTTGGTTTTTGTTTTTGTTCTTTTACTAGCTTCCTTTTTAGGAGGGTAGTGTGTTTTAAAAGGTATATTTAAATGCTTGTATGTAAGTCTATGCCTTTGGGGTAACAAGCAAGGCATGACTAATTTCTAGCAATTTGGTCTCTGGACCATGTCCTGGAAGGCTGAAGTGCTCAAATGAAAATGTTGATTTTAATCAGCCTGACCATTGCCTGATGTTGCAGTCACAGCAAAAATCTTGGGCTTAGCACTCTTACTCCTGTCAGACTTCATCTGGATTATTTTTGTAAGCTAGGCAACAATTTCCAATTCTGTTCTCTCCTTAAAAATAAAAAAGGGAAGAAAGTAACCTAAACACAAACCTATGTAAGACTTGCTACTGAAGTCTATGCAGAACTAAGTGTAGCTGACTCTTGGTTCATTGCTGTTAAATGTGGTTGGGGCAGAAAGAAAGGTCTCTGAGTGCATCCCCAGAGCCTGTACACATGGACATGCTGAAACTGCCTGGCTTGGGTCACTTCTGCATGTGACACACATTGAATCACTTCATCAACTCAACTTTATTGTTCAAGTGTCTGTGGAGCAGAAATATGAAACTACCTTCATTCTTTTGTTTTAGTTGGTTTTCATTTAGCATTAATAGGTATGCAAAATGTACTGTGCTAAGTGTTAAACTAAGTTTAACTATAGAGCATTGGTAACCCTGTCATGGACAGCTTTCTCAAATTTCCTGGATGGAAAGTCTTAGGGTATTGTCAGACTTCTTCTGGATTATATCTTGTCCAGAGGAAGGATTATGCTCTTGTTCAAACTGGGAATTGATTCCCAGATCACTCCCTCAGAAGTTTGGGGCTATTGTTCAGACACCCACCAGCTCTGTGGAGAAGCTCAGTGAGCAAAAGCAAAGAAAAATGGTAATTTGGAATGAGTTTGTTCAGAACTTGATGTCAAATGCATCTATATCTATCCCCAAACTTTTATTCTCTGAAATTGCAGCAGGCTGATGGGTAGATGTCTGACATCCACTTTTATAAACACCTTTTTCCAAGCATCATATTTTCATGTATGGAAGCTGTAGCATGCATGTTAGAAAACAATAGTATGCTAGAAATACCTACAGTATGTCAAGCACTTCATGCCTTTAAAATGACTGAGTGACCTCTGCCAGATATTGGTCACTATCTCCAGATAATACCAGTACCCATTATGTCTGAAGGAACAGTTTGGAAAATGCATCTCCAGTGGGAATTGTGTCAGCTCAATTTGGCGTTTAATATTATTTCTAGAAGTGATGGATAAAACCTCTCAGAGTAACTGCATTGTTAAATCTATTTCATATCTTGTGTGTGATAGTAATTTACAGTCCATTGCTTGGCACTTTTTGTGCAGTAGCTTAAAATACTCTGAATCATTCCATGTTCCTCATTCCCCACATCCCCAATGTAGTTAGCTTCATTTTCTTATTGAGCCTGAATATATGAGCACAGATAATTTGTATTCTATTACTGTTTTATCTTGGTATCTTTTCTACATATTGATGATATAATCTTCAGTTGTCCTCATATTAATTACTCCTTTGATTTTGCTCTGCTCCCCTTTTTGCTGCAGCCATGAAGTGGGAGGTGTTATGAATGTCTTTTTGATAGGTTGTGTCTGAGTCTACTTCAGAAATAGATTTTTCAGATGTTGCATTCAAGTTTGTTGGCTAGTGAGTGATTTTACTGCTAGGTAGAGTGTGAAGGTGAGCTTTATCTGTGTTACTATAACCACTCTGGGCAGTCAGGAAAAAGAATTTTAATGAAGTGGGCAGGATCAGAGTAGTGTGGCAGTGGAGTGATCCCATGTTGTGATACCTCTGGGTACTCAGCAGAAAGAAAACATTGTAACTATCACCTCTATGGTGTGATTATCTCCTCATAAGTTCCTGAAGTGACTACTTCAACTCATACAATTTCAAGTTCTCCCTGACTTTAATTTCATCTGCCTAAACTGATGTTTCCATCCTGTACTGTGCAAGCTGAATTTAAGTTGTTAAAGCTTTTCAGCTTCTGCAACCACTTGGTTTCTAATGTCAGGCATGTCAGTGGTTTCTATGACTATTTATGCTGTTGATTTTTCCTCGGAGCCCAAATATATTAACTTAGGCTGTACTTGACAGTACACTGACTGGTTTTATATCTTTAATTTAAATAGAACTTTTTCTTGTTGGAACTTGAGACCAGGAAACAAAGACCAAGTTCCCAAATGAGAGCAGACCATATTCCTCTCTACTGTCAGAGTCTACCTGCAAATTTAGAGGTGGTACCTAGAACGACATGTGGAGACCTACTGAAGTGGTTCTGAGATTTATTCTTACAGATGACAGAAGGGCTCCCTCACCTTTTCATGATACTAAATATCTCCAGGTTGGTCCTTTTTCACTATTATTTTAGAGACAAAAGGCTTTTGGAAGGAAATAAATGTGAAAATCAAGAGGCAAGGGGGACATGGTGCATCTTCCTCTTCAAAACAGATTTTTGTTCCTTGTTGTCCCCTTGGTTTTTTTAACTTTTTTCTCACTTTCTGTGAATGCTTTAATCCTCTCTTTGAGGACAGGAGTGGAAGCTTTATTATTCTCTGAGGAGAAAGTGAGCTAACAAGTCATTAAAAGGAAAATGCACTTTTTGCCTGACTTCAGGTGCAGTTAACTCCCACAGATGGCTCTGAGTGTAAATTGTTCTTACTGCTGGCAGACAGATGGTTTTCTGAATCTTCCAAAAGAAATGTGATACCTGGAATTATCTGTTCTCCCTGGGTCTTCAGTGTCTCCCATTCTCTGCCAGTGAAACCATTTGTGATAATATTGTTAAATTCAGGTCTAGATAGTCCTATCCTCTCTCTTCTGGGTAGAGGAGGAATCAAGGAAATGATCACCCCCCATGGTGACTTCTCTTTGCATTGCTGTTTTGTATGTGGTCAATATTTGATATTTCATTCTGTAATCAAATTTCCTTGTGCCAATGTGCTGTTTTACAGTCAGCCAGTTCAGATAATTGATTCAGTTCTGTCAAGGAGCATCCAATTAAAATATATTGTCTAAGTGCCATGCTGATGCAGAAGAAATGTCTGTTGGCTTTGGACAGTGTAGCAAGCAATCTTTAATCTGATATCACTGTGTAGATGAGTATTTTGTTGGAGAAGGGTATTGAAGAAATGAGCTTTCTACCTTAGAATATGTTGCTGTATATATTGTGTATATTTCCTTTTGGTAGTGGATTTTTTTTAATCTTCTCTCCTTTTTTGTTTTTTTTCTTTTTTCTTGAACTTATGAAAGATTGCATAAGCTGGTTTTGAAGACATTCCTCCCTTAAACATATATAATGTTTGACTAAAAGTTTTGCCAGAAACTGAAGCTGGTCCAAAGAGAGAGAGAAGAACGAGGTTGGAAAACAAATGTTGTAGCAAAGGAACCATTACAGGTGGTAAGATGCTAGTTACAGGCTATTACTTGAGTTCTGTTATGATATTCTCCTGCTTATGGTACAATCAATATTTCTCCAGTTGTTCAGTAATTTTTTATGCATAGGCTCAGTGAATGCAAAGTTTTTGTTAGCAGAATTTTATATTGGAAAAATCAGATATGATAAAATGTGGGCTCTGTTTCTGTCACAACAATTAAAACTGATACATCTGAATCAAGAAAAAAACCAAACCAAACCAATCTGGTTTGGCCATTTAGTCTCCACCCTTCTTACCTGCACCAGATTATCTCCAGTCTTGCTTCAGGCACTTGGAGATTGCTTTATTTGTTAGGAACTGGCAATATACTGAAGCAGTCATTTGTGTAAAGTGTGCTGTTAATTACAAGCTTACATTAATTAAAGTAATTAATGGGAGGGCATGCTGGCAGTGTTCAAGTTAATGACCCAAGACATTATGACTTAGTACAAATTTGAAGTTCATTCATAGAATGGTAGAATCATCCAGGTTGGAAAGGACTTTTGAGGTCATCAAGTCCAACCCTTGATCCACTGCCACAGTGGTTCCCAGCCCATGGCACTGAGTGCCACAGCAGTCTCTTCTTAAAAACTCCAGGGATGGAGAATCCACCCCCTCTCTGGGCAGCCCATTCCAATGCCTGATCACCTTCTCTAAGGAATTTCTTCCTAATATCCAACCTAAACCTCCCCTGGCAGAGCTGAAACCCATGGCCTCTTGTCTTACTGAGAGCTTCCTGGGAGCAGAGACAGATTCAAGAGATTTAAAGCTGTAGGCATCAGACTGAGATGTGTGTTCAAAATTCCAGAAGCTGTCATTTTGACCACTGAGCTGGCCCTGAGGGATTTCATGTCAGCTTGATTAAAAGTAACTGTGTGAGTAATTGCCCAATACACGTGTTTTTGGAAAATACTGAATTTGCAAAAAATTTGCATGCTCAGTTTTTACATAAACAAGCAATGTCTTTTATATGCTGATCTGATGAAGTTAAAAGCCCAAACTGCATTGAAGTACCCCTTGTGTTAAGTGCTGCATCAGCTTTAGGAAGACGGTGTCCTATTCAGTGATATTCTGCATATGTAGATATTTGGGCTTCTTCTAAGGATGAAAGTATTACACTTTTTTTTTTTTTTTTTTTCCCCAGCGTTGTATTAATGCTAAACTTGAAGTTATAAGGAGATCTGTATTGTCATTGTTTGACCTGTTTTTAATGCTTCTTCATTTATCAGTCTTGGAGGACTCTAAATAGCTAGGACTAGATCAGGCATCTAGTGTGTTCTGTTTTCATAGAAATAGAAATCAATGGGCTTTTCACAAAGCATCTTTGAGTACAGTCATGAGTCAGGCCTGAAGTACTGAGTTGTGGCAGGTTCCTTCCCAGGAAAATTTAAAATTTAGTTTTACTGAATGAACACTCAAAAGGTCAAGTGGGTACAGACTTCTGTCTAAGACCAAACAAGTTCTGCAAAGGCATGCTCTTTTTTTTTTCTCATGTTAATGTTTATCCAGCAAAGTAATCCTAGTCCCATAAATTTACATCTGCATTTTAGGATTAAACAATTTGCTTAAGAGGCAGAAAATAATTCAAGGAGCCATTTTATTTCCATAACTCCATTTTATCAATTGATACATGATATAATGAAGTATTTACAATATTTAGGAATGCTAGCACTTAGTCAAAATGTATGGGTAAATCTAGAATTTAAATTTTCTTTAACTACTTCCTTTAAATACTTTCTGCTAAAATTAGGAGTACAAAAACACAGGTCAGTTGAATGAGAGCCTCTAGTGAACCTTCTGCTTGTTTTGGCACTCTGGCTATTTAATTTGAGGTTAAAATATATAAATAAACAATACTAACTTAAGTCATAACAGTAAGAATTTGTAACTGTTACAAAATTGCAAATAAAGTAGTAGTTTTCATGTTATACAAACAAAATACAGTAGACATAGAAGTGAGTGGTTAAGTCAAGCTGTCTGGTTTTCTGTGTTTAGCTGAAGTGGTAAATGTGAGGTGCTGCTCACTTCAATGTTTCAGCTCATCTCATTTCTTCACCGAGTCTGATCTTTATTAGTAAAAATATCTTGAAAAAAAATCTATGCTATTACCTTTCCTACTGAATGTTTAAATGACATTATTGAGTGAGACAAAAAGGCTAGATTGAAAAGATGTTTAAGCAATTATTTTCATTAGTCTAATGTTCTAGAAATTCTCCTTTTACCAAAGAGGAAAAAACTCATTGTGAGCAATTCTGTGTAAGAAGCGAGTCAAGGGGCATTAAATCAATAAATTCTAACAATCTCTGTGCTTGTGCTAACCTGCAATATTATAGCCCTTGCTGTAGACTGAATCTTGGCTCAAAACTCATAATAATATCTGATTTCCTTTCACCTTCATAAATTATTACAGATGAGAAGCAGACCTTTCAACATGAGTGTCCTATAGAAAGGAAATGATCAGAACTCTAATTCTGCTGCTTCTGTGAAATCCCACTGCTCTATTGCCCATACAAAATTTTGCACACTATTCCTTTAGAGCATTCCCCTTTAGAGCAGCACACTTAAAATTTCCCCTGTGTTGTAGGAACAGGATGGAACCTGAAGTGGAAGTGCTAAAGAGGGATCATGGAATCTCCTGTACTGTACTGGAAAACAACTTCTGAGGCTAAGAAAACTTCCCTTTTCTCCAAACTTACTTCCAGATATCTCTTTCATGACCCCTGGATATGCTTACAGTGTTTGCCACAAGATTTGCCTGGATTTTTAATGTGCCTTCCCTAGGCTGTAAATTTTTTTCAAGGCTGCCCTTCTTCTGCATTCCTCCAACGATCTATTACTTTCAAACAATCTCTCTTGACTTTAGCAATTTTTTTTCCAGGTTCAAACATTTATCAGAGAGGAGAATAACTCAATGTGACATATTTGTCCAAAGCACTCTGTAAAAAATCTGTCAATGATTATACATGTCAGGAAGAAATGAGAAGTGAATCCTCAAATGAGGGCACGTTTCTCGGAATTCTTGCCAGCAAATGAAAGTCTCAGATGTGCAAACCACATAAACCAGTAATTAAATAACAGCAGCCTTATTAGCTGCACTGGGGTAAACACCTAGCCCAGTAGAATCATAGAACTGGCTGGGTTGGAAGGGACCTCAGAGCTCATCAAGTCCAACCCTTGATCCACTCCTGCTGCAGTTCCCAGCCCATGGCACTGAGTGCCACATCCAGGCTCTTTTGAAATATCTCCAGGGATGGAGAATCCACCCCTTCCCTGGGCAGCCCATTCCAATGGCTGATCACCCTCTCCAGAAAGAAATTCTTTCTCATGTCCAACCTAAACCTCCCCTGGCACAACTTGAGACCTCTTGCGCCCTCTTGTCTTGCTGAGAGTTGCCTGGGAAAAGAGCCCAACCTCCCCCTGGCTCCAACCTCCTTTCAGGGAGTTGGAGAGAGTGATGAGGTCTCCCCTGAGCCTCCTCTTCTCCAGCCTCAACACCCCCAGCTCCCTCAGCCTCTCCTCACAGGTTCTGTGCTCGAGTCCCTTCACCAGCCCAGTTGCCTCCTTTGGACCCACTGCAGGACCTCAATCTCCTTCCTGAGCTTAGGGGCCCAGAACTGGACACAAGAGATGCTGGAGGGAGAGGGCAAGAAGGATGCCAAAATCCAGCAAGATACAGCAAGGGTGGGAAATGGAGAGAGACAAGTGGTGAAAAGAAATTGAGTGATGTCATAGCCCCCAGGAACAAAACGAGGCTGTGGTGTGGTGCTTGTACTGATTAGGAAAGGCTTTTCACTGCTGCTGTGTTGAATCAAAACATATTTCCTTCAAGTACAGAAGTTTCATTCATGTTTCTGGAAGGGGTGAACATTGGGGAGATTTTTTTATGTTTCCGTGTCCCCCGACTGTTTTTATGGCAAAATGAAGCAATGTGACCAAAACAGTCTCAATATCAGAGTTTTTAAAGAAATCAAAACCAATATTAAGTATCTTGAACATGGGAATAAATTCTTGTAAGAGTCTTGTGGGATACTTGGTAGTCTTGCAGAAACAAAATTTATTTTTTCAGCATATTTCATAATGGGCCTCTGTTTTTTCTGCACTTTGTGTCTCCTCAATACAGATAATCTATTACAACCAGAACTGAAATTTTTGTGCTTGTAACATATCTCTGTGCTGAAGCCTCACTGATTAATATGAAGCAGTTTCTCAGAAAACAGAAGTGACTTTTAGAAATGCTGCATCTGTTGCTGCAGGTGTGTGGTTGTTTCAGAGTGCAATGGTAGCTGCAGAGCAGCTGCAGGTAATGTTGGCTGAAACTGCTTCAGTGAAAAACAATTCTGTGGCTCTTCTTCATATGTTGTAGGCATCTCTTTCATAGCTGCTAACTACAAATGGCTAAAGGGCTTGGTGTTATAGTCTAAAAATAGCATTCTAGAATTATGGTTTTTAATTTGCTAGTCATTATTACTGTGTGTGTGTGTCTATAATATAGAAAGAGGTGTCATTTAAAAGGAAGGTAAAAAAGGCTGTCTTCATACTTAAATTATCCAAGATATGTCTCCTTTTAATTGTGTTTACAGCTTTCCAGAGAAATCCCTGAGTTACTTGATATTATGAAAGCTGTGTGCAGTTTATTTCAAGCAATGTCATTGATGAAACTTTCCAGAGGCATTAAGCAGTTAAGGTGAAGAACTGGCACAGATAGAAATGTGTGCAAGTGAGGAAAGTTAGTTCCACATTCTAATTCCCTCCTTTCTACAGTGAGTACCTTGTGTGTCTCATTCTTTCTCTGCATTTGAAATTCCTAATGTTGAAGGGTGATTTCTTAAATTTCCCTAAAATAATGTTGCTATACCAATTTAAAACCCAACAACCTATGGCAAGAAATCTTAAAGAGAAATATTCTGGTGGTGATCTTTAGAAAAAGAAGACACAAAAGCAACCTACAAACAAAAATCCAAGAAACAAAACTCAACAAAAGCCCAGAGGTATGCTGGGGATGCTTAAGTTCTGTGTTAAGCATTTCATTGTTATTTTTGTAACATGTAGCTAAACTTAATCACATGGTCATATTTATCAATTTTAAAATGAAGATGAATTTTGAACTTTTTTCATTGTGAGGGGAATAATGATGTTGGTGAACTGCTGGTTTTGGAAAATAACCTTCCTGTCCTGTGGAATTCAACCAGATGTTTTAGAGATACTGTCACAGGTTAGAATTTAATGACTCTGCTTGAGGTATCTGATGTTTCTGCCTCATGATATTTAGCTGATTGGCACTAACATTCAGGACTATCTTGTGGCCCAAATTTTCCTGTGTTCAAATGAATCTTCTACAAACCGAAACAATAGGGCAGCCTGGCAGGAAATTACTTTGTGCATAAATATTTTAACACTGATATCTGTTTATTCTTTATTTCAACCATGACTATATTACACAATACTTCTGAATTACATTAACAGAACATTTGGATGACTTATACTGCTAGTTAAGAATATATGTATATATAGGTATATTATATATATATATTCTACATATATATAATGTAGAATTTGTCATGTGTATATATTTTAATCTTAGATAATAAAGAAAACATTCTGCTGCACTTCCCTCCCTGTAAGAATTAAAATATATTTGAATGTAGGATTCTACTGGGGTCTTCTCTGTGCCAGGAGAACACCACAACCACTGTGCAAAAAGTCATCTTCATGTCTACTTTAAGTTTTAATAGTGTTGTCAAAATTCTAAATATAATTAATCAGTGCTTTGGGAGTTAAAGACCTTTCAGGTCTTTATGCAAGAAAGCATATGTAATCAAATAATTCATTATTCAATAATTAAAGTAGGCACAAAATTAACTAAAGATTGGAACACATGTCTCAATTGCTGTCTGAGGTATTCCTTAGCCAAGGAAAAGAATAAATTCTGCTAACTGTTCATCTGCTGATTCACTGAACTGAGAAATAGAGAGATATAATTGGAACAAGAATGAAAGCATTTTTTAACATGCTAACTAAAATGTGATCCACTACCATAAAGGAGGCCTGAATCTAATTGATATTAACACTAAAAGTCCTTATTCCTACTTTTCAATTGCTTTGCTAAAATCCTAATCATTTGCTACATTTCCTGATCATTCTAACTGCTGAATTTCTCATTTAGGCTGATTGTATAGATGTACTTCTGCTACCTTTGAATTAAACAAGAAGGAAAATATGAAATAGTGACTTTTTGCAAGAAAAGGTGCAGACTGGAGCACTTGAACTCCTTTCCTAGTGATTAGATGAAGAAATTTGAAAATAGAGGTGATTACTTGTGAGAGCCCTCAGCTCTGAAGCCTTTAGTCAGGAGCTGCCCAGGGAATGGGCTGCCCAGGGAAGAGGTGGAGTCACCATCCCTGGGGGTATTTAAAAACCATGTAGACAAGGCACTTCAGAACATTCTAGTGGGAATGGTGATGTATATTTATAATTTTTTTTTTTGGGGGGGGGGGGAGTGGGGGTGTTGGTGGTTGGAGCTGGTGATCTTTCTCAGATCTGGATTGGACCCAGAATTCTTTTCCACCCATGGCAATTCTATGAACCTGAAGGCACGTTCATTTTGCTGCTTAAAAATTAAAACAAATAAAATCCCAGCCAACAAACTGAATTGTAAGACTGTTTTAAGTGTTTGACATGGAGGAGTTACTTGTGGGTAACATAAAAGCCAAAGCACTTTTGATTTATAGAAGACTGCATTGTGACACGGGTGGGGAGCACAAAAATGGAAGCTTGGAGCTTTTGGAGTTGGGATGTAAAAGAAATGTGATTTTGGAGATGAAAATAAGGAATAAAATGTGAGTACTTCTTTCAAAGAAACTAAGCAAGTTATTATTCTGTAACAAAGGTTCTGACAGTACCTAACAAAACAAACCTTGTTATTGAGGTGTGTAGTTTTGAGGCACCATTTAGATGAATTCATAAGCTATATATCTTAAGATGAGTTTGCACAAGTTTTGAGATCTCAATTTAGTATCCATCGTTTTCAATTAAGAGAAGGAAAAATATCTGATACTAGAATCTCAATGTAAACCTGAATAGCCACATTTATTCAGTGTTTTCAAGGCTGCTGTTTATGTTATGAATAAACCTGATTCCTGTCAAGAATCTTTAGGGGGAATTACTTGTAAATCTAGCAGTAGTTTGCATCCTATTTGGTAAAAAACTAAGTGTTTTTAAAGACAATTCTTGCTTTCACATTTTAGAATACCTTTGAATATGAAATGCTGGCTTGTGAAATTCTTTGTTACAGATTAAAAAAGATATTTAGAACTAAATAGATTAGGATTGTATATTAACTTCTATAACTAGCTGTAAGTTATAAAAACTTGAGTTTTCTAGGAGGGTCTTTTACAACCTGATATGTCATGTTTAAATATACTGTTCCTTGTATCAAGGAAGATGGGGTTTGTTTTAGATAATTGCTATGATCTGAGCTTCTGTATCTGATTACCAGATCAGAATAGGTGTAGTAGCTTTATGGTCTTGGATACCTACTTCATTACCACATGCAGTCTTAATTAATTTTAATTAATTAATTTCACATGCAGTCTGCTTCTATTAGTTTGGCATATAGAAAAGTTTAATCAGCTCTTGTCTGCACCCTGCTATTCCTTCAGATAGGAAGCAGTGGTTATGGTGGATGATGTTTTTCTGTTTCTTTTCAAAACAGTTGGCTGGAAAAGCAGCTGACTCTTTGAAAAACTTGTATTTGCATTATTTTATTGTCATAATGCATGCAGTATTTTCATAGTAAGAGTAGGTAGCTGTGCTTGTTGGGGTACACTGGCCTTGCCCTGTGTCATCCCATATTATGTAGTTCTATATTATGTTTTCTAAGATATGAAGGCAATTGGTGAAAAACTTCTGTACTAAGCTGAATTATTTACTGCCTGGCTTTGAATAACCTACTCCATTCTTTTTGCAAATGTGTTTTAAGCTCAACTGTGGTACCTATTTTTTTTATTCCTTGACAACACTTGTCATGTAACCGACTTGAAAAATCAACCTTATGTTTCTCCTGTTTTGAAACACTTCCACCTGTAACTGGTTTGCTTATCTAGGTGTTCATATTTATAGAGGAGCTGCTAAATTGCTGCTCATGGAACAACTTAATCAAAACTTGTGACTCAGTTTTTAATTCACCTAGGAAAAACTTGTTTAAAAGATTTGCTTATCCTCAGGCCCAGTATGTGCTGGAAGGAGTTTTGTTTCATCATCATAGATATGTATTATAGATGTCCCTGCAGCAGCAGAAGGCTACAGAGATCTAGTCTGACCCACACTGTCTTGGTTTTTTTCTGGAGAACTGTTTGAAGGTCACTGTGAAGTGGTCAATAATTAATAATGTAGCTGTCTGCTGGGGAACTAGACCTGATTAGTGCCTTCTAGATCAGTTTTTTCTACTTTTTAAGATGTGCAATGTAGGGAAGATCTTTTTTAGGTGGTTTATTTTCAAGAGGTTTCCAGAATTTGTGAACTTTACTGGCAACCTTACGTTTAATTTTACATTTACATTACATTAATTTTACATTACAATTAAATCCATTTAATGATTTCTTTGGCAACATGAGAGAAAGCAATCAAAGCCTGTTTCTAAAGTGCTGCTTTCTCTCAATCTCTCTCTAAAAAATTCTCAAATTTCTCTGCAGTGTTCTCCAGATTAACTTGAATGAGGCTACAAGTCAGAAGGTTCATAAGTAGCTCAGGTAAAAATATATAGGGGAAACTGCCAAGTACAGTGAAACTGGTGTAACACTGCTTGTGTGTCTAGAGACCTCTATTTAAAAAAAAAATCAGATTGAGGGAGATTCAAATGCTATAGACAAGACTATAAATGGTTACTTACTTAAATTCTATGTTCTCATTTTATCTTGCAACCTGCGTTCCTGCCTTTAGAATTTTTTTTTAACTCTCCTCAGTATTTGAAAGCAAACAATTCCCTTTCTCATGCTTATGAGGACTTTATCAATATTTCTGCTGTTTTCACTTGAGAATTTTCAAATTGCTTTCGAATGAAGTAATAATAGATTAGCAGAGAATACATAAATATTCATACTATTTCCTTACCTTTTCATACTTGCACCTATGCATATTTTTGTATAACGTCCTCATCAAAATTAAGATTTATAGAAGTTAATATTTAAGAAGACCTTGAAAAAGATCAGACAAGTTCTCCCTATGTTGGGTCTTAATATTTTCCATCTGTGGAGGTGAATGATGTAAATTTCCTTATTAAAATACTGATTTGGAAACTTACTGTGTTGTAAAGATTATTTAGTCTTAGGAATGTGAACTACAAGTGAGTCTGAATACTCAGCACTAATTCCTGTGAAATTACCATGGCTCTCCTTTGATAGCAATTTTTAGTCTGTTCTTGTTTTATTTCTCCTGCCACACACTTGGGCAAACTTTTTGTTTTTGCAGTTGAGAACAATTTGAGTGAGTGCAGAAACCCCAATGTTGCTTTACTGTTTTTTCTGGCTATACTGTATGCCTGTAATTCAACTGGGAGGGGAGGGGGCTTCAAAGCATTTTCAAGCCAGCTCTGCTTTTATTTTTCTTTGTGTGACTGTTGGAGCCTGAACTAAGAATTTTTAGTTGCAGTGTAGTAATAGATAAATTCTGAGCCCAGTATTTATAATGTTTTGCACAATGCTCCAATTTGGAGCCTAGATGTGAATACAAGACCACATCAAATTCAGAATCCTGGCACGGCTGCTTAAAAGTTTAAAATATTAAGACTTTTTTAATTGAGGACTATTCTTGTGACAGTTTAGCATTAACAAGCTTTTTTCTTCATGTTTAGGGTTTGAGAGAATTCTGTCTTAAGCTCCTGAGAATCCAAATTGCTAGCTTAATCTGAGAAATACAAAGCACTAAGCTTGCATTGCAGAACATCAGATTTATAAATGTCTTAAGATAGTGTATTGACTTTTTTTTTCCTCAGCTGGAAAGGAGAGCTGAAATAAAATATTGACAGATTTTTGTTAAACCTTTCCCCCTTCATAATCTCATAGTATGATTAAGACATTTTTCTTTAAGGGTGTAGATTTATTTTTTTTTTCCCCATACCATAAGAAACCTACCACTTTTT